>NC_042617.1:191018237-193418237 GCF_901001135.1 Rhinatrema bivittatum
CGATGTGGTATATCAACAAGCAGGGAGGCACGAGATAGTTCCGCTTGTGCCAGGAAGCGATTTAGATCTGGTCCTGGGCCTTGTGCCAGGGGATGGTGCTCTGGGACATGTACCTGGCCAGAATGGACAACGTAATAGCGGATCGGTTGAATCAAACTTTCCATCTCCATGAGTGGTCCCTGGACCAGGCAGTGGCGGATCTGATATGTTGTCTCTAGGGGACCCCGGACGTGGATCTGTTCACATCTCCCTGCAACAGCAAGATAGCAGTTCTGCTCCGTATATCAGACGAACTGTGCCCCAGCTTTGGATGCCTTTTTCTACAACTGTGGCCAGGGCCTCCTGTATGTGTATCCTCTGATCCCTCTAGTAATGAAGGCTCTCTTGAAGCTCCTCATAGCCCTGCATTGGCCAAGGCAGGTTTGGTTCCCGCTGCTACAGGATCTGTCCCTTTGGGAACCAATCAGCCTGGGACTATCCATGGATCTCATCACTCAAGCTCAGGGCAGGCTGTGGCATCCCAACCTCTGAGCCCTATCTCTCATGGCATGGATGTTGAGATGTTGATTCTGAAGGCCCATGACCTCTCAGACGATGTGTCTCAGGTTCTGGTGGCGTCCAGAAAACCTTCCACTAGGAAGTCCTATGGGCTTATGTGGAAGTGGTTTCTTATGTGGCTAGGCCTGGATCCCTTCTCTTGCTCCACTCACAAACTGCTTGATTACATCTTCTACCTCTTGGAGCTGGTCTGAAAACAAACTCCGTTAGGGTGCACTTGAGTGTGATCGAAACTCACCATAAAGGTGTAGATAGTTCGCCCATCTCCATGCAGCCTTTGGTGGGATGGTTTATGCACGGCTTGCTTCAGTTTAACCCTCCCCAAAGCCTCCTGCAGTGTCTTGGGACCTCAGCATAGTGTTGGCTCAGCTAATGAAGTCTCCTTTCAAGCTGCTGAGTCCTGTGAACTTAAGTACCTGACCTAGAAAGTCATCTTTTTTTGTGGCAGTCACTTCAGTGCGCAGTCAGTGAGCTCCAGGTGTTGGTGACTTACCCTCCATACACAACGTTCTTTCATGACCAGGTGGTTCTCTGGACTCACCCTAAGTTCCTGCCCAAGGTAGTAACCAATCAGTCATTCTGCCTACCTTCTTTCCCAAGCCTAACTTGAATCAAGGTGAGGGGGCCTTGCACAGTCTGGATTGTAAGAGGGCTTTAGCCTTCTTTCTGGAGTGGACAGAATGTCATAGGAAATCCATGCAAATTTTCGTCTCTTTTGACACAAATAGATTGGGAGTTGCCATTGGTAAGTAGACACTGTCCAACTGGATATCTGATTGTATCATGTTCTGTTATACACAGGTGGGAGTGCAGCTTAGGGGTCATGTCAAGACTCATTCTTTCAGAGCCATGCCCACTTGAGGGCAGTTCCTATGGAGGAGATCTGCAGGGCTGTGATGTGGAGTTTCCTCCATACGTTCACCTCTCACTATTGTCTGGATAAGTATGGCTGATGTGACAGTAGATTCGACCAGTCCATCCTCAGGAGTCTCTTTCAGCTCTAAACCCAACTCTTCCTGCCTAGGGCCTTTTTGCGGATCCAGGCTGACTCCCTCTGTTGCCAACAGCACTGCTGTTGTTGTGCCCTTTGGCACGTGGTTAGGTGTCTGTTGGTCTTTTTGTTTCAGGGACAGTCTGTAGTTAGGGATTCACCCATGTGTAAGGACTACCATCCTGCTTGTCCTAGGAGAAAGAAGAGTTGCTTACCTGTAACATGTGTTCTCCTAGGACAGCAGGATGTTAGTCCTCACAAAACCCAACCACCACCACCCTGCAGAGTTGGGTTTCGTCTATGTTTGTTATTTTATTTTTTTATAATTCTATGTTACGAGACTGAAGAGGGACCCTGCGTGGACACATGGATTAGGGCATGCTGAGTATGCTCAGTGTGTCAGTCAAAGTTCTAGAAACTTTGACAGAAGTTTTCCGTGCCGGGCTCCATCTGATGATGTCACCCATGTATGACTGACATCTTGCTGTCCTAGGAGAACACCTGTAACAGGTAAGCTACTCTGCTGTCTGAAAAGTGCCCACCTTTTCTGCTCTTAAAAGTATATGTTGGGATCAAGACATAGAGAAGTTTACCCATGGAAAAGTAGAAAGGTTCAAAGGCAGCATTAGATCAGGGGAGGCAATAACATAGTTTTGCACTTCAAAACTATATGCATTATTCTGAAGGGAAAACTGCAAAAAAAGCAAGTGAAAATCTGTGGGTACATTTTTGCCAGGCAGTTTTCAAAGGGAAAGTTTGCTTGTATTTGAGAATTTATGTGAAGTCTGTGGTTAAAAGTACCAGTAAACTTTGCAACTATATGGATTCTTTTGAAAATTTGGTAATTTTATAACATTGCAGGTAACTTATGTGACACGTATGTGCACATTTGCTTTGAAAATTATACCACTGAAAGTATCTGAATAATTTACATAGAAACCTGCTATCTGATGTGCTTAAATTTCCAATGTAAACTTCCATGCATATTTTTTTAAATCAAAAAGTATGCGTAAAAGTGAAAACTCCATCCCAGTCCCACCCCTGGAAACAACTTGGTACAAACCTGGTAAATTACTGCATGAACATGACATATGTAAGTTTACCCCCACATCAGGCAGTCAATTTTATATAACCTCTATTTCTACACAGAAATAGGTTTGATTGCTAAGAGCAATACTTAATAGATATGTTTATGAATGACTTTTTCATCTTTACTAATCATTTATTAAGTAATATCTAATAACATTATAAATCATTTAATATAATTATTCCTTTTTGTATTATAGCACAAATGGATATGAAAGATTGGCACTGGGGGAATATACAGTTATGCATTCTCTCACTGGATGGTTACCAGAAATCATTCCTCTCTAGTAAGTTATTTTACCAAGCTATTTTTTGTTTTATCCTTTTCTCCTGAGATAGATACTGTATCTTTAATGGAGTTACAAAAGGGTCATACGACCTGTGGTATGCATTATAGAAAGAAGCTTCTTTATAGTGTGTAGAGCATCTTAGTACCTTTTTGTTCTCAAATTTTTTCATGCAAATTTACTTGAAATTTTTATATAGTTAAGCATATTTTTATTTACCTTTTTAATTATGTTTTTTGAAAAACATATTTCTGTTGACCACTTTTCAGGGCTGTATCAATGCTGTTGATATTGTTCTTTGAAGTTCCTTTCTTAAAAGTACATGAAAAGAAAATAAAACATTATCTTATCAATTCTTTTGTGGCTGACATGTTAAAGCATATCAATGGTTTGAAGTAGTTCTACTACAAGTATATAGCATATACTTTACTGATGGACCAAAAACTGCTAATATTGTCAGATTGAAAAATTCAATTCTATATTATGCAAGATTTGTTTGAGAATGTCAATTTGAGTTGTCTAGGCCAGCAGAAAAGGCTTCAAAGTGGACTGTAAATATTTTAAATAAAAAAAATAATAATTAAATTAAATACTACACTTGTTTCAAATCAGTTACTAAGACTTGGGGGTCTAGGAAACATCCATTGATGGTCAAACTGTCCTTATTTAACAAATATAAGAGACCTATTTACTAAAAAGATTGATGTGCATTATGGAGCAGATTTTAAAGTTACGCATGCACAAATGTACACCCGATTTTATAACATGTGTGCACTGTCACGCGCATGTTATCAAATCCGGGGTCGGCGCATGCAAGGGGCTGCACACATGTGCACCTTGCGCACGCCGAGCCCAATGGGAGCCCCGGTGGCTTTCTCTGTTCCCTCCAAGGCCGCTCCGAAATCGGAGCGGCCTTGAAGGGAACTTTTTTTCGGCTCCCCCCACCTTCCCCTCCCTTCCCCTATCTAACCCACCCCCCAGCCCTACCTAAATCCCCGCCCCCACCTTATTTCTTTAAGTTACGCCTGCCTCTGGCAGGCGTAACTTGCGCACACCAGCCAACTGCCGGCGCGCCTGGCACAGGCCCTTTGAAAATCTACCCCTAGGGGCCGATTTTAATTGTTATGCACACAGGGTACATTTGTGCACGCTGCGCACAAATGAACACCCGATTTTATAACATGAGCGTGCTGCCGCGGGCATGTTATCAAATCCAGGGTTGGCATGTGCAAGAGGGTGCACACATCTGCACCTTGCGTGCACCGAGTCTGAAGGGAGCCCCGATGGCTTTCCCTGTTCCCTCCAAGGCCGCTCTGAATTCAGAGCGGCCTTGGATGGAACATTTTTTTAGCTCACCCCCACCTTTCCCTCCCTTCCCCTATTTAACTCATCCCCCAGCCCTACCTAAATCCCCCCTCTATCTTATTTCTTTGAGTTACGACTGCCTCTGGCAGGTGTAACTTGCACGCGCCGGCCAGCTGCTGGCACGCCAACCCCCGGCACAGGCCGCTGTGCCAGAAGACTCATGACCGCCCCCGGACTGCCTCTATGCCCCCGGCCATGCCCCTGGACCACCCCTGACCTTGGCTATGCCCCCAGACCACCCATTTTTGAAAGCCTGGGACATACCGTGTCCCGGGGCTTGCGCGCGACACCGAGCCTATGCAAAATAGACTCAGTGCGTGCAGGGGTAGGTTTTCGGGGGTTACGCGCATATCTTATGTGCCTAACCCTTTGAAAATCTACCCCTATGGGTGTAACCAATAAAGCTTAAAAATTTGTAAGAACACAAGGAAAATATTAATCATCTCATTAATCACCTCATTAATTCTTTAAAAAGCTTTATGTGAATCATAATAAGCCTAGTGATCCTAATAAGCCTTGTAAAGTTAACATTAGCAGGCTAATATACCTGTGGAAGATCTCATGTGCCTGCGGCCTGAGATACCTAAAAATGCAACTAACCCCAAGTGATATTGCTTCCCCAGCACCAAATCTCCCTCCCCTTCAGCAGATTCCTTTCTCTAATGAGTGCAAAAGGTAGCCTTAGGTCAGCCAGTTTCATTTTGAATTCCAGTGCTGTTGAATTAGGAATAACTGGGGATCACTCCTGCTGGAATCAGGACTTGGGGGCTTTATGAGGTAAATTGGGAAAGGAAGCATGAACATTGGGAATGTGTATGTGTTGGGTAGGAGTTATGGGACCTTTTGGATATTAAATGTGGGGAAGTTGGGTTTCGAGCCATAGGTAAGACTACCATGGTGGTGGGGGTAGATAACTTAGGGCTAACTGCCCCTATAAAGTCATAAGCTGGATGCCTACGCTACTAATATATATTACTACAGCCACTGTAGTAATTGATGTTAGTGCTGTGAGACTGATGAACAAACTTTCTCGGCTAGAGGCTTGTTGTGAAGAACAACTGGCTTGCTCCTGGAGGGCCAAGTCATATTCAAACACAGTCTGCACAACTGTTTCTTTTTTTTCCATCGATAAGCAGGCTGAATTAGCCTTGCTGTTTGGGTGGTGTCATCCGATGGCGCTCTTGCAGACCTTCTCTCTTTAAGACAAAGCTTCGATGTGCTGTGCCTGCTCAGTGTTCGTTTTTCCGTACTCATGCACAGGTGTGTTTTCTTCTCTCTCCATTGTGTCTTCTCACTTAAGTTTTTTTCTCCCTTTTTCATGCCAGCGATACCACTACAGCACTTTTCAGTGCTACCGACAGTATGTCCAAGAAGCTGGGGCTCAAATATTGTCAGGGCAGACACATAATATCCGTCACTGATAATCACAATTACTATTACCTCTGACTCAGTCCGGACCATGACCAGGCGTCGGATAAGGACTGCGGCCACATGTCCCCACAGACGCAGAGGCAGAGGGCCGAAAAGATGGCTCGTCTTCATGAGAGAAAAGGATCCACCTCTGGGACTTATGCATCCTCCCCATGGTGCTCACCTCACTCTTCTCTGGGGCCTAAAACTTATTCTCACAATGTCCACCGGAGAGTCTCTTTCATGGAAGTGCAGGTGAAGTCGAAGGCTAAGCACAGTAAACCATTGTGTGATGGGGTTGCTACAGCACCGGCAAATCCCAAACCAGGGCCCAGAGGTCAGCCCAAATCCAATTTGGGCACCAGTGCATCATCTGCACTGATGAAAGCCTCACACCAATGCCTCGACAAGGCGTCTGCGTCAGGCTCTAAACAACTTCATGGTGTAACCATTCAAGTGGCTAAAGAGTTGTTCCATAAAAGGGACCACGATGCTCCAGCTGCTACCCATGGAGCATCAGCTCAGATGTCGCAACAGGCACGATATTGGTGGTTTCGATGCAAATGATTGTGCACTCCAAGACACATGGCGCATCAACGCATATGCGGCATCCTACCACACACGATGCCCTCATGACGCACAGCCCAGGTTTTTCAGCATATGTCATTTTTAAGCATATGTCGTTTTTCAGCATATGTCATTTAAGAATAATGGAAAAAATAAATCCGCTTCTTCTCATGGGGGAAGGAACCCTGGGGGACCGACAGCCCACATAGCAAGAGAAAGAGACTGGAGCCTTCATCCCCATCACAGCATGTGGTCCCGATCTTGGACATCTTGTCACAGCCCCCTTGGGCTTCCCCTCCCAAATCTGTCTCAGTTAGTTCCAGGTTTTCATCTTCGCTGGGAGACTGTACTGTCTATTCAGATTTATCTACATGTTCTCATTTACAACACTTCATTCTTCAAGAACTGTCTCCAAGGGACAAGACAGCTCCTCAGGACAAGGGTTCCTGGGTCTGGATACAACGATCCTCAGACATCTTGTCTATAGCTATACGCCCTGGTGGGAAGCATTCTCCAGCTCCCATAGCTCAGGAGGAACAGCAGCGCCCTTCTAATCTATCTCTGAGCCAGTCTCAACAGGTCATAGATCAAATTTCAAGAATCATAAGGAATTTCTTCTCCTCTTCATATCCTGGACTTTTTTCCCCCGCATATTCCAGGTCCAAGTGGTGAAGGAATTCCTGACTGTGCCCCAGCCTCTCCGGAGGTGCCTGTATCCCAGGCTCCTGATAAGCAAGAGGATTCTCAGTCATCACCTCAGTCAGTCCATAAGGACTTTCCACCAGAACTTTTGCCTTCCAGCTCAGCGGGTATTTCTTCTGACCCGCCAGAGGAACTGTCAGATCACTCTTATCCCCCAGAAGATTTAACCTATTCATGGTCTGTAGAAAAACTAGGTGCTGTGCTGGGGCTGGAGGTCTGGAAATTCCCTGATCCTTGGGAAGAAGTCTTCAGAATCCTAAAGGTTTTAGAAGTTCCAGCAGAACTATTGGCCCTGCCTTCCCATAAAGTTCTCAATGCGGTGTTGTTGAAAATGTGGGAATTCCCTTACTCCACCCTCCCAGTTTCCATAAAGTTGGATTTGAAATTTAGATTGCAAAAGTCTGTGACCTGTGGAGTCTTCCAGCTTCCGCATGCATCAGTGGTCAAGGAATCGGAGATGAAATGCGCTAAAAAATCCAGACTGCATGCGTCTACATCTTCAATGAGGGAACATAAACTTATTGATCATTTTGCCAAGAAAACATTTCAAACTGCATTGTTAACATCCAGGATCCAACAATATCAGTTTGATATGGTCCAGAATCTATATGAATGCTGCAGTTTTTAATGCCATTTCTGCACTCAAAAACAGATCAGCCAGACATGCCTCAATGTTTTTATGATATGGAAGAAAGGTTGAGACATTTGCTGAGGGCAGTCTACAAGTCCTTTGAAACCTCTTCCCAGACTTCTGCCACTACCATTGCTACTCATTGGATAGCTTGGCACTCGCGTATTCGCCTCTCAAACAGATACTGTGCAGAACTGAAGCAAGCTGTCTGGCGGCGTAGTTATAGTCCACCATGCCTTCTAAATCTCGCCACCTCAACACACCTGTATTGAATCAACCTTATATATTCAACTTTATGTATTCAACCTCATGCATTTAACCTAATACATGTAACCTAATGTATTCAACCAAATGTATTCATGCCACGTATTGTTGATAAAAACGGCATCTCATCGCTCAAAAAGTTATTGTACAAAGCTAGATCTAGCTGTCTAAGGGCGTTATTGAACCCTATTATGTCCTTTATGAACCACGATGAAAACGCCCAAATTCATTAGGGGATTAATTAAAAATTCTCTCATAATCCACCAATGAAAAAGAAATAAAATAAATAATAATAATAGGAAAGACACTATGTACTAAATGAATTTTCACATCCATTTCTTGACTTTTAATGTTTATTCCATATTTATTGTCAAGATGTTCTAGTGACAAAAAATATATATATGAGGAATGTTCATCAAGGTCGGGACAGTGAAAAAACATAAATCATAAATAATATTAATTTACCATTATATTCTAGTGTCAAAGGGTATATTCATCCAAGTGGCCTCGATAAGGACAGTAAGAAATCATGAGTAATAAATCATAAATAATATTGATTTACCATTATTTATGTCACCCTTAAAAATTACCTCTCATGTCAAATACTCCAGTCATGCTATAGAATGTCATGTCAAACACTAAAAACTCATGAATATTAACCTAATTTGAATTGAATAAACAATTAGTTGTAAAAATCACCATCAGTGTTGATGGATGCCTACTAACCGGTGTGGTCACATTGTACGCCTCACACGCATAATAATTGAAAATACTAAAGAACACCCACACTAAAAAAT
Organism: Rhinatrema bivittatum; assembly: GCF_901001135.1. Taxonomy (NCBI): domain Eukaryota; kingdom Metazoa; phylum Chordata; class Amphibia; order Gymnophiona; family Rhinatrematidae; genus Rhinatrema; species Rhinatrema bivittatum. Next base: position 191,026,896 of record NC_042617.1, read on the forward strand.
GAATCAAAAGATTTAAAAGTTGTGCAAAAATGCAAAATAAATAAATAAAAATAAAAATAAAAATGAGAGTAAAAATGAAAATAAAAAAAATGAAAATAAAAATAAAAACCGAAAAAACAGCAAAAGCATTAAATTGAATATACATAAAAAATATATAAAAAAATATATATATTCTAAAAAGTAGTCTAAAGATACACACTAAGATCAGTCTCTCCATTAAGACCCATCGGGGAGATGGTTCTAAATTCAAAAATGAACTGTTGTTCAAGCTTCAACAAAAGGTTATCAAAATCACCTCCCCTCCAATTTTTAGATGGCTGTTTAATATCGCAGAACCTATAGTCTTTGAAAGTGTGACCCATCTGTACAGAGTGTGCTACTAAAGGTTTCCCTTCACATTTTCTATTAATAGCACTTTTGTGCTCAATTATCCTTCTATTAAATTGTCTGATGGTCTTGCCTATGTAAATTTTATTGCAAGGACAGATGGCTATATAAATAACGCCTGTACTCCTACAATTGGTTAAACTCCTAAGTTTGAAGGTCTTCCCAGTAGTTGGAATGGATAACGTGGACAAGTGCAAGGTGTTGCATATAGGGAAAAATAACCCTTGCTGTAGTTACATGATGTTAGGTTCCATATTAGGAGCTACCACCCAAGAAAAAGATCTAGGCATCATAGTGATTAATACTTTAAAATTGTCGGCTCAATGTGCTGTAGCAGTCAAAAAAGCAAACAGAATGTTAGGAATTATTAGGAAGGGAATGGCTAATAAAACGGAAAATGTCATAATGCTTCTGTATCGCTCCAAGGTGAGACCGCTCCTTGAATACTGTGTACAATTCTGGTCGCTGCATCTCAAAAAAGATAAAGTTGCGATGAAGAAAGTACAGAGAAGGGCGACCAAAATGATAGAGATGGAACTCCTCCCCTATGAGGAAAGACTAAAGAGGTTAGGAGTGTTCAGCTTGGAGAAGAGACAGCTGAAGGGGGATATGATAGAGGCGTTTAAAATCATGAGAGGTCTAGAAGGGTAAATGTAAATACTGTATACAGTTTTTTCTGCTTTTCTGTACTTTTTTTGGGCTGCTCAGAAATTAACAGCTGCTCTGGGCAGGCGTTAATTTCTGAGTGTGAAAATGTGCGGGTGAGGTGCTTGCTTTTTTTTGGATCTGGGGAGAATAGTTAATAGCCTCATCAACATGTATTTGCATGTAATGAGCGTTGTTAGTTTCATGGGGGGTTGGATGCGCGTTTTGGACGTGCTAATCCCCTTATAGCATAAGGGATTGTGGACGCGTCCATCCATGGGTTAAACAGTATGCTCGACTGAATGCACTGTTTTGCATCGTCCTCTTTATGTAGTTAGTCCCCAATGACTGTAGTGCCACCTACTGGTATAAAAATTTGTGACTATTTTAGACAGAGCTTGAGAGAAAATTGATTGATATGTCACAGATAAATAATTACCCTTAATTGATGTGAAACATATACTACTCCTTAGTTTTGAAAGGTCAGCTTTACTCATTGAGAAGCAGTGATTTGACATTTATAAATGGTATTTTTTGTTTTTAAAAGTAGTAAAAAGAAAATTGCCATCTATTTGGACTGCAACAAAAGTAATCCAGTTAACATTTAGAGAGGCATTTTCATAAACAGTGATATCATTAATTTCATTTAATTCTAAGATCGATGCAAGTATGCTGCAATAACATTGGGCTGCTTAGTGCGTATGTTAGAATTAGGGAAATATCAAAGGCATAATCACCTACCTTTCTCTCCTACCCCACATTCCAAAGAGTGAGATCCAACATCCCAATAAGTGAGACTGGAGGCCAAAGAGTGAGATGTTTTTAGTGGAAAGTCAACTGTATTGTTTTGCAAAAAAGAAGCAATACAAATTATATTTAGCTTTCTTTAATCTCATTTATATTGCAATTATTTAATTCTACACATACAATCTTAAGTCCTATCCTTCCCTCTCCCCCATACGATCCTAAGTTTTTCCTGTCCCCCCAGCTCTATCCTAGGCTATTTCATCTCTTTCCCACCCCCCAGCTCTATCCTAGGTCCTTTCATAACTATAGATTTTACATGAAGAACTAGTATTGCCTTCTGAGGTAAAAATAACATAACACATATATCACATTTGTAGTTCCAAAAAACCCTGCTGAAAAATAAAAAAGACACTTGGAACCCATATGGTATAAAGCCTATTATAATATGTGTTGGATGTGGTCTTGACCTTCAGAAAGCTATGAGCAAATGGAATCGCAATCACAAAAATAGTACTGCCAGCATTTAAATAGCAACAACTCTGCCTATAAAAAGGCAACACTGCAAATATTATACCAGGCCCTAAAAAAGCAGTGCACTTCCTATAAGGAAAACAGAACAAGCCAGGCTGATCATAGATCCTGCATTAGTTGCTAGAGAGTAGCATGGGATGGTAAGTGCTACACCAAAAAAGTAACTTGCCACCCCAATTTTAGACATTAGATCAGTCAGAGATAAATCAAAACCCTGTCCAATCCAATTAGTGGCGATCCACCTCCCTCCGCTCAGTCAGCAGCAGGAGTCACTTTTAAGTGAACGTCATCTCTTGCTTCCACGGGGCCAGTCTCACAGCTTTTACTGTGGTACTGGCCCTGCGGCAGCAGGAGATCACATTTGCTTAAATGCTGCTCTTGCTGCTGCCCATACTATGGCTTAGCAGGTCTTTGCGGAGCCAATCCTGCAGCAGCTGAAGAGAGAGTGGGAGAACCCAGCGGCTGTCAGACCCCGTCCCACTGGTGGATGAAGGGCAAAAGATACCCAGCAGGCTACTAAGGAGCCCATCTTATTGCACCCAAGTGAAGGAGGACCCAGCAGCCACCAGTGCACCCCCATCCTGCTGGCAGTTGAAAAGTAAAGAGGTCCCACAGACTGCTACAGAACCTATACCTTGGTGGCCCAAGACAGAGAGAGGACTTAGTAGCTGCCAGGGAGCTCTATCTCACTGGCAGCTGAAGAACAAGAGAGGTCCAGCAGATGGTTGTGGAGCCCATCCCATGGTGGCTGAAGAGAGAGGGGGGTCCTGTGGCCATCAGTGGACCCATCCTGCTAATGGCTGAAAAAGAGGCCACTTGTAGTCCCTCAGTATTTCTCTGTCTCCAGCAGTTGGTAGAGGTGTAAAACCTGCAATCTGGAGTAGTTAAAAAAAAAAGAAAAAAAAAGGATTAGAAGAAAGGAAGATATGCTCCCTGAGCTGTTAGGTACCTTTCTGAGCCATCCCTTGGATAGAGCAGGGTGAGCAGGTGGGTTGGTTTCCCTGGTTTGGCTCAACCCGCTCTCTCCAGGGGATTGACAGCCAGGGATCTGGTTCTCTTGGTCCTGCTGAAATTAACTCTTCTAGATCTACCCTTTGCAGGACTCTGACCAGCCGCTGGGAAGTATATTTTTATTTCCCTTGGGATGGACTTCCACTTTAGAAAATAAAATAAAAAAGGGTGAGGAAAAGTAGTCCAAAGAGGTGTTGCAAGAGGAGAACGTGATCCTGCAGGCAGAGAGGTTTGAGTGAAGCCGCAAGAAGGGAAAGAGGAGTGACCGAGGCACTTCAGCAGCCTGGGCATCCAAAGAAATGACTTGGAGGAGAATTTATCAGCATGTGGAAAGCGCACACACATGGCTGCGACTACGATATATGCAAAATACTGCAGGGCCTACGCAGAAAGGAAATCGCAGCATTGTATTCATGGTGTTCCTCAGAGGGAGGAAGAAGCTCCGGGTTGGCTGCGGAAGCAGGGAACTGCAGGTGTGCCACCCAGTTATCTAGAGGTGGTAAGCAGGCTTATTCCAGCAGCGTGGGATAGGCATCCATTTTGTCCCCACATGGTGACCATCAGGCAGCTTCAGGGGAGGGAAGGGATTCCCCATCTCAGTTATTGCTGGCGGTTCAGGACTCGGCGGGAGGTTGGGAGAGCACCAAAGAGGATGGGAATGAGTTTGGGGAGATCGACTTCACAGATTCTGAGGCTCTTTCCTCGCATTTTGTGTTGCTTATGAACAAAGCGTAGTTAGCTAAGAAAGATGTAGGAGGCAAGCATTCCCAGGCCTGGGGGCCTTCAGGGGGTTCTGGGGTGATCATCTGGCTGCTGGGTTTCAATCCAGCAAGGATATGGACTATTTGGGATATTCAGAGGGGACAGAAGACTCTCTGGGAGATCCTGGAGAGGACCCTCTGGTGGATGATGGGTGTAGAGACTCCTCAGATCTGGAGGACATACCGATGGCTGAAGGAGATGACCCTAGGGTGGTCTGATTGTTCAATAGAGAGGAGTTTCACCCGATCATCCCATATGTGCTGGAGGAACTAGGGAACGTTTCCTCAAGAGTGTTATGGTTTTGAGGTGTTTGAGTGGATTCTCGGGTACTGTGGGAGATGGCCACGCCCACAGGAAGGAACCCCGTGGGGAGCCACAGTACTGGGCTAGACTCGGGATGCACAAACACAGAGTTTTGTCTTTTATTGCACAGCTGATGGCTACCACCAGAGGTGGCAGTAGTGAGGTGATCCAGAGGTAACAGTCCAGGGACCCTCGGCAAAGGGGAACCCGTCTCACCGAGATGGTATAGGGAGATCTAGGCGTAGGTTCCCAGCACGGTAGAGCTGTAGGTGAGACAGACTAAGAATTAGATTACTCACTAGATGGTAGCTCTAACGTTGATGATTCCACCAGGCAGAAGTAGATAGTAACAGGCACCGAGGCAGGGAGAACATGCCCTTGAGGAGCGAGTACCTAATCCCAGTAAGGCCCCTGAAAAGAAGCAAAGGGCCCCCGAGGAGCAGGTACCCAGGTTAGAGAATACCCCAAAGGGCAGAGAGAGCTTCCAGCTGTAGCACGGAAGCGGCAGAGTACCTTAGACCGGACGAATCCAATCCTTGCTAATTCAATGAGCTAGCAAACAAGCATAGGCTAAATACCCGCATGGCATGACATCACTCGAGGGGGATGCCCCTGAGGTTCCCGCCATGATGTGGATAAAGACGTGGGTGGCATGCACGCGTGCACCCTAGGAAGCCCTTAGGAGAAACATGGTATGAGGCCTCGGTCCCACCCTTGCCCCGCCCCTGCCCCACCCCTTTCCTTCGGCGCCCCCCCCCCGTCCACCTTTCCCTTTATAACCCGCCCCCCAGCCCTACCTAAATCCCCCCTACATTTATTTTGTAAGTTACGCCTGCCTCTGGCAAATGGCCGCTGTGCCGGAGGCCTCGGTCCCACCCTTGCCCCGCCCCTGCCCCACCCCTTTTGTCAAGCCCTGGGACATACACGCGTCCCAGGGCTTTTTGTGCGCCGCCGGGCCTTTTGAAAATAGGCCCGGCACGCGTCACCCCCCCATTGTGTAAATCTTCCTGGATTTACTTGCGTAGGGCTTTGAAAATCTGCCCCTAGGTGTATTTTAAATCATATGCACGCAAGTGCATGCATGTTTTAAAATTCTAGTGTATCTACGCTTGTGCTCCTATATGCATCTGTAGAGGCTCATGTGCGCTTGTTTTAAAATTTGCCTGTAAAGTTATAAAATATGGGGAAAGAATTAATCAAAGAGTGCTATTTTTTTGTTATAGGGCACAAAGTGTAATCAAAGAATATAGTTCAGTGTCCAGAATGATTTTTTTCTACCTATTGTTCAATTTAAGGAATTCTAATATGTTTTTTTTTTTCTATCAGCCCAACATACATACACAAAGTTTGGGATTTCTTAAAGGAAATAGTGACAGAGTTCAAACCAACAGAAGAGGTACTCCCTGAATTCCAAGGATCAAAGACTGATACACAAATTAAGGAAGACAAAGTAGCTGATGTTAAAAATGAAGTTCCAGCTGTCACCAAGCCAACTGAAAAACTTAGCAAAGGTAGGAGACCACATAGCAAGCATAACTGATGCTATCTTTATTTATAATTTGTTTTTTATTTTATTTTTCTAAAGAGAACAGTCTAAAATTTTAATTACTGTTACTATAACTGAATAAAATCACCATAAAATGCTGACATTTTGGAAGCTATGCATGTTTAAAAATCAGTTCTTTTTTCTATATTTTAATATGGTATTGCAATAGAATGAAATATGTGTCCCAGTTTAATCTTTTGAAGTATAATACCTGTATGGCAGTAAAACAAAGCATTTATTTAAGAAATTTATAGCCTGCCTATCTACCATTCTAGACAGGTAGTGAATAAAAACATTTACAAAAATTATAGAATGCCAAAAAGCTTGACAACATAAAGCGCTGCTCTTCTAACTGCATGAAGCTTAACAGATACAGAAGAGAATTTCCAAATAGGGGCCATCGTCTTGGACAATCCTGAAAGATTAGCAAATTCAGGGTCAAAGTCTTGTGCAAATGGTTCCATCTTTAATATTTTCTTAAAAATTTTTACTGTATGGTCAGGTGTTAATTCTTCTGGGAGGGGTTCCACCATACAGGACCAGCCACAGAAAACATTTTACTGTGAGCACAGGCAGTGGAACACCTTTTTAATTGGGGGGACCAAGCAATCTTTGCCCCTAGTTCTACTCCCAACTGCAACTCTAGCTCCACCCCACTGCCAATTTCTTACTTTATGTTTACAGTTTATATCATTCTTTCTTCTATACATTCTTTGCATAAATCATAGATTAGAATTACTCATTTCCAGACCTACCAATAAAATACTTGATACTATAAAACCGTTAGGGTCTTCTTTCTGCTTGCAGACAGGCATGCCCTGCCCATGAGAAAATTAGCATTACTATTTCCTAGCACCTAGTCAGATAGATTCAGGACCAGTGGGTTATGCACCTCTACTAGCAGATGGAGATGGAACAATCTGACGTCACAGTATATATATATTCCTGCAATGACATCAACCTGCCAGTATTCTCCATCTCTAGCAGATGGGGGACGTGCATTTCCCAACTGGGAAATACTTTAGATTTTGGAAGGAGAAATAAAAGCAAAATTAATTCGCCCTGCTCTCCTGCGATGATACCAAATGGTCCCTCCTACAGTTGAGAATTCCTGAAGTGATTTCCATGGTCCCTCAGATGAGTGCCTTGCACTGTCAGCTGGTTTTTCAACCGGCATGTACTTAGCTGCTTGGACAGCTGAAGGGCAGCAGGTACAGGAAGCTGAGTGCATGGTGACATCATATACCCTCTCCCCCCACAGCTGGAGACCATCACCGTACTCAGCTAGGAAAGGCTGAGCTCAGGAAAGATTTAAAAAAAATAGGGTTTATTTTTGTACGGCTTTCTCCCGATGTTTGTCCCGATCCGAGGGAGGTTAAGGAATGTGGGCAGGCTGGCGGATTGAACTGCCTCTATAGGACTTGCACGTGACTCTACTAATTGCGACCCTTGTGGACTGATAGCTCTGTGGGTCAGAGCTGTCCAAAATATGCAATTAAAAGGGGAATGATAATCCCCATCAATAAAAGAAAGACCGGATACCAAAAGGGCTGAGTCTTTTAAGAGTGAAAGCTCATAAAAAAGGCAAGAAATAAAAGGCATCATTAGACAAGCATTGTGTCAAGGTCTCGGTACCATAAAAAAAGAAACACTATGCAGAAGTTTCTGAACGGAAACAGATGGCACTTAGTGACCCATCGAAAGCACTGGCACAGATAGTTGGTGCCATCCTCTGCACTGAGAGCTTTGGCCTGAGTACTTCGATACAATACTTTTCATAAAAGTCACTGGTGCAGTACATGCTCTGAGTTCTTTAGTGTTGAAACCCTTGGCATTGGAAGATATTGGCACTGATATTTCATCTCTTCCGAATTGGATCCGGAATCATATGCGTCTTTAGTTAAGATGAATTCTCTTTTTTCTCTGCCTTCAATACTAGATTATCAGGCATTTGTCCAAAGAATATAGTTGGACTTTTTTTTTTTTTTTTAAATTGATAGTTTTATTAAACTTTGAACATGAAATTGCTAGTACAATGTGATTATGTGTACAGAAAAAATCATCCCCATATCCCCCACCACCCCCATCCCCTCAGGCGTAGTGGAGCTTCGGCCAACTACAGCATGATCCGAAGTCGTCAAAAGCAAAGGAAGGCTGCTTGCGTCCATACCTGTAGGCCAAAGTTTACAACGCTAATGAGTGAAGCAAACAGCCTCTGCAACAGAGTGAAGGAAAATTTAGGACAATACATCCCCATCCTTATCCTGATGTCATAGATAAGGCCCAGCAGCGTCTTTGCACTCAAACATTCATTGCTGCCCGCAATTTGATAGCCATTCGATGGAAAACATCAGGTGCCCAAGATAGCGGATGTCGTTGAAAAACTACATACCTATTATCGGCTGGCCTCCTTAACAGCCGCCAAATATGGGAGAATGCCTTCCTTTATTAAAACCTGGAAACCGTTTTCTGACTATATAGCTCAACTGTAATCTGAGATTGTTGTTAGGTATATTCTCTTCTTATAAGTTATATGGGGAAATGTTCTGATTCACAGTGTCCTGGATAGTTGGACTTTTTAAAGATGTATATGTCTAACATTAAGTTGCCAAACTGGATGAGACAGAGGGTACATCAAGCCTATTATCTTATTTCCAACAGTGGCCAATCCAGGATACAAATACATGGCAAGTACACAAACATTAAATAGATCATATGTTACTAATGCTGGTAATAAAAAATGGCTATTCCCTAAATAAAAGGCTTGTGCGAGGCAAAACCAGGAGATAGGGTGTGACTTGGAAGTGCGCAGCCTCATGGAATTTAAAAGGCCCGTAGCCATGTACATATCTGCCGGTTCACAAATAAAATGGTTTGCCGAAAAAGGGCGAGACATGGGCGTGGTCTGAGTGAGGCATGGTCAGCCTGGGATTGCACCATGAAGAGAGTTATGTGGACTAGCGCGTGCCAGAAACCCGCACCTATGTAACTTCCTTCTGCTATGGAGTGCATGTAAGTAGGTAAATAAAAAAAAGGGTAATCAGCAGAGTTTTAAGGGTCGGGGTTAGTAGAGTAATAGGGAGGCAAGTTAGGTAGGGAGTTAGGAATTCCTCTCTTACTGGGGCAAACTGGGAGGGAACTGGTAAATAGGCTTAATGCGTCGACAGGCACATCTACTAAAATCCCCCCACTTATGCGCTTGAGACAGCATTCACGTACATATGCATATGTCAATATAAAATCGTGAATGCATGTAAGCATGGGTAGCTAATTTATAGCATGGGTAGCACGGGTAGCATGCATGTTATAAAATCAGCACACATATGTGCATGCGCCAGCAAACGTGCACATGTGCACAAGCACATCACTTTGAAAGTTATTTTTTGTCAACTTGACTAATGCCAATTTATGGACTTCTCCTCTAGGAACTTATTCAAACCTTTTTTAAACTCAGCAAACCTAACTTCCTTAACAACATCTTCTGGCAACAAATTCCAGAGCTTAATTGTGCATTAAGTGAAAAAGAATTTTTTCCAATTTGTTTGCTAAATTCATAGCGTGCCCCCTAGTCCTTCTATTATCCGAAAGAGTAAACAACCAATTCACATATACATGTTCTAGTCCTCTAATGATTTTGTAGTTCTCCATCATATCTCCACTCAGCCAACTATTCTCCATGCTGAACAGCCCTAACCTCTTTAGCCTACCCTCATAGGGAAGCAGTTCTATTCCCTTTATCATTTTGGTCACCCTTCTCTAAATCTTCTTCAGTGCATCTATATTTTTCTTGACATGCAGCGACCAGAATTGAACACAGTACTCAAGGTGCAGTTTCGCCATGGAGTGATTTAGAGACATAATGATTTTCTCCATTTTATTCACCATTCCATTACTAATAATTCCTAACAATGGGGGTTATTTTTGTAGGGTATCGCGTGCGATAGCTAGCTCGGGGCGGAGTTGCCCCGGAAGAGGAGGAGTCGGGGCGTCGTCGGGGCGGACGCGGCTAAAAGATCGCTGGCTGTGAAAAGGTAAGAACCCTTTTCGCTGCCAGTAGCGCGCCCAATAGCACCACCCGCCGCTCCGCCCCCCACTCAACCTTAGAGAATCCAGGCCAAAGTTTGCTTTTTTGACCACCACAGCAAACTGAGCCAATGATTTGAATGCATTGTTGACTATGGCACCTAGATCTTTTTCTGAAGTGGTAACTCCTAACATGAAACCTAACATGTGTTACTACAGCATGAGTTATTTTTTCCTATATGCATCACCTTGCAATTATCCACATTAAATTTCCTCTGCCATTTGGACGCCCACTCTTTTAGTTTTCTGGGGTCCTCCTGTAATTTATCACTATCTGCTTGTGATTTAACTACTCTGAATAATTTTGTATCATCTGCAGATTTGATTACCTCACTCATCGTATTCCTTTCCAAATCATTTACAAATGTATTGAAAAGCACTGGTCCAAGTACAGATCCCTGAAACTCTCCACTGTTTACCCTTTTCCATTGAGAAAATTGACCATTTAATCCTACTCTGTGTTTCCTGTTTTTTAACCAGTTTGTAATCCACGAAAGGACATCACCTCCTATCTCATGATTGTTTAGTTTTCTTAGAATCCTCTCATGAGGGACTTTGTCAAATGCCTTCTGAAAATCCAAATATACTACATCTACTTGTTCACCTTTATCCACATGTTTATTAACCCCTTCAAAAGAATGAAGTAGATTTTTGAGGCAAGATTTCCCTTGGATAAATCCATGCTGATTGTGTTTTATTATACCATGTCTTTCTATATGCTGTTACGTTCGTGGACCCTTGGGCCGGCTGAGACTGTGGATGTTGCACTGTGGGGACCCACAGCGAGTGTCACAGCGGGGAGGTGGCGCTGAAGAGAGACTCCGGAGAAGACTTCACAACCGGAAGTCCGAGGTCCCCCCAGGAGGAGCCTGTAGGGACCCAGACCTCTTGGACTTTGGTGGGACCCTATGCGACCATGGATCCAGGAAGTGGCCGAAGAGATGGTCGATGAGGACGGCAGGACCCAGGAGGCTGGAAGCCCGCGGCTCCCCCGGGAGGAGCCCGTGAGAGCCCAAGCTGCTGGGACTTAGGAGAATCCCCTGGGCCAGCAAGAACCGCATACCTGAGGAGGTGGAGGAAGCAGAAGTCGGAGTCCAGGAATGAAGCCGGGTCAGAAGCCAGAAGTCAGAGGTCTGAAGCCAAAGCCAGGGGCGGAAGCTGGAAATAGAGTCGTTGGACAGAGCCGGGTCAGAAGCCAGAAGTCAGAAGTCCAAACCAAAACCAGGGGCGGAAGCGAAGACGAAGTCAAAGGATGAAGCCGGGTCGGAAGCCAGAAGCAGAAGAGATGATCCAAGATCCAAAGCAGCAACAGCAACTCAGGGGACTGAGTGAACCTCATTGCAATGCGAGGTTTAGGCCTAGCTGCAGGCTTTAAATACCCTGCAGCGTCTGACGTCATCCGAGGGCGTCCACCAAGATTTCCTGCGCTGGCCCCTTTAAAGCTCCAGCCCCCGGGTGCACCGCGCCTAGGGGGCGGGGCCAAGCACATCTGTTCGGTGGCGTCTCCCTCGCGCAGGGAGAGCCGCAGCAGGAGGCAGATTGGGCCTACATGGCCGCGGGGACGTTTGTACGGGCTGGGCCGGCCCCGAGGTAGGAGGAGGGACCGGGACATGGCCTGGTCCCGTAACATATGCTCTGTGATTTTGATCTTTAGAATAGTTTCTACTAATTTTCCCGGCACTGAAGTCAGGCTCACCGGTTTAAAGATTCCTGGATCACCCTTTTTCAATATTCGGGTTACATTGGCCACTCTCCAGACTTCAGATACAATGGATGATTTTATTGCTAGGTTACAAATTTTAACTAATAGATCTGAAATTTCAGAACCCTGGGGTGCATACCATCTGGTCCAGGTGATTTGCTGCTCTTTAGTTTGTCAATCTGGCCTAAATTATCTTCCAGGTTCACTGTGATTTGGTTCAGTCGATCTGACACATCACCCTTGAAAACCAACTCTGGAACCCATATCTCCCCAACATCCTCAATACTAAACACAGAAGCAAAGAATTAATTTAGTCTTTCTGAAGTGGACTTATCTTCCCTAAGAGCCCCTTTAACCCCTTAGTCATCTAATGCAGGGGTCCCCAACCACCGGTCTGCGGACCGGGACCAAGCCGTGGGAGTTTTTTGCCAGTCCGCGGCGCCGCCAAGCACCGGCAGGTGTGTCGCGCGCTCCCGGTCTCTCCTGCTGCCGTTGCCGCCGGGCTGTCAGCACGTTCCAGCCCAGTGGGAACGGCAGCGGTGCTAGAAAAAGCTGTGGTACCTGCGGCTGGCCTTTTCTTCTTCCCGCGCCTGCTCCCCCCCTCCCGTGACCCGGAACAGGAAGTGATACAGGAAGGAGAAAGAGCCGTGCCGCGTGATAAAGTACAAGCGGCGGCTGCAGCATTGGCCCCCGAGCAATTGAAGCAGCTGGTAATCGAGAAAGGAGACAGCAGCATGAGCCTCTCGCGGCCGATGGGATTCTTCTTTCTTGGCCTGCGGGGGCTGCTGCAGCTCCCATTTGTGCTCCGGTGGGGGGGGGGGGGAAGAGGAAGTGAGTGAGAGAAAGAGAGAGAAGCAGCCAGCCAGCCTGTGTGTGATTGAATGGTCAGAGAGCTGATGTGTGTGTGTATGTGAGAGACAATGAAAGTGATTGCTCAGGGAGGTGACTGATGTGTATGTGAGAGTGTGAGATATTAGTCAGGGAGGTGACTGGTGTGTGTGTGTGTGTGTGTGTGTGTGTGTGTGTGTGTGTGAGAGAGAAAGCATGGAAGTGAGAAGTCTGGGTATGTGGGAAAGCATGGGCGTAAGAAGCCTGGTGTTGTGGGGGTGAAAGAAAGCATGGGAGTGAGAAACCTGGGTGAGTGTGCATGCATGACAGAGAGAGAGACTGCTTGGTAAGGTGACGGTGTGTGTGAGAGAAAAAGACTGGTGTGTGTGAATGTGAGAGAATGTGATTCAGAGAATGAGAAGCCTGTGCACGTGGAGAGTGGGCATGGAAATGAGAGAGACTGGTGTGTGTGTAACAGAGAGAAAGTGATTATGGGAATGAGAAGCCTGTGCATGTGAAGAGAGTGAGCATGGGAGTGAGAAACCTGGGTGTGTGTGAGACACAGCATGGGAGGGAGAAGCCTGTATATCTGAAAGAGAACATGGGAGTGGGAAGCCTGTGTGTGTGTGTGTATGCATGAGCGAGATCAGGTGACTGGTGTGAGAGAGAGAAATAAAGTGATTATGGGAATGAGAAGCCTGTGCATGTGAAGAGTGAGCATGGGAGTGAGAAAATGGGAGTGTGTGAGACACATCATTGGAGGGAGAAGCCTGTATATCTGAAAGAGAACATGGGAGTGAGAGACTGGTGAGTGTGTGTCTGTGTGTGAGAGAGAAAGAAAGTGATTATGGGAATGAGAAGCCTGTGCATGTGGAGAGAACAAGCATGAGAGTGAGAGACTGGTGAGTGAGTGTGTGAGAGAGAGAGACAGAGAAAGTGATTATGAGAGTGAGAAGCCCATATATGTAAGTAGAACACAGGAGTGGGAAGCCTGTGTGTGTGTGTATGGTATGAGAGAAGCTGTTCAGGAAGGTAACTGGTGTGTGTGTGCCAAAGACTGGGAGATGATTGGTGTGTGAGAGACAGAAACTGGTCATGAGGGCATGACTGGTATGGTGTGTGTGTGAGAGACATGGGCACTAAGGAAGAGGACCATAAGTATAGAGCTTAGCTTCTACTGCTGCTTCTGGTGTGTGCCACGGCCTGCAGGGAAGAGGAGTAGGAGAGCTGCTGGAGGGGGTAAGTAAAGGTGGCTTTTTAAGTTTATTTTTCTTGACTGCCATTTTAATTGTGTGATGTCTGTTTTTTTGAAATATTTTATTGGTGTTTGGAGAATGTTTAATAGTTTTTATGAGTTTTTAATTGTTGGATGTTATTCTGTTCATAGCTGTTTTGAAACATTTATTCTGCTTATTAGTATAGTTTTACAATTATTTCTCTGTGGGAATCTATAGCTGCTTGCTAGTTCTGTTTTCCTAATAAGAGGTGTATTGGTTTTTAGGGCCTGATTTAATATTTGTAGTGTTGCCTTTTCATAGATAGGTTTGCTCCTGTTTGAGTGTATTCCATAATACAGGTGTAACTGTGTGCGGATTAGTTTATGTGCATTACTACAGATCCTGGGAGTATGTTAGGTCGGTTCTGTGTCTGTTACCGAGATGAGATATTTTGCTAGCATATAAGCGTTTGTATCGGTCTTATTTGTTGTGTTTTCTCAAGAGGACATGCATTGGTGGTAAACTGCTGTCTTTTCATAAGTAGAGCTATTGAGCCTGGAAGTAGAAGGAGTTTGAGTTGCTGTTACTGAGATGACACCAGAACCAGAATATCTTTTTTGTAGGGTGAGTTGTATGGGGAATGTCATAATTCTGCTTTACATCCATTATTGTGGGTCAGGGGGGTTCCCGTGGATACAAACTGTTCTTTTACATCTAGCCCCGTGACGATCATGGGCCAGTGTGTAATGCATGTGAGAACCTATGGTGAGTTGAGTCACATTCACATTATAAATGTCATAATTAAATGATAAGTGTGCACTAAAATCCAACTCCCTCCATAACCCCGCCCCCATATGACCAAAGCCCCGCCCCTGCCCCACCCCTACCCCGCCGGGCCATGGAAAAATGGTCTTGCTTGAAGCCGGTCCCTGGTGCAAAAAAGGTTGGGGACCTCTGATCTAATGGTCCAACTGACTCCCTTGCAGGTTTCCTGCTTTGGATATATTTTATAAAGTTTTTATTATGAGTTTTTGCCTCTACGGCCAACTTCATTTCAAATTCTCACTTAGCCTGTTTTACACTTAACTAGACAATGCTTATGTTTTTTCCTATTCAGATGGATCCTTCTTCCAGTTTTTGAAAGTTTTTTTTTTGGCTAAAATACCCTCTTTCACCTCACTTTTTAGACATGCTGGCAATCTTTTGACCTTCCTTCCACTTTTCTTAATGCATGGAGTACATCTGGACTATACTTGTAAGATTGTATTTTTAAACAATGTCCTGGCCTGTTATACACTTTTAACCTTTGCAGCTGCAACTTTCAGATTTTTCTAACAATATTCCTCGATTTATCAAAGTTTCCTTTTTAAAATTTAGTATTAGAGCTGTAGATTTACTTATTGTCCCCCTTCCAGTTATTTGTTCAAATTTGATCAAGTTATGATCACGATTGCCAAGTGGCCCCACCACTGTTACCTCTCTCACCAAATCCTGCGTTCCACTAAGAATTAGATCTAAAATAGCTTCCTCTCTCATTGATTCCTGAACCAATTGCTCTATGAAGCAGTCATTTATTCCATCCAGTAATTTTATGTCTCTAGTATATCCTGTTGTTACATTTACCCAGTGAATATTGGGGTAATTAAAATTTCACATTATTATTGCACTACAAATTGATTAGCTTCCCTGATTTCTCTTAGCATTTCAACTGTCTAATCATTTTGGCCATGTGGATGGTAGTATACTCACTGTCACTATACTCTTAACAGACACACATGCGATTTCTACCCATATAGATCCTATTTTTCATTTAGTCTCTTGTATGATCTTTATCCTGTTGGACTCTATGCCCTCCCTGACATAAAGCACCACACCCCCAAAGGATTACCTATGCATTAGTTGATTTGTATGCTTTTGTAAATTTTTGCATGGAAAACTTCTAAATTCAATAACGGCAGATTTTTTAACAAAATATCATAAAATATCACCACAATATGGGTCGGATTTTAAAACCTACGCGCGCGGCATACATTTGTGCGTGCTACTCGGCGCGCACAAATGTATGCCCAAATTTATAACATACACGCGCAGCCGCACGCATGTTATAAAATCAGGGATCGGCGCATGCAAGGGGGTGAACACTAGTGCACCTTGCGTGTGCCGAGCCCTCGGGGAGTGGGCAAGAATATAGGTTAGACACCAGGAAAAGTCCAAACGTTTTCTTTATTTGAGTGGCGACAAGATTTTGTACAAACGCCCGACTCAGGCCGAGTTTCGCCCCATTGGGGCTGCCTCAGGGGCTAGAATGACAAATATAACATATAAATAAACTTACATTCAAAAAGTACATTGGTTAAAATAAAAAAATCCTAAAGGGTTACCACAGAAATGAATAAAAAACTGAATGTCACTTAAACCACAAATTGTATACTGTTGATTATATAAAATGATTAAATAAAGATGTTAATACCTGACCTGTATGCAGAATTTTCTTTTAATAAAAAGATATTCTTATATTGAGCTTCAAATGTCTGATAGTCTGTAAATAAATGTATATAATATTATGACTTGTGATTTGCAAAGTACAGTAAAATGATTATACATGATATTGTGAACAAAGGCGATGTGTCTTTAAGATATGGGCAACACATATTGGTTACATATAACTAACCGCTACTACACTAAATGAACTCAAAATAATGCAAAACTTGTTCACAGGAAAACAATACTAAATAAATTTGTTTAGACAACTATTTTGACAATTGGAAAATATTGACAAACATTTTATGGTCATAATGTACATAGTTTGTAACGGTTTAAAAATCACAAATAAATTGTTCCTTATTAGTTGTGACCTTGGAACTCCCTTTATGTATCTATACACACCATTACTATAACCAATTAGAATCAAAATATGATTTACCAATTGAAATCTCTTATAGCTTTCTGCGCTACAAGAATTAAATAGTAGTGCTGCTGCAATATAGAATTTTGATGAATAAGGCTGTTTCAATAAATAATTTGCTTATTTTTAAATATCAAAGTGGATGTATGCGAACCCTACTCTAATGCATAACAACTTGCTGTACTGCGACGCCGTGTTGGCTGTTTAAATAAGCAGGAGAGAGTACTAAGAAAAGCTGTCTTGCACAATTGCAGGATATATGTGTATCTTAATATGAATTCAGCGCTAACATATTAATTCAATTTACAACACACTGTATCAGCGCTAACATATTAATTCAGTTTACAACACACTCGGGCTGATTTTAAAAGCCCTGCTGAATTCATATTAAGATACACATATATCCTGCAATTGTGCAAGACAGCTTTTCTTAGTACTCTCTCCTGCTTATTTAAACAGCCAACACGGCGTCGCAGTACAGCAAGTTGTTATGCATTAGAGTAGGGTTCGCATACATCCACTTTGATATTTAAAAATAAGCAAATTATTTATTGAAACAGCCTTATTCATCAAAATTCAATAGCATGGTACAGAGTAGCAAATACAATATCTTTGTATCATGAGACAGCCATTTGTTATTATAGCAGCGCTGCACCTATCATATAGTGAAGTTAGTCTTAAGTCTTCGGCAAAAAGGAAAATACAGCAATATTGCTTTCAGCCATAGTAGTTGCTGTTCTCTCTTGATCAATTATGCAACTCTATTTGGCACGAGCACCTTAAGGTTAAATTTTGAGCATACCGCGGGTATATTGATATCGCTAGTTAATGCTCTAGTAATTTGTAGCGATATAGTACAGTCAGTAATAACAGTAAAAATAGCAAGAATCAACAAAATAGGACCAGTTCTATATTGCAGCAGCACTACTATTTAATTCTTGTAGTGCAGAAAGCTATAAGAGATTTCAATTGGTAAATCATATTTTGATTCTAATTGGTATAGTAATGGTGTGTATAGATACATAAAGGGAGTTCCAAGGTCACAACTAATAAGGAACGATTTATTTGTGATTTTTAAACCGTTACAAACTATGTACATTATGACCATAAAATGTTTGTCAATATTTTCCAATTGTCAAAATAGTTGTCTAAACAAATTTATTTAGTATTGTTTTCCTGTGAACAATTTTTGCATTATTTTGAGTTCATTTAGTGTAGTAGCGGTTAGTTATATGTAACCAATATGTGTTGAATTCAAAATATATGCTGGCTCAAAAACCTCAATTATATTACTATGAAACAAAACCAAACCGTTGCAACTTGAGGTACTGCAAAATAGCAGATATGTCTTACAATTATTGTTAATTATTTATAATTAAAAAGACTTACCCGAGAGAGTGGTATCAGAAAGATGTCAGTGTGTTCGCAGTCTCATGAGCTCTTGCCCTTACAGGGCTACAGCCCCTCTCTTGACTTCACCACTTATTAATTACGTCATTTACCTACTCTCTTCAGGTTTGTCAATTGATATTATGTTTTTATAAAGTGCAAATGTGCCTCCCTTAAAATCCCTAGAAAAACCCGTATTTTATCATCTAACATGCCACAACTAATTATTAAAATCTTATATTTTGTTTTATGCTTATCTCTCAATAGTAGTGCTGTTATGTTTCTTCGCCGTGTTTCATCACTGCTTCAAATGAATCGCCCGACATTGGCCATGTTTCGGCGCACTCCTCGCGCCTGCTTCAGGGGCTACCGTTCCTTCACAAACTCTATTACAAAAACATAAATCTATAAATACCTCTAGAACAATATCTATATATGTCTCACTCTACTGTCAAAATATATGCTGGCTCAAAAACCTCAATTATATTACTATGAAACAAAACCAAACCGTTGCAACTTGAGGTACTGCAAAATAGCAGATATGTCTTACAATTATTGTTAATTATTTATAATTAAAAAGACTTACCCGAGAGAGTGGTATCAGAAAGATGTCAGTGTGTTCGCAGTCTCATGAGCTCTTGCCCTTACAGGGCTACAGCCCCTCTCTTGACTTCACCACTTATTAATTACGTCATTTACCTACTCTCTTCAGGTTTGTCAATTGATATTATGTTTTTATAAAGTGCAAATGTGCCTCCCTTAAAATCCCTAGAAAAACCCGTATTTTATCATCTAACATGCCACAACTAATTATTAAAATCTTATATTTTGTTTTATGCTTATCTCTCAATAGTAGTGCTGTTATGTTTCTTCGCCGTGTTTCATCACTGCTTCAAATGAATCGCCCGACATTGGCCATGTTTCGGCGCACTCCTCGCGCCTGCTTCAGGGGCTACCGTTCCTTCACAAACTCTATTACAAAAACATAAATCTATAAATACCTCTAGAACAATATCTATATATGTCTCACTCTACTAATGCCGCAGTAGAGTGAGACATATATAGATATTGTTCTAGAGGTATTTATAGATTTATGTTTTTGTAATAGAGTTTGTGAAGGAACGGTAGCCCCTGAAGCAGGCGCGAGGAGTGCGCCGAAACATGGCCAATGTCGGGCGATTCATTTGAAGCAGTGATGAAACACGGCGAAGAAGAAACATAACAGCACTACTATTGAGAGATAAGCATAAAACAAAATATAAGATTTTAATAATTAGTTGTGGCATGTTAGATGATAAAATACGGGTTTTTCTAGGGATTTTAAGGGAGGCACATTTGCACTTTATAAAAACATAATATCAATTGACAAACCTGAAGAGAGTAGGTAAATGACGTAATTAATAAGTGGTGAAGTCAAGAGAGGGGCTGTAGCCCTGTAAGGGCAAGAGCTCATGAGACTGCGAACACACTGACATCTTTCTGATACCACTCTCTCGGGTAAGTCTTTTTAATTATAAATAATTAACAATAATTGTAAGACATATCTGCTATTTTGCAGTACCTCAAGTTGCAACGGTTTGGTTTTGTTTCATACCAATATGTGTTGCCCATATCTTAAAGACACATCGCCTTTGTTCACAATATCATGTATAATCATTTTACTGTACTTTGCAAATCACAAGTCATAATATTATATACATTTATTTACAGACTATCAGACATTTGAAGCTCAATATAAGAATATCTTTTTATTAAAAGAAAATTCTGCATACAGGTATTAACATCTTTATTTAATCATTTTATATAATCAACAGTATACAATTTGTGGTTTAAGTGACATTCAATTTTTTATTCATTTCTGTGGTAACCCTATAGGATTTTTTGATTTTAACCAATGTACTTTTTGAATGTAAGTTTATTTATATGTTATATTTGTCATTCTAGCCCCTGAGGCAGCCCCAAGTGGGGCGAAACTCGGCCCGAGTCGGGCGTTTGTACAAAATCTTGTCTCCACTCAAATAAAGAAAATGTTTGGACTTTTCCTGGTGTCTAACCTATATTCTTGCCCACACGGCGTTTTTAGACAACCTACCCTCTTGCTTCACGAGCCCTCGGGGAGACCAGCTGGCTTTCTCCATTCCCCCCACCTTCCCCTACCTGTCCTGCCTCCAGCCCAAAACCCCCCATACCTATTGTTGCAGAAGTTTGGCAGGCGTAACTTGCGTGAGCTGACCAACTGCTGGCGCGCGATCCCCCAGCCCAGCGGCCTTGCAGAGACCTCTGGCCCTGCCCTGCCCCGCCCCATCCCTAGACTGCCCCGCCCTGCCCATTTTTTCAAGCCCTGGAACTTATACGCATCCTGGGGCTTTATGCGCACCACTGAGCCTTTTGAAAATAGGCCTGGCACGTGTAACCCCCCTACGCGCATAAATCCTCCTGGATTTACGCGCGTAACCCTTTGAAAATCTGTCCCTATGTATATATCCTGCGTTAAATGCGGTTTTTCACAAGTTATAGCCTTTTCGTGGCTTAGTAAATCTCCCTGTTTAGCTTCATAAATACCAGTTTTTGATGTTTTTCAGCTAGTACAGCTAGATATGTTTAGGACTGCCAAAGAGCAGTCCTAAAGCTAGTCAGATAAATTTATCTGGCAACTTTGACATAGTCAGGTTTATTCATCGGTGCTGGTGCACCGCTGAATATCCCAGCAAAGTTAGCAGATAAGTTTATCTGACTATCTTTCTAGCTTGCCAGTTTCTGAATATGGGCCTCTCAGTCTTTACGAGAAAGCTCTGCAAAGAGTATGTTGATGCAATTTACTCTTTGACATCAATTACATATGATTATTCAGAGTTGGTCTGTTGCATCACTGTCTTCTGATTCCAGAGAAGTAATTAAAGTTCTAAATATAAATTGCAAAATTGTATTTACTGCTTCCTAGAACTTAATAGTTCAAACCAATGTTATTAAATGATTTCTATTGCACTAATATTTATTATATAAGCTCTCATGTATAATTTATTAATCATAGAAATGAGTAGAAGAGTAATGACAATTTTCTGTATTACTTTTGTGATAGATAAACTTGAAACAAAAGAAACTGGAAAGAAGAAAGGGGACAAAGACAAAACCAAGGACAAAACCGTTCATTCTACACGACCCCTTTCAGAAGTTACAAATTCTAATCAGCCGTCTACTCATGAAGGTAAGCTATGAATACTATCTGAATATGATACATTTTCCTATTTGTATATGTAGCAAATGAGCTTCATTCTAATATAAGAAGTTATATGAAATATATTTTAACGTTGTTTGAAAATTTCCTAATATACGTTTAGATATGCTACATTAAACTAAGTCAAAACAATAATTAGATTTGGATTTAATTACTCACTTTTCCAAACCCATGCTCAAGGCAAGTTACAGTAGAGTGGTCATGCCCCAGAGAGGGATTACAATCTTACGGGTCTGTTTACCAAGCTACAGTATTTTCTCCAGAGAGATGGGGTAAACATTTGCCTGTGGCCGAATGGCCCCATTTTGACAATAACAAGGCTGGACTCTGATGCCTAAGAGATGCTCTGGCAACCACTAGCCTTCAGGGGGTGTTCTGGGGGATGGGTTAGTGTGGGCAGGGGATTAAAGGGGAATTTTTATTACACATGTAGGGGGGTCATAACTGCAACTGACAAACTTTTTTTTTTTTCTAACTTTTAACAATTGTGGTCAGCTCCAGGGGGTGGTAAGAAGTGGGAGAGGAGGAGGGTCTAATGAGACCCTCATGATTTTATGATGCCAGGGCAGGGGGAGTCTGCAGGCTGCACTGGCTTCTTTAAGTTAAGACCTGGGGGTATCTTGGATGTGCGTTATTTTTCCATTATTTTTGGAGAAAGTTGTTTACACCTTTTGAGGTGTAGCTTTCAGATAAAAAATGTCGCTTGCGAATTTTAAGGCCAGTCATGTTATTTGATTTGAATTCCTAGTAATGTGTTTTTATGCATTTGCATGCTAATTGGCTCATTTAAATTTGTTATTTTTGGGGGGGTGGAAAACACGCAGAATTTGAAATACTGAATATTATTTTGTATTTATTGCAACTTCCACAAACTCTGTGTGATTATCCCTGTGTTAACTCATTTTCAACACTGCTTAGTAAATGACCCTCTAAATTTGTGCCTGGAGCAACCTGAGGCAAAGTAAATTGACCAAGGAGCATCCATGTGAAAAGCAGTGTGTGAACTCTGGCATCCCTAGCTCTCAAGTGCTACTGTAAGCACTAGGCCACTCCTCCACTCCACTTGTACCAAAGACTTATAGGTCAGTCTGGCAAGAAAGCAAAACACTTGAAAATATTTTCAGAAGAAACAGAATCTGTTTTGTGATTGAAAATTATCCTATTTTGTAGGCATCAGTATAGCTTGGCAAGTGGTGTGAACAACAAACATCGCAAATACGGCAATTAATTAAACTTTATTTTTATTTTGTTTTTGCATTTATAAACCTCCTCTTTCCCATTGGTCCACAAGGCAATGTACAATAAAACAGAAATGCATTATAATTATGCAACAAAAAAACAGATCAAATAACATACTCTACAATAACATTAAGCAAAGGCTTTAAGAAAAAATAAAGTTTTACATTGTTTCCAAAGTGTAATATAATCTACTTCTAATTTAAAATTAATCAGTAATGCAGTCCCCAAAGCAGGTCCGATGCATAAAGGCCTGGTGCTTAGTTTCCATTAAACTTGTCTTTGGAATAGCCTGTAATACTTGCTGTGTGGAACAAAGGACCCTATTGAGCTGATAGTGATAAATATTTAGGGCCTTAAATGGAATTGCCCCTCCTTTTTATCAAATTTATTTGTTATGTACCAAAACGAGCACTTCGGTCATGGTAAAAAGTTTTTGAAACTGCCAGCTTTAAAAGATGTCCATTTTCAGGATACTAGGCTGAGATCTCTTTCTGTTGAGGTGCTACACTTTGGAATCATTTGCCAGACAATATTCGGGGTTTATCTGATATTAAATTGTTTCAAAAAGCTGTTAAAACATTTTTATTTACTGAGGACTTTTAAACGTTGGTTTTACTTGTCTATGTTGAATTGCTATTTTTGATTGTACTGTTTTGATGTTTGTAATCTGCTTAGCATGATAATTATCAACATTTATTTATTTATTTATTATTCTTGCTATACCGGCTTTCATGACATGAATCACATCAAACCGGTTTACATTTAACAAAGTGTGCACGGTAAGAGAGAAATCAAACAACTGGAACAAGAGCATGTTAAGGAGAGTGACAGTTACAATAAAACAGGGAAATAAATAACTGGGAGCTGGAAGTGAGAAGAGGGGAAGTTAACTGACAGCAAATTATTTACAGGGTAGCAAGATTGATTCCAATATAATGAGATTTGTATAGTAAATGGCTTTGATAACAAGGTGATGGTGATGACAGCGAGGTGAATGGTTTGTTATTTAAATCCATTTTTGATAATGTGATTGAGATGTCTGGTGTCTTAGTCAAGGACTGGAAAGGCTTTTTTAAAAAGCCAAGTTTTCAGCCTTTTCCTGAACGTTGGTAGGCAGGGTTCCTGTCTCAGGTCCGTTGGGATGGAGTTCCATAAAGGTGGACCTGCTGTTGAGAACCCTCTGACACTGAGAGATTTATGTTGGAGGGTTTTTGCGTGTGGAACCTGAAGCGATTCTTTGTAAGATTCCCTGATGGGTCTGGCGGATGTGTGTTTTTTGAAAGGAATTTGTAAGTTGATCCGGACGTGTTGGTGGATGACTTTGTACATGGTGGTGATGGATTTGTAGATGATTCTGTAGTGAATCGGTAACCAGTGAAGGTCCTTGAGGATTGGGGAGATGTGATCAATTCTCCTGGAGTTCGTCAGGATTCTGGCTGCTGTATTCTGCACCATTTGTAAAGGTTTGGTATGGGACGCTGGGAAACCCAGTAGTAGGGAGTTACAATAATCTAGCTTGGAGAAGATTATTGCTTGTAGAATTGTTCTGAAGTCCTGGGAGTGGAATATTCTTTTAAGGGGGAGGTTTTATTCTTTTAAGGGGAGGTTTTATTCTTTTAAGGATATGTAATTTGTGAAAGCAATCTTTGGTAGTTTGGTTGATGAATATAGGTAGAATTTAAAAATCTTAAATCAATAAATAAATTAATAAATAACTTTTGCTAAATACAATGGAGCCTAGGAGTGAAGAATGCATACAGTTATACACAATAACTTAAATTCCAATCTGTAAGTGACAGTCAACCAGTGGAGTATCTTAAACGCTAAAAGGTGAATTTCAAAAGCCTGGCTCGCACCAAAATCAGGAGATATGCATATAAGTTGGGCCAGTGCGTGCCAAGCGGATTTTAAAAGCTGCCTGAGTACATGCTTATTTGCTAGGGATGTGAATCGTGTCCTCGATCGTCTTAACGATCGATTTCGGCTGGGAGGGGGAGGGAATCGTATTGTTGCCGTTTGGGGGGGTAAAATATCGTGAAAAATCGTTAAAAATCGAAAAATCGAAAAATCGAAAAACCGGCACATTAAAACCCCCTAAAACCCACCCCCGACCCTTTAAATTAAATCCCCCACCCTCCCGAACCCCCCCCCAAATAACTTAAATAACCTGCGGGTCCAGCGGCGGTCCGGAACGGCAGCGGTCCGGAACGGGCTCCTGCTCTGAATCTTGTCGTCTTCAGCCGGCGCCATTTTCCAAAATGGCGCCGAAAAATGGCGGCGGCCATAGACGAAAAAGATTGGACGGCAGGAGGTCCTTCCGGACCCCCGCTGGACTTTTGGCAAGTCTCGTGGGGGTCAGGAGGCCCCCCACAAGCTGGCCAAAAGTTCCTGGAGGTCCAGCGGGGGTCAGGGAGCGATTTCCCGCCGCGAATCGTTTTCGTACGGAAAATGGCGCCGGCAGGAGATCGACTGCAGGAGGTCGTTCAGCGAGGCGCCGGAACCCTCGCTGAACGACCGCCTGCAGTCGATCTCCTGCCGGCGCCATTTTCCGTACGAAAACGATTCGCGGCGGGAAATCGCTCCCTGACCCCCGCTGGACCTCCAGGAACTTTTGGCCAGCTTGTGGGGGGCCTCCTGACCCCCACGAGACTTGCCAAAAGTCCAGCGGGGGTCCGGAAGGACCTCCTGCCGTCCAATCTTTTTCGTCTATGGCCGCCGCCATTTTTCGGCGCCATTTTGGAAAATGGCGCCGGCTGAAGACGACAAGATTCAGAGCAGGAGCCCGTTCCGGACCGCTGCCGTTCCGGACCGCCGCTGGACCCGCAGGTTATTTAAGTTATTTGGGGGGGGGTTCGGGAGGGTGGGGGATTTAATTTAAAGGGTCGGGGGTGGGTTTTAGGGGGTTTTAATGTGCCGGCTCACGATTCTAACGATTTATAACGATAAATCGTTAGAATCTGTATTGTATTGTGTTCCATAACGGTTTAAGACGATATTAAAATTATCGGACGATAATTTTAATCGTCCTAAAACGATTCACATCCCTATTATTTGCTGCTATGCACACAAGTGAAAAGTTCCAAAAAAGGGGTGGGGTGTGGACGTGATCTGGGCGGGGCATGGGCATTCCTGGATTTCACATTGAAATTAGAACGTAAATACTTATGCACATAGGCATCCACTGGGGTCCCCTCCTGGTAACTTTACTTCTCCTATGGATGATGTATAAGTTATAAAACAAAAAAATTAGGTAGATCAGTGGGATTTTAAAGTTCGGGGCAAACAGGGGAGAAGGGAGACTTTTAAATTAGGATGGTTTGGAAGACCTATCCCTTACCTGGGGAACTGGGAATGAACTGGAAAAACTGGTAATGGCATCATTGCACGTGTCTATTAAAATCCCCATACATGGTAGAAGCGATATTTGCATGCATGGGCGCACGTTCGCTTAAAATGGTGTACACATGCATATGGTCAGGCTATTTTATAATATGCATGCATATTATAAAATATATAATATATATATATTTTATATATATTATATATATCAATAACTTTCGCGTCCCTGGGCATGGGCCGATGAATATGCATACATGTGTGCCTGCGCGCCAGTTTAAAAGTTATTGTCCCTTTATATGTGATCATAAGTTTTAGTGTTATCAAATGAGCAGCTGTGTTTTGAATCATCTGAAGTTTGTGGATATGATATTTAAACAGGCCAATCAATAGCAATAGTCAATATGTGTCGAGACCAGCGACTGTACTAAAGTGCGAAGATCATCTTTATCCAGATATGGATAACAATATTGTATAGTCCATAAATGGAAAAAGCTAATTTTCACTATGACACTAATATGTTTTCCCATTGTTAAAGCCGAATCAAACCAGACTTCAAGAATTTTTACTTCAATGTTTGGAGAGATGACATGTGACCCAATCTGGAACTGGGAACTATCTAATTGCCAATGCAGCATTTTTAAGCATAAAAGTTTGGTTTTATTATGATTTTGTTTCAGTTTATTTTGCACCAGCCAATGTTCGATTTCCTGTAAATAAATACCGTATTTTTCGCTCCATAAGACGCACCTGACCATAAGACGCACCTAGGATTCAGAGGGGGAAAATTAAAAAAAAAAAAAAAATTGTGCTAAACCGGCTCTGCGTCTGGGCGTCTTATGGAGCAAATTAGGGGAGTGCATAGCTTTTTTTTTCCTCCCCATTTTGTTTTCGGGTCTGGGGAGGGCCATTTCGGTCCACTCCCCAGATCAGAAAACTTTTTTCTCTGGGAACCCCTCCCCCCCCCCCAAAAAAAAACCCCATCCCAACCCTTTAAATTAACAACCCCCACCCTCCTGACTCCCCCAAGACCTGCCGACTTAATTTACCGCAACCCCCCACCCTCCTGACCCCCCCAAGACCTGCCGACTTAGTTTACCGCAACCCCCCACCCTCCTGACCCCCCCAAGACCTGCCGTCTTAATTTACCGCAACCCCCCACCCTCCTGACCCCCCCCAAGACCTGCCGACTTAATTTACCGCAACCCCCCACCCTCCTGACCCCCCCAAGACCTGCCGACTTAATTTACCGCAACCCCCCACCCTCCTGACCCCCCCAAGACCTGCCGACTTAGTTTACCGCAACCCCCCTCCCTCCTGACACCCCCAAGACCTGCCGACTTAATTTACCGCAACCCCCCACCCTCCTGACCCCCCCAAGACCTGCCGACTTAGTTTACCGCAACCCCCCTCCCTCCTGACCCCCCCAAGACCTTCCGACTTAATTTACCGCAACCCCCCACCCTCCTGACCCCCCCAAGACCTGCCGACTTAGTTTACCGCAAACCCCCACCCTCCTGACCCCCCCCCAAGACCTGCCGACTTAGTTTACCGCAACCCCCCACCCTCCTGACCCCCCCCAACACCTGCCGACTTAATTTACCGCAACCCCCCACCCTCCTGACCCCCCCAAGACCTGCCAAACGTCCCTGGTGGTCCAGCGGGGGTCCAGGAGCGGTCCGGGAACGATCTCCAGGGAGTGGGCCGTCGGCTGCCAGTAATCAAAATGGCGCCTACGGCCCTTTGCCCTCACTATGTCACTGAGACCAACCAATAGCAGCGGTCGGTCCCAGTGACATAGGGAGGGCAAAGGGCCGTCGGCGCCATTTTGATTACTGGCAGCCGACGGCCCACTCCCTGGAGATCGTTCCCGGACCGCTCCTGGACCCCCGCTGGACCACCAGGGAAGTTTGGCAGGTCTTGGGGGGGTCAGGAGGGTGGGGGGTTGCGGTAAATTAAGTCGGCAGGTCTTGGGGTGGGTCAGGAGGGTGGGGGGTTGCGGTAAATTAAGTCGGCAGGTCTTGGGGGGGGGTCAGGAGGGTGGGGGGTTGCAGTAAACTAAGTTGGCAGGTCTTGGGGGGGGTCAGGAGGGTGGGGGGAAATCTGATTGTTAAGATATGTGAATTGGAATCGTTTCCGATTCCAATTGACATCGCCAATTCACATCGCTAATTACTCATCCGCCCCTATAATAGGGTCTGATGAGTAATGATGGCCGGCGCCATCTTTAAAGATGGCGCCGGCCATCCAGTGCTCCTGCCATGTGACAGGGGCCGGCCAATGGCACGGATACCCTGTCACATGGTAAGGGCAAAGGGGCATCGGCGCCATTTTTTTTTAGTGCAGCTGATGCCTGGGAACGGGAAATCGTCCCCCGAGGCCCCCCTGGACCACCAGGTAATGTTAAAAGGTTTTGGGGGGGTCGGGAGGGTGGGGGAGGGTAAGGAATTGGTTTTAAAGGGTCGGGGTGGGTTTAGGGGTTGTTTTGGTATGCCGGTTTTCCCGCCCTCCCCCAAATAATTCCCGTGCCCTATTTAACGATTTAGGATGATTTATGACGATAAATCGGGGGCATTTGTATTGTATCGTGCACTCTGACGATTTAGGACGATTTTAAAATTATCTGACGATAATTTTAATCGTTCAAAAACGATTCACATCCCTATCAGTTATGCGTGTAAATTGCTATTTTAAAAACATATGTGAACATTTTTCAACATAAGAACATAAGAACATAAGAAATTGCCATGCTGGGTCAGACCAAGGGTCCATCAAGCCCAGCATCCTGTTTCCAACAGAGGCCAAACCAGGCCACAAGAACCTGGCAATTACCCAAACACCTGCTCATTATCTGGTATAAGTGATATTAAATATGTTTATTGTATAGTACTGATAGGGTATGAGGTCTGGGTGGACTGGGGAATGTTCAGGCTAAATATCAGGAGGGTCTCAATGACCTGAAGAAGGGCTGGACGAACTGGAGGACTAATTGGTAAACTAGTTAATGTTTTAAAATTGGCTGACTTACGCGAGTAAGTCCTAGTTTACTTTCATGTCCAAAATATATGCACATAAATATTAAAATAAGTGGGTAAAGTATGCATGTTCAATCCATTGATATACATGGTTTCAGTGCATTGCATGTATTTGCACATATGTTGTGTGGTAGAATTACCGTGTTTTATAAAATGCACACATATCGGGGCGGATTTTAAAACGAGCGCGAATAGCCTACTTTTGTTTGCGCTCCAGGCGCAAACAAAAGTACGCTAGATTTTAGTAGATACGCGCGGAGCCGCGCGTATCCGCTAAAATCCTGGATCGGCGCACGCAAGGCTATCGATTTCGTATAGCCGGCGCGCGCCGAGCCGCGCAGCCTACCCCCATTCCCTCCGAGGCCGCTCCGATTTCGGAGCGGCCTCGGAGGGAACTTTCCTTTGCCCTCCCCTCACCTTCCCCTCCCTTCCCCTACCTAACCCACCCGCCCGGCCCTGTCTAAACCCCCCCCTTACCTTTGTCGGGGGATTTACGCCTCCCTCCGGGAGGCGTAAATCCCCGCGCGTCAGCGGGCCTCCTGCGCGCCGGGACGCGACCTGGGGGCGGGTCCGGAGGGCGCGGCCACGCCTCCGGGCCGTAGCCACGCCCCCGGAACGCTCCCGACACGCCCCGAAAACGCCGCGCGGTTCGGGTCCGCCCCCGACACGCCCCCCTCCGAAAACCCCGGGACTTACGCGAGTCCCGGGGCTCTGCGCGCACCGGTAGGCCTATGTAAAATAGGCTTCCCGGCGCGCAGGGCCCTGCTCGCGTAAATCCGCCTGGTTTTGGGCGGATTTACGCGAGCAGGGCTCTGAAAATCCGCCCCATCATATTTACATATTATAAAATACTATAGCAAACACTTGTACATGCTGCTGCGTGCAGTTGTTTGAAAGTTATCCTTGTTATGAGCATCTACATTTAGCTGGTGTGGAATGGAAAATTCTCTTTCACAATATCAATTTATTTATTTATTTATCTATTTGTAAAAGCGTATATACTGCACATTGTGTATATGTTCATGGCGGCTTACATATATATATACATAAAAAGATACATAATTAAAAAGTTGAGACAATACAAGCCTTGCAAAGAGGCATTTAACTCCCTAGTTAGGTAGCTGAGTCCTACTAAAAATGTCACCACAGAGAGTTGATATTATAGGATGGAGTGTATTTCAAAAGTTAAATTTGTGGTAGTAGTAAGCAGAAAATGGGCTTTTTTGTTTTTACAGGATTATCAGTGCCGCAGACACCTCAGATGGTGGTTTATGCTAGCTCTTTGCCTCTTCATGTGACTGAAAAGAAGATCACTTTGCTTGGACAAATGGTAAGGCCTTAATTTTCAGAGAAGAAAAATGTATTATTTCTGGATGTTTCAAAAATTACAGCACCAAATATAAAGTTCAAATATGATGTAGCACATAGCGCATTATCCAAATGTATTATTTTCTGCATGATGGGGTAGATATTTAATATAATCCAACACGTGTGTAGCAAAATCAATTGCAAAGGTCCATGTAAAACAAACCAGAAAAAACAATTTAAACAATTTAAACAGGAAAAGTTCAAAAATTTCAAAATGCCAAATCTTTATTGAAATGTCAGATCCCGACACGGACAGTGTTTCGCAAGGGCTGCATTGGGAGGGACCAATTACATGTGGTAAAATAAAGCAGCATTACATTCTTGAGAAAGGTGTCTGCGAAAATAAAATCGATTGAACAATTGTTAGGACCAAAGAAAGAGTGGCATGGCTACAGAGGCAACTGTAAAAACACAAGGAAATACATACCCCATTAGATACATCAAGGGGAATTTCCAGAGGATAATTTGGGGGGGTTGAACCAATTACCTGAAATAACACATCGCTCAAGTTATAACAGATTTCAAAGGACTAATTACAGGTAAACGAAGACTCAAATGGAAACTAGGGATGTGCTTTCGTTTGCAACACATTGGGAATCTGCATCGTTTACATCCCTATTCGTTGTATCCGTGGGTTCGCGAAATGCATCGTGATCCCCCACGAATACAACATATCATATTAGTTTCATTCTTTTGGCTCGCAGTGATTTCTTAGCGGCCATTTGAAATAGGAGATAGCAGAAACCAGCCCTTTCCTGTGAGTCATAAGTGACCTCACAGCCCTGTCACAAAGTGGGTCAGACAGGTTGGCAAGGAAACCAGAATGCAACCTATCAGAGCTAAGCATTTTTTGTAATGCTGCCAATCGCCGCTCTCACTCAGTGCTCTGTGACACTATTCCTGATGGTGCAGCACTATTTATACCTTAAGCACGTGGCATGCCACACACTTTCTTGGCGGGGATGGTCTGGGGAGGTGGTCCAGGGAGGTGGCTGCACTCAGAGCTAGTCTGAGTGTCTCAAATCTGTATTCAATTGCTAGCTACTTTGATAGAATTTTCCATTGAAAAAGATATTTGTTCGATTTGGCTGCAGTGCTGCGCCAGCTAGCCATGCTTTTTTTGAACGCAATTTTTTTTATTGTTCTGAGATGGTCTCTCTGTCTGTGCTACTAAGAGAAGCTGCTAGCAGTGGCATTTTTCTGCTTATTTTACCCCTTGGGGTAGGTTGCAAGCAGGATTTGGGTGTTGTGGGTGGGAGATATATTACATTGCTAGCTACTTTGATATAATTTTCCAATGAAAAATATATTTCTTCGTTTTTGCAGCTGTGCCAAGCAAGCAATCCTTTTTATTTAACTGCAGTTTTGGGTTTTTTTTATTGAACTCAGGCTGACTCTTTGTGCTCTTTTAAGCCAAGAAGACACACAGTGCACTCACTGGGCATGAGTGGGCACTGGGCAGTTTTGCAAACTCACATATATATTATTGGGACAGCAGTGCTCTCTGAAGCCAAATCCCCAGAGGGCCTCTTTTGTAGTTACAAGCTTGGTGTGTGCATACATACAGTGTACCCAGTTTTAGTGTACATCAAGGCACAGCCTCGTGGGCCTGGGGGCACTTTTGCAGACTCACGTATAATGGGACAGCAGTGCTCTCTGAAGACAAATCCCCAGTGGGCATCTTTTGGAAATAATTCTTTTAATTGAAATCCCTAGTAGGCAGTGACATTAAATCCATAATGTCAGGGAAAGCTAGACATGGTCGAGTGATTGGGACTGGCATAGCAGGCATTTGAAAAGGTAGTTCCAGTCTCCCATTAAAGTTAAAAAGGGACCTGTTCCAATCTAAAATCTCTGGAGGGGCAGGCAGTTCCATCTGGGAAAAAATGAAATTTAAAGATGATCCATCGCCACCACCTGTTTCTGACCCTGTAGTTTTGGAGGTGAGGGAAGGGGAGGCTGAGTCATGGCAGAGAAAATGGTGACACCCAAAAGCAGCAGTGCAACAGCAGACTTGACTTGGCGTTGACAATGTAGCGCAGGCACTGTTTGCTTCTGATTCCGATGAAGAATCATCTTGTGTGGGATTCTCATCATCAGAAATGGAAGAAGTAATAGCTGAAGAAGGTTTAGGAGGATTAGTTAGTCCTGTCTTAGCCTCCACTTCAGTGCAGCAAAGGAGAGATGAAACTGATAATGATGAGGAGGAAGAGCAGTCAGCGCAGGCACAGAGTGTGACTGATGCCCCTGGTATTGCTTCTCAGGGTGCACCCACTACCTCAGCTCCAGTCCCAGCATCCACTCCGAAGGCTATAGAGAAGGGATCACGAAAAAAATCTGCGATCTGGAGCCACTTTAAAGTGACGGAGGACCCGCGTTTTGCTCAGTGTTATTACTATAGCAGGGCTATTAGCAGAAGCAAGCAAATGGGACATCTATCTAATTTTGGTATGACGCATCATATGAAGAGAAAACATCCAACAACAGTACTGCCATCTGGGGATGGTGGCAGTACCAGTCAGGGGACCCCTTTTTCCAGGCAGTGTAAAGTGGTTGAAAAGGAGCAGAGTCACCCCACACCCTCAGCCCCTGCTAGCAGTCAGGTGGCAGGCCAGCAGCCCCCTGCCATGTGGCAGAAGCGACAACCCACCATGGAGGAAATGTGGTGGTGTGCAGTCACGCTATCCCGGGGAAGGAGGCAGGCAGCCTCAAAAGTTGTAACCAGGAGCATCGGGGAAATGATTGCCCTTGATGACCAGCCCTTGCAGATAGTGGAGAATGTGAGTTTCAAGCATTTGCTGAAGGTCAAAGTTCCAAATTACAAACCACATTTAGCAGAACAGTCATCCCCAGCCTATACAACCAGTGTCGCATTCGCATCCAAGCGCTGCTAGCTAAGGCATGGGGAATGTGCATTTCACCTGCGATATCTGGACCACCATGAATGCTGCACACTCTTACCTCTCCCTGACAACACACTGGTGGGACCTGGCTGAGGCAGGAGCAGGCAGCAGCTCTATTAGTGAACAAGTATTAGGGTAGAGGTGGGCTTTACTGCACACTCACCTGACGGACGAGGCCCATACCTCAGCCAATATTTTAGCATGCATCAGACAGATGCTGGAGGGCTGGCAACTACACCAGCAAGACAGGAATCCTCAGGAAGGGTTCTTTGTCACAGACAATGGTGAAAACATCGTAAAGGCAATAACTGATGGGCGCTTTCAGAACATCCAATGTTTTGCACACCCTCTGCACCTGGTAGTGAAGTCAGCTCTGGGGTTGGAGTCAAATCACCAAGAGAATGAATACCTGCATACATTAATATAGAAGTGCAGAAACATACCAGCACACTTCCACAGAAGTGTGAAGGTGGGGCTGGTTTTCCGACAAAAGCAGACTGATTTAGAGATGCCTCACAAGCGTCTCATTCAAGACATTGCCACCTGGTGGAATTCCACCTTTAAGATGCTGCAGAGGTTAGTGGAGTTGCAGACACCCCTTCATGAACTTTCTGGTTCAACGGACATAGGTGTGCATAATCCCCTAGGGCATCATGATTGGTTAGTCATGAGTCAGCTGATAAAACTCCTGCAGCCCTTCAAGGATGTCATGGAGGAGCTGAGTTCCAGAAGTGCCACCTTGGCTGAAATCATCCCTATAGTTAATTTTCTGGAGGACATGCAGACAGATCCACTGGCATATTGGGCACACAAGTCCACTATCTGGCCACACTGAGCCAAAGTGGCTCAGTGATATCTGTCATGTCCACCAACCAGTGTGCCCAGTGAAAATGTATTTTCAATGACAGGTGATATCATGAGCCCTCACTGCTCAAGGCTGGCACCAGAGTTGATGGAAATGCTAGTGTTTTTGAAAATAATCCTGCCTTTGCTTGGGTTTCCAAATTTTCCCTGTGAATAGCAAGATGAATAAAAGCAATTGAAAGCCTTGCAGCAGCTCTAACTGCCTCCTATGCTCCAGATAATATCAGCACATGTACCTGACCTGAAACGCTGTGCCTGACCATCTACTGTCTAGGCCATACGTCCCTACAAGGGCCTGACCTGAAACGCTGTGCTTGTCCGTCCACTGTCCGGGCCGTATGTCCCGGTAAGGGCCTGACCTGAAACGCTATGCCTGTCCGTCCACTGTCCAGGCCATACGTCCTTACAAGGGCCTGACTTCAAACGCTGTGCCTGTCTGAGTTTAGTTCTAGTATTTCTAATTTCAGTTTCATGTATTTGTGCCTCACTTCTTTCCAGAATATTCTTTTCCTGTTTTGCAACATTTGGAATATAAGAACATAAAAAGATGACTTAAGATGTTTGGAGCTTGCATAGTTCATATGCTCAATAGTTTTCATGACCTTCATAATATGGGCCATGCTCCCGAAATCTTTCTTAGGTGCCAACAGTAATGTTTTTAGTACTATAGAAAACTGGTGGTAGTTGCACTCTAGTTCATCTTCTGTCTTCCCATAGTTTACAGAGGCACTATGTAAACTACAAAGGCAACATAGGTTGATATTGTAGATTTGGACTTGAGTAATGGTTTTCTTATTTTTGAGAGCTCTTCATGTTCCTTTGTCATCAGCTGAAGTGCATAAGTACAGTTAATAGCTTCTGTGTATTCACAAATAATCTCCAGCTCAGCTCTTGCTTCACAAATGGCAGTCTCTATTGCTCTAAAAGTATCGTCTGTTGAATTATCTTTCAGAAATGAAAAAGATGCCATTTTCTTCTGGCAGTGAACCAGTTCAAGAAGAAGTGACAGATCAAACCACAACATACCTGCACAAAGGAAATCCTCTAATGCTGTGTCTGTCCATCCAGGCCTTATGTCCCTACAAGGGCTTGACTCCGATCCTCTAATGCTGTGCCTGCCCGTCCAGGCCTTACGTCCCTAAAAGGGCTTGACCTCAAATGCTGTGCCTGTTCGTCCAGGCCTTATGTCCCTAAAAGGGCTTGACTTCTATCCTCGAATGCTGTGCCTATCTGTCTGTTTAGGCTTTACGCCCCTACGAGGGCTTGACCTCTATCCTCGAATGCTGAGCCTGCTGCCTGTCCGCCCAGGCTTTATGTCCCTGTTGCATTCGTTCCTGTTCTCACCCTCGCTCCACTCTCTCTACCTTTGTGGCGACTCCCTTCGGGTCTGACGGACAGATGCTGCCGTGGCTTCTCCTCGCCGTACTTCCTGAAATCCCCGGGCTGGCCTGACGCTGCGGATCCGCCATGTTCCTGATGATGTAAGGGCGCGTTTGCACTCCAGAATTTGTACCAACAAGGGCGCGAAACTCGGGGGTGTCCCCCCGTGGTGACGTCATCCGCTTCCACCTTAAAAGGTCTTTGCTTGCTACTTTGAATCAAGTTAGCAAGGCAAATTCTTTCTCCGCTGCTCTGCCTCCACCACCTTACCCAGGGGTACCTGCTTCTCGGGGGCCCCACTCTCTCTCTTCTTGATTTCAGATTGCTAAGACAGGATCCTGTACTCGCTCCACAAGGGCCTACGTTCCTGAATGCTAAGCAGACTCCTTACTACCTGGAAGTGATCGCAGGCGTGAACACAGTGAGTTGTATTACAGATAGGAACCGATACTCGCTCCACGAGGGCCTAGTTCCTAATCTCCGAAGACTCCCTTCTGTCTAAGACATTATCGCAGGTACGGAGATCGTGAGTCATTATTGTAGATTGCAGATAGGAACCGGTACTCGCTTCACGAGGGCCCATGTTCCTAAATCCCTTCTCAAGTCTCTTCTATATCAGAAGCTATTATATACCTTTATCTGGTGCATTACTATTATAGATTGCAGATAGGAACCGGTACTCGCTCCACGAGGGCCTTTGTTCCTAAAACCCTCCAAAGACTCTCTTCTATTCTACAAGCCATCTCATACACAGATATTGTGAGTTCTCATTTCAGACTGCATATAGAAACCAGCACTTGCCTACGGCTCCTGTTCCTGAATATACTAAAAGACTCTGTTGCATAGAAGCCATTACAGATATCTACAATTGTGAGTGTATCATCTACTACTGGTTATGTATCCAGCATACCCTGTCTACTCACTATCTATGAGTCTCTCTACAGCTCAGTAACCCAGAGACCACAATTCCAGTATCTGAGGGACTTCAGCCCTGCCGGGCACATAAGCTCACTACTGCCACCTCTGGTGGTTCTACTTCCAGTCTAATAAAGAACTATCTATGTTTGTCTCCATACTCCAGCCTAGCCGGTGGTCCCTCTCAGGATATCCTCCTGAGGGTGCTGTCATCTGCCATCGGCCCAGGGATTCACAATTCACCTCAGTGTCTCCCTTACACTACTAGAGCGGTTTTATACAACTGCCACTCTGTGGGAGGCCAATCCACCACAGATCATTAACTCCACCTACGGAGTCTTACAGTTGTTAGCTCTTCCCCTTGGCAGGGTGATCCATAACAGTTTGCTAACCCTCTGGCGGACTTATAGCAGATTGCCACTCTTAGTAGCAGGGATTGATAACAGATTGTTAACTCCTCCCTCTCCAGGAGGAGATCCATAACAGACTGCTAACTCCTCCCTCTACAGGAAGAGCTCGATAACAGATTGCTAACTCCGAGCAATCTGTTGGAGATCTGCTCCCCTCTGGGGAGCAGATCTCCAACAGTCCCTACGAGGGCTTGACTTCTATTCTCGAATGCTGTGCCTGCCTGTCCATCCAGGCTTTATGCCCCTGTAAGGGCTTGACCTCTATCCTCGAATGCTGTGCCTGCTGCCTGTCTGTCCAGGTTTTATGTCCTTACAAGGGCTTGGCTTCTATCCTCAAATGCTGTGCCTGCCTGTCCGTCCAGGCTTTATGTCTCTACAAGGGTTTGACCTCTATGTTATTGTTATGAGATGTTGGAGTGGATTCTTGGGTACTGTGGTGATGGCCACTCCCACGGGGCGAAGCCCCATGAGGAACCACAGTAGTAGGCTAGACTCTATACACGCAGATATAGAGAAGTTGTATTTATTGTTCAGCTGGATGGTACTGCCTGGGGAGGGGCAGCAGTGAAGGTAACCCAGTGAAGTAGTCCAGGGGTCCTCAGCAGAGGAGACCAGTCTCACACTCATGGAGGTGATAGCGTGGCATAGCAAGGACAGGTCCTGGATGTAGACACAGAGCGCTGAAGCTGAAGTAGAGACAGACTGAAAGGGTTAGTACTCACTGAAGCAGAAAGATGTATCATTGAAGGTCCTGGCAGGCAGAAATTGTTCAGTTATTAAATTCTAGACAACATCATATTTATGCAACACTGATAGCATATAATCTTGATAATCTAAACGGAGTGAACTGCTTAATGGAATTCTTGAATTCTTCCAATTTGATGTTGTGTTTATCTATGATTTCCTGAAGACATTCTGCTGAAAAATCTTGAGTAATCTGATCTTGAAGTTGAGATATTTTTTGTGATGTCTCGTCAATAGATTCCTTGGTGCGCTCTACAATCAAAACCATAAGGTCTATAGAACATTTGTTTAAAATTGAGATCCACCGTGCCACGAATGCATCGTCTTCTCTGAATACTAAAGGTGATTTATTAACTCGTAGACCGCGGGGAATGATTTGTTGGTGCAGATATTGAACCAATGTTGCTGAGTAGTTGTGACCTAATTAGTTTCTTATGAAGCTCAGTATATTCAAACTCGACATTCAATTTGGACGGGCCAGCGTCTTCACAAAGCAATGAGTGGCTCTGTTCAAGTGTTGAAACATAATTGGCAGTGTAACTAAAGGTTTCTTTGAGCTTGGCTGGATCCATATATAGAGTACAGTAATATTTGATACTAAAAATAATAAACTGTATATATATATGATGTATTCTTGTGCTATTAAATTCTAGACAACATCATATTTATGCAACACTGATAGCATATAATCTTGATAATCTAACGGAGTAAACCTCATATAAAATGGCGGGCTTTAACTTCGATAGCCCTGTCAGCCACAAAGATAGTTATGCGGTCACCACCTTGAGAACAGACCGTCACTATGGTATAATCATTGGTTACTCCCGTATTGGATATTATAATTTTTATGTAGTTTTTTTCATTTTTTCATTTTTTCATAACTCTTTTATGGGCAGTAAAGTAACACTTATCGTAGCAGTAGGAGCAGCGGGGATATCTGGCTGGCGGTGGCCCGACAGTAACTTTCAACAGGCAAACTGATAAAATGAGAAAAATAGTTTAAAAAAACAAAGCTGCAGCTACAAAGGTTAAAATTATTCAACAGTTGTGTGGACATTGTTCAAAAATACTATCCTAGAAACAAGTCCAGATGTATTCCATGCATTAAGAAAGGTGGAAGGAAGGACAAATGATTGCCAGCATGGCTAAAAAGTGAGGTGAAAGAGGCTATTTTATCCAAAAGATCTTGATTTAAAAGTTGGAAGAAGGATCCATCAGAAAGAAATAGGATAAAGTATAAGTACTGGCAAGTTAAATGTAAGACATTGATAAGACAGGCTAAAAGTGAATTTGAAAAGAAGTTGGTTGTAGAGGCAAAAACTCACAATAAAAACTTCTTTAAATATATCTGACGCAGAAAGCCTGCGAGGGAGTCAGTTGGACTGTTAGATGATCAAGGGGTTAAAGGGGTACTTAGGGAAGATAAGGCCATCGCGGTAAGATTAAACAATTTCTTTGCTTCAGTGTTTACTGAAGAGGATGTTGGGGAGATGCCAGTTCTGGAAATGGTTTTCAAGGGTGATGATTCAGATGAACTTCACCAAATCACAGTGAACTTTGACGATATGGTAGGCCAGACTGACAAACTGAAGAGTAGTAAATCACCTGGATCGGATGGTATACACCCCAGGATTCTGTGAGAACTAAAAAATGAAATTTCAGACCTATTTCAATTAATTTATAACCTATCATTAAAATCATCCTTTGTACCTGAAGATTGGAAATGGCCAGTGTAACCCTGATATTTAAAAAGGGCTCCAGGGGTGATCCAGGAAACTATAGACCAGTGAGCCTGACTTCAGTCCTGGGAAAAATCGTGGAAACTGATATAAAGAATAGAATCACAAAATATTTAAATAGATAGGGTTTAATGGGACACAGCCAACATGGATTTATAGAAACATAGAAATGACGGCAGAAGAAGACCAAACGGCCCATCCAGTCTGCCCAGCAAGCTTCACACATTTTTTCTCTCATACTTATCTGTTTCTCTTAGCTCTTGGTTCTATTCCCTTCCACCCCCACCATTAATGTAGAGAGCAGTGATGGAGCTGCATCAAAGTGAAATATCTAGCTTGATTAGTTAGGGGTAGTAGGGGTAGTAACCGCCGCAATAAGCAAGCTACACCCATGCTTATTTGTTTTACCCAGACTATGTTATACAGCCCTTATTGGTTGTTTTTCTTCTCCCTGCCATTGAAGCAGGGAGCTATGCTGGATATGCGTGAAGTATCAGTTTTTTTTTCTCCCCTGCCGTTGAAGCAGAGAGCTATGCTGGATATGCGTGAAGTATCAGTTTTTCTTCTCTCCTGCCGTTGAAGCAGAGAGCTATGCTGGATATGCGTGAAGTATCAGTTTTTCTCCCATGCCGTTGAAGCAGAGAGCCATGCTGGATATGCA
This sequence comes from Rhinatrema bivittatum, assembly GCF_901001135.1. Taxonomy (NCBI): domain Eukaryota; kingdom Metazoa; phylum Chordata; class Amphibia; order Gymnophiona; family Rhinatrematidae; genus Rhinatrema; species Rhinatrema bivittatum. The sequence goes on from NC_042617.1 coordinate 191,066,781, forward strand.
TCGAAAGTGAAGTATCAGGCACATTTGGTTTGGGGTAGTAACCGCCGTAACAAGCCAGCTACTCCCCGCTTTGTAAGTGTGAATCCTTTTTTCTTCTCCCCTGCCGTTGAAGCTATGCTGGATATGCGTGAAGCATCAGTTTTTCTTTTCCCCTGCTGTTAAAGCAGAGAGCTATGCTGGAAATGAGTGATGTATCAGTCTTTCTCCCATGCCGTTGAAGCAGAGAGCCATGCTGGATATGCATCGAAAGTGAAGTATCAGGCACATTTGATTTGGGGGTAGTAACCGCCGTAACAGCCAGCTACTCCCCGCTTTGTGAGTGCGAACCCTTTTTTCTTCTCCCCTGCCGTTGAAGCAGAGAACTATGCTGTATATGCATTGAAAGTGAAGTATCAGGCTTATTCGGTTTGGGGTAGTAACTGCCGTAACAAGCCAGCTACTCCCCTCTTTGTGAGTGCAAATCCTTTTTTTCCACATTTTCCTCTGCTGTTGAAGCTTAGAGCGATGTTGGAGTCACAGTAAGCATGTGTATGTTTATTGAATAAGGGTATTGTCTCCAGGCAGTAGCCATCATTATGGCGAGTCACCCACTCTTCATTGGCGGCCTCTTGACTTTATGGATCTACAATGTATATCCCACGCCCCTTTGAAGTCCTTCACAGTTCTGGTCTTCACCACTTCCTCCGGAATGGCATTCCAGGCATCCACCACCCTCTCCGTGAAGAAATACTTCCTGACATTGGTTCTGAATCTTCCTCCCTGGAGCTTCAAATTGTGACCCCTGGTTCTGCTGATTTTTTTCCTACGGAAAAGGTTTGTTGTTGTCTTTGGATCATTAAAACCTTTCAAGTCAAACAGTTTAGCCTGGGACAAGCTGGGTAAAGCAGGGCACTACTGGACAATTGTCTTTGCTTTTTGGTCAATTGTTTTAAAAAACAGTCTTTATTGCCCCAATTTTAGTTTGAACAGATTATTTGTGCCAGCTAATAGGGGTGTGCATTCGTATTGACCGCATATGTAAAACGCTACTCATATTTTTTTTTAACTTAAAAAAGTGATGCGACATAAACGATCGGATTTCCCACATATCCAACATAGCTATGTTGGATATGTTGGAAATCGCGATTGTTGAGCCAAAATAAAAATTTAAACCCCTCACCTTCCTTAATCCCCCCCCAAAGACTTACCACAACTCCCTGGTGATCGAGCGAGGAGTGAGGACACCATTTCTGCAATCCTTGGCGAGAAGCACGTGACGTCGGCGCCACGTCGACTGACGCGGCGTCACGTGATTCCCGGCGTTGTCGCGCCGGAACGCTCGTTCGGCCCAAAAGGAACTTTTGGCCAGCTTGGGGGGGCCTCCTGACCCCCCCCCAAGCTGGCCAAAAGTTCCTTTTGGGCCGAACGAGCCTTCCGGCGCGAACTCGCGGGGAATCACGTGACGTCGGCGCCACGTCGAGTGACGCCGCGTCACTCGACGTGGCGCCGACGTCACGTGCTTCTCGCTAAGGATTGCAGAAATGGCGTCCTCACTCCTCGCTCGATCACCAGTGAGTTGTGGTAAGTCTGGGGGGGGGGATAAGGAGGGTGAGGGGGTTTAAATTTTTATTTGCAACATATGGACATATACCCAACTCATTTAATTTTTTTATGTCCATATTGACCGCAAATGGGACCCCCTTTGGACATATGGACATATGGACATAAACTTTTGCTCTGCACATCCCTACCAGCTAACTCCAAAAGAGAGAGATTTTAACAGTTTAAAAGCTGGAGAGCTTTTTTGTTTGGGGTTTTTTTTTTTTTTCTTTTTTCTAACTTTATGCAGCAAACAGCAAATTAACTTACTAGAATAATAGCAACCTAATAAATGAAGGTTGACTGACGTGCCGCAAATGCGCAGTAGAGAGCAGCTCTACTGCGCATGTGCGGGCGAGCACGTCGGTCTTAGGCAGCGTCAGGAAAAAAAAACATGGCGGGCGGTGTGCGGCGGCGGCAGCGGCGCGGTGGCGGCGAGCGGCAGCGAGGGAGGGAGGAGAGAGAGAGAGGGAGGGAGGAGAGAGAGAGGGAGGGAGGAGTGGGAGGGACAGAGGGAGGGAGTGGGAGGGAGTGACTGAGTGAGAGGGAGTGACTGAGTGGGAGGGAGGGACTGAGTGAGAGGGAGGGAGTGGATTGAGTGAGGGGGAGGGACTGGGAGGGAGGGACTGGAGTGAGAGGGGAGGGAGGGAGTGGGTGAGTGTATGGGAGGGAGGTAGGGGGTGGGGAAGAGTGAGGGGAGAGGGAGAATGAGGGAAGAGGTGAGAGACAGGGATGTGCGAGTAAGTGGAAGGGGGAGAGGGAGAATGAGGGAGAGGTGAGAGACAGGATGTGAGTACAGTTGGAAGGGGGGAGAGGGAGAATGAGGGAGAGGTGAGAGACAGGGATGTGAGTAAGTGGAGGGTAAGAAGTTGTGGAGCAGAGAAAAAGGGAGTGGAGGAGGGCTGAGGGGGAGGGGATGGAATTGTGAGAGGGTGGGGAGTGACAGGGAAGGGGAGAGAGGTGGGAGTGACTGAGGGAAGGGGAGGGAGGTGAGAGTGAGGGGAAAAAGGCAGTGGGAGACAGAGGGTGAGTAAGACTGAGTGGAGGAAAGTGGAGGAGTGAACGAGGGGAAGGGGGAGAGAGGGAGAAAAAGTGTAGAAGGGTGCTGTGTTAGAAAATGGACTGAAAACAAAATGTAATGTAGCCCGTTTTAACGGGCTTAACGGCTTGTCTTACTATAAACAAATGAAACACAGACTATAAAGAAAATTAAAGCACAGACAGGAATTAATCACAGAAGCTTTCTACACAACTTCAAAGCAATAAGCAAAAATACTTAGCCACAATGCAGATTTCACAATGCAATATACACTTCCACCAAGAGAAACCCCTCCAGCATGTGCACAGAGGACCACAATGGCTCTCCTGCTCTAAGATTACCTTCCCCAAGGTCTGAGTCACACCCAATTCAGTTAGATTACGTCACTTCTGGACGGTTGTCTTTGCTTTTTACCCAAAAGAAGTCTTGCCTCACAAATCTCCTACATTATTTTGAATAAACATATGGACAAAAGTGAACTGATAGATGTGGTGTATTTGGATTTTCAGAAGGTGCTTGACAAAGTCCCACATGAGAGGCTTCTAAGAAAACTAAAAAGTCATGGGATAGGAGGTGATGGCCCTTTGTGGATCTGAAGCTGGTTAAAAAAATGGAAACAGAGAGTTGGATTAAATGGTCTGTTTTCACAGTGGAAAAAGGTAAACAGTGGAGTGCCTCAGGGATCTGTACTTCACCCAGTGCTTTTTAATATATTTATAAATGATCTGGAAAGGGGTACAACAAGTGAGGTGATCAGATTTGTAGATGACACAAAATTATGCAGAGTAGTTAAATCTCAAGTAGATTGTAATAAATTGCAAGAGGACCTTGCAAGACTGGAAGATTGGGCTTCCAAATGGCAGAAGAAATTTAATGTGGACAAGTGCAAAGTGATGCATATAGGGAAAAATAACCCTTCCTGTAGTTACAGGCCAATATAAAACAGTGCGCTTGGCTGTTTGGCCACGCGTTTTTGACACACTATTATTATCCCTTATACAGTAAGAGGTACTAATAGCGCGTGGAAAATGGGCAGCCAACCCCCCCGAAACTAATAGCACTCATCACATGCAAATGCATGTTGATGAGTCTATTAGGTAGTCACCCACAATCCAGAAAGCAAAATGTGCGGCCAAGCCTTTGGCAGGAGTTAATTTCAGACGGCACCGGGCAAGTGTAGAGAAAAGCAGAAAAAAATGCTTTTCTGTACACCTTCCGACTTAATATCATAGCGATATTAAGTCGGAGGCTCCCCCCCCAAAAAAAAAATCTGCCCGCGGCCTGCGGGTTGGAAAAATGATGCTCAATTTTGATGGCGTCCGTGTTCCAAACCCATGGCTGTCAGCGGGTTTGACCACTGACGCCGGTAAAATTAAGCGTCGGCTGTCAGACGGAAGCTGACAGCCGCCGCTTCCACCAATAAGGAGGCACTAGGGACGCGCTAGTATCCCTAGCGCCTCCTTATTAGCGCAGGCCCTGATTTAAATACGGAATCACGTGCCCAGGAGAGGTGCCTGGGTGCGCATTGGGAGAGTGGGCGCTTGCTTCGGAGCACCGGCTCTCCCGCGGATTTTACTGTATGGGCCTGAAAGTTAGGTTCTATCTTAGGAGTTACCACTCAGGAAAGAGATCTAGGTGTCATATTCAATAATACTCAGTGTGATGTGGCAATCAATATAGCAAACAGATGTTGCGCTGGAGGTGGACCCTTGGCCTGGCACAGGATTGGTACGGCTGTCTGAGGGTTCCCAGAGGGCGCTTGCCAGCAGGAGAAGGAGCACACGAAGAGACTGAGGCTAGCTGGAACTTCACCAATAACAGTCCAGGGGCTCCATGGTTTGAGCCCTTGGATTCCCGGACTGCCTGGGCTTAGGTGGGCCTCTGACGGTCTCCTGGAGAGGTAGCGGTGAGGTGTGTCCATCAAGAGCAAATGTGCGTGGCTAGCGGAAAACAGATAAGCTAGACCGGAACTGAGAGTATCGGAGACTCTGGAACGGAACAGGAGTTGAAGGTCCTCTGGTCAAGATAGGCAGCGCCTAGCGGTCTAGCTTGGAGAAGGCCACGAGTAACATCAGAACAGGCAGGCCTGTCCGAGTAGAGTGCAAGGGTCAAAGCTAGGGTATCCATCCGAGGGTGGTCAGCCAAAGCAAAGGTCAGTTCCAGGTATCAGTCTGAGAATGGTCAGTAGCAAGCAGGGGTCAGTTCCAGGTATCAGTCCGAGCGTGGTCAGTATCAAGCAGAGGTCAGTTCCAGGCAGCGGTCCAAACGTGGTCAGTGGAAAGCCGGGGTCAGTATCGAGTATCAGTCTGAGAAGGTACAACCTGGATAGCAGAACGTAGTCGCTGGAACACAGGAAGGACCACAGGAACGCAGGAGCACTGGAGGACACAGGAACACAGGAATGCAGGAACACTGGAACAAACATAGGATCAAGGAAGGCAGGACGGCAACTAGCTTCACGTATTGTGACGACCCGTTTGCCAAGGCGAGGAACTGTGGGAAGGTCCTCGTCTTTTAAGTGGTGCTCAGGTGACGTCATCGGGAGGCATCCGGCCCGAGGCTCCCGTCCTGGGCCCTTTAAAGGAGGGAGCGTGGGCCGCACACGTGCCTAGGGTCGGGGCCGAGGACGCGGAGCCCCGATGGGAGCTCTGCTGTGAGGCCTGCGATGACGGAGCTGAGCGGGGAAGGCCCAGAGGACGCCGTGAGCTGGCTGCAGTAGCGAGAAAGGAGTTCCCGGAGCTCGTGGATGGAAGCACAAGGTGAGCAGGCCCAGTTGCAGCACCTGTGCGGCTGGGACATGCAACAGTACCCCCCCTTCTAGGCCTCCCTCTTACTGGCTTAGGCTTTTCAGGGTGTTGTTGATGGAAGGCTTGGAGAAGATTTTTGTCCAGAATGTGGTGGGAGGACTCCCATGAGTTTTCCTCTAGTCCAAAGCCCTCCCACGACAGGAGGTACTCCCAACGACCTCTTTGGCGGCGAATGTCCAGAATCTCCCGAACCTGGAGGGTGACCTCAGGCTCAGCTGAGAGCTGAGTGGGTGGTGGCAGTTTCCGAAACGGCCAGGATAGGACTAGGGGCTTAAGCAGGGATACATGGAATCTATTGTGAATTCCAAGGCTTGCTGGTAGCCCCCACTCGGTGTAAGGTAGGAAATGGTCCCACATACTTCGGGACCAATCGTTGAGAAAACAGCAGGAGGTGGATGTGCCGCGTGCTGAGCCAAACCTTCTGTCCCAGCAAAAATACTGGGGTAGCCCGACGGTGGGTGTCTGTTACTCGTTTGGCACAATCGGCCGCCTGATAGAGGTGTTCTTTCACCTGATCACATAGCCGGCGGATGGTCTGGGCCATGGACCATGCTGCAGGAGATGGTACACTAAGTGGGACTGGAAGAGGCAGGCGGGGCTGCCGACCAAAAACCACCACAATCAGAGAAGTCCCAGTGGCGGATGCGACGTGGGTGTGTGTGACAACTCTGCCCATGGGAGAAGATCGACCCAATTGTCTGTTAGTCGTTAACATAGGACCGGAGGAAGGCCTTCAGGGAGCGACTGTTCTCTCAGCCTGGCCGTTGGCCTGTGGATGGTAGGCAGAGGTCAAGTTCAAAGTAAAACTGAATTTTTTGTAGCGGGATCTCCAGTACTTTGCCACGAACTGCGGACCATGGTCCGAGATAATCTCTTGCGGCAATCCGTGGAGATGGAAGACATAGTTCAGGAAAAGTTGGGTGCATTCAAGAGCCGAGGGAAGGCCGGGTAAAGGCACAAAATGATGGGATGTAGAGGGTCTAATAAAACCTTTGGCTAGGTTTTCCTTAATATAGGCAGACATAGCCTGGGTCTCTGGAAGTGAGAGCGGGTAAGTTCTGCCCTTGGGAGGTGTGCTACCGGGTAGTAGTTCAATTGGGCAGTTGAATTTCCGGAGTGGAGGTAAGATGTCAGCTTTCTGTTGGAGAAGACGTCTTGGTAGTCCGCATAGGGTGTGGGTAGTCCAGGAAGGGGCATTGACTTTAGAACCGGGAACGGATGGGACACCCGTTGTAGATAATGGGTCTGGCACCAGGACAAGTCTGGATAAGGTGGCCAGGACCCCCACAGTAGAGGCAGAGACTGGACTTCTGTCTTTGGAGGCATTCCTCGGGAGTAAGACGACAGTGGTTGATTTGCATCGGTTTCTTCTTTTTGGCAGGGTAACCACCAATGATCCCCATGATCTGGGGCTAATGGACCGAGGTGGTTTCCAGGGCCGGTCGTCGGCTGGGTTTTTTCTTCCCGGTGCTGTCCCAGAGACGGTGGTCAATCCGCCCCAACTAAGGAGATGAGGTCTTCCAGTAAGGTTGGAATCTCTCGGGCTTCCAACTCATCTTTCAGAGTGGGTGACAAGCCCTTGAGATAGAGTGCCCACAGGCAGTCTTCCTGCCATCCCAATTCTGTAGCTAGGTGTTCGGAACTCCATGGTGTACTCTGAGAGGGAGTGGGGACCCCTGGTGGAGCTGGAGAAGATGGTGGCTGGTGACCGCCTGTCGGCCAGGATCATCGCAGGTGTGTTGGAACATGCAATGAATTGAGGGAGCTGCCTGGATAACAGAGTCAGAACGCTCCCAAAGTGGGGAGGCCCATGCCAGGGCTTTCCCTTCCAAACGAGATAAGATAAAAGTAATCTTTGTCACTTCATCTGGGAATAAAGAAGGCTGTAATGCAAACTGCATGTAGCATTGGTTGATAAAACCCTGGCAGAGATGAGAATCCCCATTGAAACGAGGAGATGCTGGGAGGGCCAGCAGTGCCCGTGAGGGCGATGAGGCAGAGGAGGTGCTGATAGCTAGAGTCCCTGGATTGGCCATGGTGTACTCTTCGAGTTGTGATCATAGTCTCGAGGAATTGCTGCTGATCCCAGACATGTGTAACCAGGCCCGGAATGGCCCGCAAGACATAACATAAGAAATGCCATGCTGGGTCAGACCAAGGGTCCATCAAGCCCAGCATCCTGTTTCCAACAGAGGCCATACCAGGCCACAAGAACCTGGCAATTACCCAAACACTAAGAAGATCCCATACTACTGATGCAATTAATAGCAGTGGCTAGTCCCTAAGTAAACTTGATTAATAGTCGTTAATGGACTTCTCCTCCAAGAACTTATCCAAACCTTTTTTGAACCCAGCTACACTTAACTGCACTAACTACATCCTCTGACAACAAATTCCAGAGCTTTATTATGCGTTGAGTGAAAAAGAATTTTCTCTGATTAGTCTTAGATGTGCTACTTGCTAACTTCATGGAATGCCCCCTAGTCCTTCTATTATTTGAAAGTGTAAATAACTGAGTCACATCTACTCATTCAAGACCTCTCATGATCTTAAAGACCTCTGTCATATCCCCCCTCAGCCGTCTCTTCTCCAAGCTGAACAGCCCTAACCTCTTCAACCTTTCCTCATAGGGGAACTCCGCCAAGTCTATGGCTTGGCAACCTGTTGCGCTAGAGGTGGACCCTTGGCCTGGCTCAGGATTGGTATGGCTCTCTGAGGGTTCTCAGAGGGCGCCTGCCGCCAGGAGGTGGCGCACATAAGGAGACTGAGGCTAGCTGGAGATACACCAATAACAGTCTGGGGGCTCCGTGGGTTTAGCCCTTGGATTCCCGGACTGCCTGGGCTTCGGTGGGCCTCGGAGGGTCTCCCAGTGAGGTAGCGGAGAGGTAGCGGAGCGGTGAGGTGCATGGCTAGTGGAGAACAGGTAAGCTAGACCAGAACTGAGAGTACCGGAGACCACTGGAACGGAACAGGAGTTGAAGGTCCTCCGGTCAAGATAGGCAGCACCTAGCGGTCTAGCTTGGAGAAGGCCACGAGTGATGTCAGAACAGGTAGGCCTGGTGGCCACAGGAGAAGCAAAGAGAATGTCCGAGTAGAGCGCAAGGGTCAAAGCCAGGGTATCTGTCCGAGGGTGGTCAGCCAAAGCAACGGTCAGCCAAAGCAGGTATCAGAAGCACTGGAGGACATAGGAACACTGGAACGCAGGAACACTGGAACAAGCACAGGATCAAGGAAGCAGGAACACAGGATGGCAACTAGCTTCACGATACGTGATGACCCATTTGCCCTCGCCTTTTAAGTGGTGCTCAGGTGACGTCATCGGGAGGGGTCCGGCCTGAGGTTCCCGTCCTGGGTCCTTTAAAGGAGGGAGCACGGGCCAAGCAGACACCTAGGGATGGGGCCAAGGATGCCAAGGATGCAGATCCCCGACAGGAGCTCCGCTGTGAGGCCTGCGATGATGGAGGTGAGCGGGGAAGGCGCAGAGGATGCAGTGAGCTGGCTGCAGTAGTGAGAGAGGTGTGCCCGGAGCTTGTGGAGGGAAGTGTGAGGTAAGCAGGCCCTATCAAGGCACCAGTGCAGCCGGGACTTGCAACAACAGAATGTTAGGAATTATCAGAAATGGAATGGCGATTAAAATGGTGAATGTCATAATGCCTGTGTATCGCTTATGGTGAGACCGCATCTTTAATACTGTGTGCAATTCTGGTTGCCGCATCTCAAAACAGATATAGCTGCACTGGAGAAAATGCAGAGAAGGGCGACCCAAATGATAAGGGGCATGGAAAGGCTGCCCTAGGTGGAAAGGCTAAAGAAGTTATGGCTGTTCAGTTTGGAGAAGAGATGACTGAGGGTGGATATGATAAACGTCTACAAAATCATGAAAGGACTTGAAGTTATTTACTCTCTCAGATAATAGAAAGACTAGGGAGCACTCCATAAAGTTAGCAAGTAGCTCATTTAAAAAAATCAAGAACGTTATTTTTCACACAGTGCATAGTTAAGCTCTGTAATTCATTGCCAGAGGATGTGGTTACAGCAGTTAGGTAACTGGTTTTAAAATAGGTTTGGATAAGTTCCTTGAAGAAAAATCCATAGACTGCTATTAATTAATAAGCAATAGTAGCTTGAGATTTATTTAATGTTTGGGTACTTGCCAAGTACTTGTGACTTGAATTTTCCACTGTTGGAAACAGGATACTGGGCTTGATGGGCCTTTGGTCTAATCCAGTATGGCATATCTTATGTTCTTATGTTCATATGATGGGATCCTGGTTCACCCATATTTGGAGAATTGGCTGATTTGGGCCAAGTCTTTGGAAGAGAGCCATTTGGTGACACACAAGGTGATCTCCATGTTGCAGGAGTTCAGCTGGGTGGTGAACCTGGCCAAGAGCAGTCTTCACCCATATTTGGAGAATTGGCTGATTTGGGCCAAGTCTTTGGAAGAGAGCCATTTGGTGACACACAAGGTGATCTCCATGTTGCAGGAGTTCAGCTGGGTGGTGAACCTGGCCAAGAGCAGTCTTCAGCCTTCTCTGTTGCTAAAGTATCTCAGTGTTCAGTAGGGATGTGCAGAGGGACGCCATACGTTGCATTCAGGATTCGGATTCGTCGGGGGGCGGATATGTTGCATTCGGCCGATTCGTTAATACGTCCATTTTGATTTGTTCCTCCACTAAAATTAAATTAACTAAAATTCCCCAGCCTCCTGACCCCCCCAAGACTTACCAAAACTCCCTAGTGGTCCAGCGGGGGGTCCGGAAGCCATCCCCTGCACTCACACCCTCGGTACCGGTTTCAAAATGGCGCCGATAGCCTTTGACCTACTATGTCACAGGGGCTACCTGTGCCATTGGTCAGCCCCTGTCATATGGCCATCGGCACCATCTTGTGCTCATACCATGTGACGGGGCTGACCAATGGCACCAGTAGCCCCTGTGACATAGTATGGGCAAAGGCTATCGGCACCATTTTGATTACTGGCAGCCGACGGTCCGAGTGCAGGAGGTCGCTCCCGGACCCCCGCTGGATAAACAAGGACTTTTGGCAAGTCTTGGGGGACCCTCTTGACTCCCACAAGACTTGCCAAAAGTCCAGCAGGGGTCTGGGAGCGACCTCCTCACTCCAGCCGTCGGATGCCAGTACTCAAAATGGCGCCGATCGCCTTTGCCCTCACTATATCACAGGGGCTGATGGTCGGCCCCTGTGACATAGTAGGTCAAAGGCTATCGGCGCCATTTTGAAACCGGCTCTGAGGGTGTGAGTGCAGGGGATGGCTCCTGGACCCCCCGCTGGACCACCAGGGAGTTTTGGTAAGTCTTGGGGGGGGGGGGGTTCAGGAGGGTGGGGGGTTTGTTTAAATTGATTTCTTTAGGTGGCCAAATAAATAAATAAATTGATCTCATGGAGATATTAATTTTACATGAGGAAAATGTAAAACTCTTAGATTTAAATATCTAAGAGCATTTTCCAAGTTCTCCATTTTCTTTGGGGTTACTATTTCACTTTGTACCAAATTTCTCTGTACTTCTTGTAACTGCAAAACTTGTAAATCCAAATCTTTAATTTTAGCATCATGAGAACTGAGTAATGGTTCCATATGTTGGATACTTTTTTGTGAATCAGTTATATCCAGAGTTAATGTAGAAATAGATTTTTCCAAAGTAATCAAAGCATTCCAAACTGATTCTAAAGTTATAGCCTGAGGTTTAGGAAATTTTGAATTGAAAGCAGTTCTTACCACACCTTTTTGACAGACTTCTAGTATCCCAACAGGATCATTTGTCGATTCTTCTCCCCCATCTTGAATGGATGATGTTGCACTCAGGCTTATTTGATTTTGTTCTCCCAAATTAGCCTGCCAGATCGCAGGTTGAATCGTCAGGCCTGCAGTGCCTTCGGTTACGAAGCCAATGCCGAATGCACCGGGATCTGCCTCTTTAATCAGCCCCACTTCCGGCAGTAGCTGTTGTGAAGCCTGATCCAGGTCCCGTGCTAGGTCGTGGGATGGTGGAGAAGGCATCGAGGGAGCCCCGGGGCTTAACGATGTCTGCATGTCCTGCAGAGCCAGGGTGTGTTCCTCCCTTGCTCCGCCGCGGACCTCCCTCCCGGGGTCGATTTATTCAGCGGAGTGAAGAAGCCCACAATGGTAGGTTGAGGCGAGGTGGATAGAGTTGGCGCTGAGGATTCAGGCTGAATCCATCCCTTTCTCTTCATGTGCGGCATCTATGTTGAGGAAAAATGAGCATGAAGAGAGAGCCTCTGACTCCGTCCTCCCTTCAAGGTGCCATCTTGGATCTCAAGCACATGCGGTTTTGACTGGACTGGGGGCAGCCTCCCACCCTGTTTGGGAGTAGCTTGAGGACATCCCACTGGTTCTGAATTCATCTTTCTAGACAAAAAGAAATGAGAAATTACTACTTACCTGATAATTTCCTTTTCTTTAGGATAGTCAGATGAATCCAGCTTCTTGCCCTTGGCTGCTGAATGATTGTGCTATGGTCCTCCTCCTTGGCTATGTGTTATAGGGACTTCTCTGGTAAATGTTAATCCAGTCCCTAGACTAGTGTTGATGTATTCTTTGTCTGAGCTCAGTATTTCCTGTTGGTTGAGTACTGAAATGGTTATAGGTTATTGATCAAGTTTTTGCTTGTCTGTCTCAGCTATCTTTTGAAGAGAATACTGGCAGGCTGATGACACTGCCGGAGTATATATACTGTGATGTCAGCTTTGCTCCATCTCCATTTGCTGGTAGAGGTGAGAAACCCACTGGTTCTGGATTCATCTGACTATCCTAAAGAAAAGGAAATTATCAGGTAAGTGGTAATTTCTTATTTATCTTTTTGATGGTTTACTTTTAGTATACCTCTGCTCTTTGTTAGTTTTATTAATATTTTGGTATCTTTTATTTTCTAGGCAGATTCTTCTGAGAAAATGAGGATGTATGGACTTTCCCACACATTTAGCCATCCTGTGCTGGTGACCAGAATTAGATCTGGTTCTCTAGTTGCCACACCAAAACCTTTACCAGTTCCAAAATGGAAACTTGTCCGGCCAAGAAAAGACGTTGCTGTGACCTCTGAAATCAAAGGTATGCTTGTTCATGTTTAATAAAATATATTAAATGATCTATGTCCAATTTTCTTCTCATGTTTGCACTTATATAACTGTGACCCTGACTCAGATGAACTTCAAAGAGTCACAGGGCTCATAATACTGGAGCTAAGTCTCTCTCCATTCTGTTACATCTCTTTTTGCCCTGGCTGGTGGATTCTCCATAGGGGGAAAGGATAAATCTCCAAGAGCCTGAGTGTTAAATGTATTTTCTTCTTCTGAGTGTCAATAAAGAAGCTGGACATTGCAGTGATGTTTTATTATAAAATTTTACTGAAATATGGATTAGGTATGAACAATGTGGTGCTTGGTACAAGCCTCTCAGATAATTTCCATAATAAAAAGTCAATATATTCATGAAGCCGTAGTCCCTTAATCTCTCCCTTAGGATCCCTTCCATCATTAAACTGGATTGTGAAGCTGTTCCAGGTAAGGTGTAACAATGGGGTCCTCCTTTCCCAATTTGGTTTCCCCTCCACAATACTTGTGTTCCACTGCTTGATTCTGAAATTTCCAGTTTTTTCTTATCCTCTCAGTTGTACTCTTTGCGAACCTACTTAGCTGTTTTCTATTTGTGAGCCCTATTGATTTGATTCCTAGTCTTTGGAGGTAAATTGTCTAGTGGTTAGAGGATCAGGCTGAAAGCAAGGAAGCCAGGGTTCAAATCTTGCTTCTCCTATTGTTACTCCTTGTGACATTGGGCAAGTCAGTTTATTTCCCATTGTCTCAGGAACCCACTTAGATTTTAAGCTCTTTTGGGAAGGGACTTATCATACCTGAATACTTATTTCCATTCTTCAGCATTGTATACATAACAGTAGTGATATAAAAATGACAAATATTTTTAGTATCCTTTTTCCTCCTGGATATGGTTCTGGGGTAGGGGGTATACAGTCAATCTTCCTTCAGTTGCTGGACTGAACAGAATTTCTTGGCATAAGAGACATCAAGATGACCAAAAAAGGTATTCTCTTCACTCCTCTCTCTGTGGCAGGAAGGAAGGATATACATTTCCTCCTAACAAAGTCACACTATGAGTATACAACTCAAAAACTACAGAGAGATTATTTACAAACTATTGGATGTGAGTTGGAAACAAATCTCTTATCTGACTAAGACTCGACAGTCAAGGCTTTGAGCCTTTACAATATTAAGAAACAGTTCCTACTCTCTTAAATGTAAGCTATAAAATCCACATAGACACTGGGGGTCACCTTGCATATATGCAAGCAGGAATAAACAGTTGCAGCAGCCTCCAGTAGTGGCAAAGGTGGTACATTCATGTACTCTACACTGCCTGAATTAGCTTGTAGGCAATACCCCTTAATAGAGATCCAATTGGAACTCTACTTAATATTAAATAGTTTGAGTAAATGTCAATTATTTTAGTTTGGAGGCAGATTTTCTATAGTTTAATTCTGTGGTATTGGAAAGACAGATCTTTGTACTAAATAAATAATGATAAAAGTTCAAATGCAGGGGCAGATTGACCTGTAGGGCATTTGGGCCTGTCCAGTGGACCAGTCAATCTGATCTGTGGTCTTTTATCCTCCCATATCTTGTTCATGTTACTTTCTTGAGCTATGTGTCTCCATGCTGTGGTGGTGAGCAGCATAGTTGCAGTGCGCTTCCTAAATGCAATTTTCCTTTACATATCCTTGGCTTTTGTTACATTAGGAAAGAGGAATCAACTAGGGATGTGCAGAGGGACGCCATACATTGCATTCGGGATACGTATTCGTCATGGGGCAGATACGTTGCATACGTCCGTATGGCGCCCCGATGCGGTTATATGTCTTAATCTATTCGTTAGGGGTGTGCATCCGTTTTCCACGTATTTGTAATCCGCAACTTATTTTGTCCTATCTGTTAAATACGTAGGGAGGCGAAACGCATCGCGACTCCCCACGTATTTAACAGATTTCCGTTTTATTCGGCCTCCTTAATAAAAATTTAAAACCCCCCACACTCCTGACCCCCCCCAAGACTTACCAAAACTCCCTGGTGGTCCAGCGGGGAGTCCAGAAGCCATCCCTGAATTCTCACACCCTCGTTTGCCGGTTTCATCATGACGCCGATAGCCTATGTCACAGGGGCTACCGGTGCCATTGGTCAGCCCCTGTCACATGGTCACCGGCGCCATCTTATGCTCCTACCATGTGACAGGGGCTGACCAATGGCACCAGTAGCCCCTGTGACATAGTATGGGCAAAGGCTATCGGCGCCATTTTGAGTCCTAGCATCGGACGGCCGGCGTGCAGGAGGTCGCTCCGGGACCCCCGTTGGACCCACAGGGCTTTTGGCCAGCTTGGGGGGGCCTCCTGACCCCCACAAGACTTGCCAAAAGTCCAGCGGGGGTCCGGGAGCGACCTCCTGCACGCCGGCCGCCTGATGCCAATACTCAAAATGGCGCCGATCGCGTTTGCCCTCACTATGTCACACATAGTGAGGGCAAAGGCGATCGGCGCCATTTTGAGACGCAAAGGCGATAGTGAGGGCAAAGGCGATCGGCGCCATTTTGAGTCTCAGGGCAAAGGCAATCAACGCCATTTTGAGTATTGGCATCGGATGGCCGGCGTGCAGGAGGTCGCTCCCGGACCCCTGCTGGACTTTTGGCAAGTCTTGTGGGGGCCAGGAGGCCCCGCCCAAGCTGGCCAAAAGTCCCTGTGGGTCCAACGGGGGTCCCGGAGCGACCTCCTGCACGCCGGCCGTCCGATGCCAGGACTCAAAATGGCACCGATAGCCTTTGCCCATACTATGTCACAGGGGCTACCGGTGCCATTGGTCAGCCTCTGTCACATGGTAGGAGCACAAGATGGCGCCGGTGACCATGTCACAGGGGCTGACCAATGGCACCGGTAGCCCCTGTGACACAGGCTATCGGCGTCATGATGAAACCGGCAAACGAGGGTGTGAGAATGCAGGGATGGCTTCTGGACTCCCCGCTGGACCACCAGGGAGTTTTGGTAAGTCTTGGGGGGGTCAGGAGGGTGGGGGGTTGTAGTTAATTTTAATTTTAGCTGGGACATGAATTTAACTTGCCGTATTAACGCATCGGGGCGCCATACGGCCGAATGTAACGCATTTGCCCCCCGACGAATCTGAATCACGAATGCAACGAAATATTTTGGCTGCACATCCCTACTATTCGTTACCCGGCTAAAATTAAATTTACTCCAACCCCCCACCCCCCTGACCCCCCCCAAGACTTACCAAAACTCCCTGGTGGTCCAGCGGGGGGTCCGGGAACCATACCCTGCACTCACACACCCTCGGTACCAGTATCAAATTGGCGCCGATAGCCTTTGACCTACTATGTCACAGGGGCTACCGGTGCCATTGGTCAGCCCCTGTCACATGGCCATCGGAGCCATCTTGTGCTCCTACCATGTGTCAGGGGCTGACCAATGGCACCGGTAGCCCCTGTGACATAGTAAGGGCAAGGCTATCGGCGCCATTTTGATTCCTGGCATCCGACGTCACGAGTGCAGGAAATCGCTCCCAGACCCCCACTGGACCCCCAGGGACTTTTGGCCAGCTTGGGGGGGCCTCATGACCCCCACAAGACTTGCCAAAAGTCCAGCGGGGGTCCGGGAGCGACCTCCTGCACTCGGGCAGTATTGCCAGTATTCAAAATGGCATCGGCGCTACCTTTGCCCTCACTATGTCACAGGGGCCGACCATCACCGTCGCCGACGCCATTTTGAATACTGGCAATACTGCCCGAGTGCAGGAGGTCGCTCCCGGACCCCCGCTGGACTTTTGGCAAGTCTTGTGGGGGTCATGAGGCCCCCCCAAGCTGGCCAAAAGTCCCTGGGGGTCCAGTGGGGGTCTGGGAGCGATTTCCTGCACTCGTGACTTCGGATGCCAGGAATCAAAATGGCGCCGATAGCCTTGCCCTTACTATGTCACAGGGGCTACCGGTGCCATTGGTCAGCCCCTGACACATGGTAGGAGCACAAGATGGCTCCGATGGCCATGTGACAGGGGCTGACCAATGGCACCGGTAGCCCCTGTGACATAGTAGGTCAAAGGCTATCGGCGCCAATTTGATACTGGTAGCGAGGGTGTGTGAGTGCAGGGTATGGTTCCCGGACCCCTCGCTGGACCACCAGGGAGTTTTGGTAAGTCGTGGGGGGGTTGTTTAAATTGGCGGCCGAGCAATTCGGCGAAAATTCGTTGTATTCGTGGGGAATCGCGATACGTTTCGCTTTCCCCACGAATACAACGAATAGTGCAACATACGTTGCGGATCGCCAATACGGCGAAAACGAATGCACACCCCTAGAATCAACATCCAAAGCTGGTGGCCAGCCCACAGCCGGTACAGTCACAACAGGTAAGCAGACTGGCACTTCTTTCGATGTTTCTCCACGAATATTGCTTTCATTAATGTTTAATTTCTTTCCTTAATTTATAAAAAAAAATCAAACATTAACCTCCCACCCAAAAACGATGAAAAAAAAAAAAGGAAACAGGGCCTCTCAAGGTCTCCTTTTCCTACCACCTATCCCTCCCACCCGGAAAAATAGAATCACCCCCGGCCCCCACTTACCCGGCCTTGAAAGATCCACTGGCAAGGCCAAAGCCCAGGTGAAGCCTCGGCCTTGCATAGGCCTAGGCTGAGTTAGGACACCACAACATCAGCCTAGGCTCTTTGCAAAGCCGAGACTTGGAGGCCTGGTCCTGATGCCTCAGCCTAAGCTTAACACCAAGATCTGGACCCAGTGCTGGGGCCTCGGCCTTGCCAAGATACCAAATCCTGGTCCTCAGCCTAGGCCAGAGCACAAGCCCAGGCCCAACGTCAGGTCCCGGCCTGGAGGCTGGATCTCGATGCCTTGGCCTCGGCCTATAACAGAAGCTGATGCCAGGGCCTGGTCCGAAGACTGGGTCACAATGCCAGGGTCTCAACCTAGATCAGAGCCCAGGCCCAGGCCCAGTGCAGGAGCCCAGAGACTGGGTCCCGATGCTTGGGCCTCGGCTTAGAAGAAAGTCTGTCTATGCCCATTGATGGGGCCTGGTCCGAAGACCATGTCCCAGTGCCTTGGCCTCAGCCTAGACCAGTGCCAGGGCTGAGGACCAATGCTGGGACCCAATTCGGAGACCAGGTCTTGATGCTGGATCCCAACCCAATGCCAGGTCCTGACGTCTGGGCCTTGGCCTAGGCTCAAGCCCAGGTCCATACCTGTTGCTGCAGCTTGGCCTGGAGATTGGTAATCGACGACTGGGCCTCGGCTTAGGCCAGAGCTCGGGCCCTGGCCCAATGCTGGGGTCTGGCCTGGAGTCTGGGTCATGATGCCTGGGGCTCAGCCCAGGCCCCGAACTGGCACCCGTTCCAGAGGCTGTGACATCACACCGGGGCCTTGCCCGGAGTCAGGACCAGGCCTAGAAGTCAGAGGTCAGAGCTCAAGCCTCATAGGAGTCTTCATTCTTCTCGCTTCTTTCTTCAAATGCAAATGTCTGCTGTGGCTGAGCCTCAACAGAAGGTGTAATTTGGCTGTAGAGGCAAAAACTCACAGTAAAAACTTTTAAAAATATATCCGAAGCAGAAAGCCTGTGAGGGAGTCAGTTGGACCGTTAGATGATCGAGGGGTTAAAGGGGCACTTAGAGAAGATAAGGCCATCGCGGAAAGATTAAATGATTTCTTTGCTTCGGTGTTTACTGAAGAGGATGATGGGGAGGTACCTGTAATGGAGAAGGTTTTCATGGGTAATGATTCAGATGGACTGAATCAAATCACGGTGAACCTAGAAGATGTGGTAGGCCTGATTGACAAACTGAAGAGAGGTAAATCACCTGGACCGGATGGTATACACCCCAGAGTTCTGAAGGAACTAAAAAATGAAATTTCAGACCTATTAGTAAAAATGTGTAACCTATCATTAAAATCATCCATTGTACCTGAAGGCTGGAGGGTAGCAAATGTAACCCCAATATTTAAAAAGGGCTCCAGGGGCGATCCGGGAAACTACAGACTGGTTAGCTTGACTTCAGTGCCAGGAAAAATAGTGGAAAGTGTTCTAAACATCAGAATCACAGAACATATAGAAAGACATGGTTTAATGGAATAAAGTCAGCATGGCTTTACCCAAGGCAAGTCTTGCCTCACAAATCTGCTTCACTTTTTTGAAGGAGTTAATAAACACGTGGATAAAGGTGAATCGGTAGATGTAGTATACTTGGATTTTCAGAAGGCGTTTGACAAAGTTCCTCATGAGAGGCTTCTAGGAAAAGTAAAAAGTCATGGGATAGGTGGCGATGTCCTTTCATGGATTGCAAACTGGCTAAAAGATAGGAAACAGAGAGTAGGATTAAATGGACAATTTTCTCAGTGGAAGGGAGTGGACAGTGGAGTGCCTCAGGGATCTGTATTGGGAGCCTTACTTTTCAATATATTTATAAATGATCTGGAAAGAAATACGACGAGTGAGATAATCAAATTTGCAGATGACACAAAATTGTTCAGAGTAGTTAAATCACAAGCAGATTATGATAAATTGCAGGAAGACCTTGTGAGACTGGAAAATTGGACATCCAAATGGCAGATGAAATTTAATGTGGATATGTGCAAGGTGATGCATATAGGGAAAAAAAAACCCATGCTACAATTACACAATGTTGGGTTCCATATTAGGTGCTACAACCCAAGAAAGAGATCTAGGCGTCATAGTGGATAACACATTGAAATCGTCGGTTCAGTGTACTGCGGCAGTCAAAAAAGGAAACAGAATGTTGGGAATTATTAGAAAGGGAATGGTGAATAAAACGGAAAATGTCATAATGCCCCTGTATCGCTCCATGGTGAGACCGCACCTTGAATACTGTGTACAATTCTGGTCGCCGCATCTCAAAAAAGATATAATTGCATTGGAGAAGGAACAGAGAAGGGCTACCAAAATGATAAGGGGAATGGAACAGCTCCCCTATGAGGAAAGACTAAAGAGGTTAGGACTTTTCAGCTTGGAGAAGAGACGGCTGAGGGGGGATATGATAGAGATGTTTAAAATTATGAGAGGTCTAGAACGGGTAGATGTGAATCGGTTATTTACTCTTTCGGATAGTAGAAAGACTAGGGGGCACTCCATGAAGTTAGCATGAAGCACATTTAAAACTAATCGGAGAAAGTTCTTTTTTACTCAACGCACAATTAAACTCTGGAATTTGCCAGAGGATTTATTTATTTATTTATTTATAAAACTTTTAATATACCGACATTCAATGGGCATATCATGCCGGTTTACAAATAACTGAAGCAGGTAGAAAATACATTGAACAGGGGTAGGGGAGAAGGGGAGCAGGCAAGAAAAAGGTGAGAGGTGGGCGGGGGAAGAGAGGCAAGAAAGGATAGGGCAGAAGGAGAGAGAGGAACAATCAACTTGATAAATATAATAAAAGGAACATAATTGTAACTGTTTTAAAATTATAAGTTAAGGCGAGGTACTCATTTACAATAGATCAGTTGCATGATTAATTGTTTGGGGGGGAGGGGGAGAGGGAGGCGGATGTAGGGGAAGAGGTAGGAGGGGGGAAATTAAGGGGGCAGGGAGAGTGGGCTAGGGGGGTAAGGGGTGGCTGGGGGGTGGAGGAGGGAGGACGGTGATGGAAGGGATAGGGAGTGGGCTAGGTTTGATTGGTATCTGGGTAGGCTTGCCTGAACAGCCAGGTCTTGATGCCTTTTTTGCAGGACTGTAAGGAGGGCTCAAGTCGTAGGTAATGGGGAAGTGAGTTCCAAAGGGTGGGGCCAGCTATGGTAAACGCTCTTTCTCTGGTGTTGGAGAGGTGTGCGGTTTTGAGAGGTAGGGTGTGTAGGGTGCCTGTGAGGGCATTTCTAGTGGGTCGATTAGAGGTACGGAAGTGTGGCATGTCTTTAAGCCAGGCGGGGTTGTTTTTATGAAGGGCGTTGTGCAGGATGGTGAGGGTTTTATATTTAATACGGTATGGTATGGGAAGCCAGTGCAGGTCCTTTAGTATGGGGGTTATGTGTTCAGTCTTACGGGTATTGGTGGTGATTCTTGCCATCGCATTTTGAAGGATTTGTAGGGGTTTGATCGTGGAAGTAGGGAGGCCTAACAGGAGGGAATTGCAGTAATCTAGTTTGGAAAGGATAGTGGACTGCAGAACTAAACGGAAATCATGTGCATGAAGGAGTGGTTTCAGTTTTTTAAGAATGTGGAGTTTGTAGAAGCCTCCTTTTATTAGGGACTTGATGTGTGGCTTGAAATTGAGGTGTTGATCAAGTAGGATTCCTAGGTCTCTTACATTAGATGTAGGTGAGTCGGTTATGGTGGGGGTGGGAGCAGTGGGGCAGGAAGTGTGCTCTGGTTGATTGGAGATGACGAGGATTTCAGTTTTATCTGCATTGAGTGCCAGGTGGAGATTGGCCAACAGGGAGTTGATGGTGGAGAGGCAGGATTCCCAGTATTGAAGGGATGCCTTGAGTGTAGTTTGAATGGGGATGATGATTTGGACATCATCAGCATACAGGAAGAAAGTCAGCCCTAGGTTGGAGAGAAGTTGGCAGAGGGGGAGAAGATAGATGTTGAAAAGTGTGGAAGAGAGGGAGGATCCTTGGGGGACGCCTTGTGTGAGTGGGATATGTGAAGAGGTACTTTTATGGATTTGTACAGCGTATTCTCTGTGGTTAAGATAGGAGGAGAACCAAGATAGAGCAGTGCCAGTGACGCCTATTTCTGCCAGCCTGGAAAGTAGGATTTGGTGGTTAACAGTGTCAAAGGCCGCAGAGATGTCTAGGATGGCCAGGAGGTATGATTTCCCCTGGTCCATGCCGATGAGGAGAGTGTCAGTGATAGCTAAAAGGAGATTTTCAGTATTACGACCTTTACGGAAGCCGAATTGCGAAGGGTGTAGGATATTGTGGTCCTCAAGGAAGTCAGTGAGTTGGATGTTGACTACCTTCTTGAGGATCTTGGATATGAGGGGGAGGTTGGAGATGGGTCTGTAGTTTGCTGGGGTCGTAGGATCAAGAGTGGGTTTTTTTAGGAGGGGTTTGACTACAGCTAGTTTAAGGGGGTCTGGGACTTTGCCGGAGGTTAGTGAACAGTTGATTATGTTTGCTATGGGTTTAGCAATGGTAGTGGGTATGGAGAGGAGGAATTTAGAGGGGATTGAGTCTGCTATGTGAGAGGCCGGTCTCATCTTTTTTAGGATAGATTCTATCTCTAGGGTGGAGGTGTGTTCAAGGGATTCGAGGAGGTGCTTGGTATTACTGGTGGGGGGAGGTGTGGGGGAGGGTTTGGAGGGGAGGCGCTGAAGAATGCTGTTGATTTTGGTCTGGAAATACCTTGCGATTTCTTCACATTTTGTGTCGGTATTTCCTTCGTGGGAGATGGGAGTGGGGGATTTAGTAAGATCAGCAACATAGGAGAAAAGGGCTTTGGGGTTGAATTGGTAACAATGAATTTTGGAGGAGTAGAAGTCACGTTTGGCGTGGAGGGTGGCTTGGCGGTAGTTGTGCAGGGTCTGTTTGTATATAGCTTTATGAGTAGGAGAGGGTTGTCTGCGCCAGATGCGTTCCTTGGATCTGAGGTCCTGTTTTGCCTTCTTTAACTGGTTGGTATACCAGGGTTGTTTTTCTCTTGCTGATAGGGGGATTTCTTTGTGTACAATTGGGCAGAGTTCGTCAGCTATAGTGGATGTGATGTTATTCCATGATTGCAAGGCTGTATCTGGATTGGAGAGGTCAAGGTTCTTGGTTGCTTTTTCAAGTGCAAGGGCGAGCTCCTCTGAGGGGCATGTTTTGCGAAAGGATATGGTTTTGTTCTGTGATTGTGATGTGTTGGTAGTGATGCTGGTAGAGATGGAGGCATTGACAATGAAGTAGTCTGACCAAGGGATGGGGGTGGTGGAGGGGGTGTTGGATGCTGAGATGTAGGAGTTAACGAAAAGGAGGTCAAGGGTATGACCAGCTCTGTGTGTGAGTGTAGTGATGAGCTGTCTATAACCTAGGGCTTTGAGAGTGATCAATAAGGTTTCACATGAAGAGGTGATCGGGCTGGCGTCTACGTGGAGATTGAAGTCGTCAAGTATGATGGCTGGGCTATCGGGTTTAAGGTTGTCAATGATAAATTCTATGAGGGGGGATGGGTCATGGTCAAGTATGCCAGGGGGGGCATAGATGAGACATACCTGTAGGGTGGTGGATTTGAAAAGTCCTATTTCTAGTTTGTGGGGGGGTTGGGATGGCTGGAGTTTTAGGTTAAGATATTTTTTAGCTGCTAGGAGTAAACCACCACCTCTTTTTTTATGTCTTGGGATAGAGAAGATATCATAGGTTTGTTGTGGGAGTTGGTTTAGGAAAACCTGGTCTGTGTCTTGTAGCCAGGTTTCCGTGATGGCACATAGGTCTAGGCTGTTGTCAGAGAGGATGTCGTAGAGGATAGGCACTTTTTTAAGGATAGATTGGGAGTTGAATAATGAAATGGCAAGAGTTGCTAGGCCTAGAAGTTGTGTGAGGGGTGTGATCAAGATAGGGATTAAGGATTTCTGGTGGTTGCCAGGATGGGATGGGAAAGGGTGGTTTTGCGTAGGGTGGGGTGGTGGATAATGGGAATAGTGTAGTGACACATGTCGGATTGAAGGTAGGGTGGGGGCAGGGAAGGAAGAAACTGTACGGTGGGCTGCTGTAAATCCACACAGAGGGATGAGGGTGGGAGTTAGAGGCAGGATGGAGGAGTTATACAGTTACATATAACTTAGTGTGGTACGTTTAACTGGAGTATGTACTTGCAATGGAATCTTTTCTTGTATAAATAGGACACTGCAAGTGAGAAGCATTAGGGGGGGTTTATACAGTTAGGATTGAACAGGTGGGGTAGGCACTTATAAGGCTTTCTATATACAATTGGTATGAAGGAAAGACGTAGCTTTAGTTATAAACTTACATATCTGGATCAAGCATATACAGTTTTTAGAGGGTTGCAGAGCGGTAATGGTTAGGGGTTAAGGGAGAGGGCGGGTCTAGTGGGTGGGAGGTATTTAGTGCAGGGGTGTGGGGGGTGGGTGAGGGCAGTGGGGTGTGACAGTGAGGATAACGTCACAAAGTTGTCCCACAAAGGGGCACACTAAGGGGCAGGCCCCTTAGTCGCGCTCCTTCGGCGCGCTCCTTCGGCGCGAGACGCCTGGCGCGAGACGCCAGGGGGTTGCTTGCTTCTTTAAAATGTCTTTCTGTGCCGGATGTGAGGCACTAGGAGTGGGCAGTCCTTCCGCGGTGATTCGGGTCGGGTGCAGTTCCGGGTTGGGCTGGTCTCTCAATTAGGGCTGCTGATTGGTGGCAGCGGGGAGTAGGCCGGCTGAAGGTCCCACGTGGTCAGCGATTCCGGGGCTCGGGGCTGCGATCCGAGGTCGGCGGGGCTTGGTCCCTGGATGGGGCGGCGCCGACTAGGCTGGCTGGAGGGCAGGTGAGGCGCAGCGAAAAGAGGATCGCCGGAACGGAGAGCTCCTATTTAAAGGGCTCTTACCTTTTTTTTTTTTTTTTTCTCCGTCAGTTCCGGGTTGGGCTGGTCTCTCAATTAGGGCTGCTGATTGGTGGCAGCGGGGAGTAGGCCGGCTGAAAGTCCCACGTGGTCGGCGATTCCGGGGCTCGGGGCTGCGATCCGAGGTCGGCGGGGCTTGGTCCCTGGACGGGGCGGCGCCGACTAGGCTGGCTGGAGGGCAGGTGAGGCGCAGCGAGAAGAGGATCGCCAGAACGGAGAGCTCCTATTTAAAGGGCTCTTACCTGTGGTTAGGATGTGGTTAGTGCAGTTAGTATAGTGGTGTTTAAAAAAGGATTGGATAAGTTCTTGGAGGAGAAGTACATTACCTGCTATTAAGTTCATTTAGAGAACAGCCACTGCCATTAGCAATGGTAACATGGAATAGACTTAGTTTTTGGGTACTTGCCAGGTTCTTATGGCCTGGATTGGCCACTGTTGGAAACAGGATGCTGGGCTTGATGGACCCTTGGTCTGACCCAGTATGGCATTTTCTTATGTTCTGTACCGTACAGCAAAATGGTGCCCTCAAATGAGGAGGATGCACTGGAGTCGACTTTCTCTGGGGTGTCCCCAGTGGATGGCATCATTTCAAGAAGAAAGAAGAGAAAGGTCTCCAACCTCTGGGCCTGGGCCTGACTCTGGTTCGAGGCCCAGATGTCTGGACCCAGCCTCCAGAACCAGCCCCAGCGCTGGACTAGGGTCTGCTACTAGTCCGAGGCTAAAGCCTCAGGCCCCAGCCTCTGAACTAGGCCCTGGCATCATGTCTATGCCTGGGCCAAAACTCAGGCATTGGGACTCAGCCTCCAAACTGGTCCCTGTCATCAAGCCTGGCCTTGGGCTGAGGCCCCTTTATTAGGGCCAGGGCTAGGGCTGAGGCCCAAGCTTCAGGCCTGAGCCCCGGCAGAGTCCCATGTTTCGGATCCTAGCATTGAGCCTGGGCCTCTAGAATTGGGTCGTAGCATTGGGCCTGGGTCCTGGTCTTGGGCCTAGACTCTGGCCTTGGCTAAGACCGAGGCCCAGGTTTTGGGATCCAGCCTCCAGGCTGGATCCCAGTTTCAGGCCTGGGCTTGGGTCAAGGCCAAAGTATCAGGACAAATCCTCCAGGCTGCCCAGGCATCTAGACCCATTCTCCAGACTGGGTCCCGGCATCAGGCCTGAGCCAGGATCAAGGCCGAGGCACAGGCATTGGGACCCAGTCATCGGACTGGGCCCCAGAGTTGGGCCTGAGCTCGGGCCTTGGTCTAGACCGAGGGCTATGCATTAAGACCTGGCCCGGCTGCGGTGTCGGATCCCCAACAGATCAGATAAGTGGAGATTAGCAATATTTTTCGGGGGGGGGGGGGGGGGGGGGTGCTGGGCCTTTTCTCGGCTTTGAGCCCTGGCTTTGACTGAGACCCTGGCGTTGTACTCGGACATAGGCTGCACTCCAAAGTTCCTGCAGCCTATGCCTAGGCTAGGCCTTGGGCTCGGGTCTAGGTCTAGGCCAAGTTGCCGGCATCACATTCGGGCATGGGCTGCAGCTCCTGCTTTGGGCTTCAGCCTATTCCCTAGGCAAGTCCCTGGCCTCAGGCCTAGGTATAGGCCCAATGGGAGATATTTTTGATTGAATGAAACAAATAGGATTTGCTTAAATGAATGCATATCCCTATTATTTACACAATGTGGCTTTGACTCCTGTTCAGCCTTAATCAAGAGGGATAGATCAGTCATCCATGGTCTCTCTAGTCACTTGCTTTCACTGGAGGAGCATCTGTGAGAAAAGGCCTGTGAGTACTGCCAGTGGTTCACTGGGTAGAGTAGCAGGAGTGAGTGCTGAGGGCTGTTTCAGTCCATTATGGATTGCTGCACTGGTGCCAGGAATCGATAGGAATGGGGTAGGAGTAGAGTAGCTTTCAAATACTAATAGTGTCTTAGAGAGCCCAGGATCAGTTCTGAAGGCAGTGGCACCCATTCAGTCTTGTCCTTTTCCCCTTTGAAAAGGAGGTTGAATGAATCGGGGGCTGCGGCACCCAAATAAAGCGGAGAAGCAGCACCTTGCTTAGTGCAGTGATACCTGTGTAACTAAACAGCTCTGTTTCTTGGTTTGGGTCTTTTTGTTTTTATTGATCTGGAAGAGGTACAATCTGCTGAGAGCTCCTACTTGCCAAATGTAATTTTCCTGTCCCCAAATGTTACCTTTCTTAAAAGGTATCCCAAATAGGCACCTGAAAGAGAGCATAAGGGCCCCCGAGGAGCGGGTACCCAGGTTAGCGATGAATTACCCCGAAGGGCAGAGAGAGAGCTTCCTGCAGCAGCTAGGAAGCGGCAGAGTAGCTTAGACCGGAGGCATTCCAATCCAATCCTTGCTAAGTCAGTTTGTTAGCAAATTAAGGGCAGGCTAAATACCAGGATGTGATGACGTCACTCGGAGGGGACACCCCCGAGGTTCCCGCCATGAAGATAAAGACGTGGGTGGCGTGCGCACGCGTACCCTAGGAGACCCTCAGGATAATCATGGTGAACACTGTCACCGTTGCCATTCCGGGGACACCAGAAGGAGCGGCATGAAGACGCGGTAGCAGCCATCTTCCCAAGGCTTGAAAAGAGAGAAGGAAGAAACATGAGGCACAAAGATCGAAGCCGTATGAGATCGACAGACGCAACACCGTACTGTACGTGGAGCCAGTGCCCCCGGTAGATCGACTTATCTATTTAACCGGGGCCTCTTTCAAAAAGCATAGGGAGGGTGGGGGGTCGATATGGTATCTAGGGTTAACAAAAAACGCTGTGGTGTTTCATACAAATGCGTAGTCTATTACATGGTACAGTTATTCATTAAAAAAACAATGTGTATCCTATTTTATTCTATTCTATCCTACTCTTTTGTTTACATTTACATTATATATGTCTATCTCTCCATGATCGAGGTGTCTTATGTGATATGGCTGTGGATCACATTGTATTATTTTGCTGATGGTTAAAAAGTGTTATATAATGTTGAACGCCATGTTAAATAAAGAATTACAAAAAATATTTTGGGGGGGACTGAATTATGTTTTGAACTTTTGAATATCTGCTTTTACTACAGTTGATTTTGGGTAAAGTACATCTGCCTCTAGAGAAAAATTTAATTTTGAGAGAATTGAGCCTATTATTGTTAACTTTAAAATATTTGCTGTATATTAATATTCAGTATCTCTTCCATACAGAAACTATATTGAAGAAACCTGAGCAGTTTATTGAAATAGCTAGTCCATTTCTGAATGCACAACGATCTCAAACACATTTACATATTGAAGGGTAAGTGCCTTGAATTCTAAAGGAATATTTTTCAAAATAGATTTACATGATTAAAACTGGATTTTACATGTGTAAATGCACTTTACTATGTAAGTGGGCTTTTGAAAACTTTACAGTATATGTCATTGAATTGTCAATAGTCTTTATCCATGATAAATACACTTAATACAGGTAAATTGGTTTGAATATTGCTAAGATAGTATGTTACATTTACACATGTAACTCCTTTGAAAATTACCTTCTATATTTTTATTCTGTTAATTTATAGAATATCTATTTATGGAAATAAAACAAAAAATATAATATAAAGGTGAAGAAATTAGAAGAAGGCAATTGTAAACACCTATTTCTTTGGGTAAAATACCTTTAGTAATTGCCATTTGGAATGTACCCACTTTCAAAACAGGTAAAAGTACACACATTGTTCTACAACAGAGCTTTACCCACATTGACAGAAGACATTCCCAAGAGCAGTTATAGTTTGGGGGAGAAAAGTAATGCATGTAGATTATTCTGTTAATCTGTTAAAAGTAATACATGTGTAATATTGACACCCTCCCCCCCCCCCGCTTACCTCCCCTGTTCCTCCCTTCACAGGAAAATTTCTTCCTAATAATTGCCTATGATAAATCACCAGCCGAATTCTTTAACCATTTGTTAACATTTATTAGTCTCGCTACTTAATGGTTCTTGTTAATAACTACTTTCAGTAATATCCAGTTATTATATTTTGTTTTCTTTCCTGTCTTCCAAAGCCCATGTTTTTTTGCTCCCTGTTTAATGTAACTTTATCTTCTACACAGTTGTTTAATGGTTTCCCCTTGTTCCATTGTAAACCGGTACGATAAGACTTGGTCTTGAGCATCGGTATATTAAAAGAACTTAAATAAATAAAATAAATAGATTCATTTTCAAATCTACATGCATTATTTGCCTTAAAAACTTTGCCTTTACAAAAAGCAGGTGCAAGTACTACAGGTATTTTGTACCCATGGCAATAATTAAAGCAAAATTATATGCTTAATTTTGCTTTGGCTATTATTGCAAACCCTGCAAATAAAAAGTACCATTGATACTTGTGGTATTTGTACCAGTGCAGAAAGTTTGATTATTGACAACTATATAAACAGTATTTGGGAGCCTTGAGGGACTTTTGACCAAGTTGTTTAAATTTGCTTTACCTTTTCTTGTTCTTTCAAAATGCCATGCTTAAAGGATAGCATGCAATTTTGTGTAGCATGAAGATAGAAGTTGTGATGTGTTGAAGCAGTTATATTTTATCCCCTCCTATTTTTAGAGATGGGCACAGAACTTATACTTCAAAGTTTCTAGAGCTTTGAACATGTCCCACTGGGCATGTGCTGCATGCCATAGTGCCATGTGTCCATTTCACAGTCCCTTTATTCTCATTATCTTTGTGGAATCCATAGGTCATGGATCATTGCTTTCCTGCCATTCTTGGACCCTTCAGTATCCTCCAAGATAGGAATTGTATATTGCGGTCTTTTTTTTTCCTCTTTTAATCTCTTACATAGTTTTTTCAATCAGCTTTTTTATGTTTGGCAGCTTGCAGGATGCTCTGCAAGTCACCGCACTCACCCCAAACTTATCAACCATATGGGCCACTTTCCTGCTGGTGCTAAGTTTTAAAAAGGAGATAGAGCAGCTTTTTAACTAGAACAAAGGGGAAAGCCGACAGTCACTCAGCAGTGCATGGTTCGGAGGAATGTATCTTTGAAGGATACTAATGAAACCGGAGAGTTAGGGCATCCCAACAGAGAGGTTCCAATAAAAGCAAACGTATTCCATGTGCCTATAAGTAAAGAATCACCTCAGCTAAAGAATTCCAAATTATCCCTGTCAACAGAAAAGCATGTTTTTAACACAAACAAAAAACACACTTTGAAATGTCTGTATGTCAATGCCAGAAGTCTAAGAAGTAAGATGGGAGCATTAAGAATGTATAGCAGTAAATGATGAGATAGATATAACTGGCATCTCAGAGACATGGTGGAAGGTAGGGATGTGCATTCATTATGAACGAATGCGCAATCCGCAACATATAGGTCCCTATTCGTTGCATTCGTGGGGTCCCGAAACGTATGGCGAACCCCCACAAATGCAACGTATCATTAACAAATAAAACCCCCACCCTCCTGACCCCCCAAGAGTTGCCAAAAGTCCCTGGTGGTCCAGCGGGAGTCCTGGAGCGATCTCCTGCACTAGGGCTGTCGACTGCCGGTATTCAAAATGGCGCCAATAGCCTTTGCCCTTACTATGTCACAGGGGCTACCAGTGCCATTGGTCAGCCCCTGTAACATGGTAGGAGCAATGGACGGCCGGTGCCATCTTGTGCTCCTACCATGTGACAGGCATGGTCACCGGCGCCATCTTGTGCTCCTACCATGTGACAGGGGCTGACCAATGGCACCGGTAGCCTCTGTGACATAGTATGGGCAAAGGCTATCAGCGCCATTTTGAGTCCTGGCATCGGACGGCCTGCGTGCAGGAGGTCGCTCCCGGACCCCCGTTGGACCCCCAGGGACTTTTGGCCAGCTTGGGAGGGCCTCCTGACCCCCACAAGACTTGCCAAAAGTCCAGTGGGGGTCCGGGAGCGACCTCCTGCACGCCGGCCGTCCGATTCCAGGACTCAAAATGGCGCCGATCGCCTTTGCCCTCACTGTGACATAGTGAGGGCAAAGGCAATCGGCACCATTTTGAGTATTGGCATCGGACAGCCGGCGTGCAGGAGGTCGCTCCCGGACCCCCGCTGGACTTTTGGCAAGTCTTGGGGTCAGGAGGCCCCCCCAAGCTGGCCAGAAGTCCCTGTGGGTCCAACGGGGGTCCCGGAGCGACCTCCTACACGCCGGCCGGCCGATGCCAGGACTCAAAATGGCGCCGATAGCCTTTGCCCATACTATGTCACAGGGGCTACCGGTGCCATTGGTCAGCCCCTGTCACATGGTAGGAGCACAAGATGGCGCCGATGGCCATGTGACTGGGGCTGACCAATGGCACCGGTAGCCCCTGTGGCAAAGGCTATCGGCGCCATGATGAAACCAGCACCGAGGGTGTGAGTGCAAGGGATAGTTCCCAGACCCCCCGCTGGACCACCAGGGAGTTTTGGTAAGTCTTGGGGGGGGGGGGGTTCAGGAGGGTTTGTTTAAATTTTTGTTTAGGTGGCCGAATAAAACAGAAATCCGTTAAATATGTGGGGAGTCGTGATGCGTTTCGCCTCCCCACATATTTAACGTATTTAACAGATAGGTCAAATATCTTTGAAGGATACTAATGAAACCGGAGAGTTGCGGATCACAAATTCGTGGAAAACGGATGCACACCCCTAGCCTTTTGTGCTACAGTGTAGTTGACGAAGCCTCAACTGGCAAACAACATGCCCTATAGTGGGACAGTCTGGAGCTTCACCTTTACTAGCTGCCTCCCCCGCAGGTTGAGTCCTTGGATTCTGGCAGCCAGCAGGACTTAAGCGGGCCCCCAGAGTGGTGAGGAATTATCCAGAAGCACAAAGGGGTCAGGGCAGGCAGCTAGCAAGAATGGTCAGGTCCAGGCAAGGGGTCAGGGGCAGGCAGTTGTGGTCAGGTCCATTCAAGGGGTTAGGTCCAGATGGCAGGCAGTCATGGTCAGGCTAAGCGAGAGGTCAAGGTCTGGAGAGTCAGGCAAAGAGTGGACGAAGACACATAGAAACATTGGACAAGACAAATAGGACAAGGCAAATCTGCACAAGGCAAGGCTGAAAGGCAAGGTTGCAAGGCAAAGCTGGATGAGGCAAGGCTGGAAGGGAAGCCTGGACAAGGTAAGGCTGGAAGGCAAGGCTGGTTGATGCAAGACACATGAACATGGGAATACAAGGCAACACGCACCGCAAGACAGAATACCCGTTGCTGAGTCTTCTGGTCAGAGTCGCAACTGAGTTTAAATACCTAGCTGCATGACATCACTGCAACATGTCGGCACTGGAGGTTCCCACCATGGTGCTGGTAAGCATTACATGCACCTTGGCAGTAGCTAACCTAGATATCCCATGACTCATAAGTCTACAGTTCCAGAATCTCCATTCTTCCAGAGTTCTGTTCAGTACATCCTTTCTGAAATAGAATTTGAGAAATTATTTGGCACTGCTTATTTCAAAAGAGAACTACATTTCTGACCTCTCTTCGAGTCTCCCTTGGAAGATGTGTCTTATTCCTCTTTTGGGCACATCTTCTTGGCCTTCTCAAATATCTGGTGTGTTCGCTCGGGTGTGGCCACTGGTTGAGAAACAGCCAGAAGTATAAAGAGGCCAAACTTCTGGCTGTTTCCAAACAAATACTTTATTTATAGGCAAAACAAAAAATAAAGCATAAAAGCCACTTACTTCAGCAGTCCCTTGTATTAAAAAAAATCAAATGTAAGTAGTTCTGGCATAGGCTGGCTTCTGCCTTCTTCCTGGCGCCTTCTCCAGCCTTCTGGGCCCTGCCTTCTTATGCTAGGCTGAAGTGATCCTCCCTGGGCCCAGAATCTCGTGCTGGGTAGGGTCGTAAGGAGGACTGGGCCAGATAGCTGGGGCCAGTCCCTTAAGGTGTTACATAAGAACATAAGATATGCCATACTGGGTCAAACCAAGGGTCTATCAAGCCGGTATCCTGTTTCTAGCAGTGGCCAATCCAAGTCACAAGTACCTGGCAAGTACCCAAACATTAGACAGATCACAAGCCACTATTGTTTATTAATTACCTTCAAAGCAGTTATTGGATTTATCCTCTAGGAACTTACCCAAACCTTTTTTAAACCCAGTTACACTAACTGCTGTTCTCAGGAGTATTTTATATACTTATATATACTTATGTACTTCATCACATACCCTCCCCCTCAGCTCAGCCTTACCAGGGCGAGTGCCTGCCTGTACTAGGGACAGCTCTCTAGACAAGAAATCTACATTGGTGTTTTCCCTTCCTGACCTATGTTGGATCTTATAATTGAAGGGTTGCAGGTCCAATAACCACCTCATCACTCTCACAATGGATTCTTTATTTATATTTATCCATATGAGCAGTTGATGATCTATCACAAGTGTGAACTGCTGGCCTAACAGGTAGTACCAAAAGGCCTGTAAGGCCTACTTGATTGCCAAGGCTTCCTTCTCAGTTGTTGATTAACACCTCTCCCTTGGCATAGCTTCTGGCTGATGTGTGCCAAAGGATGTTAGCCATCCATCTCTTAAACTAAGACTGCTCCTAGATCTACCTCTGAGGCAGTGGTATGCACCGTGAAAGGTTCAGTGAAGTCTGGAGTTCTCAGGACCAGTTCAGAGCATAATGCCTCTTTCAGAGCCCAGAAGATCTTGTCTGCTTCAGCTGATCACTGCAACTTCTCCAGGGCTTTCTGCAACAAGAGTCTTGTGAGTGGTTCCATCTTCTCTGAATAATGGGATATAAACCTCCTGTAATACCCCATAAGGCCTAGGAAAACTCTCACATTTGCTTTCATTTGCTGGACTGGCACCCGAGTGATCACATTGAACTTCTGAGTCTGAAAGTGAACCTTCCCCTTCCCAATGGAGTAGCCAAGATACTGGACTTCTTGCCCTCCCAGCAAGTACTCCTTAGGGTTGGCTGTCTGTCCTGCTTTCCTCATACTTGTTAGCATGGCTGGAGTGACTTAGATGTGTCTTTCAATTCGGGCTGTATGCTACTATGTCATCCAAGTAGGCGGCTGCTTAACCTTGATGTAGGGTGGCACCATATAGTCCAAAAGGGAGGATGGTGAAAAGGAAAAGTCCACCTGGCATTGAGAACACAATCTTCTCCTTTGCTGCTGGCGTGAGAAGCACTTGCCAATATCCTTTTTTAAAGTCCAGGGTAAACTGGGCTGATCCCAGATGCTCAGTCAACTTATCCACTTGAGGCGATGAGCTTCAAGACCTCGTTGACATTTTTAAAGTCAGTACAAAACCTGATGCTCCCATCTGGCTTTGACACCAGCATTATGGGTGAGGACTAGTCACTGTTAGATTCCTTTATAACTCCAAGCCAGAGCACTCCCATCACTTTGGTCTCAATGACGTGGCCTCTAACCTCAGAAATATGATAGGACCACTGCCATTCGACAACTCCAGGAGATGTAATGATGTCATGCTGCACCAGGTGAGTTCAACCCAGTAGGTTTGAGATGGTTTTGTTCTGCTCTATTAGCTGATTTAAATCAGCTTTCTCTGCAGTGGAGAGTTGTTCTCTGAAAGGAATCTGGGATCAGTTCACTTCAGGGCTGATCTTTGGACCAAACCCTCTTCTTGTACTAGCCCACATATCAGTGGTACCCAGTTCTTCAGATGATTTACATGGAAAATCTGTGTTTTCTTCCATTTATTCAGCTGGCATATTTTATAATTCATGGGCCCAATTTTCTCTAGGACTTTGTACGGCCTTGCCAGTATGCTAACAACTTGCTTTCCAACAATGGGAGAAGGACAATAATTCAGTCCCATGGTTGGAATACTCTTTGATCCATGGGGCGATTATATCCTCAGGCTTGGGAGCCTGAGCCTTTTCTAGGCATAGGCAGGCAGCCTTCCCAGCCTTCTTTAGTTGATCTTGCACCCCGATGATGTTGTTGACTGGGTTCTGCCTGGGGTTTGACTCCTCTTCCCAAGTCTCAAAAGCTGTTTCCAAGATTCCCCTTGGTCTCCTTCCATGCAGTAACTAAAAGGGCTAAAACCCCATTGAGCTTTGGGATACTTTGTGGATTGCGAATAGGACATAGGGTAGCAAGGTTTGTGTGGGAATGAGTGAATGGAGAGTATACATTTTGCTCTATAAGAGACAAATATCGACTGAAATATTAGTGACAGATTAGGGCAAAATTGATCACTCAATAGTTTCAAGCAGTCTTACTATATTATAATAAATGATTATTTATTTATTTATTTACTTATTTATTTATCGAGTTTTATATACCGTCGTTCGGATTTGTCATCATAAAGCCATCATAATGGTTTACAAAAAAAAAGATTAGATATAGACCATTAGAATTATGCATCAATGTTAGGATCCCCAACCACGGCAGCCTGTAGCCAAGTCCCCTTACCTCCCCTGGGAGGCTGCCAGCCCCGGCTCATCCTCATCGCTGCTTGCCGTGACCGAGCCGACCTTCACTGATGCGGCCTGCCCTCGCAGCACAGCATGCGGCCATCTCAGCCTCTGTACCCGCCCCTCTAGGTGCACGCACTGCCACTTGCAATTTAAAGGGCTCACGGCGGGAAAGTTCCCCATGGCCCGGGAAGATGATGTCAGTCAGGGCAGGTATTTATACTTGCCTACTGATCCTGTGTTCCAGTTCTGACTCCTGATCCTGCATTCCGATCCTGATTCCTGATCCTGCATTCCTGCCTTGCTCCCTGCTTCCTGCTCCTAGCCCTTTGAACTGGCTTCCTGGTTTTGGACCTGCCTGGTACACTGACTCTGCCTGACCTCTGCCTGGTAATCCGACTCTGCTTGACTTCCGCCTGCCCTGACCTTCAGCCTGTGTCTCTGTATTCGCCTGCTCGCTGCCGTCTTGACCTTTGGCCTGCTCCTGGTTCCATCTATCTGCCGCCTGCCTCGACTTCTGCCTGCCCGACACTACTTCAGCCTTCTCTAGTTTCATGCCTTGAGAGACCCGCACCTAAGTCCTGCCGGCCCCGGTACCCAAGGGCTCAACTTGCGGGGAACGAGGGCTGGTAAATGTGAAGCTCCAGTTGGGTCTTCTCAGCCTGCACTGCCTCCCGACAATGAGGACCAACAGGGGGCCCTCTCCTGGTGGTAGCGCCAACCTCATCTCGGCTCAAGGGTCCACATTCCGAACAATAAAACAGCATAAATGACCTGCCTCTGCTGTTATGTCTGATTCATGGCAAATTTCAATCACTTGGTCTTATATATTTTTAAGAATTTTCCACTATTGCACATAAAAACTTAATGAAATCTAGGGATGTGAATCGTGTCCTCGATCGTCTTAACGATCGATTTCGGCTGGGAGGGGGAGGGAATCGTATTGTTGCCGTTTGGGGGGGTAAAATATCGTGAAAAATCGTGAAAAATCGAAAAATCGCAAAACCGGCACATTAAAACCCCCTAAAACCCACCCCCGACCCTTTAAATTAAATCCCCCACCCTCCCGAACCCCCCCCAAATGACTTAAATAACCTGCGGGTCCAGCGGCGGTCCGGAACGGCAGCGGTCCGGAACGGGCTCCTGCTCCTGAATCTTGTTGTCTTCAGCCGGCGCCATTTTCCAAAATGGCACCGAAAAATGGCGGCGGCCATAGACGAACACGATTGGGCGGCAGGAGGTCCTTCCGGACCCCCGCTGGACTTTTGGCAAGTCTCGTGGGGGTCAGGAGGCCCCCCACAAGCTGGCCAAAAGTTCCTGGAGGTCCAGCGGGGGTCAGGGAGCGATTTCCCGCCGCGAATCGTTTTCGTACGGAAAATGGCGCCGGCAGGAGATCGACTGCAGGAGGTCGTTCAGCGAGGGTTCCGGGGGGGGGGGTTCGGGAGGGTGGGGGATTTAATTTAAAGGGTCGGGGGTGGGTTTTAGGGGGTTTTAGTGTGCCGGCTCACGATTCTAACGATTTATAACGATAAATCGTTAGAATCTCTATTGTATTGTGTTCCATAACGGTTTAAGACGATATTAAAATTATCGGACGATAATTTTAATCGTCCTAAAACGATTCACATCCCTAATGAAATCCTTGGAGAAACACATTTGTTTTTCTTAAAAAACATGTTTGATTACTTAACATTTGTCAAAGCTGAGAATCCCTGACACTGGTCTAGTGTTTTGAAATAACCATTCCTTCATCAAGGGTAGCATGGATTGTCTAGAACAGTGGTTCCCAATCCTGTCCTGGGGACCCCCCAGCCAGTCAGCTTTTCAGGATATCCACAATGCATATGTAGGAGAAAAACTTTGCATGCACTGCCTCCATAACATACAAATTTTCTCTCATGCATATTCATTGTGGATATCCTGAAAGCCCAACTGGCTGGGGGGTCTAATCGTTACTAGCTGTACTTAAAATGTCATCCAAAATAATATCTTCTGGAGGGACAAGCTGTCACCTAGACATATAAGTTAAATATTCTACAAAGTTCTAAAAAATAAAACAAAATTAATTATTTCCCGATATATACTTAGGATATATAGTGAAAACATACATGCTCTTTGGTATTTATACATACGAATTCTGAAAAAATTAGCATGTCATTATGGTATTATTAAGACAATAGAAGATTTATTATATCATCTAAAAAGATGGTGGAATAGACTCTTAGTCTACTGGTAGCACAAAGCACCTGAAGTTAAGCAGGAAGGTAAAGGGTGATTGTTTTCTAGAAGGACTCTGGTTCAAGTTCTGCCATCAGAGAAGGTTTAAATTAAATTAAATTAAACTACAATGAACTTGTGTCAGAATCTAGTTGGCAAACTTAGCTATAAGTATTAAATACTGGTAACATTGTAGGAAAATATATTGTTAAGTGGTGAACTGTACCTTTTCTTTATTGCTAAAGATCAGCTCATTGCTCAACAACATTCCTGAGCTACTGTACACCTGCCATCAGTCTCTGCCACATGATCCTTGATAGAATGACAATATCAAATCTTACTGGATGGTATAGGTCCCAATGAAAATGAATATTCTAATGATGAAAAACTTAAAATGAAGAGATAATAAATTTTGAAACTCTTCGCAGTGAAGCGCAGTGGACTTTTGCTCGAGAAACCAATCATAAAGTAAACCCTGTTCCAGAGCCAGAAAAAGATGTACCTCTCACGTAAATAATTGCATATATATCATGGAATCTAATTTGCGACAGAGCTACTAATAATTATATAAGTGGGATAGGTTTGAAAACATTTTTGAAGATTGATTAGAAAAGCTTTATATGAGGATGAATCACAGTCTTGTATTGGCATGTAGACTTCTATGAAACAGGAATTAATTGCACTGATTACTGTTGTCAAAATGTTGTTGCCATAATGGTTAGCAGAACATCTCAAATGGACGGGGGAGACATATAAACGCCAGCTTCTCCTGATAGTGAGAACAGACTGAAACTGTGCCATTTTTAACTGGAAAGAGACGGGAATGTTGCTGTCAATAACTCTTCTGTCGATGGACACATAAACTAGATTAGCTGATTCCATAACCAGTGACAGTTACTTTAAAGAAACTGAAATCATATGAAAATGTATAAATACATATATATAAATGGGGAGAGGAGTCAAATAGGAAAAAGTAAATAAATTGAATACTATGCCATTCAATTCCATGATGCACAACAATTCTCCAATCCCTGAATCCTTGTCTTTAGTTCCATTGTCTTCAGTTCCAGTGTCTTTAGTCCCAGTGTCTTAGTTCTTCAGTTCTCGTGATCCTAGTCTCGTTCATCGGTCCCTGCGGTCAGTCTTCAGTTCTTCTGTTCCTCAATGTGCCTTGCCTCCTGTGCTGCTCCTCATCTTCCTACCCTGCCTGTCCATCCCGCCTTTTCTACAGATGGATATCCGGTATTGATTTTGGCCTGACTTCTCGATTTCTTTGGAACCTGCTTGCTGCTGACCACTGCCTGACCACTGGAACACCTGAACTCTGCCTGCTACTGACCTCCGCTTGACATCTCTGAATGCTGCTTGCCACTGATTACATTCTGACTGAGGATATGCCTGATCTCAATCTGCACTGACCCTGCTACATCGAAGCATCTCCACCATCCACAGAGTCCCCCTCCTTAGACCTGCAGGCCCTGGTACCTGAAGGCTTAACCTGAGGGGAACAAGGGCTGGTAAAGGTGAAACTCCAGTTGGGCCTCTGCCTCATCCTGGTCTGCCTACCAGCGGTTGGGACCTACAGGACTCCTCCCTACAGTTTGCATCAACTCTACCTCAGTCCAGGGGTCCATGCCCTTGAATTTTCTGAGTGGTGTGGCAGCTTTGATGTTCAATAAGTCTGGTCTGTAAGGATCGGCGGGTCCGTCCAATGTAGACTAGAGGAGATGGGCACTGTATGGCATAATGCACAATTGTGGTAGTGCAGTCTGTGTGATCTTTAAATTTAATTTGACATTCTGTGTTGGGATGACTCCAATGGTTGCCTGTGATAGCTTGTGGGCATAGATTGCACTGTCCACAGGAAAAGTGATGATGGATTGGTTAGAGAAATGCTCATTCTCTTGGGGGGGGGGCCTGCCTCTGACACCATCCTGTCTCTAATGTTAGTTCCACTTTGATAAGAAAATCTGGAAAAAGGTTTGAATACTTGGTGAAAATGCTATATGTGCTAATGTTTTTTGATTGTTGACACTATTTGTTTTATTTTATTGCAAAATATTAACATATATGTTGAGTTCTTCTGTGGGCTTTTGAGATTTATATACGAACAGTTGAATGTGATCCGGAAAGTGTGCTCTAAGATTTGTTTGTCTCAAGGCCTATTTGGGATATGTGGGGTCCCGCTTCAGTCTCTTTTTTCCGTGGAGCTGTCATCTCGAGGTCTTGGAACCCGTGCTCTTTTTCTCTGGAAAACTCCATTTTTCAGGCTAGTTTTTTTGCTTTGTCCTGTGCCGGGTTCCTCTCAGTTTTTCCTGCCTTTAGTCAGTCCAGTAGCGTGGTAAGTTCTTTTTGCAGTCGATTCACAGTAGTGGTGTCCTTTGGGGCCCACAGGCCATCGACCATTCGCTGGCCTTGTTTCCGTATGGTGTCATCAGGTTTTCGGCGGTGCCCCCAGTGCCCTTGGACTGTGTCCATCACAGATCCAAACGATTGTGCATCCTCTGCCTGGGGGCATCCCACGATGTTCAGGGGTGTCTCTGTGTGATCAGATGCCTCCCAAGGGCCGGCAGGCCCTCTTCAACAAAATGGAAAAGATTTTTGGGTCCAAGAGGCCTGACTCTCCAATGTCAGCGTCAGTGTCTTCCACACCGAAGGTTTGTGGGGAACTGATGGATATCGATCCCTCACCATCTGACCTGCCACCTAGAGGTGCGGGGGGCTGGGAATTAGGCTTCTTCGGTCTCCTCTAGGTCAAGGGCATCTGGATCTTCATAGTCTACCTCGGCACTGGGGAAATACCAGGCCAAGCATCGTGAGAAATCGAGAAAGCATCAGCATTAGTCACCATTGGCACACAGAGCTCGACTTAGGCTGGCACCGATTCATACCACAATGCCCCTGAAGTGTCCCCGAGGCAAGGAGGTTATACCCTCCATCGATGCCGGGGCTCCAAGGCAGTCTCCACTGACTCTGGCGCCAGGTGCCGACCTCCCTGGAGGCTCCAAGGACAATCATGCCATGCTTCCTCCCCCTCAGCAAGTTCTGGCATTGGTGACCTACTAGGATGAGCTCACACACACTCAGCTCAAAACACGAATAATGTTAATTTTATAATAATATTATTTATTTGTTAAATACTATTGTTACTTTCACTGTTCCTTGTAATTATGTTCAATGGTTGATTGTTATTGTTCAATGTTCAATGTTCTATGTAAAAAACCCCAGTCTAACCTCCCAGACCAGGGCAACCTTTCGTTACTTGTAAACCGGATTGATTTGTATTGCATACAGGAATTCCGGTATATAAAAATTAAAAATAAATAAATAAATAAATAAATGAGCTGGAGCACAAGGGGCAGTTGGTGGTCAATTGAGCCCTGTGGGGCATCGAGCCAGTGCCTCTGCTGGTGCCCATGACTGCAGCCTCCTTGTTGGAGCCACAGCTGGAGTACCTCAATGTTCTCTTCGGCATCCTCCCCACTCAGCTGGTGCCGGTGCCTCGGGGTCCATCGATGCCCCATGGGGTCCCGTTGCATCCTTAGTCCAATGCCATCCTTGTTCACAGCTCTTTGGATGAGAAAGGCCTTTCGAGGCCGGTGGCACTGCTGTGCCGTTCCGCTCCCCAGCTGGCTTTATCGAGTCTGCCTGCAGATCCATCAACGCCATTTGAGCTGTCACCGCCAGTGCCTAGGCCTTGGGGCATACCCAGTGTTTCATCTCCAATTCCCCTCAGTGAGGACAATGCCCCTCATGATCCATGGGGGGATGACACCTCCAATTCCTCCTCGGAGGATTCTGAGGGCCTTCCCTCAACTTGTCTTGCTCGGAGCAACAACAGGTCCCTACCTGAAGACCTGACCTTCGTAAGTTTTGTGCGGGCCATAGTGGAAGCCATTCCATTCCAGCTCTTGACAGAGGAGGATGCAAGACACAAGATGTTGGAGGTCCTCCAATTTGTGGATGCTCCAAAGGAGATTGTAGCTGTCCCAGTCCTTGAAATCTTCAAAGAGTTGCTCCTGAGAATTTGGGAACACCCTCTCATGATGCTGCCTGTAAATAGAAAGGCAGATGGGGCGTACCTGGTCCAGCATGCAAGTGGCTTTGAGAAATGCCAGCTTCCCCTCCAGTCGATGGTGGTTAAGTCCGCACTTAAAAAGGACAAGCACTCCCGGACCCATGCCTTGGCTCCCTCGGTGAGAGAACATAGGGTGCTGGATCCGCTAGGAAGGAAGGTTTTTCAGGGTGCTATGTTGATTGCCTGAATCGCCTCATACAAACTCTATATGACGCAGTACTCTCGTAACCTATGGAAACAAGTTCAGGAAGTGGCCGACCATCTACTCCAGCAGCAGCAGGAGGCTTTATTGTTGGTCACACATCAGGGTATGATGTGCTCGAGAAGGCTGCAAGAATTGCAGCCCCTAGGATGGTTGCCACAGGATGTCTTGGCTCCGGGCCTCAAACCTCCCGCTGGAGGT
Organism: Rhinatrema bivittatum; assembly: GCF_901001135.1. NCBI lineage: Eukaryota > Metazoa > Chordata > Amphibia > Gymnophiona > Rhinatrematidae > Rhinatrema > Rhinatrema bivittatum. The sequence continues at coordinate 191,107,873 of NC_042617.1, forward strand.
GCTGTAGAGGCTCACCAAGTTGCGTGTATTGGCAAGAATCTTTTTGGCGATAAGGTGAGGGATGTGGTGGCTCAGTTGCAGAACCATCATGATACCCTCCAGCATTTTTCCGCCAGTACCTCTGACCCGCCATCTTTGGCCAGGAGTTCATCATGGCAAGGACCGTGGTGCTCCTTATATTGTCAGCGGAATTATTACCCACTTGTGTCTCGCTCCCGCCCACAGAGGGTGAGCTCTCGGAGCCATTATAGGCAGCAGTGAGACCCCCAAGCCACAGCCAGCACCAAAGCCAAGCCCAGCTACAGGATTTTGACTGGAGAGGAGAGAGCAAGAGCTAACCACTCGTCCTCATGCAGTGGGACCCCCCCGGTCAGAGGTCGGCTATGATTCTTCATGGATCGATGGCCTGGGATCATCTCGGACAGCGGGTCCTGTCCATCATGCAGCGGGGTTACAGGCTGAATCTGTTGGGTGTTCCACCAGATTCAACTCTGAACACTTTTTGGGGGCCATGAGCATATTAGAAGATCCTCTTGGCAGAGCTCTTCGCCCTAGTAATGGCCAGGATGGTCAAGCCTCTCCCACCAGAGCGCTGGGGACGGGGTTTCTACTCCCAGTATTTTCTGATTCAAAAGAAGACTGGGGATCTTCTTCCCATCCTGGATCTGCGGGTCTTGAACAGGTTTCTAAAATGAGAAAGGTTCAGGATGGTCTCTCTGGGCACCCTGATTACCTCTTGAAAAGAGGAGTCTGGCTGTGCTCGCTCAATTTAAACCCATTCATAATCTTCCAAGGTCACAGGAAATATCTTCGGTTTGTGGTAGGTGAATGCTACTTTATTATTTTTTATTTATCAGTTTTTTACAGTAATTTCAACTTAGTATTATAAACTTGAACGGAAATACATGCTTAGTCACTCTTATAATACAATATCACAAATATAACAGTTTAATTCTCCTCTAAGATATTAAAGATTCTTAATCACCGACACATTTCTGTAATAAGTAAATAAACCATTCCACAAGCTTCTAAGCACATCTCAAGCCCTCTAATTGGGTCCAAAATTAACTCAACCTTAAAGGCAATATTACAAATTCATGGTATTTGGGGATACAATATACTTTATGATGGACAAGTTACATCTATTGAAGTTAACATTTAGTCACTAGGGAGAAGAAACAGGAACAGAAACATTCTTCCTACTTGAAATAAACAAAATTAATTGTAATGGTTGGAAAAATAGGAATGAATTACCCTGGTGCTTGATTAAGCACTTGCAGGGAAATTTTAGTAGGAATAAACAACCCAGCTGCAAAACTTGAGGTTTCAAAATAAGAAATTGTTGCCTATGCTTCTGGGTTGCCCTCGAGAGATCAGGAAAAATCTGAACCTTGTGGCCAATGAAAGTTTCTGTTCTATGGGGAAAATACTTTTTAAGGACCCACTCCCTATCAGATTCTAACAAAAATAATACAATTAAAGTCGCAGAAACCGCTATAGCTTGATCTGATTGTTCAAGGACTGCAGATATGTCCAATACTGATGTTTCCCTTGGGGTTAAAGTTTGAAAATCATCCGTGCCAGTCTGTATTCTCTTCTTCGATGGTATATAATAAGCTTTTGATAAAATAGGTAATGTTTCTTCTGGGATTTTTACAATCTCCATCATATATCTCCTCCAGCTCTCTTTTGGGGTACTATATGGCAACTTGGGGAAATTTATACATCGAAGGTTTCTTACTCTAGTTTGGTTATCTAGATTTTCATATTTTTGCTGTAGAATTTGATTCTCTTTCAGCATTTCATGTTGTAAGTTTTTTACACTTACATTAACCTCCAAGGCTTGTAGTTTCTGTTGATTCCCATCTTGTTCCTTTTCTATTTTGGTCACTGGAACTTCCAATTTTTCCACTTTTTTATCAATTTGTAGAATTTGTAGAGAAATGTTTCTATTAGTTTCTTTAATAGCTTCCCAAATTGTTTCCAACAAAAAAAACTGGGGCCTTACCAGCTCAGAAATTTGTCCAAAAGTCTCGAGTCCTCCAGAAGCTTGCTCCAGTGTCTCCACTCCCTGTGGCTGCAGTTCAGCTTCAGGTGTAGCTTCTCCTCCGTCCCGTTCTAGGTGGTGCAATGCTGAAACAGTTCCCCCCGTCAACACGGGCTCTGGAGAAGAAACTTGCACGGCACTCAGTTCTAGTGCCTCCGGTTCCTCCCGCAGTTGACCAGCACGTTTCAGCGCGGGATTTAGTGGAGGCTGTCTATCCTCCGGTGATGATGACATCAAATGCTCAGGGCCGTCTCCGGACTCTTCTTCCCTCCGTTCCACGACCAGCGAGCTTACAGCCGGAGTTTCTGCTCCTCAACGCAGGTGAGCATCCATAGGACCAAAGACCGCTAGGTGAATGCTACTTTAAATATAGGGTGTTACCGTTTGATCTGGCCTCTGCACCACAAGTCTTCACCAAGTGTCTAGCTGTGGTGGGAGTGTACCTGAACAGGTTCGGGGTGCAGATTTTCCCCTACTTGGATGATTGGCTAGTCAAAAGCACTACCCAGGTGGGTGCGATGTGTTCTCTGCACTTGACTATCCAGGTGCTGCAGTAATAGGGGTTCATTATCAATTACCCAAAGTCTCATCTGAACCCGTCGATTCAATGGACTTCATCGGAGCCCTGCTGGACATGACACAGGTGAAGGCCTTCCAGTCTCGCAGCAGGGCACTGACCTTAGCATACCTCGCAGGGCTGGTGCAGTGGAGCCAGTGTGTCTCCGCAAGGCACATGTTGAGACTGTTAGGGCACATGGCCATGTGCCCTAACAGTCCATGTTACTCCCTTTGCCCACTTGCATATGTGCAGACCCCAATGGACTCTAAGGTCTCAGTGGCATTAGGCCACTCAGAGCCTCCATGTTCACATCCATATTACTCTGTCTTTCTGGGATTCTCTCTCTTGGGGGAAACCTCTCCAAACTGGAGCGAGGGATGTAATTTCAGTCTCCCCCTGTTCAGGTTGTACTCATCACAGATACCTCCAATATGGGGTGGGGAGCCCATGTGGAAAGTCTCTGCACCCAAGTCCTGTGGTCTGCCCAGGAAGCACAATAGCAAATCAACTTCCTGGTGCTCTGAGTGATCTGGTATGCTCTCTGGGCCTTCAGGGATCTGCTGGCTGGCAAGGTGGTCCTGATCCAGACTGACAACCAGGTCGCAATATGGTATATCAACAATCAGGTAGGCACAAGATCATTCCTCTTGTGCCAGGAAGCAGCTCAGATCTGGCCCTGGACCTTGTCTCAGGGGATAGTGCTCTGGGCCGTGTACCTGGCTGGAATGGACAACGTGATAGCGGACCAGTTGATTCAAACGGCAGCCCCATGAGTGGTCCCTGGACCAGGCAGAGGCAGATCAGATCTTTTGTCTCTGGGGGACCCCAGACATGGATCTGTTTGCATCCTCCTGCAACAACAAGATAGTTCAGTTCTGCTCTCTATATTGGATGAACAGTGCCCCAGCTTCGGATGCCTTTGCCCACAATTGTGGTCAGGGTCTTTTGTGTGCATATCCTCCGATCCCTCTAGTGATGACGACTCTCTTGAAGCTTCTTCAGGACTGGGGGACCATGATCCTCATAGCCCTGCGCTAGGCAAGGTAGGTCTGGTTTCCACTCCTATGGGATCTATCCCTCCAGGAACCGATCAGCCTGGGGACATCCCCAGATCTCATCACTCAAGATCAGGACAGGTTGCGGCATCCCTACCTCAGGTGCCTTTCTCTCATGGCATGGATGTTGAGAGCTTGATTCTGAAGTTCCTTGACCTCTCAGATGATGTGTCTTGGGTCCTGGTGGCTTCCAGAAAGCCTTCTACTAGGATGTCCTATGGGCTTAAGTGGAAGAGAATTTTGGTGTGGTGTGAGCAACATGGCCTGGGTCCCTTTTCTTGCTGTATTAACAAAATGCTTGATTATTTCTTCTGCTTTTTAAAAGCTGGTTTGAAAACCAACTTTGTTAGAGTGCACTTGAGTGTGATCAGAGCTTACCATCAGTGTGTGGATGGTTCTCCCAGCCTTTGGTGGGACAGTTTATGCTCAACCTGCTTCAGTTGAAACCTCCCCTGAAACCTCCCACGGTGTCTTGGGACCTCAACATAGTGTTGGCTCAGCTAATGAAGGCTCCTTTCAAGCCACTAGGCTCCTGTGACCTGAAGTAGCTGACCTGAATGGTCATCTTTTTGGTGGTAGTCACTTCAATGCAGGGTCATTGAGCTTCAGGCATTGGTGACTTTCCCTCCATACACAAAGTTCTTTCATGACTGCGTGCTTCTCCGGACACACCCTAAGTTCCTGCCCAAGGTGGTGATGGAGTTCCACCTTAACCAATCAGTCATCTTGCCTACCTTCTTTCTCGAGCCTCATTCGGATCAAGGCGAGTGGGCTTTGCACAGTATGGATTGTAAGAGAGCTTTAGCCTTCTACCTGGAGTGGACAGAAGGTCATAGGAGATCCATGTAACTCTTCATCTCTTTTGACATGAATAGATTGGGAGTTACCGATGGTAAACAGACACTGTCCAACTGGATAGCGGATTGCATCTCATTCTGTTAAATACAAGTGAGACTATGGCTTGGGGGTCACGTCAAGGCTAATTCTGTCATAGCCATGGCGACTTCTGTGGCCCACTTGAGGGCAGTTCTTATGGAGGAGATCTGCAGGGCTGCGATATGGAGTTTCCTCCACACGTTCACCTCTCACTGTTGACTGGATAAGGATGGCCGAGATGACAGTAGATTTGGCTAGTTCATCCTCAGGAATCTCTTTCAGCTCTAAATCCAACTCTTCCTGCCTAGGGCCCTTTAGTTGGGTCCAGGCTGACTCTCTCTGTTGCGAATAGCACCGCTGTTTTTGTACTCATTGGCACGTGGTTAGGTGTCTGTTGGTCTTTTTGTTTCAGGGACAGCCTGTAGCTAGGGATTCACCCATGTGTGAGAACTACCATCTTGCTTGTCTTAGGAGAAAGCTGAGTTGCTTACCTGTAATAGGAGTTTTCCTAGACAGCAGGATGTTAGTCCTCATGAAACCCGCCCACCACCCTGCGGAGTTGGGTTTCATTTATGTTTGTTATTTTATTTTTTCATAATTCTATGTTACGAGAGTGAAGAGGGACCCCATGTGGATGTGTAAATTAGGGCATACTGAGCATGCTGTGTGTCAGTCAAAGTTCTAGAAACTTTGACAGAAGTTTTCTGAGCAGGGCTTCATCTGATAATGTCACCCATGTGTGAGAACTAACATCCTTCTGTCCTAGGAGAACAGGTATGCAACTGTGTTACAGGTAAGCAACTCTGCTATATCTCAGCAGTTTTTGATACTATAGACCATACTGTTCTTCTGACTTGACATCAGTCTTTGGGTATTGTAGGTACTGTTCTTTCCTGGTTTTCATCCTTCCTATCTAATTGAACATATCAACTCAGGGTCGAAACCGAAACTTCTGTTTGAGTCCCATTGAACTGTGTTGTGCCCCAAAGCTTGGCTCTGTATACCGCATTATTTAACATCTACCTGACCCCCTTGCAATCCTTAGAGTACATTATAAGTTATATGCAGATGACATACATTTCTTCTTTCCTCTAAAACGTTCATTGAATGAAACCGAGGAATTCATAATATACTGCATGTCTACTGTTCATACCTGGTTATCTGCTGATAAACTTGCTCTTAACATTTAAAAAATTAAATAATGATTATATCTCATTTTCCCAATTCACACATCCCAAATGTGATTACCTTCAGAAATTTCAACATCTCAATTTCAAAGACTGTCCATAATCTGGGCATTATTATAATGACCCTGCCCCCTTGATGCAAAACACATAAAATCTCTTACACATACTTCATTCTATAAACTACAACTATTGCATCACCTGAAACTTCTGTTAGATCCTGCTGACTTCCGCACCATTCTTTAATCTCTCCTTTTCTCCAGTTTAGACTAGTGCAACTCTTTGTTCCTTGGTCCTCCTGCCTATAAAATCTGGCCTTTTTAAATAATTCAAAATTCGGCAGCAAAATTGTTGACTGGTTTCCCAATTCATAATCATATAACTCCAGTACTGCATTCACTTCAATAGTTATCTATCACCCTTCGTATCCATTATAAATTGGCAATCACTAACCATTGGCAATATCACTTTTCCATGAATCACTGCTATCTTAAAAATACATACCCCAACAACACCACTGATATCATCAGTTAGGGCCTTTTGGATGTTCCCTTCTCCAAAATAGCACATCTAGAGGAAACCAAAGAACGAGCCTTTTCAATAGTAGGACCCTTATTCTGGAATTCCCTTCCGATTGAAATCAGGTTATTAATAGGGATGTGAATCGTTTTTCGACGATTAAAATTATCGTCCGATAATTTTAATATCGTCTTAAACCGTTATGGAACACAATACAATAGAGATTCTAACGATTTATCGTTATAAATCGTTAGAATCGTGAGCCGGCACACTAAAACCCCCTAAAACCCACCCCCGACCCTTTAAATTAAATCTCCCACCCTCCCGAACCCCCCCCCCCCAATGACTTAAATAACCTGGGTGTCCAGCGGCAGTCCGGAACGGCAGCGGTCCGGAACGGGCTCCTGCTATTGAATCTTGTTGTCTTCAGCCGGCGCCATTTTCCAAAATGGCGCCGAAAAATGGCGGCGGCCATAGAACAACACGATTCCACGGCAGGAGGTCCTTCCGGACCCCCGCTGGACTTTTGGCAAGTCTTGTGGGGGTCAGGAGGCCCCCCCCAAGCTGGCCAAAAGTTCCTGGAGGTCCAGCGGGGGTCAGGGAACGATTTCCCGCCGCGAATCGTTTTCCGTACGGAAAATGGCGCCGGCAGGAGATCGACTGCAGGAGGTCGTTCAGCGAGGGTTCCAGCGCCGAAACGGCAACAATACGATTCCCTCCCCCTCCCAGCCGAAATCGATCGTTAAGACGATCGAGGACACGATTCACATCTCTAGTTATTAAGAGAACCCAAATTCTTTAAAAAGGTATTAAAAACATTCCTATGCCAAAAATTGTATTCCTGGTAAGAATTCCTTTTTAATAGTTTTGTAGGCTACTCTGTTTTTTACTTTTGTGCTTTTAATACTATGACATTATGAAGGTCTTATCTTTTATTGACATTTTGATTATATATGCACCTTTTATCCTGCCCTGAACGCAAATGTTAACTGCCCCCTAACACAAGGTAGCGTCCCCACCATTCTAAAACAGGCAGTCATCAAACCAATTCTCAAAAAACCCAACCTTGACCCCACAGATCTCTCCAACTTTAGACCCATCTCTAATCTACCCTTCCTAGCTAAAGTCACTGAAAGAATAGTCAACATCCATCTAACTGAATACCTCCACCAGCACAAGTTTCTCTCCACTTCCCAATTTGGCTTTCGCAAACACCTCAGTACAGAAACGCTCCTAATATCCTTAACAGATAACATATTCAAAGGGATTGATAGCAGCAACTCCTATCTCCTGGCTATGCTCGACATTTCAGCTGCGTTCGATACTATCAGCCATAACATTCTCATTAGTCTTCTCTCGGATATTAGCATTACAGGAACAGCACTACTTTTGCTAAAATCCTACCTGAAAAACAGACACTATAAGGTCACCTTAGACAACCATGAATCTGACCCTATTAACCTTAACCGTGGCGTCCCCCAAGGGTCCTCATTATCCTCTACCCTCTTCAATATCTATATGTTACCCCTTTCCAAACTCCTCTCAAACATAGGCATCACCCACTACATATACGCCGACGACGTCCAAATTCTCATCCCATTCACGGACTCGGTACATAAAGCCCTCCAGTCGTGGGACTACTGCCTCACCTCCATCAACCAACTTCTCACAAAAATGAACTTAGCCTTTAACCCCCACAAACTGAATTAATTGTTATCTACACCAACCCCCGCTTTTACTCTAACCTCTCCACGCTTCCCAAACCCATTTCCCTACACACACGAATCCTAGGTATCACGATCAACAACCAACTATCCTTAAAACCATTCATCAAAGCCACCCTAAAAGACTGCTACTTCAAACTACACGTTTTGAAGAAATTAAGACCCCTCTTACACCTCCCCGATTTCCGCACTGTGCTCCAAACCATCATCTTCTCCAAAATTGATTATTGTAACTCCTAGGCCTCCCTGCCTCCACCATCAAACCCCTACAACTCCTACAGAATGCCACAGCCCAGTCCTAACCAACACTCGCAAGGTTGACCACATTACGCCTATACTGAAAGATCTTCATTGGCTTCCTATCAACTCGAGAATTCAAAACAAAACCTTATCCCTCATACATAAGTCCCTTGTGAATGAAAACTCGCAATGGCTTCAAGAGCCTCTCCAACTCCATTCCTCCAACAGACCTAAATGAACTGCACACCAAGGAACCCTCCACTTGCCCGCCCCTAAGCTCACTAAACTCACCTCCACAATGAAAAGAGCATTCTCAATAGCAGGTCCCTCAATTTGGAATGCCATGCCCCCCGATCTCCGCATAGAATCCTGCACAAAAAATTAAAAACATGGCTGTTCCAACAGGTTTCTCCTAACCCTTACGCACCCCACTGCTGTAGAAATCATAACTAATCTCTATTAGGCTCTTACTGCTAATTTGTACATAGTCTTGTTTTCATCTCCTTTTTTTTTTCCCCCTCCATCCTAACATATTTAATGCCTAACATTTTTTATGCCCTTGTTACCATGTTACCTTGTTACCATGTGGTCCATGTAATTTATTATTATATGATGAAGTTACTTGTTTCTTATGTGTTTCATGTAATTGTTTTGCCATATATTTTGGCTTTTGTTTCCTTGTTCCCTGTAAAGCGATACGATGTTAAAACGGTTATCGGTATATAAAAATTATTAAATAAAATAAATAAAATAGATAAGCTAATTCCTTTGACATTAGAAAGCCCTGTTTTGATGCTTCATTAAATATCTTCTTGACTTCCTTGAATAATGTGGGAATGGGATCCTCATTCTTTTTTATGTAGTATCTGATATTGGTGAGTGGTCTCTGCATTTCTGTATGTACTCTGTATACATAACTACAGTTGCTCCTGCCTTATCTGCTGATTTAATGATAATCTCCTGGTCTTGTTAGAGCTGCAGAAGAGCTTGATTTTCATGTGCTGATGAATTTAAAAAGATTTTAGTTTGTTGATCATCTATTACTTGCAGATCAGCTAAAACTACGTTTTGAAATGTCACAATATGTGTTGCGCCGGAGGTGGACCCTTGGCCCGAGGTGGGGTTGACGCTACCCGCAGGGCAAGCCCTACAGGTGCCCACTGTCGGTAGGCGGAGCTGTCTGAGTGACGGAGGCCGGCTGGAGCTTCGCCAATACCAGCCCTCGTTCCCCGCAGGTTGAGCCCTTAGGTGCCAGGGCCAGCTGGTCTTAGGTGGGCCTCTGTCTGAGGACTCCCAGGGTAAGATGTCGAGATCAGCCAGAAGTAAGCAGTAGAAGCTGGAATGGGAGGATGAGTCCAGATGGGGCTGAGTTCCAGAGACCTGCTTGCCAATGGAGAACAGGAGGCAAGACGGGTGGTGCCCAAGTAAAAGAAGGCCGAACCTTAGAGGCCAACTCCAGGGTAGAACCAGTAGAGGCGTTGGAGAGCAGGCTGTGGTCAGAACAGGCAGCAGACAAGGACAGGCGATCAAACGAGCATGGGTCAAAACCAGGAGTCAGTCCGAGAATGATCAGGCGAAGCAGAGGTCAAACTAGAAGTCTATCAGAAGTGTGGTCAGGCAAAGCAAGGGTAAAGCCAGAAGTCAATAGGTAGTGTGATCAGGTGAAGCAAGGGTCAAGCCAGAAGTCAATAGGTAGTGTGATCAGGTGAAGCAAGGGTCAAGCCAGAAGTCAATCAGTAGGTAAGGACTAGGACCAGGTAGGAGCAGGAACCAGGAACGTGGACAGGAACAGGAACAGGAGCGTAGCAGGATCAGGAACCAGGAACACAGACGAGAACAGGAACAAGCAACGTGCACGCAACTAGCGTGGAGACCTGTTGCCAAGGCAAGGAAGTACTGGCTGGGCCCGGCCTTATATACCGGGACCCAGTGACGTCATAATCCGGAGCTGCGGGGTGGTTTTCCGCCGCGGCCACTTTAAAGCCTAAGAGGCAGCATGGTGCTGGACGGCGGTGTCTCCCCACGGGCCAAGCAGGGAGACCCGCCGCGGAACTGGAGAGTCCGCGGAGGAGCCGGGGACAACAGAGGAAGCTCGGGTTCGCAGGAGGCTGTCCACAGCCACAAGTATACAGAAAAATCTATAAAGTTGGGTACGTATCTAAAATGTTGATGTTATGTGTGGGGACCTATGACAAAGTACAGTCCAGTAACTTGGATTTGAGCAGGAGATAAAGGCTTTTTGGATAAACTGATCACTGATGATCTTGATATGTCTGTGATTTGGTGATGGGTCTGTGCCATGGGGGTTTTCTTGTGGTCGATCCTGATATTGCCCTCCACGTTCATACCATTAGCGAGGTCTGCGATTCTGAAAATGTCTCCCTAAAAAATGTGGACTATTTTGACGTGGATTGCTTGATGGGAGTTGTCAGAGCTAATGGATGAATCTTGTGAGAATGAAAATGTGCCTTTCTTCTTAACAGTGTTCATGTCTTCACCCACTCTCTTCTTGTGGAGCCAGGGATACATGAGTGAAGCAAAATAATATTGTTTATCCCTTTTGAACTTTGAAATTTTGACTCTATTAATATCTGTTTTGAAGTAGGCTGTATTGTGCTGTAACTCCTTCAATGATTCATTGAACTTGCTCAAATCACTCTGTTTGAGCTCCTCTTCTAACACTACCATTTATGCTTTAATTTGTTCTGATGAAAACAGCCTTTGAGACTCTAGCTTCAAGAGAACTAAAATTTCTTTCTTTGTTTTTATGTTTGATAGCTGTAACATCTGCACAAAGAATTAATGAGTTGCAAGCCTAGTTTCATACTTATAAGCACATTTGCAAAAATCCAAAATCTCTACCCAAAGTAGTCTATCAATGTCATTTGAATCAGCCCATTTTCTATCAATGTTTTTTCCGAAATCATTTTCAGATAAATGTTAACAAGCTGTTTATATTCTAGACCAGGAGAAGCCAACACAGGCACTCGAAAGCCATAGACAGGCTAGGTTTTCAAGATATCCACAATGAGTATGCATGACATAATTCTGCATGTACTGCCTCCACTGTATGCAAATCTATCTCATGCATATTCATTGTGGATATCCTGAAAACCTGGTTAGTTTGTTATCTTGAGGACCAGAGTTGGCCACATCTGCTCAAGACTTCAGCAGGCTTTATTGTTCTTTTTGAACAGATCAAAAGCCTACAGAAAGTTTTCTCAGTTATTCATCTCCTTTAACACAGTGAAACAAGAAGTTTCAGTTGCAAAGAAAACTCTTTTCAAATGGCTATCCAGGATTTAATCTGTGGGAGAATGACCTGGAGTGCAGTTATGGCACTTCTTTTCAGACTTAAGAAGCAGAGTAGCAGGAGTGTTCTGTAAGCAGTCTGAGAGAAGAGGAGAAAAGGGGCAAACTGGAGTGTACAGAATATCCACTGTGCTCCCTTCATCAGCCCTTCACCTCATGTTCTATAGGGAAGAGGAGGGGAAAGGATGCTATTGAAGCAGAAATTGTAGAGCAAAGAACAGACTCAAAAAAGTTTGAATTAACTCATGTTTGAAACTTACGAGCAATAGTGCCATTAATTGCTTCATCTGTAGCCATGATTGACACACAGTTCACAAGTTTTAAACTTGTGCTAATTAAATTCAACCCTTTTTGTTTTTGTTACCCAGGGCTTAATTTCTGGTGGAATAACCCAGAATGGTGTTCTATTACTTTTTTTCTGGGACCCAAGGAAATGAAATAGAGCTGATGGTGTGAATCAGTTCCAAGTCCCCTACATTATCAAAACAGAGTTGGTGTTGGCACATATCATTTCTGACCTCCCAGGTCCCAAATGATGCAAAGCAGAGTGTGTTGGAGCTGTTTACCCTGAAATGGGGAAACCACATGGCTTTGATTTTTGTGCAATTTTCTGACAAAACTGAGGAGGCCTTGAGGGATAAAGGCCAAGAAATAGACATGAGATTAATTCCTATCAGCCCTACTGTTTTTGCCACTTCTGCATGTGTCATCTTCTTGTCCAGATTTCTGCTTACCTTGCTGGCTTCCCAGGCTCTGCTGCCTCTGCTGGTTACCACACTAGGGAAGGGGGAAGGAGGGCATGAGAGAGTGAACAAATGAATTGGAAGAACATAGAATGGTGATGGAGGAAGATCAAAAGTGTGAGTTAGGAGATGTAGGGGGCAAGAGTGAGCAAGAGGATTGGAGAGAGGGGGTAGTAAATGAGTGGGGGGGGGGATTCGGATTGAGTGGGGGATAAAATGAGTGATAGGAGCAAAGTTGTATGTTATGAGTGAGGGGATGAGATGGTCTGTGAAATATAAGAGAGATAAGAATGGGGGACAGTCTGTTAATGAGGTGATTGGAGGGAGCAGGAAGGAGCGAATGAAGGGAGGAGAAGGGATTGGAGGGTGTAATGGGGGAGGAAAAAAGTGAATGAGTGAAGAGAGAACATGTGCTGTTCCCTTCTCCCCAAGGAGACAAAGAGCAGGATGCCCCTTTGAATTTCAGATTCTCCTCCACTCTTTTGAGTAGCCTGAGGAGAAATGGGTTACACATGCCAGCTATACCCATCTCCAAGGCAGAGGATAGCCAAATGAGTCCAGTTCAAAAAAGAGATGTTTCTTACTGGCCAAGAAGGGAGAGGAGCAAAGTTGCTGGAAAGTGATAATTAGTGACCACTGGGGGGGGGGGGGGGGTCGGCTCTAGAACCATGAAGAATTGGGGTGAGACATGGGAGCTCTAGAACCACTGGAGGGAGATGAGGACCACTGGAGGAATCAGGGTAGGTAGTGGTGGGGGCTCAAGGTGAAGAACCAGGATCATCAGGGTGGAGAGGAGGAGGGTAAAGAACATAAGAACATGCCATACTGGGTCAGACCAATGGTCCATCAAGCCCAGCATCCTGTTTCCAACAGTGGCCAATCCAGGCCATAAGAACCTGGCAAGTACCCAAAAACTAAGTCTATTCCATGTTACCGTTGCTAGTAATAGCAGTGGCTAATTTCTAAGTCAACTTAATTAATAGCAGGTAATGGACTTCTCTAAGAAATTATCCAATCCTTTTTTAAACACAGCTATACTAACTGCACTAACCACATCCTCTGGCAACAAATTCCAGAGTTTAATTGTGCGTTGAGTGAAAAAGAACTTTCTTCTATTAGTTTTACATGTGTCACATGCTAACTTCATGGAGTGCCCCCTAATCTTTCTATAATCCGAAAGCATAAATAACCGATTCATATCTATCCGTTCTAGACCTCTCATGATTTTAAAGACCTTTCATGAAGCCAGAGAAAGGGTCCTATTCTTTCTACCCTCCTCCTCTATACCACATTGACCCTCCATCTAGAGCTCTCAACAATGTTCAACACCCTATTGTCCTTTACCCATTAATACTTAATGAACACTGTTGGGCAAAGAATAGCTGGGGGTTGAGCACTGCTGTGGGCTGGGGATGAAAGATCACTGGGATATGGAAGAGGAAGAGTGCGTTCATATATATATGTGTGAGAGAGTGTGTTTATGAGCGAGAGAGAAAGAGTTCACACCTGGCCATGGTTCTGGACCTTTCTCTCCCAACACACAGGTCAACCCTTACCCTAGTATTGTTCCCTCCCTCTCCACAGTTCCACTTCCTTTTTGTCTACAAATTAAGCCCTGGGTCTATCACAGAAAGTACATTGGAATGCAACAATGAATTTCTTTGCAGTAGCAATACTATAATAAATTATTGTCAAAATGTATTTTTTTAATCACATTTCTCCAATTTTCAAGGAAAGGACCTCCTGTTTTGTCCACCCTTTCTACTCTGATGGAAAATGATAAGCACCATCGGCAGCGTAATTTTCTTTTGAGGCAAAGTTTCAATCTTTCAGTGGAAGAAGAGGATGAAGAGGTAATTTTTATTTTTTTATTTATTTATTTATTTAACAGTTTTATATACCGAAGTTCTGGTAACAAAGTTACTAATCACTAGGGGTGTGCATTCGTTTTGAACTTAAATGTAAAACGCAACTTATTTTTTTTATTTAACTTAAAAAAGTGATGAGGTGTAAACGATCGGATTTCCAACTTATTCAACATAGCTATGTTGAATACGTTGGAAATCGCGATTGTTGATCTAAATAAAAATTTAAACCCCTCACTCTTCTTAATCCCCCCCCCCCCAAGACTTACCAAAACTCCCCAAGCTGGCCAAAAGTTCCGTGAGGGTCCGGGAGCGGACGCGCGGGGAATCACGTGACGTCCGCGTCACTCCGACGTGACGCCGACGTCACGTGGTCCATCGCGGTTCCGCTCCCGGACCCCTCGTTGGACCCAAACGGCACTTTTGGCCAGCTTGGGGGGGCCTCCTGACCCCCCCAAGCTGGCCAAAAGTGCCTTTTGGGCCCAACGAGGGGTCCGGGAGCGAACCCGAGGGGAATCACGTGACGCCGCGTCACTCCGATGTGGCGCCGACGTCACGTGATTCCCCTCGGGTTCGCTCCCGGACCCTCGTTGGGCCCAAAAGGCACTTTTGGCCAGCTTGGGGGGGCCTCCTGACCCCCCCAAGCTGGCCAAAAGTGCCTTTTGGGCCCAACAAGGGGTCCGGGAGTGGACCCGCGGGGAATCACGTGACGCCGCGTCACTACGACGTGGCGCAGACGTCACGTGATTCCCCTCGGGTTCGCTCCCGGACCCCTCGTTGGACCCAAAAGGCACTTTTGGCCAGCTTGGGGGGGCCTCCTGATCCCCCCAAGCTGGCCAAAAGTGCCTTTTGGGCCCAACGAGGGGTCCGGGAGCGGACCCACGGGGAATCACGTGATGCCGCGTCACTCCGACGTGGTGCCGACGTCACGTGATTCCCCTCGGGTTCGCTCCCGGACCCCTCGTTGGGCCCAAAAGGCACTTTTGGCCAGCTTGGGGGGGCCTCCTGACCCCCCCAAGCTGGCCAAAAGTGCCTTTTGGGCCCAACGAGGGGTCCGGGAGCGGACGCGCGGGGAATCACGTGACGCCGCGTCACTCCGACGTGGCGCCGACGTCACGTGATTCCCCTCGGGTTCGCTCCCGGACCCCTCGTTGGGCCCAAAAGGCACTTTTGGCCAGCTTGGGGGGGCCTCCTGACCCCCCCAAGCTGGCCAAAAGTGCCTTTTGGGCCCAACGAGGGGTCCGGGAGCGAACCCGAGGGGAATCACGTGACGCCGACCTCACGTGCTCCTTGCAAAGGAGTTCAGAAATGGCGTCCTGACCCCGCTGGACCACCAGGGAGTTTTGGTAAGTCTTGGGGGGGGGGGGGGATTAAGGCGGGTGAGGGGTTTAAATTTTTATTTGCACATATGGACATAGACTCAACTTATGGAATTCTCCAGTATGTCCATATTGACCGCAAATGACCCCCCCTTTCGACTTATGGACTTATGAACTTAAACTTTTGGTCTGCACATCCCTACTAATCACTTCGGTTTACATTACAACAATTAAAATTGACAGTATATAAAATAATGTCTTACAATGAACAAGGAGAATTGAAACTTGGAAAAAATAAATAATAATAATAACTTACAATGAGCAAGGAGAATATAATTTAAATACAAAATATTTTGAGGAACAGTGAGTATATCGCTGGGACTGACTTTGTAGGGACTGGTGTTGACAGTCATGAAGCTCACAAACTAGATTATTGGGTTAGGAGAATGCTTGGTTGAACAACCAGGTCTTAAGTCTCTTTTTAAAGGTGGGTGTCGATTGTTCAAGCCTGAGATCTGATGGGAGTGAGTTCCAAAGTTTAGGGCCAGCGGTGGAAAGAGCTCTTCTACTTAATGATGTTTTGAGAGGATGGGCCCTTAGAGTGCCTCTCTGGGCTAGTCTCGTCGGTCGGGAGGTAGTGTGAAGCTGTAAAGGGATCGTGAGGTCAATTGGGGTGGAGTTATTGATGACTTTGTGGATGATTGATAGGGTTTTGTAAAGGATTCTATATTTGATAGGGAGCCAATGAAGGTTCTTTAAGATGGGAGTAATGTGGTCCCTTTTGTTAGATTTAGTTAGAATCCTCGCAGTGGCATTTTGTAACATTTGTAGAGGTTTCAAAGTGTTTATTTATTTATTTATTTATTTATTTATTTATTTAAAGTTTTTGTATACCGACATTCGTTTGGAGATACATCACATCGGTTTCCATGGAACAAAAAATGGCCAACGGGGCTTTACATTGAACTGATAATAAAACTGGGTGGGGGGAAACAAAAAGTAATGCTGTACAACAAAGATAAATGCAATAAAATGGTTGTATAAATGCAATAAAAATAATTATATACAAGTGTATTATTTACAGTAAATATAAGGTGAAGGGAGATAAGGGGGGGGAGGAAATCGGACTTATGCTAGGGGGGGTGAGTGGAGGGGTGTGGGAGAAAGTGGGAGAATAGTCGGGGAAAAGAAAGGGGGTTCATGTGTAGGCTCGTGTAAAGAGCCAGGTCTTGAGATTTTGTCTGAATTTTTTGGAGCAGGTCTCAAGGCGTAGGTGGGTGGGCATCGAGTTCCATAGAGAGGGTCCAGCAAGGGATAGTGCACGTTGTTTAGTGGCTGTTAGGTGGAAGAGTTTGGGAGATGGAGTGTGAATATTAGCTGTGTAGGGCGTTCTGGTAGGTCTGGAGGGGAAGCGGATGTGTAGACTGTCTGCGAACCAGAGCATGTCCGGATTCTGGACGGCTTTATGAATAAGGGTGAGTGTTTTAAATTGAATTCTGGCTGTGATGGGGAGCCAGTGAAGTTGCTTAAGAACAGGTGTGATGTGTTCTTTTCTACGGGAGCCTGTTAATACACGTGCAGCTGCATTTTGAAGCAGCTGAAGGGGGGCTAGGCTGTTTTTCTGGAGACCTAGGAGTAAAGCGTTAGAGTAGTCTATTTTGGATAATATTAGGGGTTGTAGGGCGGTACGAAAGTCGTTGAAATGCAGGATGGGTTTTAGTTTTTTGAGGGTGTGTAGTTTGTAGTAATAGTCTTTGATGGTGGAAGATATAAATTTCTGTAGGCTGAATTGTGGGTCAAGTGTGACACCCAAGTCTCTTACGGTTTGTGAGAGGACAGGGAGAGCGAGAGGTGAATTGGCTGAAGGTGTAGGAGGAGAAATGATGGATTGGGGTGCGATGATCATAAGTTCAGTTTTATTAGGATTGAGTGCCAGGTTGAGTTGAGTGAGAAGACTGTTGATGGATGAGAGGGCACTATCCCATCTTTTTAGGGCATGGGGTATGGAGTCAGTAATGGGTATAAGAATCTGCACGTCATCTGCGTAGACAGTGTGGGAGACTGAGACTTGAGAGAAGCTGGCAAAGGGGGAGGAGGTATATGTTAAAGAGGGTGGATGATAAAGAGGAGCCTTGGGGTACACCCCTTGTGATATTGATTGGTTCGGATTCATGGTTTTCAATTTTTACCTTGAAGTGTCTGTCACTTATGTATGATTTGAACCAGCGAAGTGGAGTCCCAGAGATGCCAATGTCAGCTAGCCTGTCGAGTAAAATAGAATGGTTAATGGTGTTGAAGGCAGCTGAGATGTCTAAAAGGACCAGGATGAATGTGTGACCTTTGTCAAAGCCTCTGATGACGATGTCGGGGAGGGAGAGAAGTAGAGTTTCAGTACTGAAACACTTTCTAAAACCGTGTTTGTGGGTAGACCAAGCAGCAAAGAGTTACAGTAATCTATTTTCGAGAATATAATTGCTTGTAGTACATATCTGAAATTTTGGAAGTATATGAGGGGTCTTAGCCTCTTTAATACTTGAAGTTTAAAGAAACATTCTTTTACAGTGTTATTGATAAAACTTTTGTAGTTCAGCAGATTATCCATGGTGACCCCAAGATTTCTGACCTGGAGGGAAAAGGCTGGAGGAGATAAAGTGTGTGTGTTGGATAAAGTGTAGTTGCCATCTGGAGTGATGAGAAGGAACTCTGTCTTGTTGGAATTGAGTATCAAATTAAGATTTGCTAGGAGGTTATTGATAGAAAGAAGACAGGAATTCCAGAATTGTAAGGTGTTTTGCAATGAATCTTTAATCGGGATGAGGATTTGGACGTCATCTGCATAAACATAGTGGGGCGGATTTTCAGAGCCCTGCTCGCCTAAATCCGCCCAAAACCGGGTGGATTTTTGCGAGCAGGGCCCTGCGCGCCGGTGAGCCTATTTTACATAGGCCTACCGGCGGGCGCAGAGCCCCGGGACTCGCGTAAGTCCCAGGGTTCTCCGAGGGGGGTGTGTCGGGGGCGGGCCCGGTCGTCGCAGCGTTTAGGGGGCGTGTCGGCAGCGTTTTGGGGGCGGGTACGGGGGCGTGGCTACAGCCCGGGGCGGTCCAGGGGCGTGGCCGCGCCCTCCGTACCAGCCCCCAGGTCGCGTCCCGGCGCGCAACAGGCCCGCTGGCGCGCGGGGATTTACTTCTCCCTCCGGGAGGCGTAAATCCCCGGAGCAAGGTAAGGGGGGGGGTGTAGACAGGGCCGGGCGGGTGGGTTAGGTAGAGGAAGGGAGGGGAAGGTGAGGGGAGGGCGTTAGAGGATTCCCTCCAAGGCCGCTCCGATTTCGGAGCGGCCTTGGAGGGGAACGGGGGTAGGCTGCGCGGCTCGGCGCGCGCCGGCTATACAGAATTCATAGCCTTGCGCGCGCCGATCCAGGATTTTAGTGGATACGCGCAGCTCCGCGCGTATCTACTAAAATCCAGCGTACTTTTGCTTGCGCCTGATGCGCCAGCAAAAGTACGCCTATTCGCGTTTTTTGAAAATCTACCCCAGTGTGTAAGATTAAGTTTGGAAAGGAGCTGACATAGAGGGAGAAGATAAATGTTGAATAATGTTGGAGACAAAGAAGAACCTTGCGGGATTCCCAGTGTGGATCTGAAAGGTGGTGACTCTTTGTTGTTGATCTTGACTTTGTAAAACCTATTCTGGAGGAAAGATGAGAACCAGTTAAGTGCGGTGTTTTTTATGCCGATTTCGGTTAGACGATCTAAGAGGATATCATGGTTCACTGTGTTGAATGCTGCTGATAAGTCGAGAAGAATGAGGAGGGAGGATTGTTTTTTCTCTAGGTTCAAGAGAATATTGTCTGAAAGTGATAAAAGTAGGGATTCAGTGCTTCTAGATTTACGGAATCCTAGTTGAGATGGTGAGAGGAGGTTGTTGTTGTCCAAGTATTCGGAGAGTTGTTTATTAACTATTCTTTCCATGATTTTGGAGATAATCGGAAGATTAGCTATAGGGCGGAAGTTAGCTGGGTTATCCGGGGAAAGATTTGTGTTTTTTAGCAATGGTTTCAGGATGGCGAGTTTGAGAGGGGTGGGGACAAGGCCTTGTGATAAGGAGGCATTGATGACTTGTGATATTGGATTTGAGATGTCTGGCAATTGTGATAAGGAGGTTAGCTGGAATCGCATCTAGTGGGTGGGAAGAAGGTTTAAGTCTTTTTAGAACATTTTCAATTTCCAGTGTGGAGACAGGCTCAAGGATCTCAAGGCTTGCGGTGATTTGTGGAGGGGAGGTGAGTAGATGAGGTGGGGTAGTGGCTTTCATTTTCTAGAGCGGGTCCAGGAGGTTAGGAATTTTGTTCTTGAAATAGGTGGCACGTTCAGAGGCTTTACTTACTGCTTTGTCATCCGGAAAAGCTAAGGCGGGTTGTTTGGTGAGGGATGTCACTAAGGCGAAGAGGGCTTTTGGATCAAATATAAAGTTATGAATTTTCTGAGAGTAGAAGTCCTTTTTTGTCTGAAGAATGGAGATCCTGTATTGGTGCATTAGGGTTTTAAAGGCCACGAGGTTTGAGGTTGAAGGGTTCTTGCGCCAAATCTTTTCTCTGAACCTAAGTTCATGCTTTGCAGATTTTAACTTTGGAGTATACCAAGGTTTTTTAGTATCCTTGTTGGATTGAATTGTTTTGGTGATTAGCGGGCAAGTCAAGTCTGCAACTTTGTTTGTGATTTTGGACCAGGAAGCTAATGCTGAGTTTGCGTCAGCGAGGTCCAGAAGGTTTAGCTCCTGAGTTTTATTTATTATTTTATTTATTCCTCTTGAAAAGTTTTATTCTTCAGAGTCAAAATTCTTATTCCTTTTGAATTCTTGGTTATCAGAAACATTTATTTGAATGAAGAACAGTTCAACACTCACAGCTGATGAGAAGGTCCCAAGAGTAATCGAACAGGTTGATGAGACTGATATAGCTGTTTATCTGAAAGATGACAATAGCTGTGGATTAATTATAAATAGGAGTAATATGTGGTGAAAAGATGATGACTCTGAGAGGCCGAAGTGGATGGGTACAGGCTGTTAGCCTGCAAGTACCTATTTCAAATGGAAAGTCTCTTCAGGATATAAACTGTCCCATATATTCCTTGGTTGAAGGGACCAGTAGGAGGAAGCAAGAGAACTGTTATGACGTAGGTATGTGGGCCCTGGGCCGACGTGAGAGATGGTACCACCCACAGGGAGGAGTCCTGTGAGCCTCACCGTCGGGAGGCGCGGTCTCAGCAGATGTCAGACACTGCTGTGGAATAGGGTCTTTATTAGAGAGATAGAAAGGCAAAGCTCACAAAGTGGGGAGTGCAGGAGAAAGTAACAAAGTCTGTGCGGTGGGGTATACCCAGAGGGAATATCTCAGACATGGAGATCTGGTAATGGTCCAAAGAGCGGGGTACATGGAAGAGGTTTCTCCGTAGCGATGATGCGGTAGTGGCCTGCAGCGCAGGGTACACTGAGGGGTTCCTCTCTCAGAGATGGTATGGAAGTGGCCCGAGGTACAGGGTACACCGGTGAGGGTCCCGTAGGGATGATGCGGTAGTGGCCTGCAGTGCAAGGTACACCGAAGAGGTTCTTCACTCAGAGATGGTATGGTAGTGGCCTGAGGCACGGGGTACACCGGAGAAGATTCCACAATATATCTGGTACAGGAGTGGTCCAAAGAGTCAAGCTACTCACAGAGTGGAAGTTCCAGGAGAGGTCCCAGGGAACGGGGACAGGCAGCAATCCAAGGCGGAAGGTCCTTCGAGGAGTGGATAGCCAGAGACAAGGAAGGGCCCCCGAGGAGCGGGTACCCAGAGCGTCTCACGCCGAAGTGTAGGAACTGGAACGGGAATCCGTAAGTGTGAAGCAGATTCAGCAATGAGGAAACTCCTTGCTAACTCGTCAGTAGGCAGGGCCAGCCAGCTTAAGTATCGAAGAGTGAAGATGTCATCCCGAGGGGATGCCCCCGAGGTTCCCTCCATGACGTGCTTAAAACTGGCCCATGCGTGTGCACGCCTAAGTGATCCCAAAGGCAAGATGGCAGTCGGCAGCGCCCACGCTTTCCCGGGAACGCCAGGGAGGTTGGCGGCAGCTGGCGGAGGCCGCCACTCTCCCCAGTGGTTTCAAAGCAGCAAAGAAAGAGGTGAGCATTAGTGGTTGCAGCCGTCTGCGACCGACGGGCGTAACAAGAACACATACAGAAGGACAAATCAAAACAGGATAGATTCAATCAGAGACTCTTAAGCAATATCATAAAATGACACCAGATGGTAGCATAATAAAGAAATATATACATATGCTGTAGAGGCAGAACATCCTCTGCTTGGTATTGTGGATTACACTATTCTTGTTTTTAATTATGTTTTTATTCACTTTTCAATCAAAACATCATTACACTTAACCTTGTAAACAATGTGAAACATTTCCTATGCTAATACAACATGTGATCTGTCCCCTCTAATTCCCCCATCCCCTCTTTCCAAAGTTCAAATCCAAAGTCACTAGAAGCAGATGACCATAGGCATTCCAATGTCCTCATATCCTCTTGAGGGCAAGTCCATGAAATTTTTGTAATGACCATGACCATTCGAGCTCTTTTCTTGCATACATAGGTTCTTAAATCTGTCATATCCAATCCTTTGCCACTTTTGAGAGTGACAACCAAAAGTCATTCCAAACATTAATAAATTGCTTTTTATATCTATCCAACTTGTTTTTAGAGGTTATATATTCCAGTTGTAGCATTTTATGCAATGGTATCTTCTACTGAGATTTGATTGGTTTATGCGGTATGATCCAAGCTGCTAAAATATTTTGGATAACCAACAAATAGGCTTTTCTGAGAAACATTTTCTTGCACTCAGGCAAATTCCTCCAAAATATCATCAGTAATCACAAACAAGGTTGTTTAGGGATATCACAGCCCATCAACTGACTAAAATCTGCTAAAACCTCTTGCCAGAAACTGGCAATCATTGCACAAGACCAGAGACTCTGACAATATAAACCGTTTTCAGTGCAACATTTGATGCATCTATCTGTATCACACAATTTAGCAGTAAATAACCAGGACTGAGACATATTCATACAATGCATCAATTTATAACCTGTTTTTTTAAATTCACATTTTCTGAAACATTAGCATAATCATGTAGTATTGAGAAGGGAAAAGCTCAGTAACCCACATTCCAGTGGGAACACTGAGAGGAGAGGATCACCTTGCTGGTGGCTGAAAGGAATCAGTAAGTTTTTGCTTGGGACATTGTCTTTTTTAAAAAGTATTGGGGCAAAGTTAACTATTTGGGAATATTATTTAGTGTGTTTGTGCCTTTAATAGTCAGAAAGGCAGTGAATAAACAAGTTAGACTGTTTGTATTTTTAAATAGTCAGTCAATAAGGTAGCTAGTAAGCAGTAGGTAGTGTGTTTATTTTTTAAAAGTCTGCAGAACTGAGTGTTCTGCAGACTTTTAAAGAACTGAGTGTTTGTATTTAATACAAACTGAGTGTTTGAATTAAAAAAAAAATACCAAAAAGTAGCCAGAAGCTAGAAATAAGCTAGGAGCAGTGTATACCTAAGTAAAACAGTTGAATAGTTCAGCTCAGTTACTCACCTTGGAAAGGTGTTGAGGTAGTGTGATTGGTTTTGAATAGGGACCAACATTTGTTAATCAAGAGAGCAGTGAGTCACTCTGGCTGACTAACTGAAGTTAGATTGTTTGTATTTCCCAACCTTCCCACCCCTCACCCACCCACCCCTAGCTCATCCCTTAATTTATAGGCAGGTGCCACTTTCACAAAAAAAACCCAAAACTTCAACAAAAACTTTATTGAGAATTCGATCAGACCCCGGTAGGCCACTACCAGACACATAGTAAATTCACTAATACATTTAAAGGACGTCAGACACATTGCTACTCCCATAGAAACCTAAAACTTAACTAGGAACTGATCAAAATTGAGATGAAAGCAGCAGTCCAGCAGGAAGAGGGGGGCTTCCCAGTCTTTTGCATAGAGTGTCACATGTATGATTTTTTACCCACCTGTGAGAAGTTGTACATGTGCATGCGATTCAAAGAGCTCCTGGCTCTCAGAGAACGAGTCCGAACTCTGGAGGCTAGAGTGGCAGACCTGGAGGACATGAGGCAGACAGAGAGGTATATAGATGAGACTTTCAGGGACATAGTAGTCAAGTCCCCACCTTCAGGACTGGCAGCCCTGGTGCTGCCTTGGAGGAAGAAGGTCTCATGATGGGAGAGCACCAACCAGGTGCAGCAGGAAAGGATCCTGTAGCAAGGACCTGCTCTCCAGGTGATGCATTGTCCTTTCACACTGAGGATATCTCCCCAAGGCCTACTGCCCAGGAGGGAAGGGTTAGGTCGGCCGTCATAGTTGGTGATTCGATTATTAGGAATGTAGATAGCTGGGTGGCTGGTGGATGTGAGGATCGCCTGGTAACATGCCTACCTGGTGCGAAGGTGGCGGACCTCACGTGTCACCTTGATAGGATTTTAGACAGTGCTGGGGAGGAGCCGGCTGTCGTGGTACATGTGGGCACCAACGACATAGGAAAATGTGGGAGGGAGGTTTTGGAAGCCACATTTAGACTCTTAGGTAGAAAGCTTAAATCCAGAACCTCCATTGTAGCATTCTCTGAAATGCTCCCTGTTCCACGCGCAGGTCACCAGAGGCAGGCAGAGCTCCCTCAATGCGTGGATGAGACGATGGTGCAAGGAAGAGGGATTCAGTTTTGTTAGGAACTGGGGAACCTTTTGGGGAAGGGGGAGTCTCTTCCGAAGGGATGGGCTCCACCTTAACCAGGGTGGAACCAGACTGCTGGCGCTAACCTTTAAAAAGGAGATAGAGCACCTTTTAAACTAGAACAAAGGGGAAAGCCGACAGTCGCTCAGCAGCGCATGGTTTGGAGAGAGGTATCTTCAAAGGATACTAATGATGCATTAGAATTAGGGCATCCCGACAGTGAGGTTCCAATAATTAGAAAAATAGTCCAAGTGCCTGTAACTAAAAACTCACCTGAACTAAAAAATTCAAACTTATCCCAATCAATTAAAAATCAGAATGAAAATACAAACAAAAAACAAACTTTGAAATGTTTGTATGCTAATGCCAGAAGTCTAAGAAGTAAGATGGGAAAATTAGAATGTATAGCAGTGAATGATGACATAGAATTAATTGGCATTTCAGAGACATGGTGGAAAGAGGATAACCAATGGGACAGTGCACAGAGAGGAGCACCCGGGAGGAGGTGTGGCGCTTTATGTCCGGGATGGCATAGAGTCCAACAGGATAAACATCCTGCATGAGACTAAATACAAAATTGAATCTTTATGGGTAGAAATCCCTTGTGTGTCGGGGAAGACTATAGTGATAGGGGTATACTACCGTCCACCTGGACAAGATGGTGAGACGGACAATGAAATGCTAAGAGAAATTAGGGAAGCTAACCTAATTGGTAGTGCAGTAATAATGGGAGACTTCAATTACCCCAATATTGACTGGGTAAATGTATCATCGGGACACGCTAGAGAGATAACGTTCCTGGATGGAATAAATGACAGCTTTATGGAGCAATTGGTTCAGGAACCGACGAGAGAGGGAGCAATTTTAAATCTAATTCTCAGTGGAGCACAGGATTTGGTGAGAGAGGTAACGGTGGTGGGGCCGCTTTGCAATAGTGATCATAATATGATCAAATTTGATTTAATGTTTGGAAGAGGAACAGTGTGCAAATCCAAGGCTCTTGTGCTAAATGTTCAAAAGGGAAACTTTGATAAAATGAGAAAAATTGTTAGAAAAAAACTGAAAGGAGCAGCTACAAAAGTAAAAAATGTCCAAGAGGCGTGTTCACTGTTAAAAAATACCATTCTAGAAGCACAGTCTAGATGTATTCCACGCATTAAGAAAGGTGGAAAGAAGGCAAAACGATTACCGGCATGGTTAAAAGGGGAGGTGAAAGAAGCTATTTTAGCCAAAAGATCTTCATTCAAAAATTTGAAGAAGGATCCAACAGAAGAAAATAGGATAAAGCATAAACGTTGGCAAGTTAAATGTAAGACATTGATAAGACAGGCTAAGAGAGAATTTGAAAAGAAGTTGGCTGAAGAGCAAAAACTCACAGTAAAAACTTTAAAAAATATATCCGAAGCAGAAAGCCAGTGAGGGAGTCAGTTGGACCGTTAGATGATCGAGGGGTTAAAGGGGCACTTAGAGAAGATAAGGCCATCGCAGAAAGATTAAATTATTTCTTTGCTTCGGTGTTTACTGAAGAGGATGTTGGGGAGGTACCCGTAATGGAGAAGGTTTTCATGGGTAATGATTCAGATGGACTGAATCAAATCACGGTGAACCTAGACGATGTGGTAGGCCTTACTGACAAACTGAAGAGTAGTAAATCACCTGGACCGGATGCTATACACCCCAGAGTTCTGAAGGAACTAAAAAATGAAATTTCAGACCTATTAGTAAAAATTTGTAATCTATCATTAAAATCATCCATTGTACCTGAAGACTGGAGGATAGCAAATGTTACCCCAATATTTAAAAAGGGCTCCAGGGGCGAGCCAGGAAACTACAGACCGGTTAGCCTGACTTCAGTGCCAGGAAAAATAGTGGAAAGTGTTCTAAACATGAAAATCACAGAACATATAGAAAGACATGGTTTAATGGAACAAAGTCAGCATGGCTTTACCCAGGGCAAGTCTTGCCTCACAAATCTGCTTCACTTTTTTGAAGGAGTTAATAAACATGTGGATAAAGGTGAACCGGTAGATGTAGTATACTTGGATTTTTAGAAGGCGTTTGACAAAGTTCCTCATGAGAGGCTTCTAGGAAAAGTAAAAAGTCATGGGATAGTGGCGATGTCCTTTCGTGGCTTGCAAACTGGTTAAAAGACAGGAAACAGAGGATCCAAGATGGCCGACAGCTAGGACGCTGATGTGGGTCGTCCGTCTTGCTGTGCCGTTTTCAGACTTTAAAATTCTGAAAGCGCTTACCTGAATCTTCTTGCATGGGTAGGAAAAGAAAACCTAGGGCGCCTTTCCACGCGACTCCCTCGGCACAAACTATCGGACCCATGGACGCCCACATTGCTCGCAGCAGCCCGATACCGGGGAGACAGCCGCTGGCTGGAGGGGGAGGAGAAGCAGAGCTCCCCTCCATTCTTGGCTCCATGTCACCATTAAGCCCGGTAACAGGATCACCTCCCATTAATCCGGCTGCTGAAAGGACCCCCCCAGAAGCTGCGGAGACGCCGAGAACTCCGGAAGGTACTTCGGTGAATCTCTTGGGGAGCAGCGGGGTGGAAGAGACAGCACATAGCCCGGCATACATCTTGAGAGGCACGGATGGGAGGAGTATGCAAGTTGGTGAAGGAAGAAACACAGAGGGAGCGGCACGGGAACCAACATGGCCTGAATTATTGATTCCAGTGCTCCCTACAGTGCAAAGACCGAGTGAAGTTTCCCTAAACTCTATATAGGACGCAATTGCAGAGTTTTGGAATTCTATTACACAGCAGTTAACACCAATAGTTATGAGGTATAACGAACTGGGTCAAAAATTTGCTGTGATGGAAAGTTTCTCAACAGATATTAACCAGCAAGTATCAAATCTGCGGGTACAAGTAAATTCCATCCAGCAGTCTCAGCAATTAGGGGCGGATTTTCAGAGCCCTGCTCGCGTAAATCCGCCCAAAACCGGGCGGATTTACGCGAGCAGGGCCCTGCGCGCCGGGAAGCCTATTTTACATAGGCCTCCCGGCGCGCGCAGAGCCCGGGACTCGCGTAAGTCCCGGGGTTTTCGGAGTGGGCGTGTCGGGAGGCGTGTCGGGGGGCGGGGCCGGAGCGCGCGGCGTTGCGGGGGCGTGTCGGCAGCGTTTTTGGGGCGGGTACGGGGCGTGGCTACGGCCCGGGGCGTGGCCGCGCCCTCCGTACCCGCCCCCAGGTCGCGGCCCGGCGCGCAGGAGGCCCGCTGGCGCGCGGGGATTTACGCCTCCCTCCGGGAGGCGTAAATCCCCCGACAAAGGTAGGATGGGGGTTTAGACAGGGCCGGGCGGGTGGGTTAGGTAGGGGAAGGGGGGGGGAAGGTGAGGGGAGGGCAAAGGAAAGTTCCCTTCTAGGCCGCTCCGATTTCGGAGCGGCCTAGGAGGGAACGGGGGTAGGCTGCGCGGCTCGGCGCGCGCAGGCTATACGAAATCGATAGCCTTGCACACGCCGATCCAGGATTTTAGCCGATACGCGCGACTACGCGCGTATCTACTAAAATCCAGCGTACTTTTGTTTGCGCCTGGAGCGCAAACAAAAGTAGGCTGTTCGCGCTCGTCTGAAAATCTACCCCTTAATGATTAAGGACAATGAAAATTTAGCTTTAAAATTGGAAGCTTTGGAGAATGTTTCTAGAAATAAGAACTTGAGAATTATTAACTTTCCCAAACTTCCATTAGTTCCTCCAAAGGAAATGTTTAAAAGGTATTTATTGGAGATACTAAAGATACCAGAGAATGCTATACCACCAATTTCTAAAGCATTCTATCTGCCACCCTATAGGAGAGTGAGAGATATGCAGAGAGAAGGAATGGATATTATACAGCCTATTGAAACTCCTATATTGGACTTAACAGCTATTATTGAATCTTCAGATACAGATATTGCAGTTCCAGCTACTTTGATTGTAACCCTGGTCTTGGAACCTGATAGAGACTGGCTGTTGAAATTATTTTTCAGGCACAGAATGGAACACTTTATGCGATGTAAAATTAATATGTTTCCAGATGTAGCACGCCAGACACAGAAGAGGCGTAAACAGTTCCTGTTAATGCGAACTGGAGTACAGCAGATTGGGGGGCTATTTATTTTGAAATTCCCATGTAAATGCTTGGTAAAGTACCAAAATGTTTCCTATATTTTTTTCGATCCCCCTCAGCTGTCCCAGTTTCTTGTAGGGAAAATCCCGTTGCCCAACTCAGTGGAAATTCCTTCAACTGAAATAACTTGATAAGAAAAAGGATCCTTTATTGTATAAAATGCTACTGCACCTAGCTGTCAATTGCCATATTTTATGTTTAAAGTTTGGAATTTTCCTAAAGTAGTGTATTGGATTCTCTCAATATTGAGGACTAAAGATGTAAAGCTTATATGATTTTTTATTCTTTTTTTTTTTCTTTTTTCCTTGATTGTATCATATAAATAAGCCTTACTGTTTTCGGACAAGAAGTTCTTGTATGGTAAATTTAAAATTCAATAAATACAAAATTAAAAAAAAAAAAAAAGACAGGAAACAGAGAGTAGGATTAAATGGACAATTTTCTCAGTGGAAGGGAGTGGACAGTGGAGTGCCTCAGGGATCTGTATTGGGACCCTTACTTTTCAATATATTTATAAATGATCTGGAAAGAAATACGACGAGTGAGATAATCAAATTTGCAGATGACACAAAATTGTTCAGAGTAGTTAAATCACAAGTAGATTGTGATAAATTGCAGGAAGACCTTGTGAGACTGGAAAATTGGGCATCCAAATGGCAGATGAAATTTAATGTGGATAAGTGAAAGGTGATGCATGTAGGGAAAAATAACCCATGCTATAATTACACAATGTTGGGTTCCATATTAGGTGCTACAACCCAAGAAAGAGATCTAGGCGTCATAGTGGATAACACATTGAAATCGTCGGTTCAGTGTGCTGCGGCAGTCAAAAAAGCAAACAGAATGTTGGGAATTATTAAAAAGGGAATGGTGAATAAAACGGAAAATGTCATAATGCCTCTGTATCGCTCCATGGTGAGACCGCACCTTGAATACTGTGTACAATTCTGGTCGCCGCATCTCAAAAAAGATATAATTGCGATGGAGAAGGTACAGAGAAGGGCTACCAAAATGATAAGGGGAATGGAACAGCTCCCCTATGAGAAAAGACTAAAGAGGTTAGGACTTTTCAGCTTGGAGAAGAGACGACTGAGGGGGGATATGATAGAGTTCTTTAAAATCATGAGAGGTCTAGAACAGGTAGATGTGAATCAGTTATTTACTCTTTTGGATAGTAGAAAGACTAGGGGGCACTCCATGAAGTTAGCATGGGGCACATTTAAAACTAATCGGAGAAAGTTCTTTTTTACTCAACGCACAATTAAACTCTGGAATTTGTTGCCAGAGGATGAGGTTAGTGCAGTTAGTATAGCTGTGTTTAAAAAAGGATTGGATAGGTTCTTGGAGGAGAAGTCCATTACCTGCTATTAAGTTCACTTAGGGGTAGATTTAAAAAATGTGTTCGCGCACTTACTTTTTGTGCTATGCGTGTAACCATGGACGACACCTTCCATCTGCATCTCGGGCGTCTCTACCTATTCTGCTTACTTTTGTACTCACCGCAAGCTAACACCCCTCTGTCTCTCCCAAGCCGAGGCTGCCACCGGTGTTCTTAATTGATTTTAATTGCCTGTGCTCTCCACCCTACTTCTCGTTACTCTGTTTCCAAATTTGAGTCCAACTATCAAGCCCTCTTTTTAATGATTTTTGGTTCCTGATCTTTCATGTTCATTTTTATTATATTAATTTTTATTTTAATTCGTTCATTTCAGAATTTATTTTGGCATTCACGCCGTACTCGCTATCGCCAAGATCGGACCTAAAGGAGGCCCGTGCTTTCATTCACTCATTATCGTTCCATTACACTGCGGACCTGATGGAGGACTGAACACCTCCATGTCCGCTCATATGTTGTATTATTATTTTTTGCAATAGGCGCGGTGATCTCTGATAATTGCGGACCTGGGTGAGGCCCGTGCTGACTCTTGCCTGTTGCTACTCCATTTCACTGCGGACCTAATGTAGAACAGAACGTCTCCATGTCCACTCACGACTAATGAAATTAACAATAAGCGCGATCACTCCTCCGATTAAATGAATGTATAAGTCGGATACGTGGATGTTTTCTCAGTGTGGGTTTTTATGCATTTATTGTTCCTTAAACTATGTGACAGGCTACTAATCACTATGATACCCGATCTCTTCCTACAATACTCCTCCCTTCTCCTCATTGGACCATGCCTACTGGGTACGGTTCTCCCTTATGTTCTCTTTTCTTTGTTACTATAATCTACGTGTAATACAGCGTGCCCCTGTGGCATGTTCTGCCCTTGAACAGTAAACTGTGTCTCAGTAACCTTTAATATGTGTGGGACAACGGGAACTCAGTGGAATGAAAGGTAATTCCACTGAGTTCCCGTACCCCACTAACTTCGGCAATAATTGATGTTTCTCTACTAATATATGGCTTAGTCCCTCCAAGCCAAAATATCTTGCGTTTTTCTCAAGGGCCCCCTCCTCTCTCTTATAGGTGCACTGTCCAATCAATTTCTCGATTTAAACCCTTTTGGGGCTATGGTGGCCCAAGTATAGATGAATTGCTGCTCCATTTGTATCAATTTCAGGTTCATATCTCCTCCACGTGGGTGGTCTTCCAATTGGAAAATCACTGCCACTTTAAATTCTTCTGAATAGGTAGAGACGCCTGAGAATAGGCAGAATAGGTAGAGATGCCCGAGAATAGGCAGAATAGGTAGAATAGGTAGAGACGCCCGAGATGCAGATGGAAGGCGTCGTCCACGGTTACACGCATAGCACAAAAAGTAAGGGGCGGATTTTAAAAGGCGCGCAAATAGCCTACTTTTGTTTGCGCTCCAGGCGCAAACAAAAAGTACGCTGGATTTTAGTAGATACGCGCGGAGCCGCGCGTATCTGCTAAAAACCTGGATCGGCGCGCGCAAGGCTATGGATTTTGTATAGCCGGCGCGCGCCGAGCCACGCAGCCTACCCCCGTTCCCTCCGAGGCCGCTCCGAAATCGGAGCGGCCTCTGGAGGGAACTTCCTTTGCCCTCCCCTCACCTTCCCCTCCCTTCCCCTACCTAACCCACCCGCCCGGCCCTGTCTAAACCCCCCCCTTACCTTTGTCGGGGGATTTACGCCTCCCTCTGGGAGGCGTAAATCCCTGCGCGCCAGCGGGCCTCCTGCGCGCCGGGCCGCGACCTGGGGGCAGGTACGGAGGCGCGGCCATGCCCCCCGGACCGCTCCGGGTCGTAGCCACGCCCCCGCACCCGCCCCCAAAACGCTGCCGACACGCCCCGAAACGCCGCGACGACTGGGCCCGCGCCCCGACACGCCCCCCCTCGGTGAACCCCTGACTTACGCGAGTCTCGGGGCTCTGCGCGCGCCGGGAGGCCTATGTAAAATGGCTTCCCGGCGCGCAGGGCCCTGCTCGCGTAAATCCGCCCAAAACCGGGCGGATTTACGCGAGCAGGCTCTGAAAATCCGCCCCTAAGGTCAATAACTCTGGGGTGGTAGACAATAGGACATGCTTAGAGTAGGTTACGAGAATGATGCATTTTAATTTCTTTGTATGTGTTTAAAGATATCGATACTGTGAACCTGTCTGGACACAGTAGATTTCCTCCCCGCAGCCCCTGAAGCAGGCACACGGTGCCGAAACATGGCATTGTCGGGCAGGCAGATCCCGAACCCATAAGAAGAAACGGAGGCGGCGGCCTTGATAAGTATCTTACAATAAGAATAAACAAGTGGGTCGGACAAGCAGTTAGGGAGAAGGGATTTTACAAGGAGAAAATAAAAAGAAAAAAAATAATAAATATTAAAGTATATGAAAGCATGAACAAAAAGAGTAATCTACGGGGCGAATGAGAAGGATAACTAAAAATTGGTTATCCTTGAACAGAGCCACCGTACAAAATATACCACCAAACAAGGTTTGCCTGAATCAATAGCTGTTGGAGAATTACTAGTGAAGGGAAAGAGGTTAGTTGGTACATAGTGAATACTTTAAAATCAGCGGCAGTGCGGCGGAACTTTGGTAGACTCCAGAGTTGAGGAGAGTCCAGGCCACTCAGCATTGTACCACCTACCTCATTGGGGGAATATCGCAGAGCAGGAACTATTTTGCTGCCTACCAGCTGGAGCTGGTTCACTAACATCGAGGGCGAAGCAGCGTGATGTGTCATTTGCGGCCGACTGCCGCTTTAAAATCAGCGGCAGTGCGGTGCGCAGCTGCCTCCGGCGCGCTGCCTAAGCCGTGTGCGCCAAAGGGGCATGCGGCTTTGTTAGATTTCTGCTGAATAGTTTTTATTTTTAGTATTATTGGATACTTGATGGTCAGTGCTGGAATCAGTATAATTGTAATTGAAGTTCTTTCTTCTCTTTTTCTTCTTTTTTAAATGGGAAGAAAAAGGAAAGCAAAGTTTGTGTCATCTTCCCCAATTACTGCTAGAGGCCCTATGGACAATCATGTCTTAAGGCTGATTGAATCACCTAGTGAGGACAGTGAGGGAGCATTACCTTCAGTCTCCCTGAGTCCTGGCGCTGGACCGTCTACCTCCTCAACCATTAATAATTCCTCCACTTGACTTTAATATGATACAGGTCTTAAGGACCGGCGAGGTTGCGGATTTGGAGAAATTCAATAGTCACCCTCAGGCTGGTCAGTTAACATCTAGCCAGGTACCTATATTAGATATGGATGACACACATGGGGAAATATACAGGCTAGACCAACAGCCTGTAGAGATTCCTAATAGTGTGACCCTCATTGATTTGTGGAGGATGTTCTCCAAATTAGACTTAAATGTCTCTCAAGTTAATGCGTCCTTATCTTCAATTGTTAATTCAAATAGATCGATGATTGAGGAACAGGCCAAAAAGATTTCCAGTTTTGAAAATAGTGTGGGTGTGTTATCAGTCAAAGTTCAATTATTACAAGATACGGAAAGTATTCATATTAAGGATAGTCTAGCTATACACAATAAAATGGAAAATTTAGAAAATTTGATAAGAACAAAAAATTTCCGATAGATTAATTTCCCTAAGACTAGGTTACTATCACCATTAGAAATGTTTAGAAAATATCTAAAGGAAATATTACTATATAAAGATGAGAATTTACCTGAGATATCAAAAATTTTCTATCTCTCCAATAAAAGGAGCAGTAAAGTTAAGATTCAAGATGGTGGTTTGTCTGATTCAGTTACACTAGGAGTATCAACATTCCTGGAGGAGTCAACTGATATTATTTACAATAGATCAACGCTTTTTGTAACCTTTGTTCTGGAAACAGATAAAGATATGATCTTCAAAGCTTTCTTTAGGAATAAGGACTTGGCATTTTGTGGTCAGAAAATACAAATTTTTCCCGATGTCTCTAGATCTACAAAAGCTAGACAGAGGCATTTCCTGTCCCTGAAAGGCAAATTGATAGAATTAGGAACTAATTTCTTTTTGAAATATCCTTGTCTGTGTTTTGTAACCTTTCAGGGGAAAAAATGTAGTTTCTCGGACCCTCTCCATTTAGATACCTTTTTGTCAGATAGGAGACCTGGAGGAGATAGTAATGATGACCAAAATAAATAATAAAACTCTCCTCACTATAATTTAATTTTATGTTATTTGAATATGCACTTATAGTAGAATACTAGGGTAAAATAGCATATTTGCATGTTCCCCCCAGAATTGTGGTTGATCATGTAGAATTATTTTATTATTTTTTGACTGTAATTATGAAAGATTATATGATCCTCATATCATTTCCTGTATTTTTGTTAGATTAACTGAAAATTTAATAAATAAAAATTAA
Organism: Rhinatrema bivittatum; assembly: GCF_901001135.1. Lineage (NCBI taxonomy): Eukaryota > Metazoa > Chordata > Amphibia > Gymnophiona > Rhinatrematidae > Rhinatrema > Rhinatrema bivittatum. The sequence continues at coordinate 191,141,978 of NC_042617.1, forward strand.
AAAAATACAGACTGCACCACATTATAAATAAGAGGAAAATACAAGCAGCTATCTCATTAGACAGGTTGGAGGTTAAAGAACATAAGAAAATGCCATACTGGGTCAGACCAAGGGTCCATCAAGCCCAGCATCCTGTTTACAACAGTGGCCAATCCAGGCCATAAGAACCTGGCAAGTACCCAAAAACTAAGTCTATTCCATGTTACCATTGCTAATGGAAGTGGCTATTCTCTAAGGGGCGGATTTTAAATGCCCTGCGCGCGTAAATCCGGGCAGATTTACGCGCGCAGGGCCCTCGCGCGCCGGCGCGCCTATTTTGCATAGGCCACCGGTGCACGCAGAGCCCCGGGACGTGCGTAAGTCCCGGGGCTTCATAAAAGGGGCAGGGAGGGGGCGTTCCCGAAACGACGCGGCGTTTCGGGGGTGGGCCCGGGGGCGTGGCGCCAGCCCGGGGGCGTGGTCGAGGCCTCCGGACCAGCCCCCGGGTTGGGTGATGGCACGCCAGCAACCTGCTGGCGCGCGCAGATTTACATCTGCTTTTAGCAGGCGTAAATCTGCCAACAAAGGTAAGGGGGGTGGTTTAGATAGGGCCGGGGGGGGGGGGGGTTAGGTAGGGGAAAGGAGGGGAAGGTAGGGGGGAGGGCGAAGGAAAGTTCCCTCCGAGGCTGCTCTGAAATCGGAGCGGCCTCGGAGGGAACAGGCAGCGTGCGCTGGGCTCGGCGCGCGCAGGTTGCACAAATGTGCACCCCCTTGCGCGCGCCAACCCCAGATTTTATAAGATACGCGTGTCCTGCTTCAGGGGTTGCCTTTTACACTTTTATCCGAGAATCGTCCCGTGTTTAATACTCCAATTCAAGCTTTCTTCTCTTCTGTTTCAGTAAATGCAAAAATAAATTGGTGCAGAACGAGCCTAATTTTGTTCCATCTTCACTGCTGTCGCTTGAGCCTTTTTATATTCCTGGCTTACGTATCCGTCTTTTGTGCACAGCAGCCCTAAAGCTGGACATTTTTTGTCCGAAGCAGGACATTTTTTGTCCGAAACATGATCATGTCGGGTGACCAACTAATGGATGAGTATTAAAGCTCTTTCTATATCTGTGGATAGTGTGCATGTTTTTGAAATAAGTGCATTGATAAAGAGTACTATGTGACTTTTAGAGATTTTATTACAAACATAAAAAAATATAAAAACAACAAAAGGATGTTATAAATTAAAGCAAGGTGACCCTGAACCGTAATAGAGTCTGTGACGTTATACAGACCCTTGGAATAAGGGGCCTACAAATATCTGGTAAGAGATTTAAATACTAGTTTTAGATTGACTGGTTGTACCATTGTTTTTGATTTGTGGATCCATGGTACAAGAACAGTAGCAATTTCTCAAGGAACTGGCCTCCTCCATGGATTGTCTTCACGCCCGGCTTGATGCCCTCACTAATAATCCAGTTTCAAATCCGGCTCCTCCTCAAACACAGCCATCTCCATCGATGCCTTGAGCCTTGTTGGCCCTCCCAGCGCCCCTGAGCTTCAATGGTGACTCCAGGCTTTATAGAGGGTTTATTAACCAAAGTTACATGCAATTTGCTCTGCAGCCTTCCGTCTTCCGGGACAAATTGACTAAAGTCACCTTCATCTTATCCTGCCTTGAGGGTAAGGTGCTGGCTTGGGCTTCCCCCCTGTGGGAGAACTCTGATTCTTTGTTAAAAGAACTGACTCAGTTTGTGGCTGTGTTCCAACGGACTTGCGATGATCCTGGGCGATATGCCATGGCAAGCACTAGTCTACTACATCTTCATCAAGGTCAAAGAAGTCTCTTCGACTATACCATCGAGTTTCAGACTTTGGCTACCGAGCTCGCTTGGCAGGAAGACTGCCGCTGAGCTATCTACTTGGACGGACTCTCCCTGCAGTTGAAGGATGAGTTGGCTGCAAGGGAGCTCCCTTCCTCTCTTGAGGACCTTATAGACCTGGCAGGCTGAATCGACCACCGTCTCCAAGAGCGTCACCGGGAGGGTCGGATGCACAAGAAGCCTTTGCGGATGCACAAGAAGCCTGTTCACCACCTATTACCAACCCTGCTTCTAGCAGAGACACTATGGTGATTAAGATGGAAGAGCCTATGCAGTTGGGTCATGGGCGACTGACACCGGAAGAGCGCCTTCGGTGGAGACAAACCAGTTTGTGTCTGTATTGTGGATCACCTGGCCACCATCTACAGACTTGCCCCCTCTGTCCAGGAAACTTCCTGGCCCAAGTTCAGTAGGGGTCCTGAACTTGGGTGCAACTTCTCCAGCCCCTCAGTTATCTGAACGTATTACCCTGATCTGGGATTCTCGGTCCTTTCCGGTTCTTGCTCTGGTGGATTCTGGAGCAGGAGGTAATTTTATTCTCAAAGACCTTGTTCAGCTCTTCGGTATTAAAACCCGCTCGCTTGAACCTCCCTATACATTGCTTCTATCTACGGAGAGCCGTTACCCAGCCGAATTTCCTTGACTACAGAATCTGTCCAGCTATGCACTGGTGCTTTACATACTGAGGAAATCAAATTGTTAGTGTTGGAGAATTCCATCCATCCATTAGTTCTTGGGCTCCCTTGGTTACAGAAGCACTCTCCCCAATTCAACTGGGGTTTGTTGCAACTGGTGGAGTGGGATCCTGCCTGCCACCAGTCTGTCTCCAGAAAGTGATACCTTCATCCATGGTTCCTCTGGCTACTACGTCCTCTGGCATTCCTGTGCCCTATGCATGGCAACCCAATAGCTACTTTTCAGCTCTTATGTTAGAGCTGAGGCCAGTACAACAATGTGATGGCAAACAAAGGTTTAGACAATCCATGTTGATAGAGTGCACTGAAAAGGGACTGCAAAAGTCCATGACAGCAAAGTTCAAGAGAAGGCCCAAACAGTCTATGATGAAAGAGTGCATTGAACAGGAACTGCAAAAGGGCCTTGGCAGCAAAGTTCAACTAGCAGCCAGCAGGACCAGGATCAGGACTGGAGAGCGCAGCATGGAGGCAGTAGTAGGATGAGTTGAAATGAGACAGCAGCAGCCCCAGGAGATGAGACAGCAGCAGAACGACATGAGATGAGACATCGGCAGCAGGACCAGGAAGTGAGATATGATGAGAAGAGATACCAACAAGACTGTGACTGGAGACTACATCAAGGAGGCAGAACTACGGGCAGAGCATAGAGGAGGGCATAACAAGTAAGCAGCAGGACAATTCAGGAAGACAGTAACAATCCATATCAGCAACTGGGCACAGCAACTCTATATTAGGATGAGCCCAGCAAGCTTCTTCCATCTAGCTGGCGTAGGAATTCTGTAGTCAGGATAGGCCTAGCAGGCTTCTTCCATGTAGCTGGCACAAGAACTCTGTAGTCAGGTTGGGCCTAGAAGGCTTCTTCCATCTAGCTGGCACAGGAACTCTGTACAGAGGACCGGCCTGGCTTGTTTGGACAAGTCATTTTTGAGTGAAGTTTTGGAGTCTTTACAACTGTGTGCCTCATAGGCCTTTTCCTTCTTGGGGCTTTTTCATGGTTGGGGGTGGCATTTATTTGGGGGGATGGCTACCCCTGGGATATCCTGAGAGATTTGGACTGCTGCATGGAGTGGACTTATGGAAGGATGGGATAGCACAAATGCAAGCTCTGGCAAATATTGAATGAGTTGGGTGACCGCTTTGGTCAAATTATTTATTGAGGTGGATATGGGGGTTAAGCCTTGTGTAAGAGCTGCTGCATGGTATTGGTGTGACTGATCTGAGCCCTCTTCAACCACACCATCTCTACCCATATATTATGAAAATATAGGTCATGCCTCCTTTCAGTGTGGTCTAGTGTGGCCTGCACTGTAGGATCCCCTGCTGGTACTGAAGGTACTGAGATTGGTGGTAGCTGAGGTGTAGTCTGTGCCTCCAATGCTGGCATCACCGGGCTCAATGGATGAGCTGGATGGCTCTTTTGAACATCCCGCTGGTCATGAGGCATGCTGGAAGCAGTTGGTAATAGGGATGGTTGCTCCCATGGCAGGGCAGTTTCTTCCATAAAGCCAGAGAGATTGAGGCTGGCATCAAGGGGTACAGGTGACCCAAGGAGTTGAAGTAACAGCTGCTGCTCCTGTGGCTGATGCTGCTGGTTCTCCTCTTCCTTGCTCCACTACATCCCAATACCTAGTTGAAAGGTGGGATGGGAGTAGGGGTTTCCTGGGCGAGAACTGTGGAAAAAAAGAAGATATAAGTATTAGAGATGTGAATCGGAACCAGAATCGGATCTGATATCTGTTCCGATTCACATCTCTAATAAGTATGACTGCTAAGAAGTGCACATGTACTGTTTTCCATAAAATGTGCACTTTGCATTATTCAATGTGAACATCCCAGGCAAAAAAAGTGTGGACATCTATAGCAGACTTCACATTGACAGGTGATATGACTTAGCGGCTCCAGATCACATTGTGTCTAGGGTCTTGTCTATCCCCTCAAACATATCCGGTCCCAGATGTTGAATCAGGTGCTCCTCCATTGACATGAGGACAATTGGGCAAGGGGCTCCTTCTCCAATCTGCTGCATATATTTGTTCCAGCTTACCACCTTTTTCTTTAAATGGACCTTTATGTCCCTGTAACGGTGGGCCACCTGCTCTCTGAACCTCTTTATTCTGCTGCACTGGGATATAGCCTGTGCAATAGTATGTCATATGTGGGCCTTGGAAGCCCTGGAGTTGCTCCCAGTCCGGTTGCTGAAGAGCATATGGTAATTTTCAAGGATGTAGACGATGAGCTGCTCATTGTCCTCTATGTTAAACTTGTAGGTGTGTAAATGTGGCCAAGCTGCTGCCTGTCCTCTCTGTCTTGCTCTATTCTGCCATCCTCCTCCCTCCATACTCACCTGCCTATACCCTTCCTCTTTCCACCTCCTTTTATCCCTTTCCTCCTTCCTCCTTCCTCCTACCACTCCTGCCCCCTCCCTCCCTCCTCCTCTCCTCCCTGCTCCTCTCCTTCCTCACACTCTCCTCTCTTCCCATGCCTACCATGATCCATCTTGACCTCATCACTACTCACCATAGTACTCTTCTACTCCTCGACTCTTCACCACTTCTCAACACTCTCCCACTACTTGTTCACCACTCCTCCATTTCTTCTTGATAGTCCTCCACCACTCCTCTCCTCCAATCCTCCAGCACTCCTCCACCATCTTTCCTCTCCTCCACCACTTCTTCACTCCTACTTTACTCGTCAACACAAAGAGACAGACAAACTAGACAAACACACAAAAACTTCCACACATAGTTAAAGACAAGAGTGTTACGATCCTGCTCGTGGAGCCCATCCCGCGATCAGGCCCTTCACTTGCCCCCGCTCGCTGCTGCCACCTTTATGCGGTCCAATGCTGCCCTGTGCGGCAGGAGGGGCCGCTGCCATTCTTTCCTGCAGCTGGAGCCACTGCCGGATTGCTTCCTTGCAGCCACAGTGGCGCCGTCGGTCCTCCTCTTCTGTGGCCTGAAGCCGCCACTGCTGTTGTCTGATGCCGCCATTCTTTGCGGCAAAGAGAGCCACCTGCCAACTTCCTCCTTCACGGCAAGGGAAGTGGCTGCCGCTACTGACGCCATCCTGCAGCTCAGAGGCCGCCTCTGACGCTTGCCTGTTCCTTCACCTCGTGGTAGGGACGCCGCTGTCCACGGTCCTGTTTCTGGGCCCTTCCTAGGCACCGGCGCATGCCTCTTCAATCTATTTAAAGGGCCAGCAGTGGGAAAAGCCCGCAGCCCCACCGGAAGCCAGTTCTGCTTGTTTCCTGTTTCAGCCCTATAAAAGGGCTCAGTTCCTGTTCCTCTGGGCCTTCGGATCGGATTCCATGGTTGTCCATGTTCTTCTTCGCCTGTCAAGGTCCTCCGTGGTCTTTATTTGTCTAAGATGACTCTTCATTCCATGTCTTTGATCTTCCTGGTCTCGTTCCTTGTCGGAGCTCCTTCGTTGCCTTGTCCTATTTCCAGATATCCTGATGTTCCTGAGGTCCTGTTATTCCGTTTCCTGAAGTCCTGATGTTACAAGTCTTCCAAGTTCCGAGTCTTCCAGCTCTTCGAGTCCTCCAGATGGCCATCCCAAGGGTAAATCCATATTGATCTGGTTTCTGTTTCCGGTCATTGGAGCCTCGTTTGGTTGGATCCCCTTCTGGTGCTTGTCTCACTCCCGCGTGGTCCGTGATCAGCCTTCCTAGGTTGTGTAGGGCACGCAAGCTGACAGAGTGGTCCATGACCAGCCCATGGGGGGCTGTGTAGGGTGCCCTGAGGGGCAGTGCCCATCTGTACCTTCCAAGTCTGAGTCTGAGTCCTTCCAAGTTCCAAGTCCTCAGCCTGCATTTGGTCTCACGCACTCATCGTTCCCAAGCGGTGGGTCCAGAAGGGCTTTCGAGTGGCCGGAAGGCTACTCCTGAGACCAGCATTGTGTTGCTGGGTCTCATTGGTGCATGTAGGTCCAGCGGAGGGATGATTCTGCCTTGTTCCTATTTCGAAGTTCCGTGCCTTAGTTCTAGTCCTGCTTTGTTCCTGCTCTACCCGCGCTTGCATGCTCTCATCACCCACGGTGTGCTTTGGGGCTCCTCCCTGAGTCGTGCCGTGGTTCAGGGGCTCACGCTCTCCCATGAGCTAGCGACTGTGCCTCTGTGTCCTCAACACCAGCCACAGGCCGCGCTCACAACAAAGAGACAAATGTAAAGGAAAACAACTGAAAACACTAAACAGGACAACTCACTCAGGTAATCAATAGAAAAAGTTTCTAAATTCCCACTAACCAACTCACCTCCTCTCCTCTCTTTATATCTGATGCACCCTCAAAGAGGCAGCTGCACAAAGCCGGTATATATTTAACCAGAAAAAATAATGTGCAATGCTTAAATTAACACACAATGCATAAAAGGACGCACAATGTAATAGTGTGTCATACAACATGATATTTATATACACTTTGCGGTATATCCTTAGTTTGCCTAACCATGCCTATCTTTTTATCGTGGACCATGAATGCACTATATTTCAGCTTTATTTACTGTGATTTGATTAATCTAACCATAGATAGTTTCTGTAGTTTTCATGGACTTTAAAACAGTAGAACATCTGTTGGATATCAACCACGATAGCAATGAACTATTATCTGAAATGAATTAAGACTCCGCAAAGATTATTGGTTAAATTGGGCCCAGTGAGGAGCACATTGTTCAGAGGAACTAAGTGCTTGAGTCAAATATAGCTCTCATTTGACCTGGTTTCTGAGGATGGTACACCCCAGAGGTAGGAAGATACTAGCATTCTTTACTTTCCTTCAGAGACAGAGCTGTCTTTGTGTGACCATTATTGACATATCCTTAATAAAAGTCACAAAGTGATCCCTTGACTCTAGCTTCCTTTCTAGGTTCTGATGTAGTGAGATAAACTGTGAAAGAGCCTGATATTTGTTGTTGGAAAGTCAAGTTCTGGATGTTCAGAATGGGAGAGGAGTCTCCCAGCTGTTTGATTCAACTTTGAAGAATTATTTGTCTGTTTTCTTCAGAACTCCTTGTCCTCCATAGAGATGGCAAGTTTGTCATCATCTTTTATAATTTTCAATACTGTGTTTCCCAGATTGTCCTCCCAATCTTTTGGAGTTAGGGCATCTAAGTAAGTCTGAGGATGATGACTTGGTCGCTCTTTATGGACAGATATCTCTCTGATGGAAAAATGGTTCAGAAACGGCTTGAATAAGGAAATGCATCCAACCTCCATCACATTAGGGGTGAAAGTATTAACATTTGTCCGGTTTATACATTTTGTTAATACAGATATCACATATTATCACCCAGCAGCTGATGAATAATGTATAGCCCCAGGACATCTTGCCAAGAAGGAGTAGGATTTGAGCATCAGAATCAAAAGGCGGGAGATACTTAGCTATAGGCCTCAGATGGGGATGATGCCATGCTACTTCTGGCATAGCATTAATTAATCTCTCACTATATCAACATATCTCGCTCAGTCTTCCTAGTTTCAGGAATGTATAATTATCTTTACTGACGTTATCCTTTCCTTTTATTTCTCTCTTCGCCCAGTTCAATCTTCCTTGTTATTTGTAACTGCTTTTCTCCGCACTTTAGTTAAAGTTTGAAGTTATTATGCACCCCTGTTCAACTGAAACCAGCATGATGTGTTTGTATCATGAATGCCAGTATATAAAAAACCTAAATAAATAAATAAATAGCAATTTATCTCCTATTGTTCAGTGATAGGGATGTGCAGCAGGGACAGATACATTTGATTCGGTATTCGTATTCGTCGGGACCCAAATCTGTTACATCCATTTTCGGGGGACCCCGATTCATCCATTAGTTATGTATGGTATTTGTTTCCCATTAAAGTTAAAAAAAACCCCATCCCAACCCTTTAAATTTAATTAACTACAATCCCCCACCCTCCTGACCCCCCCAAGACTTGTCAAAAGTCCCTGGTGGTCCAGCGGGGGTCCTGGAGCGATCTCTTGCACTCGGGCCGTCGGCTGCCGGTATTCAAAATGGCGCTGATAGCCTTTGCCCTTACTATGTCACAGGGGCTACTGGTGCCATTGGTCGGCCCCTGTCACATGGTAGGAGCACAAGATGGCGCTGGTCGTCCATTGCTCCTACCATGTGACAGGGGCCGACCAATGGCACCGTTAGCCCCTGTGACATAGTAAGGGCAAAGGCTATCAGCGCCATTTTGAATACCGGCAGCTGATGGCCCGAGTGCAGGAGATCGTTCCAGGACCCCCGCTGGACCACCAGGGACTTTTGGCAAGTCTTGGGGGGGGTCAGGAGGGTGGGGGCTTTATTCATTAGTGATACATTGCATTCATGGGGGTTCACCATATGTTTCGGAACCCCACGAATGCAACGAATAGGGACCTATATGTTGCGGATTGCGCATTTGTTCAAAACGAATGCACATCCCTATTCAGTGACTCGTTGCATTCTAGGAACATTGGAACTGGTGATTTGATGCAGTCATCTATAGCTTCTCTCTCAAATCTGTTTGTCTCCCTCTTGTCTTTACTTCTGTACACATTTTGAGCATGTACGAGAAGTATAATTCTTTTATGTTAAACAGGTCAAATAATTCTGATCTTGGCAGAGACCTGTTCCTTTGATCATCCATGATGACATACATCCTTGCCAACCTCTCAGGTTGTCCCTTGTGGTATACCGTTGTAGAGGGAATTAATTTATAGTAATTCACAGAATAAAATTGTAATATATCTTTTATTGAAATTATATAAAATTGCCTGCTATTTTTTCTTTGAATGCTAGAAGGCTCCCTTCTCACACCAAACATATTACAATAGACTGAGAACATATTTTACTGCCTCAATGTTTTAATTAATATTTCTTTAATAATAAACTATGTAATGCAATGGAACAATAATATTTATATAGTTCCTTATAATGTTAACTCAGGATCTTTAGGGAAATAATAAATAATTTATTTTATTTATTTATTTATTTATTTAGAGTTTTTATATACCGGCAATCATGAAAACATATCTTGCTGGTTTACATAGAATGGGGGTGCAATAAAATACATAGAACTTAAGAACAAAGAACTAGAACTGTGGTGACAGAAGGTACAGTTACATTTAACAAGGTGGCCAAACTTGGAGTAGGAAAAATAGAAAAGAGGATAGAAAATGGTTAAACAATAATGCTGAGTATAATTCTCAGACCTATATATGGTTAAACAGACCTATATATGGTTAAACAATAATGCTGAGTATAATTCTCAGACCTATATATCCTTAATCCTGCATCTATATTTATGATGTAAGCTTTTTCTAGCTGGACAGACTAGATTCAGCAGGAAATTCTGTTCTGGATGTAGCACTGGAATGCAGGATTTCTTCTGGGTATCTTCCTTCATTTTTTTTGCCTTTTATAAGTGTTCACCGCCTTAAGAATGTAGTTGAGAACAAATGTCTCTTTCTAATTGGACTTATGTTGCAGTCCTTTTTCTCATAAAAGGACTTCATATACATTTTCTGTATGAATAACCAAGATATATAATTATGCTAGCCAGAAATGGTCATGGCTTTAAGTATGGCTATTTTGTACTACACAGCAACAGGTGTCCATATGCAGTATTTTTAAAACTGTCAATCACTGCATCTTTGATGGAAAACAGTATATTGTGTGCTATTTCAGCTCCACAACAGTTCTCGTCAGACTTCCAGCATGCCTCTGTCCATTGTATCTGAGCAAATATAGAAACTACAAAGTCTTCAGCCTTTTGTATTTACTAGCTCACTTTGGTAACCGATGCAATATTAAAAATACAAGAAATCAAAGAAATCATCTCCCCATTACCCCACACCATAGCTAGGTATATCTTGGAACAGGACCTTCTATAGCATGGCACTCTCCATAAATTCAGTTCATTTGGGTGTAACTTCAGTTACCACTGCTATACTTCAACATAGGGGTAGGAGCATTCTGGTTGTTTAGGCTTGCAGAATCTGGATGGAGGGCTCCCTAAGTAGGTAATTTTCAAAGGAGATAAGTGGATAAATGTAACATACTACCATAGCAGTTTTCAAAAGCCATTTACTTGAGTAAAGTGCACTTACATGAGTAAATCCTATGGACAATTCAATGGCATATATTGTAGCAATTTTCAAAAGCCCACATACTTGAATAAAGTGCATTTACATGTGTAAAACCCAGTTTTACATGTGTAACTGCTTTTTAAAATCAGGCCCTTAATGACTGCCTTACAATCTTTAGAGAGGTGGCTTATTGAAGAGCAGCATCTTTAAAAGATTCCATACTCTTTGAGAACATTTTTACACTCAGAGTATTTTTCCTAAAGCCGTGGCATTTCTTTAGAGCAGTGCTTCTCAACCAGTATAACAGGGCACATTGGTGTGCATTGGGTACGTTCTTCCTGTACCTCAGTGCTGGCAGGTCTCAGCATGATCCTATTCCCTGGGCTCATGCTGGCTTCTGTTGGACAGTGCCCCACATCTCTTGCTTGCTGCTTCAGCCCCTCCTTACTGCCCCCAACAGTAACCAGCACTGAGGAAGACCAGAGGGGAGTGGCAGAAACAGGGAGTCCACAGAACAGCAGTGAATGGCAGGGAAGAGCCTTTACTTCCTGCTTCAGTCCCTTCCCTCTTGTCCAATCCCCACTCCCCATCTGCTGCCTGGAGTACAGGGATTTTCTCTGCAGTGTTCTGTTTACTTGGAGAGTCATTGTTCCAGGCTTTAGATATCTGTGCTGCAGGGACTTGAGACTCAGATGACAGGGAGTCAAGCATTGGTGCAGCCAGATGAGCATGATTTTTGGAAAAGGAAGGGCTGTGAATGCTGAAAGGAGTGAGGGAAGAAGATGTGAATGCTTGGAAAGGGGGGCAGTGTAAAAGATGGTAAATGTTAAGGGAGGTTAGGAGTGTGTGAATGCTTAGGGGAAGCACAGGATACTGACATAGTATTATGCACTGCTGCTCTTGCTGGCAGTGAGGGAGATGGAACAGGGACAGGGTTGAAAGGACAAGCTGGGTCATACTAGGGGAGGGGGAAGGTGGGAAAGGGGGAGGAAGAGAGAGAGGTTCAGGTATGAAGAGGGAGGAATCAGGAGGGGCAGGAGAAGAGAGTGAGAGAGAGAGAATACCAGGGACTGAGAGAGAAAAAGAACGGAAAAAGGACCTAGGATAGAGAAAGAGAGAGAGGGCAGGTACTGGGTATAGATGGAGAAATGGTCAGAAATAGAGAGAAAAAAGAAATGAGAGAAAGAGAGGACCCTGGGTTTGAGGATGGGAAATTATGGGGGATAATGGAAAAGAAATGATGAATGGAGGAGATAAAGAGAACATCAAGAGAAGAAAAAGTATTAAAATATCTACTCAAGGAAAAAGACAAAGAAGAAGGAAAAGGCACCAGAGGGAGAGAGGGGAAAATAAAAAAAGGAACAGAGAGAAGACCTGAGAATGAGAAAAAAACACAATCAGTCAGAAAAGCAAGTCTGAGACATCAAAGTTTAGAAACTTGTATTGCCTAATACACAATATTAATAACTCACCAGTAGAAAAAATACTGGGACACAAATGAAAGTCTCTGACCTTGATGTTTATTTATTTATTTTATTTATTTAAAAATATTTCTATACCGTCTTTTCAAACTAGTTTGATCAAGACGGTTTACAAGAATCAATTATATAGATCAAGTTAACCAGAAGATAAATTAAATAAAATATAATAAAAAATTAAAAATAAATCAGCAAAAAGTTAAAGAAAAGTACAGAAAAAAAAATACAATAAACCATCATAATCCCTGCTCAAAAATAAATAAACTAATTTTTTACAAAAAACAGATAAAGAAAGAAAGGAAATAAGAGAGCCTAAAACTTTAACTTGTACAATCCAGGTTCCTAATAAGTGTATAATCAAACAGTCAGAAACTGCAGAGTACATGGCTTATAAAGGTGGGGTGTTCAATTTTCAAGATGACCATATGCAATCTTAAATAAATAAGTTTTTACTGCCTTCTTAAATTCATTATGACTGGAGATTTGCCTTAAGGTGTTAGGGAGAGAATTCCACAACATCGGTCCTGCCACTGAAAAGGCCCTTTCCCTAGTCATATTAAGTCTTGCTAATCTGACTGTGGGGACATCAAGCAGATATTGCGATATTGATCTGAGATGTCTCATTGGTTTATACAATCGTAAGGATGTGCAGAGCCATGTTGAGTCTTGATCGTAAATTAATGAATGAATTATAGAAAAGCAAGTTTGCTTACCGTAAACGATGTTTCCGTAGATAGCAGGATGAATTAGCCATGCTGTCATGGGATCTGTCAATCAGGCCCGGGAGGCGGAGCTTGTCAAAGCAGAGAACAGAGCTTTGCTCTCTGCGGCTGCGCGTATGTTCCCGCGCAGGAAAGTAACGGACTCTCCTCAGTCTGTAATTAAGCTGTAGTGTAGTCGAAGACTAGGTGACTGCCAGGGAGGAGGGTGGGTCAGCATGGCTAATTCATCCTGCTATCTACGGAAACATCGTTTACGGTAAGCAAACTTGCTTTTTCCCGTCGATAGCAGGGCTGAATTAGCCATGCTGTCATGGGAGTCCAAAGCTCCCGATCACGTCATATATGACATATGTGGTTGGACGTGATCATTGACAGTGTGGCAGTCACTGTGGACAGGAGGATAGAGAGTGCAGTATTGCTTGCCCTATCTTCGCATCCGTGGTTGCTTGCTGGTCAAGGCAGTAATGAGATGTGAAGGTATGCAGTGATGACCATGTAGCTGCCTTACAAATGTCAATGGGTTGCACATTCTTCAGGTGTGCTAAGGATGTTGCTACTGCTCTGACTTGGTGAGCTTTAGGAGTAGATTGTAAATGTAAATTCTGCTTGTCATAGCAGAATTTGATGCATTGCGCTATCCAACTGGAGATGGTGCGTTTGGCTACTGGCTGTCCAGGAGCCTTCGGGTCGTAGGAAACAAAGAGTTGAGAAACACGGGAAAGCAGTAGCTTTTCCCTATCGTTTGCATGAGGTTTAGGGAAAAATATTGGTAATTCCATTGACTGATTGAGATGGAATGGGGTAACTACCTTTGGTAGGAAGGATGGGTGAGTTCGTAGAACTACCTTTTGTTGATGAAATTGTAAGTATGGAGGATAGTGGACCAAAGCTTGTAACTCACTAACTCTTCGTGCTGATGTTACTGCAACCAGGAATACCACCTTCCAAGTGAGGTATTTCATGTGTACTGAGTCCATAGGTTCAAATGGAGAAAGCATGAGCTGTTCCAGAACTATGTTGAGGTTCCAAGGGACTGGAGGTTTGGATACCTGAGGACGAATGTGTGTTAACCCCTTTATGAAACGAGTCAATAATGGGTGATTGGATATAGGAATGTCATTGATTGGTCTATGATAGGCGCCTATGGCGCTGAGATGAATTCTGATGGATGATGTTGCTAGTCCAACTACATATAGAGAATGAAGATAATCAATGAGCAATTCCGGGGAGCAGTCCAATGGCGGTACACCTTTGGAAGTGCACCAGGTAGAGTAGCATTTCCATTTATAGCTATAATTTTTCCTGGTTGAGAATTTTCTTGATTGTAATAAGATGAATTGTGCTGAAGTGGAAACTCCTTGTTCTGTCAGGAGGAGCCTTTCAATCTCCAAGCTGTTAAGTGTAGAGATGAGTGTAGCGGGTGTAGAAGTGTTCCTTGATCTTGGCTGAGAAGATCTTGACGATTCGGTAATAGAATTGGATCCTTGATGGATAGTCGAAGTAGGAAACTGTACCATGGTTGCCTCGGCCATGCTGGGGCTATGAGTATCAGTTGAGCTTTGTCCGCTATGCACTTCTGAATTGTTCTTGTTATGAGAGGTATGGGAGGAAAGGCATACAGAAGGCCTGTCGTCCACGGAATGAGGAAGGCATCTTGAGCAATCCTGAATTGGCTTGGCCTTATCGAGCAGAATTGGGAAACTTGAGAATTGATTTCTGTTGCAAAGAGATCTATGGAAGGTGTCCCCCACTGTAGAAATATGTCCTGGACTACTTCTGAGTTGAGTGTCCATTCGTGGGGATGAAAGATGCGGCTTAGCCTGTCCGCTCTTGTGTTTGCAACTCCTGGTAGGTAAGTTGCTTGTAGGTGTATGCAATTTTTGTGAGCATGTTCGAAGATTGTCAGGGTCTCTTTGCAGAGGGGCCATGAACCGGACCCTCCTTGTTTGTTGATGTAAAACATCGCTACTTGGTTGTCTGTGTAGATCATGACCCTGCGTCCCTTCAGGTGGTCTTGGAAGACTCGCAATGCATTGCGAATCGCTCTGAGTTCCAGTAGATTTATTTGTAGATTCTGTTCTGAGAGTGTCCATAACCCTTGGGTTTCGTAAGTCTCGAGGTGTGCACCCCATCCCTTGCGAGATGCATCTGTGGTTAGGACTGCATTGTGAGGAGGGGGGCTGAACAGTGCTCCCTTGGACATGGTGGAGTCTAGGAGCCACCATGCTATATCTTTTTTCATTTCTGCAGTCAGCAATACTTTTTGCGTCAATGGTTGTGAATGCTGTTTCCACTGTCGTTTCAGACCCCATTGTAGGTGTCTCATGTGTAGCCTGGTGTTGGGCACCATGAAATTCGCCGCTGCCATGTGGCCCAAAATTACCAGGACTTGTCTTGCTGACGGCCTCTGAGTATGTTTCAAGTTGTGCAGAAGTTGACGGAAATGTGATATTCTGTCGTCTGGGAGGTATGCCCTGTTGCACGTAGTGTCCAGGCATGCGCCTATGAACTGTAACTGCTGTGTTGGTTGTAGATGTGATTTCTGAAAATTTATCACCAACCCTAGTTGTTGTAAGCAAAGTATCACACGATTGAGGTGATCTTGTAAGATATTCGGAGTTGAGGCTATTATTAGCCAATCGTCCAGGTATGGAAAGATGGTTATACCTTGTTTCCTGAGATGAGCCACCACCACTATCATGCATTTGGTGAAAACTCTGGGTGCAGCCGATAGTCCAAAGGGAAGAACTTTGTACTGGTAGTGTTGATGTCTGTAGCGAAAGCACAGGTAACGCCACGAGGATGGATGGATTGGAATGTGCGTGTAAGCATCCTTCAGATCGATGGAGCACATCCAATCGTTGGTTTGAATGAGAGGAAGAATTGACTTCAACGATACCATTTTGAATTTCTCCTTGGTGAGAAATTTGTTCAACTCCCTTAGGTCTAGTATGGGGCGAAGGCCTCCAGACTTCTTGGGTATGAGGAAGTACGGGGAATAAAATGCTGCTAGTTTGGGGTGTGGGTGGATTTGTCGAATTGCTTGTTGTTTGCGAAGTAAAGCAATTTCCTCCCCCAGTTGTGGATGGGAATTGTAAATCTTGAGTGTGGAAAGATGAGGCAAGATGGGTTTTGTTACAAATTGGAGTTGGTAGCCTTGACGTACTATTTCCAGAACCCATTGATCTGATGTTATTATTTCCCAGGCTTTCAGGCAAGCACAAATTCTGCCTGGAGGAGCTTGATGTTGTGGTGGCGGCTGAATCACTAAAAAGATGAGGTTGGCTTTACAGCAGTAGTCGGCTGTTGTGCCTGTTGCCTTTGGTTACGTGGTTTACCTCTTCGTTGATTTGAGGTATTATTTTGTGGAGCAGGACGTTGGTAGGCAGGGTATGGCTGCGTACGAAAAGATTGATAAGATCTATAGGGCCTTCTGCCATATGATTGTCTATGGGTAGACCCCACATAACGACGGGTAGTCGAGTAAATGGGATTTGATGTTAGAGATTGTACTGCTAGAGCTTCCTCTTTTAATTTACTTACTGCGTCCTGGAACTTTTCTCCGAACAAGTTATCTCCCGTGCATGGGAGGTTCGTTAGTTTCACATGCAAGTCGTCTCTTATGGAACTTGAACGTAACCATGCTAGTCTGCGGGCTGCAATAGCTGCTGCAGACGCTCTGGATGACGTTTCATGTGCTTCATAGATTGATCTCAATAGATGTCGAGAACATTCTTCGATATCATGAAGAGGTTGAGGTATTTGTTCCGCTACTGAGGAATGTATACCTTTCATAGCTTGCATACACTCATACAGATATTGCACCATATAGAACTGATGTTGCATAATTCTTGCTGTTAACATTGAATTATGGTATATTTTCCTACCAAATTCATCCAAATATTTGTTGTCTTTCCCTGGGGGGAAAGTAGTGTGCAGTTTTGTTTTCTTGAATCTTTGCAACGCCGACTCTACTACGACTGATGCGTGAGGCAATTGTGGTAGAGTGTATAGTGATGCTTTCTTCATACGAAATTTCATGTCTGTTTTCTTAGAAACAGCTGCAGTTGTATAAGGCGTTTCCCAGGACTTTTGTAATACAGAATGTAGAATTTCTTGAGGTGGAAGAGATGTTGGTTCCACCTGAGTATCAAATATCTTTAGAAGTCCGAGAGTTTCCGCTCTAGGGTCTGCTTCTTTTTGTACCTCTAGGTGTAGAATTGTACCCATTTTTTCTATGAATTTTGGGTATGTAAGGTCTTCAGGAGGCGAATGTGGCTCCTGTATTTGGTCCTGTGTGTCTGACAGACATCCCACCGATGATGATGGGGATGTTTGTATTGAAGGAGAATCAAAATATGTATCCTGTAGATGAGTAGGTGAAGTTGGTTGGTTTGTCCTGGGAGATGTTGGTGGTTCCGCCGACTGCTCTTCATTAGACTGTGCTTTATGTTTTATAGCATTGTCCTCAGAAGTATTATATATTTTAAAGATGATTGAAGTGTCTCGTAGAATCCTTCTAGAGACTGCGACAATTGAAAAAATGCTTCTCTTGTATGAGAGGGCATTATCATACGATTGTCTTGTTGTTTTGGAATAATTGTTGGAGGTGACGTTGTAGGAACCTCTCTATCTCTCCGTGTCTTTTCGTCTGGAGCATTTTTGAGAACTTCTGAATCTGAAGAAGTGTTAGAGGAGAGAATTTGTACCGGTTTTCTTAATGAGCCGGTAGTAGACGGAACTTTATGAGATGATTTAGAAGTCGAAGGACTCATGTCCCATGTCGCACTCCTCTTTTTTAATCTTTTAGAATGGGAGTGATGTGAGTACTTATGATAGTCCTCAGATGCAGACTCCGTATCTGTGACTTCCGTCTCGGAAGAAGAGGTGTGTGAAGGGTATCGTTTTCGCTTCAACTTCCTCTTTAATTTTTGAGGCGAGTAATTGTGGTCTCTACGCCCAGATCTTGATGTATGCGCTGAATTAGATTTATGCGCGGATATGTGTTTACGCGCAGATGTAGAGGTATGCGCAGGTATGCGCGTATGCACGACTGTAGACTCATGCGCACTTGCATGTCTGTGCGCGGAAGTAGAATTGTGCGCGGTTGTAGTTTTATGCGCATGTTTCTTTGATTCCAAGCGCACAGGGTTTTTCGGCGCCGTGCGCATAAGTTTCTTCATAGTCGGCGCCATGCGCTCAAATGTTTTCGGCGCCGTGCGTACAGGATTTTTCGGCGTCATGCGCGTAAGTGTTTCCGGCGCCATGCGCTCAAATGTCTTCGGCGCCGTGCGTACAGGTGTTTCTGGCGCCGTGCGCATATTTAGTCGGCGCGGTAGTTTTCTCTGCGCTGTGCGCACCGGAATCGCTAAGTTGTGCGCAGACTCTGACTTTGGCGCCGGTATATGCGCATTTGGTGCCATAGGCGCAGAAGTCTTCGGCGCGGAGGAATCCTCCTCCGATGAGGTACGTTGCGGCTCTACAGGCACTGGGGATTTAGTAGGACCCACTGGCCTTTGATTTTTTGCTTTCCTCTTACCTCCTATAGTGGAGGACTTAGGTTTAAACGGCAAAGATTTCTTCTTTGACGGAGCCGATGAAGTGAACGGGCCAGGTGAAGAATGAGCCTCTGACGGATCGCGGGAGGCAAAAAGTTCCTGAAGCCTATAGGCCCTCTGTTTTAATGCTCGTGGTGACATTTTTGAACAAAACTCACATTTTTCTGTATGGTGATGCGGCCCGAGACATTGATAACAGCGATCATGTCCATCCGTTACCGACATCCGTTTTCCACAGCCACAGGGTTTAAACCCGGGTTTAGACATTTTATTTCTGTTTTTTAAAAACTGAGGAGAATAACAGCTCCGCGTGCGTTCCCGCTCGCGGAAAAAACAGACTGAGGAGAGTCCGTTACTTTCCTGCGCGGGAACATACGCGCAGCCGCAGAGAGCAAAGCTCTGTTCTCTGCTTTGACAAGCTCCGCCTCCCGGGCCTGATTGACAGATCCCATGACAGCATGGCTAATTCAGCCCTGCTATCGACGGGAAAATATGATATCTCAGAGGTAATCCTACTAAAAGACGGGCCGCTGAATTCTGTATTTGCTGCAATGGTTTGATCGCAGAATCTGGAAGACCCAAGAACAAACTGTTACAATAGTCTAAACCAGAGAACAGAAGAGACTGAAGCACAGTTTGAAAATCATTTTTGAAAAGTAAGGGTTTTAGTCTTTTTAAGGTATGCAATTTGAAAAATGAATTTTTTACCAGATTAGAAACATGATGTGATAGAGATAAATTTGTGTCCATTTGAATTCCCAAGTTACGGGCGACTTTCTTAACTTTAATTACCTCGTTACCCAGTGTGACCAATGAAGGAGGGCCGGTCGGGGAGTCCTCTAATACACTCAGGAGAAGAAGTTCTGTTTTTTTTGTATTAAGTTTGAGTCGGCTATGACTTAGCCATTGTTCAATTGTTTTAACATAGAGGTTACAAAGTGAAATTGTCTCAGCCCAAGAAGATTTATAGGGGACATAGATTTGGATGTCATCCGCATAGATCTTAAAATGAACATCCAATGCAGCTAAGATATGACACAGTGGAAGGAGATAAACATTGAACAATACCGGTGACAGGGAGGAACCCTGTGGTACCCCAGTATTTTGCATATAAATTGTCGAACTTTTGCCTTTAAAATTTATTTGGCATTGACGATTGGCAAGGTAGCTAGTAAACCAATTCAATACTGTAGCTTGTATACCAATTGCTTGAAGTCTAGCTAAAAGAATCTCATGATCAAGCGTATCAAACGCTGCTGATATATCCAACATGATCAAAAGGTAATCAGAGTTAGAGTCAAATCCTCGTATATATGTATCAAAAGATGAAAGCAAAAGGGTCTCGGTTGAATAACCTTTTCTAAATCCATGTTGTTCTGGATGAAGAATATCATGTTCTGATAAATACTCTCTCAACTGATAGAGCACAGATGATTCAATTGTTTTTGACACCGAGGTGAGGGAAGCAATTGGTCTAAAATTTGTGAAGTCTAATGGCGAGGATGTTTTGTTTTTTTGAATTGGTGTGATTGATGCTAACTTCAATTGATGTGGAAAAATACCAGATTCCAATGATTGATTTATATTGAAACATATGGTTTCTGGGCAATAGTCACCCAATTCTTTAAAGATGGCTCCCGAACAGGGATTAAATGGAGAATTAGATGCCTTTTGTTTTTTTATTAATTTTTGAATGATATCATTTGAAACAGAATCGAAGGAACTCCAGCTGTGTCTCCCATGTAAAATTTACATGTTGGAAAGAGTTTAATTTTGTTGACTAATTTGTCTTTCTGGTATGTAATTAATTCTCTTGTTTTCAGGACATACCCACTAGCATGTAGCTTTTAGTACTGGGCCCACTGATAATCTTACCCTATTTCCCCTTTTTCCCAATGCTTCTTACCTGTATGCACCTCCTATGCCAGCTTCAGTCTGATGTTTGAAAGTGTGATGCCCTGTAATCTCACAAGATTGGCCAGTTCTGCATGTTCAAATGTCAGATTGATGCTGGCAGAATGAGACAGACATAGGTAAAAAAAAATGCTACTCTCATCGGTGAGGGCAGGGGCTGTTCTATAATGAGGCAAGGTGAGACAGCTGCCTCAGGCAGCAAAAATTTGAGGCGGAAAGAAAATACCCCCCCCAAAAAAAAAACAAACCACCTGGCAATTTTCTCACCTTGCCATACATCATTTAATTACATGTTGGCAGGATTCCCATCCATCACTGGTGGCCAAAAAAGGAGATAGTCCCAGGTGCCGGCGGCCTAGCCCGTCCCACTGGCAGATGAAAAAAAATAGGGCCAGCCTGCCATCTGCAGACCCCATCCCGTGGGCAGCTGAAAAAGAAGACGAGGGCCAGTGGGCCTTCAGAGAAGCCCATCCTGCTGGCGGACAAAAAAGAAGAGGAGGCTTTGCGGAGGCCAAAAACACTCAGCGGAGGCTGAAAAAGAAGCAAAGGCCCAGTGGGCCATCAGCGGAGCCCATCTCACCAGTAGCCGAAAATAAGAGGACCAGTGGCAGCCAAAGGTAAAAGAAGTCAATGATGCTGGCAACCAAAAAATATATAGAGAAAAAGCACATGCGAGTGAGGTAGAAGAGTGTGTGTTTGTCAGACCGCATATGCATAGGTGTGTATGGGAGCAAGCACATGCTTATGTGTGTGAGAAAGAACTTGAGACCATTTGTGTGCATGTGAGGGATAGTGTATGGGAGAGCATCTGCGCGCATGTGTGAGAGATAGCATGTTTGAGAACATCTGTGTATGTGAGAAAGCATGTATGACAGCATAAGTATATGTAAGAGAGAGCATGTATGAGACCATCTGTGTCTGTGTGAGAGAGCATGTGTGAAAGTATGTGTGTGTGTGAGAACATGTATGAGACCTTCTGTGTGCATGTGTGAGAGAAGAAGCAGGTGTGAGCATCTGTGTGTGAGAAAGAGCATGTGTGAGAGTATTTGTGTGCATATCTATGAAAGAGCATGTGTGAGAGCATCTGTGTGCATGTGTGAGAGCACCTGTGTGCATGTATAAGAGCATATGTGTGTGTATATGTGTGTGTGTATTTAAGAGGAGAAAGTTCACTCACCCTGCCTCCCTCCACACTAATCCACGGAAATCTCAGAGTGACTGGAAATCAAATTTTCCCAGGTATGGAAAGTGGGGATTTTAAAAATCCTTATTAGTTTTAATTATTGGGTGTTATTTGATGCCTACTATTTTATAATATTATTGATGTTTGGGACATTTTAGAATTGTATGAATTTTTTTATTATTGGCTGTTATTCTATTCATCAGTTGTTTTTAAAATATTCTTTTTATTAGCAGTATTTTACTATTATGATTGATGTTTTCTGTTCCTTGATTTTATTGTTTTGAGGTTATGACTTTTCTATTTTTCCATTGTTGCTCTGCATACAATCTGGCTTGTTGAGGTTTCCAGTTCATTTCTGTTTATGGTTTCTTTATTCTATATTTGGTGAAGGTCTGTCTGTGTTCTGCATGTATGTCTGAACTGAGGTATTCTGCTAGTATGTATTTTCTGTGTAAGAATCTGTGGCAGGCTGGCTTGTTCTGTTTTCCTAATATAAAGTGTATTGGTGTTTAGGGCCTGGTATAATATTTGCAGATTTGCCTTTTTAGAGTTAGGGGGTTTTACTGTTTGAGGACTGGTAATTAATGCTCTTTCAGGGTGAGAGGTTTAGTATTGTTGCGATCAGGTGGCGGACCCTAGGGCCGGCCTAGGAGAGCGAGAGGATGGTAGAAGAGGGCTCTCTGCTGCGAGGCAGAAGGCCAGTGGGTGGTGTCAAGCTGAGCTAGGAGGAGAGTCTTCACCCTGGAAGCCTGCGGACCCCCCGAGAGGAGCTTGTGAGGTCCCAGGCTGCTGGGACTTAGGTGATCACTGATGGGAGCACGACGCCTTCACCCTGGAGACCCGTGGGCCCCCTGAGAGGAGCTCGTGGGGTCCCGGGCCACTGGGACTTAGGAGATCACTGGAGACGAGACGAGGCAAGGAGGTCCGAGGTCGAGGCAGGTGGCAGGAACCGAGGTCAGGTCGGCGCCATTTTGAGTATTGGCATCGGACGGCGATTTTGAGTCTCAAAATGGCGCCGATCACCTTTGCCCTCACTATGACAGCGATCGGCGCCATTTTGAGACTCAAAATCGCCGTCCGATGCCAATACTCAAAATGGCGCCGATCGCCGTCATAGTGAGGGCAAAGGCGATCGGTGCCATTTTGAGTATTGGGATCGGACGGCCGGCGTGAAAGGAGGTAACTCCCGGACCCCCGCTGGACTTTTGGCAAGTCTTGTGGGGGTCAGGAGGCCCCCCCAAGCTGGCCAAAAGTCCCTGTGGGTCCAACGGGGGTCCCGGAGCGACCTGCCGTCCGGCGCCAGGGCTCAAAATGGTGCCGATAGCCTTTGCCCATACTATATCACAGGGGCTACCGGTGCCATTGGTCAGCCCCTGTTATATGGTAGGAGCACAAGATGGCACCGGTGACCATGTGACACAGGCTATCGGCGCCGTGATGAAACCGGCAAACGAGTGCAGTGATGGCTTCCTGACTCCCCGCTGGACCACCAGGGAGTTTTGGTAAGTCTTGGGGGGGAGTCAGGAGGGTGGGGGGGGGGTTTAAATTTTTATTTAGGAGGCCGAATAAAACAGAAATCTGTTTAATACGTGGGGAGTCGCGATGCGTTTCGCCTCCCCACGTATTTAACAGATAGCAAAAAATAAGTTGCGGATTACAAATACGTGGAAAATGGATGCACACCTCTAGAGATAGTGTCTAGATCAGGGGTCGGGAACCCATGGCTCGCGAGCCAGATATGGCTCTTTTGAGGGCTGCATCTGGCTCGCAGACAGTCGCCACACTTTCCCGCTGACCCAGCTGCTCCCCGGTCCTCCTCCGCCCGGGCTTAAAATGCTGTCAGCCCGGGCGGAACGTGGCAGGACAGCTGGAGTCAGCGGCACCGGCTGCTCTCTTCTTCCCGCCCCCCCCGCGGCCCGGAAGAGGAAGTGGAGAGTATCGGGTGTGTGTGCGGCAAGAAGAGGCCACGCTAGTGCGCTCGGCATCGGCCCGAAGAAAAGAAGACTGCAGCGCGGCTTGGAGGAAAATGAAGAGCTTCAACCGCGGCCGATGGGACTCCGCCTCCGCGAGGGCTGAAAATGAAGAGCTTAGCGTTGGGAGAAGGCTGCTGCTGCCGCGAGTTCCCGGGGTGGGGGTGGGGGAGTGAATGAGCGAGCAAACACAGCTTGCTCGCTCATTCACTCTCTCTCCCCCCCACCTCCACCCCGGGAACTCGCGGCAGCAGCAGCCTTCTCCCAACGCTAACCTCTTCATTTTCAGCCCTCGCGGAGGCGGAGTCCCATCGGCCGCGGTTGAACCTCTTCATTTTCCTCCGAGCCGCGCTGCAGTCTTCTTTTCTTCGGGCCGATGCCGAGCGCACTAGCGTGGCCTCTTCTTGCCGCGCAGGCACCCGATACTCTCCACTTCCTCTTCCGGGCCGCCGGGGGGGGGGGGGGGGGGCGTGTGTGTGTGTGTGTGTGTGTGTGTGTGTGTGAGTGAGAGATGCATTTCCACTTCCTCTTGTGTGTGTGTGTGTGTGTGTGTGAGAGAGATTGCATGTATGTGAATGATTGAGAGCCTGTACATGTGAAAGAGAGTATGTCTGTGATTGAGAGCCTGCCTGTGAGAGAGAGAGAGAGCATGAATGTAAGTTTACTATTGGGAACCTGTATGTGTAAGTTTGTGATTGAAAACATGTTTGTGTGACAGAGTATGTGTGTATGATTGAGATCCTTTGTGTGTGAGAGAAATCATGTGTATGAATGATTAAGAGCCTGTGTGTATAAGTAAGAGAGAGATCATGTGTGTCTGTGTGTGATTGAGAGCTGGTTTAGGTGATGGAGCATGTGAGTATGTGATTGAGAGCCTGTGTTTAAATGAGAGAGAGAGACCATGTGTGTCTGTGTGTGATTGAGAACTGATTTAGGTGAGGGAGCATGTGAGTATGTGATTGAGAGCCTGTGTGTAAATGAGAGAAAGAGAGGACATGTTTGTAAGCATGTGAATGAGAGTCTGTGTGTGAGAGAAAAAGACAGCATGTATTTATGTGATTGAAAGCCTGTGTGTGTGTGTAAGCGTGAAAAGATAGACAGCATGTGTGTAAATGTGTAATTAAGAGCCTATATAAGTGAGAGAGAAAAAACATGTGTATATGTGAGTACTGAGAGCATGTGTGTATAAGTGTGTCATTGAGAGCCAGTGTGAGAGAGAGCGCTGGTATGTGACTGAGAGAGGAGAAAGTTCCAAGCAAACCACCCAACCTCCTGCTAATTCAGAACAATCTCAGGACACCTGGATATCAAACGTTCCCAGGTATGCAGAGCAAAAAAAAAAGTGTTATCCTTATTATTTTTCATTACTGGGTCTTTGTGTCTGCTATTTTGAAATATTGTGTTGGTATCTGGAAATGTTTTATATGAGTTTTTAATTATTGGATATTCCACTCATCAGCTGTTTCGAAATATGTTCTTTTTGTTAGTACAGTTTTACTGCTGATGATTTTATATTTCTTGATTTGTTTTATAAGGATGGGTGATGTTTCTTTTTTCCTTTGTTACACTGCATACAGAGACTCTGGCTTGTTGCAGTTTCCAATTCAGTTTTTTCTGCATGCTTCTAGTTATGCGTTTTGGTCTCTTTATTCTATGTTAGGTGAGGGTCAGCACGTGGTTCAGGTGAGGTTTTCTGCTGGCGTGTAGTTTCTGTGTAGGACTCTATAGCAGCCTGACTTGGTCCGTTTTCCTAATAGGAGATGTATTGGTGTCTTAAGGCCTGGTGTAATATTTTCAGAGACTTATTGTACTTTAAAAGTGTGATCTTACATAAAATGCACACATTTACTTGTATTTAGTTTTAAACATATTGTATGGCTCTCATGGAATTACATTTTAAAATATGTGGCGTTTATGGCTCTCTCAGCCAAAAAGGTTCCTGACCCCTGGTCTAGATCGATCTAGAATAAAAACAAAAGAAAAAGCAAAAAGAGATCTGTTGAAAAATGAAAAACTGGGAAAAAGGAGAAAATGCAATCTTCAGCAATCTTCAAACGTTCCAATCGCTATTTACCTGGGGAAATAGAAAATCTGACAACATATAAAGGTTAGAGAAATTACAGCTCAATTGAAACTAAACAGTCTGCTATGAATTCAGCAAATTGCAGTCATAAAGCTACTTTTAGTTCTTTTATATGGCTGCGCCGCTAGGAGGCGCCATACTCATTAATATTCAGTTTCCACTCCTTTTTTTTTTTCGTGTATCTGTTTCTTCTGGAAGACACTCCTGCTACTCTTTCGCAGCTGGGGAAGGCACTCTTCTCTGGGAAATGACAAAACATTATTAACTTGGGCATGTGACTTACACATAAGGGCAATTTTAAGTTTGCAAGAAAAGGCTTGGGGATGTACTGTAAGTGTGCCAGTACGATGACCAAATCTCTGCTGCTAAATAACTGGTGTCTGAATATCTTGTAATTCCTTGCCAGTCCGTTGTTAAACTAAACACACAAATATCTGTGTTTAAACTAAACTGATCGATTCATTAAAATGGGGTCTGGAATCCCCTTCAAGGGGCCCTCATGGCAAGCAGAAGGCAGTTGTAATTTTTTTTATAACCTTCTTTCCCGGTGCTGCAGGAGCACTTGAAATGGCAAACATCAGAGGAACTGTTTAACATAAAGAATTAGCACCTTGGAACCAAAATATGAGAAATTAAATCAAATGGCCATCTACAAGGCCATTCTCACCATTTTCAAAAGTATTCTTGGGCCTGCAGTATGGGGCCCCAGGATCTACTGCCACATATGGGGGCCCGCAGCCGCCAGGCGGCAGGTGCGCTTGGGGGCCCAGACATTTTGGCTGTATGGGGCCTCAAAATTCCTGATGGCGGCCCTGGATCTCCATATTCCTCTCCGATTACACCATTCCACAAGACCGACAAGAGATGCTTACAAAGGATCACTTCAAGTACCTCCAGCCAAGACTACCAGACACATCACGCTTAGAGATCGGGCATTCTCCACAGCCGGTCCAACATTATGGAACTCCATTCCCCCCGATCTTAGAATGGAACCCAACATTTCAACATTCAAGAAAAGACTCAAAACGTGGCTGTTCACACAGGCCTTCCCTAACTCCAACTCCATCTAACTCCCTTCATGCAACAAGCTCCGCTAGCATTAGCGTTAATAACCACCTTTCACAATGTTATTTATACTTGTATATAACTATCTGATCTTCATTTCCTCTCTCATTCCAAGTTATTGTTTTCCTTGTTATATGTAACTGCTTTTCTGCACTATTGTTTAAATGGTAAAGTTTATTATAATTTCACCCCTGTTTCTTGTGAACCAGCATGATGGGACCACCGTCTTGAATGTTGGTATATAAAAAACTTAAATAAATAAAATAAAATAAATAAAAAATAAATGATTTAATGAAAATAACCTTTAATCACAGAGGCTGCACAAAAAGAAATTACTCAGGATCCTGGAATAACACAAACAGCAGAAGAGAAGAATTGTACAGGACAGAAACTTTGGAAACTAAGGCAATTAGCACAACAGGCAAGGAAGAGGGAGGGAGTAAGGCTTGGTGACGTCAGCCCAGCACAGGCAGGTACTGAACTCAACAGGAAGGAATGCCAAGCTCAGACTACAATTCCCATCAACCAGCACGAGTAAAACGGGAGGGGGAGAATTGAATAGAGGATCTCTGATGCCACCTCTTTTTGTTAGTTTTGTTTTATAAAAAAAAAGACCAGCCATGCTGGCAGGTTCAATATAAAACAGTTTTTAAGATAGGGCAAATACACTATGTTCAAATGCAAATGAAAGGGAATCAATTAAACAGAGTTAATGAAATCTAAAGAGTAAATGAAAATAACCTGAAATCACAGAGCTTGGAATAACACAAGCAGCAAAGGAAAGAATGGCACAGGACGGGGGCAAACATTCTTGAATGTGCATTTGTTAAAGAAAAAACAAACAACTTTAAACAGAGAGAGAGAGAGCTCTCAAGGTTCATTTTTTTTTTTTGTAAAGACACAGCACTGGCCTGAGAGGCATCGAGCAGTGGTCTGAATTGAAGGCAGGGGTAAAGGGAGGAGTGAGGATTCAGCACGGCAGCCTAGCACTAACAGGGACAGACACAGATCTGGGAATGCTGAAGGGGAGGAGGCAAGTCCACCCCATGCAAAAACTGCAATTCCCATCAAGCACCAAAAATCCCAGAATTTGCAAAGGAGCACAGGTGTAAGAAATCAAACAGATAATTAAATGAAAGTAACTTTAAATCACAGAAGTTGCACAGAAACTAACTGGAACTGAAAAATAACAGACCATTTGTAGTCAGAATCGTAAAAGACAGGGCAGTCGGAAGTTTCTTAACTCAGCAGAAAGGAATGCGGAGGGAGGGGGTCAACTCGCTCCGCACGAAAACTTCAAGACAAGCTAATAGTACCTTTCTCTGCCTGGGACAAGGAATTTGGAAGGGAGGGGCAAGGAGTGAGAGTTTCTCGCTCCTGAGAACAAAGGAACTGAGCTACAGCATAGGGAATTAGAACAGGCTTGGAGAATTAGCAATTAAAGCGAGATCCACAATGCAATTGACGAGATAGATTTCCAGAACTACAGCATTTAATCAGAGCAAATAAAAACAGCTTTGAGCACTCTTAGCAGATGCAGGCAGAATGAACTGAAGTACTTGCAAATGCAGCGAGAAGGGAGGGGGTGATGGGGGATTTAGAACATCTGTCACTAGAATTCCAAACTGCTGCAAAAGTCTTAAGCAAAGTTTTAAATGATGCAGAACAAAAACAATGTAGTAATGAGCACCGTCCTAAGTAGCTCGGTGTTATACATACGCACGCACGGGGCAACAACTTGAAGAGTTTTTATAGCTTCCTAGTACAATGTAATTTGAAACCAACACAGACAGGCAAAGGAAAGCAATTCAAAGAAGCACTAACTGCAATTAAACTAGCCACGCTGTAGAGAAGTACAGGGGTGCAATAAACCTGGCAAGCTAACAAATCTTAGCAGCAGCAAATGAAAGAAAATACACAGGCAACTTGAACATCAATCAAATCAACACTTTTAAAACTTAAAAATTCAGTCTCATACATACCAAACAAATGAATGCCGCACCTCACAATCAGCGTCCTGAGTTGAAAGGATGAAGCTATACCAACACTGACATTCGGACTACAGCCACAAACTGAAACACTCCCTCCGACAGAAGGAAAGCAAATGGCGAAAAACACCAACACAGACATCCCTCTCTGCTTACAAACTCGCACTCCACCAATACAAAAGCGCTACATTAAAAACAAAAAGGGACTTCTTTGCACAGAAGATCCACCATATTATCTTTGATTCCAAAGCCCTCTTTGCCTATGTATCTAATTTAACGCAAACCATGACTCCTGACATCCCTGCCAACCTAGCACAAGAAAAAGCAGAGGAGTTCGCCCTCTTCTTTAGCAACAAGATCTCCAACCTAATAACACAGCTGAGAACCAACACTTCAACGCCATCCAACACATACTTCCACCACAACAAAGACATTACTTACAATCCTTTGAACCCATCACTACTTCTGAGATACTCTCTACACTGAAGAAAATGAAACCTTCATCTCACCCTTTAGACCACATCCCATCCAAACTTCTCCTGCTAATACCAGACACAATCTCCAATGCTTTGACAGACATTATTAACTGTTCTCTAGCACAAGGAATCTAACCGGACGACCTGAAAATTGCATCCATCAAACCGCTCTTAAAAAAAACCAACTTAAATCCTAATGATCCTACCAATTTCCGTCCTATATCCAATCTCCCTTTCCTAGCTAAGGTAATGGAAAAATTAGTCAACTCCAGACTCTCAGACTACCTCGAAGAACATAAAATTCTGTTCCCATCCCAATATGGCTTCAGAAAAGCTTTAAGTACTGAATCACTACTAATTTCACTGACTGACTACCTCATCATGGGCTTGGACAAAGGTCACACTTATTTACTGATCCTCCTGGACCTCTCAGCCGCCTTTGACACGGTTAACCACTCCACCCTACTAATTCAATTAGCAAACATCGGAATAACAGGAACTGCACTATCATGGTTCAAATCGTTCTTAGGGAACACAAAATACAAAGTCAAAATTCACAACAAAGAATCTCAACATTACTCTTCATCTACGGGAGTTCCACAGGGCTCCTCCCTTTCACCAACGCTCTTTAATATCTACCTGCTCCCTCTTTGCCAACTGCTAACCAACTTAAACCTTAAACACTTTCTGTATGCAGATGACGTCCAGATAGTCATCCCCGTCAAGGAATCATACACCAAAACTCTAGAATTCTGGGAAACTTGTCTTCAAAAAATTGATGGACTCCTCTCAAACCTTAATCTAATACTAAACTCTTCAAAAAGCGAACTCCTCCTAATTTCATCTGAAAACAGTAACATCGACTCAAATCCTCCACCCAATTTACAAACTCCACAAGTAAGAAACTTGGGAGCTATCATGGATAACAGGTTAAACCTAAAAGCATTCATAAATCAAACTACTAAGAACTGCTTCTATAAAATCCAAGTCTTAAAAAGAATAAGACCACTCTTCCATTTTCATGACTACAGAACTATTCTACAATCAATAATTTTTGCTAAACTAGATTACTGCAACTCTTTGCTATTAGGTCTTCCATCATCTCACACCAAACCCCTTCAGATGGTCCAAAACACGGCTGCGAGAATATTAACTAACACACGGAGAAGAGACCACATATCACCAATCCTCAAAGATCTGCACTGGCTGCCAATTCACTACAGAATCATATATAAGTCCATAACCATTATTTACAAAGCTATACATCAACACTCTCAGCTCAACCTTCAAATTCCTCTCAAAAAATTCACGTCCAAAAGACCAATCAGAGAGTCCTATAGAGAAAACCTACAAGTACCACCCTCCAAATCCATGAGGCACATAACCGCCAGAGACAGGGCTTTCTCCACTGCAGGACCAACACTGTGGAACTCCATCCCACCGGATTTGCGACAGGAACCCTGCCTTCCTACATTTAGGAAAAGACTTAAAACGTGGCTATTCATGAAAGCCTTTCCTGAACTAAACTGAACCTATTCCATTATTACCTATTCGCTCAGACTATGCCTTAATCTTAGTAATTAATATCACTACCTCATAAGGGCAATTATTCAACGCTATAAGCACATTGACTGGCATATATGTTATCTATATTTAAACCCCTGCTTCTTTTCTCTGATCCAAGTTATATTTTCTCCCTTGTTTTATTGTAACTGCATTCCTTAGCCTTCTCTTGTTTAATGTTTTTACTACTATTACTATTATTATTATTATTATTACTTAGATCAATGTTATTCTCTGCCTTTTGTTCCCTATCTACTTGTTAATTGTAAACCGACATGATGCGATATTTATCGCGAATGCCGGTATAGAAAAACTTAAAATAAATAAATAAATAAATAAATAAATTCAGTAGATTAGGGGTCAGAGCTCCCTGCCATGACCTTAATTAGGAGTCAGAGCTCTGTGCCATGACCTTACTTAGCTAGAGGTGGCCGCAAACCTACCTATCAGGACAGAAGATACCCAGGGAGGGGGTCGCAAAATCCCTCTTCAAGGAGCCTCACATGGGGCATCCCAGCGGTGCCTCCAGATGTTAAAAGTGGTAACCTCTGACTAATTAACTAAGGGGGTAATTTTCAAAAGGAGTTACATGCGTAAATGTAGCTACTATTGTAGCAATTTTCAAAAGCCATTTACTCAAGTAAAGTGCCCTTATTTGAGTAAATCCTATAGACAAGTCAATGGCATATTTTGTAGCAATTTTCAAAAACCCACTTACTCAAGTAAAGTGAATTTACTCCAGTAAATCTGGTTTTTACTCAAGTAAATGCTTTTTAAAATCAGGCCCTAAATGAATACCAGCTTCAAATAGTTTAAAAGATTTATTAATGGAGGAAAGCATTAGTTCCTCCATGGAGAAGCAACACAAAACAAGTG
The DNA here is from genome assembly GCF_901001135.1 of Rhinatrema bivittatum. Taxonomy (NCBI): domain Eukaryota; kingdom Metazoa; phylum Chordata; class Amphibia; order Gymnophiona; family Rhinatrematidae; genus Rhinatrema; species Rhinatrema bivittatum. The sequence goes on from NC_042617.1 coordinate 191,173,451, forward strand.
GAAAATGATTCTAAGCTTGCTCAAAGATCTGACGTGCTTGCTCAGCCTTATAAGGGTTTTGGTTCCGCTGATACCAGACATCTGCATAATCCACACCCATTACCTTTAATAGCCAATCAATAAATTTTTAGCATGTGTGTGTGCGTGCTCTCACTATAGGCCGGAGCCTCTTGTTATCAATAGTAGAGAATAAGACAAAGTTAGTTCCGTCCTCCCAGGAATGATGTCATCTGTGCTGGATAATTCTCTGGTAAGCTTAGTGATCATTGTGTTTCATAGTGCTAGAGATACATATGCAGGATATATGCAATTCACTATTCTACACTAGTAAGGGCGGTGAGTGGCGCCACTTTAGCAGAGTAGTGAGGAATGAATTGTCTATAAAAGTTTGCAAAGCCTAAGAAGCGTTGCAACAATTTCAAGCCTCGGGGGCGAGGCCAATCCCGAATAGCTGCCACCTTCCCAGGGTCCATTTGGAAGCCAGTTGCAGAAACTATGTATCCGAGAAAGGGGAGAGACTCTTGCTCAAACATACACTTTTCTAGCTTAGCATATAAGTGGTTATCTCGGAGGATTTGAAGAACTTGCCTCACATGTTGTCTATGGGATTTCAAGTCTTGAGAATAGATAAGCACGTCGTCCAAGTATACTATAACAGACGAATGGAGAATGTCTCGAAGTATCTCATTCATTAAATGCTGGAAGACCGCAGGGGTGTTACACAAGCTGAACGGCATTACAAGGTATTTATAGTGTCCATCCCTGGTGTTGAATGCCGTCGTCCACTCATCCCCAGGATGAATACGAACCAGGTTATAGGCACCCCGTAGGTCTAGTTTGGTGAAAATTCTCGCCCCCTGAAGTCTGTTGAGAAGTTCGGGGATCAATGGTAGCGGATAGAGGTCTCGCTTGGTGATGGCGTTTAGGCCCCGGTAGTCAATGCAGGGCCTTAAGGAGCCATCCTTTTTCCCCACAAAGAAGAACCCAGCCCCCGCTGGTGATTTCGAAGGTCGTATGAAACCCTTAGCAAGGTTCTCTGTTATGTACTCCGACATAGCCTTGGTTTCTGGTAATGATAATGGGTACACTCTCCCGCGAGGTGGCATAGCTCCAGGTACTAGTTCAATCGCGCAATCAAAAGGACGATGTTGGGGAAGGATCTCCGCCTTCTTTTTGGAGAAGACATCAGCGAAGTCTGCATATACCGGTGGAGGTCTTACTTCTGTGTGCAGGAGGGGAATGCTGGGAGCCCGAGGAATCTGGAGACAGTTGTCAAAACAAAAGGAACTCCATCTAACGATTTGCAGAGTGTCCCAGTGGATTACTGGTGAATGAAGGTGTAGCCAGGGTAGACCAAGAATTACCGGGTGTACAACTGTTTCCAGCACTAGAAAGGAAATCCTTTCTGAGTGTAGAGTCCCGGTCTGAAGGACGAGAGGTTCTGTGGTGGCAGAGATACTCCCTGGAAGGAGTGTTCCCCGAATGGAGGTTATTCATAGCGGTGTCTTTCGGGGAAGCACAGGAATGCGCAATTGCTGCACCAAATCGTTCACAATGAAATTACCGCCCGCTCCAGAGTCAATAAAGGTGAGAGTCTCAAAGGTACCACCGGGATATTCCAAGGTGACAGGTACAGTATATTGAGGAGCAGAAGTAACGCTACCTAGGAGTAACTCCTCAGGACCTCCCTCCTTACACTGGGCCAGGAAGTGCCCCTTTGCTCCACAGTAGAGGCAAAGACCCAAAGAGCATCATCGTCGTCGACGCTCCTCTGCCGATAAAGAGGTATTCCCCAGTTGCATGGGCTCTTCAGAGGTCGTTTCTGAGGGGGCCGAACCTTGGTGATGAGCTGTGGTCAGCGGTTTAGAGAAGGCTGGAGCCAGCGATACCATGCGCCGAAGGGGACGGTATTCTTTGGCCCTTTGCTGCAAGCGACGGTCAACTCTCCCCGCCAAGTCTATCAGTGCGTTGAGATCGTCCGGAACGTCGCGAGTGGCCAGGTCATCCTTTATTCGCGCCGCTAGTCACTCCAGAAAGAGCGCCCTAAGGTATCCTCACGCCAGCCCACTTCGAGGGCAAGGGTCCGGAAATCAATGGCGTAGTCCGCTAGGGAGCGTGACCCCTGCTTTAACTGCAATAGTTCTGAAGTGTGGTAGCCAGTCGTGCTGGTTCATCGAATGCTTGTTTAAAGCTGGTCACAAACTGGGACAGGTCGTCTAGGAGCAGATCGCTTCGTTCCCACATGGGAGAGGCCCACAACAAGTCCTTTCCGTCCAACAGAGACAAGATGTAGGCCACTTTTACGGAATCCGTAGGAAACTGGTTGGGAGCAGGGATGAAACATTGGTTCAGAAAACCCCGACAGGTCTTGGCCTCCCCGGAGTAACGGGAAGGTGCCGGCAGCTGAGTGGAAGTGTTGACGCTTACCACCGACGGGGGTGCTGGAACCTGGGGGGCTTCCATAGGTACTGCATCTTGGCGGTTGGCCAGTCGTTCCACGGTGGCCGCCAGCACATCTAAGCAATGCTGCTGTTGCTATAATCATTGGGCCATACCCGGAATGGCCTGGAGGCCTGACAAGTCCGCCGAGTCCATGGCCTTGCAAACTGTTGCGGTCAGGTGGTGGACCCTTGGGCCGACCTAGGAGAGCGAGAGGATGGTAGAAGAAGGCTCTCCGCTGCGAGGCAGAAGGCCGGTGGCCGGTGGGCGGTGTCAAGCCGAGCTAGGAGGAGAGTCTTCGCCTTGGAAGCCTGCGGACCCCCCGAGAGGAGCTCGTGAGGTCCCAGGCCGCTGGGACTTAGGTGATCACTGATGGGAGGACGACGCCTTCAGCCTGGAGACCCGTGGGCCCCCCGAGAGGAGCTCGTGGGGTCCCGGGCCGATGGGACTTAGGTGATCACTGATGGGAGGATGACGCCTTCAGCCTGGAGACCCGTGGGCCCCCCAAGAGGAGCTCGTGGGGTCCCGGGCCGCTGGGACTTAGGAGATCACTGGAGACGAGACAAGGCAAGGAGGTCCGAGGTCGAGGCAGGCAACAGGAACCGAGGTCAGGAACAGGCAGAAGTCAGGAATCGAAGAAGCAGGCCGAAGATCCGGAGGCAAGGGTCCGGATACGGAACTGGAGATCCAGGCAAGAGCAGATGATCCGAACTGGAGTCGAGGGTCCAAGCAGGAGTCAGAAATCCGAACGAGAGGCAGGAATCTGAACTGGAAGCAGGGATCCAGGCACTGCAGCAAGAGGAACTTGTTGCAAGGCAATTCCCTGTAAGCAGACGCCAGCTTAAATACAAGCCGGCGACTGATGTCATTTCGGGGGCGGGCCGCAATCCAGTGGGAAAAGCCCTTTAAATTGGGCTTCTCTGCTCACGCGCGTGTCCCGAAGGGGAGGGGTCACGTTCAGGGTCTCGGCGGCGTCTCCCTCATGCAGACGCTGCCGCGAGCAGGTCGGAGCAGGCCCAACAAGGAGCGTGCCTCGTTGTGGACCCCCCGAGAGGCGATTCCCCCCGCGCTGCTGGCCCGGAGCAGAAGGTAAGGACCCGGTCGCAAGCCGTGCGACCGGGACCGCAACAAGTATGTTGTAATTGTGATTCAGTTTACGCTGGTCTTTCTGTGCGCAGAGCCACACCAACATGCATTACTATAGGCTTAATACCATATGCAATCTAAATGTGTTTTTTTGCAGAGTTGTGATATTTTTACCTCAGAAGGCTGTTCTCCCAATGTTATTTTTTATGGAAAATTGATTATTATAAATGCAGAATTTTTAATTGTGTGCGATGAGGTCATAAGGGGGGCATGGGCACAAAATTGCAATGTTCACTCTAATGCCCTTGCACCAGCCCAGAGAGTGTGCAACACAGAGACCCCCATTATTCTCCAATCTTCTACTTCTTCAGGGGAAAATGCTGGGGAAAAGCTAGGAAGCAGTATGGCAGGGAGTATGGGAGGGTTGCCAGCTTCCTAGAAACATTATCACTGACACTCTATCTGCTACTCCTCTGGGAACTGATGACCCCTGTTTACCCCCTTCCACAGCATTTGAAATAACCAAAATGGCCAGACTACAAAGAGACTCCCCTTGCCCCTCTTGATAATTTAACCTAAACCAGGGGGCTGGGGGGGGGGGGAGGGGAGGGGGTGGTACCATCTTATTCCTCATCTCAGGTAGAAGATTTCCTTGAGCCACCCATGGGTGAGGGGCTGTGGGAAGCAAGGATTATGTAAAATTTGGTTTTGCTTGTCACTGCTTGATCCTGGATGCACTTGGTGAAAAATGTGAATAGAGAAAAAGCAAGTTATTCACTCCTTTATATCTTGAGCCTAGGGAAACCCACTTTTCCTGCAGACTGTGGCAGCTTTTACACCATTAACTTCACTCCACAAGCAGTGTCCAGAAAACAGGCATGGGAGATAAGTATCAGCCTTGGCCTTGGCCACTTCCAGTTCTAGAAGCAAATCTCCAAATTCTTGTAGCTTATGATTGTCTATGTTTGAGATTTTTAGAAAGTTGTCAGTTCTTTGAAGAAGAGCAGAGGTATCACCGGGGTCGGAGAAGTTGCCGCCGGAAGAGAAGGCGTGGCTTGGTTAGCTGTAGCGTCCAGCCACGCATTGAGGCGTTCAATGGAGGTCGCCAGAGCCTCAAGGAAAACCAGGAAGTACTGCTGCTCCTTAATTTTATGAGCGAGTCCAGAAATGGCCTGAAGCGCTGAAGCCTCCACTGAGTCCATGGCCTTGGCAACCTGTTGTGCTTGTGGACCCTTGGACCGAGGGGGAGTTGACGCTACCTGTGGGGAGGAGTCCTACAGGTCCCCACCATCTGTAGACAAGGCAGAACCCCTCTGGAGATTCACCACTACCAGCCCACATTCCCCATAGGTTGAGTCCTCGGGTGCCGGGACCGGCTGGGGTCGAGGCAGACGGTGTATCTCGTTGTCAGATTCCAGGCAGGGGTTGACACAGGCGGCATATCTTGTGGTCGGATTCCTTAAAGGGCCAGGGGCGGATCCCAGCTCTGCACCGTGCCCTGTTTGAACGCTGCTCAAAGGAAGGCCCTGCTGCACTTCCTTGTCTTGTCAATTGGGTCGATCACCCTGGGATTCCTAGTTTGCCTCTGCGTTTCCAGTCCTTTGTTCCAGTCTTGTTCCAGCCTTGTTCTAGTGTTGTTCCAGTCTTGTTCCAGCATTCTACTGTTCCAGTGTCCTTCAGTTCCAGCGTCCTCCTGTTCCTGCGTCTCCCCAGGTAGTACCTCTCGGGCTGTCTGCTCAGTACTGACCTCTGCCTGTTCTTGACTACATTGATAGCCGCCTGGATTTGACCTCTGCCTGATTACTGACTACATCTGCATGCTGCCTGGAACCGACCTCTGCCTGACCTCTGACCACGTCTGACTGCTGCCTGGAACCTGATCCCTGCTTTGGCTGACTATCCACGGACTGACCACTGGTATTGACCCCTGCTTTGGCTGACTATGCTACATTAACTCTGGCCTTGATCCTTGCCATTCATTCAGAAACTCTCTTCTGGCCTTCACTGGCACCTTGGACTTCTAGCCTGAATATCGACCATACACCCTTGATCGTGGTGGGCATATCTTTGAACTTTCTCTCAAGGAGATCCTGCGAGGCCCACCTAAGACCAAGCGGCCCGGGTAACCAAGGGCTCAACCTGAGGGAACCCTGGGTTGCTAGTGGTGAAGCTTCAGCTAGCCTCTGTCTCCTTTTGTGCTCCGCCTCCTGGTGGCAGGTGCTCTCTGGGTCCGACCAGAGAGCCTACCAATCCTGCACTAGGCCAAGGGTCCACCTCATGGCTCAACACTTAGGGCTGTCTGTGGTGTGTAGTGTTAAAGTGTCACTCCTAATAGGAATGGGTTAATCTTGTTGATGATACTGAAAATTAGAGTTAATTCTTTATTATGAATTATGGATTGTACAGGAAGCTAGTGCAGTGCTATCAGCGAGGGGGTGATGTGGTCAAATTTCTTTGCCCCTATTAAGAGTCAAGCAGAGGCATTTTGAAGTAACTGTAGTGGTTTTAGTAGTCCTGAGGGTAGGCCTTGTAACAGGAAGTTGTAGTAGTCTAAATGTGAAAATATTAGGGAGATCACGTGATGCAGTGAAAGGGAGCAGACTATCTCTCCCTTCTCGGAGCCCCCCCCCCCCCCAATTCCACATCTAGCCCCATCTGCTACCGCCAAGGCGCCGGGACCTTTTTCCTACCTCCTGTTTTAATAGTGAAGATCCACTAATCAACCTGTGAGGTGAGATGGCATCCCACCTGCAGAAAAATAAAGATGAAGACAGGGATAAGGCCCGACCTACTGACCAGCCTACCGATAATGATGAGAGGGTGCCCGAATCCATGCAGATGGGGGTGCTTGCCGATATAAAAGTGGTGATTCAGGAGACTATTCGGTCCGAGCTCCTTCTCATCTCCTCTAAACTAACGGAGCTTTCTGCCTCCATCACTACTTTTGAAACTCGGTTTGCAGACGTGGAACAGCACGTATTGGATTTGCAAGATGGCCACCATGCCATGTTATAGGATATCGCCTCTCTCAAATCCTCCCTGGCCAAGCAGTCAGAACGGCTTGAGGATCTGGAAAACAGATCCCGCCGTTCAAATCTTCGCTTCATGGGACTGCCCGAATCTATAGGGGAGAGAGAGCTGGCGGGATTCCTTGAGTCATGGTTAACCCTTGTGCTTGGGCTGGCTCAGACCCTCGGCCCGCTGTACATCGAGCGTTCTCATCATCTAGGCCAAAAATGAGCAACGAACGTCCGGCCCCGAGAAGTGATAGCCAAGATCCTCAAATATGCACATAAGGCGGGAATTCTGGCAGCGCTTCGTTCCGGCAAGCTGTTGACCAATGAAAACCAGAAGGTCCTTGTCTTTCAAGACTTCTCCGTGAGCGTGGCACAGCAGCACCGAGTCATGGCGCCATTTTGTGCAACATTGCATTCTTTGGGAGAGAAGGCTGTCCTGATTTACCCAGCGCGGTTTCAGGTGAGCACTCCCACTGGCACACGATGGTTCATGGATCCGGAGGCTCCTCAGGGTTACATTTCTGAATGGGAAGCCCTTCACCCGTCCTCTGCTGGCGTCTCATGAACAGGGCCAACAGGGTTCGGGATCTGTACCATATGCTTCTGGAGGAGGTTAGCACTCCCGTAGCTTCAAAATGGAGGACAGTTTTTCTGCACTGACTTGGCGCATAACTTTTTTTTTTCATTATTGTTACTTAATTTTCCTTTTCAGGGACCACAGGGACTTGACTACCTGTCCTCTGCCAGCCTGTCTTGCCCCTATCAACACCATAGGGACTAGAGTACCTCTACTCTTTCAGCCTATCTTGCCCCTATCAACACCACAGCGACCTGACTACCTCCACTCTGCCAGCCTGTCTTGCACCTATCAACACCACTGGGACTTGACTACCTCTCCTCTGCCAGCCTGTCTTACCCCTACAACACCACAGGGACTTGACTATCTCTCCTCTGCCAGCCTGTCTTGCCCCTATCAACACCATAGGGACTTGACTACCTCCGCTCTGCCATCTTGTCTTGCACCTATCAACACCACATTGACCTGACTACCTCCACTCTGCCAGCCTATCCTGCCCCTATCAACACCACAGGGACTTGACTACCTCTCCTCTGCTATCCTGTCTTGCACCTATCAATACCACAGCGACCTGATTACCTCCACTCTGCCAGCATGTCTTGCCCCTATCAACTTTCTGCCACTCTGCCTTGCTGCCATATAGCAGACGACTCTACTCCTTGTGGTGTTTTTGCCACTATCATGGTTCCTCAGTGTGTTGATGCTAGTCTTTCTGCTTTATTCCTTTATCAGCTACTTGTGGTTTTTTTCTGACACCATTTGTGCTTGCTATGTTCCCCCTTCATTGTGCTGTAGGATGTTAATGCCACTTCTCTTGCCACTTTGCCTGTCGTGCTGCCTTCGAGGGTTCATGCAACTGTAATCGGTGCTCTCTTTTGAAACTGTAGTGTGTTTTTGACACTCTCGCTGCTGCTTTGCACCTCTGTTAAAGCACTCTTGCCACTCCTGGTACCCCTTTGCCCCTTTACGGTGCCTTAGGCTATTCATGCCACTTTGGTGCCACTTTGCCACAGTCTAAGTACCTTGGAGCTCTTTTCTCATTCTGATGATTGCTCCCCAGAAGTTTCATCTGAATTGAAAAGAAAACCCCAATTCTGCAGCCAAAAATAGGCTGCAAATACTTCCCCCATTGATTTTAATGGCAAACGAAAACCGAATGAAACTAATAAATGAATAGATATTTTTTGTAATGAAACTAATGAAACGAATTGGGGTCCCAATGAAATGAAAAAACGAACCGAAACACATTTTTTTCTTCTGATCATCCCTAGTAACAGGACACACCTGATGTGAAAGTCCCTGCACTGTGGACACCAAATGGTTTTGAATTACAAGTCCAAAATGCAATATAAATAACTATCACACCTCAATTATATCTCCCCTTCAGAGACTGTAAATGACCATCATACTGGGCATCATCGTTAGTGTAAAAACACTTGTCAAAACTCTGCCATGCTTTTTTAAATCATCAGTCATTTTTTAGTCTTTCATGCGTACACCCATGTTATTATTAAAAATTGTTCCTTTTTACTTTTTCTTTTTTTTAACATTTACCCAATGGTTACATAGTGCAGTGAATTTCACCTCTAGTGTTTTTAATTAAATCAAATTTGCTCGTATTCACTAAAGAGCATATTCAAAAATGGGAAATTGTCCACTTAGCTGTATAGTGTAGGAAATCAAACACATCTCCAATGACAGTGATTCCTTATGCCCAAACCATTATCGGCCCAAATTCGCTTGTTTTTTAACCGTTAATCCATTGCCCAGGATTGCCTCTTAATTCATTGCCCAGGATTGCCTCTTAAATCATTGCCCCACACAGTCCGTGTTTCGGAATGCTTTCCTTTGTCATGGGGCAGTAATCTCTACAAACGTAACACAGAAAAAATTTTTAGTCTTCAGTTAATTCTAACATTGAAACAGAGTAGAAAAAAATCAGTTATAACTTACTCCAGCATATCTGCCTCTTTGGCGTATAAGGTTCATGTGCCAGTTATGTCTACCGGAAGTCAGGCTGCATGGATAGCTTTTTCAACCCCCTACTTGTCAAACATCCGTGGTACTACTCATATGATTGAATACCACTCAATAGCTGAATTTAAACCACCAGGATGAATGCTATTTAATCTGTATATCCATTCTTGATCCCTTAGGTTTAATAAAAATTGCGGATCTCCCCCCTGCCATTCATGGTAATCTTGTCAATGACCCTCCACTTGAGAGCCATGAAACTGAGAATGTTCAAAACGGTGAGCAATGATCGGTGCTTGTAGTTTGGCAGTAGTTAAACAGATACTATGTTCAGTTAGCCGTGTACAAGTAGAACATTTAGTTCTCCCGATATAATATTTATCACAAGGACATATAATTAAATAGATCACATGTGTGGTAGTGCAGTCTGAATGAACCTTTGCTGTATGACAATGTCTGTGTCTGGGGGGTGATATAGTGCTCGTTATTACCTTCCTTACCACAAAAAGGTATACAGCAGAGCATGCACTGTTTATGCGTACATTTACTGCACACCGGCTTTTGACACAAGTAAGCTTGTGCTTCCACTCTTTACTATGGAGGCCTCAGAAAAGTGAATATGTAGGATGTGGAGAACATGGCCTCGTGCTTTGTAACCATAATATTACATCTTGCCCTGACACTGTTGATTCATTTAGTCTACAGGGGGGTTGTTAACATTGCCTGCATCTGAGTTTATATATGCTGTAGCACTTTGCCAGGTGAGTAAATATCTGCCTGTAGTGTACACACCAACCCTGCCCCTAGCACCTGAGGCCCTCCCACTCAGTACTTGCAGTTTGCCTATTTGTACTTGAGTTTGGGGGAGTGCCTGTTTAGAAGAGCTTCAGCTGCCAGGGAGGCTATGATGTTTTGGGGATGGGGGGAGTAAGATCATGTCCATGGATTTAGGAGATGCTAGGATGGAGGAAAGGAGGAAGTGCGTGCATGTTATAAAATCGGGGGTCGGCACATGCAAGGAGGTGCACAATTGTGCACCCTGCGCGCGCTGACACCCACGGGCTTCCCCCTTTCCCTCCCCCTAAATTAACCTTCCCACCCCTTCCCTTAACCTATCCCCCCCAGCCCTATCCTAATCGCCCCCAAAACTTTAATTTACCTTCTGCGCCTACCTTGGGGCAGGCGTAGGATGCGCGCACCGGCAGCCTGCCGGCACACGATCCCCCAGCACAGCGGCAAATGGCCACGGTGCCAGAGGCCTCTAGCCCCACCCCTGCTCCTCCCCAGATCGTCCCTTTTGTAAAGCCCCAGGACTTAGACGCATCCCTGGGCTTTACACATGTTGGCGGGCCTTTATAAAACAGGCCCAGCATGCGTAAACCCCCTTTGAAAACCAGACCCATACCGTCTCCCTCAATCTCACATGCTCAGTTCACTTACACAAACACAGGCTGTCTCTGACTTGCTCTTGCTCAGTATGGTGCACATACACACACACACACACACAAACATACAGACACATACAGGCTGTCTCTCACTTTCATATGCTCAGTCTCACCCAGGCATGCCCACACAGGCTGTCTCTCAGTCTCAAGTGCTCAGTCTCATACAGGCACATTCACACATACATGCTGTCTCACTTTCACATGCTCAGCCTCACACAGGTAAACATACCCACAGGCTCTCATCCTAATGTACTCAGTCTCACCCAGGCACACACACACACAGGCAGTCTCTTACTCTCACATGCTCAGTCTCACACAGATACACAAACACAGGCTGTCTCTCACTTTCATGTGCTCAGTCTCACACACGTACACACCCACAGGCTGTCTCTCAGTCTTACATGGGAATTAGAACTGCTATAGTAGGAAAATTTGCTATATAGATTCAAAGGGGTAGATATTTAGAAGCTAGCTGGGTATCTAAGTTAGCCAGATAGAAATATCCAGCTAACTACGAGGGTCATTTATCAAAATGTGTTAGGGCTTTAGCCTAGTGCCTGCAATAATGCCATAATGCATGCAATAAACACTGCATCGCGAAATGCATAAGCAAATTTTATTCAAGTGGGGAGTTTGGGTAGAGTAAATGGAAATGAGCAGGGGCGGATTGAGGGAAAATAGTGGCCCGGGGGATTTTTCTCCATACTGGCCCATGGGTACCCAATTACATATACAATATAATTTACATATATAATTTACATATATATGTACACACCCCTATATTTCGGCATGGTCCTCCTGTATCAACATAGTACTATTTGCCAAAACTCAAAGAATAACAACCCCACCTATGAAAAAGAATACCACAAATATTACACCAGAATCTAAAATATCAATACACCTCCTATCAGGAAAACAGAACAGGCCAAGCTACTACAGATCCCTACAGAGAAACCACATGCTAAAAGAATGCTTCATCTCAGTCTTTGCATGCAGAACACAAACTCTCACCAAATACCGAATAAAGCCACAAAGTATAAATAGAAATGTGCAGACAAAAACTAAACTATAAAACGTATCACGCCAGACTCTATACAGTGCAACAATGGAAAAACAAAAATGTTACCATTCCTCATGAAACAATCAATAGAATCAAGATATATGAATCATGAACATAATTATAAAATCATACTAATAAAATAATTTCAAAACAGCTGATGAATAGAATATCCAATAATTAAAGACTCAAGTAAATTTTGAAACTTTTACCAAACACCTATAAAATATTTCAAACAGCAGACACATCACATACTACCCAATAATTAAAATGGTGGTCAATCAAGAAAAATGAACTTAAAAATCCACCTTTACTTACCTTCTCCAGCAGTTCTCCTACTCCTTTCCCTTGCAGGCCACACCAGAAGCAGCAGTAGCAGCTGAAGCTGTTCTCACGGTCCTCTTCCTTAGGGACCACAACCAGTCTCTTCTCTCTCTCTCTCTCTCTCTCTTACACACACACACACACACACACACACACACCAGTCATACCCTCAAGACCAGTTTCTGTCTCTCACACACCAATCATCTCCCCAACCAGTCTCTCTCTCTCTCACACACACACACACACACCCACACACACCCACATACCAGTCATCGCTCTGATCAGTCTCACACATACACACGTCACCTCTCTGGCCAGTCTCTCTCAATCACACAATGCTCTCGCTCCCTCTTACACACAGGATTTCAATTACACACATGCTCTCTCTATTTCACTTACACACAAGCTCTCAATCACACACATGTTCTATCTCACTTACAAACAGGCTCAATCACACACATGCCCTCTCTCACAGCCACAAGCCAGCCAAAAGCATGCTCCATCTCATTGATACACACAAGCAGCCTCTCTGACTCACATATACACCACACACATACAGAAGCACCCTCCCTGTCTCACATACACATTACACTCTCACAGAAGCACCTTGCTTTCAGACTTGCAGCATTTTTCACTTTTACTAAAAGTGAAAGTGATGATCCCAACCATTAAATAAGAAGCAAGTGTCTTTCTTCAAACTATCAGTCATATGATTATTCATGTGGGAGATATGGAACTGAAAGACATCCTTAGTCAACTTCCCTTTTAAATGGGAAGATTCCAGTCTTAGTCATTTAAAAATATACATTTTCTAAAGGCTTAAAAAAAAATAGCAAAACTGTTTCAGATTGGAACTATTCTAGTCTTCATGCTTAAATTATGCTTTAAAAAAAACCAAACCCCACCTGGCATCAGTATCTTAAATTTGTGATTTTGCTGAGATGAACATTTTAAATATTTTAATTTTTTTTTGCTTTAGTATTTGTCTCTACCCACTTTGCTAAATTATATTTTCCAGAAGAGGGATGCTTAAAATTCAGTAATTTCATCTTTCATCCAACTTTTCAAAAGTTGCGCTACCAGCACAAAAGTTGAAGTATATGTATTATCACATTTCATTTTGTTTTTTAAACTGGCAGATTCCTTTCTCACATACACACAAACACACACACACACAGAAGCACCATTCCTTTCTCACACACACATACACACACACAGAAGCACCATTCCTTTCTCACACACACACAACACACGCACAACACACACACACAGAAGCACCGTTCCTTTCTCACACACAGAAGCACCCTTCCGATCTAAGGCCCCCAGCTGAACAGCTGGTCCCCAGCGGCAGTTAGCAGCACCAGTGTTCACTTCTTCGGCCTCCGCCAGCTTCGATTTTAATTTCTTCGGCTCCCCACGGCCTCGATTTTAATTTCTTCAGCCCCCCCGACTTGGTCTCCGACGGGGGCCGAAGATCGGAGGGGCCGAAGAAATTAAAATCGAGGCCGGCGGAGGCTGAAGAAAAGAAGATGGGCGTCGCCCAGCCAGCCCCTGCTTGAGGCTGGCTGGGAGGCGCCCATCTTCTTTTCTTCGGCCACCGCCACGCCAGCCTCGATCTTAATTTATTCGGCCCCCACCGGCTTGGTCTCCCATGGGGGATGGCTGATCTTCTTTTCTTCAGCCTCCTCCGGCCTCGATTTTTATTTCTTCGGCTCGGGCTGGCTGATCTTTTCTTCGGCCTCGATTTTTATTTCTTCGGCCCCCACTGGCTTGGTCTCAGGCAGGGGGTGGCTGGGAGGCTGGGCTGAGGAAGAGCCATGCGGTCGAGACCACGTGACCAGCTAGACAGGCCCACCGGGGGAAGCCCGATCCCCCGATAGGCCAATCTGTCCCTGGAAATGAGGGCTGGTTAACTTTGCATGCGATAACGTAAAGTACACTATCACAAGATTTAATGCCTGCGAAAGCTATGCGTTACAGCTGAAATGGGATTTATCGTAAATCCTGTTTTGGGAGGGGAGAGGTGTAGTGCATGACATTACTCACGTTTGGGACTATTAATCCTGCTACCCATAAAAAACACCAGTTACAGATAAGCAACTTTGCTTTGTAGTAACTTCTTAGTGTTTATGGAAGTTGGGTTCCTGTATTAGACCAGAGTTGGAAAGCTGTGTTTCAGTTTTTTGGTATTTCTTCTACATACCAGTTTCCATAATATTTTCCTAGTTTGCATGCTTTAAAAGTGACACAGCAGTTACTGCCCATGCTGTGAAGCAAAATATAATCAACAGATAAAGATACACATGTACTTCATTATATTATATTATATTATTTATTTTTTAATTCTTATATTCCACCTCTTCCAAAAGAATTCTGTTCAGTGTGGATTACAATCATACAAACATAAAAGAACAGCTATCGCAATAAAACAGTAATTAAAACAGATAATTTAAACAATTCCAAAGACTTCTCTAAAATGCATAGCTTAATCTGTCATTTAAATTCCTTTTTGTCCTTTTCTTTTCTCAACTCATCCAGAGCATGTTCCATAAGATCATACATACAACATTGTGAATTAGGATCTTGCAGAAAAAAATCTCCTGAAGATCATAATGATCTTGATGGAACATAACATACCAATGTAATCTTTGTTTTAGAGAACATGGATAATCAGAATATAAGTGGCTGTGAATTGTTACCAGCATCCAAAATTTTGATCTGGTTTTCACAGGTAGCCAGAACCAGAGTCATATTTTCATGTCATGATAAACCAAGTAATAATCTTGCAGCTGTGTTCTGTACTAATTGAAACACTTTTGTTAATTTTTCTAGTAAGCCAATCCATAATGTACTACAGTAATCTACATGCCCCAAAACTAGGGACTGCAGTACTGTTCTAAACATATCGGAAGAAATTTTCAAAGGAGTTATGCGCATAAATGTAACACACTATGATAGCAATTTTCAAAAGCCATTTACTTTAGTAAAGTATACTTACACGAGTAAATCCTATGGATAATTCAATGGCATATACTGTGGCAATTGATCTCGGTGGATGACGGCCATTTCGTGACCACCATCTACCGAAAAGACACGGATAGAAACACTCTGCTGTCCTTCCAAAGCTGCCACCCCTGAGCCCTTAGGAAAAATATCCCCACGGGCCAATTTTTAAGGCTTCGTAGACTTTGTTCTACCCGGGGTGAATTTCTGGAACAGGCAAATCTAATGACAACAAGATTTATTTCCAGGGGCTATCCACGGAGGGTGGTCAAGAATTCTTTGAAGCGTGCACTTTTCATTAATCGTGACCTGCTTTTCCTTCCGCACTCCCGCACAAGTGACACGTTTAATAACTGTATTCTACCTTTTTCGGTACTAAGTCGTCAAATCACTAGTATTATCCGTAGGCACTGGCAGTCCCTCTCTTTACACCGTTTGTTTCAGGGACCCCTCCGGTTTACTTACCGGAGAGGGAGAAACGTACGGGACAGATTTATCCATGCAGATTTGATTACATCACCCAGGGATTCCTTCCCCATCCGCGGACATCAACCTTGCGGCCACTTTTCCATGTGCTGCCATACGGCACCCCTCTCATCATTCATTCATCCGGGAACCCATAAAACTTTCCCTTTGAGATCATTCTCTGATTGTACTACTCAAGGTGTTATATATGTGATCACGTGTCCATGCCCTCTACTGTATGTGGGAAAAACCTCTCGTATGGTGAAGACCCGTATGATTGAGCACTGCTGTAACATACGGCATGCCCGGGAAAATGAACCTCTTGTTGAACATTGGGTCCAGCACTCACATACCATTTCAGATCTTTCTTTCTGTGTGATTGAAGTAGTCCCCCGGTCTCCCCGGGGTGGTAACTACGCTGACCAGCTGGGCAGAAAAGAACAAAGATGGATATTTCTTCTAGACACAGTTACCCCGAAAGGGCTCAACCGTGAATTAGAGTGGTTTTTATTCACCTAAAAATTAATGTCAAGTGTGTAATGTCTGTGTGACTGCTAGGTGCGCTTCAGGAACGGGGACCGATCTGATTGGTCCCCCGGAACCACATGACCTGTTCACCTGGAGTTTGGCGCCTTTCTGCTGAGTTTAAATACCTGTCTGTATCTAGGGTGAATGCGCTCCCTGCCATATGTGAACTTACTCTGCAGTCAGGAATGTTGTACCCGTATACCTTTGTTATATTATAAGTTGTTCGGCACTAAGTCCATTATCTTTGTCCTGATTTGTATACATGTCTTTTACAGCTTGCTTTTTGAAATGCCTATGATCCCTCCCGATGCAGCCCGAGGCGAAAAACGGGACCGTGTCGGGGGACGCCTTTAAGATGCTTGCTTTATAAGTCAGTGGAGTTGCCGTATCCAAACAATAAACAATCTTTGTGCTTCAAAAAATTGGATTGAAATTTATTGGGATAGAATTCCTATATCTGCACTTCTTATCTGGATGTCATTGGTTTAAGTGCAGCAGTGCTCTGTTGTGTTCCAGATTTCAATTACCCCAATATTGACGGGGTAAATGTAACATCAGGACTTGCTAAAGACATAAAGTTCCTGGATGTAATAAATGACTGCTTCATGGAGCAATTGGTTCAGGAACCAACAAGAGAGGGAGCTATTTTAGATGTAATTCTTAGTGGAACGCAGGATTTGGTGAGAGATGTAACAGTGGTAGGGCCACTTGGCAACAGTGATCATAACATGATCAAATTTAAACTAATAACTGGAAGGGGGACAATAAGTAAATCTGCAGCTCTAACACTAAACTCAAAAGGGAAACTTTGATAAAATTAGGAAAATAGCTGGAAAAAAACTGAAAGGTGCAGCTGCAAAGGTTAAAAGTATTCAACAGGCATGGACATTGTTTAAAAATACAATCCTAGAGGTGCAGTCCATATGTATTCCACACATTAAGAAAGGTGAAAGGAAGGCAAAGCGATTACCGTCATGGTTAAAAGGTGAGGTGAAAGAGGCTATTTTAGCCAAAAAACATCCTTTAAAAATTGCAAGAAGGATCAATCTGAAGAAATTTATTTATTTATTTATTATTTTTATATACCGAAGTTCTTGTGAGAATTACAAATCACTCCGGTTTACATAAAACGATGAACTGCCGAACCGAGAAAGGGGGCTTTACATGGAACCATAGAAATAGGATAAAACGTAACCATTGTCAACTTAAGTGTAAAACATTGATAAGGCAGGTGAAGAGAGAATTTGAAATGAAGTTGGACATAGAGGCAAAAACTCATAATAAAAATGTTTTAAAATATATCCGAAGCAAGAAACCTGTGAGAGAGTCAGTTGGACCATTAGATGACCTAGGGGTTAAAGGGGCTCTTAGGGAAGATAAAGCCATTGCAGAAAGACTAAATGAATTATTTGCTTCCGTGTTTACTAATGAGGATGTTGGGGAGATACAAGTTCCGGAGATGGTTTTCAAGGGTGATGAGTCAGATGAACTGAACGAAATCACTGTGAACCTGGAAGATGTAGTAGGCCAGATTGACAAACTAAAGAGTAGCAAATCACCTGGACCTGATGGTATGCATCCTAGGGTACTGAAGGAACTAAAAAATGAAATTTCTGATCTATTAGTTAAAATTTGTAACCTATCATTAAAATCATCCATTGCACCTGAAGACTGGAGGGTGGCCAATGTAACCCCAATATTTAAAAAATGCTCCAGGAGCGATCCGGGTAACTATAGACCAGTGAGCCTGACTTCAGTGCCGGGAAAAATAGTGGAAACTATTCTCAAGATCAAAATCGTAGAGCATATAGAAAGACATGATTTAATGGAACACAGTCAACATGGATTTACCCAAGGGAAGTCTTGCCTAACAAATCTGCTTCATTTTTTTGAAGGGGTTAATAAACATGTGGATAAAGGTGATCCGGTAGATGTAGTGTATTTGGATTTTCAGAAGGCGTTTGACAAAGTCCTTCATGAGAGGCTTCTAAGAAAACTAAAAAGTTGAGTGAGGTTATCAAATTTGCGGATGATACAAAATTATTCAGAGTAGTTAAATCACAAGCAGATTGTGATACATTATAGGAGGACTTTGCAAGACTGGAAGATTGGGCATCCAAATGACAGATGAAATTTAAAGTGGACAAGTGCACATTAAAAATAACCCTTGCTTTAGTTACACAATGTTATGTTCCATATTAGGAGCTACCACCCAGGAAAAAGATCTAGGCATCATAGTGGATAATATTTTAAAATTGTCGGCTCAGTGTGCTGCAGCAGTCAAAAAAGCAAACAGAATGTTAGAAATTATTAGGAAGGGAATGGTTAATAAAACGGAAAATGTCATAATGCCTCTATATCGCTCCATGGTGAGACCGCACCTTGAATACTGTGTACAATTCTGGTCGCCGCATCTCAAAAAATATATAGTTGCAATGGAGAAGGTACCGAGAAAGGCAACCAAAATGATTAAGGGGATGGAACAGCTCCCCTATGAAGAAAGGCTGAAGAGGTTAGGGCTGTTCAGCTTGGAGAAGAGACAGCTGAGGTCTTTAAGATCATGAGAGGTCTTGAACGAGTAGATGTGAATTGGTTATTTACACTTTCATCTAATAGAAGGACTAGGGGACATTCCATGAAGTTAGCAAGTAGCACATTTAAGACTAATCGGAGAATATTCTTTTTCACTCAACGCACAATAAAGCTCTGGAATTTGTTGCCAGAGGATGTGGTTAGTGCATTTAGGGGTAGATTTTGAAAAACTGCGCAATCGCGTTCTTTTGTTTGCGCAGCAGGCGCAAACAAAAGTACGCTGGATTTTATAAGATACGCGCGTAGCCGCGCGTATCTTCTAAAATCCTGGATCGGCGCACGCAAGGCTTCCAATTTTGGGCAGCCGGAACGCGCCGAGCCGTGCAGCCTGCCTCCGTTCCCTCCGAGGCCGCTCCGAAATCGGAGCGGCCTCGGAAGGAACTCTCTTTCGCCCTCCCCTCACCTTCCCCTCCCTTCCTCTACCTAACCCACCCCCCTGGCCCTATCTAAACCCCCCTTCTACCTTTATCCATGGATTTACGCCTCCCGGAGGGAGACGTAAATCCACGTGCGCCAACAGGCTGCTGGCGCGCCGAGACCGGACCCGGGGGCGGTTCCGGAGGGCGTCGCCATGCCCCCGGAACGCCCCGGCCCGAAACCACGCCCCTGGGCCCGCCCCCGAAACGCCGCACCCCGCCCATAAAACGCCGCATCGTTCGGCCCCACCCCCGACACGCCCCCTTCCGAAAACCCCGGGACCTACGCGCGTCCCGGGGTTCTGCACGCGCCGGCGGCCTATGGAAAATAGGCGCGCCAGCGCGCAAGGCCCTGCTCGCGTAAATCCGGGCGGATTTACGCGAGCAGGGCTTTGAAAATCCGCCCGTTAGCATAGCTGGGTTCAAAAAAGGTTTGGCTACGTTCTTGGAGGAGAAGTCCATTAACTGCTATTAATCAAGTTTACTTAGGGAATAGCCTCTGCTATTAATTACATCAGTAGCGTAGGATCTTCTTAGTGTTTGGGTACTTGCCAGGTTCTTGTGGCCTAGTTTGGCCTCTGTTGGAAACAGGATGCTGGCTTGATGGACCCTTGGTCTGACCCAGCATGGCAATTTCTTATGTTCTTATGTTCTTACAACGAGAGAGAGAGGTAGAACTTAATTTCCATATATGGCAGCAGAGATTGGATTGGACAAAACAGAGGAGGAAGGTTGAAGAGTGGGACAAAGCTCAATTTCCATACAGAGAGCAAGAGGGGGCAGAGTTGGAGAGTGCAGGGGAGAGAATGGTGGAGCTCAATTAGCATACCGGAAATGCAAACGCAGAGCAACCTTTCTCTTTAATATACTTACATTAAGGACCTGATTTACAAAGGGTTTTCCCCCTTGTTAAGCCTGATATACAATGACTTTTCTTTCATTCTGTGTCTATGGGGATAACTTAGTAAATTGCACTTAGGGAGAGCAATTTGCTCATTTACCCAGGTAAATGGCGTTTGAAAAGTGCTCACTCTTTATGTGTTTTAAAGTACATACATGATCATCAATGCGCATAAAAGGGGTATCAGACAAGGTGGTTAGGTCAGGTAGGCAACAACAAGCATTTTAGAAACTTCATGCATTTTTCAGGCAAGAAATATCTGCAGAAAAAAAAAGTGTGAAATTCTGTGGATACTTTTACCCTTGCCAATTTTCGAAAGGAAATTATGCACATACTTTCCCTTTCAGAATTGGTGCAAAATTTGCTGGGAAATGTATCTGCCGACTTTGCAACCATGTAGGAACTTTTGAAAATTGCCCCCAGGGAGGGGAATTTTCAAAGGCATTTTCTGTGGGAGAAAGTATTTTACCTGCAGAAATGGTCTTTTGCAAAACTGCCTGCCAAATATGCACTTATTGCCTGTTTATATATAAATTTACTCAGACTGAGTGGAAGCATTCTTGAGAGTGGTGTTGAGGAGGGGTTTGAACTTATGCTCATACTTTTGGATCTTCAAAAGTATACATCTACATTTTCTCAAAAATTTCCACACAGGTGTAATTGTGTTTGGGCAAATTTGAAGGTGAATTTTAAATCCTGATGCATACATTAATTAGGGGATATGCAAATATGTTGGACTCGCATGTACCAAACAGATTTTAAAAGCGAGCACCACCTGGAGCGCACACACATCTTGGAAGTTTTAAAAAATGGGTGGGGCGTGGGCGGGACTTGAGCATTCCAGGGTGGGCTGAGAGATGCGCACATAGGAAATGAGCTTTCAAGACTGCATATGTCCCTGTCTCAAAAGCTCATGTGCTAAAATGGATATTATTTTTGTGGTGATTTACAATGTATGGCAACCTACCAAAATTCCAGGACTAATGGGCTGATGCATTAAGGTGTGCACCATCTAGCGCACAGGTTTATGTGCAGTTGGACGCCCGTTTTGGATGCGCTAGACTAGCACCCGACGTAATAAGATTAGTGCGTTGAATATGAGCACCCAAACAAACGCATAGCCGATAGTGCTCATCACATGTAAATTCCATGTACTTGAGGCTATTAGCTATTATACCCTGATGTAGAAAATCGCTGGGCACCCAACGCACAGTTTTTAATGTAGCAAATTTAACTCCAACCACAGGGCTGGCGATAAGTCAATCAGCGAGTCAAGGGCTGTGGGGCATTGAAACATTATTGTCCTCTGCTATTCCTCCTAATAGTATCATTGTGATACTTAAAAGTACTGCTTGCAGTGTTTAAGAATAAAAGTATATGCAATGGCTTGATGAAAAAAAAAAGTTCTGGACACACAATATACACGCACAATAGACACACTCCAGGCCGATTTAGCCACTTGCTATTGTGCGTGTATATTGTGCTTGCATATTGGGCAAAATCGATCTGAAGCAGGATAAAACAGGTGCCAAATGCATTTGAGCACTAGTGATGCACAATGCTTCCCTAGCACATCCATTTTAATGCAACAGCTCATTTAAATATTGCATCTTGCACCCAGGAGACGTGATGGTGTGTGCATTAGGAAAACAGGCACTCAATATGAGTGCCCATTATAAAGCACATCTTATTGTATCAGCCTATGATATGACTAATAGAACTAAATATTACATTCTTGGTAACTTTTGTTTGTAAACAAATTTATATTGTTCATTACAATATGCTAATATTCTGTATGTTTTCTATGTACAGACAGACTCTGATATTGAAAGTCTACGTCCTCATCGATATAGTAGAGGCAGTAGAGGTAAGAGAATGTGTTGATACTGATTTCAATTAAATATTGAATGTACAAATTAAAGATCATTGATGAAAAATGCATGTGCAATCTACAGAAAACAACTTTAGTTTTGAACCTAGAAAGTTAATATCATATTTTTTTCTTTATAATTCATGATTTTAATTTCAGAATTAAAATTCCCTCCATTCTTACCAACCATTTTGCCATGTATTTTTTTTATTCACAGAGATTTGACTGAATTGTTTTCTGCAACTTTGGCTAAGCTTTAATCTTTTTGTTGCTGTGTTTATATAGAGTTTATACAGAGTTATTTTTATGTTCTTGCTTTTTTAAGGCAGGCAGGTAATTTACTTTTGGTTGCCTAGAATCTGTGTATTGCTACCAAGGTGTTGCGCTGAATGTGGACCCTTGGCCTGGCGCAGGATTGGTACAGTCCTCTGAGGCATCCCAGAGGGCGCCTGCCGCCAGGAGTCAGAGCACATGAGAAGACAGAGGGTGATAGGAACTTCACCAATAACGGTCCAGGGGCTCCGTGGGTTGAGCCCTTGGATTCCCGACTGCATTCCATACAGCCACCATCCTTTTGTTTGCCATAGTGCTATAGTGACATTGTAGATTTTAGTAGAAAAGGACCTTCATGCATTTTCATTTTGCCTAGCTGTACTTCTCCCACTACCAAGCAGAGCATGACCATGTGCAGACTTAATCCTGATAATCTTTTTCCCTACCTTCTGTATACTACAGCATAGAGAGTATAAGACCCTCCTAGCTGGCCACAGTTTTCCATCAATACCATTCTTTCCCTTCCTTAGAGTAGCTTCTGCACCAAATTCCCTCTAGGCCAGGGGTGGGCAAAGTTTTTGTGCTGGGCCACATTACAAATTATTGAGTTCAACAAGAGCTGGAGGATGGGGTGGGGTGGAGCAGGGTGGGATGGGATGGGAGTGGCAGAGCTGGTCCTCAACACATCAATCAAATTTCTAAAACTTGCTGCAGCCATTTCAGTATTCAGCAGGCTTAAGTGCCATCGTTTTTAGTACCCAAGTAGCCCCTTCAATCATGAATCCCCAGCCTCTACCAAAATCAGAAAAACCTCCACCTGAACAGGTACAAGACATTTTCCCAGCCATCAAACCACCTAACCTCAATCACAAATGCAGGCCATAAGTAAGTATAAATAGTAAGATGCAGCCAAAAAATTGGACTGGAAACCACTAAAAGCCAAACTCAAATGCAGTGCAATAAGTCAAAAACAGAAATCTCACTATTCCTCATAAAACAAAATCAAGAAATATAAATCAATCATAACAAGGAGGAAACCCTACTAATGAAAAACATATTTCAAAAGAAATGACAAATAGAACACTGCCTAATAATTAAGAATAAGGATAAAAAAAACTTTAAACTTTTCCCCCAAATCAATGAAATATTTCAAAACAGCAGACATATCAAACACCCAATAACTAAAACGAATAAGGATAACAAAAATCTCCCCCCCCCCCCCCCCAATATCTGGAAACTTTTCATTTCCAGTCAGCCTGAGATCATAGAATCTCTTTCATAGGCACACACACACAAGTAGGCTCCCAAACTCTCAATTTCACAGGCACATATGCACAAGCAGGCTCCCAATCTCTGTCTTTCACAGGCACACATATACAAGCAGGCTCCCAGTCTCTCTCCTACACACAAGCAGGCTCCCAGTCTCTCTATCTCTTTCAACAGGCACACACACAAGCAGGCTACCAATTTCTCTCTCACAGGCGCACACACAAGCAGGCTACCAATCTCTCTCTGTCTCTCAGTCACACACACACAAGCAGGTTCCCATTCTCTCTCTCTCTCTCAGTCAAACACACACAAGCAGCCTCCCATTCTTTCTCTCTCTCTCTCTCTCTCAGGCACACCACACAAGCAGGCTCCCATTCTCTCTCTCTCTCTCAGTCACACACACACAAGCAGGCTCCCATTCTCTCTCAGTCACACACACACAAGCAGGCTCCCATTCTCTCTCTCTCGCTCGCTCAGGCACACACATACAAGCAGACTTCCAATCTTTCTGCCTCTCTCACAGGCACACACTCAAGCAGGCTACCAATCTCTGTCTCACATGCAAACACAAAAGCACCCTTCCAAACACACAACTGTAACTCTGCTCACTCTTCAGTCCCTCTGGCCTAGGTTGAAGCAGCGACCCTCTTTTCTTCTCCTCCAGCGAGTGTCGCTGCTGCATCTCCCTTCTCCTTCTTTGGTCTGGCTGGCCTACACTTGCCACATCTTTTTGTCTTCATTTTTGGCCTGCCAGCCTCAGTGCCAGCAGGTGCCACTGCTGCTTCTTTTCTCGTCCCACTAGCCTTAGCTCCGGTGGGTGCCTCCCTCATGGCATTTTTCTTCTGTTTTCAGCTCTGACGACCTGAGCTCAGGCAGATGCCATTGCTGCAACCTTTTTTTTGTATTTTTTGGCGCTGCTGGCTGGGCTCCGGCGAGTGCCACTGCCGCATCGCTGTCTCTTTTCACTGGCTGGAACTCTGCCAGCACTGATGGACACTATCTCTCCTCGCTGGTGGAGGTGGGATCCTCGCCAGTGCTGATGAACGGGGTCACTCCTTGCTGGTGGGGAGTTGGTGCCAGCTCTGACAAACGGGGTCTCTCCTGGCTGGCCGAGGTGGGAAGTCCATTACCTGCTATTAATTAAGTTGACTTAGATAATAACCATCGCTATTACTAGCAATGGTAACATGGAATAGACTTAGTTTTTGGGTACTTGCCAGGTTCTTATGGCCTGGATTGGCCACTGTTGGAAACAGGATGCTGGGCTTGATGGACCCTTGGTATGACCCAGTATAGCTTGTTCTTATGCACATAAAAGCCACTTCTACCACATAAATCAGGGAATGGTTTTTTTTGTTTTTTTATTGCATTTTTTATGTTATACATTCAAGTAAATCTTGAAAGAGGAAAATTACAATGACATTATCATTAAGAAATATATAAAAGAAAAAAAAAAGGCAGGGATTTTCTTTTTTTATTATGTAACCTTTCCATATTAACTAGTACTTCTGCTTAATCTGTTTCCTTAAAATTATTAGTCTTCAATGGTATATGGGTTCCATCAGTGTTGAGGACTTGGATACTTTGACATAATAATTATCAGGGTGTTTTTAAAGGGGTGTGCGCTGATACCATTTCCAGTTTTACCAGTTCAACCTCAGTTCATCCAGTTAAGAGATAGGTCCTCCTCCATCCCCCCTCTGTTTTCATAGCCTTCACTCTCCCCATTTGACCCCGACCCTTAAAAATCCGCAGATCTGCCTAGTATTTTTTATAACTTGCACAGCATCCTTAGCAGAAGTAAAGTTACGTGGCAGGGGGCCTCAGTGGGCAGTGGAATGCATAAGTATTTATGTACACATCTCAGCATCATGCCCCAAAACACCCATGTCCCGCCCACACCACACCCACGCCCACCCCTTTTTGAAAAATTCTAAGTTCCCTGTACGTACCAGGATCAGTCCAGACTGCTGGGTTATTTATTTATTTATTTATTTATTTATTTATTTATTTATTTAATGGTTTTATATACCGACATTCATCAGAGATATCACATCGGTTTACAATAAACGAGAAACTGCGCATAAGGTGCGCTTGACAAGTAACATGGGAACGAGAAACTGCGCTTAAAATACAGTTGACAAGTAACTTAAAAACTGGTACATATAAAGCTGTTAAAAGAATAAATGTCTATATGCCTAAAAAGAGATATGTATGAGACTAAAGATATGGAATATCAGGTAACTTATATACATAGATTATGTACATAGATTTCCAAAATCTATGTTATACTAAACAAAGCCGACTCATTTGTCGCCAAGCACCCCCATTGAAATTGTCAGCACAGTGTGCTATGGCAGTCAATAAAGCAAACAGGATGTTAGGAATTATTAGGAAGGGAATGGTGGATAAAATGGAAAATATCATTAATGCCTCTGTGTTGCTCCATGGAGAGACCACACCCCGAGCACCGTGCACAACTCTGGTCGCCACATCCCAAAAAGGACACAGCCGCACTGGAGAAGGCACAGAGAAGGGCAACCAAAACGATAAAGGCGATGGAACAGCTCCCCTACGAGGGAAGGCCAAAGAGGCTAGGACTGTCCAGCCCGGAGAAGAGACGGCTGAGGGGGGACACGACAAAGGTCCACAAAATCATGAGAGGTCTAGAATGGGCAAACGCGAATCTGTAATCCACTCCTTCAGATAATAGAAGGACTAGGGAGCACTCCATGAAGTGAGCAAGTAGCACATTCAAAACAAATCGGAGAAAATTCCTCTTCACCCAGCGCACAATCAAGCTCCCGAACCTGTTGCCAGAGGATGTGGCCAAGGCAGTTAATGTAGCTGGGTCCAAAAAAGGACTGGAAAAGTTCCTGGAGAAGAAATCCACCAACTGCCACTATGCCTCCCCTCCAGCAGATGGAGTCAGAGAAAAGCTGAAAAGCACCCCCTAGATATACTGGTGTGCCACCTGCAATCCCTCAGTATTTTCTCTGATTCCAGCAGATTGAGAGGCATAACCTGTGGTCCTGTTCTGGTTAGGTTTGTGGTCTGGGAATCCCCAGTTTTAATCAATTTAATTGGGTGTGCTGGCTAGATCAACTGGTTTCTCCTTTATTGGAGATTCTTTAAAAAAAAAAAAAAAAGTGTTTGTATGTTTTGTTTTTTTAAAATTTTTTATTTATTCAATTTCAAAAACTTACAAAGCATTACATTCTTTGTTCAGTAATAAAGAAAAACATTTTTTAAACATCTTTAAACATAGGAAATTCCAATCAAAATTTAGCCCACAAAATAAAGAGGGGTGGAGTACAAACAATTGGGAAGCCTTAACATCATCATCCATAAAAAGAAACTAGCCTTTAGCCGGGTATTTACTTTCCCATCTTAAATTCAGTTAAGTAATCGGACTAATCATGGGTGATAAGGTATCTATCACCCTACTATCGGCTCGATACAATAAGGCCGCGGTAAAAACAGTGCGGCAGTGTCAGGCGCACCCTTCCTCCCCGCATGCACAGTTCTCCTGACCTAACGCCTGATTCTCTCTTCTAATCGCATGCAAATGCATGCCGCGGCTGTGAAGCGTTAGGGAAGGGTTATGCCCGCGCAACCCATTTTACTGTATAGGCGCTGTAACAGCGCCTATACAGTAACCTGGGTGCGCTGGTACCTGTCATTTCAAATGACATTTGAAATGACAGGCACCAGGAAGTGTAAAAAAGTGTAAAAAGTGTAAAAAACAAAAAACCTGTGTGTTATATAAAAAAATAAAACAATTTAAAATACCTGTCGGAGGAGCCGTGGGTCCAGGCGGCCGGTGGGCGGCGGGCAGCCATCAGCGGCATCCGGTAGTCCCTTCTCCCTTCCTCCCTCCCTCCCCTGCCTGGATGAGTGCCAAAATCGCACGAGCGGGGGGGGGGGGGGGGGGGGGGGGCGGCAGCAGGATCCGGGAGCGGCGGGTAGGCAGCAGCGGGGTCCGGGGGGGCAGCGGCAGCGGGGTCCGGGGGGGCAGCGGCAGCAGGATCCAGGGGTGGCAGCGAGATCCGGGGAGCGAGTAGCGGCAGCGTGTTCGATCGGGCAGGCAGGTAGGTGGCAAAATAAAGATGGCCGCCTGCACGGGAAAATTGTGCAATTGGCCGCTGAAGACGTGACGTCACACCCCGTGACGTCACACCCCGTGACGCCAAACGTCGTGACGTCACGTCTTCAGCGGCCAATTGCACGATTTTCCCGTGCAGGCGGCCATCTTTATTTTGCCACCTACCTGCCTGCCCGATCGAACACGCTGCCGCTACTTGCTCCCCGGATCTCGCTGCCGCCCCTGGATCCTGCTGCCGCTGCCCCCCCGGACCCCGCTGCTGCCTACCCGCCGCTCCCGGATCCTGCTGCCGCCCCCCGCTGCCGCCCCCCCCCGCTGCCGACCCGCCCGTGCGATTTTGGCGCTCATCCAGGCAGGGGAGGGAGGGAGGAAGGGAGAAGGGACTACCGGATGCCGCTGATGGCTGCCCGCCGCCCACCGGCCGCCTGGACCCACGGCCCTCCGACAGGTATTTAAAATTGTTTTATTTTTTTATATAGCACACAGGTTTTTTGTTTTTAACACTTTTTACACTTACCATAGCAGGCCCGAGCCTTGCTACTTTTTCGTTTGTTTTTTTTTTGCTTCAGGAGGAGGGGACCGGACGGGGCTGCAGGAGACCGGACGGGACCAGGGCGGGTAAGCAATGTTTTTACACTACACTACACTACACTAACTCCTACTAGGGGGAGGCGGTAAACTAGCAGGTTAAGGCCGCGGCAGAACAGCGGGTTACGGAGGAGATAATATCAGCGCCCGTTACAGTATCGCAGGGGAATAGCTAATTCCTTCATTATACAGCTTTTTCGTTCATTTACATGCTGGGTGCGGAAAGGGTTTAGGAAAGGGTTTAGGAAGCGCTAAGGACGCGTGAAACTGGAGACTGTATCGCTGGATGGCCTTACTCGTCTGTATTGTGCGCTCCCAGCACGTTACAGACCGGGAATCTTTAACTCAACGTTACTGTATCGACCTGTTTGGGAGCTAAGCCATGCCTTAAGATGTTCGGGCAGGTAATAGACATACGTAATATTATTTAATTTAACAATGCATCTGCATGGGTATCTGAGCTGAAAAGTCGCTCCTAGAGCTCTAGTTTCCTGCCTTAATACCAAGAAACCTTTCCTGCGTGGCTTTAGCCAGATCCGGAAAGATCTGGACAAATTGCCCCATAAAATGGGTCTCCATATTTTGAAAGTAACTTCTCATTATTGTCCCGATATCTTTCTCATAAATAAATGAGACTAATAAAGTGGCTCGTTCCACGATCTCTGTAGCCGATGATTCTAGGAAGTTTGTCAGGTTAGCCATATCCAGCTGATTGTTTATCCTGTTATCTCTTATTTGCCGAAAAGGTAGAAAATAAACTTTGTTCAATGCCGGTATATCTTCCAAGGGTATTTGTAGGATCTCTACAAAATACCTCCGCAGAGTGACTCTTGGCAATTCTCCTATAATTTTAGGAAAATTTAAAAGTCTTAAATTGAATCTTCTAAAGCGATTCTCCAGCATTTCTATTTTCCTGTTAAGCGTATTACAGTCTGCAATAGTTGTAGATTGCACAGCTTGACACTTTTTTATCTGATTTTCCAGCACCTGAATTTTTTCCCCATGTTCATTAATTTTCTTATCGTGGTCTTGAGTCACTAAGTCCATCCTGGAGGAAATTTGGGAAATCTGTGTCATACAGGTTTGGAGCGCCACATTTTGTTGAGCCATAAGCTCCCAAATTGTATCCAAAGTTATCACAGGCGGCTTCAACGGGGGCACTATCTTGGATTGAAGCCCTTGAGCACCAGCGGTTTTAGAAGTGTCCATTGTTAAAACAGAAATCAAATTTGTCTTACCACGTCCAACTTCCTCTATCCCCTGTGCTCCAGCCTCTCTCCAGGCAGTGTCACCGCCTTGCCCCGATGTCATTCTCTCCGCCTCCTCCATCGAAGCTGCTCCCTCCATGGTGTCCTCCGGGCGCAATCTGCTCGAGGACCCCAACACAGCCACAGACGGCAATGAGGACCAAATTGCCTGTGGAACCCTTAACTCCGGAGGGCTGAGCGATGTTTCCCCAGACGAGGCAGCGGCTTCCTTCGCGTTCTCGTCAGCAGGGATCAGCGTCTCTCCTTTGGGGTAAAGTTGCGCCGTTTCAAGAATGGTACGCTGTCCGGCTGGGAGTGAGGGTGTTGAGGGGAAGACCCTCACCTTCCCTTTGCGTTTCGGGGGCATTCCAATGAGCAACAAAGTAACAGTTTAGAGAAACAAGCAGGAGCAGTTGAAACGCGCTGCTACCCGGCGGCCATCTTAACTCTGCCCTGTACCCTCCTTTTTCACCCCAAGTTTTTGTATGTTTAATGTGTTTGTGTAGTGTTCGCGGCGCAGCGTGCAGGCAGGTGAGTTGGCAGGCAGAGAGGGCATTGCCCCCTGACTTACCTGGAGCTAGTGTGTCCCAGTAGCTTGGGGGAGAGCTTACCGGTGGGCCGGTCACCCTCCCCCCATGATTCCAGGGTTTCGAGCTCTGAAGGGAGCTTGAATTTGGTTTTCTCTCTTAAAAAAAAAAAAAAAGAAAGAGATAAAGGCACTTAAGCCCTGTTGGGGACAGGCAGTGTCCTCGCAGTTACAGCCCCGGCCTGTCGAGTTTTCTACTGAGGACTCCGGAGGGGGTGGCTAGTTCACCCGGCGCGCGATTGCTGCTTGTTTTGTTTTGGCGCGTTTTTTTTTTTCCTGCTGCCTGCTTGTTTTGTTGCGCTTTTTCCTGCTGCCGGCCTGTCCCCAGATGCCGCGATCTTCGGCCTGCACGGCCTGTGGGGGGGCAGAGGCACGACTCTCCCGAGAGTGTCTCTGCACCCGATGTCTTCCCGGGGGCAAGGGACTCTCTCGGGGGCCGAGCGCTGCCCGCAGCAGATCCTCTCTCCCCTTCTCAGCGCAGCAAAAGCAAGTGCAGGGTTCCCGAGCTTCGGCCCCGCCTCCCATAGACAGGGGGGCGGCGGCCATCTTGGCCACGCGGTAGACAGGGGCATCGGCGTCGGAGAAGGAAATCTCCCCTCCTCCTTCACCACCTGCCTTAACGCCACAGAGCACGCCCGATTCAGAGGTGCATCGGCCCCCCCCTCCCTCCCGGCCCGCGGGGGACAGTCTAAAAAGGTCAGTGGTTCCTTTTTCTCCACGGTTTGTGATGTTAATGCACAAAGCCTTTTTAGAGGCAGAAGCTGGTATGGAGGTGGAAGGTCTCCCTCCACCAAAGATCCCCAAGGCAAGTTTAGATATGGGGAAGGCTGGGGCTCGCAGCCCTCGTCCGCAAGGGGGTATCGGAGTCCGGAGGCACCGGACCTCACTCCGGACTCCCCGGGGGCGCCCGGGTTGCATGTTACTGACGGGCAGGGGGCGGTGGAAGGAGATGACCCCCAGGTGCTCAGATTGTTTGGTAAGGACGAGTTAAGCTTTTTAATCCTTCATGTCTTGAAGGAGATGGAAATCGCGGCCCCACATCAGGAAGCTGACATGTCCACGGGGGATGTGGCTATGGCGGGCCTGCAGGCCCCCCCGCAAACTTTTCCATTCCATCCCAAAGTTTTTCAGATTGTGTCTAAGGAATGGGACCTTCCAGAAGCCTCTTTGCGAGTTAGCAGGGCTATGGACAAGCTGTATCCCCTGCCGGCGGAAACCTTGGATCTTCTCAAGAACCCTTCAGTAGATTCGGCGGTCACGGCCGTGGTCAAACACACTACCATTCCCGTCACGGGAGGGATTGCGTTGAAGGATCTTCAAGATCGGAAGTTGGAGATCTTATTGAAGCGCATCTTTGAGGTTGCGGCTTTAGGGGTCCGGGCAGCGGCTTGTAGCAGCCTCATGCAGAGGGCCAATTTGCGCTGGGTCCAGCAATTGCTTACAACGCAGGAGCTTCCTCCTGGCGAGGCGGAGCAGGCCAACTGCATGGAGGCTGCAGTCGCCTATACAGCGGACGCTTTGTATGACTTGCTGCGGACCTTGGCTCCGTCGCTGGTCGGCAGATACCTCCTCTAAGGCATGTTTGGGTTCTTTCCCCTTCAAGGGTAAGTTTTTGTTTGGGGACGAGTTGGATCAGCTCATTAAGGACCTAGGGGATAATAAAGTGTATAAGTTGCCCGAGGATAAGCACCGTCAGACTCGGTCCTTCGGGAATTCCAGAGTTCGTTTTCGGGGTCAGCAGCGGTTCCGCATGGGGAGGGGTGGTTCCTTTTCCCAAAGACAGCAGGCGACAAGGTCCCAATCCTGGACTCCTTCCTTTCGCAGCAGGCGGCCTCAGCGTTCGGGACCCTCGCAAGGTTTTGCCCCCAACAAGACTTCGCAAAGAAGGTGCGCAGACCCATTCCTCTCTTCCTTGCATCGGGGGTCGGCTGTCCCGGTTTTGGGAGGAATGGGTCAAAATAACTTCAGATCAATGGGTTCTCGATGTCATCTGGCATGGTTACGAGTTGGATTTTGCTCGTCCCCTCCAGGATCTTTTTATGATATCGCCATGTGGTCCTCCGGAAAAGCAGCGGGTTATCGCCCAAACTTTGGACCGATTGCGGACACTGGGGGTGGTATTGCTGGTTCCCCCGGCCGAGCGCAAGACTGGCCGGTACTCCATATACTTCATGGTTCCAAAGAAGGAGGGTACGTTCAGGCCGATCTTGGATTTAAAGCGCATAAACAAGGCTTTGTGCGTTCCTCGTTTTCGCATGGAGACGCTACAGTCTGTTATTGCGGCCGTCCACAAGGGAGAATTTTTGGCTTCTTTGGACCTGACCGAGGCGTATCTTCACATAGGAATCCAGGAGCGTCATCAGAGGTACCTGAGGTTCAAGGTGTTAGGGAACCATTACCAGTTTTGTGCCCTCCCGTTCGGATTAGCGACTGCTCCGAGAGTGTTCACCAAGGTTCTCGTGGTCGTAGCAGCTTTCCTACGATGTCAAGGAATACTGGTCCATCCCTATCTCGACAATTGGCTCATCTGGGCGAAGTCAGAAGCATTGAGCAAATGGGCGGTTCTGCTGGTGGTACAGCAACTGCAGTCGTTAGGTTGGGTAGTCAACTTCGCGAAGAGCCGGCTGGAACCGACCCAACAGTTGGAGTTCTTGGGTGCCCGATTTGATCCCATCGGGGGCTAGTGATTCTCGTGCCTCCGGAGTGGCTGCATCATCCGTGGTTCGCGGATCTTGTCAATCTGGCAATGGACGGGCCACTATGATTAGTTCATCTTCCGAATCTCCTTCGACAGGGTCTGGTATTTTTCGATCTGGCGGATCGCTGTAGTCTGGCGGCTTGGCTTATGAGTGGAGGCAGTTGAGAAAAAAAGGTTATCCGGCCACTCTTCTTCGGGCGCGTAGATCTTCGACCATGCTTACTTATGCTCGCGTATGGAAGGTGTTTGACTCATGGTGTGGTGTCTTGAAGATCTCGCCACGACAGTCTTCAGTGGGGCATATCCTTATGTTCCTGCAGGAGGGGTTGAAGAAAAGTTTGGCCTATAGTTCGCTTAGAGTTCAGGTAACGGCTCTGGGTTGCTTGAGAGGTAAGATTGAAGGGTTCTTCCTTGCAAGTCACCCGGATGTTGCTCGTTTTTTGCGTGGAGTTAGGAACTTGTGCCCTCCGGTGCGGGTGCCCTGTCCTTCCTGGAACTTGAACCTGGTACTCCGTGGTCTCTGCACAGTACTGTTTGAGCCCATTAAGACGTCCTCATTGAAGGATTTAACTCTCAAGACGGTGTTCCTAGTGGCCATTTCGTCAGCGCGTCGTGTTTCGGAACTGCAGGCTCTTTCTTGTAGGGAACCGTTCCTGCGGATTTCGGTGTCGGGAGTCTCCTTGCGCACAGTGCCTTCCTTCTTGCCAAAGGTGGTTTCAGCCTTTCATGTTAATCAGACGGTGGAATTGCCTTCCTTTTCGGAGGAGGAGCTTAGGTCTACTCAAGGTCGGGACTTGAAGCGTTTGGATGTCTGTCGGGTACTCCTCAGGTATTTGGAGGTGACTAATGAGTTTTGAAGATCGGATCACTTGTTCGTTTTGTGGAATGGTCCCAAGAAGGGTATTCAGGCATCCAAGGCGACTATTGCTCGATGGTTGAAGGCCGCAATCGCATCCACATACATTGGATGTGGTAAGGCTGTTCCTGATGGCCTGAAGGCTCACTCTCTATGTTCTCAGGCGACTTCATGGGCTGAAAGCCAGTTTGTGTCTTCACAGGAGATTTGCAGGGCGGCCACTTGGAAATCCTTGCATACATTTGCGAGGCATTATTGGTTGGATGTTCGTGGTCCATCGTCTGAGTCTTTTGGGAGCAGTGTGATTCGAGCGGGACTCTCGGGGTCCAACCCCATTTAAGGCGGCTCGGGTACATCCCAGCAGTCTGGACTGATCCTGGTACGTACAGGGAAAGGAAAATTAATTTCTTACCTGATAATTTTCATTCCTGTAGTACCAAGGATCAGTCTAGACGCCCGCCCAATTCTGTTTGCTGAGAGTCCGCTCGTGTTTTTTGGTGGCAGTGTTCTGCTCTTACAGGTTTTACTTACAAGCATTTACACAATTTCACCGGTAAGTTGTTTGAGTTGCATTCTATTCTACTGTGTTTTCTGTTGTTCAAGGAAGTTACCGCTTGATCTGGTCAGTGGTTTAAAAAAAAAAAAAAGCATAAAGGGTTTGTTGACGGAAGTGTTTAGTTCCTTCTGCTTTGATATCGCATATACTGAGGGATCGCAGGTGGCACACCAGTATATCTAGGGGGTGCTTTTCAGCTTTTCTCTGACTCCATCTGCTGGAGGGGAGGCATAACCCAGCAGGACTGATCCTTGGTACTACAGGAACGAAAATTATCAGGTAAGAAACTCATTTTCCTATGTACCTGCTGCAGCATTTACACAAGTATCCAGGAGGCTTTTAAAATCCCTGAGCGCACTTGAGCCTGACATTTGTGCATCCCCTAATTAATACACATGTTGGGCTTTTAAAATTCACCTTTTATCACTGCTAGATCCCAGCCATGATTTTGATTGAGTTGAAGATGCAAAGGAGAGGACTGTTTATAAAACACTAAGATAAATCTCTGCGCAACCATTTTTGTGCACACATACAGAAATGCCAGATAGTGTCGATATTTAGTGCTCCCTAAGTTTAGCTGGGCAAGTCTTATCATCATGAAGAGTAGATTTTAAATCTGGGTAAACTTTCTCAGATAACTTTAAACTTAACTGGGTATGTTCGGTGGGAAACACGTGCCACTGAATATCTCAGCTAAAGTTATCTGAGTAAATTTACCAGGGTATCTTGCTGCTCACCACTGCTCAACATTGACCTCTGTATTTTTACCTGATTATTGAGTTAGTCCATTTGGTTCTATAGAAATAAAATAAGAAAAATTGTAGGTGGTATTTTCTTATTCTGTGTACTCTCTTTATAGTGAAATGTTATCTTTGAAACATTTTTAATTAAAATGTTAAAATAAAAATCCTATTTTCAAGAACCTTTTGGGGGCAATTTTGATACTAGTTTATAGTTTATTAGATTTTTTTATACCGCCGTAATGGCGTTAGCCTTCACAGCGGTTTACAAAATACAAATTAGAAATAACAGTAAAACAATTCAATAAAAGATGATAGCTAAAATTAATTAAAAGCACATAGAAATATTATAGCTGTACAAGTTAAAAATTATAGAATGCTATTCCTCAGTGTGGTTTTCAAGGGTAAAATTAAGACAAATTAAGACAAAGTAATAAAACATACATTAAATATTACACTCATAAAACATAAAAGTTAGTTCCGCCTTTAAAATTGGAGTTTTTGTAGCGTTTGTCTTAATACCTGTAGCTAGCCTTACGATGTTTGATTATTTTCGAAATATGCACATTTAAAAAGCCAGGTTTTTAAGTCAGTCTTACATTTTTTTTTGTCAATTGTTAGTCTCAAATCTGTTGGTAACTCGTTCCACGGTTTGGATCCTGCAATAGATAATGCGCGCTCTCTCACTTGGCTCAATCTTGCTGAGTGAATTGTTGGTATAGATAGCAAAGCCTTGTTTGCCGATCTTAGATTTTTTTGCGGTACGTGTAGTTTTAAGGATAAGTTCAACCATTCAGTTTGTTCTCCATATACTAGATTATGTACGATGCAGACGGCCTTATATTTTATTCTGTAGCTGATGGGTAACCAATGGAGAGAGATCAACACTGGCGTAATATGATCAAACTTCTTTTTTCCCATCAGCACTCTAGCGGCCGCATTCTGCAACACCTGAAGTGGTCTAATGGTTGATGCAGGCAAGCGAAGGAACAGGGTATTACTATTACTACTACCCATAGGCACATTGTACTTTCAGACCTCCCCATTAAGTAATCTTTGAAAATTCAGGTCAGTGGAGGAAAGAAGATTCTTTGTACCCACGTAACTTGTACCTGCTTTAAAGCAGGTGCAAAGTACAAATCTGAAAAGTAAGCATGAGGATTTTAAAATTAAATCCCCTTGCATGTACTGCCTTTCCTACCTTTTTCCCTTGGGTATAAGTATGCGTGCAGTCCACAGTACACATACTTTTACCCGTACTGGGAGAGAAGGGGAAGGGTGCAATTTTCAGTTAAAATTTAAATGTGTGTAAACAGATGGTTACCTGCATAAAAGGTTTAAAAAATCACCCACCCTATAATTGCTTTAGTTACTTTACTACTTGTCATATTTCACATTGCATCTTATGGTGTGATGTTATCCCATGATAAATATACAACCCTGCAAAATATTGTTTGTGTACTGTGCTTGCAGATTTCAGCTGTAAACTTGAAAAATGGGTAACATTTGTATTAAATTTTATGAAGATGCCACTATTATTTAAATAGATATTTTGAGTTATGGTACTTCTTCAGGAGCTTAGTAGATAAACTATTGATATAATATGATGTAGAAATTCTTAATCCATAACATTTTATTTATTCTTTTTTATTTCAGTAAGTGACTATGATGGACAAACAGTTATGGACAGGGATGCATTTGGCACATCCAGTCTGTCAATGCAGTTGGTTGATAAATCTGAGGACAGCCTTCTTCCAGAAGCTAAAGCTGACATCAAGGAAACCTGGATTGACTTTGAAGACTTCTGCACATGTTTTCAGTAAGAAAGAGCAGCTTAGTTCCTTCTTTTTCAAATACTTATCTTTGCCAAAAGACTTTTATTATATGTTATCCATTTTGAATCCAAACAGCATAGGAATTATCTACTGTATGCTAAAAAGGTTTTTATTAACTGTGACCGTGCCCACTGAAAATATTTAACAAATTAAGGTTTATTACCAAGTGCATGATTTATGTTACTATATGTTATTCATATCAAGCACCGTTATCTAATTTATTTTGTACAGGATAATATATCAAGTAATTTGTGTTGTAGTTTTACCAGTGGATAAAGAAACCCAGTGCTTCTCAATAATTATGCATGTGTGTCTCTCCTTGAATTTAAGACATTTGAAATCTATAACTATCAAAAACTGAAGGAAGGAAAATGAACTTTTATATGAATTATAGCAAAATAGTTATGTGTATGTATTTTTGTATGGAGAGGCTTGGTGGAGAGCTTACTCCTGGATAGATGCGTGAGAGACTTGCTGACTGAGGAACATGCCAAAATTCATTAAACCCTTCAAGTAAATTTACTATCTTATAAGAACATAAGAAGTTGCCATATTGGATCACACCAAGTGTCCATCAAGCCCAGTATCCTCTTTCCAACATTAGCCAATCCAGTGGCCAATCTCCTCCAAATATTTATCTCAAGAGAGAAATGTCATGACAAGTGATAAAGTGAGCAAAATAAAAGCAGCTATTCTGATGTCATACTGTGAAAGAGTCCGAATAGCATTGCCTCAGAATACCAGGGTATTATGTCCTTTAATCCTGGCTAAAAAACTATAGTCCTGATTCTAGAATGCAGATCCAGCCCTTGTTCCAGTCTCTGTTCCAAGCTTAAACTCCAGATCCTTGTTCAAACGTCAGATTCCACTTACTGTTTTGAGTTCTAGTTCCAGTTACAAATCCCAGTCTTTAGTCCTTGCTCTAGTATGCCAAGATTCCACTTTCTGCATTAACCTTCCTACCATTGGGTACGTCACTGAAGTAATGTAAACAGCCAGATAACAAAACTATATGATTATGGTAAGACTTCATTTACAATTAATTTATTACTTGATCCGTCTTTTACTCTCATCCAATTCCATGCAACATACATAAAATAAACAGACAAATGGGTAAAAGCAATTTCTGTGGGGAAACTGCAAATTGGCCTCCTCATTTCTCTTATACTTCTCAGACTATTTCACAGCCCAGGATAAATGAAAAAAAAATCTGTTTAATTTTGTTCTTCCCTCAGCCTTAAAAGATAGCTGTTCTATTTAAAACATTTGAAAATAATTTCTTCTTTTTTTTTTTGCTGAGTAATGCAAACTTGTGTGTGTTAATGTTGTTAATAACATGTATTACAAACAGAAAATGAAGTACCTGAAAAATACACTAGACATATACAGAAGAAAACAAAAATCAAAAGTCAATTACTTATTCATAAGATCCAAAAACTAGCCTGTCAATAATAATAAAAATGTTATCTTGTCCTTAAAATTGGTTGTAGACTGCAGTTTCAACAAAAAATGTTTTGGGACATATATATATATATTAGAGATGTGAATCGGAACCAGAATCGGATCCGATATCAGTTCCGATTCACATCTCTAATATATATATGCCATCTCTTCATTTGACTCCCCAGTAACTCATGGAGTCCCCTTTATAATCTTAGTTCCAGTCCATCCTCTAAAACATGGAAATTTGCTCTATTACTCAGAAAAAAACAGCTTTTATTAGAAAATCCTTTTGCTGGAAATTTCTATATGCTAAACATATGGCAAAAGCTTAATGGGGTTTATATATAACAAAATAAAATCCCTATAATTTATTTTGCTTTATAATATTTTTGCATGTAATATACCAAAAAACACCAATGTTTGTACTATATAAGATTTAAACCTCTATGTGCGACCCAATCAGTAACACATACAACTACTATTTTTTTATTACAAAAATTTTTAAAATATTAAGACACAGACAGGGCCGTGACCGGGCCTACTCACCTCCGGCACCTGGATCCCGGACCTGGCCCTTCCTCACTCGTGGTGGTGGGCAGCCGCCTGTGCTCACGCACCCCCGTTGCCTCCTCGGGTCTTCCTGGCTCCTCTGCAGACATCAATATGCAGAGGGAACAGTTAGAGTCCAATTCAAATGCATGTAAAAGCTAACTGTCTGAAAGATCATAAGTTACCATATTTAGGATCGCTGTTAAAATTTTTAACTAACTTTATTCAAAATATATATAAATATTAATTTTTAATTGTTAATATTTTATTTTTAGATTTTAAGAGTATTTATAATTGAGAGACAAAGACCTCAGAACTGGTATCAAAGGGGTCCAAAGACCTCTAATTGTCAAACCAGTAAGTTCAATCACTGGCCTTTATTATCTCCTATTTTTTAAATTATAATAAAATGCACTTGCTCCAGACTATTTTTAAGTCTTTGTGATGCAAAATGTCCCATCTGAGAAAACCGCCAGTATATCCTCTCAGACATCTCCAGCTCCGGGCGGGTCTCCCCACGTGTGCCGCGGGGAGAGGCCACCATCCAGCGTCCTGCCTCTCTCTAGGCGTGCATGCGCCTTGCTGGCCTTTAAAGGGGCCGCGGCGGGAAACTAACCCGCTGCCCCGGGTGATGACATCATCGGGCCCTGCTACTTAAAGCAGGGCCCGCCACTCATTCCTGCCTTGGCAACATGTCTCCACGCTAGTTGTTTGTTGCTCGTCATCATTCCTGGTTCCTTTTCCTGACTTTGTTCCTGGTTCCTGTTCCTGACTCCGTTCCTGGTCCCTACCTAACCCTTGCCTTGGCTGACTACTGGCTTTGATCCTTGCTATGTTTGGACCACGCTCAGGACTGACTACTGGCTTTGACCCTTGCTTCGTTGGACTATGCTCAGGACTGATTACTGGCTTTGACCCTCGCTTCGCTGGAACTACGCTCAGGACTGATTACTGGCTTTGACCCTTGCTTGGTTGGACTACGCTCAGGACTGATTGCTGGCCTTGACTTGCTTCACTGTACCTCTTCTCGCTCTGCTGCCTGCCCTGACTCCAGCTGTTCCGGACCTCGCCTCTGGTATCTCCTTGGACTTGGCCTTGTCAGGCTTCAGCCTTCTGCTGCCCGAGTGCCACCCACTCTTGTTCCTGGCCTGGTCTTGCTGCCTGGGACTCTGGATCCCTACCTTGTCCGGACCTGCCTCAGTTCCTCCAATACCTATGCTGATTCTGGCGACCTGCTACAACATCCACTGGGAGTCGTCTGACGGAGGCCCGCCTAAGACTAGGTGGCCCCGGCACCCAAGGGCTCAACCTGCTGAGAACGAGGGCTGGTATTGGCGAACTCCAGTTGGCTTCTGTCTCCTGGTCTGTTCCGCCTCTTAATGGTGGGGACCCGTGGGGGTTGCCCTACGAGTAGCATCAACCCCACCCCAGGCCAATGGTCCTCCACCAGCGCAACACAGACAATGCTATGTCAATTAAACAGTTACTGTAAACAAAATTATATATGGATGGCATAGTAGGTTTCATATAATTTAGTATTACTACCCAGTAATGACTTTATTTATTTATTTATGTATAGATTTTTATATACTGTCGTTTGGGGGTGCCATCACAATGGTTTATATAATTAATAAAAATACAAGAAGTTAACAATGATAAAAATATAGAATAAATAAAATTCTATAAGATCGTAACAAATATATTGAAAGATTAAATATTAAATAAGTATCCAGATAAAATTTAGTAAGAACAAAATCTATATTATGTAAAAAATCCATAATAGTGGAAATAAAAGTAAAATAAGAAAATGCTTGATCTAATGTCAATCATGGTCTTTATAAGCTTTGCTAAATAGCCATGTTTTTAGGGCTCTTTTAAATGTTTTATATTTGCTTGCAGCCTTAATTCTGTTGTTAAAAAATTCCAGAGTTTAGGACCTGTGAGTGAAATGGCTCTTTCTCTTACTTGACTTAAATGTGCAGAATGCACAGAGGGGATGGTTAATAAACCTTTATTTGCGGATCTTAAGTTTCTTTGTGGTGTATGAAAGCGAATGACTGCATTCAGCCAATCTATTTGATCTCCATAAATGATTTTGTATAAGATGTATATGGTTTTGTATTCTATACGATACTTAATAGGGAGCCAGTACAAAGCTATCCGTGTTGGAGTAATATGGTCACATTTCTTAATTCCAGACAGTAATCTAGCAGCTGTATTCTATAGAACCTGTAATGGGCGAATTGTTGAGAGTGGGAGACCAAGAAGGAGAAAATTATAGTAATCTGTACTTGAAAATATTAAAGATTGTAATACTGTTCTAAAATCACATTAAGTTAATAGAGGTTTCAAGTATCTCTGGGTTAATAATTTCTTGTACCCTTCGTTTAATTTTTTCAAAATGCTTTTTTTGAAGTTAAGTTCACCATCAATAATGATTCCTAAATCTCAGGTATTACCCACTTAGGGCTGGATTTTCTAAGATCACACCGGTTTGTGAATCACGCGGTAAGAGGGGGCGGGGGTGATAAGCGGGGGGCTGGCCTGCGAAAGACAGCAGCGATGTTATCGCTGCCGGCTTTCGCACCCAATAGCACCACCGTGAAAGGTGGTGCTATTGGGTGCGCTACTGGCGGCGATAAGGGGTCTTACCTTTTCACCGCCAGCGAAGTTTCCGCCGTGTCCGCCCCAATAACGCCCTGACTCCTCCTCTTCCAGTGCCGATTCCACCCTGACTCCGCCCCTATCTAGCTATCACATGCGAAAAGTGACTTTTCACGTGCGAAAAGTCCCTTTTTGCATTCGATAGGGATAGAAAATGACCCTCTAAGTTTGTGGTTGACTTATCTTCTAGAGTCAGGACTGGCAAGTTGGAGGAAGTTGGTCTTCTGTCCAATAAAATAACTTCCGTTTTATCAACATTCAGGATAAGTTTCATATGTGTAAGAAGTTGTTTAATGATTGAGAGATACATTGTTGTTCTACATGTGGTTTCACTTGAGTCTTTAACTGGAATTAATATTTGTATGTCATCTGCATATATGTAGTGAGTAAGTCCAAGACTGGCAAGTAAATGGCATAGTAGAAGCATGTATATATTGAATAAGGTAGCTGACAAAGAGGAGCCTAGAGGGACACCAGTATTGAGAATTATTTTATCTGAAATAGTGTTATTAATTTTAATCTGATAAGAGCTATTTGTGAGATAGGAGGAGAAGGATTTTATGGTCTACGGTATCAAATGCAGTGGATAAGTCTAATAGAACCAGTAGGTAGCTTTGTCCATTGTTAAATCCCCTGAGAACGGTATCCTTTAACGCTAATAACAGTGTTTCAGTGCTGAAATGCTTTCTAAAGCCAAACTGTGATGAATATAAAATATTATTAGTTTCAAGATGCTCTGTTAATTGTTTCTGAACTACTTTTTCCAATAGATTGGACAGAAATGAAAGATTGGATATAGGCCTGTAGTTATTAAGAACAGTTGAATCCAGTGTTTGTTTTTTCAAAATGGGTCTTAATTATTGCACATTTAAGTGCCTCAAGAAACTGGCCTTCTTTAAGAGAAAGATTAATTAATGATGAGATAGGAATTGAGATCAAATGAGCTATTGATTTTAAGGTGGAAATAGGTATAGTGTCAAAAGGATGTGTTGCAGGATTCACTTTTTTTTTATGAGAGTTTCGATCTCAACGTAAGTAGTTTCATCAAAATGGACCATTTATTATCCTCTTTTAGATTCATATTAATTGCCTGATTTTGCATGGAATTGGTACTTGTGACTAAATTCACAATTTTATTTTTAAAGAAGTATGCTATATCATTGCAGTTGGTTTCAGATAAGGCGGATGTTTCTTCAGTGGTATTTTTAGTTAAATATTTTACTATGGAGAGTAGTGTTCTTGGATTATGACAAAAATTCTGAATCTTGTTACTGAAATATTCTTAGTATTATTAATGAGCTTTTTATAAACTGCCAGATAAGATCTATAAGTGCTCAAAGTAGATGCAGTTGGATTGTTTCTCCAAGCTTTCTCCTTTTTTCTTAAGGTTCATTTTGCGGATCTAATTTGTTTGTTGTACCAGGGATTATGTTTTTTTGGATATTTCACAATTTTAGTTATTGCTGGATTTAATTTATCAGCAATAGACGTCGTGATGTTAAAGGAATGAATGGCATTTGTATTGTTTGATAAGTCAATATTCTTAATGTACTGTCCAATCTCTTGCTGCAGATCATCAACCTTAAATGAGTAGCAGTATGTAAAAGAAACAGGTTTGAAAGTAATTGGAGATCATTTAATGTTAAATGAAATAGTTGGCTGAATTAAAAAGTGGTCAGACCATGGCGCTGGAGTGAGTTTAGCGGGAGAAAAATTAGCTTATTTTGTATTGATGAAGATTAAATCTAAAGTATGGCCTGCTTTATTTGTTGGACCAGATATAATCAATTCATAACCAAGGGCTGAGAGTGAATCTATGAGAGTGCAACAGGCAGTAGAATGTAGATTAATATCTATATGTAAATTGAAATCCCCTAAAATAATTGATGTCTTGTCTGGATTTAAATTAGTAGCAAAAAATTCAATAATTGGTGAAATATTATGCTCTAGAAGTCTTGGAGGAAAGTATAACTGGCAAATTTGCAAATTGTTAGATTCAAACAATGCAACTTCATGTTGTTGAACTATGTTATTTAGTAACAATTTCAAACAGTGTTCTTTTTTGGCAATGAGCATTAGACCGCCTCCTTTATGTTGCAGTCTTGGTAATGAAAAAGTCACATAATTTTGGTTTTTTTGAGCCAAGTTTCCGTCATTGCAATAACGTCTGGTTTTATATCTTGGAGTAGGTCTGTAATTATTACTGTTCTTTTTGCTAATGATTGTGCATTAATCAAGAGTAAGGACAAAAACAAGCACTTACTGTAAAAAGAGACATTATTGCATGAAATGTTCACAAGGGTATGCTTGATGGAAGTCCTTATTTTATTCTGTGAGGGTGGTGTCTTCATACTTGTTGGATAGTTGATTCAATATCTTCCGTAATTTGTACAGACTGGAATTAAAAAGTTGGTATTAGAATAAATTGTTACTCTATCTCTCTCTCTCTTTCTCTCCCCCCCCCCCCCACCCCCCAGTGGATGTAGGT
The DNA here is from genome assembly GCF_901001135.1 of Rhinatrema bivittatum. NCBI lineage: Eukaryota > Metazoa > Chordata > Amphibia > Gymnophiona > Rhinatrematidae > Rhinatrema > Rhinatrema bivittatum. Next base: position 191,217,042 of record NC_042617.1, read on the forward strand.
AGGAATTGCAACAATTGTGACACATCGCAAAATGCAAAAAATTTATCACACTCTGCGGTAATACCTATGCTAAGATAGCGCACTTCGCGATAAATAGGCTATTACCATAAAACACAAGCTCTTTTCCTATCGCATGCGATATTTACTGCATTTTGATAAATCTAGGCCTACATTTGTACCTGAGGAAATGGAAGGTAAAGTGACTTGCCCAAGGTCATAAGGAATGACAGTCTCCTGTCTCCTGGTTCATAGCCCACTGCTCTAACCACTAGTCTACTCTTCAATTTCTACAACCATGGCATCTCCAGAAAGCTAGTACTTGATTAATAGCGTGGCCTTGGATTTTTTAGTTACTGTTTTTATTATTTTATTTTATCCCCTCTTTGCTAACTTCCAGACCATTCAACCCAAATTAGGATTTTAATTCTCACACTATGGGCCGGATTTTAAAAGCCTTACGCACGTAGGGGGGGTTACGCGCACCGGGCCTGTTTAAAAAAGGACCGGCGACACGCGTAAAGCCCCGGGACACATGTAAGCCCCGGGACTTGCAAAAAAAAGCGGTCTGGGGGCGGGGTGTGGGCAGGGCGGGGTGGTCCAGGGGCAGGGCCAGAGGCAGGCGCAAATGGTATGATATAAGTTTTCGGGGGGGGGGGAGTTAGAATAGGGGTAGAAGAGGGAAAGGTGAGGGGAAGGGGTGGGAAGGTCAAGCTAGGGGGAAGGGAACGGGGGAAGGCAGCGCGGCTCAGCGCGTGCAAGGTGCAAAATTGTGCACCCCCTTGCGCGCGCCGACCCCTGATTTCATAACTTGCGCGTGCCTGCGCACACAAGTTATAAAATCGGGTGTACATTTGTGCGCGCCGGGTAGCATGCTCACATGTACGCTCACGTGCAGCCTTTTAAAATCTACCACTATGAGAGCAAAGAGGAACTCTTGAACATCTGTTATCAGACAAGAACCTTAACCTGAGCAGAAAGCCTATTCCTCCATTTTAGAGTAAGCCAGCTAAATGGGAGGGAGAATAATGAAAAGCAGTAAAAAACAAACTTCCCATACTTGGCAGAACCTTTAATTCTCAGTTCCTGAACCCATGAAACTATAGAACTCTTTGCAGTCCCATAAGGTCTTCTCCTGTCAAGCTGCGTTACATAAAAGTCTCAAGTTCTAAGAACAATTCTGAAAGTAGTGGCAAAAAAGAAAAAAAAAACTTGTGCTGTATTTCAACCCTTTAGGAAATTAATGGTAGAAAACGGCCACTATCAGTCTCAATTCTGCAAAGACCAGCATATTAGCAAATCCATCACTGGCCCTCCTCCTCCAAGGCTAAAAACGAGGACACAGAAGCTGTTTCCTCATTTTTCATTGTGAAGAAAAGCACTTTGTTTCCATGCTGCATTTGCAACTTACCTGGTAATAATAACGAGAAGTGGACCCCCTTCCGAAATAGGTTGGTGCAAGGCCCCATCATCTTCTAAAATGCATCCACATGAGTTGAAAAGTCATTGAAAAGGAGAATTTTATTACTACTGTATTCCAGGTGATCTTTCTGCTGATATGCATGGAGGATTTTAACTTTGTGCGACCAGTTAAGTATTCTTGCCAACACTGGCCACTCCTTACCCTCATTAGCACACAGCGGGCCCAGGTGGAGCACTCACTCACTTCGGAGCTGATCTTCTGCAAGGCCCCAACATCTTCTGAAATGCATCCACATGAGTTGAAAAGTCATTGAAAAGGAGAATTTTATTACCACTGTATTCCAGGTGATCTTTCTACTGATATGCACGGAGGATTTTAACTTTGTGCGACCAGTTAAGTATTCTTGCCAACACTGGCCACTCCTTACCCTCATTAGCACACAGCAGGCCCAGGTGGAGCACTCACTCACTTTGGAGCTGATCTTCTGCAAGGCCCCAACATCTTCTGAAATGCATCCACATGAGTTGAAAAGTCATTGAAAAGGAGAATTTTATTACCACTGTATTCCAGGTGATCTTTCTACTGATATGCACGGAGGATTTTAACTTTGTGCGACCAGTTAAGTATTCTTGCCAACACTGGCCACTCCTTACCCTCATTAGCACACAGCAGGCCCAGGTGGAGCACTCACTCACTTTGGAGCTGATCTTCTGCAAGGCCCCAACATCTTCTGAAATGCATCCACATGAGTTGAAAAGTCATTGAAAAGGAGAATTTTATTACCACTGTATTCCAGGTGATCTTTCTGCTGATATGCATGGAGGATTTTAACTTTGTGCGACCAGCTAAGTATTCTTGCCAACACTGGCCACTCCTTACCCTCATTAGCACACAGTGGGCACAGGTGGAGCACTCACTCACTTTGGAGCTGATCTTCTGCAAAAAATAAGGCCCAAGTGCTCAGGCAACCAATGCTCAAAAAAATTATATAGCTCCTCTTCTCGCAGCAATTCTGGCAAATCAACAATTTTTGAATTGTTGCACCAATTCCAATTTTCTTTGTCTTCTATCTGGTCAGTTAAGGCAGCATTCTTCGCGTTTAAATCTTCTTTGCTCCTCTCTGCTTCCATCAGTCTGTTGCTCCACATAATCTAACCGCTTTGACTGTCCCTCTAACCCACATTTTATGTCCTCTGCTGCTGCCTGAATTTTAATTAACCGTTTGTCTAAGGCAGACATAACACTGTTGAAAATTTGCTGCAGCACTTCTTCCGTCAGATTTGCCAACGTTTCTCTGCGCTCTCGGCCCCCGCCATCTTAGCCCCTAGCTGCTTCTTGTCACAACCAGGATGGGTTACTTTCATGCTCATAACCTCTCAAAACAATGCACTTAATGACAGAGAAAGACTGGAAGCCATTCCTCTCGTCAGTATGATGTCCAGTACTATAATCAAGAAATATTCTGGCAAGTATAGTATGATAATTAATGAGTTTTAAGGAGGGATGCTCTGGAGTTCTGACCCCCGACAACTGATCAGGTTCGCATCATAACTGGAAGTTTGGAGGGTTTTAAAAATGAATAAAAACAATTCTTCTAGTTTAATAATAAAAATCATTTAATGGTTTCATTATTGGGATGACACTGACATATTTCTGATAGAATAGCATGGCTGCTATATTACTCCACTTGAATGCATGGAAATAAAAGTTAACACACAAAAACAAAAAATATCCTTTGTGTTACGCATCCCATCTGCGCCCGGACCGTGAACGGGCCTGCTCACCTTCATGGTTCCACAGCAGGTCCCGGCCTCCCTAGCGGCAGCTGCAAGCGCTTCCAGGCCCCGGCGTCCCGCAGCGGCGGTCGCCGGGCCTTCCACTGCGCACCAGGCCTCACGCCGGAGCTCAGTGTCCTCGGCTATGTTGGCCAAGCCCTTCGTACGCGTGCACAGTCCGCCCGGCCTCTTGTAGGGCCAAGGGCGAGTCCTAGCTCCGCAGCGCAACCTGATTGATTCCTTGTTATAAGGAAGTCATTGCTTTTACTTCCTTGCCTCGGCATCGGGTCGGCGTTTGTGCTAGATTGTCACTGTGTTTGTTTCTTGCTCCAGTCTTGTTCCAAGTCTCGTTCCAGGATCCTTCTGTTCCTGTCTTGTTTCTGCTTCCTAGTACTCCAGCGTCCTTCTGCTCGTCTGTTCATCTACCCAGGTAGTACCTTCGGACTGTCTTACTGGTACTGACCTCGGCTTGTTCCTTGACCTGCCTGCCTGCTGCCTGCCTTCTGACTCCAGTCCGTTCCTTGACCTGCCTGCCTGCTGCCTGCCTTCTGACTCCAGTCCATTCCTCGACCTGCCTGCCTTCTGACTCCAGTCTGCTCCTCGACCTGCCTGCTTGCTGCCCGTCTTCTGACTCCAGTCTGTTCCTCGACCTGCCTGCTTGCTGCCTGCCTTCTGACCTTGGCCTGCCTGTGACCTCGTCTGACCTCCGGAACCTGACCTCTGCTTTGCTGACTACTCCTCGGACTGACTCCTGGACTTTGACCTCTGCCTGCTTGACCACGTCTCTAGATTCTGGCTCTGTTCCTAGCTTTGTCATCACCTACGCTCTTCTGGTCCTCCTTGTTACATCTGACCTCCAGTCTCGACCCTGACCGCACTCCCCTTCTGCCTGTGGGCATGTCGGACTTCCACTCTCCCAGGAAACCCTGCGAGGCCCACCTAAGTCCAAGTGGCCCGGGTCCCTATGGGCTCCTCCCAGGTGGACCTCGGGCTTCCAGTGGGGAAGCTCTTCCTAGCCTCTGTCTCCTCCAGTGCTCCGCCCCCTGGGGGAAGTTGCTTCCTGGTCCCTACCAGGAGGCAGTTCTCAACTGTCTCAGGACAAGAGTCCACTCCCAAACGCAACACTTTGTAAAGAGATATCTTTTTACATTGGACTAACTACTATTCTGACCTGAGGAAGGGAGTATTAGCTACCAAAAGCTAGTCAAGAAATATATTAAAAGGTGAATTTTTAAAGCCTGGTTCACACATGGGGTAGCACAAACAAATCGGGCTTGTGCTTGCTTACTGTATTTTAAAATCCGCCCAGATATGTATGTATCCCCGCTGCACACACATCTTGCTTGGATTCAAAATGGCATGGTCTGGGTTGGGCATGGGCTTTCTGGTGCGAAGCCGAGAGATGTGTGTGCAAATATTACATGCCTGGGTGCATGACCAGGTCCAGCACTGCGTACAGTTACTTCTGCTATGGAGGAGGTGTAATTTTTAAAAAAAGAAAACTAGCCGTATCTGAGGGGTTTTAAGGGTCTGGGCTAATTGGGGGAAGTTAAGGCTATTAAACTAGGGTGTTTGGTTGACCTAGCTCTTAACTGGGCGAGCTGGTGGATGAACTGGTGAAACTGGCGATGGCGTGGGTGTGCGCACCTTTTAAAATACCCACGGTAGAAGCAGGGTAGAAGCAGGGTAGAAGCACCTACCTTGATAACCTTACTCACCCTCCAGCTGCTAACTGCAGCCTCCTTAGTGGTTACCTGCCTATTCTTACCCTTCTGAGAGACCTTGCTGAGGCCTTTTCCTAATTGCTCTGCACACTCAGTACCAGGGGCCTCGTCCAACACATGAAAACTTACCCTCCTACCTCTCTCCTGAGTGCCCGTCCCTTGCGCTGCCCGGCACCGAGTGGGCACCTTTCTTGTGCAGCAACCCCTGACTGACTGAGGCTGCAGACACTGGCTGCCTCCTCCCTTGCCACCCCTCTCTCCCCCTTTCCTGATGCGGTCTCAGGAACGAACTCAGAGTGGGTTGAGATGTATAGCATGTCCCCAGAAACATTTTATGAAATTTCTAGGACATCATTGTCCTCAAAACTGTAAATCTGTGAAGGATGGGGGAAGAGGGGAAACCAGCAGGGCCGGTGTCACCAGACTTGCCTGCAGGATTTTCTCCCTGCTGTCATGGAGCCTTGCCATGGCCGTCAATTTTTTACACCCTGCCCGCAACTATCACCTCCAGTCTGAAAACTCGTCTCTCTGCCCTTCCGGTTCCTCACAGGCATGAGGCATGGATCGCGGCGTGCAGTAGGGCTGGGAACTTAAAATTATGATGCTTATTTAATATTTTCTTTTTTTTTTTTTTTTTTTTTTGAGGACTAACAGGAAAAAAAACCAGCCCTCAGTCAAGGGCCGGAAAAATGCACCACAAAGCGCTAAACTCCTCGCACTCTTGAATATATTATTATTATTTTATTTTATTTTGTATTAAAGCTAATGGGGAAACCAGCGCAAACACAAGCAAACCCCCCACCCCACGCAGCTCCTCCCTCTTGCTACCCGCTTCGTCTGCCAAGCAAGCACAAAGGCATCGACTGTTGCCTGCTTACCCTACCAATAGCGCAGCCGCAATTTGAATTGCTGGCGCCGCGCTATTGGCCCTTCTTCCCTCCCGACTCTTCCCTCATGACGTCCCCAACCCCCCCCCCCCCCCGTGGACTTCGCCGCTGCACGCCTTTTCCCTACGTTATTCTGAGCGGCGCGGGACAAGCCCACGCCTCCACTCATTTACACTTGCTGTTTATGCATGGAAATGTTTAGCCAAAATTTATGCAAATACTTTTGAAAATCGAAAGATATGTGCATAGGGGCAGATTTTAAAAGACCTACGCGCTTAAATCCAGCTGGATTTACGCGCGTAGGAGGGTTACAAGCGCCGGGCCTATTTTGAAAAGGCCCGGCAGCAACCATAAAGCCCTAGGACACGCGTATGTCCCGGGGCTTGAAAAAAGGGGTGGGGCGGTCTGGGGGCGTAGCAGGACCGAGGCCTCCGGCACAGCGGCCATTTTACAAAATAAAGTTTGGGGGGGATTTAGGTAGGGCTGGGGGGCGGGTTAGATAGGCCACGCGCATAGGTTTTAAAATCCGGCCCATAAGTTTGAACTCCTCCCCAGTTCTGCCTCCAGGAACACCTCCACTCAGTCCAGTTAAACGTAAACGTGAACATGACATACAAGCATAAGTCTACCTGCTTATTGGGTGTGCAATTTTGCAAAGGACCATTTCTGAGGATAAAACTCTTTTTTACATGTGTAAATAAATTCCTTTGACTTTGGCCAGGTACAGGTTTATATACTTAAATGGCTTGCTATTATATTGCCAGGATTTTGTGTTTGTCAAAGTATGCATATAACTGAACTTTGCACATACTTTTGCATGCAAACTTGTGTACATAAGCTTACTACAAAAACTGGTGCAACTTACTTACATAGATGTCACATAAGTTATCAGTAATGCTATAACATTACATTCACCAGTACTTATTAAATTCACAAGTATGTGCGGAGATCCAAACTCTGCCTCAAGTCTGCCTGTCACATTCCTTTTATGTGTCCATAGAAGTATGAATAAAATAGAGTTACAGTCATACACACATAAATTATGGGAAATTTTAAAACAAACAATTTATGCACATAAACACATGTTATATGTATGTAAATGGCTTTGAAAATTTACCTCTAAATATGCATTAGGTAGTGCCGAAAAAATGTTTATATAACAGTATTTTGTTTTATTTTTCTAGGACCTTGCATATTTTCCACAAACCTTATACATATCCTTATACTTCTCAGAAGTCAGATCTTAAGGTAATTATATTCATTAAATTCATAACTTAATTTTGATGTTTCTAATTCAATTGTTAAAAAATAAAGAGGTCAATATTAAAAGAACAAGTGAGTGGGTAAGATAACCAGATAATTTTAGCCAGTTATCTTTAGGCGAATATTTAGCTGATCCTGACCAGTTATGTTGTCAGTTGAATATTCACTTAAATCTAGCAGGTCTAAATTTAACAAGTTAGGGTTAGACGGTAACTTTAATGCCGGCGCATGGGCACACATGTGAGTGTATGCCAGTTTGCGTCCAGAGATGCGGCCATTTTATAACATATGCGCATGGTATAAAATAGACTGAACGTGTGTACATGTGCGCACAATTTTACATGGACACACACATGTGCACACAAATGCTACCTCTACCGCATAACTGGGGGAACTTTAATAGAAATGCATGCTGATGCAATTATCAGAGAAACCACTTCATTCCCAATTCACCCAGGTAAGGAATAGAGATGAGCATTCGTTTATCACGAATTGCCTAATTCGTCGTGGGTCGGGGGCCCCGAACCCCGAAACGGATTTTCCCCAAACTACGAGGAAAATTTGTTTTTCGGGTTTGTATAGGGGAGGGGTACATTTTATTTTTTTAAATAAAAAACCACCCCAAGCATTAAAATTTAGTATAATACAACCCCCCCCCCACACCATCCCAATCCCTCCCCAAGACTTACTAACATCCCTGGTGGTCCAGCGGGGTCCCGCGAGCAATTTCTCCCTCCGTGCTGTCGGGCTGTCCGGCCTGTCTCGCATCAAAATGGTGCCGATAGCCTTTGACCTACTATGTCACAGGGGCTACTGGTGCCATTGGTCAGCCCCTGTCACATGGTAGGAGCACAAGATGGTGCCGGCCATCCATTGCTCCTCCCATGTAACAGGGGCTGACCAATGGCACCGGTAACCCCTGTGACATAGTAGGTCAAAGGCTATCGGCGCCATTTTGATGTGAGGCAAGCCTGATGGCACGGAGGGAGAAATCGCTCGCGGGACCCCGCTGGACCACCAGGGATGTTAGTAAGCCTTGGGGAGGGATCGGGATGGTGGTGGGGGGTTGTATTTAATGTATTATAGTACATTTTAATGCTTGGGGTGGGTTTTTTTGAGCTTTGTTTTCCCGCGTCTTTTTTTTGGGCCCGTTTCATTTTTCCCCGCTTAGTTTTTTGTTCGTTTTTCAAAAAAACTAACCGAGGAAAAACGAACTTTACCCCGAAGCGTCCGACTCAAAAAACGACATGGTACAAAAAAACGAAGCTCATCTCTAGTCAGGAATAGGACTTCTTAACCCCCTAATTGAATAGCCTTCCTTTTCCCCTCTTAACCACAACCCTTAAAACCCTGCTGACGTGCCTAAATTTTTTGTTTTAGGACTCACACGCAATCCATAGTAGAAATAAAGTTATGTGGTAGGGAATCCCAGTGAATGCTTGTGTGCGTATGTTTTTATGTGCCTATTTCATTCATAAATCTAGGAAAGCCCATTCCCCACCCAAACCATGCCCATGCCATGCCCCTTTTTTGGATTTTTCCATTTGTGTGTGTACCGGGAGATACGGGCATACTTGGGCAGCTTTTAAAATTCACTTGGTACACACTGGCCCAATTAGTGCGCATATCTCCTGGTTTTGGCATGCGTCAGGCTTTTAAAATTCACCTATTAATGCGACTGGAATTCAGTGGCTAAACTTAGCCAACGAGTGTTGGAAATCCAGTGGGAGCACTGAGAGGAGAGGATCACCTTGCTGGTGGCTGAACGGTATCAGTAAGTTTTGCTTGGGAAACATTTTTTAAAAGTATTGGGGAGAAGTAAACTATTCGGGTATATTATTTAGTGTGTTTGAATTTTTAATAGTCAGTAAGCCAGCTAATAAACAGAAGTTAGTGTGTTTATTTTTATATAGTCAGTAAGGCAGCTAATAAACAGCAGTTAGTGTGTTTAATTTTAATAGTAAGGTAGCTGATAAGCAGAAGTTAGTGTGCTTATTTGTAATGGTCAGTAAGGCAGCTAATAAGCAGAAGCTAGTGTGTTTGTATTTCCCAACCCTTCCACCCACCCCTAGCTGATCCTTTAATTTATAGGCAGGTGCCACTTTCACATTAAAAAAAAGAAAATCAGCCTTTTAACTTCACTTCACAAATTTCCCACACCTTATTGAGAGTTTGATCATTCCCCTGTAAGCCACTCCCAGACATATATTGAATACATTAATACAATTAAAAGACGTTAATTAGACACATTCCTACTCCCATAGCAACCTAAAACTTAACTAGGAACTGAACATATATGATTTTTTACCCGCCGGTGAGAAGTTGTATGTGTGCATCTGATGCAAAGTGCTCCTGTCTCTCAAAGAACGAGTCCGATCTCTGGAGGCTAGAGTGGCAGACCTGGAGGAACTGAGGCAGACAGAGAGGTATATAGATGAGACCTTCAAGGAGATAGTAGCCAAGACCCAACTTCAAACTGGCAGCCCTGGTGATGCCTTGGAGGAAGAAGGTCTCATAATTGGAGAGCACCAACGTGGTGTAGCAGGAAAGGACCCTGTAGCAAGGACCTGCTCTCCAGGTGGTACATTGTCCTTTCGCACCGAGGATGTGTATCCCAGGGCTGCTGCCCAGCAGGGGAGGGTTAGGTCGGCCGTCATACTTGGTGATTCGATTATTAGGAATGTAGTCAGCCGAGTGGCTGATGGCATGAGGATCGTCTGGTAACATGCCTACCTGGTGCGAAGGTGGTGGACCTCATGCATCACCTGATAGGATTTTAGACAGGGCTGGGGAGGAGCTGGCTGTCGTGGTACATGTGGGTACCAACGACATAAGAAAATACTCCCTGTTCCACGCGCAGGTCCCCAGAGGCAGGCAGAGCCCCAGAGTCTCAATGCATGGGTAAGATGATGGTGCAAGGAAGAGGGATTCAGTTTTGTAAGGAACTGGGTAACCTTTTGGGGAAGGGGGAGTCTTTTCCGAAGGGATGGGCTACATCTTAATCAGGGTGGAACCAGTCTGCTGGCGCTAACCTTTAAAAAGGCGATAAAGCAGCTTTTAAAGTAGAACAAAGGGGAAAGCCGACAGTCGCTCAGCAGCACATGGTTCGGAGGGAGGTTTCTTCAAAGGATACTAATGATGCATTAGAATTAGGGCATCCCAACAGTGAGGTTCCAATAATAAGAAAAGAATTCCAAGTGCTTGTAATTAAAAACTCACCTGAGCTAAAATATTCAAATTTATCCCTATCAATTAAAAAGCAGAATGAAAATACAAACAAAAAACACACTTTGAAATGTTTGTGTACTAATGTCAGAAGTCTAAGAAGTAAGATGGGAGAATTAGAATGTATAGCAGTGAATGATGACATAGACTTAATTGGCATCTCATAGACATGGTGGAAGGAGGATAACCAATGGGACAGTGCTATACCAGGGTACAAATTATATCACAATGACAGAGAGAAGGATCTGAGAGGCGGGGTGGCACTTTTTGTCCAGGATGGCATAGAGTCCAATAAAGATCCTGAATGAGACTAAATGAACAATCGAATCTTTATGGGTAGAAATCCCTTTTGTGTTGGGGAAGAATATAGTGATAGGAATATTCTACCATCCACCTGGCCAAGATGTTGAGACGGACAATGAAATGCTAAGAGAAATGAGGGAAGCTAACCAAATTGGTAGTGCAGCAATAATGGAAGATTTCCATTACCCCAATATTGACTAGGTAAATGTAACATCGGGACATGCTAGAGAGAGAAAGCTCCTGAATGGAATAAATGACAGTTTTATGGAGCAATTGTTTCAAGAACCGACGATAGAGGGAGCAATTTTAGATCTAATTCTTAGTGGAGCACAGGATTTGGAGAGAGAGGTAAAGATGGTAGGACCGTTTGGCAAAAGTGATCATAATATGATCAAATTTGAATTAAAACTGGAACGGGGACAGTAAGCAAATCCATGACTCTAGTGCTAAACTTTCAAAAGGGAAACTTTGATAAAATGATAAAAATAGTTAGAAAAAAACTGAAAGGTGCAGCTAAAAAGGTAAAGGCGTGGACATTGCTAAAAAAATACCATCCTAGAAGCACAGTCCAGATGTATTCCACACATTAAGAAAGGTGGAAGGCAAAACGATCACTGGCATGGTTAAAAGGTGAGGTGAAAAGGCTATTTTAGCCAAAAGATCTTCATTCAAAAATTGGAAGAAGGATCCAACAGAAGAAAATAGGATAAAGCATAAGCGTTGGCAAGTTAAATGTAAGACATTGATAAGACAGGCTAAGAGAGAATTTGAAAAGAAGTTGGCCACAGAGGCAAAAACTCACAGTAAAATCTTTTTAAAATATATCCGAAGCAGAAAGCCTGTGAGGGTATCATTTGGACTGTTAGATGATCGAGGGGTTAAAGGGGCACTTAGAGAAGATAAGGCCATCGTGGAAAGGTTAAACGATTTCTTAGCTTCGATATTTACTGAAGAAGATGTTGTGGAGATATCCGTTCCAGAGAAGGTTTTCATGGGTAATGATTCAGATGGACTGAACGAAATCAAGGTAAACATAGAAGATATAAGTAGGCTTGATTGACAAACTGAAGTGTAGTAAATCATCTGGACCAGATGGTATACACCCCTGGAGTCTGAAGGAATTAAAAAATGAAATTTCAGATCTGTTGCACTGGAGGTGGGCCCTTGGCCTGAGGTGGGGTTGACGCTACCCGCAGGGCAAGCCCTATGGGTCCCCACCTTCAGGAGGCGGAGCTGGCTGAGAGACGGAAGCCGACTGGAACTTTGCCAACACCAACCAACGTTCTCTGCAGGTTGAGCCCTTGGCTGCCGGGGCTGGCTGGTCTTAGGTGGGCCTCCATCCGACAACTCCCAGTAGATGAGGTGGTAGTCAGCCAGGGACCAGCAGAGGTAATAGGAAGGCCGAAGTAGGTCCTGAAGAGGCAGGGATCCAGAGACCTGAGCGCCAAAAGGAACCACAGACGAAGACAGGTGGCGCCCGAGTAATAGTAGGCCGGCGCCTGAAAGGCCAAGTCTAGGGACATACCAAAAGATGAAGTGGAGAACAGGCTGGCATCAGGGCAGGCAGCAGACATGAAATGGCGATCAAACAAGCGAGGGTCAAAACCAGAAGTCAGTCCAAGCGTAGTCCAAAGCATAGCGAGGATCAAAGCCAAAGGTCAGTCCTGAGCTTGGTCCAGAAATAGCGAGTGTCAAAGCCAGAGGTCAGTCCTGAGCGTGGTCCAGATGTAGCGGATCAGGAACAGGAACCAGGAACGTAGATAGTATCAGGAACCAGGATCGTAGACAGGAACAAGCAACAAGCACACGACAAGTGTGGAGACCTGTTGCCAAGGCAGGGAACTAGTGGCAGGCCCTGCCTTAAATAGCATACCCGGCGACGTCATCATCCGTGGGTTGGATTCCCGCCATGGCCCCTTTAAAACCCAGCAAAGCACGCGCGCGCCTATAGGGCAACAGGGCACTGGACGACAGCGTCTCCCCACGGCACACGTGGGGAAACCCGCTGGGAGGCAGAGAGGTCTGCGGTGGAGCCGGAGATGGCAGTGGAGGCTTGGGAGCATAGGCGGCTGAATCAGCCACGAGGAAGGACAGACCAGGATTGGGAGCTGGGCGCCGAGAGTAAGTGGGCCCGGACACGGGCCTGCCGTGGACAGGACACGCAACAAGATCTATTAGTAAAAATTTGTAACCTATCATTAAAATCATCCATTGTACCTGAAGACTGGAGAGTAACTAATATAATCTCAATATTTAAAAAGGGCTCCAGGGGCGATCCGGGAAACTACAGACCAGTTACTCTGACTTCAGTGCCAGGAAAAATAGTAGGAAGTGTTCTAAAGATCAAAATCACAGAACATATAGAAAGGCATGGTTTAATGGAACAAAGTCAGCATAGCTGTACCCAAGGCAAGTCTTGCTTCATAAATCTGCTTCACTTTTTTGAAGGGGTTAATAAATATGTAGATAAAGGTGAACTGATAGATGTAGTGTATTTGGATTTTCAAAGTTCCTCATGAGAGACTTCTAGGAAAAGTAAAAAGTCTTGGGATAGGTGGCGATGTCCTTTTATGGATTACAAACTGGTTAAAAGACAGGAAACAGAGAGTAGGATTAAATGGACAATTTTCTCAGTGAAGGGGGGTGGGCAGTGGAGTGCCTCAGGCATTTGTACTGGGACCCGTGCTTTTCAATACATTTATAAATGATCTGGAAAGGAATACGATGAGTGAGATAATCAAATTTGCAGATGATACAAAATTATTCAGAATAGTTAAATCTCAAGCGGATTGTGATAAATTGCAGGAAGACCTTGTGAGACTGGAAAATTGGGTATCCAAATGGCAGATGAAATTTAATGTGGATAAGTGCAAGGTGATGCTTATAGGGTACAATAAACCATGCTTTAGTTACATGATGTTAGGTTCCATATTAGGAGCTACCAACCAAGAAAGAGATCTAGGCATCATAGTGGATAATACATTGAAATAGCCGGCTCAATATGCTGCAGCAGTAGAAAAAAGCAAACAGAATGTTAGAAATTATTAGGAAGGGAATGGTGAATTAAATGGAAAATGTCATAATGCCTCTGTATCTCTCCATGGTGAGACCGCTCCTTGAATACTGTGTACAATTCTGGTCATCACATCTCACAAAAGATATAGTTGCAATGGAGAAGGTACAGAGAAGGGCGACCAAAATGATAAAGGGGATGGAACAGCTCTCCTATGAGTAAAGGCTAAAGAGGTTAGGGCTGTTCAGCTTGGAGAAGAGATAGCTGAGGGGGGATATGATAGAGGTGTTTAAAATCATGAGAGGTCTAGAACACGTAAATGTGAATCGGTTATTTACTCTTTCAGACAATAGAAGGACTAGGGGGCAATCCATGAAGTTAGCATGTAGCACATTTAAAACTAAGCAGAGAAAGTTCTTTTTCACTCAATGCACAATTGAACTCTGGAATTTGTTGCCAGGGGATGTGGTTGGTGCAGTTAGTATAGCTGGATTTAAAAAGGTTTGGATAAGTTCTTGGAGGAGAAATCCATTACCTGCTGTTAATCAAGTTGACTTAGAAAATAGCCACTGCTATCACTAGTATCAGTAGCTTGGGATAGACTTAGCTTTTGGGTACTTGCCAGGAACTTATAGCCTGGATTAGCCACTGTTGGAAATAGGATGCTGGGAACATGCCATACTGGGATTGGTCTGACCCAGTATGGCATGTTCTTATGTTATGTTCTTAGGTCTAGGAGGAAACTTCTGGGAGAACTCAGAATTGAATACATCCTATTTCTTCACCAACTGAATCATGAAGAGACTCCCTAGGGAAGAGAATCCACACCTCATAGAAAGGACTTACCCCCAGTGATGAAAGCTCTTGCACCTTCTTCCAGGAGGCTATCCGAATCTGGTCATGAGCAGGTCATCACAATACTCATTTCCTAGCGACTTATCTTCCAGAGCTTCAGAATAATTTGGAAAATCATTTCAGCAGAGTAATACAATCGCACAACTGGACCTTGGATAACTGGGTTGGGAAACCCAGTGATTAATCTGTTTGCACCAGAAGTCAACAGGAAAGTGGTACAGTTCTGCTTCATGCCTCCAAGTAGCTACAGATCAGCTCCCAACACTTTTCTCTAAATTGGAGCTTTGATCTATGCATACCCACTGTTTCCTGTAATCACCAGGACTGTCAAGAAGGGCTTTGGGATGAATTGAGAATAATCCGCATAACACCAGCCTGGCAGAAGCAAGTGTGATTTCCATATCTTGTTTGTCTATTAGTTCAGGCTCTGATAGCATTGGGGGTATCACACTGGAAGTGGGCAAACTCTGCCAACTGAACCTTTCATCCCTGGCCCTCCTGGTATGGATGTTGAATGTGCAGTAGTCTCCAGCTTGCTCTTTCTGAAGGAGGTGGTGATCTTTTGATTTTGTCTTGAAAGCAATCAACTATGAAATCCTACAGTTTCAAGTGGAAAAGGTTCTTGACTTGGTATAGGACAAGCCAGCTGGATTTCTACCATTGCAAACCAAGGGACTTACTTCAGTATCTATTATCCTCCTCACATCTCAAGCATTAGCACCTCTTCATTAAAGGTTACTATCAGTACCATTGAGGCATATGAGAGGGGTGGGAAGGTTTCAGATGTCTCTGCAACCTTTGGCATACAAGTTTATGAGTCTGTGGCATTCCTTACCTCTAGTCCATAAACCTCCAGTGCCTTGGGACATCAGTGTAGTCCTAGCTCATCTCATGAAACTTTCTTTCGAACCACTCGAGTCAGTAGGCTTGAAGTTTCTCACCTGGAAAGTTCTGTTCCTGGTAGCTATAACTTCAGCACAAAAAGTAAGTTACAGACTTTGGTTTCATATTCTCTATATCTGAATTTTTTTCACAATAGGGTTGTTATGCAAAGTTAACCTAAATTTCGTCTAAAAGTGGTGTCTGCATTTCACATTAACCATGCTATTGTGCTACCAACATTCTTTTGAAGACCACTTGTGCACAAAGAAGAATGGGTTCTTCATTCTTTGGACTGTAAGAGAACTCTGGCATATTACCTAAAGAAGACTCAACCTCATCTTCAGGCTTCTCAACTGTTCATGTCCTTTAATCCCAACATAATGGAAGGCAAGTTGTGAAATGAACTCTGTATCATTGGCTTGCAGACTGTATAGTGCATTGTTTCACACTGGCTGACATACAGATTACAGATTCTGTCAAGGTTAATAAGTGAGAGTTTTAACAATTTCATTGGCTCATCTCAGGACCTCTTCCATAAGAGACATCTACAAAGCTGCTACTTCGTCATCAATTCGCATCTTCACGAAGCTCTACTGTTTGGACAGCATGTCCCAAGCTGACAGTGAATTTGCATAAGCAGTTATGCACAGCCTGTTCACCCAGAAGTCCACACTCCACTTGGTAGGGCCAGGTTGTCTTTAAGCAAATGTTCCACAATGTAACCTTCAGCTTTGGACTGCAATTCCTTAACAGTATTTTGCAATTCTTAACAGAGACTGCATTATCAATAGACATGGATACACCAAAAAAGAACCTAGAATGAAAATGAGGCTAATAAATCTTTGTGGTCTTTCTTGATATTTTTTGATTTGTTGGATCCTAATTTTGTCCAACTGACTCAAGATGTCTTAACATTTATGGTTGCATGCTTCATGTGGTCTCTAAACCAAGTTTTAGTAACTGGGAGATGAATGATGGTGATATTAAAATGTTTCTGGATCACATGTGGGGGGTCGGGCGACACAAACCCTTTCTGGATGACTATCTGCAAGAGAGTAATCAGGAATCCAGGGGTATCCTGCATTACAATGCCAAAGGAAGGACCAGGTTTATTAACTTGGCAGCTTTAGCTCCTGTCAGCAATAACAGCGCTTTCAGGGTTCGATTCCCCATCTGAAAGAAAATAGAGAACTACTCCTCTGACTTATTATTAGTATCAGTATCATCAAGCACAGAACTCTGATCCACAAATTTATGAGGATGACAATGTCTAAGCTGATTAATGTGGACCTTCATGGTTTCTCTTAATTTGGATAAGATGGTCAACAGGTGAAGTTTTACCCACATTTACAAACAGACTTTTCCAGCTAGGCAAAATTTTTTATCCCAGGACAAGCAGGATGCTAGTCCTCACGTATGGGTGACATCAGTAATGGAGCCCTATACGGAAAAACTTCTGTCAAAGTTTCTATGAAACTTGTGACTGGCATCCAGAGTGCCTACTGAGCATGCCCAGCATGCCAAAATATTCCTGGCCACAGGGGTCTCCCTTCAGTCTTCTTTTTTCCGTGGAGCCGTTAGCCTCGCCGTTAGTAGGAGTCCTGTGGAAATTTCTCCACAAATTCAAACTTTTCAAAAAAGTTGGAAAAACTTTAGCCGTAAGGGTCTCTCTTTAGAATACCATCGTGGTAAGTTTTTCATTTACTCCGCGGTTCCATACCAAGTTTTTGACCGTTTTTCCCGGTCCACGGTCGTCGACGGCTGTCTGACCTAAAAATGGCTTCGGGATTCAAAAAGTGCCTAAGTGCACTAGAAATATGTCTATAACGGACCCCCACCATGATTGTGTTCTCTGCCTTGGTGAGAACCACGATGTCAGAGCCTGCTCCTTGTGTGCCGCCATGACATCGAAGGGACGTCGACTCCGGATGGAGAAGATGGAACAGCTCTTCAAAATTCAACTGTTACCCGCAGCATCATCCTCTACGCAATCGTCTCCGGCTGGATGGATTCGTAAGGTGGTGCTAAAGAAACGAGTCCCAGGTGAGTCGGGAGACGCTTTTATTTCCTCCCCCTCTCCATCGTCAAGTGCATCGACATCGGGAAGCGAAAAGGCCAAAGAAAAAGAAAAGCATCGACATCGGCATTGAAGGCCGCACACATCTACCATCGATCCGATACCCGTAGTGCCATCGACGGAGACAGAATCGACTGCTAAGAAACCTCGGTTGGACGTGCAGGCTCCAGAGCCTCCGATACCAGGGCGATCCCCGCCGATACCGGTGCAGGGAACCGTACCTCCTCAGGGCCCTGAAGAGGTACTGGCATCGCCACTACCGCCTCCCCCCATGGCTGCTCTGATCTCACCATCCATGCGGGCGAAACTTGACGTTTATATTCGTCAAGCGGTACGAGACGCATTCCTCGATGCGATACTGAGGCCACAACCATAGACACCAGCGATGCCATCGACGCCGATTCCGGTACCGACGGATATTTTGCCCTTGATACCGATGTCACCGGCCATTCCGGCATCGATGCCGTCGATGCCGATTCCGACGCCAGCACCGAGGAAACCATCGATGCCGATTCCAGAGGTCTCTATTTTTCAACCTCTGATAGAAAAGTTGGATACCCTAATCCAGGCCGTATCCAAGAAGCCTCAAGACACCGATGAAGGCACGATTCCAGAACCAATACCTGGTCCCTCTGGTATTGTTCCACCTCGGAATCCACAATCTCCAAGGTTTCCTTCCATGCCATCGATGCCTTTCAGACCATCAGGTCATCCAAGAGACACTGGAACTGATTCTGATACAGATGTCTCTACAGACGAGGAAATGCTATCTGAGCCTTCACCTCCAGAAGATAGGAGAAAGTCACCTCCGGAGGATCTCTCTTTCTCCAATTTTGTAAAAGACATGTTGGAGACTATACCCTTTCAACTTCTCTCTGAAATTGACTCCAGACAGAAAACATTAGAGGTGCTACAGTTTGTAGATCCACCCAAGGAAATACTGGCTGTACCGGTACATGAGGTACTTCAGGAACTCATGTACAGATTGTGGGAACATCCTGGGTCAGTGGCATCAGTTAATAAAAGATCAGATGCTACATACCTGGTCCAGCCAATCCCTGGATTTCAAAAATCTCAACTACCTCACCAGTCGGTGGTAGTTGTGTCAGCCCAGAAAAAGGCGAAAAGAGTCAAGACACATGCTTCCACGCCACCAGGAAAGGAAAATTGATTCCTGGATAATCTAGGTAGAAAACTTTTTCAAGGAGCTATGTTGGTTTCAAGAATAGCTGCTTATCAGCTATTCATGAACCAATATCAACGCAACCTATGGAAGCAAGTCGAAGGCCTTACGCATGATCTTCCTGAGCAATATCAAGAAGTATTCTCACAACTCGTGCATAAAGGCCTAGAAGCAGGCAAGCACAAAGTCAGGGCTACATACGGCAGCTTTGAAACTGCTTCTCGACTGTCAGCCTCAGGGATTACAGCTCGTAGATGGACTTGGCTGAAGGCATCTGACTTAAGACCAGAGGTGCAAGAGAGATTAGCCGACCTTCTTTGTTTGGGTGATAACCTGTTTGGAGACAAGGTTAAGGAAGCACTGGCCATGATAAAGGACCACACTGAGACTCTCAAACAACTCTCACTAATCCCTCAAGAGTCACAACCTCCTTCTAGGAGACTCCCTAGAAGGGATATCAGGAGGCCTTACTACCGCCAACGATGCTACTACCCCCCAACGAGCCGGGCAGGACAATCTCGTCCAATTCAGCATCCTCAGTCTCGGCAAAGGCCTGCTAGGCCTCAACCACCTGTTCAGACTGCATCAACATCAGGGTTTTGAAACACAACCAGAGAGCAGAAGCCCATTTCACAATCCACTTCCAGACTTACCAGTGGGAGGTCGCATAACCTTTTTTCATCACACCTGGACCTCCATAACTACAGACCAATGGGTACTTTCCATTATAGATCAAGGGTACCGATTGGATTTTCTCACTGTACCAAAAGAAACTCCACCAACCTCCTCTTAGACAGTGAACTACCACTCTACTCTCCTAAAAACAGAATTATCCACCCTTCTGAGAGCCAGGGCCATAGAACCAGTTCCCCGGGCTCAGCAGGGCAGAGGATTCTACTCCCGCTATTTCCTCATTCCAAAGAAAACAGGAGGCCTACGTCCAATCCTGGATCTCAGAAATCTCAACAAATTTCTCAAAAAAGAAAAATTCAGGATGGTATCGTTAGGCACCATGCTACCTCTACTTCAAAAAGGAGATTGGCTTTGCTCTCTGGGTCTTCAAGACGCATACGCTCACATTCCCATCTTTCCTCCTCACTGCAAATACCTGCGATTTCTGGTCGAAGGACAACATTTTCAATACCGAGTGCTCCCATTCGGCCTTGCCTCAGTACTTCGAGTGTTCACAAAGTGTCTGGCAGTGGCGGTGGCACACCTCCACAAACAAAAGGTGCATGTATTCCCTTATCTAGACGATTGGCTCATCAGGAGTCAGACACAAGAAGGAGCTCTCAATTCCCTCAAGCTCACAATCAATTTACTCCACTCCTTGGGGTTTCTCATCAGTTATCCGAAATCCCATTTCATACCATCTCACCTTCTACAATTCATCGGTGCAGATTTAAACACAATCATAGCAAAAGCTTTTTTTCCAAGAGACCGTGCACAAACACTCGCTCTCCTGGCACACTCTTTCCGAACTCAATCTCAAGTTACAGCTCATCAGTGCCTCACCCTACTCGGTCACATGGCCTCCACAGTTCACGTCACTCCCATGGCCAGATTGACCATGCGACTAATGCAATGGACACTCAAAACACAATGGATTCAAGCCATTCAACCATTGCATTCTCACATTCAAATAACTCAGGAACTGTGTTCTTCCCTCCTCTGGTGGACATCAATGAACAATCTGCTCAAAGGTTTACCTTTCCAGCAACCAGTTCCACAAGTAACATTAACTACAGATGCGTCCACTTTAGGTTGGGGAGCGCACATTGGTCATCTGAAGACCCAAGGGACGTGGACAAAAACCGAAGCCTCTTTTCAGATAAATTTCCTAGAGCTCCGAGCTATACGTTATGCGCTACATGCGTTCAAGGACTGCCTTTCACACAAGACTGTTCTGATACAGACGGACAACACAGTAGCCATGTGGTACATCAACAAGCAAGGAGGGACAGGTTCCTAGCTCCTTTGCCAGGAAGCAGCTCAGATTTGGGACTGGGCCCTAGCACACTCAATTCTTCTACGAGCCACTTACCTGGAAGGCATCCACAACATAATAGCCGATCGCCTCAGTCGTCAGTTCCAACCACACGAGTGGTCCTTGGATCCAACGATAGCAACCAAGATCTTCCAAAGCTGGGGTCAACCAACAATAGATCTCTTTGCATCCCATCTGAACTACAAAGTGAACAATTACTGCTCCCTGTTACAACAGGAGAACAGCCTACCAAAGGACGCCTTTGCTCGCCATTGGAACTCAGGCCTGTTATATGCATATCCACCGATACCGCTCATAACCAAAACTCTAGTGAAACTGCAACAGGACAAAGGGACCATGATACTCATAGCCCCATACTGGCCTCGACAAGTATGGTTTCCCACACTTCTATACCTCTCAGTCAGGGATCCCATTCGCCTGGGAGTAGCTCCCAATCTCATAACTCAGGATCAGGGTCAGTTGCGCCACCCCAACCTTCAATCCCTATCCCTAACAGCATGGATGTTGAAAGCTTGATATTACAACCACTCAACCTTCCAACCACTATCTCTCAAGTGCTTATAGCTTCACGTAAACCTTCCACTAGAAAGAATTATGCCTACAAATGGAAACGGTTTACTTTGTGGTGCACCCAGAAGTCTTTAGATCCTTTCACTTGCCCCACTACCTCACTACTAGACTACCTATACCATCTTTCAGACTCTGGTCTTAGGACTTCATCTGTAAGAGTACTTTTGAGTGCAATCTCAGCTTACCATAACAAGCTGGGAGACACACCCATCTCTGCACAGCCTCTCGTCAGTAAATTTATGAAAGGTTTAACTCACCTTAAACCTCCACTTCATTCCCCAAGCATACAATGGGATCTGAACGTAGTATTAGCCAGGCTCATGCGTTCTCCATTCGAACCCATAGATACCTGTGACCTTAAATATCTTACATGGAAAACTGTATTCCTCATAGCCATTACATCAGCTAGAAGAGTCAGTGAACTACAAGCCCTTGTCACATACGAACCCTTTACAAAGTTCCTACATGACAGGGTGGTCCTCCGTACTCATCCCAAATTCCTTCCAAAAGTAGTCACAGAATTCCACTTGAACCAATCTATAGTTTTACCAACATTTTTTCCAAGGCCTCACTCTCACCAGGGAGAAAGAGCCTCACATACCTTAGACTGTAAACGTGAACTATTCTTCTACTTAAACCGCACTACAGTCCAAAGGAAATCCACTCAATTATTTGTATCTTATGATCCAAACAAACCAGGTAAAGCAGTGGGAAAACATACTTTGTCAAACTGGCTAGCAGATTGCATACAGTTTTGTTATGAGAAAGCAGGCCTTACTCTTCCAGGGCGAGTAAAAGCACATTCAGTCAGAGCAATATCAACCTCAGTAGCACACCTTCGCTCTGTACCTATTCTGGACATTTGTAAAGCAGCAACATGGAGTTCTCTTCACACCTTTGCAGCTCACTATTGTTTAGACAAAGAAGGAAGACAAGATTCAGCCTATGGACAATCTGTCTTAAAGAACTTGTTTCCAGTGTAATCCCAACTCCTTCTACATCCAACCTCCTGTGATCTTCGGCTGATTCATTTCAACAACAATACTTCACTGTTGCCTCAATACCAAATGATTCAGCCTCTAGCTTGCTAATCACCCATATGTGAGGACTAGCATCCTGCTTGTCCTGGGATAAAGCAAAATTGCTTACCTTGTAATAGGTGTTATCCCAGGACAGCAGGATGTAGTCCTCACGAAACCCACCCGCCACACCACGGAGTTGGGTATGATACGTTTTATTATTTTATTTTTTGGCTAACGCTAATTGCTACAAAACAGACTGAAGGGAGACCCCTGTGGCCAGGAATATCATGGCATGCTGGGCATGCTCAGTAGGCACTCTGGATGCCAGTCAAAAGTTTCATAGAAACTTTGACAGAAGTTTTTCCGTATAGGGCTCCATTACTGATGTCACCCATATGTGAGGACTACATCCTGCTGTCCTGGGATAACACCTATTACAAGGTAAGCAATTTTGCTTTTTCTTTAGTTTTATTTTTACTGAAATTATAGTAAAAGACCTTGTTGCCAATTTCATATTCTTTAGAGGTAGCTTTTAAATTATAATAGGCCTTTCTACCTCTGTTATGGGTTCAGACCATGCACACTGATATCCTTACCAGGGGCTCTGACCTGGGGGGCTAATTTCATATAAACAATACAAGTACTGTGATTATACCTGGGAGCTTGAACCCAGGAGTTTATCCCCTACACAAATGGCCACACACAATTACTGGGATTATACCTGAGGGCTTGAATGCAGGAGCTTATTCCGAACACAAAGAGCCACACACAAACTTTGATTCAGTATATCACAGTTTCAGGTAAGAAAGTACATTTATTTGAGCAATAGGAGGATAGAACAAATAAAATCAGATTGATTAGAAGAAGTAATGGTAGATAATAGCAATTGCTACATAGATATAAAAAACTTACTTTTCCAAAGGATCAGCTGTACCATCACACCCAGGGCTCTCTCTCCTCTCTCTTTCTCACTGTCTCTCCTTATACACTATGGGGTAGATTTTAAAAGCCCTGCGTGTGTAAATCCTGCCGGATTTACACGCACAGGGCACTCGCGCGCCGGCGTGCCTATTTTGCATAGGCCGCCGGCGCACGCAAAGCCCCGGGACACGCGTAAGTCCCAGGGCTTGCTAAAATGGGCAGTCTGGGGGGCGTGTCTGCGGTCCGGGGGCGTGGCCGAGTGCCCCGACACAGCGGCCTGTGTCGGGGCCTGGCCAGCCGGCGCGCGTAACTCAATCGAACAAGGTGGGGGGGGTTAGGTAGGGCCGGGGGGGGGGGGGTAGATAGGGGAAGGGAGGGAAAGGTTGGGGGGGGACAAAAAAAGGTTCCCTCCGAGGCCGCTCCGATTTCGGAGCGGCCTCGGAGGGAATGGAGGCAGGCTGCGCGGCTCGGCGCGCGCAGGCTACTGATTTTGCGTAGCCTTGCGCGCACCGACCATGGATTTTAAAAGATACGTGCGACTACGCGCGTATCTTTTAAAATACGGTGTACTTTTTAAAAAATCTGCCCCTATAAACACATGTGAAAGCAGCAGCGTTCCCTCCCTCTGAGTCCTTATCAGGTTTCCGACACAGCTGTGTGACCTTCATTCTCTCTCTTATGCTTTAGTATAAGTTAATTGCTAGTTTTCTCATCATAGACCTAGTGGAATAACTAAATAAACAGACTCTTGCCTGTTCGTAAACATTTCACAGTGCAAGACAGTAAACAGGAGTTCACTCAGATGTTAGCCTGTGGCCTTCAAACTAGTTTGTGTCTGGGTGAAAACTCTGAATTCATAAGGCTTATCCTCTATATACATCCTCAACAAAGGTATCAAAACATGACTTCAACAACCTCTGACGTTCATTTCTAAGTTCCTTTGGCAAAAGAAAAAGTGCTTTGCAGATGTTCTTAAATGAGTAACATTCTCATCTGCAGTGATTGCACTGGTCAGATTAGCATCCTGAGTCCTGTAAAGCAGGTGTATTGGCAACATCATTTCTTTGTTTGGCCTTATTTCAAATGGAGATTTGAGCAGAAAGATTTCATAGGATTTCATCATGGCGCCGTGTGAAAAATAGCAAAACATGGCAGTTTTGGCATTTAAAACAAAAAAAGATAAGTACTGTTTTGTTCAAAATATTAGTACTGCAATCATTGTTGCAACTAGCTAAGATGAATTGGTTATTTAAAGAACTGAGGAAATTTTGACTACTATTTAAATTAACTGAGTACTTATGCAATGTGAAGTTTTTAAAAAGGGTTTTCCCATGATGGCAGCTTGAAAAGGCTGAGCACTATAGAAATTACAAATTCTTTGTAACTACTATCTGAGGATTTCCCTTTTTTACATTGCTTACTATTCTGTTTTGTTCTGATACACATGGATGGAAATCTGAAAATTGTTTACTATTTTGAAGTTTCATGCAGTACTTTGGAAGATTTTTAATATATACATGAAGACATATTAAATAAAAAGTTGGAAAGTCAGATTTAGTATCTTATTCAAGAAAGGTTTTACCTACAGGCACTGAAAGGAAAATATCCTTTTTTTAATTAGATTTGTAAGTGTCAAATTTTGTATACTATTGAGATTATCCCATGACATTATACACTAAAATTAAGCATTAGAGAAAACAGCTTCAGACTTCAAACATACTTAGAAATAGAAGTGTTTCTTTTTTCCCTCTAGTCTTTAGATGATCGAAAATCCTATTACTTATTTGTGGATAATCCGAAGCCTACTGAAATTTTGATCAGTTATTCTGCATTGATACGCTGGGGAGACACTGGACGTAAGTATAATATAAAATGAAAACTGCATATCTGTATTAACGAGCTATAAGGAACTGTTATGACATTTTATCTTAAAGTAAGATTTTCTTCTATTTTTGTGGCATAAATTAAATCATGTAGAGGGCAGTTTTCAAGGCAATTTATGTGGGTAAAATGTATTTAATTGGCTGGCTACAAAATTGTCCTTCTTCAGTGCAGCTAATTTTTTGCATTTTGTACTACAATGTACATTAAATGATGGCCCTCTAGAAGGCATGCTTAGGTTGAAAGAGGGAAAATATGCATAACTTTCAAACGTGTGCATTTAATTCATACAGATTTGATAATAGAATTTTAGAATCTGCGCAGATCCATCTGAACAGGTTCTAAAATACACATATCTATGCTCCCTAAAGTATATGTACAATTTTGTGGATACTCAATAACTTTAATATGTGAGTGCTCTTTCACAAATCTTACATGAATTTCAGGTTTTGCTGGTTTGGGCTCATTCCAAAATAGTGTCTACCTCCCCACCCCAGCCAGACATCTAAATTTCACCACCAGGGATGTAGATAGTTTGGCCTTCCTGGTGGTGAGGGACGAGGAGCAGCTGTTTTCTGGGGGGGTCCAGTGAAACAACTGCAGGATGAGACAGCCCAGGTGAGACCTGAAAAATGAGTAACTTGTGGGATATAGGAAGGGGGTTAGGAGGGGTGTGAGTTTGGGGAGTGGGGTTTGGAGGATTATGGGTAGAGGTTGGGATTGGTTGGGGAAGGGGAGGAGGAGTGGGGTTTATGGGATATAGGATTGGGGGAAAAGGGTAGGAGGTAAGGTGAAAGCGGAATACAAATATAGATGTGCAAAATGACAGCGAAGATGCATGGTAACATTGGATCAAGGGTTAACTGTAAAAATTGGATATTTATTATTGAGGAGGTCACAGAACCAGCAACATTGAATTAAGAGGAGAGTGGTTTGACCAGCTATGTACCAGGCAAGAAGAGGTCGGAAGTGAATTCCATAAAGGGCCTGTCAGGGAGATGTCAAAATGGTCTATCTATTTTCTTCTTCTATCAGAGGCCCTACTATTCCCCTGCCATTCAACAATACCCTGTCTCTGCAATAACTGAAAGAATCCCTCATGCACAAAAACTTCTTCCCTCTAAATCTCCTGGGTCATGCCCCAGCATGTCAGGAAGTACAACTTTTAATACACCCAACAGGCCAACTATAGAAGTAAGTAGGGTGTTAGAACCTACTCCTAATACCGTTATCAGGACCTTAATACCCAACAAAAGACTTTTGTGGCAGCATGAAGACCATTGATGGCTTAGAATTCAAGGCATACTCCAACACATACCACCCAGCCACTGGGGCTACCTCAAAGCCCTTATCACTAGCTAGCTAAAGAACCTACTGTATCTCAGGGAACCTATATATGTCTTTGCAACCCTTATAGCAGATGGGTGTCTCACAGATAGAATCACTTCCCATTGCCTTCACCTTTTCCATAAATGGAATGCACTCTATGGTTTGTGTGATGCTGCATATCACACCCCTGTGAATACCAGCTGACAACTTGACAAACACTTTTATCTCTGTTCACAGATTCCACCAGCTCAGAGGAGGAGGAGGAAGAAGAGTAAGAGCAGCAGGGATGTGGGCTACAGGTTACTAGCAACCAGCACCATCACCAGATCCTGCAGCAGCACAGAAACCACACCTGCCCCCAACTGGTGGCTCCGGGCCTTAGCCTAATGAGGCGCACCTTTTCTCCTCTCCCATATAGGGCCTTCTTTCCACTTTCCCATGGGATCTCTGGACACCTGAGGGTGCCCAACCATTGATGGGTGAGGGAGACAAGCAACTTGCAGGGCATCTTCCCCTGGATTCTGGCCTGCACCCTATGACAGAAGAGATGGGCTCTGTGGCTGGAGCACCATGTTGCGACCGTCGGTCTTCGACGGCTTCGCCCTGCCTACCTCTCACTACTTGCGGCTCCTCCCACTCACCTCGAACTACTGGCTGCCGCGGTGTCTGTTTGCCGTCCTCTCCGGCGTCCCCGGACCGGCTTTGGTGCTGCTTCCCACCTTGCTCCTCCAAGGAACCTTAGCGCGCGCACGCCGCCCTCATCTTTATTTCCACGTTGGGACGAACCTGAGGGGTGGCCCCTTGATATGACGTGACGCTGCCCGGATATTTAAACCTACAGTATTTGCTAGCTTATCGAGTTAGCAACGGTAACTCTACAGATGGGATTTGCTCTCCATATCGAAGAGCTCTGCCACTCCAGTGCTATCTGGAACTCTTTCACCCTTCAAGGTTGCTAATGGGGTACCCGCTCCTCGGGGGCCTCTTCTGCTTCTTTCAGGTGCTATCAGGAAACCGGTACTCTTTCCTCGAGGGCCCATGTTCCCTGAGTCGCTGCCTGAATCTTCAAACCTTTCTACTTGGAAGACTTCACTAACAGTTTCCATCTGTGAGTACAACTACCATCTATTCCACAGTATTGCATCACTGGAACCAGATACTCGCTCCTCGAGGGCCTGCCCTCTGTTCCGGTTCCAGACCTCTCATCTAGTGGACTCTCTGTTACTGCTACGTGAGTACAATACAACTGAGTCTCTCTGCTCCAAGGGATCAGGTACTCGCTCCTCGAGGGCCTGGTCTCCCTGTCTCGGAGCTTCTCCTAAATCTACCTGAGATTCGGAATGCTTCTCATTGTGTACACTCATAACTCTCAGTCTTTTTCCACTACAGTACAGCCTAGCAGAGGATTCGCTGTTCCAGCATTCTGTGGGAGACCTGCCCAGCCAAGCGCAACATCCACTACTCACTGCTGCCACCTCTGGTGGTTTCCAAAACTGTTTAATAAAAGATTCAAATCTGTGTTTGTGTGTCCAGAGACTAGCCTGACACTGTGGTCCCTCACGGGATTGCCCCCTGTGGGCGTGGTCAGCTGCCACAGTGTCCAAGGATCCACTCAAACATCAATAACCATAACAGATTGCTAACTCCATGGATCCGGCTCAGCTCAATGCCTTGCAGGCCATTCCAGGCCTGGCCCTACGCATTGCTGAACAACAAGACGCATTGGAAAAACTCACTACTGCGTTTCATCAGCTGCACGCACAGAAGAATCAAGGCTCTACTTCCAGTAATGAAGGTCAGTTACCTGAAGTAACTGTAAAGACTACTGTGCCTCTTGCTGCTCCAGTACGTTTCTCTGGGGAGAGTCAGAGAACTAGAGGCTTTTAAACAAGTGTTGTATGCATTTTGCATTACAACCTTCTCACATCCCTACAGCCTATGCCAAGACTACTTACATTCTATCTTATCTTGATGGAAGGGCCTTGTCTTGGGCTTCCTCGCTGTGGGAATGCAAAGACCCTATACTTCAGGATATTGACAGATTTATGGACTTGTTCAAATCCGATTTTGATTATTCTGCCCGACACACTGTTGCTGGTTCTGCTTTGGTGGACCTGAAGCAAGGCAAATATCCACTGGCTGATTTCGCTTTAGAGTTCAAGACTCTTGCGACTGAATTATTTTGGGACCCTAGATGCCTGAAAACTCTTTTCTTCAAAGGTCTGGATTCCCGCTTGAAGGACGAGCTGGCCGCTCGTGAGACACCTGACTCGCTGGATGAACTAGTGGCTTTAGCTACTAGAATTTATCACCGGCTTCGTGATAAGGTGCAAGAACTCAAGCCTGATAAAGGACCTGTTCAAAAAGAAATTTGTGCTAAGCCTGCACTCAGGATGGTTCCTGTAACGCCTGTTGCCAGTGGTGAAAAACTGATGCAACTTGGTCGCAGTCACCTGACATCCAAAGAGAGAAGATGTTTGGAAGAGGAATGGCTGGTGCATGTACTGTGGACAAACTGGTCATGCAGTCCAAACATGCCCCATATGACCAGGAAATGGATGGGCCTATGTCCTGCGGGAGGACATTTCTTAGGCCTTTCTATGCCCTTTCCTCCGCTCTCTCTGCTTGTCTCTCTGATCTGCGGACCTTTGGAATTCCAGACCCTTGCCCTAGTGGACTCAGGGGCAGGAGGTAATTTTATTCTACGATGATTAGTGGAACATTTGAGGATTCCCCTCACCACTTTGAAGACTCCACTACTCTTATCGTCTATACATGGAGAGCCGTTACCGACTGATGTTACCTGTTGTACCGAACCGGTATCCCTCTGCACCAGAGCCCTCCATACAGAGTCAATTTCCTTCTTTGTGTTAGAGAAGGCCATGCACACTATTGTTCTGGGGTTACCCTGGTTGCAGCTGCACATGCCACAATTCAATTGGGCTATGGTGGAACTCTCCCGTTGGGGCCCAGAATGTCATGGCAAATGCCTAAAGGAGGTCTCTCCTATTCTCTGCATGCCTACAACTCCAGTGATGCCAGGACTGCTGCCTCAGTATGCATCATTTCATGATGTTTTCTCCAAAGAAGCTGCTGACATCCTTCCACCACACAGATCTTATGACTGCGCAATAAGACTGGAACCTAATGCTGAACCTCCTAAGGGACGTGTCTACCCACTGTAAGTAGTAGAGAACAAGGCCATGTCCGAGTACATTCAGGAAAACCTGCAAAAAGGTTTCATTATACCATCTAAGTCTCCTGCGGGTGCAGGCTTCTTCTTTGTGGGGAAGAAGGACGGCACTCTGCGTCCTTGTATCGACTATCGAGGTCTGAACGAGATCATGATTAAAGACCGATACCCCTTACCTCTGATCTCAGAGCTGTTTGTTCGACTTCAAGGAGCCAAGATATTCTTAAAACCTGACCTAAAGGGAGCCTATAACTTGGTTCGCATCCACGACAGCGATGAGTGAAAAACAGCTTTCAACACTCAAGATGACCATTTCGAAAATTTGCTAATGCCCTTCGGCCTGTGCAACGCTCCCGCTGTGTTTCAGAACATGATGAACAACATTCTGCGGGACCTTCTGTACAAAAGTGTCATTGTATACCTAGATGATATCTTGATATTCTCACAGGATATGTCTACTCATCTAGCAGATGTCAAACAAGTATTACTGAGACTTTGAGAACATCGCCTCTACGCCAAATTGTCAAAGTGCGAATTTCACAAAGAGTCTGTGCCTTTTCTTGGCTATATCGTCTCGAAACAAGGCTTCCGGATGGATCCCCAAAAATTAGAGAGTATCAAGAGTTGGTCTCAACCTACCAGTCTGAAGGCCCTGAGATGATTTTTGGGGTTCACAAATTACTATAGAAGCCTTATAAAGAACTATTCTTCTTTGACAGTGCCCTTAACTGCAATGACACGGAAAGGGGCCAACACTTCTAAATGGTCTGCAGAGGCCATTTCCGCGTTCGAGAAATTAAAGACTGCCTTTTCCATTGAGCCATGTCTGCATCACCTGTACCCCAATAGACCCTTCATCGTGGAGGTTGATGCTTCAGATGTTGGAGTAGGGATCATGTTAAGCCAAACTGGAGATTCTAAAGCCTTACATCCCTGCTCCTTTTTCTCGCGACGCTTTTCTTCTGCAGAGAAGAACTATGGGATCGGAGATAAAGAGCTCCTGGCTATTAAACTGGCATTCGAGGAATGGTGGCCTTGGCTCAAAGGCACCCAACATCAAATTACCATATTCTCGGACAACAAGAATCTAGAGTATCTCTGTCATGCGCAACGTCTTAACCACAGACAAGCCAGATGGTCCTTGTTTTTTAATTGCTTTGACTTCGTGCTCAAATATCACCTCGGTGACAAGAATACCAGAGCTGATGCCCTGTCATGCTCTTTCTTCTCTGAGGATGTTCCTGAAGAACCTTAGCACATCATTGACCCGAAGAAAGTCATCTTGGCGGCTACCCATTCTGTGCCTGCCGGAAAACAATTGTGCTTAAGAACCTCAGAAAGAAACTTCTATACTGAACTCATGATTCCAAATTGGCTGGCCATCCTGGTCTGTACCCTGCTGAAATTACAGAAGTACTATTGGTGGCCTACTATCAAGGAAGACACATACTCCTATGTAGCATCATGCTCCAACTGGGCCAAACATAAGCCTACTTCTGGTCAGCCTTGGGGATTGCTATAACCGCTGCCAGTTCCGGAACAGCCATGGACTCACATTGCTACTGACTTTGTAGTTGATCTACCTCTTTCTGGAGGAATGAATACTATATGGGTGACGGTTGACTGTTTCAGCAAGATGGCTCATTTTGTGGTGCTGCCTGGCTTACCCTCAGCCTTGGAGCTTGCAAAGCTCTTCATCTCACACATCTTTCGCCTTCATGGCCTACTGAAGCACATAGCCTTGGACAGAGGATCTCAATTCACGGCAAAATTCTGGAAGGCTTTGTGCAAGCTATTTGACATCTCTCTGGATTATACATCTGCCTATCATCCACTATCTAATGGCCAAACTGAAAGGATGAATAGGACCCTAAAACAGTTCATTCAGGCCTATGTGAGTTGCCGTCAGAATACCTGGGCCGAGTTGTTACCATGGGCTGAATTCACCATTAATTCACATCCAGCATCATCCACTGGATCAATACCATTTGAAGTGGTATATGGACGTTTACCTTCACCGCCACTTCCACTGAAGCTTTCAGTGTTGTTCCCAGCAGCTCAAGCCTCTGCTGATGATATCCATCAATTATGGACTCAGACTAAAGATATGTTAATCAAAGCAGGTGATCGAGCAAAGAAGTCCTACGACGCTCACCATTCTAAAGTGCCTGTGTTTCAACCTGGTGACAAAGTCTGGCTATCAACTAAGCATCTGAGACTAAAGTTACCCTCCACTCAATTTGCTTCTCGCTATGTTGGACCATTTCCAATCCTCTGACGTCTTGGCAACATTACATACAGACTGAAGCTACCGCCTGGATTGAAAATCCACAACGCATTCCACGTTTCACTTCTGAAACCTCTTATTCTCAGTGAGTTCTCATCCAAGTCTCCTGAACCAACTTCTATCAACACAGAAGAAGACCTTGAATATAAGGTTGAAGCTATTCTAGATGTAAGAAGACGTGGCAAAACTTGGGAATACCTTCTATCTTGGGAAGGTTATGGCCCCGAAGAAAATTCTTGGGAGCCGATGGCTAATATCCTGGATAAAGAGATAGTTCTTCAGTTTCACCAGATGCATCCTCAAAAACCAAGACCTGGTACAAGAGTTGGAGTTCGCCCTTTGAAGGGGGGGTACTGTTGCGACCATCGGTCTTTGACGGCTTCGCCCCACCTACCTCTCACTACTTGCGGCTCCTCCTGCTCACCTTGGACTACTGGCTGCTGCTGCATCTGTTTGCTGTCCTCTCCGGCATCCCCGGACCGGTTTTGGTGCTGCCTCCCGCCATGCTCCTCCAAGGTACCTTAGGGCGCGTGCGCGCACGCCGCCCTCATCTTTATTTCCACGTTGGCGCGAACCTCAGGGGTGTCCCCCTGATATGACGTCATGCTGCCCGGATATTTAAGCCTACAGTATTTGCTAGCTCATCGAGTTAGCAACGGTAACTCTACGGATGGGATTCACTCTCCATACCGAAGCTGCTCTGCCACTCCAGCACTATCTGGAACTCTTACACCCTTCGGGTTTGCTAACGGGGTACCCGCTCCTCGGGGGCCTCTTCTGCTTCTTTCAGGTGCTATCAGGAAACCGGTACTCGCTCCTCGAGGACCCATGTTCCCTGAGTCGCTGCCTGAATCTTCAAACCTTTCTACTTGGAAGACTTCACTAACAGTTTCCATCTGTGAGTACAACTACCATCTATTTCACAGTACTGCTTCACTGGAACCAGGTACTCACTCCTCGAGGGCCTGCCCGCTGTTCCGGTGCCAGACCTCTTGTCTAGTGGAATCTCTGTTACTGCTACGTGAGTAAAATACAATTGAGTCTCTCTGCTCTAAGGGATCAGGTACTCGCTCCTCGAGGGCCTGCTCTCCCTGTCTCGGAGCTTCTCCTAATTCTGCCTGGGACTCTGAATGCTTCTCATTATGTACTCATAACTCTCAGTCTCTTTCCACTACAGCATAGCCTAGCAGAGGATTCACTGTTCCAGCATTCTGTGGGGGACCTGCCCAGCCGGGCTCAAAGTCCACTACTCACTACTGCCACCTCTGGTGGTTTCCAAAACTGTTTAATAAAAGATTCAAATCTGTGTTTGTGTGTTCATAGTCTAGCCTTACACTGTGGTCCCTCATGGGACTGCCCCCTGTGGGCGTGTTCAGCTGCCACAGTGACCAAGGATCCACTCAAACATCAATAACCATAACACACCAGCTCCAAGCCCAGAGGCCTAGGCTCTAGCGGCTATCAGGGATGCAGTTCAGAGGATGGAGGAGGATGTTCGCGACCTGTGCACTGACTTTAGGTGGCTGGTGGAGTTTCTCACCCTGGCTTAAGAGGGCTTCACAGCTACTCTTCAGCTAGTAGGCAATAGGCATCAGCCGACCACCACAGCCCCCAATCTGCTATGCCTATTAGAGCTTTTTTGGCCCTTTTATTTATGTAAATAGTTTTTTCCCTAGGTTTTCTCACCCCAGCCTCTTATTTTTTAAATTTTAATAATTTTTATAAAAGTTAATTTTAAATTTAATATAGTGTATGTTTTCTTATGAATGCTAAGTACCATGTCTTCCCAGTGTCTATCCCCTTTCAGGATAGCCTGTGCACTCACTCAGTCACCCACAATTTGTCTTCCATGTAGTTTGCCATGCAGCTCTATCCTGTAATCTCTATCCTCCACTCATTTATCCTTACAACCTCATCAGTTTCACCCTAGGTTATTTGACATTTCATTTTCTACCTAGCAACCCCTGAATGTCCTTGCTGAAATGGGCTCAATATATCAGAACTATAAGTCATCGCTTAGGTCTTACCTCCTCAAAGTACCAGAGATAAGAGTGAGGCCTTGTCACAAATAATGGTATAGCCTATACAGCAAAACATCATGTCTTGCAAAACCACTTGTAGAGACTCTCTAGGTCTCCATTAATTGGCCCTAATCTGTGCTCTGTAGTTAGGATAGGGGCATACCATTAAATGCAGCATCTCTGAGATTTGCTGGAATGGTGAGCTCCTATTTGCCTAAGGGAGGGGGAGTAGAGAAAGAGCAATGTGACATTTTAGTTTGGAGTTTGAAGAGAAAGAAACGGTTTTTCCCATCTTTAGTTTGGCCCTTACAGCCTGATCTTTTATAGAAAGGTTTTTTGCCTTAACTGTGCACCCCCTGCCTGGAATGGTTTGCCTCGGAAGTTTGAGTAAAGTGAACTAGTTTTGGGTAAAGTCAGTTTTGGAGTTTTTCTTCTTTTTGTGTCTCCCTGGTCCTGGCTGGAGGAAGGACAGGCCATGACTCAGGAATTTGAGAAGACCTGCTTTGCCCCTCTCATCATCTGTGTAGGAACTGTGGTGATTCTCCAGAAGAGAGTGAGTTTCCTTAGAGTTAAGAGGATTTGGGGGGGGGGGGGGGGGGGGGGGGGTTGTATTTTTCCTGAGTGGGAGTAAGTTTTTCAGCTACCCTTCCTTACCCACAGTCTGGGAAAAAGGAAAATCTGATTTTTCCCAGCCTAAAGGCTTTTATTACAGGGAGATTCAATGGAGCACTTGAGAGAGGAGAGCTGGAGTAGGAGAGTCAAGTCATCTGAAGATCACCACTGGAGTCTTTAACCTGTAATACCAGACACTGACTGGTTTTTGGAGATCTGGAGTTCAACTGGGACTTTGGGTACTGTTTGGGGAAAGGATACTTCCACTCTAAGGCTACTCCAAGCCCACCTGGGACATTTATCTTTCCACTCCCTGCAGGATAAGACAATCTCAGGACTGAGTACTGAGGAGCACTTCCAC
Organism: Rhinatrema bivittatum; assembly: GCF_901001135.1. Lineage (NCBI taxonomy): Eukaryota > Metazoa > Chordata > Amphibia > Gymnophiona > Rhinatrematidae > Rhinatrema > Rhinatrema bivittatum. The sequence continues at coordinate 191,251,854 of NC_042617.1, forward strand.
AGAGAAAGAGAGATAGAGAGAAGAAAAACATTTAATCCAAGAGAACAGTCTGAACATCAATGTTCAAAGAACATCAAAGTTATTTAAATAACTTGCTAAATTCATCACCTCTATGTTAACCAAATGTGTTTTGCTATTTAATCAATTGTTCTCTGCTTATTTTACTTTACCCTCTAGTTGAATTTGTTTAAACTACTTCTTTCTCTTCTTACGGCCATGTTTTACACTCGCTGTTTATTGTAACTTTGTCTTTCTCTATCCGTGTTAATTGGTTTTCCCCTAGTTTTGTTGTAAACCGGTACAATAAGACTTTGTCTTGAGCATCGGTATATTAAAAGAATTTAAATTAAAAAAAATAATTTAAATAAATGTAAGTGGGAACAGCCATGATTATTTCGAACAAATCAAAGTAAACTTTTAATTTGGAACACTCCACCAGTGAGTCTAACCTTTTCAGTGTACCACTCCCAAAGAGCTGCTAGTAACATACAGGGATGGGATTCCATCTACACGCCTTGGGCCTTCCCCCCACTAGACAAGAATCTATATCCTAGGGCAAAAGGACCGGTGACTTTACAATTGGCGCTTAACCTTCAGATTCATTGTGGCCCCAGCAAAGTTCAGCTAACACCTTCAATTGAGGTTACACATTGGGGAGACAAGGAGCTGGCAGTTAGTGGCCTTTCACTAACAGGAAACCTTCCAGCAGAGAAAACATTTCATATAGATGTGCAGGTAGGAGCTCCTTTCAGCAGAAGCTGTCTGCATCAAGTTCTAATCATTCACTTCTAACTCTGAAAAACTGGTTATGTAAATTAAAGTAATAGTGAAAAAAGTCTGTTTTACCCCATGGTGATGAAGGCCAACCTGGAGATCAAAAGGTGCCCGATGAAACTACAGGCTTCATCCTCACTTTCTCCATGCTTATACCAGTTCGCCTCCATGGTAGGGGCCAGCTTTTCAGAAGGCTTTGTGCTTCCAGCTGGAAATCCTTCATCGCTTTGCCAACTCTTTTTTCTGTGGAAGTACCATATGCCAGCCAGAACACAGCTTTCCCCTGGGCCCTTGTCTTTTACAAGACATATAGGCCAAAATAGTATTTGAGGGCTTTCCCATTAAAGCTCTCAGCTGTGAGCTATTGGGACTCCAAGATGTTACTATTAACTCTTCCCCTCTCTTAGGGTCCGTGAGTTAGTGGGCCCTTGGACCGAGGTGAGAGTTGGTACTGCCCATGGGGAGGAGCCCCACTGGGCCTCACCATTGGGAGGCGAGGTCTGTAGCAGCAGATGACACAGCCCAGGGAGTACAGAGAGAGAGAGATGCTGGGGTGTGGATGCAAATACCAGAGTAGGAACTCCCTGTGGTGGAGTGCTAAGGGAACAACCCCAAAGGGCAGAGCCACGTTGTGAGTCAGCCCGGGAGAAATGCCGTAGGCTTACCCGAGAAGCGTGGAAGCCCAAGGGGTCTCTGGCAATGCACGTAGACGCTACCCTGAGGAGCCGGGAACTGTGAGAACAGTCTCTGAAGTAAAGCAGGGCACTGCCCCGAGGAGCGGAGAGCGTGGCGTAGTCACTGAAATACACAAGACACTGCTCCGAGGAGCGGAGAAGCGCAGTACAGTCACTGAATGTTGTGGTTACGTGTGTTTTGGGTGGATCCTTGGGCGCTGTGGAGATGACCAGGCCCACGGGGAGGAGCCCCGTGGGGAGCCACAGCACTGGACTAGACTCGTACTACACAAAACACAATAGTTCTTTTTTAGACAGCTTGAAGAGAGCCACCAGGTGACAGTAGTGAGGCAGTTAGTAGTCGCAGTCTCAGGGACCTCGGCAGAGGGAACCCTTCTCTCCTAGATGACGTCAGGAGGTTCCGCAGCAGGTCTCCCAGTAAGGAGATACTGTGGATGAGATAGACTGAGAGTTAGAGTACTCACTAGCTGTTTGCTGTTGATATGCGATTCCACCAGGTATATTGTAGAAGGTAGAGGCACCAATGCAGGGAGAGCAGGCCCTTGAGGAGCGAGTACCTGTTCCCTATAAGGCACCTGAAATAAAACAGAGGGCCCCCGAGGAGCGGGTACCCAGGTTAGCAGTTACCCCGAAGGGCAGAGAGAGAGCTTCCTGTGGCAGCACTGAAGCGGCAGAGTACGTAGACAAGAATGGATTTGAGTCCTTGCTAACTCAAAGAGCTAGCAAATTAGTGAAAGTAATATACCCGGATAGCATGACGTCAGCATGAGGGAACGCCCTCGAGGTTCGCACCAAGGGTGGTACAAAGACGTGGGTTGCGCGCGCGCACCCTAGTAGGTACCTGGGAGGAGCAATGGCGGGAGGCTGCACCATAGCTGTTCCGGGGACACCAGAGAGGTCGGCTTGTAGATGCTGCAGTAGCCATCTTTCCCAGGTAAGTGGGAGGAGCCGTGAATAAGGTGAGGCAAATGGGGCGAAGCCGTCAAGGACCGATGGATGCAACAGTACCCCCCTTCAAAAGGCATCCACGCTGTTTGCTACCAGGTCTTGGTTTTTGAGGATGCAAATGATGGAAGTCCTGTAGCATCTCTTTATCTAGGATATTAGACATTGGCATCCAAGAGTTTTCTTCAGGGCCATACCCCTCGCATGACAGGAGGTATTCCCATACTCTGCCTTGTCTTCTCACATCGAGAACTGCATCTACTTCGAATGGTGTTGATACAGTGGATGTTGCTTGATGAGAATTAATGGCAAATTCTGCCCAAGGCAACAGTTCACTCCAATCATTCTGGCGAGTGTTCACGTAGGCACGAATGAACTGCTTGAGTGTCCTGTTCATCCTCTCTGTTTGCCCGTTGGATTGAGGATGATATGTCAATGTGAAGTCGAGAGAAATATCGAACATCTTACATAGTGCCTTCCAGAAGTTAGCTGTGAATTGGGCTCCTCGATCGGAGATTATGTGCTTAGGCATGCCATGCAGGGGGAAGATGTGCATAATGAATAGCTTGGCGAGCTCCATGGCGGTGGGTAAGCCTGGGAGAGCCATAAAATGAGCCATCTTCGAGAACCGATCTACAGTTACCCAAATGGTGTTGGGTAAGTCTACCACGAAGTCTGTGGCAATATGTGTCCATGGTTCTTCTGGCACTGGCAAGGGTTGGAGTAGACCCCATGGACGATCTGGCTGTGTCTTCTGTTTAACGCAGTTTGTTCAGGAAGCAACGTAGGAGAATGTGTTTTCCTTCATGGTGGACCACCAATAAAAGGTTTGAAGCTTAGACAGGGTTCTATGTTGACCAGGGTGTCCTGAAAATTTAGAGTTGTGGGCCCAAGCCAATAACTTTTTTCTGAGGTTCTTGGGTACGATGGTCTTTCCTGCAGGTACTGAGTGGGTAGCTGCCAATATGACCTTCTCAGGGTCATTGATGTGTTGTGGTTCTTCTGGAATGTCCTCGGAGAGGAGTGAGTGAAATAGAACGACAGCTCTGATATTCTTATCTTCAGGGCGGTACTTGAGCACAAAGCTGAATCTGTTGAAAAACAGAGACCATCTCGCTTGTCTATGATTCAGGCACTGTGCGTGGCGAAGGTACTCCAGATGCTTATGGTCTGTGAAGACCGTTATTTGATGTTGCGCTCCTTCGAGCCAAGGGTGCCATTCTTTGAATGCCATCTTTATAGCCAGAAGCTCCTTATCTCCTATGCCATAATTTTTCTCTGCAGGAGAGAAGCAACGGGAGAAGAATGAGCATGGTTGTGAAACCTTTGAATCCCCAGCCTGGCTTAATACGGCCCCTACGCCAATGTCTGAGGCATCGACCTCCACGATGAAAGGCTTGGAGGGGTGTGGGTGTCAAAGACACAGCTTGCTTGAAAAGGCATCCTTTAGTTTCTGGAATGCAGCTATAGACTCTGGAGACCAAATAGCATCATTGGCACCTTTCTTCGTCATAGCTGTAAGTGAAGAGTAATTCTTGATCAAGTTCCTGTAATAGTTGGTGAAACCTAAGAAGCATCTGAGAGCTTTTAACCGCATGGGTTGCACCATTTCTTGATACTCTCCAGCTTCTGTGGATCCATTTGAAAGCCTTGGTGGGAAACGATGTATCCTAAGAAAGGCACTGACTCCTTGTGAAATTCACATTTGGATAGCTTGGCGTAGAGATGGTTCTCACGGAGCCTCTGTAGTACTCTCTTAACATCCTCCTGATGAGTGGTCATGTCTTGAGAGAATATCAAGATGTTGTCCAAGTAAATAACAACACACTTCTAGAGGAGATCCCGGAAATTGTTCATTAAATTTTGAAAGACAGCCGGGGTGTTGCACAGGCCAAAGGGCATCACTAGATATTCAAAGTGACCGTCCCGAGTGTTGAAGGCCGTCTTCCATACATCGCCAGCTCGAATGCGAAGTAAATTGTAGGCTCCTTTCAGATCCAGTTTGGAAAAGATTTGAGCTCCTTGTAGTCTGTCGAATAGCTCTGAAATCAGAGGCAGGGGGTAATCTATACATGGACATAATGTTCCATCCTTTTTGCCCACAAAGAAAAAGCCTGCACTAGCAGGGGACTTGGATGGTCTTTTTGGAGGTTTTCCTGAATGTATTCGGACATGGCTTTATTTTCTGCCACGGACAGGGGGTATACCCTACCTTTGGGTAGCTCCGTATTAGGCTTCAGATTAATAGAGCAGTCATAGGGTCTGTGAGGTGGAAGGTGTGTGTAATAGCCTGAATGCATATGTGTGTGTGTATGAGAACTTGTAAGCATGCGTGAATATGTGTGAAAGTCTGTATGCATTTGTGAATGTGTATGAGAAAGAAAGTGTGTGTGAGAGCCTGTATGCATGTGTGAGTGCATGTGGAACTCTGTATGCACGTGTGAGAGCCTGTATACATGTGTGAGAGTGTGTGAGAGAGAGAGCGTGCATGAGAGCCAGTATGCATGTGTGTGTGAGGGGGAGAGAGCCTGGGTATGAGAGAGAAGGAGACAGAGCATTGGTATATGTATGAGAGAGAGTGTGTAAGCGAGTGTTTGTGAAAGATAGAAAATAAACTTTTTGTAGCCCCCTTCTACACGACAATCTTAGGGTGACTGGAAATTAAAAGATTCCATGTAGGGAGAAAAGGGAATTTTTTTATTGGTATTAGTTTAAATTTTTGGGTGTTATTTGATGTCTGTTGCTCTGAAATATTTTATTGGTTTTAAAGACCTTTTTGAAAGTATTTGAGTTTAATTATTGAATGATATTGTTTGTCAGATGTTTTAAAATATTTATTCTTTTTATTAGTATAGTTATACTATTATGATAAATGTGTTATATTTCTTGATGTTATTATTTCTTGATTTTATTATTATTTTATGAGCAGTGATGGTGTTTCTGTTGCACTGCACACAGAGTCTGGTTTCTTGTGATTTCCAGTTCAGTTTTTGTCTACACATTTCTATTTATACTTTATAGTATCTTTATTCAGTATTTGGTAACAGTCAATTTGTGTTCTGCATGTGTGACTGAGGTGACATGTTCTGCTGGTATGTAATTTCTTTTTATTGATCTATAGCAGCCTGGCTTGTTCTATTTTCCTAATAGGAGGTATATTGATCTTTTAGAACCTGGCAAAATATTTGCAGTGTTGCCTTTTCATAAGTTGGATTGTTACTGTTTGAGTGCTAGCAGTTAGTTTTGGTATGGGAGGTTTACTATATTGTAACTGTAATTTAGTTTATTCATGGTTTTCTGAGGGCCAAGCCTACATCAAACACACTTTACAATAGGCCTAATACCAAATAGGTTCTAAGTGTCGTTAGGCAGGGCTTTCTAGTTGGCACCACAGCAGTGCATTTAAACATAATATGCATGTGATAGTTTTACTTCAGAAGACTATGAATGTTCTTTTTTATCATAATTTTTAATTCTGTTTGGTGAAGACTGGGAGAGAGGGAGTGCATGGCTCTAAGGTTTGCCTTGGGCCCCTAACAACCTTGTGCCAAACTGGAGAGAGTATACCACCAATCTGGAGAGAGTATACCACACACAGACCCCCACCTTTCACCTATTTCCACTTTATCCAAGGGGGAAAATGCTAGAGAAAGGTGAGAGGCAGATGGCTAGGGACCCTAGGAGTGTAGCAGGGTTGCCAACTTCCTAGAAATATCACTGACAAACTATCTGCCATTCCTCTGGGAATTTTGACCCCTGCTTTCTCCCTTCTACAGTTTTTCAAATCACCAAAAGGGCCAGACTACAAGGGGACCCCTCTCGATGATTTGACCTGTGCCATGTATTGGAGGGGGGTGGGGGGAGCACCATTTTATCCCTTGCCTCAGGCAGCAGATTTCCTTCAGATGACGCTGAATAAAGTTTTCATTTGCTGTCTGAAACAACTTAAGTCTGACTAATTCTTTAACTGCTCAGCAATAGTTTTCCACAACAATGGTGCTGCCACAGAGAAAGCTTTAACTTGGGTTGGTTTTAGTCTATAACCCTTTAACAGAGGAAGCTGTATTACGTTCATCCCAGGCGATTGTAAGAACTGTTCAGAAGCGTACCACTTCAATTTACCTTTTAAAACACACAAATCTGTATTGGCTAGGAGGGGTTGAAGGAACCACCGACTCCTAGATGTTTGTAGTTACTTTTGCAAATACCAATAAAAATTGTTTAACCATAAAACACACAAATCTTCTCGAAATATTAAATTGTGTAAAATCACTAACATCTCCCCAAGGCCTACTGCCCAGGAGGGAAGGGTTAGGTCGGCCATCATAGTTGGTGATTCGATTATTAGGAATGTAGATAGCTGGGGGGCTGGTGGGCATGAGGATCGCCTGGTAACATGCCTACCTGGTGCGAAGGTGGCGGACTTCACGCGTCATCTAGATAGGATTTTAGACAGTGCTGGGGGAGGAGCCAGCTGTCATGGTACATGTGGGCACCAACAACATAGGAAAATGTGGGAGGGAGGTTCTGGAAGCCAAATTTAGGCTCTTAGGTAGAAAGCTTAAATCCAGAACCTCCAGGGTAGCATTCTCTGAAATGCTCCCAGTTCCACGCGCAGGTCACCAGAGGCAGGCAGAGCTCTGGAGTCTCAATGCGTGGATGAGACGATGGCGCAAGGAAGAGGGATTCAGTTTTGTTAGGAACTGGGGAACCTTTTGGGGAAGGGGGAGTCTCTTCCGAGGATGGGCTCCACCTTAACCAGGGTGGAACCAAACTGCTGGCGGTAACCTTTAAAAAGGAGATAAAGCAGCTTTTAAACTAGAACAAAGGGGAAAGCCGACAGTCGCTCAGCAGCACATGGTTCGGAGATAGGTATCTTCAAAGGATACTAATGATGCATTAGAATTAGGGCATCCCGACAGTGAGGTTCCAATAATAAGAAAAGTAGTCCAAGTGCCTTCACCTGAGCTAAAAAATTCTAACTTATCCCAATCAATTAAAAAGCAGAATGAAAATACAAACAAAAAAACACACTTTGAAATATTTGTATGCTAATGCCAGAAGTCTAAGTAGTAAGATGGGAGAATTAGAATGTATAGCAGTGAATGATGACATAGACTTAATTGGCTTCTCAGAGACATGGTGGAAGGAGGATAGCCAATGGGACAGTGCTATACCGGGGCACAACTTATATCACAATGACAGAGAGGAGGATCTGAGAGGCAGGGTGGCACTTTTTGTCCGGGAAAGCATAGAGTCCAAAAGGATATAGATCCTGCATGTGTTGGGGAAGATAAGGATCATATAAGAGACTACATGCTATTGCTCAGTAGAACCTATATGGGTAGAAATCCCATGTGAGTTGGGTAAGAGTATAGTGATAGGCGTATACTACATTGGAATTTTTTTAGCTCAGGTGAGTTTTTAATTACAGGCACTTGGACTTCTTTTCTTATTATTGGAACCTCATTGAAGGGATGCCCTAATTCTAATGCATCATTTGTATCCTTTGAAGATACCTCCCTCTGAATTATGGGCTGCTGAGCGACTGTCGGCTTTCCCATTTGTTCTAATTTAAAAGCTGCTCTATCTCCTTTTTAAAGGTTAGCGCCAACAGTCTAGTTCCACCCTGGTTAAGGTGGAACCCATTCCTTCAGAAAAGACTTCCCCTTCCCCAAAAGGTTCCCCAATTCCTTACAAAACTGAATCCCTCTTCCTTGCACCATTGTCTCATCAATGCATTGAGAGCATCCGGAGCTCTGCCTGCCTCTGGGGACCTGTGCGTGGAACAGGGAACATTTCAGAGAATGCTACCTTGGAGAACATAAGAACATAAGAACATGCCATACTGGGTCAGACCAAGGGTGCATCAAGCCCAGCATCCTGTTTCCAACAGTGGCCAATCCAGGCCATAAGAACCTGGCAAGTACCCAAAAACTAAGTCTATTCCATGTTACCATTTCTAATGGCAGTGGCTTTTCTCTAAGGGGCGGATTTTAAGAGCCCTGCTCGCCTAAATCCGCGCGGATTTAGGCGAGCAGGGCCCTGCGCGCCGGTGCGCCTATTTTACATAGGCCTACCGGCGCGCGCAGAGCCCCAGGACTCGCGTAAGTCCCGGGGTTTTCTGAGGGGGCGTGTCAGGGGCGTGTTGGGGGCGGGCCGGGTCGGCGCGGCGTTTTGGGGGCGTGTCGGCAGCGTTTTTGGGGCGGGCCCGGGGGCGTGGTTACGGCCCGGGGTGGTCCGGGGGCGTGGCCTGATGCGCCTGATGCGCCTGATGTGCCAGCAAAAGTATGCCAATTCGCACGGTTTGAAAATCTACCCCTAAGTGAACTTAATAGCAGGTAATGGACTTCTCCTCTAAACTTATCCAATCCTTTTTTAAACACAGCTATACTAACTGCACTAACCACATCCTCTGGCAACAAATTCCAGAGTTTAATTGTGCGTTGAGTAAAAAAGAACTTTCTCCGATTAGTTTAAAATGTGCCCCATGCTAACTTCATGGAGTGCCCCCTAGTCTTTCTATTATCCGAAAGAGTAAATAACCGATTCTCATCTACCCGTTCTAGACCTCTCATGATTTTAAACACCTCTATCATATCCCCCCTCAGCCGTCTCTTCTCCAAGCTGAAAAGTCCTAACCTCTTTAGTCTTTCCTCATAGGGGAGCTGTTCCATTCCCCGTATCATTTTGGTAGCCCTTCTCTGTACCTTCTCCATCGCAATTATATCTTTTTTGATATAATTACGATGGAGAAGGTAACTGGATTTCAGCTTTCTACCTAAAAGCCTAAATTTGGCATCCCGAACCTCCCTCCCACATTTCCTGTGCGATGGAGAAGGTAACTGGATTTCAGCTTTCTACCTAAAAAGCCTAAAAAGCCTAAATTTGTCTTCTACCTAAAAAGCCTAAATTTGGCTTCCCGAACCTTCCCAAACCTCCCTCCCACATTTTCCTAAATCGTTGCTGCCCACATGTACCATGAAAGCTGTCTCCTCCACAGCACTGTTTAAAATCCTATCTAACTGATGCATGAGGTCTGCCACCTTCGCACCAGGTAGGCATGTTACCAGGTGATCCTCACGCCCATCAGCCACCCAGCTGTCTACATTTCTAATAATCGAATCACCAACTATGAAGGCCAACCTAACCCTTCCCTCCTGGGCAGTAGCCCTGGGAGACTCATCCTCGGTGCAAAAGGATAATGCACCACCTGGAGAGCAGGTCCTTGCTACAGGATCCTTTCCCGCTGCACCAGGTTGATGCTCTCTGTTCATGAGACCTTCTTCCTCCAAGGTAGCACCAGGGCTGCCAGTCTGAAGTTGGGTCTTGACTACTATGTCCCTGAAGGTCTAATCTATATGTCTGCCTCAGCTCCTCCAGGTCTGCCACTCTAGTCTCCAGAGATCGGACTCTTTGTCTGAGAGACAGGAACTCTTTGCATCGGATGCACACATGCAACTTCTCACTGGCGGGTAAAAAAATCATACATGTGACTCTCAATGCAAAAGACTGGGAGGCCCCGCTCTTGCTGATGACTGCTGCCTTCATCTCAAATTTGTTCAGTTCCTAGTTAAGTTTTAGGTTGGTATGGGAGTAGGAATGTGTCTAATTAGCATTCTTTAAATGTATTAATATATTCACTATATGTCTGGTAGTGGCCTACATGGGAATGATCAAGCTCTCAATAAGGTGTGGTTAATTCGTGAAGTGAAGTTAAAAGGCTGATTTTTTTTTTTTTTTTGTGTGTGTGTGAACATGGCACCTGCCTATAAATTAAAGGATGATTGACTATTTAAAAATAAACACACTAACTTCTGCTTATTGGCTGCCTTACTGACTATCTAAGAAATAACCATATTAACTTCTGTTTATTAGCTGCCTTACTGTCTATTAAAAACATAAACACACAAACACACTAAATAATATACCCCAATAGTTTACTTCTCTCCAATACTTTAAAAAAAAATTTCCCAAGTAAAATTTACTTATTCCTTTCAGCCACCAGCAAGGTGATCCTCTCCTCTCAGTGCTCCCACTGGATTACTGAGATCTTCCCTTGCAATATATCTTGTGATTCTAAGGTAAATTAGTACAAAACAATGCCTTTGGAGATTTACAGTCAGTTAGTTGTCCTGAATGACTCACTTCTGTTCTGATTAACATATGATGGTACCTAATCAAATCAATCACACAAACTTAACACTCCAGTTAATCAGGCTGAGTGACTCACTGCTGACTTGATTAACAAATGTTGGTACCTAATCAAACCAAATCACACTACCTTAAAACCTTTCCAAGGTAAGTAACTGAACTGTTCAACCTTTTTACTTAGGTATACACTGTTCCTAGCTTATTTCTAGCTTCTGGCTACCTTTTTTTTTTTAATGCAAACACACTAACGTCTGTTTATTAGCTGGCTTACTGACTGACTATTAAAAAAAAAAAAAACACTGACTATTAAAAGCATAAACACACTAAATAACATACCCCAATAGTTTACTTCTCACCATCAAGGTGATCCTCATGTCATAGCTCATTCTCTGTGAGTCATGGCAGCTTCGGTGGCCCACTTGCATACAGTACCATGGATGAGATCTGCAGAGCTGCGACTTGGAGTTCCCTCCACACCTTTGCCTCTCATTACTGTATGGACAAAGATGGCTGACGCGACAGCAGTTTTGGTCAGTCGGTCCTCCATAACCGTTTTCAGCAGTGAAAACCAACTCTTCCTGCCTTGGGCCCTTTGTTTGGGGTTCAGGCTGTCTCCCTCTGTGGCCGACGGCACCGGGGTTGTTGTGCCTGTTGGCACCTGGTTCGATGCCTGTCGGTCTTGCTTGTTGTTCGGGAGCAGCCTGTAGCTATGTATTCACCCATGTGTGAGGACTACCATCCTGCTGGTCCTAGGAGAAAGCAGAGTTGCTTACCTGTAACAGGTGTTCTTCTAGGACAGCAGGATGTTTGTCCTCACGAAACCCACCTGCCACCCCATGGAGTTGGTTTTTCTTTGGGTTTGTTGTTTTTGTTATTTGGTTATTGTATTTTTTGCGAATTCTACATTATAAGACTGATGAGGGACCCCATGTGGATGAACATAAGAACATAAGAATATGCCATACTGGGTCAGACCAAGGGTCCATCAAGCCCAGCATCCTGTTTCCAACAGTGGCCAATCCAGGCCACAAGAACCTGGCGTAGATAGTGGCATGCTGGGCATGCTCAGTGTTTTGGTCAATGTTTCTAGAAACTTTGACATAAGTTTGACATAAGTTTTCCACGCTGGGCTCCATCTGATGATGTCATCTATGTATAAGGACTAACATCCTGCTGTCCTAGGAGAATATCTGTTACAGGTAAGCAACTCTGCTTTAGAACACCAATACAATTCCTAAGGGAAAAAAAGAACAAGCCAGATACTACACAGTAGCAGTATCCCTCACCTCAGTCATACATACAGAACATAAAATGACCCTTATCTAATACAAAATAAGGAACCACAAATTAAAAATAGAAAATTTAAGACAAAAACTGAAATAAAAATCCTGACAAGCCTAACACTGTATGAAGTACAACACCAGAGAAAAAGAAACAGAAAAGCATTGCTTCCTGAACTGTGCAAAATGGAAATATATTAGAAATCCACATTCTCAAAGCTGGCTTATTCCACTCTCTAAAAACTGAAAATAAAATATTTTCTACCTTTATTGTCATGCATTATTTCAATAATTTTGTTGGTCTTGGACTTCTCCATTCCACTTTCCTTTTCTTCTCGCCTCCTGTTCTTCCCTTCCTTCCCTATATCGATCTCAGACATTGATCCTTCCCTTTTTTCTTTTTCTCTTTTTCTTTCTTCTTTGTCTTTCTGTCTACTAATAGTTAAATTTCACCCCTCTTCTCCTCCTCATTAACCATCCAGCCCTCAGTCCCCCTCTTGTCATCTCCCAATTATCAACATTCCATCTCCCACTCCCCTCTAGCCCCTCATTCCCTCAGTCTCTCCTTTTCTAGCATCCTGTTACCCCTATCTCTTTCACCCATTTCCTAGTTCCCCATTTCCACCACCCTCTATACTCAACCTATGTGTATCTACCTTTTTGTGCCTCTCCCCTTACCAGTCCCTGCTTCTTCCCTGTCACTCACTCCCTCCCTGGCCTCCAGCCCATTCTTCTGTCTCTTGCCCCCTACTCAGTCTCATATTTCCCTTCTTTCACCACCTTCCCAGTCCCATTCCCACCTTCTCACCTCTTCACAAATCCATTCCTTTCCTCTCAAATCTCTCCACAGCACTCCATTTTCCACTGCCTTTAACCCTCCCTACCTAGTCCTCCAAACCATTCATACCCTCTCTGTATCCCTCCCCACCCTTCAGTCCCCTTCTCACCACCATCTCACACCCTCACTCCTATTCCCACCTCAACCAATCTAACAGCTTCCACTCTTACCCTCCAATTGCCAAGTCCCCACTGCCCCCTCCCGCCCCAAGTACCAGCTTAGGTCCCTACTCTCCACCATTCGGAAGTTTCTGACTTGTCCCACAGCTCTGTGTCAGAGTTCCAGCTCTTCCTCCTTCCCCCAATACCCATCTCTGCTCTTCCCAAGTTCCTGTTCTCCCCCTGCTCTTCATCCCAATACCTGCTCTTACTGAGTCCCCAAATCTCATTCTTCTCATGATCCTCCCCCAGTCCACAAATCCCATTTTTCCCCTGAACTACCCCCAGTCCTGCTTCCCATTCTTTGGGGCCGATGCAAAAAAATACGCGGAAAGCGGGCGCTGAAAAATCAGCACCCGCTTTCTTAACGCCCACATGGTGTCCTCAAGGGGGGCGCCATGCTATATGAAAATTAGAGGGTCATGCTAGCAAGAAGGCGCTAGAGTCGCTTGCACGCCCCTAGCACCTCCTTGCTAAAACGAGCCAGCAGCGGCTGCCAGTTACAAAAACCGACGCCGGTAAACGGCATCAGTTTTCATAACTGGTCGGTCTTCCTAACTTGAAGGTCTGCTGAGGTATTTTTTTTTTCTTTTTTTTTTACTTAAGAAGTATAGAAAAGCATTTTTTTCTGCTTTTCTGAACTTCTTTTACAAGCACTCAACTATTAACACCTGCTCCAGGCAGGCAATACCTGAGAGCTAAATGCGTGTCTGAGACGCACACTTTTTCTTTTTGAATGCGGAGTGAATGAGTAATAGCCTCATTCACATGCATTTGCATGTGATGAGTGCTATCACATTCACTCCGCGTCAGACGCGCGTTAAATAGGCACTAATCCCCCTATTGCATTAGGGGGTGGATTAGCGACTGTTTAACTCATGTCCGACTGCGGGTTATACAGTGCGCTCTGAATAACCCTTTCTTTTCCCCCTACCAGCCCTTGCCTCCCATTATTCATTCTGCCCTCAGTGCCATTCTTCTCCTGCTCTTCAACCTTTCCCTTCTCCTGCTCTTCCCTACACTGTCCCTTCTCTCCCTCTGCCCCAACCCATACCTCTAAGCTGGTTGGGCTGCAGCTTAAACACTGATACCTCCTCTCCTCTGTGGCCCATGGTGAAATATCCTCTGAACTGTGGAGGTCTGTATCTACAGAGCCCCGCATAGTTCAAATATCTGCTGTTAGAACTTCCTGGGGTTGCACAGTTCTAACAGCAGATGTTTGAACCATGTAGGGGCTAGAGATGCAGGTCCTCATAGTTCAAACAGGGATGTTTCACTGCGGGGCTGCAGGAGGAAGGTATCACTGGTGTTTAAACTGCAGTCCAATCATTTTATAGGTGCCGGTTGGAGCAGAGGAAGAGTAAGGGAAGATTGGGTGGTAGGGACAATTGAGGGGGGAATTGATAACATGGAAAGTCAGTGGTGCATGCCACACCCCTTTTTAAAGTTGGTGGTGCCTGTGCATCACTGTGCACTATGGATGCTACATCCCTGTACATCTTTATTCTGGAGTTTCTAGGCATGAGACTGTAGGCTTCTATGAAACAGTAACATAAGAAGCATATCATTAAACTACTGCATAGGTTCTGGAATATTTTATTGGAATTATGACTATATTTTCATAGAAAGACTATTTTAGAATGTGTTCTTGCATTTTGAGAATATACTTCTATTATGAAATGATCATCACAATATTAGTCAAGCTTTTAGATTGGATTGCATGGTTCTCAAGTTTGTGCTTTGTTTTGGTTATTTTGTTAACTTGTAGTAAATGCTTATAATTGTCATGGTGCAATCTTTTGTTTTTAAACTGAACTGTGAACTGATCTTATTGGCTCTGCTTGCCTTCTCAATATGGGATCAATAAATAATCTGTTTTAAAGATCTGGTTCTCTAACTGTAAATTATCTTAAAACATACTTTCTTCTCATATAGATCTGTTTACTAAAGTGTATTAAAACTTGTGGTTTTAACATATTTTAGTTAACGTGATACTCAGTAAACTGTGGTTTAGTAAATACCATGGTACTTTTTCTGCAGCCAGGAACATGTGGGCTTTAACATTGGAGGGAACATGTTCACATTTTTGCCACTGGAAACGTGTAATCAAGCTCATCCCACCAATGAAGTCTTAAAGGACTTGAAAGCTGAACAGAGAGCCAACCATGAAAATTAACTCCCCCTCCCAAAAAGGTTCCTCTCCAAAAAGGACAATATGTAAGCCCCTCCCCCATTACAACAGTAAAGGCAGTGCTCTCTTCAGTACCTCTCCCTAACATCTTGGTCCCACCCCCAGTCCTTTCTACCCTGCTGGCACCATCCTTAAAAATGGCACTGGGGGAGATGCTTACAGAGAGTAACTTTTGGAGGGGAGAGTGGGATTTGTGTTTCAAGAGAAGAGGGATTGACCCTTCAGACCCGTTAGGACTTTACTTGGACCGAGGGGAGGGTTTGGAGCATCAGAGCTAGTTAACCCCGCTTCATAAGGTATAGTTTGACTAGCACAGCTTATTATGGGTTGCATCATGTACATGATCTGCAGTATGTCTGTTGCACACTAATGAACAGCTTTGTATGCATTTGTATACAACACAGCTCATTAAATTGGCAACTTGTTATACCTGATTTGTCTTGCAAAAATAGGGCACACTAAGGATTCCTGAAGAATTTCTTATTCATTTATTTCCCTTAGAGAATCTTCTTGCTCCTTCCTTCTGGAGACTTAACACATACAAAACTTTGAGTGCTTCCTTTCTACTTCTGAAATTACAGAAACATATTTCACAGTTAAATTTATTTTTACAAATGATATGGAGTTAGCACTTAGTATTGCGTGCCTGTCCTTGATCTCAATCTGCTCAGTAAAAACTTTAGGCTCTGTTGAATAGATAGTAGGTTGCTATTTGGAAAGCTGCTAGCTACGGATATTTTAATGTAGAACAGCAGTAGCAGCTGAATTTTTTGGAACAGTGGCAAATAGCTATATTATGCCAAACATATGGTTACAAATATTTTGAGCAAACATGAATGTTTAGAGAAGACTACTACCGTTGAAAGATTTTGTTTCATTTCTGCACTTTTTAAAATTTTGTTTTACAGATATGCAAACTGATAGACTTAATCAACCTCATGGTTTACTTGTTGCTGAACACTATTCTTGGAAAAGCCTGGTCACTGGACCAGTTGCACTAAAGACCCAGACGCATGCAACCAAAGCTACAATTCTAAGTCTGTGTCCTGGGTCAGTTAACGTTTTTCTTTCAATCATATACTGATTTATTTTGCCAAAATATGTTCTTACCTAAAGCTTGTACATATATTAGATATATAACATCTATGCTTACATCTTTAACTCATTTAATATACTCCTGGTTTTATGTTTAGATATTTTAGATGTGGAGTATCCTTTTGAAAATATGTGAGCTAGCAGTGCAGCAGGGTACTTAAGTACTCATAAACTTTGCACCTGCTTCAAAATTAAATCCCTACACATTGCTTGCTAGCTCCATCCTGCTCCTGCCCCTTTGCAGTAGAAATGTCCCCACACTGTGAAATAACATGGGTACTTTTACTCGCTGATAGAGAGGGCAATTTTAAAACACTTTTACCCAGGGTGATAGTGTCTGATGATTTAAAAGTAGTGAATAAGTATGATAAGATGGTGAATAGAACCAGAGGGTATATTAGGCCACATAAAAAGAGATGTAGCCATCAGGAAAAAGGAGTTGATAGTGTCTGTGTACAGGTCAATGGTTAGGCCTCATCTGGAGTACTGTGTTCAATATTGGAGGCCGTATCTCACAAGAGACAGAGATAAGATAGAAGCAGTCTAGAGAAAGGCAACCAAAATGGCATAGGGTCTGCACCAAAAGATTTATGAGATGAGACTTAAGGACCTAAAGGAGAGGAGAGACATCATGAGGGGTCCTTTCAGTTCTAGTTTTACTTCAGAGCCTAATGGTTGTAAATTGTTCTTCTTTGTGTGTTTTCATTGTGGGGCCTCTTGGTTCACCTTCTCTTACCTTCCTTGTTTTAGGTTTTTTTTTTAGTTTATTCATGTTCTTAATTGTCTGCTATTTCCTTTTAAACATGTCTGCTATTTCCTTTTAAACATAAAGGTGGTGTACAGTTAAAAATATTATATACAGTAAATATATAAAAACCAAGCATATAATAATATACAATAAGATCAAACAAACATATACATGCATCAAAATAAAAAAACATAATAAACAGATAAGGTTTTTTATATCAAATATTTTAAAAGTCAACTATCTAGACTAAGCGACGAAAAGAACATGATAAAGATTATTGGAGAACTAAACAGCAGGAACAAGACAGAAAGGTCGAGCATAATGTCAGATTCACATGTAGTCACAGTATAAAACAGAGCCCCTAGATTCCTATCAGAGAGATAAATTATCCTAAATGTCATTAAAAGCTAGTGTAAATAACCAATGTTTAAGGCTACATAAGAAATTTTAAGTAGTTTTCTTGCCTTAAATATAAAAAAGAAGCATGTTCCATAACTAAAAGCTGATCAGCGAGTTGACTTTAATCTGATCACTAAAGGAGGTAGAATTACAAGCAAGTCCTGTTGGGAGGAGTACACGGATCTTACGGGCTTGTATGGTATCAGGAAATTAGATAGATTCAGGATAATTTTAAAACAAGTGCGCATGTGCCCATACATGCATGTATGGGCGCATGAGCAGAGATACTCTGGAATTGTAAATCATGCATGCACTTGCGTATGTATGATTTAAAATAGGCCTACTGCGTGTAAGTATGCTCCTAATTTTAAGCGGCTACTCAAGCAAACGTACTTCACATATCTTTTTATTGGACTTTGTCGGCTGTAACACACACAGGTAAGAGGATTTTAAAACATGCTTGTGCGAGGGACATTGTTTTTACAATTAGTCCACCAGTTTGCCCAGTCAACCTCGAAGCCATCCAGACCTCTCTGGTCCTTCATCCTGCACTCCTCCCAGTTGACCCAGACCCCTCACTTTGTCATGTTAGGCTTAAAATGTGATTTCTGCAGACTTACTCCTTATTAGAAACAACAGTAAATATATGTGGCTAACAAGCCACTGTATGCTGCGATCCTGGGTTTTAAAATACGGAGTTACATGCATAACTGTTGGCTCCAGCCCGGAAAACCCATACCTCGGTATTTTTCTGCCCCCATATGTTTTGCTCGCACACGTGCATATCCAAGCATAATTCGCAGCTTTCAAAATAAGTGTTGCTCACACACAGCCCACATACTCGTGTATATTGACTTTTTAGCATGAGCAATGCTTTTAAAATTGATCCCTTATTGTGAAGTTCCTCTGAATGCATTTGAATTCAAGAGTTACAGTTTTAAAACTTATTCTCCAGATCACAAGTAGCCAATGCAAGTCTCTTAATAATGATGTAATAAGGTCTACTTTCTTTGCTGTGAAAAGAAGTTTGCTGGCAGTGTTTTGCAAAAGTTGTATCTGTTTAATTAACATGGACTTACTGCCTTGATACAATGATTACAATAAACAAGCTGACTTAAAATTAAAGGATAAACTAACATCTTGTTTTAGATGTAGACCCTTAGACCAAGGGGAGGTTGGTACAACTCACAGGGAGTAGCCCTGCAGGTCCCCACCATTGGCAGGCGGAGCTGACAGTAGCAGACTCCCAACTGGAGCTTCACCTATACCCGCCACATTCCCCTTATGTTGAGCCCTCGGGTGCTGGGGCCAACTGGTCTTAGGTGTGGGCCTCTGTGGAAGTGAAAATCCATTGCAATGAAGTCATTTCAGGCCAGCACAGAGGAGAAAGCAAAGTCAGGGCAAGCAGTGGTCAGGACAGGCAGCAGTTAACAGGGTCAGGTTCAGGCTGTGGTCAGAGGCAGGCAGCGTATTCACAGTGACATGGTTCAGGCAGATGTCTGGGCAGGCGGAATTCAGTCAGGAGTGGAAGCAGGCAGTGATCAGGGGCAGGCAGAGGTCAAGCAGCGTTGAGGTCCAATCTGAGGTCAAGCCAGAAGTCCAAGCTATAAGTCCAATCTAAAGAGGAGAATGAGGGACCACAGGAGCAAGATGATATGCTGAAGACAGCATCTCATCTGTCCCTACCCAGGGCCCATTCTCATGTTTAATCAGCCATATTAACTTTTCCCTCTCCCCCTCCATTAGTCAACTCCCCCCACATTCGGCTTGAAACCCCTCAAGTCCACCTCCTTCTACCTGTACACATTGTTTTTTTTCCTAGTTATGTTTATCCAAGTTGTTCTCCTTGTTCTTTGTAAGACATATAAACCGGAGTGATAAGTAACTCTGTTACCTGAACCTCGGTATAAAAAAGTTATAAATAAATAAATAAATAAATAAATAAATAAATAAAGACAGATGAAGGGAAGACCGACCATGAAGACAGGAACTAAGGAGACAACCAGACTGCCAAAGAACCAGGAACAGGACACAGGAGCACAGGAACAACACACAGCGGAAACCAGGAAGCAGGAACCAGGAACACAGAGGCAAAGCCCTACTCCAGGAGGAGTCGCCCTATTGCCAAGGCACTGGAAAGATGCCCAAAGTAGGTTTAAATAGTGCAGGAATCCTGAAGTCATCAGCAAGTGCCTTTCTGGTTTCCCATTTTTGGCCCTTTAATTTTAGTGCAGGCATCGCTCTCGTGCTAGGAAAGTTGGGGCCAGAGCTGGTGGCATTTTGCCACAGATGGAGGAGCATATGGACATGCTGTGGCACGGCCTGCTAAGCTGGAGGAGGAAGCTGGAATTGGGGTACCTCTGGGGAAGCCCTACAGCAGAGGTAAGACTAGCAGCTCATAGGAGGGGTCCACAACTCGCCAAACGCAACACATCTCCTGATCTTTTTTTTATCAAGAAATGGATGCAATTGCTGAAGAAATCTCAGATGATAAAAGCAGAAATGATAAATGAATAAATGAGAGACCTGTTGTTGCATCAGGAGTTTGGAGTCTAACTTGATTACTAATGTTGTAACCACGTCCTTTGAGCTGATCTCGACCCCAGCTACAGAAGGCAAACCATTTAAAGGCTGATTTATCCAGCTAACCTATAAAATCTTTGACTTTGTTGGGTGTATCCAGCCAGAAATACAACTATTTCTGGCTGGATAACCAACCAGAAATAGTTGTATAAGGCGGCCATCCCATTGGTACTTCCAAGCTATAACAGCTAATGCCAAAGTTTTGAATTAAATTTGCAAGTTGGGCCAGGAATAAGTTAAATATGGTTGGGGACAATACTGACTCCTATGGAACCCTGCAGCATAATAATCAAGTTTTTGACAGAACCCATTGTACCCTGTAAGTTAAGTAAGATTTTAACCATTTCAGTACCACTCCATTTAAGCCTAGTTTGTATACATGTTTTAACAATAATATGTGATTTGAGACCAAGATGGCTGCCGACTGACGTGCACGCTTGGACGTTCTCCCTGTGAATTCCTCAAGACTCTTTCTCACAAACTATAATGCCACATACTAAAAGAAAAGCTAAACTCCAGCAAATATAGGCATCTTTACCATTACCTGAACAATGATAAGCACAGATAGAATCGTTCTTTGCATCTCTCCTGCTCCAGGCACTTGAGGGAGGAGCCGCATCAGATACCAGTATGGAGCGAATGCCAGTTCTGTTGGCAGAAGAGACATCTTTGAGCCCTGGTGCACCGATGGTACCAGCTCCACCATTCAAGACTTCGGATGTAGATTCAAATCTGATGGATTCATTATCATCTCTGGAGGGAGAACTAATCCATGAGCAAAATTCTGATGCCCCGAGAAGGGACGCCATTTTGTTGCCGCCTTCGGAGAATCCCTCAATGCGGGATTCCACGGGCCCCAAGGAAATTCTACATGTGTCTGAAGCCAGAAAGAATGGCGGAAACCCCACAGAATCAGGGGAAAAGGAATCTAAGGTATGCTTATTTGCAACCATCTTTAATTAAGCCATCAGTAATAATATTAGATTCCATAGAGAAAGCCATATTTTCTTTAACTCATGTTTTAAAGGAAACCAATGCCAAGACGCTGGCCATTGAATCTCAAATTACAAACCTTAATACAAAAATTAAAGTTTTGGATGCAAGAGTGACGACTATAGAAACAGCTCAGAGTAACTTGATTCAATCGGATATCATTCATTCAAAGAAACTGGAAAATTTGGAAAATTCTTAAAGAATTCTTAATCTAAGGGTTTGGAATTTTCCATAATATGGTATCTTCAAAGGACTTATTTAGAAATGTCCTTATTCAAATTCTGAAAATTCCTGATGAGGCGCTTCCTGTCATAACAAAATTTTATTACCTGTCTTCTTCTAAGGATGAAATATCAGGGAATCTACTTCAAGATGCCTCCTTAAATATCACGGACATTTTGGAACCAACTCAAGAAACTGTTATTCAGACAAGGACATTACTTGTGACTTTCGCATTTGTTTCAGAAAGGAACTCTGTGTTAAGATTTTTCTTTCAAAATCAATCACAATTATTTCACAGGCAGAAAGTTCAGATTTTTCCTGATATAACCAGATCTACACAAGCAAGCCGAAAGAAATTTCTTTTAATGAGAGAAGAGGTGGTATCGCGAGGAGCTAGATTCTCTTTAAGATATCCGTGCAAATGTCTTCTTCAATTTCAAAATTCTAAATATCTTTTCTTTGAGCCCTCTCAGTTAAGAGCATATCTAGATTCACACTCCTAAATTGTATTTTTTTTTTTTGGGGGGGGGGGGACTGTTTAATTTAATGCAGGGGATACTTTTGGAGATTTATTTTTCTTTTATTTCCCCTTTTCACTCAGTAAACACTTGGTCTCCCATTTTCCTATTAAGATATATGTGGAGAGATTTGATATGTTTCCATCATACTTGTGGTAATTAATATTAAGAGAATATATTTTATGTTATATATCTCATCTCTTTGGCATAAGTATTACTTGTGTTTATTTGGAAATTTAATAAAAATTAAATAATAAAAATTAAAAAAAATAATATGATTCACATTGTCAAATGCAGTACTCATTTCTAGCAGCATGATGATGATATTCTTCCCTCCATCAACTGTCATCCTAATTTCATTGATCATACCATGAGTACTGTTTCAGTGTTAAAGCCCTTTCTAAATCCTGATCGTCTCAGGAGTAAAGCATTTGTTTTGTTCAGATAATTTACTTACCGTTGAAAAAACACTTTCTCAAGGATCTCAGAAAGGAAGGGAAGGTTTGAAACTGGCCTTAGGTTCACAAGTCATTCTTTATTTTCATCATCCACCACAGTATTATTCATGTTTTTTGTAAAATTGAGTCTGATTTTTCAGCAGTTGCCTTGGAAAGATAAGAGGGGCAGCGGCTTCAACAAGGGTCCTCAATGCAGATGCATCATTTCTATAACTGATTCCTATGATAGATGTATGTTCTGCCTGGAGGATGACCATGACATTGAGAAGTGATTCACTTATAGGAAGATGAATCCTAAGGGACATCATTCCCATCTAGAACTCATGGAGAAGCTCTTCAGGAAAAATAGGTCTGGCCCATTGGCATTGGCATCAAGGAGCCCAAAAGCTGCACCAGAGACTTGTAATGCATTGACATCAAGGAATTATCAATCTCCCTCAACACTAAGCACCCATAGAGCCCAGGGGAGATGGACCATAATCTAGCAACCCCTATTTGATGAAAGCAAATAATTCTGCTTCATTAATTCCGGCATGGAGAAGTACCAATATTGGACATTAGGAGAAGGCTAATAAGCATCATTTCCCATCGGTGCATGATGCCATGAGCAGGTTCTGGCTGTGACCCTAAATCCCCAAAGCATTCCCACAGAAAAGGAGCTTAAGCTCAAATCCATTTTGGGACTCACACAGCCTCCAAAATTAGGGTTGCCAGCCATTGATCTTTCTCAAGTGTCCCAATAAGATGAGATCCTTTCTCCTGCTTCCCATACTGTAATAGCATCTGCAGTTTTTGAGAAGTTGGAAAAGAAGATCTAGGCAGGCTTGGATTGCAGGACTGCAAATCCCAGTGCATTAGCATTGACGGCCTCGGTATGCTTGCAAGCAGAGGTCCAGCTGCTACTTGAGACTCTTATGGCATCTGGCAGAAGGGCACTGATAACAATTTCTGGAGAGGTATTGGCATTGAGAACCACTGCATTTATATCAATTTCCGGTGCATCGAGTGTTATGAGAACCGGCCACGGAAGGCTGAGCTGGCTCCCTCCACCTACCAGTCTCGCGCTGGAATCTCGGCCAGTCCAGGGACCCTGGTGGTGGCAGGGAGCCATGGTAGATGCGCTCTACTGCGTGGGTCCCGTGCTGGACTTCTGCCGCAAGCGCGGCCTTTTCGGCATGCCCAAGCCTGTCCAGGCCCTCCTGCCTTCTGGCTGCCTTAGGTGCGTGCGCGTGCCTCTGAACTACATTTAAAGGGAGCGCATTGGGAGGCGCCCCAGCTCCTTCCACCTGACCCCAGCCTATATTAAGGTAAGGCCTGCCCCCAGACCTTGCCTTCACTTCCTTTGGCTCCTGTTCCAGTTCCTGGAGGTTCCTGTTCCTGTTTCTGCATTCTGACCCGTTGGACCTGTGACCCATGCTTGATCCTGGACTACAAGATGCACTGCCTGCCCTGATTCTCACTTGTTTCTGGACCACGTGCTCAGCTGCCTGCCACCACCACGCCATACCAGGACCTCGAGACTCTACAGACCTGAGACCCCACATAAGTCCAGCCAAGGGCTCAACCTAAGGGGAACGAGAGCTGGTAATGGTGAAGCCCCAGCGGAGTCTTGGCCTCGCTCTAGCCTCGCCTGTGGGGCTCCTCCCCATAGGTAGCACCAACTCCCCCTCGGTCTACGGATCCACGTTCATGCGGCCATGAATCCGGCAGAAGTATCAGCCCTGCAAGCTATTCCTGGACTGGCGTAAAATATACTTGAGCAGCAGAAGGTCCTAAAATCATTGGCGGCTTCCATGGAGCTTCTTAATGCCCGCCTGGATGTTGTGATGTTGGTGGTCTCCATGGCTCCACCCGTTCCGAGTGCTTCAGCCGCAGTGTCACTTCCCCGACCAGTCATCTCATTGCCAGTGCCTCCTTGCTATGCGGGTGATCCGCAACAGTGTCGCGGATTCATTAACCAGTGCAATATGCACTTCTGCCTTCAGACCGCACTGTTTCCAGGCAGTCTTACCAAGACGACTTATATTCTGTCCCTACTCGAGGGCAAGGCCCTGGCCTGGGCATCACCCCTCTGGGAACATTTGGACCCTATTCTTCCTGGATCTCCCCAGGTTCCTGCAGAGGCTCCACTCAGTATTTGAGAACCCCGGTCAGCGTGCTACGGCCAGTACCGAACTCCTGCACATCCATCAGAGAGGACGCTCCCTGCTGGACTATACCGTTGAGTTCAGAACCTTGGCCACTGAGCTCCACTGGGAAGAACCCTGCCTGAGAGCCATCTTCCTGGACGGGCTTTCTCCCAAAATTAAGGATGAACTGGCCGCCCTCGATCTTCCTGCATTTCTGGGTGCGCTGATTGACTTAGTGGGTCAGATTGACCGCTGCCTTCAGGAAAGGGCTTTAGAGCTACCTGGCTCCAAGTGATGCGTGGCTACGCCTGGTCATTCCCAACAGCCCTCACTTGGGTCAAGACCATGCTCTCCTGTGGAGGGCCCTCCCGAAGAGCCCATGCAGTTGGGTCGAAGGCCTCTGTCTCCCGAGGAGCACCAGAGACGTCAGTTGGGTGGCTTCTGCTCTACTGCAGGGCCTCTGGACACCTCATTGCACAATGCCCCCAGGCCTAGGTCTCACTGGAGGAGTGACCCTAGGCCTGACTGCACCAGCTCCCCCCTTCTCTGCCGGTCACCATTTCTATAAGGGGCCGTGACTTCCCTACTCTTGCCCTAGTGGATTCCGGGGCAGGTGGGAACTTTTTCATGCGATCAACTGTTGCAAAGGCAATCCTAGGTAGCGGAGCACGGGCTTAAGTACTGAAGCTCCGTTGACGTCATCATCTGGGGCCACAGCCAAGTTCCCGCCATGGGCCCTTCATAAGTCTTAGTGATGCGTGCACATGTGCCTAGGGAGGGGCATGGCTCTGGACGGCAGCATCTCTCCGCGGGCCACGCGGAGAGACCCAACGCAGAGCAGGAGCATAGGGATCCGTAGCTGAGCCGGAGGCACCGGGGCGGCCTGAGGACTGAGCCAGCGGCCCACCACCACCAGAAACAAGGAACCAGGCACTGGATTCAACTGAGAGAGGTGAGGGGTCTGGGCCGCATGTCTGCTGCGGCTGGCATGCATAACAACTGGATTGTAGCTGAAGAACTTAAACAAGATCTTGGATGCAGGTGCCCCATGAGTCATATGCAACATAGCAGCGAGAGAACCAGAAGGCATGAAACAGCTGTAGAATTTGAGAAATCTGGGTGCAGGTGCCTCCAGCAGGTCATAAGAAACCCAAGAACAAATGCAAGTTTCTCCTGCTGGTCATAGGGAAAAAATTCCAGGAATGGTCTGAAGAACTTAAAATGAATCTTGGATGCAGGCCACTCCTGCCGGTCATCGAAAGGAAAAAAATGCAGAATCAAACAGGCTTAAGTGGAATTCTTGACATGACTTGAAACAAGATACAAAAAGTCCAGGAAACTGGGCCCATTGCAGGAACACGCTCACTGAGTTCATGGCCTTTGCAACCTGTTGCAAGCACAGGCTCCAACATAGGCACTGTGGGAGGCAAACATATACTGGCATGGGCTGGAGTTGGAACATAGCTTGGACTTGGAACGTAGCTCTCAGGCCTCTGCTGAACCTGCACGCACAGAGTGAGACCCAACAACACAGTGCTGGTCTCTGGGGTAGCCTCCGGCCACTCAATAGCCTTTTCGGACCTGCAGCTTCGGAATGACTTGTGCATCAGGACAGACGAAGGCTGAGGTGAAGACGTGGAACATGGACGAAGGTACTGGCAATATGGAACATGGACGAAGGCTCAGCTGCAGGTTTGAGTTCAGCTTCAACAGACACAGCGCCGCAGCATGCCCTACACAGCACGAGGGCTGTTCACGGACCACGCTGTCCCACTGCATGCCCTATACAACCCACCATGGGTTGTTCGAGGATCACGCCGGAAGCTGGGCAGGCTCTGGACTGAGAGACAGACATGAATGAGAGCCAAGACATCCCTTGGAACGAGGAACATGGCATGGAAATTGGCTTGGAATGAGGAACCTGCTGTGGAATGAGGAACAAGGAGATCCACTGACTGGACATGCTCCATGAAACCAGAACTAGGAACTTGGAATTTGACTTGGGACTTGGAACTCTAAAACAAGGATAGACTCTGAGGACTTGACCCAGCAAAGATGGACTTGGAGACAGGTCTTGTAACAGGATGTGCCCTACACAACCCACCATGGGCTGGTCATGGACCACTACGCTGGCATGCCTGGAGGAAGGATAAGAGAGGAGCTGGAAGGCAGAACATTGGAACGAGGACTGGATCATCTAGAACTTGACAGAAGACTTGGACGAGGCGAAGACTCAGAAGACTTGGATGAGGAACTGACAAGAGACCAGGAACATGGAACAGGTAACATGAAGGAGTTCCAACGAAGAACAAGGAGACCAGGAACATGAAGAATAAGAAGACTGGAGCATGAAGTCCTTCATCACAAATGCATGACCATGGCAGACCTTGAACGATGAGGGCACTATGGTCGACCATGAAGAACCTTGCAAAGGTAATTGTGAACTGGCAGGGAAGCCCTTTTATAGGAATAAAGACAAGATGAGGCAGTGATATCATCAAAGAGGGCTGTAGGGCTTTTCCTGCCGCGGGCCCCTTAAATTCTGAGAAGAGATGCGTGCAGCTAGGGAGGTGCCGTGCGGGAGCTGGGTATCGGAGCAGAGTCGTATCCCGGGCCGTGAGAAACACCAGCATCAGTGGCACCCCAGCCGCAAAGAAGCAGGCAGCAGCAGTGGCTTCTAGCTGTGAAGAGGCAGGCAGTGGACAGCTTCCCAGCCACTTTCAGGAAGGTGAGAGACCCCTCGCAGGCTTGTCTTGTGGTGGTGTCACAACACTACTAACTCCTAATTATACTCAGAGAAAACAAAAGATGCTTACTTGGAAAGTTGCTTACTAAGAACAGCAGAATGTAAGTTTTCACATAACCACGCACCTCCCCTTATAGTTGGATCTTGAATTTATTTTAGGTATTTTGAGAATTGAAGGGGCCCTGTGTGACATCTATCACAGATGTCACACAGGGCCCCTTCAGTTCTCACAGCGCACACTTGCTCAAAAGAGTGTGCCAAAAATTTCTAAAGTTTTATAGTAATCTTTCTTGGTCGGGGTCTGTCATATGATGTCACCCAGTTGTGGGGTCTTATATCTTGCTATCCTCAGAGAACAAGTGTTACAGATGTGCAACATTTTCTTTACAGTTAATCAGGTCTGTTAGATTTTACCACAACTGAATTGGAATAAATATAACTATTAATTGAAGATTTTCCACATTTGCAAATCACCTACAAATTGATTTATGTATTTCATGTTTTTCTTTAAACCTTTATGTTGAGGTACACTTTTTCTGAAAAGCAAGAATATGCAAAATGATGCCCTAATGTTATGATTATTTTATATGTTCCAATTGTTTTAATAGAAATGTTCTCTGAGGAGAAATAGGCTTTTCTGATCATGTTTAGGATTCCCATTTATGTTCATCCTTATTGCTCTTCCTTTCATCCTTTTAATCCACAATGACGGACTGATGTTTTCTACCACACAGTTCCCGCAGTAGAAATTTTTTTATCGTCAGGCCTCCTTAGTCAACCTCTTTTTTCTCTCTGTTCTTATTCTGTTAAGGCCTTTACTTAGCTTCTTCCTTGGCACTTATGTTTTGGTTCTTTTTATTATTATTTTTTGTATATGGCTGCTTAGCCTCAAGTTTTTTTTTATCTCATTACAGTTTGTTTCAACATTTGATTTCATTTTGACAATTTTTTGATAAATGGCTGAAAAGAAGTCCAGCTGTTTCAAATGCTGCCTCTCTCAATTATAAGATGTCCATCAAAGACTATTACAAAAATTGTATGTGATGTTTGGGGCTTGAGTCCAATGTCTGAAACTGGGGTATTTGCTCAGATATGTCATCCAGCTCCATCAAATTCCAGAGACTGATGCTCATGTGCATCTTCTCTGGCAAGCAAAAGTCCAATACCTTGACAACACCACTGAAGGTATTGGTTCCAAATGATCCAGGAGGTACACTAATTTCTGGAAAACCTTAAAAGCAAAAGGAAGAAAACTTAATATCACTGCCAGATTCAAAACACAGACACAGGAGCAGAGAATCCAGGTGCAACACCATTTGGATACTAGATTACTAGAGTTTGTAATTTATTGTCCTAAATTCAACCTGAGCATTGCACAGCAATTGGAATACTGTTATGTGTGCCGTCCGCAGCGGACCCGTGGCGCAGCCCCCTCACCTTCTTACACAGACTCCAGCTGCTGGTTCCTCCTCGTTAGCGGCGTTGGGCTGTCAGCTCCGACCTCAGGCCGACCCAGTGCCTCCGGCTCCGCCATTGTCCCCAGCGTTTCAGGTCAAGATGCCATGTCAGGCCTCTCCGCGTGGCCCACGGAGAGATGCCACTAACAGCGCCATGCCCCTCCCTAGGTGCCCTCACGCGCATCACTGATCCTAATGATGGGCCAGCGGCAGGAACCCAGCCGCGGCCCCAGATGATGATGTCAAACTCTTCAGTGTATTTAAGCTCAGGTGTCGCTCCATAGCATTGCCTTTGCAACAGGTCTCCTCGCTACTTGAGTACTCGTTGCTGCTAGAGATTCGTCTCTACTCTTCTCTCCTGAGCCTTGTTGTTCCTGGTTCCTGTTCTCTTCGTTCCTGCCCTGCCTGCGCTTTGGATTGACTGTACAGATTTTGATTTCACTATGCCCGACTATGTTTCAACCTACCTCCAGACCCAGACCTCCGCTACGCCTGACTACGCTTCAGCCTATCTCCAGACCCAGACATCCACTATGCCTGACTACGTTACAGTCTATCTCCAGTCCTTGACTATTGCTTCGATTGACTAACACTATTGACTTCTCCGTGATCAGATCTCAGC
Organism: Rhinatrema bivittatum; assembly: GCF_901001135.1. NCBI lineage: Eukaryota > Metazoa > Chordata > Amphibia > Gymnophiona > Rhinatrematidae > Rhinatrema > Rhinatrema bivittatum. The sequence continues at coordinate 191,280,859 of NC_042617.1, forward strand.
ATTGCTTGCCACGACCTCTGCATTGCCACCAGCCCTAATACAAGCCTGTCATTGATGCCTCTTCTAGCCAACGCCTTGGACGTGGACTTATTAGGCTCTAGCCTACCTTTGCTCGAGTGCCCTCAGTCAGCCTCTGTTCCATTGGCGCTCGAGTTCCAGTAACTTCCCCAGTCCAGAGTGGGACTAAGCCACCTATCGTCTGCTGTCTCTGGGCTGAACCATCCTCTCTTCCTATTCAACCTTGAGGCCCACCTAAGTCCTGCCGGCCTCAGCACCCAAAGGCTCAACCAGCGGGTAACGAGGGCTGGTATAGGTGAAGCTCCAGCAGCCTCTGCCTATCAGCCCACTCTGCCTGCTGATGGTGGGGACCCGCAGGTCCTTGCCTGTGGGTTGTGTCAACCCCACCTTGGCCCAAGGGTCCACCTCCAATGCAACAAATACATTGGGAATCTGGTAGTCATGTATCAGGCAAAAATCTTTTTTGCTGATTATGAATTTTTCTTTTTTGTTTGTATTTTTCCCTTCTTCTTCCCAGTCTCTTGAGGGCTTGATTGGGAATGATTTTGTCCATTTTCTTTTACTTTTATTTGCTTGCTTAGAATGCTTAGAATTGAGTTACAATAATTCTGGTGTGAATATATGTCATTCTTCTTTCTTTTTGTTTATTGCTCTGTTTTTTCTAGGACTTTTGTCATGGACAACTCATCAATATAATGTTGTGGTACATGGATTTAGACCATGTCTTCTGTATGATATGCTTTGTTTAAATAAACAGTTTATAAAGAAAAAAAAAGCCAAAATGTTCAACCTCATAATTACAAGAAGCAGTACTACTATTCAAGAAGATATCAAAGCCACTCTTTTCAACAGCTCTGCATGCTACGGCAGCCGCAGAGTGGATCTCATGCTAGGGAAAGAGCACAGCCCAAATTTCTCCAACACACACAATCAAAATCTAGCCTAGCTTTTGACTACAATATCAAAAAAGCTTTTCAGATTTAAACTGTTTACTAATGCAGGGAAGGCTTCAACACTTTAGCCCACTATGGTGCAAAATCTTCAGAAAGATAGCTGTGTTAGTCTGCGCAAAAATGATAGGATTTGGGTGGCACCTTATAGACTAACTAATTCATTAAAGAATGAGCTTTCGAGAAGAGAGTCTACTTTATCAAATCCATGAAGTGCTCTGGTCTTTGATAACAAAGGACTGTTGGGTGTTATAGACTATACAACAGAGATACTGTATGAATTTCAAATTCTCTTCCCCAAATAATTCATCAAAGAATTAGCCCATAAATGCAGAACAGCTTCAGCTCCTCCAACAAGAGATATTAGCCCTTCTCACTGCAAATGCAGTAAAACCAATTCATAGATACATAGAAATGATGGCAGAAAAAGACCAAACGGCCCATCCAGTCTGCCCAGCAAGCTCCCACACGTATTTTCCCATATTTATCTGTTTCACCAACCACCAAGTTCAGAGCCCTTGTTGGTAACAGTTTGATTTGAATTTCCTGCCACCCCCTGCCTTTGATGAAGAGAGTAATGTTGGAGTTGCACCAGAGATGAAGCATAAGGCTTAATGGTTAAGGGTAGTAAACGCTGCATCAAGCAAGTTACCCCAATGCTTGTTTACCCAGACTGCACAGATCAATGCCTTCTTGGATGTTGTCTGAATGAAAATCCTCTTTTCCACATTTCCCCCTGCCATTGAAGCAGAGAGCAATGCTGTATATGCATTCAAAGTGAAGTATCAGGCTTAATTGGTTTAGGGTACTAACTGCAGCAATAATCAAGCTACCCACACGCTTATTTGTTTACCCAGACTGTGTAGTTCAGTCCTTGTTGGTTGTTGTCTGAATGCAAATCCTCTTTTCCACATTTCCCCTTGCCGTTGAAGCAGAGAGCAATGTTGGAGTTGCATTAACTGTGTGAAGGCTTATTGAGTAAGGGTAGTAATCACCAGGTAGTAGCCACCATTCCAGCTTGCTGGAATGCAGAATTATTCCATAGCTACTACCACCCGTGGCTACTACCTGGTGATTACTACCCTTACTCAATAAGCCTTCACACAGTTAATGCAACTCCAACATTGCTCTCTGCTTCAGTTACAGTTACAGTTATAGTTTTACAGTTTTAGTCTTCACCACTTCCTCCGGAAGGGCATTCCAGACATCTACCACCCTCTCTGTGAAGAAGTACTTTCTGACATTGGTTCTGAGTCTTCCTCCCTGGCGTTTCAAATTGTGACCCCTAGTTCTACTGATTTTTTTCCAACGTAAAAGGTTTGTTGTTGACCATGGATCATTAAAACCTTTCAAGTATCTGAAAGTCTGTATCATATCACACCTGCTCCTCCTCTCCTCCAGAGTATATATATTTAAGTTCTTCAATCTCTCCTCATAAGTCATTTTATGAAGACCATTCACCTTTTTGGTCACCCTTCTCTGGACCACCTCTATCCTGTAGGTCCCTTTGGAGATACGGTCTCCAGAACTGAACACCGTACTCCAGGTGAAGCCTCACCAAGGCCCTGTACAAGGGGATCATCACTTCCTTACTCCTACTAGATATTCCTCTGTCTATGCAGCCCAGCATTCTTCTGGCTTTAGCTATTGCCTTGTCACATTGTTTCGCCGACTTCAGATCGTTACCTTATCACCCCAAGGTCTCTTTCCTGCTCCGTGCACATCAGCCCTTCATCCCCCATCAAATACAGTTCTTTCAGATTTTCACACACATCATATACATGACTCTGCACTTCTTGGCATTGAATCTCAGCTGCTATATCTTCGACCATTCTTCCAGCTTCCTTAAATCCCATCTCATTCTCTCCACTCCTTCCAGCGTGTCCACTCTGTTGCAGATCTTGGTATCATCTGCAAAAAGACAACCCTTACCTTCTATCCCATCCGCAATGTTGCTCACAAAGATATTGAACAGGATCAGTCCCAACACCGATTCTTGCGGCATTCCGCTTAAAACCCCGCTCTCTTCAGAGTAAGTTCTATTTACCATCACACATTGTCTTCTGTCTGTCAACCAGTTTGCAATCCAGGCCACCACCTTGGCACTCACTACTAAGCTTCTCATTTTATTCACAAGCCTCCTGTGTGGGATAGTATCAAAAGCTTTGCTGAAATCCAAGTAGATGACATCGAGCACTCTTCCTCGATCCAATTCCCTCGTCACCCAATTAAAAAAGTCAATCAGATTTGTCTGACAGGACCTTCCCTTGGTAAATCCATGCTGCCTCTGGTCCAGCAATTCTCCTAACTGTAGACAGTTCACTATTCTTTCTTTCAGCAGCAACTCCATTACTTTTCCCACATCCGAGGTGAGGCTAACCAGCCTGTAGTTTCCAGCCTCCTCTCTGCTCCCACTCTTGCGTAGCGGGACCACCACCGCTCTTCTCCAATCACTCGGCACCACTCCCGTTTCTAGGGATCTATTGAACAGGTCACGCTGCGGACCCGCCAGCACATCTCTGAGCTCCCTCAGTATCCTGGGATGAACCTCATCAGGCCCCATGGCTTTTTCCACTTTCAGTTTTCCTAGCTCTTCCCATACATTCTTTTCTGTAAATGGAGTTTCATCTACTCCACTCCCCTCCAGTTTCTTGTTAATTAGTGACGGTCCTTCTCCAGGGTCCTCTTTACTGAACACCGAACTGAAGTATTTGTTTAATATTTCTGCCCTTTCTTCATCTCTCTTCACACATTGATCCTTTTCACCTTTCAATTTCACTATACCACTTTGGACTTTTCTCTTTTCTCTGATGTATCTGAAAAATGTTTTGTCACCTCGCTTTACCTCTTTGGTAACCCTTTCTTCCACTTGACTTTTTGCTTTCTTGATTACTTTCTTCGTCTCCCTCAGTTCCACCAGATATTCTTCCTTGTGATCCTCCCTTTGGGATCCTTTATATTTCTTAAATGCTGTTCTTTTAGCTTTTATTTTATCAGCCACCTCCTTTGAGAACCAGGTAGCTTTCATTTTTCTCTTGGTTTTCTTTACTTTTCTAACATATAGATTAGTTGCCTTGGTAATTGCTCCTTTTAGTTTGGCCCACTGTTGTTCCACATCTCTCATTTTCTCCCAGCCTTCTAGTTCTTTCTCCAGGTACTTCCCCATTTCAACAAAGTCCGTGTTTTTGAACTGTAAAACTCAGGTCTTCGTGCGGTTCTCTGTATCTTATTTGTGATATGAAACCATACCGTTTGATGATCACTGGTGCTGAGGTGGGCTCCCAACCGGATATTAGAGACATTAGCTCCGTTAGTGAGCATTAAATCGAGTATAGCTCCCTCCCTTGTGGGTTCCATTACCATTTGTTTGAACAGAGCCCCTTGCAGGGCATCTACTTTCTCTCTACTACTGTTAGATTCTGCAGAAGGAATTCTCCAGTCTACATCCGGCAGATTAAAATCTCCAACAATCACTAGCTCTCCCTTCTTTCCCATCTTTTGGAGGTCTTCAACCAGATATCTGTCATGATCTTCCATTTGATTTGGAGGCCTGTATACCACTCCAATAAAAATGGATGTCCTATCATCTATTTTTAGGACAGCCATAATGCCTCTTCTTTGCCCCATCTTCCTTGCAGCTCAGATGCTTGGATATTGTTTTTGACATAAAGAGCCACTCTTCCCTCTTTTCTGTCCTCTCTGTCCTTCCTTAACAAGTTATAGCCCGGTATGGCCATATCCCAATCATGAGATTCCAAGAACCATGACTCCATGACAACAACAATGTCCAAGTTCACCTCCACCATTAGGGCTTGCAGACCTGGGATTTTATTGCCCAAACTACGAGTATTTGTGCTCATAGCTTTCCAGCTTTTCTCGTTCAGGTTTCTGCTTTTCTTGGACTCCTTTTGTGACTTATTTAGTCCACTTCACTCTTTTCCTTTTCATTTGTATTTGGGGGGGGGGGGGGGATTAACATTCTAAATTCCAATACCACAAAGGAACACAGGATTCTACTCCAAGTATTTTGTCATTTTATACAAAACAGGTGGTCTCCTTCCCATCTTGGACCTCAGAGATCTCAACAAACATCTGAAAAAGAAAAGTGAACTATATAGTGACTATCCTCCCTCAATTGGAGATCAATGACTGGTTAACTACTGTAGACCGCAAAGATGCCTACATGCATATCCTGATTCATAAAACTTATATAAAATGTCTACAGTTCACCATAGCCAACAGTCATTACCAGTATTGAGTTCTCTCTTTCAGCCTCTCTGTAGTGCTCAGGGTTTTCCCAAAATGTCTCGCAGTGGTTGCTACTCATCTAAGAAAGAATATTTGTTTTTCCATATTTGGATGAATGGCTCATATCCAACAATACTCTTCAAGAAGCTCATTCCTTCACACTCAGTATGATTAATACCCTTCAGTCCCTAGGCTTCATCATTAATTTTCTAAAATCCAATATGAAACCAACTCATATAATAGACTTCATAAGAGCCTTTCTGGATGTTACACAAGAAAAAAGTGTTTTTCCCTCAGCAGAGGATATATGAACTGATCAAGATAATTCTAATCCTTTTCTGTTAGTACCGCCAGGCCGCGGGCGCTGTTCCTTACCTGCTGTCTGGTCACTCGGGCCTCCCAAGCGCCATGGCAGAAGGCTGCTGCCTTCACTCCCCAGGCCGTCCTGCATGCAGGAGGAGCTGGGAAGCCGCCGGCCCTGACTTCCCCAGGCCTTCCCTAGCTCGCGTGCGTGCCAAAGCTCCGCCTCTTAAAGTTGCTGCGGTGGGAAAACCCAGCCCGGCCCCTAGCTGTCATCAGGCCTCACCAGCTATATAAGGAGGATTCCCTGGACATCCAACGACTTGGCAACGAATCTGCTTCGCTTCGGTGAAGTCCTTCTGGCTCCGGTGGTATCCAAAGTTCTGTTCTTGTTTCCTGTGCCTGATTCCTGCGTCCGTTCCTGCCTCCAGAGTCCTGTTCCTGCCTTCCTCCTGCTCCAGCTCCCATCCTTGGTCGCCTGTGGACAGATTTCCCAGCTTCGACCTCGGACTGGCTATCGGCGATCCTCTGGCTTCTGACTCCGGACTGGCTATCGGCGACCCTTGGACTTCTGATATTGGACTGATCTTGGTCAATCCTGCTGATGCTTACCACTCTCTTCACAGGGGCCCACCTAAGACCAGCTAGCCCCCGAACCCAAGGGCTCAACCTGCGGGGAACGGGGTTGGTATTGGCAAAGCTCCAGCCAGCCCTCTGCATCAGCCCAGCCTCGCCTTCCAACGGTGGGGACTTGCGGGGGTTCACCCTCTCAGGTTGTGCCAACCTCACCTCGGGCAAGGGTTCCACGCTCTCGTCCGGTGCCATAACAGATTGCCAAGTCCATGGACCCGGCAGAGGCCTCAGCCCTCCAAGCCATTCCGGGCCTATCTCAAAGGATTCTTGAGCAAGAGAAGGCCCTGGAGACACTTGCCTCAGCGGTGGAGAATTTAAACCGGTGGTTGGACACCATCTCTGCCACACCACTGAGCAGTCTGCCGATGCCCACCATCTCACCTCCGGTACTGGGTGGTCGTGCAGCGATTCCCCTTCCTACTCCTCCCTGCTTTGCTGGGGACCCACAGTCCTGTAGGGGTTTCATTAATTAGTGCAGCATGCACATCTGTTTACAACCAGCCCTTTTTCCAGAGGACATTATGAAGATCACATATATATATTATCTCCTCTTGATGGGAAGGCCCTGGCTTAGGCATCCCCCCGTGGGAACGGGACTTGAATGGCTTCCTGAACATCTTCTGCACCATCTTTGAGGATCCTACCCAGCAAGCAGCCTCCGGGGCGACTCTGCTTTACCTGCGCCAAGGTTCTCGAACCTTATCCGAGTACGTGATTGAGTTTCACATCTTGGCTTCCGAGCTCAAGTAGGACGCTTGTTGTCTGAGGGCCATCTTTCTGGAGGGGGTGAGTCCCAGAATCAAGGAAGAACTCGCAGCCCACGAGCTACCAGGATCTTTAGACGCATTGATCGACATGACTGGGTGAATCGACCGGCACCTCCAGGAACGCTCCCGAGAAGTCCAACTCTCCAGAAGGTCTACCGCCAGCTTCAGATGCCCTTGTCAGTCACCCTCGCCTGTCGAGACCTCTGCTGCCCCCCAGCAAGGAACCCATGCAGCTGGGATATGGGAAACGTATGGCTAAAGAACGTCTCAAATGTCTACAGTCTGGCCTTTGCCTTTACTGTGAGGAGGCAGGCCATCTCCTAGCCACCTGCCCGGTGAGGCCGGGAAACTCCCAGACCTAGGCCTGGTAGGAGGACTCGTCCTAGGTCTCACGTCTCCTGCTCCTCCACTCACCTTGCCTATATCCCTCGCCGTGGGCAGCCAGGAATTCCACACGCTAGCCCTAGTGGACTCTGAGGCTGGTGGCAACTTTATCATGAAACAACTAGTGGAACACCTTTGCATCCCTGTCTCTCAGTCACTGGTGTCCCTGGTGCTCTCCTCCATTCAAGGGGATCCCTGCCCGGACGTGTGATCTTCTCCACTGACCTGCTTACTGTCTGAACTGGAGTGCTCCATGCCGATCTTCTCTCTTTTTATGTCCTGGATCACTCCATACACCCGGTAGTCCTAGGGCTACCCTGGCTCCGAAAGCACTCTACGAGTTTTGACTGGTCCACAATGCAGCTCTCCAGCTGGGGCCCCACATGCCACTCTAGATGCTTAAAACCGTCACACCCCTGGTCTACCACCTCAGTAATCCACTTTTGCGGACGTATTCTCTAAGGACGCCGCGGCTATCCTGCCTCCTCACTGCACCTTCGACTGTGCTATCAACCTGCAGCTTAATGCGGAGCCACCTCGCGGGCATACCTACCCGTTATCCCCTACCGAGACCAGAGCCATGGTGGAATACATCCACAAAAACCTCAACAAGGGCTTCATACACCGTTCTACATCTTCAGCGGGGACAGGATTCTTTTTCATCGCAAAGAAGGATGGTAGCCTCCAACCATGCATCGACTACCAAGGCTTGAACTCCATAACCCTCAAGGATCGATACCCTCTACCGCTTATTTCTGAGCTCTTTGATCTGCTCCAGGGAGCCAAAATATTCTCAAAACACGACCTCAGGGGTGTATACAACCTGATTCGCATTAAGGAGGGAGATGAATGGAAGACGGCGTTTAACACACGGGATGGGCATTATGAATACCTAGTAAAGCCCTTTGGACTCTGCAATGCCCCTGCCATCTTCCAGAATATGATGAATGAGGTATTTCGGGACATGCTATATGACTGTGTCGTAATCTACCTAGATGACAAATTGGTCTTTTCCAAAGATTTGAAAACACACTGTAGGGATGTCGCCCAGGTCCTGCAGCGGTTGCATGAGAACCGACTCTATGCTAAACTCGAGAAACGCTCGTTTGAAAAGGAAACCATGCCCTTCCTGGGGTATGTGGTGTCCAGTCGGGGGTTCCGCATGGACCCCGAGAAACTCAAAGCCATCTGTGACTGGCCCCAGCCTACAGGTCTACGCCTGCTACAAAAGTTCTTAGGTTTCGCAAACTACTACAGATCCTTTATCCGGAACTACTCCACATTGGTGTCTCCGCTTACCACCCTTACCTGTAAAGGCTCCAACCCCAGACAGTGGTCACCTGAGGTGGTTACACCTTTTCTCAGCCTATAAGCTGTATTCCTCCGGGAACCCTGCCTTCGCCATCCCAACCCCAGACAACCTTTCATTGTAGAAGTGGATGCCTTCTCTGAAAGAGTGGGCACCATCCTAAGTCAATACTCCGCTAGCAATACACTCTACCCATGTTCCTTCTTCTCACGACAGCTCTCTCCGGCACAATAGAACTACACCATTGGCGACAAAGAGTTGCTAGCCATCAAAATGGCATTTGAAGAATGGCGCCCATGGTTGGAAGGGGCTCAACACCAGATTTCTGTCTACTCGGACCATAAAAACTTAGAATATTTGCATCGAGCTCAAAGCCTTAATCCTCGGCAAGCACACTGGTCCCTTTTTTTTACATGATTCGATTTCGTGCTCCGCTATTTATTTATTTATTTGAAAGTTTTTATATACCGCACTATGGGGTAGTAGTCTATCCATCTAGCTGGTTTACATAATAGAACATACACAATATCTTAATTTACATCATTTAAAATGAATATAGTGACAATACAAATACAATACAGTAATAACAAATACTAATATTATTGAAATCATATTTAAAAGAATTCATTGCGGTAGGTTGTATGCACATGTAAATAAATATGTTTTAATGAGATTTTTTGAACTGATTATGGTTTACGTTTTTTTTTACCTGCGAGTGGACGCCCTCTCTCGCTGATTCCTGCATCTGTTCCTGCCTCCAGAGTCCTGTTCCTGCCTCCCGTGCCTTCCTCCTGCTCCAGCTCCCATCCTTGGTTGCCTGCGGACTGATTTCCCGGCTTCGACCTCAGACAGGCTATCGGCGACTCTCTGGCTTCTGACTCCGGACTGGCTATCGGAGACTCTCTGGCTTCTGACTCTGGACTGGCTATTGGCGATCCTCTGGCTTCTGACTCCGGACTGGCTATTGGAGACTCTCTGGCTTCTGACTCTGGACTGGCTATTGGCGATCCTCTGGCTTCTGACTCCGGACTGGCTATCGGCGACCCTTGGACTTCTGATCTTGGACTGATCTTGGATGATCCTGATGACACTTGCCAATCTCTTCACAGGGGCCCATCTAAGACCATCCAGCCCCCGAACCCAAGGCCTCAACCTGCGGGAATCGGGGTTGGTATTAGCGAAGCTCCAGCCTGCTCTCTGCATCATCCCAGCCTCACATTCTGATGGTGGGGACCTGCAGGGGTTTGCCCTCTCAGGGTGTGCCAACCTCACCTCGGGCAAGGGGTCCATGCTCTCGTCCGGTGCTGTAACATTTTCATATCAGAAGCAAGTTTCTTCCCTTTTCTTCATGAAAATGTTGAGCCTCTTGACAGCAGTAGACCATGTTACCACTTTTGCACATCTCAACATGAGTCAAGTTCATTGGCACCTAAATTCTAAGTGGAACCAGCACCTAGAACCATTTTTTCACAAGGTGAATATATCCAACATTCTCATTACTCTCTGGCATGATGACTGGATCCTTCAAATCTGCTGAAAAGTCACTATTTTCAACATTCTCAGTTTTAAATTACAATAATTACAGATGTCTCTAATCAAGAATGAGGTGCTATAAAGGAGTGTAGACCCTCCCTAAAAGCCTAGGACCAGGCATTTAGTCTAGTCCACCTTAAGCCACAAATAGAAAGGGAGTTCTGTTCTGAGGGCATTTTCCTTAGAAGGGGATAACAAACTAGACCAAGGGAAAATATGGAGCTCCAGGGAAGAGAAGGCAGCCCAGGGAAGGTCAATACTGAATAATTGTGAATTATATTGCTATCTTTTTGCTTTTGGAAACCTCTAAGGTAAGCAGAACTCTTTCTGTTTTATTTTTCTTTAATTTTTTAAATTTATTTTTATTAATGTTCATTCCATTTACCCAAAAATGATAAAGAAAAGTGCAATTATGCAGAAATACACAGGAAATCCATCCTTAAGAAAATAAACAACAGCATAATATGCCATTAGCCTACCTAATGGGGAGTATAAAGAAAACAAGGGAATCAAAAACAAGCAATTACAACAATGTATAGAGCCATAGCGGAGTTATACTATTGTATTTTTCTGTAATTAATAAAAAGTCTATGAGAAAACAGGCAGAGCCCAGCCTAAGTCTGTTCTCTGGCCTGCCAATGACTGCTTATAATTCAGGGATTTCTGCACTAAGCCTGGTACATGCAGAGAACCACTCAAAAAAGAGGAAAAAAGAGAAGGAAACTTTTTTCACTTTTTCCCCTGGGGATTTTTTCTACTGCTGGAGCTGGGATATTATTTTATAACAGACTAAAGAGGGTAGCTCTGCCTGGAGAAAGGGATTTATATAGTGAGTTAGAGCTGAACAAGCAGGAAAACCTACAGCCTGGGGAAGCTCCACAATTCATTTTTCATCGATTAAAAGATGCCGGATAAAAGTGGCTACAACCAGAGGTGAAGACCATCCTTGAGGGAGCCAATCAGGGTCTCCTGGAACAGTTTATGGATGGGCTGGACTGGCCCATTTGGAATTGGGTGTGTCAGCACCCAAGATCACCCTGGAGAAAGCATTGGAAATGGTGCACACCTTCCATCAGGCTTAATTGATGCACAGGCTCCCTATCACAGCAATAAGAGTGCAGGACCACTGCAATGATCCTCAGAGCAGATCAGCTCTGGTTCCATACTCAGGTCACAGCCCCATGTTCCCCAGCTTGTTTCAGCTGTGGGAGGAGAGGTCATTTGGCCGGAGATTGTCAATATCAAGGAAGCCATGGAAGTCAACCTGGTAACACAGCCAGTACTAAAGGCTAAAGCATGCATTGACAAGGTAGGACCTTCAAAGCAGGGATAATTGCAGAGTCAGAGAAGGAAAGAAGTATCTGAAGAATTTGCCCGCCTGAATAGCAAGGGTCTGGACACGTTCCCCTTTTGCTAACTTTATGCCGAGTGTGTATATGAAGAGTGGACTTGCCCCTATGATAAAGAAGGGAATAAAGAACTCTTTACAGGAAGCAGGAAAAAATTGGAGCAGCCCCACAGGCATGCTCCTACTGTTTGGTAAAAGACCATACTGTTGAGGATTGCCCATGGCTTGAGGATCTAGAATGGGAGTGCAGGCTAGTGAAGCTTCACAAAAGAGTATGCTGTTGAAAGAAGGAAGGGAATGATGAACCCTTTATTGGAACTGTTAAGTTAAGGCAGAGTGAGCCCCGCAGGTGTACTCCCGTTGTGAAGCAAAAGAGCATGTTGTCAGGAACTGCCACCAACTTGAAAATGAAGAAGGGGAGCACGAGTAGGTGCGTATCTTTGCAAAGATTCAAAGCTGTAATTAGGTGAATGGTTCATGATTGGGACTGTCAGACTTTGTGTTTCATTTGACCTGAATGAGATTTCCACCCAAGCTATGGTAGATTCAGAGTACAGAAAAATTCTCAACCATAAATACTTAGCCCAGCGAAGGAAGATCCATTGCAAAAAGGTGACATTCGCCTGTATATATGATAACCAGCAGCAGTACCACCTAATTGGTTCTGCTGACAACTCCAGCAGGATAAGCCATTATGGAAGTGGGAATAATTTCCAAGCTCCCATATTCTATGGGGCGGATTTTAAAACCCCTGCGCGCGCCGGCGTGCCTATTTTGCATAGGCCGCCGGCGCGCGTAAAGCCCCGGGACGTGCGTAAGTCCCGGGGCTTTCGAAACGGGGAGGGAGGGGGCATGTCCGGGGGCGTTCCCGAAATGACACGGTGTTTCGGGGGCATGCCGCGGCATTTTGGGAGCAGGCCCAGGGGTGTGGCGCCGGCCCGGGGACATGGTCGAGGCCTCCGGACCACGCCCCCGGGACCGGAGGACGGAGCGGGGCTGCCGGCGACGCACGCAAAGTTACGCCTGCTTTCAGTAGTTGTAACTTTGCCGACAAAGGTAAGGGGGGGGTTTAGATAGGGCCGGGGGGGGGGGGGGGTGGGTTAGGTAGGGGAAGGGAGGGGAAGGTGGGGGGAGGGTGAAGAAAAGTTCCCTCCGAGGCCGCTCCGAAATCGGAGCGGCCTCGGAGGGAACAGGCAGGCCGCGCTGGGCTCGGCGCGCGCAGGTTGCACAAATGTGCACCCCCTTGCGCGCGCCGACCCCGGATTTTATAAGATACGCGCGGCTACGCACGGATCTTATAAAATCTAGTGTACTTTTGTTCGCGCCGGTGGCACGAACAAAAGTACCGGCGCGCGTATTGTTTTAAAATCCGCCCCTATGGTTTTAAGGTTTGATTATTCCCAGTTTGAAACCCTACAGGGCCAGCTCACGTACAGTTGAGCCAGCCTAGATGGCTTCAAGATACCCTCTCTGGAAGCTTGCCCACATGGCAAAGTACAAAAACCACAGAGGCAACACCAGAGAAGAAATTTGAGAGGTCCTAATGGTTAGAGGCTGTTTTGGACAGGAGTTCCCAGGGATAAAAGAAAAAAGGTAAACTTGGCAGGAAAGACTCCTGCCAGGGACTTTGTTCTGTCAACCTTGCAGGGTGGTAGACTTCTTCAGGAGTTGGCCAGATAAAGATAGAGGCTTAACCTAACAAGGTCAAGCTGAGGGGGAGGGTATGTAAAGGAGTGTATGGTTGACCCTCCTTAAAAGCCCAGAAACAGGCATTTAGCCTGGTCCAACTTAAGCCACAGACAGGAAGGGAATTGTGTTCTGAGGGCATTTTCCTTAGAAGGAGATAAGAATCTAGGCCCAGGGAGAACACAGAGCCACAGTGAAAAGAAGGAAGCTTAGGGAAGGCCAATACTGACTAGCTGAGAGTTGCATTGCTGTCTTTTTGCTTTTGAAAACTGCTAAGGTAACCAGAGCTATTTCTGTTGTATTTTTCTGTAATTATGAGAAAATAACCAGAGTACAGTCTGAGTCTGTTCTGTAGCCCACCAAAGACAACTCATGGTGTCACAGGTACTCATTTGAACAACTTTTATTCTCCATAGGAAAGATTGCTCTACATAAATCACCTCAAGCCTATCTGACAAAGTTGAAAACTGAATCAGGGTGCATCTTAGCACTACAAGAACATACCACAAAAGTTCAGAAGGAATTCTTATCTCACAGTATTGCAGGGTTATTAAGATTCATGAATGAGCTAACTCATCTTAAACTCCCAGTTAAAGATCTACCTACTCCTTGAGATCTAAACATAGTTCTTGCTCAGCTCATGAAATAAACATTTGAGACTCATAATTGTAAATATAACATTCTTTCTCAGAAGGTTTTGTTTTTGAAATGTATAATTTGTGCCTGGATAGTAAATGAACTGCAAGAATTTGTCACATAATGTATTTTCCACCACAGAGTAGTTTTGAAAACTCATCTCAGATTTATAGCAAATGTGGTCTCCCAATTTTAGCATGCAGGTTGATGATTTTGACTACTTATGTAAGAATATAGCAAATATTTTCATATAATCCTCAGCTTGGGAGGCCCTATTTTCTTGGCTGATTACTATCCCACTTGTCCATGAAGCAAAGTTGCTTACCTACAGCAGATGTTCTCCTTAGACAGCAGGACAAATCAGCTGCAGAATCCCATCCACTTCCCTAAGAGTTGAAGGTTAGCTTGTTGCAAAGATTGAGAAGATTCACATGGTGGTGACTATGGGGAAATACCTGCACATGTTCAAAAAACTCTTATTTCTGTGCTCTAAAAGAGCTCACCAACTTATGTAGCTGATTTGTTCTACTGCCTACGGAGAACACCTGTTATAAGGAAGCGGCTTTACTTTTCCTTTGAATTCTGAAAATGTATAAGTACTTGTTTCATTGTATTGTGTACTGAATATTAGAGATGTGGTTCGTTTTTCGCCCGAATTAGGAAATTCAACGAAATTTCCTAACTCGTTGTGGTTTCGGAGGCCCCGAAACCCGAAAAGAATTTTCCCCGAATTTCGGGGAAATTTCGTTTTTCGGGTTTGCATGGGGAGAGGGACACTTTTTTTTTTTTTTAAATTAAAACCCACCCCGAACATTTAAATAAACTATAATACAACACCCCCCCCTGATCCTGATCCCTCCCCAAGACTTACTAAGTACATCCCTGGTGGTCTAGCGGGGTCCCAGGTTCCATTTGCCCTCCGTGCCCGTGCTACTGCAAGCCGTGCTCTTTAAAATGGTGCCGAATAGCCTCTGAACTACCATGTCACAGGGGCTACCGGCGCCATTGGTCAGCCCCTGTCACATGGCCATCGGCGCCATCTTGTGCTCCTGTCATGTGACTGGAGCTGACCAATGGCGCTGAAAGCCTCTGTGACGTAGTATGGGCAAAGGCTATCGGCGCCATTTTGATTACTGGCAGCCGACAACGAAATTGCTTTCGGACCCCCGCTGGACCCCCAGGGATTATTGGCAAGCCTTGGGGAGGTCAAGAGCCCCCTCCTGACCCCCCCTGATTTTAAATGCTTAGGGTGGGTTTTTTTTAAGCTTCCTTTGCCGTTTCGTTTTTTGGCCCGGTTTCAGGTTTCCTCGTTGCGTTTTTCAAAAAAACGCAACGAGAAAACCCAAAATTTACCACGAAGTATCCGAGTCAAAAAACGACCCGGCAGAAAAAAACGAACCTCATCTCTACTGAATATAAGAAGAAATGGTAGAAAATCAGTCCTACAATAGGAATTAATCTATATATTTTCTACACAGGCGCAATGTCTTACACATCACAGCACATTCCCCTGTAGGGCACCATATCCACCTGTGCAGTACTGTGCCATTTATCTTTGGAGAAGAAGAAATTATTATGCCATATCTTGAAAAGGTAGGTGATCCATTGCCAATGCAGTGGAGATAATCATTGTCCATAATTTGTAATTCACTAATCCTAAACCGACTACTACCTTTTGGGTTCAATGGAAATGTAAAAGGGAATCAATTTACATGCAAGATAAGAAGTTATATATAGTTAATATGCATGTTTATTCTATTTATAATTACTGATTTTATATATAAAATTCAATACTTTATATAGTTTATAATTTATTGGGTTTTTTATACCGCAGTATTGGCGTTAGCCTTCACAGCGGTTTACAATATACATATTAGAAATACAATAAATCAGTTCAATAAAAGATGACAGCTAATGTCAAATGTAAAAGATTTAAAGCTGCATCTTAAAGCTCCTTGCACAGATTACTATTGCTCAAAACTCATATACACTCCTTAATAGGGATGTGAATCGTGTGATCAATCGTCTTAACGATAGATTTTGGCTGGGGGGGAGGGAAATCTGATCGTCATGTTTTGTTTTGTTTTAAATCGTAAAAAATCGTAAATCGGGGGAGGGCGGGAAAACCGGCACACCAAAACAACCCTAAAACCCACCCCGACCCTTTAAAACAAATCCCCCACCCTCCTGAACCCCCCCCCAAAATGTTTTAAATTTCCTGGGGTCCAGTGGGGGGGTCCCGGCGCGATCTCCCGCGATCTTCCGCTCTCGGGCCACGGCTGCGTTAATAGAAATGGCACCGGTGGCCCTTTGCCCTTACCATATGACAGGGCAAAGGTAGCGCTGGCGCCATTTTGGTTCCTGTCACCCGACATCACAAGTGCAGGAGATTGCTCTTGGACCCCCACTGGCCAGTTTGGGGGGGGCCTCCTGACCCCCACAAGACTTGCCAAAAGTCCAGCGAGGGTCCGGGAGCAACCTCCTGCACTCAAGCTGTATTGCCAATATTCAAAATGGTGCCAGCGCTACTTTTGCCCTCACTATGTCATACGGCGCGAGTGCAGGAGGTCGATCCCGGACCCCCGCCTGCCTTTTGGCAAGTCTTCTGGGGGTCAGGATGCCCCCCCCAAGCTGGCCAAAAGTCCCTGGAGGTCCAGCAGGGGTCCGGGAGCGATCTCCTGCACTCGTGACGTCGGGTGACAGGAACCAAAATGGCGCCGGCGCTACCTTTGCCCTGTCATATGGTAAGGGCAAAGGGCCACCGGCGCCATTTCTATTAACGCAGCCGTGGCCCGAGAGCGGGAGATCGTGGGAGATCGCGCCGGGACCCCCCCACTGGACCCCAGGTAATTTAAAACATTTTGGGGGGGTTCAGGAGGGTGGGGGATTTGTTTTAAAGGGTCGGGGTGGGTTTTAGGTTTGTTTTGGTGTGCCGGTTTTCCCGCCCTCCCCCCTCCCCCGATTTACGATTTTTTGACGATAAATCGGGGGAATTGTTATTGTATCGCGGCTCTAACGATTTTTGATTATTTAAAATATATCTGACGATTGTTTTAAATCGTCAAAAAACGATTCACATCCCTACTCCTTAATATCTCTACTCCGAATGCGGATGACCCTGGCTTTTTTCAATCTGTCTTCACTAATCTTTTGTCATCGGATTATCCTTCTTACATCATCGGTGGAGACTTCAATCAACCCCTGAATCTATTCTTGGATAAAAAAAACCACCGCACTTCCCTGCATTTCAAAAGCATGTAAAACGTTGCAGCATCTCATGGATTCATTTGGTTTATCTGATCCTTGGCACCTCACACTTCCAACTACCAAAGACTACACCTTTTACTCTTTCCCTCACACCTCTTATTCCAAGATTGACTTTTTTCTTATCTCCTGGTCATTGCTCTCTACTATTCAGATGGCAACAATCAGTCCCATCTTAATATCTGATCATGCTGCTGTCTCCATCCAACTTGAATTATCATCACCTTTGGTATTCGACCGTCAATGGTGTTTGAACTCTTCTCTGCTGACAGATACATCTTTTGTCGAGCACCTCCAGGCGAAAATTGCTGAATATTTTCGGCTCAACACAACTCCAGACATTGCCTCCCTAACCCTTTGGGAAGCTTTTAAAGCTACAATTCAGGGGTATATAATCAGCCCTACAATTCACACTCGTCAGGCCCAAAAAGCAGCCATATCTCGCCTACAGGATACAATTTCTTCACTTGTACGGACTCATATATCCTCACTGACGCCTTCCTCACTTTCAGTGCTTCTCAAAGGGTGTTACCAATATAATCTGCAAATGAGCTCCCAAGTTAAAGCTGGGATGTTCCAGACTCAGGCCTTGTAATACACTGAAAACAATAAATGCGGGAAACTACTTGCAACCTGCCTCAAAAAAAGATCTGAGAAGAAGCAAATTCCTACTATCCTCTCCTCAACAAATCAGCCTGTGACTTTGGATACTGAAATATTGCAATCCTTTAGAGATTTCTATGCTTCTCTGTATCAGGTGGAATCCACAACATCTCCTGAGGAGATTGATCAATTTCTCTCCTGACTTACATACCCAGTTTTGTCACCCACTCACACCAATGCGTTGGATGCCCCTATTACTTCAGAAGAGATCAAAGCAGCCATCAGCACTCTAACCAGCGGTAAAGCTCTGGGGCCTGATGGTTTCACTACTGACTTTTATCAAGCTTTCAAAATGGACCTTAATCCACATCTTCTCACTTATTTTGCTTCTCTTCTCTCCCATACAGATGCTTCTAATGTTTTTTCAGATGCTTGTATTGTGGTACTTCCAAAGCCAGGCCGTGACCCTAAACTAGTCTCTAATTACAGGCCCATCTCCCTTTTGAATACAGACTACAAATTTTTCACCAAACTTTTGGCCACCAGGCTTTCTCACTATATGGGATCCCTAATACACCCTGACCAATCTGGCTTTATTAAAAACCGCTTAATTGCTACCAACACCCGCCTTTTCCTACAAATACAGGATTACGCTTCTGCCCTGTCATCTCCAGCAATAGCGATTTCACTAGATGCTGAAACGGCCTTTGACAGGGTGGAATGGCCTTTCCTACTTTCAGTTCTTAAATGGTTTGGCATTGGCCCCACCTTTATATCTTGGGTGAATCTCCTTTACTCTTCCCCTTCTGCATACCTTTATATAAACAATAGGATGTCCCCTCTTTTTCATCTCCACAGGGGAACCAGACAGGGTTCCCCCTTTCTCCCCTACTTTTTAACCTGGCTTTGGAACCTCTGCTTCTTGCCATTAGGCAAACATATACTATTGAAGGAATCACTATTGGATCTAACACCTTTAAATTATCCGCAAATGCCAATGATGTCCTCCTCTTCTTACTTCATCCAACCTCCTTTCTCCCCTCACTATTTCAGCTTATCACTAGTTACTCACTTGTGTCAGGATACAAAGTCAACTGGCATAAAACTGAGATGTTACCCTTAAATCTGATGGGTTCTCTTGCTGACCTTTCATTCTTTCCTGTTCAGAAGGTCACTAAGGGTCTCAAATTCTTGGGTGTTCTTTTTCATAATGATATTACGACTTCCATTGATTGCTGCGAATCCCAAATTTTGCAGAAACTATGGGACGGCTATTCTTCAGTGGTCCCCTCTTCATCTCTCCTGGTGGGGCCGGCTCGATACCATAAAAATGGTTTTGGCACCAAAAATTACATATTTTTTTTCTATTCTCCCTGCCTTCTTTTCCAAGGATTTTTATACTTATGTTGATCGTACTCTTACCTGTTTCTTGTAGAACAATAAAGCCCCTCGAATAGCATTATCCAAACTGAAAAGGGTTCCCCAAGAGGGTGGAATGAATTTCCCTGATTTTTACTCTTATCATCGGGCTTTCATTTTACAACTAGGATATCACTACTTTATGACGCCCAGCTCTCCTTTTGATGTCCCACGCTGGCTCCTTCTGGAATTACAGCTACTCCACCCATACTCTATTCAGTTCTTTCCCACTGTGTCACTCTCAATCACCCATGCACACAATCCCATTCTACGGGCCATGCACATAGCCCTTTTAGATTTTGATTCAGTTTGCATGCCTGACTCTAGCCCCTGGAAAACATCCCATTATGCCCCCATATGGCACAAACCTTTGATCCAAATTGATAGTCATTCTGGAAATTGGCTTTTATGGTAGTCCCATGGGATTTGGTTTTTACACTCCATAATGCAAAATAATGGTATTCTTACCTTTGAACAGTTGCGACTGCAATTTGCATTGCCAAAATCTCAGTTTTATGCCTGGCTTCAACTTTGTAATGCTCTTCATATAATATCTGTACCTGTCTTGTTTGATACTAATCTGCCATATATTCTCAAGTTTTACCAGGTGTATGGCACTCAAGGACATTTGGCCTCTCATTTTTATAAATTGTTCAAAACTTGTTTAATCCCCAGCTCCAATTCTAGCCTGTACTCGGTGTGGTCATCTGAATTCTTACATCCTCCAGCTCACACTGCTTGGTCATATGTATGGAAGGTCTCCAATCGCATATCACTTTCCTCCAGTCTGACTCAAACGTCCTTCTTTGTTATGCATCGGGAGGTTTGGATGCCCTGGAAGCTCCATCTAGCTGGTCTACTGACCTCTCATGCCTGTTGGTCATGTCAAGGGGATACGAGCTCCCTTTCCCATATGCTTTTTTACTGTCCACATGTCTCCATCTTTTGGGGATAAGTCTGGAAAACTACCTCACGGATCCTTGGTCTTTCACAACCTCTTACATACTCCTTGATAATACTCAAAGGCGCAGATGTGTCAGTCGACCTCCCCATTCCCTCTCGTAAACTGTTAGATTTTTTCTTAACTGTGGCCATACAAAATATTATGTCTAATTGGAAATGCAGTGATATGCTATTGGAGCACCTCTGGTGGAATTCTGTTTGTCTTTTTAGCAAATATGAGCTCTCCATGGCTATCAAATACCGCCGGCTGCTGTCATGGGGTAGGGTGTGGAAGCCTCTCAACGACTACATAAGCATATTGTCGTGAAAATGGATGATGATTGTAAATACATTCCATATTGAGCCAATCCTTTTTTTTCTTCTCTCCCTCCTTCCTCTTCATCTTATCTTTCTGTACTTCCCCCTCTCTTTCTCCTTTCTCTCTTGCTTTCTCTCTATTTCTTTTCTTTTTCTCTGTTTATCTTTCTCAAACAAACTTCTAAGAAATGTAGCTGTTTTTTGTTTTTTTTCCTTTTGGTATTCTTCAAATCCTGTTTATACCAGTATTATCTGTTATGTACCTCATTTAGGCTTGTTACAATATTAATAAAGAGATTTCAAAAAAAAAAACTGCATCTTAAAATATACTGTATACTATTGCAATAAAAGATGTGGTACACTTGTTAAATGAATGCTGTGAAATCTGGTATTACTACCACGAAATCTGTTGTTTTAAGTAGTCTCTGGGATATATCACCTCCCAAGATATCACAGTGCATATGTTTGATATAGTATATTTAACCAGCCTTGGAGTACTGTTGTATCCCATACAAAAACTAGACAAACATATATTTGGAAATAAAACAATAGAATCTTAAGGTAAGCAATTTAAATATCAGTTAAAGATAATTTATATCTGTGCTTGAAGAAGACTGAATGGAGCTCTGTATTACCATTAAACCAAAGAAATGTTGTGTGTCTGGGTGGGACTATATACTGTCTTGCTGAGAAGTTTATTTTAGCAGAAAATATTTTCAGCTCATCAGAATCCTTAGACAGTAACTTTCAAACAGGCACAAAGGCACACATATACACGAGTGTGTCAGTGTGCACCCAGAGAAACATCAGTTTTATAGCATGCACGCACATATGTATGCAGGTATTAAAATAGTCTAGACCCAAAAAGCAAAGCGGAAGCTGATCCAGTTGGCTGTATTACAGTGAAGACAATAGGAATCGGACGATCAAAAGAAGCCCTTTATTATAATGCCTGACTCTGGCCGAGTTTCGCTCATAGAGCTGCCTCAGGGGCAACTAGAAATGAATAAATATGTAAATATAAAAATTTGAAACAACACAATTAAATAATTAAAAACAATAAAATCATAAATACATGTATAGGTGTACAAACTCAAATCATAAAATAAAATACATGTATTGGTGTACAAACTAGAATTAAATCAATATCTACCTTATAAATGGCCTGTGACCGACGGCCCGCAAATGCGCAGTAGAGACCAGCTCTACCGCGCATGTGCGGGCGAGCACGTCGCTCTGAGGCAGCTTCAGAAAGAAAAAAAAATGGCGGCGTCCAGTAGCAGCAGCGGGCGGCGGCGGCGGTACCGGCAGCGGGCGGCGACGGCGGTAGCGAGCGGCGACGGCGGTAGCGAGCGGCGGCGGTAGCGACGGCGGTAGCGGGCGGCGACGGCGGTAGCGGGCGGTAGCGAGGGAGGGAGAAGAGAGAGAGGGGGAGGGACGGACTGAGTGGGAGGGAGGGACGGAGAGAGAGAGTGGGAGGGAGTGACTGAGTGAGAGGGAGGGACTGAGTGGGAGGGAGGGATTGAGTGAGGGGGAGGGACTGGGACTGAGTGAGAGGGAGAGGGGGGACTGAGGGAGGGAGTGGGACTGGGAGAGAGAGGGAGGGAGTGGGACTGAGGGAGAGTGAGTGGGACTGAGTGAGTGAGAGGGAGGGGGGAGGGAGTGAGTGAGAGGGAGGGGGGAGGGAATGACTGAGTGGGAGGGAGGGATTGAGTGAGGGGGAGGGACTGAGGGAGGGAGTGGGACTGAGGGAGAGAGGGAGGGAGGGAGTGGGACTGAGGGAGAGGACGGAGGGAGTGGGGACTGAGTGAGAGTGAGTGGGACTGAGTGAGTGAGAGGGAGGGAGAGAGGGGGGAGGGAGTGAGTGAGACTGAGTGGGAGGGAGGGACTGAGTGAT
This sequence comes from Rhinatrema bivittatum, assembly GCF_901001135.1. NCBI lineage: Eukaryota > Metazoa > Chordata > Amphibia > Gymnophiona > Rhinatrematidae > Rhinatrema > Rhinatrema bivittatum. The sequence goes on from NC_042617.1 coordinate 191,303,114, forward strand.
AGGAGAGGGAGGGTGGGGAGGAGTGGGTGAGGGAGGGGGTGGTGAAGAGTGAGGGGAGAGAGAAAGAGGGGGAGGTGAGAGACAGAGGGATGTAGCCCGTTTTAACGGGCTTAACGGCTTGTATGTATATAAATTTGAAACAACACAATTAAATAATTAAAATAATGAAATCATAAAATACATTTATAGGTGTACAAACTCAAATCATAAAATCATAAAATACATGTATAGGTGTGCAAACTCATGGTTTACAAACAAATTAAACTTAAAAATGTGTTTAGACATCAAAATGGTGTATAGCATAGTATACAGAAAAATATAAAGAATGTCTTATTAAATGAAACTGGAGAGGCTGACTTTTCGTGTATATAATTAATAATCAGAAATTGTAATGAAGTCAATGTTACTAGTGAAGAAATAACCCACACCAAAAGCATTAGTTATTTCAGTGATGCTTACTTCAATTAGCAGGACTTAAAATATGCCTGCTGGGCTGCTGTCACAATGTCACAGTATCACGTAAGGACATACATTTGTTCCTAAATAGAAATCAACAATGAATAAACCACATTGCAATAGAAAAAATGAGAAAATTCCTAAAAAAATGTTTTGGTATTGTCCCGCTATTTCCAGAACTCCAGTCTATTGCATCTGCCTAATTGACACTATGTCACTAAAAAACAAATACATAATTAAATAATCATATACTATGTCTACTTATGGATTGCACAAAATACTCTTGGTTATCCAGTGTACGGAAAAAATTACTATCAATGTGATAGAATACTTATGAGACGTACATAGCCATTCATAGACATCAGAATACCTATAAATTACCTTCTTAGAACAATATCTCTAGCTTATGTAAATACCGGGAAAAAACCTATATACATGCTTTATGAAATTATCAGCAAATCAAAAAAATATTTAACATCAGAAGAAAAACTGCTATATAACTATGGACATTGAAACTCTCAAGAATTGTGCTATTACTTAAAAAACAAGTCTATTATTATATAGTTTCTACCGTATTCCAAAACAATTTTAGTGTCACCGTTCCATACGTAAATCACAACCAAGGACTCAACAAATCGCGCTTCTAAAAGATCTCATACCTGTGGAATGCATTGAAGGTCATTCTGCTACTATCAACTAAAGACGCTGTCAACCCAAGTATTTATACCAATTCTCGCGAGACGTGCGATGCTTCGTGCCAAAAACGTTGATTCACTCAACCTGTCAATCGAGGTGTCCAAAGGATCTCGATACTAACTAAATGTTAAATTAATTAACTATATAATCACAATAAATGTGCACTTCCTGATGGAAATCCATATTAAATGATATAAATTTATAGGGTTCACTTCATTGTGGCACACCATCACGTTCCCGCCCCCCTCCTCTGGAATCATCTCTCTCTCTTTCCTCCCCCCCCCCCCCTCCCAGTCCCTGGCTTCATCATCATCATCATCATCTTCCCTTCACTATCATCATTACCTTCTAATCTCTTCCACTCTCCCCCTTCCTTCATCTTCCACCCCTATCATCATCATCATCTTCCACTGTCTTCCATCTTCCATAACTTCACTGCAGTCATCACCTTCTTTTCTCTTTCTCCTAGCATCATCACTTTCTCCTCTGTCCTCTCCTCCTCCCCCACCTTCCCTCCAGCATCATCATCACTTTCTCTTTCCTTTCCTCTACACCTCTCCCTCTATCCCCTGGTATCACCACTTTCCATTTGGCTCCCTTCTCTCTCCCTCCATCTCTCTGGGCATCATCACCTTCCCTTTCCCTTCCTTTCCTATCCTTCTCCCTCCTCCCCCCCACCCCTGACATCATCACTATTATCTACCCTCTCCCTTCAACCAATACCCATTCGGCATCATCACCATCACCATCACCCTTCCTTTCCTATCCTTTCGCTCCACCCACTCTGGCATCATCACCATCACCTTCCCTTCCCTCTCCCCTAACACTCCAGCTTCCTAGCATATTCAGCTGTCTCGTCTTCTCCATGTCCAGGAACCTATAGATGTTACCAGCTGCACTCACCTGGTGCTGCTTCTTCCTCTTCTGCCTGTTTCTCTCTGCATTTGGAACTGCATGGGGCCAGCAGAGCTTGTGAGGCTAAAATACCCCATGCAATTTCAATTGTAGAGGAGAAAGCAGAAGCAACAGCAGATAAGCTTTCTGACTCCCACCTACTAGCGGGAGGACATCCTGCGGATCAGCTATTGCAGAGTAAAGATAAAATGAAGACTATCTTACTAAAATTTATGTTCTTAAAGAGAGTTATGAGGCAGTGTGCATGCATGGGAACTCCCGTTCATACCCAATAAAGTCTGAGCTCTTAGAGCTAGATCTGTGTTGTCACCATTGGATGACGTCATCCAGCTGTCTGTGGAAAATCCAGTTTAAAAGTAAGCAAACTTGCTTAACGTGATCATGGCACTCCTGAATTTAAGTTGCATATATTGACTTCCTCACTAAATAAAATGTACATGTTCTTGTTATAGATAATGTACTATATGTCAAATATCTGAACAGATGTTTATCTTATAAAACTAATAAGAAAATTAAATAGAAGAGTTTCTTTATTATGCTGCAGTAAATAACAGGCTTGCTTTTATCCAAACTAATTGCTTATACCCTCTCTTCCCAGGAGAGCTGCCGCTTTATAGAACAGGCTAAAGATATCATGAAAGCCCTTGGAAATATGATAAATAACTTCAGCAATGAGAAAGAATTTCACGGAGCTTGGAAACAGCTAGAGTTAATTCTCTGCCCTCCTTCTAGTCAAAAATCCATATTGAATACTGAAGAATACTTCAAGGTAAAAGCATACATAACTTATTCTCTATCAAGTCGATTTTAAAAGGCCCATGCACGCAAATACCAGGGCATTTTAGAAAGGGCCCGGCCACGCGTATAACTCCCAATACCCACAGAAGTGCCAGGCCTGAAGAAAGGGGCAGGCCAGGGGCCAGGGTTTGGGCAGGGAGGGGCGAAGCACGTGCCGGCAGCTGACCTGCGCACGGATATTATTTCTGCTCCAGAGGAGCAGTAAGTATAAAAACAAAAATATTGGGGATAGCTAGGGTAGGTTTAGAGGTCGGGGAGAAGAAGGGAAGAGGGAGGAAGGATAAGTTTAGTGTTAGGGAAGTTCCCTCCCAGTCCATTTCTTTATTGGAGCGGACTGGGAGGGAACTGGGCAAAGGCCTGATTGCATCACTGCGCGATTCTTTTAAACCTTCCCCCCCCTCACCACCTGTGGAGGAGGTCACCCACCCGCACATGCAGACATTTCAATCTGGTGCGCATATGAACATGGGAATCATATTTTATATCATGCGCGCATGTTGTAAAATAGCTGCTTCCAAGTGTGCGTGCTGGGAACCTCGCGCGCATGGATGTGGGCGCGGGCCTTTTAAAATCTACCCCTAAGGGATTCATTTTTAAACACTTAGCAGGATTTATGCACATAAAATTTAAATGTAGAAAGACACACATAAGTAGCCATTGTATGGGTCAAGTGTATTTTCATAAGGCCTGGAATGTGTGTGTATTGGCAGTGGTAGTCATAAATGTGTATGCACAAAAAGAGTGTTTTATAGGTGTTCCAAGGTGGAATTTGGAAGTATGCACACAGGTATATTATTTTAAAAGCAGAATATGCATGCACATTATCCAAGTTATGTACACACTTTTTCACCTTCCATTTACTGTGTGGAAATGAAATTTCAGTTTTCTTTTGTCTGCAGTTTTTAGGTGGTGGGTCTGGGTATACTGGTAAAGGTCTTGGTGAACTGATGGTTTGGGATTAACATGCACAAATGTTTTCTTAAGCAAAGTTTATCCAAGTATATAAAATAAATTGCTTCTGCGCATAAATTCAAACGTGTTGCACAAACATCACAGTTATTTAATATGTTAAATATATATACATACTTTTATAAAATCGGAGTCCAATATTTAAAGCGCTTTTAGCACTTCATAGCTGGATAAGTGTAGGCTTATTTGGCTAAGTGGCAGCCAGTGACTATCCGGCTATGTTCAGTAGCTGTCACTTATCCGGATAATTCGTGAAAAAAGAATGCACACCTCTAGTGTTTAATGGTGATGGTTTGGAGCAACTGAAGGGAATCATGGTAAATCTGGAAGATATAATAAGGCAGATTGATATTCTAAAGAGTAACAAATCACTTGGACCAGATGATATATACCACAGAGTTCTGAAAGAACTAAACAATGAAATTGCAGATCTAATGCTAGTAATTTGTAAACTATCATTAACATTTTCTTTTGTATCTGAAGATTGGAGAGTGGCCAATGTAATTTTGATTTTTAAAAAGGGCTTAAGGGGTGAGCTGGGAAATTATAGACCAGGAAAAATAATAGACATGATTCTAAAGAACAAAATCACAGAACATATAGAAAGACCTGGTTTAATGGGACACATTCAAAATGGATTTACCCAAGGGAAATTTTGCTTCACCAATCTTCTACATTTTGGGGCGGATTTTCATACTCCGCAAAAGTACGCTGGATTTTAGTAGATACGCACGGAGCCGCACGTATCTGCTAAAAACCTGGATCGGCGCGCGCAAGGCTATCGATTTTGTATAGCCGGCGCGCGCCGAGCCGCGCAGCCTACCCCCGTTCCCTCCAAGGCCGCTCCGAAATCGGAGCGGCCTCGGAGGGAACTTCCTTTTGCCCTCCCCTCACCTTCCCCTCCCTTCCCCTACCTAACCCACCCACCCGGCCCTGTCTAAGCCCCCACCTTACCTTTGTCGGGGGATTTACGCCTCCCTCTGGGAGGCGTAAATCCCCGCGCGCCAGCGGGCCTCTTGCGCGCCGGGCCGCGACCTGGGGGCGGGTACGGAGGGCGCAGCCACGCCCCCAGACCGCCCCGGGCCGTAGCCACGCCCCCGTACCCGCCCCCAAAACGCTGCCGACACGCCCCCGAAACGCCGCGACGACCGGGCCCGCCCCCGACACGCCCCCCTCGGAGAACCCCTGGACTTACGCGAGTCCCGGGGCTCTGCGCGCACCGGTAGGCCTATGTAAAATAGGCTCGCCGGCGCGCAGGGCCCTGCTCGCCTAAATCCACCCGGTTTTGGGCGGATTTAGGCGAGCAGGGCTCTGAAAATCCGCCCCTTTCTGAAGGGGGTTAATAAACTTGCAGATAATGATGAGCTGGTGTATGGAGTGTATTTAGATTTTCAGAAGGCATTTGACGAAGTCCCTCATGAGACACTCCTGAGAAAATTAAAAAGTCATCAGATAGGAGGCAATGTCCTGTTATGGATTGCAAACTTTTAAAAGATAGGAAACAGACTTAATGATCATTTTTCTCAATGGTGTAAAGTAAACAGTGGAATGACTCAGGGATCTATACTGGAACTGATGCTTTTTAATATATTTATAAATGATATGGAAGAAGGAATGAGTGAGGACATCAAATTTGCAGACAATACAAAACTGTTCTGAGTTGTTAAATCACAAGAGAATTGTGAGAAATTGCAGGAAGACTTGGTAGATTGGGAGACTGGGTATCCAAATGGCAGACAAAGTTTAATATGGACAAATGCAAATGATGCATATAGAGAAAAGTAGTCCCAATTATAGTTACACAATTTTAGGTTCTATATTAGGAGTTACCAACTAGGAAAAGGTCTAGGCTTCATCATGGATAATACTTTAAAATCCTTGGTTCAGTGTGTGGTGACAGTCAAAAAAGAAAACAGAATATCAAGAATTATTAGGAAAGGAATGAAAAAAAATGGAGAATGGAGACCATATCTGGAGTACTGTTTACAATTCTGTTCATTGCATCTCAAAAAGAATATAGCTGAACTGGAAAAGGGCAACCAAAATTTATAGAGGATGGAACAGCTCCCCTATGAAGAAAGGCTAAAGAGGTTAGGGCTGTTCAGCTTAGACAAGAAGCAGCTCAGGGGGGATATGATAGAGATCTATAAAATCATTAGTGAAGTAGAAAGGTTAAGTGTGAATTGGTTGTTTACTCTTTCAAAAAATATAGAGGTCAATATTCAAAAGCTGGCCATTTAAATAACTTAGCCGGATATAACTTATCCGGCTAAGTTATGATGTATATTCAGGGGCACACCAAAGATGCTGAATATACACATATATGTGCACACTTCTCTGGATAAGTCTACCCTGCTAAGCTTAGACCTGCTCTATGGGGCGTCTAACTTGGTCATACATTTATACGCCTAACTCCGATTATCGGTAGTTAGGTATATAAATTATACATCTAACTCGCCCCACCCCTGATCCCCCCATTGCACGCCCACATATTTTGTACGTACATTTTACCCGTATAAGGGACTTGTACAGCTCAGCGATAGCTGCTGAACGTATATATATATATATTCAGCAGCCACTACTTAGCTACATAAGTCCCACTTATCCGGCTAAATAGTGCTGAATGTTCTTTGAATATTGACTTCATAAAGACTCAGGGACACTCCTTGAAATTAGCACATTTAAAACAAATTGGAGAAACTATTTTTTTACTCAATGCATAATTAAGCTTTGGAACTTTCATATAATGTGGTAAAGTCAGTTAGTGTGGCTGGATTTAAAAAAGGTTTGGTCAAGTTCTCGGAGGAAAAGTCCATAAACCGTTATTAACCAGATAGACTTGGGGAAAGCCACTAATTATCCCTGGGCAGTAGCAGCATGGAATCTATCTTTGTTGCAGTGAGTTCCTCTACTTTTGTTTTCTGAGTAACTGGAATAACCCACCTTTCTTTGGCGGCATTGCCATCAGGTTTTGTGTGTTTTGGAGTTCTTCTCATCTAATTTTGACCTCCCCCAGGATGAAGTCTCTGGAAATGGGTAAACCCAGCATTAAGCTGCATCCACAGAGTCTCAAACTGGGGATAATCACACCCCAGAAAAACTGCATAGGGGAGCTCAGGAAGGACTCCTAACTCTTCACTGGCTTGTCCTGCTGTTTTTTATCAGTACCACCTGGCAGGTGGGATACTGTTACTGATGCCCATGTATTCAATCAAGTGTCAGCTTCTTCTTATAGTTAACATATAGTCTCTGAGTTAACTTCTTCGTAATGAGTGTCTTGTCACACCCAGAATCTACCAAAGCTTAGGTGGGAACTTCATTCAGCTCAACTGGGATTACAAAGTCCGAAAATCCCAGATGTGGATCATCCACCAAATTACAGCTTTGCATCTTCACAAAAGTATGTGCCCACTCACACTCCCATTCTTCATCCTCAAGTTGTGGGAAGTTCTTGACAATATGCTCTTTTGCTCCACAATGGGACCATGCCTGCAGACCGTCCTCTGCCATAACTCCAAAAGTTCCCACAAAGGGTTCATCATTCCCCTCCTTTATTCAACTATGGTCCACCTTTTGGCTCTTTTCTAGCTTGTGCTCCCATTCTAGATGCTCATGCCATGGACAATTCTCGACAGCATGATTTTTTGCCACATAGTAGGAGCATGCCTGGAATTATGTCTTAGGAATTCAATGTGCTGAAGCTTGAAAACACTTTTAGTACCATTGCCATGTCTGTGAATTGAGGTGGGAAGCTCATTCCAGCAAAGAAGGCACTTCTGCCTCATCTCCTTTTTCAATAATCCATGCTTGGGAGCCCAACCCAGCTTGGAGGGACTCCGACCTTTTCTGCTTATGCTTTTCTCTAGACTTGGAGCCCATGTAAGTCTTATGCTGATGCTTTTGTACTCTGGTTGTAAGAACCAACCACAGTCTGAAGGGACTTTTACAGCTGTTAATATGTGCTTTATGCACAGGAACCCTCAGCCTGAAAGCACTTTTACTACAAATTGTAAATATTGTCATTTGTGGTTACAGAAAGGTATTTCTGCAGGTAAAATGATGCTTTACTCACTGATATGACCTATTACAAAATTACCCACCCAATATGCGAGCAAGCTTATGCAGATATGGACTGCATGCATGTAAGTTTACCCACTGTGAAAGGAAGTATTCCTGGGGATGATACAACTAGATTTTCAAAACTGTGTGCATTAATTTTCCCCCAAAAATTATGCACATGGATTAGTAAATGAAAATGTGTGTTGGTTATTTTGGTGGAATAATTTTCAAATGGAAAATATGTGCATACTTTTCCTTTGAACATTGGTGTAAATCACACGTGTGAAATTGATGTAAAATTTCTATGGGCTGTTGCAAAATTACCCCCAAAGTATAGTTCACACTTCTATTACAAAAATTTAAAGCAATTGCTTAAAGTTACATAAGAATCATGTTTTTGTTTACAAAAAAGCTCACCAGAACTTTCCAATGTTTTATTTCCTAGATCTTTAATTCTGCCTTGTGGCATCTGATAACTAAAGAAATTGGGAATGAGGCAACGCCTGATTTAATATTTGCATTCCGAAGCCTCACTGTGGATGTTACACTTTCGAGAGATTTGATGGAGGAGCCACTTTCTTCAGGTATTATACTGATTATAATTATTCTTTTTATTGGCTATAATGAGGTCCATAATCAGACACAGTCCAGATAGCAAAATTAGCCGGATAAACTTATCCAGCTAACTTTGAGGGTATATTTAATAGTGCATTTGTACTATTACATATTACCAGTTATCTTTTTTTTTTTTTTCTAATTCTTTATTTATTAGATTTTTCATTTACAAATCAAGAAGAACTTATATTGTTAACATTTGGTGCAATTACACAAATATACCATGATAATTTAACTATATACATCCAACCTAGTCATCACCATCATGTTATAGATTATTTGATTAATCTTTTAACAAAAGCATTTTATATAGAAACAAAGGGTAGGAGGCCAATGAAAATCTAAGAAGAGAATTCTTAAAGAAAAAAAAACTTAGCATTCAAATAGGGCATTATACTCCAGCATTCCTAAATTAAACCTTCTACTCATTAGGAGTTATTGGGGAAGAAGTGGTAGGTAATCTGGCTTCCACAAATTTTTTTAACTGATCAAACTAAAAAAATATAAATACTTCAGTGCCTCTTTTTAGGATACATTTACATGGATAACGTAACACAAAAGAAAATCCTAAATCAATAACTTTCTGACGAAAAGTAAGGAATTCTTTTCTCCTGATTTGAGTGGCCTGAGCCAAATCAGGAAATAACTTCACCGGCTGGCCATAGAACATCCGAGGAAACTTCCTAAAATAAGATTTCATAATGCAATTCACATCCTGCTTGTAAATAAATGATGCCAAGAGAGTACTCCTCTCTATAGCATCCATATTAGAGTTTTCCAAAAAAACTAGTCAAGTTTGCTGGTACATTTACATAATTTGTTTCTCTTGACGGAGCTCTCTTATTCACAAAAGGGCGGATTTTCAGAGCCCTGCTCGCCGGGAAGCCTATTTTACATAGGCCTCCCGGCGCGCGCAGAGCCCCGGGACTCGCGTAAGTCCCGGGGTTCTCGGAGGGGGGCGTGTCGGGGGCGTGTCGGGGGGCGGGCCCGGTCGTCACGGCGTTTCGGGGGCGTGTCGGCAGCGTTTTGGGGGCGGGTACGGGGGCGTGGCTACGGCCTGGGGGTGTGGCCGCGCCCTCCGTACCCACCCCCAGGTCGCGGCCCGGCGCACAGGAGGCCCGCTGGCGCGCGGGGATTTACGCCTCCCTCCGGGAGGCGTAAATCCCCCGACAAAGGTAAGGAGGGGGTTTAGACAGGGCCGGGCGGGTGGGTTAGGTAGGGGAAGGGAGGGGAAGGTGAGGGGAGGGCAAAGGAAAGTTCCCTCCGAGGCCGCTCCGATTTCGGAGCGGCCTTGGAGGGAACGGGGTAGGCTGCGCGGCTCGGCGCGCGCCGGCTATACAAAATTCATAGCCTTGCGCGCGCCGATCCAGGATTTTAGTGGATACGCGCGGCTCCGCGCGTATCTACTAAAATCCAGCGTACTTTTGTTTGCGCCTGGAGCGCAAACAAAAGTAGGCTGTTCGCGCTCGTTTTAAAATCCGCCCCAAAGTAACAACTGTTAATAGAGGGAATATTCTCAGGCAAAAAAGAGAGAGCTTCCATGATAAATCTTTTTAAAGTACTAAAAGGAATTTCACCAGCAATGTTAGGAAAATTTAAAATCCTTATATTGAGATATTTTGAACTATTTTCAATAGCTTCCAGACGTCTTAAACAGGATATCTGATCTCTGAGAATTGTCCCATTTAAGTCCTGTAATGCTTTTATCTTGTTCTCTGCCACACCGACCTTATTCGAAATTTGTTGTACTTGTTCCTGAATTTCATCTGTTCTCTGTTGAGAATTGTGGGCAACTGAGTCCATTTTCCTTTCCAATCTATTCAGTGATGCCCCGAGTCCCACCATTAACTCCCAAATAGTCTCCAGAGTTATAGTCTCCGGTCTAGGTGGTATGACCGTTAACTCACCCCCAGCATTCGATGTCATCTGGGCACCATATTCTTCTATAGACACCCCCTCTCTCACATTTCCTCCGGGGCTCTCCAGCAGCCCAATCTCCTCTCCTCTATCGCCAGGACCAACTTCTTCCACGGCGTTCAGAGAGTTCTCCACGATCAACACCTCCGTGGTGACTCCCCCCTCCTGCTCTGTCGCATCCACCACGTCATCGGTGGGCGTCTGAGTTGGTTCACCTCCGGGCTCACGCTGAGCTGGGGGCTGGCACTGGTTGGGGCTCAGGGAAGCTTCCTCCAAGGGAACTCCCCGCTCTCTTTCATAGGGATTCCCAGCGGGCTCATCAGTTCCCCGAACTTCTGGAGCGGACAGAAAATGCTCAATATCAAGCTGAGTCAATGGTGGTAAGGACTCGGAGGGGTAAATCCTTTATTTACCTTTCCTCTTAGCAGGCATATCACAGTATTTCCAGGTAATAGTTGCAAAGGATTCAGCTTGAGCGTTTCATGCCACATACTATGCTGCCATCTTGCCTCATACTAGTTATCTTAAAGTCAGCCAGCTAACTTACAGCCAGAAATTTAGAAAAGGTCTTTGGCCTGACCAGGCTTAACCAGCTTACCATAGGATTTTTCATTCTGCTATAAATATAGTGGAATGAAGAGCCATGGTTAGAAAAGGGACAGGTGGGGGGGGGGGAGGGGGAAGATAGTGTGCACCCTGCCACATCACAGAGGTGCATTTTCGCAGCCATGGCGCACACTATCGCCCCCATAGTGCCCCTGAAAAAAGGTGTAGCTATTTCCGGCACTACTGCCGGCAATAATGTGTAAAATATTATTGCCCGCAGCGCAACCAGCCCCAAAGTTTTTTTTTAATCCCATCCATACTCCTCCCCTTTCCCTCATTTAAATTATATCACTGTGATATGGTCGATATTGCATGAATTACGACCTTATCGCAAGCGATAATGACCCATTGCATTTTGAAAATGACCCCCTAAGTTATCTGGTTAACTATGAACATTGGAGTTAGCCAGCTAAATTAACTCACTCCTCCCAGTTACGCATCCAGAATGCCCCTAACTTAGCCAGCTAAATTTTATTAGCCGGCTAGAATGTAGCCAGATAAATGCCCAAATATTCATTTAGCTAGCTAACTTTGAGTTTGCTAAATGCATTTGAATATGGAACTCAATATGACTTAAGAATCTAAAATAAATGCTCAGGATAAATATCTGTATGTCAAGGGCATATTGAGATAATTTTACAAGTTATGCAACCTAAAGCATGCCAGGGAAGCTCCATCATTTATAAAACTTTGGGGACTATAGTTTTATGATTTTACATGCAATTGTAACAAATAAAAATATGAGAAACTAATTTTGTAAAAATATGATGGACCAATGATTGGAATTGGGCATCAAAGGGGATAGTGTGCACCAATCTAAAATAGATATGTGCACAGCCTACTCATATGAAGGTCCTTAACATAGCATTTCTTTATACAATATGAGAAGGATATTTTGAGAAAGCTTTGTTATTATTACTGTATGTGGTTGATTCCTCTAAGAAATAGGATTAGTATTTGATTTTTTTAATAAACGTCTTTGAAGCATGAATAACTGTTTCCTATGTCGTTTAGACACATATGCTTTGTGGGCCATGCAGGCAAGAGCTAAATATTGTTTTTTATCCTAACTCATGTACAAACAGGAAACCTATGAAAAAGGAGGAGGGCAAAAGGGCAGAGAGCAGGGTAGATACACACCAAGCTATGGAGAAAAATGTCCAAAGGTCTAGAAGACAGTTTGAGCAAAAGAAGCTAGGAAAACCACATGTTACACATAGACTTAAATGAACTACATATGATATTTCATAAACAGGTAATGAATTCATGATTAAGTGGGCAGGCTAGCTGAACATACTTTCTGAGGCTTTGACCAATCTTGGGCACATAGATAAAGCACAATCAATCATGTGCCTAGCACCACTTGGATTCAGACCCACCCTGAAAACATTAGTGCTAGACCACTGAGAGCAGAGAATTTGCAATGGTAGCAGAATTGCAACAAAAATGAGATTTTGCTATGGCATAACTAGAGATACTGCAAACAGGAGGACTTGAACTTGCCTGGTGAGAATTTAAACTGGCTACCAATTAGACAATTCCCTGTTTGGCTTGATGAGAGAGACTCGGATTGAATTTTTAATCCCTTTGTTTTTCTTGTTTAGGTCATACAGAGCTGGATTCACAGAATTTAGCACAGAGAGACAGAAAGTAACCTAATAAAGCTTGGTAGAATTCTTATTTGTTTACTGGTCAGTTTCTACTTGGTAGAAGGCACTAAGGGTCAGCTTCATACTAATTGAGAACTCGGGGCTAGGGTCAACCCATTAGAACACTGCCACCCACTCTTACTCATCCCTGAAGTTCACTAAGCTGTGTTTTAGGTTTTTGTATCCATTGTCTCCAGGGTTGGAGTGTTCTTGCCAGTCTTAGAACCTCTGTTCATAGATGAGTCAGAGTCCAAGGGGTCTTTGTACCCTGCTTATTTTCAGTCTGAGTATTCAGGTTTCAAAGGGGTCTAATTCTACACAGGTACCTGAAGACTTTTCCTTCACAGATTTTGTAGAGGGTGATTAAAGTCATCCCTTTTGATGTACAGGTCGCGGGTGAACCTAGGGCACAATTTATTGGCTTCCTCAAATACCTGGATGCCACTAAATAATTGGTTAAAAAAATGGCAATTATATGAAAATTATATCACACACTCTAGCACAACATATCATATATAGTAACATATAAGTTCATTAGAAAAAATTGTTATTGTTGTATACAAAACATTCTATCAAAAATCTTCAAAAAACATTTAATTTCTATTCATCGTTGGATACATAGAGTAAATAGCAAATGTTCACCATAAAAACACATTCATGCACACAATCATACCATTAAAAAATGTTTCTTTTAGGAAAACTATATAACAATACAGTTGTTCCACTCCCTCTTTACAGCATTGTATTTCTTTCATAGTTCTATTTCACAAATTCATACTCCCAACATGTTTCGCTGTGCAATCGGCTTCTTCAGGGGAGCATAATACACAGATCTTCAAATGTTTCCTCCACGAAATCACCCAAATGTATCCACACTCAATTTTCACAGTATCTTACTCTTACCACATACAGACAAACCAAACGTATTGTCTCCATAGTTTCACCTTTATCTCTTTTATAATCGTCAAAGCGCTCACCCCAACACTCCCATTTTTCAGAGTCCATATCTTCAAAATGCCTTTACTGTTGACTTCCTTACATCAATGATGCTCAAAACTCAACTTTCCCAAGCACTCAACGTTCTCGCACAGCTTTTAGAAAACATCTTTGTTTTGTATTGCACGGCATTGAAGAACTTCGGAGCCTCACCGATGCATACCACGCCATCGACATCAGCGGGACCATCGTTTCCGTCAATGTTGCCAGTGGATAGGAGTACCAGAGATTGACTGTTGTCGATCTCTTCCGGGCCAAGGACGACGGGTTCATCATCTTTGATCTCAACACTTGGGAAAGACTGGGCCAAGCATCAAGGGAAGCCTAAGAAGCATCGGCACTGATCCCTGTCGATGCATGGAGCCAGGCACGGGGATGCACTGGCTGTTACTGCGATGCCCTTGAAGTTACCCTGTGGCAAGAAGCACCCATCCTCTATCGATGCCCGGAGTCCACAACAGACTCCACCGGACCTGGTGCCACACACCGATCCCCCTTGCGAGTCTGAGGAAGATCTGGCCATTCCTCCTTCCTCCCAGTTAGCGTTGGCACCGGCAACATTCAAGGAGGAGATGGAGAACATAAGAACATAAGAAAATGCCATGCTGGGTCAGACCAAGTGTCCATCAAGCCCAGCATCCTGTTTCCAACAGTGGCCAATCCAGGCCATAAGAACCTGGCAAGTACCCAAAAAAAGTCTATTAGTACCCAAAAAAAGTCTGCTGACTTCAACTGGCGGTGGAGCGGGTGGTGCAGGTCTTCGTTCCTGTGGCACTGATGGCACTGGAGCTGGGGTTGCCTGCCCTCATTCCACTTCTGGAGAAGCTCAATGTGCTCATCAGTGCATTACCGACCCACCTGGCATCGGTTCCTGGGGCAGCATCAGTCCCTTCCCCCTACCAATACGGTGGTCATTGCTGGTTCCTCTGAGGAGGAAGCCTGCAGCCTCTCATCCAGTTCTACCAGTGCCTGTACCTTTGGACGTAGGCCGAGCACCTATGGCCCAATCCTCTGTAGCATACAGTGAGGATGAGGGTCCCTATGACCCCTGGGGGGATGATCTGATGGAGTCTTCCTCTGAGGACTCTGATGGTCTCCTGGCAGACCATTCTCCTCCGTATGAGTGAAGGATATCCCTGCTTGAGGACGTAACATTCGCAGAGTTTGTGAGGGTGATGATGGAGGGCATCCCTTTTCATCTTCTGACAGAGGAGGATGCAAGGCACAAAATGCTTGAGATCCTCTAGTTCATGTAGCCTCCTAAGGAAATTGTGGCCGTCCTGGTACATGAGATCCTTATGGAGTTGCTGCTGAGGATATGGGAACATCCTCTCATAGTGCTTCCTGTTAACAAGAAGGCAGATGGTATCTACCTCATCCAGAAGGCTGCCAGATTCAAAAAGCATCAGCTGCCTCACCAGTCAGTAGTGGTCGAATCCACTCTCAAGAGGGCCAGGTACTCTTGGACCTATTCCTCAGTGCCCCTGGGGAAGGATCACAGAGCGATGGACATTCTTGGGAGGAAGTTGTTCCAAGGTGCTATACTTATTGCCCACATCAATGCGTACCAGCTCTACATGAGCCAGTACTCATGGGACATCTGGAATTAGGTGCATGAGATGGCTGAGCAGCTGCCTCAACAACAGCAAGTCACCCTCATGTCACTGGTGCACAAGGGTCTGGAGTGTAGAAAACAAAAGGTCCGTGTGACCTACAAAGTTTTCAAGATGGCATTGAGATTCTCTGCAGCAGGAATTGGCGCCCGCAGAATGACATGGCTGCAGGCCTCAGATCTCTGACTGGAGGTACAGGAAAGACTCACTGATGTGCCTTGCACTAGAGAGAATTTATTTGGAAATAGGGTGAGGGATGCTGGGGCCCAGCTTCAGGTCCACCATGAAACCCTCCAACTCTCCGCTGGTACTCCAGATCTGTCCTCATCCAGAAGGCTGTCGAGGCCAGGGTCCAGGAAGTTTTTCTTTTGCCAAACGAAGTACTATCCTCTGCCTCCTCACTCCGGTCAGCATCATCAGAGCTCCCGTGGCCATTCCAGGCAATAAAGAGCTCCCAAGCTCCTGCCGGCTTCGCACTGTAATCCAGGGATAGGGTTTTGACTGGGCTGCAGGGAAAATAAGCCAGTTGCTTGAACCCGGGAAGATGGACCCACCAGTCAGGGCAGGCTGCAGAACCTTGTGAACCAGTGGCCCTATGTAACCTCAGACCAGTGGATTCTATCCATCATCCGTCAGGGGTACCAATTAAATCTATTGGGTGTCCCACCAAATTGCCCTCCAGGGGGTAGTAGTGCTTCAGCAAGTAATATAAGCGGAGCTGTCCTTCCTCTTAATGGCCAGGGCAGTCGAGCCCATACCACCAGGGCAAAGAGGGCAGAGATTCTACTCCAGGTACTTCTTGATTCCAAAGAGAACAGGAGGACTCTGTCCTATCCTAGACCTAAGTCTAAAAAAAGAAAAGTTCAAGATGGTTTCTCTGGGCACCTTTATCCCCCTTTTACAAAAAGGAGACTGGCTGTGCTCCCTCAACCTAATAAGACGCATACACTCACATCGAGATCTTCCCAAGTCACAGGAAGTAACTCTGATTTGTGGTGGGAACACAGAACCAACTGTTGTTGTTCAGACTGGTGTCCACCCCATGGGTCGTCACAAAATGTTGGTCCGTGGTGGCAGCACACCTCTGAAGGCTTTGAATGCATGTCTTCCTGAATCTGGACGATTGGCTGCTCAAGAGCACGTCTCAGGCAGAGGCCATCAGGTCCATGTGCTTGACCATTTGATTTGGGTGCTGGAGTCACTGGAGTTTGTTCTGTTACCCAAAGTTCCATCTCAGCATGTCATCTCAATTGGACTTCATAGGAGCCTTGCTAGACAGAGCTCAGGCCAAGGCCTTTCTGCCCTGCCACAGGGCTGTTGCCATGGCGACCATGTCAACAGAGATTTTACAGAGCAGGCAGTTATCAGCCTGGCATATGTTGAAGCTGTTGGGCCATATGGACGCAAATGTCCAAGTTACTCTCCTGGCATGTTTACACATGCGAGGAGCCCAATGGACCTTGAGGTCACAGTGGTGCCAGGCTACTCAGAGCCTCCAGGATTGCATCCGAGTCACCCTGTCTCTCAGGGACTCATTGTCCTGGTGACGGGTACTTTCCAATCTGGAACAGGGGATCTCGTTTCAGAGTCCCCCCAACTCAAATTGTATTAACCATGGGAACTCATGTAGATGAGCTCGGAACCCAGGGTCTTTGGTACGCCTAGGAACATACCTGACAAATCAACTTCCTGGAACTTCGGGTGATCTGATATGCACTATGGCTTTCAGAGATTGGCTATGCAACAAAGTTGTCCTGATCCAGATCGACATCCAGGTAGCCATGTGGTATGTCAACAAGCAGGAAGGCACTGGGTTGTACCTCCTGTGTCAGGAAGTGGATCAGTACTGGTCATGGGCCCTGTCCCCCAGGATGGTGCTCAGGGCCATATACCTGTCCAGGATGGAGAATGTGGTAGCTGACATGCTGAGTCGAGCCTTCAGACCCTACAAGTGTTACGCCCGTTGGTCGCAGACAGCTGCAACCTCTCATGCTCACCTCTTTCTTTGCTGTACCATCGATTCTAGGAAGAATGGCGGCCTCCGCCAGCCACTGCCAACCTACCTGGCATTCCCAGGACGGCGTGGGTGATGCCGACCACCATCTTGTTTCAGGAATCACCTAAGCCGCACGCGTGCAAGGGCCATCTTTGTACACGTCATGGCAGGAACCTTGGGGGCGTGCCCTCCGGATGACATCACCTCGCTGCTGTACTTAAGCTGACCAGCCTTGTGCTTCTACAAGTTAGCAAGGAGTTCCCTCGTTGCTGAATCCACTCCAATCTTGGACTTCTGGTTCCAGATTCCTCGCTTGGCGTATGAACGCTCTGGGTACCCGCTCCTCAGGGGCCCTTCCGCGATCCTGGCTATCCGCTCCTCTGAGGGCCTTCCTGCCTTGGACTGCTACATACTGTCCTGCTTCCCAGGACATTCTCCTGGAACTACCTCTTGTGAGTACTTTACTATGAACTTCAATGATACCAAGCCATACTGAGATTCTCTACAGTGTACCCCGTGCCTCGAGCTACTATACTATCTCCCTCAGTAGGAGTCATTCTGATATACCCTGCACTGCAGGTTATTGCCGCACCATCTACAGGATCCACCACAGGTTCCTGCACCTCAGACTACTTCATCATCACCACAGAATAGACATCCTCGGCGTACCCCGCTCTGCAGGCCACTACCGGATCTGCACATCGGAGGTATCACCTTGGGTATGCCTCTCTGCTCTGAACTGTACTTTAACTACACCTCCCGCTCCGTGGGCTCTGCTTTTCCTTCCTTCATAATAAAGTCTCGACCTTAATGTGTCCTACGCCACTGAGACCACGCCTACCGACGGTGAGGCTCACAGGGCTCCTCTCTGTGGGCTGAAACACCTCTCACCTCGGCCCAGGGTTCACACTCTTACAAAACATAACAGATTGCTAACTCCATGAATCTGACTCAGGTCTCTACCATCCAGGCCATCCCTGGCCTGGCCCAACGACTCTCCAATCAACAAAGGACATTAGAGACTTTGGCTAACGCCTTCAACCAGTTAAAATCTCAGCTGAATTCTGCCTCGATGCCTGACAAGCTCACTTCCGCTTCACATGCGTTGCCGACAAGACTCTCCGTGCCCTTGCCAGCATCTACTCATTTTATCCCCTGTTATGTAGGGGCTTTCTGAATCAGTGCTGTATGCACTTTTCGCTGCAACCTACCTATTTTCCAGATGTATTGTCCAAAACTACATACATACTGTCTCTCTTGGACGGAAAAACCCTGGCCTGGGCTTCACCTTTCTGGGAGCGTAATGATCCAATTCTCAATTATTTATTTCATTATTTATTTCATTATTTATTTGCAAACTCTTCTATACCATCGTTAAGTTAATTCACCATCACAACGGTTTACATAAAGGCACAATAAGAAAACAAACTAAAATGGGTATAGATTACAAATTAAACATGTGCCAACATAGAACCGTAACACATTTTAATAAGAGAAACTATTTGTTAATTAGAGCTTATATGTTGGTTAGGAAACTGTTAAGTGGTTCAAGTCTACGCATTTGGAGATATAAATTTAAAAAATTGCTTGCTTGGTGTGTCCTTATCTATCGATTGTTTTCCTCATTCTCTTTATCTTTGTAAAAGGCTTGTTTAAAAAGCCAGGTTTTCAGATTAGTTTTCAATAGTTTCAGATTCCTCTGTAGCCTTATTTCGAGTGGCATGGAGTTCCATAGCACAGGTTCAGCCAGTGACAGTGCTCTCTCCCTTACTTGAGTAAGGCATACTGATTTAACAGAAGGAACAGTTAGTAGAGCTTTATTAGCGGATCTCAAGTTTATGTGTGGAACATGTACCCTCTCCCAAGGAAAGGTCCCCGACTCCTTAAAACTCACTTCACTAAAACCTCTTTTAAAGAAACCCAACCTGGATCCATCGAATCCTGCAAACTATCGACCTATTGCCAATTTACCATTTATAGCCAAACTAATGGAAAAAGTGGTCAATAACCAACTCTCAGACTACCTAGACCTCCACAACATTCTCTACCCTTCCCAGTTCGGATTCCGAAAACACCTAAACACAGAATCCCTCTGAATCTCTCTAACAGATAACATCCTTATAGGGATGTGCAGAGCAAAAGTTTATGTTCATAAGTCCATAAGTCGAAAGGGGGTCCCATTTGTGGTCAATATGGACATATGGAGAATTCCATAAGTTGAGTCTATGTCCATATGTGCAAATAAAAATTTAAACCCCTCACCCTCCTTAATCCCCCCCCCCAGACTTACCAAAACTCCCTGGTGGTCCAGCGGGGTCAGGACGCCATTTCTGACCTCCATTGCAAGGAGCACGTGACGTCGGCGTCACGTCGGAGTGACGCGGCGTCACGTGATTCCCCACGGGTTCGCTCCGGGACCCTCGTTTGGTCCCAAAAGGAACTTTTGGCCAGCTTGGGGGGGCCTCCTGACACCCCCAAGCTGGCCCAAAGTTCCTTTTGGGTCGAACGAGGGTCCCGGAGCGAACCCGCGGGGAATCACATGACGCCGCGTCACTCCGACGTGGCGCCGACATCACGTGCTCCTCGCAAAGGAATTCAGAAATGGCAGAAATGGCGTCCTGACTCCTCGCTGGACCACCAGGGAGTTGTGGTAAGTCTTTGGGGGGGGGATTAAGGAAGGTGAGGGGTTTAAATTTTTATTTTGGATCAACAATCGCGATTTCCAACGTATTCAACATAGCTATGTTGAATAAGTTGGAAATCCGATCGTTTTCGCCTCATCACTTTTTTAAGTTAAAAAAAAAAAAGTAGCGTTTTACATTTAAGTTCAAAACGATTGCACACCCCTACATCCTTATGGGTGTAGACAAAGGCCAATCCTGTCTACTGGTTCTACTCGACATCTCAGCAGCGTTCGACACTGTGAACCATACAATCCTCATCAACCGACTTTCGGACATCGGCATCGCTGGCACCGCCCTCAATTGGTTTAAATCCTTCCTTAATAATAGGATCTACAAGGTCAGAATAAATAATAATGAATCACACCCCGTATCTTCCACTCATGGAGTACCTCAGGGTTCATCTCTCTCCCCTACATTGTTTAATATTTATCTGCTACCCCTATGCCAGCTTCTTGAAAGTTCCAACCTGACACACTTCATTTACGCAGACGACATACAGATCTTGATCCCCATCACAGATCCTTTCTCCAAAACCTTAAATTTCTGGAACAGCTGCCTTCATTCCATCAATCTGCTCCTCTCCAGTCTCAACTTTGTCCTCAACAAGTCAAAAACGGAGATCCTCGTAATCTCTCCCAATGACTCCAACCCCCGCGTCAACAACCCCTTCACACCAGCAGTAAACCATGTGAGAGACCTCGGAGCTATTCTAGACACCTACATGAACTTCAAAGAGTTCATAAACAACACCACCAAAGAATGCTTCTACAAGCTACATGTCTTAAATCGGCTCAGACCCCTCCTTCACCTCCATGATTACCGATCAGTCCTTCAGGCCACACTGTTCTCAAAAATTGATTATTGCAACGCTTTACTCCTCGGCCTTCCTGCCTCCACCACAAAACCATTACAGATGCTCCAAAATGCTGCAGCTAGAATCCTAACTAATTCAAGGAGAAGAGACCATATAACACCTATACTCAAAATTTACACTGGCTCCCCATCAACTTTAGAATATTATTTAAGACTCTGACCATTATACATAAAACCATTTACCTTCAATCCACACTCCAACTGAAAATTCCACTCAACCTTCACACATCTACTAGACCAATCAGAATGGCATACAAAGGATCTCTTCACGCACCCCCCACCAAAGCTTCACTTCACCCCGCCATTCAGAAACGTGCCTTGTCCACTGCCGGACCCTCTCAATGGAACTCATTACCACCAGAGCTTTGCCAGGAACAATGCCCAGTCGCCTTCAGAAAGAAACTGAAAACCTGGCTTTTCAAACAAGCCTTCCCCGATTGACCATTCCTCAAACTACACAAATTAGGATTGGACATAATTATCCTTTCATAGATTGTACCTAAATATTATGTCATAGCTTCCAACTAAAATACCTCCAACTAAAATACTCTGTTCCATCTACAATTTTAAGCTCAGAATGCTCTCCTGCGCCCAAACCAATAGTATTGCAACCTCCCCGCTAGATTCCTACCCACTATTCCCACTTCCCAGCCTTAGTCTTTCCCCCCCCTCTTGTCCCTTCTACCCCTTCCTCTAGCCTCAACCCTAGAGCCATTGCACTGCTCAGACAGCACTACCCCTTAAAACTGTTGTTTGACCACTTACTAAGTGATTTAAAAAAAAATGTTTGTTTGTTAGATGTTCACTCACTAAATCGTTCGCCTTGTTACTATTCAACTCTGCTTGTTATCCATTCTACAGTGGTCCTGAGTTCATCACCCTGTTTCATGTAACTTTATGCTTTTATGCTCCTATATTGTCGGTTACTCCATGTTTGATGTAAACCGGTACGATAAGATATTTTATCTTGAGTATTGGTATATTAAAAGATATTAAATAAATAAAAAATAAATAAATGTACGTGCAGTGCTGTGTTAAGCCAGTCGGCCTTCTCGTCATGGATTAGTTTATGAATTATGCACAGTGCCTTATATTGTATTCTTTGTTCGATTGGGAGCCAGTGTAGTTCAGCAAGTGTTCCTGTAATGTGGTCTCTTTTCTTTTTGCCTGTCAGAATTCTTGCAGCGGAATTTTGCAATATTTGTAGTGGCCTAATGGTAACTTGAGGTAGCCCTAATAGCAGAGTTACAGTAGTCTGTGCTTGCGAAAATCATTGCCTATAGAACTGTACAAAAATTTTTTAGCGTTAGCAGGGGTTTCAGTCATCTAAGAACCATTAATTTGGCACAACCTTCTTTTAATTTCTGTGAAATGTGTTATTTCATATTTATCTCAGGGTCGATTATTACCCCTAGGTTCCGTACTTTTATTGCTAACTCCACGGTTTGATTATTTTTTATTGCAAT
Source organism: Rhinatrema bivittatum (assembly GCF_901001135.1). Lineage (NCBI taxonomy): Eukaryota > Metazoa > Chordata > Amphibia > Gymnophiona > Rhinatrematidae > Rhinatrema > Rhinatrema bivittatum. The sequence goes on from NC_042617.1 coordinate 191,325,422, forward strand.
TGTAGGTTGTATAGGGTGTATATTTTTTTATTGTAGATGTAAGAATTCAGTTTTGTCATTGTTTATTACCAGTTCCGTTTGGTTTAGAAGCTGTTTCATTATCTCAAGATACATATTGCTAGTTTCATTGTTTCGACAGGTTTCCTTGCTCTCATTTGTTCTCTATTTGACGACCCCGCTTGCAAGACTGTCGCTGGATCTGCACTCCTGAATCTACAACAAGGTACCAAACCTTTGACTGACTATGTTATTGAGTTTAAAAACTTGTCCTTTGAGTTACATTGGGACATGGGTTGCCTGGGGGCCATTTTCCTGGAAGGTCTTAACTCACGCATCAAAGACGAACTAGCAACACGTGAGCTCCCTGATAACCTGGATTCTCTCATTGACCTTGCCGGATGTATTGATCGTCGTCTGCGTGACATCCTAAGAAGATGTCATCGAGGGTTCCATGCTCTCGTTCAGCGCCGGTTACTCAGACTACTCCTGCACCCAGTATCGAGGAGGAAGAACCCATGCAACTAGGCCGCAATCACTTATCAGCTAAAGAGAGGCGTCACCAGAGAAGATTAGGCCTCTGCATTTACTGTGGACAACTTGGACACACTGTTCCCTCCTGTCCTATCTGTCCAGGAAACTCGCAGACCTAGGATCCACCAGAGGACTCCTCCTAGGTCTAACTTCTCCATCTCCTCCACTGACATTTCCAGTCTCCATTAACTCAGATGCCCTCGAGTTTCACACATTAGCCCTAGTGGACTCCGGTGCCAGTGGGAACTTTATACTCAGACAACTCATGGAGCACCTACGAAACCTCATATTCGGACACCCACACCACTGCTATTATCGTCTATTCATGGCGAGCCATTACCTGGTGAGGTCTCATATTCCACTCAACCTTCCGACTCCGCACGGGATCTCTACACATGGAGACCATTTCTTTTCTGGTCCTAGATAAGGCAATACATCCGGTGGTACTCAGACAGCCATGGTTACAAATACACACACCCCAATTCGACCGGAGCACCCTGCAACTGTCCCAATGGGGGAAGTCCTGCCATGGAAAGTGCCTAGAGGTGGTGACTCCTATGCCTTTCCTGACCACCACCACCTCCCTGCCAGGCCTACCTCTGCAGTATTCCTCTTATCAAGATGTATTCTCTAAGAAAGCGGCAGACACTCTACCACCTCACCGATCCTTTGACTGCCCCATAAACTTATTACCCAATACCGAGCCTCCCAGAAGAAGGGTGTCCCCACTTTCTCTGTCAGAAACCAAGGCTATGTCCACCTTGGCGAAGGGCTTCATTCGACCTTCTAAATCTCCTGCTGGAGCCGGGTTCTTTTTGTGGGTAAGAAGGACGGCTCCCTTTGCCCCTGTATAGACTACCGCGGCTTAAATGAGATCATTATGAAGGACCGCTACCCATTGCCGTTGATCTCTGAACTTTTTGATAGGCTCCTAGGAGCCAAAATATTCACGAAATTGGACCTCAGAGGGGCATACAACTTGGTCCAGATACGCCAGGGCGATGAATGGAAGATAGCATTTAATACCCGCGACGGTCATTTTGAATATTTAGTCATGCCCTTTGGCCTTTGCAATGCCCCAGCTGTATTTTAAAACATGCTGAATGAAATCTTCAGGGACATGCTTTACAGCTATGTAGTAGTATATCTTGACAACATACTGGTCTTTTCTCAAAACCTCCAGAGCCATCAATTGGATGTCACTAACATTCTGCAGAGATTAAGAGATAACCACTTATACGCCAAATTGGAAAAATGCTCCTTTCACCAGGAATCCGTTCCCTTTTTAGGCTATGTGTTATCCAGCCAGGGGTTCCAGATGGATCCACAGAAAACCAAAAGTTTTCGGGACTGGCCCCAACCTACTGGTCTTAAAGCTCTGCGAAGATTCCTTGGAACACTAACTACTACAGATCATTCATCACTATTCTACCTTGACCACGCCTCTTACAGCCATGACGCGAAAGGGAGCCAATCCATCTCAATGGTCCCCAGAAGCTGTGATTGCCTTCCAGGAACTCAAGAAGGCGTTTCATCAAGAGCCATGTCTACGCCACCCAGATCCCCGACAACCTTTCATTATCGAGGTGGATGCTTCTGACGTCGGGGTTGGTGCTGTCCTTAGTCAACATAATGACAACCACACCTTACATCCCTGTTCCTTTTTCTCTCGACGTTTCTCCCCTGCTGAGTGAAACTACGGGATAGGAGACAAGGAGCTACTAGCAATTAAATTGGCGTTTGAAGAATGGCGCCCATGGCTCGAGGGTGCACAACATCAAATCACGGTTTAACCGACCACTAGAACCTCGAATACTTACGTAATGCACAAGGCCTGAATCACAGACAAGCCCGTTGGTCCCTAATTTTTAACTGCTTCAACTTCCTCTTGAAGTACCGCCCAGCAGACAAGAACCCCTGCACTGATGCTCTCTCCAATTCCTTCTCAATGGAAGATGTCCCTGACACTCCGCGTCATATTATTGATCCTTCTAGGGTACTTCTCTCTGCTACCCACACAGTTCCAGCCGGAAAGACGGTGGTTCCTCAAACACTCAGGAAGAAGATACTCAAATGGGCACATGATTCTCTCCTCGCTGGCCATCCTGGACAATCCAGAATGCTTGCCATGCTGCAAAGATATTACTGGTGGCCCTCCATGAAAAAAAATGTCCAGACCTACGTGGAGTCGTGTCCTACCTGCGGCAGACAGAAACCACTGGTCAGTTGTCCCTGGGGTCTTCTCCAGCCACTCCCCGTTCCTAGTGAACCATAAACACATATAGCCACGGATTTTATTGTAGACCTACCAGTGTCCAACGGCACCAATACCATCTGGGTCACTATAGACCGCTTTTCTAAAATGGCTCATGTCGTGGCACTGCCCGGGTTACCTTCAGCTGTCACATCTTTCGTCTCCATGGCCTGCCAAGACACATCCTCTCTGACTGAGGGGTCCAGTTTACAGCGAAATTCTGGAGATCCCTATGCAAGAAATTTGACATCTCCCTGGATCTTATATCAGCTTACCATCCGCAGGCCAACAGACAGACAGACGACGAACCGTACGCTAAAACAGTTTCTCTGGGCTTATGTTAACTCCAGACAAACTGACTGGTCCGAGTTGCTTCCTTGGGCCGAATTTGCACTGAATTCAGCTTCGACAGGATCGTCGCCTTTCCGAGTCGTCTATGGACATCAACCTTTACCTCCTCTACCAGTGCCTTTGTCGGTATCATCTCCTGCAGCCCAGGTCTCAGCACAAGAACTGCATCAGCTCTGGGAGCACACCAAGGAACTTCTTCAAAAGGCTGGACAAAGAGCTAAGAAGTTCTACGGCACTCATCACCGGGCAGCTCCGCAGTTACAACCCGGAGACAAGGTATGGCTCAGTACCCGCTTCATCCGCCTAAAACTGCCTTCTGCTCGATTTGCACCCAGATAGATAGGGCCTTTTTCAGTACTCCGCCGCCTGGGTCCAGTCACCTACAGCATGCAATTACCCTCTTCTCTTGAATCCACAATGCCTTCCACATCTCCCTTCTAAAACCACTCATCTTGTCAGAATTCTCGTAGAAGACACCTGAACCTCAACCTCTTACTGCAGAAGAGGACATCTCTTATCAGGTCGAGGATATACTTGATGTAAGGAAACACGGAAGGCTCTGGGAGTATTTCATAGCATAGGAAGGATTCGGTCCCGAGGAAAATAGTTGGGAGCCTGCAAGCAACATCCTCGACAAGGAATTAATCAGACAATTCCACGTTTCCCATCCTAGGAAACCAAAACCCCCAGGGAGGGGCCCAAGAAGGGGGATAGTGTTACACCCGGTCGCAGACGGCTGCGACCTCTCATGCTCACCTCTTTTTTTGCTGCACCATCGATTCTAGGAAGAATGGCGGCCTCCGCCAGCCACCGCCGACATACCTGGCATTCCCGGGATGGTGTGGGCAATGCCGACCGCTATTTTTTTTCAGGAATCACCTAAGCTGCGTGCGCGCAATGGCCATCTGTGTACACGTCATGGTGGGAACCTCGGTGGCGTCCCATCCGGATGACATCATCTCGCTGCTGTACTTAAGCTGACAGGCCCTGTGCTTCTACAAGTTAGCAAGGAGTTCCCTCATTGCTGAATCCGCTCCAATCTTGGACTTCCGGTTCCAGATTCCTCGCTTGGCGTATGAACGATCTGGGTACCCGCTCCTTGGGGGCCCTTCCGTGTTCCTGGCTATCTACTCCTCGGAGGGTCTTCCTGCCTTGGACTGCTACATACTGTCCCGTTTCCCGGGACATTCTCCTGGAACTACCTCTTGTGAGTACTTTACTATGGACTTCAATGATACCAAGCCTTACTGAGATCCTCTACGGTGTACCCCGTGCCTCGGGCCACTACCATATCTCCCTCAGTAGGAGTCGTTCCGGTATACCCTGCGCTGCAGGTTATTGCCACACCATCTACAGGATCTACCATGGGTTCCTGCACCTCATACTACTTCATCGTCACCACAGAACAGACATCCTCGGCGTATCCCTCTCTGCCGGCCACTACCGGATCTGCACATCCGAGGTAATTGTTACACTTCTGAAGAGAAGTCCTGGCGTACCCTGCTCTGCCAGCCACTACCGGATCTTCACATCGGAGGTATCACCTTGAGTATACCCCTCTGCTCTGAATTGTACTTTAACTACACCTCCCGTTCCGTGGGCTCTGCTTTTCCTTCCTTCATAATAAAGTCTCGACCTTACAGCTGTGTCCTACACCACTGAGACCATGCCTACCGACGGTGAGGCTCACAGGGCTCCTCCCTGTGGGCTGAGACACCTGTCACCTCGGCCCAGGGTTCACACTCTTACAAAACATAACAACAAGTGGACTAGGAGGTAGCAAAATAGATATTCTGCCTCTGGAGGAACCCAGACTTAGATCTGTTCACGTCCCCCTGCAACAGGAAGGTGCCTTGGTTTTGCTCCCTGTACTGGTCAGACGATAAACCAACCTTGGACACCCTTGCCTGTTATTGGGGCAAGGGTCTTCTTTATGCATATACTCTGATTTCCTTAGTGGCAAAGACTTTCTTGAAGCTTCGCGAGGACAGGGGGTCCATGATCCTCATAGCCCCTCATTGGCCGAGACAGGTCTGGTTTCCATTTGGGCTGGAGTTGTCCATCCAGAAACCGATCAGTCTGGGGACTTTCCCAGATCTCATCACACAAGATCAGGGCAAGCAGCGGCATCCCAACCTCCAGGCCCTTTCACTCACAGTCTGGATGTTGAGAGGTTGATTCTGCAGCCACTTGATCTTTCAGAAGATGTATCTCGGTCCTATTGGCTTCTAGAAAGCCTTCCACTGAAAAGTCCTACAGATTGAAGTGGAGGAGTTTTTCAGTGTGGTGTGAGAAGAAGCCCTAGATCTGTTCTCATGCCCCACACAAAAACTGCTTATTTACCTTTTGCACCTGTCGGAGGCTGGCTTGTAAACGAACTTCATTAGAGTTCATTTGAGTGCAATTGGAGCATACCCCCAAGGTGTGGATGGTATGCCCATCTCTGTAAAGCCTATTGTTGTAAGTTCCATGCAGGGCCTGCTTCAGTTAAATCCTCACCTAAGGCCTCCTGCTGTATCTTGGGACCTCAACATGGTGTTAGCTCAGCTGATGAAAGCTCCTATTGAGCCACTGCTGAAAGGTCATATTTTTGGTGACTGTCATTTCAGTGTGCAGGGTCAGCGAGCTCCAGGCCTTAGTAATTTATCCACCTTATACTAAGTTTTATCATAACAGGGTGGGCTTGCATACATAACCTTAATTCTTGCCTAAGGTGGTGATAGATTTCTATCTTAACCAGTCAATTATCCTGACAGTATTCTTTCCCAGGCCCCATTCGCACCAAAGCAAACGAGCACTACACAGTTTGGACTGCAAGCAAGACTTAGCTTTCTATCTGGAGCAGACAGAAGCCCATAGACAGTCCACTCAACTTTTTCTTTGTTTTGATAGGAATAGGTTGGGCGTTGCTGTTGCCAAACAGACAATATCCAATTGGCTAGTGGATTGCATCTTTTTGTGTTATGCCCAGGCAGGACTGCATCTTGGAGGTCATGTCAAGGCTCATGCTGTCAAAGCCAAGGCAGCATCAGTGGCCCACTTGCGAGCAGTTCCCATGGAGGAGATCTGTAAGGCTGTGATGTGGAGTTTTCTACACACTTTCACATCCCATTACTGTCTGGATAGGGATGGCCAATGTGACAATAGGTTTTGCTAATCTGTCCTTCAAAACCTGTTCAAGGTGTAGAACCCAACTCTCCCAACCTAGGGCCCATTGTTTGAGTTCAGGCTGTCTTCCCGTCTGTTACCAACAGCACAGTTGCTGTTGTTCCTGTTGTCACCTGGTTGGGTGTCTGTTGGTCCCCTTTTGTGATGAGGAGCAGCCTGTAGCTAGGGATTGACCCTTGTATGATTTGCTTACCTGTAACAGGTATTCTCCGAGGACAGCAGGATGTTAGTCCTCACAAAACCTGCCCGCCACCCTGCGGAGTTGGGTTTCACCTGTTATTTATTTTATTTTATTTTAAACGTAATTCTGTATTAAGAAACTGAAAAGGGACCCCGCATGGACACATGGTATAGGGCATGCTGGGCATGCTCAGTATGCCTGGTCATAATTCTAGAAACTTTGACATAAGCTTTCGTATCGAGGCTCCATCTGATGAAGTCACCCATGTGTGAGGACTAACAACCTGCTGTCCTTGGAGAATACCTGTTAAAGGTAAGCACCTCTAATTTATCCCACTACAATATAGTGGTTAAATCTACTATAAATGAGCTAAGAAGTCAAAAACTCATGCATTGGTATCCCTTCATTGGTGACCCTGGGTGAGATATCTAGACTCTTGACCTTTGGAAGAAAGCATTACTAGAATATTATGCTTTAGTCCTACATAACTTCTTATTATATCTACATGATGTGGTATTTACATACAGTCCTGGAAGAATTTCAGTGGTTTGCTGAATTATGTCACCTAATAGATTCTGGTAAGAAATGAGAAAAATACTTGGCCTACATGACTTCAGATTTATTTTTTTTTAAACAGTATTGAGAGCATCTGCTATGACCGTTGATATTCACAGACTATGCAATTGGAAAATAAAAATGCTCCAGCACTGGAAACTGAAGTGATATCTGGAAGGGAAGAAGATACCCAGTGCACACAGAAACCCCAAAATACTATCAAGGAGCACAATAGAAAGCTCCTTGTCCTGGGATACTCTGTCTTCAGAGGCACTAACTTGGGGACTCATTTTGAGGAACACACAATATTTAAACATCTTCCAGGATTCTCAGCTGGCAGAAATGCAAACATGATTGTCAGTGCAATTAAAGAAGAAAGCAAAGATTATAAAACTGATAGAAACAACATCCAAGCAGCTCAGAGAAATTTCCAGACTGGGGAGGCAAATTGTGCACATTACAAGGACTCTTGCCTTTTGAGAAGTATTACCTGTTCATAGACAACTTCAATATGTGGCTCAAATCTGGTCTTAAGTAGCTGGTTTTGTATATATTGGGGGCTGGGATCCTGTATGGAACAGTAAAAGCCTGTAAATTAAAGATGGGCTACAACTGTTCATGGGAAGAAGAAGTGAGAAATTCAGATCATATGTCATCATGCATTTAAAGCAGAGGATGAGGGTGGCAGAAGAAAACCAATGGATTTGGAATGTTGCCCTCTACAAATACCAGAAGTGGGTGGAGAAATTAACAAAATGAATCAGCCTAATAGTTCACTGATAAGCAAAAGGGCAAAATAAGTGACTGGGAGAAAAGCTGGAAAGCTATGAGCACAAATGCTCATATTCTGGGAAATAAAATTCAAAATCTGCAGGTCTTAATGGTGGAGGTGGACAATCTTTTACATCCAAAAAGCACACCAAGAAGCAATGTGATTTCCAATAGGGGTGTGCATTCGTTTGCAACGTATTGGCAATCTGCAACGTATAGGTCCATATTCGTTGTATTCGTGGGTTTGCGAAACGTATCGTGATCCCCCACGAATATAACATATCATACGTTTTATTCTTTTGGCGCGCTCACAGTGATTTCTAAGCGGCGGTTTGAAACAAGAGAACACCATTTTGCTGTATCCATAGCCAAAAACCAGCCCTTTCCTGTGAGTCATCAGTGACCTCACAGGCCTGTCATAGAGTGGGTCGGACAGGTTGGCCAGGAGACCAGAATGCAACGTATCAACGGTAAGAAATTTGGCAATTCAGCCAATCGCGCTCTCACTCAGTGGTTGGTGATGCTTTTGCTGATGACCCAGCACTATATATACTTAAGCAAGTGGTGTGCCATGCACTTTCTTTGCAGGTGTGGTCTGGGGAGGTGGTCTGCGGAAAGTGGCTGCACTCAAGAGCTAGTCTGAGTTCTCAGATCTGTATTCAGTTGCTAGCTAGGCTAGCTACTTCGATAGAAAAACATATTTGCTCTACATTTGGCTGCAGTGCCAGCTACAAGACCTGTTTTTTTTTACTGCAAATATTCGTATTGATCTGAGACGGTTTCTCTCTGCCACTGAGAGAAGCTGCTAGTATTAGCAGTGGCATTTTGCTCATTATTTTACCCCCTGGGGTCGGTTGCAAGCAGTATTTGGGTGTTCTGGGTGGGAGATATATTCAATTTCTAGCTAGTTTGACAGAATTGCTATTGGGAAAGTTATTTCATCGATTTTGTTGCTGTGCCAAGCAAGGGTATTTTGTTAACTGCAGTAGTTTGCTTTATTGAACTCACTGTCTCTCTATGCTCTTTTAATGAAAGAAGACAGTGCACTGGGCATCAGTGAGAGTGGGCACTGGACAGTTTTGCAGACTCACATATATTGGGACAGCAGTGCTCTGTGAAGCCAAATCCCCAGTGGGCCTCTTTTGTAGTTACAAGCTCAGTGTGAGCACAAACATTACATTAGTGCACATCAAGGCACTGTGCCTGTGGGCAGGCAGTTTAGCAGACGCACCTATATTGGTACAGCAGTGCTCTTTTAAGCCAAGGAGTCAAGGCAGTGCCTGCTCGTGGGGATCTGTGGGCAGTGTTCCAGACTCACCTATATTGGTACAACAGTGCTCTTTTAACCAAGGAGGCAAGGCACTGCCTGCTCATGGGGGGTCTGTGGGATGTTTTCCAGACTCAACTATATTGGTATAGCAGTGCTCTTTTAAGCAAAATCCCCACTAGGCCTCTTTTTAGTTACCAGTTTGTTGTGTGCACACACATTACATTAGTGCACATCAAGGCACTACGCCTGTGGACAGGCAGTTTTGCAGACTCGCGTATATTGGTACAGCAGTGCTCTTTTAAGCCAAGGAGGCAGTGCAGTTGGGGTCTGTGGGCAGTTTTCCAGACTCACCTATATTGGTACAGCTGTGCTCTTTTAACCAAGGAGGCAGAGCAATCGGGGTCTGTGGGCAGTTTTCCAGACTCACCTATATTGGTACAGCAGTGCTCTTTTAACCAAGGAGGCAAGGCACTGCCTGCTCTTGGGGGTCTGTGGGCAGTTTTCCAGACTCACCTATATTGGTACAGTACTGCTCTTTTAACCAAGGAGGCAGAGCAATGGGGGTCTGTGGGCAGTTTTCCAGACTCACCTATATTGGTACAGCAGTGCTCTTTTAACCAAGGAGGCAAGGCACTGCCTGCTCGTGAGGGACTGTGGGCAGTTTTCCAGACTCACCTATATTGGTACAGTAGTGCTCTTTTAACCAAGGAAGCAGAGCAATGGGGGTCTGTGGGCAGTTTTCCAGGCTCACCTATATTGGTACAGCAGTGCTCTTTTAACCAAGGAGGCAGAGCAATGGGGGTCTGTGGGCAGTTTTCCAGACTCACCTATATTGGTACAGCAGTGCTCTTTTAACCAAGGAGGCAAGGCACTGACTGCTCGTGAGGGACTGTGGGCAGTTTTCCACACTCACCTATATTGGTACAGCAGTGCTCTTTTAACCAAGGAGGCAAGGCACTGCCTGCTCTTGGGGGTCTGTGGGCAGTTTTCCAGACTCACCTATATTGGTACAGCAGTGCTCTTTTAACCAAGGAGGCAAGGCACTGCCTGCTCGTGAGGGACTGTGGGCAGTTTTCCAGACTCACCTATATTGGTACAGTAGTGCTCTTTTAACCAAGGAGGCAAGGCACTGACTGCTCGTGAGGGACTGTGGGCAGTTTTCCAGACTCACCTATATTGGTACAGTAGTGCTCTTTTAACCAAGGAGGCAAGGCACTGACTGCTCGTGAGGGACTGTGGGCAGTTTTCCAGACTCACCTATATTGGTACAGTAGTGCTCTTTTAACCAAGGAGGCAGAGCAATGGGGGTCTGTGGGCAGTTTTCCAGACTCACCTATATTGGTACAGCAGTGCTCTTTTAACCAAGGAGGCAAGGCACTGACTGCTCGTGAGGGACTGTGGGCAGTTTTCCAGACTCACCTATATTGGTACAGTAGTGCTCTTTTAACCAAGGAGGCAGAGCAATGGGGGTCTGTGGGCAGTTTTCCAGGCTCACCTATATTGGTACAGCAGTGCTCTTTTAACCAAGGAGGCAGAGCAATGGGGGTCTGTGGGCAGTTTTCCAGACTCACCTATATTGTTACAGTAGTGCTCTTTTAACCAAGGAGGCAGAGCAATGGGGGTCTGTGGGCAGTTTTCCAGACTCACCTATATTGGTACAGTAGTGCTCTTTTAACCAAGGAGGCAGAGCAATGGGGGTCTGTGGGCAGTTTTCCAGACTCACCTATATTGGTACAGCAGTGCTCTTTTAACCAAGGAGGCAAGGCACTGCCTGCCCTTGGGGGTCTGTGGGCAGTTTTCCAGACTCACCTATATTGGTACAGCAGTGCTCTTTTAACCAAGGAGGCAGAGCAATGGGGGTCTGTGGGCAGTTTTCCAGACTCACCTATATTGGTACAGCAGTGCTCTTTTAACCAAGGAGGCAAGGCACTGCCTGCTCTTGGGGGTCTGTGGGCAGTTTTCCAGACTCACCTATATTGGTACAGTAGTGCTCTTTTAACCAAGGAGGCAGAACAATGGGGGTCTGTGGGCAGTTTTCCAGACTCACCTATATTGGTAATAGAGATGTGAATCGTGTCCTCGATCGTCTTAACGATCGATTTCGGCTGGGAGGGGGAGGGAATCGTATTGTTGCCGTTTGGGTGTGTAAACTATCGTGAAAAATCGTTAAAATCGTGAGCCGGCACACTAAACCCCCCTAAAACCCACCCCGACCCTTTAAATTAAATCCCCCCCCCCCCCGAACCCCCCCCCCCCCCAAATGCTTTAAATTACCTGGGGATCCGGCGGTGATCCAGAACGGCAGCGGTTCGGAACGGTCCCCTCAATAGAATCGTGTTGTCTTCAGCCGGCGCCATTTTTCAAAATGGCCACCGCAAAATGGCGGCGGCCATAGACAAAAACGATTCGACGGAGGAGGTCGTTCCGGACCCCCGCTGGACTTTTGGCAAGTCTTGTGGGGGTCAGGAGGCCCCCCCAAGCTGGCCAAAAGTTTCCTGGGAGTCCAGCGGGGTTCAGGGAGCGATTTCTTGCGCGAATCGTTTTCGTACGGAAAATGGCGCCGGCAGGAGATCGAGTGCAGGAGGTCATTCAGCGGGGGTTCCGGACTGCCGCTGAACGACCTCCTGCACTCGATCTCCTGCCGGCGCCATTTTCCGTACGAAAACGATTCGCGGCAAGAAATCGCTCCCGGAACCCCACTGGACTCCCAGGAAACTTTTGGCCAGCTTGGGGGGGCCTCCTGACCCCCACAAGACTTGCCAAAAGTCCAGCGGGGGTCCGGAATGACCTCCTCCGTCGAATCATTTTTGTCTATGGCCGCCGCCATTTTGCGGTGGCCATTTTGAAAAATGGCGCCGGCTGAAGACAACACGATTCTATTGAGGGGGCCGTTCCGGACCGCCGCCGTTCTGGACCACCGCCGGATCCCCAGGTAATTTAAAGCATTGGGGGGGGGGTTCGGGAGGGTGGGGGATTTAATTTAAAGGGTCGGGGGTGGGTTTTAGGGGGTTTTAGTGTGCCGGTTTTCCTGCCCTCCCCCTTCCCCCGATTTACGATTTTTTAACGATAAATCGGGGGAATTGGTATTGTATCGTGGCCCTAACGATTTTTTGACGATTTAAAATATATCTGACGATATTTTAAATCGTCAAAAAACGATTCACATCCCTAATTGGTACAGTAGTGCTCTTTTAACCAAGGAGGCAGAGCAATGGGGGTCTGTGGGCAGTTTTCCAGACTCACCTATATTGGTACAGCAGTGCTCTTTTAACCAAGGAGGCAAGGCACTGCCTGCTCTTGGGGGTCTGTGGGCAGTTTTCCAGACTCACCTATATTGGTACAGCAGTGCTCTTTTAACCAAGGAGGCAAGGCATTGCCTGCTCATGAGGGACTGTGGGCAGTTTTCCAGACTCACCTATATTGGTACAGTACTGCTCTTTTAACCAAGGAGGCAGAGCAATGGGGGTCTGTGGGCAGTTTTCCAGACTCACCTATATTGGTACAGCAGTGCTCTTTTAACCAAGGAGGCAAGGCACTGCCTGCTCTTGGGGGTCTGTGGGCAGTTTTCCAGACTCACCTATATTGGTACAGTAGTGCTCTTTTAACCAAGGAAGCAGAGCAATGGGGGTCTGTGGGCAGTTTTCCAGACTTACCTATATTGGTACAGTAGTGCTCTTTTAACCAAGGAGGCAAGGCACTGCCTGCTCGTGAGGGACTGTGGGCAGTTTTCCAGACTCACCTATATTGGTACAGCAGTGCTCTTTTAACCAAGGAGGCAAGGCACTGCCTGCTCTTGGGGGTCTGTGGGCAGTTTTCCAGACTCACCTATATTGGTACAGTACTGCTCTTTTAACCAAGGAGGCAGAGCAATGGGGGTCTGTGGGCAGTTTTCCAGACTCACCTATATTGGTACAGCAGTGCACTTTTAACCAAGGAGGCAGTGCAGTTGGGGTGTGTGGACAGTTTTCCAGACTCACCTATATTGGTACAGCAGTGCTCTTTTAACCAAGGAGGCAGTACAGTGGGGGTCTGTGGGCATTTTTCCAGACTCACCTATATTGGTACAGCAGTGCTCTTTTAACCAAGGAGGCAAGGCACTGCCTGCTCGTGAGGGACTGTGGGCAGTTTTCCAGACTCACCTATATTGGTGCTCTTTTAACCAAGGAGGCAAGGCACTGCCTGCTCGTGGGGGTCTGTGGACAGGTTTACAGACTCACCTATATTGGTACAGCACTGCTTTTTTAACCAAGGAGGCAGAGAAATGGGGGTCTGTGGGCAGTTTTCCAGACTCACCTATATTGGCCCAGCAGTGCTCTTTTAAGTCAAATCCCCAGTAGGCCTCTTTTGTCGTTACCACTTTGTTGTATACACATACATTACATTAGTGCAGATCAAGGCACTCTGCCTGTTGGCAGGCAGTTTAGCAGCCTCACGTATATTGGGACAGGGGTGGTCTGTGAAGCTAAATCCCCAGTGATCCTCTTTTGTAGTTACCACTTTGTTGTGTGCACATCCATTACATTAGTGCACATCAAAGTACTGTGCCTGTGGGCAGGCAGTTTAGCAGACTCGCATATATTGGGACAGCAGTGCTCGCTGAAGCCAAATCCCCAGTGGGCCTCTTTTGTAAATAATTCTTTTAATTGAAATTGCTAGTAGGCAGTGACATTAAATCCATAAGTTAGGGAAAGCTAGTCATGGTTGGGTGATTGGGACTGGGAGAGGAGACACCTCAAACGGGAGTGCCAGTCCTCCATTAAAGTTAAAAAGGGACCTGTTGAAATCTAAAATCTTTGGAGGGGCAGGCAGTTCCATCCAGAAAAAAATGAAATCTAAACATGATGCATCGCCACCACCTGTTTCTGACCCTGTAGTTTTGGAGGTGAGGGAAGGGGAGGCTGAGTCGTGCAAGTGAAAACATCGACATCCAAAAGCAGCAGTGGGACATCAGTCTCCACTTAGCATTGACAATGTAGCGCAGGCACCGTTTGCTTCTGATTCCAATGAAGAATCATCTTGTGTGGGATTCTCATCAGAAACGGAAGAAGTAATAGCTGACGAAGTTTTAGGAGGATTCATTAGTCCTGTCTTAGCCTCCACTTCAGTGCAGCAGGGGAGAAATGAAACTGATGATGATGAGGAGGAAGATCAGTCAGCACAGACACAGAGTATGACTGATGCCCCTGGCATTGCTTCTCAGGGTGCACCCACTACTTTAGCTCCAGTGCCAGCATCCACCCCCAAGTCTATACAGAAGGGAGGATCACGAAAGACATCTGTCTGGAGCCACTTTAAAGTGACGGAGGACCCGCGTTTTCCTTGGTGTAATTACTGTGGCAGGGCTATTAGCAGAGGCAAGCAAATGGGACATCTATCTAATTTTGGCATGACGCATCATATGAAGAGGCAACACCCAACAAAAATACTGCCATCTGGGGATGGTGGAAGTACCAGTCAGGGGACCCCTTCCAAGCAGCGTAAAGTGGTTGAAAAGGAGCAGAGTCACCCCACGCCCTCAGCCCCTTCTAGCAGTCATGTGGCAGGCCAGCAACCCCTTGACATGTGGCAGAAGTGACAACCCAGCATGGAGGAAATGGGGTGGAGTGCGGTAACGCTATACCAGGGTAGGAGGCAGGCAGCCTCAAAAGTTGTAACCAGGAGCATTGGGGAAGTGATTGCCCTTGATGACTAGCCCTTGCAGATAGTGGAGAATGTGGGTTTCAAGCATTTTCTGAAGGTCGTACTTCCAAATTACAAAGTCCCCTCCAGAACCACATTTAGCAGAAAGGTCATCACCAGCCTGTACAAGCAGTGTCGCCGTTGCATCCAAGCGCTGCTAGCTAAGGCAGAGGGGAGTGTGCATTTCACCTGCGAAATCTGGACCGCCATGAATGCTGCAAACTCTTACCTCTCCCTGACAGCACACTGGTGGGAACTGGCTGAGGCAGGGGCAGGAAGCAGCTCTATTAATGAACAAGTATCAGGGTGGAGGTGGGCTTTACTGCACATCCACCTGACGGACCAGGCCCATACCGCAGCCAATATTCTAGCATGCATCAGACAGATGATGGAGGGCTGGCAACTACACCAGCAAGACAGGAATCCTCAGGCAGGGTTCTCTGTCACAGACAATGGTGCAAACATGGTTAAGGCATTAACTGAGGGGCGCTTTAAGAACATCCGATGTTTTGCACACATTCTGCACCTGGTAGTGAAGTCAGCTCTGGGGTTGGAGTCCAATCACCAAGAGAATGAATACCTGCATACGTTAATACACAGCAGCACACTTCCACAGAAGTGTGAAGGCGGGGCAGGTTCTCCAACAAAAGCAGACTGATTTGGAGATGCCTCACAATCATCTCATTCAAGACATTTCCACCTGGTGGAATTCCACCTGTTTGATGCTGCAGAGGTTAGTGGAGCTTCAGAAACCCCTTCATGAACTTTCTAGTTTGATGGACATAGGTGTGCAGACTCCCCTAGGGCATCATGACTGGTTAGTCATGAGTCAGCTGGTAAAAATCCTGCAGCCCTTCAAGGATGTCATGGAGGAGCTGAGTTCCAGAAGTGCCACATTGGCTGACATCATCCCTATAGTTTATTTCCTGGATGAAAATGTGGAGGCCTTTAAATAGGAAGATGGAATGACAGTTGAGGTGCTGCATTGTCTGGACATTTTGAAGCAGCAGGTGGAAGAGAGATTAAAGCCTTTAACAGAAAAGAACACATACATGCTCACTAGAGATGTGAATCGTGTCCTCGATAGTCTTAACGATCGATTTCGGCTGGGAGGGGGAGGGAATCATATCGTCGCCGTTTGGGTGTTTAAAGTATCGTGAAAATCGTTAAAATCGTGAACCGGCACACTAAAACCCCCTAAAACCCACCCCAACCCTTTAAATTAAATCCCCCACCCTCCCGAACCCCCCCCCCCCCAAATGCCTTAAATTACCTGGGGGTCCAGCGGCGGTCCGTAGCTAAATCGGGGGAAGGGGGAGGGCAGGAAAACCAGCACACTAAAACACCCTAAAACCCACCCCCGACCCTTTAAATTAAATCCCCCACCCTCCCGAACCCCCCCCAAATGCCTTAAATTACCTGGGGGTCCAGCGGCGGTCCGTAGCTAAATCGGGGGAAGGGGGAGGGCAGGAAAACCGGCACACTAAAACACCCTAAAACCCACCCCCGACCCTTTAAATTAAATCCCCCACCCTCCCGAACCCCCCCCCCCCAAATGCCTTAAATTACCTGGGGGTCCAGCGGCGGTCCGGAATGGCCTCCTGCAATTGAATCGTGTTGTCTTCAGCTGGCGCCATTCTGTGCCGCCATTTTGCAAAATGGCGGCGCAAAATGGCGGCGGCCATAGACCAACACGATTCGACTGCAGGAGGTCGTTCCGGACCCCCCACCGGACCCCCGCTGGACTTTTGGCAAGTCTTGTGGGGGTCAGGAGGCCCCCCCAAGCTGGCCAAAAGTCCCTGGGGGTCCAGCGGGGGTCCGGGAGCGATCTCCTGCCGCAAATCGTTTTCCGTACGGAAAATGGCGCCGGCAGGAGATAGACTGCAGGAGGTCGTTCAGCCGGGGACCCCGGCATCAGTGACTCTGAGGCCTCCAAGCATGGAGACACCAGCACAACTGTCAGTGACATGGTATCTCTCAAGTCCACTGTCTGGCCACCAACCAGTGTGCCCAATGAACGTGTCTTTTCAATGACAGGGGATTTCATGAGCCCTCACCGCTCAAGGCTGGCACCAGAGTTGATGGAAATGCTAGTGTTTTTTAAAGAAAACCTGCCTTTGCTTGGGTATAGAGTCCAACAGGATAAAGATCATACAAGACAGTAAATGCTCAGTAGAATCTATATGGGTAGAAATCCCATGTGTGTTGGGTAAGAGTATAGTGATAGGAGTATACTACCGTCCACCTGGACAAAATGGTCAGACAGATGATGAAATGCTAAGAGAAATCAGGGAAGCAAACCAATTTGGCAGTGCAATAATAATGGGAGATTTCAATTACCCACAAAGTCAATAGTGCAAGTAAGAGAGTGAAGTCCCATTCACTAAGATACGAATTTTATTAGACAGAAGTTCATGCTTTATAAATCATTCATGCAATACGGCAACTCCATACGGATAACAGCAGAAAATTTAAAGTCCCCCGACACGGTCCCGTGTTTCGCGGAGGCTGCATCGGGAGGGACCAGAAAACCGTGTTATTCACATCTGCAATACAATATACAGTAGTAAGGAATGGAACAAGCACTGCCGTAAGATTTATACAAATTCAGTACACATACCTTTTGGAGTTTTCCTCAGGAGCGCAATCGCCCTCTGAATTTCCCAAACTTTTAAGGAGCAAAAAGGCGCGAAGGGCAACTCTCGCGAGATGCTGTAAATAGCAGATATACACCTGTGATAACTAATCTCTACTAGTAAAACTGGTACCATTCGATGTCCTTATTCAGATCGGAGGGGGCAACTGTGTTCAGAGTATAAATCCATCGTTGCTCCCTTCGACTCAGCATGCCGGCGAAATCTCCTCCCCGCAAGGGGGGCGAGACCACCTCCAATACTGAGAAGGAGAGAGCATCGATAGGGTGTTCAGCCTGAAGCCAATGAGACACCAGAGGCTCATCAGTTCTGGAGGACCTAATATTGGAGCAATGTTCTATGATGCGAGTCTTGATCATCCGGGAGGTCTTACCCACATACAATAGTGGGCAGGGGCATTTAATGACGTAGATGACCCCCTTTGTGCAACAATTAGATTGAAAATTAAATTCAAACACTCGTCCAGTCAAGGGATGTGTGAATGCGGTCAGTGATTCCGTGTGGCTGCACATCGTGCAGTGACCACAGGGATTATGTTGACCACTCAGTCGTAATGCCATTTGTGCAGGTGAGGCTGCATGCACAAGACGGTCTCGTAAGTTTGTAGCCCGTTTAAAAGTAAACCGTGGGGGACCATGCATTAAATTATTTAAAGACAAGGCTGACCAGTGGCGTTTAATCATATTCGCTATAGCCCTTCCAACAATGGAGAAAGGAAGAATACAGTTGTGCGTGACGTCATCAGACTGTGTGGGAGGTGCAAAGAGCCACTCGCGGTGTGTATACAGTGCTTGCTTAAAAGCTTTTTTAATGACTCGCATCGGGTAGCCTCTTTCAATGAACCGATTAATCATGTCCTGAGATTGAAAAAGAAATTCCTGTCTTGTTGAACAAAGACGGCGGAGTCTTAAAAATTGCCCCGTAGGGATATTATCCCGAAGCGCCCTGGGATGACAGCTTTTATAAGCGAGCAGGGTATTGCGGACAGTCTGTTTGCGAAAGAGAGTAGTCTCAAAGTGGTCCTCCACCCAGTTAATAGTAATGTCCAGAAAAGAGATACAAGTGGGATGGATGCAATAATTGAATTGAATATGGGGGTTAACTGAGTTAACCCAATCAAGAAACATAAAGAACTGTATGTTTGTCCCAATCCAGACAATATTGTCTTCAAGCTTCCTTAAAACACTTCTCATTCTCTCCACTCCTTCTGGCATGTCCACTCTGTTGCAAATCTTAGTATCATCTGCAAAAAGACAAACTTTACCTTCTATCCTTTCTGCAATGTCAGTCACAAAGATATTGAACAGGACTGGTCCCAGTACCGATCCTTGCGGCAGTCCACTTAACACCACTCTTTCTTCAGAGAAGGTTCTATTTATCATAACATGCTATTCATCAACCAATTTGTAATCCATGCCACCACCTTGGCGTTCACTCCCAAGCTTCTCATTTTATTCACAAGTTTCCTATACGGGACCGTATCAAAAGCTTTGCTGAAATCCAAGTAGATGACATCAAATGTTCTTCCTTGATCCAATTCTTTTGTCACCCAATCAAAAAATGAATTACATTAGTCTGACAGGACCTTCCCCTGGTGATTCCATGCTGCCTTGGGTCAGGCAATCCTCTTGAATGTAGATAGTTCGCAATTCTTTCCTTCAGCAGAGTCTTCGTTAATTTTCCCACCACCGAGGTGAGGCTAACTGGCCAGTAGTTTCCAGCTTCCTCTCTGCTCCCCTCTTGTGAAGCGGGACCACCACTGCTCTTCTCCAGTCAACCAGCACCACTCCTGTTTCTAGTGCAACTATATCTTTTTTGAGATGTGGTGACCAAAATTGTACACAGTACTTAAGGTACTCACCATGGAGTGATACAGAAGCATTATGACATTTTCCGTTTTATTCATCATTCCCTTCCTAATAATTCCTAACATTCTGTTTGCTTTTTTGACTGCCACAGCACACTGAGCTGAAGATTTCAATGTAGTATCCACTATGATGCCTACATCTTATTCCTGGATGGTAACTCCTAATATGGAACCTAATGTATTTTTCCCTATATGCAACACCTTGCACTTGTCCACATTAAGTTTCATATTCCATTTGGATGCCCAATCATCCAATCTCACAACATCGTCCTGCAATTTATCACAATCCGCTTGTGACTTAATACTCTGAATAATTTTGTATCAACTGCAAATTTGATAACCTCACATCGTATTCCTTTCCATGTCATTTATAAATATATTGAAAAGCACCGGTCCAAGTACAGATCCCTGAGGCACTCCACTGTTTACCCTTTTCCACTAAGTAAATTGACTATTTAATCCTACTCTCTGTTTCCTGTCTTTTAACCAGTTTGTAATCCACGAAAGGACATTGCCTCCTATGCCATGACTTTTCAGTTTCCTTAGAACCCTCTCATGAGGGACTTTGTCAAACGCCTTCTGAAAATCCAAATACACTACATCTACCAGTTCACCTTTCTCCACATGTTTATTAACCCCTTCAAAAAAATGAAGCAGATTTGTGAGGCTAGACTTCCCTTGGGTAAATCCATGTTGACTGTGTTCCATTAAACCATGTCTTTCTATATGCTCTGTGATTTGATCTTTAGAATAGTTTCCACTATTTTTCCCTGGCACTGAAGTCAGGCTCACTGGTCTATAGTGAGGGAGTTGTGTGGGTTAGAGAAATCCGACAGCCCAAGATCAGACAGCTAGGAGGCCTGCTGTTGCTCGGGAGTAGGCAGACTTCCACAGACTGGCTGCCTCCCCTGTACTGGCCTGGTATGTGTATCTGTACAATACCTGTTCACTAATGGCTAAATTTTAAATCCCTTGTACGTGGGGAAAATGGGGCGCATCTTCAAAGGGCCCCGGCCATGCGTGCAGAAGTGCTGGGCCCAAGAAAAGGGGGAGGGGGAGGGGCAGGGCTGGATGCAGCCTGTACAGTGGCTAAATGCTGCTGTGCTGGGGGATTGCACGCAACTTACACCAGCTCAGGAGCTGGCGTAAGTTCTACAACAAGGAAACAAAAATAAGGTAGGACCTTCTAAGGGGTCGGGGAGATGAGGGGAAGAGGGAGGGAGGGTAAGTAGAGGGCTAGGAATGTTCCCTCCTAGTCTTCTCCTTAATTGGAGCGGACTGGGAGGGAACTGGGGGAGGCCTGATCTTCTTGCCATGTGAAATGTGCAGATTTCTACCCCCCTTTGCGCCGGCGTGTGCATGTTATAAAATTGCATGTCCATGTGCACGTGCCGGTAGCACGCGCACATGGACACGTATGTGTACTTTTTAAAAATCTACTCTTAAATACTTAAAGTAACATTGCATTATGTAGCTACAATCGTATTCATAAATAAAGGAGAATAATAATGTTGTTCTTTCAATAATTTCTTGAGTAGAAGATTTCAATTAGCTGAAAGGTTCTCAAAATGAAGAGTTCACAGCTCCTTCCTGCCTTTGAAAAGCATGAAAAGCAGGAAATATACATTATAAATCATAGGAATTTTATCTAGGAATCAATCAAAAATGTCCTCTTTGTTACTTGAGATTGTATAACCACCGTAAATGTAAATGCCTTAAATTATTCTCAATGTACTACACTCTGCTAGACAGAAATTCATGTTCTTTACTAAATACAGCATTAACTAATTTTAAATGTTTAACTTCATCTTCCAGAACAGTGATCTTCCCAGTCTGATCTTGAAATTTTCTAGAAGTATCTTAAGATAAAGATCCAGTAGAAGTATCATCTACCTTCCCAGGGACACATGTCCAGAAGGGAAGGATTAGCATGGATATTATAGTTTGTGATTCAGTTATTAGGAGGGTTGATAGCTGGGTGGCTGGTGGACGTGAGGATCACTTGGTAACTTGCCTTCCTGGTGTAAAGGTGGCAGACCTCATGCATCACATAGGATTTTAGACAGTGCTGGAGAGGAGCATGCTGTCTTGGTACATGTGGATACCAGTGACATAGGAAAGTGCAAGAGGGAAGTTCTGGAAGCAAAATTTAGGGTTTTAGATAAAAAGCTAAAATCCAGAACTTCCAGGGTAGCATTCTCAGAAATGCTTCCTGATCCACATAGAGGACCCCAAAGACAGACAGAGCTCCAGTGTTATGACTGTCGGCTGCGGGCGTCCACCGCCGACCCAACTCACATCATGTATTGCTCTGCTCTCCTCTCTGGGTGAACTCGCGGCTGTGGCTAGCCGCTACCGCCGCATACCTCCAAGACTCCTCGTGGTGGCTGGGACTCCACCGACCCACACGCCAACTCTGGGCCTTCCTAGGCACGCACGCGTGCCATCGGGCCTCCCTTTAAAGGCCCAATGGTGGGAACCTCAGGGGGCGTCCACGACTGATGACATCACAAACTGGGGATTCATAAGCCCCTCCCTTGGCCTCGCTAACTGACTTGGCAATGAATTCCTTCGCCTCAACTGGTGCTTGTTCCTGTCTTCCCGGACCCATGGTTCCTGCCTTGGATCTCAGCCTGCTGTTCTGGACTCTGGCTCAGGTACCCGCTCTTCGGGGGCCTGCTTGTGCTTCCTTTGGGGAGACTAGGTCTCCAGGCTTCCTCGCTCCTCAGGGTAGCCCCTGCGCTCTCTCCAGAGGTCCTGCCTGCTGGCTTCCCTGCTCCTCGGGGTTGCCTCAAGAACTGCCAATCAAAGACCCTTTCTCTACGCTTCCCGCTCCTCAGGGTAGTGTCTACCTTACCACACCGGAGACTTTGACTCTGCGCTTCCCCACTCCTCAGGGCAGCCTCTACGTCACCTTTCTGAGACTTGAGTCTACATTCCCCGATCCTCGGGGCAGTGTCTACGTCTCTACACCAGTGACTTTACTCTACACTTCCCCACTCCTCGGGGCAGCCCCTATGTCATCACATCAGAGACTCTGTCACTATGCTGTCCTGCCCCTCGAGACAGTCTTTGCAACACTCCTCCAAAAGATCCTGTCTTCACGCTCCCTGCTCCTCGGGGCATGCCTAGTGCTCCTCTGTCTGATGTTCCTGCTCTGGTACTTTTATCTTCAGTCCTGCCTGAGTATTGTGACTCCTCTGAACTGTGCCTCCTCATCCTGCTCCTCGGGGCGCCTCACAGTATATCTCAGTGCAGGTACCTGCCATCACATGGCAGTGATGCAGGACATTCTCTCTCTACTGACCTACAGTCGTGTCTTCTGCTGCAGCTGACCTCGCCTCCCGATGGTGAGGACCTCCAGGGCTCTACCCCTCAGGCAGTATCAACCTCCACCTCAGGCCAAGGGTCCACGAAACTCACGAATCCTAACATCCAGTTTCAATACATTGATGAGATGATGGTGCAGGGAAGAGGGTTTTAGATTTGTTAGGAACTGGGCTTCATTTTGGGGAAGGGGGGGCCTTTTCTGAAAGGATGGGCTATACCTTAACCAGAGTGGAACCAGGCTGCTGGTACTAACCTTTAAAAAGGAGATAGCACAGCTTTTAAACTAGATGATGGGGAAAAGCCGACAGTCGTTCTGAAGCACATGGTTGCAGGTGATGTATCTTTGAAGGAATCTAAGACAGCAGGGAAAATAGTCCTTAGTGGAACACAGGATTTGGTATGAGAGGTAACAGTGTTGAAGCTACTTAGCAATGGTGATCATATCATTATCAAATTTGATTTAATAACTGGAGGGAGCACAAAAATGAAATCTATGACAGGATTTAACTTTCAAAAAGGTGACTGATGAAATGAGGAAAATAGTTAGGAAAAAAGATGAAAGGAGCACCTGCAGAGGTTAAGAGTTAGCTCAGGCATGGATGTTGTTTAAAAATACAATCTTGGAAGCCCAGACCAGATGTATTCCATGCATTTTAAAAGGTAGAAGGAAGGCTAAACGACTACCGGAATGGTTGAAAGGTGAGGTCAGAGAAGCTATCAAATCTAAAAGAACTAGTTTCAAGAAATGGAAAAGCGATCCAAATGAAAAAACAGGAAACAGCATAAGCACTGGCAAGTCAGATTCAAAGCATTGATAAGAAAGGCAAAGAGAAAATCGGAAAAGATGCTTGCTGTGGAAGAAAAACTCATATTAAAAACCTTTTTGGTTACATTGAAGATAAAAAGCCTACAAGGGAGTCAGTTGGATCATTAGATGATCAAGGGCTAAAAGAGGCATTTAGAGATGACAAAGCCATAGCAGAGACTAAATGAATTCTTTCCTTCAGTATTCGCTGAGAAAGATGTAAGAGATATATTCATCAGCCAAAAAAATAATGTGCGGCAAATAAATATACTGAGCATTAACAGTTTAACAGTCAAAAACAACTTTTTATTATTGTGTTACTAAACGACCCCGACACGGCCGTGTTTCGCGTCAGGCTGCATCAGGGGGACCAAGAGTTTCCAAAATCTATAATCAAAAAAACATCATACAGTTATTGTGCAGTTTGGCGAACACACAATTACATAAATGAAAGAATCAAAATGAGAGCCAGGACACAGAAAAGAATCAATTTTTGAAACAACAAAGCAGGTAGAGACAAGGAATATAATATAGATGAAAAGGAAAAAATCGGGAAGAAGGAAAAATAAAATTAAAAATAATGAAACTAGATAAAAAAAAAGGAAAAATTAAAAAATAAATAAATAAATAATGAAAAAATTTGTGAAACAATTATGAAAAATGGATCAAGAAGAATATACATAAAAGGAATTGTAAAAGGGGAGGGGAGAGAGGGGGCAAAGGGAGGGGCGGAAGGGAGGGAAGGAGGAATGGAAGGGGAGGGAGGAGAGAGAGGGAAAAAGGAAGGAAAGGGAAGGAATGGAAAGGAAAGGGAAGGGGAAAGGGGAAGGGGGAAAGAAGGGAAGAGGGAGGGAAGGGAAGAGAAAGGGGGGAAGGGAGAGGAGGGAAGGAGGGGAAGGAGGTAGAGGGAAAGAAGAGGATGGGGCAAGGGGGAGAAGGGAAGGGGAAGAAAACAGATTATAGAGTAAAACAAAAAACAAACGATTATAGAGAAAAATGTGCCCAAGGGAATAATCATATGGTAGGGTATGGGAGAACTAAAAACTTACTTATAAGTTAACAATGTGGACAAGATGTCTGGAGATAACTGAAAAGGAAGAGTCAGCAAATCACCAGGACTAGATGGTATACATCCCAGAGTACTGAAAGAAGTGAGAAATGAAATTGTGGACCTGCTATTGGAAATTTGTAAACTATGAATAACATCATCTATGGTATCTGAAGACTGGAGGGTTGCTAATGTAATGCTAATTTTTTAAAATGGATCAAAGGGTGATCCAGGACACCTCAGACCAGTGAGTCTGACGTCTGAGCCAAGCAACATGGTAGAAACTATCATAAAGACCAAAATTGCTGAACATATAGATAAGCATAGATTAATGGCATAAAGCCAGCATGGATTTAGCCAAGGGAAGACTTGCCTCACAAATTTGCTACTTTTTTTGAGGGCGTAAATAAACATGGATAAAGGTGAGCCACTTGGTATAGTGTATCTGGATTTCCAAAAAGCATTTGACAAAGTCCCATATGAGAGACTTTGTAGGAAACTAAAAAGTCATGGGATAGGGGGCAGTGTCTTATTGTGGGTTACCAGGTGGTTAAAAGATAGAAAACAGAGAGTAGGGCTAAATGGTGAATTTTCCCAATGGAGAAAGATGAATAGTGGAGTGACCCAGGGATCTGTTCTAGAACCAATTCTTTTTAATATATTTATAAACGACCTGGGAATGGGAACAACTGAGATGATCAAATTTGCAGATGACACAAAATTATTCAAAGTTGTTAAATCATGAGAGAATTGTGAGAATTTGCAAGATGACATTGAAAAACGGGAGACTGGGCATGCAAATGGCAAAGGAAATTTAATGTGGACAAGTGCAAAGTGATGCACTTAGGGGTAGATTTTCAAAAAGCGCGATTTGGCGTACTTTTGTTGGCGCATCAGGCGCCAACAAAAGTACGCTGGATTTTAGTAGATACGCGCATAGCCGCGCGTATCCGCTAAAATCCTGGATCGGCACACGCAAGGCTACCGATTCCGTATAGCCGGCGCGCGCCAAGCCGCGCAGCCTACCTCCGTTCCCTCCGAGGCCGCTCCGAAATCGGAGCGGCCTCGGAGGGAACTTTCTTTTGCCCTCCCCTCACCATCCCCTCCCTTCCCCTACCTAACCCACCCCCCCAGCCCTGTCTAAACCCCCCCTTACCTTTTCGGGGGATTTACGCCTCCCAGAGGGAGACGTAAATCCCCGTGCACCAGGACGCAACCTGGGGGCGGGTCCGGAGGGCGCAGCCACGCCCCCGGACCTCCCCGGGCCGTAACCACGCCCCTGGACCCGCCCCTGAAATGCTACGTCCCGCCCCGAAAACGCTGCGCGGATCAGGCCCGCCCCCGACACGCCCCCCTCAGAAAACCCCGGGACTTACGCGAGTCCCGGGGCTCTGCGCGCGCCGGTAGGCCTATGTAAAATAGGTGCACCGGCGCGCAGGGCCCTGCTCGCGTAAATCCAGGCGGATTTACGCGAGCAGGGCTCTTAAAATCCGCCCCTTAGGGAAGAGTAACCAAATTATAGCTACATAATGCAAGGTTCCACATTAGGAGTCACCACTCAGGAAAAGGATCTAGGTGTCATCACTGAAAATATGTTGCCATGTTCTGCTCAGTGTATAGCAGCAGCAGCAGCAGCCAAGAAAGCAAATAGAATGCTAAGGATTATTAGGAAAAGAATGGAGAATAAAACAGAGAATATTATAATGCCTCTGTATCAGTCCATAGTGCGACCTCATCTTGAGTATTGTATGCAGTTCTGGTCACCACATCTCAAGGAAGATATAACAGAATTAGAAAAGATTTAGAGAAGACTGACCAGGATGATAAAGGGGATAGAGCAATTCTCCTATGAAGAAAGGCTAAAGAGGTTAGGAATCTTCAGCTTGGAGAAGAGATGGCTGAGGGGAGATATGATAGAGGTCTATAAAATAATGAGTGGAATGGAATGAATAAATGTTAATCAGTTGTTTACTCTTCCAAAATGTACAAAGACCAGGGACCACACAATTAAGTTACTAGGTAATACATTTAAAACTAATAAGAGAAATATTTTATAACTCAGCACATAATTAAGCTCTGAATTTCATTGCCAGAGGATGTGGTGAAAGCTATTAGTGTAGGTACTTTTAAAAAAGGTTTGCATAAATTCCTGGAGGAAAAGTCCATTAACCATTATTAAGGTAGAGTTGTAGAAATCCACTACTTATTTTTGGAATAAGCAGCTTGGAATCTATCTACCCTTTGGTATCCTGCCAGGTACTTGTGACCTGGCTTGGCCACTGTTGGAAACAGGATAGTGGGCTTGATGGACATTTGGTCTGACCAAGTATGGCAAGTCTTATGTTCTTATGACTGAACAGGATGTAAAAAAGGCAGCAAATTTGGCCATTAGATCCCATAACGCCTCAAGTGTAACTATCGCCAGGGTAGAAGGTAAGACAAAGGGCAGGGCAGCCCCCGGCTCCACATAAGACATAGCAACTCCTGCAGACAGAGAAGGGGGCACCTCCAAAGCACCCAACAAATGCTCCTCCCATAGCAGTACAGAACCGAGTCCCACAAAAACCAGGCCCTTACTTGCAACTCATGTCAAAACCTCAGAGCCATCCTGAAGAGCAGCTCCCTGCGATACAGGTACCTACACGATGACACCATCATCCAGTGCTGGGGGGGGGGGGGGGCTCCAAAGTGCCGGCTGTAGACAACCATCTAAAGGTCTAAGTACACCTCTTCTTTGGACGAACACGGAACTCCTCTACCAAGATCTTCGATGGGGACTTCCATAGGTTCTTCAACAGTAGGAACCACGAACTCTGTGATACAATGCTGATTGGAGAGACACAAGGGCTCAGCAGGGAGGAAATTCACCCTTCCCTTCCATTTTGAAGGCATCTGAAAGTGGTAACAGGGAAAAGACTACAACCATATAGGTCAGCCTGATCTGTGGAGTTCTCATGCTGCCATCTTGACTCCTCCCCCTTTGTTCCTAGATCCTTTTATTCTACCAGTAAAACAATCCTTTCTTATGTCGAATGGTACTCTTGCCAGTTGTAGCTTTTGAAAACTGCTACTCAAATAATTTGACTCCCTGTAGAAAGGTTCACATTAGGGTCTATTTCTTTGTTGAAGCTTCAATTAAGTGCTGTAGCATTTTCTTGCAAATGAGTTATTAGTGTTCACCTTTTATGATGAATAGTTAGGTATGTTTCAAAGTTTTGGCTCTCCTCTTGAGAACTGCCTTTAGATAATTTCTTGCTGTATAATCTGTACTGCAGAAAAGGTGGAGTTCATTTTGGTATTGAAGCCTATGGTCATTCCTAGTAATTTTTGAGTTCTGCTCATTCTGAAATTACCACAAGCGGGGATGTCATTGTGCATAGTTTTTCTCTTCCCACCCTGGCCCTCTATCCCCTTTAGAGAACTGTTGCCCTCTTAATTGTATTTTCTATAAGATAATAAAATAGTTTCGAAATTTTGATGTTTCTGGCTTCATTTTTAAGCTCAGCACTTCTTTTCTCATTCTCTGCCTTTATCTTTATTCCATTTTAAATCTGTTTTATTTCTCTCTGGGTTCCTCCCTCCTTTTCTATTTCAGCTTTTTGTTTCTTTTCTTAAGCATTGGGTATTTTAATACTTTTCTATTTTTTCTATCACTTGCTTATTTTTTTCTTTCTCCTCTTCCAGGGTTTCCTACCTGCTCTTGTTTAATCATTTCTCATCCTCTTTCTTCTACTACCTCTCCTCCATTTCTCATTTATTTATTTACAATATTTATATACCACCTATCAAATTTCTAAGTGGTTTATAATAGTACATACATAATATACATAAAAATATTTAAAAAATCACAATACAATAAATAAAATAAAATCAATACAATAAAATCAAACTAAAAGATTTAAATAGAGGAACCTTGAATCTACTCATTTAATTACCATCTGGGTGTCATTATATGCCTGGTTAAACAAAAAAGGGTAAATTTTTAAAAAAATGCACAGGCATCCATGTGCACGCGGTGTCATGAATGTGGCTATTTTATACCCTGTATGCATCAGCGTGCGTGTGCTATGAAATACGATATCCATGCGCGCCCAATTTTATAATCCGCCCTCATATGTGCAGGCAGATGTGTCTTGCGCGCAATGGGAGGGGATCTTAAACAAATACGCACGGCAACACAGGTAGGTCTTTCCCAGTTCCCACTCAATCCGCTCCAATCAAGGAGCGGACTGAGAGGGAACTTCCCTAACCCTATCCTTCCTTCCTTTTCCTCTTCCCCTCTCCTCCCCAACCCCAGATGCTGGCGTGCACTTCCCCGGTTCAGCGGCTAATGGCACTGTCGCGGCCCACCCCCTGCCTCACCCCTCCCTGCCTAGACTCCGCCCCTGCCTTCTCCTTTGGAGAGGCCTGGTACTTTGGCACGTAACAGGGCCCTTCCAAAAATGTGCGCAACGCGCACAAGGTACAGCCATGCGCATAATCCCCATTATTTACATGCATGGCCCTTTTAAAATTGGACCGAAACATTTTAATCAACTTCTGAAATCTAGCCAGAGAAGTTTCTTTCTTAATCTCTACTAGAAACTAGCTCCACCAGAGAGAGCCTTGTACAAACAATAAATGCTCACAGACAAATCTGACCAACTTAAAGGAAGGTACCTCTAATAAGAAAATGTGAAGCCGATCGCAAGGTTCTAAAAGGTCGGTACAGTTTTAAATCTGTATTGAAATTTTGCCCTTAAAAACAAAGATAAAATCCTGTATTTAATGCGCCAAACTATTGGCAATCAGTGAAGTAGTTTCAAGATCAGAGAGATATGTTGGCGTACAGCACAGCAGAATTCTGCACATATTGTAATGCTTTCAATGTAGTCAGCGGAAAACCAAGAAATAATGTTATAACAATCAATTGGTGTCATAATGAGAGAATGAATGAACTGTTTTCAGATTATCAACTATATAAAGATGTTTCCTTGCATTAGATGTAATTTATAATATGCAGTTCGTATCAACTGACCAATATGAGGACGTAACGATAATGTTGAGTCTATTAAAACTCCCAAATTCCATGCTTGGTTTACAGTTGGAAGACGAGTTCCATTTATATCCAGGCTAGGAGGAAGTCTAATCTCTAAAATTCTAGCAAGAAATAAAATGTCTGTCTTTTTCATATTCAAGGTTAGCTTATTATTTGTTAGCCAATGTTTTAAAATTAGGAGGATAGTCTTAATTTTTTCCGCTTCCTATCAATCTATATAAATAAAAATGTAAATGTTCGTTTGTTCAAAATCTTAAATCTCCGAAAGTTCTTCACCAATTGCTTTGAAATGTTGACACAACGTTGCAGTCGAATACGCGCATGTTTTTATATACCTATATTATATAGATGTCACACCTGTGACAGGTAAAAACATGCTTTTTTGGAAAAACAGTGCCATCTGTTGGACTTAAAAGCAACACACGCTATCTACAATATAAATGGGCTCTGACCGACGGACCGCAAATGCGCAGTAGAGAGCAGCTCTACCGCGCATGTGCGGACCATAGAGCTCTGCGCTACGTGCTGGGTGTCACAGAGGGGAGGAGGAAAGGGCAGACGAGTCGCCGCTCTGAGAAACAGCTCAGCCCGTTCCTCCGCCGCTGGGGAATGGGGGAGGGAATAGGGACTGCCGGACAGTTATAGGAGGAGAAAAGGGTAGAAGAGTCACCGAGCCAGTCTGTCCACCGCCGGGGAAGGGGGAGAGGGAGTTGGGACGGCCAGAGCAGAGCAAATGCAGTAGAAAGTGGCTGTGAAGAGATCACAAGCAGCTGCAGCCTGCAGCAGCCAAAGCGCAAAGATCTGAACAGAGGACAGCTCGCCCTCCTCCCCACCCCCTGAGTCCCGCAGATAAGGAGAAGCCAAGTATATATCCCACAACTGCCGGGGGGGGGGGGGGAGGCAGTGCTGTCAAGCCGCCCGTGGGTCTCAGCCACCATGGGAAGAGTATACATGGGCATCGCTCCACCCCCACTCCCGAAAATGAAAGCCAGAGCCCTGCTCCCTCCTCCCTCTCAATCCCCTGATCAGATTGCTTAAAGGCACAGGTCTCCCAGAAAGAGCAAAGTAAGCTAGGCAACGTGTCCCAAATCTGTTGCAGTGCCTGCCGCCTGCCCTTTGTGAGGGGGGGGGATGGATTATTTTTCTCACTCTCCCAGACACAACAGGCGTTGGGAACTTTGCAAGCTATTGCGAGTGCAGAGCAAAGACTTAGGTGGAGAGGGGACAAAAATATTGTCCGTTTTAACTGTGTGAGAGAGAAGTGTGTTAATGTGCGCTGAGGGCGAGTGTGAGTGCCAGAGAGAGAGGGAGACTACATGAGGGATTGTGTATGTGTGTGAGAGGGATTGGGCGTGCATGTATGAGGGACAGAGGGAGAGTGAATGTGCAAGAGAGAGAGAGAGGGAGGAAGCCTATGTAGGGGGCTGTATGAGAGAGAGATTCTCTACCCCCCCCCCCCCAGCTCTCCACTTATAGGTTAGAGTGGAAGGGGTTGAGAGTAGAGGGGAATGGGAGAGCAAAGGAGTTGGGGCCTGTAAGGATAGAGTGAAAGGGGTTTGAGCCTGTCCCTCCGCCACCGGGGAAGGGGGGATGGAGTTGGGATGGCAGGACCATTATGCCTCGCGAGATCCCCCTCGACCACCGCTGCAGCTTCTACCACCGCAACTGCCTCTGGCCCTTCGTGGTGCTGGGGGGGGGAGGGAGTGGAGCAGAGCAAAGACGTAGGAGGAGAGGGGACAAAAATCTCACCCATTTTAATGGGCTTAACAGCTTGTATTAAATATTTTACGATTCTATTTCAATTTTTCCGATTGCATTGTTAAATTGAATTTTCATAGATTTCGATTTATTTTCATTTTGATTTAATTATTTCGTGTGACATTGCGTTGGAATTGAGCTGTGTCGTTTACCATTCCGTTCATTTAGGGGCGGATTTTAAAAGGCGCGCGAATAGCCTACTTTTGTTTGCGCTCCAGGCGCAAACAAAAGTACACTGGATTTTAGTAGATACGCGCGGAGCTGCGCGTATCTGCTAAAAACCTGGATCGGCGCGCGCAAGGCTATGGATTTTGTATAGCCGGCGCGCGCCGAGCCGCGCAGCCTACCCCCGTTCCCTCCGAGGCCGCTCCGAAATCGGAGCGGCCTCGGAGGGAACTTTCCTTTGCCCTCCCCTCACCTTCCCCTCCCTTCCCCTACCTAACCCACCCGCCCGGCCCTGTCTAAACCCCCCCCCTTACCTTTGTCGGGGGATTTACGCCTCCCAGAGGGAGGCGTAAATCCCCGCGCGCGAGCGGGCCTCCTGCGCACCGGGCCGCAACCTGGGGGCGGGTACGGAGGGCGCGGCCACGCCCCCGGACCGCCCCGGGCCGTAGCCACGCCCCCATACCCGCCCCCAAAACGCTGCCGACACGCCCCCGAAACGCCGCGACGACTGGGCCCGCCCCCCGACACGCCCCCCTCGGAGAACCCCAGGACTTACGCGAGTCCCGGGGCTCTGCGCGCGCCAGGAGGCCTATGTAAAATAGGCTTCCCGGCGCGCAGGGCCCTGCTCGCGTAAATCCGCCCGGTTTTGGGCGGATTTACGCGAGCAAGGCTCTGAAAATCCGCCCCTTAGTGAGTATAGTTTATTTTTTTTCTTTTTTCATTCTTTTTCATTTCTAGAATTATGCGGTTTACATCTAGACACAGATTGCTTCTCACATGGACAATTATATGTTGCGTGTTCTAGAGTCGGCAAACCAGACAATCTCTATATCTGCACAGACAATGGAACAACAAAAAATATTGTATACCTACAAGCATTGTGAAATTAAACATATTTGAAACGTGCGCTTTCTGTTTTCTTTCTTTTCCATTTAACCAGACTGAGCCACAGCAACGCATGGCCGGGTACAGCTAGTCTTAATATAAAACTGTATATAATCCCCTCCCTCCTACATTATCTCCCTAAATTCTCTCCTGCCCAAACCAGGATCCTCTCCATCTCCTGCCATACTTGGTCTGTCTGACCCTTTATCTTCCATCTCCCCATTCTCTCATCCCCATCCCCACCTTTGCTCTCTCCTCCCCTTACTCTCTCTTTCTTTACCTTCTTCTTCTCTCATTTGTCCCCTCCCTTTACTTGCCCCTTTTCTTCCTATTCTTACTCTTGTCCCCCTAACTCTTGATCTGTGTTCTCTACACATACTCATCTGTATTTCTTCTTCTCTTGCTTTCTTTCCTCATTGCCCACACAGTCTCTCTCTCTTCTCCTTTATCCCCTTGATAAGTGCTGTGAGGGCCTAAGCAGCAGGAAGGTTTGATTCCCTCTTTTATTGTTGATTGGTTCTAGTTGTCAGAAGTAGCCAATCAAAGGCATAAAAAGGGGAAGCAGCTACAGCCTGAGAGATGCTTCTACCCCAGCTCCTCCGTGCCTTGGCTGACATCCTAATGCCCATACTCTCTTCTTCAAATATCACATAATTAAACAGACACGCTGGAGAGGGAATGATGATGTTTAAGACCCAGTGATCCTGAGTGATCTTCTGGAGACCTGGAGTTGGGTCTGTAAACCTGGAGTCTCCATGTCAAATCCGGAGAGATCTCAAGTATACCTGTGGAATGAAATGTGCTATATGATAAAGCTAGAAGCTCATATTAAAAACTGGATGAGACAAGAGGTGATATGGTTATAAAAAGGAAATACTGGAAGTTGGCAATGAGGAGATTTTAAAGTACTCCTAGCCAGGCCAATTCCCCTACCTTTTATTTTAAGACATAACTATAAAGCTATCCTTTCTAGTAAAGCTGGCACATTGGTATATTTTGTGTATATTATAGATAGCTGAAAGCTTAAAAGTTCTATCTTTATCATCAGAGAAAATAATTGTTTCATAAAATCTCTCTTGAACTTTCTTGTTACTCTCTGAAATAATACCACTTTCACTAATGCAAGAATATATTTTAAGAAGATAACTTGAAAATATGCACATCTGCACCCATATATGCGTGTGTATGGGTGCGTGAAAATCTATTCCTGTATATATGATATATGTAGATTATAAAATACACCCTGCAACATGTGCTTGCATATAAAAAAGAACATACAAATACATATTGCACTTATCTGGATAAGATTCGACTTGTCTGGCTAAGTTGTGGCACGCAGCCAGCTAAGTCAGACAAACAGATAAGTCTGCAAAGCACTACTTATCCAGCTAAGCCAGACTGGTGGATAAGTAGTGCTTTTTAGACTTATATGGCTATCTGACTTACCTGGATAAGAAGTGTTTTAAGACTTATTTGGATAAGTAAACAACTTTGCTGCTACTTAGTCGGATAAGTCAGAACTTGTCTGGATAAGTGGCGCTTTCAAAATTTAGGTACATACATTGGAATTTATCTGGATAACTAGTATGCAACTGCTAAACTTGCATATTTTTACATCTAACTTTTAAAATATACATGTGGAGATTTTACCTACATAATTTACATGCATTTATAACCCCGCCCATGGCTGGGAAATTTTATAACATGCGTGTGGCAATGAAACTACCAGTTTTACCAATTAGTTTACCAGTTCGCCCAGTCCATCTGGAGGTCATCAAGACCCTCCTGGCACTTCAGCCTTAATCTCACCTTCTCAACCAGACCCCGCACTCGGTCAGTATTTCATTGCTAAGTCGTTCACTATCACTCACTCCAGATATAAAGCAGATATAAATATATGCATGTAAGTTGACAAATTTGCATGCAGAAATTGCTTATAAAATAGCAACTTACTCGCAAAAATGTTGACCCACCCCCACCCCTGGCCTGCCTCTTTTTTACACAACGCAAATTTACTTGCATACCCTAACTTACACATGTATTTTGAGAGATATACTCATAAATATGCTATTAAATATTTATATATGCTATCTACATGTGTATGTGTTGATTTTTACACCTTTTAAGTTTCAAAAATTTGATGCTGCTGCTATTTTTTAAAATCCTATGAAAATACTTTGTTATCCTTCCTAAGCATACAGCATCTGGAATGGTCTATTATTTTCTGTTGGAAGCAGACATTCATTCACTTTTTTTCATTTAGATTCAAGAACTGAAATTCCTGGTTCATGGGATGATACGATAACATCCTCTCTAGAAGAAATTGGAGAGGCCATAGTCCAAGAAAGCTGGGAATCAACCGAACTAAGGAGATTGAATAATGCTAGAACACCTGGTAGGCACATAAACCTTATTTTTAAAAGTTTCTTTTTATCATCTATATTATTTGAATGTAAAACTAATTGGAATGAATATTGGTCTTCTTGTAAGTTCTTATGTTTTAAATTTTTCTTTGATAATAAACAGCCTCATTAGTCACTTGAATCATGTGACATCAAAAGGAACGTTTAGAATGGTGCTTCTCAACTGGTATGATATGGAAAAGTCATTCCTGTACTACAGTAGTAGCTGCTATGACACAATCCCTTTCTCCTCACAGGACTGGTATGGGGCATCGGCACAGCAAAACATCATCATTTAGTATAGATGCTGGGTGGCGGAAGAGAAAGGGAGATGCTGGTACTAGGCTGAGGTTGTGGGAAACAGAGGGAATTCTGGGCAAAGGGTTGGTGGGTGGGAGTGAGAGAGGGGAAGGCTACTAGGCACAGTGACATCACCATGAGAGGAGGGTTAGTAAGGAGTGGCAACTACCCCCCAAGTTGTGTCCCCTTTCTGCCTCCTTCATCACACACACACAAACGTTTTGGAACACACTTGCCAGCCATGCTGACATCATGGGAGGAGGGGTAGTAAGGAGTGGCAACTACCCCCCAAAATGAGTTGTGCCCCCTTTCTGCCTCCCCCATCACACACAAAAGTTTTGGAGCACACTTCCAGCCACGCTTTGACCCAACTTTCTCACCACTACCTCCTCTCTCCGTCACCCAGCATTTCTAACCCATTCTGCAGCCAGTGCCTTTCACTCTTGCACAATTTGCAGGTCAGCTGTTTCAACTGTGCAGTGTTCTGAATATCTTCAGAGCACCATATAGTTAAAACTACTGATTTTTATAGTTTGAAAAGCACCAGAGGGAGCAGATTAACTGAACTGGAAAGCTAGTGCCACTTTCCTGCTGGCTTGGACTGGACTATAGGGGAAGCAAGAGAGAGAAGATACAGGAAGCAGATTGGGAGGAATAGCAGTGACTTAGGAATTTAGGGGAAGAGTAGGGACACAAGTTGCATTGAAGATTTGGTGGAAGTTTGCGGCCTCAGATGGTGTATGTGGATTGTGCAGGAGAAGGAAACACAGGGAATGGCAGAAAGCAGGGACTCCAGAATTTGATGATGACTTGGAATGAAGATCAATAGAAATTAAGCAATTTGGTAGAGAGTATAAGTGTAGTTGTGTTAGATGGCCTGCAATTATGAGAAGGGATGCAGAAGGTCGGGGAGAGGTCAGTCGTGGAAAGGACCTGGAGGGCTGGTGACGGCAGAAGAGGTAGCTGAAATAGATGAAGACTCAGGAAAGGTTGATTGTAGAGGGTGAAAACAGGGGACTAGGCAATTGAAGAAAAACAAGGAATAAGAGACTGGAAGGTGTGCAAGAGAAGGGATTTTGGAAGGGGTGAGAGTGGGAAGTGCAAATCTGGTAAATAAAGGAGGTGTTAATGCTCCTCCGGTGAGGTCTGACCTGGAATACTGTGTTTAGTTCTGGAGATCGTATCTTAAAAAGGATAGACAGGATGGAAGCAGTTCAAGAAAAGTAACCAAAATGGTATGGAGTCTGCACCAAAAGATTTTTGAGATTAGACTGAAGGACCTAAACGTGTGTACCCTGGATATATACAGATGTGAGCCTTTGGACTGTGGCATGGTTATAGCCTTTCAGGTGAACTTACTAGGTCCATGCAAATAGTTGGTGGACTCGCTCCTACTAGGACTGGTTCTAGGGCTTCACTTATACTGGCCCTGTTCCCAGCAGGTTGAGCCTTTGAGTTTCAGGAGCTGTTACTGCACCGGACGAGAATGTGGACCCCTTACCCGATGTGAGGTTGGCACAACCTGAGAGGGTGAACCCCTGCAGGTCCCCACCATTGGAAGGCGAGGCCGGGCTGGTAGAGAGGGCTGGCTGGAGCTTCGCCAATACCAACCCCGTTCCCCGCAGGTTGAGCCCTTGAGTTCGGGGGCCGGCTGGTCTTAGGTGGGCCCCTGTGAAGAGAGTGGTAAGCGTCAGCAGAATCATCCAAGATCAGTCCAAGATCAGAAGCCAGAGGGTCGCCGATAGCCAGTCCGAAGTCAGAAGCAGAGGATCGCTGATAGCCAGAAGCCAGAGAGTCGCCGATAGCCAGTCCAGAGTCAGAAACCAGAGGGTCGCCGAAAGCCAGTCCGAGGTCGAAGCCAGGAAAGCCGTCCGCAGGAGACCAAGAATGGGAGTGGAGCGGGAAGAAGGCGCGGAAGGCAGGTACAGGACTCTGGAGGCAGGAACAGACTCAGGAATCAGAAACAGGAAACCGGAACAGGACTCAGGACTCAGGATACCACCGAAGCCAGAAGGACTTCACCAAAGCAAAGCAGACTCGTTGCCAAGTCACTGAATGTCCAGGGAAGCTTCCTTAAATAGCAGGTGAGGCCTGATGTCAGCTACGAGCCGTGCCAGGTTTTCCCGCAGCGGCCCCTAAGAGGCGGGACCTCGGTGCGCATGTGAGCTAGGGGAGGCCTGGAGAAGTTGGGGCAGGCGACGTCCCAGCTCCTCTTGCGAGCAGGATGGCCCGGGGAGCAACGGCAGCAGCCTGCTGCTGCAGCACGGCATGCTGAGGAGGCCCGCGCGAATGGACCGCGGGTAAGGCACGGCGCCTGCAGCCCGTTAGTGCCAGTGGCACTAACAGTACCCCTCCTTCTAGGCCTCCTCCCAGGAAGTCCAGGCTTTAGTGGATGAGTGGCATGGAACTGCTCAATGAGGATCATGTCCAGAATATTGGACGATGGTTCCTAGGAGTTTTCTTTGGGCCCGAAACCCTACTAGGAGAGGAGGTATTCCTAGCGTTGCCCATGTTTTCTGACATCCAGGACATCGTGGACTTGGTACTTGATGTCTTCGTCGGAGGTAAGGTGTTGTGGTTCTGATGGTTTGCTGTACGGCCAAGACAATACCAGGGGTTTGAGGAGGGATACATTGAAGGAGTTATGAATTTTGAGAGCTGGAGGCTACCGGAGCTAATAGGAAACTGCGCCCAAAGCGGCGTAGCACCACAAAGGGCCCAATGTAGCGGGGGGGGGGGGGGGGGGCTAACCGCATGGAAGGAAGTTTCAGTCGGATGTACCATGTGCTGAGCCATACTCTCACCTGGCTTGAATTGCGGGCTGGATTTTTAGTGGGCATCGGCGAATCTCTTCGCGATCTGGCCTGCCTTGTTCAGTATTTGTCGAGTGAGGGTCCAGAGTTGATGGAGTTCCTTCGCAGTTAACTGAGCCACTGTTGAGGGTACCATAATGGGCAATGGTAGCGGCAGAAGCAGTTGTTTGCTGTAGACCAGCTGGAATGGGGATGACTCGGTTGCGGACGATGGGTGGGAGTTGAGGGCAAATTCCGCCCAAGGGAGTAGTTCCACCCAGTCATCTTGCTTGATGTTGATTCGTTCTTTCGGCCAAGTCGTTGGTTTGGGGGTGATAGGCAGTGGTGAATTGGAGGGAAATGTCGAACTTCCTGCATAACGATCTCCAATATTTGGCAGTAAATTGTGATCCTCAATCGGAAAGTATGTACTAGGGAAGGCCATGTAGCCAGAAGACATGGTGAATGAACAGCCTAGCTAACTGAGGAGCAGATGGCAGAGCAGGCAGGGCAACAAAGTGGGCCATTTTAGAAAATCAATCTACTATCACCCAGATGGTGGTGTTACCCTTAGACAGAGGGAGGTCGATGATAAAATCAGTTGAAAAGTGGGTCCAGGGTTTCTTAGTAGCAGGCAGCGGGTAGAGCAGCTCCCACAGTCAACCGGTGGGGGTTCTTCTGTTGCGTGCAGGTATGGCAAGATTCAACATATGTTCGTACGTCCTTTTTCATGGTGATCCACCAATAGTATCTCTGGAGGAGTGTCAAGGTCCAAAAATGACCAGGATGGCCAGCGATCCGCAAGTCATGGGCCCAGTGGAGGATTTTGTTTCGGAGCCTGAGAGGGACCATTGTTTTCCCTGGTGGGATTGGCGTCATGGCGGCCATGAGAATTCTAGTAGGTTCGATGATATGTTGGGGGGTTCAGGTTTGTCTTCGATGTCGAAGGAGCGAGAGAGGGCACCCGCTCGCAGGTGTTTACAGGCCGGCCGGTAGCGGAGCACAAAATTGAACCGTGTAAAAAAAAGTGACCAGTGGGCTTGCCGAGGATTAAGGCATTGAGCTCGATGCAAATATTCTATGGTCCAAGTAGACGGAAATCTGGTGTTGAGCCCCCTCCAACCATGGGCGCCATTCTTCAAATGCCATTTTGATGGCTAGCAACTCTTTATCACCGATGGTATAATTCCGTTGTGCCGGGGAGAACTGCCTTGAGAAGAAGGAGCATGGGTGAGCGTATTGCTAGTGGAGTACTGACTTAGGAAGGCTCCCACCCCTTCAGAGGAGGCGTCAACTTCTACAATGAAAGGCCACCTGGGGTTGGGATGGCGAAGGCACAGTTCACGGAGGAATGCAGCTTTTAGGTTGAGAAAAGCCGTAACCGCCTCAGGTGACCACTGTCTGGGGTTGGAGCCTTTACAGGTAAGGGCGGTAAGCGGGGACACCAATATGGAGTAGTTCCGGATAAAGGATCTGTAGTAGTTTGCGAAACCTAAGAACCTTTGTAATGGTCGGAGACCTGTAGGCTGGGGCCAATCACGGATGGCTTTGAGTTTCCCAGGGTCCATGTGGAACCCCAGACTGGATAGCACATATCCCAGGAAGGCACGGTTTCCTTCTCAAACGAGCATTTCTCGAGTTTTGCATAGAATTGGTTCTCACGCAATTGCTATAGAAAACGGGTGACATCCCCGCAGTGTGTTTGCAAATCTTTGGAAAAGACCAATATGTCATCTAGATAGATTATGACACAGTAATATAACATGTCCCGAAATACCTCGTTCATCATATTCTGGAAGATGGTGGGGGCGTTGCAGAGTCCAAAAGGCATCACGAGATGTTCGTAATGCCCGTCTCGCGTATTAAACGCCGTCTTGCATTCGTCTCCCTCTTTAATTAGAATTAGGTTGTATGTGCCCCTGGGGTCGAGTTTTGAGAATATCTTAGCTCCCTGGAGCCGGTCAAAGAGCTCAGAAATAAGCGGTAGAGGGTAGCGATCCTTGAGGGTTATGGAGTTCAAACCTCGGTAGTTGATGCATGGTCGGAGGCTACCATCCTTCTTTGCGACGAAAAAGAATCCTGCCCCCACTGAAGATTTAGATGAAGCCCTTGTTGAGGTTTTCGTGGATGTATTCCGCCATGGCTCTTGTCTCAGTGTGGGATAACGGGTAGGTATGCCCGCGAGGTGCCTCCGAATTAGGTTGCAAGTTGATAGCACAGTTGAAGGTGCGGTGAGGAGGCAGGATATCTGTGGTATCTTTTGGAGAATACATCCACAACTGTGGTGTACTGAGGCAGTAGACCAGGTAAGTGGGTTGTCACGGTGGCGCAGCAGAGGGGTGTGACTGGTTCTAAGCATCTGGAGTGGCATGCGGGGCCCCAGCTGCAGAGCTGCATTGTGGACCAGTCGAAACAGAGAGTGCTTCCAGAGCCAGGGTAGCCCTAGCACTATAGGGTGTATGGAGCGATCCAAGACATAAAAAGAGAGAAGCTTGACATGGAGCATCCCGGTTCGGACAGTAAGCTGGTCGGTGGAGAAGGTCACCATCCGGGCAAAGGATCGCCTTGAATGGAGGAGAGAGCTGCGGTGTCCAACCGCCGGTTTAAATTCTCCATCGCTGAGGCGAGCATCTCCAGGGCCTTCTGTTGCTCAAGAATCCTTTGAGCTAGGCCCGGAATGCTTGGAGGGCTGAGTTCTCTGCCAGGTCCATGTTCTTGGCAATCTGTTTCGGCACCGGAAGAAGCGTGCACCCCTTGCCTGAGGTGAGGTTGGCACAACCTGAGAGGGCGAACCCCTGCAGGTCCCCACCATCGGAAAGCGAGGCCAGGCTGGAGCAGAAGGCTGGCTGGAGCTTCGCCAATACCAACCCCCTTCTCCGCAGGTTGAGCCCTTGGGTTCGGGGGCTGGCTGGTCTTAGGTGGACACCTGTGAAGAGAGTGGTAAGCGTCAGCAGAATCATCCAAGATCAGTCCAAGATCAAAAGCCCAAGGGTCGCCGATAGCCAGTCCAGAGTCAGAAGCCAGAGGGTCACCGAAAGCCAGTCCGAGGTCGAAGCCAGAAAATCCATCCGCAGGAGACCAAGGATGGGAGCTGGAGTGGGAAGAAGGCGTGGAAGGCAGGAACAGGACTCTGGAGGCAGGAACGGACTCAGGAATTAGGAACAGGAAACCAGAACAGGAATCAGGATACCACCGAAACCAGAAGGACTTCACCAAAGCAAAGCAGACTCGTTGCCAATTCATTGAATGTCCAGGGAAGCCTCCTTAAATAGCAGGTGAGGCCTGACATCAGCTAGGGTCCGGGCCAGGTTTTCCCGCCATGGCCCCTTTAAAAGGTGGGGCCTCGGCACGCGCAAGCTAGGGGAGGCCCAGAGGAACTGGGACCAGCGACGTCCCAGCTCCTTATGC
The DNA here is from genome assembly GCF_901001135.1 of Rhinatrema bivittatum. Lineage (NCBI taxonomy): Eukaryota > Metazoa > Chordata > Amphibia > Gymnophiona > Rhinatrematidae > Rhinatrema > Rhinatrema bivittatum. The sequence goes on from NC_042617.1 coordinate 191,366,634, forward strand.
ATGCAGGACGGCCCGGGGAGCGATGGCAGTGGCCTGCTGCAGCAGCGTGGCACGCTGGGAGGCTTAAGCGAACAGACCGCAGGTAAGGCACGGCATCCACAGCCCGTTAGGGCCAGCGGTACTAACAGGAGCCTGCAAGGCTTAGGAGGGAGTCCTGTTTGGAGTGGTAAGACAAAGTCAAGTAGCAGGCAGAGGTCAGGACAGGCAGCAATTAAACAGAATCAAAGTCCAAGCCAAGGTCAGGGCAGGTGACAAGCAAACTATGTCCAGGTCCAGGTCTGGGCCAAGGTTGGGGCAGACAGCAAATAAACATGTCAAGTTCCAAGCTGGGTTCGGGGCAGGAAGCAGTCCAACCGAGTAATTAGAATCGAAAGTCAGGGTCATAACCAGAAGTCAGGCAGTAATAGTCAGACAATACATGGCCCGGGGGTCATAAGAACATAAGAACATAAGAAATTGCCATGCTGGGTCAGACCAAGGGTCCATCAAGCCCAGTATCCTGTTTCCAACAGAGGCCAAACCAGGCCACAAGAATCTGGCAATTACCCAAATACTAAGAAGATCCCATGCTATTGGGATGCACTAACCACATCATTTGGCAACAAATTCCAGAGCTTTATTGTGCGTTGAGTGAAAAAGAATTTTCTCCGATTAGTCTTAAATGTGCTACTTGCTAACTTCATGGAATGCCCCCTAGTCCTTCTATTATTCGAAAGTATAAATAACCGAGACACATCTACTCGTTCAAGACCTCTCATGATCTTAAAGACCTTTTTCATATTCCCCCCTCAGCTATCTCTTTTCCAAGCTGAACAGCCCAAACCTCTTCAGCTTTTCCTCATAGGGGAGCTGTTCCATCCCCTTTATCATTTTGGTTGCCCTTCTCTGTACCTTCTCCATCGCAATTATATCTTTTTTGAGATGTGGCGACCAGAATTGTACACAGTATTCAAGGTGTGGTCTCACCATGGAGTGATATAGAGGCATTATGACATTTTCCGTTCTATTAACCATTCCCTTCCTAATAATTCCTAACATTCTGTTTGCTTTTTTGACTGCTGCAGCACACTATGCTGACGATTTTAAAGTATTATCCACTATGATGCCTAGATCTTTTTCCTGGGTGGTAGCTCCTAATATGGAACCTAACATCGTGTAACTACAGCATGGGTTATTTTTCTCTATATGCAACACCTTGCACTTGTCCACATTAAATTTCATCTGCCATTTGGATGCCCAATCTTCCAGTCTTGCAAGGTCCTCCTGTAATGTATCACAGTCTGCTTGTGATTTAACTACTCTGAACAATTTTGTATCATCTGCAAATTTGATAACCTCACTCGTCGTATTCTTTTCCAGATCATTTATATATATATTGAAAAGCACCGGTCCAAGTACAGATCCCTGAGGCACTCCACTGTTTACCCTTTTCCACTGAGAATATTGACCATTTAATCTTACTCTCTGTTTCCTGTCTTTTAACCAGTTTGTAATCCACGAAAGGACATCGCCTCCTATCCCATGACTTTTTAGTTTTCGTAGAAGCCTCTCATGAGGGACTTTGTCAAATGCCTTCTGAAAATCCAAATACACTACATCTACCGGTTCACCTTTATCCACATGTTTATTAAGCCCTTCAAAAAAATGAAGCAGATTTGTTAGGCAAGACTTCCCTTGGGTAAATCCATGTTGACTGTGTTCCATTAAATCATGTCTTTCTATATCCTCTATGATTTTGATCTTGAGAATAGTTTCCACTATTTTTCCTGGCACTGAAGTCAGGCTCACTGGTCTATAGTTACCCGGATCGCCCCTGGAGCCTTTTTTAAAGATTGGGGTTACATTGGCCACCCTCCAGTCTTCAGGTACAATGGATGATTTTAATGATAGGTTACAAATTTTAACTAATAGATCAGAAATTTCATTTTTTAGTTCCTTCAATACCCTAGGATGCATACCATCCGGTCCAGGTGATTTGCTACTCTTTATTTTGTCAATCTGGCCTACTACATCTTCCAGGTTCACAGTGATTTCATTCAGTTTGTCTGACTCATCACCGCTGAAAACCATCTCCGGAACTGGTATCTCCCCAACATCCTCATTAGTAAACACGGAAGCAAAGAATTAATTTAGTCTTTCTGCAATGGCCTTATCTTCCCTAAGAGCCCCTTTAAGCCCTCAGTCATCTAATGGTCCAACCGACTCCTTCACAGGTTTCTTGCTTTGGATATATTTTTAAAAGTTTTTATTATGAGTTTTTGCCTCTATGGCCAACTTCATCTCAAATTCTCTCTTCGCTTGTCTTATCAATGTTTTACACTTAACTTGACAATGCTTATGTTTTATCCTATTTTCTTCAGATGGATCCTTCTTCCAATTTTTGAAGGATTTTTTTTGGCTGAAATAGCCTCTTTCACCTCACCCTTTAACCATGACGGTAATCGTTTTGCCTTCCTTCCACCTTTCTTAATGCATGGAATACATATGGACCGCGCCTCTAGGATTGTATTTTTAAACAATGTCCAAGCCGGTTGAACAGAACAAAGTAGGCAACAACTAGGCAGAATAGATAGGGTATAGCAAGGCAGATGAGGCAAGGGAACAGTAAGGCAGGGAAATGAACAAGGAGGCTGGACAAAGAAGGCAAGACAAGGGAAAAGGCACATGAGAAAAAGTAACATGCTCTGCAACACAAGAGGGCCTGATGCTGTGGAATGGAGAGGAATGCAGCTGGGATTTACATTCCCAGTTGCATAACATCATTGGGAGGTGCCGCCACCAGGCTTTCCCACCATGGGACCTTTATAGCCTAGCACAAGTGCGGGCCTAGGAGTCCAGACCAGTGGGTCGGCAGGAGGCAGGCGATGGCGGCATCCTTGCTACATTGAGGCTCAAGGGTGTGCCAAGCAAGTGAGACTGGTTGCAGGTATGACCATGACCGGCCAAGCATAACAGTACCCCACTTCCTAAGCCTCCTCCCCAAAGTCCTAACTTAGGCTTGCATGGAAAGCAGCGGTGAAACTCTCAGGCAAGGTGGGGTTCTTGGACATCTGATGCTGATACCCATGAATTTTCTTCAGGCCCATAACCTTTCCAGGTGACGATGTACTGGAACTTATTATGAATACGCTTGGCATCGAGGGTCTCCCGACCTCGTAATCTGCGCCCTCCTCTGATATCACCTCCATTGGTCTACGAGGGAGCTTTAAGGGCCAAGATGGAAATAGAGGTTTGAGGAGAGATACGTGGAATTCGTTGTGGATCTTAAGGACAGGTAGTAGCTTTAATTGATATGCCATAGGTCCATTCTGTTGATTAATGGGAAATGAACCAATGAAGCGAGGTGCAAACTTGGTGGAGGGACATTTTAATCACACATTGCAGGTACTAAGCCATACCAAGTTCCGAGTCTGAGGAGAGGTGTTAGCCAGCGCCTTTTGATGGCTTACTTCTTGTAATTTTCAGCAGTGAGGAGTTGGTGGGGTCATTTGCCACAATTTCCTGAGGTCCTGTGCCACAACATCAGCTGAGGGATACGGAAATGATATTGGTTTAGGAAGGGGAACCCGAGGGTGCCTGCCATACAGGATCTGGAGGAGAGATTACTGCATGGAGTCTCCAATGCGATTATTGTGGCAGAATTCCACCTACGAGAAGAGAGCTGCTTAGTCGACCTGCCGCTCATTGACATAGGCCCTTAGGAATCCCTTGAGGGTTTGGTTCATTCTTTCTATCTGCTACTTTGTGGATTGTACACTGAGGAATGGTCCAATGAGATTTCAAACTTTTTGTGTAGGCTTCTCCAGAATTTGACCGTAAACTGCACTCCACGATCGGAGAAGATGTGTTCAGGCAAGCCATGAAGGCAAAAAATATGCAGGAAAAAGAGGAGCTAGTTCCAGAGCTGAAAGAAGTCTGGGAAGTGGTATAAAGTGAGCCATTTTTGAAAACCAGTCTACCACGACCCAGATGGAGGTGCAGCTATTGGTAGGAGAAACGTTGGTGATAAAGTCTATAGTCACATGGGTCCAATGTTTTTCAGGCACTGGCAATAGCTGTAACAGCCCCCAAGGGTGAGCATGGGAGCTCTTAATCAACTACACAATTGGGACAGGACTCCACAAAGTGCTGCATATCACGCATTGCTCGAGGCCACCAATAGTGGCAAAAAAGCAATTCCATTGTTTTGGTGATCCCAGGGTGGCCTGCCAGGCAAGACTCATGGGCCAATTTCAATACTTTCTCCCGCAGACGTTTGGGTACCACCATCTTTCCTGGTGGTACAGATACTGCTGTGGTGATCACAATTATTGCTGGATCAATGATATGGTGAGGCAGTTCAGTGGAGTTTCTGTCTTGAAGGACCGCAAAAAGGTATCAGCCTGCTGGTTCTTCTCTGCCAGTCAGTATTGGAGTTCAAAGTCAAAGCAGTTAAAAAATAGAGACCATTCGGCCTGGCATAGATCCATGAAGATCGTGATGGGGTGTCTAGCCCCCTCCAGGAGATGGCACCACTCCTCCAGTGCCAACTTCTCTGTTCCTTATGGTATAATTCCCATCTGTGGGTGTGAATTTCTAAGAAAAGAAAAAGCAAGGCATAAACCTTCCCACAGCAATCATTGTGCAATAGTTTTGGCAAACAGGATAGTTCTGCCAAGAATGGGAGCTCTGGAAGTGTAAACTGAACATAGTTTATACTTCCAACACTGCCTATTAGAGGCAGCACTGGAGTTGCCAGGAGCAGGTGAGTTTTAGCCACTGGGTGAGAGGGTCTGGGAGATGGGATGGGGGGCTAACTTTGTTTTAAACTGCGGGAGGGAGCTTTCAAAGATCGGGAGAGTGAGAGGGGGTTGCGACTCATGATTGAAAATTAAAAAATGGAACAGGGGAAAGTTGGGGAGGGAGGGAAACAGCCCAGAAATTTGTGAGATTTCGAGATTATTGGGAGAGACAAAGCAATTTATAGAGATAGCTGAGGGCTGCGGGCCCTTGGATATCTTTCTTTTGCATGCTGACAATGATAGTGTTACTTACCCGGATATCTTTTAAAGATATCTGGACAAGTAGCAAGTTATCTGGCCATACAGGATCGGATAACTTTAGTCCTTCTCTAAAACTGGTCTAAAGTTATCTGGATTACCTAGTCCAATATACCCAATATTGGGCTAGGTTAGCCGGATAGCTCAGCCCCTTCAATGCCTCTTTTGTATCTGGCTATAATTTAGTTGGTTAAGTGGCTGAATATACCACATTTGCTATTTAAACAGATGACATCTGAGTTATCCTTCTAAATAGCTTTTGAATATGGACACCCAAATAAATAAATAAAGGAATAGGGTTCTGTTTGTTTTGGATTGCCAATTCATTTCAAATGAATGCACATCCCTACTGGGCAAGTTTCTACATTGGTCCACGAGGGAGACTATCTTGCTGGCAAGGTCAACTCTGGGAAATACCCTGTTTCATCTGGAATGAGTTTCTGCAGCATTATAGGTTAAAACTGGGACTCAGATTCTGCACTGGATCCTGCTCCCTTTTTTGAAGATTCCCCTAAAGCCTTAGTGTTTTTCACATGTGTGGGTGAGATCCCTCAGGAAGGACTTCTGTCTGTTCTGGAGGTGCTCCTGGAAGAATGTCCTAGGATCCCCTGAAAAAATTACTTTATAAGAAATATAAAAAGGCCATGTCTTTCAACGTTGTCTTTATTGTGCATATTAAAGCAAATACACTGCAGTCAGTCAAGTAACAAATATTAATTTTCCCTAGAGAAGTCACTGATAATAGACAAACTCAAGAAAAAACTCAAAAACATTAATGGCCCAGAGATGTAATGACAACAGCTCCTCATTGGAGTGAGGTAAAAGGCAATGATGTAACCTATTTAAACTGAATGAATCACATGCTTATGAGCATATGCTAAAAAAAAGAGACCAAATATCCAAGAATTTTGTTACTTCATCCCACACTTGGAACCATCAGTCTAAACTTGAGTGGATTATGTAGGCCACAGCACAAAGAATTTATGTTCACATAAATTATTTAGAGGTCAATATTCTGAAAGCTAGCAAATAGACAACTTATCTGACTGAAATAAGCTGAATAACTTATCCCAGATATACAGTGGTCTGAACGTCCCCACTAAATATACTATCCTAAAGTTATCCTGCTATCTTTAGCTGTGTAATGTTCAAATCTAACTGGTTATGTTTTTGTCTCATGGCAAAATCATGCAGCATGGGGCTGCCATCGCCTTAAAGGGCTACTCAAAACCCCCCAAAAAAGTAGCCAAAGTGGTCAGCCATGTGTGGTGGCCTCACCCCAGATCTGCTATTCGAGGCAGCCCTGACAATCTAATTAAAAAAATAGTAGTCGGTGGTCGCATGACGATGACCCCCCCTCCAGCCTAATCATCATGTAAGCCAAAGGTTCTTCCCCCCCCCCAAGCTCCCATTCAAATACAAAATTGACCATAGATACCTTTCCCAGGCCTGACCCCTCCCCCAACCCAAAAATTAAGAAAAGACCTCATTGGTCTATAGTAGTACTTCCCTTCCTCTCCCACTGGACCCTCCAAGTATTAAAGACCTGTTGGTTTCTAGTGTGAGGCTCACCTCCGCACCCCATACCTCAAAATTTAGAAATTTCTCAAATGAAATGGCCCGGGATGTCATCCTAGCCCCAGACCCAGTCAGCACCATTATGAAAAATCTGAACTTTCATGTTCATTGGCCCACTGAATATTCACCTCATGATTAATGGTCTCAGCAATGTGTTCTTATGTGGTAACCCTCCTATTTAGGATCTTTTGTATTGAGCACAGAATGCAAGCCTTAGGCCACAAATTCTACACTGCCGTGATAAAACTGGAGTAACAATAATTAGGATAAACTAATCTACAATATAAAATACAAAGAAGAAAGCTTCTTAACTTGCACAACTAATTGATTGTTCATTCATTTTTTATTTTCAATCACAAAATTATGATGAATGTTCGAAGGTTTTTTTGGTATTCTCATTTATTTATAGGTACAGAAGAGAATGCTACTGTCACAGAAACTCTACATAAGCTGTGGATGATAATTGAGTCAAATTCTGAATACAATGGTATTATTCTCTTGAGGTAAGTGCCTTTGTGATATAAAAATTGGCAAATTGACATTGACAAAATAAATTCTGGTTTTGTAAGATAATTTCTGAACTCATTATTTATTAGTAGTTTAGCTTTTCTGTAAAGCCAGGAAAAATGTTTTAGTATTCAGCATGCTAATTGCAGGTGGCAAGTAGATGTGGTGCTGTGATCACACCACTCAAAATAATTTCAGAGACAGGAAGAAGCAAATCTGCTCTCCTAGCATAACCACAAGAGCTCTCATTCTTGTAATGTGCTCTTAAGGAATAATACTCATTGAGTTTCTTTGTCTCTGAAGCATGGAGAAAAGTAAATGGACCAAGGATCCACTAATCAATATGGCTGTCCTTAGACAGGGAGCCCTAGAAGCAACCCCCCTCATATGTTACAACTTTGAGTAAGCATGAACTATATGGGGACTGGTATTCCAATGCTGTTCTCGTGATGCTAAATTGTTGGTCCTCCATGGTTCAGTTTTACTCAGGCTAGTTGCATAGAGTCAAGGCTTCAGAAGCATTGGAGTAATGGGGAAAGAAGGGGATCAGAAACAATGAGATAGAAGAGAGAAGGGAAGTGGATGGATGTAATAAGACTTGTGAATTTCTATATACTTTATAAATTATGCCAAGAATCAGACAGTCAGTACAAACATTCCTGTTTGAGTCCAATAATTATGTATTAATCTATTATGCTAACTGTAGATTTACAATTGTTCATCATTTAGCAATAGAATCTCACCACACAAAATTGTCTAGACAATAACTTTTAAACAGGCGCGTGGACACACATGTGCACGGATTTGCTGGCTCGCAACAAGAGACGTGGCTGTTTTATAACATACATGCGTATATGCGCACATGGTATAAAATAGGCTGAACATACGCAAATGTGTGCCTGATTTTAAGAAGGCATGCAGCTATGAGCGCAAATGCCGCTTCTATCTCAGAAGAGGATCACAAGCTCTCAAAACTTTCAATACAGTGGGAGCATTGAGAGGAGCAGATCATCTTGCTGGTGGCTGAATAGGATTGGTAAGTATTGCATTAGGAAATCTTAGGACTTAAAACGTATGGGGAAAAGTGAAATAATGGGGTATATTCTGTAGAATTTGTATGTGTCTAAGATAATAAGCAAGTCAGAGGAAGTTAATTCTAGTGTCTGTCTTACCCTCCCTCCCACTCACCACTAGCTTATCCTTTGATTTATAGGCAAGAGACAGTTTCTTATTTTAAAAAAATCAGTAAGGCTCTCATCTAAATCACAGTATTGCACCAGCCATTATTGAGAGTTTAATCATCCCCTTGTAGGGATTAATGGTGAATACACTAATAAATTTAAAGGACTCTAATTGTATATATTCCTACTCCCATAGAACCTTAAACTTAACTAGGAACTCAACAAAATTAAGATGAAGGTAGCAGTCTAGCAGCAAGAGGGGGGCCTTCCAGTCTGTTGCATCAAATGTCACATGTATGATATTTCACCCACCAATGAGAGGTTGTATGTGTGTGCCCAGTGCAAAGAGTTCCTGGATTTCAGAAAACGAGTCCGATCTCTGGATGCTAAGGTGGCAGACCTGGAGGAGCTGAGGCAGAGAGGTATATAGATGAGACTTTCAGGAACATAGTAACCAAGACCCAATGCCAGTCTGACAGCCCCAGTGCTGCCTTGGAGGAGGAAGGTCTCCTGGTTGGAGAGCATCATACTTGTGCAGCAGGAAGTGATCTGTAGCAAGGATCTGCTCTCTAGGTGATGCATTGTCTTCTCGCACTGGCGATGAATCTCCTAGGGCTACTGAACAGATGGAAAGGGCTAGGTTGGCTATCACAGTAGGTGATTTGATTATTAGAAATGTAAATAGCTAAGTGGTTGATAGATGTGAGGACTGCCTGGTAACTTGCCTACCTGGTGCGAAGGTGGCAGACCTAGATATGATTTTAGACAGTGCTGGGAAGCAGCCTGCTGTCATGCTACATGTGGGCATCAACGACATAGGAAAATGTGAGAAGGAGGTTCTCAAAGTCAAATTTAGTATTTTAGGAAGAAAGCTGAAATTCATAATCTCCAGGGTAACCTTCTCTAAAATGCTCCCTTTTCCATGTGCAGGTCCCAGAGACAGACAGAGCTCAGGAGTCTCAATGCATGGTTGATATGATGGTACAGGGAAGAGGGATTCAGTTTTGTAAGGAACTGGGCAACCTTTTGGGGAAGGGGGAGTCTTTTCCAAAAGGATGGGTTCCACCTTAACCAAAGTGGAACCAGACTACTGGTGCATACTTTTAATAAGGAGATAGAGAAGCTTTTAAATTAAAACAAGGAGGAAAGTGAACTTTACTTCTCAACATTTTAAACTCTGATTTTTCCATAATATTCACCCTTCCTATCTTCACGGGCACATTCAAAATATAATATAATACCTTATGATCTGACTACAAAAGCTGTCTAACTCCCACTAACTTAATATCACATCAAAGTAGCAAAGATAAGATCTAACATGTTTCTCCCCTTTATGTGGTGGGCCATTCGCTAACAGTTACAGTACAATATTTTGCATAGATTTAAAAAAAAACAAAAACCTGTGCCATTGCACAAGACACATCATCACAGTGAAGATTAAAATCTCCCAACACTACCAAATATGGAACATAATGAGAAACATAATCTAAAAGCATATTCACTTTTACTTGTGTTACAAAAGCAGGTTGATAAATCAACAGAAAACTCACTTTAATATTACCTGAAAATTGTATCAATAAACACAACTTTCCCAAGACTCATATTTTAGCTGAGAGACTGCCAAATCTGCCCTAAAAATAAACACCATACTCCCACCCCTTCTATCCTCCTGAGATTGCAAATACATCTGATACCCCACTGGACACACATGGGGTACTACCACCTCTCCCTCCTTCTACAACCAGGTCTCTGTAATTAAAAACTAAATTAGTTCATTCATCTACTATCAAATCATTGATTTATAATTTAAAATTCTGTCACTAACATTTAGACTGTTAAAGCAATATGGCCTAAATATCAGAGAGAATATCAAGAATAGTACAACCCAGTAGAGTCATTAAGATCTACAGTTCGTTTTGCTCAAAATCCTGACACTGAAGGTGAGCTGTCATGCAAAGATTAGAACAAACATTTCTCTATAACTGCCTCCATGGGCTTCAACAGAGCCAGCAGGTTTCAGCTCGGTACATGTTGAGGCTGTTGGACCACATGGCTGCAACTGACCATGTTACTCCCTTGGCATGCTTACACAATCGCAGAACCTAATGGACACTGAGGTTGCAGTGGTGCCAGGCCACGCAGAGCCTCTAGGCTCATATCCGAGTCACTCCATCTCTCCAGGACTCTTTGTCCTGGTGGCAGCTTCTCTTGAATTTGGAAAAAGGAATATCTTTTCAAAATCCTCAACCCAAATTGTCCTAACCATGGATGAGTCCACCCTGGGGTGGGGAGCTCATGTAGAGGGGCTTCGCACCCAAGGCCTATGGTCTACCCAGGAAGAAAGGTTCAAATCACCTTCCTGGGGCTCTAGACAATCAGGTACATGCTGTGGGCTTTCAGAGATCAGCTGTCCAACAAAATTGTCCTCATCCAAACAGACAACCATGTAGCGATGTGGTATGTCAACAAGCAGGGAGGCTCAGGGTCACACCTCCTGTGTCAGGAAGTGGTCCAGATCTGGTCTTGGGGCCTGTCCCACAGGATGGTACTTGTCTATGTATCTGGCCGGAATGGAGAATGTGATACAGGCTGAGTCGTGCCTTCAGGTCCTCTGGTGACAAAGACTCTTGAAGCTTTGCGAGAATCAAGGGACTATGATCCTCACAGCCCCTCTTTGGCTGAGACAGATCTAGTTTCCACTCCTTTGGGAGTTGTCCATCTGGAGATCGATCAGTATGGGGACTTTCCTAGATCTCATAACGCAAGATCAGGACAGGCTGCAGAATGTTAACTTTCAGGCCCTATTGCTCATGGCTTGATGTTGAGAGGTTAATTCTGCAACCACTCGATCTCTCTGAGGATGTGTCTTAGGTCCTGGTGGCTTCCAGAAAGCCTTACACTAGAAAGTCCTACGTACTGAAGTGGACGAGGTTTTCTATGTGATGTGAGCAGAAGGCCCTAGATCAGTTCCCCTGCCCACCCACCCCCCCCCCACCCCCCTCACACACACACACACACACACACACGAAAACTGCTTGACTACCTTCTATACCTATCATAAGCTGGCTTGAAGACCAACTCTGTTAGAGTTCATCTCAGTACAATTGAGGCATACCACCAAGTTGTAGATGGTACATCCATCTCTGTACACTTCATGCGGGGCCTACTTCAATTCAAGCCTCCCCTAAGGTCTGTTGCTGTGTTTTGGGACCTCAACATGGTGCTAGCTCAGCTGATAAAAGCTCCTTTTAGCCACTGCGCTCCTGTGACCTGAAATACCTGAACTGGAAGGTCATATTTTTGGTGGCGGTCACTTCAGCACATAGGGTCAGTGAGCTCCAGGCCTTAATAACTTATCCACCTTAAACCAAATTTTATCATGATCTTGTGTACGCATGGTCTTGTGTACGCAAACTAAGTTCCTGCTTAAGGTGGTAATGGATTTCCATTTTAACCGTCAATCATCCTGCCAAATTTTTTCTCAGGCCCTATTCGCATGAAGGCGAATGAGCATTGCACAGTTTGGATTGCAAGAGAGCCTTAGCCTTCTATGTGGAGCATACAGAAACCCATAGACAGTCCAACCAACTTTTTATTTCTTTTGACAGAAAAAGGTTGGGAGTTGTCGTTGCCAAACAGACACTATCCAATTGTCTGGAAGACTGCATCTCCTTCTATTATGCTCAGGCAGGACTGCATCTTAGGGGTCATGTCAAGGCTCATTTTGTAAAAGCCATGGCAATGTCAGTGGCCCACTTGTGAGCAGTTGCCTTGGAGGAGATCTGCATGGCTGCAATATAGAGTTCTCTCCACACATTCGCATCACAATGTTGTCTGGACAGGAATAGCCAACATGACAGTAGGTTCAGCCAGTCTATCCTTCAGAATCTGAGGTGTAGAACCCAACTGCTTAGGGCCCATTGTTTGGGTTCAGGCTGTCTCCCCCTCTGTTACCAACAGCACTGTGGTTGTTGTGCCCATTGGCACTTGATTGGTGCTTATTAGACCCCTTTTGTGTTGAGGAGCAGCCTGAAGCTAGGGATTCACCCATGTGTGAAGACTACCATCCAGCTTGTACTAAGAGAAAGCAGAGTTTCTTACCTGTAACAGGTGTTCTCCTTGGACAGCAGGATGTTAGTTCTCACAAAAACTGTCCTCCACCTCGCGGAGTTGGGTTTCTCGTGTTTTTTATTTTAATCTTAATTCTATGTTATGAGACTGAAGAGGGACCTCTCATGGACTTGTGGTTTAGGGCATGCTGGGCATGCTCAGTGTTCATAGTCAAAGTTCCAGAAACTTTGACATAAGTTTTCCATGCCGGGCTCCATCCGATAATGTAACCTATGTGTGAGGACTAACATCCTGTTGTCTCAAGAGAATACCTGTTACAGGTAAGAAACTCCGCTTTACCCTTAACATAAGACTTATGGGTAATCTGCACAGAGCAGCAGTTACTATCATAAGAAACTTTCTGGGCAGACTGGATCGACCATTTGGTCTTTTTCTTTCATCATTGCTGTGTTACTATGTAAGAAGTACCTGAGATGAGGATGATTTACAGTAGGGATGTGAATCGTGTCCTCGATCGTCTTAACGATCGATTTCGGCTGGGAGGGGGAGGGAATCGTATTGTTGCCGTTTGGGGGGGTAAAATATCGTGAAAAATCGTGAAAAATCGAAAAATCGCAAAACCGGCACATTAAAACCCCCTAAAACCCACCCCCGACCCTTTAAATTAAATCCCCCACCCTCCCGAACCCCCCCCCCAAATGACTTAAATAACCTGCGGGTCCAGCGGCGGTCCGGAACGGCAGCGGTCCGGAACGGGCTCCTGCTCCTCAATCTTGTTGTCTTCAGCCGGCGCCATTTTCCAAAATGGCGGCGAAAAATGGCGGCGGCCATAGACGAACACGATTGGACGGCAGGAGGTCCTTCCGGACCCCCGCTGGACTTTTGGCAAGTCTCGTGGGGGTCAGGAGGCCCCCCACAAGCTGGCCAAAAGTTCCTGGAGGTCCAGCGGGGGTCAGGGAGCGATTTCCCGCCGCGAATCGTTTTCGTACGGAAAATGGCGCCGGCAGGAGATCGACTGCAGGAGGTCGTTCAGTGAGGGTTCCGGCGCCTCGCTGAACGACCTCCTGCAGTCGATTTCCTGCCGGCGCCATTTTCCGTACGAAAACGATTCACGGCGGGAAATCGCTCCCTGACCCCCGCTGGACCTCCAGGAACTTTTGGCCAGCTTGTGGGGGGCCTCCTGACCCCCACGAGACTTGCCAAAAGTCCAGCGGGGGTCCGGAAGGACCTCCTGCCGTCCAATCGTGTTCGTCTATGGCCGCCGCCATTTTTCGCCGCCATTTTGGAAAATGGCGCCGGCTGAAGACAACAAGATTGAGGAGCAGGAGCCCGTTCCGGACCGCTGCCGTTCCGGACCGCCGCTGGACCCGCAGGTTATTTAACTCATTTGGGGGGGGTTCGGGAGGGTGGGGGATTTAATTTAAAGGGTCGGGGGTGGGTTTTAGGGGGTTTTAGTGTGCCGGCTCACGATTCTAACGATTTATAACGATAAATCGTTAGAATCTCTATTGTATTGTGTTCCATAACGGTTTAAGACGATATTAAAATTATCGGACGATAATTTTAATCGTCCTAAAACGATTCACATCCCTAATTTACAGGCATCCTGGAGAGGAGGAAGAGAGAGGGGAGAAAGGAGTTAGGATGGACCTCAACAGAGCCCATGAACATTTATTGGAGATTTGGAGAAGAGGAGCAAAAGGCATTACTCTATTACTGAAAAGGAGAGGAGGAGTAAGATGAGTGCCATTTAGATACTGTGAGGACACTAAGGAGTGAGAGAAGACAATGTACAGGAGATAGGAGAAAATTACTAATATGAATTCCAGCTTTCATACTTCACCTACATGGGAGGGAAGCCATCAACATGCCCTCTATCCATGGGATGGAGGAAATCAATAACTTAAAATAACTGTATCAACTGCCTTTACCATCCTAAGAAGTCACAAATTTATCTGGAAACACTTGTAACATCTAAAAGAACTTTATTTAATCAAATACAACCTATCAGTAAAGAGTATTGTTAGAAACCACCCAATTGTTTCAGCATAGTTTCTTTAATGATCATCTATGCTGTTAGGAAATTGGATGAATGCAATGCAAAGGGCCTTGAAAGAGAGTTTCCATCCTCCTGTGCAGGAAACCCTATAAATGCATCTCATTGCATGCTAAAAGTGTTTCATCTGAAATTTATATTTGAGATATGGCTTCTGGAACTATTTTCTGGCTTCAACCATCACAGGAGTTACATAATTACAGTAAACAGAGTAGCTGTTGGGAAAAGACAGTTCTGTTTGATCTCTTTGTACCATTCCAGATAGACTGGTTAAAATATTTGGTGTGCATTAGAAATCAATAAGTGGTATTGTCAATTTCTGTATTTTAGTTCGGATGGAGAACTTTCACAGGAAAATAATTTTCACAGACTCATCTCCTACTCTCCCATATGAAATCAGACATGCAGATCTGCTCACATTCAGGAAATCCCTGAAAACCTGATTGTTTATAGAGGCCTACAGTTTACAGCCACCCCCAAGCTCCTGAAGTGATCAGTGTTCCCTTGCCTCCACTATCAGAATCCTTATAAGAACATAAGAAAATGCCATACTGGGTCAGAACAAGGGTCCATCAAGCCCAGCATCCTGTTTCCAACAGTGGCCAATCCAGGCCATAAGAACCTGGCAAGTACCCAAAAACTAAGTCTATTCCATGTTTCCGTTGCTAATGGCAATGGCTATTCTCTAAGTGAACCTAATAGCAGGTAATGGACTTTTTCTCCAAGAACTTATCAAATCCTTTTTTAAACACAGCTAAACTACTAACTGCACTAACCATATCCTCTGGCAACAAATTCCAGAGTTTAATTGTACGTTGAGTAAAAAAGAACTTTCTCCGATTAGTTTTAAATGTGCCCCATGCTAACTTCATGGAGTGCCCCCTAGTCTTTCTATTATCCGAAAGAGTAAATAAAGGATTCACATCTACCCGTTCTAGACCTCTCATGATTTTAAACACCTCTATCATATCCCCCATCAGCCATCTCTTCTCCAAGCTGAAAAGTCCTAACTGCCTTAGTCTTTCCTCATAGGGGAGCTGTTCCATTCCCCTTATCATTTTGGTAGCCCTTCTCTGTATCTTCTCCCACAAGATGACAGAAACCTTCCCTCTCTGCACTGCTCTAGGATTTTAAAATGTAGATGGTAGTCTGTAAACTGCTTCCTTAAGTTCGGTTATTGATTTGTATTTTGTAACCTTCTGTTATTTGCATACTGTTACTTGTCAGTCATGTAGATCAGTCCCTGTTCTTTGTACTTCAGTTCCCTGTCACACGTTTTGAATTCTAACAGTGGAAAAGAGTGATCATAAATAAATGATGATGATGATGATGATGATGATGAGTACGAAGAGTTAGATGATTACTAGTAGATTTGGCATAATTACTAACTAATTAGATAAATGATATGGTATATACGTATGGTCTTTTATAGATGTGGGACCATTTGAGAGCCTGTAATGTGTTTGATGTCATTGTTAATTATTGAAGTTTATGTTGTTAATCACTTTGGAAAGCAATTAAGAAATAATTAAGATGCTGCAAATTAATCCCGAAGAAGGTAATTTTCAAAGGCATTTTCTTGGGTAAAACAGCGTGTTATCCATAGAAAAAGCCTTTTACAAAATTACCCACCCGATATGTGAGTAAACATATATGGGGTCAATATTCAAAACTAGCCAGTTATGTAACTTACCTGGTTGGAACTTATCCAGCTAAGTTTAGATGTTTATTCAATGGCATGGCTCTGCTGCTGAATATATGTGTACAATTGAGCAATTAGCTGAATAAGCTTAAACGGCTAAATTTATACCTGCTGTGTGGCATGTCTAACTTAGCTGTACAATTTATGTGACTAAGTCGACATATTGGCAATTAGCCGCATAAATTGTACAGCTAACTCGCTTTTCCCCGATCCATCCACTGCCCACCCACAGCTCATGCGGCTAACCTTTTAGCCATAAGGGACTTATACAGCTAAGCAGTGGTCACTTAACGTGGGTGCATATTCAGCGGCTGCTACGTAATCACATAAGTCCCGCTTCTCCAGCTAAATAGCGCTGAATGTGCTTTGAATATTCACTTCTCTCTGTATGTCTACGTTTACTTGGACTGAATAGGGGTGTTCTTTAGAGATGTGAATCGTGTCCTCGATCGTCTTAACGATCGATTTCGGCTGGGAGGGGGAGGGAATCGTATTGTTGCCGTTTGGGGGGGTAAAATATCGTGAAAAATCGTAAAAAATCGAAAAAACGTAAAATCGCAAAACCGGCACATTAAAACCCCCTAAAACCCACCCCCGACCCTTTAAATTAAATCCCCCACCCTCCCGAACCCCCCCCCCAAATGACTTAAATAACCTGCGGGTCCAGCGGCGGTCCGGAACGGCAGCGGTCCGGAACGGGCTCCTGCTACTGAATCTTGTTGTCTTCGGCCGGCGCCATTTTCCAAAATGGCGCCGAAAAATGGCGGCGGCCATAGACGAACACGATTGGACGGCAGGAGGTCCTTCCGGACCCCCGCTGGACTTTTGGCAAGTCTTGTGGGGGTCAGGAGGCCCCACCCAAGCTGGCCAAAAGTTCCTGGAGGTCCAGCGGGGGTCAGGGAGCGATTTCCCGCCGCGAATCGTTTTCGTACGGAAAATGGCGCCGGCAGGAGATCGACTGCAGGAGGTCGTTCAGCGAGCCGCCGGAACCCTCGCTGAACGACCTCCTCCAGTCGATCTCCTGCCGGCGCCATTTTCCGTACGAAAACGATTCGCGGCGGGAAATCGCTCCCTGACCCCCGCTGGACCTCCAGGAACTTTTGGCCAGCTTGGGGGGGGCCTCCTGACCCCCACAAGACTTGCCAAAAGTCCAGCGGGGGTCCGGAAGGACCTCCTGCCGTCCAATCGTGTTCGTCTATGGCCGCCGCCATTTTTCGGCGCCATTTTGGAAAATGGCGCCGGCCGAAGACAACAAGATTCAGTAGCAGGAGCCCGTTCCGGACCGCTGCCGTTCCGGACCGCCGCTGGACCCGCAGGTTATTTAAGTCATTTGGGGGGGGGGTTCGGGAGGGTGGGGGATTTAATTTAAAGGGTCGGGGGTGGGTTTTAGGGGGTTTTAGTGTGCCGGCTCACGATTCTAACGATTTATAACGATAAATCGTTAGAATCTCTATTGTATTGTGTTCCATAACGGTTTAAGACGATATTAAAATTATCGGACGATAATTTTAATCGTCCTAAAACGATTCACATCCCTAGTGTTCTTGGGGGTGAACTTGGAGAAAGGTTTGCACTTTTTCAAAAGTATGCACATACATTTTCTTGGTGAATTTGTATGGATGTTTTAACAGGTGTAATTGTGAACTAGTAGGTTTGCTGGGACACTTTTCAAAGTGAACTTAAGCACATAAGTTTGCTTTGAAAACTGATATAATTTATCCATGTATTTGCCAGCTAATTTATACATGATGTCACAAAATTACCACCACCCCCCAGAGGGCATTTTTCACACTGCTTGCAGAAATGTACAGTTGGCAGCTACAATGAGGAAAATAGAAAAAAACTGAAAGGTGCAGCTGCAAAGGTTAAAAGTATTCAACAGGCTTGGACATTGTTTAAAAATACAATCCTAGAGGCGCAGTCCATATGTATTCCATGCATTAAGAAAGGTGGAAGGAAGGCAAAACGATTACCGTCATGGTTAAAAGGTGAGGTGAAAGAGGCTATTTTAGCCAAAAAAACATCCTTAAAAAATTGGAAGAAGGATCCATCTGAAGAAAATAGGATAAAACATAAGCATTGTCAAGTTAAGTGTAAAACATTGATAAGACAAGTGAAGAGAGAATTTGAGATGAAGTTGGCCATAGAGGCAGAAACTCATAATAAAAACTTTTAAAAATATATACAAAGCAAGAAACCTGTGGAGTCGGTTGGACCATTAGATGACAGAGGGGTTAAAGGGGCTCTTAGGGAAGATAAGGCCATTGCAGAAAGACTAAATGAATTCTTTGCCTCCGTGTTTACTAATGAGGATGTTGGGGAGATACCAGTTCCAGAGATGATGACTCAGACGAACTGAATGAAATCACTGTGAACCTGGAAGATGTAGTAGGCCAGATTGACAAACTAAAGAGTAGCAAATCACCTGGACCGGATGGTATGCATCCTAGTGTTCTGAAGGAACTCAAAAATGAAATTTCAGATCTATTAGTTAAAATTTGTAACCTATCATTAAAAACATCCATTGTACCTGAAGACTGGAGGGTGGCCAATGTAACCCCAATATTTAAAAAAGGCTCCAGGGGCAATCCGGGTAACTATAGACCAGTGAGCCTGACTTCAGTGCCGGGAAAAATAGTGGAAACTATTCTCAAGATCAAAATAGTAGAGCATATAGAAAGACATGATTTAATGGGACACAGTCAACATGGATTTACCCAAGGAAGTCTTGCCTAACAAATCTGCTTCATTTTTTTGAAGGGGTTAATAAACATGTGGATAAAGGTGAACCGGTAGATGTAGTGTATTTGGATTTTCAGAAGGCATTTGACAAAGTCCCTCATGAGAGGCTTCTACGAAAACTAAAAAGTCATGGGATAGGAGGCGATGTCCTTTCGTGGATTACAAACTGGTTAAAAGACAGGAAACAGAGAGTAGGATTAAATGGTCAATTTTCTCAGTGGCAAAGGGTAAACAGTGGAGTGCCTCAGGGATCTGTACTTGGACCGGAGCTTTTCAATATATATAAAAATGATCTGGAAAGGAATACGACGAGTGAGGTTATCAAATTTGCTGACGATACAAAATTATTCAGAGTAGATAAATCACAAGCAGACTGTGATACATTACAGGAGGACCTTGCAAGACTGGAAGATTGGGCATC
The DNA here is from genome assembly GCF_901001135.1 of Rhinatrema bivittatum. Classification (NCBI taxonomy): domain Eukaryota; kingdom Metazoa; phylum Chordata; class Amphibia; order Gymnophiona; family Rhinatrematidae; genus Rhinatrema; species Rhinatrema bivittatum. The sequence continues at coordinate 191,385,931 of NC_042617.1, forward strand.
CAAATGGCAGATGAAATTTAATGTGGACAAGTGCAAGGTGTTGCATTTAGGGAAAAATAACCCTTGCTGTAGTTACACGATGTTAGGTTCCATATTAGGAGCTACCACCCAGGAAAAAGATCTAGGCATCATAGTGGATAATACTTTAAAATCGTCGGCTCAGTGTGTTGCAGCTCTCAAAAAAGCAAATAGAATGTTAGGAATTATTAGGAAGGGAATGGTTAATGGAACGGAAAATGTCATAATGCCTCTGTATCGCTCCATGGTGAGACTGCACCTTGAATACTGTGTACAATTCTGGTCGCCGCATCTCAAAAAAGATATAGTTGCGATGGAGAAAGTACAGAGAAGGGCAACCAAAATGATAAAGGGGATGGAACAGCTCCCCTATGAGGAAAGGCTGAAGAGGTTAGGGCTGTTCAGCTTGGAGAAGAGACGGCTGAGGGGGGATATGATAGAGGTCTTTAAGATCATGAGAGGTCTTGAATGAGTAGATGTGACTCGGTTATTTACACTTTCGAATAATAGAAGGACTGGGGGGCATTCCATGAAGTTAGCAAGTAACACATTTAAGACTAATCGTAGAAAATTCTTTTTCACTCAACGCACAATAAAGCTCTGGAATTTGTTGCCAGAGTCGGTGGTTAGTGCAGTTAGTGTAGCTGGGTTCAAAAAAGGTTTGGATAAGTTCTTGGAGGAGAAGTCCATTAATGGCTATTAATCAATTATACTTAGGGAATAGCCACTGCTATTAATTGCATCAGTAGCATGGGTTCTTCTTAGTGTTTGGGTAATTGCCAGGTTCTTGTGGCCTGGTTTTGGCCTCTGTTGGAAACAGGATGCTGGGCTTCATGGACCCTTGGTCTGACCCAGCATGGCATTTCTTATGTTCTTATGTTCTTACCAATTTTCAAAGGAAAATCATTCCATTCGAAAACTAAGAAAACATAGTCACACACTTTACACCTGCTATTTGTGCCATAACGTTTCTGGATAAACATACACACATACTTTTGAAAATTGAAAAGTATGTGCATTAAGGGCCGGATTTTAAAAGGGTTACACGCATAAGGTACGCGCGTAAGCCTTTTAAAACCCTCCTGCGCGCGCCGAGCCTATTTTGCATAGGCTCGGCGGCACGCGCAAGCCCCGGGACGCGCGTAAGTCCCGGGGCTTGCAAAAAGGGGCGGTCGGGGGTGTGGCCAGGGGGCATGCTTTAGGATCAGGGGCGTGTGGGCGGTCTGGGGGCATGGCCGAGTGCCCCGACACAGCGGCCTGTGTCGGGGCCTGCCGCTCCGGCGCGTATAAGTTACTGCAGTCCGGAGACAGTAGTAACTTTTCAGATAAAGGTGGTGGAGGGGGGGTCTAGATAGGTCTGGGAGGGTGGGTTAGGTAGGGGAAGGGAGGGCAAGGTGCGGGTGGGTGGAGGGAACGGGCAGCGCGAGCAGGGCTCGGCGCGCGCGCGTTGCACAATTGTGCACCGCCTTGCGCGCGCTGACCCCGGATTTTATAAGATACGCGCGGCTATGCATGTATCTTATAAAATCCAGCGTACTTTTGTTCGTGCCTGATGCGCGAACAAGTACGCACGCACGCTGTCTTTTAAAATGTACCCCTAAGTGGAAACTCTGCCCCAGGTCTAGGAATGACTCTTCTTACTGTGCGTAATGTTATAGCCTGTATTAGCTCTATGCACATAATTTTACCTGCACACAGGGGGTACATTTTAAAAAACAGCGCACGCATGTACTTTTGTTCGCACACCAGGCGTGAACAAAAGTATGCTGGATTTTATAAGATACGCGCATACCTTTTTGTAGGCATTACCACCTGGATGTGCAGGCCTGGGAGGATGCAGCCTTTGCACATAAGGTTTTAACTGGATCATGGGCAGCCTCCCACCCTGTTCGGAAGTAGCTTTAGAATATACCACTGGTTCTGGATCCACCTATCTGAATGTTAAGAAAGGAGAAATGACTATGTATCTGATAATGTCCTTTTCTTTAGTACAGACAGGTGGATTCACCTTCCTGCCCTTAATTGAAGAATGGTTTTGCTATGGTCCTCCTACATGGCTGCGTGTTCCAGGGAGTACTGATAAGTATCAATCCAGTCCCTAGACTAATGTTACTGCACTCCTTCTCTGAGCTCAGGGGTTTCCCGTTGGCAGAGTACCGGAGTGGTTGTTTTGTTAGTAATCAAGTTTTTGTTAGTTTGTCCACAGATGGCTTTTGTAGAGAATAATGGCAGGCTGATATCCATGCAGGGGTATATATATACCTGTATACCATGATGTCAGCTTTGCTCCACCTCCATCTGCTGGTAGAGGTGCATAACCCACTGGTTCTGGATCCACCAGCCTGTATTATAGAAAAGGAAATTATTAGGTAATTAATAATTTCTCCATTCACTAATCACCTTGCAGGCAGATGCATTTATGTATAGAAACACAAGACTTATGACTCTCCTCCACATCCTCACAGCTTTGCCCTTAGCTTCAAATTTCCAGGAACACTGTTTTGTTCCCAGGAACCCCTTATAAGTACCTGAGGACATATCTGGATCTTCAGTGACATGGTTGCAGGTCTGGGTTTGGGAAAGCAAGCACGCCTTTTCTGGATGACTCAGCCTTTGCTCAAAGGAGCCACATCATGACTCAGAGACAGAGCTGCAGCCCCCAAGTAGAGCAGGCATTGGTTCAAACCCAGGAGGAGCGCTTTTTTACTCTTATAATTGCAGGGCAGAGCATCTCTTCCTTGCTGTGCTTGCTGTACTCCAGCCTTATCACCTCCCTTTCTGTTCCCTGAATGCTGTCCGGGGGAGAGGGAAGGAGAGGGAAAGAGAGGAGAGGGGCTGGAGCAGTAAGCAGAGCAGCTGTTTTCTTCTTCCTAAGAGTCATTCTCTGAAGAGAAGCAGGATGGTAGTCCTCACACATGGATGACATCAGTGGATGGAGCCCGATCCAGAACTTGGATCTCAAAGATTCTAGAACTTTCAAACATGCCCTACGGAGCATATGCAGCTGCAGTTATCACCCTGCCCCCTAGGCAGAGTTCCTCAGTTTCTTTTTATTCCATGGAGCTCTATGGTCAAGGGAGCCATGTGTGTCATCGTATTCAGCTTTCCTCTCTCCTTATTGTTTTGTAATTGATTTTTTCAAGAGTTGCAGCTGTTTTTCTCTCTCTTACCTTGTGGTAGTTTTATTTTATTTTTTCCCCTTCTTTCCACTGTCTGCCAGCCACATGGCAGGCCTTAGTCACTGTGCAACCTGACAGAGTCTAATACTATCCCTTATTAAATAAATACTGCACCTGCAGTTTAGTATGTGTGTCCTCTTCTTGCTCTGTCTGTTTTTACATCTTAGTCAGGTGCTGGCAGGACTGACAGAATACAGTCCAAGGGTGATCTGTATAGGCTGCTGAGCCTGGGGACTCGCCTGCGCTCTACCCGGTAGGGATGTGCATTCGTTTTGAACGAATGTGCAATCCGCAATGTATAGGTCCCTATTCGTTGCATTTGTGGGTTTCTGACACATATGGCGAACCCCCACGAATGCAATGTATCACTATCAAATAAAAACCCCAACCTCCTGACCCCCCCAAGACTTTCCAAAAGTCCCTGGTGGTCCAGCGAGGGTCCTGGAGCGATCTCCTGCACTCAGGCTGTTGGTTGCCAGTATTTAAAATGGCGCCGATAGCCTTTGCCCTTACTATGTCACAGGGGCTACCGGTGCCATTGGTCGGCCCCTGTCACATGGTAGGAGCCAGGGTGCCCTTGATGCCATCAAGGTGGGTGACTGCCCTTGATACCATAAGTGCCTCGTGAGCGCCATCAAGCACCATGCATGCTTTGAGTGCACGCTGGCTGGGCCTTCTGTGTTGTAGGCATCAGCGGACACCATAGAGTCTTGATGCACCGGAAGAATGGCATCAACCTTAGCATTATCGAGTAGGGATGTGAATTGTTTTTCTGACGATTGAAAATATCATATGATATTTTCAAAGTTGTCAGAAATTGGGGGCTCTCTGAAACAGATAGGAAAACCCCACGAAATTGTTTTGGGGGAGGGAGGGAAAAACGGCACACAAAAACAACCCCTAAACCCACCCCGACCCTTTAAAACAGATCCCTTAGCTTCCCCCACCCTCCTGACCTCCCCCCAAAACTTTTTAAAATTACCTGGTGGTCCAGTGGGGGTCCCGGGAGCGATCTCCCGCTCTCGGGCCATCAGCTGCCACTAATCAAAATGGCGCCGATGGCCCTTTGCCCTTACCATGTGACAGGGTATCCGTGCCATTGGCCAGCCCCTGTCACATGGTAGGAGTAATGGACGGCCGGCGCCATCTTTAAAAATGGCCAATTAAAAAAAAAACGATCGCACTGCACAAACAAAATTTCACGATGTGAATCGGAACCGGAATCTGAACCGATTCTTGTCCCGATTCACATCTCTATTATCGAGTGCCTTGGACCACGATGTGGTGGAGTAGCAGCACTGACATCTAGTATCACCTCAATACCATTGAGGTGTGTGGCTACCCTCGATGCCATTGAGATGCATGCATGAACATAAGAACATAGGAAATTGCCATGCTGGGTCAGACCAAGGGTCCATCAAACCCAGCATCCTCTATCCAACAGAGGCCAAACCAGGCCACAAGAACCTGGCAATTACCCAAACACTAAGAAGATCCCATGCTACTGATGCAATTAATAGCAGTGGCTATTCCCTAAGTAAACTTGATTAATAGCAGTTAATGGACTTCTCCTCCAAGTACATATCCAAACCTTTTTTGAACCCAGCTACACTAACTGCACTAACCACATCCTCTGGCAACAAATTCTAGAGCTTTATTGTGCGTTGAGTAAAAAAGAATTTTCTCCGATTAGTCTTAAATGTGCTACTTGTTAACTTCATGGAATGCCCCCTAGTCCTTCTATTATTCAAAAGTGGCCTTGATGCTGTGGCCACTCTCAATGCCATCACGGTGCAGAGCCACCATCGACATCCTTGTTATCATTGAGGTGTGGGGCCGCCATGGAGGCCATTGTGCATGTTGGCCTGTGATGCCATTCATTGCCGCTCTCGATAATGTCGAGTACCATCAATGAGGCACTGAGATCGCCATTGAGCACCCTGGTTGCCCTCAAGGCCATCAACCACCTGGGCTCCTGAGAGCCCTCGAGTGCCACTAAAGCCCTCGGGCAACAGGGGTTTCAAGCCTTGGACAACCTTGGTGCGGTCGAGCTCTGGGGTCTCCATCAACCTGAGGCACCCTGGTCCGTTGGCCTTCAGGCTCCTTTGCAGAGTGCAGACGAGGTACTGAGGGGCATCGTGCTGTCCCGTTACTGGCCTACGGCTATCGGACACCATGGATGTTGATGATCTCGGGAGCCCTGGGTTGCTGGGATCAGGGTGCATCGGAGGCCCTGCCTGTCTTTGTGCACCGTAGGTGCCATGAGTGCTAGGGTTGCTGTCGAGGCTATTGTCAGCCATGGTTGCTGGCAAGGGATGCCATCAAGCTTGCAGCATCAACCACTTTGGTTGTATAGGTGAGCTGAGGGAACAGTTGTTGGCACCAGCAGTCATTGTTCTTTTGGGCCCCAATGAGGTATGTCAGAGCCATGTTGGGGCTGAAGAGCCTCAGCCTTCTGGTGCCCCTGGCATCCTCTGTAAATCCGGTCCATGAATGCCTTCGGGCACCAGGGTCTCTATCATTGCTGCCAGGCTGTCAATGTCCGCAGGTGCCTGAGGCGCCGGAAATGGTGCTATATATCGTCGAACTGTTCAAGACATGGTCAAGTGCCGAAGCCCTAGGTGTTGCATCGTTTGGTGCCATTGATGCAATCCATCATTGGTGAGTGCGAGAGTTCTATGGGCCTCATGGGCACCGTCACCAAGGTGGGCACCAGAGAACATGGTCAGATACTGCAGTACACCACTGCAGAGCACCATCTGCACCGTCAGTCACCATGGACTTTGCTGCTGCCTTTCCATAAAGGAAATGGTGGTATGCCATTCCCAACACCATTTTAAGGGCTGTGTTCAGCCTCCTGGAGCATTATCAGAAACTGGGGGTACCATGGGGCGACACGATAGAAATCCACCCACCACCACACCTTAATCAGAGCCCCAGTGGTACTGGGGATGCAATCATCACACTGTTCCGATTCACAGCATGCACTATCGGGTACGGCAGGGGTCATCTACTCCTTCAAGCGCCTTGGGCACTGGCAGGCGGCAGTGTGATCGTCTACCTTGACGACATCCTGATCTACTCTCGTGACCTGCCTACGCACCTCCAGCATGTTCGCCAGGTGCTCCAAATTCTCAGAGAGCACAGCTTATATGCCAAGCTTGAGAAATGCAGCTTTGAAAAGACTTCCTTGCTGTTCCTGGGGTATATTGTTTCGGTTGATGGCTTCCAGATGAATCCAGAAAATGTTGCTGCAATTAGGAACTGGCCGCAACCGAGGGGTCTCAAGGCGTTGCAATGTTTCCTCGGCTTTGCTAACTTTTATCGGCATTTTATTCCCGGCTATTCTCGCATAGTGGCTCTTCTGACTGCGCTCACCCGGAAGGGAGCCAATGCGGTGGACTGGCCTGCCCAAGCCTGCCAAGCCTTCGAAGAATTGAAAAGAGCCTTCTTACAAGACACATGCCTCCGCCATCCTAATCCCAATCGGCTGTTCGTGGTTAAGGTCGATGCCTCGAATATAGCTGTTGGAGCGGTGCTGAGCCAGCACTCTGACACTGGACAGCTTCTCCCATGTTCTTTTTACTCTAGGAGGTTCTCCCCGGCTGAGAGCAATTATGGAGTCGGCGACAAGGAACTGCTCACCGTGAAACTTGCCCTGGAAGAATGGAGGCAGTGGTTGGAGGGAGCCAACCACCCCTTTACCATTTACACGGATCATAAAAATCTCTCTTTCCTCTGCCAAGTCCAGCGCCTGGACTTGGCAAAGAGCTGCCCTTGCTGCCAAAAGATGGGCAGACAGCCACCGTCAGCCAGCACCAGTCTACCTCCCTGGGGACCATGTTTGGCTGAGTACAAAGAATCTACAACTTTGGATTCCTTCCCGCAGACTTGCCCCCAGATTCTGTGGACCATTCCGCATTGCCGAGCGCGTAGGAGCCGTTTCCTATCACTTGCGCTTACCCTCCTCGATGCATGTGCACAATGTCTTCCATGTGTCGCTTTTGAAGCCTCTCATCCTCTCCAGGTACCATCCCCGAGCTCCCGAATCTGCAGATCCTTCCGTGCCAGGAGACATCACCTACCAAGTCCGGGAGGTTCTTGATGTCAGATTCCATCAACGTCGCTGGGAGTACCTCATCGCCTGGGAAGGTTGTGGATCCGAGGACAACACATGGGAGCCAGCCCGCAACATCCTTGATAAGGACTTATTGAAAGCCTTCCATCAAGACCACCCAGGTAAACCTGGGCCTGCTAAGAGGGGGCGTAAGAGGAGGGTACTGTTGCAGTCCCAGTCGCGGCAGCCGCGACTAGGCTCTTACCTCCATGGTCTCTGAAGGTCTGCGGCCTGTTTCGCGTCATCCCCGCTCAGGGGACGCCACTGAGAAACCCTGCCTGGATGCCTTCTCCCTAGGCGCGCGCGCAATCCGCGCTTATGAAGGCTGTTTCCCGCCACTGGAAGCTCCGCCCTATCAATGACATCAGACGCCGCGGCCTATGTAAGGCCGCTGCGGAGCCCAGGACTTTGCCTTGCAACGGGGTTCCTTGCGGTTCTCTGTTGCTCCGTGCCCCGGAGTGTGCTATTGCGTTAGCGACTTTGTTCCTGCCTGAGACTTGTTTCACTCCGTGCCCAAGTCTTGTTTTTGTCTGGCTTGCTTGCAGAAACCTGTTCTGCTTCAGTTCCAGGTTCTAGTAGCCAGTCCTGCTTCAGCTCCTGTCTGGTTCCAGTAGCCAGTCCTGCTTCAGCTCCTGTCTGGTTCCAGTAGCCAGTCCTGCTTCAGTTCCTGTCTGGTTCCAGTAGCCAGTTCTGCCTCAGTTCCTGCTTGCTTCAGTCCTAGCCTGCTTCAGTTCCTGCCTGTCTCCTGTGCCCTGCCTGCCTGCTCCAGCTCCAGCTTCCGTGCTCTCCTAAGTCCCAGCGGTCGGGCTCCTACGGGCTCCTCCCGGGGGAGTACCGGCTTCCAGGGTGAATCACCTAAGTTCCAGCGGCTGGACTCCTACGGGCTCCTCCCGGGGGAGTACCGGCTTCCAGGGTGAAGCTCACGTCCAGCTCCTGCCTGGTATCTGCCTCCCGACCTGTCACTCACCAGAGAGTATAGTACACCTCTCCCCAGTCTCTCACAGGTCGGCCCAAGGGTCCACTAAACAGTTCACTCACAACAATTTTTATCTCTTTTAGCCCTAGATTTAACAAAATGCTATAAATATAGTGGAAATAGCACCCGCGATAAATAAAGGGGGTGTGGATAAGCTAATTTCCCTGTTCCCATATCACATAGGTAATTCCTGCAACACCCGATACATTTATGGCACCCGCGCTATTTTTAATCCACCACAGGCATGTTACCAACCAAAAAGGATGAGAGAGAGAGAGAGACCAATTTGTAAGTTTACTATTTATACCACTGTAAGAGGGGATACTGATAACTCAGGGTGAGGTTTGGGGAGTAGGATAGGTTTTTGGGGGCATTTTTACATACATAGACAGAGGTACAACAGCAAAGTTGTCATAAGTGAAGATTTTCTACCTAGCTTGATGTTCTCTCTACCTAGCTGCAATCAAGCTAGGTAGAGAGTACATTGTACAAATCAACTTGTCTTTTACCTTTCATCGCTCCAAATGACAGAAAATCTTTATGTATGTCAACTTTGCTGTTTGTACCTCTGACTGTGTATGTAAAATTGCCCCCCAAAACCAACCCCAGCCCCCAAACCTCACCCTGAGTTATACATGTCCCCTCTCACAGTGATTTAAATAGTAAACTTACATATTGGTCTCTCTCTCTCCCGAACCGCTATTTGTGATAAAATCCTTTTCGGTCAGTAACGCACGGCTAATGCGGGCACAACACACAGAAAAATGGTGTAGTTATTTCAGGCATTAAAACCCATGTTGCTGTGCGCTACTCTATCGCATTTGAGATTAGGAGCTGCTCATTACCATTAACTCCGCCAAAAGTCCTCCCACTTATATAGCAAATGTCACATTTACATACTAACGTGCATTGCTCTATTTTCTGCGCACATTACAGCATTATCGCGTGCATTAGGGCCTTAATGGTAGGGTTAAGGCCCTAACGTGAAATAATAAATGACCCTGTTACACGGGTAAATAACCATTCACCCACATAAATTGGTTTTGAAAATAACACTGCCTGTTAGAACTCTATCAAATTTCATTTTTGGGTTCTAAAATACTTGGATGCTGTAAACTTCGTAATTCAGAGCTTCCCAAACCTGGCCTGGTGACTCCACAGAGTTTTCAGGATAACTTCAACAAATATGCTTAAGATACATTGGTGACCAAGTATAAACATATTTATCTCATGCATATTCATTGTGAATACCTTGAAAACCTGACAGGCTCCAGGGTCACCAGGACAGAGATTTCGTTTATATTTTTATGAAATACCACCAGCTAATAAGCCATATACACTTGTTGTTTCAACATATCTTTGTGACGATCAGGTATGATGTTTAAACATCTTTTTAATTTTGTTCCCAGAAATATGTTTAAATATAATTCAGTGGCATGCCAAATATATTCCTGCTATGAAGATGAAAAGACCAAAATTTCCTTTGATGATTATACTGTTGCATATGCCGAGCAACCAGCAAATACTTGGTTTGTGATTTTCAGGTAATATTTTATATACTTTTCAGACTAGTATTTTCAGGTAACATTATTTACGCTGGGGTAGATTTTATAAATCTACGCGCGGGTGTACTTTTGTTCGTGCACCAGGTGCGAACAAAAGTACGCTGGATTTTATAAGATACGTGTGTAGACGCGCGTATCTTATAAAATCCGGGGTCGGCGCGCGCAAGGGGGTACACATTTGTGTAACCTGCGCCCGCCGAGCCCAGCGCGCGCTGCCTGTTCCCTCCGCCTCCCCTCACCTTCCCCTCCCTTCCCCTACCTAACCCACCCCCCGCCCGGCCCTATCTAATCCCCCCCCCTACCTTTGTTGGCAGATTTACGCCTGTGGAAAGCTGGTATAAATCTGCGCGCGCCAGCGGGCTGCTGGCGCACCATCACCCGACCCGGGGGCTGGTCCGGAGGCCTCGACCATGCCCCCGGGCTGGCGCCGCGCCCCGGGCCCGCCCCCGAAACGCCGCATCACTCGCAGCACGCCCCCCGACAAAAATGGCGCCGGCGGACCTTGCCCTTACTATGCTTTACGGAGACAACAATGACGTCGGTACACCATGTGACATAGTAAGGGCAAGAGCCCGTCGGCGCCATATCCTCAGCGGACATTTGCCCTTACTAGGTCAGGAATCCTGACGCACCACTTTCACCGGTGAAGTTTTGCGACATGGCAGCCGGCGGAACAAACCCTAGCACACACCCTCGCCACCGGCTGGCAGTTTACACAGGTATCCAGGGAGGAGGGCAGTGGGGGACCGTTCTTATTTTCCACCGCGCGTTTTTCACAGGGGGGGGGGCACTCATTCTCCACATCTCCCGAGAGGGGGGCTGTAGCGTGGGTTGCTCTATTTCGCCGGGTTGGGGGGGAGGGGCCAGGAAGGTGTGCTTGCATATTTAAAATCTTTGCTGGTGCTGTTCATTTGGGGTAAAAAAAAAACCAAAAACACACAAACTGTAACCTTTACTGCTCTGTTCTGTTTTTTCAACTTAACCAGGCTCAGCCACAGCTGAACCGATTGCTTTCAAATTTGGACACAAGCTTCACCTCACATACGGAAAGGTTCTTCTACACTTACATTACATATATGTCACACCGGGGGCTGGTAAAAAAGTTTTAAAATCTGGTTCCACAAAACAGCGACATCTGCTGGACGTAAGCGCAAGCTCTTACACCTTGCACAAACGCTCACACCCCACATACACGTGAACAATGTTTGGGATTCACACACCCTCCGACCAGACACAAATCCACCCTCCTCACACACCCCTGCACACATGCCAATTGTACTTACTTCACACACCCTCCCAAAACACACAAAAACCCACAAATTTCCAGCATGCTACACCGGGAGGCCACTAACATGCCACATGTTCGCAATTCCCACACCCTACGAACTCACACAAAAACACCCTCCTCACACACCCCCACGCACATGATTTTTCTACTTACTGCCCACACCCTCCGAACGCACGCAAAATGGCAGAATAGTTCGGGCTGCTCCAGCGGGGGGGGGGGGGGCAACAACGCTCCGTGACACATAGCATACACTACGGCCGTCGGCTGCCAACAATCAAAATGGCGCCGACAGCTCTGTCCCTTACTAGGACACTCGGGAACACCAATGGCAGCAGTATCCCATGTGACATAGTAAGGGCGAAGGCCCGTCGACGCCATTTTCTGGACTGGCAACCGGCGCACCTTCGCCCTTACTATCTGAGTGTGACGACCGCTCCCATTGCTCCACCCTACTGACAGAGTAAGTTCTAACAGCCATCGGAGACAGTTTCAGTGCTGGCTGCCGAGGGCCAGACGCCAATACTTCCATGCCGGAACGAACGCCTGCTCCACCGACTACCATTTTTGACTGGTATCGGCGGGCCTGCGGGGGGGGGGCGTGGGGATGTTATTGCGTCCATGTTCGGGGGGGGGGGGGGGGGGGGCGGTTATCCACATTCTCTTTTCTTTCTTTTCCACTTAACCTGGCTCTGCCACTGCAACGCGTGGCCGGGTACAGCTAGTCTATTTATAAATGATCTGGAAAGGAATACGAGGAATGAGGTAATCAAATTTGCAGATGATACAAAATTATTCAGAGTAGTTAAATCATAAGCGGATTGTGATAAATTGCTGGAAGACCTTATGAGACTGGAAAATTGGGCCTCCAAATGGCAGATGAAATTTAATGTGGATAAGTACAAGGTGATGGATATAGGGAAAAATAACCCATGCTATAGTTACACAATGTTAGGTTCCACATTAGGAGCTAGCTACCACCCAAGAAAGAGATCTAAGTGTCATAGTGGATAATACATTGAAATCGTTGGCTCAGTGTGCTGCAACAGTCAAAAAAGCAAACAGAATGTTAGAAAGTATTAGGAAGGGAGTGAAAATGTCATAAAGCCTCTGTGTTGCTCCCTGGTGAGACCGCACCTTGAATACTGTGTACAACACTGTGTTACGTTGACCAATATGAAGTTTGCAGAATTTTGCAGAATTTTCAGTTTTTGTGTGCAGAATTTTCAGTTTTTGTGCGCAGAATTTTAGAATTCTGCGCACAAAAACTGAAAATTCTGCACACAAAAACTGAAAATTCTGCAAAATTCTGCAAACTTCATATTGGTCAACGTAACACAGTTTACATAACAGTCTTTAAGTAATTACATTTTAAAATATTACAGAAAAAAGTTATTACTTAAAGTTGCAGAATTTTAAATATTTTGAGCAGAATTTCCCTAGAAATTCACTGTAAGAGTGTCCCTTCCACATACACACACCCTCATACAGGCTCCCTCACTCTCTCGCACACACATATCCCCTCATACAATGCCCTCTCGCATACACACCCACACAAGCTCCCTTTCTCTTTCACACATACATCCTCACACAGGCTACCTATGTCTCTCTCTCACGCAGCCCTTCACACAGGCTCTGTCTCACACATACACAATACCTTCACGCAGGCTAGCACCCTCACATACACACGATCCCTTTTTCATACACACGAGTTCCCAGTCTCTCACACACATATACTCCTTCACAATCTCCTCATGTAGGCTCCCTCTCTGAAACCCACAATCAAGCATCCCCCCCACTCCCCCTCTTACCAACCAAGCTGTCTCTCACCCTCCCCTACACCCCCTCTCCTCATATAGGCTCCCTCTCTGAAACCCACACTCAAGCATCCCCCCACTCCCCCTCTTACCTCCCATGCTCTCTCTCACACCCTCCTGCCCTCTTTCATCCTCCCCACCCCCCCCCTTACCAACCATGCTCTCTGTCACCCTCCCCTCATTCACACACACCCATTCTCTCTCACCGGCATCCCCCCCCCCCCCCCCATGTTCTCTCTCACCCTCCCCTCCCTCTCTGACACACATTCTCTCTCGCCAGCATGCCGCAGGACGTGCTCCATTCCCGGTAAAGATGAAGGCTCGGCTCGCTGTTCGCAGCACACGGGGACCTTCCCTTTTCACCATGCCGGGCCTTCATCTTCGCCGCGAATGGAGCACGTCCCACGGCACACGGGGGCCTTCCCTTTTCGCCGCGAACGTCGCGCTGAGCCTTCATCTTTGCTGTAAAAGGAGCGTGTGCCGCAGGATGTGCTCCGTTCGCAGCGAAAATGAAGGCCCGGCACGCCGTTTGTGGCGAAAAGGGAAGGGCCCCGTGTGCCGCGAACAGCCACTGCTATTACTAGTATCAGTAGCATGGTATAGACTTAGTTTTTGGATACTTGCCAGGTTCTTATGTCCTGGATTAGCCACTGTTGGAGACAGGATGCTGGGTTTGATGGACTCTTGGTCCGATCCAGTATGACATGTTGTTATGTTCTTAAGACCTTCGGGGTGGGGTGGGGGGATTTTCACTTCAAGGGAGGGGGCTATTGCGGGCCTTGTGGCCCTTTAAATAGCAGCCCCAGATCATTAGGGCTTGCATTCACGACTTGATGCTTTGGACAACAGTTATTTACAGCTTTTGATTGGAAAATAATGTGGCTTCTGCCAGCTGTGTTATGTTATTTGCATAGGACTACCTATGCATTAGCTGCTTTGCATGGATTTGCAAAATATATGCATGTAAATCCCAGACAAAGCAACTCATTATAATTGCAGAATATTTTGGCCCAAAATAATGACCAATATTGTGAAAATCACCACAGGATCACTCTATTGTGCAATAAACACTGTTTATGATGTGATAAATGCTGTTTTCACACATAATACCCTTATTGCAACTTAGTAAATGGCCCCCTTATTTAGGTATTTTAAAATTCTTATATTCCACTAAGTGAATTACAAAAAAACTTTAAATGAAAAAATAATACAAAAAACAAACATACATAAAGAAAAGAACCAATTAAAAATAAAAATACAAGCAAAACAATATCTTAGGGTAAATTCTATATCTTCAAAACACTCTGGAGCTCATAAGAACATAAGAAATTGCCATGCTGGGTCAGACCAAGAGTCCATCAAGCCCAGCATCCTGTTTCCAACAAAGGCCAAACCAGGCCACAATAACCTGGCAATTACCCAAACACTAAGAAGATCCCATGCTACTGATAAAATTAATAGCAGTGGCTATTCCCTAAGTAAACTTGATTAATATCCGTTAATGGACTTCTCCTCCAAGAACTTATCCAAACCTTTTTTGAACCCAGCTACACTAACTGCACTATCCACATCCTCTGGCAACAAATTCCAGAGCTTTATTGTGCGTTGAGTGAAAAAGAATTTTCTCCAATTAGTCTTAAATGTGCTACTTGCTAACTTCATTGAATGCTCAAAAGCACAGAGAATAACTATAATTATGTTACTCAGCGTATTCTTCTCTTTAGCCTACACATTGTGAGGGTCTGTGTGCAGCTCTTGCCTTCTGCCAATAGGAGCCCTCGGTGGGCCATGTATACTTGATGTCTTGTCCTTTAGGCTCTACAGCTTGAAGGTCCTTCTGAGGGCCATGTTCTTCTGGCATTGCCACCTTTATAAGCCAATCTCAAGGTCAGTGCCTTGCCTTAGCTTGGTCCCAGTTCCAGTCCTAGTTTTGGCCCTACATGTGTTCTAATCTTATCTTTTATGGCCCTAATCTAGGACCTAGTCTTAGTCTGTTCTATCCTGTACTTGTTTATTTGCTTGTTTGTGGCCCAAATCTGACACCTACTAGTTTGTTTGTTCTTTCCTACTCTTATTTATTTGGTTTTAGTCTTGTCTTGCATTTCCTGTATCTTATCTATTTTAGTGGGTGGCTTTCTGTATCCTGATTTGGTCAATAGCTCAGTCCTACTCTTGTGGGTGGCCTTTAGTTCCAGTCCCAAGTAAGTGCTTTCTGTTTATGCCCTGCTAGTCACCAGTGCCTGAGGGCTCAATCAGAATGGATGGTAGCCAATATAGGCAGAGTGTTATGACTAGCATCAGTTTCGAGCAAGCACTCGAGGCTTGGCATACCAGGGCTCTCTAGGTGGAAGAAAAGTGAGGTGTGCCCTTGCGGTGGTGAAGGCGGACCAAGTCCCGGCCACTCCGCCGACCTACATGCCCCGGAAGACCACAACATTATGGTGGTCTCTGAATGGTCCTCCGACCGTTCCCAGCCCTTTTTGGACCTGCCGCAGGGAGCAGCAGAGGCGGCAGACCGGACGGAGGTCAGGAAGGCACAGGACTGAAGCGGTCAAAACAAGGTCTTGGAACTTGGAGCAAGGCACAAGTGGAGTTCAGGATGAAGACAGGAACAAGAGGAATGAGCTGGACCCTCAGGCGCCCTACACAGCCCATCGTAAACGGGCGGACCCAATGGGCTGATCACGGACCACACTGTTTCCTACGTGCCCTACTCAGCCAGGAGGCTGGTCGCGGACCACGAGAAGAGCGGGAGAAGCTCGGAAAGTCACTTAGCACAGGGTAGTGGAAACCCCTCAGATCCTCCAGAGTCGAAACTAGGCAAGGCAACGAGGAATCTGCAGACTCAGAACAAGGAGAAGACTCTCGGAGGCACGGGTCCCACATTCTGGCATCTGGACCAGACACATCAGGAACACTGGAACACACAGGAAGTCCAAGGAACACATAGCCTAGGTAGACTAGCCCCTTGCCGAAGCAAGGACTGAGTGAAGAGGAAGTCCTTTTATAGGACAGGAAACAAGCAACTCCCTGGGAGGAGTTCAGATGGACCACACCTGGTTGGCCCTGTAACTGGAGAGAAGAGCTGTGGGCCGACCCCCTAGGGAGAAGGGCAGGGCCCAAACCAGGAAGTCCAGGCGAAGACTGAAGCAGGTCTCAGGCAGGCCCCGAGGACGTCGAAGGCCTCCCAGGCCATGGAACAAAACCTGGGCAACCAGATCAGGCGAGGACCCAGCTTCAGAGCGGCCTCCAGAGAAAGGTGAGAGGCCTCCCGTAGCTCCAGCTACAGGAGGAATCATAACACAGAGGTTACCCTGTTCCTGCCCTGCTTCAACCAGCCTCAATAGCATCCAGTCCCGCTCCTGTCCCTGGAATCATAATACCAGCAGTATGCCATGACACTTCAACTGAACTCCAATTATCTTTTGAAAGATTTGCCACCCTGAATATGAACTTTAACTGTATTGACTGACAAACTCATAATTCTGCTTTATGACCATTTTGAAACCCTCTAGTAACCGAGGGGGCTATATTAAATGGCATTTAGCTGGATAACTCACAAGTTAGCCAGCTAAAAGCAGACTTTGACTATTTCAGCCATGTATCTGGCTACATTTAGTTGTGTTTGGCGGTACACGGGCTGCTCCGGGGGATCGCCGACTCACATCCTCAGTCCAGGCTCCTCCTGCTCCTTCCCAATGTGGCAAACATCTCCACCAGCCAGCCATTTGGTAGAGCACTGCTCCTCAACATGGCGAATGCTGCCGCCAGCCAGCCGTGCAGCAGAAAATTGCTCCTCAACACGGCAAAATGCCGCCAGCGGGACTCATCTCTCTCTGGCATTTAAATGGATCGTGACAGGAAAATCCCTGTGGCCCTTGGTGATGACATCAGTAGCATAGCCCTATATAAGGGCTAGCCCTCCGGAAGCAACATCCCTCAGCAACAGTTCCTCCTACTCTTCAGTAGACATTATTACTATTCAACATTCTTGTCTTCAGTTCTTGAGTTCTAGCATCCCTTTCTTCAGTTCTTTAATTTCTTCCTCATTGCCTGCCTATTCTTCTCCTTGCCTTCCTCTCCTGCCTATCCGTGCCTCCTATTTTTTGGATGGATACCTGGTTTGACCACAGCCTATATTCAGATATGCTGACCGCTGCCTGCCACTGACTGCTGCCTCCAACCGCATACACTTCACCACTGCCTGCCACTGACCTCTGCCTGCCTCTGGATATGCCTGACTTCTGTCTGCTTCAACCCAGTACCTCGACGAACTCCTCTGGTATCAGCAGAGGCCCCCACCTAAGACCTGCCAGCCTTGGCACTCAAAGGCTCAACTCGAGGAGAACGAGGGCTGGTATAGGCGAAGCTCCAGTTGGGCCTCTGCTTCATCCAGGTCCACCTGCTGATGGTGGGAACCTGTAGGGCTCCTCCCTGCAGGTTGACCAATTCTGCCTCAGCCCAAGGGTCTGTGAATGCAACAGCTTGTTGTGGCCATGGATCCAGTTGGCTTGACATCCCTGCAGGCCATCCTGCGTATAGCCCACAGGCTGCAAGATCAGCAATGATCAGCTAACTTCATTATTCAGAGTTAGCTGGTTCTGGTTGTGCTGTAGAGCAGTATTAAAGTTATCCAGCAGCTAAAAAAGGAACTCCAAATACCTTACAATGATATGATTTTGACATTAATCTTTTAAGTTTTAATTGATGTTTCCTTAATGTTTATTTCAGGGAAGTGTTTCATCTGGCAGAAGACATGCTTCTGGTACCAAAGGTGTACTCCTCTATCCCCGTCTGTATTCTTCACATCATTAATAATGACACAATGGAGGAAATCCCTAGAGTCTTTCACAAAGTGCCACCTCAGATTTTTAAGAAGAATACGGTAAGTCTGAGCCCTACATAACCACGGTGTGTGAGAACTCATTTAAATAAAATGAACTCATAAATGGAGATGTATCAATATACCAATGAAAAAAGCACCACCAATATCACAGAAAATGAGGTTAGGAAACCTTCATATAAGCATAGTGAAGCAGAACATCAAAGGATTGTAACTTTGCTTAAAGTAGTCACTTTCACTGCTATAAAGCTATGATATTTTTTTTAATCATCGGTCTCCAGAAACTTGTTTTTAACATTTTTTTATAAAGCCCCGAAAATTGCTTTATTCAAAAATGCATTTGACTAATGGGTTTACAAGCAGTAATACTCTTGATTTTCCAACCAACGCCTTAAAAGCCTAAAACTTTGTATTCTTCTAGGCTCTTTTGTTATTTTTTTGGTTTCCCTCATGAATCTCATTTTTTCAATGCTGATTGTTTGTCTTCATACCGAGTTGTGACCACTAATTATATATGTTTTTATATAAACCTCCTTGGGTATTCCATAGTAGAGTGCAGTACGATTGTGGGGGACTTACCTTATGTGAAGCTCACACAGAGATCCACAGCATTTTTTATATTATACACAGCCCGACTCAATGTGTGTTTCATCTCATTCATCAAGGGCTAAGTCCATGTATCATATGTGTTGCAGTTCTATGAAAGTAAAACAATAATGAGTCCTGATAATCCAAATATTTAAAATAGTACATAACTATAGCTCACATCAGTTACCTGCAAATACTGAGCCTTCCTACTTTCAAATCACTTTGACCGGACGCCGCCATCTGCTTGTGACCTCACCCTCCTCTCAAATGCTTTTCCCTACTTCGTGCGAGAACTCGGTGTCTCCCTAGACCACCAACTAAACTTCAAAAACCACATTAACACAATCACAAAGGGAGGATTTTTCAAGCTCCATATCCTAAAAAATCTTAAATCCCTACGCCATTCGCAAGACTTCCGCACAGTCCTGCAAGCGACAATGTTATAAAAAATGGATTACTGCAATTCCTTACTTCTAGGCCTTCCCTACTCTACTATTAGATCCCTGCAAATGTTACAGAATGCTATGGCAAGAATCCTTACTAATACACGCAAGCCGATCACATCACCCCTATTCTTAAGGAAATCCATTGGCTTCCCATCTCCTCCTCATCAGATACAAAACCCTCACCATTATTCACAACTCCCTGCACAACCACAATCACTCCTGGCTTGAGGATGCTCTTCGATTCCATTCCTCCAATCGTCCTATTAGAACCGCACTTTCAGGAACCCTCTACACTCCTTCCCTTAAATGTGCTCACCACACTTCCACCAGAGAAAGAGCCCTATCCATTGCAGGCCCCTCCCTCTGGAACACTATGCCACTTGAGCTCCGACTAGAACCATACATTCGGAAACTGAAAACAGGGGTTAAAACATGGCTTTTTAAAATGGCCTACCCTGATCCGGATCCTACGTAGTCCCCCTGCTCCCTCTACTCCTTCAGAGAAAGAGCCCTTGTCATTAACTTACTTATAGCCTTCTCCTTTATTCCTTTAATTATACTCTATTTTGTCTCCCATTTCTCTGAACCTCCTTATATACCCCTTTTTATACCCCTTTACCCCCTTCCCCTGTCCTTAAATCCTACCTTTCTCCCTATGGTAACCCTTTTATACCCCCGTTTATTTACCCCCTTCCGCTATCCTTTAAACCTTACTTTTCCCCATAGCAACCCTGCTAGTCTATATATAGTTGCCTTTCTGAACGCATAATTTGTAATGTCATATTTAGTGTTAGCGTATCTGCTAAAATCCTGGATCGGCGCGCGCAAGGCTATGGATTTTGTATAGCCGGCGCGCACCGAGCCGCGCAGCCTACCCCCGTTCCCTCCAAGGCCGCTCCGAAATCGGAGCGGCCTCGGAGGGAACTTTCCTTTGCTCTCCCCTCACCTTCCCCTCCCTTCCCCTACCTAACCCACCCGCCCGGCCCTGTCTAAACCCCCCCCTTACCTTTGTCAGGGGATTTACGCCTCCCAGAGGGAGGCGTAAATCCCCGCGCGCCAGCGGGCCTCCTGCGCGCCGGGCCGCGACCTGGGGGCGGGTATGGAGGGCGCGGCCACGCCCCCGGACCGCAGCCACGCCCCCGTACCCGCCCCCAAAATGCTGCCGACACGCCTCCGAAACGCCGCGACGACCGGGCCCGCCCCCGACACGCCCCCGACACGCCCCCCTCGGAGAACCCCGGGACTTACGCGAGTCCCGGGGCTCTGCGCGCGCCGGGAGGCCTATGTAAAATAGGCTTCCCGGCGCGCAGGGCCCTGCTCGCGTAAATCCGCCCGGTTTTGGGCGGATTTACGCGAGCAGGGCTCTGAAAATCCGCCCCTCTGTGAGGTACTACCTGGGGAGACGAAGGAACATAAGGATCCTGGAACAGAAGAAAGTTGGAGCAGGACTGGAACAAGACTGGAACGAGACTGGGACAAACACAGAGGCAAACTAGAAATCACGATATAATTTCCTTCTTAATCATTCCTAACATTCTGTTTGCTTTTTTGACTGCCCCAGCACACTGAGCCCACAATTTCAATGTATTATCCACTATGATGCCTAGATCTTTTTCCTGGGTGGTAGCTCCTAATATGGAACCTAACATCGTGTAACTACAGCAAGGGTTATTTTTCCCTATATGCAACACCTTGCACTTGTCCAAATTAAATTTTGTCTGCCATTTGGATGCCCAATCTTTCAATCTCACAAGGTCCTCCTGCAATGTATCACAATCCGCCTGTGATTTGACTACTCTGAATAATTTTCATTGTTGTATTCCTTTCCAGATCATTTATAAATATATTGAAAAGCACTAGTCCAAGTACAGATTCCTGAGGTTCTCTACTGTTTACCCTTTTCCACTGAGAAAATTGACCATTTAATCCTACTCTGTTTTCTATCTTTTAACCAGTTTGTAATCCAAGTAAGGACATTGCCTCCTATCACATGGCTTTTTAGTTTTCTTAGAAGCCTCTCATGAGGGACTTTATCAAACACTTTCTGAAAATCCAAATATACTACATCTACTGGTTCACCTTTATCCACATGTTTATTAACCCCTTCAAAAAAATGAAGCAGATTTGTTAGGCAAGACTTCCCTTGGGTAAATCCATGTTGACTGTGTTCCATTAAACCATGTCTTTCTATATGCTCTACGATTTTGATTTTTAGGATAGTTTCCACTATTTTTCCTGGCACTGAAGACAGCCTTACTGGTCTGTAGTTTCCCGGATTGCCCCTGGAGCCCTTTTTAAATATTGGGGTTACATTGGCTACCCTCCAGTCTTCAGGTACAATGGATGATTTTAATGATAGGTTACAAATTTTAACTAATAGATCAGAAATTTCATTTTTTAGTTCCTTCAGTACCCTAGGATACATACCATCTGGTCCAGGTGATTTGCTACTCTTTAGTTTGTCAATCTGGCCTACTATATCTTCCAGGTTTACAGTGATTTGCTTCAGTTCGTCTGACTCATCACCCTTGAAAACCATCTCCGGGACTGGTATCTCCCCAACATCCTCCTTAGTAAACATTGAAGCAAAGAATTCATTTAGTCTTTCTGCAATGGCCTTATTTTCCCTAAGAGCCTCTTTAACCCCTTGGTCATCTAACGTTCCAACCAACTCCCTCACAGATTTTTTGCTTTGGATATATTTTTAAAAGTTTTATTATGAGGTTTTGCCTCTACAGCCAACTTCATTTCAAATTTTCTCTTCGCCTGTCTTATTAATGTTTTACACTTAACTTGACAATGTTTATGCTTTTTCAAAGTGCACTTCTATCTTCCAGAATCTCTGCCTCTCAACTGTGTATGACACAGTATCAGAGGGATCTCTGGAAACAAATGGAAGAACGCACAAATTCTCTACCAGTGCAATTTCAAGAATCAGCACAGGCCATAGTTACCAAAGGTCTGGAAGCAGGAAAGCATGAGATAAGGGCTGCTTATGACAATTTGGACATTGCCTCAAGAACAGCAGCAGCAGGAATCACAGCACGAAGGTGGGCTTGGTTAAAAGCATCAGACCTCAGGCCTGAGGTATAAGAAAAGCTTGTAGATTTGCCATGTCTTGGAGACAATTTATTCGGGGAAAAAGTACAGGATGCTGTCCAACAACTTAAGGATCACACAGAGACCCTAAGACAGTTGTCCCAACTACCACAAGACACAACAACTCAGGCCTCTAGGCATCTTCCTCGAAGAGACCCTAGGCGACCATACTACCGACCAAGAAGGTACTACAATCAACTTGCTAGAACTAGGCCTTCTAGGCCTACTCAACGCTCACAATCTAGACAACCCAGAACAACCCGCACTCAACCTCCTCCACAGACTGGTCCAGCGATAGGTTTTTGAACAACAGCCCAGAGAACAGGCCCTTCTTCTAAACCCCAGACAAAACATACCAGTGGGAGGAAGAATTTTATATTTCCACTCAAATTGGACAAATATAACAACAGACCAATGGGTACTCTCCATAGTGTCTCGAGGCTACAAACTAAATTTCCTCTCAGTTGCTCCAGAATTTCCACCAGCTTCCTGCCCACAACAAAATTCTCAAATAATTCAATTACAAATAGAATTATCCACCCTCCTGAGAGCCAGGGCCATTCAACCAGTGCCCAGGTCACAGCAGGGCAGAGGATTCTACTCCAGATATTTCCTCATTCCAAAGAAAACCGGAGGCCTACATCCCATCCTCGACCTCAGAAATCTCAACAAATTTCTAAAGAAAGAAAAGTTCAGGATGGTTTCCCTAGGCACAATGCTCCCACTTCTTCAAGCAGGAGATTGGCTCTGTTCTCTGGATCTTCAAGATGCTTTTGCTCATATACCAATATTCCCTCCTCATCGCAAGTATCTGCGCTTCATGGTGGGCCTTCAACATTTCCAATACAGAGTGCTGCCATTCGGACTGGCATCTGCTCCCAGAGTGTTCACCAAATGCCAAGCAGTAATAGCAGCACCCTTACACAAAGAAGGTGTACATGTTTTCCCATATCTGGACGACTGGCTCATCAGAAGCCAGTCTCAACAAGGAGCACTACAGTCTCTCAACCGAACAATTGCTCTACTGCACTCCATGGGATTTCTCATCAATTATCCAAAGTCTCATCTTACTCCATCTCACCTGCTTCAATTAATCGGAGCAGAATTGAACACCATCCTCTCAAAGGCTTTTCTACCAGACGATCGAGCAGAAACACTGTTCCTGCTGGCAAACTCGATTCACTCAAAGAAACAAGCAACAGCTCATCAGTTTCTAACCTTACTAGGCCACATGGCCTCCACAGTTCATATCACTCCTATGGCAAGGCTAGCCATGAGAATAACTCAATGGACTTTAAGATCACAGTGGATCCAAGCCATTCAACCACTGCATACCCAAATTCAAGTAACCCACCAGCTACGTTCTTCTCTACTATGGTGGATGAACAAGGACAATTTGCGCAAGGGCCTACCCTTTCAACAACCAGTCCCACAAATAACTCTAACTACAGATGCATCCACCTTGGGTTGGGGAGCTCACATAGACACTCTCCAAACACAAGGAACTTGGACAAAGCTCGAAGCAACATTCCAAATCAATTTCCTGGAACTTCGAGCTATACGCTATGCTCTACATGCCTTCAAGGACTGCCTTACCAACAAGTCTGTTCTGATACAAACAGACAACACAGTAGCCATGTGGTACATCAACAAGCAAGGAGGAACAGGTTCATACCTCCTTTGTCAAGAGGCAGCTCAGATATGGGGTTGAGCCTTGAACAACTCCATGTTTCTCAAGGCCACTTATCTGCCATGCATTCACAATGTAGTGGCGGACAGACTCAGTCGTCAATTCCAACCACACAAATGGTCCCTGGATCCCTCAGTAGTGACCAGGATATTTCAACGTTGGGGACAGCCAACAGTAGACCTTCTTGCATCACATCTGAATCACAAAGTGGACAACTACTGTTTCCTATACAACTTGAACAACAGGCCAACCAAGGATGCCTTTGCTCGCCCTTGGAACTCAGGCCTACTCTACACGTATCCTCCAATACCGCTCATAACCAAAACTCTAGTGAAGTTGCAACAGGACAAGGGGACCATGATACTCATAGCCCCATATTGGCCTCGACAAGTATGGTTTCCCACACTCCTAGACCTCTCAGTCAGGGATCCAATTCGTTTGGGAGTAGCTCCCACTCTCATAACTCAAGATCAGGGTCAGTTGCGCCATCCCAACCCCCAATCCCTATCCCTGACAGCATGGATGTTGAAAGCTTGATCTTACAACCACTCAATCTTTCATCCAATATATCTCAAGTACTTATAGCTTCACGTAAACCTTCCACACGGAAGAACTATGCTTCCAAATGGAAAAGATTCACTTTGTGGTGCAAGCAAAACAACATCAATCCTTTCACTTGCCCTACAAATTATTTACTAGACTACTTGTACCATCTTTCAGAATCTGGTCTCCAGACTTCATCTGTAAGAGTACATTTAAGTGCAATTTCCGCTTACCATAATCAGGTAGCAGATGCACCTATCTCTACACAACCTCTTGTCAGCAGGTTTATGAGAGGTTTAACTCACCTCAAACCACCAATTAGACATCCAGCCACACAATGGGATCTCAATTTGGTTTTATCAAGACTTATGAGTTCTCCTTTTGAACCCATACATTCCAGTGAGCTAAAATTTCTTACATGGAAGACTATTTTCCTCATAGCCATTACATCAGCTAGAAGGGTTAGTGAGTTGCAAGCACTTGTCACATATGAACCTTACACTAAGTTCTTACATGACAGAGTGGTTCTCCGTACTCATCCTAAATTCCTCCCCAAGATAGTCACGGAATTCCACTTAAATCAATCTATAGTTTTACCCACATTCTTTCCAAGGCCTCACTCTCACCAAGGAGAGAGGGCCTTACATACCTTGGATTGCAAGCGTACTCTATCTTTCTACTTAAACCGCACAGCAGTCCACAGGAAATCCAATCAACTCTTTGTTTCCTATGACCCAAACAAACCAGGTAAACCTGTGGGAAAACATACTCTTTCAAATTGGCTAGCAGATTGCATACAATTTTGTTATGAACAAACAGGCCTTCCTCTCCAAGGGCGAGTAAAAGCATACTCAGTAAGAGCAATGTCAACTTCAGTAGCACATTATTGTTCAGTGCCAATACTTGACATATGTAAAGCAGCAACGTGGAGTTCTCTTCACACTTTTGCAGCTCATTACTGCTTGGACAAGCAAGGAAGACAAGATTCAGCCTACGGACAATCTGTCTTAAAGAACTTGTTTCCAGTTTAAACCCAACTCCCTCTACATCCAATGTTCTGTGATCTTCGGCTGACTCATTTCAACAACAATACTCCAGTGTTGCCTCAATACAAAATGACTCAGCCTCTAGCTTGCTAATCACCCATATGTGAGGACTAGCATCCTGCTTGTCCTGGGATAAAGCAAAATTGCTTACCTTGTAATAAGTGTTATCCCAGGACAGCAGGATGCAGTCCTCACAGAACCCACCCGCCACCCCGCAGAGTTGGGCCTCATACCTTTATTATTTTATTTTTGCTAATGCTTTTGCTATATACGAGACTGAAGAGAGACACCTGTGGCAGAGAATATCATAGCATGCTGGGCATGCTCAGTGGCCTTACTGGGCCAGTCAAAAGTTTCTAGAAACTTTGACAGAAAGTTTTCCCGCACTGGGGCTCCACTAGTGACGTCACCCATATGTGAGGACTACATCCTGCTGTCCTGGGATAACACCTATTACAAGGTAAGCAATTTTGCTAAATCTTAAGAGCAGTATATTCCGTAAACCCAATGATCACAATAACTTGCTTCACTTTGACAGTTTCCACCCGGTCAGCTTTAAAACCAATTTGCCTTTAGGACAATTCCTCAGGCTAAGAAGATTATGTACAGACCGTACTGAATACAAGGATCAAGCGAAACACATGGCAGAGCGTTTTTAACAGCGGGGATATCCGGTCCATTGTGTTAAAACAGCATACCGCAGAGCGCTGTATGCAAACAGAAATTACTTTTTTTTTTTAAACCATTAGATCAAGAATCAAACCCACAGATCCTGGTCCTCAAACACAGTTTAGCATCAGCTTCTATCAGTAGAGCCATTAGAAAGCACTGGGAAATTTTCCAACAAATTCATCCTTTATTCAAACAACAGATCTGAATCGCATATTCCAGAGATCGGAATATTAAAGATCACGTAGTCCATGCAAGTTGCTTCAATCCCCCCAAGATAGTTGAAACCACAAAATCATGTACTAAATGCATGTGCTGTCCACTTACATCAATGCAAACTAGGGATGTGAATCGTGTCCTCGATCGTCTTAACGATCGATTTCGGCTGGGAGGGGGAGGGAATCGTATTGTTGCCGTTTGGGGGGGTAAAATATCGTGAAAAATCGTGAAAAATCGAAAAATCGCAAAACCGGCACATTAAAACCCCCTAAAACCCACCCCCGACCCTTTAAATTAAATCCCCCACCCTCCCGAACCCCCCCCAAATGACTTAAATAACCTGCGGGTCCAGCGGCGGTCCGGAACGGCAGCGGTCCGGAACGGGCTCCTGCTCCTGAATCTTGTTGTCTTCAGCCGGCGCCATTTTCCAAAATGGCGCCGAAAAATGGCGGCGGCCATAGACGAACACGATTGGACGGCAGGAGGTCCTTCCGGACCCCCGCTGGACTTTTGGCAAGTCTCGTGGGGGTCAGGAGGCCCCCACAAGCTGGCCAAAAGTTCCTGGAGGTCCAGCGGGGGTCAGGGAGCGATTTCCCGCCGCAAATCGTTTTCGTACGGAAAATGGCGCCGGCAGGAGATCGACTGCAGGAGGTCGTTCAGCGAGGGTTCCGGCGCCTCGCTGAACAACCTCCTGCAGTCGATCTCCTGCCGGCGCCATTTCCGTACGAAAACGATTCGCGGCGGGAAATCGCTCCCTGACCCCCGCTGGACCTCCAGGAACTTTTGGCCAGCTTGTGGGGGGCCTCCTGACCCCCACGAGACTTGCCAAAAGTCCAGCGGGGGTCCGGAAGGACCTCCTGCCGTCCAATCGTGTTCGTCTATGGCCGCCGCCATTTTTCGGCGCCATTTTGGAAAATGGCGCCGGCTGAAGACAACAAGATTCAGGAGCAGGAGCCCGTTCCGGACCGCTGCCATTCCGGACCGCCGCTGGACCCGCAGGTTATTTAAGTCATTGGGGGGGGGGTTCGGGAGGGTGGGGGATTTAATTTAAAGGGTCGGGGGGGGGTTTAGGGGGTTTTAGTGTGCCGGCTCACGATTCTAACGATTTATAACGATAAATCGTTAGAATCTCTATTGTATTGTGTTCCATAATGGTTTAAGACGATATTAAAATTATCGGACGATAATTTTAATCGTCCTAAAACGATTCACATCCCTAATGCAAACCTCTATCACCACAGCATCAGGTCAAACCAGCTCTCTGCCAGAGTTCCCTTGTCATACCACGTTCGTGGTTTATGCCATATTTTGCCCATGCCCCCTTTCCTATGTGGGCATGGCTAAACGTCAAATATGCATTCGGTTGACTGAACATAAATGTTGCCTAAAGACCGGCAGAATTGAAGAACCCTTGGTGGCACATTTTAAAGATTGCAATCATCATTTTGAGGACATATGGTGGACAGTATTAGAAGTAGTACATCCACACTGGAGAGGGGGAGATAGAGTTAAATGACTGAGGCAATGCGAGCAAAGATGGATTTATCAATTGCAGTTAGTCACACCACACGGACTTAATAAAGAAATTGAATGGATTCATTTCATGTGATTTCTGAATTAATCATGACATACCAGCGGTCAGATGAGACATGTGATTTCCAGATAAATCAGACTTGTTTTCATCTCCGATTCACCTAAACGCTGAAGTAAGGAAATGGTGGCTGGTCCAGTAATCGGGGTTTCTTGAGTCATGTTTAGAGATTTAGGATGTGCATTTTGTTGTTACATATAGTCATGAAATACAGACAATATAGTTTTAATTCACAGAAGAAATGAAATGGACCTCTATTGAATAGTACCAACATAGAAATCTTCCACATCCAGAGAGTTCACAGAGCAGCACTTTACAAGTCGTCCTGAGAAGTCCCTGAGGCAGCGGATCAGCGAAATGTGTTCACGTCGAACTCCAGTCTCTGGAACTTTATCAGCTTAAGCAAAAGGGAAGTACAGTCCTTTGAAATTTTATGAAAAAGTTTTCAAAATAATAAGAAAAATTGAAAAATTTTAACCACAAGAAAAGTTGATTGGACTGATGATTTAAAAAGACCCGTAATGGTGGCAACACAAGTTTGAGCTTGTTTAACCGTGGGTGGTATGAAAGTCTCAAAACTCACTATATAAAAATTTGTTAGAGCTATACTTGAATGTTATATTATCAATTTGTATTTAACCCCAGGTATTTATCTTCTTAGACCCCAGTTCAGCGTAATCCCTGTTCCATGTAATTCTATTATGCAGCTACTGTTTCAATGTAACCGATGTGATATATATTTGCTACATGAACGCCGGTATAGAAAAATTCAAAAGAAATAAAGAAATAAAATAATACTAACTACAACATAAGATAAAATTTTATGACACAACATGATTGTTATAAGGTAATTGAAATCTCCCATTATTATTGCACTGCCAAATTAGTTAGCTTCCCTGATTTCTCTTAGCATTTCATCTGTCTGACCATTTTGTCCAGATGGACAGTAGTATATACTCTTACCCAACCACATGGAATTTCTACCCATATAGATTCCAGTTTTTGTGCATGTTGGCACCTGTTTTTGCTGCTTATGTTATGAGAGGCCTGGAGCTACTTAATCACCCATATATGAGGACTACCATCCTGCTTGTCCTTGGAGAATGCAAAGTTGCTTACCTGTAACAGCTGTTCTCCAAGGACAGCAGGATATTAGTCCTCACAAAACCCACCCACTGTCCTGCAGAATTAAGTTTCTCTCAGTTTGTTGTTTTATTTTTTCACAAACTCTATATTATATGACTGAAGAGGGACCCCGTGTGGACACGTGGTTAGCGGCATGCTGGGAATGCTCAGTATGCCCATCAAAGTTTCAAAAAACTTTGACAAAAGTTTTCTATGCCTGGCTCCATCAGATGATATCACCCATGTGTGAGGACTAACATCCTGCTGTCCTTGGAAGGCACCTGTTACAGGTAAGCAACTCTGCTTTATAACAGTTTCCATGATTTTTCCCAACAATAAAGTCAGGCTCACCGGTCTTTACCATGATTAAGGAGACAAAATGCACATCACATCGAGCTGGGTATGACAAGAAATATCGCTGCGGAGCTATGCGCAAGCTTCTTATAAGTCCCCCCACAATCATATACAGTATATGGCTATCTAAGCTCATTTTTATTTGCAATTCTTAAAAAAATATTTCAAAATAAAGTTTCTGGAGACCGATGATTAAAAAAGATATCATAGCTTTATAGCATGTTTAGACCGACTGAACTTTACCCTACATTTACTAATTATAACTTTGGAAAATAGACATGTTTCAGTTCTCCTATTATAAGAGAATAAGTGCCAATTTAGTCAGGCTAAACCTTCCCCCCCCGAATGTCTCCTTTCTTTTCTTACCTTTTATTATATTAGGAAGAGAAGACTTGTATCAGAAATATTTATTTATTATAATTCTTTTATTAATAAAAATATGAAAAGTATTACAAGTTAGTTATAATCATTTCTTTCATAATTTGTATAATAATCATAATCTTGTGCTCAGCTATAAGTATTATTGAAGAAGCACAAAAGCAATATACCAAATCAGTTCTCTTATTCATTTAGCCTGGAGAGAAATAAGGAGTGCCACGTAGATAACGTATCACATGCCTCACAAATATGCTAGCCTTCTCCAAAATTCTCAGGCTTTTTATGCCTTTTATACCTGATTTTTACAATTTCCTGATGTGTAATAAATTCCAGTCTCATGATGCCAGGATACATATTTTTCCTTTGTCTTACACATAACTCCCACTCTTGCATTCCCCTCTTGGTCATTTTTATCTTATATTTCCAATGTATGCACAGTTTCCTTCTTTCCCTTATGCAATGATACAAAAGTTCACAGTGAACTATAAATGCCATCATGTGTTTGCGTGTATATATTTTATTACCCCATTCCCTTGCATCAACCACCCCAGCATCTGCTTCCCCTTTGGAGTTCTCACTTTTGTCCTGTCAAAAATAATCATCAGTCGGGGTCTGCACCGGTCCTCCGCATTAGCCAAGCTCCTGCTTTTGCAGTGCCAATTGAAATGAACAATGAGTATTTCTTATCACTCCTGTTTTTCTTGCCACCCACAAGTTTTCTTGCTCGTGCATCTCAAAATAGTGTCTGCAGAAACAGGAACCATGGTGAGAGCAGAGGCAAGGGTAAAAAGCTCCAAGGTTCAAGCTCTCCAGGTATATCTAGAATATTTTATTAGATATACAAGCAGTGAAAGTTACTACTTTAAGCAAAGTAACAATGCTTTGATGCTCTGCTTTGCTCTGCTTATATAAAGGTCTTCTAATCTAATGTTTTGTGATATTGGTGGTTCTTTTTTCATTGGTGTGAGAGCTCATGACATAATGGGCCAAAGTTTCAAGCAGATAGCAATGGATACCTGAGAGTATCCATAGCTATCTGCTATACTGAACATAACATAGTTATGTTCAGTATCTAAAATGTGGACAGAATTTTAAAGACCAGTAAGCACCTAATCTTAATCTTGAAATCCTACTCGAAGCAGGTCTAAAGTTATGTGGCTAATTTAGGGCCTGTTTACTAAACATTTTTCCCATAGACACAGAATGAGAGAAAAGCCTTAAAAAATTAGGCCCTTAGCCAGTTATAATAAAAAAAATTGGCTAAGCTAGCCAGATAACTTAACGTCTCACTAGAATCCCTCTTTTTTTTAATCCAGCTAGATTTTAGCCAGATAATCATTATCCATATGAAATCTAGCCGGATAAGAGGCTGAACATCCAAAAACTTGCCATTCAAAGGTATAACTTTTGAGTTATCCCTCTAACTGACTTTGAATATTGACCTCATTTGTTACTGAAATGTACATTTACATAAAATGATGTTTTTATCTTTTAGAAAGGCTACACATTTATGGCTGAAGCATCTACTGGTGATTATCCAGTGATGGCTGGGAAATGGAGAGTTCGTCTCATTGGTTCCAGTCATCCACTTCCAAGACTCTCCCGTGAAATTATAAACAGTTACTTTGCCACTAAGGAAGTTAGAGACTATTATATTCCTAATAAAATGCATATTGTGCTCAGGTAAATGTCAATAGAGATGGATTTTTTGTATCTTCAGCTTTAATGTTATTTACTTCAGGTTGATATTGTCATATGTAAAAAAAACAGGACAGAATACAGCTGAAAATTCATCTTTAATATTTATTTTCTTAATATCAAGAATAGTTTTTTTTTTTTAGAATTTAATCTATTTTATTATTTTGTAGTAATTAGGCCAATATTCAAAAGTATTTCTATGGGTTAAAAAGCATTATACTGGCATAAATTGGCAGTCTGAATATTGCCAACTCTCAATGAGGCTAAAACTGTACATTCTTTTAGCCACATTGAGAGGTGCATCACCAGGGACATGTAGATTGTATTTTCAAATATACATGCTTATTTTCAAGAAGAATTCTGCCTGCACGAAAAGCAGCTGCAAATTAGTACATATACTTTGTACTATGGCAATTTTCAAAGAGGAAAGGCATGTATACTTTCACTTTAGGAATCAGTGCAAAACCCATGGATAAAAAAATATGTGACCTTTCTCCCAGTATGAACAGTTTGAAAATTGTCCCAAAACAAAGGCACATTTCTCATATTTCTGCTATACCAGTCCAGAACGTTTGGGTTTTATCCCTCTCTCAGCTGATGGAGGCAGATCATTGGATTTTCTTTTATTCTTATGACATTAGGATTGCCAACTGGCTCCAGATTTTCAGGATAGGTGGATCTAGGCCTGGCTTTCCCTCCTAGAGAGAGGCTGTGTCCACATCATGCTTCTGGGGCAGAGATTAAAATACCTTTATTTTTATATATTTTGTTTACTTAGCTTTATAATTTTGATATATTTTAGTTCACTTTGTGTTAAGGTATCAGTCCTTACTTTTATTTAGAGTTTATTTCATTTATTTAGCCTTTTATTTGATTTGTTGTTTGAGGGAAGGGCAGCTCCTCTCTCTTTCCCTGTATGCAGACTGCAGCCTCTCTTCCCCACTCACTTACACACTTTTCTTTGTTTTAGGGTGAAGTTTTAGTTAGGCTGGGACAGTTTTTCAGGGCTTTAGTTTTAGGATGAGTTTTGTTTTAGGCAGGGTTAGTTTCAAAGCACATTTACTTTCTTATTTGCTTTATAGTTTTACATTCGGTTGTGCTCTTTCCTTCAGCCTCCCATTGGAGCTAAAGGGAGAATTGTATTTAGTTGTTTTGTTTGATTTAGTTATTTAATTTCAACCCTTCCACCATAATTACCTTTTTTAATTTTATTTCACTTTTATAAGTTAATAGAGCAGCAAGTTCTTACCTTTTATTTAATCACTGAGGCTCCTGGAGCTCTGGAAGGGGGAGGGCTCAGCTACTCTGCAGGGCCACAAGCTCTGAAGCCCGTCTGAGCTCATAAGGAACCTCGGAGTTATCATTGATAAAGAACATTAACCTCGGAGTTATCATTGATAAAGAACTTTCTTTCAAGAACCACATAGCAAATAAAACTAAAGAAGGATACCACAGACTCCTAACCCTAAGACATCTGAAACCATTCTCAACCCATACGATTTCAGAACTGCACTACAACTTCTTATCTTCTCCACCTTCGACTATTGCAACTCTTTACTAATTGGAATACCTTTTTCATGAACTCAGCAGACAGAGTCCTAACTGGAACAAAAAGAAGTGAACACATAACACCAATATTGACCTCACCTCACTGGCTCCCTATTACTGCAAGTATTGCTTACAAATCAATGACCATAATCCACAAAATCCTAAACAATGATCATCAAGGTCTTAACACCCTAAACATAATCCCTCAAAATCCTCCAAGAAACCTACACTCTAATAACTCAGGTTACCTAAACATTCCCCCCCCTATCAAAGATGCACATCTGGCAACCACAAGAGAAAGAGCCTTTTCAATTGCCTCACCTAAACTTTGGAACACCCTACCTAAATTCCTGAGAACCCAACACGACCTAAAAACATTCAAAAAAGACTTAAAAACACTAATGTTCCGCAAATTCTACATTGACCTTCAGACGTCTGATCATCCCAACTCTCAACTGAACTCTCAGTTGTAAACCTCTTAATACATTCTCTTCACCCTGAACCTGATTACCCTCCTCATCCAACCTAATAATGCTCTCTGGACTTGATATGCTTATTTCTGATATTGTTCAAATTGTTTTTACTATTGCACAACTGCTAAGAAAATGTATAACGTTCACATTGCTTTTCTGTTACACAACTGCTAAGAAAAATGTATACATTTGTAAACCATTGTGATGGCTCTACTGAATGACGGTATATAAAAACTAAATAAATAAATAAATAAATAAGAACATAAGAACATGCCATACTGGGTCAGACCAAGGGTCCATCAAGCCCAGCATCCTGTTTCCAACAGTGGCCTTTCCAGGCCATAAGAACCTGGCAAGTACCCCAAAAACTAAGTCTATTCCATGTTAGAGTTACTAGTAGCAGCGGTGGTTATTATCTAAGTCAACTTAATTAATAGCAGGTAATGGACTTCTCCACCAAGAACTTATCCAATCCTTTTTTAAACACAGCTATACTAACTGCACTAACCACATCCTCTGGCAACAAATTCCAGAGTTGAATTGTGCATTGAGTGAAAAAGAACTTTCTCCGATTAGTTTTAAATGTGCCACATGCTAACTTCATGGAGTGCCCCCTAGTCTTTCTATTATCCGAAAGAGTAAAAAACCGATTCACATCTACCCATTCTAGACCTCTCATGATTTTAAACACCTCTATCATATCCCCCCCTCAGCTGTCTCTTCTCCAAGCTGAAAAGTCCTAACCTCTTTAGTCTTTCCTCATAGGGGAGCTGTTCCATTCCCCTTATCATTTTGGTAGCCCTTCTCTGTACCTTCTCCATCGCAATTATATCTTTTTTGAGATGCGGCGACCAGAAATGTACACAGTATTCAAGGTGCGGTCTCACCATGGAGCGATACAGAAGGATTATGACATTTTCCGTTTTATTCCCCATTTCCCTTTCTAATAATTCCCAACATTCTGTTTGCTTTTTTGACTGCAGCAGCGCACTGAACCGATGAATTCAATGTGTTATCCACTATGACGCCTAGATCTTTTTCTTGGGTAGTAGCACCTAATATGGAACCTAACATTGTGTAACTATAGCATGGGTTATTTTTCCCTATATGCATCACCTTGCACTTATGCACATTAAATTTCATCTGCCATTTTGATGCCCAATTTTCCAGCCTCACAAGGTCTTCCTGCAATTTATCACAATCTGCTCTTGATTTAACTACTCTGAACAGTTTTGTATCATTCACAAATTTGATTACCTCACTTGTCATATTTCTTTCCAGATCATTTATAAATATATTGAAAAGTAAGGGTCCCAATACAGATCCCTGAGGCACTCCACTGCCCACTCCCTTCCACTGAGAAAATTGTCCATTTAATCCTACTCTCTGTTTCCTGTCTTTTAGCCAGTTTGTAATCCAAGAAAGGACATCGCCACCTATCCCATGACTTTTTACTTTTCCTAGAAGCCTCTCATGAGGAACTTTGTCAAATGCCTTCTGAAAATCCAAGTACACTACATTTACCAGTTCACCTTTATCCACATGTTTATTAACTCCTTCAAAAAAGTGAAGCAGATTTGTGAGGCAAGACTTGCCTTGGGTAAAGCCATGCTGACTTTGCTCCATTAAACCATGTCTTTCTATATGTTCTGTGATTTTGATGTTTAGAACACTTTCCACTATTTTTCCTGGCACCGAAGTCAGGCTAACCGGTCTGTAGTTTCCTGGATCGCCCCTGGAGCCCTTTTTAAATATGGGGGTTACATTAGCTATCCTCCAGTCTTCAGGAACAATGGATGATTTTAATGATAGGTTACAAATTTTTACTAATAGGTCTGAAATTTCATTTTTTAGTTACTTCAGAACTCTGGGGTGTATACCATCCGGTCCAGGTGATTTACTACTCTTAAGTTTGGCAATCAGGTCTACCACATCTTCTAGGTTCACCGTGATTTGGTTCAGTCCATTTGAATCATTACCCATGAAAACCTTCTCCAGTACGGGTACCTCCCCAACATCCTCTTCAGTAAACACCGAAGCAAAGAAATCATTTAATCTTTCCGTGATGGCCGTATCTTCTCTAAGTGCCCCTTTTACCCCAACTGACTCCCTCACAAGCTTTCTGCTTCGGATATATTTAAAAACGTTTTTACTGTGAGCTTTTGCCTCTATGGCCAACTTCTTTTCAAATTCTCGCTTAGCCTGTCTTATCAATGTCTTACATTTAACTTGCCAACGTTTATGCATTATCCTATTTTCTTTTGTTGGATCCTTCTTCCAATTTTTGAATGAAGATCTATTGGCTAAAATAGCTTCTTTCACCTCTCCTTTAACCATGCCAGTAATCGTTTTGCCTTCTTTCCACCTTTCTTAATGTGTGGAATACATCTGGATTGTGCTTCTAGGGTGGTATTTTTTAACAATGACCACGCCTCTTGCACACGTTTTACTTTTGTAGCTGCTCCTTTTAGTTTTTTTCCATTTTTCTCATTTTATCAAAGTTTCCCTTTTGAACGTTTAGCACGAGAGCCGTGGATTTGCTTACTGTCCCCCTTCCAGTCATTAAATCAAATTTGATCATATTATGATCACTATTGCCAACAGCCCCACCACCGTTACCTCTCTCACCAAATCCTGTTCTCCACTGAGAATTAGATCTAAAATTGCTCCATCTCTCGTCGGTTCCTGAACCAATTGCTCCATAAAGCTATCATTTATTCCATCCAGGAACTTTATCTCTCTAGCGTGTCCTGATGATACATTTACCCAGTCAATATTGGGATAATTGAAGTCTCCCATTATTACCGCACTACCAATTTGGTTAGCTTCCCTAATTTCTCAGCATTTCACTGTCAGTCTCACCATCTTGACCAGGTGGATGATAGTATACTCCTATCACTACTGAGGGCCTCAGCGTTTCCAAACCAACATGGGCGTCCCCATTCACCATGTTCACTCCCTTGGCCTCCTAGGGCGTGAGCGCGCACATCTCCTATGCTCAAATACACATCATGGTGGGAACCACGGGGGCGGCCCCACCGCATGACATCAATACCTCCGGGTATATCTAGCCTCTGCCTCCTTTACCACCTTGAGTTAGCAAAGACTTCACTTCACTATTCTGCCTGCTCTAAGCTGCACGCTTAGACGCCTCGCTCCAGTAAGAAGCTCTAGACACCCACTCCTCAGGGGTCTCTTGCTTCCAACTTCCCTTCAGGGCTCCTCACTAACTAAGACAAACGCTCCTCGGGAGTCTTTATCTCTATTCTACATTTCAGGATATTGGACCATTAGGTACTCATTCCTCGAGTGCCTATCCACCTTTATACCCTACACCACAGACCTTCAGTCCCACCTTTCTATCACCAGGAAGATGCCTTCATTCTGTGAGTACCTCTACGATCCAGCGCTCCAACTCCATCCACCAGCCATAGCGTAACCCGCACTGCGGGCTCCCTCCTATCGTGAACATCTGGGTGAGACTATATTTCTGAGCCTGAAGAACATACTGGCACTTCGTGGATCAGTGCCTTACCTTTCTGCTTTCACCATCTACAGCAGTACAATAAAGACTCTATCTGTGTCTGCTATCTGTGTCAGCCTATCGCAGTAATTCCCCACGATGCTCCTCCACATGGGCGGAGTCATCTCCATTGTGACCAAGGGTCCAAAATGCCACAAACACAACAGATTGCTAACTCCATGGACTCGGCTGAGCTCGCAGCCCTGCAGGCCATCCCTGGCCAAGCCCAGTGGATCACAGAACAACCAAAGTCTTTGGAGAGCCTAGCTACTGCCTTCAATCAGTTACACGCTCAATTGAGCACCTGGGAGGAAGACTGGTGCAGGTTGGTGGTGACAGTCCGCCCATTTCTTGGCTGTACTAGCCGCCTTAGTGAGCTTGTCCTGGATGAAGAGCCAGAGGTTGTACAGTTGTTGGGCTGATATTTGAACTGCTCACGAGATACTGGGTGTCGGCAAAGGCAGTGGCAGTTTAAGTTGCTTCCCAAACACGGTTAGAGATGAGGATTTGCCCGTCACCGAATGGGTGTGGTTGTTGTAAGAGAACTCGGCTAAAGGTAGTAGACTCACCCAGTTGTTCTGCCTTTCATTGGCAAACGTGCGGAGAAAAGTATTTAAAGAGCGATTAGTGTGCTCTGTCTGCCCATTACTCTGTGGATGGAAGGCTGAAGACAGACTGAGCTGCACGTCAAACTGTTTACACAATGCTTTCCAGTAGTGGGCCGTAAACTGGGGCCCCCGATCGGATACTATATCCTGGGGAAGTCCATGGATATGGAAAATATGTAAGGTGAAGAGTTGGGTGAGCTCTGGTGCAGAAGGCAGTTTGGGCAGCGGGACAAAATGAGCCATCTTGGAGAAGCGATCCACGGTTACCCAGATGACAGTGTTCCCTTCTAAAATAGGCAAATCTACCACAAAATCTGTGGCAATATGTGTCCAAGGCTCAGTAGGTATTGGTAAGGGCTGTAGCAACCCCCATGGCTTCCCCACTCACGGTTTTTGTCGGGCGCATATGGGGCATGAGCTAACAAAAGCGCGGACATCCTGCCTTATAGTGAGAAGTATGAGCACAGCAGAAGTCTCCCTGAAGCAGTGTTTTGGCTTAACACTGCTCCCACAGCGATGTTGGATGCATCCACCTCCACTACGAACAGGCGGAGAGAGTCTGGATATCGTAGGCAAATGTCTTGTACAAAATCCTCCTTGAGGTTCTCGAACACTTGGCAGGCCGCCTGCGGCCATTCCACTGCATCGGCTCCCTTTCTGGTAAGGGCGGTGAGGGGCACCGCCTTGGAAGAGTAGTGTAGAATGAAGTGCCTATAGAAATTTGCAAACCCTAAAAAAACGTTGCAAAGCCTTCAGCCCTCTTGGACGTGGCCAGTCCTTAATGGTTGCTACTTTCCCGGGATCCATTTGGAATCCTGTTGCAGAGACTATGTATCCTAGAAAAGGAAGAGACTCCTGCTCGAACATACATTTCTCCAACTTAGCGTACAAATGGTTGTCTCTGAGGATTTGAAGAACCTGCTTTACATGTCGTCGATGTGAGTCCAAGTCCTGAGAATAGATTAGCACATAATCCAAGTACACAATAACTGAAGAGTGAAGGAGATCACGGAGCACTTCGTTCATTAAGTGTTGAAAAACCACTGGGGCGCTGCACAAGCGCAAGAGCAACGTGCAGGATAGGAATGCTGAAGCAGAAGGGACTCCATTCTGCGATCTGCAGGGTGTCCTAATGAATAATCGGGGAATGTTGCTGCAGCCAAGGTAGCCCAAGTACCACCGGATGGATGGCTTTCTCCAAAACCAAAAAGGATATCCTTTCGGAATGCAGAATCCCAGTGTGGAGCGTGAGAGGTACTGTGGAGGCAGAGATACTCCCTGGCAGAAGTGTCCCTCGAATGGATGTAATTCGCAGAGGAGTCTCCCGAGGAAGTACAGGTATCTGTAATTGTTGTATGAGGTCACTCACAATGAAATTCCCGCCTGCTCCTGAGTCAATAAAGGCGAGAGTCTCAAAGGCTCCGCCGGGATACTCCAAAGTGATAAGTACTGTACATTGAGGAGCAGAAGTAATGCAACCTAGGAATTGCTCCTCAGGACCTCCTAGGTTCTGGAGTTTTTCGGTCACTCCTTACACTGGGCCAGGAAGTGAACCTTCGCTCCACAGTAGAGGCAGAGACCCAAAGAATGACTGTGTCATCGCTCCTCTGCTGATAAAGGAGTACGCCCCAGCTGCATGGGCTCCTCAGAAGACGCTTCTGGGTGCACTGACCCTTGGCTGGACACCGGAGTCACTGGCCTAGAGAAAGAGGGTGCCAGAGACATAGTGCGTCGAAATGGTCGGTTCTCCTTAGCCCGTTGTTGCAAGCGACAATCAATCCTTCCTGCCAAGTCGATTAATTCATTGAGGTCATCTGGAATATCTCGGGCTGCTAGCTCGTCCTTTATTCGTGCCGCTAGCCTTTCCAGAAAGAGGCCACGAAGGCTATCCTCTCACCAGCCAACCTCGAGAGCGTGTGTACGGAATTATAAGGTGTAATCCGCCAATGAGCGAGACCCCTGTCTCAATTGTAGCAGTTCCGAAGTAGCGGTAGCCAATCGTGCCGGTTCATCAAAGGCTTGCTTAAAGCTGGTCACGAACTGGGACAAGTTATCCACATGGGAGAGGCCCAAGACAATGCCTTCCCATCCAGTAAAGACAAGATATAAGCCACCTTCACTGAATCCATTGGAAACTGGTTAGGCAACAACGAGAACCGGATATAACATTGGTTCAGGAAACCACGACAGGCTTTGGCCTCCCCAAAATAGAGGGAAGGTGCAGGCAGCTAAGTCGGTGTTTTGATGCTTACCATCGGCGTGGGTAACAGGGCCTGCGGAACCTCTGGAGGCACTGCGTCCAATCAGTTGGCCAATCGTTCCACGGTAGCCGCCAGTACGTCCAAGCAATGTTGCTGTTGCTGTAACCGTTGGGTCATACCGGGAATGGCCTGAAGGCCTGACAAGTCCGCCACGTCCATGGCCTTGCAAACTGTTATGGACGTAGCAGTGGACCCTTGGGCCAGCCTAGCGGAGTGAGAAGATGGAAGAGGAGAGCACTCCGCGGTGAAGCAGTAGGCCGGGAGGTGGCGCCAAGCCCTATGAAGAGCTGAAGTCTTCACCCTGGAAGCCTGCGGACCCCTTGAGAGGAGCTCGTGAGGTCCCAGACCGCTGGGAATTAGGAGATCTCTGGAGACAAGCCGACCGCTTCACCCTGGAAGACTGAGGACCCTCCAAGAGGAACTCGTGATGTCCCAGACCGCTGGGACTTAGGAGGTCAGAAGACGCGAAGGGTGATGGAACAGTCCGAGGTCGAGGCAGGCGGCAAGGACGGTAGCCAGGAACAAGCCGAAGTCAGGAGCCAGAGAGACAAGCAGAAGATCTGGATCCGGGAACGTAGCAGTGGACCCTTGGGCCTACTCAGGCCCAAGGGTCCACTGCTACGTCCATAACAGTTTGCAAGGCCATGGACGTGGCGGACTTGTCAGGCCTTCAGGCCATTCCCGGTATGACCCAACGGTTACAGCAACAGCAACATTGCTTGGACGTACTGGCGGCTACCGTGGAACGATTGGCCAACTGATTGGACAGAAACAGCGAATCCAAGACTGGAACAGAAGCTGCAAGCCCAAACCTGGAACAGGAGCTGAAGATCCAAGCAGGACAAGAACAGAGCGCTGCAACAAGCAGGAACCTCGTTGCAAGGCGAATACATGAAGCAGATGCCGGCTTAAATACAAGCCGGCGTCTGACGTCATTTTGTGGGCGGTCCATGGTCTGGCGGGAAAGGCCCTTTAAAGTGGGCTTCCCCGCGCGTGCGCGTGTGCCCAGAGGGGGAGGAATCAGGTTCTGGGGCTCGGCGGCGTCTCCCTCATGGAGACACCGCCGCAAGAAGGCCTGAGTAGGCCCAACAAGCCGCGCACCCCGCCGTGGAGCAGCCGAGAGGCCTGGACGAGCCCAAACCCCCTGAGAGCCCCGACTCTGTCACCCCGAGACCGAAGGTAAGGACCCGGTCACAAGGGTTGCGACCGGGACCGCAACATATATATATATATATATTTCTATCAGATATCTGGTTAAATAGTTCTCCATCTAAATGGTGGGTGGGATAGGGGCATTCTTGGGTGTGGTTACTTATCCAACTATCTGGATAAGTGGCGATATTCAAACTTATCTGGCTAAGTTTTAACTGATAAGTTAGACCTGATATTGAACAGGTGTAAAGTTAGACAGATACATTTATTCAGCTAACTCAAACTTATTTATTTACATTTATTTAAAAAATTTGGGCCAGATTTTAAAACTTAGGCGCTGGCATAGATTTGTGCGCACAATCCAGCACGCACAAATCTACGCCCGATTTTATAACATGCGCGCACAAGGGGGTGCACACTTGTGCACCTTGCGCGTGCCGAGCCCTAGGGGAATCCCAATGGCTTTCCCTGTTCCCTCCGAGGCCGCTCCGAGGCCACTCCGAAATCAGAGCGGCCTCGGAGGGAATTTTCTTTCCGCCACCCACCACCTTCCCCTCCCTTCCGCTACCTAACCTGCCCCCCAGCCCTATCTAACCTACCTAACCTGCCTATTCCACTACCTAACCTGCCCCCCCAGCCCTATTTTGACTTCTGTAAACCGGTATGATCTGTATATTTTACAGGAATGTCGATATATAAGAATTCTAAATAAATAAATAAATAAATCTACACCCCCCCCCCTTATCTTTGTTCGCTAAGTTGCGCCTGCCTCCGGGCAGGTGTAGGTTACACGCGACGGCGACGGCCGACCTGGGATCCCGGGCACAACAGCACCTTTTTCAAGCCCCGGGACATACGTGCATTCCGGGGCTTGCGTGCACTGCCGAGCCTATGCAAGATAGGCTTGGCGTGCGCAGGGGCAGCTTGGGGCAGCTTTTCGGGGGTTACGCGTGTATCCTTTTGAAAATCTGCCCCTTTATATTTTGCTAGGTCCAAAATTCAAAGCGTCTGAATATCCAGCAAAGGAGGTCATTTATCAAAGGCTTATTGTGCGATAAGCTTCTATCGCATGTGAAAAGGGCCTTTTCGCATGAGATAGAATGCATTAACTCTCAGAACTCAAACAGCTGCGTCCTTACTCATGAAAAGGCAACAATGCAGATATTACACCAGACCCTAGCACAACATTACTATTCTTCCTAGCAGGGACAAGAAGTGACCTAGTGGTTAGAATAGTGGGTAGAGAGCCAAGGAAACCTGTTCCTTCAATGACACTCATTATCACCTGGAGTAAGTCGATTTATAGATTTTAAATTCTTGGGGACAGGGTTTTATTCTATCTGAATTCTAGGAAGTGGATTTTAATACCCATGCACGTATGCCGGCTTGCACACATGGACGCAACAATTTTATAACATACACGCACGCATATGCGTATGTTATAAAATCGGCTGTACAAGTGTACATGTGTGCACAATTTAATATAGATGCGCATGTGCTTGCAAATATTGTGTCTGTTGCATAAGTGGGGGGAATTTTATGAGGGGTGTATGCATGCAGAGGCTACTTACCCTTTTCCCAGTTCATTCCCAATTCGCCCAGTGTAGGGATAGGATTCCCTAACCCCCTAGTTTTAAAGGCTCCCTTCTCCCATTAGACCCAGTCCTTAAAACCCCGCTGATTAGCCAAGATTTTATTTTTGACTTACATGCCAGCAATAGCAGAAGTAAAGTTACGCAGTGGGGACCCCTAACGTGCATAAGGTGCATAAGTATTTATATGCACATCTCTTAGTTTTCCCCCCACATGCCACACCACACCCATGGCCCGCCCCTTTTTTGAACTTTTTGATTTGTGCACATACCAGGAAATACATGCATACACAGGCGCTTCTTAAAATCCACGTGTCATGCGCCAGCCCAGGACGCAATTATCTCTGTGCTTTGGCACACATAGGGCATTTAAAATCTGCCAGTAAGGAGATCACGTGGTGCAGTGAGAGGGGAGAGGATGTAGTTCTCTCTCCCTCGGCGCCAGGCCTCCTGAATCAGATTCTATCCATTCAGCTAATGGCATCAAAGTAAGCTTAAAATATCATTAGGCGGTGGCTGAACCATCAGACTTCGTATTTGGTTGGGAATGTCCGCTCAGGTCATGAGGAAAGACAAGGAAAGGGGGAAAGATCGTCCAAAGCCTACAGAAATCCCTGTCATGGCCACTGCCAGCGAATCCGTTAGTCCCCCCGTCGCGGCAATCGCAGATATTAAAAGCGCCGCATTGGAAGCATTAGGGCCAGAACTTAAAAATATTTGGGCAAATTTGAAGCCTGATTTGAGGAAATTGAAGGTTGTGTATCTGATGCACATGATGGCCTCCATGAGGCCCAAACAGATATCGGGGCCTTGCAAGCAGTGATGGAAAAGCAGGAACCCCCGCTGAATGACCTCCTGCAGTCGATCTCCTGCCGGCGCCATTTTCCGTACGGAAAACGATTTGCGGCAGGAGATCGCTCCCGGACCCCCGCTGGACCCCCAGGGACTTTTGGCCAGCTTGGGGGGGCCTCCTGACCCCCACAAGACTTGCCAAAAGTCCAGCGGGGGTCCGGAACGATCTCCTGCAGTCGAATCGTGTTGGTCTATGGCGGCCGCCATTTTGCGGCCGCCATTTTGCAAAATGGCGCCGGCTGAAGACAACACAATTCAATTGCAGGAGCCCGTTCCGGACCGCCGCTGGACCCCCAGGTAATTTAAGGCATTTGGGGGGGGGTGGTTCGGGAGGGTGGGGGATTTAATTTAAAGGGTCGGGGTGGGTTTTAGGGGGTTTTAGTGTGCCGGTTTTCCTGCCATTGGTTTAGGGCAAGTAAGTACTTCCCTCCCAAAGTTGATGAAGTATTAAGGCATTTGGGGTGGGGGATTTAATTTAAAGGGTCGGGGGTGGGTTTTAGGGGGTTTTAGTGTGCCGGCTCACGATTTTAACGATTTTCACGATATTTTAAACACCCAAACGGCAACAATACGATCCCCTCCCAGCCGAAATCGATCGTTAAGACGATCGAGGACACGATTCACATCTCTAGTTATCAGTATGCTGAAGACATGTTTGTGATTTGGACTTTCAAACAATTTTATAATTCATATATTGCATTTCATCCTTAGAGTACTTATTTATTTAAAATTATTTCTATATGCACGCTCCCATGATCATGATGGTTTAAAAAGTATCAACATCTATAATTAAAATACAAGTATTACTTGGACACAACATAGATGAATGTACACATGGTCTACATTGATATTTCCTTTAAAAAACAAATACATCTGTAAGGAAACTCTTATCCTGTGTTCTGTCCTACTGACTTCCTCTACTGGTTAACTCCAGACTTCATGCAAAGTGTTAACTCTTTGAATACCACAGTCTCAGTCAATAATTGCCAGCTGTATACAGAAAACCAACTATCTTCACAATTCCAGCTTCCATCCTTTACATATATTTAGGTTGACTATACATACCCAAGTCTGATTTAAAAGACATAAACATTTCAAATCTTAAATGAATTCTTCAAATAAAAAGGCTACAATCCTAAAATATCTCCAGGAAGAATGCATCTTTACTTAAACAGCCAGAGCAAACCTAGGGCCTCATTTTCCAAGGAGTTACCGTGTGTGATAATTCCGCAAACCGCGCTAACAGCAGTTAACGCGGTTTGTGAATGCAAATTTTTAATTTCGTATTCAGGTGGCAGAGCAAATGTAAAGTAGGGAGGATTTATCATGTGCTGTGAAACAGCCACACTGTTAGCGTGGCTCCTAACGTGGCCAATAACTACACCTCTTTCATTTGTGTTACACTGTGCGATCGCATGCGCTACAGGCTGGTAAAGGTTTATTGTGGTTCACGATGTCTCCTGACAGGCCTGTTTCAGTATGATGCAGGCTGTGAGTGAGAGAGAGAGAGACTTACCATAGGGCCTCCTCCCTAGACAGGTATTTGTATTCCTATGGGAG
This sequence comes from Rhinatrema bivittatum, assembly GCF_901001135.1. NCBI lineage: Eukaryota > Metazoa > Chordata > Amphibia > Gymnophiona > Rhinatrematidae > Rhinatrema > Rhinatrema bivittatum. Next base: position 191,430,746 of record NC_042617.1, read on the forward strand.
GCCCACCTAGTACCTCGAGGTGAGGTTTAAGTATTAGTGTAGGGGGTTAGGGGCCACTTTCACATTCAATGTGAGTCGTAAGAACAGAACAGTGGTCTCTTGTGAAGATTTGATGACCTACGGAGTGAGGAAACTCACCCAAAGATGAGATTTGGGCAATGTTCTCTCAACCTAGCTTGTTGAGAGTCCATCAAGCTAGGTTGAGAGAACATTGCCCAAATCTCATCTTTGGGTGAGTTTCCTCACTCCGTAGGTCATCAAATCTTCACAAGAGACCACTGTTCTGTTCGTATGTCTCACGTTGAATGTGAAAGTGGCCCCTAACCCCCTACACTAATACTTAAACCTCACCTCGAGTTAGTAGGTGGGCCTCCCATAGGGATGAGCCTGCATCATACTGAACAGGCCTGTCAGGAGACATCGTGAACCGCGATATACTGGCAATGTAGCCCAAATTGGGCTAATAGCGCAACTTGCGATAACAGCCTTTTGCATAGCTGATAATGCAATTTGTGATACACATGCTTATTAGCATAAGGTACACCCCTTTTTGGTATCGCATGCGATACCAATGCGATATTGGAAAATGAGGCCCCTACTGAGGTACAAAGAAAGGATAACCACTGAACAAGTATCCCTTGAACTAGCATACAGCCTGGAGCTAGAAAAATAGAAAAATCTTAAAAGAACTTTAGTCTTTACTCCTGGAGGATGTTGCATTGAAACAAATAGTCCCTGCTCATCTGATGCTGAATCTGAAGCAAAAATTCATAAGAAACAACTTTCAAACAGAAAGTAAGAAAGAAGAAAATGACACAAAACCCTTGAAATCACTATGCTGCAAACTACGCAAGTATGTTTTATAGAACCCGACAGTTACTCATATGGAAAATACATTTAGCATCAGTGTTTGCTTTCCTAACTCTTCTCCAATGTAGTATATATTAATCAGTATGGAAAATGTGAAGAGGGATGCTATGTTGGTAAAACAAGTCTGAAGTCAAAGATGGGAATAAACCAACACAGACACAAAATTACGTATCAGAAAGAAGAGCAAGGTGACATCTTCGTGGGGGAACTTTTTTCAGGACAAAACCACTACATCAATGGCCTTATGATCAGGATATTAAATGGGAAATTTGGTGCAATCCAGGAACATTAGAAAGTTAAAGTTAAAATGATCAAATACTCTGGTACAAAAATACAAGAGCTTAACTGAAACTTAAGGTTTTAAACTCATTACCAGACATAACCTTCTGTCACCTTCTTATCACTTTAACACATCCACCCCTCCTCCTCCTTCCCCCTCCTAACCCCATTTATTTATTTATTTATTTATTTTTAACTTTTATATATCGCCATTCTTGCATTAAATGCAAATCATGCCGGTTTACAGTGAAACAGAAAAAGCAGGAAAAAATTCCTTAGTCGAATACAATGAAACAGCTTAGTTAACAAAGGAAACATAAAAATAAATTTTTACATATACACAAAGGGGTAGATTTTCAGACGAGCGCGAATAGCCTACTTTTGTTTGCGCTCCAGGTGCAAACAAAAGTACGCTGGATTTTAGTAGATACGCGCGTAGTCGCGCGTATCGGCTAAAATCCTGGATCGGCGCGCGCAAGGCTATCGATTTCGTATAGCCTGCGCGCGCCGAGCCGCGCAGCCTACCCCCGTTCCCTCCTAGGCCGCTCCGAAATCGGAGCGGCCTAGAAGGGAACTTTCCTTTGCCCTCCCCTCACCTTCCCCTCCATTCCCCTACCTAACCCACCCGCCCGGCCCTGTCTAAACCCCCATCCTACCTTTGTCGGGGGATTTACGCCTCCCGGAGGGAGGCGTAAATCCCCGCGCGCCAGCGGGCCTCCTGCGCGCCGGGCCGCGACCTGGGGGCGGGTACGGAGGGCGCGGCCACGCCCCCGGGCCGTAGCCACGCCCCCGTACCCGCCCCCAAAACGCTGCCGACACGCCCCCGCAACGCCGCACGCTCCGGCCCCGCCCCCGACACGCCTCCCGACACGCCCACTCCGAAAACCCCGGGACTTACGCGAGTCCCGGGGTTCTGCGCGCGCCGGTGAGCCTATGTAAAATAGGCTCACCGGCGCGCAGGGCCCTGCTCGCGTAAATCCGCCCGGTTTTGGGCGGATTTACGCGAGCAGGGCTCTGAAAATCCGCCCCAAAGGTTTGCACGAAGGGGTGCACAAAGGGGAGAGCCCCTTTGTCGCGCCCCTTCGGCGCACGATGTTGAGGCTGTCTTAACTGTCCAATGTTAGTGACATCATGGGGGGGTGGGTTTAATGATCGCAGCACTTACATCGCTGCTTCTTTCCAGTTCCATGTGAAGATCAAGCTGTTTCCTTCACTTCCCCTCCCATGACTGTGGGGTGAGAAGTGCTGCAGGGTGCCCCTTGATGTTATCTGGCTTCCCACACGCGACGCCTGGTGTTGAGGCTGTCTTAACTGTCCAATGTTAGTGACGTCATGGGGGGGCGGGTCTAATGATCGCAGCACTTACATCGCTGCTTCTTTCCATTGTAATATAATCTATGATTCACTTGTATATTAAGGCAATATCATTTTTTGCTCTAATCTGCTCATTCTATTCATACCTGAGGAAGGGAATGTTTACTCTTGAAAGCTAGTCAAGAAATGTATTAATTTAGTTGAATAAAAAGATAATTGTCTTATATCATCTTTTTGTTTATTGACCTTTATTTCTGAGTATTAAAGTGGACTCATGTGGCAACCACACTATTTTGTTTTAGGAAATAATACTGACTACCATACAGAAAATGTTATTTTTGTTGAATTTGTGTTATTAATAGATATGGAGTGAAAGTTGACTGGGATTTAATTGCCACAGTGCAAGTGCAAACATCTAAATCAGACGTGTTCATCAAGGTACAGATCCTGGAAAATGAGGAAGAAATAGTAAGCTCAACTGGTAAAGGGCATGCTGTCATCCCTGCATTTCAGTTTCATTTTCAACAAAAGGAACGGCCATTAAGTGCTCAGTGTAAGTGCCAAGTTTTGTGCTTGGTATTTTTATTCAAGAACCTTTGTGCAGAAATGTAAATATGGATAAAATATGACAAATAATGACATGAAGATTCACCATCTAACATATAAGAAAGATACAGTTCAAAGGGACCTCTATGGGTAAAACAATGCTTTATCCACAGAAATGACCTTTTTGAAATTTTCCTTTTCACTTTATACTTAAAACTACATGTATACACCCTGTATGCACGGAATTTTAAGAGGACAATATTCAGCACCATTTATCTGGACAAGTTCGGACTTACCAGCTAAGTGGCACAGTTTGAATATTTGACTGTGTTCAGCAACTGCCAAATAACTATCTATCCTGCCAAATACTGTAGTTCTCTAAGTGGTGGGCAGGACAGGTAATTTCTGGTTTATGGCCATATATCCAGCAAACTTATAGGTTGATTTACTAACCCACAATAAGCATGATATTGCTTGTTTTCCCCCAAAATCTGCCACTATTGAAATTAGATGATTTGCATGCATAAAATTAACTAATGCATGCAAAGCAGTAATCTAATGCAAATAAAATAATGTAGCCAGCCGTGTTATTTTAACTCATTTCAAGGAGTTGTAGTTATCCAATCCAGGAGACACCAGAACGCTAATGCACATCCTGATGTCCCCAGGATGCTCCTTAAAGGGCCCTATGGCCTTGCAGTGAGGGGGTTGGGGACCCGGGGAACTGCTACTGGGGGAGTTGTTTTTGATATAGGGGGATTGTTGACTGGGTCGTGGGGTAATTTTTGATCAAAGGGAAGGAGGTTTGGAAAGGGGTGGAGTAGGGCATCACCACGTTATTATTTTTTTTAAATTTTTTTTAATATTTTAGGGCCTGTTCAGCTGTCTCTAGAGGCAGCGGAGAGGTAGGTTGAAGTTTTGCTTGACTCCTGGGAAAGGGTTAGGTATTTTTCAAGTTTGGGCTACATGGATGGCCCTTTAATACAATGGCAGCCCATGCAAAGTGAGCCACCATCACGCATTTTATTTTGGCTCTGCCGTGTTAATTTTTATTGCAGCATTTTTCCACGATAAAAAAAATAACTCACCGATGCCACTGTGATATTTTCCCATGGAGGAGTGAAATATCACAGGACCAGCCGCCAACGATATTTTGCCCCTCCTGTAGTAAAACATCTCAATATAGTAAATCTTCTCCTTACCTGGATAAATGGTGATGTTAGCCAGATAAGCTCATCCTGCTACTGAGCTGGTCAAACTTTTGCTGGATAAACTTATCTGGCTATCTGGTAGTTATTTAGGTATATTCTGTGGTGTAGGCATGCCACAACAAATCCTGGATACAGTAGCCGGATATGTTTAGCTGGTTAACTTGTTTAGGTGGATAACAGCTGAACATGGATATCTACTTAGGTAAGATCATCTGGAGGGTGGGGGTGGGGGGCTGGAGTCTATAAAGTATCAGTTATAACTTTGCTCACGGAGTTTTCATGGGATAATTTTCAAAGCACACTTGAAAGCATACTTGAAAATCGGTGTTACTTAGGTATAATAACAGATCACACATTTACGTGGGCTGTCATAAAATTACCTCTATAAAAGACAATTGCAATGTTTGTATGTTTCACCATCCTATTGTTCTGATAGACAATATTGCTTCCTTACGGTCCCTGTATTTCCTAAAATGAGCATGCTCTAAATGCAAATATTATGCTGTAAAAGAAAGCCACGTGCACTAACTACAAATAATGTGCTAATAATATTTAGCATGCACTAATGCAAATGATGTATGCCAAAGGGAGCACATTGGGAAAAGCCTGCTCCTGCTGGTAGCTGCCAAAGAATAGCAAGATAGAGGCAGAGAAGAACATAGGGAGCATAGAGAGGGGGTAAGGTGAGGAGACAGATAACTAAGGGAAGAGGGAGAGAAGAGGAGAGGGAAGGGGAGATAGGGCAAGAGAGCAGGGGAAAGGGAAGGGAGGAGAGAGAAGGACAAGGGGAACATACAGGGATGGATTTAAGACTATGATGACCATAGGCAGAATACTGGGGCTGGGGGATTTCATCTCCAGAAATGAAAGAATAGTGGGATAGTCCCAGTTATTGGATGCCTTCAGAATTTTGCATTTTAGGCACTTGCCTATGTTGCCCTATATCTAAATCTGGCCATGGGAAAGAGAATAAAGGAGAGGAGCAGGGGAGATTGGCAGGAAAGAGGAAGGGGAGAAGGGAGGGTGAATGAGATGGAGATTGGAGAGATTGGTGGGAGGGGGCAGGAAAGAGGAAGGGAAGAAGGGAGGGTGAATGAAATGGAGATTGGTGGGAGGGAGAGAGAAAGAAAGTAAAAGAAGGGAGGAAGAAAGGAGGAGGAGATGGGGAGAAAAGGCAATGAGCAGAGAAGTGGCAGGAGGCAGAATGGAGAGTATTTTAGGAAAAATTGTTAATGCAGCCATTACACAATCATCAATCTGCAGCAGAGTACAGGGTTGTTCCCATGACAGGGAAGGTCAGAAGAAAGACTTTATCAGCATATATGCCATTTTTCTCCATTCGTTTTGTCGGACCCTTCCACTAGTAACATACATATAGGGGTCGATTTTAAAAAATCCGAATACGATTCCCAATGCGCGTGCATGGACGCGCTAATTATAAAACATGAGCACGCGTGTGCAAGGGAGGGAGATTTTATAAGCTACTCGCAGCGATGCAATCGGGTCTCCCCCAGTTCCCTCCCAGTCCGCTCCAATTAAGGAGCGGACTGGAAGGGAACTTTCCTATCCCTTAACCTACCCTTCCTCCCTCTTCCTCTCTCCTCCCTGCCCCCTAAACATAACCTAACTAACCCCAAATTTTTTATTTTACTACTTACTGCTCCTCTGGAGCAGAAGTAATTTCCACGCGCTGGCCAGCTGCCGGCACATGCTTCCCTGGGACAGCATTGAATGGCACTGTCCTGGCCCCCCAGCCCGCCCCTTTATTTCGGACTGGCACTTTGACATGCAACGGGGGTTACACGTGTGGCCAAGCCCTTTGTAAAATGCGTGCGGCACTTGCAAGGTTTGGCCACGCGCATAACCCCCATTTTTAATGCACGGCAGGCTTTTAAAATTTTCTTGATACTGTACATTAGAGCAGAAATTGTGCTACTTAAAATCACTCATAATCCCATGGGAAGGACTCAATAAATACAACTTTTATTTTGTAATCCAGGACCTGTTGAACTTCTGGGAGGTAGAAAACAAGGCTATCTTTCACTGACGGGTAAATTTGAAAAAGAACGCACGTACGCCCATAAATGTGCGCATTGCAGTGCAAGTAAATTTACGCCTCATTTATTTAAAATATTGTTGCTGTGTGTACTTCTGGAGAGAGAGCGAGAGAGATTGAGTATCTGTATAGAGGCACTCTTATACACTCTATATATGTTCCACAGTAGAGGGGCACTTTGAATTGGGTGGGTTTTCTGGAGGTGGGTTGGAGGTTAGGGGAGTGTTGTTACAGATACATTCAGAGGTATTCATAGTAAAATGGACATCAGTAAAAAATTTTAGTCCTTATAAGCATTGAAAAGACGAACAAGCGCAGCTGATTTGTACAATGCAGTGCTAGCTACCTAATTTCATTATGCAATAAGGTTAGCGCCTCCACATCGCTCTTCCAAAAGACAGGAAAACTAATAGCACTCATCACATGCAAATGCGTGTTGATGAGGCTATTAGTTACTCATCTGAAATGCAAAAAAAAATGTGCATCCAAAACACACAGTTTTGTAGTAAAAAAATAACACCTGCCTAGACCTGGCGTTAATTTCTGAGCACTCCCAAAAGTTGTACAGAGAAACAGAAAATACTGTTTTTCTCTAGTCTACACCCTCCTACTTAATATTGTTAAGAGAACATAAGAACATGCCATACTGGGTCAGACCAAGGGTCCATCAAGCCCAGCTTCCTGTTTCCAACAGTGGCCAATCCAGGCCATAAGAACCTGGCAAGTACCCAAAACCAAGTCTATCCCATGTTACTGTTGTTAGTAATAGCAGTGGCTGTTTTCTAAGTCAGCTTAATTAATAGCAGGTAATGGACTTATCCAATCCTTTTTTAAACACTGCTACACTAACTGCATTAACCACATCCTCTGGCAACAAATTCCAGAGTTTAATTGTGCGCCGAGTGAAAAACAACTTTCTCTGATTAGTTTTAAATGTGCCACATGCTAACTTCATGGAGTGCCCCCTAGTCCTTCTATTATCTGATTCACTTTTACCCATTTGGGACCTGTCATAATTTTAAACACCTCTATTATATCCCTCCTCAGCCATTTCTTCTCCAAGCTAAACAGTCCTAACCTCTTTAGTCTTTCCTCATAGGGGAGCTGTTCCATCCCCTTTATCATTTTGGTCACCCTTCTCTGTACCTTCTCCATTGCAACTATATCTTTTTTGAGATGCAGCAACCAGAATTGCACACAGTATTCAAGGTGCAATCTCACCATGGAGTGATACAGAGACATTATGACATTTTCTGTTTTATTCACCATTCCCTTTCTAATAATTCCCAACATTCTGTTTGCTTTTTTGACTGCCACAGCACACTGAACCGACAATTTCAATGTGTTATCCACTATGACGCCTAGATCTTTCTTGGGTGGTAGCTCTTAATATGGAACCTAACATTATGTAACTATAGCATGGGTTATTTTTCCCTATATGCAATCACCTTGCACTTATCCACATTAAATTTCATCTGCCATTTGGATGCCCAATTTTCCAGTCTCACAAGGTCTTCCTGCAATTTATCACAATCTGCTTGTGATTTAACTACTCTGAATAATTTTGTATCATGTGCAAATGTGATTACTTCACTCGTCGTATTTCTTTCCAGGTCATTTATAAATATATTGAAAAGTTTGGGTCCCAATACAGATCCCTGAGGCACTCCACTGCCCACTCCCCTCCACTGAGAAAATTGTCCATTTAATCCTACTCTCTGTTTCCTGTCTTTTAGCAATATTAAGTAGGAGAAACTAAAGATTAAAAAAAAAAGTAAAAAAAAAAGTGCCGGTGGTCAGGTTCGGGAAACTGATGCTCAATTAACAAGCGCCCGTTTCCCGAACCCGTGGCTGTGCACCATTTAGGAAAACACACACCAATAAATTCAGCGTCCGTTTTCTTAATCTGCGGATGGCCACTGTCAGCTGATCGCTTGCGAGTGCCAGTTGTTCTCACATGTGGGTGAGTTCATCCAATGGAGCCCAGCGCAGAAAACTTTTGTCAAAGTTTCTAGAAACTGACAAAAGTTTTCTGCGCTGGGCTCCATCTAGAAACTTTGGCCAGCAGACTGAGCATGTCCAGCCTGCTACTATCCGCGCATCCACATGAGGTCCCTCTGCAGTCTCTTCTGTGGTGCAGTTGCCTCGCGGTTTGTGGAGCTCCACAGTTTTCTCTCAAATGTTTCAAGTTTTTGCTCTAATCCTCATCGGGTCCCCCTTCACGGTCGGTACCCTCCCAGTACAGTAAGTTATTTTTGATTCGTACTCATTCTTCTGGTCGATTCCCGACTCCCCACTTCCTGGTGCCCGTTGGCCATTGACCGCACACCGGATCTTTTTCATGGCGTCGACTGGTTTTCGTCGGTGCCCCCAGTGCCCGTGGACTATGTCCATTACGGACCCACATGAGGTTTGCATCCTCTGCCTGGGGGCCTCACATGATGTCCGTGGATGTCATCTGTGTGACCAGATGACACACAAGGAGCATTGTGCGTGCCTTGACAAAATGGAGAAACTTTTCAGGACCCCAAAATCATCCACTCCTGTGTCGGTTGCTCCGACGCCTAAGGATCGTGGGGAGCCGTCCACATCTCTGACTCTCACGCGGTCCCTTTCAACTCTACCCCTAAGGTTCAAGGAGAGGGAGATCGATCTATGGTGGTCTCTCCCCTCACCCAGACCTCAGGGTCATCAACCTCCTTGGTGCCGGAGAAAGACCGGAAGCTCAGACACCGGTCACCTTCCCGACATGGTTCCAGTTCCAGAGTGGCATCGGCGGCCACCGAGCCGCCATCGAAGTGGCACCGGCCACTGGAGGCCCCATCCTCCGGTGCCCCCGGTAGCTCGAGGCATTCTCCATTGATACTGATACCAGGCGCCATCCCACCTCAGGGACCCAAGGATGACACCTCGTCCCCCTCCATCTCTCCTGACCACTCAGGACTTCCAGAAGGAGTTGGACCGCAAGGTGCAGTCATCGGTGCTGAAGGCGCTGCAGGGCATTGAGATACCGGCGCCACTGGCCCCCATGCTGGTGCCCGACCCTCCACCATCGACACCGGTACCCCTGCTAGAACATCTGGGCAACCTTCTCGGCACCCTTCCGATGCAACCAGTGCCCCAGGGACCATCAATGCCCCACCATCCACCGATGCCCTCCACAGGAGCAATCCCAAATCCCAGGTCCTCTGAAGATGATGAAAACTCCGGGACCAGGCACCCTCGTACGTGATTCCCCGAGCCACTGCCGGGCCTTTCCAGCTTACCACAGCCGAGGGATTCATCAGTGCCATTGGTACCCTTGTGCCCCTCGGAACCCAGGGTCGATGCTCCTCGCAGCCCTCACCCTCAACATCCTGGCCCGAGTGAGGAAGAGGGTCCCTATCACTCTTGGGGTGATGACTCCAAGACTCGTCCTCTGAGTACTCTGACAACCTACTCTTGGAGACTTCACCCCAGAGGAGTGGTGCCTGTCACTACCGAAGAACCTGTCGTTTATGGGGTTCTTTAGAGCTATGGCTGAGACCATCCCCTTTCAGCTCCTTACAGAGGAGGATGCGCGTCACAAGATGCTGGAGGTTCTCCAGTTCACTGACGCTCCTAAAGAGATTGTGGCAGTCCCAATCCATGATATTTTTAAAGAACTCTTCCTCCGCATGTGGGAACACCCCATTTCCATCTCCCCAGTAAACAGGAAGGCCGATGCCACCTACTTCGTGCAGCAGGCCCTGGGATTCGAAAGGAGGCAGCTCCCCCACTAGTCAATGGTAGTAGAGTCCTCCCTTAAGAAGGCCCGGCATTTCTGCACCCATGCCTCTGCTCTTCCGGGACGTGAGCATAGGGAGCTTGATGCCATAGGGAGAAAGATCTTCCAAGGCGCCATGCTGAGGGGGGATATTATAGAGGTCTTTAAGATCATGAGAGGTCTTGAACGAGTAGATGTGACTCGGTTATTTTCACTTTCGAATAATAGAAGGACTAGGGGACATTCCATGAAGTTAGCAAGTAGCACATTTAAGACTAATCGGAGAACATTCTTTTTCACTCAAAGCACAATAAAGCTCTGGAATTTGTTGCCAGAGGATGTGATTAGTGCAGTTAGTGTAGCTGGGCTCAAAAAAGGTTTGGATAAGTTCTTGGAGGAGAAGTCCATTAATGGCTATTAATCAATTTTACTTAGGGAATAGCCACTGCTATTGATTGCATCAGTAGCATGGGATCTTCTTAGTGTTTGATTACTTGCCAGGTTCTTGTGGCCTGGTTTTGGCCTCTGTTGGAAACAGGATGCTGGGCTTGATGGACCCTTCGTCTGACCCAGCATGGTAATTTCTTATGTTCTTATGGTAACCCACATTGCGGCTTACCAACTTTACATGACAATATAACCTCAATCTCTGGAAACGAGTCCAAGATTTTGTGGAGGGTCTCCCGCAGCAGCAGCAGCAGAAAGCGCTTGCCGCCCTTTCCTTGCTGGGTCTGGAAGCAGGGGAACATATGGTGCGCTCCACCTACGATGTTTTTGAAACTGCAGCCTGCTTAGCTGCCATAGGCATCGGCGCCAGACAGATGGCATGGCTCAGGGCCTCAGACCTGTGGCCGGAAGTCCAGGATAGGCTCGCCAATCTCCCCTATACAGGTGAGAACCTGTTCAGGGACAAGGTCTGGGACGCGATGGCACCACTGAAGAACCATCATGACACCCTCCAGCAGCTGACTTCTAGTCCCTCAGAGGGGCCATCCTCAGCCAGGAAATCCTCCAGGCCAGGCTCTCATAATCCCTTCTACCAACAGAGGAAATATCCTCCAGCCGCTCAGACTTGTATGCCCTGGACCAGCAGAGGGCCCCAGACCCCAACCTGCCCCCCAGCAAACCCCGGCCTTGGGCTTTTGACTGGTGGTGAGGAAGCAAGTCAGTTGGCAGTTTCCCTGGCACCTGACCCACCAGTCAGTGGCAGACTTCTCAGCTTCTCCAGGCGCTGGGAGGAGATCACGTCGGATCACTGGGTCCTTTCCATTGTACACCAGGGGTACCATCTGCACTTCAGCTGGCTCCTGGAGACCTCTCCCCCATGTCCATCATGGGGTTCATTCACCCATTTGGTTGTTCTTCAACGAGAACTCTCCGCCCTTCTTACAACAGGCACCAGGGGTTCTATTCAAGATATTTCCTCATCCTAAAAAGGAATGGTGGCCTACGCCCTATCCTCAACCTCAGGGCATTGAACATGTTTCTCATAAGAGAAAAATTAAAGATGGTCTCCCTGGGCACGCTGATTCCCCTCCTCCAAAGAGGGGACTGGCTTTCCTCCCTCGATCTGAAGGAAGCATATGCACACATTGCAATCGTCCCCAACCACAGGAAGTACCTCCGTTTTGTGGTGGGGAATGCACATTTTCAGTACAGAGTGCTACCCTTTGGGCTGTCATCAGCCCCCCGTGTTTTCACCAAATGCTTGGCGGTGGTGGCTGCCTACCTCAGGCGTCACTCGGTCCAGGTGTTCCCATACCTAGACGACTGGCTGATCAGGAGAGACTCCCACTCCAGGGGGCCTTGCAAGCTCTGGCCCTGATGGTTCAGACACTGCAGACTTTGGGGTTTATGATCAACTTCCCCAAGTTGCATCTCTGCCCGTCCCTACAGCTGGGCTTTATAGGCGCCAGGTTGGACATAGCACAAGCGAAGGCTTTCTTGCCCAAGGATCGGGCGATTGCCCTCTCTGTGCTGGCCACCCTCATCCACAACAGTGGGAGGGTGTCGGCCCACCTCCTCCCCCACCTGCTGAACCACATGGCAGCCTCTGTCCATGTAACACCCTTATCCCGCCTCCACATGTGGACCTCTCAGTGGGCCTTGCAGTTTCAGTGACAGCAAGAGTCCCAGGATCTGGAGGCACTGGTCACAGTTATGGACCCTCTCAAGTTATCCTTGGCCTAGTGGGAAGCCCTCCCCAATCTAGAACACGGCCTTCCCTTCCAGCCCGCACCGCCCCAGGTGATTATCACCACCGATATGTCTCCTCAGGGTGGGGAGCCCACACAGGCGGTCTGCACACTCAAGGCCTTTGAACCGCTGCTGAAGTACATTGCCAGATAAACTTTCTGGAGCTTTGGGCTATTCGGTACGCCCTGTGGGCATTTCGGGATCAGCTGTCATCCCAGGAGGTTCCGATCAGGACAGACAACCAGGTCGCGATGTGGTACATCAACAAACAGGGCAGCACGGGCTCATTCCTCCTCTGCAACTGGGCCCTCTCCCAAGGGGATGTATCTAAGAGTGACCTACCTGCCAGGTCACCTCAACACACTGGCAGACCACTTTATCTGGTCCTTCCAGCCACACGAGTGGTCCCTCAACCCAGTGGTAGTGGCCGACTTATTCCGCCACTGGGGTGCGCTAGATGTGGACCTGTTCACCTCCCCTCTCAATTACAAAATGAGCAAGTTCTGCTCCCTAGTAGCAGGGAACAGCCTTCTGGCCCGCGATGTCATCTCCCTTCACTGGGGGCAAGGCATCCTGTATTCGTACCCACCTGTCCCGCTCCTCTCGAAGACCCTGTCAAAACTTCAGGAGGACGGGGAGACCATGATCCTCATGGCACGCGTCTGGCCTTGGAAGGTTTGGTTTCCGCTCCTTCAGGATCTATTGGTGGGTTCGCCCATTCCATTGGGGATGGCACCCGACCTCATAACACAGAACCAGGGTACCCTGCACTACCTGAATCTCCGGCTGCTAGCCCACATGGCTTGAATGTTGAGTGCCTAATCCTCCAGCCTTTACAGCCCTTGGACTGTGTTTCTGGGGTCCTGATCGAGTCTCGGAAACCTTTGACTAGAAAGTCCTATACTTTGAAGTGGAAATTCATTACCACTGATTCCGGAGCTTCTGGACAGACTACAAGGAGCCAAGGTCTTCAAGAAGTTGGACCTCTGGGGGGGCGTACAACCTGGTACGTATACGACCAGGCAACAAGTGGAAGACCGCGTTCAACACAAGGAATGGGCTTTACGAATACCTGGCCATGACTTTGGTCTCTGCAACGCTCCCGCGGTGTTTTAGAACCTCATGAATGAGGTACTGAGGACATGCTGCACACCTCTGTTATAGTATACCTGGATGATGTGCTGATATACTCGAAGGACCTGGCCACGCACCGCAGAGACGTTCGGAGTGTGCTACAAAAGCTCCAGGATAACCAACTCTTTGCCAAGATAGAGAAGTGTCTATTCGAGCAAGAGTCCCTACCCTTTCTCGGGTATATTGTATCCTCCACAGGTTTCTATATGGATCCAGAGAAAGTGACGGCCATCAGGGATTGGCTGCAACCCGTGGGGGTTAAAGCGCTTCAGCGTTTTCTTGGCTTCGCTAATTTTTACCGCCAGTTCATACCCCACTACTCTCGGTTGGTGGCCCCGCTAACGGCCCTCACCAAGAAAGGTGCCGACGCTAGGAACTGGTCCGCGGCAGCGCTACAAGCTTTCCAGGAACTGAAGTCTGCCTTCCTCCAAGATACGTGTATCCACCATCCAGACCCCCAGCACCAATTTGTTGTGGAAGTTGACGCCTCCGAGACCCGCGGCAGGCCGCCAATGCCTTCATCTCTGCGGCCCTATGTCGCTGCTGGAACTCCACCCTTGCGGCATGGAGCCACCACCGATATCTCCCCTGTGCAGCAGGGGGAGGCCGCTGCTGCTGTGACATCCTTTTCGCGGCCTGGTGCCGCCGTCAGGGCCTGCCTGCTCCTTCTGTGTCTGTGTCAGCATGCAAGAAGAGCGCTGCTGTCCGTGGTCCTGCTTTCCCTCCATGGCCCTCCTCTAGGTGCCGGCGTGCGCCTCTTCACCCCATTTAAAGAGCCAGCAGCAGGAAAAGCCTGAGGCCCAACAGGAAGTCCTCTTCAGCTCATTTCCTGGTTCAGCCTTATAAAAAGGTCTTCATTTCAGTTCCTTGTTGCCTTCGGACCGAATTTCACAGTTGTCTGTGCCTTCATCTTTGGTCCAGGTTGTTGGATATGTGGACCCTTGAGCCGGCTAGGATGGATGGTAACGCACCGTGGGAAGCCCACAGTGGGCGTCAAAGCCAGGAGGTGACACAGAAGAGGGATCCTGCAGAGTCTTCACCACCGGAAGCCAGAGATCCCCCCAGGAGGAGCCCGTGAGGACCCGGGCCTCTTGAACTTAGGCGCAGTCCCTTGCGACCAGGGACCCGGAGAGAGACTGAAGAGGAACTGGGGCCAGGAGGTCAACAGGAGCTTCACCCTAGGAAGCCCACAGTCCCCCCAGGAGGAGCCCGTGAGGACCCGAGCCGCTGGGACTTAGGTGAGACCTCCTGGGAGGTGCAGGAACGGATCCCTGAAGATGGTGGGAGGTAAGAAGCCAGTAGACGAGCCGATGTCAACACCAGGAGTCAGAAGCCAAAGACAAAGCCAGAGGACAAAAGCAGAAGTCAGGAATCAATGGACGAGCCGAAGTCAGTGCCAGGAGTCAGAAGCCAAAGACATCAGGAACTGTAACTAGAAACTCAGAAGAGCGAACCTCGTTGCAAGGCAGTAAGCAGACTTAGATGCAGAGTTTAAATACCCTGTGAGTGTCTGACGATATCAGAAGGCAGGGCTGTGTTTCCCACACTGGCCCATTTAATTGGCTGATTTATGGTTCACAGTTACATTTAATTGAGTTTATGAAAGTTCTCTTTTAATAGTTTTCCTGTATACTTGTGTTAATGTATTCTGCCTTGAGGCGACTGTTTTAATGTATTTCCGCCCTGGAGGCGTCTGTTCAGTTCCTTGTAAACCGGTGCGATATGTATTCTTTACAGGAACATCGGTATATAAAAATTAAAAATAAATAAATAAATTTAAGAGGAGAGCCTCCTGCGCGCGCGAGCGAGCGAGCCTAGGGGGCGGGGCCAGCCTTGGCGGACCAACGGTATCTCCCTCGCGGAGGGAGAGCTGCAACAGGAGCGAGGTAGGCCCGGGGGAGCGTAGCAGCGGCCCGGGCCGTCCCCGAGGTGGGTGGAGGGACCGCAGCATGGCCCGGGACCGTAACAGTACCCCCTCTCCTACGCCCGCTTCCCGGGGGCTTGGGCTTCGCAGGATGGTCCAAGTGGAACTGGTGAAGGAGGTTCTTGTCCAGGATGTGCGATGACGGCTCCCAGGAATTCTCCTCGGGACCATAACCCTCCCACGAGAGCAAATACTCCCACCTGCGATGGTGGAGGCGTACATCTAGTACGTCCCTCACCTGATAGGTGATGTCCTGTTCAGCAGAGGTGTTGGCAGGTTCGGGAGACTGAACGTTGAACTTGGAGAGAACCACAGGCTTGAGAAGAGACACGTGGAAGACATTGTGAATCCTCAGGGTGGATGGTAGTCATAGTCGGTAGGATACCGCACCTACCCGCTCTGCCACAGCAAACGGACCAATATACCTGAGAGCCAGGCACATTGAAGGAGTTCATAATTGAATGTTTCTGGTGCTCAACCATACCTTATCTCCTGGGAGGAAAGCAGGTGCTGGTCACCGTAGCATGTTGGCGTACTGTTTTGCCTTAGCCGCTGTCAATCGGAGTTTCTCTTGAGTGGAATTCCAGAGGTTGCGCAATTGTCAGGCCGTGAGCTGCACTGTGGGAGACATTACCGTCAGAGGCAAGGGCAAGGGGGGGTCTAAGGGTCTTCCCGTAGACCACCTTGAAGGGAGACAAATTGGTGGCAGAATGTTTGTGGCGGTTATAGGAGAACTCAGCCCATGGTAATAGGGCTACCCAGTCATCTTGGAGATTCCCCACAAAGCACCGAGGAAGGCTTTTAGCGTTCGATTAGTATGCCTGGCTTGGCCGTTGCCCTGGGGGTGAAAGGCCGTCATAAGATCCAGTTGAACCCCGAATTTCCTGCAGAAAGCTCTCCAGTATTTTGCCGTGATCTGTGGACCTCGGTCTGAGGTAGTGTGTAGAGGAAGCCCATGCAAGCGGAAGCTATGTTGAGTGAAGAGTCTCACAAGTTCTGGGGCTGTAGGCAACTTAGAGAGGGGCACGAAGTGGGCCATTTTCGAGAATCTATCGACCATGACCCAGATCACGGTCTTCCCGTCTGAGGTAGGCAGATCCACTATGACGTCTGTCGACAAATGAGTCCAGGGTTCGGTTGGAATGTGCAGTGGCTAGAGAAGTCCCCAAGGGCGGCCCGTCAACGGCTTTTGTCAGACGCAAGTGGGGCAGGAACTAACATAGAGACTGACATCCTTCTTGACTTGAGGCCACCAGTAGAATTTGGTCAATAAGTCCAAGGTCTGGGTAACTCCCGGATGGCCTGCGGTCAGTAAGTCTTGGGCCCATGATAACACCCTCCTACGAAGGCACATGAGTACCACCGTCTTGCCCGCAGGGGCTAGTTTGGAAGCCGCAAGGAGGACTTTGGCCGGGTCAAGAATGTATTGAGGGGGGTTAGAGGTATCCTCTGTCTCTGCCATGCGGGCGAGGGCATCCACCTGGACGTTCTTGGAGGCTGGTCTGTAGCGGAGGAGGAAGTCAAAGCGACCAAATAAGAGACTACCAAGCTTGTTGGGGGTTGAGGCGCTGGGCCCGACACAAGTATTCCAGGTTCTTCTGATCCATATAAACGATCACGGGATGTTGAGCTCCCTCCAACCATTGGCGCCATTCTTCCAAGGCCAGTTTAATGGCCAGGAGTTCCTTGTCTCCTATACCATAATTCTTCTCTGCAGGCGAGAATTTCCGGGAGAAATAAGAACACGGAAAGAACACGGCAGGACTAACATCCTGCTATCTTAGGAGAACACCTGTTGCAGATAAGCATTTCGCTTTCAGCTTGCAGAGTTCCCCTTTATGACCAGATAAAATGTTTGAATCAGGCTGCTAAAATAAAGGTTTGAACTGGGTTAGTTTCGTACCATTATGTAAAATACAGAAAATTCTTAACTTTATAATTCAAAGATTTCCACTTTCAATAATCATACACTATAGGAACAATATTCAAAGTATCCATATTTGTGCATACCCCATGGCTAATGTTTATTCATGGGGTTTGCGCATCAATAATTAAAGCAAAAATATACATAGAGGGGCGGATTTAGGCGAGCAGGGCCCTGCGCGCCGGTGAGCCTATTTTACATAGGCCTCCCGGCGCGCGCAGAGCCCCGGGACTCGCGTAATTCCCAGGGTTTTCGGTGGGGGGCATGTCGGGGGCGTGTCGGGGGGGCGGGGCCGAGCGCCGCGCCGTTTTCGGGGCGTGTCGGCAGCGTTTTGGGGGCGGGCCCGGGGGCGTGGTTACGGCCCGGGGCGGTCCGGGGGCATGGCCGCACCCTCCGTACCCGCCCCCAGGTCGCGTCCCGGCGCGCTAGGGGCCCGCTGGCGCGCGGGGATTTACGTCTCCCTCCGGGAGGCGTAAATCCCCCGACAAAGGTAAGGGGGGGGTTTAGACAGGGCCGGGGGGGTGGGTTAGGTAGAGGAAGGGAGGGGAAGGTGAGGGGAGGGCGTTAGAGGATTCCCTCCAAGGCCGCTCCGATTTCGGAGCAACCTTGGAGGGAATGGGGGTAGGCTGCGCGGCTTGGCGCGCGCCGGCTATACGTAATTGATAGCCTTGCGCGCGCCGATCCAGGATTTTAGCGGATACGCGCGACTACGCGCGTATCTACTAAAATCCCGCGTACTTTTGCTTGCGCCTGATGCGCCAGCAAAAGTACACGAACGCGCCGTGTTTGAAAATCTACCCCATAGTTTTGCTTTATTTTTTCCCTCTCAAAAAATTATCCATATGGATTTGTACCTGCTTCTCTTGGTTGTTTTTTTTCCTAAAACAATGTTCATGGCTTTGAATAATGAAAATGGAGTTCATTATTCAAAACCCGAGAATTTTTGTTGTAGAACAACATGCATATTTTTCTCTGCATTGATGGTGGGCAGTAATCAAATCCCACATATTCATTGGTAAAGCACGTTCACCCATGGAAATATCTTTCTTTATTGTCCTCCCTAAGATACAGATATGATTTGTATGCTGCTCATTTTAGACAGAAAAGTATTCTTTAGACTAACAAGTGAACCTGAACTAATTAGAATCGATTAGAATACCTTCAAGTTCCTAGTCTTTATTAGGAAGTGTTCTCGTGCCTCCCAAATATATTTACATTATGTGGAGTTAATGTAAAGCTTCTAAGCTGTCCTTCCTACAATGTTCTTATATCCTTATCCTTCTTCATTTATTTTATAAAAGGCATTCCTCAAGAAACTAATTGAAGAGTCCACATAAGAGAAGAGATATATGAGACCTGGTACTGACAAAGACAGTTTCACTGACCTCAGGGTAGTAATCACTGTCTAATGTGGTTCAGTATTAGACTCAGAACTGAATGAACAATACTAAGACTGGACTTCCTATAACTTAAGGCAATGTACAAACATAACAAGAAATATCAAGTATAAATAAACAATAGAGATGTGAATCGGAACCGGAATCTGATCGGTTCCGGTTCCAATCCAAATCTTAAAATTTTTATCGCCCAGCCCGATTTGAGTTCTGATTATCGGCTGCGCCTGATCCGATAATCAAAACACCCTCCCGAACCCCCAAAAAAGGTTTTAAAATTACCTGGTGGTCCAGCGGGAGCGCGGGGAGCAATCAACGGCTCTCAGGCCATCGGCTGCGTTAATAAAAATGGTGCCGATGGCCCTTTGCTCTTACCCTGTGACAGGGCAAAGGTAGTGCTGGTGCCATTTTGAATATTGGCAATACGGCCTGAGTGCAGGAGATCGCTCCCAGGCCCCCGCTGGACCCCCAGGGACTTTTGGCCAGCTTGGGAGGCCTCCTGACCCCCACAAGACTTGCCAAAAGTCCAGCGGGGGTCCGGGAGCGACCTCCTGCACTCAGGCCGTATTGCCAATATTCAAAATGGCGCCGGCACTACCTTTGCCCTGTCACAGGGTAAAGGCAAAGGGCCATCGGCGCCATTATTATTAACGCAGCCGATGGCCCGAGAGTGGGAGATCGCGCCCCCACTGGACCACCAGGTAATTTTAAAAGGTTTTTTGGGGGGGGGTCAAGGGGGTCATTTTAAAGGGTCGGGTGGGTTGTTTTTTTTTATCGGGCCATCGGCACCATTTATATTAGTGGCAGCCAAAATGGCGCCGATGGCCCGAGATCGCGCCGGGACTCCCCCCCCCCCCCCCCACTGGACCACCAGGTAATTTAAAACATTTTGGGGGGGTTCAGGAGGGTGGGGGATTTGTTTTAAAGGGTCGGGGTGGGTTTAGGGGTTGTTTTTGTGTGCCGGTTTTCCCGCCCTCCCCCCTCCCCCGATTTACGATTTTTCACGGTAAATCGGGGGAATTTCTATTGTATCGCGTCTCTAACGATTTTTGACGATTTAAAAAATATCTGACAATTTTTTTAAATCATCAAAAAACGATTCACATCCCTAATAAACAATGCAAGCAGACAAATCAAACTCTTAAGAAAAAGGGCAGGGACAAGTGGATGCCAGTTTAATAAGAATAAAAAGTTTTTCCAAGGGTAAATGCGTGTTTACCCATGTAAAAATCCAGTTTGAATATTGCTTCTCCTTATCATGGGTCAAAGGTTAGGTTAGGGCATACTTTTTGATAAATACTTTGCACCTAATTCAATCAAGTGCAAAGTCTATGTGTACTTTGTACCTCTGGTGTGTGTACCTGCCTCTTTGAAAATGAGTTTGAAGGGTCAAAGTACCTGCATACCTGCAACCTTCCCTGACAATTTAATTATATCTCCCTATCCCAGATAAATCAGTGTGTACTGGGGTAAGTGATGTTGAAATTTGTCATCATAAATGATAATTTTCTAGATTTGTCTTAGATCATTGGAAAACTCGGAATCTCAAATTTACATTGATATAAATTATTTGTGTGGCATAAAGTTTCATAAAATATTGTGAGATAAATTATTTAATGCCACACAAAAATATCCCAAAAAGGAAGTTTATATTAGAGGCTAAGTATATCAATGTCTTTTAGCATTCCTTAACTACCCTAGGCTTGATTAATTTGAAAAAAGGTTATTTTTATTCATAGTAAATGTGAAATTCTGTACTTTGAAATTTTAATTGGCATCTGCTCTATCAATAGGGATTTTCTTTACCTGTATATGTACATGTGAAAGACAGTAAAGAATCAAAACTGCATGGCAAGATACATCTTAATGATATATCATGTGGTCTGTTATGTCCAATTAGGATACTTATTTTACTAGTGATTCTCAGCCCAATCTACATGGACCACCTGGCCAGTTAGGTTTCACGATATCCAAAATATCCCTGGCTACCCTTAGACATATGCAGAGTCATCTACCCCCTCATCCCCCTGACACATGCAACAAGTCAGCATGGCACTATAGCTGATAATGTAAAACAAGTGACCCCACAAAGCAGAATGGCAGCCCATAGGCACTTGCCTATTCTGTCTATTAAAAATCCGTCCCTGCACAGTCTCCATTCTGTGCAAATATATCTCATGCAAGTACATTGTGAATATCCTGAATATCAGACTGGCCAGAGAGTCCTTGAGGACTGGGTTGAGAACCATTGCTCTAAACAATTTTTCCTTTGATACCAAGCTCAGCAATCATTTTTGTCAGCCTATTAAATGAATTGGTCATGTTAGTTTATTGTGAATATGGGAGTAATTTTAAGATTGGCTATATAAATGCTGTGTACAGTTCTGGCCGCTGCTTCTCAAAAAAGATATAGTTGTGATGGAGAAGGTACAGAGAAGGGCAACCAAAATGTTAAAGGAGATGGAACAGGTCCCCTATGAGGAAAGGCTGAAGAGGTTAGGGCTGTTCAGCTTGGAGAAGAGACGGCTGAGGGGGGATATGATAGAGGTCTTTAAGATCATGAGAGGTCTTGAATGAGTAGATGTGAATCGGTTATTTACACTTTCGGATAATAGAAAGACTAGGGGGGGCACTCCATGAAGTTAGCAAGTAGCCCATTTAAGACTAATCGGAGAAACCTTTTTTCACTCAACGCACAATTAAGCTCTGGAATTTGTTGCTAGAGGATGTGGTTAGTGCAGTTAGTGTAGCTGGGTTCAAAAAAGGTTTGGATTCGTTCTTGGAGGAGAAGTCAATTAACTGCTATTAGTCAATTTGACTTAGGGAATAGCCACTGCTATTAATTGCATCAATAGCATGGGATCTTCTTGGTGTTTGGGTGTGGTGTTTGCCAGGTTATTGTGGCCTGGTTTGGCCTCTGTTGGAAACAGGATGCTGGGCTTGATGGACCTTTGGTCTGACCCAGCATGGCAATTTCTTATGTTCTTATGCTGTTGAGTCTGCATTTATATTTTAACTGGTGTGCAGGTCCAGCATGGGTGAGACCATAAAAGAATTTATAGACTTTGAGGCAGGGACCCTGGCTATCTCTTCGTCTTCCTTACCTCCCAAGGTATGGATTCTTTCAACTGATGGAAGAAACGAGTCCTCTCAGGTCCCAGTGCGGAGTGACTGACTTCCTTTTCTGAATTCCCTGGGTGAGGTGAATTCCTAGACACTGTGTGCTGTATGCCCAAAGAAGACACAGGGACCACTGGATTAGTGTCCAAAAATAACTTTATTATAAACAATTCAGGACTGATAGCACATTAAATATTAATCTCCACAGTTCTCTCTCTTTCTCTCTTTATTTACAATTCTGGGTCTTCCATTGGTGCAAGAGTCTCTTAACAAGGCCGGGAAGCCAACCACCCTCCTGGATTAGGCTGAGCAGTGGTCCCTTTTGATTAAGGCCCCTTGGGTGAGTGAGAAAAGCTTACCAGATGGCAAAAATCTAAGTCTGCACAGAGAGTGAATTTATCTCTGTCCTCAAGGTTTGGTGAAGATTCCAATTAGGCATCCTCCCTAATTAAAAATGATTTCTTATTCACAGATGTACTAGATCTTGATGGGATGCCTTGTGGAAGGGATCCTTGTTGGAACTGCAAGTTTCACAGATACACTGATGGGTAGGAAGAGGGGTGGAAAACACTTTCTCCCAGATCTTGGAAATAAACTTTCTTCTGACCCAAAAAGATAATAACACCGAATACACCTGCAACAGGTCACCACCTCGGATGGGCAGGTCTTCCCTATCCCTGGACGTCTTCAAAAAAGAGTTCCCCAATCCCTGTGACTCAGAAAGGCCCAGGTGTTCAGCAGGTCTCGTATCACAAAAAAAGTCCAAATTATTCCCTGAACGCCCTTTGTACTTCTGAAGGAGCGCACAAGCAGGAATACCCAGACCCAATCAGGAGGATCTCAGATGGTCTCAAGGCTCCATGTAGGCCCAAAATATAACTCAAGAAGAGCTCCAACCTTCCTCTCAGACTTTCAACTAAGATTGTCCTCATAGTCCTGCTATAAAACCTCCTGCAGGGGATATCCATTATAGCCCCACAGTGGGAGAGCTGCCAAATGAATGGATCCTCCCCCTAATTCTCTCTCTCTCTAACTGTACTAGCATGTATACTTCCAGGGCTTACTGGTAACCCAGAAAGGTGCCCAGGTTACATATATATACTTTCACTTTGTAAATCATATAAGGAAAAGTATCCACACACAAATTTGTCCTGGAGCTTTTTCCCGGCAAAATCTGCGCACATACTTTTGGAAATAAAAAAGTATGTGCATAGTTCCCAACCCTGCCCCCAGGAACATCTCCTGGGGGAAGTGTTGGGAACATCCACACCCTCTGTGTGAGGATAAAAGTACATGTGTATTGGACCTACACAGGAAGTTTTTATTTATTTATTTAAAGAAAGGTTTCAGGATCTATGGGGAAAAGTTTCTCTAGGGAAGAAATTTTCTCTAGGGGGGGGAACAAAGGGTGGGCAAATTTCTCAAGGGGTGAAACAAAGGGTGGGCAAATTTCTCTAGGGGTGAAACAAAGGGTGGGCAAATGCATTAGCGGGGGATAAGCTGTGGGAAGACTAGGATACGCAGAGGATAAGGGTAGGCTTGTTTAATTAGCCATGTTTTGAGTTTTTTCTTAAATTTCTGTGTGCATTGCTCCTCTCTGAGTACAGGTGGCATGGAATTCCAGGCGTAAGGGCCTGCAATGGATATGGCACGCTCTTTTGTGGAGTTGAGGTGGAGAGGGAGTATGAATGGTGCCTTTATAAGAGGATCTGGTAGGTCTATTAGAGGTATGGAAATGAATAGAGTCATTCAACCAGTGCATGTTCTAGTTGTGAAGAGTTTTATGTATGATAGTGAGTATTTTGTATGTTATGCGTTGGTAGATGGGGAGCCAATGAAGATCTTTGAGGATGGAGGTGATGTGGTCAACTTTGCGTGAGTTAGTGAGTATTATGGCAGCGGCATTTGAAGGGGTTTAATGGTGGCTTTGGGTAGACCGAGTAGGAGGGAGTTACAATAGATCTATTTTGGAAAGTATAGTGGATTGCAGTACCATACAGAAATCGTTAAGGTGGAAGAGAGGTCTGAGTTTTTTTAAGGTGTTAAGTTTAAAGTAGCACTCTTTCATTGTCAAGCCTATGAATCTTTGGAGGTTGAGGCAATTGTCTATAGTGACTCCTAGGTCTGATATATGCTGTGCGAAAGTGTGCTGTGCACATACAAATTTTCCAAAAGCCTATTTTACAAGTAATGCATTGTTTTACCCACAAAATTCTTTTTTAAATTACCCTAATTTTTATGTAGTTTTTCCATCATGACACAAATTTGAAAAAATTTGTACGAACTCATAAGTTTTAATTTGTATCTCAATAATAGCCAGCAGAAGTGAAGGAATAAATTCGCCAAAGAAAGAAAGAAACAGCCCTAATATAAACGACAGCAAGACACCTTCAAGGCCTGACAGTGGACAGGACATTCATATTTTAACAAATTATATCATCCCTGAGCATTCACTAACTACATCACAGGTAAGACAATTACTTTAGTGTTTTCTCGAAGGACAAACAGGATATGGAGTCCTCACCGGGTGGGGGGGGGGAGGTTAAATTTATCCAATATATATATACCTCTTTGAGCTGCGGCTTTATGTGTGGCATATTCATTTTTTAAATAAATGTAACGCCCCCTTGACTGCTTACCTCACAGGGCATTCCTGAGTCCAGGACCAACCTGGCGGGAGCCCACTAAGGGCAGACTCTATCAGTCCTCACATTCTTGGTGCCTAGTGCCTCCACCTGGGGAAGAAGGTGTTAGTGGGTGGGATTTCCCTCCCTTCACCCCAGGAAAACAAATGGGACTGTGAACTAGGGATGTGAATCGTGTGATCGATCGTCTTAATGATCGATTTTGGCTGAGGGGGGGGAAATCTGATCGTCATGGTTTTTTTGGTTAAAAAATCGTTTTATCGGGGGAGGGGGGAGGGCGGGAAAACCGGCACACCAAAACAACCCTAAAACCCACCCCAACCCTTTAAAACACTATGTCATACGGGCCGACGTCGCCCGTATGACATAGTGAGGGCAAAGGTAGCGCCGGCGCCATTTTGAATATTGGCAATATGGCCTGCATGCAGGAGGTTGCTCCCGGACCCCCGCTGGACTTTTGGCAAGTCTTGTGGGGGTCAGGAGGCCCCCCAAGCTGGCCAAAAGTCCCTGGGGGTCCAGCGGGGGTCCGGGAGCGATCTCCTGCACTCATGACGTCGGGTGCCAGGAACCAAAATGGTGCCGGCCCTGTCATATGGTAAGGGCAAAGGGCCACCGGCACCATTTCTATTAACGCAGCCGTGGCCCAAGAGCGGGAGATTGCGTCGGGACCCCCCCCACTGGACCCCAGGTAATTTAAAACATTTGGGGGGGGGGTACGGGAGGGTGGGGGATTTGTTTTAAAGGGTCGGGGTGGGTTTTAGGGTTGTTTTGGTGTGCCGGTTTTCCCACCCTCCCCCCTCCCTCGATTTACGATTTTTTGACGATAAATCGGGGAAATTGCTATTGTATCGCGGCTCTAACGATTATTGACAATTTAAAATATATCTGACGATTGTTTTAAATCATCAAAAAATGATTCACATCCCTACTGTGAACAAGGCTGGCAGTATGTACAAATATATACAGGTTTATTAGGCTAAATATATACATTTCTATATGACTGTGTACATTGCTAATAGGATGTCAATCAGCAATTTATCTACTCATGGTTAATAGTCTCAGGCCATACAACAATATTCATGTCTACAAAGTAGCAAGAACATTTAATATTTGGTAATTTGGGGTTGTTGGCCCTCATAGTATACCACCATATAGTACAGAAGGGACCTCTTGAGTTCCTGCTTAATCAAGTGTTATTATTATGCTACTCCTTCTTTCCCCAAGTCTCACCTATGTGAAAAGATGCAGCTGGGCTGGAGGGCAGTGTTGGCCTGGGGGGTCCATTGTATCTAAACCGCTGCCCTCTTTGGTGCCTCTTCTACTCTGCTGAAAGGTCCATGCTAATGCTGGGGTCCATGCCCTCCTGGGGACCTTACTCTGCCTCCCGATCTGTTACTGGGATCCACATCCTCCTGGGAGACATGACTCTGCCTCCTGTAATGTTGCTGGGGTCCATTCCCTCCTGGGGGACTGCTCGATCTGCTGTGGCTCCTTGCTCAAGAGGAACCCAGGGTCACCTCCCGATCTTCCACTGGGGTCCACACCCTCCTGTGGGACCAATCAAATTGCCACTGGTGTCCACACTCTCCTGGGGTGCTGCTTGATCTGATGCTGGGGTCCCCTTCCTGCTGGGAGACCGCTCCACCTCAGGATCTGCCACTGTCCTTCATTCCTTCTCCCTGGGTAGCTGGGTTTTGACTGGCTTGGGTTTATAGCTCCACTAGGCTCTTGGCTTGTTTAGTGTTCAGTGATTCAGGCCTTCCACAGTCTCATCTTTTAGTAATTTAGCTACACTAAGCTCATGGCCAGTCATTCGCTGTTACCCAGCTTGGATGGGTCATCTTCTCTCCTCCAAAAGCCCAAGACCCAGACAGGACCATGGAAAGAAAATATGTGCACACCCTTCCATCCTGCCTGACTTTCTTTTTCTCTTGTCTCAAAACTGACTTCCCTTGTTAGGGTGAAAATCTGTTTGTTTCTTAGGACTGTTTTTTTTCAGTACATTTCTCTCATAAATTCCTCTCCCATTCTGAATTCTCCAATGTAGGACTTTTCCAGTCATAGTTCTGTATGATTTAAAGTGATAATTTACTGCAAGTTTTCAACAGTAGTCCAGGGGGCTGAGACATGCAAATTCCCCTACCTGAGACTCTGACTCATCTACTCAATGGTCATTTGAGCACCTTTACAGTAAGAGATCTAGCAACCTTTTCAATCTCATTCTGGGTTTCCTGGGCTGGTGGCTCAAGCTGCATTGTCCTCTTTTTTCTGCTGCAGTTCACTTAAATGGTAGCATGCTTTTTAAACTCTGTCTTCCTTTAGATGGGGGATTTCACTTTCCCCCACTTAAATTTCTTGTTGTCCTCAACATGAAGCCACTCTCTTGCATGCACCTCCCCTTTAGACCAAATTCTCAAGGCATTCCTTCAATACATTTGGGTAATAGGCAGTCACCTGTTTGTGTGCTACTGTCGGGGACATTCACTGGGTTTTCAGGGCTATCATAAGTGAACCTTATTGTGAGCGTCACAGTCCTACCTTTTGTTCTGAGCTCTTGGGGCGGCAATGGAGCCAATTCCTCAGCCTCTGTAGATTCTGATTCTCTCTGGGGGTGAATCTAATCTGTGGCACCTCTTTCCCTTTCTGGTTTCAGGCTTTCCATCTTTTCTTGACATCTGTACTACCCTCAGTCCTATCATTACACTGGAAAGCTTCTTTGATTTCCATCTCCTGAGTTTCCATCCCTGGGAACTGTCTTATTACATCCCCATCATGTGCCTGTTGGTTAAGAGTACAGTCTCTCCAATGTGGCTCCCAGGTGAACCTCATATATCCTCAACCTAACTCTCCTTTTGAATCCTCAATATCACATCTATCATATATGTCTTCCAGTCGATACTCAGGGGCCCCTATCAGTTTCCAATGGGAATTCCTGTCAAACTCCCAATGAGGTTGGATTTCAGGTCTTAATGTTCCCCTTTTTCTTGGTCGAGGTGGAGGGGGTTCACTATAGCTTGGGGGTCCTCTAGGAGAAATACCAACTGTCTAATGGGCAGGAGATGGTTTCTGTGTACTGTTTTTACTGGTCGTTCTCCCCATTCTAGCCTTACCCGGTAAACAGACAGGTTGTTTAGTTTTTCTTCAACAACATAGGGGGTAGACCTCCACCTATTTCCAATTTTGTATTTCCCAGTCAGCCCCAGTTCTGTCACCTGCTGTCAAATCATTCTGCCTCACCTTATGGTCATATTGGTGCTTGTTCCCCTGGCTCAGTTTGTAGGCAGACTCTAGGGGTGTGCATTCGTTTTGAACTTATATGTAAAACGCTACTTTTTTTTTTTTTAACTTAAAAAAGTGATGAGGCGAAAACGATCGGATTTCCAACTTATTCAACATAGCTATGTTGAATACGTTGGAAATCGTGATCGTTGATCCTAAATAAAAATTTAAACCCCTCACCCTCCTTAATCCCCCCCAAGACTTACCAAAACTCCCTGGTGGTCCAGCGGGGAGTCAGGAAGCCATTCCTCTATTCCTTTGCGAGGAGCACGTGACGTCTGCGTCACGTCGGAGTGACGCGGCCGTCACGTGGTCCACCGTGGTTCCGCTCCCGGACCCCTCGTTGGACACAAACGGAACTTTTGGCCAGCTTTTTCCCCAAGCTGAACCGCGGTGGACCACGTGACGGCCGCGTCACTCCGACGTGACGCGGCCGTCACGTGCTCCTCGCAAAGGAATAGAGGAATGGCTTCCTGACTCCCCACTGGACCACCAGGGAATTTTGGTAAGTCTTGGGAGGGGATTAAGGAGGGTGAGGGGTTTAAATTTTTATTTAGGGAACCGGTGCACATATGGACATAGACTCAACTTATGGAATTCTCCATATGTCCATATTGACCGAAATTGACCCCCCTTTTCGACTTATGGACTTATGAACATAAACTTTTTGTCTGCACATCCCTAGCAGACTCTGCAGTCAACCTTTAGGCTGTCCCCAACAGTTCTTGTAGCGTCTTCACATAGCTTTGAAAAGTCTGAGACAATGACCCATCTACTGAAACTCCAAAACACAAATAAATTGGCCAACTGGGCCTCTCACCCAAACATCAGAAAGTAAAGTGAAAACCCTGTAGCTTCATTATATTTCCAGTTGTAAGCATGCACCAGATAGCTCACATACTGGCTCCAGTTCCTCTTTTGAACTGGCTTCAATGTCTTCAACATGTTTAGAAGTGTCCTGTTAAACCTCTTGGGCTGGGGGTCTCCCTGGGGATGATAGGGAGAGGTGTGTGACCTCCTACCCCCAGCCACCTGTAACATCTCTTTAATCAGTCTGCTTTCAAAATTCCTCCCCTAGTCAGAGTATATCTAAGCTGGGAGTCCATAGTTCACAAGAATTTCTCCCATATTACTCAGGCAACAGTCTCTGCTTCCTTGGTGGTGTATGCATGTGCATACCTAGTGAAATGGTCTATCACAACCAGTATGTTCTCTTTACACTGGGAGTCCATTTCTAAAGTCAAGAAGTCTATACACACCAAATCCATAGAATCTTGACAAGTAATGTTTATTATCTCTGCTGCTCTGTGTGGTATGGTCTTTATAATGTTTTTCAGTCTTGTGCATGTTTAGGCCAATAGAACCTATCCCTCACCAATTGTAGGACCCTCTCTGCCCCCATATGCTCAATGTCATCATGGAGAGACTGTTGCACAGTTCTGTGGAATTTTTGAGGTAAACACAGTTGTTCGGGATGAACCGAATTAGCATCTTTCCTTTCTTTGTGTAGTACCTGATTCCGCACAAATAGATGATCCCACTCTCTGATTAGCATCAGAGTCTGGGTGACTCTGATGGACTGCTTGTGCCCTCAAATTTCTCTCCTTCACCCTGAGCACATCACCAGTTATGGGATCAATCTGTTGTGCTTGTCGAATGTCCTGCAAAGTCAATCTTGGCATGTTAGGGGAGACCAGAGACACAACAAGACAGTAGGCAGGAGGAACGCTGTCGGGGGAGATCCCAAGCTGTCTGCAGCACGACATAAGTTCTCAGTATCACCTTCACTCTCATTCCCCACCTGGTTACACACTGCTGCCACTCCAGTCTCTGATAAACTGTACCAATCCCCCTGGATAGTGTCACTCCTGTGGGGCTGCCGGGACAGTGCACCTGTGCCCCTATTTGCACTTCCAGGTCGGTACTGCAAACTGAATTTGTAAAGGGATAATGCTGCCAACCACCAGTGCTCAGTTGCATCTAATTTTGCAGTTGTTAAAATATAAATCAGTGGATTATCATCTGTTTTCACCTTAAACTCAACGCCAAATAGATAATCCCTGAATTTGTCCACAACAGCTCACTTAAGGGCTAAGAACTCCAGTTTATGAACAGAATAGTTTCTCTCAGTTTTACTCAGACTGCGGTTTGCATAGGCCACAGGTCTTAGTCCTTCTGGATAAGGCTGATATAAAACTGCCCCTAAGCCCTCCAGGCAAGTATCTATATGCCGTTCATAGGGTTTGCCTGGGTCAGCAAAAGCAAGTACTGGTGCACTACACAGACACTGCATGGTCCTTCTAAAGGCAACCTCACATTCTTGAATCCATCTTACACCAAAGGACTCTGATATCTTATATTATTCCCTCTTGTCAGTCACCTTATGCTTAACATAAGAACATAAGAAATTGCCATGCTGGGTCAGACCAAGGGTCCATCAAGCCCAGCATCCTGTTTCCAACAGAGGCCAAAACCAGGCCACAAGAACCTGGCAATTACCCAAACACTAAGAAGAACCCATGCTACTGATGCAATTAATAGCAGTGGCTATTCCCTAAGTAAAACTGATTAATAGCCATTAATGGACTTCTCCTCCAAGAACTTATCCAAACCTTTTTTGAACCCAGCTACACTAACTGCACTAACCACATCCTCTGGCAACAAATTCCAGAGCTTTATTGTGCGTTGAGTGAAAAAGAATTTTCTCCGATTAGTCTTAAATGTGCTACTTGCTAACTTCATGGAATGTCCCCTAGTCCTTCTATTATTCGAAAGTGTAAATAACCGAGTCACATCTACTCGTTCAAGACCTCTCATGATCTTAAAGACCTCTATCATATCCCCCCTCAGCTGTCTCTTCTCCAAGCTGAACAGCCCTAACTTCTTCAGCCTTTCCTCATAGGGGAGCTATTCCATCCCCTTTACCATTTTGGTTGCCCTTCTCTGTACCTTCTCCATCGCAACTATATCTTTTTTGAGATGCGGCGACCAGAATTGTACACAATATTCCAGGTGCGGTCTCACCATGGAGCGATATAGAGGCATTATGAAATTTTCCATTTTATTAACCATTCCCTTCCTAAAAATTCCTAACATTCTATTTGCTTTTTTGACTGCTGCAGCACACTGAGCCAACGATTTTAAAGTATTATCCACTATGATGCTTAGATCTTTTTCCTGGGTGGTAGCTCCTAATATGGAACCTAACATTGTGTAACTACAGCAAGGGTTATTTTTCCCTATATGTAACACCTTGCACTTGTCCACATTAAATTTCATCTGCCATTTGGATGCCCAATCTTCCAGTCTTGCAAGGTCCTCCTGTAATGTATCACAGTCTTGTTCATGGGTGGATAACCATGCTTCAACCCCAACAATGGACTTACAATCTTTGAATAATATTTCACAAACCATCTGTATTAGCCACTAAACCCAAGAAAGGAACATAAGTATTGAGGTTGACTGGTCAGGGCCAGGTGGTGAGGGCAGCTATCTTATCAGGGTCTTTGGCCACACCCTACTTAGAAACAATATGCCCAACATATTTAACCTCAGCTTCACAAAATAACCCCTAAGGCATAGGCCCTCCCACCCAATTGGATGGATTCTGGGGTGAATGAATGCTATCAACATATAGGACTCCAGGGTGCTCTCCCTCTCTGAATCCTCCATGGCTCCTCTGATTTTGGGATGTCCCCACTCCTCCCCGTGTAGTTAGGGGGAACCTACATTCTCTCTTATAGTGCCCTGGCTTCCTACACCTATGACACACACCAGAATGCTTAGTGTTTCTTCCTGATGTGAGCGCATTGTTTCTGGATGGTCTGGGCAGTTCTTCCCCTCGCCAGTTCCTCTGGTGGGGAGAGTAGAGTCTGATTTGAAAGACCTCCAGCCTTGACTCCAACTCATGGATTCTAGCCTTGTACTCCTCTGGAATTGAGGTGGGTTCATGGTATCCTCTCCCACTCCTTTGTTCCTGTGGATTCTGAACCATAGCAGGGGGTTTTGGATGATCCTGGAGGTTCTTAACCACTGGTACTATTCTCCCTTCCAGGTTGAGGTGGGGTCCCTCTCTGTTGGGGTGACTTATAGAGTTCCTCATAGCCTCTTGGTCTTCCTCTTCCCTGCTCACCCTCATTACAATAGCAAAGGGAGGAGGGTCCCTCCTCTTTTCTACTAACCCAATTTTAACCACAGTCACATCTGAGTATAAGGTCCTGACTCTCTGTTCAATGTGATCCTTGTCTATGTCCTATGCCATGATCTCCCCCTTCCTCACAGCTTTCAGTAGGACACTCTGTAGATGGGATGCATATTGAGGGAGCTTTTCCCCAGGCCTCTGCATGTACTACCATACATGCCTTCTAAAATGTCCAAGAAATCCTGGGCAGTAGCATCAGGCTTAGAAAGGGTCATAAATATTACTGCATCAAGGGCAGGGACACACAAACTCTCTACCACCCTTTACATTTTCTCCAACTCAGTATATTGCCATTCTTGTAGCCTCTGAAGGGCAAAGACCATACAGTGGTCAGATTCCTCCTCTCCTGGTGGGGTGGGCTCAACTCCTGAGAATCTCAAGCTCTTGTATGGGCTGGTGTCATAATGGGGCTGAAGGCACTTCTCTAACAACTTCCCCATGGTACCAATCAGTGTATCAGGGGAATAAGCTGACTGTCCCACCAGGGGCAGAATGTTTGCTACATCCTGCAGAGTTTTTCACTCACTTCTTAATAGGCCTGTAAATTTTCTTGCCAAGTACCAGGAGGCTGGGATAGAACATCCACCCTCCCACTGGGGTTAAGAGGAACAGATACTTTACACCTCATACTGACTAAGGAAACATATAACTCTTCACCCAGCAAAACTGTAAGGGTTGATTTGTTAGGATCTAAATCGATAGAGTAAGTACAAAAAATGTTCCCATTCCCCTGTGCATCATCATAAAATCTCCCCCTAACCTTTACTTGCCCAGAGCACCTGGAGATATTCTAGGGCCTGCTCAATGGCAGCTTCCATGTCCTTGGGGACACAGTTCACCAACATAGCCCATGATAAGTTAACACCTTCATCTCTACACTAATTTTTCAATACCAGTACATCCTTGGTAGCCATTTTTCCCCAATCTGCCTGTTCACAGTAAGAAAAATCAAAATTAATCTAATTCATCCCAGCTGTTCCTCCAAATATTTATCTAACACCCCCTTGACTGCTTACCTTATGGGGCATTCCTGGGTCCGGGACTGACCTGGCAGGAGCCCCAACTAGAGCAGACTCCGTCGGACCTCACGTTATTGGCACCTGGGGCATCCACCTTAGGAAGAAGGTGTTAGTGGGTGGGATTTCCTTCCCATCACCCCAGAAAAACAAATGGGACTGTGAACAAGGCTGGCAGCATGTACAAATATATACAGGTTTATTAGACTATATAAGTATGCATTTCTACATGATTATGTACTTTGCTAATAGGATGTCAAACAGCACACTTATCTACTTGTGGTTAATAGACGCAGGCCACACAACTATATACATTTCTACAAGGTAGCAAGAACATTTAATATTTGGCAGGTTGGTGTTGTTGGCCCCCACAGGATACCACCATATAGATTAGAAGGGATCTCTTGAGTTCCTGCTTAATCAAGTTATCCTCCCCTTCTATCCCCAGGTCTCACCAATGTAAAAATATGCAACTGACCTGGTGGATAGTGTTGTCCTCGGGGGATCCGTTGTATCTAAACCACTGCCATCTCCTTGGTGCTGCTTCCATTCCAGTGAAAGGTCTGGGCTAATGCTGGGGTCCAAGCCCTCCTGGGGACCTGACTCTGCCTCCTGGTCTGTTGCTGGGGTCCACACCCTCCTGGGGAACTGCTTGATCTGCCACTGTGGTCCATATCCTCCTGGGGGACCTCTTGATCTGCCACTGGGTTCCCCTTGTTCAAGGAGGACCCAGGGTCACCTCCTGATCTGCTGCTAGGGTCCACACACTACTGAGGGAATGCTTGATCTGCTGCTGGAGTCCCCTCCCAATCTTCTGCTGGGGTCCCCTTCCTCCTGGGGAATTGCTCCACCTCAGGATCTACTGCTGTCCTCTGTTCTTCTCCCTTGGTAGATGGTAGGTGGGTTTTCCCTGACTTGGGTTTACAGCTCCACTAGGCCCACGGATTATTTAGTGTTCAGGGATTCAGGCCCTCCACAGTCTCAGTTTTCAGTGATTTTAGCTCCGCTAAGCTCATGGCCAGTCATTCACTGTTACTGAGCCTGGATTAGTCACCTTCTCTGCCAAAAAGCTGACCCAGCAGGACCATGGAAAGAGAATATGTGCACACCCTTCCATCCTGCCTGCATTTTTTTTCTGTTGTCTCAGAACTGGATACCGAAGGGTCTGCCTCCCCTAGTTAGTCAGGGACATAATCTGTTTCCTAGGACTGTTTTTTCAGTACATTTCTCTCATAAATCCCTCTTTCATTCAGAATTCTCCAATGTAGGACTTTTCCAAGCATAGTTCTATATGATTTAAAGTGATATTTCATTGCAAGTTACCAACAGTAGTCCAGGGGACTGTGACATGCAAATTCCCTTACAAGCCTCTGACTCATGAATGCAATGGTCATTTAAGTACCTTCATAGCAAAGGGTCTGGTAACCTTTTCAATCTAATTCTGGTTTTTCTGGGCGGGTGGCTTTTGTTACATAGCTGCATTGTTCTCTTTTTTTTTCTGCTGCAGTTCACTTAAATAGTAACATGCTCTTTAACCTCCGTCTCCCTTGGGATGGGGATTTCATAAATAAAACAAGCAAGTTGAAGTTTACTTCATAACTTCTAGAATTTTTTACCATGCTCTATTAGGCATGTGTATGCCATCACAGATGTCATGTGGGGCTCCCTTAAGTTCTTATTTTTTTCTGTGAAGCCCAATGGTCGTGCCACTTTCTCTGTAATGATTTTTGTAAAAAGCTTTGCTTGTTTTCATTACAGGATCTCTTGGTTCACTTTATCTTACCCCTCAGAGGTTCAACTAGATGGGTTTTTGGTTGTTTTTCAAGTTTTCTTGTTGTTTTTTTTCGGTGGCCATTGTATACCTCAGTATCTGTGTATTGGGCAGGGTAGCAGAGTATGTCAGAAAAACCTTCAGAACACCTTAAAGGACTGGTCCCAGAGCTCTAGTCCTGGCCCATCTTAAGGCAAAGCATTCTGGGTGCAGAGTAGCTCCTCTGAGCAGGAATATAGCTTAGACTTAGAGAGCAAAAGAGGGCCCTGGGAAGATAAGGAGAAGGCAGCTCTGGATAAATACCTCTTTGTTTATGTAAGCAGTTTCAGATTTATGTTAAATGCTATGAAGAATAAAGTTTTGTGCAAAGAAGAGCCAGCGTCTTGCATGTATTTGCTCTCTGGCAGGCTGTAAACCACTCATGCTATACTACATGAGATTCCCTTTTTTGACTTATCTAATATTTTAAACCTTCGTTGATGATCTGTTAATTGATCTGGTTTGTTACTACATATGGTGTCAGGTTGGGGATTTTCTGCTCTACACGACTGCACAGGCAGAGTCCCAAGCCTCCAGAAAGAGGAATGAGAGAAAGAATATGTTTTCAATGTGTGAAAACCTGTTTGCTTTAAAACAGTTATACTGAGCAGAACCTGGAGTTACAGGAATCTCTGAGTGAAAGAGCAACCCAGAGCAGTGCTCTAACCAGAAAAGAAGAAAGGAAAGAGACAATTGTTCCCTAAACTGTGAAATCTGGGCCACAGGAGGCACTGACCAGATAAACAGTGTGAAAAGTATACACAGGGAAGAAAATTTCCTACAGGCCTGGTTACAGTTACAACCTAAAAGTTTGGAATTATAATGAGCTAAGGAAGGTAATTCTTCCTAGGTAGATAATACACAAAACTCAGTAAGTGCTGGACAAGCAAAGAGTTTGTTTTGTGTTGCATTTTTCATTTATGGTAAAAAAAAATAAGCAGGAACGGTTTTCTGGTGTGCATTCTTGAACAGGGCATGGCCCTTAAGAAAACCCCTGTGCTACCTCCATGCTTCCCTGAAGAAAAGGAAAAATTTTGTGCCAGTGGGAAAAGATTGGGCAGCCAAGAAATGTTGCAGGAGTGCTAGGGAGCGGTCCCAGTTCCAGAGAGGTTGGTGTGCCCTTGGACCATGGTACAACTGCAGAGGAGCTCCGTGGAAGCGCCAAGGCAAGTAGGAAGTGTCCAAGCACGGGCTGACAGACTGAAGACCAGGAGCTCTGACCTCTTCCAAACCTGAACGCATCAGAAGAGACCCAACACCACAATGCTGGTCTCTGGGGTAGCCCTACAGCCACTCAATAGCCCTTTCAGACCTGCCGCCTGCAAGCAGGAGATGCGACAGGATGGACAGAGGTCAAGGACAGGTGATGGTAATGGAACTAGATGAAAATTCTTGAACACATGGTCAGACGAAGATACTTGAAGACGTGGTCAGACGAAGATATTTGAAGACATGGTCAGAAGAAGGTACTTGAAGATATGGACAGACGACGATCCTTGAAGACAAGATTGGCAAAGACACTAGGTAAGACTGAGGCAAGACTGTGACGAGACTGAGGCAAGACTGTGACTTAGGCTGGGACAAGACACATCAGGAACATCAACGAGGATACTTGATGAGTGGACAGAAGACAGCAGAGATAAAACTTGGCATAAAGAGGAATCCGGGCACTCGAAGGGACCTCCAACCTGGACATCGGACTCCAGTGACCCAGCATGATCAACGCATCCCCAGTGAGGAAAATGCTCCAGAACATCATCTCGAAGTGAAACAGAGGAGGGCAGGCTGCTAGGAGTCGAATCCGGAACCAGAACATTCGAGGACAAGGCTTCCAGAAGAAAGCCAGAAATGGAGAATGCCTGAAGGCAGGACATCTGAAGACTAGACTTGGGGATAATCTGGAGACAAGGATATCGGAGACATCTAAAGACAAGGACATTTGAAGGCAGATTCATCTGGGGCATCCAAGACAAGAACATCAGGACGTCGAACCCCCAAGGCACTCAATCAAGAGCAACAAGGAGGCGCAGAAGGATGAAACATCCAAACGCCAGGACTTCAGACCTGCAGGGCACTCAGTAAAGAGCATCATGAGGCACCGAGGGACAGAGCAACTGGACGTCTAGTGACGAGGACTTCTTCAGATGAAGACATCTGCGAACAGGGAGATCTGAGACAAAGACATCAGGAGAGACAGGACATCTGGAAACAAGATCATCTGTAAACGGAGACATCTGTGGATGGAGACTTCTGTGGACGGAGACACAGGATCCAACGAGAGACCAGGACATGGAACAAGTATGAAGACAAAGGATCAGGAACCACAAAGGATCCCACGAAGAACAGAATGCCTTGAAGAAGTGAAGATGGGCATCAGAGCCTCCTGAAAGAAGAGCTGGAACAGAAGAGACTCCAGGAGCAGGCAGCTTCTTGCGAAGGTGATGGTGAACTGAAGACTGAGCCCTTTTATAGGACTGAAGAGGAAATACCCGGATGAGGTCATCAGATGGGGCCGCGGGCAACTCCCACCACTGGCCTTTTAGAAGCTGAAGGAGGCATTTCCGCGCGCCTAAGGAGGAAGGGGCCAGGACCTTGGAGAGCGGCATCCATGTCGTGAGGGAAGGAGCAGGCCCCGATGTCAGCAGCTCCCTGCCTTGAAGAAGGGAAGAAGATGATGGCTTCCTGCCGCAGGAAGAGAACCTGGTTGACAGCGGCCTCCGGGCCGCGGAAGAGGAGCGTTGGAGTTGGCGGCCTCCAGGCCCCATGAAAAAGATGGTCAGCATCGGCAGACTCCAGGCCACAAGGAAGCATGGCGGCACAGCCCACCATGCAACAAGGAAGGCGTGGGCAGCCTCCAGGCCACAGAGGTGGCATCAGGAGCAATGGGCAGGCTGGCAGTAAAGGTAAGAGGCTGCTCATGGCTAGGGCCATGAGCAGAATCCTAACAGAAAGCTGCTACCAGGATGCATTGAGGAAATGGAAACCCTGTGTCAGTTCTTGCTAGAGTGACAGCAGCAGCTTGAACACTGCTTTAAAACCCATCAGAAAGCATGTCAGCAGCGGATGCAGACCCTGAGAGAAGGGCAGCAGAGACTACAGAGACTGGTGCAGGAGCTGCCGTATGAACAGCCAGCACCGCAGGTGGAGAAGCAGCTGGAAACCATGGTAGAGAGGACTGAGGAAATGATGAAGCCAGAGAGCCCGGTCCAGGTGGAAAAGCCAGAGGGGCCAACTCCAGTCTAGAGAGTTCCAGAATCCCTGCAGGTTGCAGAGATATCACGGTGCAGATATAATGGCCCCACTGCAGAAGAAAGAGACTCAGGAACAGTCACCAGTTGCAATTGAGATTGAGCAAACCTTCAGAAAGAGAAAGCAAGGTAATCAAGGCTGCAAGGATCATGAACTTCCAGAAGCAGTGACCTGGGTTCATGGGGTCTGGCAGCAGTTCTCTAACCTGGATGAGCCACTTCAAAAGGAACAAATGGCAGAACTGAAGGAGAATTTCTCCCTTGTTGGGGATGATGGATAAGACCCCATTACTACCAAGGAACTTTTGATTGGTTATTCACTTGTGGGCAGAACCCTTTAGAAGCCAAACTACAGAATGGGACTATTGAATTGGACAGTGTTGTGAGTGAGACTCTGGAAATTCCCAAGACTGAAAAAGAGTCTTGGTGGAGGTGTTGGGAAAAGTTCCAAAACACAGAAAGCAAAAAAGAGATATCCCCAGGGGGAAGTGGGTTATGCTAATTTCCCAAAGGTCCAAAGAATTAAGTGGGTTTGGATAAAAAAGATGCCAGGATTGCATTGGGAACCCTTAGCACAGATCCCAAAAGGACAAGGATGGGGTGCCATGAGAAAAAGTGAACAGATCACACCTAGGCTTGGATCTCCAAAGGCTAAATGGAGACAAGTAAAGGGATTAAAGCAAGATAGATATCCTATACATTAGGGGCTTAGAACATAGAAAAAGAAAGAAAGAAGAGCAAGCCCCAAGGGAGGGCATGAAAAGAAAGCAAGACACGGAGATTCCAAACTAGAGGTACAGACTTAATAGGAGCAGTCACTCAACACATACACAAAGCAGGAAGTCACCAAGAAAAAACAGAATTGCTTATTTTTGTTATTTTCACACAATTAAGTATTAAATTAGAAAGACAGTTAATCGTAAATGGTAACCACATCCATTCCCATTTAGAGTATATTTTTGAACTATGTAACCGTATAATAATGGCACTCTATGAATAATTTAGAAACCACATACTTGTGCCTAACTGTAAACCGTTGTGATGGTGTTCTACTATACGACGGTATAGAAAAGTTTTAAATAAATAAATAAACCTAATAAAGCTGAGCTGAGGGGGAGGGCATGAGGCAGAGTGTTCTAGAGAAACCCTCAGAATACTTTAAAGGACTGGTCACAGATCTCTGGTCCTGGTCCACCTTAAGGCAAAGCATTCTGGGTGAGGTGGCTCCTCTGAACAGGAATATATCTTAGACTCAGAGGAGAGCAAAGGAGATCCCTGGGAAGATGAGGAGAAGGCAGCTCCAGTTAAATACTGCCTTATTGATGTTGTTTTGTGAAATACTGCAAGGTAAACACTTCAGTCAACCCAGGAGAGGGCGTTCACCCACTGTAAGTCTGTCTGGGTGAGTACGTCTGTCTCCATGCATTCTGCCCAAAAAGAGGCACTTGTTCATGACCAGTCTGTCCAGGAGAAGGCACCTGTTCACAGCCAGTCCATCTGGTAAAGGCCACCCATTCACATCTAGTCCTCCCAGTAAGGGGCATCTGTCTACAATCAGTCATCCCAGAAGAGGGTACATGTTCGCAGCCTGTCTGCCTGGTAAGGGTCACCCATTCACAGCCAGTGTACCCAGCAGAAGGAGCTTATAGCCAATGTGCCCAGAAGAAGGTGGCTGCCTATAGCCAGTTCTCCCAGCAGGATGCACCAATTTGCAGACAGTCCACCTAGCAGGGGGCACCTGCCTACAGACAGTTCATTCTGAAGAGGGCTCCTATCCCCAGCCTGTCCACCCAGAAGAGGACACTGAATCAGTAAGTCTGCCCAGTAGGGGGGCATTCATTTACAGTCAATTCGCCCCAGAGACTCTGAGAGGGCATCGGTTTACAGCCAGTCCACTCAAAGCTAGTCCGCCTAGGAGAAGGTGTTGGTCCACAGCCAGACTGCCTAGCAAGAAACATCTGCCCTGGTAAAGAACCTCTCCACCAAGCTTTATCATGGTCCCTCAGACAGGATCACCAGAAGAAATGGGACCTAGGAGGGGTCTTAAAGGGAGGGTACTGTTACGGTTACAGCTGCTGGGCAGCGTCCCCTTCTCTAGAGGACTCCGGTGAGCCCTGATCTGATCAGCACTCTCCAGCACATCCCTGGTTTCTTGCCCCAGCCAGTCCTACAACCTCTGCTTCACCGGGAGACCTCCATGAGCTCATTCCCCTGGCTAGCCAAGCCCCTTTTGCCTACCTGCACTCTGTTCCAGTTGTTCCAGTTCCACGCTTACCTGCAATCTGTTCCACTTGTTCCAGTTGAATGCTTACCTGCACTTTGTTCCAGTTCCATGCCTACCTGCATTATGTTCCACTTGTTCTAGTTCAAAGCTTACCTGCACTCTGTTCCAGTTGTTCTAGTTCCATGCTTATCTGCACTCTTCCAGTTGTTCCAGTTCACTCTTACCTCCATGTAGCTCCAATCTGTTCCTGAGTTCCAGACCAGCTTACATTGTCTTCCTAAGCTCCAGCCCAGCTTGCATTCCATTCCTGAACTCCAGCTCTGTCTGCATTCCAGCCCTGCCTATATATTGTTCCTGTGCTCAAGCCTAGCCTGCCTTGTTCAACTTTACCAAACTGCCCAAGCTCCAGCTGTCATGCCATCCTGCGACACTCTGGAAGTGGTACCCACCATGCTCCTTCAGCAATGGAGCCACAACAGGGTGGCCTGCAGTGACGTAAGTCCACTGAGTCCATGGCCTAAGCAGACTGTTGAATCTGTGGACCCTTGGGCTGAATCAGGATTGGCTCTACCTGTAGAGAGGAGCCCTGCAGGTTCCCACCATCAGCAGGTGGACCCAAGTGAGGCACAGACCCATCAGGACCTTCATCTATACCAGCCCTCCTTCCCCTTGCGTTGAGCCTTTGGGTGCCAAGGCTGGCAGGACTTAGGTGGGGCTCTGCTGATGGCAGGAAAGGTCCGTAGTAAGCTGGTTCATAGGCACAGATTAGTCAGAGGTATATGGTTTCCAGGCAATGGTTAGAGGCAGGCAGCAATCAAGCATATCCAAGGTCAAACCAGGTATCCATCCGAGTTGAGGAGCAGAGGGATGGACAAGCAGGGCGAGTAAGTGAGGACAGGAAAGACAGGCAGCATGGAAGGAACAGACGAGGATGATTAAATGAACCAAATCAAGGTGAACCTGGAAGATGTGGTAGGCTTGATTGACAAACTCAAGAGTAGTAAATCACCTGGACTGGGTGGTATATATGCCAGAGTTCTGAAAGAACTGAAAAATGAAATTTCAGACCTATTAGTAAATATTTGTAACCTATCATTAAAATCATCCAATGTACCTGAAGATTGGAAGATGGACAATGTAACCCTTATATTTAAAAAGGGATCCGTGGTGATTCAGGAAACTATAGACCGGTGAGCCTGACTTCGGTGCCGGGAAAAATCATGGAAATTGTTATAAAAAATAGTCACAAAACATTTAGATGCACATGATTTGATGGGACACAGCCAGCATGGTTTTACCCAAGGGGAAGTCTTGCCTCACAAATCTCCTACATATTTTTTGAAGGGGTGAATAAACATGTGGACAAAGGTGAACGGGTAAATGTGGTGTATTTGAATTTCCAGAAGGTGTACAACAAAGTCCCGCATGAGAGGCTTCTAAGAAAACTAAAAAGTCATGGGATAGAAGGTGATGTCCTTTTGTGGATTGCAAGTTGGTTTAAAGACAGGAAACAGAGAGTAGGATTAAATGGGCAGTTTTCACAGTGGAAAAAGTTAAATAGTGGAGTGCCTCAGGGATCTGTACTTGGACTGAAACTTTTTAATATATTTATAAATGATCTAGAAAGGGGTACAATGAATGAGGTGATCAAATTTGCTGATGACACAAAATTATGCAGAGTTGTTAAATCTCTAGCGGATTGTGATGAATTGCAGGAGGACCTTGCGAGACTGGAAGATTGGGCTTCCAAATGGTAGATGAAATTTAACATGGACAAGTGCAATGTGATACATATAGAGAAAAATAACCCTTGCTGTAGTTACACAATGTTAGGTTCTATCTTAGGAGTTACCACCCAGGAAAGAGATCTAGGCGTCATAGTGGATAATACATTGAAATTGTTGGTCCAGTGTGCTGTGGCGATCAAAAAAGCAAGCAATATAAGAAATTATTATGCAGGGAATGGAAAATAAAATGGAGGATGTCATAATGCCTCTGTATCGCTCCATGGTGAGACTTGTACCTTGAATACTGTGTGCAGTTCTGGTCACAACATCTCAAAAAGGATATAGCTGCACTGGAAAAAGTGCAGAGAAGGGTAACCAAAATGATAAGGGGCATGGAATGGCTGCTCTATTGGGAAGGGCTAAAGAAGTTCGGGTTGTTAAATTTGGAGAAGAGACAACTGAGGAGGAATATAATAGAAGTCTACAAAATAATGAAAGGACTTGAACAAGTTAATGTAAATTGGTTATTTACTCTCTCAGATAATATAAAGACTAGGGGGTACTCCATGAAATTAGCAAGTAGATCATTTAAAAGAAATCAAAGAAAATTATTTTTCATTCAGCATAGAGTTAAGCTCTGGAATTCATTGCCAGAGGATGTGGTTACAGAAGTTAGTGTAACTGGGTTAAAAAAGGTTTGGATAAGTTCCTATAGTGTTAGAATCTGAGGGAGGGAGCGCTCTCGATTCTGGAGAGATGTGTGTCCTTGGACCACGATGCGACTACAGAGAGGAGCTCCGTGGAAGCGCCGCGGTATGCAAGACGTGTCCAAGGATTGGGAGGAGCTGGATCTGCACGCATCGGTAGAGACCCAGCAACACAATGCTGGTCTCTGGGTTAGCCCTCTGGCCACTCGATAGTCCTTTCAGACCTGCCACTGGGTAGCGACAGATGCGGCAGGATGGACAGAGGTCAAGGACAGGTGATGGTACTGGAACTTGGAACAAAGCGGGGCCTTGGACTAGGCTGAAGACTTGAACAAGATGAGGAAGCTTGGAGGCTCAGATGAGATGAAGATATGGGGAGCTTGGGACTCGGACGAGACAAGGACACTCGAAGACTCAGACGAGACAAGGACGCTTGGTACTTTGGAGTTCAGACGAGACGAAGATGCTTGGTACTTGGGAGCTCAGACAAGACGAGGAAAGGAGGTAGTTTGGAACTCAGACGAGACGAGGACATGAGGAAACTTGGAACTTGCAACTCAGAACTTGGAACTCAGAAGAGACGAGGACATAAGGTAACTTGGAGCTCGGCCGAGACGAGGAAAAGAGGTGGCTTGGAACTCAGACGAGACGAAGACATGAAGTGGCTTGGAACTCAGTCAAGACAAAGATATGA
The DNA here is from genome assembly GCF_901001135.1 of Rhinatrema bivittatum. NCBI lineage: Eukaryota > Metazoa > Chordata > Amphibia > Gymnophiona > Rhinatrematidae > Rhinatrema > Rhinatrema bivittatum. The sequence continues at coordinate 191,474,010 of NC_042617.1, forward strand.
GGTGACTTGAAACTCAGATGTAAGACACTCAGATGTAGATGAATATCAGAGGTGAATTCTAGAGAGTCAGGCGAGGATCCGGATACTCCGATGAGGATTTGGAACTTGGGAAGACTCAGACAAGGATAAGGACTCGGGATTCTCAGAGACTTAGGCAGGCACTGCCCCTCAGGGCGCCCTACACAGCTGACGTGGGCTGTCATGGACCACTCTGTCCCATGCACGCCCTGCACAACCTGATGAGGCTGGTCGCGGACCACGCGGAGAGCGGAACAAGCACAGGACTGAGGCTCAGGGCGAAGAAGGAATCTGGGCAGTGCTCGAAGACAGATCCAACTGGAAGAGGGTTCCAGCCACCAAACTGAGCCACCAGATAGAAACGGATTTACTCCCAGGAAGGTCAGCTGAAGGTGAGGACCGGGATGAGGCGAAGCTTAACCTGGAGCTTGGGGACTGATGGTACTTCAGGATTAGGACTCGGAACATCAGGGTTGGAACATAGGACATCGGATACGAAAGGACACCGGTACCTCGGGACATCTTTGGTATCTAGACATCAGGGACATCTAGAGAGGAGGACCATAGGGATATCTGGAACATGATGGACAAAGACATCAGAGGGCTGAGATATCAGGACATCCAAGACAGGGTCATCAGGACATCCGGAGATAGAGAGACTCAGTACATCTGAAGATGAGAAAACATCTGGACATCTGGAGACACGGAGACATTGGGACATATGAAGTCAAGAGGACGGGATCGATGAGAGACCAGAAAATGGAATGAAGATAACGACAGAGTTCAAGAACCATGGACGAGGTCAAGGAGGACCAACGAGGAACAGAGTGCCTTGAAGAAGTGAAGAGGGATCAAGGAGGACTCCTGGAATGAAGAGCTGGAACTGAAGATCCAGGAGAGATCCAACACCATGACCAACTCCTTGCAAAGGCAAAGAGGAACTGAAGGCTGAGCCCTTTTGTAGGGCTGAAGAGGAAACGCCTTGCAATGTCAGCAGTAGGAGCCCAGGAGGACTGCCCACCACTGGCCCTTTAAATCAGGAGAGGAGGCATGCCTCTCACCTAAGGAGGTAGGAGACAGGATCCTGGAGACCGGCGATGCTGAGAAGAGGAGCTGAAGTGGCACTATTTATTTATTTATTTAGAATTTTTTTATATTCCGCTTTTCGCACTTTTGTTTTCAGCGCTTCAAAGTGGATTACATTCAGGCACTATAGGTATTTAGGCCGAGAAGCAGGGCCCAGCTGTAAGGGCGGCTTCCTCCCACAGAAGAGAAGCGACAATGGCGGAACTTCCTGCCATGAGAATGGCGCTGACATCAGCGGCTCCATGCCGTGAAGACTGAGGACTTCAGGGCAGTCTCCAGGCCACGAGGAACCGCAACGGCGGCCTCCTGACCGCAAGGGAGCACGGCAGCGGTTCCAGGCCGCGGCCATAACAGAGAGCAGCGGCGGCCTCTGGGCTGCATGGTGGCAAGGCACGCCGTGTGGAAGCTCGACGTGGGCAGTCTTCGGATTGCGAGGGAACAGCAGACGACATTGGGGGCTGGCTGATAGATGAGAAAAAAGGTGAGAGGCTGCTTGTGGGCTTGTTCCCACAAGCAGAATCATAACATAAAGGATAAGTCCATAAATTGCTATGACTGTAATTAATAAGTAATAGTAGCTTGTGATCTATCTAATGTTTGGGCACTTGCCAGGTACTTGTGACTTGGATTAGCCACTGTTGGAAACAGGATACTGGGCATGATGGACCCTTGGAGACCAAGGGTCCATCAAGCCCAGTATCCTGTTTCCAACAGTGGCATATCTTATGCTCTTATGTTCTTATGAAGACAGAATACAAACCAGAGACACTGTTTCCAACAGTGGCATATCTTATGCTCTTATGTTCTTATGAAGACAGAATACAAACCAGAGACAGCTAGACGAATACTGAAGACAATGCTGGAATGAAGACTGGGATGCTGGGAAGCAACACACATTACTTAGCAAGTAGTTGGACCTGTTGCTGAGGCGAGTTGCTGTTCAGGAGCTATTCTTTTTTAGGGTAGCACTGGTGACATCATCTCCGAGGAGAGACGCATGTGCACCTAGTGGGAGGCGTAGTGCGCTAGAGTCAGCGGTGTCCTACAATACTTGCTGTGTTGGAGATTGGCATTTCGCTGCAAGGCAGCCCAACAGCGCTTCCCTGTATCGGGCAGTGGTGTGGCTGGCCTGGGACTGGAGGAAAGAGCAGCAGTTCACGGAGTTAGCCCACGGATTGTTGAACACAACAGCCAAAACACGAATTCATTGTAGCTATGCACTGAGTCCTCCTGCCATATTCAGGTAAACCCAACAGAAGAAGTTTTATTTTAATGAAAACTAACTTTTCCACCAACTCTAGCAACAAAATGCTCTTCATGCTGACAGTAGTATGTGGAATGCTCACTCTTTCCTGTGCTGCATCCCCATTGTTTCTTTGTCTCTGGCACTCCCATTTCCAAACCTTTGTCACCAGCATCTCCCTCCAGTATATTACACTGTGGAATTGGAGGGCATTACTCCCTTTCACCTAAGGATCACACAGTATAGCTAGCATGTAAGTATCCAGCTGGGTGAAGAGTTTGAGCCTGTCTTGCATTTACTGCTGCAAGGAGTCCATGAACAGCAACACCTTTGGTGAACAGTCCTTGTTCCTACTGGATACTCTCTATCTTCTCTAGGATATTGATTATTGAGATGACCTCACTCTCAGTAGAACAGAGATCTTCCATAGCATCCTTGAAGGGCTGCAGGATTTGTATCATCTGTGCCAATCATGAGGCTTCAGGGGCAAGCCACACCTATCTTGCTTTCCAGAGACAGGTCATGAAGGACTGCCCATTGCTCCATTAAACTTTGCCTTCTGCAGCTGACCAGTGGAGGATAGCAGACTAATAACTAGACTCCTCAAACACTCCTCTGCTTCTAGAAGTTCAGTATCCTCTGAATCTGAGAATTTCTCATATGATTCATTTAAACCAGTACTTTCTCCAAGTATCTGCTGCAGACACTGCTCTGGTGAAAATCAGCGGGGACGCTTTAGATGCTTGGATACCATGATGCTTTTGAATGCCTGTGCCCCTCCACAGCTGATACCACCCTCCACTGACTCTGCTTTCTCTTGCCCCTACATCCTAGGAAGAGAGGTAAGAGTGGTAGCTGGTTGCAGATTCTATCTGTGGTTTCCTCCTGCTAAGAAAAAACAGCTCTCTTTTTAGCTTGGGCAAGGTAACTCCTGGTCTTATTGCCATCATCAGTACTGATACTTGTGCTCACCATAGGTCCCTTTGGATGAAACCTTCCCTCTTTTTTTTCCATTGTCATAGTGCAACATCTACATTTTTCTCTCAGAGGCATGATGGAATTTAAAACAGTCACTAATTCTTGCTAGGGATTTTTAGTGTTACAATATAGCATATTGTAGTGCTGGTACACCAGTACTAGTGTGTTGCATTTGCACAGAGATCTATGCTGGAACCTCCTCTTGACTACATGTCCCAGAGGGCTTCTTCCCTACTAGGTCATTTCCTGTTTGGCCAGTACCCTTGAAGAATCCATCCCCCAAAATCTCTATGGCCACACTTCCTTTCTGGGCTTCAGAATGGTCTCTCAAGCTCTCCTGGTGCCAAACTGCTGCAAATCCAATGGCAGACAGACTAATCCATCATAGCTGCAAGAATTGTACTGAAACATGTTCTCCTATTCCTTAAGAATCTCTCTTACATAATACTTAGGGCCTACTGTTTGATCCACCCTTCTCAACAACTCTCCTATCCTGTTCTCTTGCCTGAGGTGCCAGTTTCCTCCTCTCTCCTCCCAGCTCTGAATCCCAGTTGGTATCCAATCCTTTCATTCACAGCTCTCTTAGATGGCACTGGGATTTTATGGTCTGAAGGATCTAAAAATACTGTAAATGGAAACATCCATCTTTTACCCTCCTTTCTCTTTGAATGGATAAGGGATGGACAAAAACAATGTTCCTCCCATCAAAAATAACAAACACACCAAAACACTCAAAACATTACTGAGACCCCTTTTACAAACTACTGGATTTGGGTTAGCAATTTGATTTCTGTGCTTCCTAAACTTCTCAGTAAAGATAGTGAGCTAGTTCTGAATAAGAATAGGGGAGCTACAACAAATTATTTCTCCTTTTAGACAAAAATAAAAATGCCACACTGACATTAAGGATCACCTGCTAATATGCAGTCTGGAAAGTACTACTGCAGCAACCTCTAGTGAGGGTGCTATGGCAAAATGGCACATTTCTCGGCCCTTCGCTGCTTGGTCCTAACCATGAACCGGATGAGTGCCTGTATTCAGCCTTATCCAGTTAAGTTAACTGAATAAGTCAAATCTGCTTAATAAAAGTTCTAAATTTATCCAGATATAACTTATCCGACTAATTAGAACTTATCCAGTTATATTCAACTGCATAGTCATGCTGCTGAATAATATCCCTTCTAACAGGCCAATCCAATATGGATGCGCTAAAAATGTGCATACAAAATAGGAACATGTTTTTTTTAACATGCGCACACTCACCTCTACTGGGCACCCAATTCAATAAGCAAAGGAGCTGCTGTGCTAAAAAGGATGCACTAGGGATAAATTCAGTGTTCCTAGCGCATCCATGGCATGGGGCACCTAAGAGATGCAGCTGCGCGTGGCTTAGTAAAACAGACACTCAATTAATGAGCATCCATTTTTTCCCACAGCAGCTATTTTACCGGCACAATACGCACACACAGTATACACGGCCCGGAGCGTGTATATTGTGGGCATATATTGTGTGCACCGAAATTTTTTTTTTTTAAGTTAAGACTTTTTTTTTGCATGGTGTGGCTTTCTGTGGTCCTTCCTACTTAGTATCATGACAATATTAAGTAGGAGGAACCACAGAAAAGCAGTTTGTTTTTTTTGTTTTATGTTGAGCCCTTGATATATGCAGGAAAACTTTACACCTGTTCCAGGCAGGCATAACATTTTATGGGTTAAAATGTGTGCCTTGGGTGCAGGGGGATTTTTTGCATTGCAGGGTAATAACTAATAGCCTCATCTACATGACATTTATATGTGATAAGCGCTATTAGCTATACCTTTGTTTGGACATGTGTTTTGGACGCACTGATCCCCTTATTGCATCGGGGTATATGGATGTACGTCCAACAGCTCATTAAGCTGTATGGTAGTCTGGGCGCAATGAATTTATTGCAACAGCCTGTAAGTTAGTCAAATAAGTTATATCCAGATAACTGGATATCTTTGAATATTGGGCCTGTAATAAATAGGCAGTTGGATCCAATTTGTAAAATTTTAATAAAATATAGGATGTTTAAAATAAAATGGTTATTGATGTCACTAATATATTATGTTTGGCTTACAGTATCAAAAGTATATTATACAAGTGCTGGAATTACATAATAGCTGGTCAGTCACTGGGAGCGAAATGGCATTTATTCAGGAACTGAAGGAAATTGAGAAGAATGAAAATAAAGGTATGTTATGTAAAATAAATATTAGAAATGCATTTCTTTTTCAAGAAATATCCTAGTCTGGCTGTATGATGGGATGTTTATGTCCAGTATTAGACTCCAAATAACTCAGGTTGACTGAGCCCAGAAAACCAGTTACTATATATGGGAAATTTCCAAATTTGACCTTAAGACTCTAGGTTTAAAGCCCTTTGATCAGATCTCCAGGCAAACACCCAGAATCTCAGAGTCCTATAAATCACCTCCTTTTCTAAGCCAAGATGCTTTTTTCCTCCATCCAGTGGGAACACTGAGAGGAGAGGATCACCTTCCTGGCGGCAAGAAAGAATCAGTAAGTACTGGTTGGAAAAATTTTGAAAACTAAAAGTATTGGGGAGAAGTTGGGGTATTGAGGTATATTATTTAGTGTGTTTATGTGTTTTCTTTTAAATAGGTAGTCAGAAAGTCAGGCAACAAACAGAAGTTTGTGTGTTTGTATTTCCCAACCTCCCACCCACCCCTAGCTCATTTTTAATTTATAGGCAGGTGTCATTTTCACACTTAAAATTTTTTTTTAAAAAAGCCAGCCTTTTACCTTAAACTCATAAATTCCCCATAACTTATCAAGAGTTTGATCATTCCCTTTTAGGTTACTACCAGATATAAAGGGCCGGATTTTCAAAAGGTTATGCACACTGGGCCTATTTTCAAAAGGCCCGGCGACGCACGTAAAGCCCCAGGACATGTGTAAGTCCCAGGTTTTTACAAAAGAGACTGGGGGGGGGGGGCAGGGAGGAGGTGTGGCCAAAGGCCTCTGCATGACCGCTGGGCCGGGGATCGCGCACCGGCAGTCGGCCGGCGCACGCAACTTACTTCAGCCCCAGGGCTGAAGTAAGTTTTGAAATTAAAAAAAGAAATCATCAAAGGTAGGGGGGAAAGTGTGGGGGAGGTAGGGGAAGAGAAGGGAAGGTGGGGTGGGGGGGTAAGGAAGTTGCCTCCGAGGCCGTTCCGATTTCGGAGCGGCCTGGGAGGGAAAAGGGGAAGGCAGCGCGGCTCGGAGCAGGATTGGCACGCGCATGGTACACAATTGTGCACACCCTTGTGCGCACCAACCCCAGATTTTATAACATGCGCGCGCATGTTATAAAATCGGGCGTACATGTGCGCGCGCCGATGTTATAAAATCTACCCCATAGTGAATACACTAATACATTTAAAGGATCCCGCTTTATGTCTGGGATGGCATAGAGTCCAACAGGATAAAGATCCTGCATGAGACTAAAAGTACAATTGAATCTTTATAGGTAGAAATTAGGGATGTGCAGACCAAAAGTTTAAGTTCATAAGTCCATAAGTCGAAAGGGGGGGTCATTTGCGGTCAGTATGGACATATGGAGAATTCCATAAGTTGAGTCTATGTCCATATGTGCAAATAAAAATTTAAACCCCTCACCCTCCTTAATCCCCCCCCCCCCAAGACTTACCAAAACTCCCTGGTGGTCGAGCGGGGAGTCAGGACGCCATTTCTGAACTCCTTTGCGAGGAGCACATGACGTCAGCGTCATGTCGGAGTGATGCCGCGTCGGAGTGACGCGGCGTCACGTGATTCCCCCTGCGTTCGCTCCGGGACCCTCGTTTGACCCAAAAGGAACTTTTGGCCAGCTTGGGGGGGGTCCCCCCAAGCTGGCCAAAAGTTCCTTTTGGGTGCAACGAGGGTCCCGGAGCGAACGCGGGGGGAATCACGTGACGCCGCGTCACTCCGACGTGACGCCGACGTCACGTGCTCCTTGCAAAGGAGTTCAGAAATGGCGTCCTGACTCCCCGCTCGACCACCAGGGAATTTTGGTAAGTCTTGGGGGGGGGATTAAGGAGGGTGAGGGGTTTAAATTTTTATTTAGGATCAACAATCGCGATTTCCAACGTATTCAACATAGCTATGTTGAATAAGTGGGAAATCCGATCGTTTTCGCCTCATCACTTTTTTAAGTTAAAAAAAAAAAAATAAGTTGCGTTTTACATTTAAGTTCAAAACGAATGCACACCCCTAGTAGAAATCCCTTGTGTGTTGGGGAAGAGAATAGTGATAAGAGTATACTACCGTCCACCAGGCCAAAATGTGTGATGATTCTGATCAAACTGGTAGTGCAGTAATAATGGGAGATTTCAATTACCCCAATATTGACTGGTTAAGTGAAACATCAGGGCATGCTAGAGAGATAAAGTTCCTGAATGGAATAAAAGACAGTTTTATGGAGCAATTGGTTCAGTAACTGATGAGAGAGGGAGCAATTGTAGATCTAATTCTAAGTGGAGCACAGGATTTTGTGAGAGAGGTAACGGTGGCGGGGCTACTTGGCAATAGTTATCATAATATGATCAAATTTGAATTAATGACTGGAAGGGGGACAGTATGTAAATCCATTGCTCTACTACTAAACTTTCAAAAGGGACACTGTTATGACCATCGTCCGCGGCCGTCAGCAGCCGACCCTCGTCATGTCATGACTGGCCTTCCACTCCAGGTAAACTCGTGGCTGTGGCCACCCGCTGCCACTGCACTCCTCCTGACTTTCCGTGCTCCATGTGGCGGCTGGGGCGCCACCAACCTACTCTCCGCCTCCGGTCCTCCTTAGGCATGCGCGTGTGCTACGCATCCTCCATTTAAAGGCCCAATAGCGGGAACTCTGGGGCCGTCCCCAGCTGATGACAACACAAGTCTGAGATACTTAAGCACCTCCTTTGGCCTACGCTAACCGACTTGGCAATGAGTTCCCTGAGCTCCTCTGGTGCTTGTTCTTGTCTCTCCGGACCAGCGGTTCCTGTCTTGGATCTCTGCTCTCTGTCTGAGGACTCTGGCTCTGGATACCCGCTCCTTGGGGTCCTTCTGTTTGCTTCTCCGCTCCTCAGGGTAGCCTCAGTGTTACTAGACCAGAGATCCTGTCTCTAAGCTTCCCCAATCCTCTGGGTAGCCTCAGCGTTACTACACCAGAGATCCTGTCTCCACGCTTCCCCGCTCCTCGGGGTAGCCTCAGCGTTCTACACCAGAGATCCTGTCTCTACGCTTCCCCACTCCTCAGGGTAGCCTCAGCATTACTACACCAGATATCCTGTCCCTACGCTTCCCTGCTCCTCGGGGTAGCCTCAGCATTCCTGCACCAGGGATCCTGTCTCTATGCTTCCCTGCTCCTCGGGGTAGCCTCAACCTTACTGCACCAGAGATCCAGTCTCTACACTTCCCCACTTCTCGGGGTATCCTCACCATTACTACACCAGAGATCCTGTCTCCATGCTTCCCCACTCCTTGGGGCAGCTTCAGCATTATCACATCAGAGGGCCTGTCTCCGCACTCCCCGCTCCTCGGGGCCTGCCCTGTCCACTTCTATATTGGAGATCCCTCCTCTGGTATTTCCTCTTTCTTGACCCGCTTAGCACTGCGATACCATCGAACTGACTCTCTCTGATCCCGCTCCTCGGGACATCCCGCAGTACCGCTACAGTGCAGGTGTCCACAATCATGTGGCGGTAACACAGATTGCTCTTCTATGCGCCCTCTCTCCTGGGTCACAGCCATGCTGCTGTTGCCGCTGGTCTCAGTCTACCTCGCCTCCCGATGGTGGGGACTTGTGGGGCCCAACTCCTCAGGTAGTGTCAACCCCCATCTCGGGCCAAAGGTCCACGAAACCTACAAAACCTAACCGAAACTTTGATAAAATGAGAAAAATATTTAGAAAAAAACTGAAAGGTGCAGCTTCAAAGCTAAAAAGTGTGTAACAGGCGTGGACATTGTTAAAAAAAATACCATCCTAGAAGCACAGACCAGATGTATTCCATGCATTAAGAAAGGTGGAAGGAAGGCAAAACGATTACCATCATGGTTAAAAGGTGAGGTGAAAGAGGCTATTTTTGCCAAAAGATCTTCATTCAAAAAGTGGAAGAAGGATCCTTCAGAAGAAAATAGGAAAAAGCATAAGCATTGGCAAGTTAAATGTAAAACATTGATAAGACAGGCTAAGAGAAAATTTGAGAAGTTGGCCATACAGAGAAAAACCCCCAATAAACATTTTTTAAAATATTTCTTAAACAGAAAGCTTGCAAGGGAGTCGGTTGGACCGTGGGATGATCAAGGGGTTAAAGGAGCACTTATAGAAGATAATGCCATTGCAGAAAGATTAAACAATTTCTTTGCTTCAGTGTTTACTGAAGAGGATGTTGGAGAGATACCTATTCCGGAGAAGGGTTTCATGGGTGATGATTCTGATCAACTGAACCAAATCATGGTGAACCTGGAAGATGTGGTAGGCCTGATTGACAACCTGAAGAGTAGTAAATCACCTGGACCGGATGGTATACACTCCAGGATTCTGAAAGAACTAAAAAATGAAATTTCAGAACTATTGGTAAAAAGTTGTAACCTATCATTAAAATCATCCAATGTACCTGAAGATTGGAAGATGGCCAATGTAACCCCTATATTTAAAAAGGGATCCAGGGGTGATCCGGAAAACTATAGACCGGTGAGCCTGACTTCAGTGCCTGGAAAAATCATGAAAACTGTTATAAAGAATAAAATTACAAAACATTTAGATAGACATGATTTGATGGGACACAGCCAACATGGATTTACCCAACAGGAGTCTCGCCTCACAAATCTACATTTTTTTGAAGGTGTGAATAAATATGTGGACAACAGTGAACAGGTAGATGTGATATATTTGGATATCCAGAAGGCATTTGACAAAGTCCCGCATGAGAGGCTTCTAAGAAAACTAAAAAGTCATGGGATAGGAGGTGATGTCCTTTTGTGGATTGCAAGTTGGTTAAAAGACAGGAAACAGAGAGTAGGATTAAATGGGCAGTTTTCACAGTGGAAAAAGTTAAAAGGTGCAGTGCCTCAGGGATCTGTACTTGGACCGGTGTATTTTAATATATTTATAAATGATCTGGAATGTGGAATGATGAGTGAGGTGATCAAATTTGCGGACGACACAAAATTATACAGAGTAGTTAAATTTCAAGTGGATTGTGCTGAATTGCAGGAGGACTTTGTGCGACTGGAAGACTGGGCTTCTAAATGGCAGTTGAAGCTTACTGTGGACAAGTGCAAAGTGATGCATATAGGGAAAAATAACCCTTGCTATAGTTACACAATGTTAGGTTCTATCTTAGGAGTTACCACCCAGGAAAGAGATCTAGGTGTAATAGTGAATAATAAATTGAAATCATCGGCCCAGTATACTATGGCGATCAAAAAACAAAATGTTAGGAATTATTTGGAAGGGAATGGAAAATATAATGGAGGATGTCATAATGCCTCTGTATCGCTCCATTGTGAGACCACACCTTGAATACTGTGTGCAATTCTGGTCACCGCATCTCAAAAAGAATATAGCTGCATAGAAAGTTTAGAAAAGAGCGACCAAAATGATATGGGGCATGGAACGGCTGCCCTATGAAGAAACGCTAAAGAATTTAGGGCTGTTCAGTTTGGAGAAAGATGACTGAGGGGGATATAATAGAAATCTACAAAATAAGAACATAAGAAATTGCCATGCTGGGTCAGACCAAGGGTCCATCAAGCCCAGCATCCTGTTTCCAACAGAGGCCAAAACCAGGCCACAAGAACCTGGCAATTACCCAAACACTAAGAAGATCCCATGCTACTGATGCAATTAATAGCAGTGGCTATTCCCTAAGTAAAATTGATTAATAGCCATTAATGGACTTCTCCTCCAAGAACTTATCCAAACCTTTTTTGAACCCAGCTACACTAACTGCACTAACCACATCCTCTGGCAACAAATTCCAGAGCTTTATTGTGCGTTGAGTGATAAAGTATTTTCTCCGATTAGTCTTAAATGTGCTACTTGCTAACTTCATGGAATGCCTCCTAGTCCTTCTATTATTCGAAAGTGAAAATAACCGAGTCACATCTACTCGTTCAAGACCTTTCATGATCTTAAAGACCTCTATCATATCCACCCTCAGCTGTCTCTTCTCCAAGCTAAACAGCCCTAATCTCTTCAGCCTATCCTCATAGGGAAGCTGTTCCATCCCCTTTATCATTTTGGTTGCCCTTCTCTGTACCTTCTCCATCGCAACTATATCTTTTTTGAGATGCGGCGACCAGAATTGTACACAGTATTCAAGGTGTGGTCTCACCATGGAGTGATATAGAGGCATTATGACATTTTCCGTTCTATTAACCATTCCCTTCCTAATAATTCCTAACATTCTATTTGCTTTTTTGACTGCTGCAGCACACTGAGCTGACGATTTTAAAGTATTATCCACTATGATGCCTAGATCTTTTTCCTGGGTGGTAGCTCCTAATATGGAACCTAACATCGTGTAACTACAGCAACGGTTATTTTTCCCTATATGCAACACCTTGCACTTGTCCACATTAAATTTCATCTGCCATTTGATGCCCAATCTTGAAGTCTTGCAGGTCCTCCTGCAATGTATCACAGTCTGCTTGTGATTTAACTACTCTAAATAATTTTGTATCATCTGCATATTTGATAACCTCACTCGTCGTATTCCTTTCCAGATCATTTATATATATATATTGAAAAGCACCGGTCCAAGTACAGATCTCTGAGGCACTCCATTGTTTACCCTTTTCCACTGAGAAAATTGCCCATTTAATCCTACTCTCTGTTTCCTGTCTTTTAACCAGCTTGTAATCCACGAAAGGACATCGCCTCCTATCCCATGACTTTTTAGTTTACGTAGAAGCCTCTCATGAGGGACTTTGACAAATGCCTTCTGAAAATCCAAATACACTACATCTACCGGTTCACCTTTATCCACATGTTTATTAACCCCTTCAAAAAAATGAAGCAGATTTGTTAGGCAAGACTTCCCTTGGGTAAATCCATGTTGACTATGTTCCATTAAATCATGTCTTTCTATATGCTTTACAATTTTGTTCTTGAGAATAGTTTCCACTATTTTTCCCGGCACTGAAGTCAGGCTCACTGGTCTATAGTTACCTGGATCGCCCCTGGAGCCTTTTTTAAATATTGGGGTTACATTGGCCACCCTCCAGTCTTCAGGTACAATGGATGATTTTAATGATAGGTTACAAATTTTAACTAATAGATCAGAAATTTCATTTTTGAGTTCCTTCAGAACCCTAGGATGCATACCATCCGGTCCAGGTGATTTGCTACTCTTTAGTTTGTCAATCTGGCCTACTACATCTTCCAGGTTCACAGTGATTTCGTTCAGTTCGTCTGACTCATCACCCCTGAAAATCATCTCCGGAACTGGTATCTCCCCAACATCCTCATTTGTAAACACGGAGGCAAAGAATTCATTTAGTCTTTCTGCAATGGCCTTATCTTCCCTAAGAGCCCCTTTAACCCCTCTGTCATCTAATAGTCCAACTGACTCCCTCACAGGTTTCTTGCTTTGGATATATTTTTTAAAAATTTTATTATGAGTTTTTGCCTCTATGGCCAATTTCATCTCAAATTCTCTCTTCGCCTGTCTTATCAATGTTTTACACTTAGCTTGACAATGCTTATGTTTTATCCTATTTTCTTCAGATGGATACTTCTTCCAGTTTTTGAAGGATTTTTTTTGGCTAAAATAGCCTCTTTCACCTCACCTTTTAACCATGATGGTAATCGTTTTTCCTTCCTTCCACCTTTCTTAATGTGCGGAATACATATGGACTGCGCCTCTAGGATTGTATTTTTAAACAATGTTCATGCCTGTTGAACACTTTTAACCTTTGCAGCTGCACCTTTCAGTTTTTTCTAACTATTTTTCTCATTTTATCAAAGTTTCCTTTTTGAAAATTTAGTGTTAGAGCTGCAGATTTACTTATTGTCCCCCTTCCAGTTATTAGTTTAAATTTGATCATGTTATGATCACTGTTGCCAAGTGGCCCCACCACCGTTACTTCTCTCACCAATCTTGCGTTCCACTAAGAATTAAATCTAAAATAGCTCCCTCTCTTGTTGGTTCCTGAACCAATTGCTCCATGAAGCAATCATTTATTACATCCAGGAACTTTATGTCTCTAGCAAGTCCTGATGTTACATTTACCCAGTCAATATTGGGGTAATTGAAATCTACCATTATTATTGCACTACCAAATTGGTTTGCTTCCCTGATTTCTCTTAGCATTTCATCATCTGTCTGACCATTTTGTCCAGGTGGACGGTAGTATACTCCTATCACTATACTCTTACCCAACACACATGGGATTTCTACCCATATAGATTCTACTGAGCATTTAGTCTCTTGTTGGACTCTATACCCTCCCGGACATAAAGTGCCACACCCCCACCAAGTTGATCCTCCCTATCATTGCGATATAATTTGTACCCTGATATAGCACTGTCCCATTGGTTATCCTCCTTCCACCAAGTCTCTGTGATGCCAATTATGTCAATCTCATCATTTGCTGCTATACACTCTAACTCTCCCATCTTACTACTTAGACTTCTGGCATTGGCATACAGACATTTCAAAGTGTGTTTTTTGCTTGTTTTAACAACCTGCTTTTCAGTTGTTTGGGATAATTCGGAAATCATTAGCTTTGGTGATTTTTTACATATAGTTATATGAACCTATGTTTGCATTTAATGGAACCTCTCTGTTGGGATGCCCTAACTCTCCTGTTTCATTAGTATCCTTCAAGGATACATTTCTCCGAACCATGCACTGCTGAGTGACTGTCGGCTTTCCCCCTTGTTCTAGTTAAAAGCTGCTCTATCTCCTTTTTGAAAGTTAGTGCCAGCAGCTTGGTTCCACTCTGGTTAAGGTGGAGCCCATCCTTTCGGAAAAGTCTCCCCTTTCCCCAAAAGTTTCCCCAGTTCCTTACAAAACTGAATCCCTCTTCCCTGCACCATCGTCTCATCCACGCATTGAAACTCTGGAGCTCTGCCTGCCTCTGGGGACCTGCACGTGGATCAGGAAGCATTTCAGAGAATGCCACCCTGGAGGTTCTGGATTTCAGCTTCCTACCTAAAATCACCAACTATGATGGCCGGCCTAACCCTTCCCTCCTGGGCAGTAGCCCTGGGAGATTTGTCCTCAGTGCGAGAGGACAATACATCACCTGGAGAGCAGGTCCTTGCTACAGGATCACTTCCTGCTACACCAGGGTGATGTTCTCCTATTGGGAGACCTTTCTGATCCAAGGCAGCACTGGGGCTGCCAGAATGGATTTGGGACTTGGCTACTATGTCCCTGAAGGTCTCGTCAATGTACCTTTCTGTCTGCCTCAGCTCCTCCAAGTCTGCTACTCTAGCCTCCAGAGATCGTACTTGTTCCCTGAGAGCCAGGAGCTCTTTGCACCGAGTGCACACATACAATCTCTCACCGGCGGGTAAAAAATCATACATGAGACACTCAATGCAAAAGACTGGAAAGCCCCCCTCTTGCTGCTGGACTGCTGCCTTCATCTTAGGTTTATTGAGTTCCTAGTTAAGTTTAATCATGAAAGGACTTGAACAAGTTAATGTAAATTGGTTATTTACTCTATCAGATAATAAAAGGACAAGGAGGCACTCCATGAAGTTAGCAAGTAGCTCATTTAAAAGTAATCAAAGAAAATTCTTTTTCATTCAGTATATAGTTAAACTCTGGAATTCATTGCCAGGGAATATGGTTTCAGCAGTTAGTGTTCCTGGGTTTAAAAAAGGTTTGGATAAGTTCCTAGATGTTAAATCCATAAACTGCTATTATGGTAATTAATAAGCAATAGTAGCTTGTGATCTACCTAATGTTTGGGCACTTGCAAGGTACATGTGACTTGGATTGGACACTTTTGGAAACAGGATACTGGGCTTGATGTACTCTTGGTCTGACCCAGTATAGCATTTCTTATGTTCTTATGTGCTGTATAGTTAACAAGTACTAGGACTGAGCGTAAGGCATGAGGAAGCCCTGCTGCTGATTCTTTACCTCCCATTGCCAATTTTCTGCTTCCAACCCCTAATTGGTTCTGGCAATCACAACAAACTAACCAGCAGCGAGAGGCCCAGAAGTACTGTTTTCCTATCTAGTCCTGCATGGATCCCAGTTAAGGATAGGGTAAGATAAAATGTGCATGTATGAGTGAGTGAGAGATCAAAGGAGAGATGGAGGGTCAGTGAGAGTAGAGAGTAAGAATGTGAAGAGGCAGTCAGAAGAGGGGGCAGTGAGAGGAAAGAGCAGAGTGCATGCTGGGAGTGGTGGTGAGGGAAGAGAACAAGAGTGTAGTGTATGAATAAGAGAGAGTGAGAAGGACAAGCAAGGAGCTTAACAGGAATGTGGGGGGAGTAATAAAGTACTGTCAGAAGAGAGAGTACGAGTTGGGAAAGAGAGGGAAAGAGGAAAGCAAGAGTGTGGGGAAAAGAGAATGGGAGAACAAGATGGAGAGAGGAGGCAATACAAGGAGGAATGAGGATTGAATTAGGAGAAGAGGAGAATAAGAGAGAGAGGAGAGAAAAGATAGGGAGGAGGAAGAGAAAGGGGTGTAAAGACCAGTGATGGCAGGAGATGAAGAATGATAGGACCCAGGTTTAGGAGGGGGTGAAAAGGAAGAAAGAAGGGGATGAGGAATGGAGGAGAGAGAGAAAGAGGAGGAAGAACTGTGAAAGTAGAACAGGTAGGATGAATAGTAAAAGGAAAAAGTAGAAAGGAAGAGAAAAAGAAGAAAGAAAGTATTAAAATATCTGCTGCTGAAAGAAAGAGATAGAACTGAAACAGAAAAGGAAGGAGGACATTAAAGAGACAGAAAATAAATGAATAGAGATATGGATTGAGAATAAGAGAAAAGACACAGCCAGAAAATCAAGCCAGAGCCACCAAAGTTTGGAAACTACAGGGTGGCCCATGGAAAAATAGCCTGCCTACAATGCACTGGTATTGGAGGCGGGCTACTTTTCCATGGGGCACCCTGTATTATCTGATAGAGAATGTAAATTAAGAATTAAGTTGTTCCCGGGGTGGGAACAGGTTGAAAAGGGAGGAGGGGTGGAGAAAGAGAGAAAGTATGTATAGCCCTTCATCCCCCTCCGCTAATCTCAGGGTGAGTAGAACTCAAATGTTCCCAGGTATGCTGGTTACAGTGAAATGGGTGGCATGGGTGTGAGCCCTTAATGCCGGTGCGGAAGCTGGAATGGACTGGGCAGCCATACCCTGGTGTTACCTGGCCATGGTATTCAGCTGGTCCTGCTGCTGTTGAAGCTGAGGCGCTAGTTCAGCGATAGCGGAGACCTGAGGCAAGTCTGCTGAGCTCATGGCCTCAGCAAGCTATGATGGGTGGCATGGGTGTGAACCCTTGTTGCTGTGTCGTGGTTGACACAGCCTCATAGGCAAACCTATGAGCACTATGCTGACAGCTGGCGAACACCCCCTGAAGCAGGACAGGCTGGGATTTCACCAATACCAGCCGCCTCCCCCGCAGACTGAGCCCTTAGGTTCTGGCAGCCGGCAGGACTTAGCTGGGTCCCTAAGGCAGTCAAGTAAGCAAGAGTCTGTAGGCACACCGGGGTCAGGGTAGGTAGCAGAACTGAGGAGTCGAGGCAGACAAGGGTGGTTGGGTCCAAGCAAGAGGTCAGATCCAGGTGGCAGGCAATTGTGCTCAGGTCCAAGCAAGAATTCAGAATCCGGAAGTTAGCCCAAGAATGATGAAGACACACAAAAGACTGTTAGAGGACAGGAGAAGGCAGTGCTAGATAATGAAGGCTGGACAAGGCAAGGCTGGATGAGGTAACGCTGAAAAGACAGGGTTGGACGAGGCAAGGCTGGACAAGGCAGAATCAGGAACCCAAGACAAACAAGAACCAGGAACTCAAGAGCAACACACGCTACTGAAACAGGACACCCATTGTCGAGGCAAAGTTCAAATGCTTGGCTGGGCCTTATATATCCAGCTGAGTGACATCATCAGCCGGTACTGGCAGCATAGATACTAGGGGTGTGCATTCGTTTTGAACTTATATGTAAAACGCTACTTTTTTTTTTTTTTAACTTAAAAAAGTGATGAGGCGAAAACGATCGGATTTCCAACTTATTCAACATAGCTATGTTGAATACGTTGGAAATCGCGATCGTTGATCCTTAATAAAAATTTAAACCCCTCACCCTACTTAATCCCCCCCAAGACTTACCAAAACTCCCTGGTGGTCCAGCGGGGAGTCAGGAAGCCATTCCTCTATTCCTTTGCGAGGAGCATGTGACGGCCGCGTCACTCCGACGTGACGCGGCCGTCATGTGGTCCACCGCGGTTCCGCTCCCGGACCCCTCGTTGGACACAAACGGAACTTTTGGCCAGCTTGGGGAGGTCAGGAGGCCCCCCAGCTTGGGGAGGTCAGGAGGCCCCCCCAAGCTGGCCAAAAGTTCCGTTTGTGTCCAACGAGGGGTCCGGGAGCGGAACCGCGGTGGACCACGTGATGGCCGCGTCACTCCGACGTGACGCAGACGTCACGTGCTCCTCGCAAAGGTATAGAGGAATGGCTTCCTGACTCCCCGCTGGACTACCAGGGAATTTTGGTAAGTCTTGGGGGGGGATTAAGGAGGGTGAGGGGTTTAAATTTTTATTTAGGGAACCGGTGCACGTATGGACATAGACTCAACTTATGGAATTCTCCATATGTCCATATTGACCGAAATTGACCCCCCTTTTCGACTTATGGACTTATGAACATAAACTTTTTGTCTGCACATCTCTAATAGATACCCTCCGTGAGCCTTTAAATGGCAGCGCAGTGCACATGCCTGCTTAAGGGTGTCTCCAGAGGAGGAGGAGGATGTCATGCTGGTGGTGTTCTGCCATGAAGGAGGAGCACAGTGTCCTGCAGGCTGAGTCAGAAGCCAGGTGTTGCACATTGCTGGTCATGGACAGATCCTGAAAACAGCGAATGTAACATACAGTTTTGCTCAGTTGTAATATTTCATCTCCTGGCTGCTTATTATAAGATGAATTTTAAAAGCCCAACATGCACGTTAATTAGGAGATGTGCAAATATATTTGAATTGCGCCGAGCAGATTTTAAAAGCTGACGAGATACACTTGTATCTCCTGCAGCATGGACATCTCGTAGGTTTTCTAAAAGGGGCGTGGTCTGGGCAAGGCATAAGCATTTTGGGGCATGAATATGAGATATACATGTAAATACTTATGTGATCCGGTGCACACCGAGGCCCCCCTCCATGCTATGGTTGTTGTGTAAGTTAAAAAATAAAGAAAAGTCGGCAGATCTGTAGGGTTTAAGGATCGGAGCTAACTGGGGGAAGTGAAGGCTATTAAACTAGGGGGGTTGGAGGTCGAACTTGGGATGAACTTGCAACACTGGGAATAATGTTGGCATGCGTCTTTTATAAAAATCCCCCGATTTCTGCGGTAGAAGCAGTATTGTGTGTACATGCACACGCCCACTTAAAATTTGATGCACATGTACACGTGGCCGGGCTATTTTATAATATGCGTGTGTATGTTATAAAATGGCCATTTCCCTGGGCATAGGCCGAAGTATATGTGCAAATGTGAGCACATGCGCCAGTTTGAAAGTTACCGCCTATGGAACTTGTACTCTGTCTTTCCTATTAAGGAAGCAATTTGTTTAATGACCTAAGATGGGATTTAAAAAAAATATGTCTGGGCCAGTTGGCAGTTAAGTGAAAGATATATTCTTTGCACTCTTAATTGAAATAAAAATTGTAAATTAATTTTATATTGCTTTGTGGTCAGCTATCTCACATTATACAAATAAAGCATACTCTTGTTTTAAAAAGCCAAATGACTGCAAGTGTGTGCTATCTTTGCAAAATTATCTTATGTAGTTTATCAAAGTTGTGTTTATTATTTTATGTTTATGCTGGGTGGAAAGACCCATCTGATCATGAATTTCCTTGAGGGAGAGTGATTCTGTTTTATCTATATACAAGCCGTTAAGCCCGTTAAAACGGGCTACATTAACATTTTTTTTTGGTTCATTTCCTTCCCCCTCATTCTCCCTCCCACCTCCCCCCATTCTCTCCTCTCTCCCCTCAGTCATTCCTCTCTCTCCCCCCCCCCTCCTTCCCTCAGTCACTCCTATCTCCCCCTCCCCCAGTCACTCCTCCCTCGCCTCTCCCTCCTTCCCTCAGTCACTCCTATCTCCCCCTCCCCCAGTCACTCCTCTCTCCCCCTCCCTTTTCCCCTCAGACACTCCTCTCTCCCCCTCCCTCCTCCCCTCAGTCACTCCTCTCTCCCCCCTCCCTCCTCCCCTCAGTCACTCCTCTCTCCCCATCCCTCCTCCCTCCCTCCTCCCCTCAGTCACTCCTCTCTCCCCCCTCCCTCCTCCCCTGAGTCACTCCTCCCCTCCCCCCTCCCTCCTCCCCTCAGTCACTCCTCTCTCCCCCCTCCCCTCAGTCACTCCTCCCTTCCCCCTCCCCTCAGTCACTCCTCCCTTCCCCCTCCCCTCAGTCACTCCTCTCTCCTCCCCTCAGTAGATCTCCGGGGTGTTCCGTCCGTCCCTCCCTCCCTTGCGCGCATGCCACCGCCGCTCCTGCTCTTCGGGCCGCCGCTCCTGCTCTTCGGGCCGCCGCTCCTGCTCTTCGGGCCGCCGCCGCCGCTCCTGCTCTTCGGGCCGCCGCCGCCGCTCCTGGTCTTCGGGCCGCCGCTCCTGCCGCTCCTGGTCTTCAGGCCGCCGCCGCCGCCGCTCCAGCTCTTCGGGCCGGTGCCACCGCCGCTCCTGCAGCGCCATTAAGAGGCACACTGTGACCGACGTGCTCGCATGCGCGGTAGAGCTGCTCTCTACTGCGCATTTGCGGCACGTCGGTCAAGCTTCGTTTATCTAGTTAGATATTATTTGAAATGCTATTTAGTATTTTTGAAGATGATATATGCTGTATGCATTGTATATGGATTTTAATATATATGCTTTTTATGTTTTGTTTATCGCCTTTCAGTGAACAGTGAATGTGGTAAATCAAATTTGCACAAATATATTAACTAGTTTTAGCCAACTGCATAAAGAAACTGGTCTTATAAGATCATAATATCTATTTGTGTTTCTGTCTGCACCCTCATATCCCAAGAGCTTTTGAACCATTCATCCAATTACATTCAGATTTGTATCTTAGATAATAAAACACCTAATAGCTCTTGGCTCAGGCTATTTTATATGCCCTCAGTACCCCCAGCATTTTGAATACCTACCTTTTTTCCTATGAGGAAACAGCTCAGTTTAGTTAAAACCTCAGGTAGATCAAATGCATTAAGATGTTACTGAGCCTTTTTAAAACTGCTCTTCCATTGGTTACATCAAGCATTTTGAAAAATGCCTTGGCCTTTGTATCTTATGCAAAACTGATACAAAAGAAGGAAACTAGGCATCCTGAAATATTCATACACCTTCATATTATAATTTACAATTAGGTATACAAGGGACATTTCTGTCATTTAATAGGAAGTCAACTCTGATAAAGGTACTGTATCTGTTAAAGTAATCTTGCACCCTATAACTGAGGTAAACTTATTCGGAGGCCTATGCAATAATACTGATATTAAAAATTTTGCCCAGGCAAAAAAAAATTTCCTGTAGATAAGCAGCATGAATTAGCCATACTGTCTGTGTTCATCCTCCATGCCACTAGGTGGCGGAGCTCTCAAAGATCACCAAAGTCTTTTAGTGAGGTGTTCCATCTTGTATCATCCCGTGTTTCCCTGAGTCTCCTCAGTCCAGTTTTTTCCGCACGACTAACTGCACGCGGAGCTCTCCTCTGTGAGAAGAATACTATTTTTGACAGGAAAAACAAGAAAAAAAAACCCAGCAGCATACGACAGGAAAATTTAGCAGACTTACGATGCCTCGTCCACCAGGCTTTAAGTTCTGTGCATGTGGTTAAATAATTTCTCCCAGGACAAGCAGGATGGTAGTCCTCACATGTGGGTGACATCATCAGACAGAGCCCTGTCACGGAATACTTTTGTCAAAGTTTCTAGAACTTTGACTGGCATACTGAGCATGCCCAGCATTCCATAATCCCTGTAGTCACAAGGGTCTCCCTTCAGTCTCTTTTTTTCCACACTGCAGTTTGCCTCGTGGTTAGAAGCTCTGTGAGAATTTTCTCACCACTTTTCCTCACGGAAAAACTTGAAATTATCTTCTTAAAAATGTTCCCTCATAGGGGTCTCCCATCACGACACCGTTTTCTGACGCTCAGCGAGTAATTTTCCACCGTCTCCAGTCGGTTCCTGCTACCTTGTTGTCAGTTCCCACAGGCCACCGACCGTTTCACTGCCCCTTTTTTCACCATGGTGACAAGCTTTTAGAAAGTGCCGAGAGTGTTCGTGCATGATGTCCATCACTGACCCGCACGATTTCTGTGTGCTATGCCTCGGCCCATCACACGTTGTACGTCAGTGTCAAATGACACCCAAAGGGCAGACGTGCCCGTTTGGACAAAATGGAGTCTCTTTTCAAAATAAAACTGACTCCATCAACTTCTGCCCATTCATCACTGACAGGAAAATCTTCCTCCATCGAAAAACTTCACCGGGAGCAGCAAGGGGTGATGAGTGTGCCTGAACAGAAAACCAACATGGAAAAAGGAAAATGCCTCAGAATCCTTGGTTTTCTTAGCCTTGGCTGTATGAACTCTAAGTGACTTATTGAAAATGACTTGCAGAATTCCTAAGACATCTGGACAGACAGTCAAGCTGGCTCCATAAGGTGATGACTAATCATAGGGTCACACAAAGCAGAAGCCAACGGCGGGAACTTCAGGCTATATGGACACTACAGAGGAAATCTTTCTCAGTGGTTTCTATAAACACAGCCACATATGTGTTAATTACCCTGACCAGCAAGATTCTAACAGAACAAATGACTATCTAGAGAGTGATGATAAATGGGCCCCACCTGGGAGAGGTAATCAGGGCAGTTCAGGGATAATCACATCATGCTGTTGACATGACAACCTATGTAAATGATTCTTTGGGCAGTCACACAATGCTAGAATCTTCTACAATACTGAATATCTATAAAAGAAGGATCACCTCTTGTATATGATGAGATGCTGGTGGACAGTTTGTAAGAGAAATGGCATCAGCATCTCCCAAGAATATTTATATTGCTCAATAAAAATTTATGCTTTCTACAAAAATCTAAGTGTTCTTGTATCCCTGGACATAAGCATCAATAAAAAATGGCAAGGCGCTTAACATTAGGGGATGGTGACTGTCCATCACCGACGCCATCCAGGGCATCAGTAGCATCTTTCTTGGTGCCAGAGAAGGACCAGACCGAGCACCGAGGGAAACATCGTAACAGGCACCAACGCGATTCCACACCCTGTGCCGGCACCGACACCGCATCGCCTTCGATGGCCATTGAGCCGGTTGTAAAGAGGGCCCTGGGAAAGGAGCCTCCATCCTCCTCTGCACCCGAGACCCCAAGGCATTCCCCACCGACACTGGTGCCAGATACTGAGCCCCCACAGAATCCTGTGGAGGTGCCAGTAGCACCTAGCCTGTCTCCCCCTTTAGCTGCGCTACCTATACCAACTTCCAGGGAGGAGCTGGACATCCTTGTCCACCAGGCAGTCCTTGATGCCTTCCGGAGCCTGCATCCGCCATCGATGCCAGTCCCCATACCGGCACCTACACCGAAGACATCAATGTTTACACCGTTGCTCAACCACCTTGATACCCTGATCAGTACCCTTCTGACCCAGCCTGTGCCATCGGTACCGAGTCGACCTTTTGAACCTCCGAAGCCCCCAATACCCATTCTGGGGTCCTCGTAGGATGGGGACATGAACTCTAGTCCTACTCCAACTCCACTTCCATCAATGACAGAACCAATTCCAGGTCCATCGGGGCTCTTGGGATTGAAGCACCCACGGTTTCCTTCGATGCCATCAATGCCGTCAAAGCCTCCATCAATGCCACTGCATCCTCCATTGAGGCCTCCATCGATGTCTGCACGTCCTGGAGTAACAGACATTCTCCCTCCCTTGGGATTTCAAACAGAGACCCCTTATGATCCATGGGAGGATGTTGACACAGGCACTTCCACAGAAGGCCTACTCTCAGAGCCTTCTCCTCCAGAAGAAAGGAGACGGTCCCCTCCAGAAGACCTCTCCTTTGCTAACTTCATAAAAGAAATGTCTGAAACCATCCCTTTTGACCTGGTCACTGAAGAGGACACCCATCACAAGAAGTTGGCAGTCCTTCAATTTGTGGTTGCCCCCAAGGAAATTATGGCCATTCCAGTCCATGAAGTGCTCTTGGATCTGCAACATCGTCTATAGGAGCACCCTTGCACTGTCCCTCCATTCAATAGACAGACAGATGCAACATATCTTGTCCAGCACACTCCAGGTTTTCAGAAGCCACAGATACCTCACCAATCAGTGGTAGTGGAATCTGCGCAGAAGAAGGCTAAGAGGTTGCACTCTCATTCTTCAGCTCCCCCTGGAAAGGACCAAAGGTTTTTGGATGGTCTAGGTCGTAAAATCTTCCAGGGCTCTATGATAGTGTCATGCAGAGCTGCCTATCAGTTATATATGACACAATACCAGAGGAATCTGTGGAAACAAGTCCAGGAGATAGCAGACTCCCTTCCCCAACAACAACAGGAGAACCTCACTGCCATTCTCCAGAAAAGCCTTGAGGCCGGGAAACATGAGGTCAGAGCTACATATGATTCCTTTGAGATGGCTTCTCATTTATCAGCAACAGGAATCAGTGTCAGAAGATGGGCCCTGCTTAAGGCCTCTGATTTAAGGCCGGAAGTCTAGGATAAGCTCACTGATCTCCTGTGTACTGGAGATAATCTCTTTGGCAACAAGATACAGGATGCAGTGGCTCAATTGAAGGATCATCACGAGACCCTGCATCAGCTTTCCACAGTCACCGCTGAACCTCCCTCCTCTGCTCAAAAAACCATGAGAATGGATCCCAGAAGGCCTTTTTATTGCTCGCACAAGTGTTCTGTGAGGGAGACCTTAAGAGGCCTTGCATTCTATTCTGTTAAGCCATAGGAGGCCTTCCATTCTGTTCTGTGAGGGAGGCCTTAGGAGGCCTCGCATTCTGTTCTGGGAATGCGAGGAGAGCGATCCCATTTGAGGGGATTGTGTGCCCTTGGGCCTCGGCACGACCCCAGAAGACTCCAGAGCAGCACCAAGGTAGGCGAGGCATGTCCAAGCATTGGTGAAGACTGAAGGTCTGTCCTCTACTGGACCTGCATGCTTCTGGAAGGCCAACAACGCAACGTTGGTTACTAAACAGTCCTCTGACCGTTCACAGCCCTTTCGGACCTGCCACTAGGTATTGGCAAGAAGCAGCAGCTTGGACTGAGGACGAGGGCAGACGAAGGCCTTGTGACATAGAAGACTCTAGACGAGACGAGGAGCTTGGAAGACTCTGGACAAGACGAAGAGATTGGAAGATTCAGACATTAGTACTGTCTCTCAGGGCGCCCTACACAGCCCACCGATATGGGCGGACCCAATGGGCTGGTCACGGACCACCTTGTCCCACTGCGTGCCCTACACAACCTAGAGAGGCTAGTCATGGACCACGCGGAGAGCGGGACAAGCGCAGGAAGGGAATCCAGCCGAGACAAAACTCCAATGACAAGAACAGGAACCGACAAGACGGATTTACCCCAACAAGGTGTCATCTGGAGAACCAGAGGAGCTGGAGGGTCAAGAGGGCTCAGAACAAGTGAAGGAGGAACGGAACCTCGGAACATCAGGAAATGGAACATCAGGAAGTGGACTACACATTCTTTGACAGAGAGAACAAATCTTTATTATCAAAACTTTTTACCAAATCACATAAAAAGTGTGTCATAAAACCCACTCACTCATTCACACATACACTCAATTAAAATCACAAATTAAGCCACAACGAATTAGCCCACCAGAAATTACATTAATGCAACTTTTTCATGATGTAAAGAATTTCAGAAGGAAACAACAAACATGTATTTATACATCCTGTGGTTATATAACACCACTTACAACTCTATAAATGATTTTACCATCTGGTACAATTACCTAATTTTTCCCTGATCTTCACTATTCTCAATTCATTTAACCTTAATTACCATACTATTATATGGTTAAATATGATAAATACATGTGTGCTTCTATATTCAAAAGTGCATGAAGGGTTGAAATTATCTTCATGTGGCGCTCTTCTCTATGTGCTCCTTCCTTCATTGAACTTTAGAGACAGTGCTTCACCACGGTATAACCCCTACAAGAGGCCCTTGTTTCTCTGTTACCAGCTTCATCAGGGGGATATTGACCATCTGGGAAAAATCCATAAGTTCTCACCTTAAGTAAACATAATACCATTCTAATAAAGACATACTATCCAAACTGTTTGAAAAAAGCTTACCAAACCAACATTCAAAAAATCACTTTCAACGGACCCTCCACATTATCCATGAACTCGCTTACTCCATGATATTCTTAATCAGCTTTATATGCAAAACCATCACAGGCTGAATCTCAAAACGTGCTTGACTTTCTTTGAATATGAGTTTCATAACACTTTCCCCAGCAAAACCTGTAACAATAATACAAAACCTTACCAACTCCCAAAAGTTACAGCCTAAGCCACAATAAAAACTTCTACAAACTCATGACAGGATTACCTTGCTACTGCACCAGCTATTGATTTGTTTGCAATGTTTATCTATAATGAATCGAAAACTGAAGCCTGGTCCAACATAACCACATTGCTCCACGGAGAATACTAGTAAATTTACTCCTCTAAAGTTCTTTTAAGCGGGTTTTAATGCGGCCGCCACCCAGCAAATGCAAGTGGCGTATGGGCCAACGCCCGAAGGCACGTCTAAACGTGCCAAAACATCTAATCATCAGTATGTTACGTAAAAAAGCGTTGCCAAACGTGCTGACGGACTCAAAACGTAAGATCGATTTAAAAGAACTATAAAATTTATCCTAGCATCTCAAAGTTCCGTCCTAAATACCAAACAGCCATAACACTGCGTCAGTGCTAATTGCATGAAGCTGTAACTCACCACTGTTCCATTAATTACCTGCCTACTCGAACTATTAGCATCAATTCTATTCATTTTTTGTATACAAACACCATATCTGTGCCATGCTATAGCCCACTATATGTACATACTAAACCTACACCTTCATTTTCAATCCTCAACCAATACTGACATTCAGCTTAAATAAGAACCTGCTAAACTCCATATTATATCCAACCCAAGAAATGAAAAAAATGAGAAAATAGGACAACCAACAAAATTGTTCTCCCATGTTGTCTTCAAAAATACAATAACCAGCCGAGGGCAGTACATTGATGCACATCCCATCATGTCACTTGAATACTATCCTCTACTACAACCTCCACTATAAAAATGCTGCCCACTCTATTTCAGCATTAAGGCCTCTGGGGGCCAAGGTGTTCCATTCAAAAATACATTTCTGTTCCCATTGTGTGAGTAAACGTTGAGTATCCCCTTCAGCGTTGTAACACGTTTAATTACAAAATATTTAATATCCTCTACACAATGTTTCTCCTGATTCCAATAAGCAACCAGTGTGGCAGACTCCTTACCTGTCCTAATACAGATTTTATGCTCTACTATCCGTTGTCTGATGGTTCTGTTAATATGGCCAATATATGCTAACGCGCAAGGACATGTTATTACATAAACCACTCTTTCACTCGAGCAGGAAAAATGTCCTGGTAAAATATATAGCCGTGACCCTACTTTAAATTGGTACTGCTGTATAGACAACACATTTGAACAGACCAAGCAATGCCCACATTGAAATTGCCCATGGGGTTGGGCATCCGTCATAAAATCTCTTTTTTGTTTCAACTTATCCCTTAAATTTTTGCCCTTTTTAGTGGCAAAAATAGGGTTATCAGCAAAACACAGGAGGGTTGATAACAATGACCAATGCTGTATAATACTTTGCTTAATAGCAGTGGTTTTGGAAGAGTATGGGAGAGTACAAACAGTTCTAGATATCTGTTCTTTGTGTTGAACCTTCAAGAGGTTATCACGATTTGCATAAAGTCCTCCTTTGAATGCTTTCTAACCACTTTTTTACTGTAACCTTGTTCTAAGAATCTGGCGGATAACTCTTGTGCCTTAACTTTATAATCTGCCACAGAAGAACACAATCTGCGATATCGTAGAAATTGTCCACAAGGTATATTTTCCTTAAGTTTTCTGGGGTGAAAACTATCTGCATGTAGTAATGTATTTCTGTCGGTAGGCTTCCTGTAAACCGTTGTCTCCATACCCTGAGGGCCTTTGCTTACCACCATGTTGAGAAAAGTGACAGTAGTCATATTTCTGAGAAAAGTAAATTGTAAATTGGCATCACACTGATTCATGTATACCTGGAACTCTAACAGTGCCTCTTCACTACCCTTCCACAAAAAGAAAAGGTCATCTATGTACCTTTTCCAGGTGATGACATTTTCAAAAAACCTAGATTCATATATGAATTTTAACTCATATTCTGCCACGTAAAGTCCAGCCACCGATGGCGCTAAGGGTGAACCCATGGGAATACCTCTAATTTGTTTGTAGAAAATGTCATCAACCCGGAAATAACTTTCACCCATTTTGTGTACCTTATACGGTTTCCTAGACATCAGGAAGCCTGGAACATCAGGAAGTGGAACATCAGGAAACCTGGACTAGGAACCTCGGAACATGAAGACATGGAACATCAGGAAGCAACGAAGACTCAGGAAGCATTGAAGACTCAGGACATGGAGCTCCAATGAAGAACAAGGAACAAAGACCTGACGGAGCGCTGGAAGACAGGAATCTCCAGGGACGAAGAACTCCGATGCAAGGCAAAGGCTGAAGAAGAAGCCCTTTTATAGGGCTAGCAGGAAGACACCCAGGATGAAGTCATCAGGTGGGGCCCGGAGCATACTCCCCAGGGCGGGCCAGTGGGAGTCGGGCTGCTGGGACTTAGGAGAACAAGGAGGAGGTCTTCACCCTGGAAGCTGAGACTCCCCTGGGAGGAGCCCGGCCACTGGGGCTTAGGAGAGCGGGGATGCAGAGATGATGATCTGGGATCAAGGCAGACACCAGGCTGGAACTGAAGCAGGATACTGAGACAGGGACCTGGCTGGTACTGAAGCAGGATACTGAGATAGGGACCTGGCTGGTACTGAAGCAAGGTACTAAGGCTAGCACCAGGCTGGAACGGAAGCAGGGTACTGAGGCAGGAACCAGGCTGAAGCAAGGCACAGAAGCAGGAACCAGGCTGGAACTGAAGCAGGATACTGAGGCTAGAACCTGGCTGGAACTGAAGCAAGGCACAAAAGCAGGAACCAGGCTGGAACTGAAGCAAAGCACAGAAGCAGGAACCAGGCTGGAACTGAAGCAAGGCACAAAGCAGGAACCAGGCTGGAACTGAAGCGAGGCACAAAGCAGGAACCAGGCTGGAACTGAAGCAGGATACTGAGGCTAGAACCTGGCTGGAACTGAAGCAAGGCACAAAAGCAGGAACCAGGCTGGAACTGAAGCAAGGCACAAAGCAGGAACCAGGCTGGAACTGAAGCGAGGCACAAAGCAGGAACCAGGCTGGAACTGAAGCGAGGCACAAAGCAGGAACCAGGCTGGAACTGAAGCGAGATACTAACAGACGTTAGCGAACTCCAAGGCACACAGCAACTAGGAACCCCAAGGTAACCTCGTTGCAAGGCGTCTAACCGAGGCAGGCGCTGGCCTTACATACCCGCTGGCGTCTGACGTCACTGAGGCGGGCGGAGCATCAAGTGGAGGGAAAGGGCCTACAAGTTCGGGCTCTTTGAGCACGTGCGCCTAGGAGTAGGGCGGCTGGCTTTGGCGTCCCGGCGGTGTCGCCCCCGCAGAACAGGCCCAGGACCCGGCGGACCTCTGCAGTGAGCCCGAGTCCCAACCCCGGAAGATCGAGATAAGGTCCCGGTCGCGAGTGCCATAACCGGGGCCACAACACTTGTCAAATAAAAATAAATACTATACTATCACAAAGAAACAATAAATTATCTAGGGACTATAGAGGTTTCAGATAACTGGGTTTAAGGATGGCTTCTACTTTGAGTTATGTGAGACATTACCATCCTCACTGCAGTTTTTCTCCCCATAAGAATTGGCAAGTGTTTAATTATTATATAAGGGATCAATATACCTTCTCTTATTGATTCCTCTGGAATTCAGTGACTGAGCCTGCTTTTTTAAGGTTGAGAAATGATTATTTGTATAAAATTTAGGCATTCACTCTTGGTTTCAGGCTCTTTTTCTGTAGAGACAGTCAGAACATGCTCAGTGTGCATCTTCTATCCCTAATTCAAAAGTGCATAATGCCATCTATGGGGAGGGGAGCTACTGTAAAATAAATAACAATGGGCAGAAAAATGGAACTGAGGGTGACAAAGTGATGTACAGAGGGGGAAAGTAATCCTAACAATCATGAAATTTCACACCAAATAAAACAACCAATAATAAAATTAAATTAAAATTACAATAAAACTGAAAATATAATAAAAAAAAAAAACACCCAGCACAAATGCAACATCAAGTATTTGAAAAAAAGGTATTTAAGTCATTTTATTTGACTTTGAGAGACTAGAACATTACTTGTGTTATATATTGCAGTTTTATATGTTTATGGTTGTTTTATATGTTGTTATAATTAAGCAAATTTGAATTGATTTGTGTTTATTTTTATATTAATGATTTCTCACTGCAACTGTAAAGAACAAAAAAAAAAAACCCAACCCATAAAAAAATCCAGTCATGGAGATGCAGTCTTTCCCAAATAATTTGGCACTAAAGAGGGTTACACAACTTGAAGACAACCAAAAGTGGGGCTTTGAGCCACTGGCTGGCAGTAGAAACATAGAAACAGAAATGACGGCAGAAGAAGACCAAACGGCCCATCCTGTCTGCCCAGCAAGCTACGCAGTTTATCCATTTTTTTTTTTTATCTCCCCCCCCCCTTTTTTTCTCCCTCCCACCCGTCACTATTGGCTTCCAGCACCCTCCGGCCCCAATTCCCTTCCACCCCTCCACCAATGCAGAGAGCAGCGCCGTATCCGCATCCCAGTGAACATCCAACTCAATCAGGGGTAGCAACCGCCGCAACAAGCGGCCACACCCCTGCCCCATACTCTTACCCACCTCTGTTTTGTTTGTTTGTTTGTTTTTTGTTTGTTTTTTTTTCTTTTGTTTTTTTTTTGGAGATGGCAGCCCTCCATCCTTCCACTCCGTGAAGGTGGAACACAAACCACTGGCATCCTGCTCCGTGAATGCCTCTGTGGCTACTGCCGCTCCGTGCAGTGTTTTGCTGCCGCCTGAAGGTGGAACACCAACTACTGGCCACTGGCATCCCGCTCTGTGAATGCCTCTGTGGCTACTGCCGCTCCGTGCAGTGTTTGAATGCCGCTGTGGCTACTGCCACTCCGTGCAGTGTTTTACCGCCTCCTCTATATTTACGCCCACAAGACTTGATGGATTCACAGTGTTTATCCCACGCCCCTTTGAAGCCTTTCACAGTTTTAGACTTCACCACTTCCTCCGGAAGGGCATTCCAGGCATCCACCACCCTTTCCGTGAAGAAATACTTCCTGACATTGGTTCTTAGTCTTCCTCCCTGGAGCCTCAGCTCGTGACCTCTGGTTCTGCTGATTTTTTTCCGACGGAAAAGGTTTGTCGTTGTCTTTGGATCTTTAAAGTATTTCAAGTATCTGAAAGTCTGAATCATATCACCCCTGCTCCTCCTTTCCTCCTTTCCTCCAGTGTGTACATATTTAGATTCTTCAATCTCTCCTCGTATGTCATCCGATGAAGATCCTCCACCTTCTTGGTCGCCCTTCTCTGTACCGCTTCCATCTTGTCTTTGTCTCTTTGTAGATACGGTCTCCAGAACTGAACACAGAACTCCAGGTGAGGCCTCACCAAGGACCTGTACAAGGGAATAATCACTTCCCTTTTCTTACTCGATATTCCTCTCTCTATGCAGCCCAGCATTCTTCTGGCTTTTGCTATCGCCTTGTCGTATTGTTTCGCAGACTTCATATCATTAGACACTATCACCCCAAGGTCCCTCTCCTGCTCCGTGCACATCAGCCTTCCCCCCCCCCCCCCCCATCGAATACAGTTCATTTGGATTTCCACTCCCCATATGCATGACTTTGCACTTCTTGGCATTGAATCTCAGCTGCCATATCTTTGACCACTCTTCCAGTTTCCTTAAATCCCGTCTCATTCTCTCCACTCCTTCCGGCGTGTCCACTCTGTTGCAGTTCTTAGTGTCATCCACAAAAAGACAAACCTTACCTTCTATCCCGTCCGCAATGTCGCTCACAAAGATATTGAACAGGACCGGTCCCAAAACAGATCCTTGCGGTACACCACTTAAAACCGCTCTCTCTTCAGAGAAAGTTCCGTTTACCATCACACATTGTCTTCTGTCTGTCAACCAATTTGCAATCCAGGTCACCACCTCGGCACTCACTCCTAAGCTTCTCATTTTATTCACCAGTCTCCTGAGCGGAACCATATCAAAAGCTTTGCTGAAATCCAAGTAGATGACATCGAGCGCTCTTCCTCGATCCAATTCCTTGGTTACCCAGTCAAAAAAGTCAATCAGATTTGTCTGACAGGATCTTCCCCTGGCGAATCCATGTTGCCTCTGGTCCATCAATTCTCCTGACTGTAGATAGTTCACTATTCTCTCTTTCAGCAGTGACTCCATTACTTTTCCCACCACCGAAGTGAGGCTAACTGGTCTGTAGTTGCCAGCCTCCTCCCTGTTCCCACTCTTGTGAAGCGGGACCACCACCGCTCTTCTCCAATCTCTTGGTACCACTCCTGTTTCTAGGGATCTATTGAACAGGTCACACAGCGGACCCGCCAGAACATCTCTGAGCTCCCTCAGTATCCTTGGATGAATCCCATCAGGCCCCATGGCTTTGTCCACTTTCAGATTCTTTAGCTCTTCCCATACATTTTCTATTGTAAAAGGATTTTCATCTATTCCACTTCCCTCCAGTTTCTTCTTGTGTAGAGATGGTCCTTCTCCAGGGTCTTCTTTAGTGAACACAGAGCTGAAGTATTCGTTTAATATTTCTGCCATTTCTTCGTCTCTCTCCACACATTGATCATTACCACCTTTCAATTTCACTATACCACTTTGGACCTTTCTCTTTTCGCTGATGTATCTGAAAAATGTTTTGTCACCATTTTTTATCTCCTTGGCAATCCTCTCTTCCGCTTGACTTTTTGCCAACTTGATTAATTTCTTCGTCTCCCTCAGTTGAAACAAATATTCTTCTTTGTGCTCCTCCCTTTGGGATCTTTTATATTTCTTGAATGCTGTTCTTTTAGCTTTAATTTTGTCAGCCACCTCCTTTGAGAACCAGATAGGTTTCAATTTTCTTTTGCTTTTCTTTACATTTCTAACATATAGAGCAGTTGCCTTGGTGATTGCTCCTTTTAGATTGGTCCACTGCTGATCCACATCTCTCTCATTCTCCCATCCTTTTAGTTCTTCCTCCAGGTACTTCCCCATTTCCTCAAAGTCTGTGTTTTTGAACTGTAAAACTCGGGTCTTTGTGGTTCTTTTCCATATTCTTTTAGTGATATTAAACCATACCGTTTGATGATCACTGGTGCTGAGGTGGGCACCCACCTGGACATCAGAGACATTATCTGCATTAGTGAGCACTAAGTCGAGTATAGTTCCTTCTCTCGTGGGTTCCAATACCATTTGTTTGAACAAAGATACTTGCATGGCATCCACTATCTCTCTACTATTTTTAGTTTCTGCAGATGGGATTTTCCAGTCTACATCTGGCATATTAAAGTCACCAACGATCACCACTTCTCCCTTCTTACCTATCTTATGGATGTCTTCAACCAGATCTCTGTCCAGCTCTTCCTTTTGGTTTGGAGGCCTGTAAACCACTCCAATATAAATGGACGCTCCGTCATCTTTTTTTAGGTCGACCCATAGAGCTTCTTCCTTACCCCAACTTCCTTGCAGCTCAGATGCTTGGATGTTGTTTCTGACATAAAGAGCCACACCTCCCCCTTTTCTATCCTCTCTGTCCTTCCTTAACAAGTTATAGCCTGGTATTGTTGTATCCCATTCATGAGATTCTGTGAACCATGTTTCTGTGATAGCAACAATGTCCAATTCTGCCTCAGTCATTAGGGCCTGCAGATCTGGGATTTTATTTCCCAAACTATGAGCATTTGTGGTCATAGCCTTCCAGGTACTCTCTTTAAGGTTATTGCTTTTCCTGGACTCCTTATGAGACTTTAGTGAGATTTGTTATTCACTTCACTCTTTCCTTTTGCAGTTGTGCCACTGTTGACAGAGTTATCCATCTCAATTAGATTTTTCTTTTGGTTATGGATCTTGAAATTCTGCATGCATTGTGTTTTTTTTCTCTTTTCTGGTAACCCTTCAATGTTTTTCTCAAGAACTTCTTCAGTTTTTAATATAGAGAAGGCTTTTTGTTCTTTTTGCATTTGGTACATTGTGTGTCTCCTCATCACAGGTCTAATTCTACCAGAGCCCATTGTAATCCTGAATTTTAAAGAATTTCTTAATGACCTATTTGAGTGGGGGGGGGGTATACCTGTTGGCTGCCCATCTGTCAAGAATGGGTGACTGTGGGTCCTACCTGAGCCTAATGAATCTCCTTTTCTTGACTCTTGGTTTTTCTGTGATATTGGGGAATTATTTTCTGAGTAATGCAATGTGGGTGTAATACTTGTAATTGAAGCTAATTGAGCTTTAACCTCAGTCAGCTCCTTTTTCAAGGAAGAGAGTTGTGCACAAATTGGGCAAGCTCTAAGTTTCCAGATGCTTTCCCTCAGAATACAGGCTCCACAGCAGTTACATTGGATAGTCCTCATTTTGGTAATATTTGATTTGTATTTCCTTGACTTATCAATGTACTATTTATCTTGCTGCTAATGTTAAGTTAGGGATGTGCAGAAGGAAAAATTTTGTTTTGTTTCGTTTTTCATTTTGCCGGCACCCAAATTCATTTCATTAGTTTCATAGGGGAAAAAACCAATTTGTTTATTAGTTTCATTCGTTTTTCGTTTGCCATTAAAGTCAATGGGGGAAGTATTTTCAGCCTATTTTTGGTTGCAGAATTGGGATTTTCTTATCAATTCTGATGAAACCTCTGGGGAGCAATCATCAGAATGAGAAAAGAGATCCAAGGTACTTAGATTATGGCAAAGTGACACCAAAGTGGCATGAATAGCCTAAGGCACTGTAAAGGGGCAAAGGGGTACCAGGAGTGGCAAGAGTGCTTTAACAAAGGTGCAAAGCAGCAGCAAGAGTGTCAAAAACACACCACAGCTTCAAAAGAGAGCACCAATAACAGTTGCATGAACCCTTGAAGGCAGCATGACAGGCAAAGTGGCAAGACAAGTGACATCAACATCCTACAGCACAATGAAGGGGGAACATAACAAGCAGAAAGAGTGTCATAAAAAAACCACAAGGCGCCGATAAAGAGACAAAGCAGCAGAAAGACTACCACCAACACACTGAGGAACCATGATAGTGGCAAGAACACCACAAGGAGTAGAGTGAGTCGTCTGGTGTGTGGCAGCAAGGCAGAGTGGCAGAAAGTTGATAGGGGCAAGACAGCCTGGCAGAGTGGAGGTAGTCAGGTCCCTGTGATTTTGATAGGGGCAAGACAGGCTTGCAGAGCTGAGGTAGTCAGGTCACTGTGGTTTTGCTAGGGGCAAGACAGGATGGCAGAGCTGAGGTAGTCAGGTCACTGTGGTGTTGATAGGGGAAAGACAAGGAGGCAAGACAAGACGAGGCTCAGCCCGCGGATGGTGTTAGGCTGGTAGTAGTGAACCCCAGCGTGCTGGGACCAGGTCTTCTTGGAGTTGGGTTGTTTGTGAATGCAGCCGAAAGTGGGTGGTAAACTCCATCTAAGGCTAAATACCGGCACAAGACCGATAGTCAACAAGTAGTTCAAAAAAAAAAAAAAAAAAAAAAGCCTGGCTGCCTGGCAAGCACAGCAGCAAAAAAGAACAAATATCTTTTTCAGCAATAGAAAATTAATTGTAGCAAACTAGCAATAGCTATTGAATAAAGATTTGAGATACTCTGAGAGAGCTCAAACAGCAAACAAGCTTCTCAGATAGAACCCAAGAAGAGGGGAGTGGGGTGAAAGGGGACGGGGCCCCCTGCATGCGGCGGACTGTCAACCAGGGCGTACTGTCCACCCGACCCGTCTTGAAACACGGACCAAGGAGTCTAACACACATGCTAGGACCTGAAACATGATGAACTATGCCTGGGTGGGGAGGAGCAGCTGCGGGTGCAGATCTTGGTGGTAGTAGCAAATATTCAAACATGAGTCCTGAGGAGAGTTCCCTTTCCTTTGTGCAGGAGAGACAACGTCGCCGTGCCTTGGGCCTCTGCCTTTATTGCGGCCAGAAAGGCCATTTCCTGGCGCACTGCCATGAGCGTTCGGAAAATGCCAAAACCTAGGAGGTCGTGAGGAGTTCCTCCTAGGTTGTGCAGCTGCTCCTCAATGTACTGTACCCATTACCCTGGAGTATCCGGGTGGGTCCCTGGAGACTCTCGCCTTCCTGGACTCCGGAGCAGGAGGTAACTTCATCCTGAAGGATTTAGTACACTAGTTACAGATCCCCTTGCATTCTCGGGAGACGCCTCTGCGGATTACCTCCATCCAGGGAACACTTCTTCCAGGCCCCATCACGGCCTCCACGACACCCATAACCGTATGCACCGGGGCGATCCATTTGGAGGAGATAGCCTTCCTGGTATTGGAGAAGGCCATCCACCCCATGGTGCTAGGGTTGCCGTGGCTACAGAAACACTCTCCCACCATCCAATGGGATACCCTGCAGATTACCAAGTGGAGCCCGTACTGCTTTTCCAACTGTTTGAAGGTTCCTAATGCTCCAGGTCTTCCTCTTCTGCACTCTGCCATCGGTCTTCCCGCGCCCTACGAAGACTTTACCGATGTGTTCTCTAAATCTAAGGCGGAGATTCTACCCCAGCATTGCCCTTTCGATTGTGCCATTGAGCTATTACCTGGGACAACGCCTCCTCGGGGTAGAGTGTACCCCTTGTCCTTACCAGAGACCCGGGCCATGTCAGAATACATCTCTGAGAATCTGGCAAAGGGCTTTATCCATCCGTCCAAATCACCCGCTGGGGCGGGTTTCTTTTTCGTTAGTAAAAAGGACGGCTCATTGAGGCCATGCATTGACTATCGGGGTCTCAATGCGATCACAAAGCGGGATCATTATCCACTTCCGTTAATTCCCGAGCTCCTGGATAGGTTGCAGGGGGCTAAAGTGTTCACAAAACTAGATTTACGAGGTGCCTATAACTTACTGCGGATCCGTCCTGGGGACGAATGGAAGACCGCCTTTAACACCCGGGATAGGCACTATGAGTATCTCGTTATGCCCTTTGGACTATGCAACGCCCCGGCGGTGTTCCAACACCTAATGAACGAGATACTTTGAGACCTCCTGAATACCTCAGTCATTGTCTACCTAGACAACGTGTTAATTTACTCCCACGATCTGCCTTCGCATCGCCAGCAAGTTCGTCAGGTTTTGCAAATTCTCCGGGACAATGGTCTATACACAAAATTGGAGAAGTGTTGCTTTGAAAGAACTTCCCTGCCGTTCCTGGGTTATATAGTCTCTGCTTCCAGATTCCAGATGGACCCTGAGAAAGTGGCCGCCATCAGAGACTGGCCTCGGCCGAGAGGGCTAAAAGCATTGCAACTCTTCCTCGGCTTTGCCAACTTTTATAGACACTTCATCCCTAACTACTCACGTATTGTAGCTCTGCTCACCGCCCTTACTCGAAAGGGAGCCAATGCAGTGGACTGGCCCGTTCCCGCCTACCAAGCCTTTGAAACCCTCAAGGAGGCCTTCCTGCAGGACACCTGCCTTCGTCACCCAGACCCCCTCCGACTATTCGTGGTGGAGGTGGACTCCTCTAATGTCGCGGTAGGGGCTGTGCTTAGCCAGTGCTCTGACTCCGGACAACTCCTCCCCTGCCCGTACTTTTCCAGGAGATTCTCAGTTGCCGAAAATAACTACAGCATTGGGGACAAGGAGTTGTTGGCCATTAAGCTAGCCTTTGAAGAATGGAGACAGTGGTTGGAGGGAACCAACTACCCCATCATGGTATACACCGACCACAAAAACTTAGAATTCTTGTGTCAGGCCCAACGCTTGAACCCAAGGCAGGCTCGCTAGTCCCTATTCTTCAACCGCTTCAACCACACTTCGTTACCGGCCTGCCTCTAAGAACGTCTGAGCAGACGCCTTGTTGCATTCCACCGAGCTGGAAGAGGCTGAGGATCCACCCCAGTACATTCTGGATCCCGCAAAGATTAACCTCTCTGTGACTGCAGTAAGCTCCCAAGGGAAGACAGTGGTTCCTCGATGCTCTCGAAGAGCGGTCTTGCTCTGGGCCCACAATTCCCTCACAGGGGGCCATGCAGGCTGTGACAGAACTCTCGCTCCGGCAAATAGGTTTTACTGGTGGCCAACGATGAAACAAGATATTCGTGCCTTGGTGGATTCCTGCCCCACCTGTGCTTTGCAGAAGCCACGCATGGGGAAGCCGTGGGGCCTGCTGCAACCATTACTCATTCCAGTAGAACTTTGGACCCACATCTCCACTGATTTTGTGGTGGACCTCCCAGCCTCCGAAGGGAACACTATCATCTGGGTGACCGTGGAGCGGTTCTCCAAAATGGCTCACTTCGTTCCTCTGCCTACTTCTACCCCAAGACATAGTGTCCGACCGAGGTCCTCAGTTCACCGCCCGGTATTGGAGAGCCTTATGTAAAAGATTCAATGTGCAACTCAGCTTATCGACTGCGTTCCACCCCCAGAATAACTGGCAGACGGAACGCACCAACCAGACCTTAAAAACGTTCCTTCGCTCCTTCATCAATGAGAGACAAGATAATTGTGCCAAGCTACTGCCATAGGCTGAATTCTCATATAACAACCATACGCATTCTGCCACGGGAAGCTCGCCCTTCCTTACAGTCTATAGGAAACAGTTGCAACCACTACTACCTCTGCCTCTTCCAAGCGCGCTACCCGCAGTGCAACTCTCCACCCAGCAACTACAATCTCTGTGGACTTCCATTCAGAGAAAACTTGCCAAAGCGGCCAAGACCACCAAGAAATGGGCAGATCGACATCGGCAGCCAGTGCCTATCTTTCTTCCTGGGGACCGAGTTTGGCTCAGCACAAGGAACCTCCAGCTTCAAATCCCGTCCCGAAGGTTGGCCCCAAGATACTGTGGGTCCTTTCGTATTGCTGAGCGTGTGGGATCAGTATCCTATCGTTTACGCCTACCTTCTTCATGCACATACATAATGTGTTCCATGTCTCCTTGTTGAAGCCCCTTGTTCTCTCTAGGTATCACCGTCGAGTTCCTGATTCCACAGATCCTGCTGTACCTGATGAGCCAACCCATCAAGTTCGGGAGGTCCTAGACGTCCGGTTCCATCACTGACACTGGGAGTATCTGTTGCCTGGGAGGGCTGTGGTCCCGAGGACAACACATGGGAACCAGCCCGCAACATCTTGGATAAAGAGCTACTGCGGCAATTTCATCGTCAACATCCAGGTAAACCCGGGCCTGCTAAGACGGGGTGTAAGAGGGGAGGTACTGTTGCGGCCCCAATCGTGGCACTCGCGACCGGGACCTTACCTTGATCTTCCGGGGTTGGGACTCGGGCTCATTACAGGGGTCCGCCAGGTCCTGGGCCTGTTCTTCAGCGGTGTTCCCGCGGGGGCGTCGCCGCCAAGATGCCAAAGCCAGTCACCCTCCTCCTAGGCGTGCCCGCGCACAAAGAGCCCAAACTTGTAGGCCCTTTCCCGCCACTCGAAGCTCTGCCCGCCTCAGTGACGTCAGATACCGGCAGGTGTGTAAGGCTGGCGCCTGCCTCGGTTAGACGCCTTGCAATGAGGTTACCTTGGGGTTCCTAGTTGCTGTGTGCCTTGGAGTTCGCTAATGTCTGTTTGCTTCAGTTCCAGCCTGGTTCCTGCTTTGTGCCTTGCTTCAGTTCCAGCCTGGTTCCTGCTTCTGTGCTTTGCTTCAGTTCCAACCTGGTTCCTTGCTTCAGTTCCAGCCAGGTTCTTGCCTCAGTACCCTGCTTCCGTTTCAGCCTGGTGCTAGCCTTATTAC
Source organism: Rhinatrema bivittatum (assembly GCF_901001135.1). NCBI lineage: Eukaryota > Metazoa > Chordata > Amphibia > Gymnophiona > Rhinatrematidae > Rhinatrema > Rhinatrema bivittatum. The sequence continues at coordinate 191,513,718 of NC_042617.1, forward strand.
CTTGCTTCAGTACCAGCCAGGTCCCTGTCTCAGTATCCTGCTTCAGTTCCAGCCTGGTATCTGCCTTGATCATGGATCATCATCTCTGCGTGGCCGTTCACCTAAGCCCCAGCGGCAGGGCTCCTACGGGCTCCTCCCGGGGGAGTCTCGGCTTCCAGGGTAAAGACATCTTCACTGATCTCCTAAGTCCCAGCAGCCCGACTCCCACTGACCCCTCCTGGGGAGTACGGGTTTCCAGGGTGATGGCCTACTCCTTCACATGGTCCAGTGTCCGCCTCCCGGCCTGCACCTCTCTCCACGGAGACAGTGGTCCACCTTTCCCAGTCTCCGCCAGGCCAGCCCAAGAGTCCACTAAACACTCACAACAACAAGTGCAGCAAATTTGTTTTAGCCACAAAGTTTTCAAAGTCAAAAAAGCAAATAGAATGTTAGGAATTATTAAGAAGGGAATGGTTAATAGAACGGAAAATGTTATAATGCCTCTATATCGCTCCATGGTGAGACCACACCTTGAATACTGTGTACAATTCTGGTCGCCGCATCTCAAAAAAGATATAATTGCGATGGAGAAGGTACAGAGAAGGGCAACCAAAATGATAAAGGGCATAGAACAGCTTCCCTATGAGGAAAGGCTGAATAGCTTAGGGCTGTTCAGCTTGGAGAAGAGACGGCTGAGGGGGGATATGATAGAGGTCTTTAAGATCATGAGAGGTCTTGAACGAGTAGATGTGACTCGGTTATTTTCACTTTCAAATAATAGAAGGACTAGGGGGCATTCCATGAAGTTAGCAAGTAGCACATTTAAGACTAATCGGAGAAAATTATTTTTCACTCAACGCACAATAAAGCTCTGGAATTTGTTGCCAGAGGATGTGGTTAGTGCAGTTAGTGTATCTGGGTTCAAAAAAGGTTTGGATAAGTTCTTGGAGGAGAAGTCCATTAATGGCTATTAATCAATTTTACTTAGGGAATAGCCACTGCTATTAATTGCATCAGTAGCATGGGATCTTCTTAGTGTTTGGGTAATTGACAGGTTATTGTGGCCTGGTTTTGGCCTCTGTTGGAAACAGGATGCTGGGCTTGATGGACCCTTGGTCTGACCCAGCATGGCAATTTCTTATGTTCTTATGTTTTAAAGTCCTGAATTTGGGGGAATCAAGACCCATAGTCTGTCATGTTTCTCATCTGAATGTGAAATATTCTTCACAATGAACCTTTTTGGTGCATCCACAAAGAGGCATGAAATTAAACTAATAAAAGTAAGATGTCAAGTTCATGATTCCCAGATTTACTCAAAGCTCTATGGGGATTATACAGTGATAATTGTAGCATGCTTACAAATAGGTTCATTCTGCTAGCAGTGAACTACCGATAAGCTCAAAACAAACTCTTATTTTTAGGTTATGGAGGAATGACCACATGTTCTGTTTACTCACTACTGCCTGTTGATTTGTCTAATTCTGTATTCTTGTTTTTTAATGTGGGAAAAGGGAGAAGGGTTCTACATATGCACCAACACAAATTCAATACAAATGAGAGAGGGTTAAACTAATAGATTTTGAGGAGGGCAGTTTTAAAATACTTTAAAACTGTATGTTAATACTTTTATATTGTACGATTTGTGCACTACACAGTTTTGCTACTGCATGCACTGTAACTGCTAATTTGCTGTTGCTTTTTTTATTCTCATCTTATTCAACACTGATTGTGTTTTCATAACCTGTGTAACCTTAATTATGCTAATGTGTAGTGTTTGGTGAGAAACTTGTACAAGAGGATATGTCTACTGGAGTCAACACAGAGGTACAGAATACTGCTGCTGAATCTCACAAATCTGCAAACATTTCCAAGTCTAACAAAAAAGGAAGAGAAAAATCAAGTAAAGACAAAGATAAACAGTCACACTACAGGCCTGGATCCCAGGTAAGGGTGACTTGCTGTCATCTGGAGTGAATGTTATTTCTAATCATGTAATGATTTTACTTGTACAGGTAATTGTTAGCCAAAAAATTAAATACACTGAGAGGTTACATTTCTATTTTCTCTATCACTTTGCACTTTTTCCAGAGAACAGTGCCATCATGTGTTAGATTTGGGGCCTAACACATTAGGTATTAAGGATGACTTTAGTAGCAAAGATAGCAAATCAAGTGTTAGAGTATTTTAAGCTCCTTTTTTTAGTATACATGAATTTATACTTTAGATTTTTCTAAGAAATTGTATCTATCTATATCTATATATACTAATGAGTTTAAAATCTAGGTAAAAATCATCTTAAATGATGTTTTCATTATTTCCCAGGGTATTAGATGTCTCATAATTTGCTGGGGATTTGTTTAAATCCCTAATCCAAAACTGAAGAAAACATAAAATGTATACATTTTACTTTAAAAATATTAGATTTTTATGCTCACATTTATCTGATGCATTGTAAATAGAGATCTTTCTGTGGTTAATAAGAATTGCATTGCAGTGAACCAGCAGTAGCCCAATGTGCTACTACTGAGGATACTTAGGTTCAGTTCTGAATTTGGATCCGTGTTTTGTGGTCTGATGATTGGAAAACCTTTGGAATTGGTACTGGCTGTTCTTAGTTGGAATGGGGAGCTAGGTGATACTGTAAAGTGTAATAACATCTTAATAGCTAGCCAAAGAGTAGTGTTATGATTTGTGGGTTTTGTGGGCCCTTGGCCCGAGGTGGGAGTTGTTACCACCTGTGGGGAAGAACCCCACAGGTCCAGACCACCGGGAGGCGAGGTCTGGTACAGCAGGAGCTCTAGAAGAGAATCTGTGGGAAGGTCCGAGGAGCAGGGTGAGAGACACAGCAATGAGGGACCCCACAGGAAGCTGGTAGGCTGGAGAGCAGTACCTGGGCAGAGATCTCCAAGAGGGTGGCGCTAGGCAGGCCCTAGGAGCGGGAAAGCGTGAGGCAAGAAGCGCCGGAGGTATACTTCTGAGGCAACCCCGGGAGGTGGAGCTGCGAAGCGAAGGAGGTACTGATGTGATGACGTAGGCTACCCCGCAGAGCGGGGAAGCCCATGTCAAGTCTCCAAGTGATGACGTAGATATCCCCGAGAAGCGGGAAAGTACTGGCTATCACCGGCATTGAATGTAGGCACTGCCTCGAGGAGCAGGGAAGTCCAGACAGTCAATGGAGTAGATCATAGGCACTGCCCTGAGGAGCGAGGAAGTACGGACAGTCTCTGGAGTAGAACGTAGGCACTGCCCCAAGGAGCGGGTAAGCACAGCGATAAATCTCCCAAATGGCGAGGGTGTCTCAGCGGCAACCCCGAGGAGCGGGGAGCCAGCGGGTAGAGTTCCTGGAAGGCGCAGGGCTAGCCCGAGGAGCGGGGGAAGCCTGGAGATCAAGTCTCCTGAGAGAGCGCACACAGGCCCCCGAGGAGTGGGTACCTGAGCCAGGGTCCAGAGTCCAAGAAGGGTCCAAGACAGCCACAACAGGTCCGAGGAGAAAGGAGCTAGTAGAGTAGCGATGGAACTCATTGCCAAGTCAGCTAGCAGGGGGCGAAGGCAGTGCTTAAGAACCCAGATCCAATGATGTCATCAATCAGGGATACCCCTGAGGTTCCCGCCGTAGCAACTTCAAAAGAGTGCACGGTGGCATACGCGCGTGCCTAGGAAGGCCCAGAGTCGGCGTAGATAGCGGTGGCATCCAGGCCTGGCTCCTGCCGCGAGGAGGCCCGGAGAGGGAAGCAGGAGAGTACAGGACGTGAGTAGATGCGGTCGCAGCTGTCTGCGACCGATGCTCATAACAAGTAGTAGCAAAGGGAACTGGGTTTCAGCCCTGTTGCCCACAAGAAGCAGCCATTGTGCACTGCTGAATGTAAGAGACTGTTGGATTATGTGAGAAAATGCCTGACAGGTTTCAAGCCTCTGCTAATGTAAACCACAGTCTTTTTCAGGGTTTCATGCTTGGCTTTATTCATACAGCAACTTAAAAGATATAGGGGACCGATGTATAACCCGCAGTTGGACACGGGATAAATAGGCGCTAATCCACCCCCTAATGCAATAGGAGGATTAGCACCTATATAACACTTGTCCAATGTGGAGTGAATGTGATAGCGCTCATCACATGCAAATGCATGTGAATGAGCCTTTTACTCATTCATTCCAAAAGCAAAAAGATAAATGTGCGTCTCATATGCGCATTTATTGCTCAGATATTAACGCCTGCCTGGAGCAGGCGTTAATAGCTGAGTGCATTGAAAAGAAGTACAGAAAAGTAAAAAAAAACTGCTTTTCTGTACTTCTTTTTTAAAGTAAAAAATAAAAAATAACTCGGCAGATCGCGTTGGTTTTCATAACCTGCCTGTCTGCCAGTAAGGAAAACGGCCGCCAAGTTCGGTCTTCATAACCGGCATTCACGGCGGGACCTAGCACGACTCCCTAATTTCCATATTGCATGGCGCCCCCCTTGCGGGCGCCATGCATGCGTTAAAAAAGTAGGTGCTGAAAAGTCAGCACCCGCTTTCAGCGCACATAATTGCATCGGCCCCATAGTAAGATCTCAGGATTCATATAGCAGATTCTAACAAAGTACAGGCTCTGCCAGAGGTTCTATAATAAGTCCACAAACTAAACACTAGCTAATCCAAAGTGTGATCTCTTTACATACAATTACTTCAAAGAACTCTCCACAAGGCAGGGGTTTCAGTTCCCAATAGACATAAGTAGACTCAGTTCATGATACTTGCAACCAAGTCCAGTCCAAAGTCAGGATATCAACATATCCTCAGAACTCCAAGTCATTCTCTTCAACATCAATCTTAGTTATCATGTGTCTGTGTCTGAATTCAGCCCTCCAGTTTCCAGTCTCAGATTCAGACTTACCACAAGGTTCTTTGTATTAGCTTACTTATATCAGTGCTCTTCCAGTGGCTCAGAAGGCAACGCTCCAGTCTCCCATCCAACCAAACCCTTGGTTTGACACCAATGCGTCAGGTAATCAGGAATGGTCCAATAAACCTCAGAGCGAATCTCGGAAGGAATTCGGAGTCGTATATATGTTGCAACTGTCGCTGCCCGACAGCTTCACTCCACCTACCTTTCTTTTTCTGCGACTCTTCCTGCTCCTTGTGGACGACTGGCTTCCGCGGCATCTGCCTGCCATCTTCTCCAGCGCCCCGGACTGGCTTGGGCGCTACCTCCCGCCATGCTCCTCAGGTACCTTAGGGCGCACTCACCGCTCGGCCCTCATTCTTATTTCCTCTATGGCGCGAACCTAAGGGGTGTCCCCCTGTGATGATGTCACGCTGCCCGGATATTTAAGCCTGTTGTTTATTGCTAGCCTTTGAGTTAGCAAGGGATTTCCTACGGATGGGATTCGCTCTCCATACCCATCTACTCTGCCTCCAACTTCTATTTGGACTCTTTGCTGTTAACAGGGTACCCGCTCCTCGGGGGCCTCTCTGCTTCTTTCAGGTCACTATCAGGAACCGGTACTCGCTCCTCGAGGACCCATGTTCCCTGACTCGCTGCCTGTGTCCATCTCGTCTTCTACTTGGAAGAATTCGCTACAGATACCATCTGTGAGTACTACTACCATCTACTCCTCAGAGCTGTTTCCCTGGAACCAGGTACTTGCTCCTCGAGGGCCTGCCTCCGTTCCAGCACCAGTGCCATCTTCTACGGAGAACTGCTGCATGAGTACTTGCCAACGAGTCTCTGCGCCCAGGGAACTGGTACTCACTTTTCGAGGGCCAGCTCTCCCTATCTCGGGGCTTCTCCACATTGGGGACTCTGTGAATGTCTCAGTGTACTCATTTTCTCAGTTCTTCTTCCTACAGCACTGCTACCGGAGAAGCCGCTGTTCCAGCACCCTGAGGAATACTAGCCCAGCCGGGCTCCATCTTCTACTCACTACCGCCACCTCTGGTGGCTTCACAAACTGTCTAATAAAAGATATAATCTGTGTTTGTGTGTCCAGAGCTGAGCCTGACCTGTGGCCTCTCAAGGGACCTCCCCCCATGGGCGTGGTCAGCTGCCACAGTGTCCAAGGGTCCACCCAAACCCTACAAAACATAACAGATTGCTAACTCCATGGATCTGGCACAGCTCAATGCTCTGCAGGCCATTCCGGTCCTGGCCTTGCACATTGCTGAACAACTGGCAATTAATCTGGGCTAAGACCGGCCCTGGCCTGGAACTCCCAGGGCCTCTTCACATTGGGCACATAGGGAGTCTGCTTCCTCGCTCTGTGTAGCTCTGAGGTGGCATGCTGAGCAGAGGCCTAGAGCTTTTATGCCTGATTCTGGAGGTGCCGCCTCTGAGGACGCATGGGCTCTCATGCGCTCCATCGCATCTGTTATCTCTAGGCGCCGTTGCGCTCCCAGCCTAAAGTATGCGCTTTGCAGTATGCGCGAGGCTTATGCGTGGAGATGTGCGCTAATTAATACGCGCTTAACAATGTGCACTTAACAATGTGCGTCTATCACTGTGCGCCTATCAATGTGCGCTTAACAATGTGCGCTTAACAATGTGCGCTTAACAATGTGCGCCTATCAGGGTGCGCCTATCAGGGTGCATCTCAACCTATCCAATACCACACGCGCCCGATACCTGTGAACAAGGGCAGATGGCGACGGCGAGCAGGCAGGCAAAATGGCGACCTCCACAGCGGGTCTCCACGTAGGCAGACCCCGCTAATCCTCGCTCTTCGGAGACCAGCAAAAGTAAAAGATGTACGCCTTACCTGATCTTCGGCGCTTCCCGGCTGCAACCCGGGCGGTCTCCGGCTGCGGGGGGAGAGGGTGATTACCGTCACCGCCGCGCTCAAGGAAGTGCACCCGCTGCCTCTAGGCCGTGCCCGAACTCGTCTCGCTCGGGGGCCAAGTCCTCACCGCGAACGGATCGGGACCGAGGCGCCTCTCAGCCGTGCCTGAGCCCTTCTCACTCGGGGGCTAGATCCCTGCCACGATCCGGCCACCGGACCGAGGCTCTTCCCTCCGAGGGACCACGGAAATCACCTCGGGAAACTCAACTGGGGGGAGGGACCTGAGGGTATCACCGCAGGAGTGCGGGGCTCGTCTTCAGGTAGGATTTCTCAATGAATTTAGTCGGTAGAATTTGGAAACACACTCAGCGAGTGTGAGGTAGCTCCAAACTGCTTTGGAGACGGAAATTACTGAGTTGCTGCACTTCCTGCGGGGGTATATGTACCCCGTGCTGACGTCAGATCCGTCTCCAACTGCTAGCACGAGCACACTATACCCATTTGTTCTGAGTCCATCTGCTACACGCTAGGAAAGCATACATTATTAATCACAAACTAAACAGACTACCATACAACAACACTCATACAGGCACAAGACATTCACATCCAAAATACCACCATCTATTCACACACTGTATATTCGATCTCTCCCATAATATATACTCAATCTCACCCACAATATATACTAGAGATGTGAATCGTGTCCTCGATCATCTTAATGATCGATTTCGGCTGGGAGGGGGAGGGAATCGTATTGTTGCCGTTTGTGTGTGTAAAGTATCGTCATAATCGTTAAAATCGTGAGCCGGCACACTAAAACCCCCTAAAACCCACCCCCGACCCTTTAAATTAAATCCCCCCCCCCAAATGCCTTAAATTACCTGGTGGTCCAGCGGCACACTAAAACCCCCTAAAACCCACCCCGACCCTTTGAATTAAATCCCTCACCCTCCCTCACCCCCCCCCCCCAATGCATTAAATTACCTGGGAGTCCTCCGTAGCGGCGGTCCGTGGCTAAATCGGGGGAAGGGGGAGAGCACGAAAACCAGCACACTAGATCGTGAGGTCTTCAGCCGGCGCCATTTTTCAAAATGGCCGCCGCAAAATGGCGGCGGCCATAGACGAAAACGATTCGACGCAAGAGGTCGTTCCGGACCCCCGCTGGACTTTTGGCAAGTCTTGTGGGGGTCAGGAGGCCCCCCCAAGCTGGCCAAAAGTTCCTGGGGGTCCAGCGGGGGTCAAGGAGCGATTTCCTGCCGTGAATTGTTTTCCGTACGGAAAATGGCGCCGGCAGGAGATCGACTGCAGGAGGTCGTTCAGCGAGGTCCGGAAATCTCGCGAGGGTTCCGGACCTCGCTGAACGACCTCCTGCAGTCGATATCCTGCCGGCGCCATTTTCCATACGGACAATGGCGCCGGCCATACGCGTATGGCCGGCGCCATTTTCCGTACGGAAAACGATTCGCGGCAGGAAATCGCTCCTTGACCCCCGCTGGACCCCCAGGAACTTTTGGCCAGCTTGGGGGGGCCTCCTGACCCCCACAAGACTTGCCAAAAGTCCAGCGGGGGTCCGGAACGACCTCTTGCGTCGAATCGTTTTCGTCTATGGCCGCCGCCATTTTGCGGCGGCCATTTTGAAAAATGGCGCCGGCTGAAGACCTCACGATCTAGTGTGCCGGTTTTCGTGCTCTCCCCCTTCCCCCGATTTAGCCACGGACCGCCGCTACGGAGGACTCCCAGGTAATTTAATGCATGGGGGGGGGGTGAGGGAGGGTGAGGGATTTAATTCAAAGGGTCGGGGTGGGTTTTAGGGGGTTTTAGTGTGCCGCTGGACCACCAGGTAATTTAAGGCATTTGGGGGGGGGGGATTTAATTTAAAGGGTCGGGGTGGGTTTTAGGGGGTTTTAGTGTGCCGGTTTTCATGCCCTCCCCTTTCCCCCGATTTACGATTTTTTGACGATAAATCGGGGGAATTGGTATTGTATCGTGGCCCTAACGATTTTTGACGATTTAAAATATATCGGACGATATTTTAAATCGTCAAAAAACGATTCACATCCCTAATATATACTCGACTAACCACATTCTAACAACAACATATAATAATATATCCCCACAACATCATACACTACCACTCTCTCATATATCATTCACAACACACCATATGATTCTCACCTAAAAACATACGTACTGTAAATACATATTACCACACATGCGCTTTGAGGAAGAGCTGTCGGTTGTTCAGATGGAGGATGACGTTACGGTTTTGCTATGTAATCATTATTAAAAAATTCTCTTGGCACCTGCTAAATTAAATGTGAGGTAAGGATGTAGATTGGTCAGCTTGAGCGTTGGTATTCTGAAAAGACTAGTTATATTGTGTGATTTGTTATAGGCACACATAAAGTGGATTGTTTGAAAAGTGGAGTAACCAGAGTAAATTTGCAAATGCTGAAGACGTATTTAAGGTGGGTGGTAAAAAACCTTTAGCAATGTGTAAACGGACAGTTGAGTTGAGAGCTGGTTTTAGGCTGTTTTTCTCATATTATAGGTGGTGATTTTGTCTAAAGGGTGTGCAACGGTGCTGGTGATTGAACTTGTGGAAGAAGTGAGTTCTAGGTGATATACAGTAGCGGTAGGGGTTGAGATTAGGTGGGTGGTATATGGGATTGTGTTGTATTGAAAGGTAACTTTTGTTATTAATTTGTATGAAGGTGCAATATTCTGGAGGGTGGAAGGCCGGAGGGCCTCGTCATCTCCGGATGAAGTGGGAGTGATTTGTCCCCTGAGGAAGCTGCGGCGAAACGGGGATCCCTGTTGGGACGTTGTGAACTGCTCCCGTGGAAAGAGTTCCTTTCGGATTCAATTATAGTTTATGTAAAGCATTTTAAAATAATAACCTGTGGTGAAATAATAAAATGAAAAAGTTGGGTTGGTTTTAATGGGTGGGGAGTGTGTGTGGATGAGTGAATGTAGTGGGATTGGTTTTAGATATCAATATATCGCTGCTAAACAACTTTGGCTATTGATGCATATTAGGTTGCACATGTCTTTGTATTAGTGTATGGCTATTATAAATATCAATGGATGTAATTAATAAAATGATAAAAAATGATCTGTATGTATTGTAATAATTGTTATTAACTAGCAATATTGATAACAACAAAATTGTTATAAGAGTACAGTAAATGTTGAATGTTAATGTATAGAAAAAGAACTTATAGGGTTCCCTCTATATGTATGTTGTGACCCACTCTATGACAGGGCTGTGAGGTCACTTATGACTCACAGGAAAGGGCTGGTTTTTGCTAGGGATACTCCCACATGGCCTTCTCCTATTTCAAACGGCCACTAAGAAATCACTGCGAGCCAAAAGAATGAAACTAATATGATATGTTTTATTCATGGGGGGTTGCGATGCATTTCGCGAACCCATGAATACAACGAGTAGTGACTTATGCGTTAGGGGTGTGTATTCGTTTTCACCGTATTGGCGATCTGCAACGTATAATGCACTATTCGTAGTATTCATGGGGAAGCGAAACGTCTCGCGATTCCCCACAAATACATGAATCTTCGCCGAATTATACGGCCACCTAAATAAAAATTTAAACAAACCCCCCCACCCTCCTGAATCCCCCCAAGACTTACCAAAACTCCCTGGTGGTCCAGCAGCGGGTCCAGGAGCCATCCCCTGCACTCACACCCTCGGTGTTGGTTTCATCATGGCGCCGATAGCCTTTGTCACAGGGGCTACCGGTGCCATTGGTCAGCCCCTGTCACATGGCCATCGGCGCCATCTTGTGCTCCTACCATGTGACAGGGGCTGACCAATGGCACCGGTAGCCCCTGTGACAAAGGCTATCGGCGCCATGATGAAACCAGCACCAAGGGTGTGAGAGTGCAGGAAATGGCTCCCAGACTCCCCGCTGGACCACCAGGGTGTTTTGGTAAGTCTTGGGGGGGTCAGGAGGGTGGGGGGTTGTAGTTAATTTTAATTTTAGCTGGGACACGAACAGAAATCGCCGTATTAATGCATCTGGGCGCCATACGGCCGAATACAACGTATCTGCTCCCCGACGAATCCAAATCATGAATGCAACATATGGTGTCCCTCTGCACATCCCTATTATGCGTTGTGGATTGCACATTCGTTGAAAACGAATGCACATCCCTAGGAGCTACCACCCAGGAAAAAGATCTAGGCATCATAGTGGATAATACATTTAAATCATCAGCTCAGCAGTCAAAAACGCAAACAGAATGTTAGGAATTATTAGGAAGGGGATGGTGACTAAAACAGAAAATGTCATAATGCCTCTGTATTGCTCCATGGTGAGACTGAACCTTGAGTACTATTTGCATTTCTGGTCACCACATCTCAAAAAAGATATAGTTGCACTGGAGAAGTTACAGAGAAGGGCAACCAAAATGATAAAGGGGATGGAACAGTTCTCCTATGATGAAAGGCTAAAGAGGTTAGGGCTGTTCAGCTTGGAGAAGAGACAGCTGAGGGGGGATATGATAGATGTCTTTAAAATCATGAGAGGACTAGAATGGGTAGATTTGAATTGATTATTTACACTTTCGGATAATAGAAGGACTAGGGGGCACTCCATGAAGTTAACAAGTAGCACAATTAAAACTAATCAGAGAAAATTCTTTTATATTCAACTCACAATTAAGCTCTGGAATTTGATGCCAGAGGATGTGGTTAATGCAATAATTGTAGCTGGGTTTAAAAAAGGTTTGGATACGTTCTTGGAGGAGAGGTCCATTAACTGCTATTAATCAAGTTGATATAGGGAATGGCCTCTGCTATTACTGGCATCAGTAGCATGGAACATTTTTAGTGTTTGGGTACTTGCCAGGTTCTTGTAGTCTGGTTTGGTCACTGTTGGAAAAGGATGCTAGCCTTGATGGACCCTTGGTCTGGCCCAGTATGGCAATTTCTTATGTTCTTATCTAAGGTTTTGTTTTGCAGATCTGAGCAGTTTGGGGGGGGCAGTTCTATGTGATTTTTCTTGCTCTTCCAGATTTTGCCTTGACTTCAACAACTCTGTGTGTGTTCCATTTCTTAACAATATTTATGACAGTTGAAATTGCTAGTTGGAAGCAATAAAGATATATTTTTTTTATATCCTTCCCCTACTTTGTACGAATGAATTATCTTCATTTTCGCTCAGTTAGCTGTTGCTTAGAGAAGCTCTTGTTGTTGAAAGTATACAGAACAACAGTTGCAGCCGGAGGAGTTAGAAGTGTCAGAGTATTTGTTTAACTATGAAATTGTCTTCACCTAATTCATTGAAGATCTAACAAATCAATCAACTTTTTGGGCTTATTAAAAATGTTTTTTAAAAGGTAGTAATGAATCAACTGGAAGGGTGTTCAAACTTATGCGCATGTCATATTCACTGTTTTATTTTCCGTTAAAATCAATAAATAGTAATTTTGCATTAAATATACAAAAAGATGTCATATTTATCTTCTACCACACAAAGGTTGTGTCAGCTTCGGTTTACTTAGAGAATCATTGAAACATACAGTTATACTAGGGTAGGCTAAAGCTTTGCACACAATTGTGTATTTCCTTGTTGTTATCTAAATGATTAATGTTATACCTAGACTAAATCTCACACCTTGCCAAAACTTGCTTTGAACTCTTCTGCTGGAAAAGTGTACAATAAACAATGATAATGATGATAGTGATTCTCACTGAGGCCTCATAGAAGGATATTTTGCTTGAGTAAAATGTAAGACAAAAAATACATTCTTCAGCAATATTGCAAGCAAGTGCACTGAGCACTCAGGAATAGAGTATGATGACTGACAAACACAGATGCTATCTAGCCACAGCTTTTTTATTTCTAATAATTCAGAATTTATAGTTATTTTTATCTGTTATACTACTATATATCTACACACCCAAAAAATCACAGATTGATTTTATTAGTTTTAGCAGATTAATATCTACTTTATTTGTATATGCAGATAGATAATGTAGTAAAAGAGATTTTGAGGTTTGATGCTCATTGTTCTAAGTTATCAGAAATGTTCCTTTATAGGCTTACCAGCATATTGATACAACCAAACCACACTGGATTTTGCATGTGGTCACTGAGCTGAGTGAGGGAGATGCACTGGAACTCAAGAAAGACACAGACCGATTAGATGATATCAAAGCTATGAAACAAGCATGGGAATCCACAGAACCAGGAAGATCTGTCAAGGTAATCAGATGCTTTCTTCTTTTAACATTATTGTTATTTAGAATTTTATAGAATTTAAAAGTAAATTTTCAATAGCACACCTAACTTCAAAAGCCCAGTTGATTCTCAAACACAAGGTGCTCATGTATGGTATAGTTGAAGATTGCCGTCTAATGCAGCAAAAACTACAACCGCACACCTAAGCAGTGTTAAATGATAGCATATATATATTAGCAGCATGCGTTCTGTGCACATTTTTAAAACTTAAATTGAAGTGTATAGTTTCTAACCACACCTTTAACATACCTCCCTGAATGTCTCTTTTAAATATGGCTAAATGCATGAGCAATGTGAAAGTTCACATAACCTTTCAGGTGTCTGAAAATCCACTTATGCAGATTCAGCCAATCTACCTGCATAACTCCTTTATATTAGGTGTAGATCCTGACAAGGATGGTAACTTTAAAATGAGCACGTGCATCCATCCATATATACATATATGTGGGCATGTGTCTATACTTGCGAAAATTTATATTGTCCGCTCAAGGGTGTGCACATTATATAAAATACACTTATTTGCATCAGCTTGGGACTTGTGGCTTTTATACATACAAGTTAGCACAATTTATAACATGCTCTTGTGAAGGAAATTCCATCAGTTTTGCCCAGTCTATCTGTAGGTCATCAGGACCCCTGGATATTCAGCCACTGACACTTAGGCCTAGATTCATCAAAACTCTACAAATTTTGCATGAATAGCACCCATGATAAAAAAAAAAAAAGGGGGCATGGTTATGGTAATTTTTCACTTACAGTAACACATGTTAAATTTATTGCACCCATGATATTAGTGCTTAGGTATTTCTGAGAGAGAGAGAGAGAGAGAGATTCTCTTTATAGGCTCTCATAGTAGTCAACTATTTATACCACTATAGGAGGGTCATCTAGTAACTCGAGGTGAGGTTTTGGTGGTGGACTAGGATTTTGGGGCCAGTTTTACATGAACAGGCAAGATGTATGAACAGCACAGTACACATCAGGGAAGATTTGATGCAATTTGGAATGAGCAAAGATATATAAAGATGAGATTTCTAATGTTCTCTTACCCTTGCTTGATGCATCTCTACCTGGCTACTATCAAGCTAGGGAAAGGGAACATTGTAGAAATCTCATCTTTGTATATCTTTGCTCATTCCAAATTGCATCAAATCTTCCCTGATGTGTACTGTGCTGTTCATACGTCTGCCTGTGTATGTAAAACTGGCCCTAAAACCCTAGACCACCACCAAAACCTCATCTTGAGTTATTAGATGACCCTTCTATAGTGATATAAATAGTTGACTAATATATGGCTACCCCAGAGGTGCTTTCTCTCTCTCCCCCCTCCCAAAAATGGAATTTGCCAGTGTTAAAATCATGTGATAATGTGCATCACACTATTGCATGTAGTGTTAATGCTCCTCATTTTCATAAACCCCACCCAAACTCATCCCCTTTGACTAAAAACTAATAATTTGCATTCATATCTCACGATGCGATAAATAAAGCATGCATTATAGTGTTATCACAGGTGTTAGAGCCCTAACGGCCTAATGCATTTTGATGAATGACCCTGTTTGCTGGATATGTTGACACTTATCCAGCTAAATGGTGTTGAATAATGGCTTCTTAAATAGTTAATATAAAATAGCCCATAGCTCAGTGCACTTTAAAGTAAGTTCCCTGTACGTACCCGGATCAGTCCAGTGGGGTTGAGCCTCCTTTCCAGCAGATGGAGACAGAGAAAACTCAAAAAGGTATCCTATATCAGGACAGTGCTCCCCCTGTGTCCCTTCAGTATTTCTCTGTCTCCAGCAGATGCAGAGAGCAGAACTTGTGGTTCCCTTTCTTTGTAGCAGTTTTTGGTTTGCGGAAGGTCTTCTTTCTCCTTCTCTAGTTATAAAGGATCAAGTAAGTATTGGTTAATTCCCAGTGTTTAAAAAGTTAAAAAAAAAAAAAAGTTTAGCCATCAGAAAGTTTTGTTCTGACTCCTCACTCTTGCTTGGGCCTAGAGGGTCCTGTCCCCTTGATTTATTCAGCCTAGGACCCTTTTCCCGGTGGCCTCTTGCCTGGCTCTGGGATGATACTGCTGGTCCAGTCCCTCCCCCATTGAGACCCCTGAGAAGTTTCATGCCTCCGGTCTCTTGTTGTCAGAGAAGTAAAATTCCTCTGTCACTTTAAGACCCCTGAGTAGCCACAGAGGCATTCACGGAGCGGGATGCCAGTGGTCGGTATTCCACCTTCACGGAGCGGAAGGATGGAGGGCTGCCATCTCCAAAAAAAATCAAAAAAACAGGGGTGGGTAAGAGTATGTAAAATTACCGGTGAGGTCATAGGCTATAGGTATTGCCAATTATTAGGCTTGTTCAATATTTGTTTTTTGTTAATGTGGCTCGCGGAAATGGGGGCTACTACCTGGAGATAATACCCTTGTTCAGTGTACATACACACAGTTGATGAGACTCCGTCATTGCTCTGGGCTTCAACAGCGAGAGGTAATGTGGAAGAAAAGAAAATTGTATTCACAGGGAAGCGGGGTGTAGCTGGGCAGATACTTTACTTTCAATGCATGTCCAGCGTAACTCTTTGCTTCAACGGCAGGGGAGAAAGCAAATGTTGCTTACCTGATGTAACAGGTGTTCTCACAGGACAGCAGGATGTTAGTCCTCACAAATGGGTGACATCGAGGATGGAGCCCACCACGGAAAACTTCTGTCAAAGTTTAGCAGAACTTTGACTGGCCCCTACTGGGCATGCCCAGCAAGGCACTGTCCCTGCAGCCAGCAGGGGTCTCCCTTCAGTCTGATTTTCAAAGCTACAGGCAGTGCCTAAAAAGTAAAAAATAAAACGAACCCAACACCGCGGGGTGGCGGGCGGGTTTCGTGAGGACTAACATCCTGCTGTCCTGTGAGAACACCTGTTACATCAGGTAAGCAACATTTGCTTTCTCACAGGACAAGCAGGATGGTTGTCCTCACAAATGGGTGAGTACCGAGCTGAGGATGTCCGAGAAATGCACCAAATGTACCCAACGGCGTGCAAAAGGCACAACAACTGGGGTGGAATTTGGGAAAGGGCATCCGCACCCCACCAGGAGGTGGAAGGGTGTTGGTACATCATGTTGGAAAAAGGTTACGCAAGACAGATTGGCCGAAGATGGAGTCCTGTCTTCCAGCTTTGTCCAAACAATAGTGGGCTGCAAAGGTATGGAGAGAACTCCAGGTTGCAGCTTTGCAGATGTCAGGAAGCGGCACCGATCGAAGGTGTGCTACTGAAGTTGCCATGGCCCTCACAGAGTGTGCTTTAACACGGTCTTGGAAAGGAATGCCAGCTTGCTGATAGCAGAAGGAGATGCAATCCGCCAACCAGGAGGAAAGAGCCTGCTTACCCACAGGTTGCCCTAACTTGTTAGGATGGAAGGAGACGAATAATTGAGTGCTCTTCCTGTGGGCAACTGTACGGTCTAGATAGAAAGATAGAGCCCATTTACAGTCCAGGGTATGCAGAGTCTGTTCCCCGGAGTTGGAGTGGGGCCTGGGAAAAAAGATAGGTAGTATGATGGATTGATTGATGTGAAACTCCGATACTACCTTAGGTAAAAATTTAGGGTGAGTGCGTAGTACCGCCCGGTCCTGCAGGAGCTTAGTGTAAGGCGGATAGGTAACTAGGGCCTGCAATTCACTAACCCTGCGAGCTGAAGTGATAGCTAAAAGGAATAACACTTTCCATGTGAGATACTTCAAGTCACAAGAGTGTAGAGGTTCGAAAGGAGGTTTCATGAGACGACCAAGAACCAGATTAAGGTCCCAAGATGGGGCCGGAGGACGTAAAGGTGGCTTCAAATGGAGCAAGCCTTTAAGAAAACGTGTTACCAGGGGTTGGACTGAGATAGAGACACCCCCGAAACCCTTATGGAAGGCGGCTACCGCACTGACATGCATTCTAATGGAGGAGGTCTTTAGACCTGATTCAGATAGATGCCATAAATAGTCCAAAAAGTTAGAGATTGGACAGGAAAGGGGATCAAGGGACTGAGAAGTGCACCATGATGTGTACCTTTTCCATTTGTATGAGTAAGAACGTCTTGTTGAAGGCTTTCGTGAAGCTATCAAGACACGAGAAACTGATTCGGAAAGGTTAAATGGCTGAAGGACTAACCTTTCAACATCCATGCCGTCAGGGACAAGGCTTGGAGGTTGGGATGGAGGAGGCATCCGTCGTTTTGAGTGAGCAGATGCGGGTCCTTTCCCAGAGGAATGTGTCTGCGGATGGAGAGATCCTGGAGAATTGGAAACCATACTTGGCGTGGCCAGTAAGGTGCTATCAGGATCATGGTTCCTCCGTCTTGGCGTAGCTTCACGAGAGTCCTCGAGAGAAGAGGAAGTGGAGGGAATGCATAAAGCAGGCCGGTTGTCCACCGGAGAGAGAATGCATCCCTCGGCCGAGAGTGCTGGCTCCGAATGAGAGAGCAGTAGTTGTCCACTTTGTGGTTCTGAGGGGACGCAAAGAGGTCTATGTGGGGATAACCCCAATTGCGAAATAGAGAGGTCGCTACCAAAGGATTGAGAGACCACTCGTGTGGTTGGAAGACACGGCTCAGCTGGTCTGCCAATACATTGTCTACTCCCGGCAGGTAGGTGGCCCTGAGGTACATGGAGTGGGAGAGGGCTTCTGACCAAATTTGCACTGACTCCTGACACAGAAGGAAAGAGCCTGTGCCTCCCTGCTTGTTTATGTACCACATGGCCACCTGGTTGTCCGTCTGGATCAAGATTGAATGGTGAGAGAGGCAATCTTGGAAAGTCCGGAGAGCATAGCGGATTGCTCGGAGTTCCAGGAAATTTATCTGGTGTTTGGATTCCTCTCGTGACCAGAATCCTTGAGTTTGCAAGTCGTGCACATGGGCTCCCCAACCGATGTTGGAAGCATCGGTAGTAAGGATGACCTGAGGATCTGGAGGGAGGAAGGGTAAAACCTGTAGGAGGTTGAGAGGATTCATCCACCAGGCAAGAGACAGACGAAGTGCGTTGGAGACGCGTATTATTGAGGACAGAGGCTGAAGAGCTTGGATCCACTGAAGCCTTAGGGTCCACTGTGTGATTCTCATGGCTAAACGGGCCGTGGGGATCACATAAACTGAGGAGGCCATGTGACCCAGAAGAACAAGGAAGTTGCGAGCTGTAGCTGTTTGTTGGGACTGCAGCTGGCGAGCTAGGGACACTAGGGCTTGGACTCGCTGATGAGGAAGGAAGGCTTTTGTCTGTAAGGTGTCCAAGTCTGCCCCAATGAAGTATAAGGTTTGAGATGGGACTAAGTAGGATTTCTCGTAATTTACCAGAAATCCTAGAGAAAGCAACGTACGAATTGTGAGGGTCAGGGAAGACCGAGCTAGTTGCTGGGTTGGGGCCCTGATCAACCAATCGTCTAAGTAGGGGTAGACGTGGACTCCTTCTTTCCTTAGAAATGCTGCAACCACTACGAGGCACTTGGTGAACACTCGTGGTGCGGATGCTAGGCCGAAAGGTAACACCCGATATTGGTAGTGATTGCGGCCTACTAGAAAACGCAGGTATTTGCGATGAGATGGTGCTATCGCAATGTGGGTATATGCGTCTTTTAGGTCTAGAGAGCATAACCAGTCCCCCCTTTGTAGCAGAGGGAGAAGCGAGCCCAGGGTTACCATCTTGAACTTCTCTTTGTGAAGGTATTTGTTGAGGACCCTGAGGTCTAGGATGGGACGAAGTCCCCCTGACTTCTTCGGGATCAGGAAGTACCTGGAATAGAACCCTAGGCCTCGTTGCAAGGGAGGAACGGGTTCTATAGCATTGGATTGTAGGAGAAGTGATGCTTCCTGCTCTAATAGAAGAGAATGATCGGTAAGACTGCACGCCTGCAGGGGCGGGGAGTCTGGAGGGAAAGTTCGAAAGTTGAGATGATAACCCTGTTCGATGATTGCCGTCACCCACTGATCTGTGGTGACCGCATGCCACTGTGCTAGAAAGTGGCATAGCCGACCTCCCACAGGGATGTCTGGAAGAGGGGTCTGGTACATGCTCTCTAAGGGAAAGTCAAAAACCTGCAGCAGGGCCAGGAGGTGGAGCTGCTGCAGGCTTTTGTTTACGAGCCTGGCGAGGCTGAGTCTTATGATATGACTTGGTAGGCCAAGGCTTGGTAGATGGGGGATAATATCTCCTTGGCCTAAAGAAAGACTTTTTAGAGTCCTTCCTAGACGGTTGTTTGGAAGGCAAATCAGGAGGGATAGATGAGAGTTGCTTTAAAGTCTCATGATGATCCTTCAATTCAGCAACAAGTTGCTGTATTTGCTCACCAAATAGATTATCCCCTAAGCAAGGTAAATCTGAAAGCCGATCTTGAACTTCTGGGCGAAGGTCAGAAGATTTCAGCCAGGCCCAACGTCTAGCAGAAATAGCTGTAGCAGAAATTCGAGTAGAAGCATCGAAGATGTCATATGCGGTTCGAACTTCATGCTTTCCAGCTTCAAAACCTTTATTTAAAAGGGATTGAATCTGGGGTTGGAACTGTTCTGGCAAGGCATCAGCAAATTCCTGCATTTGCTTTAAAATGACTCTATTATATTGAGTCATATAAAGTTGATAAGAAGCTATCCTGGAAATCAGCATAGCTCCATGGTAAACCTTCCTACCTACGCTATCAAGGAATTTATTGTCCTTAGTAGGAGGTATGGAGGAATGAGGCTTTAGTCGTTTAGCTTTTTTCTGAGCTGACTCGACGACCACCGAATGATGATCTAATTGAGGTTTTTGAAAACCTGGGGCTGATTGTACCAGGTAAGTAGAATCAGCTTTTTTATTTACTGGGGACACCGAGCCAGGAGATTCCCAATTCTTTTTAAGAAGGTCTTGAAAAACCTGATGAATGGGAATAGAGGTGATGACTTTTGGGGCATCCAAAAATTGGAGTAATTCCATCATTTGGTGCCTATCATCTTGTTCAGATTGAAGTTGAAAAGGAACCAATTCTGACATTTCCTTCACAAAATTAATGAAAGAGAGGTCCTCAGGAGGAGAACGCTTTCTGCTCCCTGTAGGAGAGGGAGGTGAAGGTAAATCATCGGTGTCAGTAGAGGTATCATCACCCCAAGTATCATAGGGATCTGGATGATGACCTGAAGGCGCTCTAGGGTGTGGAACTCCGGAGGGCCCAGGTAGGGGATCCAAAATATCGGGAGAAGCCACCGGAGGCATCGAGAATATCCTCGATGGAATCGGTGCCGATGTCGGTGCCGATGGGGGCACCGATGGAACCGGTGCCGGTCTCGAGGAAATCGATGTCGGCATCGGAAATCTCGGTGGAGCTGAAGTGCGTATCGCCCCTGATGAGTAGATCGGTGGTGAGGGACGACTGGTCACCGATGGAACTTTTCCCGAAGGGGGAATAGGATACGGTGTTTCTCCACCAGATGAAAAACCTGTCGGTGACAGCGGTCTAACCGGTGTCAGTGGCACAGGTATAGGTATTGCCGGTGGAAGAGCTGTCATGAGTGCTTCCATCCGGTGTAACAACGGAGCCAATGCAGCAGCAATTGGCTCGGTGGTCGGTTCCGCCCTCGGTGCCGGTGCCGGAGGAGGTTGGAACCGTAGCATCGCCTTATCGATGGCCTCCTGGACCAACCGGTCCAGTTCTGCCCGGAGACCAGGGGTAACAAGACCCGGCTCGACGGGAGATGGAGGCAGAGGCTGAGCCGGAGGGACCACCGTCACCGGTGGGATCACGGCTCCCACACCCCGAAGGGGTGAGGGTTTCCTCGATGCCTGCGAAACAGGAGTGGACGGTGCCGCTTCTGATCGAGGCTTTTTAGGCGGTGGCTCGGCCGGTACGGAGGTCGATGACGTCGA
The DNA here is from genome assembly GCF_901001135.1 of Rhinatrema bivittatum. NCBI lineage: Eukaryota > Metazoa > Chordata > Amphibia > Gymnophiona > Rhinatrematidae > Rhinatrema > Rhinatrema bivittatum. Next base: position 191,534,576 of record NC_042617.1, read on the forward strand.
TTCCTCGACGGGCCGAGACTTATGACGTCGATGGCGATGTTTCTCCTTCCTATCTCCTCGATGATCAGGGGAAGGGACAGGAGTCGATGGCCGAGAAGACGTCGGAGGCGGACGGTCACCGGAAGGCTGCCGATGGTGTGAAGATTTCGGTGCCGGTTCCGATGACGTCGATGCAATCGATGGCGTTGGGGTGTGAACATGGAAGAGGAGCCCCATCTTCTCCATTCTGGCTTTACGACCTTTTGGTGTCATAAGGGCACATTTGGTGCAAGTCAGAACATCATGCTCACTCCCTAGGCACAAAACACAGACTCTATGGGGGTCTGTGATTGACATTGTACGAGTACAGTCGGGACATCGACGAAACCCAGACGCCATGGCGGACAGCCAAAAAATTTAGTCGCGGGACTGTCGACTGCAAGTAGGCCTCAAGGGCCAAAGTCGACGAAAGTCTATAAAACTGCGGCAAAAACTTACCGGAGTTCCGCGGACGAAAAAATTTGTCGAAGGGAGACCCCTGAGGGGCAAATTTTCTTTAGAATAAAGAATTCCAAATTCCTGTCAGGAACGTGGTAAGAGCTCTTTCACCGCGTGGCTACTGCTGCGCGGAAAAAAGAAGACTGAAGGGAGACCCCTGCTGGCTGCAGGGACAGTGCCTTGCTGGGCATGCCCAGTAGGGGCCAGTCAAAGTTCTGCTAAACTTTGACAGAAGTTTTCCGTGGTGGGCTCCATCCTCGATGTCACCCATTTGTGAGGACAACCATCCTGCTTGTCCTGTGAGAAAGTCTGATACTTCTTGTTCAACGCATAGCTCTGTGCTTCCACGGCAGGGGGAATGAGGAAGGGAGGATCTGTATGTGGATTGCATAGTCTGGGTGGACAGGGGCAGGGGTGTGGCCTGCTTATTGTGGCGGTTACTACCCCTGATTGAGCTGGATATTCACTTGGATGCAGTTCCAGTGCTGCTCTCTACATTGATGGTAGAGAGCAACACTGGAACTGAAAGTATGAGAGAGAGAAAAAGAAAAGAGGAGTGCATGGCTTGCTGGGCAGACTGGATGGGCCGTTTGGTCTTCTTCTGCCATCATTTCTATGTTTCTATGTTTCATGCCTCTGGTCTCTTGTTGTCAGAGAAGTAAAATTCCTCTGTCACTTTAAGCTGTCTGGAAAAAAAAAAAGTTTACGGGGGAAGGAGAGTTTTCTCTCTCTCCTGCTGGCAGCAGCCAGGCACAGAAGAACTTTGCTGTTCCTGTGGCAACTCCTCACCACCGCCCCCCCCCCGATGCCTCGATCGCCATTTTGTATCGACATGTGGAGAGCAGGCCTGCTGCACATATCGAGCCTGTTTCTTTGCCGGACAGGGAAAGGGATTCTGTAGTTCATCAATCCCCTCTGGATTTAAGCCCCGTGGACTCTCCGGATTTGATCCTGGACTCTCAGGATGATATCCCCTCCTCCTTCAATTCCAGGGAAAGCCCCTTCTCATTTTACTACTGATTTTGTACTTTTATCACACAGAGCTTATGTCGCTAGCTTACTGCAGCAGGAGGATCCCCCCAAAGACCCCCCACCTGTGAAGGTTCCTATAGGCCCTCCACCTGCAAAGGTGCCTAGTGTATCTACAAACCAGGGACCCAAGCTCCCAGATTCCCAGGGGACTAATCGGGTTCGGACCATACCAGGGGTACAAAACCTGCCGGATCCTTCTACCCCCAACTCCTCAGCTCCCAGAGCCTGATCCGGATGCAGTGGATTAATTCAGAATCTACCAGTCGAAGGGGACGACCAGCAGGTCTTACGCATGTTCCAATGGGAGGAGCTGAACCCGCTCATCCCTTTTTGTTCTAGCTGAGTTGGACATAGATGCCCCTCCGGCGGAAGCCACTAGTATCCCAGTTTCCAGTAACGTGGACCATGTCCTGGCAAGACTGAGAGCCCCTCCACATACCTTCCCTTTTCATCCTATGCTAATGCAGTTACTTCTCCAGGAATGGGAAGCTCCGGAATCTGGCTTACGAGTGGGCAGAGCGATGGACAAGCTCTATCCCCTCCCGGACCACTGCCTAGAGATGCTCAAGGTCCCTAAGGTGGATGCTTCGGTTTCCGCTGTCACAAAGAGATTGTAATGACAGCTTTGAAGGACCTTCAGGATCGGAAGTTGGAGGTACATCTCAAAAGGATCTTTGAAGTTCTAGCGCTTTGAACTCAGGCAACAGTCTGTAGCAGTCTCATGTAGCGGGCAAGTCTCAGGTGGGTTCAACAACTACTCCAGCACCCAGGACCTCCCGTCTGCAGAGGCAGAACAGGCGGAGCGGCTGGAGGCCGCGGTTGTGTATGGGGCTGATGCCCTTTATTATCTCCTCAGGGTGCAGGCGAGAGCCATGGTTTCAGCGGTGTCGGCCAGACGCCTCCTCTGGCTGTGAAATTAGGTGGCAGACTTCTCTTCTAAATCGCAGTTGGGTACTCTCCCATTCAAGGGTAAGTTGCTTTTTGGGGAGGATCTGGAACAGCTTATCAAATCTTTAAGTGACAACAAGATTCATAAAGTGCCTGAGGACCGCCCTAAATAGTCCAAGTCCTTTTTTTCCTTCGTGCTCTCATTTCAGGGGGCAGCGCAGGTACAGCAAGCCGAGGGAGGTTTCTCAAAGAAGTCCCTCCACTAGATCTCAATCATGGTCTCATTCCTTTCGTGGACGATGGCCGTTCCGGGATGGTAACCCTCAAGGATCCACCCCAAAGTCCTTGCAATGAGATGTGGCTGACCCATTCCTCTGTTCCCAATTTAGGTGATTGTCTGTCCCTATTTTACGAGGAATGGGTCAAAATTACTTCGGATTGGTGGGTCCTCAAAGTAATCGATCGAGGCTACACTTTAGAATTTGCTCTGGATCTTCCAGACCGCTATTTAATTTCTCCCTGCGAACTTCGGAAGTGTCCAACTGTGCACCAGACTCTCAACAGGCTTCAACAGCTCGGAGTCATAGTCCCTGTCCCCCTGGAGGAACAAGGGTCAGACCAGTATTCCATCTACTTCGTGGTTCCCAAAAAGGACGTCTCTTTTCGACCAATCCTGGACCTCATGAGAGTTAACAAGATGCTCAAGGTACCCCATTTTTGGATGGAGACCCTGAGGGCGGTCATTGCGGCGGTTCACACAGGTGAATTCCTTGCTTCTCTTGATTTGACAGAGGCCTTCCTTCATATCCCAATCCGCCAGGAACAACAGAAGTATCTCTGTTTCAACATCCTGGGACGGCATTACCAGTTTCAAGCGCTCCCGTTCGGTCTCGCCATCGCTCCACACACATTTACCAAGGTCATGGTAGTAGTGGCAGCCTTCCTCCACCGAGAGGGTATACTGGTCCATCCTTACCTGGACGACTGGCTCATTCGGGCAAAATCAGAGAAACTCTGCACGATTGCAGTCAACAGAGTCTTGTCATTTCTCACCTCCCTCGATTGGATAGTCAATTTCCCCAAGAGCAACCTCAATCCCTGTCAAGTCCTGGAATTTTTAGGGGCACGCTTCGACACACGTGTGGGCAAATTCTTGCTTCCCGAGGCCCGGGCACTCAAGCTCATGAATCAAGTACGACATCTGTTATCTCTCTCTGTGCCCACGGCCTGGGACTATCTCCAGGTTCTGGGCTCTATGGCTTCAACTATAGATTTGGTTCCATGGCCTTTGCACATATGCAGCCTTTACAGAAAGCTTTGCTGTCCCACTGGAAGCCGGTCTCGGAGGAGTTTCAGACACCTCTACCGCTCTGCGACTTTACCTTCGCCAGCATGCAGTGGTGGCTCTCACTCGTTCACCTGTTGAAGGGGATACGCCTGGAAACACCTCAGTGGATCATTGTTAGGTCAGACACCAGCCTCTCTGACTGTGGAGTGGTGTGCCAGAATTAGTCTACCCTAGGGCAATGGTCCCCAGTCCAATCTCAATGGCACATCAATCATATGGAGGCCCAAGCGGTTTACCTGGTGCTCAAGATGTTCCTGCCCTTGCTCCATCGCAAAGTGGTGCGGGTTCTCTCTGACAATGCCGTCACAGTAGCTTACATCAATCGCCAGGGTGGCACCAGGAGTCAGCTGGTAGTCTTGGAAGCCAGCAAGCTGTTCTCCTGGGTGGAGTGCCATCTGGCACGACTGGCAGCCTCCCACATTGCGGGGAAGGAGAATATTAAGGCCAACTTCCTAAGTCATCAACCCCTAGACCCCGGAGAGTGGGAGTTGTCCGGCGATGGATCTTGTCTTGTGCAAGTGGGGAACCCCCCCCCACTTAGACCTGATGGCTAGTCTGAAAAATGAGAAGGCTCCCAGATTATTCAGCAGCAGACGAGAGCACTGCTTGGAAGGGGTGGATGCCCTAGTGCTACCCTGGCCTCGCGACATCCTCCCCTATGTGTTCCCACCCTGGTCTCTGGTGGGAAAAGTACTCAGAAGAATAGAGCTTCACAATGCGCCGGTCATTCTCGTAGTGCCAGAATGACCCTGGAGACCATGGTTCGCAGATCTGATGAACCTCACGAAGGACGGTCCTCTTCACCTCGGTCACCTCCCAGACATATTGTGGCAGGGTCCCGTATTTTTCGATCAGGCAGATTGCTTTTGTTATGGGCCTGGCTTTTGAGAGGCACAGACTGAGGAAGAAGGGTTATAAAGAGGAGGTTATTTCCACCTTGTTGCGTGCACGTAAGACTTCAACTGCTCTCACTTATGTTTGGGAATGGAGAGTGTTTGAGATGATGTGTGCTGCCTCTGGAGTACCGACGTGCAAGGCCCTATCTTTCCTACAGAATGGCCTCTCCAAGGGTTTGTCTTTCAATTCCCTGCGGGTTCAAGTTTTGGCTCTAGGTTCCCTCTTAGGGTGGGTCGATGGTTATGCGGTGGTGGCCCACCCGGATGTCGTGCGGTTCCTCAAGGGGGTTAAGCATTTGAACCCGCCTGTCCGGGCTACTTGTCCGTCATGGAGCCTTAATCTGGTACTTCGAGTTCTCTGTGGGGCGCTGTTCGAACCCCTCAGGTAGGCCACGCTCAAAGACCTGACTCTTAAGACAGTATTTCTGGTCTCTATCTGCTCGGCCAGGAGAGTGTCTGAGCTCCAAGCCTTGTCTTGTAGGGAACCATTTCTTCGTTTTTCTGATTCAGGTGTTTCCCTCAAAACAGTACCATCATTTTGACCAAAGGTTGTGTCCTCTTTTCACTTAAATCAGTCAGTAGAGCTACCTGCCTTTTCTCCAGACGACACTGCGAGCACACGTGGCAGAGACCTAAAGTGCCTTGATGTGAAAAGAGTGCTACTGCAATACTTAGAAGTCACAAATGAGTTTCAGGTCTCTGATGATCTCTTTGTCTTATGGAACGGACCCAATAAGGGGAACAAGGCTTCTAAGGCTACCATCGCTCGCTGGCTTAAGGAGGCGATTGTGTTGGCATATATCTGTCGGGGCCAGCCGGTTCCGGAGGGCTTAAAGGCCCATTCATTGCGTTCACAGGCTACCTCTTGGGCGGAGAGCCAGTTGGTCGCCCCAAAAGAAATATGCAGAGCATCTACTTGGAAATCTCTTCATACCTTTGCTCGTCATTATCGCCTCGATGTACAGGTGCCAGTTTTTGGTTCCTTCGGCAGACAGGTGCTTCGAGCGGGACTATCTCGGTCCCACCCAACTTAGGGAAGCTTTAGTACATCCCACTGTCTGGACTGATCCGGGTACGTACAGGGAAAGGAAAATTGGTTCTTACCTGCTAATTTTTGTTCCTGTAGTACTACGGATCAGTCCAGATGCCCGCCCTTCTTGCATTCTGACTTTTCTTGGAAACGACCACTCGAAGTTTCTTTCATTTACAGATTTTAGGAGTATCTCCTAAGCATATCAGAGCAACGCATATCTGAGCTATAAGGCACCGGAAGTATCTGACCATTATATGTAAATGCGCATTTTTGCATTGTTTCAAATTTCCAGTTCCAATTTGGAGGTTACAGGTTTTACTTGCTTGATCTTTCTCTGCTTAAGATTATAGTTTACAATTTTTTCCTGCTTTGATAACGATTATACTGAAGGTCACAGGGGAAGCACTGTCCTGATATAGGATACCTTTTGAGTTTTTCTCTGTCTCCATCTGCTGGAAAGGAGGCTCAACCCCACAGTCTGGACTGATCCGTGGTACTACAGTAAGAACCAATTTTCCTATCCTGCGACAGTGTCCTCAGGGAGCAGGGCGCAAAAGGGGCAGAAGAAGCTGAAGGGAGCTGGCAGGCAGGCAAGTATAGGTTAAGTTGAGGAGAGGGGAGGGGAGGGGAGTGGAGGAACAAGGAGCATGGTTGGGAGGGGGAACCCAGACTGGTCAAGCGGGAGGTATGTAGGAGTGGACTACAGGCAGGAGCTCCCTCTTTCCTCCTTGGCTCAGCGGGTTGTTCCAGCAGCCCACCCAACTTCCCCCACCCCCCCCCCCCTCATTTCTTCACCTTTCTTGGGCAGGAGTAGGGATTATTTAAGTGCTGTCACAGCATTGGGCATGGTGACCAGCTGTTACGATTCAATGAATCGGTGAACCCTTGGGCTGCAATGACAAGGTAAAAAGTCTTACCATGGTTCCTTGTCGGCGGGAGATGAACCTCAGGGCCGGCAGCCGGAGTTATCAGCAGGGCAGTGGTATAGACAGTCCGGCCCCCGCCGATTGCAACACCAGCAAGTTAACAAGGCCTCCCAAGCCTCCCATTCACTCAGTCTTGGTCAAGGGCAGTTGCCAGCGGGGGAGGTCCCAAAGGGGGGGCAAGGATGTCACAGGACCAGCAGCCCACTAGTAGACGATCTGGAACCCTGGCGCTTCGATGGTGGCAGAGGAGAAGAAAAAGGGCAGGGCACAAGCAGCGCTCAGCTGAGGTCCAGGGACTTCTACGGTCAGGACTTCGCCTTGCCAGTGACCCCGTCAACGTGATTGGCTTCTACTGCTCAGTTTTATAGCTTGTCAACGGCTTGTTGGCTTATTGGGTTGTGTGCTGGTCACCTGGGGAGAAAAGTTGATGATACTTTGCTTAGGTAGGCTGTTTATGTATTAGTTTTATTGTAATTGCTTTGTTAACTGTTAATGTGATGCACTAATGCTGCATTACATAATCTGTCCATAAACTGTTTGAATTCTCTCTTCTGTGTGGTTTTTACAAGGTTGGGGGGGGGGAGGTTGGGGGTTTGTGGTGGGGTGGGGTAGACTGGTGGAGTGATGGGGAAGCGAGGTCACAGGCTTAACCCCTGTCCATATTGTGTGTGTTATCTGATTTCGTGCATTCTTTTATTTACGCTGTGTCACAGGTTACTGCCTAAGTCTGCAGGACCTTCTGACGGTTTCTGGGAAGCACTGTTCAAGCCAGCCACATGCAGTAAAAACAACGTCATTCCAGACATCAGTGTTCACTCCACACTTGTAACTTTCAGCTCCTTTCCTGAGACATCAGGAACACCCCAGAAAGCTATATGGAAATTAGCTGTAGGCTAGCCCTATAACCTATTTCCCAACTGTACCTTTTGCAGATTCAAATCCCTAACCAAAAGGCTGCAGGCCTCTGCTTCCATGTCTGGGTGAACTTTTGTTCCTGGCTTTGCACCTGGTTCTGCATCTCCATGTCCCTCAACTCTTTAAAACCACACTGACAAAAGCTAGCAGCTGCATTATTTCCCTCTGCTATTGCCTCTAACACATCTTGCAAATCTGAGTGAACTATATCCAGGCCTATATCCAACAGGTGTACACCATCTGTCCAGAAAAGATCTGGGCAGTGTTCATCAATCATCTCGTGTATTTATTTATTTATTTATTTCGTGATTTTTTTATATACCGCAGCACGTTAATAACATCACCTCGGTTTACAATAAATAATAAATCAGCAACAAGCTTTACAGTCAACAAGAATTCAGGTGTACATAAAATATATCAATTAAGAATAAATTAAGAACAAATTAAGGACAATTAACAAATAAACTAATGATAAACATATTCCATAGTTAATGGCGAGTCTAATATCTGGGCGGAAAGAGCCCGATCAAGAAAATTTAGCAGCGGGGAATAAATAAATTGGCGTGTGGCATTGGATCAGAGAAACATAATCAATAAATGGCATTTAAGGAAAAGAGATGGTCATTGAGTGTAAGCTTGTTCGAAAAGCCAGGTTTTGAGGTTCTGCTTGAATTTCTTATGGCAGGGTTCTAGACGCAGGTCTGTGGGCATTTTGTTCCAGAGGTTTGTTCCCGCAATCGTGAAGGAGCGGTCTCTTGTAGTAATGTGTCTGGTGTTTTTAAGGGAAGAAGAAACGAGTTTGGCTTGGTGCATTTTTCTTATTGGTCTCTTTGATGTGCGGAAGATAAAATGATCGGAGAACCACTGCATGTCTTGGTTATAAATCGACTTATGAATGAGGGAGAGAACTTTGAATAAAATCCTAGATGCTACAGGCAGCCAGTGAAGGAACATGAGCACTGGTGTGATGTGTTCATGGTGGTGAGTATTAGTAAGTAAGCGTGCTGCAGCATTTTGTAGCATCTGTAATGGTTGTATGGTATTTTTAGGGAGACCTAGTAGTATGGCATTGCAGTAATCCAATTTTGACAATATTGTAGCTTGTAGCACTGTCCGGAAGTCATGTGGATGTAGAAGCGGTTTGATTCTTTTTAGAATATGTAGCTTGAAAAATCCGTTTTTGATTGTAGCCGTGATGAATTTCTTTAATGAGAAATGATTGTCGATGATAACGCCAAGGTTGCGGACTTGCTGTAAGTTGAGCGAGTCCGAAGGTGAATGTAGATTAGGGTTACAGGAGATGTTATTGTGTGATGTGATGATGAGGAGCTCTGTCTTGGTTGTGTTTATTGCTAGGAAGTTTTCAGTAAGCAGTTTTTTTTATTTCCACCAGAGCAGAATCCCAGATTTTTAGAGCATTAGATAGGGAATCGTTGATGGGGATGAGGATCTGTACATCATCTGCGTATATGAAATGTGGGAGATCCAGTTTCACCAGAAGTTGACAGAGGGGAAATAAGTATATGTTGAACAGTGTAGATGAAAGAGAGGATCCTTGTGGAACACCTTGTGCTAGTTTTCTGGGTTTCGAAACATGGCAGTCTATTTTAACACTGTATGTCCTGTCCATCAGAAAAGATTGGAGCCAGCATAGGGCAGTGCCTGTAATGCCAATTTGTGATAGGCGGGAAAGGAGGGTATTGTGGTCGACAGTGTCAAATGCAGAAGAAATATCAAGAAGAGCCAGTAAGTAAGAATGACCAGTATCGAGGGTTTTTAGTATTGACTCTGAGAGAGATACTAGAAGGGTTTCTGTACTATGGTTCTTTCGGAAGCCATATTGTGATGGGAAGCGTAATAGATTTTCGTCTAGAAAGTCTGTGAGTTGCTTGTTGATGACTTTCTCCATGGACAAGAAAGGGAGATTTGATACTGGACGATAGTTGGCAGGTTCTGAGGGATCCAGGTCAGATATTTTGAGTGTGGGCTTTATAATTGCGTGCTTGAGTTCCGTTGGAAAAATACCAGACAATATAGATTTGTTGATAATGTTAGTAATGGGAGAGGCAATCCTTGTAGGAATGTAGTATTTTTGTTGGCATGATATCAATCGGGTGCATGGCTGGTTTGATTTTCTTGAGGATCACTTCAATTTCTGATGCTGTTGTTGTTTCAAAGTTTGAGAGTGTGGCTGAGGTGATTATGGTGTTAGTGGTCGTAAGGGAAACTGATGGAGAGGGATTAGTAATGCGAGCCATGATATTAGCAACCTTGTCGTGGAAGTAGGTAGCTAGCTTCTCACATTTGTTGTCATCCTCGTTGTCTGGGTTGATGTTAATAGGTGGGGTAATTATGCTAGCGACATATTGGAAGAGGGCACGCGGGTTGAACTGGTATTGATGTATTCTTGCTGTGTAATAGTTTTTCTTGGCATCATCTGTAGATTTACGATACTGGTGGAGTAGAGATTTGTATTTTAGTAGTTGTACTGGATCTTGGTTTCTACGCCATTTCTTCTCCAGTTTGCGGAGTTCAAGTTTCATTGTTCTAAGGTCTGAGGTGTACCAGGGTTTTTTATCTTTCTTCTCAGAACAGATCTCTTTCGTTAGAAGAGGGCAGAGTCAATTTGCAATGTTGCTGGTAAGTAGATGCCAGGAGGCACAGGCGGAGTTGGCATCAGAGAGGTCTAATTTATGGAGATCCTCTGTAAGCGCATCAATGATGTCTTCAGTTTTGCATTTTTTTATGAAATTGATGGTTCTTTTCTTAGGGAGGGGGGTTGTGGGGGTAGCAGTTGAATGTGCAGCTTGTGTCGACTCGGTAGTGGTCTGACCAAGGTATAGGGGTACACTGGAGGTGGTCAGTGCGTAAGAGAGAGTTCGTGAAAATAATATCCAGGGTGTGTCCTGCCTTGTGTGTGGGGCCCGAGACCATTTGTTTAAATCCAAGAGCATTTAAAGTGTGGCTTCACATGCTGGAGTAAGTGGGGAGCGGTCAAAGTGTAGGTTTAGGTCTCCTAGAATGATAGCAGGTATGTTGATGTCAATGTATTTGGTAATATATTCAGTAAGAGGTGAAGGATTATTTTCCAATATGCCGGTGAAGGATTATTTTCCAATATGTATAGCATTAAAACCTTGTAAGACCAGCATGAATCTGTCCATCCACTTTTTGATCTTCCTACAAGTCTTTTTAATGGCTTGATGGTAACTTGCCCCTCTCCAAATCCTTCTTGGAGTGATGTGGGACCACACCAGAAAAGTTTTCGGGAATAAATCTGCTATGGCAGTATAATCACACTGTATCTTTTGTATAATCTCAAAGCTGCATGTCCTGGTTAGATCATTGCCCCTTAGATATAGGATTATTACATGTGGGCATACCTGTGTTTGTCACAATTGAATTATCATGGGCATGAGTTGATCACACATCATCCCAGGTCAATCTTTTCATAATATTACCATTCTGTGCCCTGCCATACCCAAATGTTTGAGCGCCATCTACCAACAGCCATTATGGCCTCCTTTTTTAAACCTAATGAAGCAGCCATAATAGCCGCATCTGTTCTGAATGAGTGGGAAGTGTAACCCACCATATCCAAGCCTGACGCAGAAAGCGCAAGATACAGCACACACGAGTAAACTGATAACGTGTAAGAGGACGCTTGACTGCATGTAGAAGGAACGGGCCCTTTATTTTCAGTCGTAGGAACAGGTATCACTTCAGGTTATTGACTGAGCAAGCACAATCCCCCGGCAGCTTTCGAAATTTGATTGTGGCTCCTGTCACGGACTCGTCAGTCTTGGATATTTTGATGGTTAAGGTCAAGCTGTCACATGTCAGGAATGTTTCTTCAACCTTGAGGCCTTCGGCAATCCTTTTTTTTAGCAGTCGATGCTAGGAGCTTGCTAACTTTCAAGGCTGTGAAGAAGGCCAAGGTGAAAGTACAACTGAATAGGCAAGTCTCAAATTAATCATAACAGACCAGTTTCAGCACATGGATTAGCTGCTGTAAATTTTGTGTGTGTTGGGTCACCTTCTGTCGTGTATCTTCCCAGTGCTACAAGCCCATCTTTTCATTATTTTCTTTATGGCAAATAATTCAACCAGATTATTTTGTTCCAATGCCTTACAGAATAACGCTGTCACGAATGGGCTCCGGTCAGGAGTCGAGAACACCAGTAACAGGGGTGTCTCCGGGTGGAGAGAGGCAGGGTTGCAGAAGAGTCCAGATGCTGGCTGGTGCAGGCAGGAATGAATGAACCCTATGGGCAAGTGGGAAGGTGGAATAGGCAAATGGAGTTTCACACTGACTGGGGATACCTAATATCAGATGCATGTAGGTAAGGGTGAACTTGAGTACTGGTACTGCATGGAAGTATGTGTGAATGTGAATGCAGGTACAGGTGTACAGGAAACTGGAACTGGGTGCTGGTAAGGATGAATTCAGGAAGCGTACAGGTAAGAGTGATAATGGCTGGAGGTATAAGTGACTGAGATGAGAAAACAAGACTGACAGAGAACGGTACAGACAAACCAGGACAGCACTGACAATGAACATGAGACACATAGGCCCGAAGGCAGCAGAGCGGGGCAGAGGGCCTGTAGGCCACACACACACAGTAGGCAGAGGGCCCGTAGGCCACAGACACACTGTAGGCAGAGGGCCCGTAGGCCACACACACACTGTAGGCAGAGGGCCCGTAGGCCACACACACACAGAAGGCAGAGGGCCCGTAGGCCACACACACACAGAAGGCAGTGGCCCCGTAGGCCCCACACACACACACAGAAGGCAGAGGCCCCGTAGGCCACACACACACACAGAAGGCAGAGGCCCCGTAGGCCACACACACACAGAAGGCAGAGGGCCCGTAGGCCACACACACCCAGAAGGCAGAGGCCCCGTAGGCCACACACACCCAGAAGGCAGAGGCCCCGTAGGCCACACACACACACAGAAGGCAGAGGGCCCGTAGGCCACACACACACGGTGCAAGGCGAGTCAGGTCAGAAGGCCCTTAGGCCAAACACAGCAAGCAAGGCAATACAGAACAGGACAGAAGGCCCTTAGGCCAAACACCGCAAGCAAGGCAATACAGAACAGGACAGAAGGCCCGTAGGCCAAACACCGCAAGCAAGGCAATACAGAACAGGACAGAAGGCCCGAAGACCAAGCACGGGAGGCTAGAGCAGGGAGCCCAGGCGAGCTCGATGCTGAAGCGCCGATGGTACTGCTAGACAGGGTTATAAAGACAAGACTGGTGTATAGAGTAGACAGGAAGGAAGGAGTGGGCCAGCCAGAAGGACATGCTCGTGGAGGACCTCTGGTGGTGAGGTGGCTACATAGCAGGCATAGCCGTAACTAACGCAATATCTGCCAACTGGGTGGCCATAATGGATCTGGCTGTGCCTTCATTCATTTGATGTAAAACAAAACTTGCCAGCATATATCTGCTGATTGGCCATGACAATGGGGATCCATCCTTGTCTAGGACTCATTTGAAGTCTTCTATTGCATTTACATAGCTCTTCTTCATATTATGCGATAGGGACTCCAAAATTAATTGCCAAATCTCGGCGGGCCAAGTCTCCACACCTCAACCGGGCCTCTTCCGTCTGCATATGGGGCGAGTGACCTGAAGGTTGCCCACTTGAGGCAGGAAAGAGAGTCAGTGATACGTTTTTCTATTGCTGGCATAACGTAGTCTCTAAGGCATTATTGCACTAAGTCCCTTAGCAGTGCTTACCCCCCTTATTTTCTAGCTGATGGATTCGACCACCACTGCATTGTCAGACAAAAAAAACTATGATTGCATTTCACAGTTGCATGCCCTCAATTTGCAAGGCCAATAATATAAGGAATAACTCTAGGAATGTTATGTCCCTAGTGGCTCCCATCTCTATGCCACTGATTGGGCCATTCTTCCGCATGCCAAGACCTCTAAAGTAGATACCAAAACAAACCCCTCCCGATGCATCTGTGTATAACTCAAGTTCACTGTTGAATCTGGGCAGTTCAGGCTATATCAATATTCCATTGAATGTCCATAGAAATTCAAGCCATAGTCTGAGGTCTTGTCTTACGTTCTCTTTGAATCATATGCAGTGGTGTTTCCTGGTGATTCTAGATGTTGCCATCCCCAGCTTCCTGGTGAATATCCTGCTCATTGGTATGACTTTGCACATGAAATTGAGGAGACCAATAAGTGACTGAAACTGACACAATGTGGCCATCTTTCTTCCCACCATGTCATCTATCAGAACCTCTGTCTTGGATATTTTTTCTTGTGGTAGTCTTGATTCTCATGCTTTCACGTTCACTTCTATTCTCAAGAAAACAATCTTTTATGTTGGACCTTCTGTTTTGTCAAGAACCAGGAATATCTCGAAATCAGTTGTCAGCTTGTGGAAAGTTGTCAGCAATGCCTCACTGTTCCTGGTATCCTTCCTGATGAAGAGAAAATCATCGAGGTAGTGGACTATTTTGGTGTCTCTAACTGTCCTCCCAACTACCCAGTAGACAAAGAAGCTGCAGTTTTCGAAGAATGCACAAGAAATTGCACATCCCATCGGAATGCATCTGTCAAAATAATAGCCCTCATTGAACCTAAAGCCCAGTAAGTAGAAGGAGTTTGGGGATACTGGTAGCAAGCAGAAGGCAAACTCGATGTCTGCTTTTGCTAAATGGGTATGATTGTCAAGCATCCTCAACTGTTCTATGACGCAACCTAAAGATGCGTATTTAAGCATATACAAGTGAAGTTCGATCATACCATTGACCAATTTGCCTGCTAGATATGATAAATTGTGAATTAACCTAAATTTTCCTCGTTCCTTTTTTGGAATGATACCTAAGGGAGCTATTACCATGTTAGTAAAAGGCAGATCTTGAAAGGGTCCGCATACCCTGCCAAGGGCTACCGCTTGATAGATTTTCTTTGAAGCAATTTCTTCATAGAACTTCAGAGATAGTGAGTTTTGTGGAAGAGTTCGCATTGAAAGGGGTTTCAGGAGCAAAGAATGGTGTAGCCCTGAGTGAAACCTATTGTTATCTCAGAGGCCTCTTTTCTATGTGGGTATAACTCCTGCCAGGGAATCATGGCTTTAACATTGACTGGGGAGGGGACAAGGCACCTCGTTATCTTGCAGTGGAGTGTTGATTGTTGTCATCAGTCTCTAACAGTCCTGCATTGTATAACTGGGTGTTCTGCTCCACAGTTGGAGCAAGCATGTCTAAAATGGCAGGGCAACAATGTTCTGAGACCTCCGTTATAGTGTCTGCACGTGTCACTCCTCCCTGTGGGTCCTCCACTGTATCTATCTTTTGAATATACTCCACTGCCCCCATGACTATTGGCATTGCAATCTGAGCTAAATGGCCTATGCATCGTCATTTCGCCAAGCCATAAATTGACCACTCTATAGCGCTAGGTGATTGAATTGTCTTTGGCCATACTTCAACAAAACTTAATGTCATAGTTCAACAGGCCCAGCCACCATAATGCTTATGTGCCCGAATTATGGTGTCCAAATAGTGAATTAAGTATGTCGATAGGTCTGGTTCGTGCTCCACCACCACACCCATAAAAATGCGGAGCGCTGATACCCAATTGTTTATGGTTTTTGGCACCTTAGGCCTTCTGTCTTTCTTTTCACCATAATGGTAATTTTCTATGCATTCATACAAGCCTTCATCCTGATCTGGTATTAATAGTGCGAAAGTATCAATAAATTCTCTTTTTCATATTTTAATTTTTAGTTTTTTCAAAACTCCGCGAGACAGGTTGCTAACCCCACAGTGTCCATCCACAAGCTGGGCACTACTTGCAAAGCTCACTGAAGCTCTTAGAGGGGCTGATTCTGAATGCTCATGACTGACAATTGTGTTCTGTGGACTATGGCCCCAAATTGAAGCCACTAAAGATCCCTTGTTAGCTGCCCTCTTTCTTTTGAATGTTTTAATGCATTCTGCATTATAGTGGCTAAAGCTGTCTCTTCATCACTGTCACTGGCATAAGAAACAGACTCCAAAGAGATGGGTGGCAGTGGAGCTTCAGCTTGTGCACTTACCCAGCTCCATTTGGATGCTTATCATGTTATCAGTTCTGGCCACTGTAGATCTGGCCCCTGCGCTCTGGTGTTCTTCCACCCCTACTTGTTGAGTCTTTGCTGTTGCTTGTCATGCACTGACTGAACTATTCTGTGCTGTGCTCTTGAGCTTGTCTACACAGTTCAAGTATCAGTTCTTCTAAGTCTTGCTGGTTGTTCTATGTGCTGGTTGCCTTTAGATGCACCTTAGCACCTTACTCTACAGTTCTTGGCTTAGCAGTACATCTCACTGTGTTCTTGGTCTTTTGTTTAGATGATTTCTTAATAGGGATGTGAATTGGGCTTCGGACGATTGAAAATATCGTCGATATTTTCAAAATCGTCAGAAATCGGGGGCTCCCCTGAAACGATAGGAAACCCCCCACGATATTGATTGTGGGGGTTCTCTTATCATTTTGGGGGAGGGCAGGAAAAACAGCACACAAAAATAACCTCTAAACTCACCCCGACCCTTTAAAACTAATCCCTTTGCTTCCCCCACCCTCCTGACCCCCCAAAAAATATTTTACAGGTACCTGGTGGTCCAGTGGGGGTCCCGGGAGCGATCTCCCACTCTCGGGCCGTCGGCTGCCACTAATAAAAATGGCGCCGATGGCCTTTGCCCTTACCATGTGACAGGGTATCCGTGACATTGGCCGGCCCCTGTCACATGGAGGGAGCACTGGATGGCCGGCGCCATCTTTAAAAATGGCGCCGGCCATCCAGTGCTCCTACCATGTGACAGGGGCCAGCCAATGGCATGGATACCCTGTCACATGATAAGGGCAAAGGGCCATCGGCGCCATTTTGATTAGTGGCAGCTGACGGCCCGGGAGCGGGAGATCACTCCCGGGACCCCCACTGGACCACCAGGTACCTGTAAAATGTTTCTGGGGGGGTCGGGAGGGTGGGGGAAGCAAAGAGATTAGTTTTAAAGGGTCAGGGTGGGTTTTTTGTTTATCGGCTCGGGCGCAGCCGATAAACAAAACCGCGATCGGGCCCGATGAAAAAAACCCCACATGTGAATCGGAAACGGAATCCAAACCGATTCCGGTTCCGATTCACATCTCTATTTCTTAAGGCCTGTCTTGTCCATCGTTTTGGGTTTTCCCCTTTTGGGTATTCTTGGGAGCCATTCTGTTGCTCAGGAACTGCAAAAGAATGCTACAGGCATGAACAGTGAGTCCATAGCTAGGTGAATTTATTTATTTTTTGGGTTAAATAACAACACATGATTATGGTGCAAGGAAGAGGGATTCAGTTTTGTAAGGAACTAGGGAACCTTTTGGGGAAGGGGGAGTTTTTTCTGAAGGGATGGGCTCCACCTTAACCAGGGTGGAACCAGGCTGCTGGCGCTAACCTTTAAAAAGGAGATTGAGCAGCTTTTAAACTAGAACAAAGGGGAAGGCTGAGAGTCGCGCGCGCAACGGGGTGCACAATTGTGCACCTTGCACGTGCCGAGCCGCGCTCCCTTGCCCCATTCCCTCCCCCACCCCACCTTCCCTTCCCCTACCTCCCCCGCGCTTTCCTCCCTACCTTTTCCTTTCCTTTTTTTATTTCACAATTTGCTTCAGCACTGGGGCTGAAGTAAGTTGCGCGTGCCGGCTGACCGGCAAATATGGCCGCTGTGCCAGGAGACTGACCCCCGGCCCCGCCCCTTTTTGCATGCCCCGGGACTTACACGCGTCATGCGGTTTTACGCACGTTGCCGGGCCTTTTTAAAATGGGCCCGGTGCAAGTAAACCCTCAGTATTTATGCACGTAACCCTTTTAAATCCGGCATTTAGAGTATATGGCAGTGAATGGTGGCATAGACTTAACTGGCATCTCAGAGACATGGTGGAAAGAGGATAACCAATGGGATAGTGCAATGACAGAGAGGAGCATCTTGGTGGCGGGGTGGTGCTTTATGTACGGGTTGGTATAGAGTCCAACAGGATAAAGATCCTGCTTGAGACTAAAAGTACAATTGAATCTTTATGGGTAGAAATCCCTTATGTGCTGGGGAAGAGAATAGTGATAGGAATATACTACTATCCACCTGGCCAAAATGGTGAGATGGACAGTGAAATGCTAAGAGAAATTAGGGAAGCTAACCAAACTGGTAGTGCAGTAATAATAGGAGATTTCAATTACCCCAATATTGACTGGGTAAGTGAAACATCAGGACATGCTAGAGAGATAAAGTTCCTAGATGGAATAAAAGACAGTTTTATAAGGAGCAATTGGTTCAGGAACTGACAAGAGAGAGAACCATTTTAGATCTAATTCTCAGTGGAGCACAGGATTTGGTGAGAGAGGTAATGGTGGTGGGGCTGCTTGGCAATAGTGATCATAATATGACCAAATTTAAATTAATGGCTGGAAGGGGGACAGTATGTAAAACCATGGCTTTAGCGCTAAACTTTCAAAAGAGAAACTTTGATAAAATGAGAAAAATAGTTAGAAAAAACTGAAAGGTACAGCTACAAAGGGAAAAAAGGGTGCAACAGGTGTGGACATTGTTAAAAAATACCATCCTAGAAACACAGACCAGATGTATTCTATGCATTAGGAAAGGTGGAAGGAAGGCAAAACGATTACCGGCATGGTTAAAAGGTGAGGTGAAAGAGGCTTTTTTTCCAAAAGATCTTTATTCAAAATTTGGAAGAAGGATCCATTAGAAGAAAATAGGATAGAACATAAGCAATGGCAAGTTAAATGTAAGACATTTATAAGACAAGCTAAGAGAAAATTTGAAAAGAATTTGGCCATAGAGGCAAAAACTCACAATAAAACCTTTTTTAGAATCCAAGATGGCACCTTAGCAAGGCGAAAACAGGCGTCTCTCTTTTCCGCACTGCTTTTTCTCTGTGCAGTGCCACACTTGGCCCGTAAGCAAAGGGCAAGGGAACGTTTGGCCCCAGAAACTCTCTTTTCACTTTCACCGAAAAGTGACCTCCCAGCGTGACTGATCCCAGCTACCTCCCAGCGTGACTGATCCCCGACGAACGCCCACGTTCGTCGGGGATCAGTCACGCTGGGAGGTAGCTTGCTGGTCATTGTTCAGGGGGAAAATGAGTCCAAACCCGCCCTAGAGCTGTTAACAACTCTATCCCTGGAGGAGAGGTCACCACCCTCCAACCCTACTGAGAGCCGCTCCCACATACCGCGACGAGACTCAGATGTGAAGGAGAAGGGCATCCACAGTGAATCTCTACCGGAACCCATGATTCTGGATAGCAACGTCTCAGCCTCAAGACAGAGCTTCGGGGCAGCGGGAGAGGTTTCTGCTGGAGCTGCTTCCCAGCAGGTCATTGAGAGCCCAGCTGATCAACCACCTTTTTTGGTTAACAGAGTTGGTGAGACCTCAATAATTCAGTCTGGAGTTGATTTGGGATGCAGTACATGTTTTGAACTCAAATATTTCAGTACAAGTGAATCTTATTTCAAACACAGTTAAAGATTTATATAATCAGCTTAAAACTGTTGAGAAATATGTTGGTGAACGTAAAGTCTTTTGGGAATCTTTTAAAACCTCTCTTGAGAGTTCTACTGATACTCTGCAAGCGCTAATTAAGGAAAATTAATTACTTCAGCTTAAGTAAGAGAATATTGAGAACCAAATACACATGAAAAACCTGCGATATATTAATTTTCCGAAAGTTCCTTTTACCTCACCCAAAGATATCTGGAGAAGCTATTTATTAGAAATATTAAAAATTCCAGAAGCAGCGCTACCAATAACTTCCAGGATTTATTACATTCCTCAACTAAAGAAGACTCCAATGGAGAATAGCAACATGCAATTTTAATTACCTACTGAGTCACAAAGATGGACATCTCGGCAGTTTTGGAACAATCAGATGAAAATTTGGCTATACCTGCAAGCTTGATTGTTACAGTCCTCCTTGACTCTGATAGGGAATGGATATTCAAAAAATATTTTGCACATCAAATTGAGCTTTTTCTAACCCACAAAGTTCAAATATTTCCTGACCTTTCAAGACAAACCCAGAGGAGAAGATGTCAGTTTTTACTATTGAAACCCAAAGTGCCTGAATTAGGCTCGTTATTTGTGCTAAAAATTTCCTTACAAATGTTTGATTAAGCACCAAGGTGCTTCTTAACTGTTTTTCCACCCGTCTCAATTAATAACTTTTCTTTCTAATAAAGCTGGAGTTCAGTTGAGTTCCTCTCCTTCCTCTGGTTAATGAGCTCCTGATAGCAGTAGCCTGACCTCTCAATTATATACTGACCCACAATCGCTAATACTTCTAATTATAATATGATTTCTTCATGGATAGTGTATATCTTGGATCATTAATTATGGGATTGATAGATATGTGGTACTAGATTCTTGTGATTTTTTTTATTTTTTCTGTTTTATTTCATGTATTGCCTTTCAAGTGGAAATGTTTGATATTATATTGTAAAGTTGCATAAATAAAAAATAAAAATAAAAAAAACTTTAAAATATATCCTAAGCAGAAAGCCTGCAAGGGAGACATTTGGACCGTTGGATGATCAAGGGGTTAAAGGGGCACTTAGAGAAGATAAGGCCATCGTGGAAAGATTAAATGATTTCTTTGCTTCAGTGTTTAATGAAGAGGATATTGGAGAGATATCCATTCTGGAGAAGGTTTTCATGGGTGATGATTCAGATCAACTGAACCAAATAGCCACTGCTATTAATTACATCAGTAGCCACTAGAGATGTGAATCGGAACCGGAATCGGTTCGGATTCCGATTCACATCGTGGGGGGTTTTTCGTCCAGCCCGATCGTGGTTTTGTTTATCGGCTGCGCCCGAGCCGATAAACAAAAAACACACCCCGACCCTTTAAAACTAATTCCTTAGCTTCCCCCACCCTCCCAACCCCCCAAAAAACATTTTACAGGTACCTGGTGGTCCAGTGGGGGTCCCGGGAGTGATCTCCCGCTCTCGGGCCATCGGCTGCCACTAATAAAATATATCAATATCAAAGATACCCAACGAACTAACCCTTGGCATAATGTAGAGATTACTTACCTGATAATCTCCTTTTCCTTAGTTATGCAGATGGACTCAAAACAAGTGGGTATAGTGTGCTCGTGCTAGCAGTTGGAGACGGATCTGACGTCAGCACAGGTACATATACCCCCGCAGGAAGTGCAGCAATTCAGTAATCTTCCTGGCAAAAGCTTTATGGATATATGTGTAACTGACCGATCAATTAAATGAACAGGATTACCCTGACCGATTGATAGTAGCTGGAGACTGCCAGGGTTCTCAACCAGAAGGCGTCGACACCTGGCAGGGTGGATGCCCTATTATAAGAAAAACATGTCTTACCGTGAGTCGGTGAATCCCCATGTATGCCGGCAGCCGGGCGGGATGCTGAGTCCATCTGCATACACTAAGGAAAAGGAGATTATCAGGTAAGTAATCTCTACATTTCCTAGCGTGTAGCAGATGGACTCAAAACAAGTGGGATGTACAAAAGTTACTCCCAAACTGGGTGGGAGGCTGCCCGAGGTCCGTTCAGGATTGCCCTCGCAAATGCTGTGTCCTCCCTGGCCTGGACATCCAGACGGTAGAATATGGAAAAGTTATGGAGGGAGGACCACGTCGCCGCTTTACATATCTCTGCAGGCGACAGCATCCCAGTTTCTGCCCAAGAGGCTGCTTGCGCTCTGGTAGAGTGAGCCTTGACCCGTAGAGGCGGTGGTTTCCCTGCTTCTACGTAGGCTGCCTTGATAACTTCTTTGATCCAGCGGGCGATGGTTGCCCGTGAGGCTGCTTTCCCTAGCTTCTTCCCGCTGTGAAGGACGAACAGGTGGTCCGTCTTTCGTACTGCTTCTGACATTTCCAGGTATCTGGACAGTAGCCTGCCAATGTCGAGATGGCGTAGTATTCGACCTTCTTCCGACTTCTTCAAACCTTCCGTGGTAGGCAAGGATATGGTTTGGTTGAGGTGGAAGTGTGAGACTACTTTGGGTAAGAAGGAAGGAACCGTGCGAAGATGGATAGCCTCTGGAGTGATTCTGAGAAACGGATCACGGCAGGACAGTGCTTGTAGCTCTGAGATGCGGCGTGCTGAGCATACAGCCAGCAGGAACACCATATCTTCAAGGTTAACAAATGGAGGGACAGGCCTCGAAGTGGTCTGAAGGCGGATCCCGCTAGAAATTCCAAAACTAGGTTGAGGTTCCACAGGGGCACTAGCCACTTCAGTGGCAGGCGAATGTGTTTGACTCCTTTCAGGAAACGTGAAACGTCTGGTTGTGTGGCGATGCTGTTGCCGTCACTCCGGGGACCGTAGCAGGATAGCGCTGCCACTTGAACCTTGATGGAATTGAGGGACAGACCCTTCTGAAGTCCATCTTGCAGGAAATCCAAAATGATAGGGATCTTAGCGGCATGTGGATTGGTGCCGTGAGTTTCGCACCAGGCTTCAAATACTCTCCAGATCCTTATATATGTTAGTGATGTGGAGAACTTGCGTGCTCGGAGGAGAGTATCTATTACCGGCCCCGAGTATCCTCTTTTCTTCAGCCTAGCCCTCTCAATGGCCAGACCCATAAGAGAGAATTGAGCTGGATCCTCGTGGAGGATGGGACCTTGCCGCAGCAGGTCCCTGTGTGGAGGCAGGGGTAATGGATTCCCTGCCAGTAGTCTTCTCATGTCTGCGTACCAGGGTCTTCTTGGCCAGTCCGGGGCCATTAGAAGAACTAGGCCTCTGTGCCGCTGAATCTTGTGTATCATGGCGCCCAGCAGGGGCCATGGAGGAAAGGCATATAGCAGGATCCCCTGGGGCCATGGCTGTACCAGGGCATCGATCCCCTGGTATAGAGGATCCCGCCTGCGGCTGAAGAATCTGGGTACTTGAGCATTAGACCTGTCCGCTAGTAGGTCCATGCCCGGAGTCGCCCACTGATCCACAATCATCTGGAAAGCTGTGGGCGACAGCTGCCATTCCCCTGGATTTAGGCTTTCTCTGCTGAGGAAGTCTGCCGTGGTGTTGTCCTTCCCGGCGATGTGGACGGCGGAGATGTCCTGGAGATTTGCTTCCGCCCAAGTCATCAGGGGGGCTATTTCTAGGGATACCTGTTGGCTTCTGGTTCCGCCCTCTCGGTTGATGTATGCCACCGTGGTGGCGTTGTCCGACATCACTCTGACCGCTCTGTTGCGAAGTCTGTGGGCGAATCGCAGGCACGCTAGTCTGACTGCCCGTGCCTCTAGTCGGTTGATGTTCCACCCTGACTCTTCTCTGTTCCACCGCCCTTGGGCAGTGAGTTCTTCGCAATGTGCTCCCCATCCGTTCAGGCTGGCATCTGTAGTGAGCAGGATCCAGGTTGGGGAGGACATTCTTGACCCCCGGCTCATGTGGCCGGGCTGCAACCACCACCGTATCTGATTCCGCACTCTGGCTGGTAGAGGTAGGTGTACGGTGTAGTTCTGTGATTGTGGGCTCCACCGAGATAGGAGGGCGCGTTGTAATGGTCTCATATGAGCCCGCGCCCATGGTATCACCTCCAGAGTGGATGCCATAAGGCCGAGGACCTGTAAGTAATCCCAAGCTGTGGGCCGGGTGGCTCTCAGCAGGGCCTGCAGACGATTCCGGAGCTTTGCTCTCCTCTTGGCGGTCAGACTGACCTTGTCTTCCTGGGTGTTGAATCGGACTCCTAGGTATTCCAGCGACTGAAAAGGCTGTAGGGAACTCTTATTCAAATTTACTACCCATCCTAGGCTTTCCAGAAGGGATATAACTCTGTTGGTTGCCTGGTGGCTCTCCTCTGGTGACTTTGCCCTGATCAGCCAATCGTCCAGGTAGGGATGGACGAGGATTCCTTCCTTCCTGAGGGACGCCGCCACTACTACTATGACCTTGGTAAAGGTCCACGGCGCGGTGGCTAACCCGAAGGGTAAAGCTCGAAACTGGAAGTGTTGCTTCTGGACTTTGAAGCGTAAATAGCGCTGGTGATCCCGATGGATTGGGATATGCAAGTAGGCTTCCGACAGATCTAGGGATGTGAGAAATTCCCCTGGCTGTACTGAATTTTTGACAGACCGCAGAGTTTCCATGCGAAAGCTGGGGACCTGTAGGTGTCGGTTGACTGACTTGAGGTCCTGGACGGGCCTTAAAGTACCCTCCTTCTTGGGCCCTATGAAATAAATGGAATAATACCCAGAATTTATCTCCCCTGCAGGCACTGGGATTATGGCTTTTAGGGACAGGAGCCTCTGCAAGGTAACTTCTAGTGCCGTCCTCTTGAGGGGTGAACAAGGAGATTTCACAAACTTGTCCGGCGGGAGCCGAAGAAAGTCCAGGTAGTACCCTTCTCGGATGATGGCGAGGACCCACTGGTCTGAGGTAATCTCAACCAACCTGCGGTAGAAGAGGTTAGCCTGCCCCCTATGTCTCCTACCCCCGGCTGGGTCGGCTGATAGTCATTGTGGGGTACGGCCGGGACCCGAACCCCACAATGTTGCGCTTAGTCCGAAAGGACTGGTTCCTGGCCTGCGGACGAGGTGCTTGGTAGCGAGTCCTGTAAGGGTTGAAGCGCTGAGAGTTTCTACCTCTGGATGGTCTAGGAAAACGATGCGGCTCCTCCTTGGCCTGTCTTCTGGTAGACGGGGTAATGGAGAGGCGCCCCATTTATTGGCCAGTTTCTCGAGGTCACTGCCGAACAGGAGGGATCCCTTAAAGGGCATTCTCTTGAGACGTGTCTTGGAAGAGGAGTCGGCCGACCAATTACGTAGCCAGAGCTGCCTCCTGGCTGCCACTGCGGATGATACTCCCTTGGCTGCCGTCGGACTAGGTCGGAGGCTGCGTCAGTGAGGAACGAGAGCTGATTCCATCTCTTCTCCCGGGGTGTTATTCCTAGCCTGTGATAAACAGGAACGCGTCACCATGGTGCAGCAGGTCGCAATTTGTAGGGACATGGCTGCCACCTCAAAAGATTGTTTAAGAATGGCGTCCATGCGTCGGTCATGTGTATCCTTGAGGGCCGTCCCCCCTTCCACCGGAATGGTGGTGCGCTTCACAATTGAGCTTACTATGGCGTCTACCTGAGGGTACGCCAGCATTTCCTTAGCTGTCGGGTCTAAGGGGTACATGCCAGCCAAGGCCCGACCCCCTTTGAATGAGGCCTCCAGCGCATTCCATTCCAGATCGATTAGCTGCTGTGCTGCTTGTAGGAGGGGAAAATGGTGAGTCATTTGACGCAGACCCTCTAACAGGGGGTTCATTCTCGGTTCCCCTGGGATGTCATGGCCGGGAAGAGCCAGTTCCGACAGGCATTGAGAGATCAGGCCTGGGAGATCCTCTTTCAGAAAGAAGCGCCTCATGGTCCGATATGGTTCAATCCCCGAGGGAAATTCTCCCTCCTCGGGGGGCTCTTCGTCTTCCTCAGGGCAATCTGAATCCCCATAAGTGGGGGTTCCGGGTGGCGAGTGGCCGTGCCTAGGCCTTGAAGGTCCAGGGGCTGGGTCATCCGGTACGTATGGACCCGTTCGGGGCGCAGCCTGCATTGTGACAAAGGCATGAATCCCCTTGAATAATTCCACCCAGGAAAGCGAAGCCGGATCTGGCCTTAGGGGCACCAGATCTCTCGGGTTCCCTGGCAGATCCCCGCTGCCTGCTAGGTCCGGGGTGTTCCCTGAGGAACTGGCGAGTACGCTGGGCTGCGACCGGTCCTGGCCTGGAACTCCCAGGGCCTCTTCCCAGGGCCTCTTCACATTGGGAGTCTACTTCCTCGTTCTGTGTGGCTCTGAGGTTGCATGCAGAACAAAGGCTTATGCCTGATTCTGGAGGTGCCGGCTCCGCTGACGCATGGGCTCTCTTATGCTCCATCTCATCTGTTAACTCAGCTAGAGTCTGCGCTTTGTAATATGCGCGAAAGATGTGCGCCTACCAATATGCGCTTATCCGCGTTCGCCTGTCCACGTGCGCTTATCAACGTGCGCGTATCAACTGGCGCCTATGAACGTGCGCTTATCAATGTGCGCGTATCAACGTGCGCCTATCAACTGGCGCCTATGAACGTGCGCGTATCAACGTGCGCCTATGAACGTGCGCCTATGAACGTGCGCCTATGAACGTGCGCCTATGAACGTGCGCCTATCAGCGGGCGCCTATGAACGTGCGCCTATGAACGGGCACCTATGAACATGTGCCTATCAGAGGGCGCCGCTTAGCAGCGGGCAACTATCAACGTATGCTTAGCAACGGGCGCCTATGCGCTTATCAACGGGCGCCTATCAACTGGCGCCTATCAACTGGCGCCTATGAACGTGCGCCTATGAATGTGCGCCTATGAACGTGCGCCTATGAACGTGCGCCTATCAGCGGGCGCCTATGAACATGCGCCTATCAACGGGCACCTATGAACATGTGCCTATCAGAGGGCGCCGCTTAGCAGCGGGCACCTATCAACGTATGCTTAGCAACGGGCGCCTATGCGCTTAGCAACGGGCGCCTAACAGCATGCGCTTAGCAACGGGCGCCTAACAGTATGCGCTGAGCAACGGGTACCTACCCGTATGCGCTTAGTGACGGGCACCTAACAGTATGCGCGTAGCAACATGTGCCTATCAACAGCGACATGCGCCTATTGCGCGGTGACGAACCAGGACAGAAGGCGTCGGCGAGCAGACAGGCAAAATGGTGACCCCCTTGGCGGGTTGCCACGTAGGCAGACTCTGCTACTCCTCGGTTCCTCGGAGACCAACAAGTAAAGATGTACGCCTTACCTTGTCTTCGGCGCTTCCCGGCTGCGACCCGGGCGGTCTCCGGCTGCGGGGGAAGAGGGTGATTATCATCACCGCCGCGCTCGAGGAGGCTGCCTCTAGGCCGCGCCCAAACTCATCTCGCTCGGGGGCCAAGTCCACGCCGGGACCGAGGCTGCCTCTATGCCACACCCGAGCCCTTCTCACCCAGGGGCTAGGTCCCTGCCGCGAATCGGCCACCGGACCGAGGCTCTTACCTCCGAGGGACCACGGAAATCACCTTGGGAAACTCAACTGGGGGGAGGGAGGAGTGCGGGGCTCGTCGTCAGGTAGGTTTCTTCTATGAATTTAGTCGTTAGAATTTGGAAAAACGCTCAGTGAGCGTGAGGTAGCTCCAAACTGCTTTGGAGACGGAAATTACTGAATTGCTGCACTTCCTGCGGGGGTATATGTACCCGTGCTGACGTCAGATCCGTCTCCAACTGCTAGCACGAGCACACTATACCCACTTGTTTTGAGTCCATCTGCTACACGCTAGGAAATGAAAAGATACAAGAAGTCAAAAGACAACTAAGGAAAAAAGAAAAAGAATGGAGAAAAAATAAAACTACTGAAAACCTAACAAAATACAGAAAACACTTAGCATATTATAAACAAATAATTCTCAACACGAAAAAACAGTTCTATAGCTTTAAAATAGAAAAACATGCGAACAACCCAAGGACATTATTTTCCATAGTAAGAAACCTCACCAATGACAGTTCCGAATCTCCACAAGACCTTCCAGAAAATAGATGCAACGAGATTGCAATGTTTTTTAGCGATAAAATAAAAAATCTAAAAACAAAAATCCCAAATACAGCAAAACAAGTAATTAAAATGAAGGAAAGAGAAGTTATGCAATGGTCAACCTTCAATGAAGTATCAGAAATGGAAATTGAAACTATGCAAAAAAAACTTAATCCTGCACCCCATGCACTTGACACAATTACAACTGCAGACATAAAAAAAAGTAGCGAACACTGTATCACCAACACTGGCAAAGATCGTTAATCTATCCCTAGAGGAAGGATCCATACCTGACGCACTAAAAGGAGCTATCGTAAAACCTATTTAAAAAAAGAAAAACAGTGACCCACTGAACCTGAGTAACTACAGACCAGTATCAAACCTAGCCTTAATCACAAAGTTAATAGAAAAAACTATACAAAGGCAACTAGCAGAACACCTAGACAACAATAACATCCTTTATCCATCACAACATGGCTTTCGAAAACACTATAGCACAGAGACACTTCTGCTTGCACTTACAGATAACATCATGAGGGGATTTGATAACGGTAAACATTACATTCTAGTGATGCTCGACCTGTCAGCAGCATTTGACACTGTAAATCATGACATACTCTTAAATAGACTAGAAGAAATAGGCTTAAACAACAAAACTATCAAGTGGTTCAGATCATATCTCAATGACAGATATTTTCAGGTACAAATTAAAGACGCTATATCAAAAAAAATAAACCTTCAAACGGGAGTACCCCAAGGATCTGCCCTCTCCGCAACACTCTTCAACATATACTTACTACCACTATGCCACCTGCTAGCTGGTCTGGGAATCACACTCTATATATACGCTGATGATATCCAATTAATTTTACCCATTGACGATACAATTGAGAAAACATTAAACTTAGCCAACATGTATCTAGATATCATCAAACAGCTACTAAACCAAATGGAATTAGTAATTAATATAGAGAAAACAGAATTCTTACATTTAGAGAGAAAAAATACCGAAATCAAACATAGTCCAATCACACTAAAAAACAATCAACAAATAAAACTTGCAGAAAAAGTATGGAATCTAGGAGTAATAATTGACCCCGAACTAAGCTTAAAACAACACATATCTCTAAAAGTAAGAGAAGGATACGCTAAACTCATGGTCCTCAGGAGGCTTAAACCACTTCTGACAACGGCCAACTTTCGATCGGTACTACAAGCATTAATATTTGCGAGCACTGATTATTGTAATGCACTTCTACTAGGTCTTCCATACACCTCACTAAGACCATTGCAGGTTTTGCAAAACTCAGCCGCAAGAGTCTTAACTGGGAAAAGTAAGAGAGACCACATCACCGAAACACTGGCTGAACTACACTGGCTTCCCATCGAACAAAGAATACAATACAAAACACTGTGCACCATACATAAGCTAATACATAACGAACATGCAGACTGGTTAAATACAGCTCTACGTGTACACATCCCTAACAGAAACCTAAGGTCAGCAAACAAAGCACGCCTAACTATTCCATCAGTCAAAACTGCAAGACTAACACAGGTACGAGAGAGAGCACTATCACTGGCAAGACCCATACTATGGAACTCCATGCCCTTAGATTTAAGACTACAAAGAGACAGCAAAACCTTTAGAAAAGGTTTAAAAACCTGGCTCTTTAAACAAGCTTTTCAGAAAGAGAAGGGAGAATAGAAACCAGGGACAGGCAAAGCACGATCAATATAACATCCACACACACTGCTGTATTCACTAAGTGTGTAGTCTTTAAAGGACCAGTCACAATCTTAAAGTTAATTCTGTAATAAAATCCGAGATAGAGACATGGGCATGATTAATTACATTTAACATTATTGATCACTAACTATGTTACCGAACCTTATGGCACCCTTGTAAATGTGCAAATCACAGTATCATTAATTTTATGTGCCTTGATGTAAACCCTTGTGACGGTATCCTCCAAACGACAGTATAGAAAAGATTTAAAATAAATAAATAAATAAATAATAAAAATGGTGCCGATGGCCTTTGCCCTTACCATGTGACAGGGTATCCGTGCCATTGGCTGGCCCCTGTCACATGGAGGGAGCACTGGATGGCCGGCGCCATCTTTCAAAATGGCGCGGGCCATCCAGTGCCCGAGCGGCCTTGGAGGGAACAGGGAAAGCCATCAGGGCTCCCCTAGGGCTCGGCGCACGCTAGTTGCACAAGTGTGCACCCCTTGTGCGTGCCGACCCCGGATTTTATAACATCCGGTAGCGCACACAAATGTACCCCGCACGCGCTGGTTTAAAAATCTGCCCCTCAATGCATAGTTAAGCTCTGGAATTCATTGCCAGAGGATGTGGTTACAGCAGTTAGTGTAAATGAGTTTAAAAAAGGTTTGGATAAGTTCCTAGAGGATAAATCCATAAACTGCTGTTATGGTAATTAATAAGCAATAGTAGCATGTGATCTATCTAATGTTTGGGTACTTGCCAGGTACTTGTGACTTGGATTGGCCACTGTTGGAAACAGGATACTGGGATCGATGGACTCTTGGTCTAACCCAGTATGGCATTTCTTATGTTCTTATGTTCACTATGGGGTAGATTTTCAAAGTTACGCAAGCGCATCCATGTCGCGCGCTACCCGGCACGCACACATGGACTCGCAATTTTATAACATGCGTGCTCAGGCGAGCCCGGGTGTCGGCGCGCGCACGCCGAGCCCGCACCGAGCCATACTGCCTTTATCCATTCCCTTTCCCCCACCCCACCTTCCCTTCCCCTACCTCCTCCGCCCTTTCCCCCCCACCTTTTTTTTTTTCTTTCTTTTATTCCAAAATGTCTTTCTTTTATTCCAATACTTACTTCAGCCCTGGGGCTGAAGTAATTTGCGTGCGCCGGCCAACTGCTTGGCGCATGATCCCTGGCACAGCGGAAAATGGCCCTGTGCCTGGAGCCTTTTACCCTGCCCACACAATGGCCGCTATAGTCGGAGGCCTCTGCCCCCCGCCCCCGCCCTCAGACTGCCCCTTTAGTAAAGCCCCGGGACTTACACGCGCGTCGCCAGGCCTTTTAAAAGAAGGCCCGGCGCACATATGGCTTTTAAAATCCGGCCCTATGTGTGTCCCAGCAAGCTATACTCCATGACCTTACTTACCCTCGAAACGATGGCCATGGTACTTTGGCGAATGTACTGCTGGAGGCTAGCCCAGGTCGCAGCTGTCGAAGCAATCACATCCTCTCTTTTTTTTTTTTTTATTATTAGCATGTCTGTTCGCTTCAGCAGTTAAATGGCTCTTGAATTGGGCCTGGCCACTACCTGGCCATCACTATGGCTCTGCCCTCACCCTCGCCCCCCTCCCCCCCCCCCTTCGAGCGACTCATTTTCTTCCAAGATCCGGTCATGGTTATTGCCCGGCCAGCATTTCTACCCAACCATCATTCCAACCCAGCCCACATGCTTCCATCATGCAACTCTTTAGATTTCAAGATCCGAGCATGGTTATCACATGGCCAGCACACTTCAGTGCCATCTGTCCCACCTCTCACTAAGCGGTGCCACAAGATATCCGGCCAGCTCCGACGAATGTCCCCGAACTCACGTCTTCTCGTCCCAGTAAATCCCAAAGCCATCAGTCCCTCACCATTTTGCAGTGAAAGTGCATTGCTCCCATTGAGTGACTTCTTTTTTTTGTTTGTTTAAAAAAAATTATAGACCCGGTCTCACAATGTAATAGGCAGTGCTCTACACTCGAGATGAACTACATCGGGAAATGCACCCCCACTACCAAAAAAACCTCCGTAGTCTGGATCTGCAACAAGAAGTCGCTCAAAGAAACGTTGGATCTGCCACAAAAGATGGTCGGAAGCAAAAGAGGGTGAGCTAGTCTCAGCCCAGGCAAATAAGGAACCTCGGCCGCCTACTTTCATTTCCTCGCCCACGCCTATCTTCGTCAGCCCACCTATCTACCTCACGCCCATTTTCTACCTTCCTCCTTTGTTTTCTTGCTTACACCATCCTTGCTACCACTATCCCACCCAGCCTCCCTCTTCCCCTTACCCACCCTTAAACGTCCTTCCTGAGCCTGCCTGTGCATCTGTATTGTGCCCCTGCACTCGGCAGCAGCTTGTAGTGCACAGGGTCTTTAAGTCTACCCCCAAATTATAAAATCACCCTCAGAGTAGGGCTTTTACACACAGACCTTAGCCATCATTGTCAAAGCAAACAAATGTGCATAAGTTCACTTTAATGCTTGGGCCCAGTACGTACAAAGATTAATTTGCTCAAAATTACACCTCCTTTTTGGAAGGCGTAACTTGTGTGGATTAACTTATGCACATTCATTTGAAATAGAAAAGTATACATGCAGGTCCCCTCAGGCGTGCCTGTTGCCAAGGTATTTAAAAGTATTCACAAAGAGGTGAATTTTAAGACCTGTGCGCATGTTTTCCGGCTCTTGCACATGCTTGCGGTGATTTTATAACATACACACATGTATGCAGGTATATGTGCAGTTGTTATAAAAGTCATTATACAATACATGCATACATGTGTGCACGGCTTTATATTGACACATGCATATGCGCTCAAATGCCTCCTCGATCACATAAGTGTGGGGGGGGGGGGGGGGGATTTTAGTGCATACGCGCACTGATTCAAGTACCCGTTTCCCCAATTCATTCTCAGTTCGCCCCAGTAAAGGAGAGCACTTCCTAAAGCCCTAAGCTAACTTGCCTCCCTTTCATCCTATTAGCCCTGACCCTTAAAACCCCGCTGACTAGCCAAGTTTTGTTATTTTTTTGCTTACACGCCTTCCATAGCAGAAGTAAAGTTACACAGTAGGGGGCCCCGGTGCACGCAGACTTCATGTTACAGACTCACCCGCCCATCCCCCCTCTTTTTTTTCAACTTTTTGATTTGTGTACACACCAGGTGATACACACTTGCTCGCACAGTTTTTAAAATCTGTGCAACGCAAGCTAGGCAGAGTCACATGCGTATTTCCTAGCTTTGGACTATGTAGCGCTTTTAAAATCTGCTAGAAAATCGGGTTACATGCCCACTTTTATATGCACTGAACCCCAGGCCATTTTATAATAGCCATTTACATCCAAAAAACTGTGTTTTACATGCAAAAATTGTTTTGCAAATCAGGCCCCTTGAAGGTAATTTTCAAAGCCATTTCCATGGGTTAAACAGTACTTTACTGGCGTAAATATACTTTTCTAAAATT
The DNA here is from genome assembly GCF_901001135.1 of Rhinatrema bivittatum. Taxonomy (NCBI): domain Eukaryota; kingdom Metazoa; phylum Chordata; class Amphibia; order Gymnophiona; family Rhinatrematidae; genus Rhinatrema; species Rhinatrema bivittatum. Next base: position 191,566,898 of record NC_042617.1, read on the forward strand.
ACCCTTTCTATAAGCAGGTAAACTTGTAGACGTAGGGCTGCAGTTGACCTTACCTGCAGCTGCAGTTGACCTTACCTGCCGGGACCTCTGGAACTTTTTCCTTCTACCTGCCTTGCGGGACCTGGACGCCGGGGGAGGAGCCGGGTGAGACGCCATAAAATCGGCGTTCCCGCTCCTCCACACTCGCTGCAGTTGACCTTACCTGCCGGGACCTCTGGAACTTTTTCCTTCTATCTGCCTTGCGGGACCTGGACGCCGGAGGAGGAGCCGGGTGAGACGCCATAAAATCGGCGTTCCCGCTCCTCCATACTCGCTGTAGTTGACCTTACCTGCCGGGACCTCTGGAACTTTTTCCTTCTACCTGCCTTGCGGGACCTGGACACTGGGGGAGGAGCCGGGTGAGACACCATAAAATCGGCGTTATCCGGGCGCGCCAAAGCCGTGCGCGCCTAAGGGGCGCGTGTGGCTTTGCCTGGCTTAGCCTGGCGAACCTGGTGCTGGCAAGAAATTCTTTTTAATCATTTTTGCAGCCACGAGAAGTGTTGGAGAGGAACGGTCTTCAATTATCAGTCACAAGACTCCCGGTAAGACTGATACTGACTAAGACTCCCGGTAAGACTGATACTGACTATATAAAATTCCTATTTGTATTGAGTTGAAATTTTGCTATCTCTTTGTAAATGCCACATACAAAGAGAAAAGCAAAGTTGAGAGAACTTTCTTCTACCCCTGTGAGGATGAATCAACCTAGAATCGAGGATTGTTTTGTGAAAACTTCTATAGCTACCCCCGGAGGAGTCGCTGGAGGTCTGGACCAGGAGCAGGGTCCTTCCTCCCAGACACATGAAACATCTTTGACCCCCGGGGCACCAATAACACCAGAGCCACCAGCTGGGATTAGAGTTGGGATACCTCTTGGAGTTGATCCCAAACTCAAAATGGACTCCCTAACACCTTGCGATCAGAGAGAAGCAGTTGTTTCAACTAGCTTCTCGGAGAGCTCACAGCTGGGCTCTAGGGACCAAAGTGGAATTACAGCTGGACAATATAAACCCGGCCAGTCTCCATTGGAGGGAGGAGTTGGTAATATCCAGGAAGGACTTTTAGCTGGGATTTCTGTTATTACTCCTAAAAATTTTACTCTTGGAGAAATAGGAAATATGCTAGTTTCAATGCAGAAATCAATAAATAATATAGCAATTACATTGCAGGAAGTGCTAAATAAGAATGTGGTTCTTCAATCTAAGATTGAAAAAGTAGAAGAATCAGTGAATTCTGTACAACTTAAGGTGGATGAAATGGATAAAATTCAATTAAATTTAATAAAATCTGAAAAATCTCATTTTGAGAGATTAGAGGTACTAGAAAATCAAGTGAAAAGAAATAACTTGAGGATATTGAATTTTCCTAAGACTCACTTAATAATCCCAATAGACTTATTTAAAAGTTACTTGGTGAATATCCTGAAATATACAAAGGAAGCAATACCAGCTATTGCAAGAATATATTATACCTCTCAAAATGAGGAAATGAAAAACCAGGATCAAAACAAGGATAACCAGCTTGAACTAGATTTGTCAGAATTGCTAGAAAAATCTTTTGAAACTAATATAAATACCAGAGCCACCCTCATAATACAATTCTCTTTTCTATCTGAAAGAGATTCCCTGTTGAGACTATATTTTGGACATCAGAACGATAAGTTTTATGGACAGGCTATCAGGATTTTTCCTGATATATCACATACAACAAGAATTAGGAGAAAAGAATTTCCAGTAATGAGAGGTGAGGCCCAGAATAAGGGGATAAAATTCTTATTGAAGTACCCTTGTCAATGTATTATTATAAATCAAGGGAATAAGTATATTTTCACACAGGCAACCCAGTTAAGACAATACTTGGATACCCAGTCCTAAAGTACCACCAATGTGTTGGTTATAAAAAAATATATATATATAGGAGAAAATGATAAAAAAATTCCTTGTTATCAGTGTTTTTATTAATCTGCTTCTTGACCGTTTAAATTCTCCAGCATTCTCTTTACTTAATTTTGCTTTCTTTGGATGGATATGCACAGTTTGATTCATGTTGTCGTTGTAAAAATATTTTCTTGATGTTTCTTTTAAAGAACTGTGAAATGTATCTGACAAGATATGAAAATAATAAACAATAAATTTTAAAAAAAACAAAAACTTTTAGACATAGGCCTTTATGTGCATACGTTTATCCAAAGTGACAAGAAGTATTCTCAGGGGCAGACTGGGAATTTAATTTTCCAGACTTATGCACACATTTTTTCTGTGTAAAACTACCAACAGAAATGAATAGATGTAAATGTGTGTGGATAGTTTTTAATCCAAAAAATATATTATTTTGTTATTTTTTTGCTGAAACTAAAACCTATGCTTAACTCTAGAATTTTCAAATATATAGTAGTAATTCACTTTTTAAAAATAATGGGGTAGATTTTCAAAGGGTTACGTGCGTAAGATATGCACGTAACCCCCGAAAACCTACCCTTGCGCGTGCCAAACCTATTTTGCATAGGCTCGGCGGCACGCACAAGCCCCAGGACGCGTGTATGTCCCAGGGCTTTAAAAAATGGGTGGTCCGGGGGTGAGTCCGGGGGCATGGCAGCGGTTCAGGGGCGGTCCGGGGGCGGGAATGAATCGTCCAGCACAGCGGCCTGTGGCCCAGGGGATGGCGAGCCGGCGTGCGCAAGTTACGCCTGTCAGAGCCAGGCGTAACTCGACGAGATAAGGTAGGGGGGGATTTAGGTAGGGCTGGGGGAGTGGGTTAGATAGGGGAAAGGAGCAAAAGGTGGGGGGGGGAGCAAAAAAAAAGTTCCCTCCAAGGCTGCTCCGATTTCGATTTCGGAGCGGCCTTAGAGGGAACGGGGAAAGCCATTGGGGTTCCCCTTGGGCTCGGCGCGCGCAAGGAGCACAAGTGTGCACCCCCTTGCGCGCGCTGACCCTGGATTTTATAACATGCGTGCAGTAGCGCGTACATGTTTTAAAATCGGGTGTACATTTGTGCGCGCCGGGTAGCGTACACAAATGTACTCCGCGTGCTTAAAATTTAAAATCGGCCCCAATATGACTGTTAATGGCAACAAAAAGGGTATCTTCTCATGTGCTAGAAATTTATAAACCTGCATTCTGTACACTGAGGGGCAGATATTTAAACCTGCGCGCGGGCGTAGATTTGTTCGCGCAACCCGGCGCGAACAAATCTATGCCCGATTTTATAACATGCGCGCACTGGGCAGGCGTAACTTGCGCACACCGTGGTTGCGGGCGTGTCATCCCCTGGCACGGCGGCTGTTCCAGAGGCCTCGGTCCCGCCCTCCGGAATGCCCCCGGGCCAGCGCCCCGCCCACGGCTCCACCCCCGGAACGCCCCTCTTTCGAAGCCCCGGGACATACGCGCGTCCCAGGGCCCGCTTGGGGCAGCTTGTCGGTGGTTACACGCGTACCCTTTGAAAATCTGCCCCTGAAGCATTACTATATTTATTATTTGGAGATGCTTAAATGACTGTTCTGCACTTCAGAGAGTATTTCAACATAGATGACTTTTGCACTGGCTAAGATGAAGTGCTACTTTCAGTAACGAGAATATTTAAAGAACTGAAAAGGATCCTTAGCTGTGAGAAAGAGTAACTAAAGTTGAAGATCAAGTAGGATCTATATATTGCAACAGAAAGGGAATCAATGACCTTAGAGATCGTTATCTGCCATTATTTTTTGTTTTTTTAATATTATTTTTATCCGTTTCCAATGTATATCCAAAGCAGTATGGGGCAGATTTTAAAAGCCCTGTGCGCGTAAATCCAGCTGGATTTACGTGCAGGGTACTTGCGCGCCAGTGCACCTATGTTGCATAGGCCGCCGGCATGCGCAAAGTCCTGGGACGTGCGTAAGTCCTGGGGCTTTGCTTGGGGGCGTCAGGGGGGCATCAGGGGTGTGTCGGGGGCAGCGCAGCATTCGGGGGCGTTAGGGGGTGGGGCTGTGGGCCTGGCGCCAGCCCAGGAGCGTTCCAGGGGCATGGCCAAGGCCTCCGAACCAGCCCCCAGGCCGGGGAATGGCGCACTGGCAGCCGGCCGGCATGCGCAAGTTACGCCTGCCTCGGGCAGGCATAACTTTCTGAATAAAGGTAGGGGGGATTTAGTTAGGGCTGTGGGATGGATTAGGTAGGGGAAGGGAGGGCAAGGTGGGGGGCCGAGAAAAAAGTTCCCTCTGAGGCCGCTCCGATTTCGGAGCGGCCTCAGAGGGAACGGAGGCAGGCTGCTCGGCTCGGCACACGCAGATTGCACAATTGTGCAACCCCTGCGCTTGCCGACCCTGGATTTTATAACATGCGCGCGGCAGCGCACACGTTAGAAAATCGGGCATAGATTTGTTCGCGTCGGGTTGTGAGAACAAATCTATGCCCGCGCATAACCTTAAACATCTACCCCTATGGGGCAGATTTTAAAAGCCCTGTGTGTGTAAATCCAGCCGGATTTACGCACGCAGGGGACTTTAGCGCCAGTGTGCCTATGTTGCATAGGCTGCCGGCGTGCGCAAAGCCCCCAGACGTGTCGGGGCGTTCCGAGGGCAGAGACAATGGCGTGGTGCCGGCCTGGGGGCATTCCGGGGGCATGGCCGAGGCCTCTGAACCAGCCCCCGGGCCGGGGAATGGCACGCCAGCAGCTGGCTGGCAGGCGTAACTTTCTGAACAAAGGTAGGGGGGGATTTAGTTAGGGCTGGGGGGTGGGTTAGGTAGAGGAAGGGAGGGGAAGGTGGGGGGGGCTGGAAAAAAAGTTCCCTCAGAGCAGCCTCGGAGGGAACGGAGGTAGGCTGCTCGGCTCGGTGCGCGCAGGTTGCACAGTTGTGCACCCCCCTGCGCATGCGACGCCTCTGGATTTCATAACATGCGCGCGGCAGCCATTTTGCGCGCGCCGCCATTTTGTGCAAAATGGCACCGGCCGTAGACAACACGATTCGACTGCAGGAGGTCGTTCCGGACCCCCGCTGGACTTTTGGCAAGTCTTGGGGGGGTCAGGAGACCCCCCCAAGCTGGCCAAAAGTCCCTGGGGGTCCAGCGGGGGTCCGGGAGCGATCTCCTGCCGTGAATCGTTTTTCCGTACGGAAAAACCAAAGGTAGCGCCGGCGCCATTTCTACAAGCACCGGAGGTCCGAGAGTAAAGATCAAACCGGGACCCTTCCTCTGGACCCCAGGTAATTTAAGGCATTTTGGGGGGGTTCGGGAGGGTGGGGGATTTATTTTAAAGGGTCGGGGTGGGTTTTAGGGTGTTTTAGTGTGCCGGTTTTCCCGCCCTCCCCCTTCCCCCGATTTACGATTTTTTGACGATAAATCGGGGGAATTGGTATTGTATCGTGGCTCTAACGATTTTTGACGATTTAAAATATATCGGACGATATTTTAAATCGTCAAAAAACGATTCACATCCCTACCAAACAGTAATTTGAATGATGAACAGTTCAACACGTATGAAATGAGAAAGCATCAAGAGTAGCCGCACAGAAAGGAGAGACTATCACTGCTGTGAAAAGTTGTCTGGAAGCTCAGTAATACAAAAGAGCTAATTGGAGCAGAGATAAAAGTTGTAGATTGTGAATGGTGAAAATCAATGCTTCTGCAAAGCTTGAGGCATATTTAGGACAAGCTGCTAGACTGCAGAGAGCCCAATTCCAACTGAAGGAAATTACAGGAAGCAAACTGTCCTAGGCATTCCTAGCAGCAAGGGACCAATGAGAGCAGGCAACAGAAATCAGACAGAGACAAAGCAAAGCAGGAAAGATCCAATAAGGACATCAGAATCATTCAAAAGGAGGTAGATCTCCTCAATGTGTAGAAAATCCAAACTGTGCAATATAAATGAGATGACACAGTGTGGCAGTATAGAAAGGAAACATATATACATATATTTAAATATACTGCAAAAGCACAACACTCTACTAAAGGAAAGGGTAGTGAAGTGTTTTGAATCCAGCTGGATGCAGGATATGAGGCAGCACTGGTTTAGTAAATGGAGTTTGTGCCAGGCAAATTGGGTCACCAGATAATTAGATCAAGGGTATGTGCTGGATATCAGGATGTACTTGGATTTCAGAAAAGCTTTTGATATTGCTCTACATAGGAGGCTCCTAAATAAATTCAACAACCTGACTGCAGGCACCACGATGGTATATTGCATTAGAACTGGTTGAGTGATAGACCAACATATGGTAGTGGCAAATAGAATTAATTCAGAGGAAATAAGGATGATTAGTGGAGTGTCTTTGGAATGTATCTTGAGGAAGAACTTTTCAATATCTTTCTCAGTGATATTGCACAGAATGAAAGAGAAAAGATTTCCTATTTGAAGATAAAACTAAAATCTTCAACACACCTGAGGGAGCAAACAGAGTGAAAAGTGATCTAAGAAAGTTAAGGAGTGGTCATGTCAGGGAAGATAATATTAAATGTAAAAGAAGTACAATTGGGCAGAAATCCAAGGAATCAGGGTGGACCATACAGTTAGAGATATTGATATACACCAATCAATAGAGACCTTTGAGTGAACATGACTGATCTCAATATTTTGAAATAGTGTGAAAAGATAGTGGCCAGGAGGATGCTATGGTGCATTTGGAGAAGCATAGTCAGGAGAAAAGAAAAGTGGTGATAATGCCACTGGTGATACCTTGCCTGGAATATTGGGCTGGATTTTAATAGCTACGTGCGGGTGTAGATTTGTGCGCGCAACCTGGCACGCACAAATCTACGCCCGATTTTATAACATGCGCGAGCAGCCACACGCATGTTATAAAATCCGGGGTCGGTGTGCTTGCGACCTCGGAGGAACTTTCCTTCCGCTCCCCCCACCTTCCCCTCCCTTTTCCTATCTAACCCGCTCCGCAGCCCTACCTAAATCCATTTTTAAAGATGGCGCCGGCCATCCAGTGCTCCTACCATGTGACAGGGGCTGGCCAATGGCACGGATACCCTGTCACATGGTAAGGGCAAAGGGCCATCGGTGCCATTTTTATTAGCGCAGCCGACGGCCCGAGAGCGGGAGATCGCTCCCCGCGCCCCCACTGGACCACCAGGTAATTTTAAAACATTTTTGGGGGGGGGTCGGGAGGGTGGGGGAGGCTAAGGGGTCAGTTTTAAAGGGTCAGGGTGGGTTTTTTGTTTATCGGATCGGGCGCAGCCGATAAAAAAACAATCAGGCCGGACGATAAAAATTATAAGATTTGAATCAGAACCGGAACCAAACCGATTCTGGTTCCGATTCACATCTCTAGTAGTCAGTCCATGGGTAGTCAGCCAAAGCAGAGGTCAGGTTCCTGGAGACAGACAGACGTGGTCGAGTTCATGCAGAGGTCAGTTCCAGGCAGCGTGCAGACGTGGTCGGTTATCAGGCAGAGGTCAGTTCAGGCAGCATACAGACGTGGTCGTAGAACAGGCAGAAGGTCAGGGGCAGGCAGCGATCAACATAGTCAAGAACAAGCCGAGGTCAGTACCAAGAAGACAGTCTGAGAGATACTACCTGGGGAGACGAGGAGACAGGACGCTGGAACAGAACGACGCTGGAACAGGACTGGAACGAGACTGGAACAGACTGGAATAAGGCTGGACACAAATTGGAATGCATAGGCAAACTAGAAATCACGATGTGATCGACTCAATTGCCAAAGCAAGGAAGTGAGGGTAGGAGATTCCTGTTATACTGTGCTCAATCAGGACGTGCTGCGGAGCTGGGATCCGCCCCTGACCCTTTAAGGTGCCAGGCCTATGCCACGGAGGACGCCGAACCCCACCAAGAGGCATGGCTGGAGGAAGAAGGACCGGTGACCGCTGCCGTGGGACGCCGAGGCCTGGCTGTGCTTGCCATCGCTGCAGGAGAGGACGATCTGGGACCCCTGGAGGAGCTGGAGAGGTGAGCAGGCCTGGGTGCAGGCCGAACGTGGACGGGACGCGCAACAACCGGCTCAGGAGCAACATCATAAAAAAGTCTTAATGGATAGGGTAGTGGATGCATGGAATGTCCTTCCAGAGGAGGTGGTAGAGACAAAAAACTAACAGATTTCAAGAAAGCATGGGATAAGCACAAATAATCCCCTGGTGCCAAAAATTTAGGGGAGGGGAAAGCCAGAGATCAAATGAGGCTGATGGTATTGCATTAGAAAGAAAATTGGGCAGACTAAATGGACCTTATTGCCTTTAACACCATCATATCTATTTTTCTATAGTTGTATCACTCTTAAAACAAACAACATAGTTTGACTTTCCTTAACCAAAAGATCACAAATATAAAGATCCAAGTATTTAAATAACACAACATTAAAAAAATAAAAATTATTATTATATAGGCATGCAATTAAGAGAGAAAAAGATCAGATATCTAAAACAATATTCCCCACTAAAAGAAAAAGAGGCCCTTTACATGTTTTTCAAGCCTTTATCAAGGAAAAAGATGAATTAATAAATGCTGTCTCTTCATATCACTGATGCCTACCAAGCAAAAAAGGCATCAGTTTTTGGGGATAAAAAAAATAATAAAACTGATCCTAATATACTTAACTGGGTTGCCTTAAGAACAGGGGGTGCTCAAACCACTCCTCAGGACACCCTCCACTTCCACCCCAGCCAGTTGTGTTTTTAGTATATCCCTAATGAATATGCATGAGATATATATTTATTTATTTATTTAAAATCTTTTCTATACCGTCGTTAAGCGGGGTGCCATCACAACGGTTCACAATAGGCACAAAAACTATATGTTGTATAAAGTGTCTGGAATTCTTAACTCTTAAACAGGTGCCATTTAAAATACTGTACATAATTTCACAATAAATATTATTTGGTGGGTGTTTATAAGTCATATCCCGTTTCCTCTTACTCAGCTATAAGATATAGTACTACTTAACTCTAGTTCTTTGTTGTTTAAAAATAAAAGGAAGAATTTAGAATATAAAAATGAGAGGAGGGAATGTATGCAAATAAATCAAATTATCCTGATGCAGCTCAACAATTTTCATCTGCCTAAACTTTGTAACTTTAGAGACATCCAGAAAGATTTAAATCTGTTGACCAGCAAATAGTCTGCCTTTAGATAGAAAAGCATTTGAAATCCAGTCTAATTGCAGTGTAACTTCCTCTATTAGTACAGAGGTAAAGAAGGGATCCAGACAGCTTAGTGAAGATAGTCGCCTAGATCAAAGCCTTTGAAAATTTTGTAATCTGAGCATCTCATTTTAGCCCCTAAATTCACTAAGTGGCTAAATGTATCCACTCAAAATCTGGGCGTGAATAGGAGCAGGTGTAGATTGGGTGAGAAAGTTAGGGAGCTAACATTTATTTTTAGAGCTAGCCACCTAACTTGGCTGGCCAAATCTAAACACTAGGGATGTGCAGAGCAAAATTTTATGTTCATATTTTTTATGTCCGAAAGGGGGTCCCCACTTGCGGCCAATATGGACATAAAAAAAATCCAATGAGTTGGGTATATGTACATATGTGCAAAAAAAAATGTAAACCCCCTCACCCTCCTTAATCCCCCCCCAGACTTACCACAACTCCCTGGTGATCGAGCGAGGAGTGAGGACGTCATTTCTGCAATCCTTGGCGAGAAGCATGTGACGTCGGTGGCACGTCGAGTGACGCGGCGTCACGTGATTCCCGGCTCGTTCGCGCCGGACGGCTCGTTCGGCCCAAAAAGAACTTTTGGCCAGCTTGGGGGGCCTCCTGACCCCCCCAAGCTGGCCAAAAGTTCTTTTTGGGGCCGAACGAGCCGTCCGGCGCGAAACGAGCCGGGAATCACGTGACGCCGCGTCACTCGACGTGCCACCGACGTCACATGCTTCTCGCCAAGGATTGCAGAAGGCCCCCCCAAGCTGGCCCCCCCAAGCTGGCCCCCCCCAAGCTGGCCCCCCCAAGCTGGCCAAAAGTTCTTTTTGGGCCGAACGAGCCGTCCGGCGCGAACGAGCCGGGAATCACGTGACGCCGGCGTCACTCGACGTGCCGCCGACGTCACATGCTTCTCGCCAAGGATTGCAGAAATGGCGTCCTCACTCCTCGCTCCATCACCAGGGAGTTGTGGTAAGTCGGGGGGGGGGGATTAAGGAGGGTGAGGGGGTTTATATTTTTATTTTGGCTCAACAATCGCGATTTCCCACATATCGAACATATCTATGTTCGATATATGGGAAATCCGATCGTTTATGTCGAATCAATTTTTTAAGTAAAAAAAAAATATGAGTTGCGTTTTACTAATGCGGTCAATCCGAATGCACACCCCTACTAAACACTATAATAGCAGGTCTGAATCTGGCTAGCCAACCTTCTTCCCAAGATAAAAAAAACAAACTAGTATCCAGTAACCACAAAATGCTCTCCGGGCCTTCTTCCCATCAAGACAACACATGTGGTAGGGCCAGGAGGTGTCCCAATCTCTCCATCCCTGCTGTCAAGAAAATGATATAGTAGGCCAGGAGGCAAGTGTGCAAGGGGGATACCAACCCCCTGGAAGCCCCCTTTCTTCTCCCCATCTAAAAAACATTAGCCCAACATAGCTCCCCATCTATACTCCCAGATGAGCTAGCCGGAAGACTTGGTTTTTCTCTCCTATTGACTCATGTCCCAGCATTGTTCCGTCAACAATGCCAACAGTGTCCATCACTTGACTGATCTTTCTATTTGGAGAAAATATTTTTGAAAATATCAAATTGCCCCGCTAGATTTAGAGTAAAATGACAAGGGCATAACTACTATAAAACTGTACATCTATAGGCTTATGTTAATCTCTTTATTTAAAAAATATAGACATCCCTGATAGTATGAGTATGCTGACACATACAAAACTTTATCTGCCAAAGACAAATTTTAAATCAGCTTGATCTGCATATTTTCTAGATTGTGTCTTCTTTAATCTAATATTATCTATTATTAATTTTAGCTTTTTAGTAACAGTAATTTGTTGTGCTGTTTTCACTATACATTATTTACTTGATTTCTAGGCTATGCAGGCACGTCTTCAATTTATTAACAAATACATGGAGAGTATTTCTCCAAGACCTCAAACAGAGACAGACAAAGTTCTTATCAGAGATGAAACAGAAGGAGAAGGTATGGATCCAGTTTCCCTATCAATGAAAGATCTACTTGTGTGTGTGTGTGTGTGTGTGTGTGTGTGTGTGTCCCCATAATTTATTTTATTTATTTATTTAACACTTTTCTATACCGACCTTCATGGTAGAGACCATATCAGGTCGGTTCACATCGAATAGGGGAACTGAACCAAGAACAGTAACCAAAACAAAAGGTTGAACGTGAAAAAGCAAAGTTACATTTAACAGGAAATTAAACTTGGAGGCATAGACTGCTGGAAGGAAGGAAAGGCTAGAGATAGCGGAGAAATTATTAGTATAAACAGAGCAGTCAGGAGGCTCTTATTCTGGGCTTAGGGGTAATATGGAAATCCATTGCTCCTAAAGGAAGTTCTGTCGACTATTGTGTGTCATGGGTATCTGAGAAGGTTGGCGGAAAAGCCAGGGTCTTAAGTTTTTTTCTTGAATGTTGGTAGGCAGGGTTCCATTCTGAGGTCAGCTGGGATGTTGTTCCAGATAGTTGGGCCTGCTGTTGAAAAGGATCGGTCTTTAGTTGAGATGAGGCGTGTGGCTTTTGTAGGATTAATAATTAGGATTAATTTTCCCTATGTGTATCATTTGCACTTGTCCATGTTCAATTTCATCTGTCATTTAGATGCCCAGTTTCCCATTCTTGCAATGTCCTCCTAAAATTCCTTACAATCCACTTGTGTTTTAACTACTTTGAATAATTCTGTATCATCTGCAAATTTGATCACTTTACTAATTGTTCCCATTTCCTTTGAGGTGCTTTATAAATCCTGTTACATTTAAATAAAAATAGTAAAAAAAAAAAACAAATAATCACACATTTTTGTCTTTACATGAACAGAAGTAATGAGAGGGGTAATATACTTTCATGTAAAGAGGGCTATGTGTTGCTGAGTAACATTCATTGTATTGAAAGCATAAAAATTGACAACTTCCAAAGATAAATTCATATTTTTTATGCAGATATAGGACCCATTGCTGAGGAAATCCTAAAAGCATCATTGACAGCGCTTGACAGAAGCTCACAACATAAAAAAATAATCTGGGAACCTCTAGATCTTACACCATTTATGAAGTAAGTTATGGTGTCGCATAAATATTGTTCAGTAAGTTATTGGATCCTGAAATGTAGCCTCCTAAGAAATGCTCCATTCAGTTTAACCTAAGAGCAAATGCAATATCTTATTTCTTCTTGCTTCCCACAGAAAGACAATGCCAAAGACTGTGATAAAGGATGAGCATCTCATTTTGCAGCAGCAGATGCAGAAGGCAGAAGAAATTCGCAATTTCCGACAATTTCGGGAGCATGTACTAGAACAGAGAGGGGAAGAACAGGAGGCTCGCATTTCACTGAAGAGAAGACTGATGCAAATGTATGAGACTCTACAGGTAAGCATACAGAGAAATAAAAGGGGTCCACATTCAGCCATGGGACATCCTGCTATCAGGTCAATACTGTAACGTGCGGTTGAAGATTTCCCGTCTGTAACGTGCTGGGAGCGCACAATTCGGACGCGTAAGGCGATTCAGCGATACAGTCTCCAGTTTCACGCGTCCTTAGCGCTTCTTAAAACAGACGCATAACCCTTTCCGCACGCAGCATGTATATGATATGTAAATGAACGAATTAGCTGTATAATGAAGGAATTAGCTATTCCCCTCCGATACTGTGACGCGCGCTCAGATTATCTCCTTTGTAACCCGCTATTTTGCCGCATCCTTAACCTGTTAGTTTACCGCTACCCTCTACTTGGTGTTATTGTGGTGTTAGTGTGGTGTTCGAAAATTAAAATGGGAATAAAGTGTAAAAAATGGTGTAAAAAAAGTGTAAAAACATTGCTTACCTGCCCTGGCCCCGTCCGGTCTCCGGTGCAGCCCCAGTCCTGTCCCCTCCTCCCGAAGCAAAAAAAAAAAAAACGAAAAAGTAGCAAGGCTCGGGCCTGCTACGGTAGTCCCTTCTCCCTTCTCCTCTCCTCCCGATTTTGGCGCTCAAGGCGGCGGGTGGGCGTGCATTCATCCAGGCAGAGGGAGCCGGCAGCGAAAGCGGCCTCCGGCTCCCTCTGCCTGGATGAATGCACGGCCCCCGCCGGCAGCGAATGAATGCCCGTGCGATTTCGGCGCTCAAGGCATGACGTCACGTCATGTGACTGCCTTGCGCGCCCTGGCCCCGTCCGGTCTCCGGTGCAGCCCCAGTCCTGTCTCCTCCTCCCGAAGCAGTGAATAAATGCCCGTGCGATTTCGGCGCTCAAGGCAGTCACATGACGTGACGTCACGCCTTGAGCGCTGAAATCGCATGGGCATTCATTCGCTGCCGGCGGGGGCCGTGCATTCATCCAGGCAGAGGGAGCCGGAGGCCGCTTTCGCCGCCGGATCCCTCTGCCTGGATGAATGCACGCCCACCCGGCCGCCTTGAGCGCCGAAATCGGGAGGAGAGGAGAAGGGAGAAGGGACTATCGTAGCAGGCCCGAGCCTTGCTACTTTTTCAGTTTTGTTTTTTTTTTTTTTTTGCTTCGGGAGGAGGAGACAGGACTGGGGCTGCACGGAGACTGGACGGGGCCAGGGCAGGTGAGCGGGGGCTGGGGGATAGTTTGCCGAGCATCGGGGAACATAACTGTCCACTTCCTGGTACCTGTCATTTCAAATGTCATTTGAAATGACATTTGAAATGACAGATACCAGCGCGGCCGTGAAGCGTTAGGCCCGCGAACCCAGGATACTGTATAGGCGCTCTATACAGTAAAATGGGTTGCGCGGGCCTAACGCTTGCCTAAGGCTTCGCAGCCGCGGCATGCATTTGCATGCAATTAGAAGAGAGTATAGAGCGGTAGGTGAAGAGAACTGTGCGTGCGGGGAACGAGGGTGCGCCTGACACTGCCGCACTGTTTCTACCGCAGCCTTAGAGTATCGACCCGTAAGTTAGCCAGATACATTTATATATCTAATCTGTATCAGATAGTCAGCAGCTCAGATAAGCCACTGAATATATCTGGCTCTCACAAAGTTAGTTATGTTTTCTCCATCCAGAATGCCCTAGGGCCACCTCTGGCTTATCTGACTAAGGGGTAGATCTTAAATAAGTACGCGTGCGTGTACTTTTGTTCGCGCAACCGGCGCGAACAGAAGCACGCCGGATTTTATAACATATGCACGTAGCTGCACGTATCTTATAAAATCCAGGGTCGGCGCGCACAAGGCTGCGCAACATCGGCAGCCTGCGTGCACCGAGCTGCGCAGTCTGCCTCTGTTCCCTCCGAGGCCGCTCCGAAATCTCGGAGGGAGCTTTCCTTCCACGTCCCCCCACCCCCCAGCCCTACCTAAATCCCCTCCCTACCTTTTTTGTGCAAGTTACGCCTGCTTGAAGCAGGCGTAACTTGCGCGCGCCGCCTCGGCATCCCCCGGGATAACCAGTTGTTCGCCAAACATTTTACTTTAGTGGTGAGAATATAAATGAAGATCATGCTGAAGGAAAGGATAGTGAACGACTTATAATCAAGTGGGTTGCAAGATCTCAGGCAGCATGGTTTTACCAGAGGCCAACTATTTGGTTATATTTTCAGTTAGGTGACCTAGAGCAGTGGTTCCCAAACCTATTCTGGAGGAACTCAGCCAGTCGGCCTTTCAGGCTTTCCACAATGAATATGCATGAAGCTAAATGTGCATTGGTACTGCCTCTATAGCATGCAAATTTTATCTCATGCATATTCATTGTGGATAGCCTGAAAACCTGACTGGCTGGGAGTCCCCTAGGATAGGGTTGGGAACCTCTGGACTAGAGAATTAAATAAAGGTTAAACACTGGATGTGGTTTATTTGGATTTTAGTATAGCTTTTGATGCTGTCCCTCATAGGAGGCTCATAAATAAACTGAGTAGTTTGGGGTGGGCCCCAAGGTGGTGACTGGATTAGAAATTGGCTGAGTAATAGATGACAGAGAGTATTGGTAAATGGAGTCCAGCCAGAGGAGAGAGTGGTGATTAGTTGAGTGCCTCTGGATCAGTTACTGAGGCTGGTTCTCTTAAATATCTTTGCAAGTGATATTGGGGAAATATTAGAAGTAAAAGTTTGTTTTTGTTGTGGATGACACAAAGATATGCATTAGCGTGGAGATGCCTGAGGAATTAGACTGAATGTAAACTAACTTAAAAAAGCTTGAAGAATAGTCAAAGGCTTAGCTGCTAAAATGCAATGCAAAAATGTACAAGGTCATGCATGTGGAATGCAAAATTCTAAGGAGTTGTACACAATGCTGGGGATGAGGAAGGGAGATGCTATTGTGCACTTATCAGGAGAGAGACCATGGGATGATAGTGACTGATGATTTCAAGGTGGCAAAACAGCATGACAAGGTGGCAGCAAGAGCCAGACGGTTGTTAGACTGCATAGAGAGAAGTAAGTCTCATTGCTTGATGAGCCATAGCAGTGAAGCCTGCCACCAGCACAAACAGCCTGCATCCAGCCTGAGGATCCAATTAATTAGTCTTCTGATTGGCTTGCTGAAAAGGCGCCAATCTGATAAGCAGCCCAGGTGCCACACTGCTGCTGACCTGCCCACCTTTCCACCTGCTGTTGAGTTGTGGACTGTTATGATTGGCTTGTCTTACCAAACACAGCCAATCGCATCTCAGTTCAGGAGCCGTGCTGACATTCACCTGCCCACCTGACGGTATGCTTAACTCCCCCCCCCCGGCCCCCACCATGTGCCAATCACATCTCCAACCATTAAGAAGTCACATCTCCAGAAGAAGAAAGCATTCAGGTCAGATGCTGTGCCAGCATTCACCTACTCCTCCCCACCCCCTGGTGCCATTGTAATCATCCAAGGCGGACGCAGGCATCTCTCGGTTCAGCACGTCATCAAAGCGACATTTTCAGCCTTGGACGATGACGTTGGGCATCGAGGAAATATACCAGTAATTGCAGGCTGCACCTAATGCAAATTTTAAAATGTGCACAGGGCCGGATTGGAAGCAACGATGGGCTGGATTTGGCCTGCGGGCTGCAGTTTGCCCACCCCTGGTTTATAGGAATGTGACAGCCCGGAGGTAGAGACTGAGAGACATTCTTGCAACAGTTTCCTTTGAATTACATACCATTCACTTTTGTATAATCAGTCATCAAAGGCCCCATTCTCTTTTCCCTTTTTGTTGTGTGTATACATACAGGTCTGGTAACTGTGAGGGTGAAACAGATTTTTGAGCATTCAGGTGTAAAAGTACCTAGGAATCTTATCATTAGTGACAAAATAGCTCCTATCTTCAAAATTTATATTCAGATTTAGGACCCACAAAATTATAGGGATTTGATCTCAATCTCTTTTTAACCTGAGAAAACAGAAAATGCTATAGCACTGGGATAAATCAAGGGATTGGGGTATAATAGCAAAATATATTGTCTTAAGCTTCTACACACTAAAAACTGAGTCTGACTAAACCAGATTTATAACGTAAGTCTAGCAAACTTCTCTTTTAAACAAATGGAATATCAGCATCATAGTCCATGCTTTAAAAAAACTACAAGTTCAAGAAATAAATGAAGCACTAGTGCCAGTCTGACAACTAGGTACTGACATCTCTATAATCTTATATTTCTACCAACTTATTTCAACTTTTTTCACTGTATTGTTTCTTGCAATGTTCTTTAGATATTTGCAAAATTTACAAAAGCAGAGTGAAACATCTATGCCATTTTTTCCTCAACTGCAGATATCTCTAGATACAGCACGCAGTAGTGTTTTAATTGCCCGAGAAGCTTACAGAAACAAGTTAATAGAAGATGAGATGAGAAGTCGAGAATCTTTAGCTGCACAAGGAACACCTTCTCCAACAGAGATGAAGACAAGCTCATCATTACGAAAAAAGAAGAGTGGCAAAAAAAGAAAAAATAACTGAAGATGCCAATCACTTCTTCTGTACAATTTTAAAAAAGTATTAAATTAATTGTTGATGGAAAAATCTGAAATGTTTTTATAGATTGTTTACCTAAATATTCCTGTCCATGGATCATTTATTCTTCTCATGTAACTTTATGGTATAGTATTTCTTCCTTTAAAAACTGCTTTTATTGATGTATGCTTTTTATTTTTTTTTATTTTTATTTAAATATAATAAAGAGACCTTTTATTCAAGGTCTCTTTATTATATTTGAAAATATAATAAAGGGATAATTTTTTTAAAAACCCTGCTTTTATGTTCATGAAAAGTATTGATTGTTACTATTCTGTTTAATCTGTTATTTGAAATAAACATTTTCACAAAATGTTATTTTGTTCTCACATAATTATATGGGAGAGAGAAGTTAAATAAAGCTGTGGTTCAGGTAGGGGTGGCTCAAGGCAATCTGCAGCCTGCGGCCAGGGATGAGATGGTGCTCCCCTGTCCAAGGCATAGAACATGTAAAATCATCAAGAGGGGGTCGCTTTGTAGTCTGACCCCTTCAGTGATTTCAAATGCTGCAGAAGGGGGAAAGCAGGGGTTAGAGTTCTCAGAGGAGTGGCAGATAGAGTGTCATTGAAAATATTTCTAAGAAGCTTGCAACCCTACCACATTCCCGTTATCCTAAGCCCTACCTTACTCCTTTTCCCCAGCATTTTCTCCTGGAGAAGTGGAAGATGGGTAAATGTTGGGTGGTCTGTGTGTAGCACTCTCTCTATGGGCTGATACAAGGGCATTAGGCACCCTAAGCAAACTTAACAGCCTTGTGCTCCCCCACCCCTGCCCTCATCGCACACAATAAAAAAAAACTCTGCATTTATAACAACCAGATTTTCATGAAAAAGACATTCAAAATACAGTCTTCTGAAATAAAATGATCACAGCAACATGTATACTATTTTAACATGCACTGCTGTGGGGCCAACAGAAAACCCTGCAAAAAAGCAAAACACATACTTGGGATGCATATGATATTAGGCCTGCTGTAATGCATGTTGGGTGTCGGCTTTGTCCTTAGAAAGCCATGAGTAAACTACTGAATTACAATATAGTAAACCTTCCATACTAATTTAAAACAAAGCACTAATTCAAAAAGTAAAAGCGTTAGGGTGGATTTTCAAAAGTTAAACGCACGCGTCCATGTGCGCATGCTACCTGGCAAGCACACATGGATGCATGATTTTATCACATTTCGGGTCAGCGCACGCAAGGGGGGGTAGAGATCTGCAAGTACGTAACAGCAACGCATCGGGGCCTTCCCCAGTTCCCTTCCAGTCTGTTCCAATTAAGAAGCGGAGGGAACTTCCCAACCCCCTAGCCTAACCTTCCTTCCCCTATCCTGCCCTCCCCCCTACCCCTATCCTAAATACCAAAATGTCTTATCTTACCTTTTGCTTCTGCTTCTGAGCAGGAGCAAGTTGCAGGCGCCAGCACCCTGCCAGCGCACGATCTCCCAGTACAGCAGCAAATGGCCGCTGTGCCAGGCACCTCTAGCCCTGCCGCGCCCCCGGACTGCCCCTTTGGCTAGCCCCGGGAACTCACATGCATCTTGGGGGTTAACGAGCATGGCCGGGCCCTGTGATAATTGGCCCGGCGCACGTAAGCCCCGGCCACGTACAATACACCTCCAATTATGAAAACAGAACAAACCAGCCTGCTGTAGATTCCTACACAAACTACATGCCACCTCAGTCACATATGCAGAACAAAGACAGACCTTCACCAAATACAGAATAGATATGTAGATAAAGACTGAACTGAAAACTGCAACAAGTCAGACTATATGCAATGCAACAATAAAAAAATATAAATACCATGCCTCATAAAACATCAAACAATAAAATCAAACATTAAAATTATAGTAATAATAATAAATATTTCAAAAACAGCTGATAAATAAAATAACATCCAATAATTAAAATCTCATATAAACATTACAATAAAAATCCCAAACGCCAATAAAATATGTCGAAATAGCAGACACATTAAATAGCACCTGGCAATTAAAACTAGTAAAAATTTAAAAAAAATCTCTGCTTTCCATACCTGGGAACTTTTGATTTCCAGTCACCCTGAGATTTCAGTGGATTACTTTAGGGGAAGAAGGGGGGGAATGGGATAACTTTCTCCTCCCTTTCTCTCTCATACACATTCAATCATGCTCAACATGTACTCACATACAATTAGATGCTCTTGCCCATACATCCATGTGCTGACACACACAGATGCTCTCACACATTCACTTTTATGCGTGCCAGCTGCGACAGACCCGCAGCACGGCCCTCTCACCTTTTCTTAAGGACTCCAGCCTCTGCTTCCTCCTTGCTGGTGGCAGTGGGCCGCCTGCTCCGTCCTCAGGCCTCCCCCAGTGCCTCTGGCCCCGCTGCAGTTTCCATTGTCCCTGGTCTTGATGCCACTACTCGTCGGACCTCTCCGCGTGGCCCGTGGAGAGACGCCACCACTTGCGCCGCGCCCCTATCGCTGATGAAGGGACCGCAGCGGGAACCTGGCCGCAGCCCCGGATGATGAAGTCAACCTCTGCATATACTTAAGCTCAGGACCCGCTCCATAGCGTTGCCTTTGCAACAGGTCTCCTCGCTACTTGAGTACTCGCTGCTAGAGATTCGTCTCTACTCCTCATCGTTCCTGTTTTTCTTGTTCCTGCCCTGCTTATGCTTCGGATTGATTACACAGACTTTGACCTCACTTTGCCTGACTATGCTACAGCCTATCTCCAGACCCAGACCTCTGCTTTGCCTGACCATGTATTGCCTATCTCCAGACCCAGATCACTGCTTCATCCAACTACGCTATTGCCTTCTCCGCGATTTGATCTCTGCTTTGATTGACTACGCCACTGACTATATCAGTGATCAGACCTCATCATTGCTTGCCACAGCCCCTAGATTGCCGCCAGCCCTGAATCAAGCCTACTATTGGATGCCTCTTCTGCCTACTCCCTGGACGTTGACTTACTAGGCTTCAGCCTATCTTTGCTCGAGCGCCCTCAGTCTGCCGTTGTCTCATTGGCGCCCGAGTTTCCAGAACCTTACCCAGTCCAGAGTAAGACTAATCCATCCCTCACCTGCTGACTCTGGGCTGAACCAGCTTCTCTTACTATCCTACCTCAAGGCCCACCTAAGTCCTGCTGGCCCCGGCACCCAAAGGCTCAACCCGTGGGGAACGAGGGCTGGTATAAGTGAAGCTCCAGCGGCCTCTGCCTATCAGCCCACTCCACCTGCCGATGGTGGGGACCCGTAGGTCCTTGCCTACGGGTTGCGTCAACCCTACCTCGGCCCAAGGGTCCACATCCAATGCAACATTCACTCACACACACACACCAACACATGCTCACACTTGCTCTTTCACCCATGCACAAATGTTCTCACTTGCTCTTTCACACACATATAAATGCTCTCACACTTGCTTTTTTACAAATACATATGCTCTCACACTTGCTCTATCATATATTATTTATTTATTTTCTTTATCAAATTTTCTATACCGTCGTTAAGACGAGCCATCACAATGGTTTACAAATTGTAAAATACATAGGATAACACATACAATGTTAATAAACGGTTGGCATTTAAACTAACAATAGTAATAAGAATAAACAATGACTAAATATAAAAGCGAAAAAGAATAAGAAATTAAAAAAAGATAAAGAAATAAAATAAGTAAAAAGGTACAGATACCCTCACACTTGCTCTTTGACACCCATAACACATGCTCTCATACATACTCATGCTCTCACCCATATACTTGCTCTCACACATGCTTATGCATTCAGGCATACAAATGCAGATGCTCTCAAACAGCTGTTTTTTCATACATATACATGCACATTCACCCACAAACATAGATGTTCTTGCACACGCACACTCATAATCACACACATAGATTCTTTCACACATCCACCCATGCTCTCATACATCCACACATATACATCTGCTCTCTCACATACTCACCCACACGCTCTCATGCTAACTCACTCACATGTGTTGTCAGGCTTGGTCTCCCCTTTCTGTTGTGGCTGTGACAGGATGAGCTCAGCAGGCAGCTGGGGCCTCTTATTTTTTTCTGCTGCAGCTAGAACTTGTCTCTTCTTTGATGGTCAGTGGGTTGGGGACCACTGGTGACCACTTGGCCTTTTCTTTTCTTCGACCACTGGGCAGGTTGGGCTCTACCGATAGCCCACGGGCCTCTTCTTTTTTTCACCTAAGAACATAAGAAAATACCATACTGGGTCAGACCAAGGGTCCATCAAGCCCAGCATCCTGTTTCCAACAGTGGCCAATCCAGGCCATAAGAACCTGGCAAGTACCCAAAAACTAAGTCTATTCCATTGCTAATGGCAGTGGCTATTCTCTAAGTGAACTTAATAGCAGGTAATAGACTTCTTCTCCAAGAACTTATCCAATCCTTTTTTAAACACAGCTATACTAACTGCACTAACCACATCCTCTGGCAACAAATTCCAGAGTTTAATTGTGCGTTGAGTAAAAAAGAACTTTCTCCGATTAGTTTTAAATGTGCCCCATGTTAACTTCATGGAGTCCCCCCTAGTCTTTCTATTATCCGAAAGAGTAAATAACCGATTCACATCTACCCGTTCTAGACCTCTCATAATTTTAAACATCTCTATCATATCCCCCCTGAGCCGTCTCTTCTCCAAGCTGAAAAGTCCTAACCTCTTTAGTCTTTCCTCATAGGGGAGCTGTTCCATTCCCCTTATCATTTTGGTAGCCCTTCTCTGTACCTTCTCCATTGCAATTATATCTTTTTTGAGATGCGGCGACCAGAATTGTACACAGTATTCAAGGTGCGGTCTCACCATGGAGCGATAAAGAGGCATTATGACATTTTCCGTTTTATTCACCATTCCCTTTCTAATAATTCCCAACATTCTGTTTGCTTTTTTGACTGCCGCAGCACACTGAACCGGCGATTTGAATGTGTTATCCACTATGACACCTAGATCTCTTTCTTGGGTTGTAGCACCTAATATGGAACCCAACATTGTGTAATTATAGCATGGGTTATTTTTCCCTATATGCATCACCTTGCACTTATCCACATTAAATTTCATCTGCCATTTGGATGCCCAATTTTCCAGTCTCACAAGGTCTTCCTGCAATTTATCACAATCTGCTTGTGATTTAACTACTCTGAACAATTTTGTGTCATCTGCAAATTTGATTATCTCACTCGTCGTATTTCTTTCCAGATCATTTATAAATATATTGAAAAGTAAGGGTCAACAGGAGCAACAGGAGCCGCTCAAGCACAGAGGCGGCTACCCACAGTCGCAAGAGAGGTGGAACCAGGCGCTGGAGCAGGCAAATGTGGGTAAGTGGGCCCGACCGCGTGCCTGCTGCAGCAAGCACACGCAACAGTACCCCTAACTTATGCCACCCTCTTGGAGGTTTGGGTTTGCCTGGATGGGCACCATGAAAGTGAAGGAGAAGCCTTTTATCCAGGATGTTGCGCGCAGGCTCCCAAGAAATTTCTTCAAGGTCATACCCCTCCCAAGAAAGGAGGTACTCCCAGCGGCGGCACCTATGGTGGACGTCATGGACCTCTTGGACTTTATAAATGGAAAGGCCATGAAAGAACCACAGGCTTCAATAAGGACATGTGGAAGATATTATGTATACCAAGGGTTAGTGGTAAACAGAGCTGATAAGTAACTGGTCCAATATGATGGGTAACTGGAAAAGGTCTAATGTACCTTGGAGAAAATCTCTGAGAAGGCACTTTAAGACAAATGTATCATGTACTCAGCCAGATCTTCTGGCCAGGTTGAAATTCTGGAGCAGGACGTCGATGGGCATCCATAAACTTCTTGGCTCGAGCCGCTGCCTGATGCAAACACTGATTTATTTGGACCCAAAGTGTCTTGAGGGCGTCAGCCATGGCCTGAGCGGCTGGTGAGGGCACAGGCAATGGGATAGGTGGCGGAAGTCGGGGCTGCCTGCCATAAACGATGTTGAACGGGGATACTCTAGTAGTTGCGGTGATGTGGGAGTTGTAGGAAAATTCCACCCATGGAAGTAGTTCCACCCAGTTACCTGCTGATCATTGATGTGGGCGTGCAGGAACCCTTTTAGGGAGTGATTCATTCACTTGGCTTCACTACTGGCCTGTGGGTGGTAGGCAGTAGTGAGGCTGATGTTGATGCTGAATTTATTGCACAGGGCATGCCAGTAGCAAGTGACGAACTGGGGACCTCTGTCTGAAGTTTTATCCTTGGGTAGGCCATGCAGGTGGAACACGTGGAGGAAGAAGAGGCGTGCTAATTCTGGATCTGAAAGAAGGCCAGGCAGTGGAACAAAATGGGCCATTTTAGAAAATCTAACAATAATAAGCCAAATGATTGTGTTTCCCTTAGACTGAAGTAAATCCACAACGAAGTCCATGGAGAGATGCATTCACGGCTCCTCTGGAGCAGGAAACGGTTGGAGAAGGCCCTAAGGTTAACCCACCGGGGGTTTCTGCTGAGTACACGTATTACAGGAGCCAACGTAGGCTTGGGTATCGGTGACCATGATAGGCCACCAATAGAATCTCTGGAGGAGAGAGAGCGTCTGTGCACGTCCCGTGTGACCAGTGAACTTTGAATTATGTGCCCAACTAAGGACTCTCTCATGAAGCCAGCGAAGAACTACAGTTTTCCTGGCTGGGACAGGAAAGGTAGCTGATAGACAGATACATGCAGGATCAATAATGTGACTAGGTTCTTCAGGAATGTCTTCAGGTTCAAAGGAACTAGACAGGGCATTCGCCCAGAGATGATTCTCTGCAGGGCGGTATCGGAGTTCAAAATTAAACCTGAAGAAAAATAACCTCAGTGGGCCTGGCGAGCATTAAGACACTGGGCATGGCTCAGATGTTCAAGGTTTTGATGTAAACATCGTGAACTTATGTTAGTCACCCTCTAACCAAGGGCGCCATTCTTCCAGAGCAAGCTTGACCACAAGTAGCTACTTATCGCCAATACTATAATTCTGCTCTGTGGGGGAGAACTTGCTGGAGAAAAAGGAACAAGGGGTTAAAGTTCCCTCTGTTAGTTATGCCCACCGGCCACGGCCGGCTCAACTCACCTCATGTCATGCTTAGCCCTTTACTCCCAGTACACTCGCGGCCATAGCCAGTCACTGCTGCCGCATTCCTCCTGGCTCCCTATGATCCACATGGCAGCTGGGATGACGCCGACCAGCGTTCCAACCCTGGGCTTCCCTAGGTGCAAGCGCGCACCATCTGTCCTCCCTTTAAAGGGCCAATGGCGGGAACTTCAGTCTCGTCCCCGGCTGATGACATCACTGGCCCGGGATATTTAAGGACTACCTCCATCCACCACTAACTGACTTGGCAACGAGTTCCCTGGTTCCTAGCTGGTGCCTGCTCCAGCACTCTGGACCTGTTGTTCCTGTTCTACGGATCCCTGCTCTTCTCATCGGTATCCTGTTACTGTGCTCCCACTCCTCGGGGCCTGGCTCAGCGCTTCTACATCTGGGACCCTGTCTCGGCACTCCCGCTCCTCAGGGTTAGCTCAGCACTCCTACATCTGGGATCCATCTCGGCGCCCCGCTCCTCAGGGCCTGGCTCAGCGCTTCTACGCCGGAGACCCTGTCTCTGTACTCCTGCTCCTCGGGACCGGCCTCAGCGCTTCTACATCGGAGACCCCGCCTCAACACTACCGCTCTTCGGGACCTGGCTCAGCACTGCTACATCCCGAGACCCTGTCACTGGGCTTCCGCCCCTTGGGGTCTGGGTCAGAGCTTTAACGTCATGAGACATTGTCTCTACGCTTCTGCTCTGGGCCTGTCTCAGCGCTTCTACATTACAGGACTGAGTCTCTGTGTTCCCGCTCCTCGGGGTACTTCTCAGCGCTTCTACATCACAGGGCCCTGCTACTGCGCTGCCGCACCTCGGGCAGTGCCTCCGTGCTTCTACTCTACTCGAACCTGCTACAGCAGATTCCCCGCTCTAGCCCTCCTTCAGCATACCACTATATAAGCCTCTGCTCCTGCACTTCATTTCCTTGGAGCCAGTCCCACATGGTCCTGTTCTACAGTCTTCGGAACTGCTGTATCATCTCATCCCTTGAGGCCTTCTCTCTCTCTCTCTCTCTGAAAGTACCTCGATCTTGGACTGAATCTAACCTCTCTGATACTCCCTGCTTCCAGCTGCCTGTTCTCTCCAGGACCAGCCACACAGAGGTTCACTTAAGACCAGCCAGCCCTGATACCCAAGGGCTCAACCTGCGGGGAACGAGGGCTGGTACTGGTGAAGTTCCTGTTTGCATCTGCTCAACGGCCAGCCTCACCTCCCAATGGTGGGGACCTGCGGGGCTGAACCCCGTAGGTAGCGCCAACCCCACCTCAGGGCAACGGTCCACAATTCCTAACAGATTGCCAAGTCCATGGACAAGGCAGAGGCCTTAGCAATAAGGCCATTCCTGGTCTGGCACAAAAGGTAATTGAACAAAAAAGATCCTGGCAACTCTAGCGGCAGCAGTGGACACCCTTAGCACCCATCTAGACGCCGCAGTTGCGGTAACTCTGCCATCTCCTATGTCCAACACTTCGACTCCCATGCCGGTTCCACAGCCGATCGTTCTGCTGCCGGCGCCTCCATGTTTCTCTGGAGGTGCCAGCAATGGGCAAGCAGAAAGAATTAACAGGACACTCAAGCAATTCCTTCGTGCTTATGTTAACCTACTGCAGAATGACTGGGCAGATCTTCTTCCTTGGGCGGAATTCACCTTACATTTGCATCCATCTTCAGCCATCGGTTCCTCACCTTTTCAGGTAGTCTACAGACATCAACCACTTACTCTGCTACCTCTACCTTTGTCTGATCCTTCACCGGCGACTCAGTCGACTGCCCAGGAATTACATCGGTTCTAGAACAGAAAGAAGCAGTTACTACTTAAAGCAACCCAAAGGGCCAAGCCGAGTGAGTCCTCAGTTCAAACCGGGTGACAAGGTGTGGCTCAGTACCCGGTATATCCATCTCAAGCTCCCATCTACATGCTTCACACCATGGTACATTGGCCCCTTCCTAGTGCTCCGCTGTTTGGGCTCGGTTACCTACAATCTCCAGCTTCCACCCTCGCTTAAGATCCATAAAAGAAAATTGGTTATTACCTGCTAATTTTCATTCCTGTAGTACCACAGATCAGTCCAGACTGGGAGCAGGTAAGAACCAATTTTCTTTTCCCTGTATGTGCCCGGATCAGTCCAGACTGTGGGATGTACCAAAGCTTCCCTAGACAGGGTGGAACGTTGAGAGTCCCGCGCAAAGAACCCCACTGCCAAAATTACTGATATATGGAGCTTGAATGTCCAAGCAGTAGTGACAAGCAAATGTATGGAGCATCTTCCAGGTAGCAGCTCTTCATATTTCTTGTAACGACATCAGCTGGCATTCAGCCCAAGAAGCCACCTGGGAATGGATGGAATGGGCTATTAACCCCTCAGGAATGGGTCCTTCCCTTACAAATGTAAGCGGATGCAATAGCCTCTTTCAACCATCGTGCAATCGTTGGCTTAGACAATTTCTGACAAACAAATGATCCAAAACTCTGAAAGGATTAGTGACCTCCAAATAGCATAAAAGAGATCATCATACATGTCCTCATGTGCTGGACATCGGCCGACAAATTGGAAAAGGCCGGGAGCTCTACTGATTGACTTAAATGAAAACTTGAGACCACCTTTGGCAAAAAGGAAGAAACTGTATGAAGAGAGACTCCCGAATCAGAAATTCTCAAAAAAGCTTCCCTACAAGCGAGGGCTTGTAGTTCCGAGATTCTGCGAGCCGAGCATATAGCGACTAAGAACACCATTTTCAAAGTGAGGTCCTTTAACGTCGCCTTTTTAAGAGGTTCAAAGGGCGGATCACACAAGATGCGAAGCACCAAATTATGGGGCTCATTTATCAAAGTGCTATATGGTGTTTTCTCATGCAAAAAACACCTGCGAAAGCACCATAATGCTTGGTGCGATGCAAATGAGAGGATATTGGGGTGGGAATTTTGACCAAATGTGCTGGTCTCACAGTTTAACTACACATTTTTCATTTGTGTAAAGCCGGGCGATAGATGTTTTTGCCGTTTTAAGCTCCTGGAGAGCCAGCCTAGCTATTGGGGCCCTCCTACAACCACTGGGGAGAGAGAGGGAGAGAGAGAGAGAGAGACTAGCCATAATGCCCTCACACTAGATAGGTATTTATATCTCTATGGGAGGCCCACCTAGTTACTTGAGGTGAGGTTTAGATATTAGTGTAGGGGTTAGGGGCCACTTTGACATTCAAAGTGAGACGTGCGAACAGAAATGAGGGAGTACTTCAAGGAATCGTTAGCTGTTTGGGAAAACTTAGGGGAAGTAGAAGAGCAGTGGGCAAAACTAAAAGGAGATATTAAAAAGGCAACTAAACTTTTTGATAGGAAAGTAAATAAAGGAAATAGAGGCCACTAGATTTTTCTAAAATGTAGCTGAAAAGGTAAGGGAGAAATGATTAGTGTTAGGCACCCCGCCTCTCAGGGAGTCAGGCTGGGTCTCTTCACCTGTGCTAGCAGGAAGCCTGCTCCAGCGTGGTTCGCTACTGTTGTGGCCTACTCCAGTGATCCCTGGTCCCCCCCTAGGCGTGCGGGCACGCGCCTGGGCTAGATTTAAAGGGCCAACGGCGGGAAAGTTCCTCGTGGCCCAGTATGATGACATCAGGCAAGGCAGGTATACATTTCCTGCCTTGTCACCTCCTCCTCGCCTCAGCAACAGGTCCTGCTCCTGGTGGGTGCATGTTGTCTGCATCCTGATCCCTCCTTCCTGTGATTCTTCTGTATCCTGCTCCGGATCCTGCTCCTGCTCCAGCCCTAGTCCTGTTCCAGCTCCTGCCTCCATCCAGCTCCACCTCATTCTAGCTTCCTTGGTTTGATCTTCTGGCTCTGACCCTGCTTGTCTCCTGGTTTCTGCTTGTCCGATACCTGCCCTGATCTTCAGCATGGTCCTACGTCTCTGCTTGTTCGCTGCCTGCCCAGACCTCAGCCTGGTCTCCACTTCGTGAAGCCTGCTGCCTACCTTGACCTTTGGTATGTCTAACCTGACTTCTGCTGCCATCTGAGAGACCCGCGCCTAAGTCCTGCTTACCCCGGCACCCAAGGGCTCAACCCTCGGGGAACGTGGGCTAGTATAGGTGAAGGTCCTGTTGGGTTCTTTTTCCAGGAGCTGCCTCCCGATGATGAGGACCACCAAGGGCCTCCCCTTGGTAGTGGCAACAACCTCGTCTTGGCTCAAGGGTCCACCTTCCTTACTGTTAGCGTTCATTTATTTATTTGTTTGTTTAAAATTACTTATATTCCACATCCTCCAAAGTTCGGGGAGGGTAACATAAAACATTCATAAAATTGCTAATACAAACAAAACAGAAATAAATAGAATTAAGCTGATACAATCATCTGGACACAATCTATACAGGACTAAAAAACTCATCTTCAAAGGAGGAGATAATAGTGACTTATATGGTTGGACTGGATGCTATTAATTCACTGTAAGCAATATTAAATAGATATGTTTCAAGGGCTTTCCAGAATATATTTGGATCACTAATGCTGCATAATTGAATAGGAAGCGAGTTCCAAAGTGTGGTACTGGTGATTAAGAAAGCTCACTCTCTGGTGGAGTTGAGACGGGCCAACTGGGGGGACAGATTTTCAAGTAACTGTTCATTGCTTGATTGTAGAGTCCTAATGGGAGCGTATAGTTTAAGTATAGCTTTTGTCCATAGAGAAGTAAGATTATAAATTAGGTTAAGAATAATGGAAGCCAACTTGTATTAGAATTGCAATTACAAGAGATCACAGAAAATGAAAGACATGTAACAATAACTGGAAAATCAAAGAGAAGCTGGAGAAATAGTCAAGAACTCAAATGGAAGAAAAAATAGCAAATTCAGTAAAACAGGGGGACAAGACTTTTTTTAGGTATATTAGTGAAAAAAGGAAGTGCAAGAGTGGCATTATGAGACTTAGAGGTCAAAGTAAGGAATATGCAGAGACTGATGAAGAAAAAGTGAAATTACAGATATTTCAGTTTGGTGTTCACTGTGGAAAGGCCTGGAGCAGGCCCATATAAAATGAACACAAATAAGATTTGCAGTGAGGTAAACCTCAATCAATGTTCAGAACAGTGTGCTCATGAGGAGCTAACTAAACCTAAAGTAGATAAGGCAATGGGGCCTGATAGGATATGACCAAAGGGATTAAGGGAACTTAAAAAGTCCTGGCAGCTCCACTGGCTGACCTTTTCAATGCTACTTTGGAGTCAGGAGTAGTTCCGGAGGACTGAAGTGGGGCAGATGTGGTTCCAGTTCATAAAAGTGGAAGTAAAGAGGAGCTGGGAACTCAGGCTGGTTAGTCTGACCATGGTGAGCATGTAATTGGAATCGCTGCTAAAACAGAGGATAGTGCAGTTTCTGGAATCCAATAGTTTGCATGACCTAAGACAACATGGTTTTACTAGGGTACATCTTGACAGGAGAATCTAATCAATTTCTGTGATTGGGAGACCAGAGAGTTGGATCAAGGAAAAGTAGTGTACTTGGGTTTCAGTAAGGAACCGTGTTCCATACCACTCTTCTTTTGTAGGGATGTGAATCGTTTTCCATATCGTCTTAACGATAGAAATCGTGTGGAAGGGCAAGAAAATCGTCTTAGGCACGATTTTTTAGTTAAAAAATCGTTAAAAATCGTTTTTTCCGATTAGTGCGCACTAACTGGGAGTTAGTGCGCACTAACTGAAAATGATACAATTTGACACTTTTCAGGTCAGTTAAGGTCAGTTTAGGAATGAATATGTATTCCTATTGGCTGCCCTCTTATTTATTCATGTTACCAAGTTTCCTACTGACAGTATATGGGGGATGGGAAATGCAAACAGTTGGTAGCTTGACAAAACAAGTAATGTGATCAGTCAATGTGACTAGAACTTGTGCCCTAACCCTGATACCAGGGGTATTGTGATCTTCCTGCACACAGTGCCCTATCCCTATTAATACC
This sequence comes from Rhinatrema bivittatum, assembly GCF_901001135.1. Taxonomy (NCBI): domain Eukaryota; kingdom Metazoa; phylum Chordata; class Amphibia; order Gymnophiona; family Rhinatrematidae; genus Rhinatrema; species Rhinatrema bivittatum. The sequence continues at coordinate 191,597,016 of NC_042617.1, forward strand.
AGGAGTGTTGTGATCTTCCTGCACACAGTGCCCTATCCCTAATACCAGGGGTGTTGTGATCTTCCTGCACACAGTGCCCTATTCCTGATACCGGGGGTGTTGTGATCTTCTTGCACACATCCCGGTATCAGGGATAGGGCACTGCATGCAGGAAGATCACAACACTCCTGGTATTAATAGGGATAGGGCACTGCATGCAGGAAGATCACAACACTCCTGGTATTAATAGGGATAGGGCACTGCATGCAGGAAGATCACAACACCCCTGGTATCAGGGATAGGGCACTGTGTGCAGGAAGATCACAATACCCCGGAGGAGTGAGGGTCAGGCAGCTCCCCCCTGTCTGTGAAGCCAGCCTCTCACTAGTAATGCAGGGAGGGAGCTGTCTCAGACTTCACCATCCTCCCCCCCCCCCCCCCTCACCCACACACCATTCACTAGCTGGGACATGGGGGAAGTCAGGAGTGAGGGTCAGGCAGCTCCCCCCTGTCTGTGAAGCCAGCCTCTCACTAGTAATGCAGGGAGGGAGCTGTCTCAGACTTCACCATCCTCCCCCCCCCCCCTCACCCACACACCATTCACTAGCTGGGACATGGGGGAAGTCAGGAGTGAGGGTCAGGCAGCTCCCCCCTGTCTGTGAAGCCAGCCTCTCACTAGTAATGCAGGGAGGGAGCTGTCTCAGACTTCACCATCCTCCCCCCCCCCCCCTCACCCACACACCATTCACTAGCTGGGACATGGGGGAAGTCAGGAGTGAGGGTCAGGCAGCTCCCCCCTGTCTGTGAAGCCAGCCTCTCACTAGTAATGCAGGGAGGGAGCTGTCTCAGACTTCACCATCCTCCCCCCCCCCCCCCTCACCCACACACCATTCACTAGCTGGGACATGGGGGAAGTCAGGAGTGAGGGTCAGGCAGCTCCCCCCCTGTCTGTGAAGCCAGCCTCTCACTAGTAATGCAGGGAGGGAGCTGTCTCAGACTGGTATCAGGGTTAGGGCACTGTGTGCAGGAAGATCACAACACTCCTGGTATTAATAGGGATAGGGCACTGTAAGAGATGACTGTAGTAGATTGAATAAAGATCTGATGTTTCTGCTCTCCTCACACCAAACAAAAACAACACACAAGCAGAGAAGCCCTTCTTACAAAGCTGACCTAGTGAGTTAAGTAGGAGGAAAAGTAAACATACTGGTGCCAGTGTGGCTACTTAAAAAATACACTTACCAACAATCAATTACATATATTTGAACTGTGTACAGTTCCAGCCAGGACCACCTTTCTAAAATGCACAGTGATTGGCAAATTCAACATGCACTAGCATTTCAGGTGCCTGCTAACAAAAATAATAAACAAACAAGTTCTAGTCAGATGAGTGCTGATCATTACATTACTTTTTTTGTCAAGCTTCCAACTGTTTCCATTTCACATCCCCCCAACCATATTGGTAACATCAATAGATAAGAGCACAGCCAGCCAATAGGAATACATACATACATATTCATTCCTAAGTGACCTTTACTGACCTGGGAAGTGTGAACACTTTGTTTCATTTTCTGTTGGTGTTCGTTAGTTTCCAGTTCCATTTCCCATCCCCCCAACCATCACCTCAGTGGTAACCTTGGTAACATCAATAGATAAGAGGGCAGCCAGCCAATAGGAACACATATTCATTCCTAACTGACCTTCAGTGACCTGGAAAGTGTTTATTTGTATCATTTTCAGTTAGTGCGCACTAACGGGGAGTTAGTGCGCACTAACGGGGAGTTAGTGCGCACTAACACGATTTAACGATTTTTAACGATAAATCGTTAGAATTTCTATTGTATCGTGTTCTATAACGATTTAAGACGATATAAACATTATCGGACGATAATTTTAATCGTTGAAAAACGATTCACATCCCTATTCTTTTGTGCTTAGAATTTCACTTCCATTACTGTACCTGATCCATGGGTTTTTGCATTCTAAAATGCATTTTTTAGCATTAAATATTAGCTGTCAGTTTCTAGACCATTCCTTAAGCTTCACTAAATCCCTCTTCATGTTTTCTACACCTTCCTAGCTGTCTGCCCTGTTGAAAATTTTGGTATCACTGGCAAAAAGACAAACCTTTCCTGACAAACCTTCCATTATGTTCTCATGAAAATGTTGAAAAGAAGCAGTCCCAGGATGATCATAAGGCACACCACTACTATTGTTTCCCTTCTCCAAGTAAAGTCAATTTAGTGTACTTGGGTTTCAGTAAGGCTTTGACACGGTTCCTTACAGGAGACTTATAAATAAACTGAGCATCCTTGGTATGGAACCTAGAGTGACTGACTGGGTTAAAAACCTGCTGAGAAGGAGACAAAGGGTAGTGGTAAATTGACTTTACTTGGAGAAGGGAAACAATAGTAGTGGTGTGCCTTATGATCATCCTGGGACTGCTTCTTTTCAACATTTTCATGAGAACATAATGGAAGGTTTGTCAGGAAAGGTTTGTCTTTTTGCCAGTGATACCAACATTTTCAACAAGGCAGACAGCTAGGAAGGTGTAGAAATCATGAAGAGGGATTTAGTGAAGCTTAAGGAATGGTCTAGAAACTGACAGCTAATATTTAATGCTAAAAAATGCATTTTAGGATGCAAAAACCCATGGATCAGGTACAGTAATGGAAGTGAAATTCTAAGCACAAAAGAAGAGTGGGATCTGTGAGTAATTGCATCCGATGATCTTAAGGTGGACAAAACAGGTGGACAAAGTGAAAGCAAAAAGGTAGAAAGATGCTTGTCCTGCATAGGAAGTGGAATGGTCAGCAGAAAATGGGAGGTGATATTGCCCTTGTATAGGTCCCTGGTGAAACCTAATTTGGAATACTGTGTACAATTCTGAAGACTGCATATTCAAACCAGTTGTAGTTGGTCCAGAGAGTTGCTACGAAAATGATCGCTGGTCTTTGTTCTAAAGCATATGGGAGATTTAAAGATCTAAACATACATATCCTAGAGGAAAGGCAAGATAGGAGAGGTATAATAGAGATATTTAAATATCTCAAAGGTTTTCATGCAGAGGAGGCTATCATCTTTCAGTGGAAAACAGACTCTAGAGCAAGGGGTCATTGGATGAGAGTGCAAGAGGGTAGATTCAGGAGTAATCTTAGGAAATATTTCTTTAAAGAGAGAGTAGTGGATGTATGGAGCAGCCTCCCAGTGGAGGTGGTAGAGACAAAAAAGATATCTGAATTCAAGAAAGCATGGGATAAATATGGGGGATCTCTGAGGGAGTGATGGGAATTGTAAGGGCTGCATAAATTGGATGGATGGGCAGACTAGATGGGCCATATGTTCTTTTTCTGCCATCATGTTTCTATGACCAATGCCATGCTGTGGTGGGGGAGCACCATCTCATCTCTCGCCTCAGGCTAAGAATGCCTTGAGCTGCCGCTGCTCCTCAAACATTGCACCATGAGTATCCATAAGTTTATAATACTCATGTTCAATGTCCATTCATTTTGCTCACATAATTCCCACTCAGCCCCAGTGGCACACACATCCAGCCCCAGTCATCCCCAGTTAGCCCCACTCGCCAGTCACACACAAACTCTCAGAAATGCTGTGCCATTCATGGCAAGGTTCCCTCCAAAGAATAGAAGCAAACCTAGAATCATACAAAAGGACAAACACAACAAAAAAACATTGCTTACTGGACTTGATATGTTTATTTCTGTAAATGTTCACATTGTTATAATGTTGCAAAACTGCTAAGAAAAATGTTCACTTTGTAAACCGTTATGATGGCTCTACCGAATGACGGTATATAAAACTCATCAAATAAATAAGTAAATAAACAAATAAACAAATAAATAAATAAATGAATTACAGCTAAACACACTTTTGGACAAGGACAATGATTTCCCCCACCTTTTCTCCCTCTTCTCCTAGCAAGCTTCCCTGTCCTCTCAACAGGAGGAGCCAGTACACCAAATATCAGGTCCAAAAAGACATTTCCAGTTTGAATTTTGCATGTTAAATAGCAGATGTAAAAGCGTACATTCTTTATAAAATTGCCAAAGTATGGGCAAACATAAGAACATAAGAAATTGCCATGCTGGGTCAGACCAAGGGTCCATCAAGCCCAGCATCCTGTTTCCAACAGAGGCCAAACCAAGCCACAAGAACCTGTCAAGAACCCAAACACCAAGAAGATCCCATGCTACTGATGCAATTAATAGCAGTGGCTATTGTTGCACACACAGGGCCTTGGCAACTGTTGCACTGGGAGGCCTTGAGCATCTGATACGCTCGGAGACCTTTGCAATCTGTTGCACTCGGAGAGTATAGTGTGCCCTTGGGCCTCGACGAACCGGAAGGAGGAGCTCCGTGGAAGCACCGAGGGAGGTGAGACAGAGCCTCATCTGGGCAGAGGGAAGAAGCCCAGGCCCCTACCGACCTGCACGGCCTCCGTGAGGTCAACCACGCAAGATTGGTCTCTGAGTAGTCCTCCAAACACTCCAAGCCCTTTTGGACCTGCCGCTGGGTAACGGCAGAGGCAGCAGGCCAGACAGGAGGCAGAGGTGGACGAATGCCATTGGCACAGGACAGACACAGGTGCTGACAAAGACTCGGGAACGGAAGACAAGGCAAGACAAGCTAAAATCAGATAAGTAAAAGTCTGGGACATCCAGGAGAGCGGAGGGCATCCTGCCGCTGGTAGACACTCACTGAAGAGCTGCAACGAGCGCAGGACGGATGATGGCCCCGCAGGGAATCCAGGAACAGGAAGACGGACATCTTGACATCAGAGACGGAGATCATCAGGACAGACAGATGGAGGAATCCGGCCAAAACTCTAAGCAGCGACGTCCTGGACTGAGCTTCAGGAACACGGCATGATCGACACACCTGACAGGTCATTAGAAGGAAGACGGAACTTCCAACCCGGCGTGGAAGACGCAACAGAAGGTCATCCCAAAGTTGGACTGAAGATGGGCCACTAGGAGGTAAATCCGGAACCAGGAACATAAACATGGCCTTGACGAGGGATGTGGAGACTCCTCGGCGACGACCGATGGAACTGTCCCACCAAGCGCCCTACATACCCTAGCCAGGATGGTCGCGGACCACTGGAGCCCTGCGCACCCTACACAGCCCAGCCGACTGGTCGTGGACCAAGCAGGGATGGAAAAAGCGGAGCCTCAGGAATCTTCGGAGACACTCAGATCATCAGGGAACCGGAACAGGTCTCAGACTCAGGATACAGGAGGACAAACATCAGGAACATCTGGAAACATCGGGAATGTCTGGAAGTAACAGGAACATCTGGAAATATCAGGAACATCAGCAGAGAACGGGAACATAACAATGAGGGATCCCACGGAGGCAAGAGAAGCCAAGCAGGAGCAGAAGGCAGGAAGTCCTCAGGAGGACTAGCCTCTTGCAAAGGCCAGGAGGGAATGAAGGCAGAGCCCTTTTATAGGGCTGAAGAGGTGGAGTCGCCCAGGGAGGAGTTCCAGGTGGGGCCTGGGGCATATCTGGCCGCAAGCCCTTTAAATCCAGCAGAGAGACACGGCCTCACCCCTAAGGAGGCAGGAAGCAGGAAATGCAGAACCTTGGACAGCGACATCCTTGCCGCTGAGAGTGCAGGAGCTGGAGCAGGCCGCGACCAGGCTCAATGCTGAAGTGACGGCATCCAGGCCAAGAAGAAGAGGCTGAGGGCAGCTCCTTACTGTAAGCGAGGCCGGGGACTGCGGCCTCCAGCCCGTGGAGTGGAGCTGACATCAGTGGCAGCTCCCTGCCACAAAGTGGAGTCGGCGGCAGCGTCGGGGCCGAGAGGAGATGATGTCGGCGGCCTCCTGCCATAAAGGTAAGCGCCTGCTCGCGGCACAGCCCGTGAGCAGGAACGCAACATCTTTTCCCTAAGACAACTTGATAAAAAGCAGTTAATGGACTTCTCCGCCAAGAACTTATCCAAACCTTTTTTGAACCCATTTACACTAACTGCACTACCCACATCCTCTGACAACAAATTCAACAGCTTAATTGTGCGTTGAGTGAAAAAGAATTTTCTCCGATTAGTCTTAAATGTACTACTTGCTAACTTCATGGAATGCCCCCTAGTCCTTCTATTATCCGAAAGTGTAAATAACCGAGTCACATCTACTTGTTCAAGACCTCTCATGATCTTAAAGACCTCTATCATATCCCCCCTCAGCCATCTCTTCTCCAAGCTGAACAGCCCTAACCTCTTCAGCCTTTCCTCATAGGGGAGCTGTTCCATCTCCTTTATCGTTTTGGTTGCCCTTCTCTGTACCTTTTCCATCACAACTATATCTTTTTTGAGATGCATAGACCAGAATTGTACACAGTATTCAAGGAGCGGCCTCACCATGGAGCGATACAGAGGCATTATGACATTTTCCGTTTTATTAACCATTCCCTTCCTAATAATTCCTATCATTCTGTTTGCTTTTTTGACTGCTGTAGCACACTGAGCAGACGATATCAAAGTATTATCCACTACGATGCCTAGATATTTTTCCTGGGTGGTAGCTTCTAATATGGAACCTAACCGTGTAACTAAAGCAAGGGTTCTTTTTCTTTATATGTAACACCTTGCACTTGTCCACATTAAACTTCATATGCCATTTGGATGTCCAGTCTTCCAGTCTTGCAAGGTCCTCCTGTAATGTATCACAATCCACTTGTGATTTAACTACTCTGAATAATTTTATATCCATCCGCAAATTTGATAACCTCACTCGTCATATTCCATTCCAGATCATTTATAAATATATTGAAAAGCACAGGTCCAGGTACAGATCCCCGAGGTACTCCACTGTTTACTCTTTTCCACTGAGAAAATTAACCATTTAATCCTACTCTCTGTTTCCTGTCTTTTAACCAGTTTGTAATCCACGAAAGAACATCGCCTCCTATCCCATGACTTTTTAGTTTTCCTAGAAGCCTCTCATGAGGGACTTTGTCAAACGCCTTCTGAAAATTCAAATATACTACATCTACCGGTTCACTTTTATGCTCATGTTTATTAACCCCTTCAAAAAAATGAAGCAGATTTGTTAGGCAAGACTTCCCTTGGGTAAATCCATGTTGACTGTGTTCCATTAAATCATGTCTTTCTATATGCTCTACGATTTTGATCTTTAGAATAGTTACTTTCCACTATTTTTCCCAGCACTGAAGTCAGGCTCACTGGTCTATAGTTTCACGGATCACCCCTGGAGCCCTTTTTAAATATTGGGGTTACATTAGCCACCCTCCAGTCTTCAGGTACAATGGATGATTTTAAGGATAGGTTACACATTTTAACTAATAGATCAGAAATTTCATTTTTTAGTTCCTTCGGTACCCTAGAATGCATACCATCTGGTCCAAACCATGCCCTCCCATGCTCCAAAGGCGTCCTCTTTGCATGTACTTTCCCATGCAAACATCCCAGGTACACACATATTCAGCATGTTTTGAAAAAGAATGTAATTTATGCCCAAATCCTTAGCAGATAAAAAAATGTACACTAAACCCAAACTAAAACAGTTTGCTAAAGCCTTGGAGCCCATCATATTAAATGGTGATTTTATGGGAGGGAAGGATGTTTGTAGGGAAAGAAAGGAAATGAGACAAAGGAAAGAAAAGATAATTTTGTATTAAAATGCATCCTGTGTGTTTACGGCAGCAAGAATTGTTTTTACCTGTATGAAAAAACAATCTTCAGCCAGCTCTACAAAGCAATTACTTATTTCGGAGAAGAGAGATTCTGCAGCCTGCAGTTGGGCCAATTAGGGTTACCCGATTGTTCTACGTCATTAGGAGAGATCTGTGGCCTATCCTACATTTACCCCATTGCATCTATAGACTTGTAGTTAAGATTTTCCACTGAAATACAGATATACTGAATGCAATGAACTAAAACCTGGACCAGTTAAGTTTTTCTTTTATGATCTGCTAATGTTAGCACCAACATCAGAAAAATGATGAATCAGAAAAATGACTCAGAAAAATGCTTTTTTATTTTCCAAAATTTAGTAAAATATATGAATGTTTTTACTGTAGTAAAGAAGCAAATCAATATTATATGCAAATATAGTCTTGACCACTGCATCTTCTGATCTTTTGCAAATACATTTGAGGATATTGTAATCATTCAGCTGGAATTCTGCAGAATGAAAAAAGTATAGCACAAAAAAAGAAAAACATGTTTTTTCCCCCATCTCATTTTCTAGCCACAGTGAGGAGCTATTACCCCTCTTTATTAGTTCAAGGCTTTCATTTTGTCTTAGTTTTACCAAAAGGAAAGATAATGCAAAAGAAATATCTAGGACATTTTTTGAAAAGTATAATTTATTTTAAAAGTTAATAAGTCGTGATATCACATCTTGCAATAGAAGAAAGACTTGATCTATTTATTTATTTACAACATTTGTAATCTACCAATCCACAAATCTAGGAGGCTGACAGCATTAGATACACAATAAGTAAAAGCACCAGATAACGACAGACAACATACAATAACAAGTGTTAAAGGCACAGGTCAACAAGGATAGACAGGACCAATTATTCTCAAAAGAGTATTAAGACTTCAGGAGAAGGCACACCTATTAAACTGGTGCAGAGTCAGGAAAAAGCAGTTAAACAGGAAAGTCTTCAGTAATATATGGAAATGAAGGAAGTCATTTTCAGCCCTAATCTCATCCAGAAGATTGTTCCACAGCACTGGACCAGCTGTGCTAAAATTACGGACTCTGGGTTCACTTAAATGAATGTGCTTAATGGAAGGGTCTTCTAGCAAGTTTTTGGCAAAAGAATGGAGGGAACAAATAAGATGATAGCTTGAGACTGAAGAGAAGATCTTCATGTAGGCCATGGAGAGATCTGAAAATCAGAGTTTCTTGAATTTTACCTGATATATGATGGGAAGCCAGTATAAGACGGACAGGACAGGGGAGATGTGATCTCTAAGGGATGAATCAGTTATGAGTTGCGTGGCAAAGTTCTGAGCTAGTGGTAGAGGACACAGGCGAGAAGTGGGGAGGCTGAGGAAATGTACATTTCAGTAATCATGGGACAAGATTACCAAGAATTGATACTAATTGGAAGTCTTGGGAACACATAACTAGTTTCAGTGAGCATAACAGATGTAGTTTGAAATACGATGAATGGACTAGTGTATTGATATGAAGCCTAAGTGAAAGTGTGGAGTACGCCATCACCCCAGGTCATGGGCATGCTGGGAAATTTCTGTCGAGTGACAATCGAAGTTGAAAAAAGCAAGGCATCTGCTGTAGGGGTTCTAGAGAGAAGGATGATTTCAGTCTTCTTTGCATTCAAAGCAAGTTTGTTGGAAGTTAGCCACTCACAAACAGGTAGATTTTAAAAGCATTGCTCACACAAAAGTGTTCCCATACACGCCTATGTGGGCCACGCTTCAGCAACACAAATTTTAAGAAGCTGGGAAGTAAGCGCGTACATACCTCTGAGCGTGTCAAGAATAAAGAGGCAGAAAAGGGGCAGGGCATGGATGTTCTATGGTGAGGCCAAGACTTAACGCGGGGTATACGCATTCCAGGGTGGGGCCAAGACATATGTTCATAACCTCCGAATTTTGCAAGGCTGAACATGGCAATGCATGCCATGTCACCTGCGTAACTTTACTACTGGTCCTGATGAGGCACAAGACTGGAGATTTTGGATCAGAGGGATCCTGAATTCTGGGGTGGGGCAGGGAGAGGGAGAGGGAGAGAGAGAAAGAGAAAGAGAGAGAGGGAGAATCTGACACTCTATATATCTTCCACTGTAAGAGGGGCGCTTTCAACTCAGGGTGGGTTGGGTGGGGGTCGGTGTTACATTGGTCTACCTAGGATGCGAGGATCTGTAGACCCTTGTGACACCGCCCCCCTCCCAAACCCACCCTGAGTTGAAAGTGCCCCTCTCTCAGTGGAAGATTTATAGAGTGTCAGATTGTTTCTCTCTCTCTCATGTTCCATGGTGAGGCCAAGACTTACGCGGGGTATGTGCATTCCAGGGTGGGGCCAAGACATATGTGCATAACCTCCGAATTTTGCAAGGCCTAGTCCCTAACAAATCTAAAAAATTCTTCCCTATACCATCATCTATCCATGGATAATATTACAGCTCCTCGCCCTATAAAAGGGCTCAACTGACGATTCTTCATTGCCTCAGCAAAGTTCACCTGTCTTGACTTCAGCCTTGCTCCAGTCTCCATTTGTAGCCTTGCTCCAAGCCTATCTTCAGCTTCAGCCTCACTCCAAAGACTCGTTCACCCACCATTAGCGCAGACCTTAGGGCCCTGCCCATGAGGTTATGCCAATTTCACCATGGCAAGAGGGGCTCACAATAATGTCGCTCACCATACAAGCTCTCTACTGGTATGCTTTAACTTCCCTCTTCTGTTAGTATCCGTTAAAGATACATCATTCTGAACCATGTGCTTCTGAGTGACTATCAGCTTTCTCAATCATCTAGTTTAAAAACTGTGCTATCTTCTTTTTAAATGCTAGTGCCAGCAGCTTGGTTCCAATTTGGTTAAGGTGGAGCCCATCCTTTTGGAAAAGATCCCCCCTTCCCTAAAATGATGCCTAGTCCCTAACAAATCTAAAACATTCTTCCCTACACCATCATCTCATCCATGAATTGAGACTCTAGAGCTCTGCCTGCCTCTGGGGTCCACAATCCAAACCACCATATACCCCCACTCTCATGCAATGATCATAAAATTATTATCTGGGATGGCGTAGGTTTCATACAAAACTGCTGCTGACCTCCATGGCCCTGCACACAGATATCACATATATGTAATAATCAACCTACCCCGCCCATCCTCCTGTTTTTTTATTTTACTCAATGCCTCTTAAAACAAAATGAATTGTTATATTTTATTATTGTTCTTCTTATTTTAGTTTTATAATTTTCTTGTGCAATCACAATGCCTCAACAGTTCTTTAGAACTTGTATTCTGAAAAACTCTCCATTTAACTCAGACTGACTATATCAAATCTTTTTTTTTCTTTTTTTCACAAACACCTATAATAATAACTTCAATTTAATATAAACATCCCCGTTCTACTTAACTTGTAATGACTCCCAACATGGCCATGTTTCAAAAAGGTGATTTTCTTCATCAGGGGAGTTCTATTTTCCTCAGTTCTCCTCGCCGCCAGGAGTTCTCTCTCTCTCAGAATGGCATCTGTCCTCTCCTTCTCGCCAAACTATTGTATTTTTATACTAGTCGGCTGATTAAGTTTATATCAATGAAGGGTTACTTTAGTTATTCGTCATCACCACTTACTCCAATCACAGACTAGATGTTGTTCTACCAATGAGAAAAACCTCTGTGTCTCTTAAATTAATGATATCCAATCGATTTCCTCATTTAACCCCTCAGGGCAACTGTATGAAGTTTAAAAATCCAGTTTTGCTCCCTATAATTTAAATTCTTCTTGAGGTTATCTCATCTAATACTAACTTCTACCGTATCAATAATTGTCCAGTATAGCTGATCAAATGTATGTTGTTGTCTTATACAGTGTTCGACTATCAGGGCTTCCATGGTTTTGGTGTTGTCTTGATCCATGTTCGATTAATCTTGTTTTTATTGCCCTAGTCTTCCGTCCGACATAGATCTTTGGGCACGGGCATTGAATAATGTATATGACATTTTTTGTAGTACAATTAGTATCTCTGTTTCTTATGATTCGATATCCTGCCACCGGGTCAGACCATTCCATCCCTTTAATCATTGTCTTGCACATATCGCATCGGGTACATTTACTGTGGCAGCCCTTAGAATATCTGCTATTCATCGTACCAGCTATGTCAGCCTGGACCACTAGATCTCTAATATTGGGTCCCCTAGTAGTAGTAATTAATGGCATTTCGTCAAAAACTTTATGTAAAGTAAGTATGGGTCAATGCTTCCGAATCGAAATTCATATTGTCGCTGTAGCTGTGCTCTGTGGCAAAATGCACGTCAACCTACTCTGATCTTTTTTATTCTGGTAATCCAGTAATTGCTCGCAATCTGCATATTTTGCTCTTTTATACATTTTAGGAATGACTTTTTTTGGGTATCCTCTAGATTTAAACTTCTGCATCAGCCAGCAAGCTTGTTCTTCGTATTCCTTCATACCGTAGTAGAAAAGATCCTCCTAATCCTAAAAAATCGGCTTGCCAGTAAACCTTGTTTCAACAATAATGAATAATGGCTTTGATAACATAATAGATGAAATGAGATTTGTGCAATATTCTCTCAACCTAGCTTGATGTTACCCAGGTAGAGAGTCCATCAAGCTAGGTTGAGAGAGCACTGTACAAATCTCATCTTTGGGTGAGTTTCCTCACTCCGAGGGTCATCAAATCTTCACTAGAGAGCACTGTTCTGTTCGTATGTCTCACTTTGAATGTCAAAGTGGCCCCTAACCCCTACACTAATACCTAAAGCTCACCTCGAGTGACTAGGTGGGCCTCCCATAGGGATATAAATACCTATCTAGTGTGAAGGTACTGTGGCTAGTCTCTCTCTCTCTCCCTCCCTCCATTTTCAAATAGCACAAGGATTGAATGAAATTAACTGATAATAGATTTAAACTAATTTATGAAAGTACTTTTTCAGTTTAATACACAATTAAAGTCTGGAAATTGTTGCTGCAGGATGCAGTCAAGGCTAGTATCATAGCTGGTTTAAAAAGATTTGGACAAGTTTCTGGAGAACTAGTACATTAATTAATAATAATTTGGTCAGGTTGGTTTGGGGAATGCAAGCTCTTATAGCATGAAACTGGGAGTGAACAACAGGCATTTGGTCTCCTTACTGGTATTATTTTAATGCATTGTATTATTAAGTAATTATCATTTTTAGAAATGTAGTACTTTTGTATACTTTGATATCTGTTTTATTTAATTTTCTTCTATTTGTTTTTACCTTGGCTTTTACATATTTTTATTGTTTGCTGCTTTGAGCATCTTACTATTTTACTTATTCATATTTTTAAGACACTTTTACAAAATATGCTTTTGGGTGTTTCTTCAAAATAACCAAGATTGGCTGCTCTTGCAGACACAATGCTGGGCTCAATGGATCATTGGTGTGACCCTGTATGGAATGTTTTTGATAGCCTCCCCCTGCTAGTCTAGTAAAATATTAGGGACAATGGTGAGATTACTTACCTGATAATCTCGTTTTCCTTAGTGTAGGCAGATGGACTCATTACAAATGGGTATAGTGTGCTCGTGCTAGCAGTTAAGGATGGATCTGACGTCAGCACGTGGTACATATACCCCTGCAGGAAGTGCAGACGCTCAGTAATCTTCCTTGCCAAAGCTTTATGGATATATGTGTGACTGACCGATTGATTACCTGAACATGATTAACCTGACCGATTGATAGTAGCTGGAGACCGCCAGTGTTCTCAACCGGAAGGCGTCGACACCCGGCAGGGTGGATGCCCTATGTAAGAAAACATGGCTTACCTTGAAACGGTGAATCCCCATATATATCAGCAGCCGGGCGGGATGCTGAGTCCATCTGCCTACACTAAGGAAAACGAGATTATCAGGTAAGTAATCTCACCATTTCCTAGCGTGTAGCAGATGGACTCATTACAAATGGGATGTACAAAAGCTACTCCCGGACTGGGTGGGAGGCTTCCCGAGGTACATATAGGATTGCCCTTGCAAATGCTGTATCCTCCCTGGCCTGGACGTCCAGATGGCAGAATCTGGAGAAGGTATGGATGGAGGACCACGTTGCTGCTTTACATATCTCTGCCGGTGACAGCATCCTAGTTTCTGCCCAGAAGGCCGCTTGTGCTCTGGTAGAGTGAGCCTTGACTCGTAGAGGTGGTGGTTTTCCCACTTCTACGTAGGCCGCCTTGATAACTTCTTTGATCCAGCGAGCAATAGTTGCCCGTGAGGCCGCTTCTCCTTGCCGCTTCCCACTGTGAAGGACGAACAGGTGGTCCATCTTTCGTACTGTTTCCGACATTTCCAGGTAACTGGACAGTAGCCTGCCGATGTCAAGATGGCGCAGTATTCGACCTGCTTCCGATTTCTTCAACCCTTCCATGGTTGGCAAGGATATGGTTTGGTTGAGGTGGAAGTGTGAGACTACTTTGGGTAAGAAGGAAGGAACCGTGTGAAGATGGATAGCCCCTGGGGTGATCCTGAGAAACGGATCGCGGCAGGACAGCGCTTGTAGCTCTGAGATGCGGCGTGCTGAGCATACGGCCAGCAAGAACACCATCTTCAAGGTTAACAACCGGAGGGACAGGCCTCGGAGGGGTCAGGAATTCCAAAACTAGGTTGAGGTTCCACCTGGGCACTGGCCATTTCAGGAAACGTGAAACGTCTGGATGTGTGGCAATGCTGTTGCCGTCACACCTGGGGCCGTAGCAGGATATCGCTGCCACCTGAGCCTTGATTGAATTGAGGGACAGACCCTTCTGAAGCCCATCTTGCAGGAAATCCAAAATAATGGGGATTTTAGCGGCATGTGGGTTGGTGCTGCGAGTTTCGCACCAGGCTTCAAATACTCTCCAGATCCTTATATAAGTTAGTGATGTGGAGAACTTGTGTGCTCGGAGGAGTGTATCTATTACCGCCCCCGAGTATCCCCTTTTCCTCAGTCGAGCCCTTTCAATGGCCAGACCGTAAGAGAGAATTGAGCTGGATTCTCGTGGAGGATGGGACCTTGTCTCAGCAGGTCCCTGTGAGGGGGCAGGGGTAGGGGATCCCCTGCCAGTAGTCTTCTCATGTCTGCGTACCAGGGTCTTCTTGGCCAGTCCGGGGCCACCAGAAGAACTAGGCCTCTGTGCCGCTGAATCTTGTGTATAATGGCGCCCAGCAGGGGCCACGGGGGGAAGGCATATAGCAGGATCCCCTGAGGCCATGGCTGCACCAGGGCATCGATCCCGTGGGATAGAGGATCTCGTCTGCGACTGAAGTATCTGGGTACTTGAGCGTTGGACCTGTCCGCTAGTAGGTCCATGCCCGGAGTCCCCCACTGATCCACAATCATCTGGAAGGCCGTGGGTGACAGTTGCCATTCCCCCGGGTTTAGGCTTTCTCTGCTGAGGAAGTCTGCCGTGGTGTTGTCCTTCCCGGCGATGTGGACGGCGGAGATGTCCTGGAGATTTGCTCCCGCCCAAACCATCAGGGGGGCTATTTCTAGGGATACCTGTCGGCTTCTGGTTCTGCCCTGTCGGTTGATGTATGCCACCATGGTGGCATTGTCCGACATCACTCTGACTGCCTTGTTTTGAAGTCTGTGCACAAATCTCAGGCAGGCTAACCTGACTGCCCGTGCCTCTAGTCGGTTGATGTTCCACCCCAACTCTTCTTTGCTCCACCGCCCTTGGGTGTTTAGCTCTTCTCAGTGTGCCCCCCAGCCGCTCAGGCTAGCATCTGTAGTGAGCAGGGTCCAGGTTGGGGAGGACATTTTTGACCCCCGGCTCGTGTGGCCGGGCTGCAGCCACCACCATAACTGATTCCATACTCTGGCCGGTAGAGGTAGATACACGGTGTAGTTCTGTAATCGTGGGCTCCACTGAGATAGGAGGGCGCGTTGTAACTGTCTCATATGAGCCCGTGCCCATGGTACTGCGTCCAGAGTGGACGCCAATAGGCCGAGGACCTGTAGATAATCCCAGGCTGTGGGCCGGGTGGTGCTCCGCAGAGTCTATAAATGATTCCGGAGTTTTGATCTCCTCTTGGAGGTCAGGCTGACTTTGTCTCCCTGGGTGTCGAATCGGACTCCTAGGTATTCCAGCGACTGCGAAGGCTGTAGGGAACTCTAATTCATGTTGACTACCCATCCTAGGCTTTCCAGAAGAGGTATAACTCTGTTGGTTGCCCGGTGGCTCTCCTCCGGTGACTTTGCCTGATCAGCCAATCGTCTAGGTAGGGATGGACGAGAATTCCTTCCTTCCTGAGTGACACCGCCACCACTACTATTACCTTGGTAAAGGTCCACGGCGCGGTGGCTAACCCGAAGGGTAAAGCCCGGAACTGAAAGTGTTGTTTCAGGACTTTGAAGCGTAAGTAGCACTGGTGGTCCCGATGGATTGGGATATGCAGGTAGGCCTCTGACAGATCCAGGGATGTGAGATATTCCCCTGGCTGTATTGCACTTCGGACTGACCGCAGAGTTTCCATGCGAAATCCTGGGACCCTTAAGTGCCGGTTGACTGACTTGAGGTCCAGAACAGGTCTGAAGGTGTCCCCCTTCTTGGGTACAATGAAATAAATGGAGTAATGCCCAGAATTTATCTCCCATGCAGGCACTGGGATTATGGCTTTTAGGGACAGGAGCCTCCGCAAGGTAGCTTCCAGTGCCGCCCTCTTGAGGGGTGGACAAGGAGATTCCACAAACTTGTCCGGAGGGGGATGAAGGAAGTCCAGGTAATACCCTTCTCGGATGATGGAGAGGACCCACTGGTCCGAAGTAATCTCGACCCACCTGCGGTAGAATAGGGTTAGCCTGCCCCCTATGGCTTCTTCCCCCAGATGGGTCGGCTGATTCTCATTGTGGGGTACGGCCGGGACCCGTACCCGAGCCGGTTCCCCTCTTGTTGTGCCTGGTCTGAAAGGACTGGTTCCTGGTCTGAGAATGAGGTGCTTGGTAGCGAGTCCTGTAGGGGTTGAAGCATTGAGAGCTTCTACCTCTGGATGGCCTAGGAAAAGGGCGCTGGTTCCTCCTTGACTTGTCTTCTGGTAGATGGGGTAATGGAGAGGCGCCCCATTTGTTAGCCAGGTTCTTGAGGTCGCTGCCGAACAGGAGGGATCTCTTAAAGGGCATTCTCGTAAGGCGCGTCTTGGAGGAAGAGTCGGCCGACCAATTTTGTAGCCAGAGCTGTCTCCTGGCTGCCACTGAGGATGACACTCCCTTGGCTGCCGTACGAACTAAGTCGGATGCAGCGACAGTGAGAAATGAGAGAGCTGATTCCATTTCTTCTCCCAGGGTGTTGTTCCTGGCTTGTGATAAACAGGAACACGTCACCACGGTGCAGCAGGTCGCGATTCGTAGGGACATGGCTGCCACCTCGAAGGCTTGTTTCAGAATGGCGTCCAGGCGCCGGTCATGCGCATCCTTGAGGGCCGCCCCTCCCTCCACTGGAATGGTGGTGTGCTTCACAATTGCGCAAACTATGGCGTCTACCTTGGGGCACGCCAGCAGCTCCTTAGTTGCCGGGTCCAGGGGGTACATGCTAGACAAGGCCCAACCCCCTTTGAATGAAGCCTCCAGCGCATTCCACTCCAGATCGATTAGCTGCTGTGCTGCTTGAAGGAGGGGAAAATGGTGAGCCGTTTGACGAAGGCCCTCTAGCAGGGGGTTCATTCTAGGTTCCCCTGGGGTGCCTTGGCCCGGGATAGCCAGCTCCGACAGGCATTGAGAGACCAGGTCTGGGAGATCCTCCTTAAGAAAGAAGCGTCTCATGGTTCGATACAGCTCTATCCCCGAGGGAAGTTCTCCCTGCTCGGGAAGCTCGCCTTCTTCCTCAGAGCAATCTGAATCCCCATAAGTGGGGCTTCCGGGTGGCGAGTGGCCGTGCCTAGGTCTGGAGGGTCCAGGGGCAGGGTCATCCGGTACGTATGGGTCCGTTCGGGGATCAGACTGCATTTTGACAAAGGCGTGAATCCCCTTGGATAATTCTACCCAGGAGAGCGAAGCAGAGTCTAGCCTCAGGGGCACCAGGTCTCTAGGGTTCCCCAGCTGCTCACTTCGGCCTGCTAGGTCCGGGGTGTTCCCTGAGGAACTGGCAATCAATCTGGGCTGGGACCGGCCCTGGCCGGGAACTCCCAGGGCCTCCTCACATTGGGCACATAGGGAGTCTGCTTCCTCGCTCTGTGTGGCTCTGAGGTGGCATGCTGAGCAGAGGCCTATAGCTCTTATGCCTGATTCTGGAGGTGCAGGCTCTGTGGACGCCTGGGCTCTCATACGCTTCATTGCGTCTGTTATCTGTATGCGCCGGTGTGCTCCAAGCCGAAAATATGTGCCTTATAATATGGGCGAAAGCTGTGCGCCTATCAATGTGCGCCAATCAGCGTGCGCCTATTTAATGTGCACCTATTAATGTGCGCCAATCACTGTGCGCCAGCAGCATGCGCCTATCAACGTGCGCCTATCAATGCGCGCCAATCACTGTGCGCCTATCAACGTGCCAATGTGCGCCCAAGTACTTTCGGGCGCCTAACATACACGCCCGTTGCCCGTGCGCTTAGTCTTAACACTAGATCAAGGCGGCGAACCAGGGCAGATGGCGACGGCGAGCAGGCAGGCAAAATGGCGACCTCCTTGGCGGGCTTCCACGTAGGCAGACCCGCTAAGCCTCGCTCTTCGGAGACCAGTAAAGTAAATCACAAGCAGATTGTGATAAATTGCAGGAAGACCTTGTGAGACTGGAAAATTGGGCATCCAAATGGCAGATGAAATTTAATGTGGATAAGTGCAAGGTGATGCATATAGGGAAAAATAACCCATGCTATAATTACACGATGTTGGGTTCCATATTAGGTGCTACAACCCAAGAAAGAGATCTAGGTGTCATAGTGGATAACACATTGAAATCGTCGGTTCAGTGTGCTGCGGCAGTCAAAAAAGCAAACAGAATGTTGGGAATTATTAGAAAAGGAATGATGAATAAAACGGAAAATGTCATAATGCCTCTGTATCGCTCCATGGTGAGACCGCATCTTGAATACTGTGTACAATTCTGGTCGCCGCATCTCAAAAAAGATATAATTGCGATGGAGAAGGTACAGAGAAGGGCTACCAAAATGATAAGGGGAATGGAACAACTCCCCTATGAGGAAAGACTAAAGAGGTTGGGACTTTTCAGCTTGGAGAGGAGACGACTGAGGGGGGATATGATAGAGGTGTTTAAAATCATGAGAGGTCTAGAACGGGTAGATGTGAATCGGTTATTTACTCTTTCGGATAGTAGAAAGACTAGGGGACACTCCATGAAGTTAGCATGGGGCACATTTAAAACTAATCGGAGAAAGTTCTTTTTTACTCAACGCACAATTAAACTCTGGAATTTGTTGCCAGAGAATGTGGTTCGTGCAGTAAGTATAGCTGTGTTTAAAAAAGGATTGATAAGTTCTTGGAGGAGAAGGCCATTACCTGCTATTAAGTTCACTTAGAGAATAGCCACTGCCATTAGCAATGGTTACATGGAATAGACTTAGTTTTTGGGTACTTGCCAGGTTCTTATGGCCTGGATTGGCCACTGTTGGAAACAGGATGCTGGGCTTGATGGACCCTTGGTCTGACCCAGTATGGCATTTTCTTATGTTCTTATGTTCTTACCTGATCTTCGGCGCTTCCCGGCTGCGACCCGGGCGGTCTCCAGCTGCGGGGGGAGAGGGTGATTACCGTCACCGCCGCACTCGAGGAAGTGCACCCGCATCCTCTAAGCCGCGCCCGAACTCGTCTCGCTTGGGGGCCAAGTCCTCACCGCGAACGGATCGGGACCGAGGCTGCCTCTATGCCGCGCCCGAGCCCTTCTCACTCGGGGGCTAGGTCCCTGCCGCGATTCGGCCACTGGACCGAGGCTCTTACCTCCAAGGGACCACGGAAATCACCTCAGGAAACTCAACTGGGGGAGGGACCCGAGGGTATCACCGCAGGAGTGCAGGGCTCGTCTTCAGGTAGGATACTTCTATGAATGTAATCGTTAGAATTTGGAAAGAACGCTCAGAGAGCGTGAGGTAGCTCCAAACTGCTTTGGAGATGGAAATTACTGAGCGTCTGCACTTCCTGCAGGGGTATATGTACCACGTGCTGACGTCAGATCCGTCTCAAACTGCTAGCACGAGCACACTATACCCATTTGTAATGAGTCCATCTGCTACACGCTAGGAAATAGAGAAATGCTGTTGCAGTCCCGGTCGCGCTCATGCGACCGTTCCCTTACCTCCTCCCGGCTCCGGCACTGAAGCGTCCCCGAGGCCTTCCATCTGGTTCCGGCCTACCTCGCGGCGTCTCCACGAGGGAGACGCCGCCGATCGTTGTGGGCCCCGCCCCTAGGCCTCGCGCACGCGCAACCCTTTTAAAGGGCCCCTGGCGCGAAAGGCTGGATCCGCCCCCAGAGTGATGTCAGACGCCGAGGGGGATTTAACTCGGCGTCTGATTCTCACTTACTGCCTTGCAACGCGGTCTACTCCATGGAGTTGAGAGTTGCCTGTTCCTGCGTTCCTGATCCTGCCAGCCTGTTCCTGCGTTCCCATTCCTGCCGGCCGTCCCGGGTCTTCTGCTCCAGCCTGCCCTATTCTCGTGTTCCTGATCCTGGTCCGTCTCATCATCTTCGACTTCTGCTGCCTGCCCTGATCCTGGTTCATCTCATCGTCTTCGACTTCTGCTGCCTGCCCTGATCCTGGTTTGTCCCTTCGGTCCACGCTTATTCGGAGTCGTCCTCCTAAGTCCCAGCGGCCCGGGTCCCTACAGGCTCCTCCTGGGGGGATCAAGGGCTTCCAGGGTGAAGCCACCTAAGCCCCAGCGGTCCAGGCCTCCACAGCTCCTCTGGAGGGGTCACGGGCTTCCAGGGTGAAGTTCCATCTTGTCTGCTGCGGTTTGCCTTCCGACCGTCTCTCTCCACACGGACACTGTCTCAGCCGGTCGGACCAAGGATCCACATCCGGACCACAACAAATGCTGTCTATTATATACTTGGGCTCTAGGTACTAATTTAATTCAGAATTATTTATAAAATACTGTCTATTGTTCATTCATTATTACATAACCCATCCTCAATCTGGCTCTGTTCCAGCCTTCAACTTTATAAACCATCTAGGCATTTAAGATCACTAGACAAAAATTTACTAGACATCCCTTCGATACGTTTGGCACGATTAGACATCACCAGAAAAAGGGCTTTTTCAGTAGCAAGTCCATTGTTATGGAACTCCTTATCGACCACTCCTCATCAAATTTCAAATGCCAAGGAATTCAAGAAATCATTAAAAACATACTTATTTTCAAAAGCTTTTGCCACTTCCAATACAGAACACATCTAATTCTCATGCTCAGACATTACCAGGACTTACTTTTACTTGCTTTCTCTCTTCTTGATTTCCATTTTATTTTAATATTATCTTAACTTTATTTTATAATTTTATGTATGTATTTTCCTTGCGTTCATTTTATATTTGTTCATCATTTTTTGCTTTATTGTAAACCACTTTGTTCAATATTTTATTGTAAAAAATGTTATATAAATAATGTTAAATAGATAAATAAATAAGATGAAATAGTAACAGTACAGTATTCTGTTCTTTGCTGCCTCCCTGGTTTTGCACTGACAGGACTTATGTGCTGGCCAGAAAACAGTTTTCCTCATGCCACTATGAGATGGGGTCTCCATGAACACACTGAATGAAGTCCCAGGCACCATTACCAATTTTTTGCCCATAGACGTTTCTTCTTTTTGTTATGACTGGTGTAGTGGACCCTTGGGCCGGCTGTGCAGAGTGATGTCAGTATGTGGGAATACTCCGCAGAGATGGAAAGGCCGGGAGGCAGCACCAAGCCGTGAGACCAGACGATAGCTTCACCCTGGAAGCTCGAGGCCCCCTGGGAAGAGCCTGTGAGGACCCGGGCTGCTGGGACTTGGGAGGATCCCCCAGAAGGCAATCTCAGCAGTCGGGAAACAGGCACAGTTCAGGGCTGGCGGCAGACAGGAAAGTAGTGGGTACGGACCAGGGTCGAAAGCCGGGCAGACAATCCAAAGGCAAGCTGAGTAGAACCAAAAGCAGAAGCTGGAGAGGCACGGAAGCTGGATCAGGGGCGGAGACTGGATCAGGAGTGGAGGCTGGAACAGGAGCAGAGGCTAGACCTGAGGCAGGAACAAGCTGGAACAAGAACTGAAGCAGTAACCAGCTGGAACATGAACTAAAGCAGGAACAAGCTGAAAGACAAGCCGAACAGCAACTAGATACTCACAGAGAGTGACCTCATTGCAAGGCGATCATCTGGAGCTGGACATCGTTCCGGGGGCCGGCCGAGGTCTCCCGCCTCTGCAACTTCAAGAGCTGCTTCCTTGCGCGCCCATGTACACTGTAGGTGGGGCCTGGCTGAAGAGCTCGACGGCGTCTCCCTCGTGGAGATGCTGCGATGGGGAAAGGCCTGTACAGGCCTCGTCCGTGATCGGGGAGGCCTGCCGGAGCCTGGGGACAGCCGTGGAGGTAGGAGCCCGGTCGCAGGTGTCACGACCGGGACCGCAACACTTTCATCACCCTGGCAAAAAGAGAAAGGGAGTGTATGACAAGGTTTTCCGGTTGGATTTTCAGTTAGGCATCAGGGGGGCCAATTAATATATGACTTTTTATTTTTATTACTAGTTTGGCCATTTTAAGTATTGCACATAATTTTTCAGAATATATCCTGTACTAATTAGTTATTTTAATCATTTACTAGCACTGGCAGTGACATTTATTTGAATGCATATACTTTTAAAGCATAAGCACTATACATCTATCTGAAGCAGAATTGCATTGTGTGATGATGCCTGAAACCATCCTGTCGACATGAAACCAAACATTTGTTTTCCTGCTTTGCTCCAAGGAGCTAGTTTGATTTATGACCAAAACAGATGACCCCATTTTGGATGAAAAATTGCATGACTGTGGAACCTAAGTCTTATACTGTAACTGAGAAATACCTTTTTGATTTTGCAGTCCACACTGTGTAGATTAAAATAGATTTTGAGTTAATTCAATAAAACATGACTGAATCTTGATTTGCCGGTCTTCCTAGAGTCAGTAAACTAATGAATATTATATAGTTTAAATATTCTTTGTTCAACTTGCACATTCAACTGTTTTCAAGAGTAATTGCATCAGGTTTTCACACCGATGTTACTGTAAATCTTCGATTAAATATTGATTTCAGCCTGCAACATTTCAATCATCAAATGTTGCATGATTGATGTATTTATTGGTGCTAATTTGTCCTTGATTTCTATAACTTTCTAGTTGACAAAAGATAGCTCCCCTACAAAGTTTGACAATGGTATAAATTATTAGGTGAAAAAGAAAAGCTGACAGTATTTGATGAATACTGCCATGGTTCAGTATCTATGGCATACAGTACACAGCAAAATTATTAGTGTTTAGAAGCACAAACGTGCAGCTAATCAAAAATAAACTAAACTAAGTACATTTATTAATGTACCACTAAAAGATTCCCACAAAAAGCATTATTCAGGATTAAGTATTTGTGGGATTGTAATTATTGTAAATTAATAAATGTACTTGGTTTAGTTTATTTTTGATTAAGTGCAAGTTTGTGCTTCTAAGCTGTGTACTGTATGCCATAGATACTTATGGCAGTATTCATCAAATAGTGTCAGTTTCTCTTTTTGTACTATTGTCAAACTTTGTAGGAGAGCTACAATATTTTTTGTCAACTAGATAGTTATACAAACAGTGCCGGTGCAAGGGTATCCAGCCACCTTTGGAGGTGATATCTCTCTCTCTTTCACTCTCCTTGCCACCCCACCCCCCTTCCAAATCTCATACCGTACACCTCCAAAGCTGCATTCCCACACGCCATCTCTCTGAAATCTACATCTCCGTTTCCCCACCCCCCACTCCTGTTTGCTTTCCAAAATGCCACCCTCATATTGAACTACAGTGCTACGCCCATTTCCGGCACCCTAGGCAGCTACATAGTACGCCTAATACTCCCGTCAGCCCTGTATATAAATCAAGGTCATACTAGCACCAAAAATACATCAATCAAGAAACATTTGATGGTTGAAATATTGAGTTATAAGCAGGTTAGTACAGTATATGCAATTATCATTTTGAGAACAGATGATCATCGGTAAATAAAGTGAAAATAGTGGGAACAAAATTGTAATCCTAAAAATGATTCTGAGAACTGAGCCAAAATAGTTAGATGTAATATTTTGTAATATGTGGTAAAAAAAAATTACATATATGTTTCACAAAAACAAATATAGATGAGGGAATGACAGGTTGAACTTCTGTGTTGGGAAAAAACTGTTGTTTTCTTCCCTCCTGGTTTTCTGGACCCCAATTTATCTTCTTTTCATGGTTTAACAACCATTGAAATACATCCAAATCAATACACTGAATGCAGGTTCTAGACCAGGGGTGGGCAATTCCAGTCCTCGAGGGCTACAAACCTGTCGAGGTTTTAGGATATCCTAATGAATATGCATGACATAGATTTGCATACAACTGAGGCAGAGTGCAAGCAAATCTCTCTCATGCATATTCATTAGGGATATCCTGAAAACCAGACTGGTTTGTGGCCCTCGAGGACCGGAAGTGCCCACCCCTGTTCTAGACTGACAACCCAGAGGATGGGAATTCTTACGCAGGTATGCTAGGCTGACGTGACAGGCATTTGCATCTCTATGTTTTTGTATATAAACAGATCATCTCGGTATAGCCCACATCAATGAGAAAATCTATTGGCTCAACTGGCCTCACATCTAGATCAGTTATATTTTTCTTTAAAAATTGCTTTCAGAAAATCAATTCTTAAAAGCAACAATAGTGCTGTAATTTTAGTAGATGTTTATTTTCCATTAAATATATATATATATATAATGTAAAAAATAGAAACAGGAACACTATACAGAGTCAAAAGTTTTATTCCAAAAAGATGAAATTTTTATATATATTTATTAATTTTATATCAACTGACTTTTTATTAGAATTATACAATAAAAACACAATTGTGTTTGCTAACTAATGCCACTTGAAAAAGTCATAAAGTGCCAAAGTGCCTTTGTAAAAAGTTTTTTCTAATTGAAAGTCCTTGTGGTAATCCTCTGAAGATGAAAACCGGCCAAAGAATGTGAAGATGATAGTTGCTTAAGTGAAGATCATTTAAATTGTTGCTTGTAATAACTACTCTAACAGGAGTCAAAATGACTTAAGACATTCACAACTAAGCATGCTTCGACAAAAGGCCTTTAGATGTTTCATCAGAAAATGGTTTCTTCAGGGGGGGGGGAGAGTAATGTCACTATCCCTGAACTCTAAGAAATAATCGTACACAAAAGGTATGCTTACTGGCATGGTCATTTGCTCATTCACTAAAATTGACAGTAATACCTAACAGCCTTCATTTTTATCTCCTAATCTTGATCACTGGTGCATGCACTGGAGGGCAATGTGCTTTAGGGATATGCAATTGTCTTAACGAATGCAAAAAAACGCAGTGATTGAGGCCATTCTCAGTTCATTCCAAATAGACCGATCTGAAAATAACATTTGATGAAAATATCCAAAAATTTGGGGTATTTTCAAATTTGTTGCATTTTTTATAAGAACAGGCCTCCAGTGGCCTGACATAGAGGGCTAGCTCCTGTGCTAAGCCTATTCTGGGTGGACTCACTGCCTAGGTCCAAAGTTGTGGCCTGGCCCTGAAGCTAGTGCTGAGGCCTAGACCTGACTCTGGGGCCCAGCTCTGAGGTCTAATCCTAACACCAAGGCCCAGTGTTGAGGACCAGTTTTCAGGTCTGGTCCCAGCACTGAGGCTATAAGGCCTAGCACAGCATTGGGACATGGCCCTGAGGCTTAGGCCTAGCATCAGGATCCAGCCTTGAAGTCTACATTCAGTGTTGAGACCTAACCCTAAGGCGCAGTCCTGGCACCAAGGCCTAGGCTCAGCAAGGAGGCCTTGCCCTGAGGCCTGGACCCAGCACTAAGGCTGGACCCAGCACTGAGGCCTGGAGCTGAAGCTGAAGCCTGATACTGGCATCAAGACCTAGGCCCAGGCCTTGGCACTGGGCTTGGCCCATTTGGCACTGAGATCTAGACCTCTGCACTGGTCCTAGCCTGTTTTCCTAGGGAATGCTAGGAAAGCAAAAAACAAATGGACATATTTGTTCTTGCTTTAAACAAACCAAAAAAGTGGAGGCAATCTACCAAACGAACATATGAACTGAAACAAAACTTTTGCCTCTTCACATTCCTACTGTGCTATATCCAGTATTTAGAGATATAATAGACCTTTTCTTACCAGATTCTTTAATGCTTCAATTTCAAATGCTTTAAAGCTCTAGAGTAGACTTAACTCACCTTTTGATTATTTTTTACCCATGTCTCTGGAATATATTTAACAATTGCCTTGAGGATCTGCTAGTGAAGTTGCCTGTAGGATATTATATTCATAGATACATTACCATAAAACTTTATATATATATATATATATATATATATATATATATATATATATATGTGTGTGTGTGTGTGTGTGTGTGTGTACACACATACACATTAAGGCTGCTATGGGAAACAATCACTCTATTGTACACTGTATTTTAAATTACACTTATTTATGTAGAAGTATCCCATGATGCTTTATAAATCATAATAAGAACATAGACCATATTACCTTACAATAAAAAAATTAAAGAAGCAGAAAAAAATCAGAAGCACTAAAGTGAGCAAAGCTTTTAGAATAGTAAAATGGGGAGTGCTAGAGTGGTTGAGGTGTTGATTGAAGAAATCTAAGGAAAACCAAGTTCCTACGGGAGACTTGAAAATTAAGAAAAAATCAGTAAGAGACTGAGAACCAAGGAGAGAAATGCTATGACAATAATTATGACAATTGGCACAGTGATGGCTGTGAAATACTAATTTTAATACAAACAACCTCTCCTGCTCTTCAGTATTACAGTGCGGGATATTTAAGTAGATTAACTATGAAACATCTCACCTCTAACCTCAGCATCATGTACACAAGGGGAACTCTAATCTCTCCTGCACACTGGAGAAATTAAACTTGAAAGCTGCAATACATCTTTCATGCTACTGTCCCTCGTTACCATGAACAAGGACTCCATACTTCCAGCCAATTGTCCAAGACAGCATATGATTTAGTATATATTCCCTCTCTCTGTCTTTTTCAAATTGTCCCTGACAAGGCTATCCATTCAGCCACTATCCATGAAATTTATTACATCCAAAGATTTTTTTTGGGTACTTTTATCCTTCTAGACTAATATGTCTTAGACTTGGAATCCCTGGGGCACTGTCAGCCTCCTATTTCTCAAACCAAGAGAAAGAAAATGCTCATTTATTTTTAATCTATTTCCAAATAAGATATCTGATCGATTCTTTACATCTCTGCAAGGCCAATCAAACAGAATTGAACCAAACCCAATTACAGCTGTCATCATCATATTTTTCATTATCTAGATTTGGAAAATCTGAAAGACCAGAAGACAGCCAGCTGTCTGAGTTCTGGATGACTTCCCCTTCAAGAGCTGAAAATGTCCTCCAGTGAATTAAGTTATATCAATGTGTTTGGGTAGTATAGGGTTAAATGGATATGGCAAACTGCGTCAAATGTTGGCACCCTGTCTCTCCTCCATAATCAATGCCATGTTATTTCAGGGTTGTTTGTCATCCTTCTTCAAAGAGACACTAATCAAAATCATAAAAAAAAAAAAAAAAGACTTGGACCCAAAAGTAGTGGCCCACTGCCACCCAATATTCAGTCTTTCCTACTTGTTTAAATTCATAGAAAAAGATGTTTACGTCCAAATCTTAGAATTTTTTTTTTTATTGTTTAATGTTTATATTCCGCTTTTTGGCACGTCAAAGCAGATTATATTCTAATACTGTAGGTATTTCCTTGTTCCGAGATGGCTCACAATCTAAGTTTGTTCCTGGAGGGGACCTATAGTTTTACCAATTGGCTTTGAAAAAAGGCCACAGGACTGAATCCATTCTGTATCTTTAATAGACAACATCTGTCTCCATACTGACTGTGATGGAGGCTCACTTCTTGTCTTGCTAAATCTCTCTGCCGATATTCAACACCATTGATCACCAGCTCCTGTTACTGTGCTTACAAGAAAACAGTATGCACTATTTTACAAATAGTTTGAAAATAGTGCATACTGTTTTCTTGTAAGCACAGCTATTTTATATTCTGCACACATTTATGCGCGTATGTTATAAAATGGCTGCATCCATTAGCACGAGCCAGCATACGCACGTATATGTGCGCACACAACTGTTTAAAATTTACTGTTCCTGTGCGCACCCATTCTAAATTTGGAAATAGTGTATTTCCAAATTTAGAATGGGTGCGCACAGGAACAGTAAATTTTAAACAGTTGTGTGCGCACATATACGTGCGTATGCTGGCTCGTGCTAATGGATGCAGCCATTTTATAACATACGCGCATAAATGTGTGCATGATATAAAATAGCTGTACGCACCTACATGTGCATGCAACTTTATTTGGGCACGTGCGCTCAAATGCCGCCTCTACTGCCGGCATTAAGCTGTATGAAATGCCCAAAATGCAATTCGCAATAAAAGTTGCAAATTGCATTTCAGGCTTGGGGAGAGGCATGGAGAGGGAGAGGGAGAGAGAGAGAGAGAGCCTCTGGGAAAGCCTTCACAGTATTCAACTATTTATATCACTATAGAAGGGCCAGCTAATATCTCGAGGTTAGGTTTTGGTGTTGGTTTAGGGTTTGGGGTCCAGTTTTACAGGCAGAGTGAGACGTACAAACAGCACAGTACACCTCAGTGAAGATTTGATGTCAGTTGGAGTAAGGAAAGTTTCACAAAGATGAGATTTCTACAATGTTCTCTTGCCCTAGCTTGATAGCACCCTGGACTTTTCCTCCAGGAACTTTTCCAAACTATTTTTAATGCAACTATAGTAATAGATTTTATCACATCCTCTGGAAATGAATTCCAGAGATTAATTATGCAGTGAATAAAAAAAGGTTTCTCTTATTAGTTTTAAATGTATTACCTAGTAACTTCATTGTTTGTTACCTGGTCTTTGTCCTTTTTGAAAGAGGAAACAATTGATTAATTTTTACTCTTTCTATTCCATTCATTATTTTATAAACCTCTATCATATCTCCCCTCAGTCATCTCTTTTCCAAGCTAGAGTCCTAACCTCTTTAGCTGTAGGAGATATCAGAAGTTTTTACCACTGAATATGAATACTGACCCTACAAGAGGGATGCTGACTTAATATGATGGATGCCGACATATATGTTTCAACAGAACAAGATGAAGAACTTTTAACCAGAATAGCAATATGTTCTCAGGTTATCTGATCTGCCTGTTTAACTTAATGGCTATAGTTTCTTTCCAAAACAATACGCTAAGATTACCCAGAACAGGAACAGGTCACAGACGTGAAAATAACCCAAATCTGACCGGAGACGAAAAACAGCCTATCCAAAAGGCAGTTTATCAGACAGATCAGCTCACAGAAAAATGCTGATACCACAACAGGTTGCAGTACTGAGATCAGACCTTAGTCCTGAGTCACCATGCAACAGGACAAGTGACTCCACCCCTGATGGAAAAGGGGGTCAGGGTCTTAAATAAAAAAGTGATCCCATCCATCCCACTAATTAACTATGTATGAGCTCTCTTAAATATGTATTATTTATTTATTTAAATGCTTATTTCCCACCCTTCCTACGTTCAAAGTGGGGTACAATATAGAACATTTAGATGTTCAGAGTGGGGTGCAATGTAACACATATACAGACAAAAAGAGAAGGGGAAGGGCAATACAAAATCTTAGGGGAGGGGAGAGAGCATATGTAGGAAGTGAGTTTGATTGTGCTAGTGGGTCAGAGGAGAGGGGCGTAGAAGACTAGGTAGCATCAACAGAAGGGGGATGAGTTGGGGGTAGTCTGTCGTCATCTAGGTTGGGGAATGCTCTCTTGAAGAGGAAAGTTTTTAGGGTTTTTTTGAAGAAGGATTTTTCTCGGAGACATCTTATTGTCTTTGGTAGACTGTTCCACAGGCGTGGACTGGCAGAGAAGAATGTGCATTCTCTGGTTTCCACGAGTTGGGTGAGCTTTATAGGCAGAGAAACTAGTAGCTTTTGGTTGGACGATCTGAGTTGTCAAGAGGGGGCATGGATTTTTATTGTTGAGGAGTCCCATGAGGAGTTTAAGTTATAGATTGAGGAGTGGATGATTATTACAAGTTTATATTATATTTGGTAGGAGATGGGGAGCCAATGAAGAGATTTGAGTACAGGGGAGATGTGATCGCACATGGGAGTGCTGGCAAAGAGTCTTGCTGCTGAGTTTTGTATGATCTGTAGCGGGCAAGTGGCGCATAGAGGTAGGCCTGTCAGGAGGGAGTTGTAGTAATCTGTTCCTGAGAATAGAAGGGATTGAAGGATCGACCTGAAGTCCACATATTTGAGAAAGGGCTTGAGGTGACATAGCAGGTGTAGTTTCTGGAAGGAGGAATTAGTAATATTCCTTATATGGTTGCACATGGGGAGAGAGGGCTCGATAGTGACTCCCAAGTTTCGTATATTTTGGGAGATGGAGATAGAATGGGAATCAAAAGTGATATGGTTGGGAGTATTGACAACTGAATGGCAAGATAGCATGATGATTTCTGTTTTAGATGTGTTGAGGGCTAATTTATTACTGTAAAGTCATTTTTGGATCATTGTAAGACAGTTGTTGAGGAAAGCTTCAGTCAGGGCCCGTGTTTCCTTGAGAGGAAAAAAGTATTGGATAACATCCGCATAGAATTTGTAGTGCACTCCAAGGTCATTGAGGGTGCGGTATAATGGAGGTAATTAAATGTTAAATAGTACAGCAGACAGAGCAGACCCTTGGGGCACTCCAGAGCTCAGAGGCATCAATGAAAAAGTAAGAGAGTCAATTTGGACGTGTTGTGTCCTGTTGCTAAGGTATGATCAGAACCCAAGCCAGTATGGAACCAGTGATCGATGATCCCGAAGGAACGCAGCCTTGAGAGTAGGATGGAGTGATTGACCGTGCTGAATATGGCAGAGATGTCGAGAAGACATAGGAGGAATGAAAAGCCATGGTCGAATCCGCATCTTACTGTATCGAACCTGGAAAGCAGTAGTAATTCGGTACTATCGTGTTTCCTGAACGTGATCTAGTATTGGTTGAGGATATTATTCATGTGCTGCCTGCTAAAAACAGATGGGGAGAGAGCTCAAGGGGCCATCGAAAGAAGAAGCATTTATAAGCATTTCCCTATATGCAAGGTGTTGCACATAGGTAAACATAACCCTTGCTGTAGTTACATGATGTTAGGTTCCATATTTGGAGCTACCACCCAGGAAAAACATCTAGGCATCATAGTGGATAATACTTTGAAATCATCAGCTCAGTGTGCTGCAGCAATCAAAAATGCTAACAGAATGTTAGGAATTATTAGCAAGGGAATGGTTAATAAAATGGAAAATGTCATAATGCCTCTGTATCACTCCATAGTGAGACCGCACCTTGAATACTGTGTACAATTCTGGTCAGCGCATCTAAAAAAAGATAGAGGTGCGATAGAGAAGGTACAGAGAACGGCAACCAAATGATAAAGGGAATGGAACAGCTCCCCTATAAGGAAAGGCTGAAGAGGTTAGGGCTGTTCAGCTTGGAGAATAGAGCATGACACAGATGCTGGCAGCTACACCAGCGAGACAGGAAACCAGACAATGGTGCAAACATGGTAAAGGCAATATCCTACGGGTGCTTTCAGAACATTCGATGTTTTGCACATACTCTGCACCTGGTAATGAAGTCAGCTCTGGGATTGGAGTCCAATCACCAAGAGAATGAATAGCTGCATACATTAATACACAAGTGCAGGAACATAGCAGTGCACTTCCACAGAAGTGTAAAGGTGGGGCAGGTTCTCCGACAAAAGCAGACTGATTTGGAGATGCCTCACAAGCATCTCATTCAAGACATTTCCACCTGGTGAAATTCCACCTATATGATGCTGCAGAGGTTAGTGGAGCAGCAGACACCCCTTCATGAACTTTCTGTGGCAATGGACATAGGTGTGCATAGTCCCCTAGGGCATCAAGATTGGTTAGTTATGAGTCAGCTGGTAAAAATCCTGCAGCCCTTCAAGGATGCTAGGGAGGAGCTGAGTTCCAGAAGTACCACCTTGGCTGACATCATCCCATTTGGAGGACTTTAAACAGGAAGAGGGAATGTCATCAGAGGTGCTGCATTATCTGGACTTTTTGCAGATGCAGGTGCAAGAAAGATTAAGGCCTTTAACAGAAGACCACACATACATGCTCGCCACAGTCTGTGATCCCCATGTGAAAGGGAAACTTGCCCTACAGTACGATTATCTCCTATTGGTGAAGGACCTGCTGTTAGTAAAAGTCCATGAATAGGAGCACCATAGGCAGAGACAGATTAGACATGAAGCAGAGGAGGAAACAGCGGGCACTTCAGAGAGTTGTGCTAGCCCAAGCAGGAGCAGTACTCTGTCAGCAACAGCTAGTACTTCCTCCTCCACTTCAGTACACCAACGCCATGTTGCCCATAAAGAATCATCTGTTCTGCAACGGGCTAGAGAGAAAGCAGCTGGCATGAGTGACTCTCAGCCCACCCAAGCAAAGGAGACACCAGCACAAACGTCAATGACATGGTATCTCTCAGAGCCCACAGAGGACATGCAGACAGATCCGCTGGCATATTGGGCACACAAGTCCACTGTCTGGTCACACCTAGACAAAGTGGCTCAGCTATATCTGTCATGTCCACCAACCAGTGTGCCCAGTGAACATGTATTTTCAATGGCAGGGGATATCATGAGGCCTCACCGCTCAAGGCTGGCACCAGAGTTGATGGAAATGCTCGTGTTTTTGAAATAAACATGCATTTGCTTGGGTTTCCAAATTTTCCCTGTGAATGACATAGAAACATAGAAATGACGACAGAAGAAGACCAAATGGCCCATCCAGTCTGCCCAGCAAGCTTCACACTTTTTTCTCATACTTATCTGTTTCTCTTGGCTCTTAGTAATCTTTGGTTCTATTTCCCTTCCACCCCCACCGTTAATGTAGAGAGCAGTGATGGAGCTGCATTCAAGTGAAATATCAAGCTTGATTAGTTAGGGGTAGTAACCGCCGCAATAAGCAAGCTACACCCATGCTTATTTGTTTTACCCAGACTATGTTATTCAGCCCTTATTGGTTGTTTTTCTTCTCCCCTGCCGTTGAAGCAGAGAGCTATGCTGGATACGCGTGAAGTATCAGTTTTTCTTCTCCCCTGCCGTTGAAGCAGAGAGCTATGCTGGATATGCATTGAAAGTGAAGTATCAGGCTTATTTGGTTTCGGGTAGTAACCGCCGTAACAAGCCAGCTACTCCCCTCTTTGTGAGTGCAAATCCTTTTTTCCACATTTCCACTTGCCATTGAAGCTTAGAGCGATGGAGTCGCAGTAACCGTGTCTATGTTTATTGAATAAGGGTATTATCTCCAGGCAGTAGCCGTAATTCTGGCGAGCCACCCACTCTTCATTGACGTCCTCTTGACTTTATGGATCCACAGTGTTTATCCCACGCCCCTTTGAAGTCCTTTACAGTTCTGGTCTTCACCACTTCCTCCGGAAGGGCATTCCAGGCATCCACCACCCTCTCCGTGAAGAAATACTTCCTGACATTGGTTCTGAGTCTTCCTCCCTGGAGCTTCAAATCATGACCCCTGGTTCTGCTGATTTTTTTCCTATGGAAAAGGTTTGTCGTTGTCTTTCGATCATTAAAACCTTTCAAGTATCTGAAAGTCTGTATCATATCACCTCTGCTCCTCCTTTCCTCCAGGGTGTACATATTTAGATTCTTCAATCTCTCCTCATAAGTCATTCGATGAAGACCTTCCACCTTTTTGGTCGCCCTTCTCTGGACCGCCTCCATCTTGTCTCTGTCTCTTCGGAGATACGGTCTCCAGAACTGAACACAGTACTCCAGG
This sequence comes from Rhinatrema bivittatum, assembly GCF_901001135.1. Lineage (NCBI taxonomy): Eukaryota > Metazoa > Chordata > Amphibia > Gymnophiona > Rhinatrematidae > Rhinatrema > Rhinatrema bivittatum. Next base: position 191,630,759 of record NC_042617.1, read on the forward strand.
TGAGGCCTCACCAAGGACCTGTACAAGGGGATAATTACTTCCCTTTTCTTACTCGATATTCTTCTCTCTATGCAGCCCAGCATTCTTCTGGCTTTAGCTATCGCCTTGTCACATTGTTTCGCCGACTTCAGATCATTAGACACCATCACCCCAAGGTCTCTCTCCTGCTCCGTGCATATCAGCCTCTCTCCCCCCATCAAATACAGTTCATTCGGATTTCCACTCCCCATATGCATGACTCTGCACTTCTTGGCATTGAATTTCAGCTGCCATATCTTCGACCACTCTTCCAGCTTCCTTAAATCCCGTCTCATTCTCTCCACTCCTTCTGGCGCATGTCTACTCTGTTGCAGATCTTTGTGTCATCCGCAAAAAGACAAACCTTACCTTCTATCCCTTCCACAATGTCGCTCACAAAGATGACAAGATGAATAAAAACAATTGAAAGCCTTGCAGCAGCTCCAACTGCCTCCTATGCTCCAGACAATATCAGCACATGTACCTGACCTGAAACGCTATACCAGTCTGTCTACTGTCCAGGCCTTACGTCCCTACAAGGGCCTGACCTCAAATGCTGTGCCTGTCTGAGTTTAGTTCTAGAATATCTAATTTCAGTTTCATGTATTTGTGCATCACTTCTTTCCAGAATATTCTTTTTCCTGTTTTGCAACATTTGGAATGTAAGAACATAAAAAGCTGACTTCAGTCCAGGCCTTTCATATGCTCAATAGTTTTCATGACCTTCATAATATGGGCCATTTTCCCTAAATCTTTCTTAGGTGCCAACATTAATGTTTCTAGTACTATAGAAAACTGGTGATAGTTGCACTCTAGTTCATCCTCTGTGTTCCCATAGTTTACAGAGGCACTGTGTAAACTACAAAGTTAACATAGGTTGATATTGTAGATTTGGACTTGATTAGCAGTTTTCTTATTTCTGAGAGCGCTTCAAGTTCCTTTGTCATCAGCTGAAGTGCATAAGTACAGTTAATAGCTTCTGGGTATTTACAAGGGCTTGACCTCTAATGCTGTGCCAGTCCTTCCAGGCCTTACGTCCGTACAAGGGCTTGACCTCTATCCTCTAAAGCTGTGCCTGTCCGTTCAGGCCTTATATCCCTACAAGGGCTTGACCTCTTATGCTGTGCCTCTCCATCCAGGCCTTATGTCCCTACAAGAGCTTGACCTCTAATGCTGTGCCTGTGCATCCAGGTCTTATGTCCCTACAAGGGCTTTACCTCTATCCTCTAATGCTGTGCCTGTTGGTCCAGGCCTTATGTCCCTACAAGAGCTTGACCTCTAATGCTGTGCCTGTCTTTCTAGCTTGGAGCTTGGATATTTCATATGCTCTATAGTTTTCATGACCTTCATAATACAGGCCATTTTCCCTCGATGTTTCTTAGGTGCCAACATTAATGTTTCTAGTGCTATAGAAAACTGATGGTAGTTGTACTCTAGTTCATTCTCTGTGTTCCCATAGTTTGCAGAGGCACTGTGTAAGCTACAAAGTCAACATAGGTTAATATTGTAGATTTGGATTTGAGTAGCAGTTTTCTTATTTCTAAGAGTTCTTCAAGTTCCTTTGTCATCAGCTGAAGTGCATAAGTACAGTTAATAGCTTCTGGGTATTCACTTGACACCAATGTAACCACCTCCACCACACTCTAGGGACCAACCCATTTCAGGGAGCCCTTTCCTGCGCAAAGGAAAGGGAACTCTCACCGGGTGTAGCCAGCCTATCTCTTAACGCCCGCCGACCCATGTTGAACCGCAGTTCACATGGAAACCTCCTCCACGTCGAATCGCCAAGCTTGAAGGCTCGTGCTCCACTCTAGGGACCAACACATTCTAGAGAGCCCTTTCCTGCGCAAAGGAGAGGGAACTCTCCCCGGATGTAGCCAGCCTATCTCTTAGCACCCATTGACCCATGTTGAACCGCTGTTCACATGGAAAACTCCTCCGCTTTGGCCTTGAAAATTCTCGTTTGTATATCTCTGCTACATCCACCAGATTTTAAAAGACCAGCGAGAGCTCACTAGATGCCAACAGAAACACCCCACTCCAGGGGCGAACCCATTCTAGGGAGCCCTTTCCTGCGCAAAGGAAAGGGAACTCTCCCCGGGGCCAGCCTGACTTGCCCCTATCAAAACCACAGGGACCTGACTACCTCAGCTCTGCCAGCCTGTCTTGCCCCTATCAAAACCACAGGGGCCAGACTACCTCCACTCTGCCAGCCTGTCTTGCCCCTATCAATTTTCTGCCACTCTGCCTTGCTGCCATACACCAGATGACTCACTCTACTTCTTGTGGTGTTCTTGCTACTATCATGGTTCCTCAGTGTGTTGGTGCTAGTCTTTCTATTGCTTTGTCCCTTTATCGGCACCTTGTGGTTTTTTCTGACACTCTTTCTGCTTGCTATGTTCCCCCTTCATTGTGCTGTAGGATGTTGATGCCACTTGTCTTGCCACTTTGCCTGTCGTGCTGCCTTCAAAGGTTCATACAACTGTTATCGGTGCTCTCTTTTGAAGCTGTGGTGTGTTTTTGACACTCTCACTGCTGCTTTGCACCTCTGTTAAAGCGCTCTTGCCATTCCTGGTACCCCTTTGCCCCTTCACAGTGCGTTAGGCTATTCATGCCACCTTGGTGCCACTTTGCCACAGTCTAAGTACCTTGGAGATTTTTTCTCATTCTGATGATTGCTCCCCAGAAGTTTCATCAGAATTGCTAAGAAAACCCCAATTCTGCAGCCAAAAATAGGCTGCAAATACTTCCCCCATTGACTTTAATAAAACTAATCAATGAATTGGTTTCCCCCCTATGAAACTAATGCAATGAATTTGGGTTCCCGAGAAACGAAAACCGAATCAAAACAAAATTTTTCCTTCTGCACATCCCTAACGTTTCTTAATATTCCCTAAGTAAGTCAAAGTCTCTAATATGTTTAAGTTCACTAATGATGCAGAGCTTTACTCAATATAAGCCTATGCCATGTTAAGGACTGTAGTGGCATGTGTTGCCTATTTTATTCTAACTGCTAAACCTGAAATATCTGAAAATAAAGCAGTCTCATTCTGAGACAAACAGGTGTCCTTTCCTAGACTTTTTGAATTGCATGTAAGGTAATAAACAGTAAGTTTCTGTAGCACAGCCAGTATCCCCCAGAGAGGGAAGGAGGACCAGACAGTAGGGATATGCAGAAGGAAAAATCCGTTGCTATTCGATATTCGTTTTGCTGGAACCCATATCCGTTGCATTCGTTGTGTAGGGGGAAAACCCTATTCGTTGATATGTTTTATTTGTTTTCTGATTTCCCATTAAAGACAATGGGGGAAGTGTTTGCAGCCTATTTTTGGCTGCAGAATTGGAGTTTTCTTACCAATTCTGATGAAACTTCTGGGGAGCAATCATCAGAATGAGAAAAGAACTCCAAGGTACTTAGACTGTGGCAAAGTGGCACCAAAGTGGTATGAATAGCCCAAGGCACTTTAAAGGGGCAAAGGGGTCCCAGGAGTGGCAAGTGCTTTAACAGAGGTGCAAAGCAGCAGCGAGAGTGTCAAAAACACACCACAGCTTCAAAAGAGAGCACCGATAACAGATGCATGAACCCTCAAGGGCAGCATGACATGCAAAATGGTAAGACAAGTGGCATCAACATCCTGCAGCACAATGAAGGGGGAACATAGCAAGCAGAAAGACTAGCACCAACACACTGAGGAACCATGATAGTGGCAAGAATACCATAAGGAGTACAGTGAGTCTTCTGGTGTATGGCAGCAAGGCAGAGTGGCAGAAAGTTTATATGGGCAAGACAGGCTGGCAGAGCAGAGGTAGTCATGTCTCTGTGGTTTTGATAGAGGCAAGACAGGCTGGCCCCGGGAAGAGTTCCCTTTCCTAGAATGGGTTTGCCCCTAGAGTGGAGCATGAGCCTTCAAAGTGTGGTGAGTCGACGTGGAGGAGGTTTCCATGTGAACAGCAATCTGGTTCAACATGGGTCAATGGGTACTAAGAGATAGACTGGCCTGCTACCCCGGGGAGATTTCCCTTTCCTTTGAGCAGGAAAGGGCTCCAGGATGGTCAGGCACAGATTTAGAGGTCAAGCCCTTTTAGAGGCGTAAGGCCTGGATGGACAGGCACAGCAATCGAGGATAGAGGTCAAGCCCTTTTAGGGAGATAAAGCCTGAATGGACATGCACAGCATTTGAGGATAGAGGTCAAGCCCACATAGGGACATAAGGCCTGGACGGAAAGGCACAGCATTCAAGGATAGAGGTCAAGCCCAGGTACGGACATAAGGCCTGGATGGACAGGCACAGCATTCGAGGATAGAGGTCAAGCCCATGTAGAGATAGAAAGCCTGGATGGAGAAGCACAGCATTAGAGGTCAAGCCAACGTACAGACATAAAGCCTGGATGGACAGGCACAGCATTTGAGGTCAAGCCCATGGAGGGACATAAGGCCTGGATGGACAGGCACAGCATTCGAGGTCAAACCCTTGTAGAGACATAAATCCTGGACGGACAGGCACAGCATTCGAGGATAGAGGTCAAGCCCATGTAGGGACATAAGGCCTGGACGGACAGGCACAGCATTCAAGGTCAAACCCTTTTAGAGTCATAAAGCATGGACAGACAGGCACAGCATTCAAGGATAGTGCTCAAGCCCATGTAGGGACATAAGGCTTGGATAGATAAGCACAGCATTAGAGGTCAAGCCCATGTATGGACATAAATCCTGGACGGACAGGCACAGCATTCGAGGTCAAGCCATGTAGGGGCATAAATCCTGGACTGACAGGCACAGCATTCGAGGATAGAGGTCAAGCCCATGTAGGGACATAAGGCCTGGACGGACAGGCACAGCATTCAAGGTCAAACCCTTTTAGGGACATAAATCCTGGATGGACAGGCACAGCATTCGAGGATAGAGGTCAAACCCATGTAGGGACATAAAGCCTGGACGGTCAGGCACAGCATTAGAAGCAAGCCCACATAGTGACATAAATCCTGGACAGACAGGCACAGCATTCGAGGATAGGGGTCCAGCCCATGTAGGAACATAAGGCCTGGATGGACAGGCACAGCATTCGAGGTCAAACCCTTGTAGAGACGTAAAGCCTGGATGGACAGGCACAGCATTCGAGGATAGAGGTCAAGCCCATGTAGGGACATAAGGCCTGGACTGACAGGCACAGCATTAGAGGTCAAACCCTTTTAGGGACATAAAGCCTAGAAGGACAGGCACAGCATTCGAGGATAGAGGTCAAGCACACCTAGGGACATAATGCCTGGATGGACAAGTTCAGCATTTGAGGTCAAACCCTTGTAGAGACGTAAAGCCTGGATGCACAGGCACAGCATTCGAGGTCAAGCCCTCATAGGGACATAAGGCCTGGATGGACAGGCACAGCATTCGAGGTCAAACCCTTATAGTGACATAAATCCTGGATGCCAGGCACAGCATTTGAGGATAGAGGTCAAGCCCATGTAGAGATAGAAAGCCTGGATGGAGAAGCACAGCATTCGAGGCCAAGCCCATGTAGGGACATAAAGCCTGGGCGGAAAGGCACAGCATTCGAGGTCCAACCCTTCTATGGATATAAAGCCTGGACGGACAGGCACAGCATTCGAGGATAGAGGTCAAGCCCACGGAGGGACATAAGGCCTGGACGGACGGGCACAGCATTCGAGGTCAAACCCTTGTAGAGACGTAAAGCCTGGACGGACAGACACAGCATTCGAGGTCAAACTCTTATAGAGACATAAAGGCTGGATGGACAGGCACAGCATTCGAGGATAGAGGTCAAGCCCATGTAGGGACATAAAGCCTGGATGGTCAGGCACAGCATTAGAGGTCAAGCCCACATAGGGACATAAATCCTGGATGGACAGGCACAGCATTCAAGGATAGAGGTCAAGCCCATGTAGGGACATAAGACCTGGACAGACAGGCACAGCATTAGAGGATTTGCTTTGTGCAGGTATGTTGTGGTTTGATCTTTCACTTCTTCTTGAAGCTATTAACTGTACTTATGCACTTCAGCTGATGACAAATGAACATGAAAAGCTCTCAGAAATAAGAAAACCGCTACTCAAGTCCAAATCTACAATATCAATCTATGTTGACTTTGTGGTTTACACAGTGCCTCTGTAAACTATGAGAAGACAGAGAATGTAGAGTGCACCTACCACCAGTTTTCTATAGTACTAGAAACATTACTGTTGGCACCTAAGAAAGATTTTGGGAACATGGCGCATATTATGAAGGTCAGGAGAACAGTTGAGCATATGAACTATGCAAGCTCCAAATATCTGAAGTCAGCTTTTTATGTTCTTACATTCCAAATGTTGCAAAACAGAAAAAGAATATTCTGGAAAGAAATGATGCAGAAATATATGAAACGGAAATTAGAAATACCAGAACTAAACTCAGACAGGCACACCGTTTCAGGTCAGGCCCTTATAGGGATTTACGGCCTGGACAGTGGACGGACAGGCACAGCTTTTGAGGTCAGGCCCTTGTAGGGACGTACAGCCTGGACAGTGGATGGACAGGCACAGCTTTTGAGGTCAGGCCCTTGTAGGGACGTACGGCCTGGACAGTGGATGGACAAGCACAGCTTTTGCGATCAGGCCTTTGTAGGGACCTACGGCCTGGACAGTGGAAGGACAGGTACAGCATTTTATTCATCTTGCCATTCACAAGGAAAATTTGGAAACCCAAGCAAAAGCAGGTTTATTTTCAAAAACACTAGCATTTCCATCAACCCTGGTGCCAACCTTCAGGTCGATACTCTAAGGCCGCGGTAGAAAGAGTGCGGCATTGCCAGGCGCACCCTCGTTCCCCGCATGCACAGTTCTCTTCACCTAGCGCTCGATACTCTCTTCTAATTGCATGCAAATGCATGCCGCGGCTGCGAAGCCTTAGGCAAGCGTTAGGCCCGCGCAACCCATTTTACTGTATAGAGCGCCTATTCAGTATCCTGGGTTCGCGGGCCTAACGCTTCACGGCCACGCTGGTATCTGTCATTTCAAATGACATTTGAAATGACAGGTACCAGGAAGTGGACAGTTATGTTCCCTGATGCTCGGCAAACTTTCCCCCAGCCCCCGCTCACCTGCCCTGGCCCCGTCCGGTCTCCGGTGCAGCCCCAGTCTGTCTCCTCCTCCCGAGGCAAAAAAAAACAACCCGAAAAAGTAGCAAGGCTCGGGCCTGCTCCGATAGTCCCTTCTCCCTTCTCCTCTCCTCCCGATTTCGGCACTCAAGGCGGCCGGGTGGGCGTGCATTCATCCAGGCAGAGGGAGCCGGCGGCGCCTCCGGCTCCCTCTGCCTGGATGAATGCACGGCCCCCGCCGGCAGTGAATGAATGCCCGTGCGATTTCGGCGCTCACGCCTTGAGCGCCGAAATCGCACGGGCATTCATTCATGCATTAAATTCCTTATAGGAAAACCTCTTTCTAACAAATAAGTTGATCTCCAGTCTTTTTTTTTTTTTTAAATCAGAAAAAGATCACTGAACCCTAGTCATAATGAAAATAACTTTGGCTCCTGAATGGGCAACCGATTAGACTGGGATAAACAGAAACAATGCCCGTGCGATTTCGGCGCTCAAGGCATGAGCGCCGAAATCGCACAGGCATTCATTCACTGCCAGCGGGGGCCGTGCATTCATCCAGGCAGAGGGAGCCGGCCGCTTTCGCCGCCGGCTCCCTCTGCCTGGATGAATGCACGCCCACCCGGCCGCCTTGAGCACCGAAATCGGGAGGAGGGGAGAAGGGACTACCGTAGCAGGCCCGACCTTGCTACTTTTTCGGTTTGGTTTTTTTTTTTGCTTCGGGAGGAGGGGAGAGGACTGGGGCTGCACCGGAGACCAGACGGGGCCTTGAGCGCCGAAATCGCCCCCATTTTTTACACTTTATTCCCGTTTTAATTTTCTAACACCACACTAACACCAAGTAGAGGGTGGCGGTAAACTAACAGGTTAAGGACGCGGCAAAATAGCGGGTTAAAAGGAGATAATCTGAGCGCGCGTCACAGTATCGGAGGGGAATAGCTAATTCCTTCATTATACAGCTAATTCGTTCATTTACATATCATATACATGCAGCGTGCGGAAAGGGTTTTGCGTCTGTTTTAAGAAGCGCTAAGGACGCGTGAAACTGGAGACTGTATCGCTGGATCGCCTTACGCGTCCAAATTGTGCGCTCCCAGCTCGTTACAGACGGGAAATCCTCAACCGCACGTTACAGTATCGACCTGCTTGAGCGGTGAGGGCTCATGATATCCCCTGTCATTGAAAATACACGTTCATTGGGCACACTGGTTAGTGGACATGACAGATATCACTGAGCCACTATGGTTATTTTTATTTATTTATTGTCTTTTTTATACCGAGGTATAGCAGGGAGCCTTCACCCCAGTTTACATAAAAGAACATCATAATACATGGAACATGTTATAACGCAAGAGAGAAAATAGTGACAGTTAACATTACAGCAAAGGCAGAGTATAACATATTTGCAGATAACAGTTTACAAATCAATTAGATGGTTAGGTGTGGCCAGACAATGGACGTGTATGCCCAATATGCCAGCGGATCTGTCTGCATGTCCTCTATGGGCTCTGAGAGATACCGTGTCAGTGACAGTTGTGCTGGTGTCTCCTTTGCTTGGGTGGGCTGAGAGTCACTTATGCCAGCTGCTTTCTCTCTAGCCCATTGCAGAACAGATGATTCTTTATGGGAAACATGGCTTTGGTGAACGGAAGTGGAGGAGGAGGAGGTACTAGCTGTCACGGGCAGAGTGCTGGCTCATGCTTGGGCTAGCACAACTCTCTGAAGTGCCCGCCGCTGTTTCCTCTTCTGCTTCATGCCTAATCTGTCTCTGCCTATGGCGCTCCTGATCATGGACTTTTGCTAACAGCAGGTCCTTCACAAATGAGAGACAATTGGACTCTAGGGTGAGTTTCCCTTTCACACGAGGATCACAGACTATGGCGAGCATGTATGTGTGGTCTTCTGTTAAAGGCCTTAATATCTCTTGCACCTGCTGCTGCAAAATGACCAGACAATGCAGCACCTCAGCTGCCATTCCCTCTTCCTGTTTAAAGCCCTCCAAATTTTCATCCAGGAAATTAACTATAGGGATGATGTCAGCCAAGGTGGCACGTCTGGAACTCAGCTCCTCCATGACATCCTTGAAGGGCTGCAGGATTTTTACCAGCTGACTCATGACTAACCAATCATGATGCCCTAGGGGATTCTGCACACCTATGTCCATTGAACCAGAAAGTTCATGAAGGGGTATCTGCAGCTCCACTAACCTCTGCAGCATCATATATGTGGAATTCCACTGGGTGGCAATGTCTTGAATGAGACGCTTGTGAGGCATGTCCAAATCAGTCTGCTTTTGTCGCAGAACCTGCCCCGCCTTCAAACTTCTGTGGAATTGCCCTGCTATGTCCCTGCACTTGTGTATTAAGTCCTGCAGGTATTGATTCTCTTGGTGCTTGGACTCCAACCCCAGAGCTGACTTCACTACCAGGTGCAAAGTGTATGCAAAATATCGGATGTTCTGAAAGCGCCCCTCGGTTATTGCCTTTACCATGTTTGCTCCATTGTCTGTGACAAAGAACCCTGCCTGAGGATTCCTGTCTCGCTGGTGTAGTTGCCAGCCCTCCAGCACCTGTCTAATGCATGCTAGAATATTGGTTGCGGTATGCAAAATATCGGATGTTCTGAAAGCGCCCCTCGGTTATTGCCTTTACCATGTTTGCAACCAATATTCTAGCATGCATGAGACAGGTGCTGGAGGGCTGGCAACTACACCAGCGAGACAGGAATCCTCAGGCAGGGTTCTTTGTCACAGACAATGGTCCGTCAGGTGGATGTGCAGTAAAGCCCACCTCCACCCTGATACTTGTTCATTAATAGAGCTGCTTCCTGCCCCTGCCTCAGCCAGTTCCCACCAGTGTGCTGTCAGGGAGAGGTAAGAGTGTGCAGCATTCATGGCGGTCCAGATATCAGAGGTGAAATGCACACTCCCCTGTGCCTTAGCTAGCAGTGTTTGGATGCGACTGTGACACTGCTTGTTCAGGCTGGGGATGACCTTTCTGCTAAATGTGGTTCTGGAGAGGACTTTGTATTTTGGAACTATGACCTTCAGAAAATGCTTGAAACCTACATTCTCCACTATCTGCAAGGGCTGGTCATCAAGGGCAATCATTTCCCCAATGCTCCTGGTTACAACTTTTGAGGCTGCCTGCCTCCAGCCCGGGATATCGTTACTGCACTCCACCCAATTTCCTCCATGGTGGGTTGTCGCTTCTGCCACATGGCAGGGGGATCCTGGCCTGCCACCTGACTGCTAGAAGGGGCTGAGGGTGTGGGGTGACTCTGCTCCTTTTCAACCACTTTATGCTGCCTGGAAAATGGGGTCCCCTGACTGGTACTGCCACCATCCACAATTGGCAGTAGTGTTGTTGGGTGTTGCCTCTTCATATGATTCGTCATGCCAAAATTAGATAGATGTCCATTTGCTTGCCTCTGCTAATAGCCCTGCCACAGTAATTACACCGAGCAAAACGCGGGTCCTCCATCAATTTAAAGTGGCTCCAGATCGCAGATGTCTTTCGTGTTCCCTTCAGGGTGGATGCTGGCACTGGAGCTGAAGTAGTGGATGCACCCTGAGAAGCAATCCCAGGGACATCAGTCACACTCTGTGCCTGCACTGACTGCTCTTCCTCCTTATCATCATCAGTTTCATCTCTCCTCTGCAGCACTGGAGGCTAAGACAGGACTAATGAATCCTCCTAAACCTTCGTCAGCTATTACTTCTTCCATTTCTGATGAGAATCCCACACAAGATGATTCTTCATCAGAATCAGAAGCAAACAGTGCCTGCACTACATTGTCAACGCTGTCGAGACTGCTGTCACACTGCTGCTTTTGGGTGTCGCCATTTTGTCTTGCATGACTCAGCCTCCCCTATCCTCACCTCCAAAACTACAGGGTCAGAAACAGGTAGTGGCGATGCATCATCTTTAGATTTCATTTGTTTCCGGATGGAACTGCCTGCCCCTCCAGAGATTTTAGATTGGAACAGGTCCCTTTTTAACTTTAATGGGGACTGGCACTCCCTTTTGAGGTGTCTCATTTCCCAGTCCCAATCAATCGACCACATCTAGCTTTCCCTGGCATTATGGATTTAATGTCACTGCCTACTAGGGATTTCAATTAGAAGAATTATTTCCAAAAGAGGCCCACTGGAGATTTGGCTTCACAGACCATTGCTGTCCCAATATTGGTGAGTCTGCTAAACTGCCTGCCCACAGGCACAGTGCCTTGATGTGCACTAATGTAATGTGTGTGCACAGAACAAACTGGTAACTACAAAAGAGGCCTACTGGGGATTTGGCTTAAAAGAGCACTGCTGTACTAATATAGGTGAGTCTGGAAAACTGCCCACAGACCCCCACTGCACTACCTCCTTGGCTTAAAAGAGCACTGCTGTACCAATATATGTGAGTCTGGAAAACTGCCCACAGACCCCCACGAGCAGGCTGTGCCTTGCCTCCTTGGCTTGAAAGAGCACTGCTGTACCAGACCAATAAAACAAAGTGCGGTCAAAAAATAGTATGGCTAGCTAGCGGCAGCACTGCAGCCAAATCGAACAAATATCTTTTCCAATGGAAAATTCTATCACAGTAGCTAGCAATTGAATACAGATTTGAGACGTACAGCCACCTCCCCACACTATCCCCGCCAAGAAGGTGCGTGGCTCGCCATGGGCTTACAGTATAAATAGTGCTGCATCATCAGGAATAGTGCCGCAGAGCACTGAGTGAGAGCGGCGATTGGCCGCATTAGCCGCATTAGAGAAATGGTTAGCTCTGATAGGTTGCATTCTGATCTCCTTGCCAACCTGTCTCACCTGTCTCACCCACTCTATGACAGGGCAAATTCAAGGCTCTCCTGCTAAACTTTCAAAAGGGAAACTTTGATAAAATGAGAAAAATTGTTAGAAAAAAACTGAAAGCAGCAGCTACAAAAGTAAAAAATGTCCAAGAGGCGTGGTCATTGTTAAAAAATACCATTCTAGAAGCACAGTCCAGATGTATTCCACACATTAAGAAAGGTGGAAAGAAGGCAAAACGATTACCGGCATGGTTAAAAGGGGAGGCGAAAGAAGCTATTTTAGCCAACAGATCTTCATTCAAAAATTGGAAGAAGGATCCAACAGAAGAAAATAGGATAAAGCATAAACATTGGCAAGTTAAATGTAAGACATTGATAAGACAGGCTAAGAGAGAATTTGAAAAGAAGTTGGCTGTAGAGGCAAAAACTCACAGTAAAAGCTTTTTTAAATATATCCGAAGCAGAAAGCCTGTGAGGGAGTCAGTTGGACCGTTAAATGGTCGAGGGGTTAAAGGGGCACTTAGAGAAGATAAGGCCATCGCGGAAAGATTAAATGATTTCTTTGCTTCGGTGTTTACTGAAGAGGATGTTGGGGAGGTACCCGTAATGGAGAAGGTTTTCATGGGCAATGATTCAGATGGACTGAATCAAATCACGGTGAACCTAGAAGATGTGGTAGGCCTGATTGACAAACTGAAAAGTAGTAAATCACCTGGACCAGATGGTATACACCCCAGAGTTCTGAAGGAACTAAAAAATGAAATTTTAGACCTATTAGTAAAAATTTGTAACTTATCATTAAAATCATCCATTGTACCTGAAGACTGGAGGATAGCAAATGTAACCCCAATATTTAAAAAGAGTTCCAAGGGCGATCCGGGAAACTACAGACCGGTTAGCCTGACTTCAGTGCCAGGAAAAATAGTGGAAAGTGTTCTAAACATCAAAATCACAGAACATATAGAAAGACATGGTTTAATGGAACAAAGTCAGCATGGCTTTACCCAGGGCAAGTCTTGCCTCACAAATCTGTTTCACTTTTTTGAACGAGTTAATAAACATGTGGATAAAGGTGAACAGGTAGATATAATATACTTGGATTTTCAGAAGGCGTTTGACAAAGTTCCTCATGAGAGGCTTCTAGGAAAAGTAAACAGTCATGGGATAGGTGGCGATGTCCTTTCGTGGATTGCAAACTGGCTAAAAGACAGGAAACAGAGAGTACGATTAAATGGGCAATTTTCTCAGTGGAAGGGAGTGGACAGTGGAGTGCCTCAGGGATCTGTATTGGGACCCTTACTTTTCAATATATTTATAAATGATCTGGAGAGAAATATGACGAGTGAGATAATCAAATTTGCAGATGACACAAAATTGTTCAGAGTAGTTAAATCACAAGCAGATTGTGATAAATTGCAGGAAGACCTTGTGAGACTAGAAATTGGGCATCCAAATGGCAGATGAAATTTAATGTGGATAAGTGCAAGGTGATGCATATAGGGAAAAATAACCCATGCTATAGTTACACAATGTTGGGTTCCATATTAGGTGCTACAACCCAAGAAAGAGATCTAGGTGTCATAGTGGATAACACATTGAAATCGTCGGTACAGTGTGCTGCGGCAGTCAAAAAAGCAAACAGAATGTTGGGAATTATTAGAAAGGGAATGGTGAATAAAACGGAAAATGTCATAATGCCTCTGTATCGCTCCATGGTGAGACTGCACCTTGAATACGGTGTACAATTCTGGTCGCCGCATCTCAAAAAAGATATAATTGCGATGGAGAAGGTACAGAGAAGGGCTACCAAAATGATAAGGGGAATGGAACAACTCCCCTATGAGGAAAGACTAAAGAGGTTAGGACTTTTCAGCTTGGAGAAGAGACGACTGAGGGGGGATATGATAGAGGTGTTTAAAATCATGAGAGGTCTAGAACGTGTAGATGTGAATCGGTTATTTACTCTTTTGGATAGTAGAAAGACTAGGGGACACTCCATGAAGTTAGCATGGAGCACATTTAAAACTAATCGGAGAAAGTTCTTTTTTACTCAACGCGCAATTAAACTCTGGAATTTGTTGCCAGAGAATGTGGTTCGTGCAGTTAGTATAGCTGTGTTTAAAAAAGGATTGGATAAGTTCTTGGAGGAGACGTCCATTACCTGCTATTAAGTTCACTTAGAGAATAGCCACTGCCATTAGCAATGGTAACATGGAATAGACTTAGTTTTTGGGTACTTGCCAGGTTCTTATGGCCTGGATTGGCCACTGTTGGAAACAGAATGCTGGGCTTGATGGGCCCTTGGTCTGACCCAGTATGGCATTTTCTTATGTTCTTATGTTCTGTGAGGTCACTTATGACTCACAGGAAAGGGCTGATTTTTGCTATGGATACTCCCCCCATGGCCTTCTCCTATTTCAAATGGCCGCTAATAAATCAAATCACTGCGAGCCAAAAGAATGAAACATATGAGATATTTGTATTCGTGGGGGATAGCGATCCGTTTCGCGAACCCATGAATAAAACAGATAGGGACGTATACGTCGCGGATTGCCAATACGTTGCAAATGAATGCACAACCCTAGCAGACAGCCTCCTCCCAGCTACATATACCCTTATATTGCTTACATTATGGAGGATAACACAAAGAAAGTCCTATTAGGACTTCTGCCTCAGAGAGGACATCCAAAATTCATGTCTTCCTGAACTAGGAAATAAGGTGCTAGAATGTGAAGCCAGCGACTTTAAAGCAGAAAAGAAAAAACTGTTAGAATCTCACACTAGCCAGGAGAATGACAGATATCAGCTTGCCAGGGAAGCAAGGTGTTTATGGCTTAAAGTTTACTTATTTGATGAACAATTAACAGATAAACAAATGCAAACAGCTGGGAAAGTAGCCCAATCAATTGACTAGGTTGGAAGAGGTTTTCAGTCAGCAGTTAGTAGAGATTCAATCAGACCTGGCCGGGTTTGGGTAAGCACCAAGCCACTGACAAGTGACAGAGGGAGATAGAAGGTTTGATACTGAACCGCCCTGTAAACAGAGTGAAGGGAAGGCAGAGTTTCATAGAAATACTGGGATGCTAGGCTCCTTGATCAGAGAAAAGCAGGAAGCCCCCTCTACCTCCTCAAAAAGGAGGAGTAGGGAGAGAAGCATGCCCCTTCCTGAGATAGATGAACAGTTACTGATAAGGGGGGCGGGCTGGAGTACCGAATGGAGTTAGCTAGGAGCTGGGATTGGAACCCACCACCTAGATTTCCTACTTACTAGCTGCCACTAGTTGATGCTGTGGCACACAAAAATTTAGTTCAGCACATTCAGACCCTCATAACACTGATCACCTCATTTGAACATGATTTGGATCTTACAATAGCACAGCATATCTAGCTAAGCGTCAGGAGGAATTTGACCTCCTGGCCGTTCATTCTGGGAAAGGCAGTGTCCCCTTTTTCCCTTGGAGTTTTAGCAAGCAAGCTCAGAAGGATATTTCTAACATACCCAAGGAAATTAAAAGGAATTTCATAGCTTTTGAAGCTGTGCTCAGAAAGCATTTCAATCCATATGAAAGATACTATTCTCAGAATAAATTTCCAGAGGTCAGCAGATCCCACTCTACTCATGCTCAGGTATACAAGAGCTGAGGAGGAGGAGGATAATAATAAAAAAAGAGGCCATACTAAGCAATGTAAACAATGTCCTGGATACTGACTGACTGGAATTTCAACCTGTCCCCACCTCCGACTGACTCAAGAGCACCTGTAACAAAAAATGTGCACCTGGAATACCCCAGGAAGTGACTGACATAAACTGGAGTGTAGACACCATTTCAGTGTATGTCCAGCTAACAGACACACAGAACATATAGGTTCCCTGATGCTCAATAAAAAAAAAAAAATTCCTTATTAGAAAATACTTATTTTGTACAATAAAGGTAAAAAGGAACTGGATGCAGTAAAACACAGTAATATACTGGTAGAGGTACCGAGACCAGAAACTAAACTATTAGTGGGAGCTTGCAACCTCGTATTTAAATGAGGTGGTAAAAATTAAAATGATTTCTGTATCATTAGGGGTCTAAATCATCTATTATACCTGAACACTGGAGAGTTGCTGTTACGCTCGGGGGTGGATCCTTGTCCTGGAGCAGTGGAGAACGGCTTCCTGGTAGGGACCAGGAAGCACCTGCTCCCAGGGGGCGGAGCCCTGGCGGAGACAGAAGCTAGGATGAGCTTCACCACTGGAAGCCCACAGCCCCCCTGGGTGGAGCCCATAGGGACCCGGGCCGCTTGGACTTAGGTGGGCCTCGCAGGGTCTCCTGGAGAGGTAGTAGACAGGCGTGCCCACGGACAGCAAGAGAGCGCGGTTGGACTTGAGATTGTAGGTCTGATGGAGCCAAGAAGACCAGAACAGTGTAGGCGATGACAAGGCAAGGGTCAGAGCCAGAATCAGGAGACATGGTCAATCAGGCAGAGGTCAGAATCCGAGGGTCAGTCCGAGGAGTGGTCAACAATGCAGAGGTCAAGTTACGAGGGTGAGTAAGCAGAGTAGTCAACAAAGCATAGGTCAGGTTCCAGAGGTCAGACGAGGTCACAAGGCAGGCAGAGATCAGAAGGCAGGCAGAGTGGTCAAGGAACAGGCCGAGGTCAATACCCGAGATATAGTCCGAAGGTACTACCTGGGGAGACGAAAAGACGAACACTGGAACAGAAGGACGCTGGAACAGTAGGGTGCAGGAACAAGGCTGGAACAGTAGGATCTTGGAACAAGACTGGGACGAGACTGGAACAAGGCTTAGAAGCGCAGTGACAATCTAGCACACAATACAATGCCAACCCGATTGCCAAGGCAAGGAAGTGCATGCAGGAATTTTCTTAAGTAGTTCCTTCAATCAGGGCACACTGCAGAGCTAGTACCCACCCCTGGCCTACAAGAGACCGGGCGGTCTGTGCGGCACACGTAGGGGTGTGGCCAACACCACGGGAGACACCGAACTCCGGCGTGAGGCCTGGTGCGCAGTGGAAGGCCCGGCGACCACCGCCGCAGGACACCGAGGTCTGGAAGAGCTTGCGGCTGCCACTGGGGAGCAGGGCCGGTGCAAGGGGATTTGGCGCCCTAGGCGAGCCTTCTTCCTTGCGCCCCCCCCCCCCCCCCCCGGTCTCGGCCCCAACTCCTACCTCATTCTCAATCACGCCCGCTGACTGGGGTTTTCTGGGTCGCGAGCAGATTGGGCACTACTTGAGGCCCGCCAAATCTCCACTCCTCTTTGCCACCACTTGCGGCCCCATATGGCTCGCACCCAGTGGCGCACCAAGGGTCTCCGGCACCCAGGGGCCAATGCATGTGTGTGCCACAGAAAATCAGTGGCATCTCTAGACAGAAGAATTTGTTTTTGGGGGGGGGGGGAGCCAAAATGACCTTTCTTCATCACACCCACCTCTATAGCATGGATCCTGCTTTCAAATTGGTTATAAAAAAAAGTGTTAAAAAAAGTCCAAAGGGTCCTCTGCATTATTTTAAAAAGCTGGCCAGTTTCACACTATAAAATTATTTGATAGCCTCATTCAACTAATTCTATATGATTATGAGAATGAAGTCTGGAATTTATAGGAAGGGACAGAATGTCAATATAAATCCTGCACCTCCAGTTCTGTAACTCTGTGCATCCACTGAAATTCCCCCAAACAATGGAGCTTGGATGTTTCCCTTACAGCTCATCATACTAAAAGATATTTTCAAATGCTGGTGTCACCTCACAGTAACAGCAGCACAAACACCTTCCACTGCCAGACACATTGTGAACTAACACAAAGCACCGCAAAAAAGACACCCAAAATCTATACTGCAATCCCATCATAACATAACAGTAATAACACCAAGGACTCAAACAACAATAACTCTACCTGTGAATAAGCAAGGGTAAATATTACACTGGGTCCTAGAATACCAATACACCACCTACTGAGGAAACAAAACAAACCAGATTGCTATAGATCTCTATACAGACACTATATGCAAGCAGAATCTCTCATCATGGTCACACACACAGAGCAGAGACAGACCCTCACCAAATACAGAATACAAAATAAAGGAGCACAAATTAGAAAAAACTGAAATGGAAACCCCAAGAAGCCAGACTCTGTATATTAGCAATGGAAAAACAGAACAACCATTCCTCATAAAACAAATAAAATCAAGAAACATAAAGCATCAGTTATAATAGTAAAACCATACTAATAAAATATTTTAAAACTACTGATAAATAGAATTTCTAACAAGGGCTGTACAACATAGTCTGGGTAAAACAAATAAGCATGGGTGTAGCTTGCTTATCGCGGCGGTTACTACCCCTACTACCCCTAACTAATCAAGCTAGATATTTCACTTGGATGCAGCTCCATCACTGCTCTCTACATTAATGGTGGGGGTGGAAGGGGAATAGAACAAAGAGCTAAGAGAAACAGATAAGTATGAGAGAAAAAATTGTGAAGCTTGCTGGGCAGACTGGATGGGCCATTCGGTCTTCTTCTGCCGTCATTTCTATGTTTCTATGTTAAAATCATATACATTTTTTACAATTTCCCAAACACCAATAAAATATTTCAAAACAGTACATATATCAAACAACACACAATAATTAAAACTAATAAGGATTTTAAAAAGCCCCTGCTGTCCATACATGGGAGCTCTTGATTTCCAGTCACCCTGATATTGTCGAGGATTAGGAGGTTATCCTCTCTCTCTCACACATACTCACATGTCCATTCTCTCTCACACATACACTGTCCTATACATACACATTCATGCTCTTATACCCAACCATAACCTCTCGCTCTCACAGACACTGACACACTCAGGCTCTAAGGCACTCTCTCCCCCTCCACACACACCCCCACACAAACTCTTACTCCCCTGGATTTTCTCATACACACTCATGCTCTCACTCTCACTGGCTCCCTCACATACACACAAACACACACTCCCAGGCAAGCTCCCACTCGTTCTCACACAGACACACACAGACACACACACACACACACACACAAACACAGGCAAGCTCCTAGTCATTCTCACACTGAACCCAGGCAGGCTCCCATTCATTTTCACACCACTCCCTCCCCATCCCCCAAGCATGCACACATTCATTCTCACACACACAGACCCCCAGGCAGGCACCAATTTATTCTCACACACACACATACACCACAAACAGGCAGGCACCTATTCTCACACATACAAACCCCAGGAAGACACCCATTCATTCTCACACACAGACACACCCTCAGGCAGGCACCCATGCATTCACACACATACACCGCCAGGCAGACTCCCATTCATACACATGCACACACTAAAGGCAGAGACCCCCTCTCTTTCTTTTGCCAGCAACCTCAGAGCCTCTCTCATTCTTCGGCTGCCACTGTCACTGCTGCCGCATGGCTATTGCGGAGGTGCTGATTGCTGCTATTGGCACTGAAGCCCATTCTGCTGCCTCCTCTGTGCAGGCCCCATGGGCTTCCAGTTCCTCCATGTTGATCTCGTACATTGTGAGATCCGCATAGAGAAAGTGCTACCCTTGCACATTCCCAAAGATTACATGTTCCAATCAGTAAAAAGTAATTTATTTCTTTTTACATTTGCTGTCTGATCTTAGTTTTCTAATCGGTTGGTCACAGGCTTTTTTTTTTCCACCTTCCCTTTCTTATTTTTTTGCCAATTCCTTTTATAACATATTTCTTTTCTCTCCATCTGTCTGCTTCCCTCAAACACACAGTCAGGTTCTCATTCTCACATGCTTTCTCTCTCTCACACACACATACACAGGCACTCACATGCTGTCCCTCATACAATCATTTATACACAGTCTCTCTCTTGCACATGCTGTCTAACTCTCACTCCCACATGCTGTCTTGCTCAAGCACAGGTTCTCACTGTCACATGCTCTCTCTCATACAATCATTCCTACACACAGGCTCTCACTGTCACATGCTGACTCACACACACACACAGGCTCTCTCACTCCTACATGCTGTCTTGCACAGGCTCTCACTATCACATGCTGTCTCTCACACACACACAGAGGCTCTCCCATGCTGTCTCTGCAAACATTCAGGTCTTCACTCTCACACACACAGTCTCTCAACTCATCTCATGCACGCACACATACACACTGTACAAACCCTCAGTCTCTCACTCACCTCTATGCCTCCTCTTTACGGGCCACTGCAGGATGGGCTCTGCAGCGGCCCCGGTCTTCTCGAGCCGCGCTGATCCTCTTCCGCACGCGGCTGATGCTCCTCCTCTTCCTGCCCGCGCGGCTCCGGCAACATTTTTCTTCCGGGGCCGCGCGGGCAGGAAGGAGGAGAAGTTCCTGCATTGGCTGATGCTCCTCCTCTTTCCTGCCCGCGCGGCTCCGGCAACATTTTTCTTCCGGGGCCGCGCGGGCAGGAAGGAGGAGGAGCACCAGCATGTTTAGACGCGACTGTACCACGGCCCTGCGATCTTCTTGCTGTGTGTATCCGGCACACAGCATAGCAGTAGTTCACCGCTCAGCCGCCATTGGGATGACGTCCACCGGCGGCCATTGGCCATCAGCGGCTTGGCGCCCCCTAATGCTCAGCGCCCTAGGCGATCGCCTAGTTCGCCTAGTGCTTCCACCGGCCCTGCTGGGGAGGCCGACTCGGGACCTGCAGAGGAGCCAGAGAGGTGAGCAGGCCCGGGCGCGGACCGGACACGGATGGGACACTCAACCGAGGGGTTCAATTTATGGTGAAATTCTGGAGGTCATTATGCAAGAAATTTGACATATCCTTGGACCTCACATCAGCCTACCATCCACAGGCCAATGGACAGACAGAGAGGATAAACCAAACCCTAAGGCAGTTTCTCTGGGCATATGTGAACTCTCAGCAGAATGACTGGTCCGACTTACTACCCTGGTGCCCTAAACTCCCACCAGTCTGCTTCTACTGGATCTTCACCTTTCCAAATAGTATACGGATGCCAGCCTCTGCCTCCCCTTCAGTACACCAAAT
Source organism: Rhinatrema bivittatum (assembly GCF_901001135.1). Taxonomy (NCBI): domain Eukaryota; kingdom Metazoa; phylum Chordata; class Amphibia; order Gymnophiona; family Rhinatrematidae; genus Rhinatrema; species Rhinatrema bivittatum. Next base: position 191,651,701 of record NC_042617.1, read on the forward strand.
TTGGAAACACACAGCAAGATGGTCAGAAAGTAAAGAAGTTCTACGATGCCCACTATTGGGCAGTTCCTCAGTTGAACCCCGGAGACAAAGTGTGGCTCAGCACCCGCTTTATTCATTTGAAACTGCCCTCAGCTTGCTTCACTCCCAGATACATCGGGCAGATTTTCAAAGGGTTACGCACGTAACATACGTGCTTAACCCCCAAAAAGCTGCCCCAAGCTGCTCCTGCGCGCGCCGAGCCTATCTTGCATAGGCACAGCGGCGCGCGCAAGCCCCGGGACACGAGTATGTCCCGGGGCTTTGAAAAAGGGGCATTCCAGGGGTGGGGCCGTGGGGCGGGACCAAGGCCTCCAAAACAGCCGCTGTGCTGGGGGATAGCACACCGGCAGCCAGCCGGCACGCGCAAGTTACGCATGCCCAGAGGCAGGCGTAACTTTCAAGATAAAGGTAAGGAGGGGGCTTTAGATAGGGCTGGGGGACGGGTTAGATAGGGGAAGGGAGGGGAAGGTGCGGGGGCAGAAGGAAAGTTCCCTCCGAGGCCGCTCCGATTTTGGAGCGCCTCGGAGGGAATGGAGGAAGGCTGCACAGCTTGGCGCGCGCAAGTTGCACAATTGTGCACCCCCTTGCGTGCACCAACCCTGGATTTTATAACATGAGCGATGCAGCGCGCGCATGATATAAAATCGGGCATAGATTTGTTCGCGCTGGGTTGCTCGAACAAATCTACACTCACACGCAGGTTTAAAGATCTGCCCCTCAGTGTATAGAATGCAAGTTTATAAATTTCTAGCACATGAGAAGATACCCTTTTTGTTGCCATTAACAGTCATATTGGGGCCAATTTTAAATGTGCGGGGTACATTTGTGTACGCTACCCAGCGCGCACAAATGTACACCCAATTTTATAACATGCGCACACTACCGCGCATGTTATAAAATCCAGGGTCGGCGCGCACAAGGGGGTGCACACTTGTGCACGCCGAGCCCTAAGGGAGCCCCGATGGCTTTCCCCGTTCCCTCCGAGGCTGCTCCGAAATCGGTGCGGCCTCGGAGGCAGCTTTCCTTCCGCCACCCTCCATCTTCCCCTTCCTTCCCCTACCTAAACCCCCCATCCTGACCTTTGTTGCAGAAGTTATGCCTGCCTTGGGTAGGCGTAACTTGTGCGTGCCAGCCGGCTGCCGGCACACCATTCCCCAGCACGGCCGCAACGAAGGAGGCCTCGGTCCCGCCCCTGGACCTCCCCCGGACCCCCGCCACCATACCCCGCCCCCTTCCCACCCCTTTTTCGAAGCCCCGGGACATACGCACGTCTTGGCGTGCACAGGGGCAGCTTGAGGCAGCTTTTCGGGGATTACGCACGTAAAAATTACCCCCATAGTGAGTATGTTAACCCAAAAGCTGTGGTATTTCACATTGCATTGCAAACTCCTCCATTCTAACCAGCTGAGATAAATAACAAGGGGTTCAAGGGTCCCCCAAGTTACTCCCCTGCACAGTAGATGAAGGTCTCTGGCAATTCCAACAGATGTGTAAAGCAGCATGCAAGATTACCTGTAGCCATTTTGAAAGTTGTCTGCAATGGGGCAAGAGGAAGCTGTGTTTTCTCCTGCCCCAATCTTCTAAAACCTTTCATTGGAAGAAATAGGAAGGGAAGCCTATTAGGCAGAGTGAAGGGAAAATTGCAGGCCCCTTGATCTTAGGTATGGGAGGTAGGAAGTCTGTTAGAATCATTGATCCTCTTGATCTGCTGTGAGGAGGAGAGTGGATGGTGTCTATTAAGGCTGCTAAGGACCTTGATCTGCTCTGTGGGGCAAATGTGTGATCAGAGCATGGAGACTCTTTGATCTTGTAGGATGAAGGGGAGCAGCACTTCATCAGGGGTTGGTAGGGGGATGTCTGATATCACATTCACCCCAATTCACTTAGTCCTTTCTTCATGGATAGGTGTCACATTTGGCGCATTATATTAACTAAAAAAAACACAACTAGGATTCACATCCTAATAAAAACCATGCCAATTAGAGTAATAGTGTCAAACAATAATTTGGATTTATGCCAGTGCCTTTCATCCAAGTAGAGTTGTAACAGATTTTACAATTTTTGCAAAAACAAGCACTTTCCTTCAAAATGAGTGTCATGGGAGTACTTTCTGGATCCTGATTCCCTGACTGAGAGAAAAAGGGAAAATATTAGTATTCGCATCTAATTTCAATAAGAAAAAAAATAAGTCATATGGCAATAAAACGACTTTCTCTAAGGCATATACTGGATTAATGACAAAACAGAGTTCACACTAAGGTCCTGCAGGTCTCCTAAATTGTTCTGTGTTCTAAAAACTAGATGACGGTCTTCCTCTCCCCTTTCCCCCATTAACAGCTATTAAAGGCAGAAGCTAGTGCACTAGTTCAAGACTCCTGGTTCTGAAGCCTGCCTTGACCCCAGTTCATCCAAAACTCCAACCCAGTGAGTACTGCAGGATAAAAACATTTAATATCACTTATGCCAGATAATTAGCAGATGTAAAAATATGCAAGTAGGCTGGCAAGTGTATGCATGTGTCTTTTAAAATGTCAACTTATGTGAATTAAGTGATGGCCCCACCCCAGAATGTCCCTAGACCACCCCTTTTTTCTGCATGTATATGTGCACACGAAAATGAAAATATGCACGTATTTGTGACTTATAAAATACGGAGTACATGTCTAGAGCTATTCATGTGCATATATGCTCATTTTTACATGTGCAAACTTTTATCAAATTATTTAAACGTGCATACCCAGAATAGTTTCCTCGCTCTCTATCCTGCCCCCCCGGTACTGCTATTTTATGATACTGCCTTCTTTGCATTCCTTATGTTAAGTTTCCATAGAGTTACTTTTTGTTGTATTTAACCTCTCCTTCAATGCTGCTCTCAAGTTATCGCCGTCCCAGTTCTCCCTCCCTTTTATCTTGTAATTTCAGCTCTTTTGTTCAATTGTGAACCGGTATGATGTCTCCACTAATACCGGTATATAAAAGCTGTTAAATAAATAGATACATAAATAAATAAATTCACCTTTATGTTTGTCAGTCTTTTGCAGATTCCATACAGCAATATTTATAGAATTAACAAGAATGCATGCATGTAAAGGAAGTGGCTCACTATAACATTTTATAAATCCATAACAAGAATAAAAGGTATCCATTACTACACTGTGGTATAAGCATTTTTGTAGCCAAGTGGCCCCAGTTCTGTTTCCGGCTGCAATTAAACTTGAATAAAATGATTTCAGTATGTGTGTGGATACCATGTTAGCCCATTTCAATGCTCAGAAATAAACACAGAAACTAATGTAAGGTGATACCTTTTTATTAGACTAACTTAATTTTCTGATCCTGAGGAAGGGGATGTTATTTCCTGAAAGCTAGGCAAAAAATGTATTAAGTTGGTTCAATAAAAAGGTACCACCTATTATGCTTTTTGTTTGTTAACCTTTATTCCAATGACTAGTGTGACATCTAGTGGACTGATATAATCAGTAAGTGTGTAAGGGATTTTCTCATTTGCATATTTTGTTTTTCACTGCGGATTTAAAGATGCTTTCTAAATGAACAATACCATGCTAATACTCTAACAAATGGCTTATACAGGTCACTTGGTCTTCTTAAGGGATAGCATCTGGTGTATTGATCTTACTGACAAAGCCAATGTATTTTAATTGTGCATTCCTCACTAATTAACCTGAACATTTAGAATTGGGCATGGTGATATGTTACAAAGTCACTTAACAGAAATGCTTAACACAAACAGTAAGAACTAATATACATTCTACTTAAATGGGACACTTCTGTTTTACTTATCTGACACAGATGCTAATCGATTTTCTGCAGCACTGCATTACCTCTCCCCTCTTATCTCCCCCATATTCCTCCTTTTGAACACTGTTCGTTGGACAAACTGCTCTTCTCTGTACCCTTTCTTCTGTCTCTGACTGCAGGTTCTTTGCTTTCCACCTCCCTGCACCATATGCCTGGAATCACCATCCTGAGTTGGTGCATCATGCTCTTTCTCTGGCCATTATCAAATTCTACCATTAAAAGAAAAACACAATTTTTGAGGCTTCTTCTAAATTTTAAATCCTAGGTTGACCTGATCTTAACCTTGTTAATTTTATTCATGCTTTCTAGAATAAATATATTTCCTAAAAACTCTTATTTATCTTCTCTGTGTGTCTTGCCTAGATTGTAAGCTCCATGTAGTAGGCACTGTTTCTTTTATTGTACTCAATTATTAAAATGCTTCTGCCAAAAATTCCTTTGTCATATTCTTTGCTGTTTTTTGCTCAGAAATCCTTTTACAGAAGAGAACTCTGGTAAATTCAAGAGCTTTTTTTTTTTCAGGTAAAAAAGAACACAAATTCAAACCAGCAAGGCCTATGCAAGTGTTAAAAGGTAAGATCTGTCCTTGATCTTAATTTCTGTGAATACACTGCATGCATACAATTTATACTTTGGTATAAAAGTGTTATATAAATGGTACCCTTTCTTGGTGGGGGTGCTGTACCCCAAAGGGCTATAAAAGCATGAATTATTGGGATTGTCTCCATAGGCATATTCCCCCACTCTTTGCTAGAGAATAAGATGAAGAGGTGTAGTGCAATCTCTCCGGTTGTGTGCAACTGTGCTATCACTAGAAGTAGTGCTGGAGGAAACAGGCAGGATACAGATTGGGTGTTCAAATTAACTTTACTGTAATTCTTCAGAAATAAACAAATGTCCAAACAAGTAGATAACCGTCCCTTTACATCTGTGCTCTCAATGGAATATTTACAATGTGGACTCTTCTTCCATTTCTCAGTGTATGTGCTCTCGGTACCAGGACCCTGGGCTAGAGTTTATCCCTCAGAGAGTGAGCTGATAAGGTACCCCAGAGAGGCAGGGAATCTCCTATGTGTGAGGAGGATTCCCTTAGTCTCAAAAAATCATCCTTGAGATCCACATGAGTCCAGTTCATCCCCAGCTTGTGACCTGTGTCCTAAAGGATGGAGATCCAGATGGGGATCTCCGAAAGATCATTCCTCTGCTCATTAGACTACTTCTGATGTGATCTCTTGTGGGGATAGGTCTGATACTGAAAAAAAAAAACCAGGCTAATATAGCCCAGCTTCAACCATGAGGAAGGATGGCACTAAACCTCCTCACAAACCAAAAAGGGGAAATACTTTTAAATCCCAAAGCTTCCTCTGAGGTGAAAAAACACAGCAACCCCTCACTTGCAGGGAGAGGAGCACACAAAGTTTCCTACATCAGGCTTTTGGATCTTTGGCTTGTCCTTCACAAGATCGAACCAGTGTCTCACCAGAGAAAAACTCCAAAAAATACTCAAACTGTCACTAAAATCTTTTTGCCACAAAAGGGAGGCAGATCTTGACAGGCAAGGGGTACACTGCACGCATCTCCTTCCAAAATAACCAGTTACCAAAAAGTATTTAAGTGCTGGGGGAACTGATGTCAGCATCTGGGTCCACAGTCAGGTTCCCGCCGTGGGCCCTTTAAAGGTTTCACTGGTGTGCGCGCGAAGTGCCTAGGGAGGGTTGCGGTGCCGCCGCCGGCGTCTATCCGCAAACCCCGCGGAGAGGCCCGACGGATGGAGGCATCCTAGCTAGAGGTCCCGGGAAGCGGAGCAGGACCGGAGGTGCTGGTGGAAGACCGAGGTCAAGACTGGCGGCCCACCGCCGCCAGCGACGAGGAGCTGGAGCCTGAAGCTTGTGTAGAGAAGTGAGAGGGCTGTACTGCGGGGCTGCCACAGGCGGCAAGCGTAACATATCCCATGACTTTTTACTTTTCCTAGAGGCCTCTCTTGAGGAACTTTGTCAAAGCCTTCTGAAAATCCAAGTATACTACATCTACCGGTTCACCTTTAGCCACATGTTTATTAACTCCTTCAAAAAGTGAAGCAGATTTGTGAGGCAAGACTTGCCTTGGGTAGAGCCATGCTGACTTCCATTAATACTCAAAATAATAAATCCAGATGGTGCCAGACACTATGATAAATACTAAATTATGAAAAAGTCTAGCTAGAAAATGAAAGTATGTATTTTGAACTGGGGAAACCTCATAAAGTGCCAATACTGGGCTATATGAAGAAGCCTCTTATGGCTACTTAATCCAACTCCAATGTGCAGGTTGTTGGAGAAAGGTTATAATCATTGAAAAACCCTAGCAGTCCAGTGTAACTTGGGTGGTATACAACTAAATGATGTTATACCAGTGTCGGGATTAAAAGACTTATTGCATGAAGTTTTCGATTCAGCATCTTTGCAACAGAACTGTGAGTTGTGAGGTGGTATAACATCATTTAGTTGTATACCACCCAAGTTACACTGGACTGCTGGGGTTTTCCAATGATTATAACCTTTCTCCAACAACCTGCACATTGGAGTTGGATTAAGTAGCCATAAGAGGCTTCTTCATATAGCCCAGTATTGGCACTTTATGAGGTTTCCCCAGTTGATCCGGACCGCCGCTGAACGACCTCCTGCAGTCGATCTCCTGCGGGCGCTATTTTCCGTATGGAAAACGATTCGCGGCAGGAGATCGTTTTCTGGACCCCCAGGGACCCCCAGGGACTTTTGGCCAGCTTGGGGGGGCCTCCTGACCCCCACAAGACTTGCCAAAAGTCCAGCGGGGGTCCGGAACGACCTCCTGCAGTCGAATCGTGTTGGTCTATGGCCGCCGCCATTTTGAAAAATGGCGCCGGCTGAAGACAACACAATTCAATTGCAGGAGGCCGTTCCAGACCGCTGCCGTTCCGGACCCCCAGGTAATTTAAGGCATTTGGGGGGGGGGGGGGGGTTCGGGAGGGTGGGGGATTTAATTTAAAGGGTGGGGGGGGGGGTTTTTGGGGGGTTTTAGTGTGCCGGCTCACGATTTTCACGATTTTCACGATACTTCAAACACCGAAACGGCAACAATACGATTCCCTCCCCCTCCCAGCCGAAATCGATCGTTAAGACGATCGAGGACACGATTCACATCTCTAGTAGTTACACAATGTTAGGTTCCATATTAGGAGCTACCACCCAGGAAAAAGATCTAGGCATCATAGTGGATAAAATACTTTAAAATCGTCGGCTCAGTGCTGCAGCTGTCAAAAAAGCAAACAAAATGTTAGGAATTATTAGGAAGGGAATGGTTAATAAAACGGAAAATGTCATAATGCCTCTATATCGCTCCATGGTGAGACCACACCTGGAATACTGTGTACAATTCTGGTTGCCGCATCTCAAAAAAGATATAGTTGCAATGGAGAAGGTACAGAGAAGGGCAACCAAAATGATAAAGAGGATGGAACAGCTCCCCTATGTGGAAAGGCTGAAGAGGTTAGGGCTGTTCAGCTTGGAGAAGAGACGGCTGAGGGGGGATATGATAGAGGTCTTTAAGATCATGAGAGGTCTTGAACAGGTAGATGTGAATCGTTTATTTACACTTTTGAATAATAGAAGTTAGCAAGTAGCACATTTAAGACTAATCGGAGAAAATTCTTTTTCACTCAACGCACAATAAAGCTCTGGAATTTGTTGCCAGAGGATGTGGTTAGTGCAGTTAGTGTAGCTGGGTTCAAAAAAGGTTTGGATAAGTTCTTGGAGGAGAAGTCCATTAACGGCTATTAATCAAATTTACTTAGGGGTAGATTTTTAAAAACAGCGCGATCGCGTACTTTTGTTTGCGCCTTCTGCGCAAACAAAAGTACGCTGGATTTTATAAGATACGCGCATAGCCGCGCGTATCCTCTAAAATCCTGGATCGGCGCGCGCAAGGCTGCCGATTTTGGGCAGCCGGCGCGCGCCGAGCCGCGCAGCCTGCCTCCATTCCCTCCGAGGCCGCTCCAAAATCGGAGCGGCCTCGGAGGGAACTCTCTTTCACCCTCCCCTCACTTCCTCTACCTAACCCATCCCCCCGGCCCTATCTAAACCCCCCCTTACCTTTGTCCATAGATTTACGCCTGCGAGAAGCAGACATAAATCTACGCACGCCAGTGGACTGCTGGCGCGCCGTGCTCCGACCCGGGGGCTGGTCCAAAGGCCTGGACCACGCCCCCGGGCCGGCGCCATGCCCCCAGTCCCGCCCCCAAAATGCAGCGTCATCAGGTCCCGCCCCCGACACAACCCCTTACAAAAACCCCGGGACCTACGCGCGTCCCGGGGCTCTGCGCGCGCCGACACGCAAGGCCCTGCTCGCATAAATCCGGGTGGATTTACGCGAGTAGGGCTTTTAAAATCCGCCCGTAAGGGAATAGCCACTGCTATTAATTGCATCAGTGGCAAGGGATCTTCTTAGTGTTTGGGTAATTGCCAGGTTCTTGTGGCCTGGTTTGGCCTCTGTTGGAAACAGGATGCTGGGCTTGATGGACCCTTGGTCCATCAAGCCCAGCATCCTGGGCTTGATGGACCATTATTCCTTCCAGGAACTTTATCTCTCTAGCATGTCCAGATGATATATTTACCAAGTCAATATTGGGGTAATTGAAGTCTCCTATTATTACCGGACTACCAATTTGGTTAGCTTCCCTAATTTCTCTTAGCATTTCACTGTCCATCTCATCATCTTGGCCAGGTAGACGGTAGTATACTCCTATCACTATAGTCTTCCCCAACACACAAGGGATTTCTACCCATAAAGTTTTGATTGTGCATTTAGTCTCATGCAGGATCTTTATCTTGTCGGACTCTATGCCTTCCCGGACATAAAACCCTACACCACCTCCTGGGTGCTCCTCTCTGTTATTGCAATATAATTTGTACCCCAGTATAGCACTGTCCCATTGGTTATCCTCCTTCCACCATGTCTCTGAGATGCCAATTAAGTCTATGTCATCATTCACTGCTATACATTCTAATTTTCCCATCTTACTTCTTAGACTTCTGGCATTAGCATACAAACATTTCAAAGTTTGTTTTTTGTTTGTATTTTCATTCTGATTTTTAATTGATAGGGATAAGTTTGAATTTTTTAGCTCAGGTGAGTTTTCAGTTACAGGCACTTGGACTACTTTTCTTATTGGAACTTCTCTGTCATGATGCCCTAATTCTAATGTGTCATTAGTATCCTTTGAAGATACCTCCCTCCGAACCATGTGCTGCTGAGCATCTGCTGGCTTTCCCCTTTGTTCTAGTTTAAAAGCTGCTCTATCTCCTTTTTAAGGGTTAGCGCCAGCATTCTGGTTCCACCCTGGTTAAGGTGGAGCCCATCTCTTCAGAAGAGACTCCCCTTTTCCCAAAAGGTTCCCCAGTTCCTTACAAAACTGAATTCCACTTCCTTGCACTATCGTCTAATCCACACATTGAGACTCCAGATCTCTGCCTGCCTCTGGGTAATTTAAGACATTTTGGGGGGGTTCGGGAGGGTGGGGGATTTATTTTAAAGGGTCGGGGTGGGTTTTAGGGTTGTTTTAGTGTGCCGGTTTTCCCGCCCTCCCCCTTCCCCCGATTTACGATTTTTGACGATAAATAGGGGGAATTCCTATTATATATCCCCTCTAACGATTTTTGACGATTTAAAATATATCGGACAATATTTTAAATCGTCAAAAAACGATTCACATCCCTACTTCATACATTAGTTGGTGGAAGATGGTCGGTGGAGGGAATTAGTTTTTCTTTGTTGTATTATTTAAAGATAGGTAGAAGGGAGAAGACAGCAGACAGAAGACAAGAAGAAAAGAAGAAAAATAGAAAAACATTCAGATAAGTGTGTGCAAACACAGACATCATTCACAAAAACAATAACAAACATTGAGAGAAGAAAATAATAAAAAAATAACAGAAATAGATATAGACAACAGAAGGGAAGCCTTTCTGTGGAGAACTGCCCGGAAGGAGTGAGGGCAAAAGGACCGAGAGCAGGTGAGCTTGGAAATCTGCTTCCCGCCCCCTTTCGTCATTCGAACTTGACGGGCTGTGCCTATTTAAAGACCTGCACAGCAGCGTTACCTCGGAAGCCTTTCTGTGGAGAACTGCCCGGAAGGAGTGAGGGCAAAATGACCAAGAGCTGGTGAGCTTGGAAATCTGTTTCCTGCCCCCTTTCGTCACTCGAACTTGACAGGCTGTGCCTATTTAAAGACCTGCACAGCAGCATGCAGCTGCCAGCATGCAGCCAGGGGCACACCCCTGGGGAAAATTTTGAAGCGAGAAGTTTTATCATTTTCCTATGGGGAAGAAACAGAAGATGAAAGTGTTGACATCTACACTGGTAGGCAAGGAGTTAAAGGGCCCAATGGATACACACTTGATACGAAGGGTGAGTCAGACCTCAAGGGAGGTTATACAAGACATCTCATTTTCATCGGGGGCTAGTGCTAGTTCTGCCCAAGACCAGATATCCACCCATTCTCCTGGAACTGTAGGGGTAAGTGTTTTAAATGCCCTTAACGTAAAGGAGTTAATATCAGCTAAAGATGGGGAAAACATACCACTAGAGTCAGCTACAGTTGTTAATGGAGTGGAGGAAGGGGAAATGACTGAACCTGAAAATATCTCTCTAGCAGATGTTTGGAAAGCAGTTATGAAAATGGAGAGGAGACTATCCCAGTCCATGACCCAGTCCACCGTATCTGCCAGTGAGACAAAGGGAAAAATGGAAGACCACGGGAAGAGAATTGATCAACTAGAATCATTGAGTGTAGCGTGATTACACAGATTACAACCTTACAAGCAACTGGGACTACCTTTATAAAGGACACTTTGATAATCTATAAAAACTTAGAGGCACTGGAAAATAATATGTGAAGTAAAAATTTGCGCTTTTTGAATTTCCCATATACCAGATTACTGTCTGCACAGGAATTATTTAAAAAGTATCTAAAAGAACTACTATCTATATCAAATGAATTGTTTATTTCAAAAATGTATTACATTCCAAATTATAAAAGAGATGGTATAACATTGGATGGTGGGATAGATGTATTGGTAGAGAATAGTCCAAATTTAACATCCTTTTTAGAGGCCTCAGTTGATATATCAGCAAGAGCCACCTTAATAGTGGCTTTTGGGTTAGAACAGGAAAAAAATCTAGTCCTGCAAAAATACTTTAAAAACAAAAGTTTTTCTTTCTGTGGTAAATTAGTCCAGGTTTTCCCAGATATCTCGAGGAACATGCAGTCAAGGAGAAAACAATTTATTTTATTGAGGCAGAGTGTGTTATCCTTAGGGGCCACATTCTTCCTCAAATTCCCCTGTAAGTGTTTTATCACATTTCAAAAGAATAATTTTGTTTTTCTCCAACCTGAACATTTAGAGGTTTTTCTTTCTGTTAAAGGTGGATAGGGATTTGTAACTGCTTTAATGGATATATGATAATGGTCAATAAGTAAATTTTGTCTTCGTACTCATAATGGTATGATATTGCCTTACAAATTTTCTTGATAAATAGGCTTCCCAGATAATGTGGACTTAAAAGTTGGATGTACATACAAGTATTGTTTTCTTTTTTATTGCCTTGAATATGTTGGTGTGCAATCCAAATTTACCTATTTTCTTTTCCATTGTAAAATGTATTAGAAATTTAATAAAGTATATACAAAAAGATATAGATAACAGAAAAGGAAAAGACTGATAACAAGGATTTTGCTTACTACTTACCTGCAGTTCCAGAACGCTAGGTCTTGAGGTTTTTTAAGCATCTGAAATACACAAGGAAAAAAAACACAAAGACTCAATTCTTAAGGAAAATATTATTATAGAGTCAATACGGTACAGCTTCATGCATTTGTAAAAAAATAAATTCAGGAAAAATGTTGTAAAGATACTTATCTGATAGGATTTTGTGAGTTTGTTGAAAATTGAATATAAGCTCTGAATCTGTAATAGAAATAACAATATGTTTCAATAATTTGCTTTAAAATGGTCTGAATGAAAACAAAAGTTGTGTTTTAAATAGTAAAGTATTTCTAAAAAAAAAAAAAAAAAAAAAAGGTAATTCCTTTTTTTTTTTTTTCATTTATTTAACCCTACTTTTCCCTTCTATCTCCAAGGTATTGTTTGGGTGGAATTTTTTTCCCATTATTCCTGGTAAGGTGCCCCGGAATAAAAGAGGGTATTCCTCTTAGCCACCTCACTTGCAAAAGAGACTTTCTATAAGAGACATCTTAAAAAAAAGAAACCCCAGTAACTGTGAAGCAGGTGAAAGACTCATTGCAAGAGGGGGGTGGTTATAGAATTATTCTTGGTGTGATGTCAAGGATTGCGAGTAGTTAACAACATCATCCAGGTAGACCACAACATAGTAATAGAGGAGGTTTCAAAAGATTTTGCTTACCATATTTTGGAAGTAAATCGGAACCACAGAAGCAAACTCCTCTCTAAATTTTTGCAAAACAAAAAAGGAGAGGGAAATATAAATCTACCAATTAGTTATTTATTAAAAAAAGGAACTTTAAATAAGCAGAGATGGTATCATTCATAACTAATGTGCTTCCGTTTTAATCCACTGTCTCTCCCAAAAACTGCAAAACATTTTTGAACAGCAAAATTATTGAACGCTGGATATTATGAGCTAAGTATTTTGTAGTTTTTTAGTGTGGATAATGAGTAGTTTATAGAATAAAGTATCAGTCTTTTTATAAAAATACAAATTTTTTTGGTAAAGGTAAAAAATATAATAATATTTTCTGAGTGTGACGGTACATGATTACAATTTACAGTGTCGCTAAGGCTGATACTGCCTGGGGCCCATTGTGGGCGAGAGACAGTGGATTAAAATGGAGGCACTTTAGTTATGATATGATCTCTGCACAATTGAAGTTCCTTTTTTGAATAAACAACTGATTGGAAGATATTCCTAGTGCCCGTCTCAAGTGTTGAATGCTGTTTTCTACTCATCCCCTTGCTTAATGCTAATGAGATTATAAGCTCCCCTTAGATCCAACTTAGCGAAGATCTTGGCACCATGTAAGCAGTCAGAAAGCTCCAAGATGAGGGGCAGTGGGTTATGATTCTTTTTTGAAATTATGTTGAGAGCCCTGTAATCGATACAGGTCTAAGAGTCCCATCTTTCTTGGCTATGAAGAAGAAGCCTGCACCAGTGGGGGAGGAGGATGGGTGAAAAAAAGCCCCTTGCATGGTTTTCCTTGATATACTCCTTATGGCCTCGGTTTCAGGAGGAAATAATGGATAGATCCTCCCTCATTGAAGTACCTTGTCAAGGAGGAGGTCTATGCCACAGTCATATGACTGATGGGGGACAAAGTCTCGCCCCTTTGCTTTGAGAATATCTTGGCATCAGCAGTTTAGTGGGGCGAGAAGCCTGGCATAATCATAGATCCCATCAGGATGAATGGAGGCTGGACAGAAGTTAGACAGATGGTAGTGCAAGTAGGACCCCAATGTGCCAGCTCCAAGGAGTTCCAAGCGATTACAAGTTGGTGCTGCTGGAGCCAGGGCAATTAGATTCACAGCTCTAGGGATCACATGAAAGGAAATAGTCTCCGAGTGGAGGAGGCTACTGCAAAGAGACAAAGGAGGTATTGTCTCCATGATTTGGCTGGGAAGAGGGTCTCCATAGACAGAGGAAATGGTCTTGGGTTGCTTCAATGTGATAGTCAGTATCCGATGCTGGTGGACCAAGGCCTGGCCAATAAAGTTCTCTCCTGCTACGGAGCCTAGGAACACCTCAGTGTGAAACTGGTCATGATCTGTGAAAATAGAGAAGGGAACCAGTAATTGGGAAGAGAAGGATGTCTGACCAAGGGTTACCTCCCTGGTCAAATCTAGGCATACGATGCCAAGTGCCCATGACCTGTACAATGCAAGCAGAGGCCCAACTGTCTTCTGAAAAGCTTTTCCTGTAGAGAGAGCTTGATTCTGTCCAATTGCATAGGTTTATCCCAGGACCTGGGTTCTAGGACTGGAGCTAGAGTCAGAGATAATGGTTACTAAGTAACTTTATTTTCTCGTGCCCTCTCCTGAAAATGATGATCAATTTGACCAAACAAGGTATAAAATGTCCAAATAAATAAATAAATACATAGAATAAATAGAATAAATCTAAGCATGCAGTGATGTAGGGATGTCTCAGCCAGCCAATTTGTCCTTAATTCTGGACTGCAGCTCAAAGTACATGTGGCATAAATTAATGAATTGATATGTTCGGTGTGTCTTGAACTAAATAGTGGGCCCTTGGGTCGAGGCGAGTGAAGACTCCACCCACAGGGAGGAGCCCTGTGGGCCCTTTCCCCGACAGGCAAGGTCTCAGCAGAGAGACAACTTTATTGTACAGCAACAATCTTGTAGAGAAAGCAGATGAGGCTGGGATCAGCTGATCAGTCCCGTAGAACTCCGCAGCTTGGAGGGTCCCTGTGAACACCTTATCTAGGCTGGCTTATGCTGGCTGTCCCGGTAGTGGTCCGCAGCACGGGGTAGGCCAGAAGCCGCTGGTAGAATGCACAAGACACGATGGATCCAGTAGTGGTCCGCAAGTGGGGTAATCCGAGAATCCGTGCCACAAAGGGAGGGTATTCACACCGAGAATGTTAAGGCAGAGGTGGCAAAGCTCCGAGGGTAACTGGAGCAGGATCAGCAGGAGTAGATGAGAATGATGCAAGAACTCACTGAAATGAGAAGAGAGAGAAATGGCTCTCCGAGGAGCGGATAGCCCTGAGTGCGGCAAGGCCCCCGAGGAGCGGGTACCTAGGTCACCCAGTAGTCAGTGAGGAAGTCCCAAGGTAGCTGAACTAGCACGAAGAGATTCCTTGCTAACTCATAGCTCAGATGGTCAGCTGGGTTTAAGTATTGTGAGTGGGTGACGTCATGCGGTGGGGACGCCCCCGAGGTTCCCGCCATGACGTAGTTAAAAGGATGGAAGGCATGCGTGTATGCGTGCCTAAGTAACCCGGGATGAAAGATGGCTGCCGGGAGCACCCACGCCGTCCTGGGCATGCCATGAGGGCCGGCATGTGGAAGCGGAGGCCGCCATTCTGCCCAGACTTTGAGCTATGTGGAGAAAGGAGGTAAGCAGCATAGGTCGCATCCGCCCGCGACCGACAGGCGCAACAGTACCCCCCCTTCTTAGGGCCCTTCCCAGGGGGCTCCGGCTTCCAGGGTGAATCTCCAAAAGTCCCAGCGGCTGGACTCCTTCGGGCTCCTCCTGGGGGAGTACCGGCTTCCAGGGTGAAGAATCGTCAGTCTCCGGGGCCCAACGTCGTCTGTCCTTTCAGCCTTTGCCAAGTCCTTGGTCGCATAGGACTCCACCATGTCTCAGTGTCGAAGCCTCCTCTGAGCCCTCCGCCCACCTTACCTTGTTGGTGACTCCCTTCGGGGTTGATGGAAGGCTAGCTGCTGCGGCGTCTCCATGTCATCCTCCTCCGGCGTCCCTGGACCGGCACGATGCTGCAGGCCGCCATGTTGACCAGATACCTAAAGGCTGATGTACCAGCATTAGCGCGAACCTCAGGGGCGTCCCCTTGAGATGATGTCACCAGCTCCAGATATTTAAGGTCTCAATCTTCGCTATCAAGATGAGTTAGCAAGGGTTCGCTTTCTCCTGGTCGCTGCTGATGGGATTCTCTCTCCCCAAACCCAGCTACTCTGCCTCCTCGGACTTCACTAGAGATACCCACTCTTTGGGGGCCTCGTTCTCTCTTTTTCTTTTCAGGTTGCAGTCCGGAACCGGTACTCACTCCTCGAGGGTCCACGTCCCGGACTTGCTCCTGGATACCACTTCTGCTAAGAAGTCTTCGCTGCTTACAACATCAGTGAGTTTCCATCTATCTCTCAGAGCTTTCCCTGGGATCAGGAACTCGCTCCTCGAGGGCCTAATGCATACCATCTCCTGGGCTGCCTCAAGAGACTATTGTGTGAGTGTTACCATCAAGGACTTGTTCCTGAACGCCGCGTGCTTTGCCTACTCACTTTCTTAGTTTCTCTACAGCTCAGCCACCTGGGGATCGCTGTTCCAGTACCTGAGGGACTACAGCCCAGCCGGGTGCTTCCAGCTCACTACTGCCACCTCTGGTGGTTTACTATATTGTCTAATAAAAGAACTAGTGTGTGTCTGTCTCCTACACTAAGCCTGACCAGTGGTCCCTCTCGGGATTTCCCCTGAGGGCTTGGTCACCTGCCACTGGTCCAAGGATCCACCCACAACTATTCTAAATAACTACAGATTGCTAAATACCAGCTTTAACAACAGAGCTTTGTTAACAGATTGACAACAGACTGCTAATTCCTCACGGAGAACACATCAGATTGCTAACTCCATGGATCCGGCTTGTGTCCAGGGTTACGCTAACTTCATGGATCCGGCTTGACTCCAGGGTTTCGGCTTGACTCCAGAGTTCGGGTAACTACATGGATCTAGCACAACTCAATGTTTTGCAGGCTATACTGGGCCTGGCTCAGCGCATTGCGGAACAACAGGATGCCTTGGAAAAAACTTACTTCAGCTTTTCATCAGCTACCAGTTTTAACAACAGAGCTTTCTGACAGATTGCTAACTCCCAGCTTTCACAACAGAGCTTTGTTAACAGATTGACAACAGATTGTTAACGCCTCATGGAGAACACATCAATTATGTAGTACGGGAGTGGTCTGGTTCCCTGTTGAAGATCCAGGAGCGCTGAACCGGCAATAGATTGGTGAGTGGGGTCATCAAAAACTTGACTTAAAGAGAGCCAGAAACCCAGACAAGTCATTTAATATAGGGTCATTGCGCTCCCAAAGGGGTGATGCACATGCCAGGATGGCAGGCGCGCGCCTAAGTAACCCCGGATGAAAGATGGCTGCCAGGAGTGCCCACTCCGTCCTGGGCATGCCATGAGGGATGGCGTGTGGAAGTGGAGGCTGCCATTCTGCCCAGACTTGGAGCTATGTGAAGAAAGGAGGTGAGCAGCATAGGTCGCAGCCGCCTGCGACCAACGGGAGCAACATCAATCTTCACCATTCCTTGGGATCCCTCATACAATGAGGAGGTACTGGGAGTTGAGGCGCTGGTCTTGAGGAGGTGATGGAGCTACTAAAAGGCAGAGCCACTGAAGGTGGAGCTGGGGTTCAAAGCATCCATGTGGTGCATTACTCTAGAACCATGGTTACTTGGTTCGGCACCCCTTGATGCTCTTGGACCCATTGAGCCAAGCACTGTATTGCCTAGAGAGAGGAAAAGACCACCAGGTCCAAGGCCTCAGCAATCTGTAAGATTTATGGACTATTGTGCTGCGGTAAGGTTTGGAGATGCCTTACAAGCATCTCATTCAAGACATTGCCACCTGGTGGAATTCAACCTTTATGATGCTGGAGAGGTTAGTGGAGCTGCATATACCCCTTCATGAACTTTCTGGTACAATGGATATAGGTGTGCAGAGTCCCCTAGGGCATCATGATTGGTTAGTTATGAGTCAGCTGGTAAAAATCCTGCAGCCCTTCATGTCACCTTGGCTGACATCATCCCTATAGTTAATTTCCTGGATGAACATTTGGAGGCCTTTAAACAGGAAGAGGGAATGACAGTTGAGGTGCTGCATTGTCTGGATGTTTTGCAGCAGCAGGTGGAAGAGAGATTAAGGCCTTTAACAGAACAGAACACATACTCGCCACTGTGATCCCCGTGTGAAAGGGAAACTCGCCCTACAGTACGATTGTCTCTTATTGGTGAAGGATCTGCTGTTAGCAAAAGTCCGTGAACAGGAGCGCCAAAGGCAGAGACAGATTAGGCATGAAGCAGAGGTGGAAACAGCGGGCACTTCAGAGAGTTGTGCTGCTAGCCCAAGCAGGAGCAGCACTGTGTCAGCGACAGATAGTACCTCCTCCTCCACTTCAGAACGCCAAAGGCATGTTGCCCATAAAGATTCATCTGTTGTGTGACGGACAAGAGAGAAAGCAGCTGGTATGGGTGACTCTCAGCCCATCCAAGCAAAGGAGACACAAGCACAGCTGTCAGTGACACGGTATCTCTCAGAACCGACAGAGAACATGCAGACAGATCCGCTGGCATATTGGGCACACAAGTCTACTGTCTGGCCACACCTAGCCAAAGTGGCTCAGGCTTGCTGTGTAACATCTGGAATTTCCATCCTTACCTAGATGAATCTGATTTACGAACTTTAATTCAAACTTTGGTATCAACACATATCGATTACTACAACTCTTTGCTTGCAAGGTTTCCTACATACCAATTGCAAAGGCTTCAGCTTATTTAAAATTCTGTAGTTTGATTAATTACCAGGACTAAAAATAATGAATATAATCAGCCAGTACTTAATAACCTTCACTGGCTTTCCATACATAGTTCAATAAACTGATTTCAAAATATTATTTCTGGTATTTCAAATTCTTCACAGCTCTGCCCCTACTTACCTGAGTGTGTCTGTTTATACTCCTGTTATATACCCTGTTACTCTTCCTGACAGATTCTTCTAAAGGTCCTGGGGAATATCAATTTAGTAGCAAAAAGAAAGCCTTTTTTGTTTAGGTCCTTTATTATGGAGCTCCCTATCTTACTCACATAGAATAATTGATGATCCTGCTATTTTCCAGAAGCAATGTAAATCATGGCTTTTTTACTGAAGATTTTTAATTAATGTACTGCACTGTGCCTTTTTGTGTTATGTTTTCTTTGTATTATGATATGGTGAAAATCTTATTTATGTGTTTCTTGTAGGTCAGGCAGTTGATAAATCAGCAAATAATAAATATATAATAAAAGATCATGGGAGAAACTGTATAACGTAAGCAGAAAATAATGCCTAAAGTCTAATAGGTTGATATGGAAAAGGATTTGTCCAGGCAACTTTTAAGTTACCCCAGCAAACCTTGAGATTTCAAATTCCCACCCTATAGACTAGTGAAATTTTACCTGGGCAACTCTTTACCTGGGTACAATTTAGCCAGATAAAAAGAAAGCATGGTGGGTGGTGCATGTTGGGGGCATGGCCTACATTTATCCAGGTAGTGCAGATAAATTTAGTAGGGGTGTGCATTATTTTCGACTTATTGGCAATCCGCAACGTATATGTCCCTATTCGTTATATTCATGGGGAAGCAAAACGTATCGTGACTCCCCACGAATATAACTTATCATCCGTTTCATCCATTGCACGGTGCACGGCGCGCATGCTTTTCTTCACCACCATTTGCAATCGGAGGATGCCATTTCGGTGTATCCACTATCCAGAGCCAAAAACCAGCCCTTTCCTGTGAGTCATCAGTAACTCACAGGAAAGGGTCGGAGAGATTGGCACGGATACCAGAATGCAGCATTGTAGAGATTACTTACCTGATAATCTCGTTTTCCTTAGTGTATGCAGATGGACTCAAAACAAGTGGGTATAGTGTGCTCGTGCTAGCAGTTGGAGACGGATCTGACATCAGCACCAGTACATATTAGGGATGTGAATCATTTTTGAACGATTAAAATTATCGTCAGATAATTTTAAAATCGTCCAAAATCGTTAGATATGCGATACAATACAAATGCCCCCGATTTATCGTCAGGGGCATTTGTATTGTATCGTTAAATAGGGCGCGGGAAAACCGGCACACCAAAAAAACCCTAAAACCCACCCGAACCTTTAAAACAAATCCCCCACCCTCCCGAACCCCCCCCCCCCAAAATGTTTTAAATTACCTGGGGTCCAGTGGGGGGGTCCCGACGCGATCTCATCCCGCTCTCTGGCCACCGCTGCGTTGAGAAATGGCGCCGGTGGCCCTTTGCCCTTATCATGTGACAGGGCAAAGGTAGCGCCGGCGCCATTTTGTTTCCTGGCTCCCGACGTCACGTGTGTGGGAGATCGCCCCCGGACCCCCGCTGGACCCCCACGGACTTTTGGCCACCTTGGGGGGGCCTCCTGACCCCCACAAGACTTGCCAAAAGTCCAGCGGGGGTCCGGGAGCGACCTCCTGCACGCGGGCCGTATGACATAATGAGGGCAAAGGTAGCGCCGGCGCCATTTTGAAGACTGGCAATACGGCCTGCGTGCAGGAGGTCACTCCCGGACCCCCGCTGGACTTTTGGCAAGTCTTGTGGGGTTCAGGAGGCCCCCCAAAGCTGGCCAAAAGTCCCTGGGGGTCCAGCGGGGGTCTGGGGGCGATCTCCCGCACGCGTGACGTCGGGAGCCAGGAAACAAAATGGCGCCGGCGCTACCTTTGCCCTGTCACATGATAAGGGCAAAGGGCCACCGGCACCATTTCTCAATGCAGCGGTGGCCAGAGAGCGGGATGAGATCGCGTCGGGACCCCCCCACTGGACCCCAGGTAATTTAAAACATTTGGGGGGGGGTTCGGGAGGGTGGGGGATTTGTTTTAAAGGTTCGGGTGGGTTTTAGGGTTTTTTTGGTGTGCTGGTTTTCCCGCCCTCCCCCGATTTACGATTTTAACGATTTTTAGAAAAAAAAAAACTCGATCAGATTTCCCTCCCCCCCCAGCCAAAATCAATCGTTAAGACGATCAATTACACGATTCACACCTCTAGTACATATACCCCCGCAGAAAGTGCAACAATTCAGTAATCTTCCTTGCAAAAGCTTTATGGATACATGTGCAACTGACCGATCGATTAAATGAACAGGATTACCCTGACCGATTGATAGTAGCTGGAGACCTCCAGTGTTCTCAACTGGAAGGTGTCGACACCCAGCAGGGTGGATGCCCTATATAAGAAAACATGGCTTACCATGAGTCGGTGAATCCCCATGTATACCGGCAGCCGGGCGGGATGCTGAGTCCATCTGCATACACTAAGGAAAACGAGATTATCAGGTAAGTAATCTCTACATTTCCTAGCGTGTAGCAGATGGAATCAAAACAAGTGGGATGTACAAAAGCTACTCCCGGACTGGGCGGGAGGCTGCCCGAGGTCCATTCAGGATTGCCCTCGCAAATGCTGTGTCCTCCCTGGCCTGGACGTCCAGACGATAGAATCTGGAGAAGGTATGGAGGGAGGACCACGTCGCCGCTCTACATATCTCTGCAGGCGACAGCATCCTAGTTTCTGCCCAAGAGGCCGCTTGTGCTCTGGTAGAGTGAGCCTTGACCCGTAGAGGCGGTGGTTTTCCCGCTTCTACATAGGCTGCCTTGATAACTTCTTTGATCCAGCGGGCAATGGTTGCCCGTGAGGCCGCTTCCCCTTGCTTCTTCCCGCTGTGAAGGACGAACAGGTGGTCCTTCTTTCGTACTGCTTCTGACATTTCCAGGTATCTGGACAGCAGCCTGCCGATGTCGAGATGGCATAGTATTCGACCTTCTTCCGACTTCTTCAAACCTTCCGTGGTAGGCAAGGATATGGTTTGGTTGAGGTGGAAGTGTGAGACTACTTTGGGTAAGAAGGAAGGAACCGTGCGAAGATGGATAGCTTCTGGAGTGATTCTGAGAAACGGATCACGGCAGGACAGCGCTTGTAGCTCTGAGATGCGGCGTGCTGAGCATTAAGCCAGCAGGAACACCATCTTCAAGGTTAACAAACGGAGGGACAGGCCTCGAAGTGGTCTGAAGGCATGTCCTGCTAGGAATTCCAAGACTAGGTTGAGGTTCCACAGGGGCACTGGCCACTTCAGTGGCGGGCGAATGTGTTTGACTCCTTTCAGAAAACGTGAAACGTCTGGGTGTGTGGCGATGATGTTGCCGTCACTCCGGGGACAGTAGCAGGATAGCGCTGCCACTTGAACCTTGATGGAATTGAGGGACAGACCCTTCTGAAGGCCATCTTGCAGGAAATCCAAAATGATAGGGATTTTAGCGGCATGTGGATTGGTGCTGTGAGTTTCGCACCAGGCTTCAAATACTCTCCAGATCCTTATATATGTTAGTGATGTGGAGAACTTGCGCACTCGGAGGAGTGTATCTATTACCGGCCCCGAGTATCCTCTTTTCTTCAGTCTAGCCCTCTCAATGGCCAGACCGTAAGAGAGAATTGAGCTGGATCCTCGTGGAGGACGGGACCTTGCCGCAGCAGGTCCCTGTGTGGAGGCAGGGGAAACGGAGTCCCTGCCAGTAGTATTCTCATGTCTGCGTATCAGGGTCTTCTTGCCCAGTCCGGGGCCACTAGAAGAACTAGGCCTCTGTGCCGCTGAATCTTGTGTATAATGGCGCCCAGCAGGGGCCATGGAGGAAAGGCATATAGCAGGATCCCCTGAGGCCATGGCTGTACCAGGGCATCGATCCCCTGGGATAGAGGATCCCGCCTGCGGCTGAAATATCTGGGTACTTGAGCGTTGGACCTGTCCGCTAGTAGGTCCATGCCTGGCATCCCCCACTGATCCACAATCATCTGGAAAGTTGTGGGTGACAGCTGCCATTCCCCTGGATTTAGGCTTTCTCTGCTGAGGAAGTCTGCCGTGGTGTTGTCCTTCCCGGCGATGTGGACGGCGGAGATGTCCTGGAGATTTGCTTCCGCCCAAGTCATCAGGGGGCTATTTCTAGGGATACCTGTTGGCTTCTGGTTCCGCCCTGTCGGTTGATGTATGGCACTGTGGTGGCGTTGTCCGACATCACTCTGACCGCTCTGTTTCGAAGTCTGTGGGCAAATCGCAGGCACGCTAGCCTGACTGCCCGTGCCTCTAGTCGGTTGATGTTCCACCCCGACTCTTCTCTGTTCCACCGCCCTTGGGCGGTGAGTTCTTCGCAGTGTGCTCCCCATCCGTTCAGGCTGGCATCTGTCGTTAGCAGGGTCCAGGTTGGGGAGGACATTCTTGACCCCCGGCTCATGTGGCCGGGCTGCAACCACCACCGTATCTGATTCCGCACTCTGGCTGGTAGAGGTAGGTGTACGGTGTAGTTCTGTGATCGTGGGCTCCACCGAGATAGGAGGGCGCGTTGTAATGGTCTCATATGAACCCGCGCCCATGGTATCACCTCCAGCGTGGATGCCATAAGGCCAAGGACCTGTAGATAATCCCAAGCTGTGGGCCGGGTGGTGATCAGCAGGGCCTGCAGACGATTCCGGAGCTTTGCTCTCCTCTTGGCGGTCAGACTGACCTTGTCTTCCTGGGTGTTGAATCGGATTCCTAGGTATTCCAGCGACTGAAAAGGCTGTAGGGAACTCTTGTTCAAATTTACTACCCATCCTAGGCTTTCCAGAAGGGATATAACTCTGTTGGTTGCCTGGTGGCTCTCCTCCGGGGACTTTGCCCTGATCAGCCAATCGTCCAGGTAGGGATGGACGAGGATTCCTTCCTTCCTGAGTGACGCCGCCACTACTATTATGACCTTGGTAAAGGTCCGCGGCGCGGTGGCTAACCCAAAGGGTAAAGCTCGGAACTGGAAGTGTTGGTTCAGGACTTTGAAGCGTAAATAGCGCTGGTGATCCCTATGGATTGGGATATGCAGGTAGGCTTCCGACAGATCTAGGGATGTGAGAAACTCCCCTGGCTATACTGAATTTTTGACAGACCGCAGGGTTTCCATGCGAAAGCTGGGGATCCGTAGGTGCCGGTTGACTGACTTGAGGTCCAGGACGGGCCTGAAAGTGCCCTCCTTCTTGGGCACTATGAAATAAATGGAATAATGCCCAGAATTTATCTCCCCTGCAGGCACTGGGATTATGGCTTTTAGGGACAGGAGCCTCCGCAAGGTACCTTCTAGTGCCGTCCTCTTGAGGGGTGAACAAGGAGATTCCACAAACTTGTTCGGCGGGAGCTGAAGAAAGTCCAGGTAATACCCTTCTCGGATGATGGCGAGGACACACTGGTCCGAGGTAAGCTCCACCCACCTGTGGTAGAAGAGGGTTAGCCTGCCCCCTAAGGCTGCTACCCCTGGATGGGTTGGCTGATTGTCATTGTGGGGTACGGCCGGGACTCGAACCGGTTCCCCTCTTGTTGTGCTTAATCCAAAAGGACTGGTTCCTGGCCTGCGAACGAGGTGCTTGGTAGCGAGTCCTGTAAGGGTTGAAGCGCCGAGAGTTTCTACCTCTGGATGGTCTAGGAAAAGGGCGCTGGCTCCTCCTTGACCTGTCTTCTGGTAGACGGCGTAATGGAGAGGCACCCCACTTATTGGCCAGTTTCTCGAGGTCGCTGCCGAACAGGAGGGATCCCTTAAATGGCATTCTCTTGAGACGTGTCTTGGAGGAGGAGTCGGCCGACCAATTAAGTAGCCAGAGCTGTCTGTTGGCTGCCACTGAGGATGACACTTCCTTGGCTGCCGTACGGACTAGGTCGGAGGCTGCGTCAGTGAGGAACGAGAGAGCTGATTCCATCTCTTCTCCCGGGGTGTTGTTCCTAGCCTGTGATAAACAGGAACGTGTCACCATGGTGCAGCAGGTCGCAATTTGTAGGGACATGGCTGGCACCTCAAAGGTGTATTTCAAAATGGCGTCCATGCGCCAGTCATGTGTATCCTTGAGGGCCGCCCCCCCCTTCCACCGGAATGGTGGTGCGCTTCACAATTGCGCTATGGCGTCTACCTGGGGGACGCCAGCATCTCCTTGGTTGCTGAGTCTAAGGGGTACATGCCAGCCAAGGCCCGACCCCCTTTGAATGAGGCCTCCGGCGCATTCCATTCCAGATCGATTAGCTGCTGTGCTGCTCGTAGGAGGGGAAAATGTTGAGTCGTTTGACGCAGGCCTTCTAACAGGGGGTTCATTCTAGGTTCCCCTGGAGTGTCATGGCCCGGGAGAGCCAGTTCCGACAGGCATTGTGAGATCAGGCCTGGGAGATCCTCCTTCAGAAAGAAACGCCTCATGGTCCGATATGGTTCAATCCCCGAGGGAAGTTCTCCCTCCTCGGGGGGCTCGTCATCTTCCTCAGAGCAATCTGAATCCCCATAAGTGGGGCTTCCAGGTGGCGAGTGGCCGTGCCTAGGCCTTGAGGGTCCAGGGGCCGGGTCATTCGCTACATATGGACCCGTTCGGGGAGCAGACTGCATTGTGACAAAAGCATGAATCCCCTTGAATAATTCCACCCAGGAGAGCGAAGCCGGATCTGACCTTAGGGGCACCAGGTCTCTCGGGTTCCCTGGCAGCTCACCGCTGCCTGCTAGGTCCGGGGCGTTCCCTGAGAAACTGGCAAGTACGCTAGGCTGCGACCGATCCTGGCCTGGAACTCCCAGGGCCTCTTCACATTGGGCACATAGGGAGTCTGCTTCCTCGCTCTGAGTGGCTCTGAGGTTGCATGCAGAGCAGAGGCTTATGCCTGATTCTGGAGGTGCTGGCTCCGCTGACGCATGGGCTCTCTTACGCTCCGCTCCATCTCGTCTGTACTTTGTAATATGCGTGAAAGATGTGCGCCTACGAAGCTGCGCTTATCTACATGCGCCTGTCCACGTGCGCTTATGAACGTGCGCCTATGAACGTGCGCGTAGCAACGTGCGCCTAAAAACGTGCGCCTATGAACGTGCGCGTAGCAACGAGCGCTTAGCAACGTGCGCCTAAAAACGTGCGCCTAAAAACGTGCGCCTATCAACGTGCGCCTATCAACGTGCGCTTAGCAACGGGCGCCTATCAACGGGCGCATATCAACGGGCACCTATCAACGGGCACCTATCAACGGGCACCTATGAACGTGCGCGTAGCAATGTGAGCTTAGCAACGTGCGCGTAGCAACGTTCACCTATCAACGTGCGCGTAGCAACGTGCGCCTATCAACGTGTTCCTATGAACTTGTGCCTATGAATGTGCGCTTAGCAACGTGCGCTTAGTAATGGGCGCCTATCAATGTTCACCTATCAACGTGCACCTATGAACGGGCGCCTAGCAACGGGCGCCTAGCAACGGGCGCTTAGCAACGGGCAGAAGGCAAGCAGGCAGGCAAAATGGCGACCCCCTTGGCGGGTTGCCACGTAGGCAAACTCTGCTAATCCTCGCTTCCTCGGAGACCAACAAGTAAAGATGTACGCCTTACCTTGTCTTCGGCGCTTCCCGGCTGCGACCCGGGCGGTCTCCAGCTGCGGGGGGAGAGGGTAAGTACCGTCACCGCCGCGCTCGAGGAAGTGCACCCGCTGCCTCTAGGCAGCGCCCGAACTCGTCTCGCTCGGGGGCCAAGTCCATGCCGGGACCGAGGCTGCCTCTATGCCGTGCCCGAGCCCTTCTCACTCGGGGGCTAGGTTCCTGCCGTGGGTCGGCCACTGGACCGAGGCTCTTATCTCCGAGGGGACCACGGAAATCGCCTCGGGAAACTCAACTGGGGGAGGGACCGAATTGTATCACCGCCGGAGTGCGGGGCTCGTCTTCAAGTAGGATTCTTCTTATGAATTTAGTCGTTAGAATTTGGAAAAACGCTCAGCGAGCGTGAGGTAGCTCCAAACTGCTTTGGAGACGGAAATTACTGAATTGCTGCACTTCCTGCGGGGGTATATGTACCCGTGCTGACGTCAGATCCGTCTCCAACTGCTAGCACGAGCACACTATACCCACTTGTTTTGAGTCCATCTGCTATACGCTAGGAAAGCAGCTATTGGCCACTGTCTTGGCTGGCCTCCATCCCTCCCTGCTCCTCCCAACCTAGACCATGACCCCGGCCTGCCCCTTTTTCAGGGCCTGGCACTTCAGCGTGTAACGGGGGTAACACGCGTGGCCAGGCCCTTTGTAAAATGTGCACGGCGCGCCGCATGCACCCCGGAGTTTTACGCGCAACGGGCTTTTAAAATTTACTTGACAATGCACAGGCAGACTTGACTGCTATGTGGGCTGTTATACAGTTACCCTCCTTGTATGTAAGAGTTTAAAAACCAATTTGCAGAGTCCATACATTGCTAACTGAATCAATCCAATTTTAAAAGTTCAGAGATTAATAAGAAATAAATCTAAAACAAACAGAATATTTTTAATTTTCCTATGTCCACAATATCCTCTTAAGGCTTGCCAAAAATAGCACACAAAATCACTGCCAGATCTAATTTTGACTTTTGGCTGCATTTCAAGAAGACAGAGTTAAAATTGTTGCCCAAGGCTAGGCAATGTTTAGAGTGTGTGAGAGATTCAGACCCACAAGAGGAAAATAGACTATGACAGCCCAGAATCTTCAAACTATTTATATAAGCATACAGAAAAGTGGAAGAAAAACACAAAAAAATGCATTTACTATACACAGGGTGCACAACTGATGTGCCCTGGTATCTCAGATCAATATAGGCAATCTACCGTCTTAAAGGAAACACGTTTTCCTCTTCTTAATTCAGTTTAAGATCGAACTGCTCATCATTAATACCATCTGTATTATATGCGTTATTTTAGACAACAATTTTACCTTTAAAAAATTCATCGCTGACACTGTTAAAAGCGGATTTTTTAAGCTTAACACACTAAAGCGTATCAGACCTCTACTACACCCATACGACTTCCGCACGGTTCTACAAGCCACAATTCTATCAAAACTTGACTACTGCAATGCGTTGCTATTAGGACTACCAAAAAACACGTTGCAGCCATTACAAATGCTTCAAAATGCAGCGGCGCGCATCATCACCAACACGCACCGCTACGATCACATCACTCCTGTGCTTCAATCACTTCACTGGCTACCCGTAGCATCCAGGATTATATACAAATCGATTACGCTGATTCATAAGGCCATCTATAACCAAAACATGCAATGGTTTCCTTAGCACCTGTATTTCAAAAAAACAAACCGTCCAATCAGATCTCAACATCAGGCCAGACTGCCGATCCCTTCTCCTAAACTAACCAAACTTACATTCACTAAAAAACGTTCCCTCATCATAGCAGGAACCAAAATGTGGAACAATATGCCCGCGGATCTTCGCCAAGAACCCTGCCACCGAAAATTTAAGCAGAACTTAAAAACATGGCTGTTTAGAAAGGCCTTCCTTTGAAGGATGTAAATTATGCAATTACATACCTCGCTTCTCAACTTACTCCTGATTCCTGTATACTGCCTTGCCTTTCCCTTTCCCACCGACTCCCATTCCTCCCTGATATGGGGGGGTGGGGAGGAGTCAGACTAGTAGTGCGGGTATGACTCCCTTCCCCCCTACTATGATTCCCCCTTTCCCTTACCCTCATTTTCCCTTACAAATAACTCCCTTCAAGACAGACTTTTGTTAATATTATTACTCATATACCGTATTTTTCGGACTATAAGGCGCACCGGATTGTAAGGCGCATTATCAAAAAGCGCCTGCTAATGCGTCCTGGTTCATATATAAGCCGCACCGGATTATAAGGCGCAGCAGTGGCGTAGCGAGGGGTGGGCGGCCGCCAAGAAAAAAATCGTGTTTAAACGCGCTGATGCTCCTCCTCCTTCCTGTCTGTGCGTCCCCGGAAGTAAACGTTGCCGGAGCCGCGAGGGCAGGAAGGAGGGGAAGCATCAGCGCGTGCAGACGTGGAGCAGCACTTGCGTTTATGGACCGCTGCGAATCTCAAGTCGCAGCGGCCCGAGAAGAAGAGGAGGCCCGGTAGCAGGGCCACTGCAGAGCCCATTCTGCGGCGACCCGCGAAGAGGAGGCCTAGAGGTGAGTGAGAGCCTGTGCTTGAGCAAGACAGCATGTGGGAGTGAGAGACTGAGTGTATGAATGATTGTATGAGACACAGCATGTGATAGTGAGAGCCAGTGTGTGTGTGTGAGAGAGAGAGAAATGCATGTGAGAATGAGAACCTGTGTGTTTGAGGGAAGAAGATGGAGAGAAAAGAAACAGAAAAAAAGACAATATAAAAGGAGTGGCAGCAGAAAAATTCATATATAAGGCACACCGGATTATAAGGCGCACTTCCGATTTCTGAGAAAATCGTAGGTTTTTATGTGCGCCTTATAGTCCGAAAAATACGGTATATTTGATATGTATACTCCTAGTTTTTCTGTTAAATTAGCACTTTGCTTATTCCACTTATGTTCATTGTAAAGCCTTTGGCTGAATTACTGTTTGCTGTAAACC
Organism: Rhinatrema bivittatum; assembly: GCF_901001135.1. NCBI lineage: Eukaryota > Metazoa > Chordata > Amphibia > Gymnophiona > Rhinatrematidae > Rhinatrema > Rhinatrema bivittatum. The sequence continues at coordinate 191,680,485 of NC_042617.1, forward strand.
AAGGTGATGTGCATTACGTGCCGCGGTATATAAAAAACTATAAATAAATAAATCTGTAGCCTCCCTTTTCTATTGGTAACTAAAAATGTAGGGGGCACACTTACTTCCAGGACTTAATTCTTGCAAAATCCCAGTAGCATAGATTCCCTGAAATGAGGAAGGGTGTGGGGGGGGGGGGGGGGGGAGGATAAACCTACAAGCCCAAGGCATAGTGCAAATGTTCTTTTAGAGAGTATGGGCTCTAAATTCTAGTCACTGTACTGGTGCGGTCCAATAAATCGGCTGAACACATAAGTAGTACGTTCCAAAATAAAACATTTATTGTTCAACTTGTTCAAAGGTAATTCATTGAATCAAGCATGGGTTTTTTTCTGTTAAAAACCATAATTACATCAATAAATTAACTCCAAATTGATGTATGTCATTTGTCCCTTAGAGGTCCATATATATAGATGCTGACCAGCTAACTAACCGGGTCATTCATCAAGCTGCAATGTGGCCTTATCGCATGCGATAATGCTCTACCGCATGCAATACCATATGCATCGTGGTGGTAATATATAAATTAAGGGAAGGGGAGGAGTGTGGGCAGGGTTTGGGCGGAGTTTTGTCCCAGAAGCGCTGCAGGCAATAATGTTTTTCACATTATTGCCGGCAGCACCATGGGAAATAACTACACCTTTTCCCGTGGTGCTATGGGGTAATAGTGTGTGGCGCCACCTCACTGCAGTGGGTGAAACCACACTTCCGCGATGTGGCCGGCTGCACACTATTGACCTCCCTCCCTTTTTTTTTTTTATTTGCGGGCCATCATTCTGCTGTAAATATAAATATTGCAGAATGATGAATCTAGACCAAAGTTAGCTCTATAAACGTATCAGGCTAACTTTGCTGGGATATTTGGCAGTGCACCACTGAATATATATGGTTATGTCAAAGATAAATTTATCTGGCTAACTTTAGGGTTGCTCTTCAGCAGCTCTAAACTTATCTGGCTAATTTAGACCTAGATTCATCATTTTGCTATAAATTTTGCAAGAATAGCACCTGCGATAAAAAAGGGGTGTGGTTAGGAACATTTTTTAGATACTACTATGTGTGCTAAATTTATCACAACTGCAATATTTTCACATCACAAGCTGCTCCTGGTGAGAGTGAGAGAATCTTTATAAGGTTCTCATATTAGTAAACTATTTATACACTGTAGTAGGGTCAAACTAGTAACTCAAGGAGAGGTTTTGGTGGTGGTCTAGGGTTTGGGGGGGGGGTTTACAAGCACAGAGGTATGAACAGCACAGTATACATCAGTGAAGATTTGATGTGATTTGGAGTGAGGAAAGGTACACAAAGATGAGAATGTACATTGTACTCTCTACCTAGCTTAATAGCTAGGTCGAGAGTACATCAAACCTCGAGTTATTAGTTGACACTCCTACAGTGGTATAAATAACTGACTAATATGTGCCTCTCTCTCTCTTCTCTTTCTCTCAATGGGATTTGTGATAAACATGCAAATCTTGTTTCTGTGTAGTTATTTCTGGCATGATAATGTGCTATCGCATGCAACTTTAAGCACCCCTCATTTTCATAAACTCCACCAAAACTCCTCCCTTTTGACTAAATATTTAGAATTTGCATATGCGTTATTTATCGCGGTCGTTATGGCCTTATCGCTGGCATTAGGGCCCTAACGACCATGATAAGTACCTAATACGATTTGATGAATGATCCTGTTAGTTGGCTAGAACACCCTCGCCTTGGCCCTTAGTTGGGTAACATTTTAGCTGGATAAATAAATATCTGGCTATCTCAAAGCCAGTCAGTGTGGCAAATTTTTCAAATCCTGCTATTTGTCAGGCTAAATCCGAACTTAGTCTGACAAATGGTGTTGAATAGGAAGCTCTTTGTCTTTCCCCAGGATTTCCTTTCTTCCTGTGGGTGGAAAATAAAGTTGCCCTGGGTGCTACCCAGATAGAGAGTCCATCAAGCTAGGTTGAGAGAACATTGGACAAATCTCTTCTTTTGGTGAGTTTCCTCACTCCGAAGGTCATCAAATCTTTACAAGAGAGCACTGTTCTGTTCGTACGTCTCATTTGAATGTCAAAGTGGCCTCTAACCCCTACACTAATACCTAAACCTCACCTCAAGTGACTAGGTGGGCCTCCCATAGAGATATAAATACCTATCTAGCGTGAGGGCATTATGGCTAATATCTCTCTCTCTCTCTCTCTTCTCCTCTCCTTGTAGAAGGGCCCTGATACCCCAGTGGTTGTATGTAGGAAATACAACAATTCTGGCACAAAGTGCAGAAAAGGTATTACAGTTTGCAATGAACTGCCTATTACCATAAAACATACCCATTTTCCTATCGCATTGATAAATAAAAAATATATTATACATCATTCACAGAATAGTTAATAATAGTCTAACTGGAATGGAGCAGCCCTGAATTTCCACACACCCCAAAGAGCCCTCAGATCAGCAAATAAAAGTTTATTAAATATACCATCACTTCAAAGCTCTCATTTAAGTGGAGATAGAGCTATTTCAGTGGTTAGGCCTAAATTATTGAATACTATGCCTGAGGAACTCTGAGTACAAGCAGAAATACTGCAAAAGGAAAAATGTTTCTTCCTCATGCCTCTCTCTCTTGTGTAGGAAGGGTTGACAAAAAACTTCCTCCCAAACATAAAACATCAGATACCAAAATACTCAAAACCACTGAGGTCCACATCTTAACCACAATGTATGGATCAGAAAATGAGGTTCTCTCACTTCCTTAACTACTCAGAAAAGGTTTCAACCATAACCAATATGGGATGAGGATTCGGGAACTACCAAAAAATCAGACCTTCTTAATTAGACTCCAAAATTAAATGCCACACTGATGTCACATGATGACCGGCTGAGAAAGTGGAAGCCTTAGTGGGAGCTCCTAAGCACCTCTCCTATCCTGCTATGGGCCCTGGATTATACATATTGGGGAATATTTTTTTTAAAAAGCGCGAGCGCGTACTTTTGTTCGCGCACCAGGCGCAAACAAAAGTACGCCGGATTTCATTAGATATGCGTGTACCGCGCAAATCTTTTAAAATCCAGGGTCGGCATGCGCAAGGGGGTGCACATTTGTGCACCTTGTGCGCGCCAAGCCCTGCATACGCTGCCCGTTCCCTCCGAGGCCGCTCCAATAGCGGCCTTGGAAGGAACTTTCCTTCCACCTCCCCCCACCTTCCCCATCTAACCCACCCCCCAGCCCTACCTAAATCCCCTTCCTAACCTTTATCCAGGAAGTTACGCCTGCCTCCGGGCAGTCGTAACTTACGCGCGCCGGCTGTGCCCCCGGACTGCCGCGGACCGCCGCCACGCCCCCAAGCTGACATTACGCCCCCTGGCCACGCCCCCAAACCGCCCCTTTTTGCAAGCCCCGGGACATACGCGCATCCCAGGGCTTGTGCTCGCCACCGAGCCTATGCAAAATAGGCTCGGTGCGCGCAGGGGCAGATTTCCTCAGGTTACACACGAATGTTACACGCGTAGCCTTTGAAAATCTGCCCCATTGTACTTTTTGTCCTAGGAATTTTTGTCCTCGAGACTGCCTCTCAATCGGTGGCAAAATCAGAAGGATTTTATGAACAAAATCGTTATCAGGAATTACCTTATATATCTACTAAATTACTGTGGAAGGCCATGGCCTTCAAGAGCAAACTCAGGTCAGAGCCTGCTGCTACTTAAGTTACCTTTTTGTAGGAGGTCATTACAGACATCTCTATGGAAATATCTGAGACTGTCACTAAATCAATGACAGATGTCTTGGAAGATAGGCTTTCCAAAATGCAGTCTTTCCTGGATGAACTTAAGGAATGTGTGGATACTCACACGACACAGATTCATATGGATGAATCATGCATATCTCAATAGGAGGATAGATTCACAAACCTCCAAACACCAGTATCACAGCTTTTGCAAACCAATGAGCAGTTGAATATCAAAGTGGAAGATCTTGAAAACAGATCCAATAGGAGCAATATCGTCTCATTGATATACCAGAATCTGTAAAAGACTGAGGGGTAGATTTTAATAAAGTACACCCGCGCGAACAAGAGTACGCCAGATTTTAATAGATACACGCGTAGCCGTGCGTATCCTTTAAAATCCGGGGTCGGCGCGTGCAAGGCTGTGAAAAATCGGCAACCTGCGTGCGCCGAGCCACACAGCCTGCCTCCGTTCCCTCTGAGGCTGCTCCGAAATTGGAGCGGCCTCTGAGGGAACTTTCTTTCCACCCCCCCCCGCACCTTCCCCGCCCTTCCCCTACCTAACCCCCCCTTCCTTTGAAGAGTTACGCCTGCCCCGGCTGCATGATTCCCCGGCCCGGGAGCTGTTTCGGAGGCCTCAACCACACCCCGATCGCCCCCGGGCCGGAACCACGCCCGCGTCCCCGCCCCTGGATGATATGCCATCATGACACGCCCCCCCCCCCCCCAGGAAAGCCCCGGGACTTACGCGCATCCCGAGGCTCGGCGCGCGCAGGGGGAACTTGGGGCAGGTTTTCAGGGGGTACGCGCGTACCTTACGCGCATACCCCTTTGAAAATCTGCCCCTTAGAAGTATTGGTTACCTGAGCAGTTGGGCCTTTTGAGTGATTGTTAAAAGATCCCAGTAGAAAGAGCACACAGGCTGGGAGTACCCCAGTACAATACTCTTAGACCTCGACAAGCGATCACAAAAATTTTTAACTGCAGTGATGAAGAAACGATCATGGCTGCATTCTGAAAACATAAGAGAGCTCTCTTATGAAGTTTACGGCTTCTGCTCTTCTCAGATTTCTCAGCTAAAGTTACAGCGGAACGTAGTGAGATTTCTCCCGACTGTACAAAGTTGTTTCAAAAAGGCATCAAATTTCAGCTTCAATTCCCCAGCCAAACTTCGAATCAGTTATAATGGAGTGATAAAGATTTTGCATGACAAGCAAGAGATTGAAGATTTCCTAGCACTATTGGAGTGACATTTGTTTACCTACCAGTTCGGGCTCGCATGAAGTTTTTGTGAATTTGTTTTTTGTTTTCTCTTTTTTCTTCTTTTCAGTAATATCATGGAAGCCAAGATGGTCCCCGAGAAGATGGGTGTTGGCTGAATTATAACTATTCGCACTAAGTCAGAGTTGGAAATTTGTTCTCTTGAGCTTTTCCTCAGCCTTACAGAACCAGGAAGAAAGGACTCATTTTATTTTTCTTTTGACTCGGTGCTCTGCTGCAGTTCGGTTTGGCAATGGATTGCTTCTTAGGGGCTGTGGGAGAATCATCGCATGACACCAAGAAGCCTTGGTTTCACTTTCCATTTCAAACAGTTTCCCTCGACCATACTTCTCCATATCTAAGAACCTCTGCCCCATAGAGAGCTGGTTTGAGTGGCAGGTTTTGTTTGATGCAAATTGCTAGGAAAACAAGAACAAATATCTCCCTGATACCTATGGATATAAACAAAGAAAACTTTCTTTTTGCATGTCTCAGTTTGGATTTCTGTGGAGAATCTTTACTTTTGGGTGCTCTTGTAAATGTTGTAATTTGGGTCCTGTTTTCTAGCACTGGTTCCTATTTTCAGCTATGTTTAGACTCTGTTGGACAGCAGAATCTCACTATTTTTGTTTCCTGGACTGTATCTTGTTTGCAAAATAAGGTGTATTGGTTTAGTATATTGAGAGGGGGGAAAAAAGGTGGTGGTGGTCGGGGGGGGGGGGGGTTCAGCTTGCTTTAGTACATAACATCCAGAGCACTTTTCTTTTTTAAAACAGGATTCTTTTTTCTACAGAGGGGTCTGCGGAGTGATGGTTTCCAGTGGTGTTTGGATAGAATGCCAGAGAATGGAAGGGGAGAGGGGAAAAGGAGGATTTGGATGTGGGCAGTATTGCTGTTCTGGCTAATCAGTTTTTGGGAGGGGTTTGGGTTGCAGAGACAAAGAGGAAGATATGAATAGCTGGGTCAGTGCGCATACATGTTGGCAGTGAATGGAATGATTGTATGTGGTCTGAGATAAGTATTTTGGGGTAGATTTTATAAAAATACGCCCGCACATACTTTTGTTCGCGCACCAGGCGCAAACAAAAGTACGCCGTATTTTAATAGATACATGCATAGCCGCATGTATCTTTTAAAATCCGGGGTAAGCGCGCGCAAGGCTGTGCAAAATTGGCAGCTTGTGCACGCCGAGCCGCGCAGCCTGCCTCCGTTCCCACCGAAGCCGCTCCAAAATTGGAGCGGCCTCTGAGGGAACTTTCCTTCCACCCTCCCGTACCTTCCCCTCTCTTCCCCTAACTAACCCGCCCCCCCCCCTACCTTTCTCACAAAAATTACGCCTTCCCGAGGCAGGCGTAACATGCGCGCACCTGGCCGGCTGCCAGCGCGCCATGGTCCAGTCCGGGGGCTGGTCCGGAGGCCGTGGCCATGACCCCAGAACGCCCCTAACGATGCGCTGGACGCGACACCCCCCCCCCCAACACGCCCCAACATACCCCGTCCCGGGGCTTTGTGCGCGCTGACAGTCTATGCAACATAGGCTCGGCGCACACAGGGGGAGCTTGGGGCAGATTTTGGGGGGGTACGCGCGTATCTTACACGCATACCCCTTTGAAAATCTGCCCCTTTGTGTGAATACAAAGCATACCATTATGTTCCATTGGGTACTTCTCCATCTTGGAGGACCTTGCTGGGGAGTCTCCTGGGATTATTTTTTTTTTTTACTTGTCTATGGGGCTTTCGTTGAAGGGAGTCATGGTTAATATAATTTTTTCTTTTTGAATGTGAATGGCATTCACTCCCCTGTGAAAAGGAAGAAGAACCTCAATGCCTTTAAGAAACACAAGGATGTACTTGGTTTTTTTTTTGGTTTTTTTTTTACAAGAAACTCATTTGGATGAGAAAGAACACTCCAAATTAACACGAGACTGGGTAGGTCACTGCTTTGCAGTATCTTTTTCCTCCAGACATTGTGGGGTTGTAACATTCCTCCACAAAAACTTCCCTTTTCATGTAGAAAAATGTATTGAAGATCCTCCAGGTTGATATATTATATTGACTGGTGCCCTAATGAGTCAAAAATATGTACTTGGCAATATGTGTGCACCAAATCTGTATAGTCATTCTTTTTTTTTTCTACTATACTAGCTCGATTAAGTCAATATACAGGGTATCACCTTATTGTGGCAGGTGACTTAAATATTACAGCAGACAGTAGGAATGACTGTAAGCCTGCTAAGATTCCCAAGAAAAACTGGGATCAAATACAGGTGCACTTTCTTTCCTCAGAAATTGCAGTTGCTCAACATTTGGAGCAGTGGTTCTCAACCTTTTTTTGGCCGGGACACACCTGACAGATGGCTCTCACATGCGTGACACACTGAACATGTGACCATCACGGGGTTAAATGTAAAAATGCACTCTGCATCCACAGGAATCCCCTCAACCCCCAGCAATGAGTGCAGAGCAGATCTAGGGCATTACCCGGTACAACTCACCATACAAAAAAGATATTCTGGTTCTGATGACATCCCAGTAAAAGCAAAACAAACTCCTTTTACTACCACGCACAATATCTTTCCTTATGAAAAGACAGTAATTTACCACTAATGCATATCCTATTGAGAAAACACAACAAATAAGATTGATACAAATGCCTACATGCTAGTAAAATACCTCACCTCAGTCACACACCCTTCACCCAGTACAGAAAAAACACAAATTATAAATATGGAGACAGAAACTGGAATGGAAAACCAAAAAAGCCACTCTGCATGCAGTGCGAACCTGGAGAAATGGAAAGAGAATGGAAAGATAAATATAGCACTTATCAGACTCTCAGGATTTGCAATAATGCACTCAAACTAACCCGCACAAGTTACACTTGTATTATGGAACACACTAAAACAGATGTACCTACAAATGTGGGTAAAAAAAACCTTTAAATAAATAAATAAAAAAGTAACAATCCTATCTAAGAAATACAACTATTAAACCAGGCCCTAAACACTAATAGAGCCCCACACAGAAATAATTGTAAAGCTATACTAAAAATGTTACAAAACAGCTGCTGAACAGAATAATATCCAACAATTAAAAACTCATAAAAATAATTAAAACATGTCCAAATATCAATAAAATATTTCAAAACAGCAGATATCGCATAATACCCAATAATTAAAATAGCAGTCAATCAAGAAAAATACATTTAAAAAGCTACCTTTACTTACGCTCTCCAGCAACTCTCCTACTCCTTTCCCTTCCAGGCCAATAGCACTCACCAGAAGCAGCAAGGACTGCTGAAGTTTGGGTGTGAATGGAAGCCTGGGTGAGAGCTTCCATTCTCACCCAGGCACTCATGCACACCCAGACACACCAGCTCTCACCCAAGCACTCATTCACACACAGAGACACCAGCTCTCACCCAGATACTCATTCACACACAGACACACCCGCTCTCACCAAAAACATATTCTTCCTTCACTGCAGAGATGGGCTCCAGTTCCGCCACGGCTTTACTCCGGCGGGCCTTCTTTTTGCGCCACCACGGGAATGGGCTCCCGTGGTGGCGTCAGTTGGGGGTCAAGTTTTCTCTTTGCCGCCACGGGCTGTGGCAGCCTTGCTTCATCGGGGTCGGGTTTCCTCTTCGCCACCATGAGGATGGGCTCCCGTGGTAGCCTCGGTCGGGGGTCGGCTTTCCTCTTCATCGCCACAGGCTGTAGCGGCCTTGCTTCATCGGAGTTCCAAACTGCTATTCCTCCCACCCCACCCCTGGGCTAGGCGTTGCCTGCCTCACCGGCCAATCAAAGGCTTCCTCCCTTCTTCCTACTCCCACTGGAAGGTAGAAGGGAGGAGGTTTCCAATTGGCCTGCACGGGGCAGGCAGAATGAAGGAGGCTTCCCATTGGGCAATGGGGGTAGGAAGAAAGGAGGCTTCCAATTGGCCTGCGGGCTGGGAAAAGGGAAGTGCAATGGGCAGTGGGACACCGGGAGACGCGACACACTTGCCGATGTTTGGCGACACACCGGTTGAGAAGCGCTGGTTTGGAGAGTCCTGCATCTAGATAAAAGAGATTTTACATTTTTTTCACATCCTCATGATGTATATTCCCATTTGGATATATTTTTCATTTCCAACACTATTTTCTCGAGTGGGCTGTCAGCCAATATTCTTGATAATTTTCTCTCTGACCATTCTAAAATCTCATTGACACTTAGTTGTGGAGAAAGGTGGAGGCACCGTCTATGGTGGATGAACCCCACTCTCTATTATGATGTAGAGTTTCAGACTTACTTATCTTTGGCTTGGTCCAATTATCATGCAGAAATTGTGCATTCTGAAGAAGACAAGGTCACATTCTGGGAGGCTGGGAAAGCAGTATGCCAAGGCCATATTGCTTATGTAGCAAGTACGAGATGAAAGAGCAATGCTAGTATTTTACACTTGACTCATAATATTCAATCTTTAAAGCAGCATCTTTTGCATACTATGCAAGAGGCAGATAAATTACCATTGAATGCTGCTATGAAACAACTTTATCAGTTGTTGGAAAGCACGCAAATGTACAGTCTATTTTAAATTTAAATTGTATAGACAACATAGCTGGACGGCTTTTGGCAAGGCTTGTGCATAATGAGAAAAAGTCTTATTACATCTCTGCCCTTAAACTTCCATCAGGAGATGTCTCTTCTAAACTCTAGGACATCTCTAAGAGATTTGAGAGTTCTATCAAGAGTTGTACGCTTCCATAAAGAGGCCGGATCCATCTCTCTCATTTTATTTCCAAACTATGAATCTTCCCAGGCTATCAGAAGACCATCCTAGTCTGACCTCCCTTTCCCTATCCTGCCCCCCCCTATCCTTGTCCTAAACCCCCCAAATGCGTTGTCTTACCTTTTGCACCTGCTTCGAGCAGGCGCACATTGTGCGCATCGGTACCCTGCCGGCACATGATACCCCGGGCACAGCGGCAAATGGCAGCTGTGCTGGGCGTCTCTAGCCTCGCCCCATCCCCAGACCACGCTGCCCCCTGGACCACCCCTTTCACCAACCCTGGGGGTTTACGCGCGTGGCCGAGCCTTTGAAAATTGGCCCGGTGCACGTAAGCCCGGCTACGCATGTAAACCTTTTAAAATCTACTCCTAAATGTGGGAGAGACCATTCATAAAGTGAAACTGTATGTCTTTATGTCTTTATTGTCTAATAAAAAAAAAATATACAAAAAAAAAGGGGTTTGGTTAAACAGCTATTGCAGGAGGTAATCAACTCCTCTTCAGTCTGCTTTGAAACTGAAGGAGACAGACAGAAGTCCAACTTCTTGGGGAGAACCAGGGAAAAAGCTTAAATTAGCTAGCCAAATCTGGGGGAGGGTCTGGTCAAAATCAATAGCAGATACAGTATCCAGCGAACAGCCCTGGACAAGGGTTAACTGTTTATCTCCCTCCTACCCTGCCCCTCTGCCCACCCACCCCTAGGTTTGTTTTTCTGATATAATCTGCCTAAATACATAGTGGGCAACAAGATTATTTAGTAAATTGGTAGCTCCTTAGGTGTTATCCATCAAATAAATTTACCAAAATGAGGACTATCCAATAGGGATGTGAATCGTTTTCCATATCGTCTTAACGATAGAAATCGTGTGGCAGGGCAAGAAAATCGTCTTAGGCACGATTATTTCATTGAAAAATCGTTAAAAATCGTTTTTTCCGATTAGTGCGCACTAACTCGAGTTAGTGCGCACTAACTCCCCGTTAGTGCGCACTAACTCGAGTTAGTGCGCACTAACTCAAAATGATACAAATAGACACTTTCCAGGTCACTGAAGGTCAGTTAGGAATGAATATGTGTTACTATTGGCTGGCAGCCCTCTTATCTATTGATGTTACCACTGAGGTGATGGTTGGGGGGATGGGAAATGGAACTGGAAACTCACGAACAGCAACAGAAAATGAAACAAAGTGTTCACACTTCCCAGGTCAGTAAAGGTCACTTAGCAATGAATATATGTATTCCTATTGGCTGGCTGTGCTCTTATCTATTGATGTTACCAAGGTTCCACTGAGGTAATGGCATTGGTTGGGGGGATGTGAAATGGAAACAGTTGGAAGCTTGACAAAAAAAGTAATGTGATGATCAGCACTTCTTTGTTTATTATTTTTGTTAGCAGGCACCTGAAATGCTAGTGCATGTTGAATTTGCCAATCACTGTGCATTTTAGAAAGGTGGTCCTGGCTGGAACTGTACACAGTTCAAATATATGTAATTGATTGTTGGTAAGTGTATTTTTTAAGTAGCCACACTGGCACCAGTATGTTTACTTATCCTCTTACTTAACTCACTAGCTCAGCTTTGTAAGAAGGGCTTCTCTGCTTGTGTGTTGCTTTTCTTTGCTGTGAGGAGAGCAGAAACATCAGATCTGTATTCAATCTACTACAGTCATCTCTTATATTAACCTACTCAATTTTTTTTAAATGATTTGTTATATCACTGAATTAATAATTCATTATTATTAGGTGGTGGTGAATGTCTGGACCCCCACTGGGCTTTTGGCAAGTCTTGTGGGGGTCAGGAGGGCCCCCCCAAGGTGGCCAAAAGTCCCTGGGGGTCCAGCGGGGGTCTGGGAGCGATCTCCTGTCACAAATCGTTTTTTCGTAAGGAAAATGGCGCCGGCCATAGCAGGGTGGGTTTTAGGGTTGCTTTAGCGTTCCGGTTTCCCCGCCCTCCCCCCCACTGGACCCCAGGTAATATAAGGCACTTTGGGGGGGTTCGGGAGGGTGGGGGATTTATTTTCAAGGGTCAGGGTGTTGTGATATTCCTGCACACAGTGCCCTAACCCTGGCAGGAGGGTGGGGGATTTATTTTCAAGGGTCGGGGTGTTGTGATCTTCCTGCACACAGTGCCCTAACCCTGGCAGGAGGGTGGGGGATTTATTTTAAAGGGTCGGGGTGTGTTTTAGGTTTGCTTTAGCGTGCCGGTTTCCCCGCCCTGCCCCCCACTGGACCCCAGGTAATATAAGGCACTTTGGGGGGGTTCGGGAGGGTGGGGGATTTATTTTCAAGGGTCAGGGTGTTGTGATCTTCCTGCACACAGTGCCCTAACCCTGGCAGGAGGGTGGGGGATTTATTTTCAAGGGTCGGGGTGTTGTGATCTTCCTGCACACAGTGCCCTAACCCTGGCAGGAGGGTGGGGGATTTATTTTCAAGGGTCGGGGTGTTGTGATCTTCCTGCACACAGTGCCCTAACCCTGGCAGGAGGGTGGGGGATTTATTTTTAAGGGTCGGGGTGTGTTTTAGGTTTGCTTTAGCGTGCCGGTTTCCCCGCCCTGCCCCCCACTGGACCCCAGGTAATATAAGGCACTTTGGGGGGGGTTCGGGAGGGTGGGGGATTTATTTTCAAGGGTCGGGGTGGGTTTTAGGGTTGCTTTAGCGTGCCGGTTTCCCCGCCCTGCCCCCCATTGGACCCCAGGTAATTTAAGGCACTTTGGGGGGGTTCGGGAGGGTGGGGGATTTATTTTCAAGGGTCAGGGTGTTGTGATCTTCCTGCACCCAGTGCCCTAACCCTGGCACCAGGGGTGTTGTGATCTTCCTGCACACACAGTGCCCTAACCCTGGCACCAGGGGTGTTGTGATCTTCCTGCACACAGTGCCTGACCCTGACTCCTCCCCTCCCCCATGTCCCAGCCAGTGAATAGTGTGTGGGTGAGTGGTGGGGGGGGGGGGGGGGAGGGATGGGAAGGGAGAGACAGCCCCTGCATTCAGGGGCTGTCTCTCCCTTCCTATCCCTCCCAGGGAGTGGGGCTGGCTCTCCCTTCCCATCCCTCACAGGGAGTGGGGCTGCTTGCCCCTTCACCTCCCCCCACCCCCTCCCCTTCCCCTTCTCTCTCCCATATACCAGCAGTGGGGGATGTGAAGGGTGGGATACTTCAGCCCTTTCCAGTCTGAGCTTCTGAACTTACTTTTTTTCATCTTCTTTTTTATTTTCTCATTGTAGATGGATCATGATAGGGAGTCAGCCCAACCGTCCTCCTCAAAGGCCGATCGTGATGCTAGGTCCCGGAAGCCACGGTTCACACAGGCAGATGTGGACCTCCTAGCCCGGCTACTCCTCCTGGATGAGGAGCATCTCTACACCCCCTCAGGCAGCAGGCCTAACCTTCAAAGGGAGTCTGCAGCCTGGGTGGCTCTCCAGGAGGAGTTCTGCCGGAGAGCCTCTTACCCGCGTGAGATCGAAGATCTCAAGAAGAAAGGTGAGAGATAATGTTAGTGGTGTATTATATTTATTTATATTTATTTATCATTTTGAAATGATGTGATTTGTATTTGGGAATTTTGAATGCCACATTAAAAGATAGCTAATTTTTTTTTTATTACTAAATGTTATATATTGCATAAAAAATAACCTAGCAGGGCATGTTGTGTTTGTAAGTAATTTATTAATCAATTAATGTTATTCTATTTCCTTTCTACCTCTAATTCTCAGGTCGGCATCTGAGACTTCACGAGGGTGATTGGCTTGAGGAGGTCCGCCTGACTTTAGCGCGTCCTTCGCCTGGTAGGCTGTTTGAGAATACTCCACAAGTACACAAATATTATTCAATTAATTGTAATGGAATTTGTGTTTAATATTGTTTGTGTCAGTTCCAATTCCTTTTTTTTAAATTTTAACTGTTGTTCTGTGAAATTTGATCTGTGTCTTCGTACAGAACCACACACCAGCAGGGACGAGGCAGGGCTTCCTGGGCCCAGTAGCTGTCAGCAGAGGAGGACGGAGCAAACCGTCACTGGTGGGCCAGGTATTATATTATTAGATAATTGAGCCCTGACCATTGACCAACATGCTGCAAATGTGAATGGGGGATAAATGTGAGACTGAGGGAAGGGGGTATTAGTCACTGTGAGAGGGGAGGGAGGCAGTGGGAGAAAGAGGATGAGTGAGGAAGAAGAACTGTAGAAGAGTGCCATGTTAAAAAATGAACTGAAAAACATTTTTTTTTAATGTAGCACGTGTGTACGGGCTTAATGGCTTGTATTTTGGCCCACAGGGCCAGTATGTATGTTGTAGTACTAGTAGTAGTAGTTTGTCTAGTATCTGTCTGAGGCAGAAAATCAAAATTATTGTTTGTGATCAGTCAGTTATATAGGGTGGGATAGATGTATGTTATGTTATATATTTATATAATATTATCTCTAATTATCTAGAATGATATCCCTCCACTCTCCCTCTCCGAGGTTGTAGACTATAAACTCATTTTTCCAAAACCCTACAATTTAGTAAACTAAGGGGTTGAATGTATTTTAATATTGTAAACTTGCTGGTGCGTACAATACTGGTTTGTGGCCCTCGAGGACCATAACTGCCCACCCCTGTTCTATATCTTATGTAGAATTTTTTACATTTCTTTACAGGGCAAGAAGAGGCAGCCACAGCCACCAGTGCCACTGCCAGTGCCCAAAGGATGGAGGCAGCCACAGCCGGGCCCAGCAGCACCAGCACCAGCACTGCTGCTTTACTCCTTGCAGGATCTCCTCCAAGCTGCGTATGTACTGCACATGCGCAGTTTGGCATGCTGAAGGAGCTCCTGCAGGGAGTAAACAGCATCAGGGCAGATGTCAAGGATGTGCAGAGGAGGCTGTCAGCCATGGAGGAGGCCTTTCAGGAGCTGAGGGCACAGGTATCTCCTCCTCATGAGATGCCTCGTGAGGAGGAGATGCCACTGCCCTCTGCTCCAGAGCAGGATCCTCCTCTCGGGTTGCCATTCTCCTCTCCACATCCTTGAGTACTGGGTGCTAAAACACAATTTTTTTTTGGTATGTTGTCATTGTAAAGTTATATTTTTATAACAGTGTTATTTAATTTCGTTATAGTTTTGTAGTTAATAAAATGTTTTAAATTTGAGAAATATTAGTGGACTCAATTATTAAAATTATTATAAATTGGGATTTATAGTCAACAGATTTTCTAACATGCACACAGCAATAAAATTACCAGTGTTATCAATTAGTCTTTCAGTTTCCAATCCAGTCCATCTGCAACTCATCAAGATCAGCCTCAGCTTCCCCCATTTCTCCCAGACCACGACCTAGTCATGATTTGACTGTTAAGACTTCTTATACTATCACTTACTCCAGATAAAGAGTGAGAGTAAATATAAAGCTGCCAAATCTACACATACAGTAAATCTCTTATAAAATAGCGACTAACATACATAAATGTTGGCCTCCACTTGGGAACACCTAGACCATCCCTTTTTTCACACGTGTAGATTTACTCATGTTGTACTATATAAAGAAGTATATGCTATTTATGTAAACACGTAAATGCTGTTTTTTATTAATGCAACTTGAAAATTCAACTTAACATGTATCTGCTCCGCAGGGAGAAATAATTAAATCTCGGCCAGAGAAACCTTTTACTGACCACAGGGAGGTTAGGTAACTCATGACACAACTGGAGATGGTTTTGATTTAGGCACTAACTTACGTGGTCAGGCTTTATTTAGAGAGTGAGACAAATTGGTCCCTACAAACCAGGGTTTTCCAAATAAATAACCACTCACTCAGCAGGATTTTATGCATGATGTAAATTTGCATATACTGAGTCCCCATGATATGCAAATGTATTTCATGCATAATTCTTTGTGGATATTCTAAAAATCCAACTGGCTGTGGAATCCCCAGGACCGGTTTGGTAAGCTGAGCTATAAACTGTCTCAGCCTGAAAAATAAACCATGCCCCTATCACAGTATGATATACATTAACTGCTTAGAGAGACTATGGTCAAAACTCAAAAGTACTTTAACTGCCTGTTTTCTAACAGCTGCTAAATAAGCGCACACAGTTGATAGACACAAACTTAGGTTTCTTTCTTGCACATACAAAGTCCTTATTCATCAAGCTGACAAGATAGATGATAACAGCACAGCAGACACCTGAGGTGAAGAGGCAGGGGCAGTTCTATCATGAGGCACTGGCAGTGCTTCTGCTGAATGCTCCATCCTGCTGTGTTCCCAAATGACCTTGCATCCCCATCCTAGACAAGAGACTCACTCCTCCTCCCAGTCACAGCGAATTTTCACATTATGAAGCAGCGGAAGGTTGATTTTGATGAAAACCAATTCCTCTACTAAGTCTGGATTCAAACGTGCACGGAGTGGACTCACAATATTCCCTGTCAATGAAAATACTCGTTCACTTTGCACACTGGTGGGTGGGCAGGAAAGAAAGTGTTGTGCTACTCTGGTAAGATAAGGCCACATTGAAGCTTTTTCTGCCCAATATCTCAGGGGATCTGACTCCATGCTCTCAACTGGCTCAGAGAGAAAATTATTCACATGAATTTCTGCAACCTTCTCTTGCAGGTGCTGCTGGTTAGCAGCCCCACCACTCTGAAATGTGACAAATTTTGCTCTTGCTATTGAAATAGGACCAGTTTCATGAAATTTGGGAGGAGAATGGGTTGTCATCATGGGAGGGAAGCAGCTGGTGGAACTGGAAGCAGCTGAGCAGGATGGAGTGGGAGGAGTTGAAATCTTTTTAACCATTTCAATCAACTTATTTGTCCAGGATGCAAGAGTATTGCACTTGAGAGCAACATTGCCTTTCACACGTGGGTCACACATAGTAGCTAAGATATAGCTATCCTTCTCCATTAGAGGTTTCAACCTTTTCTGTACTTGCTCTTTTAAGCATCTCACAAGCTGCAACACTTCCTTCGACAAATCTGTCTGATGCAGATATTCCTGTAATACCTGCTCCAGATCATATTACAGGAATGATATCACCTAACGTGGCTGTAGCTGCACTCAGTGCATCAGTATATACTTTGAAAGGCTTGAGGACATGCACCATCTGTGCAATGTTTGTCCAGTCCTGACATCCAAGTGGATTTTCCAATCCAATTTCAGATTCCATTGCCAAATCATGCAGAGGTGTCTGTTGTTCAGACAACCTCTCCAACATAAGATAGGTGGAATTCCATCTGGTAGGCACATCCTGTACGAGGTTATGCAATGGTGCCCTAACTGCTTTTTGTTTTCTCTGAGTTCCTTCCCACTTTTCACACTGCGATTGAAATGCCCAGTTATTTTGCGGCACTTTTCAATCAACCGCTTCAGGGCTTGACGACTAGTACCTTGCACTTCCTTGGCACCTAGCCCCAACGCATCCCTCACTACCAGGTGCAGTGTATGTGCAAAGCATCGGATGCCTTTGAATCCACCATCCTCCAGAGCCTTAATCATATTGGCAGCATTGTCAGTAATGATATATCCATTTAAACATTCCATATCACTGCTTCTAAGTAGCCCTTTCCATCCTTCCATCATCCCCTGAATTGTCTGTAAGATATTTGCAGAAGTATGTCTCTGGTCTAGCACTTGAGCATGCAGTAAAGCCCACCGGTATCCTGGAGAAAGCTTTTTGGAGCTGCTGGTGCTACTGCCACTGCTTGTGCTTGTGCTGTCAGTTAATGCCTCATCCAGCTGCCACCAATGTGCTGTTAGAGACAAATATGCATGTGTTGCATTCTTACTAGTCCAAAGATCAGTGGTGAGATGTATGCTCCTTCCCTTTGCCCTTGCCATCACAATCTGCATTTCAGCACGACATTGTGAGTACAGGGAAGGAATCACCTGACGGGTAAATGTAGTTCTTGAAGGAATTTTGTAGTCAGGGGCTAAAAGATGGATCAGCTTCTTAAATCCACTATTCTCTACAATCTGCAGTGGCTGATCATCCTCAGCAATCATTACAGCAATTTGTCGTGTCACCACTTTGGATACTACTTGCTTCCTAGTCTGTGAAATTGAAGGACACCACCCCATCTGCTCAACAGTAGCTTGCCGCAGCTGCCGGGGAAGAGGAGAAGAAGAAGACTGCTTCTGCTTCACATACACACAATCTTCTGAAGTAATTTCCTTCTGTGGCTTCCCTGCAGCTTCTTCTGCAAGCAACAGTGCTTTATGTTCTCTTTCAAGGTGATATTTCATGTTGGTGGTAGTAAGATGTCCAATAGTTCTTCCACGGCTCACCATCCTTTTACAATGGATACATTGAGCACATCTCCAATCATCCGTAACATTAAAATGATTCCAAACCTTAGATGTTTTTCTACTGTCCCTTACTCTAGGCTGGACATTTCTTGTCAGTGTTGTCATCAGAGTAGGAGTAGTAGTACTAGGAGTAGAAGTAGCAGAAGTTGTTCTTGTAGTAACCTGCAAAAGTTCAACTGGTTTAGGACTAGAGAGGATACTACTGGCGCTGACAGTGGTTTTTTTGACAATCGGACTACCATCATCTGATTCATCATCACTACTATCACTGTCATTGGCGGTGTTTTTCTCCTCATCCTGATTATCATCATTGTCATCCTCCTCCTCAGACTCAGAGTCCTCTGATTCTCTATTCAGCACTTTCTGTAGCACTTCATCCATCAATAAACTTTGCTGCTGCCGCACAGATTTCACTTTCACCTTTCCAGATTTTGCTCCTTCCTTGTCCTGCAAGTTACCTTGCTCCTTTACATTCGCTGAAGTAGAAGGGGTATCATCAAATCGCAGTTTTTTCCTACTGACTGGAATTTTCTTTCCAGTAGCACTCTTCTTCTTACCAGCAAACATTTTAAAACGTTATGGCTGCAAGTCCAGTCCAGTACCAACAAGTAAGCTGGCACAGCAGTGTACTGAGCAGCACCTAATAGATAAGATATATAGAAGGGTTAAATACAGTTAGTGAGTGACTTCGTTAGTCAGTGACAGGTCACTGTGTGATTAGTAATCTGACTAGTGGCTCACTGGCGTGGCTAGTAGCCACTAGCCAGCCACTAGCCATTGACACTAGGCTACCCCATAATATTATATTTACTTATACTTGCACTACTAACACAAACAATTTATTTATAAATTTAAGGCTCACGTGCATTTGCAAGTCCAGGACCAACACAGGGGTAGTGGCTGGCTAGTGTAAGACAACACACTAGTTTACTAGTAAATTGGGGGAAGGGGGAGGGGAAAGGGAGGGCGAGAAAACCGGCAGACTAAAGCAACCCTAAAACCCACCCCGACCCTTTAAAATAAATCCCCCACCCTCCCGAACCCCCCCAAAGTGCCTTATATTACCAGGGGTCCAGTGGGGGGGAGGGCAGGGAAACCGGCAGACTAAAGCAACCCTAAAACCCACCCCGACCCTTTAAAATAAATCCCCCACCCTCCCGAACCCCCACAAAGTGCCTTATATTACCTGGGGTCCAGTGGGGGGGAGGGCAGGGAAACCAGCACACTAAAGCAACCCTAAAACCCACCATGACCCTTTAAAATAAATCCCCCACCCTCCCGAACCCCCCCAAAGTGCCTTATATTACCTGGGGTCCAGTGGGGGGGAGGGCAGGGAAACCGGCACACTAAAGCAACCCTAAAACCCACCCCGACCCTTTAAAATAAATCCCCCACCCTCCCGAACCCCCCCCCCAAAGTGCCTTATATTACCTGGGGTCCAGTGGGGGGGAGGGCAGGGAAACCGGCACACTAAAGCAACCCTAAAACCCACCCCGACCCTTTAAAATAAATCCCCCACCCTCCCGAACCCCCCCAAAGTGCCTTATATTACCTGGGGTCCAGTGGGGGGGAGGGCAGGGAAACCAGCACACTAAAGCAACCCTAAAACCCACCATGACCCTTTAAAATAAATCCCCCCACCCTCCCGAACCCCCCCAAAGTGCCTTATATTACCTGGGGTCCAGTGGGGGGGAGGGCAGGGAAACCGGCACACTAAAGCAACCCTAAAACCCACCCCGACCCTTTAAAATAAATCCCCCACCCTCCCGAACCCCCCCAAAGTGCCTTATATTACCAGGGGTCCAGTGGGGGGGAGGGCAGGGAAACCGGCAGACTAAAGCAACCCTAAAACCCACCCCGACCCTTTAAAATAAATCCCCCACCCTCCCGAACCCCCACAAAGTGCCTTATATTACCTGGGGTCCAGTGGGGGGGGAGGGCAGGGAAACCGGCACACTAAAGCAACCCTAAAACCCACCCCGACCCTTTAAAATAAATCCCCCACCCTCCCGAACCCCCCCAAAGTGCCTTATATTACCTGGGGTCCAGTGGGGGGGAGGGCAGGGAAACCAGCACACTAAAGCAACCCTAAAACCCACCATGACCCTTTAAAATAAATCCCCCACCCTCCCGAACCCCCCCAAAGTGCCTTATATTACCTGGGGTCCAGTGGGGGGGAGGGCAGGGAAACCGGCACACTAAAGCAACCCTAAAACCCACCCCGACCCTTTAAAATAAATCCCCCACCCTCCCGAACCCCCCCAAAGTGCCTTATATTACCAGGGGTCCAGTGGGGGGGAGGGCAGGGAAACCGGCACACTAAAGCAACCCTAAAACCCACCCCGACCCTTTAAAATAAATCCCCCACCCTCCCGAACCCCCACAAAGTGCCTTATATTACCTGGGGTCCAGTGGGGGGGGAGGGCAGGGAAACCAGCACACTAAAGCAACCCTAAAACCCACCCCGACCCTTTAAAATAAATCCCCCACCCTCCCGAACCCCCCCCCAAAGTGCCTTATATTACCTGGGGTCCAGTGGGGGGGAGGGCAGGGAAACCGGCACACTAAAGCAACCCTAAAACCCACCCCGACCCTTTAAAATAAATCCCCCACCCTCCCGAACCCCCCCAAAGTGCCTTATATTACCTGGGGTCCAGTGGGGGGGAGGGCAGGGAAACCGGCACACTAAAGCAACCCTAAAACCCACCCCGACCCTTTAAAATAAATCCCCCAGACCCCCACCCTCCCGAACCCCCCCAAAGTGCCTTATATTACCTGGGGTCCAGTGGGGGGGAGGGCAGGGAAACCGGCACACTAAAGCAACCCTAAAACCCACCCCGACCCTTTAAAATAAATCCCCCACCCTCCCGAACCCCCCCAAAGTGCCTTATATTACCTGGGGTCCAGTGGGGGGGAGGGCAGGGAAACCGGCACACTAAAGCAACCCTAAAACCCACCCAGACCCTTTAAAATAAATCCCCCACCCTCCTGAACACCCCAAAGTGCCTTATATTACCAGGGGTCCAGTGGGGGGGAGGGCAGGGAAACCGGCAGACTAAAGCAACCCTAAAACCCACCCCGACCCTTTAAAATAAATCCCCCACCCTCCCGAACCCCCCCAAAGTGCCTTATATTACCTGGGGTCCAGTGGGGGGGAGGGCAGGGAAACCAGCACACTAAAGCAACCCTAAAACCCACCATGACCCTTTAAAATAAATCCCCCACCCTCCTGATTTTTAAAATCATTTAAAAAAAATTGAGTAGGTTAATATAAGAGATGACTGTAGTAGATTGAATAAAGATCTGATGTTTCTGCTCTCCTCACACCAAACAAAAGCAACACACAAGCAGAGAAGCCCTTCTTACAAAGCTGAGCTAGTGAGTTAAGTAGGAGGAAAAGTAAACATACTGGTGCCAGTGTGGCTACTTAAAAAATACACTTACCAAGTTACCAACAATGATTACATATATTTGAACTGTGTACAGTTCCAGCCAGGACCACCTTTCTAAAATGCACTGTGATTGGCAAATTTCACGTGCCTGCTAACAAAAATAATAAACAAACAAGTTCTAGTCACGTGACCTTGGTAACATCAATAGATAAGAGCACAGCCAGCCAATAGGAATACATATTCATTCCTAAGTGACCTTTACTGACCTGGGAAGTGTGAACACTTTGTTTCATTTTCTGTTGGTGTTCATGAGTTTCCAGTTCCATTTCCCATCCCCCCAACCATCACCTCAGTGGTAACATCAATAGATAAGAGGGCAGCCAGCCAATAGGAACACATATTCATTCCTAACTGACCTTCAGTGACCTGGAAAGTGTTTATTTGTATCATTTTCAGTTAGTGCGCACTAAATCGAGTTAGTGCGCACTAACGGGGAGTTAGTGCGCACTAACTCCCGTTAGTGCGCACTAACACGATTTAACGATTTTTAACGATAAATCGTTAGAATTTCTATTGTATTGTGTTCTATAACGATTTAAGACGATATAAACATTATCGGACGATAATTTTAATCGTTGAAAAACGATTCACATCCCTACTATCCAATGTAACTATTGTGGAGCCTTTATTCTGAGGGAAATCATCTGGAAACTTAGGGCTTGCCCCATTTGTTCAGAACTCTCTTCCTTGAAAGAGGAGCTGGCTAAAGTTAAAGCTGAATTAGCTGCAATGAAGAAAGTTTCACCCACTTTACATTATTCAGGAATTAATTCCCCATTACTACAGAAAAAACAAAAGGAAAAATGGATTCACAGTGGGCTCAGGTAGGATAAGACCTGTGACCCACAGACACCCATTATTGATAGCTGTGCATCCCACAAGTCTACCCCCACTCACACAGGGCATTAAGAACTCAAAAAACCACAAAATTTCAGTGGGCTCTGGTAGAATTAGACCCGTGATGCGGAGACACACGCTGTATCAAGTGACACGAGTACATAATGCCTTCTCTGTATTAAATACTGAAGAAGTTCTTGAGAAAGAAATTGAAGTGTTATCTGAAAAGAAAGAAGAAACCCAATGCATACAGAAATTCCACAATACAATTAGTAACCAAAGGTAAAAACTCATTATGCTGGGTGACTCTGTCATCAGAGGCACTAATCTGGGAACTCTCAGCGAGGGAAACACTACAGTTAAAAGCCTCCCAGGAACATCGGCTAGCAGAAATGCTATTCAATCAGTGACAGTAGGACATTAGAATGTCACCCCCCAAATACAAATAGAAATGCAATAAAAAAGGGCAAATTGGATAACAAAAGTCAGCTAAATAAGTCACAACTTAACCTGTACCAGAATAGCTGGAAAGCTATGAGCACAAATGCTCGTAGTTTGGGCAATAAAATCCCAGACCTGCAAGCCCTAATGGTGGAGGCGGACTTGGACATTGTTTCTGTCATGGAGATGTGGTTCATGGATTCACATAATTGGGATACTACCATACCGGGATATAACTTATTAAGGAAGGACAGAGAGGACAGAAAATGGGGAGGAGTGGCTGTTTATGTCAAAAACAATATCCAAGCATCTGAGCTGCAAGGAAATGGGGCAAAGAAGAAGCTCTATGGGCTGTCCTAAAAAAAGATGATGGGGCATCCATTTTTATTGGCCTGGTTTACATGCCTCCAAATCAAATGGAAGTACTAGACAGAGATCTGATTGAAGACATCCAAAAGATGAGTAAGAAGGGAGAAGTAGTAATTGTTGGAGATTTTAATCTACCGGATATAAACTGGAGAATCCCTTTTGCAGAATCTAACAGTAGTAGAGAGATAGTGGATGCCCTGCAAGGGGCTCTGTTCAAACAAATGGTAATGGAGCCTGCGAGGGAGGGAGCTATACTTGATTTAGTGCTCACTAATGGAGATAATGTCTCTAATGTCTGAGTGGGTGCCCATCTCAGCACCAGTGATCATCAAACGGTATGGTTTCATATCACTAATACGATATGGAGAAGTCGCACAAAGACCAGGGTTTTGTGTTTCAAAAACAGACTTTGCTGAAATGGGGAAGTACCTGGAGGAAGAACTAAAAGGCTGGGAGAAAACGACAGATGTGGAACAACAGTGGGCCAAACTAAAAGGAGCAATTACTGAAGCAACTAATATATATGTTAGAAAAGTAAAGAAAAGCAAGAAAAGAACGAAACCTATCTGGTTCGCAAAGGAGGTGGCTGATAAAATAAAAGATAAAAGAACAGCGTTCAAGAAATATAAAAGACCCCAAAGGGAGGATCACAAGGAAGAATATTTGGTAAAACTGAGGGAGATGAAGAAAGTAATCAAGAAAGTGAAACGTCAAGTGGAAGAAAGGATTGCCAAAGAGGTAAAGCAAGGTGACAAAACATTTTTCAGGTACATCAGTGAAAGGAGAAAAGTCCAAAGTGGTATAGTGAAATTGAAAGGTGAAAAGGATTAATGGGTGGAGACAGATGAAGAAATGGCAGAAATATTAAACGAATACTTCAGTTCGGTGTTCACTCAAGAAGACGCCGGAGAAGGACCGTCCCTAGTTAACAAGAAACTGGAGGGGAGTGGAATAAATGAAACTCTGTTTACAGAACAGAATGTATGGGAAGAGCTAGGAAAACTGAAAGTGGACAAAGCCATGGGGCCTGATGAGGTTTATCCCAGGATACTGAGGGAGCTCAGAGATGTGCTGGCTGCTCCGCTGCATGACCTGTTCAATAGATCCCTGGAAATGGGAGTGGTGCCAAGTGATTGAAGAAGAGCAGCGGTGGTCCCTCTTCACAAGAGTGGGAGCAGAGAGGATGCTGGAAACTACAGCCTCACCTCGGTGGTGGGAAAAGTATTGGAGTCGCTGCTGAAGGAAAGAATAGTGAACTATCTACAAGCAACAGAATTACTGGACCAGAGGCAGCATGGTTTCACTAAGAGAAGGTCCTGTCAGACGAATCTGATAGACTTTTTTGATTGGGTGACTAAAGAATTGGATCGAGGAAGAGCGCTCGATGTCATCTACTTGGATTTTAGCAAAGCTTTTGATATGGCCCATACAGGAGGCTTGTGAATAAAATGAGAAGTTTGGGAGTGAATGCCAAGGTGGTGGCCTGGATAGCAAACTGGTTGAAGGACAGAAGACAATGTGTGATGGTAAAAGGAACTTACTCGGAAGAGAGAGCAGTGATTAGCGGAGTGCCGCAAGGGTCGGTGTTGGGACCGGTCCTGTTCAATATGTTTGTGAGTGATATCGTGGACGGGATAGAAGGAATGGAGAGAATGAGACGGGATTTAAGGAAGCTGGAAGACTGATCGAAGATATGGCAGCTGAGATTCAATGCCAAGAAGTGCAGAGTCATGCATATGGGGTGTGGAAATCTGAAAGAAATGTATTCAATGGGAGGCGAAGGGCTGATGTGCACGGAGCAGGAGGGAGACATTGGGGTGATAGTGTCTAATGATCTGAAGATGGCGAAACAATGTGACAAGGCGATAGCTAAAGCCAGAAGAATGCTGGGCTGCATAGAGAGAGGAATAGCAAGTAAGAAAAGGGAAGTGATTATCCCCTTGTACAGGTCCTTGGTGAGGCCTCACCTGGAGTACTGTGCTCAGTTCTGGAGACCGTATCTCCAAAGGGACAGAGACAGGATGGAGGCGGTCCAGAGAAGGGCGACCAAAAAGGTGGATGGTCTTCATTGAAGGAGAGACTGAAGAATCTAAATATGTATACCCTGGAGGAAAGGAGGAGCAGGGGTGATATGATACAGACTTTCAGATACTTGAAAGGTTTTAATGATCCAAAGTCAACGACAAACCTTTTCCATTGGAAAAAAATCAGCAAAAGCAGGGGTCACAATTTAAATCTCCAGGGAGGAAGACTCAGAATCAATGTCAGGAAGTATTTCTTCATGGAAAGGGTGGTGGATGCCCGGAACGCCCTTCCGGAGGAAGTGGTGAAGACCAAAACTGTGAAGGATTTCAAAGGGGTGTGGGATAAACACTGTGGATCCATAAAGTCTAGAGGATGTGAATGAAGAGAAGAGGCATGGGGTGGCTTGCGGGAATGACTGCTACTACCTGGTGATTAATACCCTTAATTCAATAAACATACACATGGTTAATGCGACTTGAACATTGCTCTATGCTTCAACGGCAAGAGGAAACGTGGGAATAAGGATTTGCATTCACGAATAAGCGTGGGAGTAGCTTGCTTGTTGCGGCGGTTACTACCCCAAAACTAACAAGCCTGATACTTCACTGTGAATACATATACAGCTCAGCTCACTGCTTCAACAGCAGGGGGAATAAAGAAAAGAGGATTTATATCCAGGCAACAACCAACAAGGACTAAATTGCACAGGCTGGGTAAACAAATAAGCATGGGAGTAGCTTGCTTGTTGCGGCGGTTACTACCCCAAAACTAACAAGCCTGATACTTCACTTTGAATACATATACAGCGCAGCACACTGCTTCAATGGCAAGGGGATGAAGAAAAGAGGATTTATATCCAGGCAACAACCAACAAGGACTAAATTGCACAGGCTGGGTAAACAAATAAGCATGGGAGTAGCTTGCTTGTTACAGTGGTTACTACCCTGAACCAATCAAGCCTGATACTTAAGGGCCCTGAACTCAGCAGTCAGAGTAACAGATAAATATGAGAAAAATAAGTGTGAAAGCTTGCTGGGCAGACTGGATGGGCTGTTTGGTCTTCTTCTGCCATCATTTCTATGTTTCTATGAAACAACTCCTTCTTAAGTGGAGGGATTTGCCTTTATCTCTATATGGCAGATGCACATTGGTCAAAACGATAGCCCTGCTGAAAATGTTGTATCTTTGCAAATGATACCTTTTAGGGTTAAGCAATGTGATATTAATACTTTTAAATCTGCCATTATACAATTTCTTCGTCAGGGGAAACCAGCTAGGATATGCTACAGTAAATTACTAAATGACAGACATTTGGGAGGGTTTCGTTTGTCTGATCTGCGATGGTACAATGTTGCCTGTCAGATGAGATTACTCATTGACTTTTTGTTGGAGCATAATAAATATGCTGTGATCCCACTATTGCATCAGGCAAATACTGCAGTGCAGACTCATTAATGGAGAGATTACTTACCTGATAATCTCGTTTTCCTTAATGTATGCAGATGGACTCAGAACAAATGGGTATAGTGTGCTCGTGCTAGCAGTTGGAGATGGATCTGACGTCAGCACGTGGTACATATACCCCTGCAGGAAGTGCAGCAACTCAGTAATCTTCCTTGCAAAAGCTTTATGGATATATGTGAGACTGACCGATTGATTAAATGAATATGATTAACCTGACCGATTGATAGTAGCTGGAGACCGCCAGTGTTCTCAACCGGAAGGCGTCGACACCCGGCAGGGTGGATGCCCTATATAAGAAAACATGGCTTACCTTCAGTCGGTGAATCCCCATGTATACCGGAGGCCAGGCGGGATGCTGAGTCCATCTGCATACACTAAGAAAAACGAGATTATCAGGTAAGTAATCTCTCCATTTCCTAGCGTGTAGCAGATGGACTCAGAACAAATGGGATGTACAAAAGCTACTCCCGGACTGGGTGGGAAGCTGCCCGAGGTCCATTTAGGATTGCCCTTGCAAATGCTCTGTCCTCCCTGGCCTGGACGTCCAGACGGTAGAATCTGGAGAAAGTATGGATGGAGGACCACGTTTCCGCTCTACATATCTCTGCAGGCGACAGCATCCTAGTCTCTGCCCAGGAGGCCGCTTGAGCTCTGGTAGAGTGAGCCTTGACCCGTAGAGGTGGTGGTTTTCCCGCTTCTACGTAGGCCGCCTTGATAACTTCTTTGATCCAGCGGACAATAGTCGCCCGTGAGGCCACTTCTCCTTGCCTCTTCCCACTGTGAAGGACGAACAGGTGGTCCGTCTTTCGTACTGCTTCCGACATTTCCAAGTACCTGGACAGCAGCCTGCAGATGTCGAGATGGCGCAGTATTCGACCTTCTTCCGACTTCTTCAAACCTTCCGTGGTTGGCAAGGATATGGTTTGGTTGAGGTGGAAGTGTGAGACTACTTTGGGTAAGAAGGAAGGAACCGTGCGAAGATGGATAGCCCCTGGAGTGATTCTGAGAAACGGATCACGGCAGGACAGCCCTTGTAGCTCTGAGATGCGGCTCGCTGAGCATGCGGCCAGCAAGAACGCCATCTTCAAGGTTAACAAACGTAGGGACAGGCCCCGAAGGGGTCTGAAGGCGGGACCCGCTAGGAAATCCAAAACTAGGTTGAGGTTCCACAGGGGCACTGGCCACTTCAGTGGCGGGCGAATGTGTTTGACCCCTTTCAGGAAACGTCTGGGTGTGTGGCAATGCTGTTGCCGTCACTCCTGGGACCGTAGCAAGTTAGCACTGCCACCTGAACCTTGATTGAATTGAGGGACAGACCCTTCTGAAGTCCATCTTGCAGGAAATCCAAAATGATGGGGATTTTAGCGGCATGTGGGTTGGTGCTCTGAGTGTCGCACCAGGCTTCAAATACTCTCCAGATCCTTATATATGTTAGTGATGTGGAGAACTTGCGTGCTCGGAGGAGTGTATCTATTACCAGCCCCGAGTATCCCCTTTTCTTCAGTCTAGCAGTCTCAATGGCCAGACCGTAAGAGAATTGAGCTGGATCCTTGTGGAGGATGGGACCTTGCCGCAGCAGGTCCCTGTGAGGGGGCAGGGGTAGAGGATCCCCTGCCAGTAGTCTTCTCATGTCTGTGTACCAGGGTCTTCTTTGCCAGTCTGGAGCCACCAGAAGAACTAGGCCTCTGTGCCGCTGAATCTTGTGTATAATGGCGCCCAGCAGGGGCCACGGGGGAAAGGCATAGATCAGGATCCCCTGAGGCCATGGCTGTACGAGGGCGTCGATCCCGTGGGAGAGAGGATCTCGCCTGCGACTGAAGTATCTGGGTACTTGAGCGTTGGACCTGTCCGCTAGTAGCTCCATGCCCGGAGTCCCCCACTGATCCACAATCATCTGGAAAGCTGTGGGCGACAGCTGCCATTCCCCCGGGTTTAGGCTTTCTCTGCTGAGGAAGTCTGCCTTGGTGTTGTCCTTCCCGGCGATGTGGACGGCGGAGATGTCGTGAAGATTTGCCTCCGCCCAAGCCATCAGGGGGGCTATTTCTAAGGATACCTGTCGGCTTCTGGTTCCGCCCTGTCGGTTGATGTATGCCACCGTGGTGGCGTTGTCCGACATCACTCTGACCGCTCTGTTTCGAAGTCCGTGGGCAAATCGCAGGCAGGCTAACCTGACTGCCCGTGCCTCTAGTCGGTTGATGTTCCACCCTGACTCCTCTTTGTTCCACTGCCCTTGAGCGGTTAGTTCTTCGCAGTGTGCTCCCCATCCATTCAGGCTGGCATCTGTAGTGAGCAGGGTCCAGGTTGGGGAGGACATTTTTGACCCCCGGCTCGTGTGGCCGGGCTGCAACCACCACCATAGCTGATTCTGCACTCTGGCCAGTAGAGGTAGGTGTATGGTGTAGTTCTGTGATCATGGGCTCCACCGTGATAGGAGGGCGCGTTGTAATGGCCTCATATGAGCCTGCGCCCATGGTACCACCTCCAGAGTGGATGCCATGAGGCTGAGGACCTGTAGATAATCCCAAGCTGTGGGCCGGGTGGCGCTCAGCAGGGTCTACAGACGATTCCGGAGTTTTGATCTCCTCTTGGAGGTCAGGCTGACCTTGACTCCCTGGGTGTCGAATAGGACTCCTAGGTATTCCAGCGACTGAGAAGGCTGAAGGGAACTCTTGTTTGCGTTGGCTACCCATCCTAGGCTTTCCAGAAGAGATATAACTCTGTTGGTTGCCTGGTGGCTCTCCTCCGGTGACTTTGCCCTGATCAGCCAATCGTCCAGGTAGGGATGGACGAGAATTCCTTCCTTCCTGAGTGACGCCGCCACTACTACTATGACCTTGGTAAAGGTTCGCAGCGCGGTGGCTAACCTGAAGGGTAAAGCTCGGAACTGGAAGTGTTGGCTCAGGACTTTGAAGCGTAAGTAGCGCTGGTGATCCCGATGGATTGGGATATGCAAGTAGGCCTCTGACAGATCCAGGGATGTGAGAAACTCCCCTGGCTGTATTGCACTTTTGACTGACCGCAGAGTTTCCATGTGAAAGCTGGGGACCCGTAGGTGTCGGTTGACTGACTTGAGGTCCAGGACGGGCCTGAAAGTGCCCTCTTTCTTGGGTACTATGAAATAAATTGAATAATGCCCATAATTTATTTCCCATGCAGGCACTGGGATTATGGCTTTTAGGGACAGGAGCCTCAACAAGGTAGCCTCCAGTGCCGCCCTCTTGAGGGGAGGACAAGGAGATTCCACAAACTCATCTGGAGGGAGATGAAGGAAGTCCAGATAATACCCTTCTCGGATGATGGCGAGGACCCACTGGTCCGAAGTAATCTTGACCCACCTGCGGTAGAATAGGGTTAGCCTGCCCCCTATGGCTTCTTTCCCCAGATGGGTCGGCTGATTCTCATTGTGAGGTGCGGCCGGGACCCGAACCCGAGCCAGTTCTCCTCTTGTTGTGCTTGGTCTGAAAGGACTGGTTCCTGGTCTGAGAACGAGGTGCTTGGTAGCGAGCCCTGTAAGGGTTGAAGCGCTGAGAGCTCCTACCTTTGGATGGCCTAGGAAAAGGGCGCTGGCTCCTCCTTGACTTGTCTTCTGGTAGACGGGGTAATGGGGACGCGCCCCATTTATTAGCCAGTTTCTCGAGGTCGCTGCCGAACAGGAGGGATCCCTTAAAGGGCATTCTTGTAAGGCACATCTTGGAGGAGGAGTCGGCCGACCAATTTCGTAGCCAGAGCTGTCTCCTGGCTGCCACTGAGGATGACACTCCCTTGGCTGCCGTACGGACTAGGTCGGAGGCAGCGTCAGTGAGGAACGAGAGGGCTGATTCCATTTCTTCTCCCGGGGTGTTGTTCCTAGCTTGTGATAAACAGGAACGCGTCATCACGGTGCAGCAGGTCGCAATTCGTAGGGACATGGCTGCCATCTCAAAGGCTTGTTTCAGAATGGTGTCCATGCGCCGGTCATGTGAATCCTTGAGGGCTGCCCCCCCCTCCACCGGAATGGTGGTGCGCTTCACAATTGCGCAAACTATGGCGTCTACCTTGGGGCACGCCAGCAGCTCCTTGGTTGCCGGGTCCAGGGGGTACATGCCAGACAAGGCCTGACCCCCTTTGAATGAGGCCTCCGGCGCATTCCATTCCAGATCGATTAGCTGCTGTGCTGCTTGTAATAGGGGAAAATGGTGAGCCGTTTGGCGCAGGCCCTCCAACAGGGGGTTCATTCTAGGTTCCCCTGGGGTGCCTTGGCCCAGGATAGCCAGCTCCGACAGGCATTGAGAGACCAGGTCTGGGAGATCCTCTTTAAGAAAGAAGCGTCTCGTGGTCCGATACGGTTGTATCCCCGAGGGAAGTTCGGGGGCAGAGTCCTCACCGGGACCGAGGCTGCCTCTATGCCGCGCCCGAGCCCTTCTCACTCGGGGGCTAGGTCCCTGCCGCGAGTCGGCCACCGGACCGAGGCTCGAACCTCCGAGGGACCACGAAAATCACCTTGGGAAACTCAACTGGGGGAGGGACCAGAGGGTATCACTGCAGGAGTGCGGGGCTCGTCTTCAGGTAGGATTCTTCTATGAATTTAGTCGTTAGAATTTGGAAAAACGCTCAGCATGCGTGAGGTAGCTCCAAACTGCTTTGGAGACGGAAATTACTGAGTTGCTGCACTTCCTGCAGGGGTATATGTACCACGTGCTGACGTCAGATCCGTCTCCAACTGCTAGCACGAGCACACTATACCCATTTGTTCTGAGTCCATCTGCTACATGCTAGGAAATACATCTTTTGCACCTTTAAAGGTTCAGCTCTTTAGGAAAAGATAAGAGTTCTTTTGTAGTATGTTCACTGATCAAAACTTATAGGTGGTTATGAAACTCCTTCAAAGTGCCTTTGTACTTTTCATCTTTTATACATTTTTTAAATAATACTCAATTTCCCCTGGTCAGGAATTTGGTGTTTTTCATTTGTGGAAATACAAAGCCTTAGTTAAAATTTGGAATTGTGTGTCTAATAATTTATCTGATGTGCTTTCCTTTTCTATGTTTCAAGAGAAGTGGAATATTCTGTCTAACCACTTTTATAGTTTTCTACAAGTCAGACATTATATAGAATCCCTTTGTAGACAATATTCCATAAAGCAATTAGTGGGGGAAACTGGATTAATGTATAAAAAATACACCTATTAAATTCAATAAGATAGTATGGTGGTATAAACTCGTTTGAAGTAATCTTCATGCTCTCTACTTACCTGATCTGGCTGCAACTTGGTCTAAGGACTTAGAAATTGAATGAACCGAAGATGATATCTCAGTCTGCTTTTCTTCTTTATACCACTTGACTTCAGATGTTTACACTGGAGAGACACAGCTTAAAATTCTTCATAAAGCATTCCTGGACAGAAATAGCGGGTTTAGGTTTGGCCTTTTTGAATCAGACCTTTGTATTTAGTGCCAAATGGCCTCAGGTACCTATTTATATCTTTTTGTTGAGTATGAGAAATTGCAATCCTTCTGGCAAGCAATTCAGAATAGATTAAAAACGACAGTGGCAACTTCACTAGACTTGACTCCTGCAATAATAATCTTAGGCCTAGGTCTTGTAGAAGATTCCTGTACTATTGTAGAATGGCATTTCTTATACTTAGCTACCTTGCTTGGTAAAAAAGCAATTTTGAAGCACTGGGTGAGTGACGCTCCACCTACTTTTTCTTTATGATAATGTATTTTTACAATGATTTCTTGCTTCTAAGGAAAGGAAGATGCTCAAGGTTGAAAGGATCCCTTCAGCTATGGTCTAAATTTTGCAAAACCATACCAGTCAAAACTTAATCTTCGATCATGGCATTCAAGTATTGCATTGTTGAATGTGAATGAATGTGTGGATAGTGTGAATAGTGGTGTGATTGAGCGTTGATCTGGGTTATGTATTACAGATGTGAATCATGTGCCCGATCGTTTTAACGATCGGGTTCGGCTGGGGGGGGGGGGGGGATCTGATCGTTACGAGATGGGAATTGGAATCGGTTCTGATTCCAATTCACATCACTAATTTGTTTTACTGAGGCCCGTGCCGATAAAAAAAAACCCCACCCCGACCCTTTAAAATTACCCCCTTAGCCTCCCCCACTCTCCCGACCTGGATGACACATTGCACAAAGTAACCAAATAACATGTTCAACACATCAATGCAACAGGCAGGAACTGAAAAAATACAAACAATTAAGAATACAATCCTAGATATCAGGCAAAATCAAATGAATGAGTACAGTAGGAAGAGACAGCTACTGAAAATTAAGAAAAGATTTTAAATAATTCACTGTGAAATAACTTGAGTTGCACAGCAGTTACCTGAGCTGAATTACGACTAACTATGGAAGTAATTTTCCAAGCAGTTATGTGTGTAAATGTTACATACTACCATAGCAAATTTCCAAATGCCCATCTATGTGCATAAACCCCAGTTTTAAGTGCCTAAATCATTTTGAAAATTAAATGTATTTGGGTAAATGAGTCTGTGTGCTGAGTTGAGGGTATTAGTGGAATGCCTCAATGCTGCACTGAGCATGTGGACAACTTGTACACCTGGGCATCTGCACACTCAGTCTAAATGGGAAGGAGGTGGTTTGTACACTTACTGCCAGGTTGCCCATTCCCGGTGCTCTGTTGACATTCGGCTTGCACGGAATGGGAAGCCATGACATACGGTAGGAGAGATGATGCTGCCTTCATCATTGCTGATTGCATGACCTCATGGCATCACTGGTCCCACCTTCTTGCAGACAAAACTCCCATGCAATGCATGGTACAGTAGGCCTGATATAATATACAATAAATCATCAAATACATAAAACAGAGCATAATATATATATTATGCTCTGTTTTATGTATATATATCCATAATACAAACCGTAATGCAATTTGAACCCCACTCACTGTCTAGGGAGCTGGAATAGAATGTATAATAAAGCTAAAATATCAAAATGAACTACCTCCCTGCCACTTTAAATTGTTGTACACTTTTTATAAAACTGCAAATGGCCTTTGTAGTGCACTGTAAACCATTTTGGATGATTTTCATATTCAGAAAGGTAGGTTATAAATCCACTCACATGTTAATAATAGACAAAATACAGGTGCTGCCTGTGGTGATTTTGTTGGGAGAGTTGTACCATTCCTTTCCAGCTGCTCCAGTTTTTATTCCGTCTGTCCCTCTTGCTTTGGGCCAAACACTTGAGGCTTGTAGGTGTGCGTGTGTGGGTGCTTAGGGGGTGCTTGGAATGCAGCCATCATCGGTTTCCCACAGCCTGCAACTGCTTCCAATGTTAATACAATTGGGTGGGATTTTTTTTTGGGGGGGGGAAAGGTTTGTTCCAATAAAATCTGACCCAATATTTCTGGTTTTCAAACTTGCCTGAGATATTCCCAATTTTCTTCCAGAAAGCCAAAATTTGTGACTTTCTTCTTTGAAGAGTTATTTTGTCTTGGATATATGGACCCCCCTCTCTATAATTTTTTTCCCATATTCCATATGATGAAAAACATAAAAATTCATCTTCCTTATACATTCTTGACATAGGTATGCTAAACCTTTTTAATATAATTGAAAATTCTCAGTTAGTGGTGCCTCTCCTGTTTTTGGTTCAGACAGTTTTCTTATTCTGGAGGAATTAATGCCAGTGCATTTACCTTGCAACTGAACAAGATACGAATTTTAAAGCATTTTTTTTGCATTATTTTTATTTTTTTAAAGACTGTTATATATGAGGGCATTCTAAGACTGTATTGAAATCAGTGGGTTTGTTGAAGGGGACCTACTCGCTAATAAATGGTATTTTTCATGGTAAATCCATGGCGGCTAACTTCCTCTTGTTTTGTAGAGATCATGTAGGCCCAAGAAAAACTATAGAACACTGAAGGTATTTCTTCTTGCTATCTTTTTAAATGTTTGTGAATATAAATTACTATGGAAGAAACTTGTCTCAAACTTCAAGGTGCCTTATTAGATTTCATTTGCACTATTATTTAAACAAAATGTTGATCATTAGCTCATAGTGTTACCATAGAGCACATATTATAGCTATGCTGAAATGATTGCAATGCACTATTGAAAACAATATGCAGATACTACGCAATTCACAAGTCAACTGTACACTATAGAATTCACAGCCAACAAAAATAGTAATTCTGAAAAATAGTTTTGCTTCAAGAGAGATTTGAGAAGTTTATTTTGCCCAGTAAGAGCCCTTCATAATGACATTCATATACACATATATGAACATTTTTTCCAGAAACAATGTATAATACATATTCATTTAAAATACCAGCTGCATGGGTATTTCTTTTTATTATTTACAAAAATATTCCAATACCCAATTGTATCCTTTTGCTTTGATTAACAGCTTAGTTCAAGTACATGTATGTAAAATAATTCTACACAATCTAACATATTTCAGTGTTTGTAACTGTACGGTTTTCAGCTGCTTAGAAAGACTAGATGGATTTTCCACCCTACTTAAATGCACATCCTTGTGATCACTCCAGGAAATGCTAGTGTGTGTGTGTGCTCAAAATAAATAATGAACTAAAATGACATAACTGACATGTACAACAAAGTATGCAGTACTCTACATTAGATGTTTTGCCCAACTTGTAGGGAAATGTACAGATGCTCATCACTGGGCCATTCTATGCATCAGGCTTTTACAATTAGGCTATTTGACTTGAAACATGACAGAACAATGTTTTTACTTGGAGATTTAATTGATGCCTATAAGTGCATTAAGCCTAAATGAAAAAATGTAAAATAATACAGTAAACCACTACAAAGTTGAAACAGGAACTGAGGACAAGTGATTAAAAAAACCGTATTCATTTCTTTTCTGCTGTTTTTTTTTTTTAATTTTTCTTCCCAGGCCCACCCTAGGAATTCTACAAATAAACTCCTTCTATTAGTTTCTTCTAAATGCATTCTTTTGAAACAGTTGATGTGTTACACGGGTTTCTTATTCAGCAGAATTCCAGAGCCATGCAAGTGGCCAAAATACACGGAGGTGAATCTTAAAAGCCCATCGCACGCGCATTAATTAGGGGCTGTGCAAAGAAGTCAGGCTTGCATGCGCTGGAGCAGATTTTAAGAGCTGTCGAGATGTGCACATTTCTCCCACAGAGTGCACGTCTCCAAAGTTTTCAAAAAGGGTGGGACATGTGTGTGGTCTGGTCAGGGCATGGGAGTTTTGGGGTGTGCATGTAAATATGGAAGAGAATAGTTACGCGCCAAGGCCCCCTGACGCATAACTTTCTTTCTGCAATGGTTGAGGTGCGACAAAAAAAGAGAGAAAAACTTGTCAGATCTGCGGGGTTTTAAAGGTCGGGGCTAACTGGGGGGAGAGCAAAGGCTATTAAGTTAGGGGGGGTTTGAAAGACCTCTCTCTTAACTGGGCAAACTGGTAAAACTGGGAATAGCATCAGCATGTTCCCCTTTTAAAATCCCCCCACACCTTACTTTTAAAATCCCCACGATGGTAACTTTCAAACTGAAGCGGCATTTACGCACACGGCCAGGTTATAACACGTGCGCATGTATTATAAAACGGCTGTGTCCCTGGGCGCGGGTCGACGTAGGCGTGCAAATGTTCGCATGCACACTGGTTCGAAAATGACCGTCATGGAGATTTGGGGCACATACAGAATTCTCTTTTACCAGGAAAAAATATTCAGGCTGGTGCGGGGGGATATTAGATGTCCTCCTGCGCAAGTTTCCTCCTCTGCTTTTTTTTTTTTTTTAACTATTCTTCAGAAAAAATGGTTGAACTAGCAGAAGTTTGAAACACTTTAGTTTCATAAAAAGCTGCATAAAAAAGCTTTCATAAAAGCTGCAAACTGCTACTGCTCACAGTTAATTCAGCCATTTTTTTCTGCATGCACTACTTTGTGTTAATAGATGTGTGTGCACTTTATTTTGAATCCAGTTGAATTCAAGCCATGGGACTAGATAATGATCAAGGTTCTGATTTTTACTCTTACATTTTAAAGAGAAACTTACTGTTTAATTTAGAAATTCTGTTCTTATTTCATTTCTCCAGAAAACCAGAAATAGCAAGTTAGCATTGATTAAGAAATGATTAACCCAAACGGTGAAGGAGAATATGCAAAGATCCTTAGTGATGGAAAGTGAAGTAGGCTAAGGGTAACAGTTTTTCCATTAGGATGAAAAATAGCCCAAATGAGGGCTAATTTGTTACATTGCAGATAATTTATGCAGCACCAATTTTCAAAAAGGAATGCACATGTGAATGCTCACTTTGGAAAATTATCCCACTGAAAGTACCTGCAGGAGTTACACCTATCTGGAGTGCACACATTTCCCATGTAAATTTATGTTCACATTTTATAAAATCAAAAGAAAAGCATGCCCTGGAAGTGTAAACTTCACCAACCCATCCCCTGAGCACCTCCACATATTCTGTGTAAAATGTATACACACGCTTTTACCCACCCATCAGGTGGATTATTTTATAAAACCTTATTTCTGAATGTACAGTGGCGCTTTACGTGCAGAAATGTATTTGAACATTATTCCTGACTATACCTAATTAGTATCCCCCTGTTCTGGTTTATAGTTTTTCTTTTATTTTAAAAGTTTTAATTTGGTTTTTAATATACTTCCTAAAAGTCAATTTTTGTACCCTTATTCACACCTGTAACAGCTACCAAAATACATTAAAAATCTGTTATGTACAGTCCACAGATTTTCCTTGAGAAGTGGGACTAATAGGTATGAATATCTTATAATTTGAGAGATCTGTATCAGATGGCTCTAAAGTAAATTAATTGCTCTGGATTCTCAGAAGCCACATCTCACTGCCAAATCCATTCTAAACACACTCAGGAGTGTCCTATCGTCTCTTCAAAACAATATTTGGGTTGTAGTCCAGGTTTCTATAATAAATGAATATAAATGCTCAAGGCTCATAACACTATGCTAATAAATTAAATATTGCTGGATTTTAGCCTCCCATTGCTTTAGTAATATTGGCAGTGCCTTCCATTCTTACTGTATTTAATATTCTCCCTAAATTAAGATGACTTTCTTTTTGAAGTTTTTTTTTTTTTTTAAATAAAGAAGTTGCAT
Organism: Rhinatrema bivittatum; assembly: GCF_901001135.1. Taxonomy (NCBI): domain Eukaryota; kingdom Metazoa; phylum Chordata; class Amphibia; order Gymnophiona; family Rhinatrematidae; genus Rhinatrema; species Rhinatrema bivittatum. Next base: position 191,718,243 of record NC_042617.1, read on the forward strand.
GTCTTTTTCTTCAAGTGCCTTTGTATGTACCCACTCCATGGCTATGGATGCTAGTTATTATTTTAATTTTGAAACAAACAGTAAAATAGCACCACCAAACTCTGGACCCAAAACCAGAGGAGCCAACTATGGCATACTGATAATTCCTTTGGTTTGATCAACTGAGTGAAATCAGTATAGAAAAAAATAAACGATGGTCTAAAGCAATGTGAATGTGTCCCATCATCGCAGGATGAGAATTCCACTTGAAAAAAAAAAGTTTCTAAAACTTCTGGGAGATCTATAAAAAATAAACGTCAGTTTTGTTGATCCCTAAAACTACAATGTTATATTTGCCTTGCATGCAACTCAAGTTTAAACCATGATTGTGGTAAAAATAATAGGAAACCTAGATGGCCTGATATCATTACTGATTCCAGAAGTGTCAAAAGGGATAAGAAATACTTGTCCACAGGCTTAACAGTAAAACTGTTATAACATCAGTATGTTCTGCAAGACATGGATCACCAGTGTATTGTGTAACCATAACCTTGTTTTCTATGATCATTTAAGATAATTCAATATAAAGAAAATATTTCAATTAGTTCAGCTTTTTTTTTTTTTTTTAATTCACTACACTTTCTTTTCCACTGGCTAATAGGTTTTCTTCAATTCACATTTTCTATCTACAGCATTTACATCATCTTTTCATGGCAGCAAATAAAATCTTGAACACTTGTATACAAAAATGCATCAAGCTACAAAAGCATTCAGCCAGAATGAGGAATAGTCCAAACGTGTAGGTTAATCTAAAGCAGCGTGGCTTCATTAAAAAATTTTTTTTATTAAAACAAATTGTTAAACATTCAATTCTGGTGAGCAAAGGAATGAACAAAGCAAGAGGGCACGTCAGTCACAGGATTCATGCTTTTCAAAGACAAGACAACAGAAGACCATATAGTAATGCTGAACAAATGCCATATATAAAACTGATATAGAACCCACAAACTCATTAACTACAAAAGGAAAGCCTTCATTGACAAAAATACATAAACTCTGTTTTAATTTTTGGAAATTTATTTAAAAAAAGACTGAAGAAAATAGCTTAAAAACTAGGTTTTATATATTTATATCATTTTTTCAAAATAAAAGTTATGGCAAACATCCAACAGTAAGCTGCAACTACTAAGAAGGGTTTCCCCCAATCCTTTGTCGAATGTTCTTATGATGCATGGTATCCTCCCATCTACTCCACCTGACTAGCGGAACAGGTTGGAAATGTTAATGGAGGGGGTTATGGGCTGGGCTTTCCACAAGGAAAAATGGACACGTTTTCAGGTTGAGGAGGTACCACTTCAGCCTGAGCAACTGGCCATCCACAAGCTTGTGTGAATCTTTTTCAGAGCTTTTTTTTTTTTTTTTTTTTTGTATGAATTTGCAATGTTGTATTATCTACAATTTCCATGCCAGACTCCGGGCTCCTAGATACATATCCTCCGAGGACTTGCTTGACGCATTTCCCAATGAAGCACTTTGTAAAATGATCTCCATACCAACATATTTCTAATTGTTAAGTGTAGAACATAACCTTCTAATCTGTATGGAAAAATATACATGCCTTTTAAGTATCTCCACTTAAAATTTAACAATTTATTTTAAAATAAAAAATAAAACATGTACATATATAAAGTTTTCTCTTGAAAATTTAAACTATATTGTGCAGCAATACATATAAATACCAGATTTTCACGGTAGGATCATGAAACAAATCTGAAAGTGTTACAAGAGCTAAATTTAAAAAAAAAAAAAAAGCAACCCCCGCCCCAAAAACCCCAGGCTGATACAATGGGAGAATTTTTTAGGCTGTGTATACTTGTTCCTAATCCAAAATGTTATATTTAAGTATCCATCACCAAGGCCTAGATTCACTAATACTGCCGGGCTCTTTGAATCGCGTGATAGAGGGGGGTGCGGGCCTGCGAAAGCCGGCAGCGATCATACCTCTGCGGTGCGATCTCTGCCGGCTTTCACACCCAATAGCGCCATCATAAAAGGTGGTGCTAGTGGGTGCGAAATTGGCAGCGAAAAGGCTCCTTACCTTTTCGCTGTCCGATCGCTTTGGAAAATGACCCCCCTAAACGTTGAGAACTTGGAAGAGTACATTCATTTTGACATCTTGGGTTGGGGGGGAGGAATGTGCACTTCTCTGGTCACTAATATATGGCTATATGTTGGAAAATAAAAGAAAACAAAAAAGGTTTGATACCTGTTTTTCTTTGATAGCGGAAAAATAGCAATGAGCAGGAAAAAAAATTCCCCAATTTAAAAGTCCAGTTAAGAGCCATGGTCTTTACTGAACACACACACACACACATACACACTCACACACATATACATATATATTCAAAAATAAATACAAGCTAAGAAAAGAAGAAACCACTGCTACTGAACACAGCTTTGGATATAGCTTTCTAATTTAGTTTGTCATGTGAGGAGAACCTCAAGAAAACCACATAAAAACATACAAATAACACAGTTCAGATCAGTGTAAAACTTTATAACTAACTCCAAAAGAACAAGTTCCTTACACTTCTTTTGAGATGCTGACAAACACTTTCAGACTTGTTTGAAACGCACACGTATTTACATGAGATTTTCGATTTAACAAGAACCCATCCCCTCCCCCCCTTTTTCTCTCAGCTTGAAATACTTCATTAGATGAGGTACACTACATGTAACACAGACAAGTAGCAGCAGTTATTTGCACTTCCATCCAATTATGAGATAGAGGGGGGAAAAATTAATAGTGAGTTTTTTTTTAAATACAAAAAAAACCCCCCGTTTGTCATACAACTGAAATGCCAACCAAGAGGATAAAGATGCTTTTTGTGTTAGGCTTCCTGTATTTTACGTGCACGTACTGTACAAATGGATTTTTCAATGTTGGCAGATAAACAGCACCATACTCTTCAAACAAAATATATGCATGGCTAAAGAATCTATCAGAAAGCTGTACATAGACGAGTTGACAAATGGAATGGAGATGGGCAGAATGGAACAGAGAGAAATTTTTTGCATCAAGAGGATTTTGCAATCATTCACTAGCGTGCATTATTTTTCCCAAGTGCTGTGAGCTAGGGTGGGGGGAATTGGGTCTCTGGGGCGCTCTTTCTTTTACTGAAAAAGGAGATGGGTTGGGAAGCAGGGCTATGGCCAGACCTGGTCGCTATGGCTGCCTCCGGGTGTGGCAGTGCTCTATGGAGGACTATGGAGATCTTTTTACTTTGCTGGGGGGGGGGGGGGGGGGGGGGGGGGGGGGGAGTGAATGGGTCCCTGGAAGCATCCCAGTGCTCCGGGGGGAAATTAGCTACAACTCCTGAGCAAGGTATTTTACAAAGCCTAGTGTGGCTTTGTGAATGAGCCCCAATATTTGCTAACATACTGGGCCCTTAAAATGGAATGGGCAAATGAAACATTAAGGGGCAGATTTTAGAAAAGTACGCACGCGAGTACTTTTGTTCGCGCACCCGGCGCAAACAAGGGTACGCTGGATTTTAATAGATACGCGCGTAGCCATGCGTACCTTTTAAAATCGGGGTCGGCACGCGCAAGGCTGCGCAAAATTGGCAGCCTGTGCGCGCCGAGCCACGCAGCCTGCCTCGGAGGGAACTTTCCTTCCGCCTCCCCCCACCCTAACCCACCCCCGGCCCTAATTTCCCCCCCTACCTTTATTTCAAAAGTTACGTCTGCCCAAGGCGTAACCTTTGGGCCGGCGCGCCATGTTCCGGTCCAGGGGCTGGTCCGGAAGCTGCGGCCACGCCCCCGGGCTGGAACCATGTCCGCGGCCCCACCCCGCTCCTGATGATGCGCCGGCCGCAACACGCCGCCCCCGACACACCCCCCCCCCCAGGCAAGTCCCGGGACTTCCGCACGTCCCTGGGCTTTGCGCAAGCCAGCAGCCCATGAAACATAGGCTCGGGGCGCGCAGGGGTGTTTGGGGCAGGTTTTCGGGGGTTACGCGCGTACCTTACGCGTATACCCCTTTGAAAATCTGCCCCTAAGGAAGCAATAGGAAGGAGATGTCGGTTTCCTGTCTCTCTATTCTTTATAATACCCCCCTGTTCTCCTTGATCTTCCTCCAGATTGAGTCCTTGTTGCTTGCAGGTGATAGCCAGTAATTCACTACTGGGAAGGCTGGTGGATATCTCAGTTTTGATCCCAGGCTCAAGGATCAGAAGCTGCTGAAAAGCTCTATACCAGCACGTCGTCTAATGCAGAGTTTCCCAAACCTGACCTGGGGACCCCACAGCCAGTTTTCTGGAGATCCACAATGCCTATGCATGAAACAAATCTGCATGCAGTGGAGATCCAGTATATACAAATTTATCTCATGCATATTTATTGTTGATCACCTGAAAAGTGAGTCTTCAGGATAGCCCTGCTCTAAAGTGGATGCTCAACATTTCTGTTTTGATAGATCTACTTTCTGATGTCTTAAAATTCAGTCTTTTATGAAACCCAATCCAGGTTCCCACCCACAAGGAATACAAGGTAATTGTGAAAAAACAGGTAGTTAAACATTTTATGTACATGAAAAAAGTATTGCATAAAAACACAACAGCATTAAAGTGTTTGACTACAACTGGAGCTATTAAAACCCTCTCCTTCCCCCTATATTTATTAAACTCAAGTAGCTAGCATACTTCTTACAAAAATGCTGAGCCTGACATTAACTTTTTCAATGCTATGCCCTTTGTGATATCTTTTGAAATCAAGCCCATTACATTCTACTAGTAGCAAAAGCCCTTCCAATGATGGGGAAATACTATGAAGTACAGGAGGCACATAATTAAGATCTGTGGTAGTAAAGAGCGTGTGCTGAGCTCAGGTGTACTGTGTGGTAGTGGAAACAGGATTACACAATTCAATAGATAAAGCAGGGCAGAGCTGGAGAGTACAAGGTGGGGTGGGGGTAAAGCTCAATTTCCAAATATGGTATTAGACAGTGGATTGGTCAGTACAGAAAGAGGGCGGAGCTGGAGAGTACAGGGAGAGGGGCAGAGCTCAATTTCCATGAAGAGGGGGCAGAGTTAGAGAGCACAGGGAGAGATGGGGCAGAGCTCAATTTGCATGTCAGCAATATTATTATAGTTAGATGGTACAGCAGCACCACCTATATCTTTCTAATAAGTAAAAAAAAAAAAGGCTCCAATTTCATTTTCCTGGAACATTGTGACATTCCTTTCCTCTAACCTATCGCCCACTACATTAAAAGCTTGGGTAATGTTTGATAGGTAAAACTCTATTAAAGACTTTACTAAAGATGCAAAATGCCTCCTTGTTGCCTATCCTTCCTACCTATCTCTGATGTGCAAAATGTTTCAGCAACAGCATTTCCTAAAGATATCACTATGCTCAAGCAAAATATATCCTACTTTCATAAGTCCAGCTTGTCTGCATCAACAGTCTAACATTTGTCTATTCTTATTAAATCTTTACTTCTGGTGGGCAAGATAGCATCTGGCTCATCAGAAGTACCAACATTTAGCTCTCTATTTATTTAAAATTATTTTTAGCCTGCACCCTCCAAAGTTCGGGGCGGGTTACAATAATACATGCATAAAAGCAAGTATGTATGTATATAATCAATTAAAATGAACTATGGCTATCCTTTTAGATTTTTCCACATAACTGTGGTCTGGTTTGTCTACTCATTATTGTTGAAGAAATCTTGTTTCTGCCTTGTCTACATTTGGTGGAAGAACCCTTAAAATCTCTCAGCCCGATTTTAAAATGCGAGGACGTGTAAAAATCGGGGGTTACGCGAGTGGCCGGGCCCTGCGCACATTTTCCAAAGGGCTCGGCCACGCATGTAACTCCTGATACTTGCCACAGTGCCAGGCCTCTAGAAAGCGCCTTTAGCCGCTGTCCTGGGGAAGAGCAAGCCAGCAGCCGGCCTGTGCACAGAGTCTACTGCTGCCCCGAAGCAGCAGTAAGGTAACAAAAAAACCAAAATTGTAATAGATAGGAAGGGGTTAGGGAAAACGTAGGAAGGTTAGGAAGGGGTATAGGGAATTTTCCTCCCAGTCTGCTCCTTAATTGGAGCAGACTGGGAGGGAACTGGGGAAGCTCTACTAGCGTTGCTATTCGTTGTTTGTAAAATTACCCCCCGTGAGCGCGGATATCATATAACATACGTGCACCGACATGCGTGTGTGCCGGGAGCTGCTGGTTGTTGGCTCCATGAATGTTTTAAAAGGCAATTTGGGTTCACAGCTGTGACCACGATTGATGTAATTGGTACAGAAGCACTTTTGAGTTCATCCTCAGCATCAGAAGAGATGTTGTGCCCAAATGAGCTCACTATCTCTCACCTGCTGCAAAAACATGGCTTTTTGACTGGACCTAGCAGCTTTTGCTGATCTCTTAGATTTGGGACTTCTGTCAATAAAGAGCTGGAGAACAGATGTGAGTTCAGGGGGCTTCTACTGCCATTTTGGCACTGGACCCTACCTGGCATGCCTTGTCAAAATTTGTGTTTGTTGGTTTGGGGAGGAGCTGGAGAAGGCAGGCCTTGAAATAATTAAACACTTCTTTCTAAATTTATTTTGATGGAGACAGCCTTTATTGAGTTGAAAGATTTTCTCTCTACACAAGGGACAGTAGTAATAGAAGTCTAAGAAAACATGCATCAGTTTGCTTTATAAACTAATTTTTAAGGATGATAATGCTACCTTAAAGAAAGAAAATGAGGTGGAGTTTCAAAGCACTGCTAGGCACCCAACTTAGCCAATATTTGGCTGTATAAGTTAAGCCAATTTCCTGGCAAACCAAGCTGGCTAAATTTTGAGCTGAAAATCTTGATGGCTAAAATTTAGCTGGCTAGATTTAAGGCCTACTATTTGGGTGACTCAACAGGAAGCTGATATCTGGCTATGTCAGAAGGCTACCCAACCATCCCTATGGGGCTGCCCATTCTAATCAATCCAATGTTGATGCTTTGCAGGAGGGATAATTTCACTCTGGATGATTTAGCTAACAACTTCTGAAAATTTACCCTGTCGATATTAAATTAAAAATGGAGGTGATAGAAAATATCTTGAAAAAAAGGAATCTGAGAGCAGTGACTTTTCCTGTGGTTGATGGAAAATTGCCTGTTGAAATGTTGGTATATGACAGTTGCTTCAGATTCTTTGTCGCCTAGAACTGAAGGCTTACTTTCTACCTAAAAGTTCTGATTTGCAGAAGAAAGCAGATTTCACATCTATTAATTATTTTCATCATTATATTCACTGTCACCTCTACACAGACATGACTGTGTAGAGGTGATAGGGACAGAGTATGGAAGCTTTCATTGATCAGATTAGAAATATTGTTTGTTGACATTAAGATTTGGATATATCTAAATGTCTCAAGAGTTAACCATGTTACAAAGAACATTTTTTTGTGTGTTTTAAATAGAAGGCTGTCTCCAGTGGTGCAGTATGATCCATTATGGCCATGTAAATATCAAATTAAGTATCATGATCATTTATACAAATTCTGGGACCCCAATTAGTCAGTGATGTTAAATGAGGTTGAATTCAATCTTTGAAATACTAGACAAAAGCTACGTGTTATAATCTTTGGAAAGTATGCTGCTGGGCTTTTTATTTTTTCTGAGTGCACTCTTCCCATTATAGGGGTTATTTTATTACTTTTTTCTTTTCATTTCCAGTTTGTGGTCTTGTGTCTAGGCAGATGAGAACAGCGACTATTTTCTTCTTTGGATTGTTTCACTCTTTTTAACAGTTACTTGGTATTTCTTTCATTTCCTTTTGAAATGACAATTATCTTGCTATATATATTTGCCTGTTTCCATATTTATAATATCTTGATTTAAATGAAAACTTAATAGACTCAATACAGACTACTACTACAATATTGAAGCTTATGAATCAAGATCTACAATGTTTTTCTTTTCTGGTCTTCACAGATACTGGATCTTATCTTATATATCCAATCTAATAAATAATTCCTCTCCCAGTTGATCTTACTAGTCAGGTGCTTTTTTGATTAACAAGATATTTAATAGAAGCTTTGTTGCACATTTAACCAGAAATAGTATTCAGCATTAACAACAATGGCTCAATTCAAACTTGCTTGACAGGTATGCATCCACTACATAGAGCAATGGTTTTTAAGCCAGTCTTCAAAGATTACCTAAACCAGTCTGATTTCCTCAATGAATATGCATGAGCTAGGCTTGCATTCACCATCTCCGACAGAATGTGTTATTTGTTCTCAGGGTTGTTACAAATATGTTTCACATACAGTTGTGCTCAAACGCTTATATACGCCTGGCAGAATTTGTAGCATTTTAAGAAAATGAGTGATCCGACAAATCACGTCTTATTTTTAATGTTTCAAATTAAACTATTATGCATCACTGAATAGCACAATCATTAAACAAACTATAGCAATAAGGGAAATAATAAAACGGTACTGTTCAAAGGTTTGCAAACCCGTAGTTCTTAATTGAATGTTTTGCCCCCTTTTTGCATCAATAATGGCTTGCAGTCTTTTGTGATAGTTGTGAATGAGGCAATTTATTTTCTCTGTTGGTAAAGCTGCCCATTCCTCTTGGCAAAAAGCCTCCAGAGCCTGTAAATTCTTTAGTTGTCTAGCATGAACTCCATGTTTGAGTTCTCTCCAAAGTGGATCAATGATGGTGAGGTCAGGGGACTTTGATGGCCACTCCAGACCTTCATTTTCTTCTGCTGCAGCCACTGAAGTGTTGACTTGGCCTTATGTTTTGGATCATTGACATGTTGTGCCCCATGTACAACTTCTTGGTTGATGAATACAAATTCTCCTCCAATATTTTCTGATAAGATGCTGTATTCATCCTGCCATCAATGTTTCCTCAATTCCCTGTGCAGCTGTAGCTCACAGACCCCCAAAACAGATCCACCTCTATTCCTCACGGTAGGGATAGTGTGCTTCTCCTCATAGCATTTATGGTTCTGATTATAAAGTTAAATTTTGGGCTCATCACTTCAAATTATTTTAATCCTGAAGTTCTGAGACCTCTCTAGATGCTGTTTGGCATATTTTAAGCAGGCTGTTTTATGATGTTGGTGCAGTATTGGCTTTTTTATTTTTTGGCAATGCTACCTTACAGCCCATTTTTGTTCAAGTGTCTCCTTATTGTGCATGCTGAAACACTCATACTACTTTGTTTCAGAAAAGCCTTTATTTCAGTAGAACTTGCTTGTGGTTTTTTCTATGCATACAAATTTTCTTGGGAGTTGTGTCTAAAATCTTTCTTGGTCTACCTTGGTATTAACAGAACCCATAATTTTCCACTTCTTGATCAGAGTTTGAATAGTACTGACTGGAATTTCCACATCTTTGGACACCTTTTTAAATCCTTTTCCTGATTCATAAGGTTGAACTACTTTTGCTCACTGATCCTTTGACAGTGCTTTTGCTTTCCCTATGCTTCAGTAACCAAAGTCAGTGCAGCCCTGGATGAAATGCACAACGGTTTTTCAAGAGCTAAGTCTAACTATTTATACAGAAACTAATTACAGTCAAACAATGAACAGGTGTGGATACCTACCCTTCATAGATATGTCAACCTGTGTGTGTCAACTTGAGTGTTTATTATCAGTCCAAACATTAAAGGGCATGCAAACTCTTGAACAGGGCCATTTTATTATTTCCCTTATTACTATGGTTTGTTTATTAATTGTACTATTCTATGATGCATAATAGTTTAATTTGAAACACATTCAAAATCACAGACTTGTTTTGTCTATTCATGTTTTCTTAAAATGCAATGCATCTTAGAAATTCTGCCAGGAATATGTACATTTATGAGTGCAACCATACATCTCCATCTTGTAAAGGCACAGCATTGATCGCATTAAATTCTATAAACAATATTTGTTGAGAGTGAAAACACTTGCTAATGCTATCTACTCAAACTACCAACATGGATATGTTTGTCAAAAAAAACAAAACAAAAACATTTTTTTAAATAGTTTTCTATCATCTATAAGACTTCTTCTTTGCATCAACTACCAACAGTACTTAACCAAAATAATATATCAACCTATATTTTTCTGCAACTGAATTTTCTTAGATTGTCTCACTGCAGTAGGGGTAGTGTTTAATTTATAGTTTACTGTGATTTACTGAACTGTATGATGTAAATTACTTTGAACTAGAAGAAAATCATTGATCTTGTTTGAAGTTCTGACTTGATAGTGTTAATGTATATAGTAGAAACCCTACTGAAAATCATGACAAATTTGCAATTAGCCAGTCACTACTGTACCTAAATTTGAGTGTGCATTTTATAGATGTGATATATCTCCATATGAATTCTAGTTCAAATAAATGCATACAATCTTATGCTTTAAGTATTTGAGTCACCAAGAAACATCTTTACAAGCTGGTAAAAGTCTATTCGGTGAAAAGGAAAAAAAAAAAAAGCCTCTGTGCAGAGTGAGATGTCTTCTTGCATTCAAAGAAGTCAAATTTTCAATTTTGCAATAAAAGCCATCCATTAGCACATAAAGCAGATCTGGTCATAATGGTAACTTGTTCAAATCTCTTGTTAATGTTTTCCCTCCTAGTAAACCATAAGCCTACTCTACTTTTCTTGGGAAATCAATGTTCCATTCAATGTGGTAACTATTAATGCATTTTAAAATGCTGGTACATCACATTTAAATCCATCAGTAGGGAACCTTTCAGACAGAAAAGTAATGTGAAGTTTGATTTCAATGAACTATGAAATAATCATGCACTGGTTCCACAAGCCTTCAATTCACAAAGAGAATTTTGATGACATCCATACTAAATCGCAAGCTAGAGTAGTTTGTGCTGTTAAAAAAAACATGAAAATGGACTTGACAGCCTTGTCCTTGCTTATTTATCTATTTTTAATATCATTAGATGGATTGACATTACTCATAATAGTTTCCCTTTAATAATGCATCCATTGTATTATTTAATCTCAAAATAATGCACCAATACCTCTGGTCTCTCAGAAGTTACCTGACTGGATCTGTGGGGGATGAAAATTGCACACCTCAGAGCAGATACATGCCTAATTTTCTAAACAAGTATATATTTTACCCTCAGGAAAAAAATGGGTACATCTTCCCGCACATGCATACTCTCCATCAATAGGCAGGTGAAAAGTTCATGGCTTCCCTTGGAAAACTAGCTCCTAAGTCCACAGGTGCCTTTCCTTGCACCTACCTGAGCATTTGAAACTTGCCCCAATATTTTTTCTTCAAGTAGTTTAGCTCATCAAAACGTTGGTATCTGCAATTACACATCACCTGACAAGAACAAGTGGCAGCTGATGGCAAAAATTAAATAATCTAAATGATCTGCTTTACTTTGACCTTTCTACCCTATAAATACACTAATTAGCTGTAAACTGTATTTATAAGAAGATCATTTCTTCAAATAGGTTAAGATGTCTGGCAAACACCTAACTGTTGTTAATGTTAGCCTTGGGGGTCTTAATGGAGATTGGTACTTTGACTCATCACAGTAAAATCTAGATTTTACAATAGTTTCCGAGACAGTAATTTAATGTTATTTCAATTTCACCTACGCTTGTTCTGCTAATTTATTTCCATGTCCCTCTCCAAGTTTGCAGTCATTAATCCAGCAAAACATGTCACTGTAATTATGCATGACTAATATTTTTTTCTTATGTAAAAAGTATGTTTTAAGGTCTGAGACACAGAAAGCCTGCAACATATGTCCTATGGTTGTAGTTCCCTAGTGTCTGACACACATATTGCAGACCAAACCTGTTTCTCCATATTAACCTTAAATCTCCAAACTTAGAAACTCATCCAATTTGACCTACATACCCTATAGGCTAAAGGAATATAGACTTCCATAGGTGATTCTTAAGTTTTAATATTTCCATTCACCCATGTTTTAGTATCTAAATATTTTAAGCAGTACTGAACATGACTCAAAAGTAACTTATCTGGTAGTAAACTAAGGGCTGACATTAAATACTGAAACCATTTGAAAATATTTAATCAAATTACTTTCAGATACATTTTATAAACAGTTATAAAATTCACAGCATGAATGCAACCAAGAGCTAATTTCAACATATTTTAATATATGGAAGCAAGAAAATCATTTTTTGAATGCGTGAATGAGAGCAAAGTTAGACATCAGAGCAGTCTCCTTGCTACAATGGATATGGATTCATACTGTACATCTGCAGCACCAGTGCAAACTCCTAGAATGCAATGTGCTTCGACAGTACTGTGCAATTGTTTCCATTGCAAAATTAGTTTATCCTCTTGCTTTGCACTTAAGAGTATGGAGTGAATAAAGAATACTTTTAGGGGTCCACCTTCTTTACCATGGATCAAACTCTTTCACATGGATGCTCCAAGCTTCCAAATTCTTTGTCCATTGAGTTGATAAGTACAAGAATATAATTTTCATTAATGGTAAGGATTTGCAAAGTTCCACAGATGGCCAGGCATAGACCAGCTGTTAATGGTCCAAAAGACAGACATGGACTTGCACCCCTGATTTATTGCCTCCACCCCCAAAGGAGGGTAAAACACCAGTAGCAAATACAACACAAAAACTTTTGGCATATGAAATTTCAACATAGGAACGATATCGCTTTGTCCCTGTTCATACTCCCCACATGTTCTGTGTTTGTGTGTCCTCAAATTTCTGTGTTCCATGCTCTGTTTTCAGATTTCAAACCAACTCAACCGAGAGACAAACACTTGAGGTTTTTTTTTTTTTCTTTTTTTAAATTTAGCACTCCTCAGGTAAAGCCAGATGACTGAGGTAAACCAGTGCATGATTTGTGCTAAGAATCAACAGTGTCTGATGAATTCACTCCCCAACCCCTCCGCGGCCTCAACTGTCCTACAGAAACAAATGAAGAGAAACATGGATGATTTTGTTTTTTTCTTTCTTCGAGATGAATTTAAAGAGACGTAGAGTAACCTGTGTTATCAGAACTGATACCACTTCTTGTCTTTGTACTTCAACATCATCTAAAGAAAAAAAAAAAGCAAAAAAAATTTACAGCATAATATAAACAATTTCATTCTAAAGTGCCCTCTTTCTGGCGAATAATAAACAAAGAAGGGCATCAGTGAGTACTTGCCAACTTTAGATTTAAGATAAATAAAAGAAAAACATTTATTTCTTGCACCTGACCAGCACTTGTGCGACTCCTGGCAATAGTTTTCTTTACAATCTGAAAGAGCAGGTCCTCTTGTACCTTATCGTTCCTGGGAATTCTCTGGGTTTTGAACCCAAACTTAGGTCACAGGAGAGAAAAAAGGGGTGAGGGGGATGAGGGGAGGCGAGGGGAGGCGAGTGCCTCACATTTTCCAAAGGATCAACCTAAAAAAAACCCAGAGTTGGTCTGCAACTGCAGTGTGCCTGTAATAAATATTCAGGTGGCAGCAGAGAGCAAATCTTCACTTTGCAGTTGCCAGTTTCCTCCTCCACTTTGAGATGCACATATACAAGAGGAATAAAGCCAGAGAAAAATGGTGTCCAGAATTTAAATGTGATCAAAAAGAATACTTGGAAGTGTACATTATCACAACAGAATAAAGGATTATTATGTCACAAACTAAATAGCAAGTTGTAATTTGACTGAATGAGAGATTTCTGCTTTTATAATAATTAGTTTAATATCTTATATATGCTGTATTATGGTTGCTATTTTTGTATTCATGTTTTTATATTGTATGTTAATTTTCTATACTTTGCTTTTTTAACAAGTTAAGCAGGATCTAAATTTAACAAATACATATTTGGATGGTAAATCTAGCAGAGATGGTTGTAAATAAGTCAGTTTAAATACATGTATGTTTAAATATTTATGTACATCCTATAAATTTAATAATCTAGGATCCAAATTAAGGGATGGTGCAGGTGCTCAGCTTTTAAACTAGAGCTCCACCAAAACTTTAAAGCCTTTATGAAATGACTGAGAAAAATCAAATGCTGTCATCTGCCAGACAGCATTGCTTCACTGTGAGTCAAAAGCTGTTAATGCAAAGTGAACAATGTAAAGGCATCAACCAATGGCAGGGCAATATTAACAATGCTAAATAAATGACATTATCTGCTCCGGTATGAGAGTTCAACTAATGTTATGCAAAATTGAAAAAATAGTTTATTGTAAAAAGCAAGACATGTTTTATGATCCTTGATTAGTAGATGAGGTCGATATTCAAAGGCTTAGACTGACTAACTTTTGGAGTTAGCCAGACAAAAGCTAAAATTTGAATACTTCCCCCTTCAAACAGATACATTTTTTGTGCGCACAAAATTTATTCAGTTAAAGAGTTGATGCTGGAGGTTTTCCGGGGACAGGGCTAACCTTTAGCCAGTGAGCACACATACTGAGCGCTGTCCACCTGAAGTCACACATGTAATTTTGGTCAGAAAAATAGCAGTCCAAAAGTTAGCCAAGTAACTTTATTCGGGAACTTTATCCAGGAATATTCAATGGCAGACTTATCTGGATAAGTTCCACTGAACCAGATAAAGTTACAGGCATATCTTTACCTGTATAGCTTACCCATTCACCAGCATACTCAATATCAATTTCTCTATGCAACAGGAGAAAGTGCAATACTGGACTCCAAAGCACTTTGGCAAAATACCTTCTGTGTTCACAAAAACGTTTTAAGGCACACCTTGTCAAGTGATATTGCCTATGATGATATACTGTACTGTAACAACATGCATGTCAGGGATGGACAGAAGAGATCTGTGCTTTCAATGGTGTTACCTCATGAGCATGTTTTGAGAAAGCATCAGCACTGGCTAGCATAGCCGCTGTCCTGTCTTCCAGTTCACCTAACTTCTGCCCTCTTTCATCAAGTGCCAGCCTGGCACGTGCAAGCTCTCCAACAACACCAGATGCTGCACCCTTAACTCCTTCAATGCCACCAGGTCCTGGGATATGCTGGGCAAGGCTTCTGGGTGGCTTTCCAGATGCTGATTCTCCAACTGATACCAAAGAAAACCATTTTATTTGAAGGAAAAATAAAAACTTCAATGTCCATATCATCACTTTTTTTTTTTTTTTTTAAGTGTGTTATGATTTCCAAGTCTGCATGGGACAGAAATTGTCCTACTTCTCACAGAGGGGTAGATCTTAAAAAAGTATGCGCGCGCATACTTTTGTTTGCGCAACCAGCGCAAACAAAAGTACGCCGGATTTTATAAGATATGCGCGTACCTTATAAAATCTGGGGTCGGCGTGTGCAAGGCTGCGCAAAATCGGCAGCCTGCGCACGCCGAGCCGCGCAGCCTGCCTCCGATCCCTCCAAGACCGCTCCGAATTCGGAGCGGCCTCGGAGGGAACTTTTCTTCCGTGCCCCCCCACCTTCCCCTATATAACCCACCCCCAGCCCTAACTAAATCCCCCCCCCTACCTTTGTTGTGCAAGTTACGCCTGTTCGAAGCAGGCGTAACTTGCACGCGCCGCCTCGCCATCCCTCAGCACAGGCCGCAGTGCCGGGGGACTCGGGACCGCCCTCCCGGCCCGCCCCCGAACCTGCCTCGGACCGCCCCCGGACCCCAGACATGCCCCCGGACACACCCCCGGACTTCTGACACGCCCCTCCCGCCCCTTTTACGAAGCCCTGGGACTTGCGCGCCGGCGCGCGAGTGTCCTGCACACGTAAATCCAGCAGGATTTACGCGCGCAGGGCTTTTAAAATCTACCCCTTAGGTCTTAGAAATTCTGTCTAGATTTTAGCATGGGTTTCATTCTGCTTTCTACCCTTTGACAATCATGGGTATTGACTTATGAAACTTCTCCTCTACCACTTCAGTATAGCATACTAAATTTATTACATTTATGATTCCCTTATTGCAATCCTGATTCTGATTGATACACAAGAAAACTGTGATGTACACATGCATATATATAATATATAGTACAGAAAAATGTAACTTAAAACTATAGATTTTCTCTGGATTTGGTTTTTTTTTTTTTTTTTTTAATGATCTGTTGCTTTTTCTAGTTTCATTTGTCAGGTGGTACTTGCTCTGCTAAAAAAAAAAAAATTCTAACCTTATGATAATTAAGCCCAGGGCTTTTTTTTCTGGTAGTGCACACCGGTTTTCCAAGGGCTGACACCTTTTTCTGCAGGTCCTCAAACATAAACACGCCAGCCTAGTGCCTCTCTCCGCCTGCATTCTGTCATATCTGGGCTGGACATGGGAGAGACGTGTGCTGCAGGAGGTGGAGTGGCGCTTGCCTAGCATTGCCACTGCTAAAACAACTAGAGGGAGAAATCAGGAGCCTCTCTGCTGGAGCCTCCACGCAGTGGTAGGGGGACGGAGAAGGGAGAGAGAGAGATACTGTTGCCCTGGCAGGAAAGAATGGGGAGATGCTGGGTGGGCAACTGGGGCTAAAGATAGAAAGGTCAGAAAGGCCACTGCTGCTGGGCAGAGCGTGGGGTGGGGGAGGGGGGGAGAAAAGGCAGGAGGAAGTATTATGTTGGGGCTGCTGGATGATGGGCCCCCAAAGCAATTTCCCCCCCTTACTAATGGTCCTGTATCTTAGTACTGGTATGTTTTGTTTTTTTCTAGAAAATAAACTTAGTTCTATTGAGGAAGGAGTGCAGAGATGGTTTTGTGCAAAGAATAAGCCACAACTAAAGATAAGGTATAAAACAGGTCTTACCCTCATAACTTGGGGATGTGCAAGGTATAAAGTTAATACAATTCATATAGCTGGGAGGTGGCGTTTACCTTTCTTAAGCTGATGCAAAATCTAACTGTCCCATCTGGTTTTGAGACCACGCAAAAGAAGATTCCTCTTTTTTTTTTTTTTTCAAATTGTAATTTTATTATAAAAAACAGCAATAATACATAATATAGTCAACAACAACAAAAAAAAAAAACAAAAACCCAACAAACTGTCCCACAAAGAAAACCACAGTACTGTATAAGAGTCAGAGCATAGTATAAAGGACCATCAAAACGAGATAACATCACAGAGGAAATTTACAGGAGTGACGAACCTTTCGTTAACCAAGGGTTCCAAATTTTAAAATAGTTAGTGAGAGTCTGATTTTTAACAGCTGATAAAAGATACACCTTATCTAGTCTTCACTTGAAATCTGTAGTAGGGACCAAATCAGATTTCCATCTGAGAGCCAGGGCACATCGGGCAGAAAGCATAATTTGATGAAATAAAGTCCCCTTATGCACTTATGTTAAGGGGCAAATTTAACAATAGACATTTAGGGGGAGGGTTTATAGGAGTTCCCAACAGCTTATGAGCAAAAGAGAAAGCCACCGCCCAGAATCCTATTACTTGGAGACACTGCCATCACAAGTGAAAAAAAAGACCCCCTTCCTCCACACCCCTTCCAACAAAGGTCAGGCTGGTCAGGAAATGCTTTGTGTAGGCATACTGGGGTGATGTACCACCATAAACAAGACCTTGCAGCTACTTTTCTGTAAATCCGCGGAGATAGAGCTGTGTTTTATGCCTAAATAAATTTGATTCCAAACCTCGTCTGACAACTCCTGCTCCAAATCATGCTCCCAGGCCACTAACAAATGTTTCCTGAGGAGGGTCCTGATTAAGGAATCTATAAAGGTGTGAGATCATTGCTTTCATAGAATCAGCTTGATCACATCAATGCTCAAGTTGAGTCTTTCCCAATGATAAATCTTACCCCACCTTTTCTAAGACCAAAAAATGTCTGAGTGTTGCGACGCAGACCCATACCTCTCATTCGGGAGAGCCCTCCCGACACTGTGCGCTCTCTTCCTCTGGCAGCATGGCTGCATGCTGCGCCACACAATTCAGCCCGATGAGACTCCTCACCCCACGCTGATGTTCCCGGCAGGCCCTGCACCAGTGCAAGAAAAGTGGCTATTTAAACTGGCTCTTTAGCACCAGCAAATGCCTTTTCTCCCTGTGACCCGGATTGCCTGTTTGCTGCCTGCCTCTGACCCTGATTACCCTTCTACTCAAGGTAGGCTGTTATTCTATTACTGGGGTCTACATCCATAACAGTTTGCCGAGGCCATGGACCCGGTAGACTTAACAGCTTTACAGGCTATTCCTGGCCTCACAGCAAGGAGTCTTGGATCAGGTCACGGGAGTTTTGGAGAGATTGGTGGCCCGAATGAATGCTTTGGCTATAGCAGCTCCCCTATCACCTCTGACACCTCCTCCATCCACTACTGTCTTGCGTCTACCGCCTCCTCCCCATTTCAATGGAGATCCAAAATTATGTCGTGGTTTCTTAGACCAAAGTAAGATGCATTTTTCATTGCAAGCACCATTGTTCCCCTTGGATAAAACTAAGGTTACATTTATTCTCTCGCTCCTGGAAGGATCGGCCTTGGCATGGGCTTCTCTGTGGGAATGTGATGACCCCCTGCTGAACAATCTGGATCAATTGCTCAAAGACTTTCACTTAGTATTTGATGAGCCGGTGCAATTGTCCTCTGCAGCATCAGAGCTCCTCCAGATATGACAAGGGACAAGGTCAGTAGGAGAATAAGCAGTTCAATTCCAGACTCTTGCTACAGAATTTGGTTGGGGAGAGGAGAGTGATAGCCATTTTTTGCCAAGGCCTCTCGGAATCCATAAAGGACGAAATAGCTGGACGAGACCTGCCAGATTCCCTGGAGGATGTGATCTGGCTAGCCGTTCGCCTGGATCTCCATTTCCAAGAATGGTCCCAGGAGAGGGCTATACTCCGTCACCCGGTGTGCCTAGCACCTTCTTTTCAGCGTCCTTTCTTCCCTCCCAAACCTCAAGAACCTCAGACCAACACCGAGGAGCCCATGCAGATTGATTGGTTCAGAATCTCACCAGAAGAACGTCAGAGACATCGTCAGCAGAATTTGTGCCTTTACTGAGAGAGAGCCGGGCATTTTGCGAAAATCTGTCCCTTGAAGCCTGGAAACTCCCGGACCTAGGTTTGGTGGGAGAGGCCTCCCTGGGTCGTGTGACTTCCTCTCCCCAGATACTAATTCCGGTGATGCTTTCCCTGACCAAAACTTTCCTTCATCTGCAGGTCTTCTTGGATACGGGAGCAGCTGGAAATTTCATTGAAGAGCAATTGGTCCAACTTTACCACATTCCCATAGAGCCTCTTAAGGTGCCCCTTACCATTTCATCGGTATCCAGACAACCCCTGGCAGACAGGATTTCGCACATCACCAGACCGATTACCATGATCACGGGGGTTCCTTGCATCACGAGACTATTTGCCTTTACGGTTCTACTCTCTTCAGTGAATCAGATCATCCTGGGTCTGCCTTGGTTGAGATTACACCAACCTAAATTGGACTGGGAAACTACAATTAGTTGCCTGGAGTCCCAAGTGTCAACCATGACTGTTTGGTTTCTGTTAAACCTCCCTTACATGATTCCCCCCATATTGACTCCATTCTTCCTGGCCTACCACATCAGTACTCAGATTTCACTGACATCTTCAGTAAACAGCAAGTGGAGACGCTGCCTCCTCATCATGATCATGATTGTAGGATTGATCTGCTCCCAGGAAACATTCCCCCTTGAGGAAGAGTCTATGCCCAGAAACGGAGACTATGAACCTCTATATCCAAGAGAACTTGGCTCGAGGATTTATCAGGCCATCATCCTCCCCGGCGGGAGCCAGGTTCTTCTTTGTCAAAAAATAAAGAAAGTTCACTGCGACCTTGTATCAATTATCGAGGCCTGAATGCCACCACACAAAAGAATCAATATCCTATTCCCTTCATCACGGAGTTATCTGACCGACTCAAGGGAGCACAGATTTTAACAAAATTGGATCTTTGGGGAGCCTATAACCTGGTGTGAATTTGAGAGGAGGATAAGTGGAAAACAGCTTTCAATACTGATGATGGACATTATGAATATCTTGTAATGCCTTTTGGTCTATGTTACGGACCAGCAGTGTTTCAAGCCATGGTCAATGATATTTTCCGTGACCTCCTTTATTCACACATCCTGGTTTACTTGGATGATATCCTTATTTTTTCTAAATCCGTAGACCAACATTTCACCCATGTACGACAAGTTCTAATACGCCTCTGGGAACACAAGCTTTTTGCCAAGATAGAGAAGTGCATGTTTGACAAGAAAGAATTACCCTTTGTAGGCTACATCATTTCCCAAACTGGCCTGCAGATGGACCCAGAAAAACTTAGGGCAATCCAACGGTTCTTAGGATTTTCTAATTACTATCGACAATTTATCCCTGCCTATTCAACTTTGGTTGCACCCTCTTACAACAGGCTGCAACCAAGGCAAAAGAATAGGCTGACAAAAAGCGAAGACCAGTTCCGCAACTTCAGCAAGGAGACCTAGTGTGGTTAAGGACCTATAACTTTAAGACTACACATGCTTTCCTTGAAATTCACCCCTCACTTCGTGTGTCTATTCCCAGTCGGAAAATGGATTGGAGAGGTCACATATAAGTTGCGATTACCACAAACACTCTGAATCCACAATGTATTTCACATTTTCCTTCTTAAACCAGAGATCTTGTCCTGGCCTTCCAAGAAGCCTAAACAAGTCTCACCTGATGTTGTGGAGGAGGACACGCAATACGAGGTAGAGAAAATTCTGGACAGTAGACAAAAAGGTCAATCATTTCAATACTTGATTATCCTGGAAAAATTATGGTCCAGAGGAAAACTCTTGGGAACCAGTCAAGAACATTCAAGCACCTCAATTAATTTGTGACTTTCATCGGCGATTTCCTCTCAAACCAAAGCCAAAAAGGCAGAGGAGAGGACCTTGCAGAGGGGGTACTGTTGTGACGTGGACCCGTACCTCTCATTTGGGAGAGCCCTCCTGACACTGTGCTCTCTTCCGCCGGCACAATGGTTGCATGCCGTGCCACATGATTCAGCCCAATGAGGCTCCACCCCCCATGCTGATGTTCCCGGCGGTCCCCGCACCAGCGTGGGAAAATTTGTTATTTAAATTGGCTCTTCAGCACCAGCAAATGCCTCGGCTACAGGCTTGCTTGTGCTGGTGCTCTTTATTGGATTACCTTTTCTCCCTGTAGCCTGGATTGCCTTCTTGGATTGTTTGCTCGCTGCCTGCCTCTGACCTGGACTGCCTCTTGGACTGTTTGCTCGCTGTCTGCTTCTGACCCGGATTGCCTTCTTGGATTGTTTACTCGCTGCCTGCCTCTGACCCGGACTGCCCTTCTACTCAAGGTAGGCTGTTATTCTATCACTGGGGTCTACATCCATAACACTGATCTGGAGAAAACGAAAAATTTCCCTTGGCCCTAACTCAAACTTATCTTGGATCTCTTGAAATGTAACCAGGCCCTGGGTCCCTCTAAAAGATTCAAAGCGCGTAAAATTCTTTGATACCCAATACTGAAAATGTTATAGAGATTGTCCAGCTGGAAAACGTGAGTTAAAATTTATGGCAGAATTAAAAAAAAACAAACTGCAAGATTCCACTAACTTGGGCTTCCATTGTTGCCAGACCTTTAGGGTAGTATGAATAGTTGGGGGTAAACACAGCAATGGTGGCCAGGTAAAACGTGGCTGCCAGACTAAAATCCTAAAGGTATGTCACCCTCCATGACCCTAACCATATCCATTGCTTTCCCTTTTTTTTCCTATGCCAATTCAAAATAGTGCAAAGCTGCACTGCCGCAAAGTACCAAAGAATATTAGGTACTCCCAACCCACCTTGAAGTATATGATGAAACATAACCTTACACGTAATATGTAGGGGGTTGTGCTTCCAAATAAAGGCAAAAATGTGCCTTTGCCAGCCTTTCAACATTGAAATAGGAATACGAATGGATCTACCTAGCTAGGACAATGCAGAACCAGACCAGATATCCACATCCTGAAATAACATCTTTAAAAGTGGGGAATAATTCAACTCAAATAATTCTTCCAAGCAGCTACTAATCAGTAGATTCCTCTTTTGCTCCTAGTATTATCATTTTACAGGCTTCTTGAGAGATTACTTTCTGATGGGCTTAAGGGATCCAGTAGGGCATTTGCTCAATTATCTCTATGGGATCTGTAATTATTTCAATGTTTTAAGACCTGAGTCCTGCTGAGGTTCTCCAAAACTGGAGGGGGGCAAGGAGGGGTGTGTGGCCAGTGGCAGAGGTGTCCAAGATAATTAGCACTGCAGGAAGAAGTCCACCCATCTCTTCCTTGCCCATACAAAACACAGGAGTCTGGAATTAAGGCCATCTGTCTCTTCCCTCTCCTACCTCACCAGAAAATATAGAGCATATCTGTGGATAAGCCTAGATCCTCCTCCAAGCTGGCCCAATGAAGGAGAGAGCGAGAAGTCTGGGATGAGCAGGACCCATCTGCTTCCACCACCTTTCTTGCTTACCAAAATAGAGAGGAGCTGGGTCTAGTGGGACCAACTCTCTCTACCCCATAACCCCTGACATTAAAGAGAAGAACCATACAGAACAGTTACTTGCTTATAATAAAAAGAAGAGAAGTGCTATCTACTCCATTTTTATCAAAGGAGAGAAGCTATTAGTGGAAAGGAGGTTCGATACAGTAAAGATCGGGAACCACTGGGTTAATGTCAATGCTCTGGGAAGTTCTTATCTAATGCACATTGTTTCTTAAAGAAAAAAAAAACCTCTTTATAAATCAACTTATATGAAACCAGGTTGGTAAATTATTCAGCAACGTACACATGAAGTGTGCATATACTAGATAAAAAGTAACAAAGTGGATGAGCTAGCACAAATTTGAAACTTGTGGGTGCCCAACTCAATGACTGGTGTTACTGCTCACAAGTTTCAAAACCTGTGCTAATTTAACTCATTTTATGCTCATGTCAAGTGACAACTCACTGGAGGGTCATATGATCTCTTCTGACCAATTATAGTACTCCATTACCAGATGCCAATTTATAATACATACATGGTGTTGCAGATGCTAAATTCACTGTTGTCTGTGACTGCTATATTTCTCTCAAAGTCCTCACCATGCCTGAAGGACTACTGGCAAATCAAATTGCAAGAGACCCAAATTTGGATCTTTGGCCAAGCAGAGCCCTCACAAAGTCCTTTTCTAACTCTCAATTTATCTTCAAGTCAAGCTATTAGATTAATAGATTTCAATCAAATCACTTATTTAGTAGAACAGCGCTTCTAAACCTGGTCCTTGAGAATCATCTGGCCTGTCTCATTTCCAGAATATCCACAATAAATATGCACCACATATATTCATTGTGGATATCCTGAAAACCATACCAACTGGGTTCAGAACAACTGTATTAGAAAATAAAATTATTTTCAAGAAATATGAGAACAGAGACAAAAAGGACTGCAGAACACAAAACAGGAGCTCTTTTTCAAAAAAATAAAACACTAGCACTCAGATACAAAGTATAATTTTGATTGAAACGTAACAATGCAGTATTAAAAATCCTGGAAATCTGGTGAATTCTTTTTTACATTTAATGAATTATATTCTACAGTATTTCAATAAAGCAATGGATAAAAATCTGAGAAATGCCTATAATGCGGAACATATCCTGTTGAAATGTTATGTTACAGAAAACCAAACTATATTCCAGCTGCAGAAAATATTGTAACTCTAATTTATGGTTAAGCACCAGATATAAAACCCTAACAACCTTGAGGCAATTTTAAAATACAAATCTTTTTAAGATGCCCCTTACATTGTAAGAAAATGTTCTGACCAAGTGCAACTTGATAAAATAGTTAAAATGAAATGTGGCATAAATTTAAAATTAGCATGTGGTTTATATGAAAACGATTTACACCTGTGGAACATGACATTATTGCTACTTCATTTTATATACCTATGTTATGTATAATTTTGTGAACTTTGCTTTCTATGGCTACTAATCAGCTGATGGTGCAGTGTATTACCTATGTCAGAACACGTCTTGCAGTGTTCAAGCACTCAAAACAGCAGAACCATATATAGCTGGAGACAGCTGTGTGTCTGTTACTGAGCTGATATGATGGACTCCAGTGTTCTATGATTCCACATCTGCATGACTGCTTGGGCCCACTAGAGCCTCTGTCATTTTTCAAGCCAGACCACTCCTCCCCTTTTCCCAGGACCAGTGTAGTTCTTGCCAAACTGACTTCCTCCCATTACTGGCATTGCTTGAGGCCAACCACTCCTCACTCCCTCATCCATCCTTGCTCCTGCAGTTCTGCTCCTTAGTTGACGTTTCCTCCCTCAAAGCTATCGTCTACATACGGCTCCACAAAAGCAAAGCCTAGTGCAGTAGGATGCAAGGGAAACATAGGGATGGCAATGGTGATTTTGAGAGAGAAAGCAGAGAAGAGAATACAGGAGTAACAAGGGAAAAATGAAGGTAATGAGGGAAAACTAGAAGGGAGAAAACAGAAGACAGACTGGGATGAATAAGCAATTATTGGAGGAAGGGAAAAAGGATAAACTAGTGGCACAAAGGAAGATGAGAGAAGTACCGCTCCTCTGAGACAACCCCTTCCAGATCAGTTGGGTACGAGATAGGGATGTGCCCCTCTCCCAGGTATCAAGCTGTGGGGGCCTAATGTTGGAGACTAAGGAAACTCCAAAAATACACTCCTCCTCCTAAAAGTGGCAACTTAAAATGTCGAACTGATTTCCAACTCTGCCTGCTTTTATATGGGCTAGGGCAGTGGTTACCAACCTGGGGTTTGTGGACCCTTTAGGGGTCTGCAAGACCATCCCCCAGGGGGGTCCTCCAGAAGGGATACAAAAACGTTTAACTATGGAAAAAATAAATGAGCTGCTGCTATTAGTTGAGCTGCTGCCACAGGCTAAGAGAGTAAGAGTGGGTCTAGAATGGCCACAAAAATTTCACCCCACATTGCTGCACACTAGGAAAAGGAGAGCCAGAGGAGAGCCACTCATAGCCATGCAATGCCTCAAACGACACTGCCGCATGTTCAGCGGAGATGGGGAAGGCAGGGAGTGATTGTAAACATCAGTGCTTCACTTCTTGAGGAAGTGGAGAAGAGAGGGGTCTGACTGCAGGTTTCAGAACCTTTTCAGACTCTGCTGCACACTGAGGAAAGCAGAAGAAAGCTGGGTTATCACCGCAGTGAGAAACATTTACTACTGCTACCACATGCCTGACAGAGAGAGGAGAGGAGAGCTGCACCAAAAAAATTAAACAGAATAGCTCTAGGGAAGAAAGGAGGAAAAAGCAATGGAATTATAGCATGAAGGGATAGACAGAGGGAATAAATAATGAGATACGAATGAATCTGGTTAAGGGGAGTGAGAGTGGATGGCAACCTATCAGGGGAGAGAAGACCTCCAGGAATTATGCTGGACAAAGCTAGAGAGAGAGGGAGGGATAAAGGGCCACCATGGAAAGAGGAGAGATGACCACCAAGAATAGAGGAGGAGGGAGAACGAGATAATAGCCAGGTCTGGATATGACATTAGATAAAATTATTTAGCGGGGCACAAAGACAGACATGGAGCCGTCTTCCCTTTGAAAAACAGTTTATTGTTTTGCTTTCTCGCATCTAAATTATTTTGTGACCATCATTTTATCTATGTGTTTGTAAGAATCATAAAAGAAAATAGGCTAAAAGAAAGACAATTTTCAGGGAGGGTAAGTCTCAAAACATTTGGGGTCAATATTCAGCTGTGAAATGGCTAGTTAAGTTAGCTGGATATACCTCTCTAGCTAATTTAATGAGGATATTCTTTTTTTTGGGGGGGGGGATCTGTTTTATTCAAGTCACAGCAGAAAAAGAATGAGCAAACGATCATAGTAGCTGTGCACAAAATAAGAACAAACAGTACAACCAAGAAGCATCAATGACAATTAGTGTGTTTCTGCAACTTTACAGTTTACTTCTTTCAGCATCCCTCTTCAAAAGATGCCAACCCCACCTCCCTACAATTTCCCACATCTAAACACACAACACTCACACTCTCATTCACTCCAGCTGGTTCTTAACACAATCTTTGTTAGCTATTTTACGAGTCTTTCATATGACTCTAAAATAGTCTGACATTTTTTTCCCACAAACAAAAATATCCATGCATCATCTGTTTAGGATGATGCAAATCCTGCTTCCCCAGTGTTTCCATCTGTGCCATCTGCTTTCATCATATCTGTCCACCCATCGATTTTCCAGTTTAATAAAACATGCTTTTTTGCTAGCATAAGAGTTACAATGATGAATTTTTTGCCCCCTGGAGGAAGTTGCAAACTGTTATCTATTAAATGTAAATATAATAAAGGTCCTGACCAAGGGATCTCACAGTCTCAGACCTTATCCAACAGACCACAAATTTGTCTCCAGTAATTTTGCATTTTAACACAACCCGTAAACATGTGGCAGAGAACTCCTGTCTGAACATTACATTTATTACATAGGTCCAACTCCCAAAGATGCATAATACTGCCCAAGGACCTAGTAATATAGATCCTATGTAAGAGCTTAAATTGAATCTCTCACAGATTAGCCGGGAGAAAGTGTTTATATAACCATGAAAAGGCCAGCTTCAGATCCCCCTCTAAGACTATTACACCCAACTCTTCACTCCACTTCCATGCCAAATGATGTAAGTGAGAAACTGGCAAGGCAGTTTTTAAATGATCAGCCTAAATCACAATGTTATTAAATTTAGGAATGGTTTCCAAAAAGGTTTCCTCCTCATCTGAGAGGGACAATAAGCCCAGATCCCCCTTAGCTAGCTGGAAACAATAGTGCCTTCTCTGTAGGTATGCAAAGAATTGCCTGTGCGGTATCCCCAGGTCTCTTGTAGTTGCTGAAAAGAATAGACTTTGAATCAGCATCAATCAATGGAATCTGTTGTTAGCCCAGTCCCGGAACACTTGATGGTCCCTCCCAGGCAGAAAGTCACAATTACTGACTAGAATTATGAATGGTGATACAGCAACATTGCGACCAATACTTTTCCTCCACCAAAACCATGCTTTGTGCAAGGCTTTCAACCAAAAGGGTGGGCGGAGTATAGAAGCCAATTTAGACCCTGACATATGAAATAAGTTAACAGGGTGATATGGTGTGGACCAATCCTTCATCAGCTCATCCATATCAAATTTTTTCTGCCATCGCTTTTCTTGGTCTTGTTTCCAATTGGTTGTGAAACAGCTTATAAGTGTATAAATTTCAAAATGTCACTGACAAAATGTTCCACCATTTAGGGGCAACATCAGAAAAAGCATGCTCCCAAGACATAACTTTCAATATTGATTTGGCTGACGGGACTTCAAGCTGCACACCTCCTGGCTCAACTGTAATGTTCTACCTGGAACATGGTGACTGATTTTAACTGCCAGGCATGAAAAAGCCAGCTTCCTTCACTGCCCAAAATTCCAATGATAAAGCTTTAAATTTTACTCTCTGTATTAGTGGAAGTCAGTCAAGTGCATTCAGCATAGGTATGGCATGCTCCCAGCAGCTTCTACTGTTATAATTCTAGCTGCTACATTTTCTAGAAACTGCTGTCGAGACACAATTGGCTTAAACCACCATCTCTTCAACCACAAGACTCTAAGCTGTTTAATGAGCCTTAACCTGGGAAAGATCTTTTCTGATTAATGGCCTGAATGTGAGGATCCATAGTAAAATTGGAATCCAAAAGTATCCCTACACTTCTAACTTTAGTGGAGAGCCCATTGTCAACATTTCCAATTTTCAGCATGGATTATTTTTCAGGAAAAGATAGCAGCCTTACCCTCAAAATTCCTGTTTTGTCCTTGTTCAATTTAAGATAGTTTTGTAACATCCAAGATGAGACCAGATCAAATATATTTTAATAATTTCAACAGATTTTTCTCAAAACTAAATTCTGGACATTTGCATATATGTATATCTTCACCCCTAGACTCCTAATTATGGTGCCCTGTGAGTCACCATTAAAAAGAATTGGGAATAATGAAGAATCCTGAGAAAATCCTAAGGATAATGGCCATAGTTTAGAAACATGAGTATTAAATTCAACCTTCTGAAGACTTAGATAAAAAAAAGGCAATTCAAAATTGCGCTGTTCCCACCACCTTATCACTTGGTAACCTCTAGTGCACAAGAATTCCCTTCTAAGATAGGGAAATGTTTAATAGTGAATGAGTCAGACGGTCCTCCTTTATTTGGGTAAGCTGGGGACAAACCACATGCTTTAAAATCCTAGAGCTTTACTTTGAGTAGCATATCTGAAGTTGAAGTAGATGTACAAATGATTTAACTATTGAATTAAGATCCCTGATTCCAAACCTCCAAGTCAACTCTATATTGGAAGAAAGATCTCAAGGAGCAAGTTTCCACATTTGATAATACAGTGAGGCCTAGCCAGCCTTGCACAAATATATATGTATCAAAATTTCTATATACATAAAAAATGTCAACTTTGAAATGGAATGTTAATGTGGAACCAATTATGCTCAGCACAGATAATTAAGATCCGTGTACACTTAAATTTTGCCTGTGGAGCAGCTTTAAATACTTTACCTGTAAATAAAAAGTCTAACTAGCTGAAACCAAAACCGTTGTCTTTCAGATCATTTCAGGCCTTGTCTATCACAAATAAAAGCTGCCACAAAAAAGTTGTGATTACTCAAGATTTTGAGTACTTTCACTCACAGTCCATTACACCATCTGTTTGACCACACTTTAAAGAACTCCCAAGACCATTCAGTATATTCCACCCCTGAAGTTTCTATACATAAAGATATTTCCTTATGGAAGATATTCAGATCAGTCTTCATCACAGCAAGTCACCTTCTTTTAATAGTTTCGATACAAGAACAGGGACTTTTTGGTTTAATGCTAGACATGAACAGTTTAATGCTAGACATGAACAGCTCCATAGTTCAGCCATTTCCTCAATGCCATTACTATATAAAATGTTTTAAGTGTCTATGATGATTTTAGGTGCTCAATAAGTTACCATAATGATGCTGAGGTACAAGATAGAGTTGCTTACCTCTAACAGGTGTTCTCCCAGGACAGCAGGATGTAGTCCTCACATATGGGTGACATCATCAGGCGGAGCCCTATTACGGAACATGCCATGTTCCCTGTGTCCACAGGGGTCTCCCTTCAGTCTCGTTTGTAGAAAAAAAGCACGAGCAAAAAATAAAATAATAAACGTAAGCTGACCCAACTCTGCGGGGTGGCGGGTGGGTTTCATGACAACTACATCCTGCTGTCCTGGGAGAACACCTGTTAAAGGTAAGCAACTCTGCTTTCTCCCAGGACAAGCAGGATGGTAGTCCTCACATATGGGTGATTAGCAAGCTACAGGCTGACTCATATTACAACAGGCCAATAGCAGACAACTTATGCAGCAGGCACAATAATTGGGGTGCTATTGGCAATGATGAGGCAGGCTGAATTCACAGCAGGTGGTTGTGGAAGGAGTTGGGGATTATACTGCAACAAAGTTTTTCAAGACAGATTGGCCAAAGGCAGAGTCTTGACGGATTTCCTTATTTAAGCAGTAGAGGGCTGCGAATGTGTGAAGAGAGTTCCTTGTCGCAGCCTAGCAGATGTCGGCAATTGGTACTGAACGATAGTGTGCTACCAATGTTGCCATGGCCCTTACAAAAAGTACCTGCACTCACCCCTGGAGAGGAAGGCCTGCTTCCTTATAGCAGAATTCGATACAGTCTGCTAGCCAGGCTGTATCGAAGTTGGAGAGAGTTTGTTTGCCAACTGAAACTCTCAGCTTATCTTTGCAAAGAAGCAAAGAGTTGGGTGGATTTCCTATGGAGTGCAGTGCGGTCTAGATAGAATGCAAGTGAATGCTAACAGTCCAAGGTGTGCAAAACCCTCTCGCCCTGGTGAGAGTGAGGCCTTGGGAAAGAGTGGGCAGACTATAGCCTGAGTAAGGTGAGAGGCTGTGCCCACTTTAGGAAGAAATTTAGGGTGAGTACGGAGGACCACTCTGTCACAGAGGAACCTAGTGTCGGGTGAGTATGCAACAAGGGCTTGTAACTCACTGACCCTTTTAGCAGAGGTGACAGCTACGAGGAAAAGAATTTTCCATGTTAGAATTTTAATGTTATAGGAATGCAAAGGCTCGAACGGGGAACGCATGAGCCTTGTAAGCACTACATTTAGGCCCCATTCCGTAACCGGTGATCGTAGAGGAGGCTTAAGTTGTAGAAAACCCATGATAAGCTGACTCATAAGAGGTTGAGCTGTTAACAGGGCATCCCCTACTCCCTGGTGGTATGCTGAGATGGAACTGAGGTGTACCCATGCGGAGGATGTCTGGGGACCAGAATCCGAAAGGTATCTTAGATAGCCTAATAGAGATGGAGTGGGGCAGGAAAAAGGGGCCAATACCTTTTTGTGCATGCCATTTGGTAAAACTTGCCCGTTTCGAATGGTAAGATTTACATGTGGAAGGTTTTCGTGAAACTACAAGTACCTGAGAATATCAGTGAGTCTGTGTTATGAGGTTGACCTGTGGGCAGGCGAATTGGTTTCTGGAGTGAGAAGTAAGGGAGGCATACTTGTCGAGGTCAGTACGGGGTTATGAGAATCATTGAAAACCTGTCCTGCTGTAGCTTCACAAGAGTTTTGGCTATGAGCGGTATCGGAAAAGACGCATATAGGAGGCCTTTGTTGCAGGGACGAGGAAAGGCGTCCATGGCTAATGCATTTCGAAGCCTGTGTAGGGAGCAGAATCTGTCCACTCTGTGGTTCGATTCGGACGCAGGAGGTCGATGGTTGGTTGACTTCAGCGCTAGAAGATTTTGCTCGCTACACATGGATTCAGAGACCACTTGTGGGGATGGAGACATCGATTGAGATGGTCTGTTAGTATGTTCGGTATGCCTGTTAGATAAGTGGCCCGGAGATACATGGAGTGTGCAAGGGCCCATGCCCAGAACTGTGCGGTTTCCTGGCAGAGCAGATAAGAGCCTGTGCATCCCTGTTTGTTTGAGTACCACACTGCCACTATGTCTGTATCCACAAAGTTTTGTGTGAGAGGCAGTATTTGAAGGCATAAAGGGCATAAATGCATGGCTCGAAGCTCCAGGAAGTTGATCTGAGACTTTTCATGGAGCAGAGTTGACGCATTTTGGGTTTGGATGTTGATACGAGCTCTCCAATCCAAGTTGGATGCAACCGTGGCCAAGATATTGTGAGGATCTGGTTACTGGATCGATGATAATGATCAGGGACAAAAGCGGTTGAACGGCTTAGAGCCACTAAAATTTTAAAATCTACTGAATTTTTCTCATGGCTAGATTGGATATAGGAGTGACGTGGATCGTGGAAACCATGTGGCCCAGCAATGGAAGAATTGATGGGCTGAGGCTATGCTGCATGCACGTAGAGATGTGGACAATTTGATAGGATGTCTGCGCGGTTGTTGGGCAGGAAGGCTGGTGCGACTGTAGTGCCCAGATCTGCTACATATGGGATTTATGGTAGTTGAACAGAATTACCAGCCAAATGTAGTAGATTTATAGTGAGTCTTAGAGAATTTAGAGCTCTTTGTTTGGATTGACTCCTTATTAGGCAGTCGTCCAGGTAAGGAAACGCGTGAATGTTGTTGTTCTTTGTAGATGAGCGGCAGTCACTGCTAGGCATTTGGTGAAATACACAAGTTGTCTAAGCTAGTTCGAATGGCAGAACTTGGTATTGAAAATGATGTTGACTCACTATGAAGCATATAGAAAATCCAGAGAATAGAGGCAACCCCCTTGTTGTAGTAAGGGAAGCATAGTGCCGAGAGACACCATTCTGAACTTTCTTTCTGAAGAAATTTGTTGAGATTTCTGAGGTCCAGGATGGGCGGAGGTCACCTGTTTTCTTTGAAAGTAGGAAATAGCAGGATTAAAATCCTCTGCCTAGTTGCTTCCGGGGAACGGTATCCCGAGCCGTGGTCCTCAGTGGGATGAACCATTCTGTTCTCTGGCAAGGTTGAAAAGTCCAGGAGCCTGCCCGACTGGCGGAGCTGGTGTAATCTGGATATCAGTTGGTCTCACGCGGGAGCATGAGCGGTAAAAGGTCCTTCTGGCATCCCTCTTTGCTGTGCAAGAAACGTAGAGAGCTGTCGCATGGTCTCGCGGTGGTCTTGCAATTAAGCCACTGTCTGCTGGACCTTGTGCATGAAGAGATTATCTGCGGTGCATGGCAGATTATCTTGGACTTCAGGCCGTAAATCAGGGGCTGTAAGCCAGGTTACCATCTAGTACGGAGTCCTGTTGCTGGCAACGGGAGGATGTTTCGAAGCAATCACATGTTGCTCAAATTTCATGTGGATGGCAGAGAGGTTCCCTTGGTGTTGTGTCAAATATAGCTGGCAAATAGCAATATGTGACACCAATATGTTTCTTGGAAGAAGTTACTGGTCCTTTTAGTGACCATGTCGAAAGGGTGTCAGACACGTCCTTTACTTAGGTCTCGATGCTCAAGCGGGATTAGAGTGCCCATCGCCCTTCAAGAATCCCGGGATAGGTAGAGGGGTCCGTGGAGGCTCAGAAGGACGAGTCGGCATCGATGACTTAGGCTTTCGTTGGTAGGTGCCACAACGAGACGGTGCCCCAATGGTACGAATATTGATTGCTCCGGTGATAGTAGATTCCAGAAGGCATAGAGGACAGCCTGACGGACAAGGACATCCAGCTCCTTTCTGGAAGCTGGTATAGGTAGCGCAGCTACAGGGGGAGACAGGCTAGACATTATTGGCACTTCCACATGAATCTGTGGTGGCTCAGTACCTGGCACCGGTGTCGAACGCCTCGGTGCCTCAGGTGCAGAGGAGCATGGAGACTCTTGCACCCGGTCCCGCTTCGCAACTGGCTCAATGGACATTGATGCTGGTGCGGTATCAGTGCCGGCACCGATCGTGGAACCACACTGGTGCCAGCAACAATGTTTCCCTTGGTGCTTGGCCCGCTCATTCTCCAGCACCAAGGAAACTGCCACAGATGTCCAGAATGGCGTTGGCGATGGACTGTTACCACGTCAGTAACAATGTTTCCCTTGGTGCTTTGCCCAGTTATTCTCCAGCATCGAGGAAGATGCCATCGATGTCATGGATGGCGTTGGTGACGGACGGTCACCGTGCCTCTACTGTTCCTGGCATTGTTTCTCGCCCAAGGATTGCACGGGGCTCTGGTTTAGAACCCGAAGTATGGAGCATTTTCTTTAGTCGAGGGCATCGATGGCGACTACAATGGGAACTATGGACGTCCCAATCCATTTAGCCCCGATGGCCCGGTGGAAGATCGCAGCAAGGACACTCGTGGGCATCGTGGGGCGGACCGAGGGTGATAGACATAGGGAGAAAAGAGGGCCGGAATTTGTTTGATAACCTGGGGGAACCGATAGTGAGGTGACAGGAACCGACCGGAGAACAGGGCATAGTACTCACCGAGCATCGATGAAATGTACACGAAGGGAGACCCATGTAGGGAAAATATTTGTGAAGTAAAACTTCAAGTGTTTCCGTGATGAAAAGTCGTGAGAAAAATCTCAAAGAGCTCCTAAATGTGAGGCAAACTGCGGCGCAGAAAAAAAGAGACTGAAGGGAGACCCCTGTGGA
Organism: Rhinatrema bivittatum; assembly: GCF_901001135.1. Lineage (NCBI taxonomy): Eukaryota > Metazoa > Chordata > Amphibia > Gymnophiona > Rhinatrematidae > Rhinatrema > Rhinatrema bivittatum. Next base: position 191,751,792 of record NC_042617.1, read on the forward strand.
CACAGGGATCATGGCATGCTGGGCATGCTCAGTGTGCCAGTTAAAATTTCTAGAAACTTTAAAATGTTCCGTAATAGGGCTCTGCCTGATAGCATCACCTATATGTGAAGGACTACCATCCTACTTGTCCTGGGAGAAAAATGTTTAATTTTTATGAGGCTTGGAACTTTAAGATAGAATTTCTGACTGTACCATCTCAATTTAGAATTTAAGCGTGCAGAGAATCAAAGAAGATTTGTGATTATCCGTGCTGAACACACAGTAATTTAAGGAAGCTGGTTTTGCAGTAAGAAATAAGGAACATAAGAATATTAAGATATGACATGCTGGATCAGATAAAGGTTCATCGAGCTCAGCATCCTGTACTGGGTCAGTCCAAAGATCCATCAAACCATTATCCTGTTTCCAACAGTGGTCTATCCAGGTCACAAATATCTGCAGGATCCCAGAAGGTTGATAGATTCCATGCTGCTTAACCCAGCATTGTGGATTTTCCCAAGTCCACCTTAATAATAGTTTATGGCCTCTTCTTTCAAGTACTTGTCCAAACCTTTTTTAAACCCATCTAACAGCTTTCAGCACATCCTCTGGCAATGAATTCCAGAGTTTAATTACGCGCTGCATAAAAAAAAATATTCTCTCTTATTTGTCTTACATATATTAGCTAACATATTGTGTGTTCCATAGTCTTTGTACTTTTTGAAAGAGTAAATTGACTTGCATTTATTTTATAGACCTCTATCATATCTCCCCTCAGCCATCTCTTCTCCAAGTTGAAGAGCCCTAACCCCTAGCCTTTCCTCATAGGGGAATCATTCCAGCCCCTTTATCATTTTGCTTGCTCTTCTCTCTGTACCTGGAATTACACTCAATATTCAAAGTGCGGCTGATATGGGGGCATTATGATATCTGTTTTATTCTCCATTACTTTCCTAATAATTCCTAGCATTCTATTTACTTTCTTGGCTGCAGCTGCACACTGAGCAGAGGATTTTGACATACTATCTGCTACACCACCTAGATCCTTTTCCTGAGTGATGACTCCCAATTTGGAACCTTGGATTGTGTAGCTAAATTTGGGTTCCTCTTCCTTATGTGCATCACTTTGCACTTGTCCACATTAAATGTCATCTGCCATCTGGATGCACAATCTTCCAAGATCTTCTTGCAATTTCGTACAATCCTCTTGTGATTTAATAACTTTGAATAATTTTATATCAGAAAATTGTATCACCTCATTTATTTTTCCCATCTCCAGGTCATTTATCAAAATGTTAAAAAAAAACAAAAAAAAAAACAGTGGCCCCAACAAAGATCCCTGGGGCACTCCACTATTCACCTTTCTCCATTAAGAAAATTGACCATTTAGCCCAAATCTGTGTTTTCTATCTTTTAATCAGTTCTCAAGCCACAATAGAACTTTGTCTCCTATCCCATAACTTTTTAATTTCCTCAAGAGTTTCTCAGGCGATAGATGCGGCACCGTGGCATTCGCCACAGATAACCCTGTGCCAAGCATGCTGGGAGGATGCAGCCCACACTCAAGACATCAATGCAGGTTGATGATGCGGCTAGCATGCCGACATCACCCCCGATGACACCCAGTCCCAGCTGTGGGACCTGTGGACTACTGGCGGGGGGGGGGGGGGGGGAGTGGAGGACGTCCCCTGATCAAGGCACAATCGGGTGGGGGGGGGGGGAGCCGTGGACAAGATATGGGATGGCTCATTGGGCAATTCTGGCAGAGGGGAGGAATCTGGCTGGAGCGCAGTGCTCCGGTTCCTTTGGCTTCCTATCCTCCATGTGGCTGCCTTGCTGGGAAAAGGTTGCAGTATTTCTGCTGAGACAATTTGGCCAGTTTGGAGTTTAAAAAAAAATAAAAGGAAATTGCTTGGGGCAGCCAGAACTGAAACAGCATAGGAGATCCAGCTGTCCTGCAACTGGACCTTCGATGAGACAAGTCCCTTGGGGGATAGCGGGTAGTTGGGTCCGTATTGGCTCTCCCTGGGGTGCTTTAAGGTTCAGTTCCCTAGTTCAGCCATGGCACATGGTTGTGTTCGCAGGGCTAGAGCTCCGATTTGCCATCTAGTCCCATGGGGGGGTGGGACGCGGAGAGCCCAGTACGACCTGGAGAGGAATCTCCAGGTGCTCCACTGGCTGGTAACCCCCCGGGGGCGCAGGATCGGGGAAATGCAGGGCATCCCAAGGAAGAGCCAAACGGAGACCTCAGCCCCCTCCCCCCACCACAGGGACCCAGCAGCAAACCCCAGTGACCAAGCGAATGGCAGTGTGGTGCCGGGGAAGGGAACCGGCCAGCCTGGGGGTAGTTTCCATGCTGGGGACTGTTGCATCCCCCTGCCCTTTGCACCGATTCTCCAGCTGGTAGGTTGGGCAGTGGGACAAGCAGCCAGTTACCCAGGCAGTTTCATCCCTTCGGGAACAGCATGATTTGCAGCAGGGGGAGCCCAGCCGCACCGCTTCCCTGCGTTCCTGTACAGTTAACAGTTGCCAGGATAGAGGGCCGTGGAGGTGGTCCCTCTGCCATGGCCTACCTGGCCATACCCAGGGCTTCTGAGATTTTGGCAACCAGGTATTCCTCCTGGTAGTAGCCAATGGAACTCTGGATACATACGTGCCCGCAGCTCATGGGCACCAGCATGCTGGTACCACAAGAGCCTGTGATTTTGGTTCCCCCGCTCCCTGACCCGGTCTATGCTGCACTCGAGAGTGCTAGTACCCCAAACCAGCTGGACCTGCAGAGTGCCACAGATGAGAGTTTGGAACACACCCCCAGTGTACAACCTGCATGGTCTTGACTGCTGAAGGTTAGTCCGGAGGTATCACCTCAGCGCCTGGGCTGGAGAATCCTCTGAGCAACCGCCAGGGGCAGAAAAAGTGTCCCACCCCCCTGCAGAGGCTAATAAGGTCCAGCGCCCTGCAGAACTCAACAAAAGAGAAAGGAGGCATAAGAGGAAACGTAGGAGGCACTCCTGCCGCTCTGACTCCTCGGGCAGCTGGAGTTCCTTGCCAGCATCTTCCTCTAGTTCCCAGGGGTCATCAGTAGCAGAGGGCTCGCAAAGCACCATTGCCACTAATACTAGCTTACTGGCACTGAACACAGCGAAGCAGTTGTGACAGGGCATTCCACGTTCATTTTGGCGTCGCATACGCCATCGCCAGTACATTGATATTTTTAGACTGTTGGAAGGGCGTAGGAAGGCAGAAGGGTCATACAAGGATTGCAAACAGCATGAAGCTCCTTCGGGGTCCAAGCAGGTCTTGAGGAACATTAACAACTGGGTCCCATCCTTTACGTGCCTAGCATCAATAGTTGGCCAAGCTGATCCCTCGCAGCACTTAGCTTTGTGGTCTTTAGACATCATTATCAGTGCCCACTCCACCTATGAGGTATTCACTTGGTTGAATTATGACGAGCGATTCAGGGAAAGGATGGCCAACATACCATCCATGTCATGGGGTGCACAAGACATCGAGTTGTGGCTGATCCACGTGACGGCATGCAATTCAGAAACGCAAGGAAACAATTGCTCCTTTTGTGCCCAGTGAGACTCCCATGAGTAAGGGTGGGCAGCTGATCCCACGGCTGAGGCCTGCTGGCGGTACAACAAAGGGGGTTGCACAATGCAGGATTGCAAATAAAAGCACATCTGCTCCACCTGCGCCGCCAGTCACCCTGCCACCAAGTGTACCAAGAAAGCCCAAAGCGGCAGGATCAAGTAGCCCCTATATGCAAATATAATATACAAAGATAACAACTTTCCACTTGATTGCATGATTAAACTACACAAACCTCCACGGTCAACAAGAATCTCTAATAAATTGCAACTAATCATTCCCCCTCTATCAGATGCAAGATTATCTAGCACCAGGAATCGAGCGTTCTCTATAGCTGGCCCTATAGAATGGAACTCCTTACCATCTTATCTAAGCTCAATAACGGATACCAAATCCTTCAAAAAAGAACTTAAAACCGGTTTTAAGTTCTTTTTTGAAGGATTTGGTATCCGTTATTGAGCTTAGATAAGATGGTAAGGAGTTCCATTCTATAGGGCCAGCTATAGAGAACGCTCGATTCCTGGTGCTAGATAATCTTGCATCTGATAGAGGGGGAATGATTAGTTGCAATTTATTAGAGATTCTTGTTGACCGTGGAGGTTTGTGTAGTTTAATCATGCAATCAAGTGGAAAGTTGTTATCTTTGTATATTATATTTGCATATAGGGGCTACTTGATCCTGCCGCTTTGGGCTTTCTTGGTACACTTGGTGGCAGGGTGACTGGCGGCGCAGGTGGAGCAGATGTGCTTTTATTTGCAATCCTGCATTGTGCAACCCCCTTTGTTGTACCGCCAGCAGGCCTCAGCCGTGGGATCAGCTGCCCACCCTTACTCATGGGAGTCTCACTGGGCACAAAAGGAGCAATTGTTTCCTTGCGTTTCTGAATTGCATGCCTTTGATTTCTCCACTTGTAAGAACCCCTTACCCTCTCATACTATCTCGACTTCCTTCTACTTAACTCTTCCCATTCTGTCCACTCTCTCTTTTCTCCCATTTTTCACCTTGAACCTTACCACTATAATTTCCACAACCCCTTCACTTTTATTTCTCTTTTTTTTTCATCACTCTTCCTCTCCTTTCTGACTTCTCCATATTCTTAACTAATATTCACCTTTTCTTATGAAAACCCAAATTTATGATACTTACTATAGTTACGTTTTCTAATAATGTTTCTTATCACTCTGCTTTGCTGAGATGTTATTGTTAACACTGATGTTTAAGTTTACATCCACTGTTAAAAATGTTTAATGTATGAAGCTGTTCATTGTACACCGGAGTGAAGGCTCCTCGCTATACTTCGGTATAAAAAAAAGAATCTAAATAAATAAATAAATATGCGAGCCCCAACCCCAGTTAGATGGGAGCGATTGGCATCGGGTCTTAGCCTTTATCCCAATAGACATGCAGCCATTACATTACACCAGGGTTTCAAGGAGGGCTTCAGAATTCCGTACGAGGGACCTCTGAATCCCAGCTGACACACAAATGCACGCTCTGCAACCAGGTTCACTGACGTGGTGAGAGCTGGGGGTGGAAATTAGTCTAGGCAGGATAGCAGACTCCTTCTACCTCTTGCCTTTTGACAAGATGATCTTCTCACCTCTAGCGGTGGTGCCTGAGAAAGAGCAGGGTAAATTCAGGCTGATACACAATTTCTCCTACCCAGCAGGTCAGGCTGTGAATGACTTCATCCCAATACACTTCCTTCAACAGTGCACTCGACCTCCTCAGGGACAGTGGGGAAGGGGCTCTCATGGCAAAGGTCAACACAGAGTCTGTGTTCCGGCTCTTGATGGTGCACCCGGATGACTTCCCTTTACCAGGGTTCTGCTTCAAGGGGGCTTACTACTTTGATAAATGCATGCCCATAGGGTGTTTAATTTGTGTGTGCACTTCGAGACATTCAGCACCTTTCCTACATTAGGAGATATCCCAGCTCATGTGTTTGACAGGAATCGTCCACCACTTGGATGATTTTCTGTTCGTTGGACCTCATGGCTCAGAGCCATGTTGCAATCTGTATGATGGCTTTTAGAGGATGGCCAAAGATTTTGGCATTCCACTGGCAGCAGACAAGCAGGAACTGCCATCTGAGGTGCTTGCATTCCTTGGAACTGAGCTCGACATCATTCAAATTATGTCCAGGCTCCCAGCCAACAAAACACAAAAGCTGTTTGAATTAATCCAAGGCACTTGCCTGGCCCACAAGGTGACCTTGGCCAACGTGCAATCCCCTAATAGGGAGCCTGGCCTTCGCCTGCAGTGTCATCCCGATGAGGCGGGCATTCCTACACCAATTGATTAATGCTTCCTTGATAGTAACGAAGAAGCACCACTGCTTGCGAGTTATCTGTGCCTTACGTGAGGATCTCGCAGAATGGGAGTAATTCCTAGTTGAATTCAATGGCTCAGTAATGGATTACCCTCACCTGTATCCAGTTCTGACTTGCAGCTGTTCTCAGACGCCTCTGGAGGTATTGGCTACTGCCTTTACTTTCAAGGGAGCTGGGGTGCTGAGACATGGCCTACCAAATGCGTGGACTCAGGGATCACGGCTAATATCACTTTCCTGGAACTCTTCCTGATAGTGGTAGCGTTCCACCTTTGGGCAAGGGCTGCTAGTGAACAGAAAGGTGATATTTTGGTGTGACAACTAATTGGTCATACATGTAATCAATCGGCAGTCCGCTAGGTTTATATCCTTTGCAGAGCTCCTTAGGCTGATGGTTTTGAAGTGCTTGCAGTTAAACGTGCTGGCGTGAGTGTGAGACATCCCTGTCCTTCGCAACGAGATTGATGACAGTCTTTCTCGTTCTAAGTGGGAAGACTTCCGGAGACTTGCTCCAGATGCGAAGGAGCAGGCGATGTCGATTCCTGCACACCTCTGGAGCATTGGGACCAGGATGGTTGGACCATTAGATGACTGAGGGGTTAAAGGAGCTCTTAGGGAAGATAAGGCCATTGCAGAAAGACTAAATGAATTCTTTGCTTCCGCGTTTACTAATGAGGATGTTGGGGAGATACCAGTTCCGGAGATGGTTTTTAGGGGTGATGAGTCAGACAAACTGAACGAAATCACTGTGAACCTGGCAGATGTAGTAGGCCAGATTGACAAACTAAAGAGTAGCAAATCACCTGGACCAGACGGTATGCATTCTAGGGTACTGAAGGAACTAAAAAAAATGAAATTTCTGATCTATTATTTAAAATTTGTAACCTATCATTAAAATCATCCATTGTACCTGAAGACTGGAGGGTGGCTAATGTAACCCCAATATTTAAAAAAGGCTCCATGGGCGATTCGTGTAACTATAGACCAGTGAGCCTGACTTCAGTACCAGGAAAAATAGTGGAAACTATTCTCAAGATCAAAATCGTAGAGCATATAGAAAGACATCGTTTAATGGAACACAGTCAACATGGATTTACCCAAGGGAAGTCTTGCCTAACAAGTCTGCTTCATTTTTTTGAAGGGGTTAATAAACATGTGGATAAAGGTGAACTGGTAGATGTAGTGTATTTGGATTTTCAGAAGGCGTTTGACAAAGTCCCTCATGAGAGGCTTCTGAGAAAACTAAAAAGTCATGGGATAGGGGGCGATGTCCTTTCGTGGATTAGAAACTGGTTAAAAGACAGGAAACAGAGTAGGATTAAATGGTCAATTTTCTCAGTGGAAAAGGGTAAACAGTGGAGTGCCTCAGTACTTGGACTGGTGCTTTTCAATATATATATAAATGATCTGGAAAGGAATACTACGAGTGAGGTTATCAAATTATTCTAAGTAGTTAAATCACATACATTACAGGATACAGAAGGACCTTGCAAGACTGGAAGATTGGGCATTCAAATGGCAGATGAAATTTAATGTGGACAAGTGCAAGGTGTTGCATATAGGGAAAAATAACCCTTGCTGTTTTTATACGATGTTAGGTTCCATATTAGGAGTTACCACCCAGGAAAAAGATCCAGGCATCATAGTGGATAATACTTTAAAATAGTCGGCTCAGTGTGTTGCAGCAGTCAAAAAAGCAAACAGAATGCTAGGAATTATTAGGAAGGGAATGATTAATAAAACGGAAAATGTCATAATGCCTCTATACCGCTCCATGGTGAGCCTCACCTTGAATACTGTGTACAATTCTGGTCGCCGCATCTCAAAAAAAGATATAGTTGCAATGGAGAAGGTACAGAGAAGGGCAACCAAAATGATAAAGGGGATGGAACAGCTCCCCTATGAGGAAAGGCTGAAGAGGTTAGGGCTGTTCAGCTTGGAGAAGAGACGGCAGAGTGGGGATATAATAGACGTCTTTAAGATCATGAGAGGTCTTGAACGAGTAGATGTGACTCAGTTATTTACACTTTTGAATAATAGAAGGACTAGGGGGCATTCCATGAAGTTAGCAAGTAGCACATTTAAGACTAATCGAAGAAAATTATTTTTCACTCAATGCACAATAAAGCTCTGGAATTTGTTGCCAGAGGATGTGGTTAGTGCAGTTAGTGTAGCTGGGTTCAAAAAAGGTTTGGATAAGTTCTTGGAGGAGAAGTCCATTAACGGCTATTAATCAAGTTTAGTTAGGGAATAGCCACTGCTATTAATTGCATCAGTAGCATGGGATCTTCTTAGTGTTTGGGTAATTACCACGTTCTTGTGGTCTGGTTTGGCCTCTATTGGAAACAGGATGCTGGGCTTGATGGCAGTGATCTGGTCTGACCCAGCATGGCAATTTCTTATGTTCTTATGCATTCAACCTGCTAAGGCAGTAGATTGCACCATGCACTCGGAGAGCATATGAGGGGATACAGTCACATTGTAGAATTTCTGGAAACCACCTCCCTTCCTGAGAGCCTTGGTCTTTCGCACAAACTGGTGGAATACATCGTGCAGGCCAAGTGGCGCATCACATCTTGAGGCACTGTTTAAGCCAATTTGGCGGGTTACGCCTTTTTTCATTAAGGTTCAAGGTTTGCGCAACCCAACAAGGGACTTTGACGTCAGACGCATCCTGGTGGGCTGGACCAAATGCAATCCATGAGTTCTGGATGCGCGCAGTCCTATTCTCCTTGATCATTTGCTTGTTGTATGGTGCTGTTTACTTTCGGTTGTTATGGACCACTTCGAACTGGTACTTTTCCGAGCTGCCTTTTGTATTGCATTCTTCGTTGCATGTCATGTGAGCAAGCTAGGTGCTGCGGCTAGCGCCCAACATGATCAGTCTGGTCTGTGAGCCTGTTACGTTCCCATTACAAATGGAAAATTCAATAGCAGGATTTGGAGATCCAAGACCGATGAACTCAGCAGGGGGCAATCTGTCACATTAACCTAAGTATAGGGCCTGCCTACGTGCTCAGTGGCCAACACTGCGTGATATAAGATTGTCAGACCCTCGGGGGGGGGGGGGGGGGTGCAAATCCTTTTGCATGCTAACTCACTCCTACTAAGCAAGTACCGGTTTAATGCCATCCGCAAGTGCACCTATGACGTGGCCGGTCTGAAGCTGGAGCAGTTCGGGAACTGCCTCAAGTGCAGTGGCATCTGGTTTGCCAGGCACAGCCATTCAGCGTATCGGCAGATGGCGCTCCCCAGCATACCTATCCTACATTAGGCAGATGAATGAATTCCCGCGTCCCATTGCACTGTAGATGCTGGCAGTAATCTACGGGATCACAACAGCGAATTCTTCTATACCTCCTGCGATATTGCTGCTAACGCCTTATGTCTTTCAGGCCCTCACAATCTGCTGCTATTTTAACAACTTTGAATAATTTAGTGTCACCTACAGATTTGATCACCTCACTTGTTCCATTTCCAGATCATTTATGAATGTTAAAACAGCACAGGTCCCAGAATAGATTCCTGTATTAATGACCTTTTTCTATGTGGAAAACTGACCATTTGGACCTATCCTCTGTTCACTGTCTTTTAAACAGTTACTAAGCAATCAAAGAGAGTGGTTTCAACTAAGTGATCTAAGGAGATAAACTGAATATAATATATGCCATACTGGGTCAGACCAAGGGTCCATCAAACCCAGTATCCAATCTCCAACAGTGGCCAATCCAAGTCACAAGTACCTGGCAAGTACCCAACATTAAACAGATCCCATGATACTAATGCCAGCAACAAGCAGTGGCTATTCCTTATTGATTAATAACAGTTTATGAACTTCTCCTCACTTTTTTTAAACCCAGCTATACTAGTTGCCTTAGAAACAAGTAAAGGAAGAATGAAAAATGGTATGAAAACACAAGATTTGAGGGGTTCAGGAAAAAAAAAAAGGGAAGATGATGGATCACCAGAGGAGAAGCTGGATGGGGGTGAATGATATTAACATTCAAAAACCTAGAATTTTCACAGAATAAAAAAAAAGAAGAGATCAGCATATGAAACAGAGGGAAGGCTGGCTCAAAAGTAATGAGAAAACTTTTTTTTTTTTTTTTAATTAAAAGCTTTTTGAAAGAGATTGGAAAATGCCAGAGGTTAGGGGAGAATTTATAACATGGAACAGAGAAGGAAGCATATACAACAACTTTAAGGAAAAAGGGGCTAGAGGAGATTCAGAGAAATGGTTGCTGATTGAGTAGTAGAGATGGCTGCCTGCTCATGAGAAGCAATATGAACAAGAGGTGAAAGGAAGAGCTAGCAGTATAAAAAGGGGGGAAAGGAGAACAAAATATTAAGGAAGTAATCCAGAGTTGGTAGAAGGGAATCATATTCTGATGTTGGATATATTTGTGATGAATGTAGTAGAAGTTGTCTGCAGTGTGATAGTGGGAAACAGGGAAAAATGATGAAGGAAAGCATACTACATGAAGAGATTTTTGTGAGCTGTAGAAAAAAATGATCCAAAATGACTGTAAAGTAACATTTTATACAGCTAAAACCTGACTCAGGAACTGGTAGATTTTTGGATGGAGATTTTGATTCTTTGCTCTAGCAAGCGATTTGATGAATCTCTGGGTTATGTAGGGCAGATGCCAACTAAAGCCTGGAAGTTCTGGTTAAGCACTGAAATATAACCAAGCAAAGAGATTACGTATAAGATTTTATTTCTGTTGCTTGGCACAACCCAGCAAACAAGGATTATTGATTAGAAGGTATGCAAATCAGTTCGCTTTCAGTATCCTTCCAACACAATATGCTCTGTATCATTGTCAAAAAATATTTTTTGCTCACAATATCTTTCGATTTCACAGTCCTGATGAAGAAGTCTGCTTATTCTAATACAGAACAGGAAGTCCTCAGACTAAAGACACAATTGGTTCCTGAAAACCATGTTTTAAGTCAAAACATTGTCAGACAAGATCAATGTTATAAATGGGAGATTGGTTCCAACACCAGGGCCCAATACCCAGATAAAGAAAATGAAACCCTCCACCCACCCATACGACCAAATACTTACAAAACTACTCCTAATGGTACCAGACACTATCTCCAAACCTTTGTCCGATATCATAAACTGCTCCCTATCACAAGGAATCTTCCCTGTCAACCTAAAACTCGCCTCTCTTAAACTTCTCCTCAAGAAACCTAACCTAGACCCCAGGGAACCCAACAATTTCCACCCTATTTCCAATCTGCCTTTTATAGCCAAGATCATGGAAAAGATAGTCAATAACCAACTTTCAGAGTATCTTGAAGACCACAAAATACTGCACCCTTCCCAATACGGATTCCGAAAAACTCTAAGCACTGAAACCTTCCTCCTCTCTCTAACAGACCACCTCATCATGGGTTTGGACAAAGGACAATCCTTCTTACTAATACTTCTCGACCTTTCGGCGGCATTCGACACCGTAAACCATTCCATCCTCATCAACCAACTATCCGACATAGGGATAACAGGAACCGCCTTCAGATGGTTCAAATCATTCCTCAGTAACAGAGGCTACAAAGTCAGAATCAACAATAAAGAATCCCCACACATCAATTCCTCACTAGGAGTTCCTCAGGGCTCCTCCTTGTCCCCCACCCTCTTCAACATATACCTCCTACCCCTGTGTCAGCTACTAACAAACCTCAATCTAAAACACTATCTTTACGCTGATGACGTTCAAATCCTGATCCCTATAACAGAGTCCATTGCAAAAACACAAGTTCTGGGACAATTGCCTCCAAGAAATCAACTCCCTTCTCACTAAACTAAACCTGATACTCAATTCAGCTAAGACTGAACTCCTCATCATTTCCCCGGATGACAGCGATGCCCCTCGAATGCCAATATCAAACTCCCTTGTCACCCAAGCAAGAGACCTGGGAGTATTAATTGACAACCATCTGAATATAAAAAAAAAATCATCAATCACACAACCAAGGATTGCTTCTATAAACTGCAGGTACTAAAAAGAATTAAACCGCTACTGCACTTTCAAGACTTCAGAAATGTTCTCCGAGCCATTCTATTCTCCAAGATAGACTACTGCAACTCCATTTTGCTAGGTCTCCCCCGCCTCCTCCACCAAACCTCTTCAGATGCTTCAAAACGTGGCAGCCAGAATCTTAACAAATATGCGAAGAGATCACATCTCGCCCATCCTCAGAAATTTGCACTGGCTACCAATCAGCTTTAGAATTTTATACAAGTCCCTCAACATCATCCACAAAACCATTCACAACCAAGCCCCCATTGATTTTCAATTCCCACTCAGACTACACACGTCCTCAAGCCCTATCAGAGAAGCCTACAGAGGATCCCTGCACGCCCCCCCCCCCACCCAAATCCACCCATCATTTAACCACTAGAGAATGGGCCTTCTCTACAGCGGGACCAACCATATGGAACACTATTCTCCCAGAGCTCAGACAGGAACCTTGCCTGTTGACATTTAGAAAAAGGCTCAAGACTTGGCTATTTAAACAGGCCTATCCCTAAGCACAGGAGCCGCCCTAGGTATCATGGCCGAACTTTCAACACACTGTAAATAAATGTTATGGTTAACAAGTTACTTTTTGCTATGTTTTCCTCTTCCCCCAGTTCCATTACCCCTGTTCATTGTAACTTTTGCTTCTCTACACTATGTTAATAGTAAGGTTATAACCCCGGTTACTTGTAAACCGACATGATATGATCTGTATCATGAATGCTGGTATAAAAAAGTACTAAATGAATAAATAAAATAAATAAATACCATATTTTCTCCAAAATAACCTGAAAATTAGTAATATATATAGTACTGTAAAAAGCAAAGAGACTGTAAAGCATTTCCTTTTTTGTCTGAAAAGGAAAGTGCCAAGTTAAGCCTAAAGGGCACTGCACTGATACCTTTTTGAGGAAAGGATTTCATGTCGCCTGTCCTCATAGTGATCAGCACACCAATGTTATTAATTTATCCATATTTTACCAAATTTTAGCTTAAATCTTTTTTGTTTCCACTATGCTAACTTACATTGTCTGTATTCTTATGTTTTAACCTTAATTATTAGTTTTTTCTTTATTCTAATTACATTTTAATGAACTTATTTTAACTGCTTAGCACTTGTTTTAAATGATTTTTATATAACTTTTTAAATGTATTTTAAATTGTATATTTATTTATTGTACACTGTTTTATATACCATCGATCTGTAAACAAACAAATAAATAAATAAAATAAAAGTGTGCCTGCTGGGAGATACTCAGTTGTCTTAAAACTTGAAAAAAGTGTTCTAGTTTGGATAATGGGTGAATCATAACTCAAGACTTCCTGTACTAGAACATAAACCACAAGTATTCCAAGTCTTTCAAAGTATCTTGACAGAGTACTTTTTGCTGCATTGTGAATACGGTGTCCCATAAAACATTCTGAACTGTTCTTTCCATTTTCTCTCTTTTTTCTTTTTTCCTTTTTCTATGCCTAACTCCTCATCTAGCTTGTGGTTTTCTCCAAAACCCATAACTACTTCTGTGCTCTATTGATCTGGACATATCACCAGGTTTTGGACACTAGGCAATAGAAAATCTAAGGGCATTCAATAATACCATGCACCTGCTTCAACTTTTCTTTTACATGATTATTATTTTGGTACGTATTGAAGGAATGAAAGCAACTTACAGAGGTCTTCCCTGTCCAGAGACTGTGCACCTCCTCCAAACAATCCTTTAAAGAAACCTCTGTTAGGAGCTTCTGGTGTTTCCACTGGCGTGAAGAGTTCACCCAACATCTCCTTTATAATTAAAAAATAGGGCATTAAACTTCCAGCATAATGGGAAACAATGTCACAAAAATCCAAGCTTGTGGGCTCAGATAATTTGCCATAAGGCTAATAGATAATTAACTTTCCAGTAAAATAAGAAAACAGCATGTATTCACATCATTGAAGTTTAACATACATTATAGCAAGAATTTCAGAATTTACAAATGGATGAGACCCTCTCATTGTTGGGTGATATTTCTTTAAAGGTGAATTTATATAAACCTCAGAATAAACAGTTACAATGTTCATTGGGTAGTGCTTGATGATAAATTATTCAGCAAGCAAGTTAGAATAAGGTTTCTCAAATGCAGTCATCAACATATCTTTACAGCTACAAAGCTCCTGCTGGTTCCTTGCAAAACTCCTTCTACTAACTTACCTCTGTCATCCAGCTCTCTGCACACTAGCTCCATGTACTACTGTAGCTGCTATGATGGATCTGCGCAGATCTGTGAGGTCGAGCTGTATGGTGTCCCTAAATCTGTGCTGTTCGCATGAGTGAAAAAAAAAGAACCTAAGAAGAGGGGTAGCATGCAACTCAAACCCACAGAGCTGATTGGAGTCACCAAAGCAGAAGCGTGCTCATATAGGGAACCAGTGGGCAGAAAGCTGGATAAAAATCTGATAGCAGAAAAAGCCCATAGAGCCTACCTAGCCTGCCCATCCACATTAACTACTCAGTTCGACAACCCCTACCACTCCCCCTCGTAGATACTCTGTGCTTGTCCCATGCTTTCTGCAGTGGCTTGCAGGAGATGCAAGAGCAGATACAGCAGTTAGATGGGGCAGCCCAATGCACTCACAACCACATAGTGACTATCGAAAGTCTATATCCTCTAACATTTTTCACATTTTGTTGCGTCAGTGCGTCAGACTTGCATGCATTTAAATGAGGAGTTTCTTCCACCCATCAACATACCATACTCCACACCTTTCGGAACTAAAATTTTTATTGAGGGACACAATATATATGTATAAAAAAAACCCCAAAAAACCACCCTGAAATCTAACACCCCGCTCAGAGTCGGTACACGGTGAAAACACCTTTGGCAGCAATTACAACTGTGAGTGCTGGGATAGGTCTCCACCAACTTTGCATTCTTAGATTTCTTAATATTATTGTCTTCTTTACAAAACTGGTCAAGCTCTGTCAATTTCCTTAGGAACTGTTAATGGGCATCAATTTTCATGTCACAGATTTTTGATTGGACTGAGGTTGGGGTTCTGGAATGGGGTACTCTAGGACATTTATTTACCTTTTTCCTCCTCAACACTCCAGTGTAGCTTTGGTTGTGGGCTTTGGGTTGTTGTCATCTGAAATGTGAACTTCTGTCCCAGTTTTAGCTTTCTTGAAGAGGGCAGCAGGACTCTTATGCTTTTCTCCATTCAATGTCCTTTCTGTTCTGACAAGTGCCCCAGTCTCTGCTGATGAGAAACATCCCAATAACATGATGCTACCACCAACATGCTTTACAATAGGGACAGCGTTTCCTGGGTGATGTTCTATGTTGGGATTGCATCAAATGAAACACTCTGCATTCAGGCCAAGATGATATAGTTTAGTTTTGTCAGACCACAAAACCTTTTGCCATGTGGCCACAGTATCCCCTTTGCATATTACTTTGCATATTTCAAACAGGATCCAGGTGGGCTGTCTTGGGTAGTGACTTCCTTCTTGCCACCATAGCATATAGGCCAGATTTGTGAAGTGCTTGGGATTTTGTTGTTATGCATGCTTTGACAAGTCTTGACCATGGAAGCCTGTAGGTTTTTAAAGTTGTCATTGGTCTCTTGGTTGCCTCCTTGATCAGTCTTCTTCTTGCTTGCTTATCCAGTTTTGCAGGAACTTGATGGTGTCATACACCATTTAATAACCATCTTGTCCACAATCTGAAGGATATTCATGGACTTTGAAATTCTTTTATCCCCATCTGCAGATCTATGCCATCTTCAGATCTTTTCACGACTTTGTCTTGGAGATATTTTTGACAACTCCTTGGTGCTCATGATTGGTCTTTGCTTTGAAATGCATTGCCCAGCAGAGAGAACCAACATGAAATGCTGAATTTATCTGGTCATCAAGTGAATCAGTACAATTTAACACAGGTTGAGTCAATTTAAATTTGTGAGGGCTTTTGAAGATGACTAGTAACATCAGAGCTTTAAGTATTTAGAATTGCTACAGAGGTACAACAGAGTTGGATATTTTCCAATCAAGTCATTCTCTGTTTTTATTTCTATTTCAAGTTTTAAAGAATTCTGGAATATATTTTCCATTTTATAGTTGTGGATTAGGATGTGTACATACATGGACCAAAAGTGGTTTTGATGCATTTTACCTCCAAGCTACAAGGCAACAAAAGGTGAGCATTGTGGAAGGAGGTGTAGACTTTTCTATAGCCACTGAACTCCTGATCCGCCCAATGAACTTAATATTTCCCTGCTCCTCTAAGCTGTTACCTCCATTCTGATCCTCTCTTCTTCCCTCTCATCCCACAGCTAGCAGGAGGCGAGCAGAACAACATGCCCCCCCACCCCCTGCTGGTTGCTGTCTGCCACTTTTCCTACCATGAACCTCTTAGCTGCAGCAAAAGCAAGACTCTGGCCACTAGGAAGGAGGTATGTTGCTTCCCTCTCCTCCTGCCAGCTGGAGAGTAAGTATGTCAAAAAGGATGTCCGCATTTTAGCTACTTTCTGAAGGTTTAAAGGCTGAAGGTTTTTGTTTTTTTTTTTTTAATTAAAGATCCATGCATATGCATACACGTCCCGAAAATAAGGATCCTTTATTTCTGGGTGGAACTACATGCTTTATTTATTTATTTATTTTTTCATTTCTAATTTGAAAAAAAAAGTTATTCATAGCATCTTTGCTTGGTCAATCTTGCATTAATTGCATTAATTGCTCTAAGCAAATGGGGATATTGCTTTACTGAATACCATCAAAACTATCTGCTGGCACCACCCTAGTACATCCTAAGTATGAATGCAATATAAATAAGCTTATAACCTCACAAAAGAAGATTCTTTTACACACAGAATCAAGGGAATGGTTTTAATGTTAAATGGGGAGAAGGGGGAACAACCTTTGGATGAGAGGCCACATTTGTATGTACCATAATTACCTTTCCAAAGGCTCCCCCTTTAGAAAGCAAGGGTCCACCCTCAGATGCTGCAAATCACTGAGTGACTTGATACAGATCTGGCATCAGTATTCTCCGCTGGTGGGCAGTACGCAAGGCCCAAGAGGATCACCACAGTGTTCGGGGGTAATTTTCAAAAGAATTTATATGCAGAAACTCTGGTTTCTCCACATTAATCCTCATTTGAAAATTAATTTCGAGTATAATCACATATTAAGTAGATATTCTGGGGTAGAGCTGGGGCAGATAAGATTTACACACATACTTTTGATTTTTGAAAATATTCCTATAAATCCATATGCACAAATGTGTGCATATATAGCGCAGGGGATTCCATATACCCTTGCAAATTTTCTAAGTGGATTTCCCTGCAGAAATCCATTTTGAAAATTCAGGCCAAAGTCTGCAGGTAAAATGTATCTACAGATTTCAGCCTATATGGGCTGTTTGAAAATTACCGTTCCTATGACCAAGTCCACATAATAGGTATTTCAAAACAAAACTGTAATGCAGAGCATTACAAAACTAGAAGAAAATATAATCTGAAGTTTTTCTACATTCTGTAGAATAAAATACAGATTCTTATATATTTTGAGTAGAAACTGCAGGAAAACTTGGCCTCAGTCTGTTTTTCTAAGAAACCATTTAGAACCTTTGAAATCCTCTTCTACCACTTAGATAATCCAAAAGCACCTGGTTGGTTGCACTCACCCTCTTAGGTAAGTTTCTTCTCCCTCTTGGGAAAGTAACCCTCCAGAGCACTATTTGAGGAGCTCCTCCTGCAACTCACTCCAATCAATGTGAGAAAATTAAACACACTGTGTCAGTGGGCAGAACAGACAATCTATCCTCTCCTCTCCTCTCCTGAAGCCCCAGACAGAAACCTGTTACCTTACCTCAGCTTCCCGGTTGTTGATTCTTTCCAGTGAGTCATGGAGTCACCTTTATACATTTGGACAAATAATTTACCCTGTTGGGGACAGACCCTCTTTATTACTCACAAAATCAACAAATACCCAAGGAACCTCCCATAACTAGAAGTGTCCATAATTTATACTACAGTGAGGTCTAGTCGGCCTTGCATATATACATATCTATCACACTCTCCATATGCATAGAACATGACAGCCCATCTAGTCTGTCCATTTTCTCTTTCTGTTCCAATATCACAGACTCTGCATGATCTTTGCTATTATCTTCACTTCCCCAGAATTAAGGATCCTCTGTGCTTATCCCATGTTTTTTTTAATTCTACTACCATATTTTCCTACACCATCTCCACTGTGAAACTATTTCATGCACCCACCCTCTTTGTGAGGGAATACTGCCTTTTCCTCATTTTACCCCCTTTTAGCCATGATCCCACATTCTAGAATGGGGTTGGTTAACTTCCAGCCCACTGAAACCCTCCTGCTGGTAATCTGCTCTTTCCTGAATACTGGAACTATAAGCAGTTTCAAACCCATGAGCCAACTGTGCTAATTTCATGATGCATGAGGTTCTCAATGGGAACATGACACTTGGCTCAAAGTGGTCTACTTGTGCTCTAGAATTTCTCTTCCACTCAAAATGCTTTTCTTACACACCTATATTCTAGGAAATAGGTCAAATCCCATCTCTTAGGACATATGTTTCAGACTCTGCACCATTTCAGTTGTTCTTCTCTGGACTGCCTCTACTTTATCTATTTTGTCCTTAACTGAACTGGACAAAGTATTCCAGATAAAGTGTCACCAATGATACATTACTGTTAATAAGCATAATGAGCCATCATCATCATTTATTTATAATCACACTCTTCCACCATGAGAGCTCAAAGAGTGCTACAAGCAACAATTAAACAAGAAACTGATTTACAGCAAACAGAGTACGATTACAATATATAGTGAACAGTATAAAACATAAGATTAGGAAGTTAAACAAAACCAACAAGGGCTAAGAACTAGAAGGAATGCATTACAATTCAAACCACCGATAGGGAGAAAGGTAGAATCTTGAATATGGCCCGATGCAGAGCCAGTGTAGTGATCTGAGAAGATGTGGTTCTATTTTCTGGCTTTTAGAATGAGTCGAGTAGCTGCATTTTGGATGAATTATAGATGGTGATCGAGCTTCTTGGGTAATCCAGTGTAATAAATACATTGCAAGAGTTAGGAGGGATCACTGTTGCAAAAGCAGGGCCATCGAAGAAAGGGTGGAGGTAGCGCAGTTGGTGTAGTTAGAAGAAAGTGGATTTGGTTACCAATATTATTTTGGCTTCTGTGATGAGGTTAGAGTCCCAGAGGAAGCCCAAACTTCTGACCTGGTGACAGAAAGGGAGGGTTTCCCTTCTAGTGTACCCTTGAGTGAATGTAGGTAGGATCCTGCTTACCAATCCACAGGACATCTGTTTTTTTGGGATTCAGTTTGAGTTTGTTTAGAAGTAGCCAGTTTGAGACTTTCTCCAGGCCAGAGTTGAACTTGGAGGTTTTCAGCTTGGGATCTGGACCTAAGGGGCATAGTAGCTGTATATTGTCGGCATACGTGAGTCCTTAATTAAGTTTGCAGAGCAGGGCCATGTCTATGTTAAAGAGGTTGGGAGAGAGGATGGATCCCCGAGGAACTCCATACAAGAGGGGGGTGGGGTTTCAAGGATGTTTGTCCCAGAGAGAAACAGTCTTAGAAGAAGGATTTCAGCAAATTCAGTGCTCGTACTGTGATGTCCAGATCTATTGGTTAATGGTGTCAAATGATGCTGAGAGGTTGAGGCGTACTAGGAGTGTAGGCTGTTCTTGATCTAGGCAGGGCCTCATGCCCTCAACCAGGTTCACCAGTGCAGTTTCTGTGTTGTGATGTGTTCTAAATCCTGATTGAAGAGAGTCTGGGAGATACAACGGCTTTAAGGATTTTGGGATATGACTTTCAGAGAATGAGGTGTTAATAATAAGCTGGAGGAGGTGAAGTAGGCCAGTTTTGGATTGTGTGGCGATCCAGGAATGGCATGGGTCTTCTGGGCATGACTGTAGTAGAAAGTAAGCCACACACTTTATAAAATACCATGTAGTTCTAGCCCAAATGTACACAGGTATATTGATAATGTAGGAACACATATATTCTCTATTTTATAAAAATCCTGAAGTATAATTTATGTGCCTAATAATCCAGAAGCAAACACAGAGGCAGGTATTTTATAAAGTATGCCCTTACTTCACTTTTTTTAAAATTTAATCTTCATTAAATCATTTACATCAAACGAAATAAGAAAGAATATATGAGTATTATTAACACATTTTTTCAAACTCCATAAGAAATACGATAGCATTACAAGCCCATATCTATAACTGGAGGAGAAAGGTAAAATTTAACAAAAAAACCCCCAAAAAAAAACCCTTCCAAAAAACCAGGTGTGTGTGGGTGGGGAACACAAACCCCAAATTCACCTCACTCTAATAAGTTGCAAAGGAGCCTATCCCAGTTTCCCCTACTCCTGTCTAGTAGAAAACAATCTAAGTGTAATGGATCAGAAAATTTAAATGTATTATTTTGGTATGAAACCAAGCATTTGCAAGGAAATAAATTTAAGAAAAAACAACATAGCTCCAATATCTAATACTCTTTGCCTTCAAGAAAAAAATTGCTTCCTCCAGGCCTATGTTGCCCAGGAAACATCAGGAAAAACAGGGACATTTTGTCCACAAAAAGAAAATCTTATAGAAAAAAAAATATTTTTAAAAACCAGATCTTTATCTTGTTCTGCAATAAACTTAACTATCAAAGTAGCTCTTCAGGGTATATCATCCACAGATGCCTCCAGGAATGTCGATACCCCAGGACTCTCTAAAATCAAGTTAGCTATCCCACTTTCTTGGTCAAGGATTATTTTTTTCTTAGGTAAATAATAAATCCTGGATAAGACAGGAATGTTCTCTTCAGAAATAAGCAAAATCTCGTATATGTTTCTTAAATAACTCATAAGCAGACATAAACCTAAGTTTTTGGAAAATTAAAAAAATGCAAATTTCTAGCTCTCTGATTATTCACCAGAATTTCTAATTATTTATGGCTATGAAAGCTGTCCTTGATCTGGGATGCAGATGAAGCTTTTAAAGAGGCCATCTGAGATATAAGTACAGAAACCGTCCCTTCAAGGCATTTAAGTTTAGTCTCTTGTTCCTCCATCTTACCTGTTCTCTACTGAAAACTTACAAAGTTGAGAAACTGACTGGAATATAATTTTGTCTAACTTTGCAACTAGTCTCCATATATCAACTAGTATGACACAGACAGGTTCTTCAAGTTCTCCTGTAGTACCTACCTACTCGTGTGTATACTTGGAATCATTAGTTCACCCAGACCCTCCAGCATGCCACCCTGAACCCACACCAGTTTACCCAAAAACTGCAGGCAAAAGCTAAGTCTTATTTCAATTGTGCAAGTCAATTCGTAGATATAAAAGTGCTTGGACAAGTTTAGTAATACATTCCCATATACAACTTATAAAGTAATCAACTTGCACGCATACTTCCGAAAGGCCCCAGAATATCCCTTATATATTTATTTATTTATTTTGCTTTTATATACCAAATTTCAGCAATGCTATCACATCGGTTTACATATAACAATTTTAACTAAAAAATGGATACAATGTAATAAATATAACAAATGAGGGGAAAAAATGGGATATGTATTACAAAATATAATTATCAAATATGTTAAAAGTAGGAGCGTGATCAATGAAAGATTGGGGGTTGAGAAGAGGGAGAAACAAGAGAGGGATGGGAAAGTGTAGCGATTGATAAAATAGAAGGAAGGTTGAACATAGGTTTCTAAGTGAGTCTTTAAAAAGAAGTGTGTCTTTCATCCATTCAGTTTTATTATTCTAGAGAGCTTTGTGGATTAGAGTTAGGGTTTTATATATTATCCTGTGAGAGATTGGTAACCAATGAAGTTGTTTAAGAATCGGAGTGATATGTTCTGTTCTTTTGCAGTTGGATAAAGATCTAGCTGCTGCATTTTTCCATGTTAATATTTATTGCAAGTATGTGTACACACTCAGTGCTTATAAAATAGCATAAATATGTATATGTTTATTTTATGTGCGTCAACCCCCACCCTCTCTCTTTGAAAATTTCGTTCGGTATGTAAATATATTTATAAGCTTATCATCTGTAATCTCTCACAGTCAAGGATGATTACCTTTCATGATTCACCTCCCTGACACCTTTATACTTTTATTAAAAAGAAAACATTGCACACCCCTTCCATATGGCTCCTGACAGAATGGAATCCTTATCCAATCTCACACTGCTGGTGAAGACTTATAGCCCTGTGATTGGGGACTGTGCCTGTCTATTAAAGTGGTAACTTGTACTCGCCATGTCACATCACTGTCAAAGGATATATGTAGCTTTCCAGGAGAGAAACCATTGCCTTTTGCTGTTATTCTGCTATCTGCCACCTATGGATATGCTGGATGGCAATAAACTATCATTCTAATTGTTCACTAATAAAAACTACCTTATTCCTATCCAATCATTCATATACAGAGCCCTCTTCTCCCTATACATAAAGATTCCCTTCTGCCCATAGACATATTCCTCTATTTCTTCAGTCAAGTCATAGAAGTCAACTATTTCAATAATCCTTGCTCTTTATCTTATTTTTTAATAAGCTGTAAACAGTTCTCTCTTTTTTATTCTTGATTTTTGGTTGTCTGCTTTCTTGCATTTTTCTATCCTCTACCCAATTCATATGTGTTTATTTACAAAGTTTTTATAACACGCATAATCCATAAAATAGTTCAGTGGCTTGCAATAAGCATTCATAAAAGAAAAACAAAGTACATATACAGTGAATATAGCCCAGCTTAAATTAAATTACAGCCATTTACTCTTTTTCTATCTACAGGTATATTTTCTCCATTATTCTCTGCCCATTCTTATGTCATTTTTATCATTCCCTAAACCCCTGCTACTTTTATTCATCTTTTCTCTGTTTTCCTGCTTTTTATTTCATCTAATATATTTTACAACAGATTTTTTTTTTCCAGAAAGATATGATTCTTCAGTCAACAAAAGTGTTTCTAAAATAAAAGTCACTGAGCTCTGTATTGGTGCGCAATACCTAGAGGTTGCCAGGCAGTCCAGTGGCCTGTAGAAGAAATTTAATTTATTACATCCACATAACCAGTAGTAATCTACCAGCAGTTCTATGATTAGACCTTCTTTCCAAAACACTTCGGTATCTAATCTTTTTTTTTTTCCTTTATTTATGCAGTTTTACAATATTGTACAGGAAAAAGAAAAATACAAAATACAGATATCTCATATCTTATTAGTATCTAACATTAACCATATTTAAACAAAATTTGAACATTTATCTGTAATTTTTAAGGGATTGGAGTAAAAAACCCCAGGACAAGGAAAAAAAAAAAAAGAAACATTAGCAGTTATAAGGAAAAACAAGGGAAACCCCTCTAAACAAGTGAAATAGAAAACATTTCCTAGATTAATTCCATATTTGCCTCGTACCTATTGCTAATTTTCATGGGGATGAGGAATCAAGACATTTTTGCAATTGTGTAACTTCGAAATACACGTATTTCTGACTATTTCGGTATCTAATCTTTACAGAAAACATTGTGAAAAATCTAACTAAGAAGGAAAATATATTTCCAGCTATACATACAATTCACTATAACAGACATACTGTGTACGTCTTGTAGACATGAAGACTTAATATATCAAGAGATCTGGGCAATCACATCCATGGTGTAGTTCCATTAATATCATAATATTGGTCAGAAAAAATGACTCAAACATTTTATATACATTCAAGAGTTTATCAATCAAGTAATGCAATCATCCAGTCCAAATTACTAGTGACCCATCTAATTATGAGGCAAGGAGCTGAATGTGCAACTTTAACAGATCCAATCAATATAAGGATGTTCCCAATAGATATTCCATTAATTTTTTGGGAACATCTGTTTCATCTTTGCTGTTTCTATCCAGTTTTAATCAATATGTCAGGTGGTCTTTAGATTTGAGTCTCAATGACTGGCTCTAATCAAATGATGTAATCAAATCCAAGGACCCACTTCTGTGCTATAGAATTAATAGTAGCTCAACCACACTTTTATAATTATTTTTTTCTAGAAAAGCTGTGTACTCCCCCTTTGGGATATCAGGATTCTTTGATAGGCACATATGGCAGGCTCTCCCTTTCAGGGTCTCATATTTTCCATACTCAAGTATCCAAGAAACCACAGGTATATCTCCATTTTGCAAGTTCAATTGCAATTATCTAATACAAAATATGGCTAAAGTCAATCACATGCTTATTCAGCATCATTTCTACCCCATGTGTTATACTTTGTTTGACAGAAGTAAGGACAAGATTTCCATTCAATGGTCATTTGTCATTTCAAAATAAGGTCAAATCCTGGCATTTTTTTCGAGCTGAATAGGTGCTGGCTTGACTGGCAGCCTTTGCTTAGCAATGCTGTGATTTTTTTTGTTGTTATTGTCAGTTGTTGCTTGTTCAGTTTGTTTTTCTTATGTAAGGATTTCAATATTGTACATCACCTTGGGTGATCAACTGGTTTGGTCAGGAAGGTGGTTTCATAAATGACTTGAAATAAATACATAAATACATCTTGGATAACTAACAAAGAATAAAGATGAGAAGCTTGGATGTTTTGGGAGGCTGGTCCAATTATAGAACTGCTTATAAATATATTTATTTCACATCTACAAACTACAGTTCTAGCAACATGTTTAAAGTGGTATATTAATGTGGCTGCAAACCTTTTGTTTCTTCCACTGGAGTACATGTTAGATCTACATAACTGACTTTTTTCCTACTCTATATGCTTTCTGAACATTTCCTCAGCATTCTTTGGGGTAACCCTGTTTTGTGTTATTTTCTGCCCCATTTTCCTCACCCATTTCATTCTCATCATACCTCTTATGTACAGTATCCCCAGGCAATCCAGGTAGCAGAAGACTCAGGAATCAAGTCTACACTGGTCTGAAATTGTAACATCAGGGCAATAGGAACATGAAGCACTGACAGACTCCTTTCTCCCATAGCTGTTATTCCTGATTCAGCCAGCATATGCCCTTTCTAAATGAATATGAGAGCAAGCTAGAGAGGAGTGCTCAAACCGGTTCTACAGGCCCCCCTCAGCCAGTTGGGTTTTCAGGATATCCTTAATGAATATTCACAGTACATGCAAATAAATCTCATACATATTCATTAGGGGTATCCTGAAAAAACGACTGGCTGGGAGGGGGGGCAGCATAGATCTGTTTTGAGCACCCCTGTGCTAGAGGAAAGGGAAGGGTAAGAACAGCCATAAGAAAGGAGTTCCTCAATATTTTCTTCAGTGGTTACTACCTGATATAAAAAGTTCTGTTTTCTATTAACTACCTCCCTCATTGATTTCTGATTGTATGTCACAAAGTGAAAGGGAAGGACATCAACTCCCCTTACAAATTTTATGGGAAACTAGTTTCCTCATCTCTCCTAAAATTACATCTTCCTTCCTTCCTTACAATTTTATTTTAGTCCACTGGCATGCTTCCTTAGACTCTAGTACAGAGATGGTCAAGTCAAGAGCCAATAACAGGCCTGGTTTTTGGGATATCCACAATATGCATGCCTGAGAGGATGCAGGCAATGCATGGCAATGCATGCAAATCTATCTCATGCATATTCATTATGGATATCCTGAAAATCCAGCCTTTTTGTGTCTCTTGAGGACCAGGAGCTGGTCAGCCCTGCTTTAGGGTATTTCTTAATTTTATCCTGGGTATGTTCCCACAAGCCAATATACAGCAAAACCAGGGTAAATTATCTAAAAAAACAAACAAACCCTGTTCTTTGTATTGCTGCTTGTAAGTGTTCCAAATTTGCCTTAGCCACTACAGTTTTAGGTCTTAATGAGAATGGACCATGGCCCCAACACAACAGAATAACCAGACTATAACCATACATATATATATCTATATCTATGATTCTTTACCTGAAGATTTTCACATGTTTCTTGACTATAGGTGATCCTCTGAATTTCTGTTGGTGACACTAGGTATAATGCCTGTCCATTGTTGGTGAAGCAGAATGTTCTGGCTATCCGCATGTTGGTAAGTGGCAAGTAATTTACATCCAACAATGGCCTTAAACTTGGCAAACTTGGGAAGAAAATGAAATAACAATCACATATAAATGCTAACAAATGGAACATAAAAACATAAGATGTGCCATATTAGGTTCATTGAGCCCAGCAACCTATCTCCAATACTGGCTAATCCAGAAGTACCCGGCAGATTCCCAAAGATCAGATCCATTCTTTGTTGCTCATTCCCGATTATAAGCAGTGACTTTCCCAAGTCTACCTGGTTAATTGTTTACAGACATTTTCTCCAGGAACTCATCCAAATCCTTTTTAAACACAGCTATGCTAGATACCTTGACCTCAACCTGAGGCCACAGATTCTACAGCTTGATTCTACAATGAGTGAGAAAAATAGTTTCTAAGACTTGTTTCAAATCTCCTACTTGCATGAATGTTATCTAGTTTTAATATTACTTGAAAGGGTAAATCACCTTTATCATAGCCTCTTTCAGACATCTCTTCTCCCGATAAGCATCCTAACCTGTTTATCCTTTCTTCTTAAGGGAGACATTCCATCCCCTTTATCATTGTTTTTTGTCCTTCTCTGTACCTTTTCTAATTCCTTTCTTGAGATGGGAAAACCAGAACTGCACACAATATTCAAGTTATGGTTGCACCATGGAGCAATAACAAAGGCATTATGAAATTCTCCATTTTATTCTCCATTCTTTTCCAAATATTCCTAACACTCAATTTACTTTTTTGACTACTACTGCACAACGAGCTTAGGATTTCATCTTTGTGTCCATTAAATTAGATATGTAGAGAAGAGTTTCAGTTTTTCTGGGATATTGTATTTATACTGGCTGCAAAAACATTGGTTTGCCACAAACTAAAACATTCTACATCCTAACAGTCCATGTAAAGCTAATTCATACTTACTTTCAGCAATAGTCTCTGGCACCAGAAATCGATATAATTTGACTAAGATGCCAACAAGTTATTATTAATGATAATCGGGATGTTTATAGTCCACTTCACCTAAGCAGGAATCCAACATTGTGTACAATTTTAATACTTTAAAACCATATATACAGCAAGGGCATTTGCTGTACAAAACAGCAGCCTGGCATGGAATACTCTAAGCACCCCCCCCCCTTTCTCTGTTGGACTCGTGTGCTGATAAGACTTGCAGACTGACTCAAAAGAGCGGTGTGGTGCCCCTCCTTCAGGCTTGGTGCCCAGAGTGGTCACTCTTCTTGTCTACCCCTTGCATGTAGCCATCTGGTAGCACATTTCAAGCACATGGATTGCAAAGAAACGAAGGGGGCAAGGAACAGTTATTAATATATCGTTGCAGGGTAAACTGAGGCACAGAGAAACAAAGTTACCTGCCCAGTGTCACATAATCAGTATAAGGGGAGCTATGAATGTGCATCCCAGTTCAAATGACCTACACTTCAAAGCTTTAACAATCTGATCACACATCTGCTTTAAAAACATTATTAGCAGCTTCTTGGCAACTTTATATTCTGTTGATTGCTAATGCATGGAAGATAATATATAGCTTAAAAGCATACTTACCTTAGTATTAACATTAATTGCAATAATAACTAGATCCTGAAATAACTATAAAATGTGTATTTCATTGTGCTAGTTCAAATGGCAATGGTGGCACCACTCATTCAACACTGATCTCAGCAGCAAAATTAATAATTTCTTTTTACCAAGATGTGAGGAACAGAGAATTGCAAGACTTTTAATTTGTTTGGATCCAGATGCAGTTTACGTTGACTATATTAAAAGTACAGGATACTGAACCTGATCTTGCTATGACATTATTTTGATGTAACAGACTGTTACAGTACTAAGTTGAGAGCAAGTTGACATAATGAAATTCTACTCTTAGAATTTTACATTTTAAAATGTTCCCTTGGTCTTCTGAAGGCAGGTCTCTTTCTTCCATTAGTGAGGTTTGGCTAATGATCCACAACTTGGAAGTCAAACTTCATAAATGGAACAAAAGATAAAACCTATTTCACTTAAAAGCAAATGATACATTTTAAAAATCTAACAAACATCTATATGTTATATTATACATAGGGACTTTCTTTTGAGGTGATAAATGATCCCAGTTTCTCTTTTCCTGCAAGTATCTCAAGTATTCATCAGTGAAATTTCAGCATCTCCTAAATAATTTCTCTTCTATTATTCAATCTATTAGCCTACATTTTCTGATTCAGTACCACATGCATTAATAGTTCACTTAATGCAAACAAGTTATAAAATAATGATAGAACTGTATTATACTCCACTTGCTCTTTTTTTTCTTTTAATTTCAAATGCTATACATATATTGAATGGTAATAAAATGTTTATCAGCTAAAAACAATACAGCATTAAAATGAGATGGAGAGCTTTACTTGGCCATTATAAAATTCCTAGCATGTGTTTTGAGGCACATGTGACTTGAGAGCCAAAGGAATATTACAATGTCCAATTATGTATGTGACTTAATACTACTATTGTAACTGAGATTATTTGTATTGGCCTTGTTTTTTTCACAGATTTACATTGCTGTATCAGGGTTTTTACCTGGACATTAGTGGATATATATTCAATCACTCTCCAGATAGCCAGATAAACTTATCCAGTTAACTTTAGGACAGCTCTTTGGTGTGACCAGACAATTGGTTAATTTATCTGGCTAACATAACTCCTCCCCCAGAACGCCTTTAAGTTATCTGGCTAAAATTTAGGAAGATAACATATATATGGCTAACATTTAGCCGGATAAGGGCCCAAATATTCATTTAGCCAGATAACTAAATGCCTCTGAATATGGACCTCCCCAAGAGCAGGATGACATCACAAACCAAAAATCATCAGTTAGACACATGACAGGATTTACTCAACACCGAATGCATTACTCTGTTGGTAAGAAATAACATAGTAACGTCTGCAAGCAAAAGTTACATACCTTGGGTCATCTAAGCACCTGGGAAGCTTACGTATAACTAACTATGTGACAAGAAAAATGTGAAATATTTGGTTTTCTACAATAAATGTCTTTCTCCCATAATTTCCCCTTCTACAGTTATCAGTCTCAAATGTGGCCCTTTTCAGAGCAGTTCTTCAAGGACTCTTTGGCGTCCAATAAGATTTAGATCAACTTCTAAGAGATGAACAATGTGATAAGTTTCTCTCAAAATTCAAGTGAATGCTTTTTAAATCCATAAAAATGCTCTTAAGATTGTGAAACTACATACTGAGTTGTTAACCAAATGTACTGTGAACAATATATGGGCATAGACATATAGCAGACATGGTATGATCAAGCACCAAGAAGTAAATATGAGAAGACTACTTTGAAAACACTAATGATGGGTTAAACCTCAGTGCACGTCACAATGTTCCTGGCGAGACTCTGAGGGCATGAAAAGGGAGCTAATGAACTGAAGTGTAGGCAAAATATTAGCTCATGCGTAATATATATATGAGAGAGATTTACATAGTTTTTAATGAACCTAATTAATATTAGAGACTTAGGCCTTGGATTGATTCTCTGTGGGAATATTTTCAACAAAGAAGCTATTTTCCTGGTCTCTAGCTGGATTTATGGAAATTGAATTTTTCTAAAAATATTTTTTAAATCAAATAGGTTCATCTCACCTAAAGGTCATTATGTGTCCATTGGCACAGAAACATGCAAGGCAGATACTATTACTCATTGCCACTATATCTCCACGCAGAACAAATGAAGTCTCTGTTATATTTTGCTTATAAATGCAGTTCTGGGATGGCAATGAGATCACTTTTGCTTGCTTTTCAGAACATATCACTGCATATTGGTTTTCACTGATTTCCTGAGAAGAAGAAGGGGAGACTGAAACCGGCCGCCGCTTTTTCAATCTATCTTTATCATCTTTATCTTCGGGCACATTGGTTTCTCTCCAGGACTCATATGGTGGTGGGATTAAACATCCTGTAGTGTCCAGGAATGCCATTCTCAGGATTGCCCCTTTTAGCCTCAGTATGGTTCCTATAATGCACAAGTTAAACAGGGCCTAAGAATCCATGCAAAATGGTTTCATCTTCATAATGCCGACATTTAAAAATGGATTTGATAAAAGCTACAATCACCCAAGTTTCCATGTTCCCAACCAGCACCATCCTTTTCACCAATCACAAGCTCTTTCTAGCCAAGATTAGTTTTGACTTAAGACAAATCCTGATGTTTATGCATATCAATTCACAGCCATTCAGTAACAGTGACATGGGACAACAAAAAAAACACTTATTTTGAAGCTATTTAAGGCCTTCAATAGGCCCAAATATCCTCTCTTCAGCAATGTACATTAATGAAACGATTTCTTACACTTTAAAAATGCTAAGGAGCCAAGCCTACTTTAATAAAGATCAAAGAGCTTTGAAATGCTGGGAAAAGTAATAGGGCAAGGGCTGCAACTGGGAAGCAAAAGCCAATCTTAATATGTTAATTTCTTTTGCAACAAACTTTAAAGAAGTAGAAAAGATAAGTAATATGATATATAGGACATTTACCACCACTGAAATTTTCATATTATGCCCGTATTGTATAGTATCTACTGCTGTAAGCTTGCACTCAGTGTGTGCTATGCTAGGTCAAAAGATCAGGATACAATATTAATGCAACATTAAAAACAAAACCAGGCATATAATAATAATAATAAAAAAAACCCCATCATGAACAGTCAAAGGCAAAAGTCTTCTGAATCGCACCCCTAATTAACACTGTGAACTCAAGTTCTGTTGTATATACATACCACTGGGGGAGACAATAACTGGCTGAAGAAGTCTTTGTTCTCCTCCTGGAGGAAGGTTGAGGACGACAACTAGCACCGTACCCAGCGTAGTCCCAACCCATAAACATGGGGAAGTTGATGAATCGGTCTTCCGGGTGAAAGTCTCACAGAAATGCAGAGCTGAAATGGCTTCCCGGGATTCTTTGTCAATGCTGGTTACACTTGAGCTCCGAGATCGGCTAAAGGAGTTGTCTCTGACATCTAAAAGCATTTTGACTACATTAAAAGATGCCCAAAACAAAATTTCAAGCTGCTATAGAAAAGAATGTGTACATAGAACACCCCCCCTCCCTCATATCTGCAATGTTCAAATTTGAAAATACAGTAGTTCAGAGAGTCTGCCATCGTTTCCACTTGCATTTCTTTCTTTAAGCTCTTACTTAAAAAAACAAAAAAACAAAAACACTTGGATAAAGAAAGAGGTTGTCACAGTGTGCTTATCTTTTTGATGGTGACAAAGTCTGAAATAACTGCAATATATCATAATAATTTTTAAAAAATCCTCTCTCAGAAATGGAAGCCAAAAAGATTTCTTCTTGACATGTTTCCTGTTGATTGTGCCCTATTTATTAAAAGTTTGTATATATACTGCTTAGCTTACAAAAACCATGCTAAGTGGTTTCCATATAAACAAACATAAAACATTGCAATATTCCACTAGGCTATTGTCTTCTTGTTATAGGGACCCTATCAAAGTTCTCAAATTAGGAATTTGAAAATCAAAGTATATTTAAAATAGGGCTGCCACGTATTAAATTATTACATGTCATGACAAAGAGGAAAAATACTCCTTTCTTACTTCCATTTTCCGAGGGTACAGTAGCAAAGATATGCAAATTAAAAACAGATCAGGCAATCTGATGTGGTGGTTCCTCTTGAAATACTGGTGAACCTTTGTGATTAAACTTGCATTATATTTGCTGATCCATCACACCTGAGACCAAAATACATGTACTGCAGTGTGAAACACCATGATCCTATAATTTGCAAAGTTTCATGTAACAAAAACATAGGATTAAAAAAAAATGCAAGGTGGTGACCAAACCTGGGCTAACAATACTACAGATTTTCAAATTCCTAATTATGAAAATGTCCCTTTAACATTAGTAAGAAAGAACACAGTAAAGCAAAGTCAATAGCAAAGTCAATGTACTCTTATGTAATCAAAAAATAGAGCTACATTGAAATGGAAGATCTGTTTCTAAATCAACTCTATAAACTGGTCAGATTAAAAGCTGCTATGAGTATTGAAACCGGTTTGTTACTTGCTTGCTAGCTCTGATTGGCTAGCAGACTTGGTCACAGGCAGTGTGCCAATTTCTATTCTGCTTCACCCTGGAAGCTGGATAACACTTTGTGAGTCTGATCCTTTGATGTCTGCACTGTTGTATAGTAAAACATAAAACCTTTACTTGACAAACACACGATAATGTAAAATACACTGCTGGCACAACTTTCATGTCAGGAGGAAAATCAACAGTCTGTAGATGACAAGAACACAGTTCCAAATACTGAACAAGGAAAGCATCTGGAAGCAGACCTGTTTTCAATGAGACTGCCCTGTGGTTGGCCATGCCCTAGATGCCTGCTATTTATAAGCAGGCAGCTGTGCACAGTACTTCTGAATCAGGCAAATCATGATGCAAAGGTCCCTCTTCATTTTAGAAAAAATATCGTAGAAAATGAAAAGTCTTTACATCCTTTATGAAATGGATAGGAGAGGTTGAGCAATCTGCCTATGAGAGTTCTATGCTGTCTTGATACTGCGTGCAAGGTCACTATTTATAGAGTACAAGATTCTAAGAAGGGAGGTTATTTAACTTAAAAACTGTTTTATTGTTAGTGAAATCCATTTCATAAAAACCAGTAACACACTTGAGAGCAGTGAGTTGTTAAAATTATCAATAATTCTTTGGTGGTCTTGTGCCAGACAAGCCAACTGATGCTCATATTAACAAAGCCTTGCTCACTGTGTCTTATTGTTAAAAAGAACTTTTCATTCACGTTTGCAGAAAAGAAAATTAGATATTTGCAGTTAATTCAACCAGCACTTCATCACTGGATTAAAAAAAAGATTGCATTAATTTGTTTTTTGTAAAACAGTGCATTTTGTATGTTATCCTTGCAAATTAAACTAGAAATTTTAAAATTTAAATGAGAAATGGCTTGTCAACTGAGAAGGTACATTTTATTTGGTCTCAAGTCATGTTTCAACAGCCATTGCACAAATGTTTAGGCTGCTGGGAACAGCCCAACTTTCAAAACTATCCATGGTACAGTATTTGCACATGTACATGGATGTGCGGAGATTAATGCTAGTATTTTATAAATTGCATGGCGAGAGCTGCTCAGTTTATAAAATATACATATTTCTGTTCTGAAAGTGTGTATGTTTCAGGATGCTCAATTATTTCCACTGCAAGAAAATTCAAACTTTCTTTAACCTGTGAAGGAGTGGCCCTACTTCCCCTCCTTAACCTGTGCTGGGACCAGGCATCTAGCCTGGGGCACCTTAAATCCTACAGATACAGAGAGAGCTGTGGATAGGGCTCTGCTGGGGCAGGATAAGAGTGTGAGCCCAGATGGGATCAGGAGGTCCTCTCCAGGAGCAGGAGTTCCTCACCCCCTCTGGAAGTTTGTGTTGTGGGTAGACTGCAAAGGTAGGTAGTCTTCAGTAATGTATTTTTGCTGATTACACTAACAAAAGTTGAAGTTGCATGAAGAAAGGTTCGAGTCAGCATTTCCTGCTCTAGCCTATAAAGATTTCACTCAGCTATCCTACATATGATGTCAGTTTGGAGATTTTTCTTTACACTTGGCACAGAGAAAACCCAAGTCTCCAAGGGGAGGACAAAAAAGTGGAAAGTTTATTGTGTATGCCCTACTTAAGGAAATAGGTTTGGGACAGAAGAAAAGTGTTGCTGGAGGTGCAGAGCAGAGAAGTGTTGAAGCAGTCTGGGTCAGAGAGAAGAACAACAAAAGTTTTCCCTTAAACAGAAGTGGTCTTAGGATGCCTGTAGAGAAGAATAGGTTCAAGTTTATAGTAGGTAAAGGGACAAGTGCTGTTCACTTGAGACAGTGGAAATAAGTGGCTGGAAAAGCAGGATTTTTTTCCTTTTATTTTTAAAACATTTTTTCAAAGAAAAAAAAAAGAGCAGAAATAAACTGTGTAGAAACAGGGCAGAGGACCTACAGAGATGGTAGGTAGATAGGTGTGTGTGTGTGTGCGCGAGATCCAGCAGCCTGCTGTGACTCTGTTCTAAGCACAAGAATTTAGCTGAGTGGAAGCATGACTGAAAGAATTATATAAGCATTTATTCACAGTCTCTTGGAAGGGCAGAGGCAGCTACAAGAAAGTGTACTGAAAGACCAGGCTGCTTCAGCACATGTCTGGAAGGACTGGGAAACAAAAACAGTGCTCCTAAATTCCTACTTGCAGAAAGTAAAGCCAGGACTGGATCCAGTACAAATGGAAGCAGACACAGCACAGTAGCTAAGTCACATGACTGCACCACTACTGTTCAGAGAGACTCCAGAAAGAGCTGAAGGCAGCAAATGGACTGAAGCCAAAACAGACCATGACCGGCAAGAGCCCACAGAAGAGAATGTAACTGAGCAGGAGAAGTGCCAGAGGAATGATCCTGCAGTGAATGAGTCTGAGATACCAGAAAGTTCACAGTGGAACTTTATAGATTCACCTGGGAGAGGCAACACAGAGTGCCCAGAAGGAGACAGTACAGAATAGCCTGCGGGATGCAGTGCCAATTGGATATGGAAGGCAGTATGCACGATGGCCAGACATCGGCGCCGCAGAAGTCCCTGAGAGAAGTGCCAGAGGAGCTAGGAGGAGGCATTGCAGAGAGCCCAGAGGAAGGTGCAATACAGTGCCCACACACAACCACTCTGGAATGACCAGAGGGAGGCACACCAGCTGGAGACGGTGCAGATGAGTCAGAAAATACCAAGGCCCAGGTGAAAAAGAATGGAAGCCTGAAGGAGGACAAGTTTTGCAGCAAGTGGAAAAGAAACCACCACAGGAATACCCACAGGAAGTCCAAGGAGTCCAGGCGGGGGAAAGAATGGAACCTGGAACCATTAATGGACTCTGTTAAAGGACTGGGGGTGAACACTGGGCAAAGGGTGCACTGGGTGGTGGTAATAGTATTGTCTGGGGTAACTCTAATGTGTGGGGGTGAGCTTGACCCTAGAACCGTGACCCCATCTAGCGGGAGGCCAGATGAAAGGGAATGGGGATTGGAGGCGCTTTCCCTGGATGGGATCCAGTAGGGTGAAAATGTGCGGACCAATGGGTTCAACCTGAGGGGGAGGGTATGTGAAGGAGTGGCCCTACTTTCCCTCGTTAATCTAAGCTGGACCAGGCATCTAGCCTGATCCACTTTAAATCTTACACTGAGAGAAAGAGAGAGCTCTGTGGGCGGAACCCTGCTGGGGCAGGATAAGAGCATGAGCCCAGCTGGGATCCGGAAGCCCCGTGTCTCCAGGTGCAGGAGCTCCTGACTCTCTCTGGAAGTTTGTGTTGCGAGTACACTAAAAAAGGTAGGCAGTCTACTGTTATGTTGTTTTGCTGATTGCACTAATAAAAATTGGAAATCCACAAACAAAAATGGAGTAATATACTGCACCAGCAGATCAATATATCATAACAAAAGAATGCAGTATCAAGTATAGTATGTCCTTGTATTTTCATGAAATTTTCGACTA
Source organism: Rhinatrema bivittatum (assembly GCF_901001135.1). Taxonomy (NCBI): domain Eukaryota; kingdom Metazoa; phylum Chordata; class Amphibia; order Gymnophiona; family Rhinatrematidae; genus Rhinatrema; species Rhinatrema bivittatum. The sequence continues at coordinate 191,787,346 of NC_042617.1, forward strand.
ATAAAAATTGAAAATGCATGAAGAAGGGTTGGAGTCAGCGTGATTCCTGCTCTAGCTTATAAAGATTTCACTCTGCTATCCTACATACCCATTTTATAAACATAAGCAGAAAAATAATTGTGACCGAGCAAATAAACAACCAGAATTAAATGTGGAGGCAGGTATTTTATAAAATATGTGCAAATACTTGGAATTACCAGTTGATTGATACCCCCACCAGTTCTCCCGGTCCTTCACTTCATCTAGATCTTTAGCACTTCACCCTGATCCCCCACCAGTTCTCCCAGATATCCCATCCAAAAACTCAGGCAACAGACAAGTCTGATTTCATCTGTGCAAGTAAATTAAGAGGGTGAAAAAATGTAAGAATAAGTTTGGCAATGTATCTCTCTTACAAAATAGCAACTGCTGTGCACACTCTGAACCCTGCCCCGGATATCCTTTAGACCACCTCTTTTACCCTAGTAAAATATATACAGGAAACTGAAAATATGTGCATACTTTCAATGTTTGGAAAATAGCATCTATGCACATACATGCTACTTATCCATGCATATACCAATTTTATTCATGTAACCCCTTTGAAAATCCACTCCACAATGGACAGGAATAAAGTTGCACATTTATTGGACTCCATTTTCATTTAATTATTGATGCCTTATATATCATGTTTGTACATTATTAGTACATTGGAACAATCATATTTTAGATGGCAAATTTATATATGGACAGATGGGATTTCATGAGTTTAGACAGAAACAGTAGATAAGAAGGATAAACTGCTAGGCTCTATTTGAAAATTATAGTAAGATAAACTGCTCTTTCTTGACTCAGCAGTATCCTCCCTCCTCTTTTGGGTTTCCAGTTCAGACAGAACCACATTTGGAATCTGGTGCCATCAGTCTTCATACACAATGAAGAAGAGGCTTTTTCTCCTCTTCCCAACTCAGTGCAGTTATTGCAATGACAGTCTTGCAGGATTCCTGAAATAGCCCTGGTGCAAACATGGGCACTAAATCCAGCCACTAGATGTCACCAATGCATGATGGAATATGACTCCCTACCCCCATAAGAGCTACAGAGTTTTCTTTTATCTCATCTTTCTGTCTGAAACTTTAAAGTTTTGTTCCATGACAACTACTCTTTAATTTTCCCCTCTAGGATTCGGTTCTTGACATTTCTTTTTTCCATATATGCTCATTCAGTAGATTAACTGCCTCTTAGCAATTCCTAGAAATTTTCTTTTTTATTCTCAAATCTATTGCCTGATTTCACAACCCATCTGCAAAGGGTCTCAGTTGCTCCTAAACTCCTTGTTACTTAAGAAGAGGTAAAAGCTGTGTCTTTTTCCGATCTCAGAATAGAGGGCATTGAATATTTTCTTTACCCTTACTCTCTGGAAATGTGTGGCTCTTGCTCCTCTCTGAGTACATCCTGCAGCTCTCTCTAGCACTTTGTCCCTCTACTGGCATATCTCATGTGTATTCTCACCCTCTGATACAATATGCACTGTAATATACCATTCTTTCCTTTAAGGAAATAATCCATTTATTTCTCTAATGAGGCTAAGCAAGTTTGATTACCATAAACAGGGTTTTCTGTAGACAGCAGGATGAATTAGCCATTACATGTGGGTGATATCAGACAGCATCAAATTACTTGTTTCTCCCTAGCTAGTAGAGCTTTGAGCTCTACTAGCTAGGGAGTCCATTGATAAGAAGGCTGAATTAGCCATTAAATTTGAGTCCAAGCTATGGGCTGCAGTGGAGCAACTACTGAACAAGCAACCTGGACCCCACCATGAAAAGTAGACTCCTGTGAAAACAGGTAATGCAAAACTGCTTGTCTGAATTTACTATCAGTCCTTGAGGGCGTAAAAGTGTAAAGTGATGACTGAGTTGCAGCTTTACAATCTCCTTGACAGGAATTTCTCTAAAGATGAGCAACAGTAGAAGTCATAACTCTGCCTAGATGAGCTTCAGCAGAGTCTGTGATCTGAAATCCTGCTAAGGTGAAGCAAGTCTTGAAATGCATTTCATTATCTTTACAGACAATGTACATTTGTTGACTGTGATGCCAAGTCTATTAGGGTCGAATATGATGAATAATTACGAGCCTAACAGTGCAGTTCAGTACTCTCATACTAGGTGAAGGCTCTTTACAATTTAAGCTATGAAGGGCTCTTTCTCCTTTTTAGTTGTAATCTTTTTATTAACAAAAAGAAATCTTTTACATCATTAGAGCATGCGAGGTCAAAACATGATAAAGCTGAGAAACATCATACATCGCAGCAGTTTCAAGGCAAGTACATCATAAATATTAAATCCAGCAAACAATATTCAGCTTCGTATTAAGAACACAACTAAATTGCAGAGTAAATAACAAATATAGAAAGAAAAATTAGAAGAGAAGAAGGAAAGAAACAAAGAAGGAAGAAAAGAAGGGAGTGAATGGGGAAGAAAGGAGAAGAAGAAGAGAGATAAGAAGGAGATGTAGAGAAAAAGAGAGGGGAAAGCCGAGTGGGCCATAAGGACACAACATCCTAACTGCTTCTGAAGGAGACAATGTATAAGTGAAGTTAAAATACAGATCATATAGTGTAGTTGTCAAGGGGTTTCCCACATTGAATCCCATTTGGCTAAGCGATTGTGTTTGATAGCCATCGCCCTTTCATACTTACTAAAAAGGCAGACTGTATTCCACCAGAGAGGTTCTGAGAGTAAGTCACTACGCTTCCAGTTAGAAGTAATGTTATGTAAGGCAACAAGTAGTAAAAAAATCAAGAAGTCTCCTGTGGGATAGTGATAAGTCTAATGCAGGATGAGCTCCTTTTAAAATTATCATGGCGTAGGAAATTGGTAGCTGATGTGAGAGTAGGGATGACATTTTGGCCCAGACATGCATCCAAAAAGTAGATAATATCGGGCAGGAAAAAAGCATGTGTTCCAGGGTGGCCTTGCCCCTATTACAGGACCAGCATTGATGAGAAGGGAGAAGCTTGGCCCTATGCAATTTCCATGGGGTCCAAAGAGCTCTATGCATAATAAAAAAGGAAGTTTGGGAAAGGCTGGTAGATAAGGAAACACGCATTGAGGAGGACCAAATGTATTTCCATTCCCTAGCAGAGGGTTCAATTTGAAGGTCCAGGGACCATACTTTTGCCAAAGCTGAAGTAAGAGAAGGCGCCGCAAAGCTTTTAATTAACTTATAAATCTTAGATGCGAGATGGCCCTTAGGTCCATGTTCCTCAAAAAAAGAAGCAAGTCTGGGTAATTGATCTAGTTTCAGTTCCGATAGGTTAAAAGCTTTAAGCGCTTCTCGGAGTTGTAGCCAGGCGAAAAATTGAGTAGAAGGGAAGTGGTAGGACGATTGAAGCGAGGAGAATGGAGTGATATTCCCTCCCGAGACAATGGATGAGAGAAACCAAATCCCTCGAGATTGCCAGATGGGCCATTGGATGGGGCGTCCGTCGATTTTGATCTTAGGGGCATTCCAAATGGGAGACAAACAAGAATTGGACCAGGTAGGGTGGCCCCGGGGACATAAAGTATCAAATTCCTGAATTGCTCTGTGCAAGGTTGTTAAGATCCTGCTCCGTTTTTGGCAGGAAGAGAGGATCATTCCAGGGAATGCAGAAGGAGGGGATGGGTGAATGAAGAAGAGCTCAATAGGGAGCCAGGTAGGTGTGTCAGGCTGGGGCACCTGAGACACTAATAGATGAAAGCCTTGCTGGAGTACAAAGGACAGGTGGTAAATGCGGAAATCAGGGAAATTGACTCCTCCATGTGCTTTTTCTGTAAGTTTATGCAAAGCAATTCTCGGGGCCTTGTTCTTCCAAAGAAATGCAAGCAAAATGCGGTCAGTTTTGCGATAAAAATCATTAGAAAAAAAAACTGGAAGCATAGATAATACGAAGGTGATTTTGGGGGCTAGAACCATCTTAATGGTGTCCAATCTACCCCACCACGTGAGATGCAATGGAGACCATTTAAGAACAATATCTTTCACTTGTTGAAGTGTGTGAACTTCACACCTCTGAATGGTATCTTGAGGATCAGTGAAAAACTTTATACCAAGATATTTTAGTCCCAGCTTAGCTTTTTGAATACAAAAAGAGGAGAGATCCAGTGTGTGAGAAAAGTTGTTGAGAGGGAGAAATTCAGTTTTGCTCCAGTTTACCTTATAACCAGAAATTGCAGAGTAACCTTCGATGAGGGCAAATAGGTGGGTTAAAGAGCTTTCAGGGTTAGTAAGAAAGAGCAATACATCGTCAGCATATGCAGAAAGTTTATATTCGGCAGAGCCAATATGTACGCCAGTAATAGACTTTGATTGACGAATAGCAATGAGTAGGGGTTCCAAAGCCAGGTCGAAGAGTAGGGGCGAAATTGGGCAGCCTTGTCGGGTACCTCTATGTAAGGTAAATGGTGGAGAAACCTGCGAGTTAACATATAAGGAGGCCATAGGTGTTGTATAAATTAATTTAATCCAATCAACAAATTTAGAGCCAAATCCGAATCTAGACATAACTTCAAAGAGAAAGGGCCACTCTATGCGATCAAAAGCTTTTTCAGCATCTAATGAAACAGCAATAGCAGGTTCAACAGTGGGAAAAAGACATTCTTGAATATGGAAAAACATCTGAGTGTTGTTAGAAATTAGATGGTGTTTAATAAAGCCAGATTGGTCTGTGTGAATAAGAGAACCTAATATGTTGGATAGCCAGGTAGCTAACAATTTGGTAAAGATTTTATAGTCAACATTAAGGAGGGAAATGGGGCGATAGTTAGCAGGTAGAGTGGGGTCTCGCCCTGGCTTTGGAATCACCACAATACGGGCATCAGTGAAGGTAGTGGAGACAGAGATCGACGAAGTAAAAGAGGTGAAAAGGTCCAGCAAATGTGGAGACAAAAGTTTCGTAAACGCATGATAAAAGTCCGTGCTGAATCCATCGGGGCCTGGAGCTTTACTCAGAGGAAGAGACATGATCGCAGATGATATTTCCTCAAGTGTGAAGGGAGAGTCCAGGCGTTGGCGCTGGTCGTCTGTGAGATGAGGAATCGACAAGTTAGCAAAAAAAGAGTTAAAGTCGTCTAGAGAGGGATGCACTTCAGACTGGTATAGATGGGCGTAGAAGTCACTGAAAGAGTGGAGTATGTCTCTGTCCAGTGTAGATGTGACGCCAGGTGCAGTGGCTATCTCAATAACGCGTGAGCGTTCAGACTTTTTTTTGAGGTACGAAGCAAGTAGCCTACCACATTTGTTCCCTTCCGAATAATAGTGCGCCTTGGAATGAAAGAGGTGTAGCTGGACCTGCGAGCTCAATTGCCGATTATAGTCATATCTAGCTTTTTGAAGCTGCGCAAGTGTATGCGCTGTAGGTGCTGTAATGTGAAGGCGCTCAAATTCCGTGGCGCGGGATTGAAGTCGCTGGAGAGACTGCCTTTGAAGACGACGTCTATGGGCAGCATAGCTTATGATTTCTCCTCTAATGGTCGCTTTATATGCTTCCCATAAGAGGTCTTGGGAGGAGACTGAGCCCAGATTATCAGAAAAATATTGTGAAGTTTTCTCAGAAACAAGTTTTTGAAAGTCCGGTTCTGAAAGTAGAGAGGCATTGAATCTCCATTGTCTATCTATCGGGATGAGAGCAACTAGTTGGAGCTGGAAGAGCACCGCAGCATGGTCAGAGACCAAGATGGGACATATTTTGGATGCTTGGATGTACGGAATCAGCGTGTTAGAAACAAAAAAAAAGTCTATCCTTGAGTAGGATGCATGCGGTGCTGTGTAGAAAGTGAAGTCTTTGTCCGTAGGATATTGTATTCGCCATGGGTCTATCAAGCCCATCTGGGACATAAGGTGATTCAAGGTTTTAGTCGCTTTGGAGACAGTGTAGCGTACCTCTGTTTTTTTCTCTAGAAGGGGATCTAGTGGTTGGTTAAAGTCTCCACCGATGATAACCATAGAAGGATTCAATGTGAGTAGTCTTGCAAATAATTCCTGAAAAAAGACAGGGTCATCCGCGTTGGGCGCATATACATTAAGAATGGTGTAGGATCCCCCTTGTAAAGTGAACTGAATGAGATTCCAACGGCCTTCAGTGTCCACGACTTGCGACGATACAGAGAGGTCTAAATGTTTGTGAACTAAGATAGCTGTACCACGTTTCTTCTTATATGCTGGGCTAAAGTAAACATGGCCGACCCATTGCTGTTTGAGCTTAAGGGACTCCGTAGCTGTTAAGTGAGTCTCTTGGATAAGAATGATGTCAGACTGTAGGGTTTGGAGGTAGGTTAAAATTTTTTTCCGTTTAATGGGATGTGTAAACCCGTTGACATTAAGCGAAACCATCTGAATGGAGCTTATGGAGGACGCCATCGATGAAAGCAGTGTGCCAGTTGCTGAGACATGTACTGAACATTGTCATACAGAGGCAGTGTAGATGAGAAACTTTTATAATACCATGGATGTTGAAGAGAGAGATAAACAAAAATTGAAAGTAGAGCAAGAAAGAGAAAAAATAATTGTGTCCTGGTGTTAGCATTGGCAATTGTAGTCTGAGAAAGAATAATTAGTCGAAGACAGCTGGCGAACACCAACATTGAGTGCTCGCCGCCCATGTGGAATTATGGGCCTCGAGTGGGGCCAGAGACCGCCGGATAGCGTCCAGGAGACCAGAGAATGAGTCTATAAACGGGAATTAGCAGACAAACTTAGAAACCATAAGGCCAGGCGTAGGAAAATCAGGTGATCATTCCAGTGGGATGGTCGAGTGCTTGCTATAGTTTAAATATTAAATCCTGCAAATTTCCTTTTGCCATAGAGTTTGCAAACACCTTGGCAGTAGTGGTTAAAAGTTTCACTGGATCTTTATAACCAAACTTGACTTTGGAACATGATCCCGAATGCAAAGTTAAGAATTTGTATAAGAGAATTCAGAGTACGAATGGGATTTCTTTTGTATCAAATTCAAAGTAAGTATGACTAAGAAGAAAGGTCAAGTAGAATGATTTCCTTATTAAACAAGGAAAATTAGAATATGGCTAATCAACAGCTGGTTTTTTAATGAAATGTCTGTTATTATTGACTAATATAAGTGTCTATGTAGATGTCTGCTGCTTGATTTAAATGGACCGAAAGAACGTGAACCACACATAGGGGTAGATTTTATAAATCTGCGCCCCCGCGTACTTTTGTTCACGCACCAGGCGCAAACAAGTGTACGCGGGATTTTAATAGATATGCGTGTATCCATTAAAATCTGGGGTCAGCGCGCGCAAAGCTGCCCAAAATCGGCAGCCTGCGGGCACCGAGCCGCATAGCCTGCCTCCGTTCCCTCCGAGGCCGCTCCGAAATCGGAGCGGCCTCAGAGGGAACTTTCCTTCCACCTCCCCCACCTTCCCCTCCCTTCCCCTACCTAACCCACCCCCCCCCCAGCCGTATCTAAACCCCCCCTACCTCTTGTTGTACAAGTTATGCCTGCCCGAAGCATGCATAACTTGTGTGCGCCGGGCCGGCCGCCGGCGTGCGATTCCCAGGCCCGGGAGCCGTTTCGGAGGCCTCGGCCACCCCCCCCCCAGGCTGGAACCACGCCTGCGGCCCCGGCCCCAAATGACGCACCACGCCCCCCTGACACGCCCCCCAGGAAAGACCCGGGACTTACGCGCATCCCAGGGTTTGCGCGTGCCGCGGAGCCTACTCAACATAGGCTCGGCGCGTGCAGGGGGTACTTCTGCCAGGTTTTCGGTGGGTATGTGCGTATCTTTCGTGCATACCCCTTTGAAAATCTGGCCCATAGAATGTGATGGCTTACAAAGACCACAAGATCAGACTAGTCTGCTCAATTTGATTTTTATTGTAATATCATAGACCACTGGTTGATCTCTGGCTTTCCCTTCACTTCTCGCAATAAAGCCTACAAGTTTAAAATTGTAAACTGTTTTATTTTAAGGAAGAACTTATACTACTCATTTACTTGGCAATATTTCAAAACCACAATTATGTAGTAACTCAGTGTTTCTCAATGAAATATTTTATGTTTAAAATTATTGAAATTTTCTTTCCCTCAATCCCATTGACTAACAGCAAAACACTCACAAATTACCTCGCACACAGACACAGTACATTCAATGGTCCAAGGCTATGAAATTACAAATGATACCACAAATGTTCTATTAAACAGTCAAGTGTGTGAGGTAAATTGTTAAGACTGTTCCAAACATGGATGTTTCCAGGGATGTAGAACTGTAAAAAAATGAATTAATGAAAAGTGAGTACTGTTGCACAGTTATCTCATATTCCAAAGTTTGGAGAGAGCAAGGAATATACCTTTAAATGTAGCCAGGGCAGTCGGGATGTCCTTCCCTGAATGCTAAGACCCTCAGATTGCAATGACAACATGATTCCAAAATAAGAAACAATATGCCTGACTGTTGGAATAATTGAAGACCGCAGCTTTAACATCACTAGCATGAATAACTACTGCTAGTACTTGAGCTGTAGATTGTGCGTATTGAGAATCATTGTAGCTCACTGCAGGGGAATGAGTCCTTCCACCCGTCCATCCCTACTTGGCCCACTACTATCCAGCAAAGCCAAGTTTGACTGAAGAGGTACAACAGATGGGTATCACACAAGCAAGCTGCCAGTCCTCTGGGTCCACACAGAACCCCTACTGGCATGGCCATCCATATGACAGATACACCATGGGCTTTGTCTTGAATTCCTTAGCGTTTGAATTCATTCCTCTTTCTGCAGATATTCTGTCCCCCTCTGTTGTTTGGATACCCCACCCTCTATGTTGCAACAATTAGAAATCCAAAGAGTAACATCAACCTGTTGAATAAGAACTGATTGTTTATATGAAATAGACTAGAACTAGGCATCAGGTTTCTGTGGCACTGCTCTCTTAAACCTCAGAGCTTCCTCCTCCTTACCCCCCCCCCCCCTTGCCTGCATTTTAATGGCCCAATCTGTTGCAACCATCACTTCCCAATGGCTTCACTCTGCCTACCTTTCCTTTTTTGCGGCTCCTCCTGCTCTTCACGGACGCCTGGCTGCCGTGGCGTCTGCCTGCTGTCCTCTCCGGCGTCCCCGGACCGGCTTGGGTGCTGCCTCCCGCCATGTTCTACAGGTACCTTAGGGCGCGCGCGCCGTGTGGTCCTCATTCTTATTTCCTCATTGGCGCGTTCCTCAGGGGCGTCCCCCTGTGATGACGTCACGCTGCCCGGATATTTAAGCCTACAGTTTATTGCTAGCCATTGAGTTAGCAAGGGGAATTCTTACGGATGGGATTCGCTCTCCATACCCAGCTACTCTGCCTCTCCAATTTCTATTGGACTTTTTCTGCTAACGGGGTATATACGCTCCTCGGGGGCCTCTTTTGATTCTTTCAGGTTGCTATTAGGTAACCGGTACTCACTCCTCGAGGGCCCATGTTTCCCTGACTCGCTGCCTGCATCTATCTCCTCTTCTACTTGGAAGAATTCGCTACAGACACCATCAGTGAGCAGTACTATCATCTACTCCTCAGAGACGTCTCCCTGGAACCAGGTACTCGATCCTCGAGGGTCTGCCTCCGTTCCAGCGCCAGTGCCATCTCCTCCGTGGAACTGCTGTGTGAGTACTTTGCCAACGAGTGTCTCTGCGTCCAGGTATCTGGTACTCGCTCCTCGAGGGCCAGCTCTCCCTGTCTCGGGGCTTCTCCATATATGGGGCTCTGTGAATGTTCTATTGTACTCACTTTCTCAGTTCTCTCACTACAGCACTGCTACCGGAGGAACCGCTGTTCCAGCGCCCTGGGGAATACTAGCCCAGCCGGGCTACAACTTCTACTCAATACTGCCAACTGGTGGCTTCTCAAACTGTCTAAATAAAGATATAATCTGTGTGTGTGTGTGTCCAGAGCTGAGCCTGACCTGTGGCCCCTCATGGGACTTCCCCTCGTGGGCGTGGTCAGCTGCCACAGTGTCCAAGGGTCCACCCAAACATCACTAATTATAACACAATCAGGGCTACAAATAGGGATATGGATGGCCAGATCATCCCTGCCTTCCAGGCCTGGTTCCAACAAGTATGCAAACGCACAGCGGGGGGGGTCATGAGCAGGGATCCCATCCCACTGACAGTGGAAGAAGCAGAAGGCCTCTGCGATTGCCGATAGATTCCATCCTACCGTCAGCGGAAGCAGCATGAGGCCAGAGCAGAAGACAAAGCCTGCCCTTTAGCTCCTCCTCAAATGCTGGCCCCGTGGTATTCAACACTCATGGTGCTATCACTTCTCGCATGACGGAGATGAGAATAAAGGGAGTGCTAGCACCGCAAATATTGAATTACTGCAGGCCAGAATGCAGGAGGATTGGCAGAACGGCTACTTTCCTCGAAGTACAGGCTGGCAGCAGTGAAGGAGGAATGACCCATGGATCCTGACTACGTGGGTTGCATGTAGGTGTGTGTGTGTGGGTGAATGGGAAGCTGCTTGGGATGGGTGGGTGTGACATTTTATGTGACTTGGAAGGCTGCAGTGTGTGTGTGTGTGCATGTGTGTGTGTATTTTCCTGGGATGGGCAGGAGATATGTGTATGTGAGAATGGGAGCTTGCGCCTGAGTTGCATGTGAGAGAGAATGGGAGCTGCCTGGGTCGTGTGCATGTATGAGATAGAGAATGGGGCTGCAGGTGGATCCCAACCTGCCAGCAGTTGAAAAGAAGAGGGCCCAGGGCTGCTAGCAGATCCCAATGAAAGAAAAGCTGGTGATGACTGGGGGTTTGAGAGGGAGCATATGTGTGTAAGCTTCTGTGTGTGTATACATATACATATAGGGGCAGATTTTCAAAGAGGTACACGCGTAAGTCCTGGGGCTTTCTCGGGGGGGGGGGGGGGGGGCATGTCACAGATGGCGCGTCATCGGGGGGCGTTCCGGCCCGGGGATGTTTCAGGGGCGTGGCCGAGGCCTCCGAAACTGCTCCAGGGCCAGGGAATCGCGTGCCGGCAGCTGGCCGGCAGCTGGCCAGCTGGCTGGCGTGCGCAAGTTATGCCTGTCTCAGGCAGGTGTAACTTTTATAATAAAGGTAGGGGGGTTTAGATAGGGCTGGGGGTGGTGGGTTAGGTAGGGGAAGGTGGGAGGCATCGGAACGGAGGCAGGCTGCGGGGTCAGCTTGTGCCGATCCCGGATTTTAAAAGATACGTGCGGCTACGCGCGTATCTATTAAAATCCGCCGTACTCTTGTTTGCGCGTACTTTTTAAAAATCTGCCCCATATTGTATAAGAAAGAAAGGAGAAAGTTTGTGCATCTTACTCCGACTAATCCATGACAATCTCTGGGTGACTAGAAATTAAAAATCCCAGGTAAGGAGAGCGTAAATTTTTAAAATCCTTATTAGTTTTATTTTTTTGGGTGTTATTTGATCTATCTGCTGTTTTGACATATTTTATTGGTTTTTGATATACCAAAAAATTTGTATATGAGCTTTTAATTATTTGATCTTTTATTCATCAGCTGTTTTTGAAATATTAATACGTATTTTCCGGCGTATAAGACGACTGGGCATATAAGACGACCCCCAACTTTTACAGTTAAAATATAGAGTTTGGGATATACTCGCCGTATAAGACTACCCCTCTTTCAATGCATTCCAACATTTACAGCAGGAGGGAGTAACTCGAGGAGCGAGGGAGCGCAGAATGAACTTTTTTACTGCATCCAGTGAGGGGAGGGAGTGACTCGAGGAGCGAAGGTGCGCTGCCCGATTGGCCGCTGCTGGGCAAAAGGGGCTTGCTTTTACAGCATCCGGGGGAGTGACTCGAGGAGCGAGGGCGCGGGGAATGCACCAGACGCTGTAACTTTGGATTACCAGCGACAACTACGGTATACGCCCTATAAGATGATACCCGGCGTATAAGACGACCCCCGACTTTTGAGAAGATTTTCAGGGGTTAAAAACTCGTCTTATGTGCCGGAAAATACGGTATGTTTTTACTATTATGATTATGTATTTATTTAATTTCTTGATTTTGTTTGATGGTGATGGTTCTGGTTTTTTCACTGTTGCACTGCATAGAGATTATGGGGCGGATTTTCAGAGCCCTGCTCGCCTAAATCCGCCTAAATCCAGGTGGATTTAGGCGTGCAGGGACCTGCGCGCCGATGCGCCTATGTTCAATAGGCCTACCGGCGCGCGCAGACCCCGGGACTCGCTTAAGTCCCGGGGTTTTCCGAGGGGGGCGTGTCGGGGGCATGTCAGGGGCGGGCCCGAGCCGCGCGGCGTTTTGGGGACATGTCGGCAGCGTTTTGGGGGCGGGCCCGGGAGCGTGGCCGCGCCCTCTGGACCCGCCCCCAGGTCGCGTCCCGGCGCGCTAGCGGCCCGCTGGCGCGCGGGGATTTACGCCTCCCTCTGGGAGGCGTAAATCCCCCGACAAAGGTAAGGAGGGGGTTTAGACAGGGCCGGGCGGGTGGGTTAGGTAGAGGAAGGGAGGGGAAGGTGAGGGGAGGGCGTTAGAGGATTTCGGATCGGCCTCGGAGGGAACGGGGGTAGGCTGCGCGGCTCGGCGCGCGCCGGCTATACAGAATCGATAGCCTTGCGCGCGCCGATCCAGGATTTGCACGGCTACGCGCGTATCTACTAAAATCCCGCATACTTTTGCTTGCGCCTGATGCGCCAGCAAAAGTACGCCTATTCGCGCGGTCTGAAAATCTACCCCTATGGTTTCTTGTGCTTTCCAGTTCAGTTTTTGACTGGGCGTTTGAATTTCTACTTTATGGTTGCTCTATGCTGTATTTGGTGAAGGTCTGTTTAAGCTCTGCATTTATGACTGAGGTGAGGCATTCTCTTAATGGGAAGTGTATTAGTGTTTTAGGGCTTTCGGAGGGTCAAGCCCACACACAACACACGTTACAATAGGCCTAATACCATATGGGTTCCAAGTGTGTTTTTGCAGGGGAATGGAACAGCTCCCCTATGAGGAAAGACTAAAGAGGTTAGGACTTTTCAGCTTGGAGAAGAGATGACTGAGGGGGGATATGATAGAGGTGTTTAAAATCATGAGAGGTCTAGAACGGGTAGATGTGAATCGGTTATTTACTCTTTCAGATAGTAGAAAGATTAGGGGGCACTCCATGAAGTTAGCATGGGGCACATTTAAAACTAATCGGAGAAAGTTCTTTTTCACTCAACGCACAATTAAACTCTGGAATTTGTTGCCAGAGGATGTGGTTAGTGCAGTTAGTATAGCTGTGTTTAAAAAAGGATTGGATAAGTTCTTGGAGGAGAAGTCCATTACCTGCTATTAAGTTCACTTAGAGAATAGCCACTGCCATTAGCAATGGTAACATGGAATAGACTTAGTTTTTGGGTATTTGCCAGGTTCTTATGGCCTGGATTGTCCACTGTTGGAAACAGGATGCTGGGCTTGATGGACCCTTGGTCTGACCCAGTATGGCATTTTCTTATGTTCTGGTTGGCATCACAGCAGTGCATTTAAATATAATGTAAGTGATATTTTTACCTCAGTTGTACTTTGATTTTTTCATGTAAAATATTATAAATTCATAACTTGTGTAACAGGCAGGGGGAGGGCTGTTGTGCAAGGTTATAAGGTTTGCCTAGGGCACCTAATATCCTTGGCACCAGCCATGGGTTCCGATATGGTGGGGGGTGTATCAATGGAACTGGGCTTTTTTTTTTTTTGTGGGTCTGGGACAGACAATGAATGAACATGGGGGGGGGGGGGGGTAAAAGTAATTATTCACACAGGGTAGCAAAAAAAGCTAGCACCAGCCCTGCCACCTTCTGATGTCATCATGGCACTGAGCTGATGGCGGGTTGCTGGGAGTGGTGGCTCCCAGCTGACATGGCAAATCTCATTCTGTCTTCACTCCCCTTACCCTTTAGTGCTGTCAGCCACCCAGCACAGCAGCACGGTGTTTGGGCATCAGAGAACCAGTATCAGCCCGCAGACGAGTGTCTCTCTCTCCTTCCCCATCGGGGTGGGCATGGAACAACTGGTTGCAGCAGGACTGTTCAGGCATAGCCATGGGCTCTTAGGCTTATGGATAAAACAGACAAAATGCAGAGTTACGAAATAATCCAGTGGGAGCACTGAGAGGAGAGGATCACCTTGCTGGTGGCTGAAAGGAATCACTAAGTTTTGCGTGGGAAATTTTCTTTTTTATAAGTATTGGGGCGAAGTTAACTATTGGGGAATATTATTTAGTGTGTTTACGCTTTTAATAGTCAGTAATTTCACACAAATAAAGCCTTATAGGTGGCAAAATGAAGTACTCTCAATACAATTCAAAAACGCATTGCCAAAATTATAACCCCGTTAGTCTATTGATGGAGCATAACTTATGTTCTAAAAGACAAAAAGAGGGGATAGTATAATGGTCCCAAAAATATAAGTTTATAATTTTAGCAATGCATTTTTGAATTGTTTTAATAGCCAGTAAGGCAGCGAATAAATAAAAGTTAGACTGTTTGTATTTTTAAATGGTCAGTCAGTAAGGCAGCTAATAAGCAGTAGTTAGAGTGTTTGTATATTTAAAAAAAAAAAAAAAGTAGCCAGAAGCTAGAAATAAGCTAGGAGCAGTGTATACCTAAGTAAAAAGGTTGAAAAGTTCAGTTGAGTTACTCACCTTGGAAAGGTGTTAAGGTTGTTTGATTTGATTAGGTACCATCATTTGTTAATCAGAACAGCAGTGAGTTACTCAGGACATCTAACTGTAGTGTAAATATCCAAAGGGACTGTTTTGCACTAATTTACTTTAGAAGCACAATATATATTGCAAGGGAAGATCTTAGTAACCCACAATGCAGTGGGAGCACTGAGAGGAGAGGATCACCTTGCTGGTGGCTGAAAGAAATCAGCAAGTTTTGCTTGGGAAATTTTCTTTTTTAAAAGTATTGGGGCGAAGTTAACTATTGGGGAATATAATTTAGTGTGTTTGTGCTTTTAATAGTCAGTAAGGCAGCGAATAAACAGAAGTTAGAACTGTTTGGTGAGACGGACAGTGAAATGCTAAGAGAAATTAGGGAAGCTAACTAAATTGGTAGTGCGGTAATAATGGGAGATTTCAATTACCGTATTTTTCGCTCCATAAGGTGCACTTTTTTTCGCCCCCAACAGTGTATGTGTGTGTGTGTGTGGGGGGGGGGGGGGGGGGGGGGGAGAGAGAATGTCTGAGCGTCTTTTGGAGCAAATATAAAAAAAAAACTAAAAAACTAACTACAACCCCCCACCCTCCTGATCCCCCCCAAGACCTGCCAAATGTCCCTGGTGGGCCAGCGGGGGTCTGGGAGTGATCTCCTGCACTTGGGCCGTCGGCTGACAGGCCCTTTTGCCCTTACTATTTCACAGGGGCTACCGGTGCCATTGGTCGGGATTGGGATGGGGTTTTTGTGTGTGTGTGTGTGTGTGTGGGGGGGGGGGGGGGGGGGAAGGTGGTTCCCACAGAAAGAGAATGATAAACATTTTCTGATCTGAGGAGTGGACCGAAATGGCCCTCCCCAGACCCGAAAACGAAATGGGACAAAAACATTTTTATGCACTCCCCTAATTTGCTTCATAAGATGCACAGACGCCCGGAAACAGAGCCGGTTTAGCACACCATTTTATTTTTTTTTTATTTTCTCCCTCTGAATCCTAGGTGCATCTTATGGTCAGGTGCGTCTTATGGAGCGAAAAATACGGTACCCCAATATTGACTGGGTAAATGTATCATCGGGACATGCTACAGAGATAAAGTTCCTGGATGGAATAAATGACAGTTTTATGGAGCAATTGGTTAAGGAACAGACGAGAGAGGGAGCAATTTTAGATTTAATTCTCAGGGGAGCACAGGATTTGGTGAGCGGAAACAGTGGTAGGGCCTCTTGGCAATAATGATCATAATATGATCACATTTGAATTAATGCCTGGAAGGGGGACAGTAAGCAAATCTACGGCTCTCATGCTACACTTTCAAAAAGGAAACTTTGATAAAATGAGAAAACTAGTTAGAAAAAAACTGAAAGGAGCAGCTACAAAGTTAAGAAGTGTGCAAGAGGCAAGGTCATTGTTAAAAAAAATACCATCCTAGAAGCACAGTCCAGATGTATTCCACACATTAAGAAAGGTGGAAGGAAGGCAAAATGATTACCGGCATGGTTAAAAGGTGAGGTGAAAGAAGCTATTTTAGCCAAAAGATCTTCATTCAAAAATTGGAAGAAGGATCCAATGGAAGAAAACAGGATAATGCATAAGAGTTGGCAAGTTATAAAGAATGTTATAAAGAATCACTACATGTTCCACACGCAAAAACCTTTCAACACAAATCCCTCAAAGACAGAGCAGGATCACTTTTATGGAACTCCATCCCAGCTGAACTGCGTCAGGAACCGTGCCTACCAACTTTCAGGAAAAGGCTGAAAACCTGGCTTTTTAAACAAGCCAGTCCAGACATAGACTGATCCCTGCTACCGTCATCACAAACACATTGTTATCAATGGGTTTAAATAGTAACCATTCACCAACACCAACACTCTGTCATCAACCTCATTCACGATTTCATTTCTACCATATTGGAATTAATTTTGCATCGCTGTAAATAATTTGCTGTCAGTTAATCTCTCTTTTCTTCTTCTTCCTCTGCTCCCAGTTGTGTACTTCCCTGTTTTATTGTAACTGCAATTCCTTTAATCATGCACCGGTTATAGTTGCTCGAGTTCTCTGTATATTTCACACCCTGTTAAATGTAAACCGGTTTGATGTGACTCCTGTCTTGAAAGCCAGTATAGAAAAAAAAAAAAAGTTAAATGTAAGACATTGATAAGACAGCCTAATAGAGAATTTGAAAAGAAGTTGGCCATAGAGGCAAAAACTCACAGTAAAAACATTTAAAAATATATCTGAAGCAGAAAGCCTGTGAGGGAGTCAGTTGGACAGTTAGATGATAGAGGGGTTAAAGAGGCACAGAGAAGATAAGGCCTTCGCGGAAAGATTAAATGATTAAACGATTTCTTTGCTTTGGTATTTACTGAAGAGGGTGTTGGGGAGATACCCGTACCGGAGAAGGTTTTCATGGGTAATGATTCAGATGGACTGAACCAAATCACAGTGAGCCTAGACGATGTGATTGACAAACTGAAGAGTAGTAAATCACCTGCACCAGATGGTATACACCCCAGGGTTCTGAAGGAACTAAAAAATGAAATTTCAGACCTATTGGTAAAAATTTGTAACCTATCATTAAAATCATCCATTGTACCTGAAGACTGGAGGGTGGCTAATGTAACCCCAATATTTAAAAAGGGCTCCAGGGGTGATCCGGGAAACTACAGACCGGTTAGCCTGACTTCAGTGCCAGGAAAAATAGTGGAAAGTGTTCTAAATATCAAAATCACAGAACATATAGAATATATAGAAAGACATGGTTTAATGGAGCAAAGTCAGCATGGCTTTACCCAAGGCAAGTCTTGCCTCAGAAATGTGCTTCACTTTTTTGAAGGAGTTAATAAACATGTAGATAAAGGTGAACCGGTAAATGTAGTGTATTTGGATTTTCAGAAGGCGTTTCTCATGAGATGCTTCTAGGAAAGGTAAAAAGTCATGGGATAGGTGGCGATGTCCTTTCGTGGATTACAAACTGGCTAAAAGACAGGAAACAGAGATTAGGATTAAATGGACAATTTTCTCAATGGAAGGGAGTGGACAGTGGAGTGCATCAGGGACCTGTACTGGGACCCGTACTTTTCAATATATTTATAAATGATCTGGAAAGATATACGAGTGAGGTAATCAAATTTGAAGATGATACAAAATTATTGAAAGTAGTTAAATCACATGCAGAATGTGATAAATTGCAGGAAGACCTTGTGAGACTGTAAAATTGGGCATCCAAATGGCAGATGAAATTTAATGTGGATAAGTGCAAGGTGATGCATATAGGGAAAAATAACCCAAGCTATAGTTACACAATGTTAGGTTCCATATTAGGAGCTACCACCCAAGAAAGATCTAGGAGTCATAGTGGATAACACATTGAAATAGTCGGTGCAGTGGGCTGTGGCAGTCAAAAAAGCAAACAATGTTAGGAATTATTAGAAAGGGAATGGTAAATAAAATTGAAAATGTCATAATGCCTCTGTATCGCTCAATACTGTGTACAATTCTGGTCACCGCATTTCAAAAAATATATAGTTGCGATGGAGAAGGTACACAGAAGGGCGACCAAAATGATAAAGGGGATGGAACAGCTCCCCTATGAGGAAAGGCTAAAGAGATTAGGACTTTTCATCTTGGAGAAGAGATGGCTGAGGGGGAATATGATAGAGCTGTTTAAAATCATGAGAGGTCTAGAACGGGTAAATGTGAATCGGTTATTTACTTTCGGATAATAGAAGGACTAGGGGGCACTCCATGAAGTTAGCATGTAGCTCATTTAGAACTAATCAGAGTAAGTTCTTTTTCACTCAACACACAATTAAACTCTGGAATTTGTTGCCAAGGAATGTGGTTAGTGAAGTTAGTGTAGCTGTGTTTAAAGAAGGATTGGATAAGTTCTTGGAGGAGAAGTCAATTACCTGCTATTAATTAAGTTGACTTAGAAAATAGTCACTGCTATTACTTGCAACAGTAACATGGAATAGACTTAGTGTTTGGGTACTTGCCAGGTTCTTATGGCCTGGATTGGCCACTGTTGGAGACAGGATGCTGGGCTTGATGGACCCTTGGTCTGAACCAGTATGGCATGTTATGTTCTTAAGGCAACTCATCTAAAAACATGAATCAGTGCTAATTCTATAAATTAGAACACCTGAAAGAGTAATCTCACTCTCTCTAAATATATATACAGTACATACACACACAAATACATAGGAGTTAATAAATAAGGTGAATTTACGCATGGCAATAAAAGAGCTTAAATTCACTTTATTTATTGACTCCCCCCTCATATATACACATCCTCCAATGCATTTTTGTTCTCTACATTAAATATTACGAGGAAGCCTAATACCAAATCAAATAATCTAGACTGATATATTTAAAAATAAGCTGGTATAATTATATTACTATTATATAAAATGTGTATTTTAGAAGAATTGATAGATTATGGGATACATTAATTTTTCTAAAAGAATGCTCCAAGGGTTTTGCACTGCTGCAGCAGTTGGTTAAAAAGTCATTTATTCTTGCATGTCTGAGATACAAGCAGCCCCCCCAGCGCAGATGCATGGGTGCCGCCTGTAACAAACCCTCTTACACCCAGGCAAGAGGCAAAGACTCACCAAGTCGCGGGTCTGCATCCAGGAGGTTGGGGGGAATCTCCCACGATGCTTGCCAAAGGCGCTGACCGCATGACAGTGCAGTTGGCGGGTACCCCACCTCTTCTTCCTTCCTCGGTGCACGTTCATGGCATGCCCTGTGATTGGCTTCTGCAGGGTGCAATGTCATCATCACCAGCCCCAGATTGGCTATGGGGCTGTCACAATGTCACCAAGGAGGGAGGAGCTGGCAGGAGATTAAATCTCAGCAACTCCTCCGCCTGCCACAGTACCTGTGGCTTTCCCACCCAACCCCCTCAATAGTTGCTAGATTTGAATATGTTTGTTTGTTGCATTTGATAGTGAATGATTTGTTATCCCTATCTCAGCATTGCATTAGGGGTGGGGGAATTGGCATAGGGGTAGTGCTTGAGAATACTGCAAAGGTGTGACTAGGGTTGCTGCCATCAAACAAGGAAATGTTAATCCAGCGGAGTTTGCAACAGATGGTGGGACCCTGGCTTGGTCCAAGAAATGCACCTGGTGGATCTCCTTACCCATAACAGGAGGGGAAGGCCTGTAGGCTTGCTGTGTAGCTGCCTGCCTAGTGTGGTCATCCTCGGAACACCAAAGTGGCAAGGCAACTCGGGCAGAGGTGGAGCTTTTGGTGATCAGTGAAGCCTTCGCAGAGACACAAGAGAGCATCTCACAGGATTTGCAGATCTAGGTAGGCTCAATCACCCAATTAGATTCCTTTGTCAGGTTATCTAAAACAGCTGAGGCCATTAATATCCAATTGATAATTTGTGTGTCTTGTTTGTGTGTTGTAAGAGTCATGATGGCCAAACAGGATGCCACGATTGCCCCAGTTAAAAGAAATGAAGTAAAAATATAGTGCGCTATGCCTAATATGTCCAGTGAAAAATAAGCTGGTGTAATGCACTGCAAACAATTTCTGCATTAGATAAATCCAGCTACAGATCTCAGCACTTTCTTCCAAACAAAGATGCCTGTTTTCTCAAATCAAATTTGAGGGAAAAACACATTTTAAAAAATTTCTTCAATCTTTACAATCTGAACAGATGCAATTAAATATTGTTTTAGCCAACTAGCATCTTTTAAGGAAGAAAATACTGAAATAAAATCAACATGATTAGTTAAACAAAAACAAAAATCACATTTTGCATATAATAAGGACCATATTCACAAAAGAGTTTATTGAACAGGGTCCCCAAATTGGCTTCTGAAATTGTGAAGGGATCCACTACCAAGAGACAGAGAGGCTGACCCTCTTCTATTCGACTCACTCATATTGGGGGTTGAATGTGCTCTCTCGAACTCGGGCCATTTGCCTTTTGCTTTGAAAGCACCTGTCCTGTGTGCCTTATGTGATGACTGCTCTCCATTCCCTTTATCTAAGTAAAATATTATTATTTTAACAGGTGCAGAGTAATATTTACATAGGTTTTCACCCAACTTATGACTAGTAATAGGCTGAACAAATATGGCAAACAAACACAGTGACAAATGTTTCCAGACACATGGAATTATTACACATTGCCTTAAGAAAAAAATCTTAATTGGAATTTTCTAATCGGTTTAATTAGTACCCTGAGAATTCCCTTCATCACCATCATTTTTAATAAGCACTTGTTTTATTTAAACATCTGATAGTTTTTATCACAAATAATTTCATTTTCAGCATGAAGTAGGAACTGATTCACTAAGTTGACTCAAACCATTCAGAGTTGAATATAAATGATTTGCAACTATACCCTACTCTCCTGCTTTGACCATTATATCATTGTTTTTATCATGAGCTGCAAAGAATGTCATAAGAGTAAAAAGATATTTAAGAAATTTAGGGCAAAGAAAAGACTAAATTCTAGTAATTTGCTAGGGGTTTTATTTATTGATTTTTCCTAGATTATCTTCTTAAAATTGATGGATATCTCTACTGATCCTTTAGTGGAACTTTGGAATTGTGGAGATTTGGTAAAATCATATCGCTCTAGTAAAACTATATATTATTTACCCTACCAAATCTGTAAAATGCCTTACATCTGATTTGCAAAAATGAAATGTGTAGGAAGCTAGCTAGAGAGAACCTGGCAAAAGTTGCTACATGAAGCACACAAATTAAAATGTAAGACCCATTTAATAATGTATAATTTAGAAATTGTGGCAGCAACAAAAAATTATTTCTCTGCTTCACAAAACCACCCAAAATAATTTTCTGGAGTGAAAGGGTTATTACACTTCTGGGAGATGGGCAGAATCCAATACAACTGTGATAATTTTGCAAGGATTTTCTCGGACAAGTTTATAACTATTCGGGGTATTTTACATCCTGGCAGTCATATACAACAGAATTCAGATTTAATATGCCTGAATCACCTTGTGTTACAATTTTTTTTTTTTTTTTTGAGGAAATTGATTTACAATGAATATTTGAAAATGAAACATTACATCTGCCCTCTTGATCCATACTCTTCTTAGCTAATGAAGGCAGAAAACACTGGGTTTTAGAAGTATTAAGATTAGTGATAAATACATTATTAAAAGGAAGAGTCAATGCCTGGGCTGTTATAGGAAGTACTCCTGACCCAGACAGACCAGAAAACTTGGCTAGTCCAGTAATTCCCAACCTGAGGTCCACTAGAAGAGAAGCAATCAAAGTGCAGCCCCTTAGAAAAAGAGCAGGCTGACCTCACCTCTGTTGGTATCAGGCAGTGGTATCAGGCTGATTCCACTGCCTGATACCAACTGCCTTATGCCAAGAGGAGAGGAAGATCACACTCTCAAGGAGCCCAAACCTAAACAGAGATGAGATGGGGAAGGGCGAGGCTGATCACCGCCATGAGGATCCTGAACCAGCAGCCAGAGGAGGCAGGGAAGAGTGCAGCTGATCACTATCACAAGGAGCCTGAAGTCACATAAGAAGCTTCCCCATGACTGAAGGCAGCAACAAGTAGGATGATAATCCTGAGGAGGGGTTCAGGGCACTGGCCATGTGCTCTGGCTGCCTTGCTGGCCTGATACAAACCCTCCACTGAATTAAGAACATAAGAAATTACCATACTGAGTCAGGGAGAGGATCCATCAAGCCCAGCATGCTGTTTCCAATGGTGGCCATTGGGGGGGGGGGGGGGAGTGGAGGAGGGTGGAGGACAAGGGAAGGGGGCCACATGGGAGCCAGCTCTCAGGGTGAGGGTGGAGGTAAAAGGTACAGTAAAATATGCATGTAGGGGTTAAGGTGCCACAAGACGTAGAGGGCAAGAGAAAGCGCACTCAGAAACAGATCGTGCAGGGTTTATCACTCAAAAAGGGGCCATGGGGAATGGCAGGAGGGTGAGCGCTCAGGAAGATGCTATGAAAGTAGGGTAGGAAGAAAGGCACTTGGAATTGGGCAGCACTCAGAAAGGAGTACAGAAGGGAGAGTACTCAGGAAAGGGCCGTGATGAGGGGATGAGAGCAGGAGGGAAAGCACTCAGAAAGGGCACATGGAGGCAGTACCCAGGAACGAGCCAGGAGAGAGAAATCCAGTGCAAAGAACAGAGGGGGAGAAGAAAGGATAGAAAGCACTAAAGCACTCAGGAAGGAGGTCAAAGGTGGGGGGGGGGGGGGGAAGCATGGCAGGCACGACTGGGGAAGGTGTTGTGGGGGAGGGTAGAGAGGACAGGAGAGAAGGCACTTGGGAAGGGGGTCATAAGGGGAGGGCAGAAAAGTGAGATCACCTCCAGGGATCATGAGGAAAGTGGGGACAGATGGCTGCTAGCGATCAAGGAAATGGTGGGCAGGGATAGACAACCACAATGACCATTTTGAAATCCCTGCATGTAAAGTCTGTGGGTACTAAAGTTACTTGCAACGGCAACAGCCCTTGAATGCTGAAAGGGAAACTTTATGAGGTGCCTCCCTTTGAAAATGTGCTTGCAGGCCCATGGATACAAAATTGACTACGGGGGGGGGGGGGGGGGGGGGGGGAAGCTGAAAGGGAGAGAGATGTGGAGGGAGTGGGAGAGGGACAGGGCGGGAAAGACTGGTGGACTGGCAACTTGGGGGAGTGAGATTAATGAGAAGGGGCTTGTAAGAATGAGAGTGATAGGTAAGGAGAGTGTGGGGAGAGACACTGGTGTGTGAGCCTGGGAAAATGGGCTGGGATGACAGAGATTTGTGGAAAGGGGCTGGAAAGAGTTGGGAAAGTGGTGATGGGGGAAAAAACCTGTGGGAAGAGGCTAATGGGGAGGGACTGTGGAGGGAGGGACTGATGGGGGGGGGGGGAGAGAGAGAGAGAGAGACTGGTGTGGGCGGGATGGGGGTCCTAAAACTTTTCAATGTTGAAAAGGGGGTTCCCACACCCAAAAAGACTGGGAACCCCTAGGCTAGTCTTTAATCTCCTGTTTGTGGGAAAAATGAGCATGCTCTTCTAGACCAATCAGTCAGGTTTTAGATTGGTTGACAGTACAGAAACCGCTCTACTGGCCTTAACAGAGGATTTCCAATATGATTTAGACAAGGGGATGAATTGAATTGTGGTCCTCTTAGACCCGAAAGATGCTTTAGACACCACAACCCATAAATCAACTACAGAGTCTAGGTATAGGTGGTATAGTCCTCAAGTAGCTTGCATCCTTTATAAATTGGAGATCATAAAAAGTTGTAATTGGGGATTTTTCATCATTATTGACTCAGTCTGATTACAAATTACACCCATTTCAAAAACTTCATTTGCCCAGCTTCATCATTTTTTCACCCAACATGACATTGTGACAGTAATTCATGCTCTTAATATCTAGGCTGGATTATTTCACTTTTTTGTTTGCTTACTCTTAAAACTGTCTCAGAAACTTCAGTTCATACAAATTGCAGCTGTATGTGTACTGAGTGGTCTGAATGTTAGGGGTCATATCAGCCTTACTCTTTACAATTTTCACTAGCTAATTATAGCTTTTGTGGGAACAATTTAAGATCATATTACTAGATTTTAGAGCTCAAAGATTTTAGGAGCATTGTATCTGAAGAAGCGTCTTTTAATGCGCACTCCCTCTAGGCCTCTTAGATCCATATGCAGGAGACACTGCTTCAGATCCCTTCATCAACAGATGTGAATTGGCATGGGACCCAAGGAAAGGCCTGAAAGGGAAGATTGGAATACTCTCCCAAGAGAAATACATCTTAGAGATGACTATCTGAAGTTTAGACATGTATTAAAAACACAGTTGTTTAGATCACCTAAGAATAAGGAGGTCCATTTCAGTGTGTGTGTGTGTGTGTGTGTGTGTGTGTGTGTGTGTGTGTGTGGATAAATTTGGAACTTACCTAGACAAACTCTGGTATTTTAAAATTCTGTTGGTCTGACCATCTCTGACATAACCAGATCACCCCGATTTTCCACGTTACCTGGGTAACTTTAGGACAACCAAAGAGCCATTCTAAAGTTATGTGCATTAACTTATACAGAAAAATTTTCATAGCAGAGTATATTGAGTGATGCAGCCACTGAATAACCCAGCTAGGTTAGCTGAATAATTTTATCCAATTAACTATCCTAGCTGCCTAGGAGCTTAATATAGATTTCAGGGTCTTTGCCAGAAATGTAGATATTTTATATGTTTCTGCTTTATAGGGCATTAGTTCAATATGCTTTATGATGTTTCTTTTTTGCTGTAGATGATTAATTTTAGCCTTTTTTTTTTTACAGATCTATATTTCATTGTGTGTTTGGTTTAGGTATTATGGATTGTAAATTGTGTTTTTAGAAATTATTTTGCAGTTTAGTTTTTTTATGTTGACTGTTTAGTGTATTTTATGTTTTACAGCATAGAAATCCAATTAACTAAGTAAAAAAAGCTTTTTTGCTATAGACACAGGAGAAAAGCATTAGTGAATCCAGCCCACACTTTCTTAATATTTATGGCCATCCAAATAAGTACTAAGCTATAGAACATTAGTATTAAGCATGAACATTTCATTTTTGAAGCTCTGATCTGGAAAAATCCCATTAATAAAGGCTAATACAGTTTTCTCACACCCAGAAAATTTGTAGTAAAGAAGTATAGATCTAGAGGTTTTTATTTTTTATAGTTTGTGGCTCTGCTCTCTTGAACTCAGATTGAACATCTGCAACTTGTTTTCATTTATTCCTGATTAGCCTATTAAGCCTCTCTAATCAGAATTTATTACAACACAGTTGCATTGCTTGCTATTTAGCATCAGCTTCATACTCCCATCAGAGTTTGTGTATAACAAGTATAAAACAAAATTAAGATTTTCTTTCAACTTACCTAAATCAGGCTTTAGCTCAGTAGGTAAACTTAATTTTCTTGACATCTTTGCTGAAAAATAAAATATACTCTTAAAAATAAGATATGTGATATCAGCTTGTGCTGCATGGCTTTAAGGGATTGACTAGCACAGTCTATGGCAACAAGGCTACTCATAGGAGAAGACAATAACGACTTCTTTGAAGCTGACGCTCACATCACCCTTTTGTTAACCTTTGGTTTTCAACCTTTTTGGCGAGATCAAATATAAAATGAAAACCATAAAGTAAGGCTAGTCCCTTCTTGGCTGAGCCTGCGATTGAGGTGAGGGATGGCATTCAATGCCTTGCCCTCCGACTTCATTGGGGAAAAGAAAATATTTTGAAAATGTATATGCCGCATGAACAATAAAATTTTACAATAAAAGCAGTTTACAAATTCTACACAAACAATACAATACACATAAAACACACATTTCAATAGCACCCACTTATTGCCAACTGCCACCCTCTCCCAGACCATATTTCCCCATTGCCCTGCCTCTACTCTGCCTAATACTGACATTCAGGAGCATACTTGAACACAGCCCATTAAAAGGAAACAAATATGCCTTAACCAGTTTCCTAAATTGTAAGTAATGTATCTCACTCCTAACCACCAGTGGCAAAGAATTCTAAGCCGGAGGGGGCCACAGATGAAAAAGCATGTTTCATCCTTCTACTAGCTCTAAACTTATTACCATACACATATTCCAACTGGGCTTCCTGGGAAGCCCTAAGAGCATGATTGGGTTTATGGCAGGTCAACTTTGTAGCCAAATACTTTGGCCTATCTGAGTACAAATACCGAAAGGTAAGTAAAAGTAGCTTAAGCCTAGCCCTTTCTGCCACTGGAAACCAGTGCACGAAGGCCAGTAATGGGGATACCCTCTCCTGTCTGGTCTTCCTGCACACCAGTCGAGCAGCACTATTCTGGATTAATGGTAATCTGTGTAACAAAACATATGGTAACCCAACCAGCAGGCTATTATAATAGAAAGTACTCCAATAACAAGAGCAAGCACAATAATTTCCACTGCAGTATCATCCAATAAAGGTTTTAACTGACAAATTCTCTTTAGTTGAAAATAAGCTTTCTTACGTGTTTGGCATATAAAAGATTTCAAAGAGACTGTTGAGTTTAACATAACACCCAAACTTTTGACATTAGATGAAATTGAGATTATATAATCTTCTAGACAGGGGTTAACTGAAAAAATAACAGGTTCCAAATACAAATTCCCAATACACGTCTTTGATGAGCACATTGAAGGGGAAGTATATTCTTTTATAAGCATTTAAAAACAAATTTCAAAAGGACTCATTTTCCTAGGACCCATGACCCTTAAGCAGTGAACATACTGAATAAGATTGAGGTTCAGCATCCACAGGGTGTTATGATGGTCCTTTTACATTAAAGTTAAAAACTTTTTCTGTTGAGATTTATCATTTGACTAAGTGGCATTTATTAGAATTTGTTTGCAATGTTTTGGCTTCACGCTCTTTCAAAGTTGCCATTGGCCTTTTGGTTGCCTCCCTGATCTATCCTTCCTTCCTGCTTGGTTGGATGGCCTGATGTAGCATTAATGGTGCCATACATCTTCCATGTCTTAAAAATCATTTTGACCACTAAGGGATATTCAAGGACACTGCTATTCTTTTATAGTCATCCCCAGATCTTTTAATAGCTCCTTGGTGCTCATAGTTGGATCTTTGCTTTGGAATGCAGTGCCCAGCAGAGAGAACCAATAGGAACTGCAAAATGAATCTTATCAACCTGTGAATCATTACAATTAAACCTAGATGGAGCCATTACTTGTGTGCTTTGAAGATGACTGGTTACACCAGAGCTTTAAGTATTCGGGTTTGCTACAAAAGTACAAGGGAGGTGAACACTAACATATTCCAACTTTTTATTTCTAGTTCATTTTCTAAGGAATCCTGATGCGTGTTTCACTTGACAGATGTGGGGGTAGGATGTATGATTACATGGAACAAAACATCAGTTTAATACATTTTACTTCCAGGCTATCAGACACAAATGGTGAACATTTTGGAAGGTGGTGTAGACTTTCTATAGACACTGTAGAAACAAGGATATATGAAAATTTCCACACTTAAAGCAAAAAGTGTTGGTTTTACTAGTATGAATTTTTTGTGAAAAAAATCTTCCCTTTTTCCATTTTTTTCTTTCAGCCAAAGGTTTCCATGAAAACCATACGGCAAACAGTTGAAAAATTCAGAAACGCCGCCATTTATTCCAAAGCTTTTCATCTGCTATTAAAATCTATGTCAGGGCTGGCCCAATCGCTTAATGGTAGTGCTGAGCACATTGCCACACAGAAGGTTACTAGTTTGATACCTGGAACAGGACTTCTGCACCCTTGGCCACCTTGGGGAGTTACGGTCACCATTAAGGGTGACATCTGGTGGTGGGATTTAGAGGCCAAGATACAGGGTCCTGGACAAAGCTCTTCTGAATGGCTTCTAGCCTCACGGCTGGTGCTACAATGACCAGGCGAGGAACAGGGAGGGGAAGAGGTCCTATTAAAATGGGGGGTGGGGAGAATTTCCCTGTGAAGGCTTATGGCACCAGAATCCCTGCACTGGTTCTGATTGCATTGAAAGGAAAAGGAGCAATAGGAACTATCCCCTTCCCCATACAAAAAAAAAACTGATTTTCATAAAAATGGATTTTTGGAATTCTCCTAAAATTATCCATGAAGCAAAAAAAATGAAAAATAAAAAAAACCCTTGACTTTTCGCTCATCCTTCATTAGATACATATACTTTAAGAGTCTGGAAAACACGCAGAATGGATTAACCATTCAGATTTTGTGTCTTCTAATCAAAGATACTTCTGTGTTGAAAATATCTTTTGAATCAATATCTGACAACATATATTTTTATATTATGGCTCAAGTGATGGCTTGGGATCAAACACAAATGGCCCGATTTTAAAAGGTCCGATAAAACAAGAGGGTAGGCGATCTAAAAAAGCCGTGAGCGCAACATAATGGATTAGATTCTAAGAAATGTCTGTTTAGAAACTTTATTATGGAGACTCGTTCATCCAATGGGAAGCCCGACTCAGGCTGAGTTTCGCCCCCACAATGGGGCTGCCTCAGGGGCTATGTAAAATGTCTCTTATATATGTATGAAATTTATCTCATACCATCGAGATTATCAGAAAGTGTAGCGTTGAATTCCAGCAGCATAAGGGTCTCCTAACTCATATCAATATTATATCTCTTCTCCTTTCAGTGGATGTATCCCCTCTTCTTTTTTCAAAATATATGTTCCCAACAAGGTTCCTTGTTTGCCCACAAGGGCTTCCTCGGGGATATGAGTTATAGTGTAAAAAAGTCAGTGTGGATATTGTGAGTATACACATTTTTACGGTGAATCTTTTATGGGGATGTGTGTTTAGTGAGTGTGGTATGGTTGGTGAGAATGTGTGTGATTATGGGGGGTGATGGGATCAATTAATTGTTATTTGATAGATAATGTTTTATGTGATACATCATATTGAAAGTATACCTGGTAATGTGTCCACTTTTTGAAGCAGTATGTTGTACACTTATGAATGTGCAGACACTATTTTGTAATTTATAATACAGTGCATTTATATTATACAGTCCATTTTTGAAGAATTAAGGTTATCTCAATCATAGGTCTTAAAAACCTCCGACGTCAGCTAACGTTTCGCCATTTGGCTGTATCAAGGCACAAACTATATGAATGAAAAACAACTAGTTAACCATTTTGTATTAAAAAGCTTTGCACAAAAGACATGATATCCTCCTTATTACCTCAATATAGGTTTTCAACTTCCATATCTTTCTCTGTTGCGGTGTATCGCTATTAATGTGTTTTACCCGTCTGTCGCAGGCAGCTGTGACTTCTGCTGCTCACCTTCTTTCTATATGCAGCTCCGAGTCTGGGGAGAATGGCAACCTCCGCTTTCACATGCTGACCCTCATGGCAGCCCGGGATGGCATGGGCACTCCTGGTGGCCATCTTACATCCGGGGTTTCCTAAGGCACGCTCGCCTGCCCCTTTCTTTAACGCATCATGGCGGGAACCTCGGGGGCTTCCCCACCGCATGTCGTCATCCGCTTACCATACTTAAGCTCAGCTGACTTCTCGCAATACGAGTTAGCAAGGAATCTCGTCCTGCTAGTTCCGCCTCTCTGGAACTTCGCCTCACTGACTTCTGGGTGACGTAGGTACCCGCTCCTTGGGGGCCCTGCCACACTCAGGGCTATTCGCTCCTCGGAGAGCCATTCTCTGTCTCTCTGTTTCAGTAAGTTCCTGCATCGTCCTCAGACGACTCCGGCGGTTCCTGTTCCAGTCATCCTCGGTGCCTGATCTTCCATCCGCTTCTACAGTTCCGGTGTGAGTACGCTACCTTCGTGGCACGGATTCTCGGGTTACCCTGCTTGCGGGCCACTACTGGATCCCTCCTGTCTTGTGCAACCATACCAGCAGCTTCTGGCCCATTGCTCCTACCATGTGACAGAGGCTGGCCAATGGCACCGATAGCCTGTCACATGGAAAGGGCAAAGGGCCATTGGCACCATTTTGGTTACTGGCAGCCGACGGCTCGAGAGCGGGAGATCGCTCCCAGGACCCCCGCTGGACCACCAGGCAATTTCTGCAATTTTTGGGGGGGTCAGGAGGGTGCAAAGAAGTAAAATTGAAGGTTTGGGTGGATTTGGAGGGGTTTTTTTGTTTGTTTTTACAATCCCCCCGTCTTCCCCCCCCTGGGTTTCACCCCCCCCTCCAGAGACTTTCAGTAAGTCTTGGGGGGGGCGGGAAAATCTTGGCGTGGAACCGCACGTCCACTTAAAAGCTAGGGCTTATTTTTGGAGTAGGGCTTATATTTCAAGCCCTACTCCAAAAATCCTGAAAATCAAGCTAGGGCTTATTTTCAGGGTAGGGTTTATTATCAGGGAAACACGGTATGCCTTTACAGCAATAAAGATGCATAAACAATTCAGAATTAGGTCTAGAGTTCTTGTAACTTCACCTTGGTTGTCAGCCCTTAATTGTTCTTCATCTCCTAAACAGCATCAATCCTTATTTACCTATATTAACATTTGTTCAATAAAAAAGGAATGCTGATGTTCTTTCTGCTGAATCGCTGGCTAGACATTTAGATATTTTATGTCTGTCTGAAGCATGGCACACTGAAGCAGACATCCCATTTTTTAATTTATTATGCCTGGTGATGTATACATTTTTCAGCAAGCATGTAATAAAAGAGGCATGGGAGCAGTCATGATCTACAGAAACTCATTTACTGGAAATAATTGAAATTGAGATAGGTAATGGGTGTGCGTTTAGTAGTAAAACCTTCAGGAACATAGTAGAGAAGTCCCACCTCCAATCTGGTAGCCTCTATGCTGCCTTGGAGAAGAAAGATCACCTGGAAGGAGAGCATCAGATTGAAGAGGCCAGAAGCAATCCTGTAGTTAGGACCTGCCCTCAAAGTGATGTAGTATCTTCATGCACGTGCCCAGGAGAGAAGGGCTAGGATGGCAGTTATAGGTGGTGGTAAAATTATTAGGAAGGTCGATAGCTGGATGGCTGGTGGACATAAGGATCACTTGGTAAGATGCCTGCTTGGTGCGAAGGTGGTGGATGGACATCTCACATCACATAGATAGGTTTTTGGATAATGCTCGAGAGGAACCGGCTTGTCTTGGAACATGTGGGTACCAATGACATAGGAAAGTACAGGAGGGAGGTTCTGGAAGCCAAATTTAGGGTTTAGGTAGAAAGCTGAAATCCAGATTCTCCACTGTAGCATTCTCAGAAATGCTCCCCATTCCTCGTACAGGACCCCAGAGACAGGCAGAGCTCCAGAGTCTCAATGTATGGATGAGATGATAGTGTAGGGAAGAGGGTTTTAGGTTTCTTAGGAACTGGGCTTCATTTTGGGGAAGGGGGGGGGGGGGAAAGCTTTTTCTGAAAAGATAGGCTCCACCTTAACCAGAGTGGAACCGGGCTGCTGGCACTAACCTTTAAAAAGGAAGAGTGCAGCTTTTAAAGTAGATGTTGGGGAAAGCGGACAATCACTCAGAAGTGCATGGTTCGGAATGATGTATCTTTGAAGGGTACTATGAAAACAGGAAAAATAGGGCATATCAGTAGAGAGGTTGCAATCAGGGCATATCTAAAGTATTTGGCACCTGGGGCAGCCCCCCCCCAATATATAATTTTAAATTTTCCTAAAACGATATACTATTTCAAAACAGCAAACAAATCAAACACCACTCTAATTAAAACTAATAAAGATTTTTTAAAAACTCACACTCTCCATATCTGTCATCCTAAAATTGTTGCAGACTGGGGGTACGCATGAATACACACATTCACAATATGCTCCCTCTCTCATACACACCCCCCTTACACGCTTGGTAAGGAGATAGAGGGAGTGCGTGTGTGTGTGTGAGAGGGACACAAACTTTCTCTGTACCTCACACACACACACACACACACACACACTTCCCTCAGTCTCTCTCACATGCTCACATGCACACTTCGTCTGTGTCTCTCTCACATCCTAACATACGCAGAAACATATGCTTTCTCTGTCTCTCTCTCATATACTAACACACACACACACGCAGACAAAAACTAAACTGGAAACCACAATAAGACAGATTCTGTATGCAGTGCAATAATGGAAAAGCAGAAAATCACTATTCATCAAAATATAATTAAGAAATATAAATCAATCAGAATAGTAAAACCATACTAAAAAATATAGAATTCAAAACAGATGATAAATAAAATATTCAATAATTTAAAGTTCTTATACAAATTTTTTTAAATTTCCTAAACATCGATAAAATATTTCAAAACAGCAGATATCAAATAACACCCAATAATTAAAACTAAAGATTAAAAAAAAATTCCCCTCTCTCCATACCTGTCACCCTGAGATTGCCGTGGACTGAGGTACACACAAACACAAACAAAATATGCTCTGTCTCACACACACAGACTATGAGAGACAGAGGGAGCATGAGTGTATGTGAAACAGATATACATTTCTTCCGTTTCTCTCTCTCTCTCTCTCTCTCTCACTCACACACAAACACACACAACCTCTTCCTCTGTATCTCTCACACTTGAGTCCTCTGTCTCACACACGCACACAAGCTTCCACTGTCTCTCACCCCCACCACCAGGCACCCTCTCATATATATATATATATATATATACACACACACACAGACACACACACATACAGGCACTTTTTCATACAGACAACATACATGCACCCTTTCATACACTTCCCTTCTTTTAAGATAATATTTTAGTCCTTGTTGACAAATATCCATTTGGAAAGTAAGCCATGTATTTTTTTTCTGGATTTTCAATCAGAGAGACGAAAAATGGCAGAAATATTAAACGAATACTTCAGTTCAGTGTTCACTGAAGAAGGACTGTCGCTGGAGAAGGACTGTCGCTAGTTAACAAAAATGGGAGGGGAGTAGAATAGATGAAACTCCGTTTACAGAAGAGAATGTATGGGAGAAGCTAGGTTCATCCCAGAATACTGAGGGAGCTCAGAGATGTGCTGGCGGGTACGCTGTGTGACCTGTTCAATAGATCCCTAGAAACGGGAGTGGTGCAGAGTGATTGGATAAGAGGGGTGGTGGTCCCGCTTCACAAGAGTGGGAGCGGAGCAGAGAGGAGGCTGAAAAATACAGGCTGGTTAGCCTCACCTCAGTGGTGGGAAAAGTAATGGAGTCGCTGCTGAAAGAAAGAATAGTGAACTATCTACAGTCATAATAATTGCTGGACCAGAGGCAGCAAGGATTCACCAGGGGAAGGTCCTGTCAGACAAATCTGATTGACTTTTTTGATTGGGTGACTAGGGAATTGGATCGAGGAAGAGCGCTGGATGTCATCTACTTGGATTTCAGCAAAGCATTTGATACGGTTCCTCACAGGAGGCTTGTGAATAAAATGAGAAGCTTAGGAGTGAGTGCCAAGGTGGTGGCCTGGATTGCAAACTGGTTGATGGACAGAAGACAATGTGTGATGGTAAATGGCACTTACTCTGAAGAGAGAGCGGTGTTAAGCGCAGTGCCGTAAGGATCGGTGTTGGGACCGGTCCTGATCAATATCTTTGTGAGCGAAATTGTGGAAGAGTGGTCAAGGATATGGCAGCTGAGATTCAATGCCAAGATGTGCAGAGTCATGCATACAGGGTGTAATAATCCGAAAGAAATGTATTTGATGGGGGATGAAGGGCTGATGTGCACGGAGCAAGAGAGTGACCTTGGGATGATAGTGTCTAACGATTTGAAGTCGACAAAACAATGTGACAAGGCGATAGCTAAAGCCAGAAGAATGCTGGGCTGCATTAAACATATTAAACGGCGCCAGAACACCGGGTGCCTGCGCACAGGGATGCCACACACCATCACCAGCGGGCTCCCTGAAATAACTGTGATGAGAAAGACAGAAAGAAAGAAAAAAAGCTGAAAGAATCCATCTGGAACTGAGAGGGGAGGGGCGGTGTGTGATCCTTGATTGGGAGACCCGCCCCCTCTGATGTCACTGAGGACTGTGACGGACGTTAAACGGCGCCATAACACCAGGCGTCGCGCGCTGAAGGGGCACGACAAAGGGGCACTCCCCTTTGTGCATCCCTTCGTGCATCCCGTAGTGTTAGCCATTCCCCATGTTCTTTTATATCCCTTGTTAACAATCCCCATATTTAAATGTTTAATGTATTTGACAAAGGTAACGCATAAGTTCCTGCAAATTTTGTTTAAATGTAAACCGATGTGATATGTAAAATCGAACACCGGTATATAAAAGTAAATAAATAAATAAATAAATAAATAAATAAAAATAGAGAGTGGAATATCTAGTAAGAGAAAGGACGTTATGATCCCCTTGTACAGGGCCTTGGGGAGGCCTCATCTGGAGTACTGTGTTCAGTTCTGGAGGCCGTATCTCCAAAGGGACAGAGACAGGTTGGAGGTGGTCCAGAGAAGGGTGACCAAAAAAGTGGATGGTCTTCATAAAATGACTTATGAGAGATGGAAGCACCTAAATATGTATACCCTGGAATAGAGGAATAGCAGGGGTGATATGATACAAGCTTTCAGATACTTGAAAGGTTTTAATGATCTATGGTCAACAACAAACCTTTTCCGTTGGGAAAAAATCAGTAGAACTGAGGGCCATGATTTGAAACTCCAGGGAGGAAGACTCTGAACCAATGTCGGGAAGTATTTCTTCATGGAGAGTGGTGGATGCCTGGAATGCCCTTCCGGGGGAAGTGGTGAAGACTAAAACTGTGAAGGATTTCAAAGGGGCATGGGATAAACACTGTGGATCCATAAAGGCTAGAGGATGGAAATGAAGAGAAGAGCCATGGGGGTTGGCTTGCTGGAATGGTGGCTACTACCTGGCGATTACTACCCTTACTCAAATAGCCTTCACACGGTTAATGCAACTCCAACATTGCTCTCTGCTTCAACGGCACGGGGAAATATGGAAAAGAGGATTTACATTCAGACAACAACCAACAAGGACTGAACTACACATTCTGGGTAAACAAATAAGCGTGGGGGTATTTTGCTTATTGCAGCGGTTACTACCATAAACCAATTAAGCCTGATACTTCACTTTGAATGCATATACAGCATTGCTCTCTGCTTCAACGGCAGGGGGAAATGTGGAAGAGGATTTACATTCAGACAATGTCCAACAAGGCATTGATCTGTGCAGTCTATTTAAACAAGTATCGGGGTAACTTGCTTGATGCGGCGGTTACTATCCTTAACCATTAAGCTTCACCATTGATGCAACTTCAACATTACTCTCTGCATCAATGGGAGGGGGTGATAGAAAATTTGAATCAGTTATCAACAAGGGCCCTGAACTTGGTGGCCGGTGAAACAGATAAGTATGGGAAAATAAGTGTGGGAGCTTACTGGGCAGACTGGATGGGCCATTTAGTGTTTTTCTGCTGTCATTTCTGTGTTTCTATGTATGTATTGTTGGTTACTCTTCAATTTTCTCAGATGATTATGACTTCAATTTATAAGGCTGGACATATATTGGACCAATTGTTAATACTACTTCCTGGGATAAATATTCAAAAGTTAGCCAATTTCCTAAATTATCTATATAGACATATGTATCTAACTTAGATGCAATATTCAGTGGCACAGCTATGCCACTAAATATACACGTATATATTTGTGCTTAGCCGCATAAATTATAACTGGGTAAGTTAAACCTGCTCTATGGCAGGTCTAGCTTTGCCAGTTAATTTATGTGGCTAAAACTGAATATTGCTACTTAGCTGCATAAGTTATATAGTTAAGTAGCTCTGCCCAGATCTATCCACTAACACTCCTCCAAATTTATGCTAAAAAGTTAGCCGTATAAGTGACTTATGCGGTGCCGCTGAACGTAAGTGCATATACAGAGGTCTGCCATTTAGAAGGTTAAATAGCACTGAACATGCTTTGAATATTGACTTCCCTGTGTTAAAGGTATTATTAATAATCTCCTGATTGCTTCTGTACTATGGTCTGATCATATTTTCTCTGCTAGTTGATATTAAACCAGAACATTTAAGTAAAGCAGTGTTGAAACTATACCATGCTTCTATTTAGATCTCTTTAAAATAGAGTGATTAAGGACTACGGATAAAATTAACTTACAAGTACTGATGTACTAGCTGAAATTTTAATTAACTTGCAATGCTTACTAATATGGTCATCCCTTTGAAATGTAAAACTAAAATCTATTTTTGTCATAGTTCCTTGGTTTAACCAGGGGACTAGTGAGTAAAAAGTAACATATGTATAGAGCTTAAAAAATGGCTTAAAACCACCCCTCTTTGGATAATATATTTTTGCTGTATTTCATAATTAATATAAGGTGTCCTTTGTAAGTTTTAACCAACGATATCCAATGTGTGGTTAAACTGGTGTCTATTTCATACATGTATTATAAAGCCATCCACCTTCAAACTGCAAATTTTGTAGGACCCTTACCCCTAGAGTCAGTACAATGTAACAGACTCTTCTTATGGTATCGGGTCACTTTAATTTATTTATATCATTTTTTTAATATATTTTATCTTTTAAATAAAATTTGCTGATGAACTTCAAAATCTAACATATCCTCAGTAGCTTAAAAGATAAAATATATATAAAAAAAAAGATATAAATAAATTAAAGTGACCCAATACCATAAGAAGAGTCTGTTACATTATACTGACTCTAGGAGTAAGGGTCCTACAAAATTTGCAGTTTGAAGGTGGATGGCTTTATAATACATGTATGAAATAGACACCAGTTTAACCACACATTGGATATCGTTGGTTACGACTAAGGTTACTGGAATACACATTTTGTGTTTGTGGGTGTATTGTGTGATTGACTTTGTAAGTTTTAGACAGGTTTTTTTTTTTTTTTTTTTTACCTTCATGCCTTAAGATCTCCTTAATTCAAACTCATGATTTATTTATTGTTATTAATGTTACTAGAACCCCCCAAAAGGGATCACTGTCAAGCAAGGTACTCAATTCTCAAGAATTTGCAAATTATTGTTTAAGTAAAGCAGAAATGTCTGACAGTAAAATAATGGTTAGATGAAATATCTTCTTATTAATCTTTAACAGTCATTTCTTTTGATAATTCTTTTAATGGGACATTTAGTAATCAATTTCAATTTGTCTAAGATCAAAGCTGAACCTTTACTATCTAATTTGAAAAGTTGTTTTTTTTGTGTCCATAAGATCCATGTCTTTTCCCAAGTATTATATGCTCTAAGAGACTTTTTTGGAGATTACCTCTAAATTAATTTATCCATGTCAGAGAATATTGTTCCAAGAATATTAAAGGCAATCGTTACTCCTGTTATTAAAAAAAATAAATAAAAATAAAGTTAACATGCCAGTAAATTCTCATGCAAATTACAGCTCTATCTCTAATTTGCCTATCCTGGGGAAGGTACTTGAGAAATCTGTATTTGTTCAACTTAATGACTTTTAAAGGGACAATAATATTTTACATCACTGTCAATGTGGATTTCGTATGAGTCATAATACTGACTCTTTCAGTCTTGGTTTCTGATTTCGTGTTTCAAGAATTGGATGATGGAGGGGCAGTGTTGGCAGTATTTTTAGATTTTTCAGCTATCTTTGACATGGTTAGCCATTCCATGCAAATTAAAAAATTAACTGTAATAGGTTTGGAAGGGGATGATTTTAGGCATACATATCTGATAAAGTGGGTTACAATAGGAGAAAGATAGTCTGCTTGGCAAACTATACATTCTAAAATCCCTCAGGATTCTATTTTGTCACCAGCTTTATTATTTATGGTTGATCATTGAAATATATGGTGTTTATTTAAAGATTTACTCAGCTGATATTCAATTGATATTCTTAGGAAAAAAAAAACAGTCCAATGTGTTGGATTTAGCCAACCACTGTTTAAATATTAATAAATGGATGATTAGTAATAATTTGATTTTAAATCCTTCTAAGATAGAGGTTGTATGGTTTTCAAGGTCTACCTTATTACCAAGCACTTATAACCTCAAAGGTGGATTTTAAAAGACGCGCCAATTTTATAACATGTGTGCATCACTGCATGCACATTATAAAATTCGATATCGGCGCGCACAAATGCGGGCGGGTCGTGGCTTGCCTGCGCAAGGGGGCGTGTGTGAATTTTTAAAAAACGCACGGCAACGCGAACGGCCCATTCCCAGTTCCCTAATCCCCTACCTACTCTGCCTCCCTTATCCTCTCTCCTACCTTTTTTCTTTTTATTTTGGAACTTACGTAAGTTCTGTGTGATGGCTGGCTTTCGGCGTGTGCTTCCCCGGGACAGGGCCAAATGGCCACTGTCTTGGCCGGCCCAGACCTGCCCGCCCTTTCACAGGGTCCGGCACTTCTGCGCATATCGGGAGATACACACGTGGCCGGGCCGAGCACATTTTAAAAACGGCCCGGCCACGTGTGTATCTTCCAGTTTTTGCGCATGCTGGATTCCTAAAATTTACTCATCAGTCTGCTAATAAATGGGACTAAAATATCGAACAGATTCTGTGAGGAATTTAGGTTTTATTTTGATTCGAGTTTATCTTTTACACAGCTTATTATGATACTGTTAAGATCAGAATTTTTAAAATAAAAAAAACCGTTAAGACATATTCAGTATGTATTCCCCTGCAATGATGTTCAAGCAATCGTAAAAGCCTTCCTTGTTAATGTCTTTACATTATTACAGTTCCCCGCATACAGAATTTTCAAAGTCCTAGGTCTTTGCAAGTATTACAGAATTTGGCTACAAGACTTGTTTTAGGGGGATTACTGTGGGAGCATGTGGTTCCTTTGCAGTTACATTAGCTACCTAAATATAAAAAATAAAATTCAGAAACTAGTTTTGGTTCATAAATCTATTCATGCTAATGCTCCTTCATATCTGTCTGATTTATTTGGTAGATATACTCTCTTAAAGAGCCTGCATTATGCAGAAAAGAACTATCTTGTAATAGCATCAATAAAACAGGCTTGTCCATATGAGACTTGAAGTACAGTAATTTCAGTAATTGGTCCAAGTTTTTGGAATGCTTTGCCCATGGATTTGATCTTGTTTTGTTCCGTAAATAACTGAAGACATTTGTTTCAGGAAGCATTTGGTTATTTTATAAAGTCAAAGTACAAGGCATGGATGTTGAGAAGTCAAAATTATGTTCTGTGGATACGTTTTAAATTGTTTGCATCTTATAATGTGAATATAGTGCTGTAATCCACCTAGTATACCTAGTCTACTATGGGTGGCAGGAAGTATTTTAAATAAATAAATGGCCATATTAGAATCATTACTGGGTCCTACTGAATATATATATATATATATATATATATATATATATATATATATATATATACCTGGCTACGACTGATATAGAGTCTATTAACATCTCTCAGACCTCCACTCTATAGATTTTATGTGAGACTTTAAACTCACAGCCTGAAGTTCAGAAGGTGCCTACATCAGTTCTGTGCAATTTAGCTTAAGGACATAAGGAAATGCCAAGGGTCCATCAAGCCCAGCATCCTGTTTCCAACAGTGGCCAATCCAGGCCATAAGAACCTGGCAAGTACCCAAAAACTAAGTCTATTCCATGTAACCATTGCTAATGGCAGTGGCTATTCTCTAGGTGAACTTAATAGCAGGTAATGGACGTCTCCTCCAAGAACTTATCCAATCCTTTTTTAAACACAGCTATACTAACTGCACTAACCACATCCTCTGGCAACAAATTCCAGAGTTTAATTGTGCGTTGAGTAAAAAAGAACTTTCTCCGATTAGTTTTAAATGTGCCCCATGCTAACTTCATGGAGTGCCCCCTAGTCTTTCTACTATCCGAAAGAGTAAATAACTGATTCACATCTACCCGTTCTAGACCTCTCATGATTTTAAACACCTCTATCATATCCCCCCTCAGTCGTCTCTTCTCCAAGCTGAAAAGTCCTAACTTCTTTAGTCTTTCCTCAT
This sequence comes from Rhinatrema bivittatum, assembly GCF_901001135.1. Lineage (NCBI taxonomy): Eukaryota > Metazoa > Chordata > Amphibia > Gymnophiona > Rhinatrematidae > Rhinatrema > Rhinatrema bivittatum. Next base: position 191,827,455 of record NC_042617.1, read on the forward strand.
AGGGGAGTTGTTCCATTCCCCTTATCATTTTGGTAGCCCTTCTCTGTACCTTCTCCATCGCAATTATATCTTTTTTGAGATGCGGCGACCAGAATTATACACAGTATTCAAGGTGCGGTCTCACCATGGAGCGATACAGAGGCATTATGACATGTTCCGTTTTATTCACCGTTCCTTTTCTAATAATTCCCAACATTCTGTTTGCTTTGACAAGGCTTTGACAAGGCATTTTTTTCATGTTTAATCATCAATAATGCCAACAGATAAACAGCACACTCACTATTGGGCAGATGTTGTAAACTTATATGTTGGGAAATTTGAAACAGACTGAATAGTTGAAGTTCAAGGCTATTAAGTTATGTGGGTAGATGACATGGTATGGACTGGTAGTCTGATTTGAAAGCTTTTTTTATTCGGTTGAATTCCTGTGATAGCTTACCTATAAAGTGGATGTAAGATATGTTGCATTTTTAGATATTACAATTATGTTGGTAGATGGTAATGTCCCATTTTCTACATATAGGAAAAATACTGATCGTAAAAGTACTCATGCTGTCATCTCTGTAGACTGCATACCAACTTACCATTCAGACAAATTTTATAGTTGCGCAGATTATGCTCCACAGAGCCTGAACTTAAGATCCAAGCTGATGGCTATGCAACATTTTTCTAAATGTGATTATCCTCAAGATCATTAATGGTGCCTACACTTGAGAACAGTGGTCCGATTGGGATCAGTGATTGTAACCTAAAAATAAGATGGCCTCTACAAAGATAGTTTTGTGTGTTATCTTTTTCTACTTATATAACTCTTGTACAATGTAGCTTAGACAAAACTGGTATGTTTTACAACTCTATTATTCTTTTTTCTTCCACTATTTGGGTTGAATTCTTACACCTGCTAATTATCAGGCATAAGTGAGACTAAACATGTTTAATATCACTTATGCCACATAATTAGCAGACTGCTAATTATGGAGCCTGCTAAAGTTGGTGGTGCATCGCAAAATTTCCTACTACCATGTGACTGATTCCACTGGGCAACAATGAAAGTGTTACTGACCTAAAAAGGTCCTACTCTGTAGTATCTTGATGTGCTGAACACGAATATGACCATGAAAAGTTTTTATTGGCTCTCATTTTGAAGATATTTAATATAGTTCACTTTCTATGTTTAGTCATGTAAATTTATCCAGGACTGTAAATAAGCCTAGAATGATGTAATATTGCATGATATTGCATAATACCATCATGCACACATCATCCCAGAGTTTATTACATCATTTTCTGATGCAATGCAGTTCTACTGCTATGCTGCTGCTGAGTAAGCTGACGTCAGCAGTGTACTATATGAAGCCCAGTCAGAAAGGCTGAGCATTTGAAATATTCATGCTGGCTGACTACTGCTGGACACTCCGCAGAGATGCTCCCGAACAGGTGTACAAGAGACATGCAAAGAAATCTAAGACGTAGTCTATGACTTCATTTTTCAAACGGTATTAACCGTAGGTCTCCTACTATTGGCATACAATTCAAGAAGTAATTATATTATTGCATATTACAAAAAACTAGAGCCAATTTTGCATTTTCACAGTCACATTCATGTTTAGCACATGGAAATGTATAAGAATTGACTAATTTCATTTCCGTAACATGACTTTTGTGAAAATTTGTTGCCCAGTGTTCTCTGAGCTGCCTTCTCAGCCTGAATTGATCAAAGACTGGGTCCACAATGGCCCCTTTGATGCACTAACACATGTGACATTGAGCTGGCTTTTGATGATGATGTCAGTTTGGGGGAGGCGGTGCAGAGTGTCAGCAGCCTGGAGCAGGAGCAAAGCTTTACTTTATCAGTAACTGGTGCCGCAATCAGAGGCAGATCAAGGCAATCTGATGCCTGCGCCGAGGGATGAGATTTCCAGCCCCCCTCCCACCCAGATCCCCAAAAAGGATACACTTTAGATATGACAAGCCCTCACTAACTCATCATACAAAAATTCAAATTCTGGGGTGACCTCAGAAACAGCCACATAAACACCTTTCAATGCCACAAACTTTGTGAGGTAACAAAACCCTGCAAAAAAAAGACACTGAGAACCTATGTAGCAAACCTTCCATTCCATAACTTAATGCCCACATTATTAACAGCAGCAATTGTACCTGGGAAAGAGAAACTGCAAATATTACTATAGGCAGGCCTTAGAACACCAATACAACTCCTACTGGAAAAACAGAACAAACCAGATACTACACGCTAGCAATATCCTTCACCTCAGCCATGCACACAGAACACAAACTGACCCTTATCTAATACAAAATAAGGAACCACAAATTAAAAACAGAAAAATGAAGTAAACAACTTAAATTTATTTATTTAAAAGTATTTATTTCCTGCACCCTCCAATGTTTGAGGCGGGTTACAAAAAGACATGCACCTAGCAAATTATAAAAGCTTGATAAACAAAACGAAACGTGATTACTATGGCAAAAAAATCCAAAACTCCTCAAATAACCCAAAATCACTATTCAGCATAGTAAACAACCTAATTTCAGACAACACTACCGCCTCATACTCAATCAAAAACCTAAGTCAAGAACTTGCCATCTTCTTCAAAAGCAAAATCAGCAAAATAACAGAGAAAATAAACAAAACCCCATACCAAAATACGCAGCTAAACATCAAAGATATCACACCATGGACCACATTCGACCCTGTATCAACCACTGAAATGGAGAAAATAATTAAAACCCTAAACCCTGCCTATCACGAACTCGACATAATACCTATTTGATCCTTAAAGGAAATCTCAAACCATTACTCCAACCATCACGGCAATTATAAATAAATCTCTAGAAGAAGGTGAACTACCAGACAAACTAAAAATAGCCACAATTAAGCCCATCATAAAAAAAAAGAACCTCAATCCTGATGAACTCAACAACTACTGCCCTATCTCAAATTTACCTTTCCTTGCCAAGCTAACTGAAAAAGCAGCCCTTAAACAACTCAATGATCATCTTGAAACGAATAACATCCTCTGCCCCACCCAACATGGATTTCGAAAAAATCATAGCACAGAAAGCTTACTCCTCAATCTATCAAACACAATCATAAGGGGTGTTGACAGTGGTCAACGATACATCCTCATTCTACTAGACCTCTCTGCCACTCTCGACACGGTTGAACATAAAATTCAAATCTCCAGGCTATCTGAAATTGGTCTAACAGGTAACACACTAGACTGTTTCACCTCCTTCCTCCATAACAGATCATTCAAGGTAAACATGAACAACATCACCTCAGAAGCCATCCCTCTAGAAACCGGAGTACCACAAGAATCTGCTCTTTCAGCCATACTGTTCAATATATATACCTCCTCCCACTATGTCAGCTACTCTCCAGTCTTGGCGTCACAAACTTCATGTACGCCGATATCCAATTAATCATATCTGTAACAAACACCCTCGAGAACGCAATGAAACGCTCAGCCACCTACCTCAATACCTTAAAACATATGCTAAATCAAATGAAACTGTGCCTGAATTCGGACAAAACTGAATGTATTCTACTTGAAAGAAAAAAATCCGGAGATCACCAGAAGCATACCATTCAAATCGACAACACTTTCATCAAGCTAAAAGAAAACGTGAAAGATCTAGGAATGTGGATTGACCCAGAACTGAATTTCAAAAAGCACATTGCAATGAAAATCAAAGAAGGTTTCCATAAATTACTAGTTCTCAAACACCTAAAACCACTCCTGAACCAACCAGAATTCAGAACCATTCTCCAATCCCTGATATTTACAAGCTTCGATTATTGTAACTCACTTCTGATTGACCTACCCAAATCAACTACACGACCACTCCAAGTGCTGCAGAATGCCACTGCCAGAATCTTCACCGGCCACAAAAAGACAGACCACATCACCCCGGTTCTAAAAGGATTACATTGGCTACCCGTAGAAAAAAGAATATAATACAAAGCATTAACCATCCTTCACAATGCAATACACAACAGCGAAAGCACCTGCCTAAACACCATAATACAAAAACACATTACTCAACGTAACACTAGATCAACAAAGCAAGCCCAACTTGACATCCCATCAGTCACAACCGCAAAACTCACTACCGTAAGAAAAAGAGCAATATCAATGGCTGGACCATGCCTCTGGAACACCCTTCTGGAAAACCTAAGACTACAAAACAACACAAAAATATGTAGAAAACTACTCAAAACCTGGTTATTCAGACAAGCCTAGAAAGAAGGGATAGGGTAAACAATTACCCTACCCTACACAAGAAAATTAATCACCGCTAAGCACTACTACCCGCTAACCCCTCCCAACCTTTATACCTACCAGCACAACCGGTTGAGCCCACTACATCCAATTACTATTTTGCACTTGTAAATATACTCAATACAAAGCATCACCTCGCTGTAAAAGCCCTAAAACTAGATCATGTAATTACCAAACCATACCCACTTCGGTACTAATGTACATAGTATGACTGTTAATATAAACCCTTGTTATACCCACTCCCACAGTTACTAATATAGTCCGTTTGACTGTACATTTAAACCTGTTTCTATTTGTATTTAGGAGTTTCAATTTTATTTAGGAGTGAGGGCCTGCGCCGCCTCCCTCTTATTAATGTAAACCGTTGATTTTCATGTAAACTGTTATACCTGTAAACCGGATTAAAGGCCACTGCTAAACTTCGGTATATAAAAACATACAAATAAATAAATAAATAAATAAATAAATAGATAAAAGGAAGTAAAATAAATGATAAAAACAAAAATAAATACAATGCAACAAACTCAGCATAACAAAAAAGATAAAACTTAGCATAAGAAATAGACATATCACATAGATCTGGGAAAGCTAGACTGAAAAGATAGTGTTTTAGTGCTTTTTTGACATCTTTAGTGTTGGACAGTAATCTGAGGTCAGGAGTAGAGTCTTCCATAAAATTGGACCTGCAATTGAGAAAGCAAATGTTGCTTACCTGAAACAGGTGTTCTCACAGGACAGCAGGATGTTAGTCCTCACATATGGGTGACATCACAGGATGGAGCCCAATCACGGAACACTTTTGTCAAAGTTTCCAGAACTTTGACTGGCCCCTACTGGGCATGCCCAGCATGGCACCAACCCTGCAGCCAGCAGGGGTCCTCCTTCAGTCTTATTTAAAAGCTACAGGCAGTGCCAAAAAATAAAATAATAAAAAGTTATGAACCCAACACCACGGGGCGGCAGGCGGGTTTCGTGAGGACTAATATCCTGCTGTCCTGTGAGAACACCTGTAAAAGCAACATTTGCTTTCTCATAGGACAAGCAGGATGGTAGTCCTCACATATGGGTGAGTACCGAGCTGATGATGTCCGAACATGCACCAAATGTACCCAAAGGTGTGTAACAGGCACAACAACTGGGGTGGAATTTGGTAGAGGGCATCCTGAACCCCATCGGGCAGGCGGAAGGGTGTTAGTACGTCACGTTGTAAACAGGTTACGAAGGGCAGACTGGCCGAAGATGGAACTTGTCTTCAGGCTTTGTCCAAGCAATAGTGGGCTGCAAAGGTGTGGAGAGAACTCCAGGTGGCAGTCCTGCAAATATCAGGAAGCGGCACCGATCGTAGGTGTGCTACTAAAGTCACCATGGCCCTCACAGAGTGTGCTTTAACACGGTCTTATAATGGAATGCCCGCTTGCTGATAGCAAAAGGATATGCAGTCCGCCAACCAGGAGAAGAGAGTCTGCTTACCCACAGGCTTCCCTAACTTGTTAGGGTGGAAAGAGACAAACAATTGCTTTCCCTGAGGGCAGCAGTACAGTCTAGATAGAAAGCTAGAGCCCGTTTACAGTTAAGGGTATTCAGAGCCTGTTCTCCCCGATTGGAGTGGGGCCTGGGAAAGAAGGTAGGTAGTATAATGGATTGATTAATTTGAAACTCCGATACTATCTTAGGCAAGAACTTAGGGTGTGTGCGGAGTACCGCCCAGTCCTGCAGAAGTTTAGTGTAAGGCAGATAGGTAACTAGGGCCTGTAATTCACTAACTCTGCGAGCTGAAGTGATTGCCAGAAGGAAAATCACTTTCCATGTGAGATAGGGAAGATCACAGGAGTGAAAAGGCTCGGATGGTGATTTCATGAGCCGACCCAAAACCAGGTTCAGGTCCCAAGGGACCGGATGCAGTAGAGGCTTGAGGTGAAGCAAGCCTTTCAGAAAACGTGTTACAAGAGGTTGTACTGATATAGGAACATCCCCGATACCTTTATGGAAGGTGGCTACCGCACTGACATGCATTCTGATGGAAGAAGTCTTTAGACCTGACTCTGATAAATGCCAGAGATAGTCCAAAAACTTCGTGATTGGACAGGAAAAGGGGTCAAGGGACTGAGAAGAGCAACATGACGTGAACCTTTTTCATTTGTAAGAGTAAGCTTTTCTCGTGGAAGGCTTCTGTGAATCAAGACACGGGAAACTGGTTCAGAAAGGTTAAGTGGCTGAAGGTTTAACCTTTCAACACCCATGCCGTCAGGGACAAGGCGAGAAGATTGGGATGGCGGAGGCACCCGTCGTTTTGAGTGATCAGAAGCGGGTCCTTTCCCAAGGGAATGCGCCTGCGAATGGAGAGATCCTGCAGTATTGGAAACCACACTTGGCGTGGCCAGTGAGGTGCTATCAGGATCATGGATCCCTTGTCCTGACGTAACTTCATGAGAGTCTATGAGAGAAGAGGAAGTGGAGGAAATGCATAGAGTAGACTGGTTGCCCAAGAGAGGGAGAATGCGTCTCTGGGCTGAGAGTGTTTGCTGCGAACGAGAGAGCAGAATTTCTCTACTTTGCGGAGACGCAAAGAGGTCTATCTGAGGATATCCCCATTGTTGGAAGATGGAGTTCACCACCGAGGGGTTGAGAGACCACTCGTGCAGTTGAAAGATGTGACTCAGCTTGTCTGCCAACACATTGTCCAATCCTGGCAAGTAGGTGGCCCTGAGATACATCAAATGGGAGAGAGCTTTCGCCCAAATCTGTGCAGCTTCATGACACAGAAGGAAATAGCCCGTGCCTCCCTGTTTGTTGATGTACCACATGGCCACCTGGTTGTCCATCTAGATCAGGATAACTGGATTTGAGAGGCAATCCTGAAATGCCCTGAGAGCATAACTGATTGCTCTAAGCTCCAGGAAATTTATTTGGTGTTTGGCTTCCTCTGGAGACCAAGAGCCTTGTGTCTGCAGATCGGCCACATGGGCTCCCCATTTGAGGTTGGAAGCATCGGTGGTGAGAATTGAGGATTGGGAGCCTGAAAGGGCAAGCCTTGGAGGAGATTGATCTGATTTTTCCACCAGGCTAGACTGACAGAGTGAGTCTGTTACGTGGACAATGGTCGACAGGGGCTGAATGCTTTGAGTCCACTGAGACCTTAGAGTCCACTGCATGACTCTCATGGCCAAGCAGGTGATTGGGGTAACCTGAACTGAGGACGCCATGTGTCTCAGGAGGATGAGAAAGTGGTGTGCAGTCGCGGAGTGCTGAGACTGCAGCTGATGTGCAAGAGACACGAGAGTGAGAGCTCACTGTCGAGGCAGAAAAGCCTTTGCCTGCAAGGTGTCCAAGTCTGCCCCAATGAACGACAAGGTTTGAGATGGGACTAAGTAGGATTTGTTATAGTTGACGAGAAATCCTAATGAAATTAGAGTGTGTAAGGTTAGTCTGAGGGACGACAGAGCAGCTTGCTGAGTGGGAGCCCTGATTAACCAGTCGTCTAGATAGGGGTAGACGTGAGCACCTTGGGTCCTGAGAAAGGCTCAACTACTACGAGACTCGTGGCGCAGATGCTAGGCCGAATGGAAGCACTTGGTATTGATAGTGCTTGAGGCCTACTAGAAACCTCAGGTATTTGCGATGAGATGGAGTTATCGCAATATGAGTGTATGCGTCCTGGAGGTCCAGAGAGCAGAGCCAGTCTCCTCTTTGCAGAAGAGGAAGAAGCGAGCCCAAGGTTACCATCTTGAACTTCTCTCGCTGGAGGTACTTGTTTAGGGCCCGTAGGTCTAGAATAGGACGAATGCCTCCTGATTTTTTGGGGATTAGAAAGTAGCAGGAATAGAACCCTAGGCCGTGCTGAGAGTAGGGTACTGGTTCTATTGCCCTGAATTGGAGGAGGAGGGAGACCTCCTGTTCCAGAAGGTTGGAGTGATCGGATGTTCCCCACGTCAGTAGAGGTGGGGAGTCCGGTGGAATGGAGAGAAAGTTCAGATGGTAACCCTGAGCAATTATCACCAGTACTCATTGGTTTGAGGTGATTGAGTGCCATATGTTGTGGAAGTGGCACAATCGACCTCCCACTGGTATGTGAGGCAGTGGAATCTGGCTGCTGCTCTCTAGGTGGAAGTAAAAACCTGAAGCAGGCCCTGGTTGAGGAGCTGCTTGTGGTTTTTGTTTACGTGTTTGATGAGACTGCTTTTTGAAAAGGTCTCGTGGCATGGGATCTGGTTGGTGGCGGGCAGGGCTTCTTCGGGTGGAAGATTGACTTTTTAGAGTCCTTTCTGAAGGGCTGTTTAGAAGAATAGTCAGAAGACATCAGAGAGAGCTTTCTTAGGGTCTCATGATGGTCCTTAAGTTCCGCTACCGTCTGTTGAATCTGTTCGCCAAACAGATTATCTCCTACACAAGGCAGGTCGGATAACCTGTCTTGTACCTCAGGGCGAAGGTCAGAAGACTTGAGCCAGGCCCACCTTCTCGCCAAAATAGCAGCTGCAGATACCCTAGTAGCAGTATCAAAGATATCATAAGATGATCTGATCTCATGCTTGCCTGCCTCAAAACCCTTGTTTACTAGGGTTTGGAGCTGATCTTGAAATTGCTGAGGCAGGGAGTCCATCAAGTCTTGTATCTGCTTAAAAATGATCCTGTTATATTGGGTCATATAGAGCTGATAAGTGGCAATTCAGGAGATGAGCATTGATCCTTGGAAGACTCGGCGACCAATGGCATCTAGAAACTTCTGTTCCTTGCTAGGGGGAAAAGAAGTGTGAGGCTTTGACCTCTTTGCTCTCTTCTGTGCAGATTCTACCACTACAGATTGGTGATCCAATTGTGGTTTCTGAAAGCCCGGAGCTGACTGCACCAAATAGGTAGTGTCAGCTTTTCTATGGACTGGAGCAATGGAGCCAGGATGTTCCCAGTTCTTCTTCAGGAGATCCAGAAGAACCTGGTGGATAGGGATGGAGGTTATTACCTTGGGAGCATCCAGGAATTGGAGCAACTCCATCATCTGATGCCTATCGTCCTGTTCAGTCTGCAATTGGAAGGGAACCAATTCAGATATCTCCTTCACAAAATTTATAAAGGAAAGGTCCTCTGGAGGAGAACGCTTTCTACTTTCAGTGGGTGAAGGTGGTGAAGGCAAATCATCGATGTCTGGTGAGGAATCATCAGTCCAATTATCATAGGGATCAGCACCTGCCCCTCTAGGATGTAGAGGGGGACGGTATGGTGGGATACCTGAAGGTCCTGGTCTAGGCTCCGAAGGATTCAAAGGATTAATCGGAGGCACCGATGAAGGCATCGAAGGCACCGGCGCAGGCATCGAGGGCACCGATGGTTGGATCGGTGGCAATGGATGTATCGGCATCGATGTGAGGCAGAACTCCCGAAGGAGGGATGCGAAACAGTGTTTCTCCTCCCGATGACAGAGTGAGCGGGGAGGGCACCCGCGCCATCGGTGACCCAGGGTCCATCGGTGGAAAAGCGGCAATGAGTGCTTCCATCCTGGACAGCAGTGGTGCCAATGCTGCCGGAATCGGGTCGGTGATCAGTTCCGCAGTCGATACCGGTGTCGGAGGAACCTGGAGTCATTGCATCACCTTGTCGATGGCCTCCTGAACCATCCGGTCTAGTTCTTCTCAGAGACCTGGAGCAAGCAGCTCTGGCTCCGGAACAGAAGAAGGCGGCAGAGGCATAGCCGGAGGGACAACCGTTAAAGGCGGAGTCGCGGCTCCCGATGTCCTATTGTGGGAGGGTTGCCTCAGTGACCCGGTCGCTGAAAAGGTCGGTGCCTTTTCTGGACGAGGTTTCTTCGACGGCGGCTCAGTCTGAGACTGAGACTTTCTATGCCAGTGGTGTTGTCTCTAAAATCCCCTCGGTCCTGAGGGGGAGTAGAGGGTGTCGAAGGCTGAGATGTTGTCTATGCCGGACGGTCACTGGCCGGTGGAGGATGCTGGCGCCGGTTCTGACAACGTCGATGCAATGGACAGAGTCGGGGTTTGAGCACAGAAGAGAAGTTCCATCTTCTCTATTCTGGCCTTGCGAACTTTTGGTGTCATTATGGCACATTTGGTGCAGGTCAACACATCGTTCTCTCGTCCAAGACACATTACACAGACTTTATGGGGGTCTGTGATGGATATGGTGCGATTACAGTCCAGGCACTGATGGAACCCCAACGCCATGGCAAAAAATTGAGCAGCGGTATGGTCGACGGCCAGTAGGCCGCGAGGGCCAAACTCGACGGTAATCGACGGAAACACGGGTAAAAACTTACCGGAGTACTGCGGCTTGAAAAAGTTAGAGGAGGGACCCCTGTGGGGCAAATTAACTTTTAGTAATTCCGTGAGGAAAATTCCTGTCAGGAATCTCTGTAGGCCACTGCTGCATGGAAAGAAGACGACTGAAGGGGGACCCCTGCTGGCTATAGGGTTGGTGCCATGCTGGGCATGCCCAATAGGGGCCAGTCAAAGTTCTGGAAACTTTGACAAAATTGTTCCGTGACTAGGCTCCATCCTGTGATGTCACCCATATGTGAGATCTACCATCTTGCTTATCCTGTGAGAAAGCACGTTCCCGTGTCATATTCAGTCTGGGTGATTTAGGGGATAGGACTTGTAGAAGGAGTTGATTTTTTGACCTAAGGTTTCTGCAGGGAGTGTATAATTATAGAATAATAGATAGCCATGAGTTATTGTTGTTATAAGGTTTGTATTATTGTTAGGGTTTTATATTGAATGCACCATTTAATAGGCAGCCAGTGTAAGTGAAAGAGGACAGGGGATATGTGATCATGTAGGTTGCAGTAAGAAAGAAGCCATGCTGCGGCATTTTGTGCAAGTTGAAGTGAGCTAGGGCGGACTGAGATAAACTTAAGTAGATGAAGTTGCAGTAGTCTAACCCAGTTAGAATCAGGGATTGAAGTACTGTACGGAAAAGAGTTGGGTCAAGTAGTAGCTTGATGTGTTTGAGTAAATGAAGATTTAATGGTGGATTTCATATGGTTAGACAGATTAGTTTTGGGTCTAAGATAATGCCAAGACTGCGGACTTGATTGGAAACGTTAATGGATATGTTATCAACCAGAATGGAGTTGGGAATGTTTTCAAATTGTGGGTTATTTCAGTTTTTGCAAGATTTAAGCTGAGTTTATAGTGCGATAGCCTTTTTTTTTTTTTTTTTTTTTTTACTATAGATAGGCAAAATTCAAGAAATTTTAAAGTGGAAATCCTGAGAAGTCTGTCTCTGCATGCAGTGCAACATCAAGAAAAAAACAAATGCATTGGCTCTTGAACTGAGCAAAATGCAAAGATATAAGAAATGCACAATCCCAAAGCTAACATTTTACTCTCTAAAACTGAAAATAAAATATTTTCCACCTTTATTATTTGTGCATTTTTTAAATCATTGGGTTAGTCCTGGATTCATTGGAGGCACCGATGAAGGCATCGATGCCCTCGATGCCTGCGCCGTTGCCTTCAGTCTTCTCCATTCTACTTTCCATTTCTTCTCTGTTCCTTTCTTCTTCCCATCCTTCCCTACATCCGTCTCAGATATTTCCCTTTCATCTTTTTCTCTTTGCTTTCCTATCCACTCAGATTTCATCCTTCTCCTCCTAACCATCCAGTTCTCAGTCTCCATCATCTTGTCACCTCTCACCTCTAATCAGCTTTCCACTCTTTCCCATTCCCTCACTACTTTTCCAGAAACCTGTTATCCCCTCTATCTTTCACCCATTCCCTAGTCCTCCATTTCCACCACCCTCTGAATTTACCCTATCCTCATCCACCTTCCTGTGTCTCACTAGTCCCTTCCGACACTCTTTCCCTGCCCGGTTTCCAGCCCATTCTTCTTTGTCCCCTACCCAGCCTTCTATTACCCTTCTTTAATCACCTTCCCCATCCCATTTTCACTTTCTCACCCCTTCACAGACCCATCTCCTTTCCTATTACAAACCTCCACATCACTCCATTCATTTTCTACTCTCTATCTAGTCACTCCATTCATTTTTCACCCTCTGTCTAGTCCTCCAAGCCAATTAAAGCCCCCGTCTTAATCCATTCCCACTTTGTAGCCCCTTTCTCTTACGTTCACAGTCTTATGTTCACTCATACATCCCCTCAGACAATCTAACACCCTTCACTATTACCCATCCAATTGCCAGTCCCCACTCCCCCCCCCCCTCCAAGTCCCAGCTCAGGTCCCTGTCCCCCAACTCTCTCTCAGAGTTCCAACTCTTCCTCATGTCCCCAATAACCATTTCTGTTTTCCTGGAGTCTCTGTTCTTCCCTTTCTCTCCACACTAACACCTGCTTTCTCTGAGTCCCTGAATCTCAGTCTTTCCAAGACTGAGTCCACAATTTCCATTCTTCTCCTGCCTTCCTCCCAGTCTCTATTTCCCCCTACCAGTGCCTTCTATTTCCCCCCCTCTCCCCTCAGTGCCATTCTTCTCCTGCTCTTCCTCTGCACTGTTCCTTCTCTCCCTCTGCCCTAATTAGTACCTATAAGCTGGTTGGGCTGCAGCTTAAACATTGACACCTCCTCCCCTTTGCAGCTAGAGATAAAACATCCTCTTTTTGAACCACGGAGTTCTATATCTATAGAGTCCCGCATGATTCAAACATCTGATATTAGAATTGTATGGGTGTTATGTTTAGCAGCCTGTGGGATGTCCCTGCAGGCTGCTGCACTCACTCAGACTCTGACCCATTGCACTCTCTCTAGTGGCATGGATGCTGCCATGCTGCTCCTCCAGGCGATCATTCCTCTAGGCATTTGTGCATTCCGCATACCATGTTAAGCCTCCATGGCAGGAAACTGTGACCTAGCACTCTGTGATGTCAACACTGTTAGGTATTTAAACCCCACCCCAATGGCACCAGCCGGGCTACCGGTGCCATTGGTCGGCCCCTGTAACATGGTAGGAGCAAAAGATGGCACCAGCTGTCCATTGCTCCTACCATGTGACAGAGGCCGACCAATGGCACCAGTAGCCCCTGTGACATAGTAAGGGCAAAGGCTATCGGCGCCATTTTGAATACTGGCAGCAGACGGCCCAGTGCAGGAGATCGTTCCTGGACCCCCGCTGGACCACCAGGGACCTTTGGCAGGTTTTTGGGGGGTCAGGAGGGTGGGGGTTGTATTTAATTGAATTTAAAGGGTTGGGATGGGGGGGTTTGTTTTTTTTTGTTTTTCCAGCAAAGAAAATGATAAAAGTTTTCTGATCCGGGGAGTGGGCAGAAATGGCCCTCCCCAGACCCGAAAACGAAATGGGGACAAAAAAAACACATTTTATGCCCTCCCTTAATTTGCTCCATAAGACACACAGACGCCCGGGAACAGAGCCGGTTTAGCACACCATTATTTCTTTTTTTTTTTTTTTATTTTCTGCTCTAAATCCTAGGTGCATCTTATGGTCAGGTGTGTCTTATGGAGCAAAAAATATGGTACTTAGTTACAAATACTACCCAGGGCTGTTTTTTCCATTTTAATTTCCTGCTTTGGATGCAAGCCTGTGCAATCGGTGGGAACACAGGAGGCCATGCCTTCCATTGGACTTGAATATACTAAAACTGTTATGATGCATCTGGTACCATTAGGATATATGTCCAAAATTTTTATATACCGATGTTCCTGTAAAGAATACATATCGCACCGGTTTACAAGGAACTGAACAGTCGCCTCCAGGGCGGAAATACATTAAAACAGTCGCCTCAAGGCAGAATACATTAACACAAGTTAATTTTAAATATATTAACTTATTAATATTATAAATATTATAATATATATTATTATTATTATATTATATTATATAGCAAATGTTGCTTACCTGATGTAACAGGTGTTCTCACAGGACAGCAGGATGTTAGTCCTCACAAATGGGTGACATCGAGGATGGAGCCCACCACGGAAAACTTCTGTCAAAGTTTAAACAGAACTTTGACTGGCCCCTACTGGGCATGCCCAGCAAGGCACTGACCCTGCAGCCAGCAGGGGTCTCCCTTCAGTCTGATTTTCAAAGCTACAGGCAGTGCCTAGAAAGTAAAAATAAAACGAACCCAACACCGCGGGGAGGCGGGCGGGTTTCGTGAGGACTAACATCCTGCTGTCCTGTGAGAACACCTGTTACATCAGGTAAGCAACATTTGCTTTCTCACAGGACAAGCAGGATGGTTGTCCTCACAAATGGGTGAGTACCGAGCTGAGGATGTCCCGACTTGCACCAAATGTACCCAACGGTGTGCAGCAGGCACAATAAGTGAGGAGAAATTTGGGAAAGGGCATCCGCACCCAACCGGGTAGGTGGAAGGGTGTTGGTACATCAGGTTGGAAAAAGGTTACGCAAGACAGACTGGCCGAAGATGGAGTCCTGTCTTCCAGCCTTGTCCAAACAATAATGGGCTGCAAAGGTATGGCGAGAACTCCAGGTTGCAGCTTTGCAGATGTCAGGAAGCGGCACCGATTGAAGGTGTGCCACTGACGTCGCCATGGCCCTCACAGAGTGTGCTTTCACACGGTCTTGAAAAGGAATGCCAGCTTGCTCATAGCAAAAAGAAATGCAGTCCGCCAACCAGGAGGAAAGAGCCTGCTTACCCACAGGTTGTCCCAACTTATTAGGATGGAAAGAGACGAATAATTGAGTGCTCTTCCTATGGGAAACTGTACGGTCTAGGTAAAAAGCTAGAGCTCGTTTACAGTCTAGGGTATGCAGGGTCTGCTCTCCAGAGTTGGAGTGGGGCCTGGGAAAAAAAGATAGGTAGTATGATGGATTGATTAATATGAAACTCAGAAACTACCTTAGGTAAAAATTTAGGGTGAGTGCGGAGTACCGCGCGGTCCTGCAGGAGCTTAGTGTAAGGCGGATAGGTAACTAGGGCCTGTAATTCACTAACCCTGCGAGCTGAAGTAATAGCCAAAAGGAATAACACTTTCCAAGTGAGATATTTAAAGTCACAGGAGTGCAGAGGTTCGAAAGGAGGTTTCATAAGACGACCAAGAACCAGGTTAAGGTCCCAGGATGGGGCCGGAGGACGCAAGGGCGGCTTTAGATGGAGCAAGCCCTTAAGAAAGCGTGTTACTAGGGGTTGTACTGAAATAGGATTACCCCCAATACCCTTATGGAAGGCGGCTACCGCACTGACATGCATTCTGATAGAAGAGGTTTTAAGACCTGATTCAGAGAGATGCCATAAATAGTCCAAGAATTTGGAGATTGGACAGGAAAGGGGATCAAGGGACTGAGAAGTGCACCATGATGTGTACCTTTTCCATTTGTATGAGTAAGACTTTCTTGTGGAAGGCTTTCGTGAAGCTATCAGGACCCGAGAAACGGAATCTGAAAGGTTGAAAGGCTGAAGGACTAACCTTTCAACATCCATGCCGTCAGGGACAAGACTTGGAGGTTGGGATGGAGGAGGCATCCGTCGTTTTGAGTGAGCAGATGCGGGTCCTTTCCCAGAGGAATGTGCCTGCGGATGGAGAGATCCTGGAGTATTGGAAACCATACTTGGCGTGGCCAGTAAGGTGCTATCAGGATCATGGTTCCTCCGTCCTGGCGTAGCTTCACGAGAGTCTTTGACACAAGAGGGAGTGGAGGGAATGCATAGAGCAGACCGGTTGTCCACTTGAGGGAGAATGCATCCCTCGGCCGAGAGTGCTGGCTCCGAATGAGAGAGCAGTAATCGTCCACTTTGTGGTTCTGAGGGGACGCAAAGAGGTCTATGCGGGGAGAACCCCACTTGTGAAACAGAGAGGTCGCTACCAGAGGATCGAGTGACCACTCGTGTGGTTGGAAGACACGGCTCAGCTGGTCTGCCAATACATTGTCTACTCCCGGCAGGTAAGTGGCCCTGAGGTACATGGAGTGAGAGAGGGCTTCCGCCCAGATCTGCGCAGCTTCCTGACACAGAAGGAAGGAGCCTGTGCCTCCCTGCTTGTTGATGTACCACATGGCCACTTGGTTGTCCGTCTGGATTAAGATTATCTGATGAAAGAGATGATCTTTGAAAGTGCGGAGCGCATAGCGGATTGCTCGAAGTTCCAGGAAATTGATCTGGTGTTCGGCTTCCTCTTTGGACCATAACCCTTGGGTTTGAAAGTCGTCCACATGGGCTCCCCAACCGATGTGAGAAGCGTCGGTGGTTAGGATTACTTGCGGATCCGGTGGAAGAAAGGGTAAGCCCTGAAGGAGGTTGACCTGAGTCGTCCACCAGGTTAAGGATAGGCGTAGCGCTTGTGTGACTGTGACTATGGAGGACAGAGGCTGAAAAGCTTGAATCCATTGGTGTCGCAGAGTCCATTGTGTTACTCTCATGGCTAGTCGAGTCATGGGAGTGACTTGAACCGAGGATGCCATGTGCCCTAGGAGAATGAGGAACTGGCGAGCCGTGGCAGTGTTCTGAGACTGGAGCTGGCGAGCCAGGGACATTAGGGTGTGGACCCTCTGAAGAGGAAGGTAAGCCTTTGCCTGTAAGGTGTCCAAGTCTGCCCCAATGAAGGATAAGGTTTGAGACGGGACTAAGCAAGATTTCTCGTAATTGACGAGAAACCCTAAGGAAAGGAGTGTTTGAATTGTCAATTTTAGGGAGGATTGAGCTATCTGTTGGGTGGAGGCCCTGATTAGCCAATCGTCCAGGTATGGGTAGACGTGGACACCTTCCTTCCTTAGGAATGCTGCTACCACTACGAGACATTTGGTAAAGACTCGTGGGGCAGAAGCTAGACCGAAAGGGAGGACACGGTATTGATAATGGTCGTGGCCTACTAGAAACCGCAGATATTTGCGATGGGATTGTGTGATCGCAATGTGGGTATAAGCGTCCTTGAGGTCGAGAGAGCACAGCCAATCCCCGCTTTGTAGCAGAGGGAGCAGCGCGCCTAGGGTTACCATTTTGAACTTCTCTTTTTGAAGGTATTTGTTGAGGGCTCGAAGGTCCAAAATGGGACGTAGTCCCCCTGATTTCTTTGGTATTAGGAAGTATCTGGAATAGAATCCCTTGCCTCGTTGAGAGGGAGGAACGGGTTCTATAGCATTTGATTGCAGAAGAAGGGATACTTCCTGTTGCAGTTGAGCCAAATGGGTGGATAGACTCCACGCTTGAAGAGGCGGGGAGTCTTCCGGAAGAGTTATGAAGTTGAGGTGGTAACCCTGTGCGATAATTGTTAGCACCCACTGATCCGAGGTGATCTGCAACCAAGGTTGTAGAAAATGGTACAGTTGACCTCCTACAGGGATGTCCGGAAGAGGGGTTTGGCATGTGTTCCCTACAGGGGAGTCAAAGGCCAGCCGCAGGCCCAGGAGGAGGGGCTACAGTAGGCCTTTGCTTCCTAGGCTGACGCGGCTGAGGCCTAGTAGAGGGTCGAGCTGGACGAGGCCTGGCCGATGGAGGGTAATAACGGCGTGGTCGAAAGAATGACTTCTTAGAGTCTTTCTTTTGCGGTTGCTTGGAGGTCAGCTCAGGTGGGACAGATGAGAGTTGCTTCAACGTCTCATGGTGGTCTTTTAACTCCGCCACAATCTGCTGAATTTGCTCTCCAAACAAATTATCGCCTAAGCAGGGTAAATCAGCAAGACGATCCTGAACCTCTGGGCGAAGGTTGGATGATTTTAACCAAGCCCAACGTCTGGCTGAGATGGCTGTGGCTGAAACTTTTGTGGAAGCATCGAATATGTCGTAGGCAGTCCTAATCTCGTGCTTCCCTGCCTCAAATCCCTTGTGAAGAAGGGCTTGAAGCTGCGGTTGGTATTGGTCTGGCAACGTGTCAGCATAGTCTTGCATCTGCTTAAGGATGGCTCTGTTGTACTGAGTCATGTAAAGTTGATATGAAGCTATGCGTGAAATCAACATAGCTCCATGATAGACTTTCCGTCCAACACTATCTAGGAACTTATTGTCCCTGGTAGGTGGGGTAGAAGAGTGTGGCTTAAGACGCTTGGCCTTCTTCTGCGCGGACTCAACCACAACAGAGCGATGATCCAGTTGAGGTTTTTGGAAACCTGGTGCTGACTGGACAAGGTAGGTGGAGTCAGCTTTTTTGTTAACTGGGGACACTGATGAAGGAGATTCCCAGTTTTTCTTGAGCAGATCCAAAAACACCTGGTGTATAGGGATGGAAGCGATGATTTTTGGAGCATCCAGAAATTGAAGGAGTTCCATCATCTGGTGTCTGTCATCAGCTTCAGATTGTAGTTGAAAAGGTACAACTTCTGACATCTCTTTCACAAAATTAATGAAAGATAGATCCTCAGGAGGAGATCTTTTTCTACTCTCTGTAGGAGATGGTGGCGAAGGTAAATCTGTGTCAGAAGATGTATCATCATCATCACCCCAGGTATCGTAGGGATCAAGTGGGGCTTGTAGCCCTGATGGACCTGGCTGAGGCTCTGAAGGCATCGATGGAAACCGAGGTGGAATCGGTGCCGTAGGTGGAACCAGAAATGGCATCGATGGCTTCGGTGCTGCCGATGGAATCGGTGCCTGGCGTGGAATGGATGGAACCGAAGGATATATCGGTGGAGATATACCAGAAGGCACCGATGGAACCACCCCGGAAGGGGGAATCCGGAACGGTGTTTCTCCTGCCGATGAAAATCCAGTCGGAGACGGTGGTGTTGTCGATGGTACTGGAATCACCGATGGAAGGGCCGTCATGAGCGCCTCCATGCGGCTCAGTAGCGGTGCTAGCGCTTGTATCAACGGCTCGGTGGTCGGTTCCCTCCTCGGTGGCGAAGCCGGTGCCGGTGTCGGGGGCGGCACTGGAACCGGTGCCGGAGACGGTGCCGATGGAGGTTGCAATTTCTTCATCGCTTTCTCGATGGCCTCCTGGACCAGCCGGTCCAGTTCTGCCCGGAGACCAGGGGTAACCATACCCGGCTCGACGGGAGAGGGAGGCTGAGGCAGGGCCGGAGGGACCACCGTAACCGGTGGGATCACGGCCCCCGCACCCCGGGAGGGTGAGGGTTTCCTCGATGCCGGCGAACGAGACGTGGAGGGTGTCCGGTCTGTTCGCGGCTTCTTTGTCGGTGGCTCGGCTTGAGCAGAGGTCGATGGCTGTGGATCCTCGACAGGCCGAGACTTGTGCCGTCGATGGCGGTGCTTTTCCTTCCGATCCCCTCGCCCATCCGGGGAAGGGACGGGAGTCGACGGCCGAGAAGCGATCGATGGCGGACGGTCACCGAAGGGTTGACGATGATGGTACAACTTCGACGGTGCCGGTTCCGATGACGTCGATGCTATCGATTGCGTTGGGGTGGGTGCATGGAAGAGGAGCCCCATCTTCTCCATCCTGGCTTTGCGACCCTTGGGTGTCATTAAGGCACATTTGGTGCAAGTCAGGACATCATGCTCACTACCCAAACACATTACACAAACCCTGTGGGGGTCTGTGATGGACATAGTCCGGGTACAATCTGGACAACGGCGGAACCCCGTTGCCATGGCCTGAAGCCAAAATTTAGGCTGGGGATCGGTAAGTGCCAACAGGCCTCAAGGGCCAAAATCGACGGTAGTCGATGGAAAAAGGCAAAAAACTTACCGGGTTCCGTAAGATGACTAAAAATTTGTCGAAGGGAGACCCCTGAGGGGCAAATTTTCTTAGGAAATTAATTTCCAAATTCCTGTCAGGAACGTGGTTAGAGAGCTCCTTTCACCGCGTGGCGACTGCTGCGCGGAAAAAAGAAGACTGAAGGGAGACCCCTGCTGGCTGCAGGGTCAGTGCCTTGCTGGGCATGCCCAGTAGGGGCCAGTCAAAGTTCTGTTTAAACTTTGACAGAAGTTTTCCGTGGTGGGCTCCATCCTCGATGTCACCCATTTGTGAGGACTAACATCCTGCTTGTCCTGTGAGAAATATATATATAATATATTGGATTATAAATATATAATCCAAAATATTGAATTGTTCAAACTGTTTCCATAATACTACACCTATATATATTTGTTTCATTAACCAAACATTACTTTCATCTTACTAACACTACAACCCTTGCTCATAACTGTACTATAATAAGTAAAGAGGAAATCCAACCTCTATCCCTTTCTATGCAAAGGTAGCTTAAAAATAAACATGAAGATGGCTATCTTCAATGGGTTTGCTAATTACCTCCCCTGAGGCTTATTTCTAGAATAATAGGAGAGTAAATGCGTGAACAGAACGAACAGAACTAGTACTGTAACCTTAGAATTCATAACTCCCCAATTCATTTCTCAGTACTTTACTGGTTCCCACTTCCACTTAGACAGCAACAACCTTCCTACAAAACTACATTGCAATGCTAATCCTCTTGCTGAAGCATTCCCAGGACTTCATAGTTTTGTGAGAGCATTGTTTCCCCAGTTAGGTATATCTGAAACAGAGCCACCATATATAATACCTTAGTGGTAACAGAATCCCTTACTAGTGAAAGTATTAATGCGAGAGAGTTTACAAACAAAAATATGGTCCCTAACCCTTCTTGTGAACCACTGCTGGAAGCCTAGCCACTTCCCACAAACACATTAATTTAACTGCACACTTCTTTATACCTTACTAAATACATGCAGCATGAACAAAAGACAATGGACCATTTACTGCCCCCTCTTCTCCCTAGGGGGGGGGGGGGGGACACTTTGAATTCAGAGCTACAAATAATTCTTAATGCCAATATTTCCCTATTTCATATGTATGCAAAAGGCCAAGGGACAGACCCACCTGCAATATTCTATTGGCCCAAGACTTGGAACTGCTTTGACCATTTTAGTCCCAATGGACCTTCTTACATTTTCCA
Organism: Rhinatrema bivittatum; assembly: GCF_901001135.1. Lineage (NCBI taxonomy): Eukaryota > Metazoa > Chordata > Amphibia > Gymnophiona > Rhinatrematidae > Rhinatrema > Rhinatrema bivittatum. The sequence continues at coordinate 191,848,503 of NC_042617.1, forward strand.
TTTGAAGTAGTCATCATATTATTTTTCCAAATATTTTTTACTCCTTCAAATAAGCTGCAGCTTATCCAATTAAAGTAGGACTAGGACTGATAAATATTGACACCCGAACTGGTTTAGAGGTTTGGGAAAGAAAGTGATATGCATAATTGTCATTACTACACTTACATTATTTTTCTTTATTGTCTCATGTCTTGGCTGTCAATGTGCAATAAGTTTCAATTGTAAGTCCACCACCAATTTTACGGTTTCTATAATGTTATTAACCCCATCTTCTGTTGCTACTTAAGTTTTTGATCTGCACTCAAAGAAGAAACTATTGGCCTGTTCTTTTTAACCTTCTGTTCACTCCCTAGAAGAGAAATGAGAATTCCAAATATTACCTAACAACCTCAGTTAAGATCAGATTAACCCAGAGCCTTCACCCCCTATGATGGATAAGAGTTTTAGCCTAACCCATTACTTCATAGGCCAGGCCTGCACGACACCAATCTAAGACACAGGGTGCAAGCCAGCTGTATAGGAGCTTGGAACATATTGTCCTACTAAATGACAAAGTGGGGGAATGTAAGGGCACTTTGCAAAAGCTTTCTATGAAGCCATAATTATAGCACAATTAAATTGAACTGATCAGACTTGTAAACCTTTTCAAGGCTGCTGAAATACAAAAACGTATGTTAAAGATTAAAAAGTATGTTAAAGGTCAGTACTCAGTTTCTTTCTGCATTCTCTGATTTTTTTTTTTGGGCTCTATTTACAAGAAATCATATGACTTACAAGAATCCAGTCTTATTAACATATATGAGATAAAATTATAATGCAAACTGGTTGGAAAATGTTATGCAAAAAAAACAACCCACTGGCCTGTAAGTTTAGAGGAGGTGACATATTTAACTGACTGGAATGGCTTGGTTGCTCTCAGCTAAGTGTTCTTTGCATTGCTTTGTAAGCTGCACTATGCTTCTATGACATATCTTATAATAAAAGACCAAAGATTTTTCTCTTAATAACTGTTTGCATTCAGTGTTTACTACCGCCCATATCATAATTCTAGGTTGATACTGCACACATTTTATTTTTTTTTTATTATTCTTTACAGGTAAGCCTGAATTGCCAAAACATTGTCATTATTGGGCTTCAGCTTCTTTGATTGGAATTTGTGAACTATCTTTTTGGTCTAGTTGTCAATTTCTACATTATCTTGCTTAAGACATTTGTGTTTCATTGACTTTGAATCAGCTAAGTATTGGGATTTTTCCTTTATGCGTATGTTTAACTCACAAGATGGAGTAGTTAGGTTTGCCTGGCAGTTTTTACATGTATCATAAAAGACTAAAAATAACTGAACATTAGCCTGGACTCAATTTTCTGGTATATGATTAGTTTAGTGTTGGAATATTTATTCCTTGTAAGGATTGTTATTGAGGCACTGTATCCCCTGGAGTACCTTAAATGTATACAGTTAGTAGCTATCTGTTATTATTGGTATAGAATCATTTTGGGGTCCACCTATTATTGTTTTGAATATCTGTGCCTTGCCAATGTTTCCCTCTATAAATTTCCCTGTATTCAAAGCTAATTCTAGATGATATAATGTAAAATCACTTAGTGCTATAAAATAATGTAGTTGATCATTCTTACTGCATTACTCTTTTTAAGAAACAAAAGTAAACACACTCTTCTTTCAGTGATTTAATATGAAACTTCTGATTTACTAAAATGCACATTTTTTAGGTTTTACTTTTTTAGCTATTGCTTCCAGTTTGTTCTTTCTAAAAATTGTAACATGCGGACCAGATGCATATTTGTTAAAAGATTTCTATTTCATTTTGTAGAACCAAAAGAAATTCAGAATCAGTTACTGCAAGTGCCACTTACTTCCATGGGGTGAACTTTAACATGGACTATAACTGCTGTGGGGGACATACTATAGTTATCAGAGTGGATTGGTTGCACTGGAGAAGTGCCAGACCCGTGTGCAGATGACAAAGGTAACGCCACGCATAGAGTCAGTGGGGAAGAAATTATCGCCGGCACAATCACTACGTGGCAACATGGCAATAGGTTTGGCCATTTCGAGCCTCTCTGCGCTTCTGGTGCTGTGGCATTGTTGTGAGATGCCTGCCCTGGCACACTGACATGAGTCACTGTTTAACGTACGCAGCCACCACTTACTCTCCGTGTGTGGCGTCCGCTTTTCTCGACCCCCCTTTTCCCCTTTGTTTTCCCTCGTGATAACTCAATGTAACATCAAACTCTTGACAACTGTTGTTTGGTGTGAAAAAAGGCCGCAGCTTTTATTATTTAACAACATATATAATATCTTTCTGGTATACCCGAGCCGATGCGCTGCCCTGACCGCCTGCCGTAACCAAGCCAGGCGTCCTGTAGCCAGGATCCCCCGCCGCGTGACCTCACCCTGGCGGGGGTCCCGCCCTTGGCGCTTTTCGTCGCGCCCCGCCTTAGCAGCGCCTCCCATGGCGCTGACGGCTCCTACTCCGTCTGGTGATGCCGCCGGCATCCCTTACTCCATGTTTGACCGACCCGGGTAACCGCCCTCCTCTAAGCTGCGACGTAAACCCTGATCATGTTTTTTTTTTTTTTTTTTTTTATCGCGCTAAATTAACCTTAAGTGACCCTAAGTAACCTTGATTTCTATCCTTCCTCCCGCCTTCCTGTAGGGTGGGTGGGTGGGTTTCTCCTCGCGGAATGGCTGAAAAGGGGCGGCTGTTGCCCCTCTCGACCTTTTTGAGGGGTCTGGTGCGTCCTCAGTCGGCGTCGCGGGCGCCTTCCGATGACGTCCTATCCTGCACCTTCCGCCCCTTGTCCTTCCTTACCGCGGACCGCCGCCCTGCGAGGGTGGCGCGTCCGTTATGGGGGCGGGCTCGGGCCAGTAAGCCCGGGCCCTCCTATTAACGTACGCAGCCACCACTTACTCTCCGTGTGTGGCGTCCGCTTTTCTCGACCCCCCTTTTCCCCTTTGTTTTCCCTCGTGATAACTCAATGTAACATCAAACTCTTGACAACTGTTGTTTGGTGTGAAAAAAGGCCGCAGCTTTTATTATTTAACAACATATATAATATCTTTCTGGTATACCCGAGCCGATGCGCTGCCCTGACCGCCTGCCGTAACCAAGCCAGGCGTCCTGTAGCCAGGATCCCCCGCCGCGTGACCTCACCCTGGCGGGGGTCCCGCCCTTGGCGCTTTTCGTCGCGCCCCGCCTTAGCAGCGCCTCCCATGGCGCTGACGGCTCCTACTCCGTCTGGTGATGCCGCCGGCATCCCTTACTCCATGTTTGATCGACCCGGGTAACCGCCAAGGCGCGAGGTAGGTAACCCCTTGCCTCGCGTCCCCCACTAACTTAACTAGCTGCGGCCTTTTGCTTCCTTGTATATCTAGCTTCGATGGCGTCCTGTAACGCATTATTGAATATATCATACCCAATGTCCGACAAGTGTACCCCGTCCTCCCTGAACAGTCCCGGACACTTGTCTTCTGCCCACTGGTGTCTGATCTGCTGAGTCCCGCTTTTTCCTGCCCACCTCTCCAGCTGTCTATTCACTTTCTTTCTACCTCTGTTCCATAACTTGGAGTCTGTCCACTTGGGCCTTGGGATGATTTCTGACCAGATCACCGCTGCCTTTGGGTATAACCCTGAAATTGTTTTTAAATCGTCCTTTACTAATTGTATTAGTCTTTTGCAAGTCAATGCATTCAAGTCGTTGCCCCCCAGGTGTACTATTATCACTTCTGGAGCCGCCTTGGATTCCCTCAGGCGCCGCAATAGGGGCAATAATTGCTTCCATCGCATGCCTGGTTTTCCTATCCATGACACGCTCCACCCCTGAGGAGCCAGGCCCAGGTGCTGTCCATAAGGTCGTCCCTTCGCTCTCTTGGCCGCCCATCTTACGTATGAGTGGCCAATGATCCAGGCTGTCCGCTGCGCCCTCTGTTGCTCTGGAAAATAGAATTAACAGGTTTGGTTAGGTTGATTATTAGCCGCCCTGTCCAGCCGAACGTATGTATCGACTGCATTTGATCTCCATCTCCCGATCCTTTTTATAGTGTCCTTGTCCAATCCGGCTTGCGCTGCACTTGTCGCTGCGCCTATTCGGAATGAGTGCGAACTGAATTTGTTAATGTCCCATTTTAATTTGTTAGCGGCTGCTTTCAGTACGGCTATCAGCTGGAATTTTGTCAGCGGGGAGCCGTCTTGGTGTATCAGCAAGTGTTTTCTGCCCACTGGACGTATATCTAAATATTCTCTGGCATTAAGGATTGGGCAGGTGTTACACCCCGTCACTGGGTTGAGCCGTAGGGTGGAGCCTTTTCCTTGTTGATCGGTCTTGGATCTGATTATGGTTATCCGGAGGATCTCAGCTGTGCACTGCACGTTTTTTATCAGCAGCCCGTTCTCTCCTTCGTCTTTTTTATTACGTGCCACCAATTCGCTGACTCGGAAGGCTCCGTAGAATGCTAACGAAAAGGCGAGCCTGAATAGCTTGGTCTCGAATGCCGATTTGCAGATTTCTTCCAGTACTGCCCATAACTCCTGCAACCTGTGGTGCGTAATGGGATGCCTGTCGTCCCTTTTTGGGCCTATTTTCCTTGCCCATCCTGCAAGCAACTTCTTTACTAAGAACGATTTTGTTGGGTCGCCCCATCCGAATGCTTTAAGGAAGAATGCTGCTCCCGCAAGGCGCTTGATCACGGCGTTCCTGGACATTCCGCTCTCTTTTGCTGCTATGATGAACTTGATTAATAGCTCTTCGGTTACTGGTCCCTGTGTCCATCCTATCTTTCCGAGGAAAATGGAGACTTCATCGAAACTGCGTCGGTATGAGGTCCATGTGGTCGGTGCTACTGATCTCTGGAGTAGGTCTCTTGTTATTGAAGACCAATTCGCCATAATCGATGTGGCATTGTTGTTGCTGTCTCGTCTGCCGTCGGAACCTGTTTGCGAAACAGATGCCATTTAGCGCGCGATAACGCATCAGCCGCGCCATTTAACGCTCCTGGGACGTGTCTAGCCTTTAAAGTTATATTGTTGCGCAGCGCCTCCAGCACTATCTCTCTCAGTAAGTTAATTACTCTCTGGCATTTTGCGGATTGCGCGTTCAGCACGTGGACGACTGCCTGGTTGTCACACCAGAATATTATGTGTCGGTTCCTGAGTTTGTTGCTCCATAGTACCAATGTGACCCATATTGGGAACAGTTCTAAGAAGGTGATATTTTTTGTCAATCCCTTCTCTTTCCATTCCTCTGGCCAAGGTTCGGCGCACCAGGCTCCTTGGCATAATGCGCCGAATCCCCATCCGCCTGATGCGTCGGTTTGTATATTCAGCTCTTGGTTGGATAGGGGGGGGGTCTTGGATGACTGAAACTCCGTTGAATTTGACTAGGAACTCGTTCCATATCCTAAAGTCCTCCCTAATCTCTTTCGATATGCGTAGGTAATGATGCGGCCTCTTTAGCCCAACCGTTGCAGTTGCCAACCTTCTCATGAATGCTCTGCCCATGGGTATCACACGGCACGCGAAGTTGAGGGTTCCTAAAATGCTTTGTGCCGCTTGTAGCGTGATTTTCTTTGCTGTGCCCGTTTGTTGAATCATTTTGCGCAGTTTGGCTACTTTTTCTTCCGGTAATCTTGCTGTCATTCGCACGGAATCCAACTCGATCCCCAAGAACGATATTGTTGATACTGGACCTTCCGTCTTGTTGCTGGCTAGGGGTACTCCCAAATCGTCTGCCACCGTCTGGAAGTCAGCTAGTAGTCTGGCGCATGCGTTGGAATCTTTGGGACCCACGAATAGAAAGTCATCTAAGTAATGGGTAATATTGTGGGATTCAGCTTTCTTAGCTACCACCCAATGCAAGAAGGAGCTGAACAGCTCAAAGTACGCGCATGAAATGGAACATCCCATGGGCATGCATTTGTCGAAGAAGAATTGATTGTTAAATGTGAATCCTAGTAGTGGGAAGCTGTCAGGGTGCACTGGGAGCAGCCTAAAAGCGGATTCCACGTCTGCTTTCGCCATCAAGGCCCCTCTTCCACAGGACCGAAGCAATGCCAATGCAGTATCGAAAGATGCATATTGCACTGAACAATCCTCTCGGAGTAGATGGTCGTTTACGGATTTGCCTGGCGGGGACGACAGATTTAATATGAGCCGAAACTTTCCTTTCTCTTTTTTTGGGATTACCGCTAGCGGTGATATGAACATCGGTTGGAATGGCTGTTGCGCGAATGGGCCTGCTATCCTTCCCAATTCTAATTCTGTTTGCAGCTTCCGGCGGGCGATATCCTCGTGTTTGAATGCCGAGGGGGAGTTGTTGATTGTTGTTCCTTGAATTTGTCCCTGGAAAGGGATGACGAACCCGTCTTTGAACCCATTCCAAATCTTGCTTGCTTTGTCCTTGTTCGGGTATAGGTCGATCCATGGTTTCAGAGCTCTCAATTTTATTGGTGACGGTGCCTTTTCGAATTGGCTCCTCTCAGGGATTAGCCTTACTCCCTGGCAATGTCTTTTTGTTACATTTTGACATTGGGTGTGGTGCTGCGCAAATGGTGCAAACATGTTTAAATTTACAGTCTTGAAATGTACATGTTGCTTTGTTGTATCGCCAGCAGCTGTTGTCGTGCGCTGGTGTCTGTTTTGACGGGTATCTGTAAGGAGATGATCTTCTGGTATTCCTCGCTTTCGTCCCTGTCTCCACGGTTTTGCAGGTCATATGTTGTATCCACAGGCTAACGTCCTGTGTTCCCCAAGTCATATGACGGTTCTCTTCCATTTTGTCTCGGAACTGCTCGTCATAATTCAACCACGACCAGCCCCCGTGTTGTTGATATGATCTCATGATAGGCCAACATCGGTCCGTATTGTGAGTGGTCCTTCCTCCCGATCACGCTGGCCATGTATAAGAATGCTGTTATCCAATTAACTATGGTCTTCGGTATTTTTCTCTCTCTCTCTTTGTGGTGCCTTTCTTCTGTGGACTTCTTCCGCCCCTCGTTTTTCCGTCTTCCGAGCAGTATAGTAAAGATGTCGATGTATTTCTTTTTTTGAATCTTCTTTCTTAAGCGCTTGGGTACTTCTTCCCACAGTTCCGAAAAGGTAGTGAGTGCCGGTGGGCCTCTTGCCTCTTTTTCCCCAGCTCTCTTGTGTCCTTGTTGATCGCTGTCGGAATCTGAGGACGAACTAGAGGAACTGGATGAGCTACTCGAGCTGGTGCTCTCTCTGCGCCTGCACTTTGTTTTCTGCTTCTTTTTTTCCCGCCCTGAGTTATCATGCCTCCCCGAGTGCCCTGAACTATGCTGTAGTACCCTGATCCCCTGGTCGGTGTCTTTTTTCGAACACTCACCCGCCGTCTGATGTCCACTTGTAATTTGGTGTGCAGCATAACTTGTCGATGGCTGTTCCTCCTCCTCCTCGAGTTCGTCAGCCGTCGGCCCTCTTTGTTCTCCTGATGAAGTTGCCCCTTCCTTGGTGGCTTGCCTTGTGTCTAGGATGTACCTGTCCTGCTCTCTTCTTGTTGTTGCGCTTTGACCTTGACTCGTTCCTCTGTCATTGTTGACTGCTGGTTGCATGTATCGTTGTGGAGGCCATGATCCTCCTTCTCCGTCTAGACTCCGCGCGGGTCTCCTAGTTGGTTCGATCCAATCTCCATCTGCTGGGTGCTGATGATACTCGTGCTGCCTTACTTGATGCCGACCGTCCTGTGGCCTCCTGGACGAGTTCGCGTAAGGGTGTACTCGTAGCTCTTCGAATCTGCCGCTCCTTTCTCCGTTGTTCCAGTTTGGATTTTCTCTCTGAAGCCATCTTGTGGTACCATGATGTTGCCACGGATCGCGTGCTTGGTATTCGCGCTCGAAGCTGTTTCGCGTCTGGTAATCTCTGACTTGGTACCCCGCGTGTCCTGAATCGTACTGCCACGCGTCGTAAAGCGGTGAATGTTCTCTGACCCGCTGCATTCTCGTCGGTGGATTGCTCGGCATGTTCGGCTCGTCGCCGGGGACATCTCTCGTTTTGTTCTGCTCTGTTCCCGCATCCGTTCCGTCTCCTGGGGCTTCTGGTATTTCGACGTTTGGCTCGACTGTTTCGCTGCTTAGAGCCCTGGAGCCGACCTTACGGGCTCCTCCTCGCCCTTCTCTTGTCCTCCTCCCGCCGCGAGCTCTCTGCCTCGGTGGTGGGTCGAGGTTCGCTCTTCCTTTTTTACTGCCTTCTGCTAATGCCTTGGATCTTGTGATTCTTTGGGTTTGACCCGCCTTCTTGCCCATCCTTGTAACGCGTGAGGCTTTGCGTGCTGGCATGCTGATCCTACGGAAATACTATAATAAATGCGATAGCTAGTTAGCATTGAAATGACGACTTGTTCTGTCTATAATGACACACTCCCCTGCATTTTGCTCTTATTCAGGATTTTTTTTTTTTTTTTTTTTTAATTGCCTCTGAGCCCATTTGCCTACAACAACACACAAATACGTGAGTCCTGTGCGAACCGTATCCATCCCGTGCATGCCTTTTCTTATTACGTCCCAATAGCACCCCCCGTGCTGGGGTGGCTACCTCCCCCCGTGTTGGGGCTGCCCTACTGGGAACCGAGCCCCCCGAGCTGGTGGCGCGATCCGGGCCTCGCAAAGACCCAACCATCGCCGGCTCCGACCTCCTTCCCTGAGTGACGCCGGACACCCAGACCTTCTGCCCACCCACATCTATTTACGGGCTGCCCAGCCCCCCGCGCTCGCAACGCTGTGCCATCGCCGACCTGTCCTCCATCACATTCCCCAACCATTCCCATCAGTCTATAAACGATTGTATAATTCGCCTTCCTCCATACACGATTTTCCAATTCCAAAAAATTTTTTTTTTTTTTTTTTTGGAAACCCTAGAAAGTCGGGCGGACCGATGGCTCTGCCGGGAAGCCCGAATTTTTTAAACTAAGACCGACTTTCTACCTCCCTCCGTGGGATTCAAACTCATGCCCTTCACTCTACGGAGACAAAACTGCCTTCCTGCCTGCCACCTCCAAGTTTCAACGCCTCCCGCTTAAAAGTCCCCCGCAAAATTCCCCGCGTCCCTTGCGGCCTGCTCCGCCCTCCGTCAGCCACCTGGGACCCACGTGGGGGGGGGGGGGCCCCCGGGCCCCCACCTGCCTCCACCTCCACCCCCACGGGGTTCGCCGACGTCGAGGGATGTCCGCGTGTCCGAGGGGGTGATCCGTCTCCCTGTGCTCTGGCCCCACTGCGCCCTGCCCGTTATTGTGCAAAAAAAAAAAAAAAAAAAAAAGGGGGTTTTTATTGCCGCGGCGCGGGCTCGTGCCCCGGGGCTCTCATTGGTGCGGCACTCGGGTGTGTTCCGGGGGGGGGGGGGGGCTGTCCAGGGATCCTCCGCCGGGTGGCCCCGTCGCTGCGTATGTTCCCATGTGGGGAAAGCTGGGCGAGTGCGGTGTGGCCGCCGGCGATTGCGGCAGCAGGCGAGCGCGGCGGCGGCCGGCGGGGGCGGCGGCGGGCGAGCACGGCGGTGGCCTTCGGGGCGGGGGCGCGGCGGGGGCCGTCGGTGGCGGCGACAGGCGAGGCGTCGGCGGCGGCCCGGGGGGGGGGGGGGGGGGGGGGGCCCGCCGTGGGGCGGCCTTTTCTCTTTTTTTTTTTTTTTTTGCCTACTTGCTCCCGGTCTGTTCGACCTGCGCCGCTGTCTGCCCAACGTTTTTCCCCCGATCGGCTGCTCTCCTCCTTCCGATCGGCTGCTCGCTTCGCCTCGCGACTCGTTTCTCCTCGCGGAATGGCTGAAAAGGGGCGGCTGTTGCCCCTCTCGACCTTTTTGAGGGGTCTGGTGCGTCCTCAGTCGGCGTCGCGGGCGCCTTCCGATGACGTCCTATCCTGCACCTTCCGCCCCTTGTCCTTCCTTACCGCGGACCGCCGCCCTGCGAGGGTGGCGCGTCCGTTATGGGGGCGGGCTCGGGCCAGTAAGCCCGGGCCCTCCTATTTCTCTCATCAGTTACATGTCACTTTAACTTCTCCCTTCCCCTATCTTCCCATCAGTGTTCTTTAAGGATATTACGATTCGTCCCCTCTCGTTCCCCCTTTTTACCCTCCCTGCCCTCCTTGCTCAAGGCACGCTACCTTTATTTTATTTTAATTTTAATTAATAATTTGTTTTTAGCTAGTTATCATCTAGCTATTTAGTCAAATTTATGTATTTAAGTTTATTTTAGTTATATTTTATTTTTATTTTTAACATGTTGTAAACCGTTTTGATAAAATTTTATTTTAAAAAACGGTATATAAATACCTTAAAATAAATAAATAAATAATAAATAGCGCTGGTGTCGATGTGACGCCGTGAGTGCACAAAGGTAGGGAGTGAGAAAAAGGAGGCGATTCAGGGCGCTCCCAGAAGAGGGACCCTTGAGGTTGGGGTGGCATCCATACACCCTCATTGGGGATTTTGAAGTAGCAGGGAGGGCCGGAGTGGATCCTGTTAACCGGGTGGCTGAACTGGGGAATATTGGGTTTTCCCATCTCTTTGCTTTAGCTCCCCGTGCTGTAAGGATGTTTCCTTGTTGCTGTGGCTGTAATCTGTTGAGTACTACCTCACCGGCTATTGAAAGTTTTGGACCAGGCATTATATCCATATTTGGCTAATCAGCCATAACTGACAAAAAAAATGAAAGAGCACTGTAGGGCAAGGCTTGGTTTAGTTGACTATTTTCTTGGATAGTTCCACTGAGAATTAATTATGCCTGTATCTTGAGATCGTAGATCTACATTCAGTCATCCCAGCAGGGAGGCACTGTCAATGCTGTACCACCCCATAAGGAACTGGGGGGTGGTTGAGGCAAAACCCACATTCCTCCAGACATTCTGGCCGCAGGTGAGGTACAGCTGGATGTGGGCAACTCAATGGGGAGAGCTAGACCTGAGCATGGCAGTAAGCGAGGCACAGTGGGTGTCGGTGGCAACACTCATTCCCAGCAGCCGTCACTCCAGCCAGCCGGATAGACACCAGATTGTGCATCGACCCACCCTGGCTGCTCCTCTCTGCCAAGGGGTGGGGGTACCCACCTGAGGGAGCTCAGCCAGGGAGCTATTCCACTCCCTTACCCAATGCTTTCCAGCCAGAACCCTTTTTGGAGGCCAGCTGAGACTCGCCCTTGGGATGGCAAGCCTGGGGATGCCCCAGCGCACCTTGTTTTTACCCTTCAAGCCCTATGCAGGGCTGGCAATTTGGGGGGAGCATTACTGCCGGCTCTTGGTCCTCCATGCAGAACCCATGGCTGCAGCCACAAGCCACCTGCTCCGACTTCAGGGCATATATACGTCACTATCCACACAGCCCGAGGCAAGCCCCTTTATGCCAGCTCCACAGCAAAACACAAATCGCTGTTGCTTCCAAGCCACACATGGAGATGTTGCCAGAGCTGATCAGGCCCAGTCATCAGGAGCATTGGTGAGCGTAGAAGTCACCTTGTCTGCAGTTGGTCCCGGACACCACAGTTGACCTGTCATTGGCAGCAGAGTGAACAGTGGGCAAGTCTAATGTTAATTCTATTGTGGTTGAAAGGGAGGGGTATCAGGATGCTGCTGCTATGGTGGAAAAAGTGAAAGGACAGGTGTGAAAACACAAACACAGAAGTAGAAGGCACTCCCACGGTTCTGACACATCCAGCAGCCGAAGTTCCTCCTCTTTCTACCGTTTCACATGATTCTTCAGTGGTGTAAGGCACAGGAAGCTCTGTAACAGCTATGCAGAGCTGCCAGCCCTAAGCACCACTAAAGAGTTCTGGCAGGGCATCCCATGTTCTCTCTGCGTTGCCGCATTAGACATTGGCAATATGTGGATATTTTTAGTTTGCCAAAGGCATGGGGGGGGGGGGGGGGGGGGGAGGAACAGCTCCCAGAAAGGACAGACACACCATGAGCCACCAGCGGATGGGAAAAGGGTGGCTAGGAACATCAAGTGGGTCTGTTCCTTCACACGACTAGCATTAATAGTTGGAAGGGCCAATGCCTCAAAGCACATGATCATGTGGTCATACTTGGCCACTATTGTCAGGAGGATTTCACCTGGCTCAATTATGAACAGTTTAGAGAGCAAATGAACATTCCAGCCATGGCTTGGGGTTCACACGACATACAGCTGAGGCTCACCAACATGACAAGAGGAAACATGGATGTGCCATTGATCAACCGGCCACTTCAAGGCCACAGTAATGCCCAAGGTCAGGGGTGCTCAGGGAATAATACTGCAGAGGCATGCTGGCGATATAACAAATGGGGCTGCTCGACACAGGATTGGAAGTACAAGCATATCTGAATCACCTGTGCCACAAGCTACCCAGCCACTAGATACCTCAAGAAGAGTCAGGGCGGAAGGGGCAAATAGCGTATTGAGTAGGGCCCCTACCCCAGTTTAGTGGCCCTTGCTGGAGAGAAGCTTAAGGCTCTATCCCAATCAGCAAGCCGTTACTGCATTACTGGATGGCTTCAAGGTGGGCTTCAAAATACCTTTATCAGAATCATTCCACCACCAACCTGTGCAAAAACGCACCTTCTGCAACCAGGCCTGCTCCTGTAGTGAGAGAAAATAGTGCAGAACACACACTCTAATCATGGGGCATAAAGAAAAAGTCATCCAGGTAGTGCACTATGCTCATCAAACTTGCTCATCAAACTTGCTCATCAAACTGAAATTAGATAGGACAGCAGTCCCGTTCCCACCTTTTCCTAACACTGAAGCTTTCACCCTTGGCGGTAGTCCCAAAGAAAGAACCGGACAAATTTAGGATGATCCATAACTTATCCTACCTGGCCGGCAGATCAGCCAATGATGTCATCTCTCAGGAGTCATGCACGGTGTAGTATGTGTCATCTGATAGTATGATAGAACTTTTTAGAGAGTATGGAGCAGGTGCTCTCATGGCAAAGGCTGACAGAGTCCGCTTTCTTGCATCTCCCAGTGCACCCAGACAGTTTCCATCTGCTAGGCTTTTCATTCGAAGTTGCATTCTATTTCACCAAATGTAAGCCAATGGGATGCTCCATTTCATATGCTTACTTTGAGGCCTTTAGTACATTTCTGTACTGGGAGTTAACTCGAAGCGTGAGTTTGATGAGCATAGTGCACTACCTGGATGACTTTTTCTTTATGCCCCATGATTAGAGTGTGTGTTCTGCACTATTCAATAGCTTTCAAAGCCTAGAGTACACCTTCAGGGCACCACTGGCTGCAGACAAATTTAGAGCCACCAACCACAGTATTGACATTTCTCAGCATCGAATTTGACTCAGCCTTAAGGTGTCCAGGCTTCTGGCCGTTAAATCCAGAAACTGACCCTGTTGGTGCACATCATGAATCTCAGAAGCAAGATTACCCTGCTAACTGCACAGTCCCTTATCAGGAACCTTGCATTTACATGAAGGGTTATCCCCATTGGCCGAACATTTCTGTGCAGGCTGATATTGGTGTCTACAGCAGTTAGGAAGAGACATCACAAGATGAGGGTTACACACTTGAAGCAGGAAGATTTGGGAGTGATTCTTGGCTGATTTTAATGGCTCAGTCATCTGGCTAGCTCCACAGATATTCTACGCTGACCCTTCAACTGTTTTCAGACTCCTTGGGGGGGCATGGGGTTTGGTGTACATTGCCAAGGAGCATGGTGTGCGGTAATGTGGCTGGTGGAGAGAACTCTGTTGGATGTCACATCCAATATCACTTTTCTGGAGTTACTTCCTATCATGGTATCGCTGCACATTTGGGGCAAGTACTTGGCAAACAGGAGGGTGGCATTTTGGTATGACAAAATCTGTCATATTGCAGATTGGTGGTATGACAAAATCTGTCATATTTGCAGATTGGTGGTTGATGATCTGGCCGTAGTCCAGATCATCAACCACCAATCTGCAAAATGTGCCCCAGTGTCTGAACTGCTTAGAGAGATGGTCTTAAGGTGTTTGTAGGTAAATGTAGTTGCGCAAACACGGCACATTCTAGGTCTGCGCAGATTGCTGACCATCTTTCTCATTTGAAGTGGGAAGAGTTCCGGACACTGGCGCCATATGCCATGGAGTCAGGATAGCCCTTACTGAAACACCTTTGGACCATTGGAGGGATGATGCACTGGAATTGCTGTGGCAATCTGTCGCACCATCAACATGGCAATCCTACATGCTGAGCTTCAAGCAGTCATGCAATTCTGAGTGCTTCTGACTAGCTATGGAGCCCCGTATCATCGCTCCAGATAATAGACTATGTGGTGCAGGCCTGACAAGATGGACCCTCCAGGGGTTCGGTGCAGGCGCATTCTTTGCAAGGGTGCAGAATTGGCCTAATTCTGACAAAGACTTTGCCATCAAGAAGGTTTTGGCAGGCTGGGCCAGGTCTACGCCTACAGCCCCTGATGATCGAAGACCGATTCTGCATGATCACCTCCTTTTGCTATGGCATGTCCTGCCATTGTGTTCTTTGGGGCACTCAAAATGAGCTGGTGGTGGCAGCCAACTGCAGGCATGACAGCTTCTCCTTGTACACTTCAGGGGTCTCGCTTTTCGATGAGAAGTTAATCTGAATCATGAAGTTGAAAATAGATCAGACAGGTCATGGTGAGGCGCTCACACTGGCCATAGTGGTGGTGGGGATGTCTATATGCCTGGTGGCGAATGCTGCACTCACAGCTCCCCTATGAGGAAAGACTAAAGATGTTAGGACTTTTCAGCTTGGAGAAGAGATGGCTGAGGGGGGCCGGAATATCCGAGAAGCTATCTGAGGTAAGGGAAGCCCTAACAGAACTCGGACCGCGTATCGAGCAGGTTGAGGGACGGGGCTCCCTGCTTGAAGATGACATGACGGCGCAAACCGGGAAATTGTGCACACAGGAAGCAACCATAAAAGACCTACAATTCAAACTTGATGACCTGGAAAACAGGTCTCGCAGGGCGGTTCTTGGGGCTTCCAGAGACTGTTGACGAGAAATCACTGGGGCTTTTTTTTAGAAGACTGGTTGCCAGAGGCAGTGGGGGAACCCGAGCTCAAAGGTAGGCTCCATATAGAAAGGGCACATAGGGTGGGCCCTCGGAAAGACACGGATCAACGCCCTCGGAGCGCAATTGCTAAAGTTTTAAGTTATGCCCACAAGCAAAAAATATGGATAGCTTCAAGGAAGCAGAATGAAATACTATATAACGGGCATAAAATCAGAATTGCACAAGATATTTCAGTGAGGGTGTCACAACAGAGGAGGGCCTTTTCTACAACATGCTCTACATTAGTGGAAAAACAAATTAAATTCGCAATGCAATATCTGGCGACATTAAAGATATGGTACGGAGGGAAGGGGCATTCGTTTGACACCTCGGAGTCCGCCCAAAAATTTCTCACCTCAATTAATTCACAGTGACAGTGGCAGGTATTTACCAGCAGCAATGACGATAAATATTAACTTCAAGGAACTGCCCTTCAATAGGGCATAGCTTCAAAGTCTCAGGAACAATACATTTCCATATTGGAGTCACTCTCTATTTTGCAAAAAAATAAAAACAAAAAATATATAAAAAAAAAGAGACAAAAAAAGGGAAACCTAGAGGCAAACAGGGAGATTACATGCACTCTATAATAGGATTTTTTCTTTCTGGACTATCAGTACAGCAATAAGAATAACTTGGTCCTATTTTCAGAACCCAACTGTGCCATTCACTCCCTGTAAATATAATATATCTGTGTTGTGGGGCGGGAACGCTCCAAAACATGACCTCTGTGTTCCTCTAATAGTGAGGAACATACCTACTTTGAGTTACTAGAGGGGATATTCTATAGGGGTAAGAGTATGGGGAAAGGGCTAAAATGGGCTTTGGGATTTTTGGGACAAGGGATATGGGGAATTCACAAAAGATATGTGGAATATCTGGACTTAGATTCAAGTATACTGTACAAATGTCAGAAGAGGTGGAGGGTGAAGGGGAAAATAAGTGGACATTTTCAAATCATTTCAGTCTGTGAGGGACAGGTTAGGCTGGGAACCTGGACCCTCCTTTTTCATCACATGATTATCTCTCAATACTGTACCCAGAAAAAACAAAATGAGTAAGTACAGGATAATCTCATGGAACGTAGATGGGTTGGGATCCCCTATAAAATGAAAGAAAATTTATCAGCATCTTCAGAGACTCAAAGTGAACATTGCTTGCATCCAAGAGACACATCTCACGGATAAAGAAAGTACAAAATTACGCAGGGAATGGGCCTCTGACTATTACTATTCCCCTGCAAAAGGCAAGAAAGGAGGTGTGGCTATCTTAGTTCATAAAAATACCCCTTTCACCGCAAATAAGGAAATTCATGACCCCGATGGCCGATTTCTTATAGTTTTGGGTACTTTAGCGGGGAAACAACTTACTTTGTGCAATATATATGGCCCCAATGTGCCAGAGCCGGCTTTAACAATATTATTAATTTACTCTTAGCTAATGCTCAAGGGGATCTTTTTGTAACAGGAGATATGAATTATGTTATGGATGCTTACCTGGACAATTTGCAGATTCCAAAAGGCTTTCGCCAAAAACAACATACAGGAGTACTACAATTATGCAAACAATTAGGCCTAGTGGACCCGTGGCGCATATTAAAGCCAGCGGCAAGAGACTACACATGTGTCATGAGCACACAGCACGATGTCTAGAATAGACTATATCTTGCTGGCCAATCATTTATTCTCCAAAGTGGAAACAGCGGATATTGGCTCGATCGCCATAGCAGACCATGCACCAATATGGGTGGATATGTGGTTCTCCTTGGCACAAAAGACCCGAAAAACATGGCGGTTACCAGGTCATCTTACCAATGACACAGAATTTCACAAGTATTTACAGACTAAGTGGGACAATTTTCAAGTTAATAACCGGCATCATCTCAATGAACCGTCCTTATTTTGGGAAACTAGTAAAGCTGTGCTACGTGGTGAAATAATAGCATATACCATTTAAAAAAATAAGCAGTTAAACAATTTTAACTTTGGAATCCAAATTACAGCAAGCAAAATCACAACTGGCATTAGCACCCTCTATTCCGAATAAGAAAACATATTGGGCATGTTTACAACCCTTAAATGCATACATACATCTTCGAACGCAAAAATCCATCCGAACTTCGGACCACTACTTTTTTAGACATGGCAATAAATCCAGTAAATTATTATCCCGGATGGTAGCAATTAAACAGAAAAAATCTTATATTAATGGCTTGAAATCACCCTCAGGCGCCTATGTGACAAATACAGAGGAGGTCCTGGATACACTGCGCCAATTTTATGAATCTCTTTATCGGGAAGATCGAGAAGGAACCTAAATTGACGAAAATGATTTTTTCCGTGATATTTCCCTGCCAACAATAACGGACTTACAAAAAGAATTACTGGCTCGACCCATTATAGCAAGTGAAGTGTTGGGTGTGATTAAACAAGCAAGAGCCACAAATCGCTAGGACCAGATGGATTCCCAGCTGACTACTATAAGCTTTTAGGCTCTAAGATTGCTGAGGTGCTAGCATCCTTTTACAACCAAGCGTGGCAAGGAACAGGCTTTCCAAATTCTTTCAACAATGCGTATATTACGGTACTACCAAAACCAGGCAAAGATCCTATGCAGGCAGCTTCCTACCGACCAATAACCCTTTTGAATTATGACCTGAAAATATACGGAAGGATCCTGGCTATCCGCCTGGGGGCAGTATTACCATCTATTATCTCTCCATACCAAGCTGGATTTGTAAGCGGTAGGAATGCAGGAGCCCATGTACTATGACTGGTGGCCGCACTCGAGACGTCTCATCATTTCCGAGTCCCAGCCATGGCAGTAGGATTTGACTCAGAAAAAGCTTTTGACTGAGTATCTTGGGCTTATATGTTTTCTGTCATGACACGCTTCGGTCTCCCAGGTCATTTGGTAAAAGCAATCTCTATTCTATACAAAAATCCTAAGTCATATATAGTAGCCAATGATTCCATATCAATGGAAATACCAATACAAAGAGGAGTGCGCCAAGGCTGTCCGCTGTCTCCTATTCTATATATTATCTCGTTGGACCCATTACTCCGGAAATTACCTCTCTCCTCTGCAATTAAAGGTAAAAAAATAGGTGGGGAAAATTTCACAGTAGCGGCTTTTGCGGATGACATGCTAGTGTATTTGATAAATCATACGCATGCTTTACCCTATGTTCTGCAGCTATACAAAAGGACTTTGGAAAATTTGAGGGATTAAAAATAAACGTGGAAAAGTCCGAAGCACTGGATGTCTCCGGTAGATTACAAAGTACATGGCCTGGTACCTTCTCCCTAAAATGGATCGCTAATTCCTTAACATACCTGGGAATCCATATTCCAGCGCACACAAAAGACATCTACTCATTGAATGTTACTCCTTTGAAGCAAAAATTAATCAAAAAACTGCACATATGGCAGAACCTCTCTCTATCTATATCTGGGAAAATATTACTCCTTAAAATGATGGAAATCTCCAGATGGTTATATTTATTTAGCATGTTGCCTCTCTGGCTGAGAAAGACAGATATTGACGATGTAAATAGGGCATTCAGCAGATACTTATGGAGCGGAAAGCGAGCAAGGATCTCTCTACAGGCTCTTATGCGACCCAAACAGGATGGGGGACTGAACTGCCCTAATTTACGAGCATATAATTACGCTAGTCTCATGCGCCATATAAGAGATTGGACTTTTGCAACAGAAGGATGTTCACCTATAAAATACATTACTCAATGGGTTGCACCTTTCTCACCAGGTGCTGTCCTGCAAAGTCCTAATAACCTGCTTCCAAAACATCTTACCTGTAGTGTGATCATCCATCCACTGCGATTAGCTTGGAAACAAATCTGAAAATTACTTCAAGTGGACCCAGAGACTACTATGTGCCAACCTATTACAGGAAACCCAACCTTTCCGCCAGGAATTGCACAGGCGTTGTTTATTTGCTGGTCACATCTGGGGCTAAAAACGGTTATACAAATGTTCGATTTGACAGCCACTCCAGCACATATTCATAGCTTTCAAGACTTACAAGAACGATATCGTATACCTAAAGTAGACTTTTACGGCTATCTACAATTAAGAAATTATATTACTGAGCAATTACAAGCGTCCTCTTCCTTTCCACATTCCTTTAAATTGATCTCTCTTCTGCAAGGTCCAGATGGGAAACATACTAGATGCTCGCAGTTTTACAAGGTGATAATGCAATTGTCTCATCCACCGAACTTTGCAGTTATCTATAACAAATGGAAAAAATGGAACAAGTGGCTACCCAGGGACATTTCAGAGAAGGAACTTCGCACTTGCTTTCAAACAATATCTAATATTACTGAGAATGTGGCCTTACGGGATAAACAATTCAAGTTTTATTATCAACATAAGAACATAAGAAATTGCCATGCTGGGTCAGACCAAGGGTCCATCAAGCCCAGCATCCTGTTTCCAACAGAGGCCAAACCAGGCCACAAGAACCTGGCAATTATCCAAACACTAAGAAGATCCCATGCTACTGATGCAATTAATAGCAGTGGCTATTCTCTAAGTAAACTTGATTAATAGCTGTTAATGGACTTCTCCTCCAAGAACTTATCCAAACCTCTTTTGAACCCAGCTACACTAACTGCACTAACCACATCCTCTGGCAACAAATTCCAGAGCTTTATTGTGCATTGAGTGAAAAAGAATTTTCTCTGATTAGTCTTAAATGTGCTACTTGCTAACTTCATGGAATGCCCCCTAGTCCTTCTATTATTGGAAAGTGTTAATAACCGTGTCACATCTACTCGTTCAAGACCTCTCATGATCTTAAAGACCTCTATCATATCCCCCCTCAGCCGTCTCTTCTCCAAGCTGAAAAGCCCTAGCCTCTTCAGCCTTTCCTCATAGGGGAGCTGTTCCATCCCCTTTATCATTTTGGTTGCCCTTCTATGTACCTTCTCCATTGCAACTATATCTTTTTTGAGATACAGCGACCAGAATTGTACACAGTATTCAAGGTGTGGTCTCACCATGGAGCGATATAGAGGCATTATGACATTTTCTGTTTTATTAACCATTCCCTTCCTAATAATTCCTAACATTCTATTTGCTTTTATGACTTCTGCAGCACACTGAGCCGACGATTTCAATGTATTATCTACTATGACGTCTAGATCTCTTTCTTGGGTGGTAGCTCCTAATATGGAACCTAACATCGTGTAACTACAGCAAGGTTTATTTTTCCCTATATGCCACAACTTGCACTTGTCCACATTAAATTTCATCTGCCATTTGGATGCCCAATCTTCCAGTCTTGCAAGGTCCTCCTGTAATGTATCACAGTCTGCTTGTGATTTAACTACTCTGAATAATTTTGTATCATCCACAAATTTGATAATGTCACTCATCGTATTCCTTTCCAGATCATTTATATATATATATTGAAAAGCACCGGTCCAAGTACAGATCCCTGAGGCACTCCACTGTTTACCCTTTTCCACTGAGAAAATTGACCATTTAGTCCTACTCTCTGTTTCCTGTCTTTTAACCAGTTTGTAATCCACGAAAGGACATCGCCTCCTATCCCATGACTTTTTAGTTTTCATAGAAGCCTTTCATGAGGGACTTTGTCAAACGCCTTCTGAAAATCCAAATACACTACATCTACCAGTTCACCTTTATCCACATGTTTAACAACCCCTTCAAAAAAATGAAGCAGGTTTGTTAGGCAAGACTTCCCTTGGGTAAATCCGTGTTTACTGTGTCCATTAAATCATGTCTTTCTATATGCTCTACAATTTTGATCTTGAGGATAGTTTCCACTATTTTTCCCGGCACTGAAGTCAGGCTCACTGGTCTATAGTTACCCGGATCGCCCCTGGAGCCTTTTTTAAATATTGGGGTTACATTGGCCACCCTCCAGTCTTCAGGTACAATGGATGATTTTAATGATCAAGCCTATCACTCACAACATACTGCATTTCAAATGGGCATTATCTCAGATAGATTATGTGCTTGATGATGCTGAGCTGAAAAGCCAGACTTCTATCATAGCTTCTGGTCATGCTCAGTAGTGGAAAATTTCTGGCAATATCTCCAAACACTTCCGATGAAAATGTGGGACATAACCCTACCATTGGACCCAATGTTATGGTTGTTTGGTATAGAGGAGGCCAAACAGGATCTTATGGATAAATTTCAACTTCAATTTTTCCGCAAACTTACTATTATAGCGATAGACACTATACTTGCACAATGGTTAGACCCCAATCCTCAACTTAAGGCAATTTGGAAAACCAAATTCCATCAACTGCTCCATAGAGAACATCTAACGGCATACCAGAAGTCTGCTAAGCATCAAACAACAACATCCAGAATTTGGTCGGATTACATGAAATTGATGCCATCAGAAGTTGAACCATTTCTTCATTGAGTAGCTGATGATGCGGCTACTTTGTCTATGTTTATGCGGGGGCTTATGCTTTTTGTGGGCAGGTTGATATTCTGCTTTTGATAGCACATTTTCGATACAGAGTACCAGGACTTTTAATAAGGGCCCAACATTGCTTAAACCATACACAGTCTTTAATGCCATTTTATAATGGAATGAAGTTGTCCACTCCTTACATACTTCCATGCACATTTTTCATACTTTCCGCACTCTCCACTAATGCTCAGACCTAGAAGTCCATTCTGACATATTCAGATTTGAATAGGGGGGAAAGGAAGGGGGGGGGGAGGAAAGGAAGGGAAAGGAAGGGGTGGGGGGGAAACACACAACCGGGTGTGGGAGGGGATGGGGGAGGGAGGGTATTAAGTGATAAGTGAGGGAAGGACCTCTTAAAATTTTGAACTGTTGAATGTCTTGACATTATGTTTATCCTTGAGAGGTTTTCAAGGGTCTACTGGATAAATTACGGATAAGAGATGTCACGAATATATTAAAAAATCTAACAGCACTCTGTTATGTACAGGACTGGAGCGCAGACACTTCTCACTACTGGTGTAGGTCCTTGTATTCAGTTTATGCTCTGTTTATTGTGGGTGTTTATTACTTACTTACTATTATTATGCCATATGTTGAAGGACTGTCCATCATTCTTAACACTATTCTTACCACTATTCTTAACAATTTCTGAGTAGTTCTGTGCAATAACACATGTTACTTATGGTAAACTTTCATGAAAAATGGATGTACAAACATGTTAAATGTTAAATTGTTGCTGTTAATAAACATACTTAAAAAAAAATCCAGTAAAACCCAGAAAATTTGGGATTTCATGGATATGTTGAAGTAGCAGGAAAGTTCACAGAAATTTTTCCAATTTTTATAGCAAAATCATACGTCATTTGTTTCAGAGAGTTTTAGAAACAGAAATTGTTGTGCTTCCCGGCCGCGGAGCCAACGCGGCCGGGCCTGCTTACCTGGCGCGACCCTCTACCAGCACGGCCTCGGGTTCCTGTTGTCTGACCCCGACCGCGTTCTCCACGGGCGTCCTGGCTCCCTCGCGGCCTTCGGCATCGCAGCTCTCCTCGTGCCGGGGCTTGGCATCCTCCTCGTTGTTGGCCCCACCCTCCTAGAACGCGCGGAACTCAGCCAGATTTAAAGTCCCAAGTGCGGGAAGACTTCGGGCAGTGCCCGAATTTGACATCACTCATGCAAGGTACTTATACCACAGCCCAGCCCCTAGCTTGGGGCCTTGGCAATCAGGTCGTACACTCCGGTGTATCTGGTTTGCTTTCCTGCATTCCAGTGTCTTGCTCCCGTGTCTCCCGTTCCAGCGTCTCCCCACTCCTGGTAGTACCCTTCGGACTGATCTCACGGTACTGACCTTTGCCTGTTCTCTGACTACTCCTGCTCGCTGCCTGACCTGATCTCTGCCTGGAACCCGACTACTCTTGATCGCTGCCTGACCTGACTTCTGCCTGGAACTTCGACTACTCTTGACTTCCACCTGGAACTTGACCTTTGGCTTGACCTGACTACATCCGGATTGACCTCTGTTACCGACCCTGCTTTGGCTGACCATTCTGGACTGATACTCTGGCCTTGATCCTTGCCTTACACTCTGACTCACTCTTCTGGCCTCCTGCGACCTCTGGTCTTGCCTGTCTGGACACCGACCGTGCACCCTTGTTCGTGGTGAGCAATCCCTTGAACCATCTCTCTAGGAGACCCTGCGAGGCCCACCTAAGACCAGGTGGTCCGGGTAACCAAGGGCTCAACCTGAGGGAATCCCAGGTTGCTATTGGCGAAGCTCCAGCTAGCCTCTGTCTCCTCCTGTGCTCTGGACCATACCAATCCTGCACCAGGCCAAGGGTCCACTCCCAGCGCAACAGAAATCACTGGAGTTTTGTGAATCCGTATCATCCATTTTTTCCTCATGGATCTGAAGATGATCCGGATCTTCACAGCAAAGGTGGAAAATATCAGATTTTCCTGACAAGCATGAACCAAGCTGAAACCTATATATGTTCTACTTTGATTTCAAGTTATTCATATATGTGTTTAGCTGGCTGGTAGCCACTAAGAAAACATATCTGAACAATGTCAAAATTTCCAAGAAAGTGTACCAAACAATGAATATTCAACAATAAGTATTTTGGAAAGATTACTGATATTCATATCAGTTTTTCAGAATGTTTCTAAGAGTGTCTTACAGCATAATTGTCTGATCTGAAGAAACATATCTCTCTCTCTCTATATATATATATATACATACATACACACACACACACATATATATATATATATATATGAGAAACAGTGCCACCTTGTGACAGATAAGACAGTCTTAGTATCCTGAAATCTAATCATAAGCAATTTGTGCTTTTCTTTTTTTTTTTCTTGCTAGAATAAGAATTCTTTATATCAATCTGTCAACTATTTATACTTATATATCAGAGTATCCTTTTTAAAAAAAACATTCTATTTTTTGTATTTAAAACAAAGCATAAGATGAAAGGAAAATGCTATATACTGGGACAAGGAATTCCATCTCTTAAGTACATCTTTAACCGGTATGAGAGCAATAGCTACTAAAAGGACTCCTGCAGCTAACGCTATAAAGTATTAACTCCAAAACCTAAGTTAAACTGCTGTGTCATAATAATTCTACTATTTCTAATACCAACACTTATCCATCCTTGCTCAGTATACTTTAAGTCCCCAAAACAACCAGTCTCAAATGGCTTTTGATAAACATGAAAGAACAGATTTTGTGTTCTTTCTGTCTTATCATTCTTGTCTAATTCCTGTGCTAAGACTGAGAAAGCAAATGTTGCTTACC
Source organism: Rhinatrema bivittatum (assembly GCF_901001135.1). NCBI lineage: Eukaryota > Metazoa > Chordata > Amphibia > Gymnophiona > Rhinatrematidae > Rhinatrema > Rhinatrema bivittatum. The sequence continues at coordinate 191,872,808 of NC_042617.1, forward strand.
TGTAACAGGTGTTCTCACAGGACAGCAGGATGTTAGTCCTCACATATGGGTGACATCATCAGGATGGAGCCCAATCACAGAAAACTTCTGTCAAAGTTTCCAGAACTTTGGCTGGCCCCTACTGGGCATGCCCATCATGGCACCAACCCTGCAGGCAGCAGGGGTCCCCCTTCAGTCTTATTTGATAGCTACAGGTAGTGCCGAAAAAATAAAACAACAAAACGTTACGAACCCAACACCGTGGGGCGGCAGGCGGGTTTCGAGAGGACTAACATCCTGCTGTCCTGTGAGAACACCTGTTACAGGTAAGCAACATTTGCTTTCTCACAGGACAAGCAGGATGGTAGTCCTCACATATGGGTGAGTACCGAGCTGAGGATGTCCGAACATGCATCAAATGTACCCAACGGCGTGCAACAGGCACAACAACTGGGGTGAAATTTGGTAGAGGACATCCTGAACCCCACCGGGCAGGCGGAAGGGTGTTGGTACGTCACGTTGGAAAAAGGTTACGCAGGACAGACTGGCCGAAGATGGAATCCTGTCTTCCGGCCTTATCCAAGCAATAATGGGCTGCGAAAGTGTGGAGTGAGCTCCAGGTGGCAGCCCTGCAAATGTCAGGAAGTGGCACCGATCGTAGGTGTGCTACTGAATTCGCCATGGCCCTCACAGGGTGTGCTTTAACACGGTCTTGGAAAAGAATGCCTGCTTGCTGAGAGCAAAAAGATATGCAGTCCGCCAACCAGGAGGAGAGAGTCTGCTTACCTACAGGTTGCCCTAGTTTGTTGGGATGGAAAGAGACGAATAACTGAGTGCTCTTCCTGTGGGCAACTGTACGGTCTAGGTAGAACGCTAGAGCCCATTTACAGTCAAGGGTATGCAGAGCCTTTTCCCCTGAGTTGGAGTGGGGCCTGGGAAAGAAGATACGTAGTATGATGGATTGATTAATGTGAAACTCCGAAACTACCTTAGGCAAAAACCTAGGGTGAGTGCGGAGTACCACCTGGTCCTGCAGGAGTTTAGTGTAAGGTGGATAGGTAACTAGGGCCTGTAACTCACTAACCCTGCGAGCAGAAATAATAGCTAAAAGGAAAATCACTTTCCATGTGAGATATTTTAGGTCACAGGAGTGAAGAGGTTCGAAGGGTGGTTTCACGAGCCACCAGAGAACCAGATTAAGGTCCCAAGAAGGGGCCGGAGGACGTAAAGGTGGCTTGATATGGAGTAAGCCTTTAAGAAAACGAGTTACGAGGGGTTGTACTGATATAGGGACATCCCCGACCCCTTTATGGAAGGCGGCTACTGCACTGACATGCATTCTGATGGAAGAGGTCTTTAGACCTGATTCCGATAAATGCCAGAGATAGTCCAAAAACCTTGGGAATGGACAGGAAAAAGGATCAAGGGATTGCAAAGAACACCATGATGTATACCTTTTCCATTTATAGGAATAAGACTTTCTTGTGGAAGGCTTCCATGAAGCAATCAGAAAAGAGAAACCGAATCTGAAAGGTTAAGTGGTTGAAGGATTAACCTTTCAACATCCATGCCGTCAGGGACAAGGCCTGAAGATTGGGATGGCGTAGACATCCGTCGTTCTGAGTGATCAGAAGCGGGTGCGTTCCCAAGGGAATGTGCCTGCGGATGGAGAGATCCTGGAGTATGGGAAATCACACTTGGCGTGGCCAGTGAGGTGCTATCAGGATCATGTTTCCCTTGTCCTGACGGAGCTTCACGAGAGTCTTCGAGAGAAGAGGAAGTGGAGGGAATGCATAGAGCAGACTGGTTGCCCACGAGAGGGAGAATGCATCTCTGGGCTGAGAGCGCTCGCTCCGAATGAGGGAGCAATAATTGTCCACTTTGTGGTTCTGATGGGACGCAAAGAGGTCTATTTGGGGATAACCCCATTGTTGGAAAAGAGAGGTCGCTACTGAGGGGTTGAGCGACCACTCGTGTGGTTGGAAGACACGACTCAGTTTGTCTGCCAAGACATTGTGTACTCCCAGCAAGTAGGTGGCCCTGAGGTACATCAAGCGGGAGAGCGCTTCCGCCCAAATCTGCGCAGCTTCCTGACACAGAAGGAAGGAGCCTGTGCCTCCCTGCTTGTTGATGTACCACATGGCCACCTGGTTGTCCATCTGAATCAGGATAACGTGATTTGATAGAGAATCCTGAAAAGCTCTGAGAGCATATTGCATCGCTCGAAGCGCCAGGAAATTTATCTGCTGTTTGGCTTCCTCTGGAGACCAAAATCGTTGTGACTGCAGATCGTTCACATGAGCTCCCCAGCCGAGGTTGGAAGCATCGGTAGTGAGAATGAGTTGAGGATCTGGCAGATGAAAAGGCAGTCCCTGGAGGAGATGGTTCCGATCTTTCCACCAGGTGAGAGACAGACGGAGTGCGTTGGTGATGTGAACAATGGTTGACAAAGGCTGAGTCGCTTGAATCCATTGTGACCTCAGAGTCCAATGCGTGACTCTCATGGCCAGGCGGGCCATTGGTGTGAGATGGACTGAGGACGCCATGTGTCCGAGAAGGACAAGGAATTGTCGAGCTGCTGCTGTGTGCTGAGACTGCAACTGGTGAGCGAGAGAAACGAGGGTTTGTACTCGTTGATGAGGTAGAAAGGCTTTTGCCTGTAAGGTGTCCAAGTCTGCCCCAATGAACGACAAGGTTTGAGATGGGACTAAATAGGATTTCTCGTAATTGACGAGAAATCCTAGAGAAATTAGAGTGTGTAGGGTCAAATCCAGGGACGATCGAGCGGCTTGCTGGGTTGGGGCCCTGATTAACCAGTCGTCTAGACAGGGGTAGACGTGAACACCTTCTTTCCTGAGAAAGGCTGCGACAACTACGAGACATTTGGTAAAGACTCGTGGTGCCGATGCTAGGCCGAATGGAAGCACTTGGTATTGATAGTGCTTTGGGCCTACTAAAAACCTGAGATACTTGCGATGAGCTGAAGCTATTGCAATGTGGGTGTATGCGTCCTGGAGGTCCAGAGAGCAGAGCCAGTCTCCTCTTTGTAGAAGCGAGCCCAAGGTTACCATCTTGAACTTTTCCTGCTGGAGGTACTTGTTGAGGGCACGTAGGTCCAGAATTGGACGAAGACCCCCGGATTTTTTGGGGATCAAAAAGTACCAGGAATATAACCCTAGGCCTTGTTGTGAAAGAGGGACGGGTTCTATTGCTCTTAACGGGAGAAGAAGGGAAACCTCCTGCTCCAGAGGGAGAGAGTGGTCGTTTACTCTCCACGCTTGTAGAGGTGGTGAATCTGGTGGAAGAGCAAGAAAATTCAGGTGGTAACCCTGAGCAATGATTGCTAGCACCCATTGGTCGGTTGTGATTGATTGCCACATGCTGTGAAAATGGCACAATCGACTTCCCACTGGTATGGCTGGCAGAGGGATCAGGCTGCTGCTCTCTAAGGGAACATCAAAAACCTGAAGCAGGCTCCGGTTGGGGAGCTGCTTGTGGCTTTTGCTTTCGGGCCTGGCGGGGCTGAGATTTCTGATAAGGCCTCATAACTCGGGACCTTGTTGGTGGAGGATAGTACTTCCTTGGACGGAAGAATGACTTCTGGGCGAAGGTCAGAAGACTTGAGCCAGGCTCAGCATCTTGCCGAGATGGCAGCTGCAGACACTCTAGTGGAGGTGTCGAAGATATCGTAAGCTGTTCTTATCTCTTGCTTTCCTGCTTCAAACCCCTTGTGAACAAGGGTTTGAAGATGTTCTTGGAAATGGTCAGGCAGGGTTTCAGAGAAGTCCTGTATTTGCTTGAAAATGACCCTGTTGTATTGGGTCATATACAGCTGGTAAGAAGCAATCCTGGAGATAAGCATGGCCCCTTGGAACACTCGATGACCAACATTGTCGAGGAACTTGTGTTCTTTGACAGGAGGGGTAGAAGAGTGTGGTTTTGTCCTTTTTGCTTTCTTTTGAGCTGATTCCACCACAACTGAGTGGTGATCAAGCTGAGATTTTTGAAAGCCAGGGGCTGACTGTACCAGATAAGTAGTGTCAGCCTTTCTGTGTACTAGGGCAATGGATCCAGGATTTTCCCAGTTCTTTTTGAGGAGGTCAAGAAGAACTTGATGAATGGGAATAGAAGTGATCACCTTAGGGGCATCCAGGAATTGGAGAAGCTCCATCATCTGGTGCCTATCATCTTGCTCCGTCTGAAGTTGGAAAGGGACCAATTCTGACATTTCCTTCACAAAATTAATGAAAGAGAGGTCCTCTGGAGGAGAACACTTTCTACTTTCAGTAAGAGAGGGAGGTGAAGGTAAGTCATCGGTGTCTGAGGAAGTATCATCACCCCAGGTGTCATAAGGATCAGTAGGCTGACCTGTAGGACGAGAAGGGGGTTGGATACCCGAAGGCCCTGGCTGAGGCTCCGAGAAAATCAAAGGAATCACCGGGGCACCGTGGACGGCTTGGAAGGCATCGATGGCGCCGATGTGCGTATCGCTCCTGATGAATGAATCGGTGGCGAGGGACGACATGGCATCGATGGCTGAGGCAGAACTCCCGAAGGAGGGATGCGAAACGGTGTTTCTCCTCCTGATGAGGCTGTCATCGGGGAGTGCACCGGAGCCATCGGAGACCCAGGAATCACCGGTGGAAGGGCAATCATGAGCGCCTCCATCCGGGATAGCAGCGGTGCCAGTGCTGCCGGAATCGGGTCGGTGACCGGTTCCACTCTCGGTACCGATGTCGGTGCCGGAGGGACCTGGAATCGTTGCATCGCCTTGTCGATGGCCTCCTGGACCAGCTGGTCCAGTTCTTCCCAGAGACCTGGAGGCACAGTCGGAGGGACCACCTTTACAGGCGGAATCGCGACTCCCAAACCCCGATCGGGTGAGGGTTGCCTCGATGTCCCGGTCGCAGGAGTGGTCGGTGCTGTTCCTGGACAGGGCTTCTTCGATGGTGGCTCGGACGGTGGCGAGGTCGATGATTTCGCTCCCTCGACGGTCCGAGACTTACGATGCCGATGGCAATGTTTCTCCCTTTGATCCCCTTGATCTTGAGGGGGAGAAACGGGAGTCGATGGCCGTGAAGACGTCGATGGCGGGCGGTCACCGACGGTTGTCGATGTTGGTGCGACTTCGATGGTGCCGATTCCGATGACATCGATGCGATGGACGGCGTCGGGGTGTGAGCACGGAAGAGGAGTCCCATCTTCTCCATTCTGGCTTTGCGACCTTTTGGTGTCATGAGGGCACATTTGGTGGAAGTCAGGACATCATGCTCATGGCCTAAGCACATTACACAGACTCTATGAGGGTCTGTGATCGATATGGTGCGAGTACAATCCGGGCACCTACGAAAACCCGACGCCATGGCCATAGAAAAAATTGAGCCGCGGTACAGTCGATGGCCAGTAGGCCGCGAGGGCCAAACTAGACAGTAATCGACGAAAAACGGCAAAAAACTTACCGGAGTACAGCGGCCAGAGAAAGTTAGAGGAGGGACCCCTGTGGGGCAAAGATATTTTAAGTAAGTCAGTGAGGAAAAATTCCTGTCAGGAATGTGTTCAGAGCTCCTAAACCACGAGACTACTGCTGCGCGGAAAAAAGAAGACTGAAGGGGGACCCCTGCTGGCTGCAGGGTTGGTACCATGCTGGGCATGCCCAGTAGGGGGCCAGTCAAAGTTCTGGAAACTTTGACAGAAGTTTTCCTTGATTGGGCTCCATCCTGATGATGTCACCCATATGTGAGGACTACCATCCTGCTTGTCCTGTGAGAAACAGTCTCACAATAATTAAATATGGGATATATAATGGCTTGAAAGCAAATACTGAGTAAAATTCATTTGTACAACTTAACTTTCAAAGCATGAGGAAAACTGACAATAGCTTACATTTACTTAGGAAATTTCCTTCAAAGGGAATCACAAAGTGCTTCAGAATTCTAACAGTGCAGAATCATTTATGCAGCTACTTCTGGGGTGGATCAACAAGCTGCTTGATCTGCACACTGACAGCATCTTCTAAAAGGAAAAGGGGCCTGACATACCTGTTGAATTTGTACTCAGCTTCCACATAGACAAAAAGTTTAACTGACCTATTTAAATTGGGATACATATACTTTTATGTCCTGTTTTTCCCCTGTGTGGGAAATGCGTGATTGCAGAATGGGAATGACTGCAGCTTAATATTCATACTATCTAGTACAGTTGGATGAATAGAGGTATAAGACATTTGCTGGACAGAATCAAATGAATGTGTTGAAATTTGTAAAAGAATCTCGGTATATCTAAAAGTTGCTTGGTGAAAATAAAATCCCATGTCTACAGTAAAGTAAACAGAACCAGAGGGAATACACTGATGTATACTAGAATCACAACAGAAATGATTAGTAGTAGAATGCTGTTGACCCCCCTTCCACCAAGTAATTAAAACAGAAAAACGGGGGTGTGTGTATGTGTGTATTTCTCTGAATGCCATGCTTGGATCTGCTTAAAGCAGCAGCACAAGTAAAATTAGATTAAGACTGCTGCCTATTATTGTTCTGATTTACTTACTTCCTTAAGAGTGATTAAAAAAACAAACAACATACTTAACCATTCCTACCCACTATGTATCTAAGTAAATAAGGGTGCTGCTATGATTGTTCATCAGAACCCCTCCCTGAGGTATCACACTGATAGATAAATAAAGAATAAATCCAGAACAAATGCCGGGAGAGTGGATCCAGTTAACAGGGCCTCAATAAAATATTTATACCTTTTAATCAAAACGTCATATGGAAGCAATTTAAAATAAGAGAGAAGGAAAAGAAAGATGACCACACATTAACAGTTTCAAAACAGCAATCTAGCTGCATTATCTGCATTCCCAAGAGAACTTTGGTTGTCATCAAGGATACTAATGGAAATTTAATTTATTTTTTATTATACCATTATATACAAGGAGTATTGATTTGGGATAGACAGTAATCAGCTCCACCACTAGCAGCAGAAGAAAAATCTTTTACACAACAGCATGTCTCTCTACGGATGGCTACTGTCATAAATTTCCAAAATGCCAAATTTTGGTACATCAACTACTGTATCAAAAGAATTTGACTTAAATTCTGCAAAACTGCTAAGACATGCAAAGGATCAAATATCTGGAGATAGATGGCAATGCAGCATTATTTCTTATCCTGAAATCATGGTATGCTGAGGGGATAAGTCCTCTCTATCCCACAGGTATTTATTCCCCTGCACAATATTTTGCACACTTCTGAATTTAGCTGTTTAAGTCATAATGGAGCTAATTTACATGTACATATAACCCATTTTTATGGAAGTAAATGGCTATACTAAAATAGACCAGATCCGAGTGTAGGTAAAAGCATGTGCAGCACAGTTATGCATGCACGTTTATGCAAAACTAGACAGAAATGTTCCAGGCAGTGGAGTTGAGGCAGAGTTGGCAATTGCACACATGCTTTTTGATTTAAAATAAAGTAAGTGTTTAAATGTACATGTGAAAGTCACACTCTCCGAAGAGGTTTAACTTTTAGTGAGTGAATGTATGCATATAATTGGCCAATTACTTTGAATATATTTAAAGTGAGCTTTTTTTGCATAAGTTCACTCTGAAAAAGTAAAGTCAGAAAGGATAACTTTAAAAGAATTATGCATGAGCCCATATTTGTGCATTACAATATTTTAACATATTGAGTACACAATGAATGTAATATAACACGGTAAATGATTTTTCTTTTGACCTGTAAAAGTACCTGGCCAGAACCTACATCACTAAACATTTGTACGTATTTTTATGATTTAATGTAACTGAAACTTAATGGCTTAAGTTTGGAGTAAGCGTACTATAGTACGCTTACTCCAAACTTACTTATGTGCCTACATGTAAACCGTTGCGATGGTATATAACTTAGCGACGATATAGAAAAGACTTTAAATAAATAAATTTGTATGCATATGAGCTCATACTTTCACGCACATGAATTTTATAGTGTGTTCATGATTTCTGTGCACAATATAAAGTGTGTGTAATTTTTGATGTATATGTTGTGCATGTATCTTTGCATACATCTGTGCATGGTTTCTCATTTGTGTGCAAATTTGCGCTTAAACCATGCACGTGTATGTTTCCACAATGCGCAACTTCAGGTTTATGGGGCAAATTTATTCAGCCATGCTGCCAATAGCAAGGCAGCCTAACTTCACTGCCAGGGGCATTGCCTGCTTGGAGTCTCTAGTGGTGAAAAATGAGAGGGTGCTATTTCCCATCTGGGGATTTAGGAGGAAACTGCAAGAGAACAAGCAAGTCTGGAAAGGCCTGCAGTGCCAATTTAACCACTGGGTATCATACCCATGTGGAGTAAGTGGATTGTTTATTTACAGAAATTTGTACCCCACCTTATTACCAGACAGGCTGTTCAAGGCAGGTAACAAGAATATAAAAAATATAAACAAAAATACAGCAAAATACAATCAGAAAACAATAATTAAACACCTCCCTTTATAACAGTGCCTTTAAGGTTTTAATCATTTTTATTGCTTTTCAAACAAACAAGGAAGACACAAAGAACACTCACTGAACAGGCCAGGAGCACTGGTGGACTCTTCCCAGTGCCCCTCATTTGCCCAAGAGTATTCTCCCAAACCCAATAGTCACCCTCCCACTCCTTTCCCCCCAGCAAGGCCACGACGACTCCCAGCCAACTATATAAGTCCACTTGTGACAATAACTTCCGTTCATTTTCAGAGATTATTCAAAATATCACTATGTGCTCTAGATGGCAGCGACTGAACATATAAGTCCCAGATCTGCAAGAAAATCACCTTCTTTCATAGAAGGTCAGTCCATTCAGCATATGCATCGAGTTCCTCCATTGGGTTAGAGTTGGCGTTTCCTCCTTCATAACTGCACCTTTAAAACTTTCCTGAAACACTTAGTCTTCCTGCAACTACAAATCCCCAGGTAGGCTATTCCAGAGTACAGGGGCTACCTGAGAAAACACACAGCAACAGGTGTGCTGTCATCTCACAAATGAAACTGCAGGAACCATGAGTAAGTGCTGCCCCTAGAACGCACCACTCTCAAAGGCTGATACACTGGCAAGAGCCACTTTAAATACCCAGGACTAGACCATCCTTTGATGGACTAAAACCAGGACTTAAATTTCACCCTCTGTTCAATCAGCAGCCAATGACGCTTAAGAAAAGTAGGAGAAATGTGATCTGTTAGAGAACTCCTGGCTACCAATCTCAATGCCACATTTTGCAGTAGCTGTAAGGAGCGTAAATAACATTTTGGAAGCCCTATGTAAAGGATGTTACAGTAATCTAAAACTGACAAGATAAATGAATGTACTAAAGTTCTGAAATCCTTTTTTTCCAAAACATATTGTAATTTACAGTTTGTGTAACTTCAAAAAAGCCAACTTTAAGAACCTGTCATAATTGTGGCTGAAAATAAAAAAAACCTTATCAAAGTGCCAGGTCCCATGCAGATTACACTGGCTTGACCAACATTCCTTCCAAATGGAAATTAGAAAATAGGTCCAAATCCTGTCTGTTCACCTCTGGTAAAATCTTGGTCTTAGCTACATTTAAAACCAATCCATTCTCTTTCAACCACCAATTAATTAATTCCACAGTACCAGAAATCACCTTACCAAACTCCTCCCAAGAACAATGTACTGGGAAAAGTAGTTGCAAGTCATCTGCATATAGTCTGAAAAAGATTTCCAATTCCGCTAACTGGTGACATAAAGGACTCATATAAATATTGAACAACAGATGGGATAATGAAGATCCCCGAGGAACATCCAAGGAAATGGAAACCAGTCAGACCTCGATTGCCCAACACAAACCTGCTGAGACCTTTCAAACAAAAAATAAGTAAAACCAATGCCCTACTTTATCCCCAATTCCTATATCATAAAGTCTCTAACTAACAGGAATGGGGCACAGAATCAAATGCTACAAACACATCAAGCAAGACCAAGATCTCAGAGTGACCATGGTCTAATTCACGCAGCAGTACATCAGCAACTGAAACGAATTAGATCTCAGTGCTATGGCCTTTACGGATCTGATGGCATTCTCATCAACTTTATGTTAGCTGAGTTAATACCACCTTCTCCAAAACTTTCCCAAATGAGGGAACAATAGAAACAGGATAACTTGCTAGATCCAACCGAGGGGAAGAAGTATTCATCAAAATGAGGTGGATGATTGCTTTTTAATAATGTTCAAGAGCAAAACCCTCCAATAGTGATAAATGTACCAGATTAGTTAAAATCTCAGAAAACTATCCTATAAGGCAGTGGGGTTCTCAACTTTTTCTCTGTTGGGGTACACCTGGCAGATAATGCTTACAGGCGTGACACACTGAACATTTGACCATCTTGGGGATAAATGTAAACACATACTCTGCATCCACAGGAACCCGCCCCCAAACAATGGATGCAGAGCAGAACTAGGATATTTTAAATACAACTCGATATGTAAAAAGATATTCTGATTCTGGTGCTACCTCAGTAACAGAAACACAAACTCCCTTACTACCAGGCGCATTGCAAAATACAAAAGCAACGAAAGTAGCCTTGCTTTTTGGGAGGAGGGGAGAGAGGACTGGCAGTGAAAAGCAACGAAGCGACTTACTTTTTTTGTAGCCCCCCTCCGGAGACGGACATCGGCGACGAGGGACCGCGGCTCCCCTCCCCTGCCTCCAGCTGCCCGTGAAGATAGACGCATCGCACGGGCGAAAGCGGCCCCTGTGCGTGCAATTGGCCGCTCAAGACGTGACGTCACATGCCGTGACGCCAAACGTCGTGACATCACATCTTGAGCAGCCCAATTGCACGCACAGGGGCCGCTTTCGCCCGTGCGATGTGTCTATCTTCGCGGGCAGCTGGATGCAGGGGAGGGGAGCCGCGGTCCCTCATTGCCGATGTCCGTCTCCGGAGGGGGGCTACAAAAAAAGTAAGTCGCTTCGTTGCTTTTCACTGCCAGTCCTCTCTCCCCTCCTCCCGAAAAGCAAGGCTGCTTTTCGCGCCTTGCTTCGGGAGGAGGGGAGAGAGGACTGGCAATCCCGAGCATAGGATTGCCCGTCCTCTCTCCCCTCTCTCTCTTGCAACTTTGTTTTTCCGCTTTTCCGCTTTTTTTTTTTTCCGCTTTTTTCCGCTTTCGTTGCTTCGGGAGGAGGGGAGAGGACTGGGGCTGCCCCGGAGACCAGTACCCATGGACGCGACCAGGGCAGGTCGCATCCATGGGTACTGGTCTCCGGGGCAGTACCCATGCCCCGGAGCGGTGGTTATCAGGACTGGGGGCTGCCCCGGAGACCAGTACCCATGGACGCGACCAGGGCAGGTGAGCGGGGGCTGGGGGAAAGTTTGCTGCCTACCCTTACCCCTGCCTCTAATGCAGGGGTAAGGGTAGGCGGTAAGTTAGCAGGTTAAACGCGCGGCAAAACAGCAGGGTAAAAAAGCGATAGTCGGGACGCGCGTTACTGTATGGGAGGAAATAGCTTATTCGATCGTTTACATGTAATATACATGCCGCGTGCGGAAGGGGTTACCCGGTGATTTAAGGACGCGGTAAGAGTAGGTTAAAGGGGATTGTGTATTGCAGGAAGGGCTAATGCGGCCGAAAAGTGGGTAGAAAGCGGGTTAGGAGTAGGGTAACCGCGGCCGCACTTTACTGTATTGACCTGTAAGGGCAGTAAATTACCTGCGAAAGATTGATCATAGATATACATGACAAAAATTCATTCTCTGCAGCTCTATTCACATTATCTACAAGGATAGTGAGTAGCAGGGATGGGGGCAGGTTAGTGTGTGCACGGATGATCACTAGGAAGGTGGCCCCAAAGTGGTAGGGAAAGAGTCAACAGGTATTTCTGAAAATAGTAACAGCTGTACATTCTATTAATAGCATTAGCAATGTACATGTGTTGCCAAGGTAATATAATGCAAGAGTAAAGTTGTAGGCAAACATAACAAGGAATGATTTAAACCAATAGTCACAAGTATAGTAAAGATACAATTACCACTATAACTTCTTATGGGACATGTAATAGATTTAATGGTTGCTCTAACTACAGAATATACCAATGTCTTTTTTTTTTTTTTTTTTTTTTAATAGAAGGGAGAGATTAGACCTTTCCTATAGATCCTGTAACTCCCCAGAGCTGTGCTCTCTCTGGAAAGGAATATTCCCATTGTCTGGATTTCCCATCTTGCTCCCTCATGAAACAGGGCACCAGTGAGTTCATGGAATATTCCTGTCTGCAGTACACATGAAGATGGCAGGCTGGCTTATTCCATAACCAAAATACCAATTGTTCAGCAGGTTAAGAGCCTTAGTATTTTGATTGATTCCAACTTGACTTTTAATTAACACATTTTTTTTGTTAAGTTGCGCGTAGTGCAGGGATGGAAACCACTACTAAGCTTCAGATTTCCGGCTTGTGGTTCAAGTGCTGGTTCTGCGCTTGCTAGACTATTGCAACTCAATTTATATTGGTGTTGCCTATTTATGCTATGAAGTCTTTACAGATTTTGCAGAATGCTGCAGTCTGGCTGCTTTCTGGTTGTGCCTTTAGACAACTCGTCACACCTGTTTTTTAGGAGCTTCAATTGACTCCCAGTTTATTGGTGGGTTCAGTACAAAGTAGAACTGTTGGTACATAAACTGCTCAGTCTGGATTCCTTACCATGGACTAATGTAATGCTTCACATTTATAACCCATTGCATTCGCCAAGTAAAAGTTTCTAGACTGACTGAACACAAGAGAGCATATTTTCTGTGGCAGGACCTACATTGTGAAATTCTCTCCCTGAAAGCCTGCGATTGATATCTTTCACAAAAACTTTAAAATCTATGCTCAAGACATTTTTATTCCAACAGACTTTTAAATGATGCCCCTATTTATTTTAGTAGCAGATTATTTCTGTTTTTGACATGTTTTTGATCTGTTGGTTTAATTTGGTTTTTGTAATTTTATCATATTATTTAATTTTATCTTTTATTTGCATGCATATTTTATGTATGTGCTATTATATAAGCCACCTAGAGTACTGGCACCAGGTGGCATATAAATGTCTGAAATAAATACATTCCAACTGTTACCCCTAGAGGTGTCTGAAAAGAGCCAGTGGTCTAAAATGCTAGGGTAGCAGTGATCTTGATGTGTACCAGCAAGGTGTGGCCCTCTATGGATAGTAGGTTGCAGGTCCCACTCTAATTGCTGGCATAGGTAGAAGATGGTTTCCTTGTTGAACCTGAACCTGTGCATGACTTGCTCCCCTGAGAAATCCAAAAAATTGTGCCCTATTCCTGTGTAAGGGGAACCTCCTCCTCATACTCCTCTTTCCTCAGCTGCTGTGCCATAAGTATCCATAAGTCATTTTGAAATGGTAATCTTCACCTCTTACTCAGAAGGTCCCAGTAACACGTACTCCCACTCCACTGAATAGTCCTGTATGTCCCAGTTCCCCCCCCCACCAAATCGGTTCCAGTAACCCCCGGTATAAACAAATAGGTCCCAGTTACCACTCAGTATAGCCTAATCTATCCCAGGTACATTCACTCCCACCCTTCTTTCGGACCCTGTCTGTCCCAGGTACCTTCATCCCCACCCTCTTATTATCCTGTGTGTCCCAATGATCCCTCAGTATGACCCAGTTTGGCCCCCATGTAGATCCCAGTCTGTCTCTGCTGATCTCCATTCCACCTGCTACCATGCTCCTTCCTGTGTCTACTTACCCAAACACCAATTCAAATATCAAGAGGAATGTTTTCACTTGTGTGTATAAATAAGCAGTAGTAAATTAACACATGTAAGTTGGATGATGTTTGCGTATATGCTGCTTTTAAAACACATTATGCGTGTATGTGCTAACCCTACCCCGAAATGCTCCTAACACATCCCTTTTTTTGCACATGTACTTTTGCTCGCATATGCACATACACACGCATGTGGCCCCTTTTTAAAATACACATTACACTCAATTAGGCCACATACATAGGGCACCTTCAGGGGCAATCCCGGAGAGAAAAAAAGACAAAAAAAAATGTAAAAATCGCCTGGAAACCAAGAAATATGAAGAGCTCAGTGAGAAAGAGATCCGCCCCCCTGACGTCATCACGCTCAGCGTTTGAGCCGGTAAACGGCACTGGGCGTCGCGCGCCGAAGGGGCGCGACGCAGGGGCTCTCCCCTTTGTGCACCCCTTCGTGCAACCCTTTGTGCTTCATTTAAAAATTCTTTTAGTTTTTCTGTTAATTAACCTTTTTCCAAGTTTTTACCTTTTATGGCTTGTTAATTTTTTGTTATAAATGTTCATTGTATTAGACTATGGAAATATATTTCCTGTTTTTTCTGTTTTAATGTAAACTGGTATGATTTGCATTTGATGCAAGAATGTCGGTATATAAAAGTTAAAAATAAATAAATAAAAATAAATACATGCGTGCATTGCCGTTTTTGAGCGAGTAAGCCTTTGAAAATTTACTTGTGTACACAATATACATGCAGATTTTATAGCTTGCAGGCTGTCTGAAAATTGTACTCAGTGTGTTCAATGCTCTCTTGTTCTGGTATTAATATTCATGCATGCCTCATTCACTTCTGTGCCAAATCATATTAACAACTGAGATCTGAGACTCTTGGAATCAAATATAGCCATCCGTCTGTGCTTATTTTATTGCCATAAAATTATATAGAATACATTTCATTTTCAGGCTTTTATTTTTATGAGACTTCTTGTGTAACAGCTGCCCAAACCTACTAAGCTAAAAATAGATAGGAGTAGAGAGAAGTGACACAAATGGTAAACAAATTCTATTTTTCAGATATACTTTATTTTAAAAAATTACTCAAATACTCCACAGTTAAAAGAGGGTTACATAGAAATATTTATAATAATCAACAAAAAAATAGAAAGAAAATAAAAAATTAATCGCTCTGACTCATTGAACCACTATCTGCAGTCTTTTGTTTAAAAGCTGATAGTCTGAGAAATCATGCAGCTACCTGTCCACACCAAATGCCTTTCTAAAACGGATTGCCTTTAACTGGTACTTCAAAGTCTTGTGGTAATCAATGGCTCAAAAATAGGCTGGCAATGAGTTCCAAACTAAGGGCCCTGCAACTGGAAATATTCTGTCACGGGTTTCCATCAGATTAATAATTGTGGGGTGGAACCATCCATAAGGCCATGACCAGCAGATCGCAGGGAGTGAGGTGGCTGATAAATTCTCAGTACTGTACTAATACAAAGAGGTGCCTCGTTATTCAGAGCTCTATGAATAATTGTTGCAATCATCAATCTTTTTCACCATTAGATTGGTAACAAGTGCAAGTGGGATTATATATATATAATCTCTTACCTTAGCACCAACAAGAACATCCTAGAAGCTCTACTTTGGAAGCATGCGCTTCCATCACAGCTACTCAGCGATGGCAACAGCACGGATCGCAATAGGCGGCTAATGCGATCCAAGCTGAAATTAAGCTAAAATTAAGGTATGGAAGGGATGGGAGGGTAAGGATGGGGGTGGGAAAGAAGGGGCCATGGAGGTTTACAATTTTAAAAACAAACTGAACCAACCTATTTTTTTTTTTTTTTACAATTTTAGGGAGGAGATTGCAAGCTTGGCCTGTTAGGGCCAAGTCTTTGGAGTTAAGATGGGAGGGAGGAAGTGGGGCTCTGTTTGGGCCAGTAGACCTACAATCTTTTTTTTTTCTGTACTTCATCACTTAACTAGTTATATTCTTCTGAATACAGCCATAAGAACATAAAAGGTTGCCATACTGGGTCAGCACTGAATGAAGAGGTAGCTGTAATTGGTATCTCAGAGACCTGGTGGATGAGGATAGCCAATGATATAATTTGTACTCAGGTATCAAGGTGTATCGAACAATTGGATCAAATTGGAGGGGTGCCGCTATATGTTAAAGAGGGAAGTGAGTAAACAGGATAAAATTTCTTCAGGATACAAAATATACTATAGAATCTTTATGGATAGAAAGTCCAAGTAAGAAGGGAAATAGAACAGCAGTGGGGCTGTTCTACACCAAATGCTGGTCATCAGATGTAGTGGGGGCCCTTTCTCCCAACAATGGAATCAGAGACTGCAACTCACTCGAAGCAGATGCCTCCCTGCTGCTCCCCTTTGATCCACTGCCTAGGAAAAAAAAACCTCTGCAAATGGAAGAACTGGGCCCAGCGATTGTGAAGGGTTCCCAAAAGCAGGTAGGTCATAGAGAAGTGGTGGGCACAAAAGCATGCGAGTTCTCGCCAGCAAAACCACCAAAAGAGGTGGCTGTGGGTAGGCCAGCCCACCTTTAAATTGGGTTTGCTGGTCCACCCTGAGCCTCTAGCCCCTCCATTGCTCCAGAGGTGTGCATCTCCCCGGTTGTGGCCTCCCCCCTTATTCGGGGTGGAGTCAGCTCCTCTGTCGTCTTTCAAACAGTTTTGAAATTGTGATTCTGGAATGACCGCAACAGTGGATCAGGGAAGAAAAAAAATGTCAGTATATATAAAATATATGAAGTCTAATGATTTAAGAATCTTTCCCAAGGACTTCATATATAATCTGTTTTATTAATTTTCAAACAAAGGAACTAGAAGTACACAAACGGTAAGATATGATACATAATGTGCTCTGTTACATATCATTATTTCAAACAATACGAAGCCAAGATCTTATTTAAACCTCTCTCAAGGACTTTTAATAGGACAGCAGAAAGAAGGACCTGATACTGTAGATCTAAACCGTGCGAAGACCATCCCTTCTATCTCCATTTATAAGATATCTCTTCTTATCCAGGGCAGCTATGAAATGTGGAATAAAAATGCTGATTTAAATTAAATTAAAATTTTCTCATTTGTACTCTATCACCTTGGGCAGTTGAGCATACATTTTTCCATAGTTCAAAACCCAGCTCCTTACCTTCCTACATCTATCCAAAAAGTTTAGTAATGATCTAAATAGCTAGTAGTGTGGCTATTGCACAAACATCCAGCCTCCCAGATCAGTGGTTCTCAACCCAGGCCTCTGGGACTGCCTGGACAGTCTGGTTTTCAGGACATCCCTAATGAACATGCATGAGATATATTTGCATACACTGGAGGCAATGCATACAAATATATTTCATGGATATTCATTAGCGGTATTTTGAAAACCAGAGTGGCGACATAGTTCTTGAAGACAGCTACATGCGTACCTGTGTTTCTGCTAAAAATTTTTTTTTTTTGCTGTATTTGTAGTCTATCAAGCAGATCAATCTTCTAGTTGAATGATATCATCCCAGAAGTTAGCCGGCTAAATAAATATTTGGACACTTATCCAGCTAAATTCTAGCTGGTTAATAAGATAGCTGGCTAGAATTTAGATGGCTAAGTTAAGGGCATTCTGGGGTCATAACTAGGAGTTTTAGCTGGCTATCTGGATGATGCTTCAAGCTGTGGTAGCGCTCTAATACATGTCAACCAATGTATATCACGTGATAGAGCATTATCATGGTGATATTACGTGATAAACACGATAATTTGCATGGCTCTGATCAAGTTCCCTTCCCTATTACAATGACCTGCTTTGCATGTGATCTGCATGCATGAATAATGCAAATGCATGCATACAAGAGCATTAATAGGCAAGTTAATGTTATTTTATCATTTATTTATATTTATTTATTTAACTCTTTTCTATACCGACTTTCATGATCTCGATCATATCAAATTGGTTTACAAGGAACACAAGATAGGAACATTAACGTATCATGACTGACTAAGGAAGCAGCAGTCACAATAAACCACCACTACCTCCTGGGATTTTGATAAATGTAATGCATGTCCTGAGGCTCTCGCATTACATGTAAAGGGCCATGCAAAGGTTAAAAAAACTTGCCACGGCAAAATGAAAAGTTGAACAGAGGTCAGGGCTAACCCCTGGCTGCCATTTGAGGTGGCCCCAACTCCTCAAACTAAAAAGGGCTCAGGTCATGTGTGTCGAAGGCCCTCCCAAAGGTTAAAATTTAAATTATTGTAGTTCAGTTGGGGGGGGGCCCTTCTCCCCCCAATGTATCAAAAATCCATCATTGGGGTTCAGAGAGCCCCCCCCACCTCTGATTCCCCTAACCTTAAAAATTGGAAGAATTTCCCATGATGTACTCCGGCCCTGTTGACACCAATATTCAAAATGGCATGGACCTGATCTTGCCCCTGTCATGTGACTGGGTTTGGTTTGAGGGGGTGCAGCTTCCTGAACCACGATGGCAGGTTATGATACATTTGGAGGGACAGGGGAAGTCCTTTCCCTGAGCTACAATGATTTTTATTTTACCCTTTAGGGGGATGGGGGGGGGAGGCGGGGGCTTTGCCATGCGTGACCTGCAAACCTTTCTTTCACTTTTAAGGAGTCGGGGGTCAGTTCTGACCCCTGTTCAACTTTTTGTTTTGCTGAGGCAATTTTATTATTTTTTTTGGCAGTGTCTCTTTAAGGCAATGACAGTCAAGAGACTGTAATCCATATTAATGCATCCATATTCAGAGTTAGCCGGATAACAACCAGCTAAGCCTGGTTGGGCCAAAGACTTGTCCTAAAGTTAGCCAGCTATAGTTAGCAGGCTAATTTTAAGATAACCAGCTGCACTACTGAATATACATCCAAAGTTAGTCAGATAAGTTTATCCAGTTAAGGGCCTGATTTACTAATGCTTTTCTCCCATTGTGTTTGATAGCTATTACAATATATATGACTTTGCAGTTTTAAACTATTATTTTTTTGGGCAATTTTTAATTGTTTAAAATTGTGTGTAATAACTGATAAGTGTATTGCTCTCCAACTTAAATGAAACATTGTCATATTCTATTTTAGCTGGTGACGAAGTTTTTGCTGGCTACTAAATTTTGTTTTCTTTGCAATGTTTGGAGCCGTGAGGCCTATCCCTTCTTCTCACGCTCCCCCCAAAAATATAAATAAGAAAGGAGAAGTGTGATGGGGCAGATACAGTAGGGAACAGAA
This sequence comes from Rhinatrema bivittatum, assembly GCF_901001135.1. Lineage (NCBI taxonomy): Eukaryota > Metazoa > Chordata > Amphibia > Gymnophiona > Rhinatrematidae > Rhinatrema > Rhinatrema bivittatum. Next base: position 191,891,802 of record NC_042617.1, read on the forward strand.
AAAGACTGAAAAGCTAAAGAAAGAAGCCTGCAGTGGAGTTTCAGAAGGGTAAGAAAAGAAACCATAAAGAAGCAAGGAGCCACAGGCCTGAGCATCCTTAAGAGGAGCAAAGAGCCATGGCGGACAGCAATGCTGGCAAGTAGAAGGGAACTTTTGGCCCAAGTATTGCTGGCAAGAAGGAACATGGAGGTATAAACCTGGGTGTTGGCAAATAGAGAAGAGAGGTGCCTAAAACAGATCAAGGGACAGAGGGAGCTGTGACCTTCTGGGAGAGGAAAAGAGAAGAGTGATAGGAGAATTACACTTGGAATGGGTGGTAAAAGAGAGAGGGGGGATGCTGAGGGTAGAGGGAAACCTCTGAGGGAAGAGTGTGTGAAGAGAGGGGAACACTGGTGGGAGAAAGAGGGGGAAGATATTGTTATAATTTTCATCCAATTGTCGAAAGATTCTATGCGACTCTTCTGTTAAAAAGGAGACCCCTGATTTAGAACATAAGAGCATATGACACACGGGTTAACTGAAGAACTGTGAACAGATTTATTGGTTTGATTTTTTATCTTGCCCTTTCAAAAGTGCCCAGAGCAGCTCACAATAAAATATAAATCATTACATATTTAAAATCAAACATGTAACACCATCCCCGGGTGCAGACTAAACTCTGATAGGGGTCATAAAAATTCTGCTGTCTCTTTGGGGCTGGAACCACTCTGCTAGCTTTTACACATGTCCCTTTTCCCTAAATTATGGATCCTTTGTTGGTAGGGAGAAAGGTCTCCCCCTAGAGATGACTCTCTCAACTATCTATCTCTGGGAGAGGGGTATTTTCTTCTTTTCCTTCACTGTGTGCTGTTAGTGCCAATAAACCCACTGGAGTCTTGGATTTGGTGTCCAAAATGAAGTCTTTACTGAAGATGAATCAAGTGGGTAAATGGCACAACTCAATCCTTAACACTACAGTGACTTTATACTTACAGTCTATTCCCTTAATATGTGCAAGGGTCTCTAATACCAGGACAAGGGAACATCCACTCTCCAGGGCTTGGCTAAGTGGAGTTCCCAGTTGGGCAGGGTATCTGAATTTGGTAGGAAAAACCCTTCCAAAAAATAAAAAAAAGGTTTTACAAAAAAAGATAATGGAAAAATCACAGTCGCTGCACAGAGAGTCCAACCATCTCTCTCCCCAGGGTTGAAGACTCCAAATGGGTGTCCTCAATATTCTTAAACTTTGTTCTCACAGTTAGATGGACGTTTTATCACAAAACCATTTGTGGTAAATTGCAGGGTTCCACAGGACTCCACACTGTGCCCGCTATTGTTTAATGTTTTTAGGCACCCACTGGGGGTGCTAATTTGTTCCTTAGTTTTAAAGGTTTTCTCTATGCAGGCAATATACAGCTGGTGGTCCGAGCTGAGAAGTACGAAGTTGCTATATTATTAAACTTGAATGAAGGTCAGTTAATCATTTGCTGTTGAATGCTAAACTCAGTTCCTACCGATAAACGGATATATAGATCTAATGCCCTCTTTGTCAGTCAAAACAAACAATAAGGAATGAAAAGCTGTAGAGAAAGTACAATATTTAGGAGTAGTACTGGATTCTAACTTTGAGTCGGAATCTCACGTTGTTGGAGTGTCTCAGAGTTTTTTTTTAATTATGGCAAATGTGCAAATTATGGTCTTTACTGAGTATGTCTTCATTTCAAACTATTATTCAGGCATACTTCACTCCTCTGATGGACTACTGTAATGCACTGTTTTGGTGTTTGCCAGATAAATATATTCATCGGCTGCAAACAGTACAAAATATGGTGGCAAGGAGCATATATGGTTGCCCAAGAAGAACTAATGCATCCCTATTGTTGCGTCAACTTCACTGGCTTCCAGTGAAATGCTGTATTCAATTTAACGTGGTAGTACTGATTTTTAAGGCACTGAATGGTAAAGGAGCTGCTATCTAAAGCAATTGTTGAAACATTATGTCCCAAAAAGGGATTTAAGACCAACAAACAGTAGTCTTTTGCAGATTCCATGGGGAAAGAAAAGTGTGTAAGAGAAGGTTTTCAGTCGGAGGTGTACAGCTTTGGAATCACTTGCCTAGGAAGATTCATTTGGAATAAATTGTTTAGGAAAAGTTAAAACTTGGCTTTTTCCAAATGATTAATTAAAATGGTTATGAGGAATAAGTGAAATAAGGAGATGAAATATTTTTTAAATTTTTTTATTGTTTTAATATTTAAATTTAAATTTGTTTTAAATATTTTAATTTATATTTAAACTTTGTTCTAAACCACCTTGTGCAGCTGTATCAGTCTCGTGCAGTATATAAGTAATATAAATGAAAGAAAAAATGAAATGTTCTTCTATTATCTTTCTCTCATAGATGAATCTCTAATAGGAGCAGGGTTGCCAACTAGCTCCAGATTTTCAGGACAGGTTGATCCAGTCCTGGTTTGACCCCATTGCATGCTGGGACTTATTCTGAATTCTTTATTGCATTATCTAAGAAAAGCAAGACTAAGTATCTGCATAGAGAGGAGTAAAACCAGGACTGGATCTGAAAATCTGAAGCCAGTTGGCAACCCTAGATGGGAGAGATCCCTTCTGGAATAAGAATCTCCAGCTGTTCCTGGCCAAAGGCAGGATAAGGGGGCAAAGCTCTTCCTCCTGGGCAGCAACAAAAGTCGCCTCTCTTCCCCAACTCAATAGCAACTCACAGCGGGGCAGACCTTCCCTATCCAGGGCCCCCCCTCCCTCCCAGAAAGAGGTTTCCCCAGGACCTCTCCCCTGAGCAAACACTCTGGAGTCTCACAATACTCTTTTCAATAAAAGGTAAAAATTCTCAAAAACAGACAACCGCCCTGCACCTAAGGAGTGGGTTGCAGGAGTGGAGTCCTCGACTTAACCCAAAGGTCCCAGGTTTGATGGAGCCCAAGCCTCCAGGGTAGGTAAAAAACTAACGCAGAGAAAATAAACTCTCCCATCCCCTCCAAAACTCCAAACTTATACCCCGCCCCCCCCCCCAAGCTATCAGGAGAGACCTGATATATTAACCCTAAGAAGGGAACAGCCATTCCCTCACCCTCAAAGGGAGGGGAATGCACATGAATGGAGCATCCCCTCAATATTCCACTCTAACTGCACTATCCCCAGTTCAAGGGAAATCACCCAGGGCACTTCTGGTAATGCGCTCGGAGGGGCCATAATAAACATAATATACATTTTAAAGTTCATAGTTAGAAAATCATTTACATTTTACTTTATTCTCAACAGTTCAAAAAATGTATTTGCACTATTTTTTTTTGTATAGCACTAACTGTACAGTGAAAATATTCTTTTTTTTCTCTAAAGTTCTACCTCTTTAGCATAATAAAGCAGTTGAATAAATTAAGACAGTCACTGAAGCTGTACTTGGCTAGCTTTCATATTAGCTGAGTGAGTATGCGCCTGGAAATCTCTGCAAATATGTGTTTTGAATTTAAGCTGCTGCAATGTTTACTTTGATTGCCTTGGACCTCTTCAAAGTGATATTGCCTCACTACTCTGTTAGAGTCTATAGCTACTGCTTTATTTCCTAATTAAATTGGAACTGTTGTCATCGATCACAATGCTGCTACTTTAAAAAGCTAGCACTATTTAAAGCACAACATGGAACTTAAGAAGAAATCAATATGTGCTTTAGGTTTTAAATAACCATGCAAATTATGCTGAATTTGTGAATGGGAAGAGCATATGGCAGTAGTCAGCACAAAACTGCCTGAAAATATTTCTCCAGCATTCACATTTCCCTTTCCAGCACAATGAAGAATAACAGCACTCATATATCAAGCGGTAAAAGTGATTTTCTTGGATAAAACTTATTTACAAACAGCCTTCATATTCTGTATATTTTATAATGATTTAATTATAATCATTTATATGCTACTTCTTCATTCTTTGAAAAGCTCTCCAAAAGTGATCAATAAAATGTACAATACAATAAAAAAAATCACAACCTATAATAGCATTAAATATTAATTTTAAAAATAGCTCAGGAGCCACAACAGTATCTTTACAAATCCCAAGATATTATAAGTAATCATAGTTAAAATTAATATTCAAAAACCACAGTCACTAAAACCAGTAGCACAGGTAAATCCCATAATCAGTACAACCTGCCATCACAGCAAACATTCCTGGGAAAGAAAAAGGATTTCAGTTGCTCTCTGAAGGACCCCAAAGACAACTGTCTTGGAGCATTGGGAATACTACGGGGAACAGGGGGCTTTGCAAATGTGATTGACCCACCTCCTTAATTGATACACAGCAATGTCGCTTGACTAGAACACAGGTGATGGGCCGGAGCATACCATTCCAACTTCTGTTTAAGATAAAAAGGGCTAACAGCCCTGAACACCAGAAACACCATACACAGAAATTTAAATTGAATTCATAAGTTGATCAGAAGCCAATGCAATACTCTAAGGGGGACACAGAAAGCCAAATATGGTTGTCGCTATATTTTGGATCTTCTACAATCTGCATGCGAACCTTAATGGGAGGCCATACATACAGAAAGTTACAATAGCCCAGATGTGTAATCACAGTTCCCTGAAAAACAACTGCAGTTTCCAAATTAGTCTCAATTTAGCATAAGCAATTTGAACTACCTGTGCAACTGGAGATGCTGTGCCAGAGTCTGCATTTAGGAGTATACCTAACGATTTCACCTTCATTGCTGTCTCAATGGAACCAATCCGATTACCAGGTAAAACAGTTCTGGTTTAAAGCTGCCAATATAGAGAACTTCCAATTTTTGCATGTTTAGCACTAACTTGTTTTGTTTGACCGTGTCCACAATAAACTGGATCTTAGAACTGATCAGAGTCCACCCATTATCTCCAGAAATCACTGAATATCATCGGCGTAAATATTAATTTTCAAGTTAGAACCTGTAACACTTCGCCCAGGGGCTGCAGAAAAATATTAAAGAGCACAGCGGAAAGGAAAGTACTACACAAACTAAGGCATACGGGCTGACAAAGTTTGAGTTAAGCACAACCTTAACTCAAACCATTCAGATGATAAATAAGCTCTTAACCAATTAAAACTGTCCTCTCTAATCCCAACATTTTATATCTTTTGAGTAAAATGGTGTGATTTACTAGATCAAATGCGGAGGACAGATCAAACAGGATTAACAAGATGTGGTACCCCAGTCTAATTGACATAAAATGTAATCCTGTACTGAGTCCATCAAGGTCTTGTACTGTGCCCTTTTCAAAATCTTGCTGGACATTCAGCTAAACCTCTGGTTTCAGGCCAATGTGATAATGAACCACTCTCTCAATAACCTTAGACAAAGGGTAAATTAGCAATTAGACAAATTATTGTAATCTGTTTTAGCCAATTAAGATGATTTCAGAATTTAAGTAATGATAGCTCCCTTCAAAGAAAAAGGTAACTTAGCTAATGAGGAATTCCCAATATTAAGTACATAGAGAAATTGTTCATCTGGGAGGTTTTTTTTTTTTTTTTTACACCAGCCAGGAAAGACAAGGATCAGATTTTATGTTCAAAATGATCCTGTCAAATGAAATAAGGGTCTGGTCTGAATAGGCAACTGTGTACTTCAACCAGCTTAGGACCTTATTTACTAAGCAAAGAACTTTACTAAGCATTTTTCCCATAGACACAGAAAAGCTTTAGTAAATCAGGCCCCCTTAGACTGTAATTCAAAAATCTTTAGATCGAAAATAACTAGCAAAGTTACTAGTTTCCATTATCTTGACTTCTTTGGCATGACATCTGCATGTCAATTCTCTATTTTAATTTTATTTGCTACTGTAAACAGTTCACAAACATCATTACTTGCTGCTCACATCTGTCTGTCATAGAAGATTCTCTTAGATTTTAGCAATTCAGTTGAGCAACAAATAGTGGCTGCCCTCCACATTTTTCTTTATTTTGAGGCACTCAACTGGCCAACTATCATAAGTAATAACAAAAGAGGATTTCAGAAAGCAGTAGGAAAGCATGTTTCATTAAGTTGTTTACCTATCCAAGGAATGCAAGAGAATTCTCCACCCCTCACCAAGAAATGGGGATAAACACCTAATGTCTGACGTCAACTGTTTTATAGAAAAATGCTCCCAGGCCTAAATTAACCAGTTATTGTCAGTAGGTGGATGCACTCGTTTTCAATGAAATACAATAATGCATCATGCAGAGAAGATGGAGTTGGGGGTAGGGAAGTTCCCTCCGAGGTCGCTCCGATTTTGGAGTGGCCTGGGAGGGAAGGGGGAAGGCAGTGTGGCTCGGTGTGCGCAAGGTGCACCCCCTTGCGTGTGCCGACCCCCGATTTTATAACATGTGCGCGTACCCGTATGCCCGCGCATTGAAAATCTATCCCTATAGTTGTAAACTCTAGAGTGTGACGTGTACTTCCAAGTAAATGTGTATTTGTGTAATCCCTGACAAATTACATTAGGAAGGAAACCAATATATTTTTTTATGGTCACACTGTCCACTAATCAAGAACAAGAAACATGGAGAGGCCATATAAGGAACACTTAGCAGCAAAAAGATTCAGCATTTGTTGGATGGGCCACAGAAGAATGATGCAGTAGTAAATTCTGACTTACATTCAGGATTAAGAAAAACTGTCCCTAAAATACTGGTGATCAATCTGGGATGAAATGATCACCAAGGTTCATTTGAAATGTGTGTTTCGGAGTTTTGGTAGAGGAAGAGCAGCTGCGGTTCTCCAGGCCATCAATGTAACCTTAAGCCCAGAGGAGTGAAGGATGTTAGACTTGATGTAGGGAGCTGATACTGAGTGTTTGGAGTTGCTGGGGGTCTGTGTTGTCCCTCAAGGGGTGTAGAGGCAGCAGAGTTTAAAAAGGGCTGTATATTCATAGAATGAATGAGTTCTGCGTTGTCTCAGGTACTTTTCTTTCTTGGAGAAGCCCCAGGTTTTCGGTTTGGAGGTGATCTGGATGGCCACTAAGGTTCCTCTCTGGGCAAATACTGCAGTTATCTATACAGTTGCAAATTATCAATGAGAAGGTTTTGAACCAGAAGGGCTTGTAATAAGAGATGGAATGTTATGGAGCAAATGTTTGACAAAGTTCAATTTAATAAATCAGTTTTGGTCAAGGATAATAAGCTGGAAAATTTGCATAATAAGCTGGAAAATTTGATATCACCCAAGCATAGGAATCTGAATTTAATACATTTTTCTAAAACTGACAGAATTTTAGTTTCAGAAATATGCAAAAAATATCTTCTTGAGGTTTTAAAAATTCTATTAAGGCACTGACTCCAACTACCAGACCCTTCTACTTTCTACCACCCAAGAAAAATATAATGGCTCTGCATCAAGGTAATCTATCCTTATTTTCTTAAACAGTTTAGATTTAATAGTTTCTTAAGAAGGCTCTAGAGAAATGCAAGCAGTTCCTGCAACACTGATCATGAATTTGCTTCTAGAAACAGATAGGCATTGGATAATGAAGTTGTTTTTCAGACTGAATGGTATATTTACTAAGCTGCATTAGGAATTTACCATATAGTAAATGCCTTAATACAGCAATAATGTGGGTGTTACTTTACCCCAAATATTGCAAAAATGGTAATGGCTACTTTGCATACAAATGCATGCAAAGCAGCTCATTACTAGTAAATTTAATGCAAATAAAAGAAAGCGGGTTGCCTGAAAAATCATAAGCTGTGTTATTTTCTTGAAATTTAGCTACACCTCAGAAGAATCAGGATGCCAACACACATTCAGATATTTCTGGGCAGTTTTTTTAAAGATCCATATTGGACCAATCAACCACCCTAATGTGTGTAATTTCCACCTCCCATGAGTCTTATGAGTCACCCCCACCATCTTCTAACGATGGCCCCAATGTTAAAAATAATAAAAATGTTATGCAGTGAATGACTCTCCCCAACTCCATTTCTTTTCAATAAAATACACCCCCATGCTCCAGACTCCCCTGACCACCTTAGATCACCCACCTCAACATACCTTAAAGGCCTGGTAGCCTACTGGGGCCCAAAGCACCACCTAGGATCTGGGCCTAGTGTCAATTCAAAATGGCACTGGTCAGTCACAATACAAATTGTGCTCCTATAGGGCTGGGGGAGTCTAAAAGCTGAGGGGGAGTTTGAAGCTGGGGAGAGTATTTTACTGAAAAGGGGTTGGGGAGGGGTGTTCACCAGGCACACACATTTTGTTGTTGTTTTTAACATTAGGGTCACCTCTACAGGCAGCAGGGTGTGGGCCTGGGTTTTACAAGACATCTATTTTTTTTTTAAACATACATGCAGAGTGTGTGTGTGTGTGGGGGGGGGGGGGGGGAGGGGTGAAGGAGGTGGTGGTGATTGGGCCTTTTAAGAAGATGGCAGCCCTGGATTAAAGGGCTGCTATTGTGTGGCTTTTGGGGCCTTTACCCTGAGGTATTTTACTGCAGGGGAAAATTCTGTTAAGAGTTTACTAAGTTGTGCAACATAGTATCAGAGCTTAGTAAATTCCCTTGGTATTTTCCCCTGTGGTCAAAATTCTGTGGTTTAGTAAATGAACCCCATAAGACGAATTATTTATTAACTGTAAGGTTAGGATTTTTCTAGATAAAGAAAGCAAATGTTGCTTACCTGTAACAGGTGTTCTCACAGGACAGCAAGATGTTAGTCCTCACATATGGGTGACATCACAGGATGGAGCCCAATCACGGAACACTTTTGTCAAAGTTTCTAGAACTTTGACTGGCATGGCACTAAACCTGCAGCCAGCAGGGGTCCCCCTTCAGTCTTGTTTAAAGCTACAGGAAGTGCCAAAAAAATAAAAATAAAATGAACCCAAAACAGCGGGGTGGCGGGCGGGTTTCATGAGGACTAATATCCTGCTGTCCTGTGAGAACACCTGTTATAGGTAAGCAACATTTGCTTTCTCACAGGACAAGCAGGATGGTAGTCCTCACATATGGGTGAGTACTGAGCTGAGGATGTCCGAGAAATGCACCAAATATACCCAAGATGTGCAATAGGCACAAGGACTGGGGTGGAATTTGGTAGAGGGCATCCTGAACCCTAACGGGCAGGCGGAAGGGTGTTGGTGCGTCAAGTTGTAAATAGGTTGCGCAAGACAGATTGGCCGAAGATGGAATCTTGTCTGCCGGTCTTGTCTAAGCAATAATGGGCTGTAACGTTATGGAGAGAACGCCAGGTAGCAGCCCTGCAAACGTCAGGAAGCGGCACGGAACATAGGTGTGCTACTGAAGTCGCCATGGCCCTCACAGAGTGTGCTTTAACACGGTCTTGAAGCGGAATGCCTGCTTGCTGATAGCAAAAGGATATGCAGTCCGCTAACCAGGAGGAGAGAGTCTGCTTACCCACAGGCTGCCCCAATTTGATGGAACGGAAAGAGACAAACAATTGAGTGCTTTTCCTGTGGGCAGCTGTACGGGCTAGACAGAATGCTAGAGCCCGTTTACAATTAAGGGTATTCAGAGCCTGGTCTCCTGGATTGGAGTGGGGCCTGGGAAAGAAGGTAGGTAGTATAATGGATTGATTAATGTGAAACTCCGATACTACCTTAGGTAAGAACTTAGGGTGAGTGCGGAGTACTGCCCGGTCCTGCAGAAGTATAGTGTAAGGCGGATAGGTAACTAGGGCCTGTAACTCACTAACTCTGCGAGCAGATGTTATTGCTAGAAGAAAAATCACTTTCCATGTGAGAAAGTGAAGATCACAGGATTGGAGAGGCTCGAATGGTGGTTTCATGATCCGACCTAAAACCAGGTTGAGGTCCCAAGAAGGGGCTGGAGTACACAGTGGAGGCTTGAGGTGAAGCAAGCCTTTCAGAAAACGTGTCACGAGGGGTTGTACCGAAATAGGAATGTCCCCGACACCTTTATGGAAGGCGGCCACCGCACTGACATGCATTCTGATGGAGAAAGTTTTTAGACCTGACTCTGACAAGTACCATAGATAGTCTAGAAACTTCGAGGTGGAACAGGTAAAGGGATCAAGGGATTGAGAAGAACACCATGACTTCAACCTGTTCCATTTGTAGAGATAAGACTTTCTCATGGAAGGTTTCCGTGAAGCAATGAGGACACGAGAAACTGGCTCCGAAAGGTTAAGTGGCTGAAGAATTAACCTTTCAACAACCAGGCCGTCAGGGACATAGCTTGAAGATTGGGGTGGCATAGGCACCCGTCGTTCTGAGAGATCAGAAGTGGGTTCTTTCCCAAGGAAATGTGCCTGCGAATGGAGAGATCCTGAAGTATTGGAAACCACACTTGGTGAGGCCAGTGAGGTGCTATCAGGATCATGCATCCCTTGTCCTGATGTAGCTTCACGAGAGTCTTCGAGAAAAGTGGAAGTGGAGGGAATGCATATAGGAGACCGGTTGCCCATGAAAGGGAGAACATGTCTCTTGGCTGTGAGTGTTGGCTGCAAGTGAAAGAGCAAAAGTTCTCTACTTTGCGGTTTTGAGATGACGCAGAGGTCTATGTGAGGATAACCCTAACGTTGGAATATTGAGTCTGCTACTGTGTGTTTGAGAGACCAACCGTGCAGCTGAAAGGTGCAACTTAGCTTGTCCGCCAACACGTTGTCCACTCCCGGCAAGTAGGTGGCCCTGAGGTACATCGAATGGGAGAGGGCCTCCACCCATAACTGTGCAGCTTCCTGACAGTAGGTAGGAGCCCGTCCCTCCCTGTTTGTTATGTACCACATGGCCGTCTGGTTGTCCATCTGAATCAGGATGAACTGGTGGGAAAGGCGATCCTGAAACACCCTGAGAGCATATCTGATTGCTCGCAGCTCCAGGAAATTGATTTGGTGTTTGGCTTCCTCTGGAGACCAAGCTCCTTGTGTCTGCAAATTGGCGACATGAGCTCCCCAGCCGAGGTTGGAAGCTTCGGTGGTGAGAATTATTTGAGGGTCTGGAGCCTGGAAGGGTAGGCCTTGGAGGAGATTGATCTGATTTTTCCACCAGGCTAGAGACTGACGAAGTGGGTCGGTGATATGGACAATGGTCGATAGAGGTTGGACGGACTGATCCACTGTGACCTTAGAGTCCACTGCATGACTCTCATGGCCAAACGGGCCATTGGGGTAACCTGTACTGAGGACGCCATGTGTCCCAGCAGGATGAGGAAGTGGCGTGCAGTCGAGCAGTGCTGAGACTGAAGCTGGTGTGCGAGAGGAATGAGAGTGAGAGCTCGCTGTCGAGGCAGAAATGCCTTTGCTTGCAACGTGTCAAGTCTGCCCCTATGAAGGATAAAGTTTGAGATGGGACTAAGCAGGATTTCTTGTAGTTGATGAGAAATCCTAGTGAAATCAGTGTGTAAGGTAAGATGTAGGGACGAGAGAGCAGCTTGCTGAGTGGGAGCCCTGATCAACCAATCATCTAGATAGGGATAGACGTGAACACCTTGAGTCCTGAGGAAGGCTGCTACTACTACGAGGCACTTGGTGAAGACTCGTGGTGCAGATGCCAGGCCAAATGGTAGCACTCGGTACTGATAGTGTCTGGGGCCTACCAGAAATCTTAGCAATCTGCGATGAGATGGAGTTATCGCAATGTGTGTGTATGTGTCCTGGAGGTCTAGAGAGCAGAGCCAGCCTCCTCTTTGGAGAAGAGGAAGGAGGGAACCCAAGGTTACCATCTTGAACCTTTCTCGGTAGAGGTACTTGTTGAGGGCACGTAGGTCCAGAATTGGACGAACGCCGCCTGATTTTTTGGGGATTAGAAAGTACCAGGAATAGAATGCTAGGCCTTGTTGGGAGTAGGGCACTGGTTCTATTGCTCTGGACTGAAGGAGGAGGGAAACCTCCTGTTCCAGGAGTGGTGAGTGGTCGGATGTTCCCCACGACAGCCAAGATGGAGAGTCCGGTGGGATGGAGAGAAAGTTCGGGTGATAACCTTGAGAGATTATAGCAAGGACCCACTGGTCTGAGGTGATTGTGCCATTTCAACAACAGGTGACACACAATCGACCTCCCAGTGGTATCTGAGGCAGTGGAAGCTGGCTGCTGCTCTCTATGCAGGAGTCAAAAACCGGAAGCAGCCCCCGCTGAGGAGCTGCTTGTGGCTTTTGTTTATGAGGATGACGAGACTGAGCCTTTTAGAAAGGCCTCGTAGAATGACCTCTAGACTGAGGTGGATAGGATTTCTTTGGACGGAAGAATGACTTTTTGGTATCTTTCCTGAAAGGCTGTTTGGAGGAATACTCAGAGGGCATCAGAGAGAGCTGGTGAAGGGTCTCATGATGGTCCTTGAGTTCCGTCACCGTCCGCTGAATCTGTTCGCCAAACAGATTGTCTCCTATGCAGGGCAGATCAGATAATTTATCTTGTACTTCAGGGAGCAAGTCCGAAGACTTAAGCCAGGCCCATCTTCTTGCCAAAATAGCAGTTGCAGCTGGGAGCGGTGTCGAAGATATCATAAGAGGATCTTATTTCATGCTTCCCTGCCTCGAAACTCTTGTGTACCAGGGTTTGAAGCTGTTCCTGGAATTGCTGAGGCAGGGACTCTGCTTGAATAAGACCCTGTTGTACTGGGTCATATACAGCTGGTAGGAGGCGATCCGAGAGATAAGCATCGATCCCTGGAAGACACGCTGGGGGTTTTGAGATCTTTTTGCCCTCTTTTGGGCAGATTCTATAACCACAGATTGGTGATCCAGCTGAGATTTCTGGAATCCTGGGGCTGACTGGACCAAATAAGTGGTATCAGCTTTTCTGTTGACTGGAGCAACAGAACCAGGGTGTTCCCAGTTCTTTTTGAGGAGATCCAAAAGAACCTGGTGAATAGGGATGGAGGTTATTTTCCTTGGGAGCATCCAGGAATTGTAACAGCTCCATCATTTGGTGCCTATCATCTTGCTCAGTCTGTAATTGGAAGGAAACCAATTCAGACATTTCCTTCACAAAATTTAAGAAGGACAAGTCCTCTGGAGAACACTTCCTACTTTCAGGAGGACAAGGTGGCGATGATAAATCATTAGTGTTTTGAGATGAATCGTCAGTCCAGGTGTCATAGGGATCAGCACCTGCCCTGCAGGAACCTGAGAAGGATGGGACGATGGTATTCCTGAAGGTCCTTGCCTAGGATCTGAAGGCATCGAGGGAAGTACTGGAGGCACCGATGAAGGCATCGAGGGCACCAGTGCAGGCATCAAGGGCATTGATGGATGGATCGGTGGCGCCGATGGGCGCATCAGCTTTGATGGTTGAGGCATCGGAAGGACTCCCGATGGAGGAATGCAGAACGGTGTTTCCCCTCCCGATGACAGGGTAAGCGGGGAAGGCACCGGAGCCATCGGTGACCCAGGGTCTATCGGTGGAAAAGCGGCTAGGAGCACTTCCATCTTCGAGAGCAGTGGTGCCAATGCTGCCGGAATGGGATTGATGGTCGGTTCCGCGACCGGCACCGATTTCGGCGCTGGGGGATCTTGGAGTTTGTGCATCGCCTTATCGATGGCCTCCTGAACCATCTGGTCCAGTTCTTCACGTAGACCTGGAGCAAGCAGCCCCGGCTCCGGAAGGGAAGAAGGAGGCAGGGGCATAGCCGGAGGGACCACTGTTAAAGGCAGAGTCGCGGCTCCCAATACCCGTCCGGGTGAGGGTTGCCTCGGTGACCCGGTCACAGAAAGGGTCAGTGCCTTTTCTGGACGGGGTTTCTTCGATGGTGGCTTGGACGATGGCGAGGTCGGTGATTTTCCTTCATAGATGGTCTGAGACTTCCGGTGTCGATGCTGTTGTTTTTCTCTATGAGGTAGTTGAAGATCAAGAGGTTGTAGATGCCGGACGATCACCGGCCGGTGGCCGATACTGGCACGAAGTGAATGGTGCCGGTTCAGACGACGTCGGTGCAATAGATGGCATCGGAGTTTGAGAACAGAAGAGAAGTTCCATTTTCTCCATTCTGGCCTTGCGCCCTTTTGGTGTCATTAAGGCACATTTGGTGCAAGTCAGGACATCATGCTCGCACCCGAGACACATTACACAGACTTTATACGGGTCTGTTATGGACATGGTGAGAGTACAGTCCCGGCACAGACGGAACCCCGACGCCATGGCCTTTGAAAAATTTAGCCGTGATACAGTCAACGGCCAGTAGGCCACGAGGGCCAAACTCGACGGGAATCGACTGAAAACTGGTAAAAACGTACCGGAGTACCGCGGAGTCAAAAATTCGAAAGAGGGACCCCTGTGGGGTATGAAAGTTTTTAGTAATTCCATGAGGAAAAATTCCTGTCAGGAATCTCTGTGGAGCTCCTTATCCCGCGTGGCTACTGCTGCGTGGAAAAAAGAAGACTGAAGGGGGACCCCTGCTGGCTGCAGGTTTAGTGCCATGCTGGGCATGCCCAGTAGGTGCCAGTCAAAGTTCTAGAAAGTTTGACAAAAGTGTTCGGTGATTGGGCTCCATCCTATGATGTCACCATATGTGAGGACTACCATCCTGCTTGTCCTGTGAGAAAGCAGTTTTTATTGCTATGACAGTGTGACAAAGTGTTACAAACTGGGGCTTTTTTTTCCATTATTCATCTAAATGTTTAGTTAAATACCAGAATATGTTTTTTGAACCTTGTCAACTTGCTCACTTTCTTTGTGATAAGCCGACTTATGAAGGAACTTTGTTTTCTGTCTCCCTATATGCCTCAGATCAGAGGATTAAATTATCAGTTATCCTCCTTTACTATTAATTGGTGTTAAGTCAGAGAATCATTTTTGTTTTTTCCAATTTTTGGTTCCTAATCTTTCTGGAATACTGGCTGCTCTCTCTTCTGCTAGTTGGTAGACTGTTAACTATTTTTCTTTATGTTTTATCTTATTGTAACTTTATACATTTTTTCTAATAAGATGTGTTCTCCTAATATAAATTAAAATAAATTATTAAAAAATAATCTTTGCTTAGTAGCATACAAATTTTCTGTTTGAGGTTATCCAAAAGAGAGATCTGGCAATTCATAGGTGACCTAAGGCTTTAAACAAACATAGGAAGAAAATCAATAAGGAAATTGGTGATTTTTTAAATTTTAACATCTCAAGATGCACAGAAGCTATAAGAAAGCTTACACCCCTTTGAACATTTTTCATATTTTGTTGTGTCAGTGCATGAGAACTGCTTGCATTTAAATTAGTTTTTTCACTCATCAATATGCCATACTGTACACCTTTCAGCACCAAAAACTTTTTGTTGGGGTACAAAGTATATATATATTCTATATCCAAAGGCAAAACTGAAATCCAACAATTGGACATCTATACCCACCTGAATCAATACTTAGTGGAAGTAATAACATAAGAACATGCCATACTGGGTCAGACCAAGGGTCCATCAAGCCCAGCATCCTGTTTCCAAAGAGTGGCCAATCCAGGCCATAAGAACCTGGCAAGTACCCAAAAACTAAGTCTATTCCATGTTACCGTCGCTAGTAATAGCAGTGGTTATCATCTAAGTCAACTTAATTAATAGCAGGTAATGAACTTCTCCTCCAAGAACTTATCCAATCCTTTTTTAAACACAGCTATATTAACTGCACTAACCAAATCTTCTGGCAACAAATTCCAGAGTTTGTGCGTTGAGTGAAAAAGAACTTTCTCCGATTAGTTTTAAATGTGCCACATGCTAACTTCATGGAGTACCCCTAGTCTTTCTATTATCCGAAAGAGTAAAAAACCGATTCACATCTACCCGTTCTAGACCTCTCATGATTTGAAACCATAGCTGTTAATCTATTGGAATAGGTTTTACTAACTTTGCACACCTAGATCTGACAATATTTTTTCCAAAAATGTTCAAGCTCTGTCAAGTTCCTTGGGAAGCATTTATCTTATTTCAATTTTTTTTTTAAATTTTGCAATGTATATTCTGCCTTTCAGATACTTTAAAGCACATAACATTCAGGTACTGTACTGATGCACAGCATCTTCAAGTAATGGCATGGATTTTTGATTGAACTGAGGACAGAACTCTAACTGGGCTACTCCAGGACATTACTTTTAAATTCTTTAGCCACTCCAGTGTAACTTTGGCTGTGTGTCAGGTCATTGTCATGCAGAAAGTTTAATTTCCATCCCAGTTTCAGCTTTCATACAGAGGGCAGAAGATTTTCCTCAAGGACTTTTCTGTAGTTTTCTCCATTCATTGTCCCTTCTATCCTGACAAGTGCCCCAGTCCCTGATGATGAGAAACACCCATAATATGATGCTGCTATTACAATGCTCCACAGTAGGGATGGTGTTCTCTGGGTGAGAGTTTGCACCAAATGTAATGCTTTGAATTCAGATCATAAAATTTTACTTTTTTTTCGTCAGACCACAAATGTCTTTTGCCACACAATGCTATATTATCCACTGAAGGTTCCTTTGCATACTTCAAATGGGATGCAAGTTTGGCTTTCTTGAGTAATGACTTCCTTCTTGCCATCCAAATATAAAACCACGTTTGTTGAGTGCTTGGGATATTGTCACATGCACAATTTGACCAGTTTTGGCAATGCTAACCTGTAGTTTGTTCAAAGTTGCCAGCGGCCTCATGGTTGCCTCCCTGATCAGTTTCCTCTTTGCTCAATCAGCCAATTTACAGTGACAGCCTGATTTAGGCAGCGTCTTGTTGGTGCTTTACACCTTTCACTTCTTAATTGTCTTGGCCGTGCTCTGAGGAATATTCACTTTGCAATTCTTTTTTATCCATCCCTAGATCTGTTCCTTTCCACAACTTTGTGCTAGAGTCTTTTTTGATAGCTCCCTGGTGCTCATGGTTGGGTCTTTGTTTTGAAATGTACTACCCAGCAGAGAGAACCAAAAGAAACTGCTGAATATCTTGTCGCCATGTGAGTCAGTACAATTTAACACATCTGGGGCAAGTTCACTTGATGTGTGCTTCTAAAGGCAACTGGTTACAGCAGAACTTTATATACTTATGATTGTTACAGAAGTAGAAAAGGGTGGACACTTAGCCAACCAAGCTATTCCACGTTTTTATTTCTACTTCATTTTCTAAGGAATTCTGGAATATATTTCTTATGTGATAATGTGTGGGGTAGGATGTGTAGACACTTAAAGCAAACACTGGTTTAATGCATTTTACTTCCAAGGCTATAAAGCAACAAGAAGGTTGAACAACAAAAAAAAGCGAATGTTCTACAATGGCCAAGTCAAAGTCCAGATCTCAATCCAATTGAGAATCTGTGGCACTATTTGAAAATTGCAGTCCATACCAACCTGAACAACCTGGAGAAATCTGCCAGAAAGAATGAGCAAAAATCACTTCCAAACAGTATGCAAAGCTGGTAGAAACTTACCCTCTAACTTAAAGCTATTGTTGCAGCAAAAGGTGGTTTTACAAAATATTAGTCTTAAGAGGTTGAATACTTATGCAAGCAGCATTTTCCATTTTTTAATTATTTGTACAAAAACATGCAAAACAGGAAGGGATTGAAAAAGATAGGACCAGCAAATGACTGAAAATGAGATGCTTATAACTGATATCACTTGAGACCCACTGTGTGGTGAGAGGAGGTGGATGTACATCAAGAAAGCATGTTATAAGATGTTCTGATGCTGTGCCTTTGAAGAGAAGTTGGATATCAGATAAAATGAATGCTATGGAAAGAAAATCCTTTTAAGGAGAAACATTGTTAGCTTTCCTTTTGAAGTATTTCATGTTAATGGGAAGGTTTCTGCTGGGTATTGCTTACAAAAATGCAAAGAAATAATGAATTGTAACTTTGAAAATTTAGAGTATACTGGTTTGCATTAAACATACTGGCTGTAAGGGCATTACCCGTACAGCTCACATTTATTTATTTATTTATTTGATGAATGTCGGTATAAAAAAAAGCATAACATAAATAAATAAATAAATTCAAACTGTCCTCATGTTCTACAGGCAAGATAATTTTCCTCAGAGTGGTCACAACAAGACTAAACTGGGGCTGAAGGCCAACCATTAGCCTAGAAAATGGCTTCAACCAGTTAAGGTTGAGGTCATTCTCAGCAGGGTCACATTGAAAATGACAGAATATGCATGATATACACTTCCTTCTTTGTTCTTAGTGGTTATAAGACACTTTTATCCTGGCATTTAGTGAATATACATATTCCTGCCTTTTGCTCAGTTTAGCTTTGGCATGAGGTACTGCTCTCATCTTCTCAATATTTATTTCATTATTTGTAACGCGCTATGATGGGTGGCGACAGAGTAAGCCCTTAGTGCTGTTGCTTAGTTGACAGTCTCGTAGGTGAACCTACAAAGCCTACACAGACAGTTGGCGAATATGCCCTGAAGCGGGACAGACTGGAACTTCACTTACACCAACTGCCTCCCCCACTGTTTGAACCCTTAGGTTTTGGCGGTCAGCAGGACTTAGGCGGGTCCCTAGTGCGGTAGGCTGAGCAAGAGTTCAAGAGCATACCAAGGTGAGGACAAGCAACAGACTGGAGATACCAGGAATGGGCCAAGGGACGGGGTAGGTGGCAAGCAAGTGTAGTCAGGATCAAGGTAATGTTCAGGTCCAAGCAGCAGGCAAGCATGGTCAGGTACATGGCAAGACGTCATGGATGAGGGCACACTGGACCTGATGAGCTGGGCAAGGCAAGGCTAGAATGCAGGAGCAACATCCATTACTCTAGACCAGTGGTTCTCAACCTTTTTTCGGCCGGGACACACCTGACAGATGGTTCTCAAGTGCGTGACACACTGAACATGTGACCGTCACGGGACAAAATGTAAATATACATTCTGCATCCTCAGGAACCCCCTCGACCCTCCAAAAATGGGTGCAGAGCAGAACTAGGGCATTACCCGTACAGCTCACCATACAAAAAAAGATATTCTGGTTCTGATGACATCTCAGTAAAAGCAAAACAAACTCCCTTTACTGGCAGGCACAATACCCCTCCTTATGAAAAGACAGTAATTTACCGCGACAAATATTTAACCAGGCCCTAAACACTAATACACCTCCTATTGGGAAAACAGAGCAAGCCAAGCTGCTATAGATACCCACTTAGAAATAACTGTAAAACTATACTAATAAATGTTACAAAACAGCTGATTAACAGAATAACATCCAACAACTAAAAACTCATAAAAATTAATAAAAATTGTCTAAATATCAAAATATTTCAAAACAGCAGACACATCACATAATACCCAATAATTAAAATGGCAGTCAATCAAGAAAAATATATTAAAAAGCTGCCTTTACCTCTCCAGCAACTCTCCTGCTCCTTTCCCTTGCAGACCAATAGCACTCACCAGAAGCAGCAGTGGCTGCTGAAGCTATACCCTCACAGTCCTCTTCCTTAAGGCCCACAACCAGTCACAACTAGTCTCTGTCTCACACAGACTAGTATCTTCCCTAACTAGTATCTCTTCCTCACACACACACACACCGGTCACCTCCCTGACCAGTCTTTGTCTCACACACACACACACTAGTCACCTCCCTGACCAGTCTCTCTCAATCACACACATGCTCTGTCACTTATATACAATCTCACACATACTCTGTCACTTACAATCACACACACTGCCACTCATGCACCCATTGTACCACACACACACACAAGCTCTCACTCATGCACCCAGGCACCCATTCTACCACACACACACAAAGCTGCCACTCACCACCCAGGCACCCATTCTACCACAGGCACACAAGCTCTCACTCATGCAACCAGGCATGCATTCCAACACACACACACACACACACACACACACAAAGCTGCCACTCATGCACCCAGGCACCCATTCTACCACACTCCCACACAAGCTCTCACTCATGCACCCATTCTACCACAGGCACACAAGCTCACATGGAGCCTCTTCTCATTGTTTGGCCCAATAAGCCTGGCCTCCACTTCTCAGCTGCCTCTGGCCTGACCTCCCATGGTGCGCAACGTCTCTGCAGCCGCCTCCCGCGGTGCGCAGGGTCTCTCCGCTCTTCAGCCGCCGGTGGCGCGCAAGTCTCTTCATTCTTCGGCCCCGCTGGCATCAGCGCGCAGGTCTCTCCACTCTTCAGCCGCCACCAGCGGCAAGCAAGTCTCTTCATTCTTCGGCCCCGCTGGCGTCAGCGCGCAGGTCTCTCCACTCTTCAGCCGCCATCAGCGGCATGCAAGTCTCTTCATTCTTCGGCCTCGCTGGCGTCGGTGCGCAGCATCTCTTCGTTCTTCAGCCCCGCTGGCATCTCCACTCTTCAGCCGCCACCAGCGGCACGCAGGTCTCTTCATTCTTCAGCCCTGCTGGCGTCGGAACGCAGGTCTCTCCGCTCTTTAGCTGCTGCCGGTGGCGCGCAGGTCTCTTCATTTTTCGGCCCCGCTGGCGTCGGGGCGCAGGTCTCTCCGCTCTTCAGCGGTGGTGCACAGCGTCTCTCCATTCTTCAGCCCCGCCCCTGGGGAGAAGGGAAGCAGAAGCGGGGCAGTGGAACACCGGGAGCCGCGACACACCTGCCGGTGCTTGGCGACACACTAATGTGTGGCGACACACCCGTTGAGAACCACTGCTCTAGACAGGAGACCTGTTGCTGAGGCATCGGCGTAGAGCACAGCTGGGCTTTAAATATCCAGCTGCACTGTCATCACCTGGCACCAGGCTTCAGTTCCCACTGCTTGTAACTGGGGATCAGCAGCGCACGCCTAAAGAGCATCACACAGGGGTAGGGGCAAGATGGTGTCATTGGCGTTTCTGCCGCATGTGAGGTTTGCAGTATCCTGGGGTGAGTGCAGCTGGTTGCAGGCTTAGCTTGCGGCTGGGCCAAATGTACCATCCACTCAATCTAAAGTATTTGGCATTTAATAGATTTACATAATGAATCACCAAAATAATGTCAAGAATAAGGTAACAACAAATAATAAAAATAAAAGACATCATGATTAAAATCAAAAATAGATGTACTAAAATGTACTAAATGCCTATTGAAAATAAATGGCTTTAACATGCTTTCAGAAAGTAAGGGAGCATTGAATGCTTTGGATGTTATCTGGTAAACTGTCCCATAAAGCTAGGCTGGCATTGTAAAAGGTGAGCCTCCCTGTTCTCATCTAGATGTACTTGGCATGCTGTGGGAATTTCTAAAAAATTTTGGCCCGATGATCTCAAACTGTGCTAAAAGAGAGCTGACATCAACAGATGTATTGCTGCTTAAGACACAATATATTAGGGTGACAATTTTAAATTGAATTCTCCATTTAATAGGGAGCCAGTGTAAGGACTGGAACACTCCACATCATGTAATCTGATT
Organism: Rhinatrema bivittatum; assembly: GCF_901001135.1. NCBI lineage: Eukaryota > Metazoa > Chordata > Amphibia > Gymnophiona > Rhinatrematidae > Rhinatrema > Rhinatrema bivittatum. The sequence goes on from NC_042617.1 coordinate 191,913,050, forward strand.
CTAGATATTAGCCTAGCTGCTGCATTCTGCTTGCAAATATTTCAGCATATATGCTGGTACTCCAACATACAAAGCACTGCGTCTATTTTTGAGATGACTAAGAACTGTATGATATTACAAAAGTCAGCTAAAGTCAGAAACGGCCGTAGACCACGCAGTGCTTTGATTTTCATAAAAGCACCAATAACTGCAACTCTTATTTGCCTGACTTCAGTGCCAGAAAAAATAGTGGAAACTATTCTCAAGATCAAAATCGTAGAGCATACAGAAAGACATGTTTTAATGGAACACAGTCAACAGGGATTTATCCAATGGAAGTCTTGCCTCACAAATCTGCTTCACTTTTTTGAAGGGGTTAATAAACATGTAGAAAAAGGTGAACCAGTACCATGTAGTGTATTTGGATTTTCAGAAGGCGTTTGACAAAGTTCCTCATGAAAGGCTTCTAAGAAAACTAAAAAGTCATGGCATAGGAGGCGATGTCCTTTCGTGGATTACAAACTGGTTAAAAGACAGGAAATAGGGAGTAGGATTAAATGGTCAATTTTCTCAGTGGAAAAGGATAAACAGTGGAGTTCCTCAGGGATCTATACTTGGACCAGTGCTTTTCAATATATTTAAAAAATGATCTGGAAAGGAATATGATGAGTTAATCAAATTTGCAGATGATACAAAATTATTCAGAGTAGTTAAATCACAAGCGGATTGTGATAAATTGCAGGAGGACCTTGCGAGACTGGAAGATTGGGCATCCAAATGGCAGATGAAATTTAATATGGATAAGCGCAAGGTGTTGCATATAGGGAAAAATAACACATGCAGAAGTTACACGATGTTAAGTGTCATGTTAGGAGTTACCACTGAAAAAAAAGATCTAGGCATCATAGTGGGTAATACATTGAAATCGTCAGCTCGGTGTCCTACAGCAGTCAAAAAAGCAAACAATGTTAGGTCTCTGTATCGCTCCATAGTGAGACCGCACTGGAGTACTGTGTACAGTTCTGGTCACCGCATCTCAAAAAAGATGTAGTTGCACTGGAGAAGGGCGACCAAAATGATAAAGGGGATGGAACAGCTCCCCTATGAGGAAAGGGTAAAGAGGTTAGGGGTGTTCAGCTTGGAGAAGAGATGGCTGAGGGGGGATATGATAGAGGTCTTTAAAATCATGAGGGGTCTAGAACGGGTAGATGTAAATCAGTTATTTACACTTTCGGATAATAGAAGAAATGGGAGGGGGGGGGGGACTCCATGAAGTTAGCAAGTAGCACATTTAAAACTAATCGGAGAAAATTCTTTTTCACTCAACGCACAATTAAACTCTGGAATTTGTTGCCAGAGGATGTGGTTAGTGCAGTTAGTGTAGCTGGGTTTAAAAAAGGTTTGGATAAGTTCTTGGAGGAGAAGTCCATTAACTGCTATTAATCAAGTTGACTTAAGGAATGGCCTCTGCTACTACTGGCATCAGTAGCATGGGTTCTTCTTAGTGTTTGGGTACTTGCAAGATTCTTGTAGACTGGATTGGCCACTGTTGGAAACAGGATGCTGGGCTTGATGGACCCTTAGTCTGACCCAGTATGGCAATTTCTTATGTTTTAAAGACAGAATAGGTTCCAGCACCCCACCAGGTCCCTCATTGCTGATGAAATTTTGATAGTTCAATCTCAAAGTAAATGAAGTTGGAAAGGTTTCTGACAGAAACCTGATTAAGAAAATGACATTTGTTTTAGATATATGGAGCTCAAGCAATTTCTGACCAGATCTAAAGCACTGATAACTGTAGTGGTTATAGGCACAAAGAATTGTTTATCATTGGTGTAGTCAGTAGCCTACCCCTAAAGTTGGCTACAGCTAGGTTGAAGATAGACATTAAATAGTAGAGCGGATAAGGCCAACTCATGTAGAGAAGTCTAGTTTTGACAATGCAGGCTGGAAGTTTATGGACTTTTACTTTTACAGTGACATAAATATGAGGTAAAACATTGCTATACTTTGCCAGATATACCTAAATCCTTCAAACGATACAGTAAAAGCTGGTGATTTATTGTATCCAACACAGATAAGATGACCAGAAGCACAAGTATCTCAAAACCATGTTTGAAGAAAAAAAATCAACAAAAGAATCTCAGTATTATGACTTGGCAAAATGTGATGTTCATTTAAAAAGCTTTGCAAGTGATTCAAACATTGTTTTTTCAATTATTTTTGTAATAAATGATAGCGATGAGATTGAACGGTAATTCAATGGGCCCTCAGGTCAGCTTTCACATTCTTTTACTCCTGGGGGAATTCTATGCAAAAACATGTAAAATTCTGCAAACAAAAGTTTAAAATTCTACGCACAAAAACTTAAAATTCTGCATACTTTATATTGGTCAAAACAACAGTTTACATGACAGTCTAAGTAATTAATTTAAAATGTAATACTGAAAAAAGTTATTATTTAAAGATGCAGAGTTTTAAATATTTTGAGCAGACTTTCCCTAGAAGTTCACTATAAGACTGTCACTCCACCCTCTCTCCCTGCTCCCCTGGCCAGTCTCCTTTCACTTTGCCCTCTCAGGCTCCAACTCCTGAACCTGCCACTATCTCTCCCCTCCCCCTCTAGGCTCAAACCCTTCCACTCTATATACTTTGAGTTTGATCCCTCTCTCAGTACTGCCCCCTCACAAAGGCTCCCTTCACCACACACACACACGGGCTTCCTCTCTTTAGTGCACATACACCCCCCCCCCCCCCCATATAGGCTCCCTACTCTCTCTCATGCACATACACCCTTGCACAGGCTCCCTCTCTCACAAGCAAGCACCCTCACATATACACAATCCCTTTTTCACACACACCAGCTCCCAATCTCTCATACACACACACACACACTCCTTCACAATTTCCTCACATAGGCTCTCTCTCTGGCTCCCACACCCTTTTCACACATGTTCTTCTCTCTCACCCCCAGGCTCGCAGTCTTACACACACACACACACACACACACACTCACCAGGGCCTGCTCCATCTTCACTGCAAGCAGGACGGTCTTTGCTCGCAGCACATTGGGGCCTGTAAAATTCTGCACAGAAGACAAAATTTTTGCGCAGGAGGGGAATTCTGTGCAAATTCTGCGTTCCACAGAAGCATGGAATTCCGCTCAGGACTAATTCTTTGGAACAGGAGTAACTATGGCTCGCTTTAGTTAATCTGGAAAAAAGCCTTCTTCTAAAGAGAAATTCACCAGTTTAGCTAAATAGGGAAGTAAATCATTAAACAAAACTTTTAAGACATATATTCCACATGGGTCCAGAATCCATGAAGAATTATTTAACCCTATTACAAATTTGACTAATTACAACTTCAGAGATACAGTCAAATGTTTCCCAACAAGCAGTATTAACTACAGTGGAAAACATCTGGACATCATCAATGAATGATTGACATATGACAAGGTTTTTTGATCAAAAGGTTCAGCAAAGGCTTTGGTAGTGATCAAAGCATGCTGTACGGTGGAAACCGTAGACAGTCCGAATTACAAATGAGATGTTTCACAATTCTAAATAATTCACTGGTTCAATTACCTGCAGCCTGAATGTTTTTATAATATGATTGTTTAGCTTTCTTGGTACATTTTTTGTAGATTTTAAAACTATCTAGGTAGGATTGCTTATTAGAGGGAATCCAAAATTTCACTATCTTCTTTCAGCTTTTCCAAGATCTTTTTTTGCTTGCCTAGTACTATTCTTGTACCAAGGAGCAACATGCATCTGTTTTAGCTGAATCAATTTTAGTGGTGCAATTTGCTGAACTGTATGATGCAATACTTTATACCAGTGTGTGACTAAATTAGTTGAATTACTCAAAGAATGAATTACTAATGCGGATGATACTACAATCTGCAACAGAATGGACATGCCTGAGGGAGAACAGAGAATGAAAAATGAATTAAGAAAGCTTGAAGAATGGTCAAAGACTTAGCAGCTGGGATTCAATGCCAAGAAGTGCAGAGTTTTGCATCTGGGATGTGGTAATCCAAAAGAGCTGTATGTGAAAGAGGGTGAAAGTCTAATGTGCATGTACTGGGAGTGGGACCTAGGGGTGATAGTGTCTGGGGATCTGAAGCCACCAATGTGACAAAGCGATAGCTAAAGCCAAAAAAAATGCTGGGCTGCACAGAGAGAGCAATAACCAGTAAGAACAAGAAGGCAATAATGCCCTTGTACAAATCCTTGGTGAGATCTCACATGGAGTACTATCTCAAAAAGGACAGAGACAGGATCGAGGAAGTCCAGAGAAGGGCGACTGAAATGGTGTGGGGTGTGTATCAGAAGAATTATGAGGAGAGGCTGAAGGATCTAAATATGTATACTCTGGAGAAGAGGAGCTGCAGGGGAGATATGATACAGACCTTCAGATACCTGAAAAGTTTTAATGATGCATGAACTTCAAACCTTTTCCTGTGAAAAGCAGACAGTAGTACTGGGGTCCTCTTCGACTGCTCTCTCTTCTTCTCTACACATATACAAAATTCTACTAAAATGTGCCATTTCTTTCTTTTTTCTAACACTGCCAAAATCCTTTTCCTTTCTGAACACTACCAGAACCCGTACCCACTCTCTCATCTCCTCCCGCTTAGGCTATTGCAACATGCTCCTCACAGGTCTCGCGGCAAGCCATTTCTCTCCACTGCAATCTATCCTAAACTCAGCTGCATGACTTATCTTTCACCAAAGTCACTACGCTCACATAACCCTTCTTCTGAAGTCACTACATTAGCTCCCTTTCTGCTTCCCACATATAGTTTAAGCTCCTTTTACTCATCAACAAATGCCTTCATTGCAGAACTCACTATCTTTCTCTATACTTCTTTTTGTGCACTCCGCTTGTCTGATAGGTCACTTCTATATCTGCCCTTCTCTTCTACTGCCAATTCCAAACTCTATTTGGACGTGAGGACCGCCTGGTAACTTGCCTGTCTGGTGTGAAGGTAGCAGACCTCATGCGTCACCTAGATAGGATTATAGACAGTGCTGGGGAGGAGCTGGCTGTCGTGATACATGTGGGCACCACCGACATTGGAAAATATGGGAGAGAGTAGTACTGGAAGCCAAATTTAGGATTTTAGGTAGGAAGCTGAAATCCAGAACCTCCAGGGTAGCATTCTCTAAAATGCTTCCTGTTCCATGTGCTGGTCCCCAGAGGCAGGCAGAGCTCCAGAGTTTCAATGCGTGGATGAGATGATGGTGCAGGGAAGAGGGATTCAGATTTGTAAGGAACTGGGGACACTTTTGGGGAAAGGGGAGACTTTTCCGAAAAGATGGGCTCCACCTTAACCAGAGTGGAACCAAGCTGCTGGCGCTAACTTTCAAAAAGGAGATAGAGCAGCTTTTAAACTAGAACAAGGGGGAAAGCTGACAGTCACTCAGCAGTGCATGGTTCGGAGAAATGTATCCTTGAAGGATACTAATGAAACAGGAGAGGTTCCATTAAAAGCAAACATAGTCCATGTGTCTATATGTAAAAAATCACTGAAGCTAATGATTTCCGAATTGTCCCTAACAACTGAAAAGCAGATTGTTAATACAAACAAAAACCACACTTTGAAATGTCTGTATACTAATGCCAGAAGTCTAAGAATTAAGATGGGAGAGTGTATAGCAGTAAATGATGAGATTGACATAATTGGCATCACAGAGACTTGGTGGAAGGAGGATAAACAATGGGACAGTACTATGTCAGGTTACAAATTATATCGCAATGATAGGGAGGATCAACTTGGTGGGGGTGTGGCACTTTATGTTCAGGAGGGTATAGAGTCCAACAGGATAAAGATCATACAAGAGACTAAATGCTCAGTAGAATCTATATAGGCAGAAATCCAATGTGTTGGTTAATAGTATAGTGATAGGAGTATACTACCATCCACCTGAAGAAAATAGTCAGACAGATGATGAAATGCTAAGAGAAATCAGGGAAGGTAACCAATTTGGCAGTGCAATAATAATGGGAGATTTCAATTACCCCAATATTGACTGGGTAAATGAAACATCAGGACTTGTTAGAGACAAAGTTCCTGGATGTAATAAATGACTGCTTCATGGAGCAATTGGTTCAGGAACCAACAAGAGAGGGAGCTATTTTAGATTTAATTCTTAGTCGAACGCAGGACTTGGTGAGAGAGGTAACGGTGGTGGGGCCACTTGGCAACAGTGATCATAACATGATCGAATTTAAACTAATAACTGGAAGGAGGAAAATAAGTAAATCTGCCACTCTAACACTAAATTTTCAAAAGGGAAACTTTGATAAAATGAGGAAAATAGAAAAAAACTGAAAGGTGCAGCTGCAAAGGTTAAAAGTGTTCAACGGGCATGGACATTGTTTAAAAATACAATCCCAGAGGCGCAGTCCATATGTATTCCACACATTAAGAAAGGTGGAAGGAAGGCAAAATGAATACCGTCATGGTTAAAAGGTGAGGTGAAAGAGGCTATTTTAGCCAAAAAAACATCCTTCAAAAATTGGAAGAAGGATCCATCTGAAGAAAATAGGATAAAACATAAGCATTGTCAAGTTAAGTGTAAAATATTGATAAGTCAGGCGATGGAGAAGGTACAGAGAAGGGCAACCAAAATGATATTGGGGATGGAACAGCTCCCCTATGAGGAAAGGCTGAAGAAGTTAGGGCTGTTCAGCTTGGAGAAGAGACAGCTGATATGATAGAGGTCTTTAAGATCATGAGAAGTCTTGAACGAGTAGATGTGAATCTGTTATTTACACTTTCGAATAATAGAAGGACTAGGGGGCATTCCATGAAGTTAGAAAGTAGCACATTTAATTCTAATCGGAGAAAATTATTTTTCACTCAACGCACAATAAAACTCTGGAATTTATTGCCAGAGGATGTGGTTAGTGCAGTTAGTGTAGCTGGGTTCAAAAAAGGTTTCGATAAGTTCTTGGAGGAGAAGTCCATTAATGGCTATTAATCAAGTTTACTTAGGGAATAGCCACTGCTATTAATTGCATCAGTAGCATGGGATCTTCTTAGTGTTTGGGTAACTGCCAGGTTCTTGTGGCCTGGTTTAGCCTCTGTTGGAAACAGGATGCTGGGCTTGATGGACCCTTCGTCTGACCCAGCATGGCAATTTCTTATGTTCCGTGCTTTCCACACCTGGCTGCGCCATGTGCTTGGAATAGTCTTAACATAGAAACACAGAAGTGACGGCAGAAAAGGATCTAATGGCCCATCCAGTCTGCCCAGCAAGCTCCCATAGTTATCAATTTCCCATACTTATCTGTTACTCAGACCGCCAAGGTCAGGGCTCTTGTTGGTTACTGTCTGAGTCCAATTTCCTTTCAACCCCTGCCGCTGAAGCAGAGAGCAATGTTGGAGTTGCATCAGAAGTGTATCATCAGGTTTTTTGGTTAAGGGTAGTAACCGTCGCATCAAGAAAGTTACCCCCATGCTTGTTTTCCCAGTCTGTACAGTTCAATGTCCTTGTTGGTTTTTTTCTGAATCCAAGTCTTCTTTTCCTCCTGATGTTGAAGCAGAGAGCAATGATGGAGTTGCATTAACAGTATGAAGACTTATTTGTTAAGGGTAGTATCAGCCACACCAGCAAGTTACCCCATACCTCTTACTTCATTCCCCTCCCCCTTGCCTTTAGTGATTATCCCATGCCCTTTTGAAATCTTTCACCGTTTTTGTCTTCATCACCTCCTCCGGAAGGGCATTCCATGCATCCACCACCCCCTCTCCATGAAGAAATATTTCCTGACTTTGATTCTGAGTAGTCTTCCCCGGAGTTTCATTTCATGACCCCCTAGGTCTATTAGTTTCTTTCCAGTGGAAAAGGTTTGTTATTGATCGTGCATCATTAAAACCTTTCAAGTATCTGAAGGTCTGAATCGTATATCCTCTGCTCCTCCTCTCTTCCAGGGTATATATTATTTAGGTTCTTCAACATCTCATAAGTCATTTGATGGAGACCTCCCACCATTTTGGTCACCCTTCTCTGGACTGCCTCCATCCTGTCTGTCTCTTTTGAGGAACAGTCTCTATAACTGAACACAGTACTCCAGGTGAGGCCTCACCGAGTACCTGTACAAGGGGATTATAACTTCCTTTTTCTTACTAGATATTCCTCTCTCTCTATGAAGTCCAGCATTCTTCTAGCTTCAGCTATCGCCTTGTCACATTGCTTCACTATCTTTAGATCGTTTGACACTATCACCCCAAGGTCTCTCTCCTGCTCTGTGCACATCAGCCCTTCACCTCCCATCGAATGCAGTTCTTTTGGATTTCTGCACCCCAGATGCATGACTCTGCACTTCTTGGCATTGAATCTCAGCTGCCATATATTTGACCACTCTTCCAGTTTCTTTAAATCCCGTCTCATTCTCTCCACTCCTTCCAGCGTGTCCACTCTGTTGCAGATCTTGGTATCATCCGCAAGTAGACAAACTTTACAGTCTATCCCGTCTGCAATCAGACAAATCTGATTGACTTTTTTGACAGGGTGATTAGGGATTGGATAGAGGAAGAGCGCATGATGTCATCTACTTGGCTTTCAGCAAAGCTTTTGATACGCTCCCGCACAGGAGGCTGGCGAGTAAAATGAGAAGCTTAGGAGTGAGTGCCGAGGTGGTGGCCTGGATTGCAAACTGGTTGACGGACAGAAGACAATGTGTGATGGTAAATGGAACTTACTCTGAAGAGAGAGTGGTGTTAAGCGGAGTGCTGCAAGGATCTGTGTTGGGATCGGTCCTGTTCAATATCTATGTGAGCGACATAGCGGAAAAGATAGAAGGTAAGGTTTGTCTTTTTGCGGATGACACTAAGATCTGCAACAGAGTTGACACGCCGGAAGGAGTGGAGAGAATGAGACGGGATTTAAAGAAGCTGGAAGAGTGGTCAAATATCAAGTAAAAAAAGGTTCGTGCAGTTAGTATAGCTGGGTTTAAAAAAGGATTGGATACGTTCTTGGAGGAGAAGTCCATTACCTGCTATTAAGTTCACTTAGAGAATAGCCACTGCTATTAGCAATGGTTACATGGAATAGACTTAGTTTTTGGGTACTTGCCAGGTTCTTATGGTCTGGATTGGCCACTGTTGGAAACAGGATGCTGGGCTTGATGGACCCTTGGTCTGACCCAGTATGGCATTTTCTTATGTTCTTATCCCCTTATGCAGGGCCTTGGTGAGGCCTCACCAGAGGTACTGTGCTCAGTTCTGGAGACCCTATCACTGAAGGGACAGAGACAGGATGGAGGCGGTCCAGAGAAGGGTGACCAAAAAGGTGGATTCATCGAATGACTGATGAGGAGAGATTGAAGAATCTAAATATGTACACCCTGGAGGAAAGGAGGTGATATGATACAGACTTTCAGATACTTGAAAGGTTTTAATGATCCAAAGAATGACAAACCTTTTCCGTTGGAAAAAAATCAGCAGAACCAGGGGTCACGATTTGAAGCTCCAAGGAGGAAGACTCAGAACCAATGTCAGGAAGTATTTCTTCACGGAGAGGGTGGGTGGATGCCTGGAACGCCCTTTAGGAGGAAGTGGTGAAGACAAACTGTGAAGGACTTCAAAGGGGCGTGGGATAAACACTGTGGATCCATAAAGTCCAGAAGATGTGATGGAAGAGAGGGAGGCTTGTGGGAAATACTGCTACTACCTGGAGATAATAACCTTATTCAATAGACATACACATGGTAAATGTGACTCCGACAGTGCTCTATGCTTCAACGGCAAGAGGAAATGTGAAAAAAAAAAGGATTTTGCATTCACAAAAAATTTGGGGAGTAGCTTGCTTGTTATGGTGGTTACTATCCCAAACCAAACAAGCCTGATGCTTCACTTTCAATGCATATCCAGTGTTGCTCTCTGCTTCAACGGCAGAGGGAATGAAGAAAAGATGATTTTTAGATTCCGACAACAACCAACAAGGACTGAATTCCAAAGTCTAGGTAAACAAATAAGCGTGGGAGTAGCTTGCATATTGCGACAGTTACTACCCCTAACCAATTAAGCTAGATACTTCACTTAGAAGCAGTCAAGCACTGCTCTCTACATTATTGGCGGGGGTGGAAGGGAAATAGAACCAAAAGGTTACATTAATGGCAGGGGTGGAAGGGAAATAGAACCAAAAGTTTACATTAATAATTCACTTAGAAGCAGTTCCAGCACTGCTCTCTATATTAATGGCGGGGGTAGAAGGGAAATAGAACCAAAAGGTTACTAAAGGCCAAGAGTAACAGATAAGTATGAGAGAAAAAAAAAGTGTGGAAGCTTGCTGGGCAGACTGGTTGGGCCATTTGGTTCTTCTTCTGCCGTCATTTCTATGTTTCTATGTTAATGTTGCTCACAAAGATGTTGAACAGAACCAGTCCCAACATCGATCCCTATGGCACTCCACTTAACATCGTTCTCTCTTCAGAGTAGGTTCCATTTACCATCATATGCTGTCTTCTATCAGTCAACCAGTTTGTGATCCACGACACTACCACCTTGGCGCTCATTCCCAAGCTTCTCATTTTGTTCACTTTGTTCATTTGTTATGCGGGACCGTATCAAAGGCTTTATTAAAATCCAAGTAAATCACATGGATCGCTCTTCCCCGATCTAATCCTCTAGTCACCCAATCAAAGAAATCAATCAGATTTGTCTAACAGGACCTTCCCCTGATGAATCCTTGCTGTCTCGGATTGAAGAACCCACCAGATTGTAGGTTGTTCACTATCCTTTATTTCAGTAGAGTCTCCATTAACTTTCCCACCACCGAAGTGAGGCTAACCAGCCTATAATTTCCAGCCTCTTCTCTGCTCCAACTCTTGTGAAGTGGGACCACCACTGACTGCTCTTCTCCAATCACTTGCCACCACTCCCTTTTCCAGGGATCTATTGAACAGGTCACTCAGCAGACCCACCAACACATCTCTGAGCTCCCTCAGTATCCTAGGATGAATCTTATCAGGCCCCATGGCTTTGTTAACTTTCAATTTTCCTAGCTCTTCTCATACATTTGTTTAAATAAACTGGGTTTCGTCAAATCCGCCCCCATCCACAGCCATGTTAACTAGCAACGGGTCCTTCTCCAGGGTCTTCCTTAGTGAACACCGAACTGAAGTATTTGTTTAATATTTCTGCCTTTTCTTCGTCTCTTTCCACACATTGATCCTTTTCACCTTTCAGTCTCACTATACCACTTTGGATCTTTCTCCTATGTATCTGAAAAATGTTTTGTTACCTCTCTTTACCTCTTTGGCAATCCTTTCTTCCGCCAGACTTTCTGCTTTCCTATTACTTTCTTCACCTGTCTCAGTTTAACCAGATATTCTTCCCTGTGCTCCTCTTTTTGGGATCCTTTATATTTCTCTAATGCTGTTCTTTTTTATTTTTATTTTATTAGCCACCTCCTTTGAGAGCCAGAGAGGTTTCTTATTTCTCTTGCTTTTATTTAGATTAGTTGCCTTTGTAATTGCTCTTTTTAGGTTTGCCCACAGTTGTTCCACATCTCCCATTTTTTCCCAATTCCCATAGTCACCCATTTTTTCCCAGTTTTCAAGTTCCATCTCCAGAAATTTTCTCATTTTAGCAAAGTCAGTATTTTTGAAGTTCAAAACTCAGGTGTTCGTGTGACTTCTCCATATCCTATTTGCAATATCAAACCATACCATTTCATGATCACTGATGCTAAGGTGAGCCCCCACCCGGACATTTGAGAAGGTATCCCCATTTGCGAGCACTAAGTCAAGAATAACTCCCTCCCTCGTGGATTCCATTACCATTTGTTTGAAGAGAGCTCCTTGCAGGGCATCCACTATCTCTATTGAATAAGGGTATTATCTCCAGGTAGTAGCAGTATTTCCCACAAGCCTCTCTCTCTTCCTTCACATCTTAGATTCTGCAGAAGGGATCCTCCAGTCTACGTCCAGCAGATGAAATTTTCCAACAATTAATACATCTCCCTTCCTTCCATTCAGCTTCATGAATTGGTGCATCATGTTCCCTCTCTTGCAATGTTTAAATCCCTTCTAAGCACCCACCTTTCTGAATCCACTTTTAAATCTGTCTGCTTTTAGTTTTAACTTTTTTCTTTTTAACCACTGTCTTGCTTTATGGAATGCCCCAAGTCTCTTGTCCTGTATGTTTGTCTTATTAGACTGTAAGCTCTATTGAGAAGGGACTGTCATTTTGTATGTTTGTACAGCTCTGTGTATGCCATGTAGCGCTACAGAAATGTTAAGAAGCAGTAGTCATCAAGAAATGAAACTTGGCAGGGGGTGGAGGTGGGACTCAGAACCAAGATCAGGAAATATTTCTTCACAGAGAGGGTGGTGGATGCCTGGAATGCCCTTCTGAAAGAGGTGATGAGGAAAAAAAACCAAACAGTAAATGAATTAAAGAAGGCATGGGATAAACACTGTAGATCCCTAAAGGCTAGAGCATGGAAATGAAGAAAAGAGTGCATGTAGGTAATCCACATGGAGCAGCAGTTACTACCCTTAACCAATTAGCTTTCATGCTTTTGAAGCAATTGCAAAATTGCTCTCTGCTTCAACGGCAGGGATAACAAGGAATTGGATTCAGATGACAGTAAACACTGGGTTCTGACTTTTACAGTCTGGGATACTGATACGCAGACATTAGGGAAAAAGTGCAATACTGTTTCTATAACCAAGTTCAAAAGCAAAACATGCTCAAGCAGCATTGTCTGAATTATCAAGGCTGCTCACTCCATAAAAATGTTGCTAGTAGTATTATTACCTTAACATAAGGCTTGGGAGTAACCCGCATAGAGTGGCAGTTACTACCATAAGAAACTTGCTGGATGGACCATTTGGTCTTTTTTCTGTGGCCATTACTATGTTATTATGTAATTTAAGTGATAGTAATTCTTTTAGTTGCTCAGTGTCAATCTGACCTTGTGCCATATATAAAGCTGCAACATTACATTGATTAACTTTCTTAGTTGAAAAATTTAAGTACAGGCGAATTAATTGATGACTGGACCATAACACTTTGGTCAAGTTCACATCGCATACACCATGTGATTTAAATTGATCACTTAAGAAAATTAAATTGAGTGCGTGGCCATGCTTATCCGTCGATTAATGAATATTTGTTCAAGACCCAAAACTGACAGAGGATAAAGTCTTGACAATTCGCTCCTAATGGTAACTCATCAGCATGAATACTGAAATCCCCAAAAACTATGGTGAAATTTAGACTAACGTTGGTCAAAACCAATGTCTCAATTATAGGGGAAAAGGTTTGTGATAGCAGCCCTGGTGTGATAATACACAGGGATATACGCCAAAGAACAGAAGTTATTAGTATCATTTCAAAACAGATTCATTTCTACATCTATTTTCTTCAATTGCAAGTGATTTTTAAAGCATTCAGTAAGCCTCCTCCTCTTCTATTAAGATATCATGGTTGGGATATCAAGCAACACTCAGTGGGGCAGAGTTTATTTAACATTACTTGTAAATTAACATTGTAAATTATCATTGTAAATAATTGCTCTGTTAAATTCCTTTTAGCCTTTCTTTCTTCACCCAGTTTTGAACATCCTTGTTTTATTGTAACTTCATAGTTTCTCTTCACCAGTTACTGTTTTATTTTATTTTCATTTTACACCCCCTGTTAAATGCAAACCAGCACGATGTGATTCCTATCTTGAATGCTGGAATAGAAAACACTAAATAAATAAAATAAATTACTTGATCTCCCTCAGATAGGTTTCTGTAATACAAAATAAATCTGGGCTACATTTTAAACATAGATCAAAAAGGACTTAGCAGATCTTCCATTCTGTAATAGAATGGTGAAATGTTTTGAGCATGTAGAATTCGCTAGAATAATTTTCGGAAGGGACACTAACATATCATGAATATGAATGATGATTATATATTGTATTTGCTAAGGTACCATTAAAGCCCTTGGCCTGTAACAGGAATTGGTTTAGTATCAGTGTTGATACACATTCTGAAACAAGAACTAAACTACTAATAAACATAAAAGTTAAGTTATAGTCCAGCTTTTGATCTACATCACAGGTTAGCCTACAGTTTTTCAGCTACTCAGGCATGCACAAAGGAGCCTGCTCTCTTGTTTGCGCTCTTTCGTGCACATGCCATGGTGCCGTGCAACATTCAGTCTTCCCCAACTCTTCACTCCTGGGTGTTACTCTTGATGCCAAATTCTTTCTACCCACAAAGGGGGAACGTTCCTTTCCCTCTCTCTCTTACACATGCTTATTCACACTCATGTAAACAGATGTTCTCACTCTCCACACATGCTCACACACACACAGATGCTCTCACTTGCTCATACACACACACACACACACACACACAAATGCTTTCACACACACACAAATGCTTTCACACACACTCTTCAAACACATACTCTCACTGCTGGACTGTCAGCAGATGAGCTCAGCAGTCAGCTGTAGCCTCATTTTCTTCTGCCATTGTTTAGCCTAGTCTTTTTGGCCACCAGCAGAGCCCTTCCTACTTTGCTGCTGGACAGATCCTTCATTTTTTATCTGTCACTGGATAGTTCAGCGCCACCAAAGGCCCGCGGTCATTTGTTGTTTTTTCGGCCGCCAGCAGGTTGGGCTTTGCTGGCGGCACATGAGGCTTTGCTTGTTCTTTGGCTGCAGCTGGGCATTTTCTTTACTGCTGGTCAGGTTGGGCTCTGCTGGTGGCCTGGCAGGCCTTTGCTTATTTTTCGGCCAACAGCAGGTTGAGCTCTGCTGGCGGCCGCTGAGCCTCTTCCTTTCTTCGCTGCGGGGCAGACTGGGTTCCACTGACAGCTAATGTTCCCTCTAAGGATTGGGTTGCTGAGCACTACTTTCTTTCATGCCAAAAGTCTATCAATTTTATGCTCACAGCAACCCAATCCTTAGAGGGAACATTTGGAGCAGCATTCACACAAACTTTCTTACATATACACACTTACATATTCACTCTCCTACTCTCTCATATATACACGCTCATTCTCATAAATACATAAACACGCACTCATATGCCTCTCATTTACTTCCCAGACCCTCATGCACACTCACTCAATTCTCTTCATCTTACACACACACACACTCAACTCAGTAACTGTAAACCTTAACTGTCAAACACTTTGAGAAGTAACACAAACCCCTACAAAAAACAAAACAAAAAAAAAGACACCTAGGACCTTGCCATACCACACTAGCACTATCTCAATACTCAAACAGTAGCAGCCTTATCTATGACACGGCTGCATTGCAAATATTATACCATGACCTACAACACTAATACATCACCTACTGCTCCAAAGCTCCACAGAAAAACTACTTGCAGTAGATATACTGCACCTCAGTCACACATGTAGAACACAGACTTATCCTTACCCAATACAGAATAAGGGACTACAAATTAGAAACAAACAGGCAAACAAAAATAAAATGGAAAGCTTGAGAAACCAGACTGAACAGTGGAATACTGAAGAAAGAACAAAATACAAAATGTAATGCACATTCCCAAAGCTATGCCAAACACTAAAAATTCAAAAGAATCTGTTTTTCTTTTTACCTTTATTGCCTGATCTTATTTCTCTAATAGGTTGCTCCCAGGCTTTATTTTTCCCACATTTCCTTTCTCGGTCTTTTCCCAATTCCTTTTACAGGATTTCTTTTTTTTTTTTTCTCTGTTTCTTCTCTACCTGTTTTCTTCCCTTCCTACCTCAAACACACACTCAGGCACTCATTCTCACATGCTCTCTCTCAAATACTCTCTCACACACATACAGGCTCCCACTCTCACATGCTGTGACTTACACACGGCTCTCACTCTCTCAATCATACACACAGGCTTTCACTCTCATATGCTCTCTCACACACACGCATATTCACAGTCACTGGCTCCCTCACACCCCCACCCCCCAAGCAAGCTCCCATTCATTCTCACACTGCTCCCCCCATCCCCAGGCAGGCTTCTGTTCATTCACACACAAACACACACACAGTCCCCCATTCATCACACACACACACACACACACACACACACACACACACACACACACAGTCCCCCAGACAGGAACCCATACATCTCTCACACACAGACCCCCAAGCAGGCACCCATTCATTCTCACACAAACAGACCACCAGGCAGGTACCCATTCATTCACACACACAGGCAAGCTCCCATTCATACACATACTTAAGGAAGCCCCCCTCTTTCTTTATACAGGAGTCTCAGTGCACTGCTTGGTTGCTGGGGAGGAGCCAATCGCTGCTACTAGCACTGAAGCCTCTTCTGCTACCTTCTCTGTGCAGGCCCTGCGATATAAAAAATTTGCAGGGCTAGCACTTCCTTCATGCGGATCTCATGCATTGTGAGATCAGCATAGAGAAAGTGCTACTCTCTCATGAGTTTTTAATACTGTGGGGCACCCGGAGCTTTGGGGGGGTCCTGTACTTTGGGCTGTGGTGGGATGAACTCCACCACTGCACTGCCAGTCTTACTGCACAGACATAGAAAAGTTGTGCACGGCCTCCAGAAAAGTTATATGCGGCCTAACACACGTGCGGCTTACAGGGAACACTGCCGGCAGCCCATGGGTCCTTTGCTATTTTGGTGGCCACTAGAAGAGTTTGGGGGGGGGGCAGTATTTGCTGCTTCCAAATTCTGCCGCCTGAAGCAGCCGCTTCATCCTGCCTCATTATAGAACCGCGCCGTGTCTGTGTAACGTGTGGGTGGGGATCTTTATCTGTGTGTGCGTGAAAAGGAAAAATCAAAATAGTATACAATACAAATATAAGTATCAATAAAATAATCTCAAAACAAAACACTCAGAATAAAAGAGAGGCAAAACAATATAAACCCAAAAGAAAATATTCACAGAAATTAAGAGATATCCTAAACCTACCCAATTAGGATAAAAAAAAGATTGTCACCCTCAGTAAATAAAATCAAATATAAGTTACCATATTTTTCGCTCCATAAGACGCACCTAGGATTCAGAGGGGGAAAATAAAAAAAAAAAAATAGTGCTAAACCGGCTCTGTCCCCGGGTGTCTGTGCGTCTTATGCAGCAAATTAGGGGAGTGCATAACATTTTTTTTTCTCCCCATTTTGTTTTCGGGTCTGGGGATGGCCATTTCGGTCCACTCCCCAGATCAGAAAAATGTTATCTTTCTTTGGGAACCCCCCCCCCCCCCCAAAAATAAAAACCCCATCCCAATTCTTTAAATTAACAACCCCCCACCCTCCTGACCCCCCCCAAGACCTGCCAAAAGTTCCTGGTGGTCCAGCGGGGTCCAGGAGCGGTCCGGGAGTGATCTCCTGGACTTGGGCCGTCGACTGCCAGTAATCAAAATGGCCCTTTGCCCTTACTATGTCACTGAGACCAACCAATGGCAGCGGTAACCCCTGTGACATAGTAAGAGCAAAGGGCCATCGGCGCACACACAGGTAAGACTAGGCGGCGTGGGAAACCAATCTTACAAAATTTTATGTGCAGTCCTGGAGAACTTTGTTCATAATTCTGTATTGTACCGGCATCCAATGAAGTTCATGCAATAATGGTGTCACATGATCAAATTCTGATGCCCCCAAAATAATCCTTGCTGCTGTGTTTGGTAAATGTTGCATCCTTCTAATAGAAACTTCTGTAATACCCAAAATACAGGGCATTACAGTAATATATATGAGAAATTATGAATGCACAAGTTAGAGTGGCAAGATCAGCTTTCTCTCAAAAAAAAAAAAAAAGGCCTTTGTCTGAATCAAATGGAGTGAATAAAAAAAACCTGATTTTCTCCAACTAGAGATCTATTTTGACAAAGTACTATCCAAATATATTCCTAGTACTTTAACCACCTCTACTACAGTAATATTTGTGCCTAACAATCTTAGGATTTAATTGGTCATCCATAGGTTACTTGCTAAACCAAACATTTTCTGATTTTAGTGGATTTACCTTCAAATTTATGGTTTTCTAACCAGCAAGCTATTTTGTCTATTCATTAAAACTGCCCTTTCCAGAACTAATTGATTGAAAGGATGCTAGGACCTGGATGTCATCAGCATATAATTAGCAGCTGAATCCCTAACTTGGGATCAGTGTTACTAAGGGAGCAAGAATCAAAATTTAAAAGTAGAGAAAGCACAGATTCTTGTGGCATACTATACATTAATGTCCTGGTATGTCTGTATTTTTTGTTCCAGCTTTCAGGGGAACAAGAGTGAGGGGTATGTATATGTGTATTTGTGCTCATTTTGGAGGCAGAATGAGGGATGTGTGTGTCCTCCTGCCATTAGCTTCTTCCACCTTTGTAATTATGCATGCATAATTTCTTACCAGCAGGATTTTACAAGTGTTAACTGTCCATGAATGCACAGATGAAAACAGACATAGATGGACACGTCAGGCACGTAACTGAAGTGGAATACCAGCCTAGTGGTTAGAGGAGCAGGCTGAGAACCACAGAAGCTAGGTTTGAAATTCCATTGCTGCTTCTAATGACCCTAGGAAAGTCACATTACCTCACGTAAAAACTTAGGGCCTCATTTATTAAGCATTTCCCCCCATAGAACCAGAATGGGAGAAAAACATCAGTAAATCAGGGCTTTAGATTCTAAGCCCTCTGGGGACAGGGAAATACCAACTGTGCCTGAATGCAACTCACCTTTGAATTACCAATGAAAAGGCATGAGCAATATATTAAAAGAAATATAAAAATAACACATTCTTATGGCACTTCACCAAATAAATCACTATGGATTATATGTAGATTCTATTCAAGATATATAAGAGAACGTGTTAAACTCATAGCAGAAGCCTATAAACCTTTAAAACAATGTAAAGGGCTCAGACTACTATATCTTGGGTTAAACATTACTAAAAACACACATATAGCATAAGAACAGCATTGGCATTCTACAGAAATGGTATGATTTACCAAACCATATACACAATAAATAGGGTGGATTTTATGTTTCATACTGTAATCAAAATGCAGCAAAGCTTCACATAAAAATTACTGATCAATAAATCAAAGCTTACTGTACAAAGAAATATGCATACTTAAATAAGGCACTGCAATCCCATAAAATAAAATACCTTTCCCAGGGGAAAAAAATCCCATATACCCTTTGTTCCGCTGCTAATACTGACCATGTGTTTTACTGACCTTCCACCATATAACCTCTGCTAAGACCTTAACAGGGTTCAATCTATAATTCTGACAATTCTTGGGTGTGGTAATAATCAATTAAATATTTGCTTTCAGAATCTTAGACTAAACAATTTAAAAGATTGGGACAGATTCAAATTAGTTAACACAAAAATAATTCAGTGCTTTACGCATCTGGGAAAGGAATTGAGGCTAAAACAAGAGATATAGTAAAACCAACCAAAACTGTATATAGTACTTACAAAAAATATCTAGTTCATATTTTATACTTTGTATAGACTGAACCCTGCTAGCTCCAAGCAAAATATATTCGAATCAGTACAAATAGTGCACATCATGTAAATTAGAGAAATAAAGACCCAATTTCCTTGATTTTTGTTAATCACTGTGCCCCAAAAACCCTTAGAATGGAAGCAGCCCAAGGGATTGTCAGCAAGTATAAGAGAAGAAAAATTAATAGGTATGCAATGCAATTTGCCATTTATTTTTTGCTGTTGAGTTAGTGTTGTATAGAGCAAGGCACTGGATTAGGAGAAAAACTGAATTTACTCTTTCATACCTAGATCAGTGACTACCGTCTTGGAAAATTTTCTGCTTCTCGATTTCACTGAAAACAACATTTTAATATAAAATGTCAAAATTTAATAAAAATATGTTTAAAGTAATCTGTATAAAATTTATAAAAATACTGTACCCTTCTCTATAAATTTATTCATTTTTTGGTCATCATCAGACGTAACTGGAGAAGCAAGACCTATATGAGTAGAGAATAAAATGTATATACTCAAAACGGTCACTGAGAAATCTAAGTAGGCAACACACTGCACAGACTGATGTACCATTCTGTATCCTTAAAATGCAGATTATCAGTCTCCATATTTACTTGTTTCTACCCATAAATCTTGTGAAAAATATTTTATTTTTAAATCCAGGATTTTTTTGCAACAACCAGTTAGACTACAAATTGAATTTGCAGGTAATACAACTGCAAGAGGACATCTCAATGTAGCACATCACAGAAAACAGCACTAGGATTACAAGACAATGAAATTATATTAAAAAGCACTGTGAAATGTTAAGAATCTCTGCTCTGACTGGCTGATCCTAGTAAAATAGTATGGGTTGAAAAGAACGACGTAAAAGGCATTTTGCAATCACTTACACCAGAAGTGGCTAACTCCAGGCCTCAAGCCATAAACCGGTCATCCATAATGAATCCACGAGAGAGTTTTGCATGCACTGCCTCCACTGTATGCAAATATACCTTATGTTCTTGCGGACCAGAGTTTGCCACTTCTGCCTTACACGATACTGCAAATTTGCATGCTAGACTGAAATACCAGACTCTCAAACGGTTGAAGGCACAAAAAACACCAAACAACAACCAACAGAGGCACACTTCTCAAAACCATGTGCAAGGCTGCCTTTGTACTTTTCCTTTGAAAAAATACCTGATCTACAGATACATTTCCTCTGAAAAACATGCAGAGTTTGAAATGGAAAACTGTGGGTGTTTTTGCCTCTTCTGATCTAACTCCATCTCTAATCTCATGTATGTTGTTGGTCCCCATAGTTACTTTTATTGTATACAGGGTTGGCAATTTTCAGAAAGCCCTCTTACCCAGGAAAACTACCCACAAACTATCTTATTGTTTAAATACAAATTAGCTCTTGCAAGAATAAAATGTACCTCTATTGAACAAGAGTCACATAGAAATGAACATGTGCTATCACTGTACCTAAAAGATAAGAGAACCTATATATAGGTTGAACATACATGACGCTAGCAGCTGCTACTTACTCTTTCGTCGCTTGTCACCAGTTCAAACTTAATTTGTAACCCGGACCCGTAACCCCCCCAATTTTTATTTTCTCCAGTAATAGTAACTACGCGGACTCGGTTCTTGGTATAAAATTGGCCGCAGCTTTTATTTAAACATAACATAAAAGATAAGAGAACCTATATATAGGTTGAACATACAAACTAGTTGTATTGTATAGTCCATGAATTATTTTGAATTCTGTACCATGGTACCACTATTTGTATAATGTGTGTTTCAATTTAAAGTAAAAAGTCAAGGTACTATAATAAAAGTTCAAAATAAATAAATAAATAAGATCATCATTAGAGGCACCTTGATTGAGTGCTTGAAGGTTTTTGGATGGAGCTATAGATGTGGGCTGGGATGTTGAAGAGGTAGGAGCTTCTCAGCAGCACTAAAGGCTCCAAGGGAGCTGGGCATGGATCATCTCTGGCAATAAGCTACTGGAGGGTGCCTCCAAGCATACCCTACTTATGGTGATCCTGATGTCAAATGAAGTCTGAGGAGGTGTGGTCTCTGTCTCCACTGGTGGTAGAAAAGGCAATACCCAAGAGTGTTGACTGGTCTAGCAGTAGTCAAGGAAAGAAAATCATCAGAGATGCTGACAGCACTGAGATGTTTACCCCTGATGCAGAACGCAGCTCGAAACATAACGTTGTGTCAGGTGCCACGTGAAGTTTACTGCTGCCACTGCGATAGGACTGGAAATTTCTCACAAAAGGGAAGTAATAGTTTTATTTGCACATATTAAAAAAAAAAAAAAAGACTACTATAGGATTATCACAGGACTGATGATTAAATGTGACCAGGGAGAAACATGTACAAACAAAAATGTTTTTTGACACGTATGGGTGGTATGATGGTTCTTAAGCAACTAGTATTGCATGCATATGCTAATGTTTTGATATTTTTTGCTGAATGTTTTCTTCTATATAGTATCCACTTGCTATGCATGCAGCTATTTGACGCCCCATTTTTTGTGATCTGGGATATATAAAACCACACATATGGTAATGAAATGGCATCTAATGATAGATTGCACCTGGAAGAGCTCAGGTACATTAGTGTTTTGTTAATGCTTTTTTTATGAATAATGTTTTCTTGAACAATGTGGTTTCGAGTTTCAAATGAACTGCAATTGTAATTTTTTTAAGGAATTGTTTTTATCTTTTAACACATCCTATGTTTTTTATTTGAACATTAATGAGGAACTATATCAGAAATGGCTCTGAGTTGGTTTGTGATGTTAATTAGACAAGCATTTCCCATAAAAAAAATTCAAGCATCTGTATGAATTGAAGTGACAGCTATTCTCTTCACAAGATTATTCGCCATAATAAAATTCACACTTCCGGATGTATGCTCTTATGTTTGTTTTTTTGCTCTTGATCTGAGATTCCCCCTGAAGAAACCATGTTGACAGTGAAATATTGCCCAGTATTGGGGTCATATGACTGGCACATCTAAGTTAATGCATATATAAAAGAGTAACCATATATAGGAGATCATAAGTGTTGTACATGCATATCCTTTCTGATGGAGGTTTACTTACCTGCTAATGCATAGACGAGTTCACTGAGCTCAAAGGGGAACATACATTTATTTATTTATTTAAAGTTTTATATACCGGCATTCATGATACAATCACATCATGCTGGTTTACATTTAAACAGGGGTGCAATATAGACATCAAACTTGAACTATAGTGCAGAAGAAAGCAGTTACAAATAACAAGGACTGTTGAACTGGGAGAAGAGAGAAATAAAGGAAAAGGTTAATAACAGCAAAAATTATTTACAAAGAGATGAAATTGAGCTGACTTTGTAATGTAAGTAGATGGAGAAGGGCATTAATTGGAGTCCGGGAAAGCTTGCTTAAACAGCCAAGGCTTAAATCTTTTCCTAAAGGTTGGGAGGCAGGGCTCCTGTCTGAGATCGGGGGGGATAGAGTTCCATAACGGAGGACCAGCTGTAGAGAGGGCTCGATCTCTTAAGGTAATATGTCTAGTGGTTTTGGTGGAAGGTACCTGGATTGATCCTCTTTATGCGTCTCTGGTGGGTCTTGAGGAGTTGTGTAAGTGGAGAGGGAATTGTAGGTCAATTGTGGTGTGTTGATGGATGGTTTTGTATATAATGGAGATGGATTTGTAGATGATTCTGAAGTGGATTGGTAACCAATGTAGATCTTTTAGAATTGGAGAGATATGGTCTCTTTTCCTAGTGTTTGTCAGTAAACGTGCTGCCGTATTTTGTACCATCTGAAGCGGTTTGGTATAGGAGGAAGGGAGACCTAGTAAGATAGAGTTACAATAATCTAACTTTGAGAAAATAATTGCTTGGAGGATCGTTCTGAAATCTTGAGCGTGGAAGAGAGGCCTTATCCTTTTTAGCACTTGGAGTTTGTGGAAACAGTCTTTGGTAGTTCTATTGATGGAAGCTTTGAAGTTCAACCGATTATCAATTATCACTCCTAAGTCTCTCACTTGAGTAGTTGGTGGGTTGGCTGGATGAGTAGAGGTGGAATTGCTGTTCTCAGGAGAGATGAGAAGTAGTTCGGTCTTGGAGGAGTTTAATACTAAGTTTAGGCTATTGAGGAGGCGTTTGATTTCTTGGTGGCAGGTTTCCCAATGATCAAGTGTTTTCGAAAATGTGTCTTTAATGGGGAATCAGGTTCTGAATATCATCTGCATAGAGAAAATGTTTTAGGTTGAGGTTGGTGAGGAGCTGGCAAAGAGGTAGAAGGTAGATTTTAAAGAGAGTCGGAGACAGTGAGGAACCCTGTGGGGACTCCTACGGTTGAGTCATAGCGTGATGATTCTTTGTTCTGGATTTTAACCTTGTAACCTCTATTGCTGAGAAATGTTTTAAACCAAGTTAGAGCCGTGCCGGTAATTCCTATGGAAGCTAACTGGTTAATGAGGATGGAGTGGTTGACAGTGTCAAAAGCTGCCGAAAGGTCTAGTAGGACTAGTAAGAAAGATTGACCTTTGTCAAGACCCAGGATAAGGTAGTCAGTCTGTCATGGAAGTGAGGAGGGATTCTGTGCTTAAATTTTTGCGGAAATCGTATTGGGAGGCGAATAGGAGTTTGTTATCTTCAATGTAGTCCGATAGTTGAGAGTTTACTAGTTTTTCCATAATCTTAGCAATGAAGGGAAGGTTGGCTATTGGGCGGAAGTTGTTAGGGTCTTTATGGTCCAGATTAGGGTTTATTTTAGGAGTGGTTTGAGTGAGGCCAATTTGAGGTCATCTGGGTAGGAACCTTGGGAAAGAGAACAGTTAATGATGTCCGCCAGTGTTTTGGAGATAGAGTCTGGAATTGTCAAGAGATGTTTGGTAGGAATATGATCCGCAGGATGAGAGGAAGGTTTCATTCTTCTTAAAACAACTTGTATCTCAGTAGAGGAGATGGGTTCGAAAGCTTCAAGGCAAATGTTTTTGATGGAAGGCTGCAGAGAGGACGAGAGGGCGGCGGTATTGGCGGGCAGTTGAGTTAGGAGGCTGAAGATTTTGTTTTGGAAAAACAGAGCGAGTTCTTCGGCTTTGGATTGTGCTAGGTTACTGGGAATTTCTGGGAAGGGGGGGGGGGTTGATCTGAGTGAGACTAGAAACATAGGCAAAGAGGGCTTTGGCGTCAAAGACCAGGTTATGGATCTTAGATGCGTAAAAATCCCTTTTTGATTTTGAGGTAGAGGACTTGTACTGATTGTAGCGTAAATTGTAGGCAGACAGAGTACTAGCGCATGGGGCTTTACACCATTTGCTCTCTGTCTTAAACTTTGTTTTAGCCTTCTAAGATCATTAGTGAACCAGGGTTGTCTTTTGGAAGCGTTTGAGTGAGATTTTTTTTTATTGCTAGAGGACAAAGCTAGTTAGCTATAGATTCTGTGATGTTGTTCCAGGAACGGAGGGCGGTGTTTGGATCAGTGAGGTCTATGAGAGGAAGGTGTGAGGCCAAGTGATTATTAAGGTCTTCAGAGGAGCATGATCTCCTGAAAGGAAAGGAGGGGGGGCGCTGGTTTCTTTCAGCAAGAATGATGTTGAAATAAGGGTGGTGATCTGACCAAGGTACCTTCTTTGCTCTTCAGGTGAGATATAGGCTTGATGCCTTTGTTGACAAAGATAAGGTCTAGTGTGTGACCAGCTTTATGTGTGGGTTTGTTGACTATCTGTTTGAATCCCAAAGCTGAAAGGGCTGTGAGAAGGGTTTCACAGCTGGTTGAAAGTGTGGGGTTGTCTACATGCAGGTTGAAATCTCCTAAGATTATTGCTGGAGCATCCAAGTTGAGGAGCGTTGTGGTTATTTCAACGATAGGGGAGGCATCTATTTCCAGGAGGCCCGGAGGGGCGTAGACGAGTAAGATTTGAAGTTGGTGTGAAGTGAAAAAGCCGATTTCAAGTTTGGAGTCTGAGTTGAGTGGATATTGAGAGAATCCGAGGTCTTTTTTGGATGCTAAGAGAATTCCACCTCCCCTTTTTTTCTGTCTGGGGAGGGAGAAGATGTCATAGGTCAGCGTAGGTAGTTGGTTTATTATTGCCGTATCTGAGGGCTTAAGCCATGTTTCAGTTACTGCGCAGATATCCGGCTTAGTGTCAATGAGATAGTAATTGAAGATAAGAGATTTCTTGGTTAGGGATTGCGCATTGAATAAAGATAGAGAAAAGAGGGTGCGGCCTAGGAGTTGGGTGATCGGTGCAATCAGGATAGGTGTGAGGGTTTTTAAGTTGCGGTGTTGGGCTTCCTGGTTGATAATCCTTTCGGTGATAGGCAGTGCTGTAGAATCGGGATTGGGAAAACTGGATGCATTCTGGAGGGTTGAGCTGGCAGGAGCAGTGGACAATCAGGAGAGGTGTAGTATGGTAGCAAGAAGTGGGATGGTAGAAGATTAGCTGAGAATTGAAAATTGAATAGGAAGAGAGTACGTCCGAAGGGATTAAATGGTTGCTGTGATAGTTGAAGGTGAGGTTAAGATGTTGATGAGAAGCTGTTGTCGAGCTGTAGTGGTGATGCTGTTGGTATGTTTTAGTGAAGACTGTTGTGGTGGCGGTCTGAAGGTTAACCCGTGTGGGTGAGGTGGATTTAGGGGAAGAAACGCCACTAAGGTTTACTGGCTACGGTAGGTGGAACTGAAGTAAGGAATAGTAGCTTGCGGGAGAACAATATGGTGTGACTGCAGGAAGATACTGAAATGTAAGGCTGATTTGAAGGTTTGAGTTGGTAGCTGATTAATCCAGGAAGGAGACTGATCACCGGAAGAGATCAGAGGAAGAAGGGTGTCGAGACGATAAAGTCGGCCGTAATGAGAAGTTTGGCCTGTCCTCAGGGGCTGCACGAAGGGGCGCACAAAGGGGCGCGTGGCGCCTCGGAGGTACGGGGATTTAAATCCCCGCGGGCTTATCCGGGATTGGCTGCGCTGTTGCAGCCCTCTGATTGGGCTGTTCGGGTCGCGGCAGGCCAAGCTTCCTGGCTCAGGCTGAAGAATGAAGCAGTGACTTTTGCAGGCTCGCAGGCGGTGTTGAGACGGCTTGGGGTAAGAGAGAAGTTGGAAGCCTTACCCCGGATTAATATTCAAAGTTAAGTTTTTCAGTTCTTTTGGACAAGCATTTTTGCTAAATACATCTAAACTATGGCCATTTAAAATGCAGGGTTTTTTTGCTTGATATGCTATGAAGTTTGTGTGTTATTTTTAAATGAGTTTAATTAACATTAAAAATGTTATGCTTGAGGGTGTCACAATGGTTGGTGCAATCCTGGGTATTATTTTTGACAATAATGATTAAAAATCATCTACCTGCTTATCAAGGAGTAGATAGGTAAGTTTGATATGAACTGACTTTTTCACCTCACATGTTTAAGATTTGCACTTTATACTGTTGCAGGTTTTGCAATTTTGTAAAGAAAACCTTTTTTGAATAGGACCTGGAGATGATAAAAAGTTTCAATAGTTTAGGGCATATTCATTGTGGATATCCTGAAAATCTGACAGGCTGGGGTCCTCCAGGACAATACTGCCTTCTGTATATTAACCTAAGTAGTCTGGACTTATATTCATAGCTGCAATGGGTGAAGGTCTTATTCCAAAAGTCAAGTAATATAAACCCAAATATATAAATAAAAACATTGTAGGTTTTAAAAAAATATATTTCTGAATTTTCATGACAAATTTGTGAAGATGATTTAGCAAATGTATAAGTAGACTGGATGTGAAAATTTTCAAAATGGCCTTATGTGTATAAATCTGCTTTCAAAATCGGTGTATTATATTTGTCAACTTTTTTTTTTGAATACACGTTACAAGTTACCCTGCAAACTAGTGAAATTTCAGGGTCTTCTTCCGATTCCCAGGAAAGATCAACCACCACAACCGTGACAGGGGCGACTCGCCTCCTCCCTTCCCTAAGCTCCACTTGCCACTGTAACCCCCCCCCCGACCCCTTTTACACTGACCCCTGCAAAAGGAAACTCTCCATCAGACTGTTGCATGAGAAATAAGCTGTTTATTGGATGTACATTGCCACAGCAATAGGTTACACAATGCAATCATTGGATATGAACAAATATACACCATCTAACTTTCCAAAATAATTACAGGGTAACTACGCCCACATCTGCTGTATTTCAATTCATAAGCACTCAAGCATCATGACAAGCACTGCATTAAATATCATACCGCTGTAGGGTTAGCCGTAGAAGCCATCCCCTCTAGACGTTTCTCAGTCTAGGGATGCAGGGCCGTCAAAGCCTTGTTTCGCATTGTCCTGCAAGTGGATTGTTGATTATCGGGTAAATGTCAGCACTGCGATGATATCCTTGTCCAAAAAAGAGCAGGATTCACTTAAGAGTATGCAACATAATTTTTTGGGTGGTGAGCAGGTCAGTCCTGGCCGTTAAAGCCGAAGTCTGACAGGAAACTCAACTCGGCTTTCCCCACCCCACGTAGACAGAATTATTGGTTACTTTGTATTCCTTGCCAGACCAGCTTCTAAATCAATACTTGCTGTGAACATTTTATACGTGGTCAATTACACCACAGCCCACGGCAGCGAAACCTTGCTTACCGAGGGCTCCCCACCAACCTAGCTGTGGCCATGTCTTGTAACCTGATGCTGGTATAGCGATACCCTCCCTCTGTGACCTCACAATGCGATATATCCAACTGACACACTGAATATGCCAACTATAATCAGACATCAACCTGGAGGCCAAATTGAATGAATATCACTGCCATCCCCTCCAATTGTTTTTTGTCAGTTGCACCTCTCATACAGGGAGAGAATGAGATGCCTCCTACTGGTGTTATCCTGCCCTATCGCTGCCCATATCTGACACACTGCCATGCAAATAGTACATAGTTGCCAAACATATGGATGCCATCTCAAATGATCACCTTTGCTGCCTCTCCGTCACCATCGCTCTAGTTTTTTACATATAAGTGAGAAGAGTGCCATCAAGATCCCCCAGTCTGAAAAAAAACATGGGATTTATCATGTGGGATGTGCCGTAAGCATGAATCAAAGGAGATTATGGTATCCCCAAATCACCCAAACTATCAGGGGTCCACCAAGCACATTTCTTAAACATAGGTGAGTAGCGTACCATACCAAGGGGCTGAAGCATGCAATAGAAGTACTATGGAGACCGTGAAAAAAATTGATTAAAGCTGGCCGCCGCCAGCAGTACAAGTTCTGAGAAGAGGATGCATGGCATATATGCAATACAAAATTAGAACTCAGTAAAGAAAAGCGATGAGCACAATCTGTGTGGAAATACTGTCACATTCCTGAGTACAAGATTACAAAAGCTGCAGGATACAAGCTTTGATATCCCTGGCAGAGGACAGGGATTGCATGTTGGCAAGCCTGAAATATGGTGACCCATCTGCCATGCTTCTCATATTGCTTCTCCTGGATCTTCTATGTTTGCCCATCTGGCCCAATGTACCAGAGCAGCAGTGAAGATCAACAATAACTGGCCTTGACCATAGGAATGAATATAAGGGAGAGACATAGTGGTCTCCCAAGATGCCTGATCACATTAAGGCATGCACAATATGGAGTTGGTAGAGAACAGAGACATATCTACAGGGTAACAGGGACTGACAAATATCACCTCTGCCACCCTTCTGTGGCAAGGAACGGAAAAAAACAACAACAACAAAAAAAAAAAAACGGGCGTGGGTGAAACCACTTTGCCAAATACACAAGAAGTGTAATTCAGTATGTCAGTATCTGTATCAGTGAACACGGGAAGACTGACATGCATGCTGGAAACTGAGGAAGGGTGACAAGCCCATAACACTAGAAACATAGAAGTGACGGCAGAAGAAGTCCATATGGCCCATCCAGTCTGCCCAGCAAGCTTTCACAGTTATTTTTCTCATACTTATCTGTTACTCTGACCGCTGAGGTCAGGGCCCTTATTGGTAACTTTTGGTTCTAATTTTCTTTCCACCCCTGCCATTGATGTAGAGAGCAGTACTGGAGCTACATAAAAGTGAAGAATCAAGCCTAATTGGTTAGGAGTAGTAACCGCCACAATAAGCAAGCTTCTCCCACGCTTATTTGTTTACCCAGCCTGTGCAATTTAATCCTTGTTGGTTGTCTTAATAATCATTCTCTTTTCTTCACCCTCCCTGCCATTGAAGCAGTGAGCTGCGCTGTATGGGGCGGATTTTCAGAGCCCTGCTCGTGTAAATCCGCCCAAAACCGGGCGGATTTACGCGAGCAGGGCCCTGCGCGCCGGGAAGCCTATTTTACATAGGCCTACCGGCGCGCGCAGAGCCCCGGGACTCGCGTAAGTCCCTGGGTTCTCCGAGGGGGGCGTGTCGGGGGCGGGTCCGGTCCATCGCGGCTTTTCGGGGGCGTGTCGGCAGCGTTTTGGGGGCAGGTACGGGGGCGTGGCTACGGCCCAGGGCGGCCCGGGGGCATGGCCGCGCCCTCCGGACCCGCCCCCAGGTCGAGTCCCAGCGCGCAGGAGGCCCGCTGACGCGCGGGGATTACGGGGGGGGTTTAGACAGGGCCGGGCGGGTGGGTTAGGTAGGGGAAGGGAGGGGATAGGTGAGGGGAGGGCAAAGGAAAGTTCCCTCCGATGAGGCCGCTCCGATTCGGAGCGGCCTTGAGGGAACGGAGGTATGCTGCGCGGCTCGGCGCGCGCCGGCTATACAAAAATCCATAGCCTTGCGCGCGCCGATCCAGGTTTTTAGCAGATACGCGCGGCTCCGCGCGTATCTACTAAAATCCAGCGTACTTTTGTTTGCGCCTGGAGCGCAAACAAAAGTAGGCTATTCGCGCTCCTTTTAAAATCCGCCCCTATATGTATTCAAAAGTGAAGTATTGGTTCGGGGTAGTAACCGCAGCAACAAGCAAGCTATTCCCACACTTATTTGTTTTCCCAGACTATGCAATTCAATTCTAGTTGGTAGTTGTCTGAATGTAAATCCTCTTATCTGTATTCCCCCCTGCTGTTGAAGCAGTGAGCTGAGCTGTATATGTATTTAAAGTGAAGTATCAGGCTTAATTGGTTCGGGGTAGTAAACGCCGCAACAAGCAAGCTACTCCCATGCTTATTTGTGAATGCAAATTCTTTGTCCCACATTTCCTCTTGCCGTTGAAGCATAGAGCAATGTTGGAGTCGCATTAACCATGTGTATGTTTATTGAATAAGGGTATTAATCACCAGGAAGTAGCCGTCATTCCCGCAAGCCACCCCCATGCCTCTTCTCTTCATTCACATCCTCGAGACTTTATGGATCCACAGTGTTATCCCATGCCCCTTTGAAATCCTTCACAGTTTTAGTTTTCACCACTTCCTCCAGAAGGGCATTCCAGGCGTCCACCACCCTCTCCATGAAGAAATACTTCCTGACATTGGTTCTGAGTCTTCCTCCCTGGAGTTTTAAATCGTGAGCTCTGGTTCTGCTGATTCTTTTGTAATGGAAAAGGATTGTCGTTGACTTTGGATCATTAAAACATTTCAAGTATCTGAAGGTCTGTATTATATCACCCCTGTTCCTCCTTTCCTCCAGGGTGTACATATTTAGATTCTTCAATCTCTCCTCATAAGGCATTCGATGAAGACCATCTACCTTTTTGGTCGCCCTTCCCTGGACCGCCTCCATCCTGTCTCTGTCCCTTCGGAGATACAGTCTCCAGAACTGAGCACAATACTCCAAGTGAGGCCTCACCAAGGACCTGTACAAGGGGATAATCACTTCCCTTTTCTTACTCGATATTCCTCTCTCTATGCAGCCCAGCATTCTTCTGGCTTTAGCTATCCCCTTGTCACAGGACAATTTAAAGGTTCCTCTAAACTAAAGGTTGTGTACCTGCACTAGAAACTACGGAACCATTGAAAAATTGTCATGCCTTGAAATTAACATTTGTTAGCTGAAACAACAGGTCCTGGAAAAAACAACTGGGAGCCATCCCAGAAAACACCTACAGGCCGATGCCATATTGAGCGCCACGACCAGCATGTCCCTATAAGGCCTTGGATGCATGTTTAGGACAAGCTAAATGTGTGCCCAATGCTAAACAGGGATTAGCGAGTCCATATTGTGAGTACAAACCAGTGCATAGCGAATAGCGCCCACATTTAAATTGCATTTCAATGAGCCAATTAACTATTACTCCCCATGTAGTAATGTGCATCCAAAACAAGTGCATCCATAATGAGTTTTTTTACAAGAACATTTTGGTGCCATATCTAGCCCTGGCATTATTGTGTCTGTGCTGTCAGTAGCAGACTTTCCTGAAAGGTTTCCATGCGATTTCTAGCATTTCAACAATGGATTATATTCATTTTCTTGCCGTCACCACTTTCCTCTTGTGAAAGCAAACGAGAATAAAGCAAAGGAGAGTAATTATTCAAGCAAACAATCCAGATAATGTAAGGCAACAGGACCATGTTGGTTGACGAACGGATGCCCAAGTCTTGGACACCCAGGCCTGGAGCACCAGTGCACATGGACGTACAACTAATGCACGTTCTTCCATTAAATGTTGGTTTTCCTGTTTATATCGTTCACATGTGGCTATTTCTTTGTTGTTCCATTGCCTCCCTGTGTTCAGGTTTGTAGGACTCAGTTGAGGAAAGTTATATTTACATGGATTAGCGGACAGTTGCTATTCCTAACTGGTTGTCTTTAATTGTGGAGTAATGGTGACTTGGATTGGCCACTGTTGAACACTGGATGCTGGGCTTGATGGGCCCTTGGTCTGATCAAGTATGGCATGTCATGTCCTTATGTTATTTTTTTTCACTTGTTCACAGGTACAGCCCGGAGCCATCCGTAGACCCTGCGGCATTGTATCATTCAGCCAATGACAACCCTCCTTGGATTGCGTAAGACAGATGTGGTGCGAGGACAACAGCTCAACTCTCAGGCAATTTTTACCCTTTATGAGGACCTGCGCAGTGACCTTGACCCCCTTCTCCAATCACAGCCATACTGTCCCTGGATGGGGAAACTTCTCTGTGCTTTGCAGCTTTTTGCCACTGGAAGTTTCCAAAATATTGTTGGTATTGCTTCAAGGGTGGATCAGTCCTCTGTTTCTCATCACTTAGGACAAGTCTTGAGGGGCAATGATGAAATGGTACATCTACTATCCTGAGGACCCAACCCAACTTCAGATCCAGTGTAATTTCTTTGAAATAGCCAAGATGCCCAATGCATTGAGTGCAATAGACTGCACTCATTTCGCATTGCCCGAAGTGAAAACAGGAAAATTCATTCTGCAGCCACAAGCAATTCCATTTCATGAATGTGCAGGTTGTCTGTGATGCACACCTTTGAATAGTAATGTATTATCAAGTTTTCCAGGAAGCTGCATGATTCCTACCACCTTGCCCATTCTTCGCTTGGAACCCATTTCCCACAGGGAACATATGGTGATGGTTGGCTGCTCGGTAAGTAATGTTTGCTTTGGGCTGGGGTTACAGACAGATGGGATTGGAGGCATGCAGGGCTCGGGGGGGGGGGGGGGGGGGGGGGGGGGGGGGGGGGGAGTACATTGGCTCATTGCGGAAAAAAATGTAGGTTGTATACAGTTTATTTAATGAAGGTTCCTCTAAAGCTTGTGTACTTGCACTAGAAACTAGACCAGGGACTTAACTATAAGAGAGCACCCAATGTTGTGCTAGCTATTAATGTTGCCTCACTGAACCACTGAAGAATAGTCATGCCTTGAAATTAACAGTTGTTAGCTGAAACAACAGGTCCTGGAAAAAACAACTGGGGCCACTGAGTATATGCTATATGGATTTGTGTCTTGTTAATGCAATATTTATTTCCCTTTTTATAGGTGATGGCAGTTATTTATTTATTTATAGGCTTTTCTTTGCCGACATTCGTAAGGCACATCATGCCGGCTTACATTGAACTGAAAAGGAGGAAAATACAATGAACAGAATAACATATCATAGTTAAAGCAAATGGTGTAAAATATGAGCATGGTAAAAACATTATATGATTATATATAACATAAAAGAACTGATAGGTAGGGTGGAAAAGGTAGAAAGAGAAAAACTTTGTTCAAACTAAACAACTTTATCTTTATCATTGAGTACATAATACAGGGGTTATAAATGTGCAGAATATTCCAGGGGGAGAGGGGGTAAGGGGCACTGATGGAAAGGGGAGGGGGGAGGAAGGGATATGGGGCACAGGAGGAAAGGGGAGGAGGGGGGAGGGCTGGCAGTGGAAAGTCTTAGAAAAAGGTCCATTTAGGAGAGGTCTACGTAGTAATTGAGTCAGGGTATGCCTGCTTAAAGAGCCATGTTTTGACTCCTTTTTTGAATTTGTTGAGTGACGGCTCTATTCGGAGGGAGGTGGGGAGGGAGTTCCAGAGGTAGGTGCTAGCTATGGAGAAGGCCCTTTCTCTGGTGAAGGACAGATGCGCAGCCTTCAGGGAAGGAATGTTTAGGGTACCTGCATGAGCACTTCTTGTGGGGCGGTTGGAAGTGCGGAAGCGAGGCATTTCTTCCAGCCAGGTGTGATTGAGTTTGTATAATGAGCAATGAAGAATGGTCAGTGTTTTGTATTGTGAGCGGAAGGAGATAGGCAGCCAGTGCAGGTCTTTTAAAATTGGAGTAAAGTGTTCTGTTTTGCGAGTGTTTGTTATGATTCTGGCCATGGAGTTTTGGAGGATCTGGCTTGATTGTGGTAGCAGGAAGGCCGAGTAGGAGGGCGTTACAATAGTCCAGTTTCGAAAGCATAGTAATCTGGACTACAGTTCGGAAATCGTTAGTGTGGAGCAGATGTTTGAGTTTCCTGAGGACATTTAATTTGTAGAAGCCTCCCTTTATGAGGGATTTGATGTAAGGTTTAAAGTTTAGTTGATGATCGATAAGGACGCCCAGGTCTCTTACAGCATGTAATTTGTGTTGTGGAGCAGTTGTGTTCTGTGGTGTATTGTGGGGAGAGCAGTCAGGATGGGTGGAAATGAGTAGTAGTTCTGTTTTTGCTGTGTTTAGAGCTAGGTGTAGGTTGGATAGCATTGATGTTATTGAGGTGAGGCAAGATTCCCAGAAATGCATGGATTCATCAATGGATTTTTGGATTGGGATAAGAATCTGCACATTGTCTGCGTAAAGGAAAAAATTGAGGCCTAAGTCAGATAGTAATTGGCAGAGGGGTAAGCGGTATATGTTGAATAGGGTTGATGATAAAGATGAACCTTGGGGGACACCTTGTGTGACTGGGATGTGTGTGGATTGGTGTCTGTCAATTTTTACTGCGTATTCTCTGTGGTTAAGATAAGAGGAGAACCATGAAAGTGCAGTGTCAGCAATGCCTATTTCTGCCAGGTGGGTCATTAGGATTTGATGATTGACAGTGTCTAACGCTGCCAAGATATCTAGGAGGGCGAGCAAGTATGAGGTTCCATGGTCCATACCTTTGAAGATGGTATCTGTCATTGATAGTAGTAGGGTTTCTGTATTGCGGGCTTTACGGAATCCAAATTGTGAGGGGTGGAGGATGTTGTTGTCTTCTAGGAAATCGGAGAGTTGTTTGTTAATGACTGTTTCCAAAATTTTTGAAATGAAAGGCAGGTTGGAAATGGGTCTGTAGTTAGCTAGGTCTGATGGGTCAAGGTTTGGTTTATTAAGGAGGGGTCTTACTACAGCAAGTTTGAGTGGGTCTGGGATGCTACCATGTGTGATGGAGCAGTTGATGAGTTCAGCAATGAATTTTGCAATGGTGGATGGGATAGCGAGGAGAGTTTTTGAGGGAATGGTGCCTAGGAAGTGGGATGCTGGTTTCATCTTCTTTAGAATAGCTTCAATTTCTGCATTTGTTATGGGGTCGAAGTTTCTGAGTTTGCTCTTGTTGTCAATGCATGGTGGCGAGACAGGGGAGGGCTTGGTGGGTAAGCGAGTGAGGATGTTGTCAATTTTATTCTTGAAGAACGCTGCTAGTTCCTGGCATCTGTTACTCGAATTGTCCTCATTGAGAGGGGTGGTAGCGGGGTTAGTGAGGTCTGTGACAAAAGTGAAAAGTGTGTTTGCGTTGAATTGATAGGCATGGACTTTTTTGGCGTAGTAGTCTCGTTTGGCTTGGGTGATGGCTTGCCGGTAGGTATGTGAGGCGTTGATGTATGTGGCTTTGAGAGTAGCAGATGGTTGTTTACGCCATGCACGTTCTTTGGATCGTAGGTCGTTTTTGATCATCTTTAAATCATTTGTGTACCATGGTTTTCTTTTTTCAATTTGCATAAGGGGAATTTCCTTGTGGATGATAGGGCATAGCTCATTAGCAATGGTGGTGGTGAGATTGTTCCAGGAAAGCAATGCTGTGTCAGGGTCTTTAAGGTCAACATTGTTAGTTATTTTGTCAAATGCTAGAGTGATATTCTCTGTGTTACAAGGTTTGTGGAAAGAGATGATCTTGCTGTGATTCTGTGGGGAGGGAGTTGGGGTGTTGGACGTGAGACTGACATTGATTAGGGAGTGGTCGGACCATGATACAGGGGTAATTACAGGTGGGTTAAATATAGAAAGTTGTGAATTAACAAAGATGAGGTCAAGCGTGTGACCTGCTTTGTGTGTGGGTTCATTGATGATCTGACTGAAACCTAGGGCTTTGAGGGTATCCAGCAGGACCTCGCAGGCTGAGTTGGTAGGGTAGGCATCTACGTGGAGATTGAAATCTCCTAATATAATTGTGGGGAGTTCGGTTTTGATGTTGTCAGTGAGGTATTCAATGATGGAGGAAGGGTAGTGTTCAATTATACATGGAGGGGCATAGATGAGGCAGATCTGTAGTGATATGGATTTAAAAAGTGCTATTTCTAATTTGGGGGGGGGGGGGGATTGTAGAGGTTGGAGTTTGAGGCTGAGGCTTTTCTTGGCTGCAAGGAGTAGACTTCCACCTCTCTTCTTTGGCCTTGGTACAGAGAGGATGTCATAGGTTTTTGTTGGAAGCTGGTTTAGGAAGACATAGTCTGTGTTTTTTAGCCATGTTTCCGTGACTGCACATATGTCGGGGTTGGTTTCAGTGAGCAGGTCATATAGTATGTGGCCTTTTTTTTGAATGGATTGCGAGTTGAAAAGGGTGATAGCTATTGTTGTTAGGCCCAAGAATTGTGTGAGTGGAGATATCATGATGGGGACTAGGGATTTGCGTTGGTTGGAGGGGTGAGGGTGTGTTGAGTGGGGTTTGCATAGTGCATGGCAGTGAAGCCTAGGTATGGTGAATAGACATGTGTGATTTAGAAAAAGGGGGGGGGGGGGTTCTGTAGCGAGGAAGGGATAGGGAGTCACTGCAGCACAAGTGGGGTAAAATTACAGCTTATGCAGTTTGCTACAAAAGGTGGTAGAGGCTGGGTAACAGGAAGTAGAAATTCAGAGTTGAAGGTTAGAAACCGGTGGGTTAATTACGTATATTGACGAGATTGTTGGAGGGGAGTGGAGTCTTTAGCAGATTGTAGAGCTGTTAAAGTGATCCTTGTTCTTGATTGTGACAGGTGTTGTTGAGTAGGATCGGCGAGGATGGTTAGGTGGCGAAGCTTGCATTAGATGCCTCCGTTGTAGTGTAGTTGCTTGCGGTGGTGTTAAGGCACAAAGGTGCTAGGGCCCGCCTCCCCGGCATCAGTTGGACGTGGCTTCAAAACTGGGGCGTATGGCGAGTTAGTGGCTGGTGCAGATCGATGGGGCAACTCTAGCCTTTGAAGATCCTTTGCGTGCTTTCTCACTTGCATTGAGTGCTGGATGGTGTTAGGAAGATAGACGTCTGAGTGAGTGATTCGCTGGGTTGCTTGAGGTGGTTAATGTCTGTGATTGAGGATATTGCTTGGATGGCGAACTGAGACGAAAGCTGTGGTGGGTAGGGTGAAAGCAGCTAGGAAAGCAGCTGTGGCTGTACTTCAGGGCTGCATGAAGGGGAGCACAAAGGGGCCTGCCCCTTTGTCGCGCGCGGCACCTAGCTGCCGCATTGAAATTAAAAGCCAAACGAGGCTGTCCCCTGATTGGTTGTGCGGCTGCAGCTCTCTGGTTGGCTCCGGTGCGAGGAAGAGGTGGAGGAAGAGGCGCAGTTTGGAGTTGGGGGCAGCCTCGTGTTCGGCGCTGGGGCTGCCGTGGGTAAGCTGAAATCTAGGGCCTTACCCCTAGATTATGGTTTGGATTGCTATTTTGTTGGTAAGATAAGTACTGTTTAAGTTCAAATTGCTCACGTTATTACATATATATAGAGTTTATACAGAACAATTTATTGCTATCACTCATCTTCTGACGGATTGCAATCCAGCTTTTAAATACTCTATAAAACAAAATACTAAAAATTGATTTATAAATAAATAATAAAGTAAAGTTGACTTTTAACAAGGAGCAGTTTTTGAATCAATAAGCTGTCTCAGTGTCAGTCCTACAAAATTTAATACTAAAATGTCATACTTTAATTTATTTGAAATACATGATCAGTTGACCATTCGTACATTTTTTAGCTATGGCTGTAAACCATGGCTGCAAATTCCACTACTGTCCTTGCACACAGCAGCTGAAAGGCATTATAACGATCCCTATGATAAAATAATGTGTCCATTCCCTTATCCTCTCATAAGCCCCCAGCACTGGCATCCCTCTCCTTGCGGCCTCTCACCATGCATGAGAACTAGAAGTGTGGTGGACACTCGAAATGTCATGCAGGCCATAGTACCAAATAAAATAAAATGAAAAAGTAATAAATTTATTACCCAAAAATCAACTTAGGATATAAACAATGCAATTTTAATTAAAACTGATTGTATTATGTGAAGCTGGTTTTGAAAGCTATGCGATTAATATTTCTTGATAGCCTAAAGTGGTATTTATGTCTGTTCAGTGTTATCCAGCTGTTTTTTGAATTACCATGGAAATAAAATAATAAAAAAATATAATAAAAAAGGCGCTCATCAGATGCATTTGCAGGGCGTCCAAGATTTAGGCATGGTTAAATAGGAGGTCCATAGTGGATGCCCAAGCCCTGGGTGCCAGCAAGACATGGGGCTTGGGCGTCTGTCTCATAGCTACATCCAAGGCTTTAGACATCCTTGTGATGGACACTTAAATCCTGGGCGTGACGCAGAAAATGGACATCCAGATGAGCTAGGTCTTCTGCGCATGATCTAGGACTTCACACCCACACGTCCATTTTGTTCCAGGCCTGCATAAGATACCATGGACAGGCTGCCCAACTTTTCTGAGGGAGATGTCAGGTTGCTGGCTGAGCTGATCACTGACAATGAGCAGCACCTATATTTTCACTCTGGGTACTGGCGGGACCAGAAATGGGCCAATCAGGCCTGGTTGGCACTCAGGGTGACATTTAATGCTCAGGCCTCCTTCCCAAGGGAGTTAAGTTGGGTTCATTCCCCTTCAGTTTTTTTTATGATGTTTTATGCACGAACCCTCAGATAAGCTACTGTGAGAGAGGCTTGCAGATGTTTAGATGTAGACTTTATGGATGATTTTCTGGGTAGCTCTTAGGATGATCGTAACAGGATGACCACCTATTTTGTTATGCTGGCATCTTTCAAATTGTGGATTGCATCACAGTACAATGGATGGGATCTGAAGTGCCTAGAAATAGTTTTGAAATCATGTTCAATCAGATGATAACTTGTACATGTCTTTTCATTTAAAATAAAATTATATTTATAT
Source organism: Rhinatrema bivittatum (assembly GCF_901001135.1). Classification (NCBI taxonomy): domain Eukaryota; kingdom Metazoa; phylum Chordata; class Amphibia; order Gymnophiona; family Rhinatrematidae; genus Rhinatrema; species Rhinatrema bivittatum. The sequence goes on from NC_042617.1 coordinate 191,952,179, forward strand.
TTCAATACTGCTGTATTTATTTGTTGCTCTCGGCCAAGACAAGGCGATCCCCCTGGGGCCCATTTACCTGGTCCAATGTGTATGTGCACCAGTGAGGATTTGATCCAAGCTTTGGGTATGAAACGCCACCATGACCTCGCCCTCGTACAGAGCAAGGCCAATGCCTGGCCTTTGTCCAAACCATAGTTCATAAAGAAGAGCTGTAACACATAGCTCGTACAAAACTAAAAGCTTTTATTAATACAACATAAGAAACTTCATTCTTTGAGAGACCGCACCACACTGGCAACATTTACGGTGCTGATTAGTTCATCCAGCAGGTGGGACACTGTTGCCACCTGCCTCGGCATTTTCTTTGTGAATAGTATCAAGTACCTTGTGCATATACTCCCAACCCTGGGTGACAGACTTGTCGTGATGCTCAAATCTTGACATCAGGCTGGCGCAGAAGTCCATGCCCATTCCCTCCATAGAAAAGACTGCCTCTACCAGGGAATCAGGAACCATTGTCTCATCAACCGGAATTTCAGGGATAATCTGTGACATATCAAGCGTGATTTGTTCTTTGGGCTGGGTCTCCTTGACAAGCTGTCATAGTTGGCAGGGGAGACACTTCTGTTTACATAGGAAAGGTGAAGTCCGGTGTCGGGGGAGACTCTGTCTCTCCTTTAAAGTCATCATCCACACTGTTGACACCTTGATCTGTGGAGAAAGATAGATTAAAACAATTAGAGGTTTGCTATAATCTCAACTGTTAACTACACAAGTGCCCAATAGAAAGACATTACAGGAAAACATGAAGCACATTCAAAAATCATACCTTCACTTGGCCCAGTGTCGCACCCAGATGGTCCACCCACACCATCAACAACCTCTGGGTGAACTGTGGTTAGGACTAGCTCCTCGATGGGGGTCAAAACGCTTTCACATGGTGGCCCACCACCAGTCCTGCAAGGTGATGCCTCGATTTTGGCTGCCTTTTCTTTCACGTGTCTTAGTGTATCACACCAGTGGTGCTGGATTTGTTTGAGATCTCAGGTTGTTACAGACAAGGAGCTCACATCCACAGCTATCCTCTCCCAAATCCTTTTCTTGGTAGAAGAGGAAGCCTTCGATCGGAAGAGCACTTTATAATTGTCACGTATGGTCTGGCAAAGCAGTTCCTTCTCAGCGTCCGAGAAGCGTGCATCACGTGATCGCTTCTTGGGCACTTGGCAACCATTGGGGGCCTGCCTGCTCTTTCTGACCTGCAGCATTCCTCTCTACCTGCAAGAAGAGTCATTTTTCAGCCATGACGAATTAACTCTCTGCCCGTCCAAACTGTGAATGAAGAAAAAAACATCAGATTCGTCAGAACATTGTCAAAAGGGCATGCAGTTTATGGAACAAGAGAGATATGTTAATTGAAATTTTTATAAATTGCTGCAAGGAATTGGACAATTCTTTTTTTGTTCAGTTCTTTCATTGGATATCTACTGTGAACTGCTGCGTAGAATTCATATTCGAATCCCTATTGCTGGCAGATCTACTTAGGGTCAATTTCAAGAGGTAATTTTTTTTCCTTAGGTGAACAGCAAGGATGCCCAATTTTTGGACACGGGCACCCATGTCAGAGGTTCTCGCAAGGACGTCCAGGCACGGGTGCCCAAATATAGGCCTGTACCCGGACGCTCGAGTCCTAGACATCTATGCGAGGACAGGCCTGTACCTGGGCGCCTGTGCCTGGATGTCCATGTGTGGAAGATGATCTGTGCATTCGTAATGGGCCTGTGCCCTGGCGTCCGAGTCTTAGAGGCTCTCGCATGGACGTCCAGGGCTTGGGTGCCTGAGCACAGGCCTGTTATGGATGTCTTGCTCCTCGCATGGAGTCTTGCTCCTCGCATGGATGTACGGGCGTCCAGGTACAGGCCTGTATCTGGGAGCCCAAGTCCTGGACGTCGATGCGAGAACCTCCGACTTGGGCGCCCGGGCAGAAATTGGGCGTCCTTGATGTTTACCTAAGGAGAAAAAAAAATTACCTCTTGAAATTGACCCTGAGTAGATCTGCCAGTAATAGGGATTTGAATATGAATCCCACGCACCAGTTCACAGTAGAGATCCAATTGAAGAACTAAACAAAAAAAGGATTGTCCAACTCCTTGCAGCAATTTATATACTCCCCCCCACCCCCCAAGCAGGAGTTTGGCACGAAGCATGACACATCATGATGTGACATTAGGGGAAAAATGAAAATTTTCGAAATAACAATTCCAATTAACATCTCTCTCATGTTCCATAAACTGCATGCCCTTTTGACAGATATGCCCCTTTAACAGAATTTCAGTGCACGAGCAATGCTATACAGATGTCCTATGCTATAAAATAGGTAACACTAAGGACACACTTTTGGACTACCTCTTCGCATTTTGGGCATCCTTTTCATTTGTCTCATTTAAGTACAGCATTGAGCGCCCAGGAGAGGAGTATGTGCGTGCGTCGAAACTGCAGGCGTCAAGTTTGGATGCACTTTTTTAGCGTGTCCATATTGCATTGGCCTGCTACTGAGGTATACTATATGGACTGGTCTTGACTAAGTAGAATGATATTTTCAGAGACATCGGACATGCTAGCTCTTCACTGTCATCATCCTTAGTCATACCTGTGCATTACTAAGAATCTAGAATGCACCAATCTTTTTCAAGAACATGATAAGCAATGTAGCTGGTCAACTCCATGGCAATGCAAGCAAGAATCATATGGTCACCTGAAGAAACAAGGTCCCAGGAACAATAAACATTTTTTGACAAGCCAGTAATTTCATAATGACATCGGTGTATTGGGACCTGCCATTTGTGTCCTGTCTAAGGCTGATGAACATGTGCCACCTGCCAACAGGAGGTAAATCGCTGAAGATGAGTGTCTGAATGCCATAAATGACCCGCTCAAGAAAGAGAAAAGAACTGACCAGTTCCTGTATGTTGCAAAATCTGCTAAAGAAAGGAAAGACAATATACAGAAGCTGCTGATGTGCTAGTGTTGGAGGGGTAACCCGCAGAACTACCCGATCCAGAAATCAAATAGTGATTGGACATTAGCTGAGAGATATGAGACAACAAGCAAAATTGTTCAAGTAACAGCAGATGTTTTAACCTGCAAAATAGTATTGCAGGGGAGTGGCCTGTCTTATGCTGTCCTGTGAGGGAGAAAATTGGGATCATCACAGGAACGAGTAGATGACAAAATGGGTCAAGCGTCACTGGTTGTACAAATGTCCAGACTGGCAGCTGCTGATGGTTGCGCCTGAAAGATAAAGTTGACTTGACAAGCTATAGCATTCTTGGCCTCTTTTGCTACAATACAGCTCAAATAGATAAGGTATGGAAGAGGGTGCATAAATAATTGCCCAAATCGTCCATAGCACCGGAGGCAAGTCTCTTCATGTAACTGTTGATGGGATGTCAAAAGGATGTGCAAAAGTAAAATTAACCATGTCATGCTGGAAACATGCCAATGCCTAGGTGGCATAAATGGCCTTATAAGGAAAGAAAAAGGATGACACACAGAAAATGCTGTCATTCAAGTGATGGTGGTGGAGCCCTTAATATCAACCATCTCAGATGCCCGATTTATTTATTTATTTTTTATATACAGAGGTTCTTGTATGAAATACAAATCACTCCGGTTTACATAAAACGGTGAAAACGCCCAAAGAAAAGGGGGGGAGGGGGGGCTTTACATAGAACAAAAGAACTCAGTATAAATTGAACATAGTACAGTTACAAGAAATAATTGAACCCAGTATCATAGAACAGTTACAAAAAAACAATTGAGCACAGTATCATTAATAAGGGAAGAACCTTTAGTAAGACAGCATTCAGTGTCTGGGAAGGCTTGGCGGAAGAGCCAGGTTTTTAGCTTTTTTTTGAATTCCTGATGATTTGGTTCAAGCCGTAGATCTGGGGGGAGCGCGTTCCATTGGTGGGGGCCTGCTGCGGATAGTGCTTGTTTCCTTAGTGATGTTTTTGCAGGCGGGGCATACAGTGTGCCTTTGTATGCGCTTCTGATGGGTCTGGAAGATGCATGAGGTTGAAGTTGTGTGCTTAACATGATGGGAGCGAGGTTGTGTGTTGCTTTGTGAATGATTGTGAGAACTTTAAAGAGGATCCTATGTTTGACAGGAAGCCAGTGAAGGTTACGGAGGATTGGCGTGATATGTTCTCTTTTATTGGAGTTTGAGAGGATTCTGGCGGCGGTGTTCTGAACCATCTGTAATGTAATGAACCATAGATGTGTTCGATCATTAGTTGAGCGGACCCAGACATTAGCAAAGCATAGTTCAAGAGAATGTAAATGCTCTAACATGAGTCATTTGTTGAAGTTGAGTGGCAGGTCTCATCTATCTGGTGCCATGTAAACTCGAGCAAAAAACTGTGTTTGCTGTCCTCTGCTATACAGTTACATGCCCAACTTGTCATGCCTGAGCAGTCTCAAGCAAAAGGGGGTGCAGAATATTTAAATACACCTCTGTAGCTAAAAAACAAACAAACAAAGAACTTAAATATAGGTATGCAGGTAGAATGGCTCCCAAACACCTATATCCTCCAATAATAAGTGGGCTGTGGATGCAATATAAAATAGGAATAGAAATAAATGTATTTTTTTACTGCATGAAAATGCTAGAAATCTGTAAATAGGACTAAGTTTGTACACATTACATTGTAAGGACTGCAGATGGAGTATTAACATATTGTTTGAATATATTGTGTATGTTTTATGAAAATCGCGCTGAACACAATGTTGTATGGAAGCTTGCGGAATACAAGTTTTTAAATAAAGACATTAGCTAGCAGGACAGTCTGCCAACAAATGGATACTTCCATGGCTCCCAGCATGGTTGCCTGCAATTTTGTTGTGTGTTTGACTGTTGCTCGTTCTGAATGTAAATATTACTTTTAACATAAGGCTTTGGGGTACCCTGAATGGATTGGCAGTTACTACCCATAACCAAAAAACATGGGGTTAAATTACAAGGAGTGGCAGATACCATATTTAACAGAAACATGGGGGTAATCTGCACTGAGCGACAGCTACTACACTTAACAGAAAGATGGGGGTACCTACATGGAGCAGCAGTTACTGTACTTAAAAGGCTTTAGGTTACCTGCACGGAGTGGCAGTTACTACCCATAGCAGAAAAAACACGGGGTAACCTGCACAGATTGGCAGTTACTATCCTTAACAATTACTACCATAATAAACTCATTTGGTCTTCTACTGCCATCATCACTATGCCCCTGCACGGGGATCACAGATGGAATGGGCCTTCACCACGTCTGCCATATAGAATAAGCCCCCCAACCGGAATAATAAAAGTTGAGCCACAAACACGCCAAGCCTCTGGAGGCTGGGTAAGTGCCACTCTCTGCACAGGCCGCAAATGCCCTCAGATGTTCTGGTCATTGCCTGTGCAACCATATGCTGTCTCACTCTGGTTGCCTTACCAAACTGTAGCAGCACCGCAATGGAATCTGCATTAGTCATGCCACTGGGATGGAGGAGAGCACATCTAGATGTCTGAGCCCACAATCACTCCCATCTGAAATGCTCCAGCTAAGCACTGATGATGTGCCATTCCCAGGGAAAATGGAATATCGCAAAAGAAGCACAGCTGGGCCAGAATCAGCTCCTCCCACCTTTTTTTTTTTTTATATAGGTACACCAGAAGCATCCTGTGGCGAAGGACTTCCTTATCCTTCTCAATAACAGAAGGCCTATCACAACATGGCCAGAAGCTGAGGGAAATGGAATCAGCAGCGGTATCTCTCTTTCAGCTACCGCTGATGAAAACTGCTCCCAAGATGAACCCATGGCACCCCCTAGTCTACCATGCTCCCATGCTGGGACAGGCCCTTGGCCTCTTAAAAAGAGAAATAGGCTCCAGCGCAGCTATTATGGGGCCTTAGGGTAAAGAAAGGCAAAAGAAACCAGCTGCCCATATTGCTGCTGGAACATGCCAAATCCAAACCTACAGCTCCAGATAGCAAAGTCTCTCTCAACTCAGCACATGCTGCAGCCTACCCAGCCAGGAGGATCCCAGAAGCACCAGGCCCGCTTTCCGCAGGCCTTCCTACTGCGCTGGCCAGGTCCTGCACACACTGCCAACCCTCTTCACTGTCTGGCATCGGCCCCACCCAATGCAGCAGCACCAATTATGACTCACTAGAAGATCTCACTGGCCGGGATACTGCCAAGGCCCTGCAGAATCCTAGCAGCACGCCATCGCAATGCATGTGAGCCCGCACTCGACTCTGATCCAGTGTTCCTCACGCCATAAAACCTCTTGCCCTCCCCCCCATCAAGGCCTGCCTGGAAGGACGATATGCAGCTGGGGACTGCAGGAGGGGCTGCAGCGAAGCCTCAACCCTTTGCAGGTCTGGTCCTGGGCTGCTCTGCTCACCTTCCAGCATGCACCCACGGGCCAAGTAATGCAGAGGAAAGGGAGTGCCTGGAGCCAGGATGAATTTCCCAGCCACTAGCCCACATGCTTCCGGCCCAACACAACTACACAACAGGTGAATTGGAATGAAGATAGGCTGCAAAAGAGGGTGGGGAAGAAGGAAAGAGATGACGCAAAGGTCCATATCGCAAAGAAAAACTGCCACAAGAAGAGAATGGAGGGAGGGCCAGCTCATAACTATACTGCCCTCCTCGCCTACCCATAAAGGCATCCCTCCTCCGCCATCTTAGGCCCTCCCCTTCAGGGTTGGAGGCTTAGCACCGCCAATGGGAGATGGGTCGGCTCCTTTATTATAACACAAGAATGCATTATGAACATTCAGTAACAGAGAACATCAAGCCAACTTTCTGTCATCCTCGAGAGAAGGTGCACAAAAGAACAGGCTTGGAGCAGAAATACTTTTATATCATCTTTGGCTACAGCCTGAAAACGTGGTACACAACACAGTTTTTAAAATACCAGCCCAGGAAAAGTAGTAGGGCTGTATTTAGTCACTGAAAGTACAATTTCTTTTAACTTATTCTTGTCTTTTGAGAATCAAGCTAAACCCTTCGATTCAGCTCTGCCTCTACATTTTCTGGTCTTCCTATTTCTGCACATTTACAAAAGTATATCTCATGCCGAACCACTTTTTTTTGTTTTACATGAAAGGCTGATAAATTTAAATATACAAATACAGTTTAACAGGTATTCTTTGAAGACAATTTACCAGTCATGCAAGTGGGTCATTTGACTGCATGCAGCATCGAATGAATATAATCTACCAGGGCTTTCTGAAAAAGGCTAAGGCTTTCACTAGCCATATTACTGCAGTGGCCACACAATTCTCCTTAGTTCCATTTATTTAGCTTTGATTGGGAGGGAGAATTTCAAAGGGTTGGAGCTTGTGTGAACTGGTGTCTTCATGGAACACCTGTTGCGGGTAAACGAATGTATTTTTCAGAAGACAAATGGGTTCGCCAAGTCCCATAAGTAGGACTCCTTACCTAAAGGTTGTCCAAAAAAAGGAAAGCAACAGCAAGAGCCATCACAAACAGGTGTGAAACATTTTTTTGGGAAAAAATGTTTTTCTATATTCTTATATTTCTAATCACAGAAAACTACCTAAAATCATAAACATAGGCCCTAAGAGGGATGGAGGCGGGCTTTGCCCTTCAAGAAATTGTGGAGAACAGGTACTCCAAATGTACTATTTGCTGGGTAGCTATGTCAAGATAATATAAGGATGTGAATGTTTGCAATGAACAGTCTTGCAGATCTCCTTGATAAAGATAGAATTTGGACAGGTGACCAATGCCACCATGATCTTGACATGCCCTTTTAAGGTTAGGCCAGTCTGGGCTTAAGAAAATATGATGCAATTTGACACCAAATTAGAAATGCTGTGCTTTGCACTATAATTTCAAATCTATTGGAAGTAAACAAAACAAAACATTGGAAGGCCATTCTATGGTTTTGAGTCTTCTCCAGGGAGATAGTGATAACTCTCTTGTAATCCCAGGAATGAAGGACCTTTCCAACTGCATAGACATGGGAAATACATTGGCAGGATGATAGAATAAAATTGAAACCCAACACCATCTTATTTGAGAACTCAGCACTATGCTATCATGATGAAATCTAGTACAAGGTGGGTAAGTCACTAGAGCCTGGAACACACTGACTCTGCGGGCTGAAGTGACCGCTGACAAAAATACAACCTTTAAAGTCACAAAAATCTAAAGGCTTGAAGGGGGCTTTTATCAGTTGGTTAAGTATCAATATGTGCTATAATAATACAGGAGGCTTTATAGGAGGCTTTAAATGAAGCAAACTCCCTATGAATCTGACAACTAGAGACTGTTCAGAAATAGGGCTTCCTTCTTTTTTTAATGTCAGACTTTGAAATATGTATAAGGCTTTCAAGTGTATTTGTGTGGGACAAGAGACTTTCAGGGAAGATTACAGAAGCCAAAACAGTGGCAGAATTCAAGCATGCATGGGATAAACACAAAGAACCCTTAGTGACAGTGGGAAGGAGAGGACCAAAGATCAGAATCAGTGTGAAATAGGTGGTAGCCTAGAGCACTAAATCTTGGGGGAATGTGTGTGTGGGGGAGCACAGAAAAATCCCAACAGCCACTGGCTGCTGGTGGAGTCCATCTTCTTAGTGGTAGAAGAAGAGATAGAGGCATGGTTCTGGGACCGCCGGCAGAACCCATCCCACTGGCTGCAACGGAGAAGTATCCTGGGGCCACTGGTGGAGCCTATTCTGCTAGTGGCTGGAGGAGTCGTCCCAAGGCTGCTGGGGGAGCCCATCCCATCAGCAAGAGGATATTTGGGCCACCAGTATTTGGGCCACCAGCGGAACCCATTCCACTGGAGGTGGAAGCAGGAGATGGCAGCCTGGTGTAAGGAGGGGAGAAACAGATAAATGAATGCTGGGTAAAGGTGGAGGGGTAGAGAGAGAAAAAGCAAGAGAACCTATTGGAGTGGGGAGATAGAGAAAGATAGAATGTACTGGGAGGAGGGGTGGGGGATTTGGTTGGTCAGACTGTGTGAATGCTGAGAGGGTAGGGTAGACAGACTGTATAGAACAGGTTGTGGGGTACAGAAAGTGAGAAGGTGCTCAGTGGATGGGGCTGGAGAGAGAGAGAAGATGCAGAACAGTTGGCAAGGTGGGGGGAGAGAGGGTGGATGGAGGATGAGGGTGGGGCGGAGAGAGAGGATGCTGGCACTGAGGAGAGAAAACAAAACTATTGGGGTGATGCTGTGTGCTAGGCATAAAAGGGGGGAGAAAATACTATGGGGAAGAAGAAGAGGAGATACTGGACTGGGGGACAGAGCAGGGATACGGGGAACTATAGGCAGGAGGAAAGAGGGGAGATGCTGGGCAGAGAATGAAGAAAGATTGAAAGGGATGCTGTGCAAGAGTCAATTCCACCAAAGAAGAGGGCATTGCAAGATGGGTGGAGGAAATGGTTCTTTAGTGCCATTTGGCTATTTTAGCCAAAAGATCTTCATTCAAAAATTGGAAGGAGGATCCATCAGAAGAAAATAGGGTAAAGCATCAGCATTGGCAAATTAATTGTATGACACTGATATGACAGGCTAAGAGAATTTGAAAAGAAGTTGGCCAGAGGCAAAAACTCACAATAAAAATGTTTTAAAATATATCCAAAGCCGAAAACCTGTGACGGAGTCGGATGGACCATTGAATGATCAAGGGGTTACTTAGACAAGATAAGGCCATCGCGGAAAGATTAAAATATTTCTTTGATTTGGAGTTCACTGAAGAGGATGTTGGAGAGATACCCTTTCTGGAGAAGGTTTTCATGGGTGATGATTCAGATCAACTGAACCAAATCACGGTGAACCTGGAAGATGTGGTAGGTCTGACTGAAACTGAAGAGTAGTAAATCCCCTGTATTGGATGGTAGAGACCCCAGGGTTCTGAAAGAACAAAAAAAAAATAAAATTTCAGACCTATTTCAATTAATTTGTAAGCTATCATAAAAATCATCCGATGTACCTAAAGACTGGAAGATGGCCAGTGTAACCCCTATATTTAAAAAGGGATCCAGGGGTGATCTGGGAAACTATAGCATGGTGAGCCTGACTTCAGTGCCGGGAAAAATCGTGGAAACTGTTATAAAGAATAAAATCACAAAACATTTAGATAGACATGGTTTGATGGGACACAGCAAACATGGATTTACCCAAGGGAAAACTTGCCTCAAAAATCTCTTATACTTTTTTGAAGGGGGTAAATAAACATGTGGAGAAAGGTGAACTGGTAGATGTGGTGCATTTGGCTTTTCAGAAGGCGCTCGACAAAGTCCTGCATGAGAGGCTTCTAAGAAAACTAAAAAGTCATGAGATAGGAGGTGATGTCTTTTTGTGGACTGCAAGCAGGTTAAAAGACAGGAAAAAGTAGGATTAAATGGTCAGTTTTCACCATGGAAAAATGTAAAGAGTGGAGTGCCTCAGGGATCTGTACTTGGACTAGTGCTTTTTAACATATAGAAACGACAGCAGAAAAAGACCAAATGGCCGATCCAGTCTGCCCAGCAAGCTCCCACACTTATTTCCTATACTTATCTGTTTCACCGACCACAAAGTTCAGGGCCCTTGTTTATAACCGATTCGAATTTTCTGTCCCCCCCTGCCGTTGATGCAGAGAGTAATGTTGGAGTTGCATCAAAAGTGAAGCATAAGGCTTAATGGTTAATGGTAGTAACCACAGCATCAAGCAAGTTACCCCGATGCTTGTTTACCCAGACTGCACAGACCAATGCCTTGTTGGATGTTGTCTGAATGTAAATCCTCTTTTTCCACATTTCCCCCTGCTGTTGAAGCAGAGAGCAATGCTGGATATGCATTCAAAGTGAAGTATCAGGCTTAATTTGTTTAGGATAGTAACCGCCGAAATAAGCAAGCTACCCCCACGCTTATTTGTTTACCCAGACTGTGCAGTTCAGTCCTTAATTGTTGTCTGAATGCAAATCCTCTTTTCCACATTTCCCCTTGCCGTTGAAGCAGAGAGCAATGTTGGAGTTCCATTAATCGTGTGAGGGCTTATTGAGTAAGGGTAGTAATCACCAGGTAGTAGCCACCATTCCAGGAAGCCACCCCCATGCCTCTTCTCTTCATTCCCATCCTCTAGCCTTTATGGATCCACAGTGTTTATCCCATGTCCCTTTGAAATCCTTCACAGTTTTAGTATTCACCACTTCCTCCGGCATCCACTACCCTCTCCACGAAGAAATACTTCCTGACATCAGTTCTGAGTCTTCCTCCCTGGAGTTTCAAATCGTAACCCCTAGTTCTACTGATTTTTTTCCAATGGAAAAGGTTTGTTGTTGACAATGGATCATTAAAACCTTTCAAGTATCTGAAAGTCTGTATCATATCACCCCTGCTCCTGCTCTCCTCCAGGGAATACATATTTAGGTTCTTCAATCTCTCCTCATAAGTCATTTTATGAAGACCATCCACCTTTTTGGTCGCCCTTCTCTGAACCGCCTCCATCCCTGTCTCTGTCCCTTTGGAGATACGGTCTCCAGAACTGAACACAGTTCTCCAGGTGAGGCCTCACCAAGGCCCTGTACAAGGGGATCATCACTTCTTTTCTCTTACTAGATATTCCTCTCTATGCAGCCCAGCATTCTTCTGGCTTTAGCTATCGCCTTGTCACATTGTTTCATTGACTTCAGATCATTAGACACTTTCACCCCAAGGTCTCTCCCCATCAAATACAGTTCTTTCGGATTTCCACATCCCATATACATGACTCTGCACTTCTTGGCATTGAATCTCAGCTGCCATATCTTCGACTACTCTTCCAGCTTCCTTAAATCCCGGCTCATTCTCTCCACTCCTTTCGGCGTGTCCACTCTGTTGCAAATCTTAGTATCATCCGCAAAAAACGACAAAACTTATCTTCTATCCCATCTGCAATGTCACTCACAAAAATATCGAACACGACCGGTCCCAACACCGATCCTTGCGGCACTCCACTTAACACCGTTCTCTCTTCAGAGTAAGTTCCATTTACTATCACACATTGTTTTCTGTTCGTAAACCAGTTTGCAATCCAGGCCACCACCTTGGCACTCACTCCTAAGCTTCTCATTTTATTCACAAGCCTCCAGTGCAGGACCGTATCAAAAGCTTTGCTGAAATCCAAGTAGATTACATTGAGCGCTCTTCCTTGATCCAATTCCCTAGTCACCCAATCAAAAAAGTCAATCAGATATGTCTGACAGGACCTTCCCCTGGTGAATCCATACTGCCTCTGGTCCAGCAATTCTTCTGACTGTAGATAGTTCACTATTCTTTCCTTCAGCAGCGACTCTTACTTTTCCCACCACCGAAGTGAGGCTAACCCGCCTGTAGTTTCCAGCCTCCTCTCTGCTCCCACTCTTGTGAAGCAGGACCACCATCACTTCTCCAATCACTCGGCACCACTCCTGTTTCTAGGGATCTATTGAACAGGTCACGCAGCAGACCCGCCGGTACATCTCTGAGCTTTGTCCACTTTTAGTATTCCTAGCTCTTCCCATACATTCTCTTCTGTAAACGGAGTTACATCTACTCCACTCCCCTCCAGTTTCTTGTTAACTAGCGATGGCCCTTCTCTCCAGGGTCTTCTTTAGGAAACATCGAACTGAAGTATTCGTTTAATATTTCTGTCATTTCTTTGTCTCTCTTCACACATTGATCCTTTTCACCTTTCAATTTCACTATACCACTTTGGACTTTTCTCCTTTCTCTGATGTATCTGAAAAATGTTTTGTCACCTTGATTTCTTCTTGCTGACTTTTTGCTTTCTTGATTACTTTCTTCGTCTCCCTCAGTTCCACCAGATATTCTTCCTTGTGATCCTCCCTTTGGGATATTTATAAATGATCTGGAAAGGCGTATGATGAGTGAGGTGATGAAATTTGCAGATGACACAAAATTATGTAGAGTAGTTAAATCTCAAACAGATTGTGATGAATTGCAGAAGGACCTTGCGAGACTGGAAGATTGGGTTTTCAAATGGCAGATGAAATTTAACATAGACAAGTGCAAAGTGATGCATATAGGGGAAAATAACGCTTGCTGTAGTTACACAATGTTAGATTCTGTCTTAGGGGTTACCACCCAGGAAAGAGATCTAGGCGTCATAGTGGATAATACATTGAAATCATTGGCTCAGTGTGCTGTGACAATGGAAAAAGCAAACAATATTAGGAATGGAATGGCAAATAAAACGGAGGATATCATAATGCTTCTGTATCACTCCATGGTGAGACTGCACCTTGAATACTGTGTGCAATTCTGGTCACCGCATCTCAAAAAGGATATAGCTGCATTGGAGAAAGTGCAGAGAAGGGCGACCAAAATGATAAGGGGCACGGAACAGCTGCCCAATGAGGAAAGGCTAAATAAGTTAGGGCTGTTCAGTTTGGAGAAGAGATGACTGAGGGGGGATATGATAGAAGTCTATAAAATACTGAAAGGACATGTACAAGTTAATGTAAATTGGTTATTTAGATAACAGTAGTACCAGGGGGCACTCCATGAAGTTAGCAAGTAGTTCAATTAAAACAAAGTGAAGAAAATTCTCTCTCACTCAGCATATAGTTAAGCTCTGGAATTCATTACCAGAGGATGTGGATACAGCAGTTAGTGTAACTGGGTTTAAAAAGGGCTTGGATAAGTTCCTAGAGGATACATTCAAATAATCAAGAGTAGCTTGTGATTTATCTAATCTTTGGGTATTTGCCAGGTATTTGTTTCTTGGATTGGCCACTGTTGGAAACAAGATACTGGGCTTGATGGACCCTTGGTCTGACCCAGTATGGCATATCTTATGTTGTTATGTTCTTAACATTTTCTATCTTGCTATAGAACAGCACATATACTTGAAATACTAAAGTGACATATAGTTTCTTAGCATTTTTTTTTTTTTACTATTTGTTTCTATAGTGCAACTCAAATAGGCAAACGCGGTTTTTTGTATCTCTCTCTTTCCACAAAGTGTTATCTTCTGTGGCTTTTCTAAAGAATATATAATAAAGAATAAAATATCTCTGACATCTTAAGGTACAGCACATACATGTATACTGTTACTTTCTTATTTTCACTCCTGCAAGATCTTTGGTGCTAGAGAGCAAATCACTTTGGTACTTATTTTCTACTTCAAAAGATATTAATTGAATTTTGAAATATATATAGTGATTACAGAAAGCAGAGTTGCTTACCTGTAACAAGTGTTCTCCCAGGACAGCAGGATGTAGTCCTCATATGTGGGTGACGTCACTGGATGGAGCCCTATCACGGAAAACCTTTCTGTCAAAGTTTCTAGAACTTTTGACTGGCAACCTGAGCATGCCCAGCATGCCATGATCCCTGCAGCCACAGGGGTCTCCCTTCAGTCTCATTTGTAGCAAAAGGTGCGAGCGAAAAATAAAATAAAACATTTCGTACCCAACTCTGCGGGATGGCGGGTGGGTTTCGTGAGGACTACATCCTGCTGTCCTGGGAGCACACCTGTTACAGGTAAGCAACTCTGCTTTCTCCCAGGACAAGCAGGATGGTAGTCCTCACATGCGGGTGATTAGCAAGCTACAGGCTGACTCATATTTGTTTGGACCAACAGCATACAACTTGTGCAACCGGCACAACTGGTGTACTATTGGGAAAAATGAGGCAGCCTGAAAATCACAGGAAATGGTTGTGGAAGGAGTTGGGATTATACTGGAAATAAGTTCTTCAAGGCGGATTGAGCAAAGGCAGCATCTTGACGTCCTTCCTTGACTAGGCAGTAATGTGCTGCAAGTGTGTGAAGAGAGCTCCGTGTTGCAGCTTTACAGATCTCAGCAATCGTTACTGAACGGTAGTGTGCTACTGAGGTTGCCATGGCTCTTACCAAGTGTACCTTCACTCGTACCTAGAGAGGAAGGCCTGCTTTTTCATAGCAGAATTCGATACAGTCTGCTAGCCAGTTGGAGAGAATTTGTTTTCCCACTGCGACTCCCAGTTTGTTTTTGTCAAAAGAAACAAAGAGTTGGGTGGATTTTCTATGGGCTGCAGTGCGATCTAGGTAAAATGCAAGTGCACATTTACAATCCAGGGTATGTAAAACTCTCTCGCCCTGGAGAGTGAGGCCTTGGGAAAAAGGTGGGCAAGACTATAGCCAGATTCAAGTGGAAGTCCGTTACCACTTTGGCAAGGAATTCAGGTTGAGTACGTAGGACCACGCGGTCATGTAGGAACCTGGTATAGGGTGAGTATGTGACAAGTGTTTGTAACTCACTAACCTTTCGAGTAGATGTAATGGCTACTAGGAAGAAAACTTTCCATGTAAGAAATGATGACATCGCAGGATTGGAAAGGCTCAAATGGGGAGCACATGAGCCTTGTAAGTACTATATTTAGGTCCCACTCAGTAATTGGTGGCCGTAGAGGGGGCTTAAGTTGTAGTAGGCCCCTCATAAACATACTGACTAGGGGTTGCGCCGTTACCGGGGCATCCCAGACTCCTTTGTGGTACGCTGAGATGGCATTCAGGTGCACCCTCACCGAAGAAGTCTGTAGACCAGAGTCTGAAAGGTGCCAGAGATAGTCTAATAGAGATGGCGTGGGGCAGGAAAAGGGGTTTATACCTTTTTGCGTGCATCAGATGGTAAATCTTTTCCACTTAGAATGATAGGGCTTTCGTGAAGCTACAAGCACTTGAGAGCGGTTGGAGGATCAAGCTTTCAACATCCAGGCTGTGAGGGATAGGGTTTGAAGGTTGGGATGGCATAACATGCCTTGATTCTGAGTTATGAGAGTGGACGCTGTGCCCAGGCGAATGGGTTCTCTGATCGAGAGACTTGGCTGTTTATGCAAGCTTTCCCGGACTTAAATTAATGCGCCTCGCAATCATCATATCCAACACAGCAGCTGTACTTCATATCTCCTTGTATATAATTTAGTTCTCTACTAAACTATCTTTATTTCCTCCTCTCCCAGTTCAATAGCCCTTGTTAATTGTAACTGCTCTTCTTCGACACGTTATTTATGTTTTTAATTTATTTATTGCACCCCTGTTTATATATAAACCAGCATGATGTGATCGCTTCATGAATGCCGGTATATAAAAACCTTAAATAAATAAAAATAAATAAGAAGTATGGGAAACCATACTTGTTGAGGCCAGTACGGGGCTATGAGTATCATTGACCCTTTGTCCTGTTGTAGCTTCACGAGAGTTTTGGCTATCAACGGTATCAGGGGATACACGTATAGGAGGGCCTGTGTTCCAGAGACAAGAGAAGGCATCACTGGCTAACTTGATTGTTTGCCTGTGCAGGGAGCAGAATCTGTCCACTTTGTGATTCAGTTTGGATGCAAAGAGGTCTATGGTTGGTTGACCCCAGCGTTGGAAGATTCTGGACATTACCACAGGATCCAGAGACCACTCATGGGGATGGAACTGTTGGCTGAGGCGATCTGCTATTACGTTCTGTATGCCTGCCAGATAAGTGGCCCGGAGATACATGGAGTGTGCAAGGGCCCAGTCCCAGATCTGTGCGGCTTCTTGGCAGAAGAGATAAGAGCCTGTGCTGCCCTGCTTGTTCAAATACCACATTGAAACTGTGTTGTCTGTTTGTATGAGAACAGTCTTGTGTGAAAGGCAGTCCTTGAACGCATAGAGAGCATAACGTATAGCTCGAAGCTCTAGGAAGTTGATTTGAAACGTTGCTTCGAGTTGTGTCCAAGTACCTTGAGTTTGCAGATTGTTCACATGAGCTCCCCAACCCAAGGTAGATGTGTCTGTGGTCAAAGTTATCTGTGAAAGTGGTTGCTGAAAAGGCAGACCTGTTAGCAAGTTGTCTTTGTTTGTCCACCAGAGAAGCGATAAACATAACTGGTGGGTTACTTGGATCTGGGATGAGAGCGGTTGAGTGGCTTGGAGCCACTGAGTTTTCAAAGTCCATTGAGTTATTCTCATGGTCAGCCTGGCCATAGGAGTGACATGGACCATGGAAGCCATGTGGCCCAGCAATGTTAGGAATTGATGGGCTGAGGTTGTTTTCTTTGTGCGCAGAGATAGAAACATAGAAATGACGGCAGAAGAAGACCAAACGGCCCATCCAGTCTGCCCAGCAAGCTTCACACATTTTTTCTCATACTTATCTGTTTCTCTTAGCTCTTTGGTTCTATTTCCCTTCCACCCCCACCATTAATGTAGAGAGCAGTGATGGAGCTGCATCCAAGTGAAATATCAAGCTTGATTAGTTAGGGGTAGTAGGGGAAGTAACCGCCGCAATAAGCAAGCTACACCCATGCTTATTTGTTTTACCCAGACTATGTTATTCAGCCCTTATTGGTTGTTTTTCTTCTCCCCTGCCGTTGAAGCAGAGAGCTATGCTGGATATGCGTGAAGTATCAGTTTTTCTTCTCCCCTGCCGTTGAAGCAGAGAGCTATGCTGGATATGCGTGAAGTATCAGTTTTTCTTCTCCCCTGCCGTTAAAACAGAGAGCTATGCTGGAAATGCATTGAAAGTGAAGTATCAGGCTTATTTGGCTTGGGGTAGTAACCGCCGTAACAAGCCAGCTACTCCCTGCTTTGTGAGTGCGAATCCTTTTTTCTTCTCCCCTGCCGTTGAAGCAGAGAGCTATGCTGGATATGCGTGAAGTATCAGTTTTTCTTCTCCCCTGCCGTTGAAGCAGGGAGCTATGCTGGATATGCGTGAAGTATCAGTTTTTCTTCTCCCCTGCCGTTGAAGCAGAGAGCTATGCTGGATATGCGTGAAGTATCAGTTTTTCTTCTCCCCTGCCGTTGAAGCAGGGAGCTATGCTGGATATGCGTGAAGTATCAGTTTTTCTTCTCCCCTGCCGTTGAAGCAGAGAGCTATGCTGGATATGCGTGAAGTATCCGTTTTTCTTCTCCCCTGCCGTTGAAGCAGAGAGCTATGCTGGATATGCGTGAAGTATCAGTTTTTCTTCTCCCCTGCCATTGAAGCAGAGAGCTATGCTGGATATGCGTGAAGTATCAGTTTTTCTTCTCCCCTGCCGTTGAAGCAGGGAGCTATGCTAGATATGCGTGAAGTATCAGTTTTTCTTCTCCCCTGCCGTTTAAGCAGAGAGCTATGCTTGATATGCGTGAAGTATCAGTTTTTCTTCTCCCCTGCTGTTGTAGCAGAGAGCTATGCTGGATATGCGTGAAGTATCAGTTTTTCTTTTCCCCTGCCGTTGAAGCAGAGAGCTATGCTGGATATGCATTGAAAGTGAAGTATCAGGCTTATTTGATTTGGGGTAGTAACCGCCGTAACAAGCCAGCTACTCCCCGCTTTGTGAGTGCGAATCCTTTTTTCCACATTTCCTCTTGCTGTTGTAGCTTAGAGCGATGTTGGAGTCACAGTAACCATGTGTATGTTTATTGAATAAGGGTATTATCTCCAGGCAGTAGCCGTCATTCTGGCGAGCCACCCACTCTTTATTGACGGATAAAGATACAGCTAGTCGAGAGAGTGTGTCTGCGCGGTCATTGGGCAGGAAGGCCTTCGCCACTGTGGTGTCTAAATCTGCTCTGATGAAAGTCAGGAGGTGAGATGGAGTCAGGTGGGATTTTTGGTAGGTGATGAGAAATCTCAATGAGTGCAGTAGATTGCTAGTGAGCTTGAGGGCATCGAGAGCTCCTTGTTTGGATTGGCTCTTAAAGAGCAAGTCATCCATGTAAGGAAAGACATGTATGTGTTTCTTACATAGATGGGCCACCGCCACTGCTAAGCACTTTGTAAATATATGGGTGCCAAGGCAAGTCCGAAAGGCAGGACCCGGTACTGAAAGTGTTGATGTCCCACTAGGATGCGCAGGTACTTGCGGTGAAGTGGGAATATTGGAATGTGAGCGTAAGCATCTTTAAGATCCAGAGAACAGAGCCAATTTCCTTTTTGCAGAAGGGGAAGCATGGTGCCCAAGGACACTATCCTGAATTTTTCTTTTAGCAGAAATTTGTTGAGATTGCGGAGGTCTAAGATAGGGCGGAGGCTGCCTGTTTTCTTTGGAATAAGGAAATAGTGGGAGTAGAAGCCTCTGCCCTGTTGTGCCCGGGGAACAGGTTCCACAGCCCTGGCGCCCAGAAGGGTGGACAGCTCTGACTCTAGAAGACTTGTGTGATCTTTTTGCATCCACAGAGGATTGGGTGGTAAGTCCGGGGGTTCCATGAGAAAGTTTAGATGGTTATGATGGATAAAACCCATTGGTCTGTGATAATGTTGAGCCAGTTGGTTATGAAGTGGCGAATTCGACTTCCTACTGCAAATCTGGTTTTAGATTTGTGGAGTGACTGCTGTTCTCTGAGTATGTTTCAAAATCCAGAGGCCTGGCCTGTTTGTGGTAGTGGCTGAGGCCTGGATGTTTTGGGCTGTCAAGGATTTGTTCTCTGAGACGGCCTAGTAGGTCTCACTCGAGATGCAGGTGGGTAGTATCTGCGTGGGCGATAAAATTGTTTTCTAGGGTCCCTTCTAGTGGATCTTCTTACAGAAGAGGCCTCGGTAGTCACTGTTAATAATTGCCGCATGGTCCCATTGTAGTCTTAATTGAGCCACTGCGTCTTGTATCTTGTCACCAAAAAGGTTTTCACAGGTACATGGTAAATCGGCAAGTTTGTCTTGGACTTCAGGTCTCAGATCAGAGGATTTTAGCCAGGCCCACATCCTGGCACTGATTCCTGTCGCTGACATGCGAGAAGCTGTTTCAAAGGAATCGTATGCAGCACAAACCTCATGTTTACCAGCCTCAAGGCCATTATGTAGTATGGCATTGAGACTATCTTGCTGCTGTTGGGGAAGAGACAGTTATTTCTTGAACCTGCTTCCAGAGATTCCTTTGATACTATGTCATGTAAAGTTGGTATGCAGCTATGCGTGACACTAGCATAGAACCTTGAAACTTCTTGCGACCCAAGATGTCAAGGAATTTTTGGTCTTTGCCAGGAGGTGTTGAAGAGTGTGGTCGCAGTCTTCTAGCCTTCTTTTGTGCAGATTCAACTACCACCGATTGATGGGGCAGTTGTGGTTTTTAGAATCCAGGAATATGTTGGACGAGATAAGTGGCATCTGTCCTTTTATTCACAGGCTGCACAGCACAAGGATGTGTCCTCCTCTGTAATAAGTTCAAAGGGAATTGTCTCTGACATTTCCCTAACAAAATTGGGAAAGGAGAGATCTTCTGGGGGAGATTTTCTCCTTTCCTCTGGAGGATGTGGTTCTGATAAGCTATCCTCCATAGATGTGTCGGTGTCAACATCTTCCCAAGTGTCAGAAAAGGTCTTCTGTCGAGATCCTGAAGGAGGGAAAAAGATTGGTAGAGGAGGATGGGTTGGCACCAATGGATCCTTTGATGGCCTCAACGGAATACGCGGTGGCACTGATGGAAAACAAGGGCCTCTCATAACCGAGAGCCCTAATGGACCAGGCATCGGTGACAGAGGACTGGAATCCATGCCTTCGTTGTCCGAGGACCCCGGAATGAGAATCGGGGATTTCAGAGGTTTTGCACATTGCTTTGGCATCGGTGACCCGGGTCGTGTTGGAAGGGCACAGATGAGTGTATCCAGCCTAGTTAGCAACGGTGCAAATATCGATGGCTCCAGTGTCTATGCCGGTATGGGGCCAGCATCGATGGCTGTAAGTCTCACATTGAGCACTGCCTGGCAGATGAAACCGTCCAGTTCCTCCATGAAAGCTGGTGTAGATTTTGCAGCTACAGGGGGTGGCAGGCTAGGCGTTACTGGCACCTCCACAGGAACTTGTGAGGGCTCAGTACCCGGCACCGATATCAGTGGGGATCGCCTTGGTTTCTCAGGTAGAGGGGGAGTTGAAGGCTCCTCTACCCGTATCTTCCCATTTGGCTCGATAGCCACCGAGGCCGATGTGGTGTCAGTGCTGGCACCGGCTGTCAACTCGCATTGGTGCCGGTGTTTCCCTCTGTGTTCGGTCTGGTCTTTCTCCAGCACCGAGGTAGATGATGTAGATGTCTTAGACAGAGTCGGTGACAGACTGTCACCGCTGCCTGGTGCTCCCGGCGAGGTTTGATAACTAATTTTTTCGATACACCTGCCGGTGACGATTGGGTGGTCATCGATGGCGTCAACTTGATTTTGAACAGAGTCTCCATCTTGTCGAGGCGAGCCCGCCTAACTTTTGGAGTCATCTGGGTGAAACTTCGGCAGTTAGACATGTTAGACATGTCGTGTGATGAGCCGAGGCACAGCACACAAACATAGTGCGAGTTGGTGATCGACATGGTTCGGGGGCACTCCGGACATTTTCTGAAACCTGTTGCCATAATGACAGAGGTTGAGGCCCTGAAAATGGTTGACGGCCTGCAAACACCGAAAAAGGTGAGAACGGGAATCGATCGGGAATAGTGATTTTTACTCACTGAACGATGGAAAACATATCCCGATGGGAAACCCCTATGAGGGAATCTTTTTCTGAGGAAATTTGTGTGAGAATTCTCACAGATCTCCTAACCACGAGGCAAACTGCAGCGCGGAAAAAAAGGAGACTGAAGGGAGACCCCTGTGGCTGTAGGGATCATGGAATGCTGGGCATGCTCAGTGTGCCAGTCAAAAGGTTTAGATACTTTGACAGAAAATGTTTCCGTGATAGGGCGCCATCTAGTGACGTCACCCACATGTGAGGACTACCATCCTGCTTGTCCTGGGAGAACACTAGAACCATGAACATTTTTACCATTTTGTTTTGTCAGCAAGCCAGACTTGTATGCATTTAAATGAAGATTCTTCTCACTCAACACACCTTTCAGGGTCAAAAATACTTTACTGGGAAAAAAGCATATAAGTGTATCCAAAAACAAAATGGCAACCCAACTGGATAAGTCTCACCTAGGAGTGGGAAGAAAAAATGTTTTTGAATTTCATTTCGTTTTTTGGGATTTCTTTTCCCACAAATTGTGTTTCATCTAATATTTAGGGAAAAAAAAAAAATCTAAAAAAACCCCAAGACCTCCAGAGGCCTCACCATGCCACCCTGAGCTATCCATCCCACATCAAAAAAAATGTGGGGGCCAGGATACTCCCCAGCCCCTACCTACCAAGGCTTAGGCTCAGTCCAAAGCCTGGGCATTGCCTATGACTTACGCTGAGATGACCTACACAAGGCCGAGGCTTCAGCCTGGGCCCTAGACATTGAGACCAAGTTTCAAGGCCTAGTCCTGATGCCTAGGCCCAGACCGAAGCCTCGGCCTTGCATAGGCCTAGGCAGGTGGTTAGGACTTTGGCCTAGGTCCTAAGCAAAGCCCAGGCTTTGAGGCCTGGATTTGATACCTGGGCCTTGGCCCAACACTGGTACATGCTTCAGAAACCAGGTCCAGACACAGAGGCTGCAGCCCGGATCCAGGCTCGACCTGGAGATGGGTCTAGATACCTGGACCTGGGCCCAGGTCTGATGTTGCGGTATGGTCCGGAGACTGGGTTCTGATGCCAGGGCCTTGTCCCAGACCCAGTCCCAAGGCCGGGGCTTGGGGCTTGGAGCCTGGGTCCTGACTCTAGGGCCTAGGCCTCGAAGGTTTTCTGTCTTCTTCGGCAAAATGCTATCCAATTGAGAGTTATACGGTGCTTCTTCCCCAGCGGAGGGTACCATTTTGATGTATGGTAGCCTAATCGTGCTGCCGTACATCAAAATGGTGCTCTCCACTGGGAAGGAAGCATTGGAATTAATGCCGGAGCCTCCCAAGCAGACGGCATTATTTCATTAAAGAAGAAAGATGACAGAAGACCTCAGAGAGGTCTGGGCCAGACACTGGGCTGAGGCCCCGGAGTTGGGTCCTGGTGTCTTCCATGGGTTCAGGCTGAGGCCTCCGGCATCAGGACCAGGTGTTCAGACTGGACCCTGGCCTAGGCTGAGGCCCTGGCATTGGAAACTGGCCTCTGGGTTTGGTCCCAGTGTCAGGCCTGGGTTCGGGATGAGGTCCTGGAATCCAGACCTGGCTTCAGCATAGGGCCCGGGCCCACCTGGAATGCAACACTGGATCCCTTTATAAATTTTGGGGGTTTTGGCCGAGGCCCCAGCAATGGGCCCAGGCCTCAGCTGAGACTCCGGCGTTGTGCTTGGGCCTAGGCTGTGGTTCCTGCATTGGGCCAAAGCCTATACCTAGGCCCAAGTCCTAGCATTGCACTCGGGTGTAAGGCGAAGCCCCTGATTTGGGCCTCGGCCTATTCCCTAGACAAGGCCCCAGCTTCGGCCCTGGGCCTAGGCCCGATGGATCAATTTTTTTGTTTTCAAAATGAAAAGTGAAAAACAAAATTTCATTGGATTGTCAGTCGTTTCTTTTTCAGAATGAAATAGGAAATTTTGGCTCATGCATTTCATTTTTGCTGAATGCCCATCCCTAGTCTTCCCCTCCATCCCCCCCACCCATCAATACCTCATGGAAGCACCTTTGGCAGCAAATTACAGCTAGGAGTCTTTTGGGAAAGGTCTCCGCTGACTTTGAACACCTAGGTTTGGAAATATTAAAACCATTCTTGACAAAACTGTTCAAGCTCCATGGGGAACATTGACGGACAGCAATCTTCAATTCATGGTACAGATTTTCCATTGGAATGATGTCAGGGTTCACATTTGGCCACTCCAGGACATTTCCCTTTTTGTTTTTTAGCCACTCCAGTATAACTTGAGCTGTGTGCTTCAGATCATTTTCATGCTGAAATGTAACTTCCACCCCACTTTCAGCTTTCTTGCAAAGGGCAGCAAGTTTTCACCACAGGCTTTTCTGTACTTTTCTCCATTCATTGTACTTTTCTCTCTTCCTTCCTGACAAGTGTCCGAATCCATTCTGAGGAGAAACATTCCCAAAACTTGATGCTGCCACCACATCACAGTAGGGATGGTGTTCCCTGGGTGATGTAATGCATTTGTGCCACTTTGAATTCAGGCCAAAAAGTTATATTTTAGTATTGTCACATGGCTACGGCATCCAGAGTGTTCCTTTGCATACTTCAAATAGGATTCAAGGTGGGTTTTCTTGAGTAAAATAGCTTTCCTTTCTTATCATCCATATATATAGACCATATCTGTGGCATGCTTGGGATATTGTGGTCACAAGTACTCAAACAGTTTTGCTATTAACAGAACTGCTTAATATGATGTAACCAATCGACACTAGATGCTGAAAATCATCATATAAATGGAAACTTTTAATATCTGAATTTATATAGTGAGTAGAGACCTCATACTGTGAAAAAGCATACAAATACAACCCTTCATATTTATGACAGCCAAAAAAACAGAGACATCAATGAACCATCATACATACTCTCCACAGATTTACGAATCGTTCTGCTCATTTCAATCTCATTCCCACACTTTTCAACAGTTGAAATGGATCAAATAATTTGTTCAAATAGGGGAGGTGATTTACATCAAAAGTTGAATTATTGTGAACAAAAATGGATTTTCAAATTATCGCATGGTCCTTCAGGCATGAATGAATGGGTTGATTGGTTAACTCTAATCTGACGTCATAGGTCTGCATTTTTTCTATTGGTAGTCAAGTCTGTCCAGTCTTTCATTTTGTGATTGGCTGGAAGCAATATCCTGTGATTGGGTTTAAATAGAGCCTGGCAAAATCAAAATGGAGGACCGTATTTGGGGAAACGCTGAACCGAGATTGAAATGAGCAGAACGATTTGTAAATCTGTGGAGAATATGTATGACCGTTCACTGATGTCTTTTTTTGGCTGTCATAAATATGAAGGGTTGTAATTGTATGCTTTTTCACCATAGCTGTGGAGATAAAATTAAAAGAGAGTGCCAGCTCCTGATGAAGCAGCCGATGAAACACGAGCCGTATCGGGCAGGTGACTCTACTAGCTGATCTCAACATTCGTTCGTTTTCGCGGGCAGTCATCAGCACAATAAAGGACAAGAGAAGTTGCTAGTGTTAAAGCACTCCAACGTTAAAGTGCATATAAGTTGCTAGCAGGAAAGCACTTTATAATTGAATTTATAGCAATTGCTGACAAAATCGGAACCGCATATGTTTTTGAAAGAACTCTAAAAAAGTAGCATTAAAGCGCTTAGTAATTGCCGATAAAGCTTCTAAAGTACAAGAACGTTAAAAAGAAACACTTGCTCTTTTCCAAAAAAAAGGAAGAAAAAATAAAAAAAATAAAAAAAATATGTGAGTGAGACCTACTGTGAGTGAGACCCATGATTATATATAATTCAAAGATGGTGAATTAATGTATCTGTAGAATTACAGGATACACTAAGTAAGAACTATCGTTTATTAGTGTGAGTAAACAAGTTACCTCCACTAAATATATATGAGGTCCCTACTCACTAAAAAAATACATATGAGGTCTCTACTCACTATGGGCTAGATTTTAAAAGCCCTGTGCGAGTAAATCCTGATGGATTTACGCGCACAGGGCACTCGCGTGCCGGCGCGCCTATTTTCTATAGGCCGCCGGTGCGCGCAAAGCCCCAGGATGCGCGTAAGTCCCAGGGCTTCGTAAAAGGGGAGGGGGGCATGTCCAGGGGCGTGTCCAGGGTGTGGGGGCGGTCCGGGGGTGTGGCGACGGTTCGGGGGCGGGCCGGGAGGGCGGTCCCGAGTCCCCTGGCACTGCGGCCTGTGCCAGGGGATGCTGAGGCGGCGCGCGCAAGTTACGCCTGCTTCAAGCAGGCGTAACTTGCAGGGGTAGATAGGGGAAGGGAGGGGAAGGTGGGGGGACGCGGAGGGAACGGAGGCAGGCTGTGCGGCTCGGCGCACGCAGGATGCCGATTTTGCGCAGCCTTGCACGTGCCGACCCCGGATTTTATAAGATATGAGCGGCTACACGAGTATCTTATAAAATCCGGCGTACTTATTTAAGATCTACCTCAGCATAAATTCAGATACTAAAAGTTTCCATTTATATGATTTTTTCAGCAGCTAGCACAAACAGTTTTGGCCATGGCGGCCTGCAGCATTTTCAAAGTTTACCCATGGCCTTGTTTGCCTCCCTGATAAGTCATCCTTGTTTGGTTAATCCTGAGTGAAGGGATGACTTACTCTAGGCAGTTTTGGTGGTGCCATTCACCTTCCCTTTCTGAATATTTGACCATACTCCAAGGGATATTCAAGGACTGTCTTATACTCGTCCCCAGAGAAGAGCCATCCCACAATTCTTCGAACAGCTCCTTGGTGCTCATGATTGGGTCTTTGTTTTAAAATGCATTACCCAACAGAAAGAACAAACAGACTGATGAATGCTCTGTGATATGAATCAGTACAATTTATCACAGGTAGGGCCACTTTCCTTGGAGTTTTATTTTAAAGGTGACTGGTTATACAAAAGTTTTAAGTATTTAGGATTGTCCAGAAGTACAAGGTGTGGATACTTAGCCAACAAAGGTATTCCATGTTTTTTATTTTTACTTCATTTTTTAAGGCATCCTGGAATATTTTTTCACTTGGCAATTATGGGGTAGGTTTCAGTTAAGAAAAAATAAAAGCCCAGAGAAATCATACCAATAATCACTGGCACTCAAAGGACAGTTGGTGTCCAGAAACAACTGCCCGTCACTGTATTTTCTGGTTGAAATATGAGGCTTAAGACCTTCTTTGGTTGTGGCTCCAAGGAAATTAATGAATGTATCAGATGTTTCTGTTCATAACCAACCTGGGTTCATCATACAATAAAATCCTGACTCAAAGTAATTTTTATATACTATTTTTTTTCTTTTATCAATCACATTTGGTTAAAACACACATGCAAACAATAACTCTGCTCTTTATTCTATTTAAAGGATTCTTATTGCAAGTTAGGGTCATGAGTCAAAAACACCACCTAGGAAATATATCCAAATTAATGGTGATAGTTGCAAATTATGAGGTCTATATTCAAAAGCATTTAGCCAACTAACTGAGAAGTTAGCCAGCTAAATGAATATATGGACACATATCCGGCTAAATTCTAGCTCCCTAATAGGTGGGTAGAATTTAGCCGGTTAAGTTAGGGACATTCCGAGGACATAAGAGACATTGAGTTAGCCGGCTACATTAACTGGCTAACTCCAACATTCAGAGTTAGCCGGATGACTTAACTGGCTAAGTCTGGTCAGGTCAAAAAGCTGTCCTAAAGTTAGGTGGATATAAATAGACTGCTAACTTTAAGATAGCCGACTATATTTAATAGTGTGGTTTCACTATCGAATATACCTCCAAAATTAGCTGGATAAGTTTATCTGGCTAACTTTGCTAGCCGGAATGTGTCTGAATATGGACCTCTATGAGACTAAACTGAGATTTTGGCACCCACCTCTAATCTATAAATCGTTACACTTTTTTTTTTTTTTGTATTCACTGTTTTTTATTGGGTGATGCACAAACAGAGTAACAACAGACGTTGCTTAACATTAGAGACACAAACACAGAAATACTATCAAAACAGGCAACGCACTGAGTAAACAATTATTACACCCTTTTTACAATCTGCAATGCTACCCATCCTCCCCCCCAAGATCCCCAGTATCCCTTCCCCCCACCCTCCCCCAAGAGACCGTAGAAAACCATGCGTAAGCACCATTAACTCTGCCAGTACTCAGTAACAAGTATTAAGGACCAAACTTCTAGCTCTAGGAGGCAAGACTTGGAGGTAAGGCTCCCAAGTTTGCAGAAATAATTTTGTCCGGGTAGGTGAGCCACGGGTTGCGAGCTGTTCCATCTGCATGAGTCTATGAAAATGGATCCGCCAGGTCCAGAACGATGGCGGTTCCACCTCACACCAGTGGAGAAGCAACACCTTCTTCCCCACCAGTCCCGCCTTTTTAAGCAAGTTCCGAAGACCTGGCGTACGCACCAGATGATGACTAACACAGTGGAACAGCCAAAGATATGGAGAAAAGGGTAATCGAATCCCTCCCAAAGATTCCAAATATCTGCCAATGTCGTGCCAATATTTTTGCAGCGGGGGACACTCCCAGAAAACATGGGATAAAGTCCCCTTTTGTTTCCCACAGCGCACACACCCAGCAGCAGTAGCAATACCAGCTTGAAAAGCAATGTGGGGCGAAAGATAGGCCCTGTGTAAAAATTTGAAATGCATTTCCCTAAAGTACATGCTTCCGGTGACCGCAAAAACACTGCGCACACTAGAAGCAAAAATAGGGACCGTTAAGACAATACTGCCATCACGATTCCAGCGGTCCACCATGATTTGGTAAAAGTCGCTAGGGAGCCTACGGCAGAGTCGCTTATAATAAGTCGAAAGGGCCAGCTCCGTAGACTGCTCCAATTGAAAAAACTCATTTAAAGTTTTAAAAGCTGCGGAGTGTTGGGCCGGGGAACCCAAAGACCGAATGTAATGAGTAAGCTGCATATATCCAAACAGGTGAGACCCAGGCAGAGCATATAGTTCTTGCATACGATCAAACGGCAGGAGAGAGCCGTCATCCTCCAGAGCATGACCCAAATACAATATATCTTTTTGATACCACTGCCTAAAATAGGCCGTCGTGTTCCCAGGGGTGAAATCCAGGTTGCCACAAATGGGTGTCAGTATCACACACTGTCGGGGAACCCCTAAGGCACGTGTCAAACGGACCCAAGTTGTCCGGAGGGGTGCGATAAGCGGATGAGTAACCAACCCTGGGGGAATATCAGGGCTTTGGCTCATAAGAACATAAGTTAAGGCCAGAGGCCTAGTAAAAGCGGCCTCGGCCACCAGATTAACATATGCTGATTTCCCTAGAAACCAGCCCCGGAGTATACGGAGATTAGCCGCCATGCCATAATGATACAGATTCGGAACTCCCAAACCACCTCTATGCCAAGGATACTTTAACCATGACAATTGAATCCTGGCTTTCTTTCCCCTCCAGATAAACCTGCGAAGTAATTGATCTATGCGTTTCAGATGCCTGGTTGAAAGCAACATAGGAAAATTTTGGAACGCATACAGCCACTTGGGCAAAATTACCATTTTAAACAGGTTAACTCTACCAGTTAGAGAGAGTGGCAAGGTATGCCAAGTGTTCAATTTTTCCTGAGTGATAGATAGTAGCCTAGTTATATTAGTGTGATAAATTTGTGACAAATCATTCGTAAGAAAAATCCCCAAGTATTTGAGAGAACCTGGTGCCCATTGCAGGGGAAATGACCCCCCCCAATGCTCTTTAAGAGTGTCTGGAAAAGCCAGGGCCTCAGACTTGTCCCAATTAATACGCATACCAGATAGAGCAGCAAAAATAGTAAACAAGTCCAAAAGAATCGATAGCGACCGTTGTGGGGACGTAAGAAATAATAGCATATCGTCAGCAAAAGCTGCATATTTGAAAACTTCTGTCTGTCCCCCACCTTGGAATTGGACACCTCTAATGGCTGGCGTAGCCTGAATCGCCAGCAAAAAAGGCTCCAAAACAAGAAGAAAAAGTAAGGGGGAGAGGGGGCAACCTTGTCTAGTGCCCCTAGACACCACAAATGAATCAGTCAAACCCCTATTAACTAGGATACAGGCTTCTGGTGTGGCATACAGGAGCTCAATGGCTTGGTAAAAATAACCTCCAAACCCCATTCGTTGTAACACCTTAAACATAAAGCCCCACTCCACCCTGTCAAAGGCCTTTTCGGCGTCAAGGCTCACCACCAAGTACGGGGTTCCCACTCTCTGACAAAGTGCCATCGCGGTTACAAGTTGACGAATATTGCGTACTACATAGCGCCCTTTAATAAAGCCAACTTGTCCGGCTTTTATCAAGGAAGGTAAAATATTTCCCAAACGATCCGCCAGAATCTTTGCCAAAATCTTATGATCCATATTCAGCAAAGAAATGGGCCGATACGACATAGGTAACAGCGGGTCCTTTCCCGGCTTAGGTATTAAAGTAACATATGCCTGGTTTCCCCCCGGGGGAAAGGCCCCCCGCCCAATCAAGGAGTTGAACACCATAGGGAGCAATCTGGCGAGCGGACCAATCAAACATTTGTACAGTTCAGAGCCATACCCATCGGGGCCAGGTGTTTTCAGCTTGCTCGCCTTCATGATGACCCGGCGAACTTCCTCCTCCTGAATGGGTTCATTCAAATAGTGGTAATATTCCAAGGTCAAGGAAGGCAAGTGAATGCGATCCTCGAAGGCCTCCCAGCCGGACTCATCCCACCCCTCCGAACGATACAGCTGAGAAAAATAGGCACGGAACGTTTCACGGATTTTTTCAACATCCTGAACCACCCGTTGTTGCGAGTCCTTAATCACAGGGATATGCCGACTCCTCCTAGCCGCTCTAATAAGAGTCGCCATCAGCTTACCAGCCTTTTGCCCAAATTGGAAGAGCTGGTAGCGATAAAAAAGTATACTTTTCTTGGTGCGTTGGTGAATCAGGGAATTAATGGCCGTTTGGAGTGTGAGGTAAGTTTCCCTGTTTGCCAAGGAGTGGCAGTGGGCCAGCGCCCGGCGCGCTTTGTGAAATTGAGCCGTGAGCCGGAGGAGTTGCTGATCTTGAGATTTCCTTCTATGCGCTACGTACGATATTATATCTCCTCGAAGCACAGCCTTTGCGGCATGCCAAAAAAGGACTGGGTCATCTTTATGCTGGGCATTGGCGTGTTCAAACAACGCCCAACGTTCTTTTAAATATGCCTGAAAAGCCACATCGTCCGCTAAAAAATACGGATAGCGCCAGACATAGTTAGTGTGGGGAGCTAAGGGATTAGTCAACTCAAGCCAAATTGGGGCGTGATCAGAGACCAGAATGTCTTCTATCCCAGCCCCCACCACCTTGCCAAAATGATTAGTACTCAACAACAAGTAGTCCAGACGGGAATGGGTGGCATGAGCCCTGGAAACATGTGTAAATTCTGTGTCTTGTGGATGCAGCGTACGCCACACATCCGTGAGATGTAAAGAGTGTTCTAGAAGGGCTAGCCCTTTGCTAGGGGACCTTGAGGTTTTTGCAGGTGTGGCGCTATCCAATAAAGGGTCTTTGACTGCGTTGAAATCCCCCCCAACAATAAGCATATCGTCGGCATGCGGCAATAAGAGTGCACAGAGTTCCTGAAAAAAAGAGGCTCGATACACATTAGGGGCATAGAGGTTACAGAGAATCACCGGGGTATGGAAGAATTCCCCCAACAGCACAATATAACGACCATTAGGGTCCTTAATTTCTGTAGTAATCTGGAGAGGGAAGGACTTCCGAATCAGAATAGCCACGCCAGCCGAATGTGAACTGGCCGAGGCATAATAAACCGAGCCCACCCATCGTTGTTTCAGCTTCTCATGCTCCGCATCAGTTAGATGGGTCTCCTGCAAGAAGGCCACATCCGTTTTCTTTTTTTGCAATAGCTGCAAAATTTTAGTTCTTTTAATGGGAGAATTTATACCTCCTACATTCCAAGAAAAGTAATGAAAACAACTTATGGTCCTGGATCGTCAGTACAAAGGTGATGAAAAATACACAACAGATTCATTTGTGTGAGGGAACACGCCTCCCAGCAAAGCGTCCCCCTCATATCTGTAATTGAGAGCAATGGAAACTTAACATAGGTTCCCCCGTGGAACCGAAAAGTGGTCTCTTCCCCCAATCCCCTCCCCTTTATCCCTACCCCACCCCTCCAACCCCCACCCCACACAAATCCTTTAACCAATATCCCCAGGCCCACCATCCTAATGATAGTAGGGGAAGATCACACTAACCTTAGGCTCTGCCCCCCCCTCCCCCCCATCCCCAGCCATCCCCACCAAACATTCTGCAACCATCCAAAATAACCAAACACATTTAAACTTTCAGAAAAACCAGAACAGTCATTTTAGAAAGTAGTCCGTGCCAGTCTTTAGGTGGGCACCACACTTTGCCATTTGTGAAGTGCAGCTCGCTGAACAGGCTTGGAACTCAGAAACAACAGCCGGCCTGAGGGCCTCCCCTCTCCCACCATGGGCAAGCGGGTCCAAAACAGTCCACTCTTAGCCTGGGATAGTCAGATGTTAAACGTAGTCGCCTGGGAATGCCTTGGGTACAGCAGGAGGGGTCCAGGGCCGCCCTGGAAGGTAAACACCCAACACTGAACCCGGGGTTACCAATAACTCCACTGAGGTCCGCCGGGGAACATGAAACGTGGCAACATATTCAAACAAGAGTAGTGTCCACTACCACCGCGCCTTCCGTCAGGTCACCGAGGCTGCTGGAGTGGGCAGGGATTGAATATATTGCTGAACTGCTGCCACCTCAGTAAACCAGCGCACCCCCTGGTCAGTTTGGATCCTCATTTTAGCCGGATAAACCAAGAGTGCACGAATGCCCCTTTTAAAGAGCTGTGAACAGTACGGCGCCAGAGCCCTGCGCTGCTGAGACACTGCCTGGGAGAAGTCCTGAAAAATCAGAATGGGCTGATTTTCATAGCTGGGTTTAGTCCCTTGTTGAAAGGCTTTGATAATGGCTGCCTTGTGAGAGTAATTTAGGATTTTAGCAATTACCACGCGGGGCTTGGCCTGGCCCTCCCGCCTGGGCCCCAGGCGATGAGCCCGCTCCACCCGGAGGGGCCCCGACAGCCCCGATAATTGCAATACTTGAGGAAGCCATCCCTCGAGAAAGGCAGGCAATTGGTAGTCAGGCAGGCTTTCCGGCAACCCCACGAGGCGAATATTTGCCCGGCGGGAGCGATTCTCGAGGTCGTCTATGCGGAGGGCTTGCTTACCCAGTTCAGCTTTCAGGGCCGTGATATCCTCAGCAGCCGCGTGGAGGCCATCTTGGTTACTCGAAACTCGCGTTTCCAGCTCTGCGAAGCGGCGATCCATCGCGGCCATCCCCGCACCGATCTCCTTCAGCTGCTCTGAGATTTTATTAAACTCCGGGGTAAGGGCCGCAAGAACCGCCGCAGTTAGCTCCGCCGTTGCGGCAGGCACGGGCGAGCTGTGTTCCGGTGTCCCCCCAGGCAACTCCGGGCTGCTGTCTGCCATGCGCGGCTTTTCTCGGTCCTTTTCCTTTTCCTTTTTGCCTCCCCGCGTCGCCATCTAGGGTTTTTCAGCAGCGCCGCTTTCCAGCCAGAAAGAGCCAGGCCAGGCACGATGTTTACAAGCAGCGGATGGCGAGGGATGAGGGCCAAGGGTAGAGGCCTGAGCGCAGCGACGGGGGATCACATCCTCTCCCGCCGGCAGGTCACGTGATCTCCCCAATCGTTACACTTTTATAAAATGGTAAGCAGATACTGATCAGTGTGATTGGTCCACTACCATAATGCTCATTACAGTTCCATAATGCCTGGCTCTAATGTTATCTACTAGCACTGCATCACAAATTCAGAAAAATTAAACACAAATCTGTCACCTTGGTTAGCCAACCAATTTCATGTTTGGCCTCATGTTATTATTTCCCTACAGCAGAAGCATACATAACATTTTTTCTTAAAATTATTTTTAACAGCTTCTAAAAATGCTTCCATGCTGGCATTCTGCTTCAGCCTCTCTAGTCACACTATGGAGAATTATTTTTGCTTTTTCTCTTCACTGCCGACAAATTAAAATACAACATGATGGTGAAAGCTATTGCTCCAAATCTTTGCTGCCTCTGTAAACTATAGCTTGCAGGAGCTTCACAATGTATGCTTCTGATCTTTGGAAATATTTCAGAGAGATCTGCTGATTTTTCTGGAGACACAGATACAATATACTCACAGGTACCCTACACAAACAGGCAAAACCCACTGAAGAATTCAAAAATTCTCAACGTAAATTATTAATTTGTATTTCTTCTGGAAAGTCACGACAAGCTTCAGTGCTATATCCATTTGTAGGATGCAAACAATTCATTTTCTGTTTGACTCTTCTTGCTTGAATCCAGGAAATGCTATGTGCTGCAGAAGAGGTATTTGTTACTAGTCTTGACTTGGCTTCCCAAGCATCAATACAATCAGTGTTTATATACATTTATAAGTACGATGCAGCACAGATTTGCTTGTTAGCTTTTCCTTTTTATTTTGTTTTTAAACTTGTGGTCCAGAAAACAGCAGAAGCTACCACAGCAGCAGCAGAACAACTTTGATCATAATACTAAAGTATTTCCTAGTTGGCACGTTTTTAATTTTTTTTTTTTTTACACTGTATCAGAGGAAGAAAATATCCTTCATCTTAAATATAAGCAGATTTGGATTCTGCCATAATGAAGGGATTTCTCTCTCTAGTTCATATATACAAAACTGTTTGATTTTTTTTTAAATCTAGCAGCTCAGATCACAGCCGTTTTATAAATGCAATGATGCACTCCAGAATGCACATTAAATGTATATACAGCCCAGTTATTGAAGCCATTTCAGTGTGCAACAAAATTGCTTAATGTATATCTGCTGTATGTTGTATGCACATATTCCTATCTTTCCATGTGTCTATTCACACAATTTGAGACATCAAATAAGAAAATGAAGATTTGCTATGCAATACATTTTTACATATTTGTTTTGAAGTTTGCTTGTAAAACAAAATTCTAAATGGGCAAATCATAATACAATCGAAATAGAGATAATGTACTAATGTAATGGTAATGGCTCCTGAACTTACTGCACACTATCTGGTGAAAATTTAAAATACATAGACATGGAAGCCAGCATCAAAGGGTAGGAATTTATACGGTACTTCTCTGCTTTTTTCTTCATATACATCAATTTTCTGTCTGAGACTATTAAAGCTATCTTAATGACAACATAGGAGATTGACTTAGAGAAAAGGCATTTCTCAATCTAAGTTAACTTCCCAGCAGAATACTTTGTAAATTTCTGTGAGAAATTTCTGTTGATCAGGTTGCATGAAGAACAGAACTAGCCAATGCCTGGCTTAAATCCAGTTTAGATTAGCAGGGACTCAAATTCGTACAGGATTTACTCCCCAGGGATAAAATGTACTTGTAATATATTCTCGCCTTCTGCCAACCCCCCTTCTTTCCTCCCAATAATTTTTTTTTTTTTTTTTGAAGGGACGGTGACGGGAGTACATGGTGAGTGCACACCCCCATTACGGTGCAGCCCGCTCACCTCCTTTAACCCTTCCCCATCCCTTCTCACTCCCTCCATTCCCGGATCCTCAAGGATGCTTTTGTGTCTCCCCAAACTCCCAGCCTGAAGATATTTCTCTCATTCCTGCTCCCAGCTTAGAAAATGCACGCTGCCAAGGCAAGTGGGCAAGAGCATTTTTTTTAAAATCCTATAGATTATGGCAGCCAGGTTTAGATTCTCATAAGCTCTTTTGAATTCTCGCACCATATAAGTGTGACAAATAAACAAATATATACAAAAAAAAATACTTGCGATGGATTTTATAATCCACATATATTCTGAGCCACCTAGCGTTTGCTTGGATTTTTCAACTAAATCAGCTCTGCTTACACAATTTTTCAAGTGAATAAGGAAAAGGCAGAAAGGTTTTTTTTTGTGATTTTGACATTCTTACCACTCTACATCTGGCTTTTTTGTATTAGTCTTCTAGTCCTTAAATGCAGTGTGTATCAGATTCA
This sequence comes from Rhinatrema bivittatum, assembly GCF_901001135.1. Lineage (NCBI taxonomy): Eukaryota > Metazoa > Chordata > Amphibia > Gymnophiona > Rhinatrematidae > Rhinatrema > Rhinatrema bivittatum. The sequence goes on from NC_042617.1 coordinate 191,987,645, forward strand.
CATGTGGCCCACATTCAGAATCTCAAGGCGAGCAAAAAAAAAAAATAAAACCCCAAACAAAAAAAATAAAACCCCAAATAAATAAAAGACAATCAGAGTAAAATGTTCTCAACCCAGTCCTTGGGACACATCTAGTCAATCAGGTGTTTTCAGGCTATCCACAATGAATATGCATGAGGTAGATTTGCATGCATGCCTTCATCGTATACAAATCTATTTCATGCATATTCATTGTGGATATCCTGAAAACCTGACTAGTTAGGCATGCTGGAGGACTGGGTTGAGAACCCCTGGCTTAGACCAGTGCTTCCCAGCACACCCAGCTCAGGATTCACTTTGTTACACCACTTCTCTTTTCTTGCCCCCCCCCCCCCATTCCATGGACATTATCACTTTCTCCCCTGGCATCATCATCTTCCCTTCCCTCTCCATTACCCCCTGGCATCATTATTTTCTCTAACCCTCATTCTCTCCCCCACCTCCATGGCATCATCACCACTTTCCCTCTCCTCATCATAACCATCCCTCTCCTTCTACCCAACCCCCCATACTCATCACCTTCCCTCTGCCTCCACCCCTCCCCCCACCTCCTGGAATTATCATCCTCTCTCTCTCTCTCCATCTTCTTATCCCGGCATCATCCCTTTCCTTCTATCTCTCTCCCCCACCCCCGGCATCATCATCACATTCCCGCTGATCTCCTCACCCCTGGTATCATCACCACCACCACCTTCCCTTTCCCCTCTACCCTTCTCTCTCTCAATCCTTGGAATCATCACCTTCTCTATCCCTCCCTATCTTCTGCACCTCCCCTGCTATCATGATTTTCCCCCTCTACCCATCACCTTCTCTTTCCCTCCATCTCTCTCTCCTCCACCCGGCATCACCACCTTCCCTCTGCCTCAACCCCTGACATTGTCATCAACTTCCCTCTGCCTTCAGCCCTTGGCATCATCACCATCCTTCTCTCTCCACCCCTGTCATCAACTTCCCTCTCTAACCACCCCATGCCAATCACCTCATCCCTTTCCCTCCATCCCCTGCCCTTTCCCCTCACTTTCTGGCATCATCATCTTCCCCTCTCCCTCACCCCCCTGGCATCAACTTCCCTGTATCTCCACTCCTCTCCTCCACCTACATCATTATGATAATCTTCCATCTCTCTCACCCCTTATCACCTTCACTTCCCTTCCAATGCCTGGCATCATCTTCCCTCAACTTCACTCCCTGGCACTGTCTTTCCCTCTTCCTCCACTTCTCTTCCTCATCTCTAAAGCATCATCTTACCTCTCCCCTATCACCTGACATCAACTTTCTTTCTCTCTCCCCCACACCCGGTGCCACATTCAGCTGTCCCTTTCCCCCACCCCACCCCCAAATCTTGAACAGCAGAAGTCTAGGAGCAGGTTTGCCCAGTGCTGTTTCTTCCACCTTTGCTAGCTTCCCTCTGCAATCTGAACTGCATGGGGCCAGCAAGTCTCACAAGCCTACTGAGCCCCCTGCAGTTTCCACTGCAGAGAGCCAGCAAAGAGAAAGCAGGAGCAGCTGCTGATAAACACTGGTACCCCCTGCTGGTGGGAGAACATCCTCCAGGCCGAAAGGGAAAGGCAAAATAAAGACTGCAGCCATGGCACACTGGGTGGGAAATGATGGCTTAGACTATAGTGAAGTAGAATAAGACTGCTTGAATTAAATCTGATCCATCTTGATACAGAGGGCTGTAGCTCAGATTATTACAAGATATACTGGACTACCTCTCTCTTTCCCCCCAGCATACCATTTTACAAAGGAAAGGTTCAAATTGAATCTGAACTCACTTGTTCATCCCTAGTTTTCAGCTTGTCATTTTCTCATTTTTTTCAAATTCATTTGTATAGTATATACCAACAACTCTACAGAAGCATCAACACAGTCAAGTATATAAGACCCCACAAAATAGTTAAAATGCAATGCAATAAATCTGTAAACATATTCTCTTCTGCTCAGCCCTGTTAATTTATTAAGTTGTTCTTGGACTGGACCATACTATGCACCCTCCTGATTGTTTATGCGAAAAACACTTGGAAACTGCCACGTTTGTCAAAGTATTGCTCTTTCCGGAAGAGAACAAGTAGAAAGACTACTCTATCTACCCTGGGTTCTAGTCCCAATGTATTTCTTATGTCAAAAAGCCCAACTTTGCCCCTCAGGTTTAAAAACTGAAATGGTCTAATGCTACCCCAATGTCATAGCACTACAGTTAAGTGTGGGTCGAGCTAGGTCCAAGTCATTTAAAAATTATAGGAGGGAGGGAAGGGGGAAAGAGTGGGACCCATGCAAGGACAGAATCTGCAATGCTTGTAGTCATTAATATGATCTGATGAGCTTCTCTTCCATCAAACCACGACATGAAATTTAGGAAGGATTGGAAAATCCAGGGTACTTACTGACATGCATAGAATTTAGTTACATATTTGTTTTAAGCTGAAAGTAGCCCGAGTGTTCATAAAATTCAACATTCTTTTGACTGGTAAATAGCTCTCTCAATATAGTATCCAAGAGATGGTGAAAAAAATCCAATAGGCATTTGTAACTAATTGATTAGAAATGAAAAAAGAAAATTTCCTTCCAAACCCCAAATATGATGTTCAGCTCATTCTGCTAATACACTAGAGTTTAACTAGAAAATAACCTCTCTGAATGAATAATTCATGTCCCAATAACCACAGTCCACGTATTTACCATATATCATATACACTGAGGCCTTACAGTGAACTTGAACAAACTGGACTCTTGCAGCAAGGATGGGACCCATGCCCATAGACAAGGTAACTACTATATGCCTTGTCTGAACCTCTTGCCTCCAAAGTATGTGCAAACCATTTGCCGAGTCTGCAGATTAATGGACATTAACCCCATGGCAAGTGATTAAAACATGGTTACAAAGGGATGCTTCAGGATTAAATTGTGTGGATGTAAAATGAGGAAATTAGAATAATTTATTAAGATTATGCTTTTGGCCTATAACTTCCCCTTCAGCACTTGAGGGGCTAAGGAGAATTAGAATGGTACAACCCTTTGATAAAGACATCATATGTAGTACTGAATGGTGCTATATTAAATGTTAATGGAATAATGTTAGAAATGAATATTTTAAACTGTTTTCCATCCAGAAGGCACAATAGCTTGAATGACAGCGAACAGTTTTCAAAAACCTGGATGTGAACAGCAACCAAATTCCTAGGTTAAACAAAACCAATATACAGAGAGCACAGAAGACTCTTGTTGCTCCTCTGTGAAAGTCATCTTTGGGAGCTTCCCATTTTGTAAGACACATGGGTAAGATGTCTTCAGAAAGAATAAATGTCATACTTTTGCTTAACAAAAAAAAAAAAAAAGTGTCTTGTTTTTACAGGCAATGCTGTCAAAATGAAAAATGCCAGGGACGTAAATATGAAAGAGCTGGGTAATTCCCTTTCTTCCATCCTCCTCTTGTAATAGCCCCACTCTTCCTCCTCCCCATTCTCTCTCTCCAACTGCAGCGGCCTCACTGTTCCTTCTCATTCTTCCCCCACTACCCCAAACCCCGAGAGAATTTGCTTTTCTTCCTCTCTCGTCCCTCTCCATGCCCTACTGATCCCATTTTCTCTCCTCCTTCCATCTTACCTGTATTAATCTGCTTTTCCTCTTTCCTCCACTCCCCTGTACCAGCAACAGAAGTGAACAGCATGGGGAAACAGAGTACCTTCCTGGTGAAGGCTCCATCCCTGTTCCCTTGGGGCCTCCCGGTTAGAAAGTGTGTGTCGGAATGGAGCAACCACAGGACTGGCAGGTACTAACCCTGGGTCTCTACCAATGTACAGCTCCAAGAGAAGAAAAGCACATAAAATGTATGGCAGGCAGGGAGCGGAAACAAACAGTGGTGGTGGTGAGGGTAGCTGAGGTGAAAAGTAGGGAAGTACACGCAGGAAAAAAATACAAATCTGGGCTACGGCTGTTTTTGGGTTAACGCTTAAACACTTATTTTAAGCTAGCCTTATTAGGGGAAGAAGAATAGCCTAGTGGTTAGAGCAGTGGACTATGAACCAGGAGACCAAGGTTCAAGTCCCGCTGTCGCTCCTTGTGACCTTGGGCAAGTCACTTTACCCTCCATTGCCTCAGGTACAAAAACTTAATAGATAGTAAGCCCTCTGGGGATAGAGAAATACCTACAGTACCTGAATGTAAACCGGTGTGATGTCTCAATTGAGATGAATGTCGGTATATAAAAATAATAAATAAATAAATAAATATTTCTGATGACGCTATAATATATTAATACAGTAACATAGTTATGTCAGCACATAACGACCACTTGGTCCATTCAGTTCCCCCTGGCCTACAATGGCAGGCTGTCAGCTGTAAAACAAATTATATTATATTTTTATTATATTATATTTTGAAGGCTGCAATACAGAAGCAGTGAATTAGTGTAACACAGGCAGGGCTGACAGATTAAAGTGGGTGCAGTACTACTAGGAACAACAGGATGTACCATCCTCATAGAAAATGTACTTTTGTATTCGTACCTCCTCTAGGCCTTCCAAAAAGAAATCGAAAAGAAAAAAAAAGAGTCTCCATTGACATCCCTTGGCAACTCCAATTTCAAGTAACTCTATGTACTTTTTAATCTCAAGAGAATTTTCCAATTGAAAAAGAGAATGCACAGGGGTAGACGCGATGCATTCTCGTTTTACTATTGAAGAGGGCGCATGCACTCCCATAAGCTTATCAAATAATGATACTGAATGGAAAGCCTGAAGAAGCGTGGGCGAACAACAGTCAGTGACAAGTGTAGCCCGGTAATTCTTTCTATTCACTGAAGCGCAAACCTTGGAAAGCCTGTACCTGACCCTTCATGATTCATACCCACAGAGGATATTACCTTTACATTTCCAGTCAAACAAAACTGTAAGCCTCTGGATTTTTGTTGAGGACTTGTAATATGCATAAACTCTCCCCCCTCCCTTCAGAAAAGGTACAGAAAGTCCCCATGGACCTGTTCTGTAAAACAGCTATAGTAGATAACATAGGTAATCTTAAAGTTCTATGGGATGGAATGTTTTTAAATATATGAAATTCTGCAATTACCTGATGTGGGTGACTTGCAGCGATCCTCTGATGCTGTAGTGTTTTCACTGATGTCACAAAGACCTGCTGGATACAAGAAAGTAAATCTAATAGTCAGCACAATCAAAACCGCTACAGCACAGGTAAAGTAAACATACACTCATAGGAACATATGTAAGGAATATATTATAAGATGCAACATAAAAAAGGGTTTGCAAAGTCTCAATATGTTTCAGGTCAACCCTATTTGACAATATAAAGGCCCTTTGAGCTTTTCTGTTTTCTTCCACTTGAGGGAAACCAAGGTCTCTTCCAGAAAAATAAATGTCAACATTATGGTTCTGTTTTCTTCCTGCCCATGAATGAATTTCATTAACTCAAAGTTGTACTTTTTACACTTCCACATAATTTGTTTTGGGGCCTGATTGTCAAAAGCATGCATGAATGCAAGTAAAACATGGTTTTAAGTATGTAAATAGGCTTTTTGAAAACTGCCCTGGGAGTTGTGTGCATGGAAGTAAACATGGAAGTGAATTTGCACGTACTTTTAGGCATACTTGAAAGAGGTGTCCTTCAGGGCAAATTTGGGGCAGGGAAACTATGTATACGCATACTTTTTATTTTCAAAAATGTGCACGTACACATTTACATCTTCTCCTGGGCAGCTATAAATGTGCACACATGCCGTGCAGGGTTCCATGTACACCTAATTTTCAAAACGCTAAATCTGCTTGGAAAATTCAAGCTGAAGTCTACATATACTCTACATGTGAACTTCAGTCCTACATGAGAAGTTATAAATTTACCTTCCTTGTGCCAAGTTTACTAAAACTTAAAAAAAAAAAATTGATATTGTGCATATTCTACATTTTGTATTGACAAGACAGATGCATGACAAAGAAACATCCTCAGACAAAAGTACCACCGGGTTATTTAAATAGATATAATCATTTGTGGCATATATCTCAAGGATGGTTTGAATCAGAGGCATAAAGAAGAAAAACCTCTACAATATTTTTTTTTCTTTAAATGCAGGTATGTCCACATATACACATACACCAAAGCACCTTCTAGTCCCTTGGACTCTGGCAGTAACAGTGGTTTCTTACACAATCACCAAAACATATGTAGCCCTGGCCTGAAGTCCTCTTTCCTAAATTAGGGAGTAGTATAGATCAGCAGTTCTCAACCGGTGTGTCGTGACAAAGCACAAGGAAGTGTGTCACGGCCACTGAAAGTTTACCACTCCCAATTTTCTCCGCCCGTGCAGGACGATTGTGAGCTCCTCCTCTGATACACTGCCCAGGAAAACATACTGTTCTTTGCGCGTGCTTTGCTTTCTGGACTGTAGTGATTTTGATTGCACATAATGGCCGAGGCAGTTTTGCACCAAGCAGCCATTTGGCTTCAGTTCAGTGCCTGCCTGTCCTGGTTTTCTGAGCATCAGGACTGCATGGAACCGGGGAATCAGAATCCAGCCGCTTGCTCCTCCTGTTCACCCTGGAGACAGGGAGGATAGCAGCCCAGAGTGACCGTGTCATGGTCAGTAAAGCGAGCTGTCTCGAAGCTGCCCTGGGCAGAAGCTCCTCCTTCCTGGCACCAATGCCGCTGTCCTGGTCTTCGCAGCAGGTGGCAAGACTAATAGGCTGTGCCACTGTGGCTCGCTTGCGACACACACAGCGTTCTGGGGAGGGTCTGGGAGAAAGAAGCCCTGTGGCCGACATTGCACAACGCCTCAGGGCCTCCCCAGACATGCTGAGAATGTAGTAATGAGCCATGGGAGGCACAGCCTGCTTTCTTTGCTGCCTGCCCCCATCCTGGTCCCCACTGCTGAGTGAGTGCTGCCTGCCCGACTGCCGACATCAGAATGCCAGGAAGTTTGGTTTGGTAACTATGCTACATACCCAAGAATTGCCAGGGTTTGCGGGGGAAAGGGGGGGAGCTGTCCCCATGATGAGATGAGATAGCCATGAGGTTCAAACAGCATATAAAACTGGAGCTGGGGATCCTACCTAAGAAGCAGGGGAGAGGAAGCAAGGATCCTAAGAAAGAGGTGAGCTTGGAAACAGCATTTCAGTGCTTGTACCAGGCCAGGGATGGGGGAGTGAAAGACATTGAGAAAGCCCCTTTTTGGTGGTAGTGCTGCAGGGACAAAAGCTCAAGCCTCTGACACTGGCTCCTCCCCATGCCTGGCTAAGAAACAATCTGAAAATAATCAAAAAGGGAGCCAAACGGTTCACTCACTGTGAAACTTCATGTCGTTGTTATGCCAAATTGTTATAACTTGTAAGGTATTTTTGTTGTTTAATACTGTTCAATAAACCTACACGCCAAGTGGAAATCCCTTTATTCAATATTATAGAAGTTTTTTATAAAAGTTTTTTTGTGAGGGGTTGGAGAGGTCTCATAACTGTGTAGGCAACCCTGCCTTTTTCAAGCATATTATAATCATAGACCACTAACCTCCTCCGTTTTTTATGTGAATCTATGTGTGAGTTTGTGTTTTTAAAACTTCAATAATCTTCTTCCATGTTCAAAGTTACATGATGACATCCGGAAGGTATCTCTTAGAGATTAATTAACGGTATTCCCTGATATTTCCAAATACCACGACACCACCACTCATACTCTGTTGGGTGTGATCTTATGGATTACTTTCTTTTTGTAGAGAACTCACTCTTTTTTGTATTGTATATCACACCTCCCAGATTATAAATGTCCCAACATGTAATTGTTTCGGAGGATACACATCCTTCCTCAGGGGATGTTCCGGCGGGTGATGGTTAACCTGCTATTGAAAATAAAAATTGAAAATTACTTCCCTTAAATCTGTATGGAGACGTCTCGGTTTTTAAATCACTTTCCTTCCTCGACGCGATCTCCCGCCAAGTCTTTCAAGTTGTCTACTCCATCAGTTAGGTGCCTTTACCGATATCCGATCCAGATGTCAACAGAATTAAGGGAAGTAATTTTCAATTTTTATTTTCAATTTTTATTTTCAATAGCGGGTTAGACATCACCCGCCGAAACATCCCCTGAGGAAGGACGTGTATCGTCCGAAACATGTACATGTTGGGACATTTGTAATCTGGGAGGTGTGATATACAATACAAAAAAGAGTGAGTTCTCTACATAAAGAAAGTAATCCATAAGATCACACCCAACAGAGTATGAGTGGTGGTGCCGTGGTAATTGGAAATATCAGGGAATTCCGTTAATTAATCTCTTTAAGAGATACCTTCTGGATGTCATCATATAACTGAACATGGAAGAAGATTATTGAAGTTTTAATAACACAAATTCATACATAGATTCACATAAAAAATGGAGGAGGTTGGTGGTCTATGATTATAATATGCTTGAAAAAGGCAGGGTTGCCTACACGGTTATATGAGACCTCTCCAACCCCTCACAAAAATATTTTATAAAAAACTTCTATAATATTGAATAAAGGGATTTCCACTTGGCATGTAGGTTTATTGAACAGTATTAAACAACAAAAATACCTTACAAGTTCTAACAATTTGGCATAACAAAGACATGAAGTTTCACAGTGAGTGAACCGTTTGGTTCCCTTTTTGATTATTTTTTGATTATACAACACTGTGCAAGTGGCATTGATAGTTTAAGAAACAATCTGAGGCAGGGGAAAACTGGAGAGGAGGGAACACGCTGGGAATCAATCTTCCAATCTGAAATGAACACTGGTGGATAGGATAGGGGCTAAGGTAAGAGGGAGATCTGGGGTGGGGATGGGAATAAGCGGGGGAGGTGATGACAGGTGTCTGCATGAGAGAGAGCAAAACTGGTCAGGGAGGTGACTGGTGTGTGAGTGAGTATGAGCGAGAGAGACTTGGGGGTGACTAGTGTAACTGGTTGGGTGGAGGTGATTGGTGTGTGAAAGACAGACTGAATTGGAGGTGAATGGTGTGTAAGAGACTGGTCAGGGTGACTGGTGTGAGAGATTGGTTGGGCGGGTGACTGGTGTGTGTGTGAGAGATTTGTTGGGTGGTGACTGTGTGTGTGTGAGAGACAGACCGTTCAGAGGGAGATGAATGGTATGTATGAGAGAGAGAGAGAGAGAGAGTGGTCGAGGGGGGGGAAGATGAATGGTATTGTATGAGAGAGAGAGAGTGGTGAGTGGTGGGGGGGGAGGTGAATGGTGTGTATGAGAGAGAGTGGTCATGTATTTTATTGGCCTTGAGTTTCAAGGGGGTGAGGGGGGGGGGGCATCTCATCTCAGGCAGCAGGTTGCATTGAGCCACAGAGAACAGACAATCATGTTCAAATTGCTTCCCACCCCTGAGGAGGTAGAGAAGAATAAGCATCATGGATAAATTACAACCCTGAGTGGTGTGGTGATTTTCAACTTTTCCTACCCCTCCAAGGTTGAGGAAAGGACCTGATTTAGGCCCTATGGCTAAAGATTGTGAGGATCAAGCTTCAGCAGTTACTGCTGCTTCTGGTGTGATCTACTGGCCTGCAAGGGAGAGGAGTAGGAGATTTGCTGGAGAGGGTAAGTAAAGGTGGCTTTCTTAAAGTTATTTTTCTTGACTGACTGCTGTTTTAACTACTGGGTATTATGTGATGTGTCTGCTGTTTTGAAATAGTTTATTGGTATTTGGAGAATTTCTAATATTTATACGAGTGGCTTTCTTAGAGTTTGTTTTCTTTGACTGGTTTTTATTATTGGGAATTATGTGATGTGTTTGCAGTTTTGAAATATTTTATTGGTGTTTGGAGAATTTTTAAATGAGTTTATAATTACTGGATATTCTATTCATCAGCTGTTTTGAAACATTTGTTTGTATAGTTTTGCAATTATTGCTTTATACTTCTTGATTTTGTTTGATAAATGAGGAATGTATAATCAGAAGTGTGCAGACAAAATCTGAACTGGAAAACGCAAGAAGCTAGACTGTATGCAGTACAACAAAAACATTAAATTTATGGTTACTTTAGTTTGTATTTGGTGAGGCTCTATCTGTGTTCTGCGTGTGGAAGGGGCTGAACACAGCATTTTATTTTATTTATTTATTTAACATTTTTATATACCGAAATTCATGTAGCAATGTTACATATCAATTCAGTTTACATTATAACATTAACATGCATGTAGGAATGCGGTTACATCGAACAGGGAGGTAAACTTGGAAAAAAAAGCATGGAACTTTACTCAGATCAATGTTTCTGTAGTAGTAGATACTTGTGAATCAATGCATACTTTGCTTCTGAGTGAATATTTAATTTCTTCCTTTATTTCTGTTATTACTTTTTTACATTCTTATAGATTTTATAACTTCAACCATGGATACATTTCTAATTTAAAAAAAAAGCCAGACTCAAAAAACCGAGCATGTATAGTGCAGTTTCACTGGATGAGAGCAACAGTGCTGATGTCACAGATATCAAATCAAAAACAGGCGACATACATTATCATAAATAAAGTCAGGAGTATTTAAAATGTGGCTTTACATGGACCGGAAAAGAAGACAATCCCAAACCACAGTGTCTTATGTGTGGCATGAATCTGTCAAATTAATCAATGGTACCCAACAAACTTAAGAGGCATTTAGAGCAGAACCATGAACATGTTTGCCCATAAGTCGGTATGGGCAAACATGTTCTTACTTTTGTCGCCTTCTTTTCTCACTTAAAAAAATCCTTGAATATGATGGAAAAACATTTGAAGTATCCAAGAAAGCTCTCTTGGCCTTGTTCAAAGTTGCAAAATTAATAGCCAAAAAAAATAGAATACACATTATTCGAGAGGAACTGATTTTAACTGCATGCAAAGAAATCATTCAAGTAATGCTTGGTTCTGCAGCAGTAGAAGAAGTTTCAAAGGTGCCTTGTCAAATGACATAATCCATTGACGAATCGTTAACATGTCTGAGGATATTGAAAGTAACAGTCTAAAATTGCAGGCAAGTAAAACGTTTGCCTTGTAATTAGATGAAAGCACTGATATCAAGGGCAAAGTTCAGTTAATCTTTGTAAGATTTGTGGAAGAGTAAGAAATTACAGAACAATTTCTGTTTTGTTGAGAGCTAGACAACAACTGGTGCTGATATTTTTAATGCAGTAAATATCTACTTTCGAGAAAACAATCTGCTTTGGCATTACTGTGTGATAGTGCAGCAGCTATGACAGGGCAAATCAAAGGATTCTTCAGTCTTGCAAAAAAAGAAAACCCCACTTTGATTACAATACACTTTTTTTTTTTTTACATTGGGAAGTGCTTATGGTAAAAAGCACAGATGGAGGCAAACTGGAAGAGGATCTTAAAATTGTCATCAACATGATCAACTATATAAAAACCCGCCCAGTGAAATGCAGATTTGAAAAACTGTGTGAAGAAATGGTTGCAGAACACAAAGCTTTATTGCTGCATACTGAAATCTGGTGGTTTACAAGAAGCAGAATACTTAATTGTGTCTTGGAACTTCAAACCATACTCCTTCTCATATTTCGGAACAGAGAAATCTGAGTTTTCTGAAAAATGTAAAGACAGGCTGTGGTGTGTTGAGTTGGCTTATCTTGCTGACATTATTTGAATGCTAGTATGCAGGGCGAAAAGAAAATGTAATCTCAGCAAGTGATAAAATGAATAGTGTCTCAAAAAAAAAAATCATGATGTGCATATCAGCAGTTAAACATGGTGATCTGTCCAGTTTTCCATCTGCAATGAATGTTGCTGCTCAGTTGGAAACAGGACAAAAAGTTCAGTTTAAAAATTTGATCTCTGACCACTTATCTCTTCAAGCAGGGTTGAAAAAATACTTCCCATCTATCTCAACCACTGGAATAGAGTGGGTAATTTCACCATTTGGAGCATCTGGTGAACACAATATCAACACAGTATGAAACTTAACTTCTATAGAAAAAGAAGAGTTAATTGATATATCTTCGTATACCAAGTTAAGATCTATATTCGTTGATCTCTGTTGATTCATTCTGAATTTCACTGAAAGATGAGTACTCAGCAATCTCAAATAAGGCTTTGGATATTTTAATTCCATTTGACATCATACTTACATTGAGGCTGCATGTTCAACTCTTAAAATTATGAATACAAAGAATAGGTCAAAACTTCTTGACATTGACAATGAGATGCGTGTAAGTTTGTCTACCAGTCAAGCCCGTATCGAAAAACTGCGTGCAGCACATCAATCCCAGATTGCTCACTGAAGCAGTATGCTAAAACTTTTTTTCTAAATTTTATTTTAATAACTTTAATTTCAATAACAGCATGTCCAGACAAGGTTCACGTTTGTTGGGACATTCCCATTCCAAATGAGAAACTTTATGCAAGATCACTTGACACTGTGCTAAAAAAGAAAGAAACAGTGGCATTGCTAATAGGAGCATCAATACCTGTGTTACTTATGGAGAGAAATCAATTACTAAGAGGTACAGTCAGAGCCCCCAATAAAGGTTGTAGAAACCTATAGAAATAGTTCATTTGTACTGGTCATTACTATCCTGATTTAAAAAGAACGTCCAAGTGTACATGACAGAATTGAAGAGACTGAAGAAGTTGTGATCACCTGGAACATTCACATTCCAACTGATAAAAAGCTTAATGCAAGCAAACTGGACATTGTAGTAACTGAGAAAAATACAAGAATGGTACTCACGCTCCTATTAGCAATGCCAAGCACATACTGTGTTATGTATGGAAAGAGATCATCAAGTAACAAACATGCAAGGAGACAAAAAAGATTGCAGAAAGATATAGAAATAATCACAACTGTCTATGGCCACCAACTTGATTATAAAGAATTCCTAAGAACACTTGGATATGTTTCCCATATATATTATATCCTATGAAGTCCAGGAGAGCTCACTTGGCACAATGCAAGTATTAAGAAAAGAATGAGCAGTAAATATGAGAAATTGAAATCATGTCCAGCATACCCTGAGACGTATGAGTGAAGTTCATTACTACCAACAACAGGTATAGATATAAGTTTCTTTTAAAAATGATGCTGCTGATACTCTCTTCACCATGTCGGGGTGCAGGAGAGGGAATGCTGGGCAGGAAGAGGTGAAAGAGAGAGAGAGAGAGAGAACATGGGGGTTGCTGAGCAGGAAGGGGTGGGATAAAGGGGTTTGGAGTAGCTGGGCAGGGAGAGTTGAACGGGAGAGAGTGAGCACAGGAGAGGATGCGAGGAGGTGAGGGAATGTTGGGCAGGTATGTGAATGTCAAGGAGTAATTATTGAAAGGGAGTAATTAATTTGGAGAAGTGAAGGATGATGGAGGCATGCAGGAGTGACGGGGTGCAAGATTCGTAATATGACAGTTTTGGGAATGTGCGTTTCATTCTATCTTTGCATTTTGCTTAGTGCAGGAGGAAATATATTTCTGCTTCCATTTCTCCAGTTTTGCATTGCATGCAGAGTGGCATTTTGCAGTTTCCATTCCAGCTTTTGTCTCCACATTGGTGAAGGTTGTTTGTGTGTGTATATGACCAAAGTGAGTTATTTTACTAGCATGTAGGGATGTGATTCAATTTTTATTTGTGGTATTTTCTCAAAAGGACATGCATTAGTGAACTGCTGCCTTTTTTTTTTATAAGTAGAGCTATTGTGCCTGGTAGTAGAGTGAGTTTGTGTTGCTGTTACTAGATGATACTAGAATCAGATTATCTTTTGTTTGTATGATGAATTGTATAGGTAATGTCCTAGTTCTGCTCTGTACCCATTGTTGAGGGGGTTCCTGTGGATGCAGAGTATATGTTTACATTTAGCCGTGTGATGGTCATATGTTCAGTGTGTCATGCCTGTAAACATCATCTGTCATAGGGTCCTGACAGAAAAAAGGTTGAGAACCACTGGTATAGATCAATGTCTAAATTGGAGCAAATAATGGTACAGGAAAGACAGGAAACAGAGTAGGATTAAATGGACAATTTTCTCAGTGGAAGGGAGTGGGCAGTGGAGTGCCTCAGGGATCTGTATTGGACCCTTACTTTTCAATATATTTATAAATGACCTGGAAAGAAATACGAGTGAGGTAATCAAATTTGCAGCTGATACAAAATTCTTCAGAGTAGTTAAATCACAAGCAGATTGTGATAAATTGCAGGAAGACCTTATGAGACTCGAAAATTGGGCATCGAAATGGCAGATGAAATTTAATGTGGATAAGTGCAAAGTGATGCATATAGGGAAAAATAACCCATGCTATAGTTACAAAATGTTAGGTTCCATATTAGGTGCTACCACCCAAGAAAGAGATCTAGGCGTCATAGTGGATAACACATTGAAATCGGTTCAGTGTGCTGTGGCAGTGGAAAAAGCAAACAATGTTGGGAATTATTAGAAAGGGAATGGTCAATAAAACGGAAAATGTCATAATGCCTCTGTATCGCTCCATGGTGAGACTGCACCTTGAATACTGTGTACAATTCTGGTCGCCGTATCTCAAAAAAGATATAGTTGCGATGGGGAAGGTCAGAGAAGGGCGACGAAAATGATAAGGGGAATAGAACAGCTCCCCTATGAGGAAAGACTAAAGAGGTTAGGACTTTTCAGTTTGGAGAAGAGACGGCTGAGGGGGGATATGATAGAGGTGTTTAAAACCATGAGAGGTCTAGATCGGGTAGATGTGAATCGGTTATTTACTCTTTCGGATAATAGAAAGACTAGGGAGCACTCCATGAAGTTAGCATGTGGCACATTTAAAACTAATCAGAGAAAGTTCTTTTTCACTCAACGCACAATTAAACTCTAGAATTTGTTGCTAGAGGCTGTGGTTAGTGCAGTTAGTGTAGCTGTGTTTAAAAAAGGATTGGATAAGTTCTTGGAAGAGAAGTCCATTACCTGCTATTAATTAAGTTGACTTAGAAAATAGCCACTGCTATTACTAACAACAGTACATGGAATAGACTTAGTTTTTAGGTTCTTGCCAGGTTCTTATGGCCTGGATTGGCCACTGTTGGAAACAGGATGCTGGGCTTGATGGACCCTTGGTCTGATCCAGTATGGCATGTTCTTATGTTCTGTATAGCCTCTGGGTGCATAATAAGTGGATTCTGCCAGTATGTGCAGATCACCGTGGGAAAGTTGCTAGATCTTTCCCAGGAGAGTGGTGAGAAACGCATTTAGAGAGCTCTGTCCTGGATGGCAGAGTGAAGAGTTTTACTTAGGAGGGTCAGACTGTGGGTTTGTTGGTTCTCTTATGACCCAGCATATCAAGAGTAGCTGGGAACAACAGAGACTGCTTTTTGGGTAGAATACGTGTGTGTGTAAGCTCCATGTGGAAAAAATCTGTATCTAATCATACTGTGATTGGGCTTATATGGAAAAGAGAAGGTGATCCTCATGTTTCCCAGTGGTGGATTGAGGAGGCCAGCTTGTCTGAAGTAACTGTATGGGCAGGACCCTACTGGAAGCCTTTTAGGAGATAGGCTGAAACTTGCTTGTCTAACTACCAGTGCACTGTGGATGATGGGGACTCTAGAGCAAATTTTTTCAAGTCTGACCTGGAGTATCATGCATGCAAATCTACCCCATGCATATTCATTGGGGATATCCTGAAAACCAGACTGGCAAGGAAGTACTCCAGGAACAGTTTGAGAAATATTGCCTTAGGAAAGGGTGTCCTGGTATACTAGAACATTTAAAAAAATGAGAACTGTATTTGAATAATCATTACTGTCTATAAGTTGGAATGTGGAAAATGTGGCCTCTAAAGCAGAGGAGCAGGGTATGAATACCGCTTACTGCAACTGGCTTTAAATGACTGTACTTAGATTATCTTCCATAAATACTTGTTACAACATAAGAAATGCCATGATGGGTCTGACCGATCCCAGTATCCTGTTTCTGAAAGTGGCCAATTCGGATCTCTAGTAAGTACCCAGCACTGCCTACTCCCAGGGATAAGCACTAACTTTCCCTAAGTCTACCTGGTTAACAGATTATGGACTTTGGTTCCAGGAACTTGGTTCAAACCCCTTTTAAACTCAGCTTTGCCAGATGCCTTGACCACATCCTCCAGCAACAAATTACATAGCTTAATTTGAGTTGAGTGAAAAAACACTTTTTCCAATTTGTTTTTTTTTTTTTTTAATTTATTTCTTTATTGAATTTTTTCAAACAATATACATAAAACATGAATATGTTACCTCACAAAGTAAAATATATAATTCTAAATTTGAGAACAAATAATAATTTCCTATGATTAGACAAATAATCCTCTAATTTTCTCAAATTAGAATTTCTAATAATGAGGGGGATCTGATTATCAAATAAATTCCCATACTTACAAATCGTGTGGAGGGACAACTACTTCTTTATTCTCTATTGTATCTCCTAGAATCATTTCTTGGTTACTTTTTGGGCTTGATTTATCTTGCAAGAAGTTTTCTAATTGAGACGGTTCATTGAAACTGAATTTCTTACCCTGGAAATTAATAAAACATCTAGACGGATACCTCATATAAAACGTTGCTCCGATTTCCAGGGTTTTACTTTTCAGTTCCAAGAATCGTTTCCTACGGACCTGAGTGGACTTTGAAACATCCGGAAACATATAAATCTTTTTACCACAAAACTGTAGGTCCTTATTTCTAAAGAATTTCTCCAATAAACATTCTTTTTCACTTTCCACCATAAAAGATACAAAGAGAGTTGCTCTGTTGTTAATAATATCTATTGATTCCTCTAAAAATGTAGTAATTCCAACACTATTTTCCTCACTTAACTTGTTCTTATCGTATCGAGGTACAAAATAATGTATTTTTGAAAAAGATGGTATATCTTTTTCCTCATACATCAAGATTTCTTTTAAATACTTTATTAACATTTCTCTTGGAGATAATAACCTCGTTATTGGGAAGTTTACTAATCTTAAGTTTTTTATTCTTATCAAATTCTCCAAGTTTTCTAAATCATAATGTATTGAGGTGTTATCTCTAACTAATACATTTTCTACTTTCTGTAGGCTCTCTATTTTCCCTGTTGTTTCATTCATCAATATTTCTACAGCACTCAATCTTTTACCTTGTTCTAAAATTGACGTTCTATTAATACTAATTAGAGAAGTGAGAGAAGAATTAACTTGCGTCAAATTCATGTCCAATTTCACCAGAACCCTCCACAGATCCGAAAGAGTCACTTTGGAAGGGTCCACAGCCGAAATCTGTGGACTACCAACAGTTACCACCGGATTTCTTTCCTGTGCCTCACTCGAAACATCTCTGAGGCACACAGAAAGGTCAGATACATCCGCCGCAACTTGCAAACTTCCTGCACTTACGTTGGATGCAACTTCCCCATCCAGCTGGTCCTCTCCCGGATTCCTGTACGGTTGAGGGGGAGTTACTGCATTGCCTGGACTCAGCGAGGCTTCCGACGAGTCTCGCAAACTGTCCATCTTTGGCAAACCCTGCCGACTTACATGGGCGTCCATGGGTCCAAGTTTAAGTGTTATTGTTGCAGGAGACGATGTAACAAATCTTGCCTTCCTTTTGCGGCCCATCAAATCGCAGATGTTTCCTTCCCAGCCAAATCCCAGTCAAAGCCGGTCTAAGCCGCGCGCGCCTTCGGCACGCGCGGCTTAGGCAGCGCGCCGGCGTCAGCTGCGCGCCGGCGTCTCTCGGGTTTTAAAGACCCGGACTCCTGATGATGACGTAAGTCCTCTGCTCAGCTGATGTTAATTGCTGGCTTTCAGTTACTCACTGCTCGCTTCTAGTTGTTTATTAGCGTGTGTTTTCACTCCGGGGACTCCAATCAGGGCGGCTAGTTGTCTCTCCAACTCTCACTCGGCCAGACCCCACTGGACTGCCGGCGTCTCTCGGGTTTTAAAGACCCGGACTCCTGATGATGACGTAAGTCCTCTGCTCAGCTGATGTTAATTGCTGGCTTTCAGTTACTCACTGCTCGCTTCTAGTTGTTTATTAGCGTGTGTTTTCACTCCGGGGACTCCAATCAGGGCGGCTAGTTGTCTCTCCAACTCTCACTCGGCCAGACCCCACTGGACTGCCGGCGTCTCTCGGGTTTTAAAGACCCGGACTCCTGATGATGACGTAAGTCCTCTGCTCAGCTGATGTTAATTGCTGGCTTTCAGTTACTCACTGCTCGCTTCTAATTGTTTATTAGCGTGTGTTTTCACTCCGGGGACTCCAATCAGGGCGGCTAGTTGTCTCTCCAACTCTCACTCGGCCAGACCCCCTTTCCAATTTGTTTTAAATCTATCTAGTCCTTGTACTATTGAAAGAGTAAATAACCATTTCCTATTTATCTGTTCCATCCCACTTAAATCTTGATCATATCCTCCTCTCAGGGATCTTCAGCTGGGAGAAGAGACAACTAACTTGTTTAACCTTTCTTTATAAGGGAGCTGTCACATCCAGTTTATCATTTGTGTTGACATTCACTGTATTTCTTCTAGTTGCACTATATCTTTTTTGAGATGGGGGTAACCAGAACTGAATGCAATACTCAAGGTGCTATCACACCATAGATTGATTACAGAGACATTCTGATACTCTCAGTTCTGTTCTCCATTTTTTTTCAAAATAATTTCTATTTGCTTTTTTAAACGCCACACAATTACACCAAGATTCTTTTCTTGGTTGGTGACTCCTAACACAGAACCCAGCATTGTGAATCTATAGTTAGGATTATTTTCCCTTCTATAAGGTAGATTTTTATAGTCGCGTGCGCATGTTTCCCGGTGCGCGCGCATGGATGCACCGATTTTATAACATGCGTGCATTTTATTAAATCTGCTACCCACATGCACGATTTTATATCTATGCATGTGAAAGTGGGAGGATTTTAGTAGATGCACGTGGCGACTCATTAGGGCCTATTTCCCTGTTGGCCCCTGTAAAGGCGTGGACTTTCTAAACCCCCTACCTAACCTGCCTCCCTTTTACCTTACTAGCCCCGACCTCTAAAACCCCGATGAGTATCCTACATTTTTTATTTTACTACTTATCCATAGTCCATAGCAGCAGCAACTTACACAGTCATTGGATCCCGGCGTGCACTTGTGCGCAACTGACTTAATGGCATTGTCCCGGCCTGCCTATGCCCCGCCCCTTTTTGCTAAACCCTTTCCCATGCGCGTTCTAGGAGATAAGCACGAGGCTGCAGGCCTCTTAAAATCCACGCGGCCCGCATGTGTCCCCAGTCACATGCATATTTCCCGGATTTGCCATGTATAGGGCTTTTAAAATTCGCTCTTAGGTGTATTATTTTGCACTTGTCCCATTTAATTTCATTTGCCATTTAGATGACATTTAATGCGGACTTGGTTCAACCTTTACCTCAAAATAGAGCAAAATCCTTGAAACAAGCACCTCTTTGGAAAGTATTTTTGTGTGCAGAAAAAATTACATTGAAAGGTTTTTGCACAAGAGACTAACTATAACAAAGATTCTGAATTGTTGAAATATTTATGTAAAACTGTAGGCCCTCAGACTCATCAAAAGAAGCTAGGCTATGCACAAGTGACCTTGCACTCAGCTTAACATCCAGCACAGGGTTTTTGTATGTTATCTGGGATTCTCAGCATGCTTCGTTCTCCCCACTGGTTATGAAGCATGCTCCTTTTTTTTCTTTATATTGCCTGTTCCTTGCTTGTGGACTGGTTTGTCTGACAAGACTGTAGAGGTAAGAAATGTAAGTTTGCTTTTAAACATAGAAATGACAGCAAAAGAAGACCAAATGGTCCATCCAGTCTGCCCAGTAAGCTTTCACACTTATTATTTTCATACTTATCTGTTACTCTTGTCCCTTATAAGTAACTTTTTGATTCTATTTCTCTTCCACCCCCACCATCGATGTAGATAGTAGTGCTGGAGCTGCATCTAAGTGAAGTATCTAGCTAATTGGTTAGAGGTATTAACCGCCGTGATAAGCAAGCTACTCCCAACGCTTGTTTACCCAGCCTGTGCAATTCAGTCCTTGTTGGTAATTGTCTGAATATAAATTATCTTTTCTTCATTCCCCCTGCTGTTGAAGCAGAGAGCTATGCTGGATATGTATTCCAAGTGAAGAATCAGGCTTGATTCGGGGTAGTAACCACCGTAACAAGCAAGCTACTCCCGGTTTTTTTTGTGGATGCAAATCCTTTTTTCCACATTTCCTCATGCCGTTGAAGCATAGAGCAATGTTGGAGTTGCATTAACCGTGTGTATGTTTATTAAATAAAGATTTTAATCTCCAGGTAGTAGCCGTCATTCCCGCAAGTCACCCCCATGCCTCTTCTCTTCATTCACATCCTCTGGACTTTATGGATCCACAGTGTTTATCCCACGCCCCTTTGAAATCCTTCACAGTTTTGGTCTTCACCACTTCCTCCGGAAGGGCGTTCCAGGCATCCACCACCCTCTCCGTGAAGAAATACTTCCTGACATTGGTTCTGAGTCTTCCTCCCTGGAGTTTTAAATCGTGACCCCTGGTTTGCTGATTTTTTTGCAACGGAAAAGGTTTGTAGTTGACTTTGGATCATTAAAACCTTTCAAGTATCAAAGTCTGCATCATATCACCCCTGCTCCTCCTTTCCTCCAGGGTGTACATATTTAGATTCTTCAATCTCTCTTCATAAGTTATGCGATGAAGACCATCCACCTTTTTGGTCACCCTTCTCTAGACCGCCTCCATTCTGTCTCTGTCCCTTCGGAGATACGGTCTCCAGAACTGAACACAGTACTCCAGGTGAGGCCTCACCAAGGACCTGTACAAGGGGATAATCACTTCCCTTTTCTTACTCGATATTCCTCCCTATGCAGCCCAGCAGTCTTCTGGCTTTAGCTATCGCAATGTCACATTGTTTCGCCCCAAGCTCTCTCTCCTGTTCCGTGCACATCAGCTCTTCTCCCCCCTCGAATACAGTTCTATCACCCCAAGCTCTCTCTCCTATTCCGTGCACATCAGCTCTTCTCCCCCCTCGAATACAGTTCTTTCGGATTTCCACACCCCATATGCATGACTCTGCACTTCTTGGCATTGAATCTCAGCTGTCATATCTTCGACCACTCTTCCAGTTTCCTTAAATCCCATTTCATTCTCTCCACTCCTTCCGGCGTGTCCACTCTGTTGCAGATTTTAGTGTAATCCGCAAAAAGACAAACCTTACCTTCTATCCAATCTGCAATGTCGCTCACAAAGATATTGAACAGGACCGGTCCCAACACCGATCCTTGTGGCACTCCACTGAACACCGCTCTCTCTTCAGAGTAAGTTCCATTTACCATCACACACTGTGTTCTATCCATCAACCAGTTTGCAATCCAGGCCACCACCTCGGCACTCACTCCTAAGCTTCTCATTTTATTCACCAGTCTCCTGTGCAGGACTGTTTCAAAAGCTTTGCTGAAGTCCAAGTAGATGACATCGAGCGCTCTTCCTCGATCCAATTCCTTGGTTACCCAGTCAAGAAAGTCAATCAGATTTGTCTGACAGGATCTTCCCCTGGTGAAACCATGCTGCCTATGGTCCAGCAATTCTCCCGACTGTAGATAGTTCACTATTCTTTCTTTCAACAGCAACTCAATTACTTTTCCCACCACCGAGGTGAGGCTAACCGGTCTGTAGTTACCAGCCTCTTCTCTGTTCCCACTCTTGTGAAGCAGGACCACCACCACTCTTCTCCAGTCACTCAGCACCACTCCAGTTTCTAGGGATCTATTGAACAGGTCACACAGCGGACCCATCAGCACATCTCTGAGCTCCCTCAGTATCCTGGGATGAACCTCATCAGGCCCCATGGCTTTGTCCACTTTCAGTTTCTACAGCTCTTCCCATACATTCTCTACTGTAAATGGAGTTACATCTACTCCATTCCCCTCCAGTTTCTTGTTAACTAGCTATGGTCCTTCTCCAGGGTCCTCTTTAGTGAACACAGAACTGAAGTATTCGTTTAATATTTCTGCCATTTCTTCGTCTCTCTCCACACATTGATCCTTTTCACCTTTCAATTTCACTATACCACTTTGAACTTTTCCCCTTTCACTGATGTATCTGAAAAATGTTTTGTCACCTCTATCTATCTCTTTGGCAATCCTTTCTTCCGCTTGACTTTTTGCTGTCTTGATTACTTTCTTTGTCTCCCTCAGTTCTACCAGATATTCTTCTTTGCGCTCCTCCCTTTGAGATCCTTTATATTTCTTGAACGCTATTCTTTTAGCCTTTATTTTGTCAGCCACCTCCTTTGAGAACCAAATAGGTTTCATTTTTCTTTTGCTTTTCTTTACTTTTCTAACATATAGATTAGTTGCCTTTGAAATTGCTCCTTTTAGTTTGGTCCACTGTTGTTCCACATCTCTCTTGTTCTCCCAGCCTACTTGTTCTTCCTCCAGGTACTTCCCCATTTCATCAAAGTCTGTATTTTTGAACTGCAAAACTTGGGTCCTTGTGCTTCTTTTCCATATCCTTTTTGTGATATTAAACCATACCGTTTGATGATCACTGGTGCTGAGCTGGGCACCCACCTGGACATCAGAGACATTATCTCCATTAGTGAGCACTAAATCGAGTATAGCTCCCTCTCTTGTGGGTTCCATTACCATTTGTTTGAACAAAGCTTCTTGCAGGGCATCCACTATTTCTCTACTATTGTTAGATTCTGCAGATGGGATTTCCAGTCTACATCCGTCATATTAAAGTCTTCAACAATCACCACTTCTGCCTTCTTTCCCATCTTTTGGATGTCTTCAATCAGATCTCCGTTAAGCTCTTCCTTTTGGTTTGAGGCCTGTAAACTGCTCCAATAAAAATGGATGCCCCATCTTTTTTTAGGTTGGCCCATAGTGCTTCTTCATTGCCCCATCTTCCTTGCAGCTCAGATGCTTGGATATTGTTTCTGATATAAAGAGCCACTCCTCCTCCTTTCCTATCCTCTCTGTCCTTCCTTAACAAGTTATAGCCCGGTATTGCCGTATCCCAATCATGAGATTCCGTGAACCACGTCTCCATGACAGCAACAATGTCCAAGTCTGCCTCCACCATTAGGGCTTGCAGATCTGGGATTTTATTGCCCAAACTACGAGCATTTGTGCTCATAGCTTTCCAGCTTTCCTCGTTCAGGTTACTGCTGTTCCTGGACTCCTTTTGTGACTTTAGTTGAGTTTTGTTATCCACTTCTCCCTTTCCATTTGTGTGAAGGAAAAGATTAGTGCCTCTGATGACAGATTCATCCAGCACAATGAGCTTTTTCCTTTGGTTACTGATCTGGAATTTCTGCATGCATTGGGTTTCTTCTTTCTTTTCAGATAACACTTCAATCTTTTTCTCAAGAACTTCTTCAGTATTTAATACAGAGAAGGCTTTTTGTACTTGTTGCACTTGATACAGTGTGTGTCTCTACATCACAGCTCCAATTCTACCAGAGCCCACTGTAATCCTATTGTTTGAGTTCCTTAATGCCCTGTGTGAGTGGGGGGTGTGCTGCACAGCTGTCGAGAATGGGTACCTGTGGGTCACAGGTCTTATCCTACCTGAGCCATCTGTAAATCTCTTTTTCCTTGACTTTTGTTTTTTCTGTGGTAATGGGGAATGAATTCCTGAATAATGTAAAATGGGTGAGCCTTTCTTCATTGAAGCTAATTCAGCTTTAACTTCAGCCAGCTCCTTTTTCAAGGAAGAGTTCTGAACAAATGGGGCAAGCCCTAAGTTTCCAGATGATTTCCCTCAGAATAAAGGCTCCACAATAGTTACATTGGCTAGTCCTCTTTTTGCTAATTTATTTGATGGTTAACTCCTAAGGAAATACCAATTTACTAATTTATCTTGTTGCCAATTATGAATTTAGGAAGACTATATCAGAAAAACAAACCCAGGCATGGGTGGGTAGAGGGGTAGGGTGTCAAACAGTTAACCCTTGGTCACGGATGTTCTCAGGACTCTGTATCTGCAACTGAGCTTAATAAGACCCTCCCCCTGGTTGGCTTACTAAGTTAACTAAGTTAAACCAAGAATATTTAGTGCTCTCTGGCTCCTCGCTGTGCACTGCCCACAATGGATCTGACTCCTGCTGTTTCTCAGAGTTAACCACCCCCAAGCTCTGAGACAGCCATGCCCAAGCTAGATAGATCAGGACATTTCTGGAAGTTTATTTTCTCCTTTGTTTTAGATTGTTTACTCAGCTCTTTATGCCCCAATATTAATATCTAAAAGAGATTATTAGTGACAGCTAAATCCAAATAGATTCTATCAGATTGAAAGCTAGAGTGGTTTTTCTGTTTTGGTTTTTTTTTTAATCTTAAATAAACTCAACAGCAGAGAAACCCAAACAGCAAATTAATATACTATAATAATATCTGACTATAATGAAATGAAATCACAGACATCAATATATTATACACAGAAGTCTTCTATAATAATTGTAAGTAATAAGCAGGTATAACTTAGCTGCACTGAGAATAGTCAGGTTCCTTACTGTGCACTGCCCACAATGGATCTGCTGGTTCTCAGAGTTAACCACCCCCAAGCTAGGTAGTTCAGGACAGTTCTGGAAGTTTATTTTGTCCTTTGTTTTAGATTGTTTACTCAGCTCTTTATGCCCCAATATTAATATCTAAACAGATATTAATATTAAATATTAATATTAAAACTAGACTGTTTCTATGGGATTTTTCATCTCATGTCATACTGGCCTTTAAAAAAGGTAGAATATTTGCATTTTTACTTGATTTGTGGGGTGAGGTTAAAAGTAGGTTTGCTGGCCAACAAAGGAAGGAAAAAGAAAAGCCATAAGAAACTGTATTCACCTCGACATACACAGAAAAGGCAAGTAAATAAAATATTCTTTTTATTTTTGTACTGTGTTTGTAAGTAGGGATAGGATAGCTTCTAACAATCTCAGAAGAGAAAAAAAATTACAACTGATTTTTAAATGCACATTCAAAATTTAATGCAATTGAATGCAGGAACAGATGTAACACATTCACATTTAAATATTTTAAATACTCTAATTTTATGGCCCATTTACTGTTTTTAGAACTTAAAGTGATGAAAAATTAATTTCCAGAATTACTACAGCTACCGTACACTAACCTTTCATTGTTTCAGTTTAAAAATATAGTAGCACAGTAAATATGCTTAGTATCAAAGGTGTTGAAAATCTACTTTCATGATTTAATGCCAAAATATAGGAGGAGATTGTTGATTATGCTTCATTCCAAACTAGTACCCTGAAATTTCAATTTGAAGAATACAAGTGGTATAAAGCACCTCAAATATTTCAATCTTTTATACAAACTATTTTCAACCTTTTTTTTTAAAGATATAATGCATTTAAATATTATGAACAGAATTTGAAAATAAGAAATCTGTTCAAAAACTTCAGAAGAAACAGAAAAAAAGCATATACATACATATACCAACTAATTATATAAATCTATAGATATATATAGAGAGAGTGAGAAAGAGAAATAAAGGCAGTGAATATTACAAAATTGTGTTCCCTTCAAAAAGCTGCCTGTATTACTAGAAGTAAAAATGCTATAATTGTTCAAATGCTATTGAAAAATTAAAGCCAATGCAGCCACAATGTTCCTGCGGTTTTAAGCAGAAGCTATAAGATAAGTCTGGCGGTTTTTCTCATATATACTCCCCTGAATAATCTTCATAAGGGGTGAAACAGAGACCTTTGTTGTCATATTTATACAATATAAGGGGATTGTTTAAAATGAGGATGTAAGATATGACAGCTGGTATGTGTTGATCTACTTAACATTTGAGTAATTTTTCATATGCAAAGCCTCGTTGAAATACATATATTTTTTTTTTAAAGTCTCGCATGCCAATTCATCTACTACTTTAGGTTAGTTCAGAAGATAAGGTTTAAATGTCAATTTTCAAAAAAAAACCTCCTTCCTAGAAGGAACACCAGACTCTTGGATTGCCAATATTATTGATTGGTTTAAATGATCATCATTTTCCAAAGTTTGAATTATCCCTAAATAGTCTTAAGTTGCATCTCATGTCCTTGTGTCAAGGATTCCAGCTTTGTGGATAATGCATTAATCTTAATAGAACCGTCACAAAGGGAGGCATCTAATTTGGTTCCACAAAGAGTTGAGGGTGACCACCTCTGGTAAAATATTAGGCAGTGAAAAGGCCTCTGGGTGTATGAGGGCCCAAAACCTAACACTTGTATAGTCATTAGCGGATATGTTGAATTTGTCATCTTTTATTGGAAAGATCTCCTAAAGTTAATAATGGCTACTCTTCTACTATCATTTGTGTATGAGCATGACTTAAGTGCTATTATGTGCTTGTATTTTAAAAATATGAGTATTAGTTTCTTTGACCAAAGACAGAATTTATCCTGATTTATCCAAAGTTACTCAGGAGAGAAGGGGGATTTCTGATTTGTGTCAAGAGACGTTTGCAAATGTTTGGTAAAATACAATGCTGACAGTTATATGTTTTCTTTGCCCCAGAGCTACTGAGATTTTTCTTAGATGCCAAAAAGTTAATGGCTTTTATTCCAGCCTCTAGTAGGGTTGAGGATTGCTGGTCTTTTGTGTATACCAGGATTATCACATTATTGCTAATATGTTAACCTTTTTTGAGTCTCCTATAGTTTCATTCTCCCCTCTCCATTTGGTAGTTTAAACATATGAGAAACTCTAATGCTATATTATTGTTTATATTATTTCCTTGATGTGATTATACTTTATTATTATCTAACAAAAACATCTTTACTTTGTAATTGTTGTAAAATTAATAAATAAATGTTATCACAAATGAATTTGGAGGTAGCCACAGATGGGCTATTTAAAAAAAGTGATTAGTCAAAAATCATGATCTATTCTCACAATATGTTTCTTGGATCACTCCCTTACAAAATTTCCATTCATTTGCTTTTCCTTTCTGTTCCAGAAACAGATGTCAACATTTTTCCTTATTAAGCTCGCTGAAGAGCTTAATAAGCACAAATATGCTTTTTTCAAAGTGTCAAGAAAATCTGACATATAAGAACAAGTGCCATTTTGGGTTTGATCAAGGTCCATCTTGTCTTCAACAGTGGCCAATCTAAGTCACTAGGAGGAACCTGACATCCATTTTTTTTTAAACAACTCCTACGGATAAGTAGTTGCATGATCAAGTGTACCTGGCTAATAATGGTTTATGGACTTTTCCTCCAGATTCTTGTCCAAACTCCATTTAAATATAACTATGCTAGATGTATTGACCTCATCTTCCAGCAGCAAATTCTACAGCTTGATTGTATGTTGCATGAAAAAAAATACTTTCACCAATTTGTTTAAACCTGCTACCTTGGGCTAACTTTGCTATCCATATTCAGAGACAGTCTGGATAGCAAACTTAGGGGGTCATTCATCAAAATGCATTAGGGCGCTATCAAGGGTGTTAGGACCCTATCACCTGTGATAATGCTGTAACATATACGATAAACACTGCATCGCAAAATGCGCATGCAAATTTGAACATTTTATTCAAACGGGAGGAGTCTGGGCAGAGTAAATGGAAATGAGGGCTGATTAACACTGCGTGCGAATATGTAATGCATACTATCACGGGATTTAATGCCAGAAATACCTACACCTTTTTCCTTGGTGTTATGCGTACGACAGCTGTGTGTTACAGCTGAAACGGGATTCATCAAAAATCCCATTTTGGGAGGAAAGAGGGGAGAAGGGGGAAAGAGAAAGAGAGGGGGAGGGGAGGAGAGAGAAAGAGAGCCTTTTTGGAGGCTCACTGTTTTTTTGAACTTTTTATACCACTATAAGAAGGGGCACTAGTAACTCGGGGTGAGGTTTGTGGGGTAGGGTGGGTTCTGGGGGGCAATTTTACATGCACAGTCATATGTACAAACTGCACAGTTACCATCAGTGAAGATTTAATGTGATTTGGAGGGATTAGAGCTGAAAGAAGAGTAGATTTGTACCATGTTCTCTCTACCTAGCTTGATGCACTATCTTCCAAGCTGAAATCAAGCTAGGTAGGAAGAACATGCTACAAATCTACTCTTCTTTCACCTCTCATCCCTCCAAATCACATTAAATCTTCACTGATGGTAACTGTGCTGTTTGGACACATGACTGCGCTTGTAAAATTACCCCACAAACTTCACCCCGAGTTACTCACACTCTCCCTCTTACAGTGGTATAAATAGTTAACTTTGTGAGCCTCTACAGAGTCTTTCTAGCCAGCAGCCCACAATGCGATAAAAGCCTGTTCGGGGATTTCTCAGCTTGTGATGTGAAAAAATAGCTATGCGATGTGGTACCAGGAAAATTACCCTAACCATGCACCTATAGCCAGCTAACTTTAGGGCAGCTCTTGGGCCTGACCAGACAGCCAGCTAAGACATCTGTCAAACTCTATATCGGAGTTAGTCGATTAACTTTGCTGGCTAACTCAGCCTCTCCCAGTTATGCCCCAGAACGCCCCTAACTGATCCAGATAAATTCTAGTAACTTATTAGCCAGCTAGAATTTAACTAGATGGGCTCAAATGTTCATTTAGCCGGTTAACTTCTGAGTTAGCTAGCTAAATGCTTTTGAATATGGACCTCATGGACTATCCCCTAGTCTTATTACTATTTGAAAGAGGAAATAACTACTCCCCATCTACTTGTTCCACCCAATTCATGACTGTTGTCTTCAACTCTCTGATGCCTCTTCGAGGATATAAGTGTGAATCGTTCCACTATCCCTCTGAAAGCTGATGGCTTTTCTTGTTTATGGATTGTCTGAGTATAGGGTAGAAAAACATCAGGAGAGCCCTGACTGTCTCCAGTCCCAGCCCTGAGCTCTCCCCTTCTTGATTACTTCTCAGGTTCGCTTAGCCCAGGTACAGCAATGCACATTGAGAGAAATAATGAACTTCCAAGTCTATACTCCCCAAATAAGTGTGTGATGGTGATTTTTCAGACAATTGGAATGGTGATACTCAAGAACCAGTGAATATTGCAGGAAAACAATTAGTTTGTCCTATGGTTCAGAACCCTGATATGCAGGATATATGATATGATACTAGGGATAGATTAGCTTAAGAAACATCAATGCATAGTAGATCTTTCATGTATCACACTTTTATAATTTTACTTATATAATCTAATCTGTTATTTGTATGCTCTGAAAGTTCCTTATTTAATTATCTAATTACACAAAAATTGTAAAGCCTGTTGCTCAGTTCTGTTATATGTAAACCGACGAGATGTTCCCAACGTTCGTCGGTATATAAAAGTTACTAAATAAATAAATAAATAAAAAATCTTCTCAATCGTGTTCTCTGGCAGGTTAGTCATAGAGATGCATGGTTTCCGATTAAAGATGTAGATGAAGGGATTGATATTACTGAAGTATGTGGAATTATGTGTAAGGAAGAGAGGGAATATTGGCAACAAATTTCCTAGTTTATGGACAACAAAACCCACAGATTGTGGTAAAATTGAAGCTTGTGTTAAAATTGTAGGAGATTTTGTACCACCACAAAAAAAATATAGTTATCCCTTGGAAGCTCATAAAGGTCTAAAAGAAATTATTGATGACTTATTAGCACAAGGGGTAACTGAGAACAAATTCACCATTTAATTCACCTATTTGGCCTGTTAGAAAAGCTGATGGAATTAATTGGAGAATGACAGTTGATTACCAGGAGAGGAAATAAAGGTACTCCTCAAATGGCGCCAGTAGTAGCTAATATTACAGAATGGGTACAAAAGATTCAAGTTCGATGCAAATGGTTTTCAGTGATTGATTTGGCAAACTGTTTTATTTTTTTTTTTTTTTATATCCCCATTCAATATGAGGGTCAGGAGCGCTTTGCATTCCAATTTGAAGATAAACAATACACTTTTTGTAGATTTCCTCAGGGATTTCACAATGCACCTGCAATAGCTCATGTACCGGCAATAGCTCATGCACATGTAAACCAAATGCTGTCTAACTTAGAAGAGTCAAAGACCATGTATATTCATATGTGGATGATATTATTATTACGGGTGTTAATAACCAGGATGTACAAGAGAGGACAGAAAGGGTACTAGAGCTTATTCAACAAAACAGGTTTTAAGGTCAACCTGGAGAAGGCTCAGCTAGTTCAAGAACAAGTGCAGTATTTGGGTACTCATAGGTAAAGAAGGAAGAAAAGCTGATCAGAGAAAGGTCACAGCATTAGTAGAAGCTCCTGCCCCAACTGATGCTCATTCTCTTAGAGTTCTATTAGGAGGATTTAATTTTTTGAGATCGTACATTTTTCAATATGCACAAATAGCGGCCCCGTTATACAAACTGTTAAAGAAGAAATCTCAGTGGGAATTGGGTCCAGAACATGATCAAGCTTTAGCTCAATTAAAACAAGCTACGCTAAGAGCTCCAGCACTTAAATTCCCAGATAGTTCTAAGCCATTTGGTATTAGACTTGCAACATCCGATGTAGCTCTTGCTGCTGTGCTTTTACAGAGAAATGAAGATGCTAAATTGGTGCCAGTTGCATATGATTCACGGAAATTGCAGGGCACAGAATTAAATTTTGATCCTTGTGAAAGGGAATGCTTGGCTGCAGTATGGGCATTCAGACTTTTGAACCACGGACAGGTACAGCTCCTATAACAATTCAGTGTCTGCATACTCCTTTGAAGTATATTTTGTCAGGTCACTTGGTAGGAGGTAGAGTTTCAGGAACTAGATTAGCACAATGGACTTATTTTGCTTAACAGAGGAGTTACTAGTGAAACAATAAGCAAACCTGATTTGATGGCACAAACACTTATTGAAAAGGGAATGATCCTAATTGTGGAGAATTAGAAGATACTCACATGTCACAGTGTAAAGTAGCTCCATTATTATCAGAGATTGATACTGCAGATTTACATCCACACATTTGGTTTACTGATGGTAATTCATTATGGGAAAAAAGGGTAAGACATACTCAGTATGCAGCCATAAATTTGGCTGGAGCCGAGATAAAAGGAAAAATATACACACACGTATCCGCTCAAAATGTAGAAGTTGAAGCAGTTAAACAGGTTTTACAGTTCTATCCTAATCCACCTCCAGCGGTGTATGTGTGTATATACAGACAATGATTATGTGGCTAAGGGCTTACAAAATTGGATGTTAGATTGGGCAAAACATGGATGGCATACCATAGATGGGAAAGAATTAGCTCAGCGAAAACAATGGGAATATTTGTATACTTGGACAAGTAAACATCCAGGGATTTTACATGTTAGACATGTCAAGGAACATCAGAAGAATCAAGATAAGGAATCATATTGGAACTACAAGGTGGATAAACTAGCTAAGGAATTTATAGCAGCAGTTACCACAAGAAGGCAGGCACAAGATCAGTCACAAGAATCAGAGGAGCCTATATGGCATCCATCTACTATCGAAAGACAGGAGTTAATTTGTCTTGCACATTCTTATCTTCATGAGGGAGTAGAGGGTACTGTGTATCGAGTTAAACAAGTTACAAAGTGGCCTCAGATGAAAGATCAGATTAAAGAATGGGTAGTTAATTGTATACCCTGTGCTCAAGAAAAAGCTAGACAAGCTGTAACTTCTGATAAATATCTTTATCATCAGAGACGTGTTGGTCCTTGGCATCATTTACAAATTGATTTTATTGATGCACTCCCTATTTCTAAAGAGGGATACAAATATCTTTTAGTAATTATTGATACTTTTTCAGGATGGACTGAGGCATTTCCTATCAGAACTCACACAGCAGAAACCGCTGCTAAGAAATTGTTTGAGAAGGTAATTTGTAGGTTTGGTATTCCACATATTATTGATTCAGACAGAGGTCCTGCATTTTTAGGTTAGATATTCACATCATTATTAAAAGCTTTAGGTATTACCCAAAAGCTACATATACTGTACCATCCCCAGGCAGCAGGTCAAGTGGAAAGAATGAATCGTACAATTAAAGAGGTTGTTCATAAAGTTGTTTGTGGTACTGGCAAAGATTGGCCTCAAAAGTTACCATTGCTTTTGGCCTCTATTCGAAGTACTAATCGATTGCACACAGGATATCAACCGTATCAAATTCTTTTTGGTCATGCTATGCCACTAATAATTACTCAAGACTGGATGTGTGAAGGAGATGAACAAGCCATGGATTATCAGGTAATTCAGCATATTAAAACTCTTTTACAAGATAAAACAACTATGCAGTTTCGAATGGATCAGGCTTTGCAATCCATTATAAAGGCACGTAACAAGAATAGCCCTGATCAAGACAAATCAGATGGATGGGATGTTGGTGAGCAGGTTATGTACCTTAATTTGAGTAAAAAGAAGCATGTTTTAGAATCTAAATGGTTGGGACCTTGTACGGTCACTAACTGTATTAATCCAGTTTATCAGATTGTTTTACCCAATGATAAGCTTAAATGGGTACATATCTCACAATTAAAGACATTTTCTTGAGTTTTCTTATTACAGGATGGATCCATGGAGACTTTTGTGTAGCGTGAAGCGCTCATGACAGAAAATGAGAGGGCCTCCTCTAAGATCTCCTTTCCAGCCTACTTGGCATCTTTCCTGGAAGAAGATGTTTTGTCTATTTTGTGTTTTCTGGTTGTTTGTGCTGTTTATCCATTTATCATACACTCATGCTGAAGAGGTTTCTCTTCATCCTTATTGTTCAGATGAGTCAAAATAGTAAATTGGTCAATATAGGAAAATAAAGTGGAGTTCTGCAACACAAAGTGGAACTCTAACTTGGCTATGTACATGCGAATATTTAGGTAGTCCTTCCCCCAATATTATGTCTACAATGATAATACTACACATTTTCAGAACTGTACTGTTTCACAAAATGAGATGTTCACCCATGATAATAGATTTCAGTTGGATGAAAGGATAGCTTACTGTGTTTCTTATTGTGTTCCATACTCTATACCAGCAGTTCTCAACCGGTGTGTCACGACACACCAGTGTGTCACCAAGCACCGGCTGGTGTGTCGCGTGCTCCCGGTCTCTCCCGCTGCTCTTTCTTCTCTGCTGCCGTTGCCGCCGGGCTATCAGCACGTTCAAGCCCAGCGGGAACGGCAGCGGTGCTAGAAGAAGTCGTGGCACCCGTGGCTGGCCTTTTCTTCTTCCTGCGCTTGCCCCCCCCCCCCCGTGACCCGGAACAGAAAGTGATACGCGGTGCGCGGGAAGGAGAAAGAGCCGTGCCGTGTGATAAAGTAGCAGTGGCTGCTGCAGCATTGGCCCCCGAGCAATTGAAGCAGCCAGTAATCGGGAAAGGAGACAGTAGCTTGAGCCTCCCGCGGCCGATGGGATTCTTCTTTCTTGGCCTGCGGGGGCGGGAGCAGGAGGCTGCTGCAGCTACCATTTGTGCTCTGGGGGGGGGGGGGGGGAGGAAGTGAGTGAGAGAAAGAGAGAGAAGCAGCCAGCCAGCCAGTGTGTAAGTGATAGAATGTGTGTGTGATTGAGAGCCTGTGAGTAAGTGAGAGAATGTATTTGATCGAGAGCATGTGTGTGATTGAGAGAAACTGGTCAGAGAGCTGATGTATGTGTATATGTGAGAGACAATGAAAGTGACTGCTCAAGGAGATGACTGATGTGTATGTGAGAGTGTGAGACAGTCAGGGATGTGACTGGTGTGTGTGTGTGTGTGTGTGTGTGTGTGTGTGTGTGAGAGAAAGAGAGAAAAAGCATGGAAGTGAGAAATCTGGGTATGTGAGAAAGCATGGGAGTAAGAAGCCTGGTGTTGTAGGGGTGTATGTGAAAGAAAGCATGGGAGTGAGAAGCCTGATTATGTGAGAGAGAGCATGGGAGTGGGAAGCCTGTGTGTGTGTGTGCATGTATGAGAGAGAGACTGGTTGGTAACTGGTGACTGGTGTATATGTGAATGTGAGAGAGAGAGAATGTGATTCAGGGAATGAGAAGCCTGTGCACATGGAGAGCGAGCATGGAAATGAGAGAGAGACTGGTGTGGGGGTGTGTGTGTGTGTAACAGAGAGAAAGTGATTATGGGAATGAGAAGCCTGTGCATGTGAAGAGAGTGAGCATGGGAGTGAGAAGCTGGGTGTGTGTGAGACACAGCATGGGAGGGAGAAGCCTGTATGTGTAAGACAGAACATGGAAGTGGGAAGCCTGTGTGTGTGTATATGCATGAGAGAGATCAGGTGACTGGTGTGTGTGTGTATGTGAGAG
Source organism: Rhinatrema bivittatum (assembly GCF_901001135.1). Taxonomy (NCBI): domain Eukaryota; kingdom Metazoa; phylum Chordata; class Amphibia; order Gymnophiona; family Rhinatrematidae; genus Rhinatrema; species Rhinatrema bivittatum. The sequence goes on from NC_042617.1 coordinate 192,021,841, forward strand.
AGAGAAAGAAAGTGATTATGGGAATGAGAAGCCTTTGCATATGAAGAGTGAGCATGGGAGTGAGAAACCTGTGTGTATGTGAGACAGCATGGGAGTGAGAAACCTGTATATCTGAAAGAGAACATGGGAGTGGGAAGCCTGTGTGTGTGTATGCATGAGAGAGATCAGGTGACTGGTGTGTGTTTGTATATGTGTGTGAGAGAAAGAAAGTGATTATGGGAATGAGAAGCCTGTGCATGTGGAGAGAACAAGCATGGGAGTGAGAGACTGGTGAGTGTGTGTGAGAAAGAGAAAGTGATTATGAGAGTGAGAAGCCCATATATGTAAGTGGAACACGGGAGTGGGAAGCCTGTGTGTGTGTATGGCATGAGAGAAACTGTTCAGGAAGGTGACTGGTGTGTTTGTCAAAGACGGTTTGGGAGATGATTGGGGTGTGAGAAACAGAAACTGGTCATGGAGGCATGACTGGTATGGTGTGTGTGTGAGAGACATGGGCCCTAAGGAAGAGGACCATGAGTATAGAGCTTAGCCACTACTGCTGCTTCTGGTGTGTGCTACAGCCTGCATGGAAAAGGAGTAGGAGAGCTGCTGGAGGGGGTAAGTAAAGGTGGCTTTTTAAGTTTATTTTTCTTGATTGACTGCCATTTTAATTATTTAATATTATGTGATGTGTCTGCTTTTTTTGAAATATTTTATTGGTGTTTGGAGAATTTTTAATAGTTTTTATGAGTTTTTAATTGTTGGATGTTATTCTGTTCATAGTTGTTGTGAAACATTTATTCTGCTTATTAGTATAGTTTTACAATTATTTCTGTGTGGGGATCTATAGCTGCTTGCTAGTTCTGTTTTCCTAATAAGAGGTGTATTGGTTTTTAGGGCCTGATTTAATATTTGTAGTGTTGCCTTTTCATAGATAGGGTTGCTCCTGTTTGAGTGTATTCCATAATACAGGTGTAACTGTGTGCGGATTAGTTTATGTGCATTACTACAGATCCTGGGAGTATGTTAGGTCGGTTCTGTGTCTGTTACCGAGATATTTTACTAGCATGTAAGCGTTTTATCAGTCTTATTTGTTGTGTTTTCTCAAGAGGACATGCATTGGTGGTAAACTGCTGTCTTTTCACAAGTAGGGCTATTGAGCCTGGAAGCAGAAGGAGTTTGAGTTGCTGTTACTGAGATGACACCAGAATATCTTTTTTGTAGGGTGAGTTGTATGGGGAATATCATAATTCTGCTTTACATCCATTATTGTGGGTCAGGGGGGTTCCCGTGGATGCAAACTGTACTTTACTTCTAGCCCTGTGACGATCATGGGTCAGTGTGTCATGCATGTGAGAACCATCTGTCAGGTGTGTCCCGACAGAAAAAAGGTTGAGAACCACTGCTCTATATGATGTGATCTGACACTCTATTGAAACTGATAGCTGCTTCCATGATACACCTTTTGTTTTAAGTACAAATCTTTTCCAAGTTAAATATGATGAACCTCATTATGTTTTATATCATATGTAGATTATCATTTTGTTACGTGGCATTTACATCCTCCTTTATTTCTAGTGAGTTACACCTATCCAAATTGCTCTAGTTTCATTGCTAATCATGTTCAATTACTTAAATCTTGGTTTTCTCTTCAAACATTCTCCAGATCCACCTATTTGACATAAACGTAGCATATTAAATACTACCTTAAGTGGGCTAGTACAGTGCTAGGCACTCGGGCGGATTTTCAAAGCCCTGCTCGCCGGCGCGCCTATTTTCCATAGGCCGCCGGCGCACGCAGAACCCCGGGATGCGCGTAGGTCCCGGGGTTATCAGAAGGGGGCGTGTCGGGGCGTGGCTGAACGACGCAGCGTTTTGGGGGCAGGGCGCGGCGTTTTGGGGGCGGGCCCGGGGGCATGGTTTCGGGCCGGGGCGTTCTGGGGGCGTGGCCGCGCCCTCCGGAACCGCCCCCGGGTCCGGTCTCGGCGCGCCAGCAGCCCGCTGGCGCGCGTGGATTTACGTCTCCCTCCGGGAGGCGTAAATCCATGGATAAAGGTAGGGGGGGGGGGTTTAGATAGGGCCGGGGGGGGGGGTTAGGTAGAGGAAGGGAGGGGAAGGTGAGGGGAGGGCGAAAGAGCGTTCCCTCCGAGGCCGCTCCGATTTCGGAGCGGCCTCGGAGGGAACGGAGGCAGGCTGCGCGGCTTGGCGCGCGCCTGCTGCCCAAAATTGGCAGCCTTGCGCACGCCGATCCAGGATTTTAGAAGATACGCGCGTATCTTATAAAATCCAGCGTACTTTTGTTTGCGCCTACTGCGCAAACAAAAGTACGCGATCGCGCAGTTTTTCAAAATCTACCCCACTGTGAATACAGTTAATTTAGAAGTACTTCGTAACAAAATGACTTCTACAGCTCGGCATAATGCTGATGGTTTTAGATCCCAATATAATATTAATGAAGCTTCCTCTCGTTTATATAATGTTATTGTGTATACTACTAGTCTTGTATCATCCATTTTGGAGAAGAAAATATTTACGCTTGCTAAAAGTGAGTATGGACTTCCTAAAGATGTTTCGTGGGCATTAGCTTGTAGTCAAGTACAAATAGAACTTAACACTATTCTTAAAGAAATTTTAATTACTGCTCGTCTAGGTCATTGGCCCCCTTCACTCATGCAACTTGCAAGCAAGCATATACCTCAATTTGCTCTTGAAAATTTAGACTGGTGGACTGTTAGTGTTCCTTCTTGTTCTTTTACTAGTTGTACAATTGGCAAGCTTGCTTCCATGGCAGGGGGAGCATACTGTTATTTATCCTATAGTTAACATTGGTATTCAATTACATAATGTGGTTGTATATCCTCGTGATGTTTTGAATTGGGTTTTACCTCTTGATAATGCATGGAATGAGTCAACTTACTGATCTAAGTTTATGTAAATCTTTTCCTTATTTCTCTTGTTTTGATGGTCAACTAATGAATATGTCATCACCTTGTTTACTTAATTCATCTCAATGCTTTTTAGAAGCATCTGTAGAATACAATCGTACTGAAGATTTTATGGTGTACTTTTTGGGTGCTGGACATTTCTGTTTTCACTTGTTTACACCACAAACTGTTTTCTTCACTACTACTCAAAGTTCTGTTCCATTTTCGGTGGACCTTACCAATGACACATGGGGCAGATTTTCAAAGGAGTATGCACGTACCCCCTGAAAACCTGCCCCAAGCTCCCCATGCGCGCGCCAAGCTTATGTTGAATAGGCTCGGCGGCGCACATAAGTCCCGGGGCTTTCCTGGGGGGCATGTCGTGGCGATGTGCCATTCGGGGACGGGGCCGCAGGCGTTGTTCCAGCCTGAGGGCATTTCGGGGGCATGGCCAAGGCCTCCGAAACTGCTTCCAGGCCAGGGAATCACGTGGCCGGCGTGTGGGAGATACGCCTGCCTTGTGCAGGCGTAACTTGTCAAAAAAAGATAGGGGGGGTTTAGATAGGGCTGGGGGAGGTGGGTTAGGTAGGCGAAGGGAGGGTAAGGTGCGGGGGGGGGGGGGGTGGAAGGAAAGTTCCCTCCGAGGCCCTCGGAGAGAACGGAGGCAGGCTGCGCAGCTCGGAGCGCACAGGCTGCCGATTTTCCACAGACTTGTGCGCGCCGACCCTGAATTTGAAAAGATACGCGCGTATCTATTAAAATCCGGCGTACTCTTGTTTGCGCCTGGTGCACGAACAAAAGTACACGCGGACGTACTTTTTTAAAATCTACCCCATGGTGTTCTACTCAGTCTCAAATTTTAACTTACACTTCGTATCAATGGGACTATATTTTCTACTCCTATTATCTTTAAGCAGTCTGTGGACATCACAAAGGACTTTCTTTCTTTTTCTGTTCATCCTTTACCATTAGGACTAGGTGAAGATCCTTCCTTCGCCGGAAGGAGTGGAGAGAATGAGACGGGATCTAAGGAAACTGGAAGAGTGGTCGAAGATATGGCAGCTGAGATTCAATGCCAAGAAGTGCAAAGTCATGCATATGGGGAGTGGAAATCCGAATGAACTGTATTCGATGGGGGGGGAAAGGCTGATGTGCACGGAGCAGGAGAGGGACCTTGGGGTGATGGTGTCTAATGATCTGAAGTCGGCGAAACAATGCGACAAGGCGATAGCTAAAGCCAGAAGAATGCTGGGCTGCATAGAGAGAGGAATATCGAGTAAGAAAAGGGACGTGATTATTCCCTTGTACAGGTCCTTGGTGAGGCCTCACCTGGAGTACTGTGTTCAGTTCTGGAGACCGTACCTTCAAAAAGACAAAGACAAGATGGAGGCGGTACAGAGAAGGGCGACCAGGAAGGTGGAGGATCTTCATCGGATGACATACGAGGAGAGATTGAAGAATCTAAATATGTACACCCTGGAGGAAAGGAGGAGCAGAGGTGATATGATACAGACTTTCAGATACTTGAAAGGTGTTAATGATCAAAAGACAACGACAAACCTTTTCCGAAGGAAAAAAATCAGCAGAACCAGTGGTCACGATTTGAAGCTCCAGGGAGGAAGATTCAGAACCAATGTCAGGAAGTATTTCTTCACGGAGAGGGTGGTGGATGCCTGGAATGCCCTTCCGGAGGATGTGGTGAAGACCAGAACTGTGAAGGACTTCAAAGGGGCGTGGGATAAACACTGTGGATCCATAAAGTCAAGAGGCTGCCAATGAAGAGTGGGTGACTCGCCAGAATGATGGCTACTGCCTAGAGTCAATACCCTTATTAAATAAACATACACAGGCTTACGGTGACTCCAACATCGCTCTAAGCTTCAACAGGAAGAGGAAATGTGGAAAAAAGGATTCACACTCACAAAGAGGGGAGTAGCTGGCTTGTTACGGCGGTTACTACCCCAAATCAAATAAGCCTGATACTTCACTTTCAATGCATATACAGCAAAGTTCTCTGATTCAACGGCAGGGGAGAAGACTTATACGTCACGCATATCCAGCATAGCTCCCTGCTTCAACGGCAGGGGAGAAGAAAAACAACCAATAAGGGCTAATAACAGTCTGGGTAAAACAAATAAGCATGGGTGCAGCTTGCTTATTGCGGCGGCTACTACCCCTAACAAATCAAGCTAGATATTTCACTTGGATGCAGCTCCATCACTGCTCTCTACATTAAAGGTGGGGGTGGAAGGGAAATAGAACCAAGAGCTAAGAGAAACAGATAAGTATGAGAGAAAATATGTGTGAAGCTTTCTGGGCAGACTAGATGGGCCATTTGGTCTTCTTCTGCCGTCATTTCTATGTTTCTATAAGATATATATCATCACCTTGTAAATGTTTCAGCTCTTCATCACTACATTGCTTATTTGAAATTGAATAATACTCAAGTCCAACATACTATTCGAATTGAGAATGAGAAAGTGTCAAGCACTTTAAGTAAACCTGTTCATTTCTCTTGGTGGGACTCGTTCGGATTTTCCCCAACAGCCTCATGTTTTTGATTTTTAAATTCATCCAATTGTTATTATGTGTGTTATTCAAGTTATATTCTTTTTCATTTTATTGTTTATGTGCTACTGGGTACGTAAAAAGACATTGCAGCTTTCAGTTATACTTGCAGATTTCCATTTACAATGCAAGTTTTATAAGAATGCATAATTTTGCTGTGAATATTTATAGTTTTTTCAATTTATAATATGATGTGCAGTGTACTTTAGTATGTGATTCCTTGTTCACTGCTGAGTTCTCTTGGAATCATTTGAGGGAGATGTGGGATGAGGAGGTGGTTATTTCTTTGATTTCTTTATTTGTTTTAATATCGTATTTGATACAATGGAAACTTAAAGGCTGGGTGGGCCTGCAGCGCATGCAAGGGGCCCATGGCTTACCTGGGGCCATGAGCCAAAGACGGGCGACGGGATCCCCAGCGCAATGGCACTGGCCGATGGCCTCGTGGCACTTCTGTGCTTTGACGTCATTGGGGTGCGCCGGCGCTCCGGCGCGTCCAGATGACGTCAACCGCATCGCCACGCATGGGAGGGGGGGGGGGCGTGTTCCTGCGGGCCAGCATCATCAGGGACGGCCGTGGCTGGCCTGGATGATGTCGGCCTGGGTATTTAAGGCACGAGCTGCGCCACAGCCAGCCTCTTTCACCTCTCCCCGGGGACCAGCATCCCATCCACCCACCACAGTGAAGGGATCAAAGGTGTCAAGGATTAGGTTGGTGACAGGGCACCTACCTGCGCGTAGGCAATGTTGCAGCTTGGTGGTGGGTATCCGGGCCAACAGAGAATTATTAGACCTAGGTCAGCTGCGGGGCTGACAAAAGGCAGGTTATAAAAGGGTGGGGACCATGCCCGGAGGCAGGGCCCCCTTGCTTGTAAACGCAACGGGGGGGGGGGGGGGGAGGTCAGAAGTGATGTTGCCTTGCTAGAATAGTGGCGGGCTACAAAAAGGGGGGAGGGGGCGTGGTTCCAGTAGTGGTCACACTGTCGGATTGGCCCGGGTGGGTGAACTGTTATAATGTTGAATTCATATTAACTGTTATGTTAATAAAAGCTGCAGCCAATTAATACCAAGATTAAAGTGTAACGTGCAATTATTTTGGAATGGAAAAGGGGCAGAATGCCGAAGGGAGCCGGAGAGGCGTCTTGGCTCCCAGAGTCAATGAAGATTTGAAGTTTCTGCATTTGCTCATAGATAATGGACATTGGAGACAGTATACTGGACACTGGAATGTTGAAAGATTGACAGCAACTTTTAGAGTGAGCTAAAATAGCTTACATTTGGAATCTGTCTATCAGCTATGGGTGAGGTCATAGATACAGTCATTGATATAGTCACTGATTGGTTGGTAAGAAATAACCCAGAAGAACATAAGTTGCTATATGGTACAGAATAGTTATGTTAGCAAGTGATTCTTATTTGGCTGGGGCTATTTTGGCATAAAACCATATATGACAAAAAGAACTTGCTATTCTGGTACAAAACCATATTTGACAAAAAGAACTTCAATTTATGACCAATCAGAAAAGAACATTTGTCCTTGATTGCACTTGGGAAACTATAATACAGGGTACAACATTATCATTGATTTGGAGGCAGAGAGAGAGAGAGAGAGAGACGCCCAGAAGACATCATTCTGTATCACAGTGTTACCCTCCCCACTGTGAGTATCAATAGCCTGGCCAGCTAAAACTTACCATGTAAGTATTTGATACAATATTAAGTATAGAGATCTAGGAAATGTACTCTGCATTTATTCTTTCTCTTAAAAGATCCCGAGAGAGATAATAGAATAAGGAATTATATACTAATATTGTCTTATCATATTTAAAGTATATTCTAAGTGTATATTAAAGAAACATGAAAAGCTATAGCAAGCAGATTGGTAAAATTTGACTTATTACAAATTTATATCAATTTGTGTCTGTGAATTATTCCTTATCAATCTAAAATAACAACAAGAGGGGTCTTACTCTTGAGTTCCCAGGCTCGCTCAGCCCAGGTACAGCAGTGTACAATTGAGAGAAATAATAAATAACCGGCTTGCTCACCCGAAATACAGCAGTGCACGATTGAAAAACAAAATCTCAGTATATTATGGTCCCTAACAAGCTCACTTAGCCCAAGTACAGCAGTGCACAATTAACCCGCTCCTTATAGAAGTGGAGTTTTTCCTCCACCCTCCCATGGTAGTGTCTGACTCTCCTTAAGACCTTCCTTTCAGTCTTCACTGTCATGACAACCACAACCACCCATGCAAACAATGTTGGCTCAATGCCTTGTGCTGTACCTTATTGTAGGCCACCTTCCTCCCCCTCTTTAGACCACTGGGGGTTTTTCCTTCTATGTTTGAGCTACCTTTGAAATGAAGTTGGCCACAGAAGCAAAAACTCATAATAAAAACGTTTTAAAATATATCCGAAGCAAGAAACCTGTGAGGGAGTCGGTTGAACCATTAGATGACAGAAGGGTTAAAGGGGCTCTTAGGGAAGATAAGGCCACTGCAGAAAGACTAAATTAATTCTTTGCTTCCGTGTTTACCAACGAGGATGTTGGGGAGATACCAGTTCCGGAGATGGTTTTCAGGAGTGATGAGTAGACGAACTGAATGAAATCACTGTGAACTTGGAAGATGTAGTAGGTCAGACTAACAAGCAAAAGAGTAGCAAATCACCTGAACCGGATGGTATGCATCTGGTCCAGGTACTGAAGGAACTCAAAAATGAAATTTCTGATCTATTAGTTAAAATGTGTAACCTATCATTAAAATCATCCATTGCACATGAAGACTAGAGGGTGGCCAATGTAACCCCAATATTTAAAAAAGGCTCCAGGGGCAATCCGGGTAACTATAGACCAGTGAGCCTGACTTCAGTGCCGGGAAAATAGTGGAAACTATTCTCAAGATCAAAATCGTAGAGCATATAGAAAGACATTGTTTAATGGAACACAGTCAACATGGATATACCCAAGGGAAGTCTTGCCTAACAAATTTGCTTCATTTTTTTGAAGTGGTTAATAAACATGTGGATAAAGGTGAACCGGTAAATGTAGTGTATTTGGATTTTCAGTAGGCGTTTGACAAAGTCTCTCATGAAATGCTAAGAAAACTAAAAAGTCATGGGATTGGAGGTGATGTCCTTTCATGGATTACAAACTGGTTAAAAGTCAGGAAACAGAGAGTAGGATTAAATGGTCAATTTTCTCAGTGGAAAAGGGTAAACAGTGGAGTGCTTCAGGGATCTGTACTTGGACCGGTGCTTTCAATATATATATAAATGATCTGGAAAGGAATACGACGAGTGAGGTTATCAAATTTGCGGACGAATCAAAATTATTCAGAGTAGTTAAATCACAAGCGAATTGTGATACATTACAAGAGGACCTTGCAAGACTGGACATCCAAATGGCAGATGAAATTTAATGTGGACAAGTGTAAGGTGTTGCATATAGGGAAAAATAACCCTTGCTGTAGTTACACGATGTTAGGTTCCATATTAGGAGCTACTACCCAGGAAAAAGATCTAGGCATCATAGTGGATTATACTTTAAAATCGTTGGCTCAGTGTGCTGCAGCAGTCAAAATAGCAAACAGAATGTTAGGAATTATTAGGAAGGGAATGGTTAATAAAACGGAAAATGTCATGATGCCTCTATAAATCGCTCCATGGTGAGACCGCACCTTGAATACTGTGTACAATTCTGGTCCAGCATCTCAAAAAAGATATAGTTGCGATGGAGAAGGTACAGAGAAGGGCAACCAAAATGATAAAGGGGATGGAACAGCTCCCCTATGAGGAAAGGCTGAAGAGGTTAGGGCTGTTCAGCTTGGAGAAGAGATGGCTGAGGGGGGATATGATAGAGGTCTTTAAGATCTTATGTTCTTAGAGGTTTTGAATGAGTAGATGTGAATTGGTTATTTACACTTTCGAATAATAAAAGGACTAGGGGGTATTCCATGAAGTTAGCAAGTAGCACATTTAAGACTAATCAGAGAAAATTCTTTTTCACTCAACGCACAATAAAGCTCTGGAATTTGTTGCCAGAGGATGTGGTTAGTGCAGTTAGTGTAGCTGGGTTCAAAAAAAGGTTTGGATAATTTCTTGGAGGAGAATCCATTAATGGCTATTAATCAAGTTTACATGCTACTGATGCTATTAATTGCATCAGTAGCATGGGATCTTTTTAGTATTTGGGTAATTCCCAGGTTCTTGTGGCCTGGTTTGGCCTCTGTTGGAAACAGGATACTGGGCTTGATGGACCCTTGGTGTGACCCAGCATGGCAATTTCTTATGTTCTTACCTTATCTTCATCTTGCCTCTCTGTAGGCAGGATTCCATCTCCTCCACCTATGTCCATCCTCTCTCATGTACTATTCCGATCTCCATGGAAACCTCTGTATACTCTTACCTCCCACTCTCTGGGGCTGACTCTGCCCATCTCATCATATACTCTACTCTCGGCCTGACACTCTTGGGGGGGGGGGGCACCCATCTGTCTGGCTTCTCCTCCCCAAGTTTGGGGTTACTTCGTTTTTTTCTCTGTGGGCCTTTTACTTACCCAAATGGGGGTTGACTTCTTTTCTGTTCTTCTGTGTCTGTACTGTCCCCCCCTTCATCACAATTGTATAAACCCTTTTATTATCTATCATGTCATCTCTTCTCTAAGAGCCCTAATGTGTTCAACCTATCTGCATAAGGGAGCAGCTCCATCCCCTTTATCATTTTTGTTGCCCTTCTCTGTATATTTTCCACTATATCTTTTTTGCGATGTGGTTGCACCATGGATTAATACACAGAGGCATTATGATATTCTCAGTTTTGTTATCTATTTCTTTCTGAATAATCCCTAACATTCTATTTTCTTTTTTTCACCACCGCACCCTAAGCAGAGCATTTCAACATATTATCCAGACTGACTCCAAGATCATTTTCCTGGGTGGTGACTCCTCTATTAAAACCAGCAACATCCGTCTATAGTTAGGATTACTATTCCCTATGGGGTAGTTTTTAAAAGGTGCGCGCGTGCACACACACATGGATACCCAATTTTATAACATGCTTGCACATGTTATAAAATCGGGGGTTGGCGCGCTCAAGGGAACTGGGAACTGGGTACAATAAGAATTTATTGTACCCAGTTCCCAGCGCAGCTCGGTGCTGTGTGCGCCGAGCTGCGCTGCCTTCCCAGTTCCCTCCCTGGGAGGGAACTTCCATTCCCCCTAACCTAAGCTTCCCATCCCTTCCCCTACTCTAATCTCACCCAAATTCTTATTGTACCTTTTGCGCCTGCCTGCAGGCAGGCACAGGTTGCACTTGCCGGCAGCCTGCCAGCAAGTGATCCTCCAACACAGCGGCAAATAACCGCTGTGTTGGAGGCCTCTGGCTCCGCTGTCCCTGGACTTCTCCTTTAGTAAAGCCCCGGGACTTACACCCGTCCCCGGGGCTTTATGCGCATCGCCGGGCCTTTTGAAAATAGGCCTGGCGCGCATAACTTTTTAAAAATCTGGCCCTGTGTGTATTACTTTGCATTTGTGTACATCAAATTTTATCTGCCATTTAGATGCCCAGTTCCCCATTCTGGCAAGGTTGTTTTGCAGTTCCTCTGTCTCTTCGTGTTTTAACAATTCTGAAAAGCTTTTGTTTTTTGCAAATTTGACAACCTGGGGCAAATCCCTGAGGTACACTACTATTCGCCAATTAGTCCATCTCTCCATTTCTTATCTTTTAACCAGCTACCAGTCCACAATAGGACACTGCCTCCTATTCCATAACCTCCCAATTTCCTGAGGAGTCTCTCATGAGAGATTTTGTCAAATGCCTTTCGAAAATCCAAATACACTATATTGACCAGCTCACTCTTATCTACATATTTATTTACACTTTCAAAAAATTCTCTGACAGTAGCCAATCTGCATACTTGTGACCCGGACTGGTCACTATTAGAGACAGGATACTGGGCTCAATAGATCTTGGTCTGTTCCAGCAGGGAATATCTTTTATATATGTATATATGTAAGGCAAGACTTTGCTTTGCTTCTTCCCTATTAAGGCATGTTCTTAAGAATAGCTTCTATTTTTCTCAGCACTAACATCAGATTCACTGGTCTCTAGTTTCCTGGATGACCTCTTAAGAGTCCTTTTTAAAAACTGGCATTATACTGGCCATCCTCTAGACCAGAGCTTTCCAAACTTTTCATGTTGGTGACACACTTTTTAGACAAACATAATTTTGGGACACAGTAATTAGTCTACAAGCAAACCGGAGGTTAAAGGTTAAATGAACGAAATGTATTTCGACAATTTATGTATGTTTCCTTAAATATATACATAATAAAATGTTTCACGACACAACATATCTTGTGAAAACCTTTCGTTTATATTAAAAATATATAATATTCCAAGATTAATGTTATTGTTATAATTTATGAGTAACAATAATAAAACAAAGTTATTGTGTTATTCAATTTACCTCTTTAATGAGATATATGAGCTTGATGGGATGAACACAGCTTTTGAATATTTGGTGTTAATAAAAAAGTCCAAAGGGTCTTCTGCATAATTTTAAAAAGCTGGCCAGTTTCACACTATAAAATTATTTGATAGCCTTATTCAACTAATTCTATATGGCTGTGAGAGTGAAGTCTGGAATTTATAGGAAGGGACAGAATGTCAATATAAATCCTGCACCTCCAGTTCTGTAACTCTGTGCATCCACTGAAATTCCCCCAAACAATGGAGCTTGGATGTTTCCCTTACAGCTCATCATACTAAAAGATATTTTCAAATGCTGGTATCACCTCACAGTAACAGCAGCACAAACACCTTCCACTGCCAGGCACATTGTTAACTAAAATAAAACCTCGCAAAAAAGACACTCAAAATCTATACTGCAATCCCATTGTAACATAACAGTAATAACACCAAGGACTCAAACAACAATAACCCTACCTGTGAAAAAGCATGGGTAAATATTACACTGGGTCCTAGAATACCAATACACCACCTATTGAGGAAACAAAACAAACCCGATTGCTATAGATCCCTATGCTAGCAGAATCTCTCATCATGGTCACACACACAGAGCAGAGACAGACCCTCACCAAATACAGAATACAAAATAAAGGAGCACAAATTAGACAAAAACTGAAATGGAAACTCCAAGAAGCCAGACTCTGTGTATTAACAATGGAAAAACAGAACCACCATTCCTCATAAAATAAACAAAATCAAGAAACATAAAGCATCATTTATAATAGTAAAACCATACTAATAAAAGAATATTTTAAAACTACTGATAAATAGAATTTCTATTAATTAAAATCATATACATTTTTTACAATTTCCCAGAGGTTATCCTCTCACACACAGACTCACATGTCCATTCTCTCTCACACATACACTGTCACATACATACACATTCATGCTCTTATACCCACCATAACCTCTCGCTCTCACAGACACTGACACACTCTCAGGCTCTAAGACACTCTCTCCCCCTCCACACACACCCCACACACAAACTCTTACTCCCCTGGATTTTCTCATACACACTCTCTCTGGCTCCCTCACATACACACAAACACACACACCCAGGCAAGTTCCCAATCATTCTCACACAAACACACACACCCAGGCAAGCTCCCAGTCACTCTCACACACTAAAACTGACCCACAGGCAGGCTCCCATTCATTTTCACACCACTCCCTCACCATCCCCCAGGCAGGCACCCATCCATTCACATACATACACCCCCAGGGAGGCACCCATTCATACACATGCACACACTAAAGGCAGACCCCCTCTCTTTCTTTGCCAGCAACCTCGGAGCCTCTCTCATTCCTCTGCTGCCACTGATGCCGCATGGCTATTGGGGAGGCGCTGATTGCTGCTATTGGCACTGAAGCCCATTCTGCTGCCTCCTCTGTGCAGGCCCTGTGGGTTTCCAGTTCCTCCATGTTGATCTCGTATATTGTGAGATCCGCATAGAGAAAGTGCTACTCCTGACATTAACAAAGATTACATGTGCCAATCAGTAAAAGTAATTTATTTCTTTTTTTTTTTTTTTTTACCTTTGCTGTCTGATCTTAGTTTTCTAATTGGTTGGTCCCAAGCTTTTTTGTTCCACCTCCCCTTTCTTATTTTTTTGCCAATTCATTTCATATTGTCTTTTTTTCTATTTCTTTTCTCTCCATCTATCTTCTTCCCTCAAACATACAGTCAGGTTCTCATTCTCACATGCTTTCTCTCTCTCACACACACACACAGGCTCTCACTCCCACATGCTCTCTCTCTCATACAATCATTCATACACAGTCTCTCTCTTGCACATGCTGTCTGACTCTCACACACCCAGGCTCTCTCTCACTCCCACATGCTGTCTTGCTCATGCACAGGCTCTTACTGTCACATGCTGTCTCTCTCTCTCACACACACAGGCTCTCACATGCTGTCTCTGTAAACATTGAGATCCTCACTCCCACACCCAATCTCTCAACTCACACAGGCACCCAATCTCTCAACTCATCTCATACACGCACACAATCTCTCAACTCAGCTCATACAGGCACCCAATCTCTCAACTCAGCTCATACAGGCACCCAATCTCTCAACTCAGCTAATACACGCACTCTACGGGCTCTCAGCCTCTCTCTTACCTCTGGGCCTCCTCTTCACGGGTCGCTGCAGGATCGGCTCTGCAGCGGCCCTGATCTTCTCGGGCCGATCGCGGCGACTCTGATTTTCTCGGGCCGATCCGATCCGCGGTGGGGGCCCTGCTACCGGGCCTCTTCTCGCCGCTGCAACAACGCGGCTCCTCTTCTGCATGCGGCTGCTTCATCTCCTTCCTGCCCGTGCGGCTCCGGCAACATTTTTCTTCCGGGGCCGCGTGGGCAGGAAGGAGGCGGAGCACCTGCACGTTCAGACGTTCCCTTTTTCTTAGGGCTGTGGTGACGTGAACTCACCACGGCCTTACCGATCTTCCGGCTGTGTGTCTGCAGCACACAGCACAACGATTCTTCGCTGCTCAGCCGCCAGTGGGATGAGCTCCACCGGCGGCCGCATTGGCTCCCACTTGCCGGTGTGTCACGTGCACCGGGCTTGCGCGGCACACCTCAGGCGACACACCAAAGTGTCGCGACACACACTTTGGAAAGCTCTGCTCTAGACTTTAGGCATAGTGACTGATTTCAATAATAGTTCACAGACTGCTAGTAATAAGTCTTCAATTTCATATTTAAGTTATTTTAGAACTCTGAAGTGAATACCATCTGGGCCCTGTTAATCTTTAATTTGTCAAGTTGCTACATTACATCTTCCAGTTTCACAGGTATTTGCTTCAATTCCTATGAACCATCACCATCAAAAATTATCAATGTATCTCCCCAAAATCCTTCTCAGTAAAGACCGAAGCAAAAATGACATTTAGCTTTTCTGTATTTCCCAAGCATGTGTTTTCTCCCTGGTCATCTAGTGGTCCAAGTGACTCCCTTGCTTTGATATACTTGAAAAAGTTTTTATTAGTTTTTCCTCTATGGCACGTTTCTTTTCAAATTCTTTCCTAGTCTACCTTATTATTGCCAATATTATTCCTAGCTAACTTGCCAATATTTTTGGTCTTCCCTATTCTCCTCTTTTAGATCTTCTTTCCATTTTTTGAAAGGTATCTATATTTCCTTTAATAGCCTCTTTCACATCATTTAAACATGCTGGCATTCATCTAGCCTTCCTTTAACCTTTTTTTTAATGTGTGGAATATATTTTTGCTAGACTTCTGCACAGAACTATGGATACTACAGACTATAAATAAAATAGTATTAAGAAAAACAAATCTCTATGCCTTATGGCATTTAATCCTCACAATCGCTTCTTTTAGTTTTTTGTTTTTTTTAATAATTGTTCTCATTTTATCACAGCCTCCCTTCTTAAAGTTAAATGTTACTGCAGTGGTTATACTTGATATCCTCCTTGCAGTGATTATGTCAAATTTATTTGCACTGTGGTCACTATTGCCAAGTGGCTCCACCACTTATATTCATTGTATCAGGTCCTGCATTCCTCTAAGAACTAGCTGTAAAATAGTTCCCGCTTTCAATGGTTCCAAGACCAGCTGCTCCATGAAGCCGTCATGCTCTAATGAGACATTTAAATAGTCAAATACTGGGGCAACTGAAATCTCCCATTATACTGCCAATTTTATTAGCCTGTGTAATCTGTATTAGCATTTTATAGTGTTTCTTCATCCTAGTCAAGTGGGTAGTATGTTCCCACTGCAATATTCTTCCCTATCACCCATGGAATTTCTAACCATAAAGATTCTAGAATTCAGTTTGTTTCCTGCAGAACTTTAAATTCTGCTTGACTCTATGCCATCCTTAATTATAAAATGCCATCCCAAGCTAGACTGCTATACAGCCCTACACAGAAACTACACTCTAGCAGAATATGTCACCCTTGGTCTCAGATGTAGACAGACCCTCAGCAAATATATGACTACAAATCAGAAAGAAAAACGTGCAGAAAAAAGGTGAACTAGAAACCCAAGAGGTAACACTCTACATGCAGTGCAACACTGAAGAAACAGAAACGCATTTCCTCCTGAATTGTGCAAAACTCATAGATATCAGAGACATTGCACATTCACATTCCTGAAGCTGACGTACTTGAATCACTAACATGGGTGGAGCAAGAGTATTTGGCGCCTTAGGCAAACCTTCAGTCATGCATCCCCCTTCCTGAACTTACCTGTAGGGCAGCGTGCCCTCCTACTAGAAGTAGTGGCTCCTGAACAATGATGCCTTCTTTGGTGGTATTAGTTCTGGCACATTACTGGCAGGATTTTGCTGCCTCCAAAACTTTGGCGCTCTAGGCTAGCGGTTCTCAACCGGTGTGTTGCGGCATATTAGTGTGTCGCGAAGCACCAGCAGGTATATCGCGCACCCGCTGCTCTTCACCCCCTTTCACCTCAGCGAGATGAACACTGCTGCCATTCCTGCCCGGGCTATCGGCACATTCAAGCCCCGAGGGGAACGGCAGCAGTGTTTTGTGGAAGCCGGCAAAAGGAACATGACCTTTTCTTCGTCCCGCCCCTGTGGCCCGGAAGAGGAAGTGATGTCTACTGGGCACGCGGGAAGAATTAAGATATGTGTGAAAGAGAGAGACTGGTCAGGCAGGTTGACTGGTGTGTGAGTGCGAGGGAGGGAGAGAGAGAGACTGGTCAGGCAGGTTGACTGGTGTGTGCACACGTGAGGGAGGGAGAGAGAGACTGGTCAGGCAGGTTGACTGGTGTGTGCGCGCGAGGGAGGGAGAGAGACTGGTCAGGCAGGTTGACTGGTGTGTGCACACGCGAGGGAGGGAGAGAGAGACTGGTCAGGCAGGTTGACTGGTGTGTGCGCGCGAGGGAGTGAGAGAGACTGGTCAGGCAGGTTGACTGGTGTGTGCACACGCGAGGGAGGGAGAGAGAGACTGGTCAGGCAGGTTGACTGGTGTGTGCGTGCGAGGGAGGGAGAGAGAGACTGGTCAGGCAGGTTGACTGGTGTTTGCGAGAGAGAGAAAGGGAGATTGGTCAGGCAGGTTGACTGGTGTGTGCGAGAGAGAGAAAGGGAGATTGGTCAGGCAGGTGACGTGTGTGTGTGTGTGTGTGTGTGTGTGTGTGAGAGAGAGAGAGAGAGAGAGAGAGAGAGAGAGAGAGAGAGAGAGAGAGAGAGAGAGATTGGTCAGGCAGGTGACTGGTGTGTGTGTGTGAAAGATAGACTAGTCATGGGCCCTAAGGAAGAGGAGTGAAAGGACAGCTTCAGCAGCCCTTGCTGTTTCTGGTATGTGCTATTGGCCTACAAGGGAAAGGAGTAGAAGAGTTACTGGAGAGGGTAAGTAATGTTGAGATTACTTACCTAATAATCTCGTTTTCCTTAGTGTAGACAGATGGACTCAGAACAAATGGGTATAGTGTGCTCGTGCTAGCAGTTGGAGACGGATCTGACGTCAGCACGGGTACATATACCCCCACAGGAAGTGAAGCTCTTCAGTAATCTTCCTTGCAAAAGCTGTTATGGATATATGTGTACTGACGCTCAATGAAATAGTGAAAACAGGATTCCCCTGACCGATTGATAGTAGCTGGAGACCGCCAGCATTCCCCACCGGAAGGCGTCGACACCTGGTAGAGTGGACGCACTCATGGAAGAAGTGATAAGGCTTACCTTGAATCGGTGAAAGCAATGTAGACAGGCAGCTGGGTGGGATGCTGAGTCCATCTGTCTACACTAAGGAAAACGAGATTATCAGGTAAGTAATCTCAACATTTCCTGTCGTGTAGCCAGATGGACTCAGAACAAATGGGATGTACAAAAGCTTTACTCCCGGACTGGGCGGGAGGCTGCCTGAGGACCGTGTAAAACTGCCCTTGCGAATGCTGTGTCCTTCCTGGCCTGGACATCCAGATGGTAGAACCTGGAGAAGGTGTGGAGGGAGGACCACGTCGCTGCTTTACATATTTCTGCAGGCGACAGCATCCTAGATTCCGCCCAAGATGCTGCTTGGGCTCTGGTAGAATGAGCCTTGACTTGTAGAGGTGGTGACTTCCCGGCCTCCACGTAGGCCGCTTTGATGACTTCTTTAAACCAGCGGGCGATGGTGGGCCGAGAGGCCGCTTCTCCTTGTTTCTTCCCGCTGTGAAGGACGAACAGATGGTCAGTCTTTCGAACTGTTTTCTGTCATTTCCAGATATCTTGGCAGCAACCTGCCAATGTCGAGATGGCGTAGCAAATGCCCTTCTTCTGATTTCTTCAGGCCTGCCGTAGTTGGCAAGGATATGGTCTGGTTGAGGTGAAATCGTGAGACTACCTTAGGCAAGAAGGATGGAACTGTGCGAAGATGGATAGCCTCAGGAGTGAGTCTGAGAAAAGGATCCCGGCAAGACAGTGCTTGTAGCTCTGAGATGCCGCGTGCTGAACATACAGCCAGCAAGAACACCATCTTCAAAGTGAGAGACTGTAGAGACAGGCCCCGAAGGGGTCGGAAGGTGGATCCCGCGAGGAAATCCAAAACTAAATTGAGGTTCCACAAAGGCACTGGCCACTTCAGTGGCGGACAAACGTGCTTGACTCCTTTCAGGAAGCGAGAAACATCTGGATGCTTGGCAATGGTCTTGCCATCCCTCCTGGGACCATAGCAAGACAGCGCAGCCACCTGAACCTTGATGGAGCTGAGGGAGAGACCCTTCTGAAGCCCATCCTGCAGGAAATCCAGCACCATAGGGATGGTAGTTGCATGGGGATTGGTGCCATGGGCGTCGCACCAGGCCTCAAACACTCTCCAAATCCTGACGTAGGTGAGGGAGGTGGAGAACTTGTGGGCTCGGAGGAGTGTGTCTATCACCGGCTCCGAGTAACCTCTCTTCTTCAGTCTAGCCCTCTCAATGGCCAGACCGTAAGAGAGAATTGAGCTGGATCCTCGTGAAGGATGGGACCTTGATGTAGCAGGTCCCTGAGCGGGGGCAGGGGAAGGGGCTCCCCTGCCAGCAGTCTTCTCATGTCCGCGTACCAGGGTCTTCTTGGCCAGTCTGGTGCCACTAGAAGAATTAGGCCCTGGTACTTCTGAATCTTGTGGATAAGTGTGCCCAGCAGGGGCCACGGAGGAAAGGCATATAGCAGGGCCCCCGGAGGCCATGGCTGCACCAGGGCGTCGATCCCTTGAGAGAACGGATCTCGCTTGCGGCTGAAGTATCTGGGTACTTGAGCATTGGACCTGTCTGCTAGTAGGTCCATGTCCGGAATCCCCCAGTGATCCACAATCATTTGGAAGGCTCTGGGGGACAGCTGCCACTCTCCCGGATTTAGGCTTTCTCTGCTGAGGAAGTCTGCCGTGGTGTTGTCCCTTCCGGCAATGTGTATGGCGGAGATGTCCTGAAGATTCGCCTCTGCCCAAGCCATCAGCAGGGCTATCTCGAGGGACACCTGTTGGCTTATGGTTCCGCCCTGTCGGTTGATGTATGCCACCATGGTGGCGTTGTCTGACATCACTCTGACAGCTCTGTTCCTCAGTCTGTGAACAAATTTCAGGCAGGCTAACTGGACTGCCCGTGCCTCTAGTTGGTTGATGTTCCACCCCGACTCTTCTCTGTTCCACCGCCCCTGGGCTGTGAGTTCTTCGCAGTGTGCTCCCCATCCGCTCAGGCTGGCATCTGTGGTGAGCAGAGTCCAGGTGGGGGAGGACATCTTGGACCCCCTGCTCGTGTGGTTGGACTGCAACCACCACCGTAGCTGAGTCCGCACTCTGGCTGGTAGAGGCAGATGCATAGAGTAATGTCGGAAGCGGGGGCTCCATCGAGAGATCAGGGAGTGTTGTAGAGGTCTCATCTGGGCCCTCGCCCAGGGTACCACTTCCAGGGTGGATGCCATCAGCCCGAGAACCTGCAGGTAATCCCAAGCTGTGGGTCGACTGGCACCCATCAAGGACCGAAGACTCGTCTGAAGTATTACTCTTCTCTTGGTAGTGAGATTGACTGTGTCTGCCTGGGTGTCGAACTGGACTCCCAGATATTCCAAAGATTGGGAAGGCTGTAGGCAACTCTTGCTGAGGTTGACGACCCATCCCAAGCTTTCCAGAAGGGCGATCACTCTGTTGGTTGCCCGATGGCTCTCCTCTCGCGATTTCGCCCTGATCAGCCAATCGTCTAGGTAGGGATGGACAAGGATTCCTTCCCGTCTGAGCGCCGTTGCTACCACTACAATCACCTTGGTGAAGGTCCGCGGCGATGTGGCCAGCCCGAAGGGCAAAGCCCGAAACTGGAAATGGCGTCCCAGCACCTTGAAGCGTAGGTAGCGCTGATGATCCTGATGAATCGGGATATGCAAGTAGGCTTCTGATAGATCTAAGGCCGTGAGGAATTCTCCTGGCTGTACTGCGTTCTTGACTGAGCGCAGAGTTTCCATGCGAAACCTCGGGACCCTTAAGTATTGGGTGACGGACTTGAGGTCCAGGACGGGCCGAAAGGTGCCCCCTTTCTTGGGTACCATGAAATAAATGGAATAATGCCCAGAATTCATTTCCCGTGCAGGTACCGGGACTATGGCTTTCAGGGACAGGAGCCTCGCCAGGGTACCTTCCAATGCTGCTTTCTTGTGGATCGGACACGAGGATTCCACAAACCTGTCCGGAGGGAGATGATGGAAGTCCAGAAAATAACCCTCTCGGATGATGGTGAGGACCCACTGGTCCAACGTAATCTCGACCCATCTGGGGTAGAAGAGGGTTTAAACCTGCCCCCTATGGCCCCGTTCCCCCAGATGGATCGGCTGAATCTCATTGGGAGGCGCAGCCGGGACCTAAACCCGAGCTGGCTCCTCTCTTCTGCTGCTTGGGCCGAAAGGACTGATTCCTGGCCTGAGGACGAGGTGCCTGGTAGCGACCCCTACAGGGATTGAAGCGTGAAGAACTTCTGCCTCTGGAGGGCCTTGGAAAGGCACGCTGGTTCCTTTTGAACCTGTCTTCTGGCAGTCGAGGTATGGGAGAAGCACCCCATGTGCTGGCCAGTTTATCAAGGTCACTGCCGAACAGGAAGGACCCCTTAAAGGGCATTCTGGTGAGGCGTGTCTTCGAAGGAGCATCAGCAGACCAATTCCGTATCCAGAGCTGCCTCCTGGCAGCCACAGAAGATGAGATCCCCTTAGCTGTTGTACGGACTAGGTCGGATGCGGCATCCGTGAGGAACGAGAGAGAGGACTCCATATCCGCTGCCGGAGCATTGTTCTTAACCTGTGACAAACAGGAGCGCGTCACCACTGTACAGCAAGTTGCGATTTGCAAAGACAGAGCTGCCACCTCAAATATCTGTTTCAGGATGGCGTCCAGTCGCCTGTCATGAGCCTCCCTAAGGGCCGCCCCCCCTTCAACTGGAATGGTAGTGCGCTTGACCACAGCGCTAACTAAGGCGTCCACCTGAGGGCACGCCAGCATCTCCTTGATAGCCGGATCCAGGGGGTACATGCCTATCAGGCCCCGCCCCCCTTTGAATGAGGCCGCCGGTGCAGCCCATTCCAGATCTATCAGTTGCTGTGCAGCTTGCAAGAAAGGAAAATGGCGGGCTGAAGGACGAAGACCTTCCAGCAGAGGGTTCTGTGCAGGTGGCACCACAGAGCTGGGCCCCGAAATATCCAACTCCGCCAGGCACTGAGATATTAGGTCGGAGAGATCTTCCTTGGGAAAGAACCGCTTCATGGTTCAATATGGCTCCATCCCTGAGGGAAGTTCCCCCTCCTCGGAGGGTTCTGAGTCTGTCTCCGAGACATCAGGGTCCGCCTGAACCGGACTGCCCGGAGGCGGTGCCCGATAAGGGCGCGAAGGTCCAGGGGCAGGGTCCACTGGAGCAGCAGCAGAAACAGCAGCCCCTGTAACAGCAGGGCCTGAACGGGAAGCGGATTGCATCTGTACAAAGGCATGGATCCCCTTAAAGAGATCCACCCATGCAATGGAGGTGGTCTCAAGTCGCCTAGGTACCAGATCCCCCGGGATTCCCGGCTGTTCGAGACTGCCTGCGAGATCCGGGGTGGCCCCTGGAGAACTATCCACAAACCTTGGTTGAGACTGGTCCTGGCTCGAGGCTCCCACTGCCTCCTCACATTGGGCACAAAGGGAGTCTGGCTCTGAGCTGTGTGTGGCTCTGAGCTGTGTGTGGCTCTGAGCTGGCATGCTGAGCAGAGGCCATGAGCTTTCACGCCGGAATCAGGAGGCGCCGCCGCCTGGGACACCGGGGCATTCGATTGGTCCATTGCGCTAAAGTAATATGTGCTCAATACAAAGCGGCAGCTATATACGCTTAATACAATATGCGCTCAATACTAAGCGGCAGCTATATACGCTAAACAGAATGCGCTCAATACTAAGCGGCAGCTATATACGCTAAACAGAATATGCGCTCAATAATATGCAGTCAGCAATATACGCTAAACAGAATGTGCGATCAGCAATATGCGCTCAATACAGGCGCCTATGATGGGCGCTCAATACCTGAACCGGGCCAACAAAATGGCGACCACTGCGGCGTGCCGCATACAGGCAACGCCGCCGATCCTCGACTTCGGAGACAAAAAGTAAAAGTTGTGCGCCTTACCTGATCCTCGGCGCTTCCCGGCTAGGACCCGGGCGGTCTCCGGCTGCGGGGGAGAGGGGAAGTACCGTCACCACCGCGCTTGAGGAATGCACCCGCTGCCTCCCAGGTCCACGCCGGGACCGAGGCGCCTCTTAGCCCGCGATTCGGCCACCGGACCGAGGCCTAAACACTGAGGGAGCACGGAACTCACCCCGGGAAGCTCAACTGGGGGAGGGACCAGTGGTATCACCGCAGGAGCGCGGGGCTCGATGTTCCAGTAAAGATTTTAGTAAGATAAGTAGAAAAGTAGAAGTAGATTGGAAACACGCTCAGCGAGTGTGCAGGCTCTCCAAACTGCTTTGGAGACGGAAATTACTGAAGAGCTTCACTTCCTGTGGGGGTATATATACCCGTGCTGACGTCAGATCCGTCTCCAACTGCTAGCACGAGCACACTATACCCATTTGTTCTGAGTCCATCTGGCTACACGACAGGAAAAGGTGGCTTTTTAAGTTTATCTTTCGTGATTGACTGCCATTTTAATTATTAGGTATTAAGTGATGTGTCTGCTGTTAAAAATATTTTATTGGTGTTTGGAGATTTTTTAATAATTTTGAAAATTTTTAATGATTGGATGTTCCATTTATCAGTTGTTTTGAAACATTTATTATATTCTAGATTTAGAATTATTTTATATTTCTTGGGGAATGTATAAATAGAAATGTGGAGACAAAAACTGAACTGGAAACAGCAAGAAGCCAAACTCTGTATGCAGTAAAACAACGCAGAAACAAAAACATTAGCTTTATGGTCACTTTATTCTGTATTTGGTGAGGGTCTGTCTGTGTTCTGCGTGTATGACCCAGCTAGGGGTGTTCTGCAAGCTTGTAGTTTCTTGGTAGGGATCTAAAGCAGCTTGGCTTGTTCTGTTTTCCTAATAGGAGGTGTATTGGTGTTTAGGGCCTGGTGTAATTTTTGCAGTGCTGCCTTTTCATAGGTAGGGTTGTTACTGTTTGAGTTCCATAATGCAGGTGTAATTTTGTGCACATTAGTTTGTGTATATTATTTTAGATCCTGGAAGTCTGATAGGTGCTATATTTTTGTTTTGCACAAAATGCAGTGTGGCTTTTTTGGGTTTCCATTCCAGTTTCTGCTTCCATATTTGTAATTTGTGGTCTTTCTGTACTTGGTGAAGGTTGATTCTATGTGTGTGACCGAGGTGAAGTATTTTACTAGCATGTAGGCATTTGTATCAATATTATTTGTTGTGTTTTCTCAATAGAACATGCATTGGTGGTAAATTACTGTTTTTTCATAAGAAGGGCTATTGTACCTGGTAGGAGAGAATGTTTATGTTGCTGTTATTGAGATGTCACCAGAAATATCTTTTTTTGTATGGCAAATTGAACGGGGAATGTCCTAGTTCTGCTCTGAACTCATTGCTGGAGGTTGAGGGGATTCCTGTGGATGCAGAGTGCATGTTTACATTTAGCTTTGTGATGGTCACATGTTCAGTGTGTCACGCACGTGAGAACCATCTGTCATGTGTGTCCCAACAGAAAAAAGGTTGAGAACTGCTGCTCTAGGCAACCGCCTAGTTTGCCTAATGGATGCACCAGCCCTGACCACTAAACAAAACAGTTTTTGTAGGCCCTTTAAAAGGTGTCACATTCTACAAAGAATCCAATTTTCTATCGGATCAATATAGCTTCTAGAGCTGTAACTACTGATCTAATGAAGAAATTACAGTTTATCTGATATTGTGTAAAATATTAATGTAAAAAAATAAAATCTGAATTAACTATACTTCGCACATGGTAGAGTCCAAGAATTAAGCTTTTCATCCTATCCAATACTTACTAACCCTGGTATTAGTGACAGCTTTAGGGGTGGCAAACCAGGTGACTGCTCAGGGTCTCATGCCTTAGGGAACCCCAACATTTTGCAACTGGATGAAGCTTTTGAAAGGAAGTGGCTCTGTTTGTATTTTAAAATTCAAATAGTTAATTCCCCCAAATAAAATTGAAGATTCATGATATAATTTTCATTGCAGTTTCATGCATAGGAGGGCAAAGTGAAATTGAAAAAGACCAACCTGCATATAGCTCATCAAAATTAAGCCTCTAAGGGGTCCCAAATGACTCTCTTGACCAGAGTCTGAACAACTAATGCCTGATACTCTTGGTCTGCTAATCTACCCTGTAATATAATACATTTTTAATAAAATATTTTCAAAACTTTTGTATTTCTCTCTTATTGCCTTGATCATCCTTTGTGTGTTTCTTCCTCCTGTTTCTGCCTCATTTTCTTTCATGTGCTTTATTCTTTTATTTATACTTTGTATTTTTTTTCTCTTTTCATTTTATTTTTTTTTTCACATTACCTTTTCCCGCTGATCTCATTCCCATGTCCCATTTCTATTCTATCGTATGATTTTTTTGTTTCTCTTTGTCCAACGTCATGGTATTTACCATGCTTTTTCTCTCTCCCCCTCCCCTCCATCTCTCACCTCTACTGTCCTCTTCCTCAGACATTTCACTCCTCTCTTGCAAACACACACACATCCTTCCCCAACTTTCACATATACATACTTTATTCTCCAGTTCTCCAACTCATGCATACATTTGTACATTCCATTCTTACACACTGCTTACCTGGCTCCTCCTCCACACATACATCCCTCTTCTTATCCACATCTCTACCCTTTCTTCCGTCCTCTCTTTTCCACCTCTTTTCTCCCAACCTTTACCCTTTTTTCCAACCCCTTCCTTCCCTTTCTATTCCATTTTTTCTGTTTCACTGTTCTTGAATGTTGGAATAGTACAGGCTGCAGGGTCCCTAACTAGGAATGTCCAACCTTCTTTGAACAGGAAGTGTGGGAATGGAGGGATGAGTCAGGCTGCATGAACAGGTAAGCACTGCACCTGGTCAGAGTACCCACGGCCAGCACATCTATCATTCCTCCTCTCTAAAAATTTGAATCAAGCAGGCAAGGCTTTCTTTGGAGGGGAACAAAACTGGACGATGGCTCCAGATATCACTCAGCTGTGGTAACCCTACCCTCTGACATTACTTTCTGAGCACCAGTCACAAGTTTATATTTGGGGGCAGTAAAGCAAGCGGCAGTGAAAAAGGTACTGAGTACCAGCACATATTGCCTGAAAAAAAGCCCCAACTATTATTTACTAGGTGTTATCATTCTTACATTTCATGTGTTTGTATATGTGGATATACATACATATACACAGAGATAAAATGTGACCAGTTTTTAGAACGTATGCACCTTTTATTAAAAATCATGCCTATATTTAAAAATATCCTCTCCCCAGCCTAATCTTTAGCTGCTTATATTATATTTATGATATAAATTGTAAATAGTATAAGACCTGCATGTGACATTGATAGGGGCTGCTTCTTTGCTGACCCTTGTTTCTTAGCCACTTCGACCATTATGAAGGAGCCTTCAACAACTGGCCCATTAATACTTTCTCTTGAAAAAAAATAACCATTATGAAATGGAATAAAAATGGAGAATCAATGATTTTATTTAACTGTCTACTGAATTACCTAAAGACCCTGAGAGCACAGCTGCTTTAAAATACAGAAATTATCTGCATTAGTAGATATAGATATCTAATTCAACATTGAAGGTCTGATTCATTAAGGCTTTTTTTGCCATTCTGTCTCTATGGGAAATGACCTTCAATCAAGCCGTTAGTGTACACCAATTTTCATCAGTTATGTTGTCAATAAAAACGTTGTTTGCATGCAGATAGCACTAGTTATATCATAAAGCTCTTGATTTACCTTTCCCCCCATTTGCTTAAATAGGCAACCACACATATGTCTCTTAATTGACATAAAATTTAAATTATGTAAGAATCAGTGAACAGTGAAATTATTAGATCAATTCAAGATGCTTAAAATAGTTTCATTGGCATGAAATGACTTACTTATATAAGAGGTGGGGAGTTTTTTCACAGACTCAGAATATAAACAAGAAAGGCTGCACATGCATGAAGCCACAGTCAGCATACCTTAAATGAAGCAATGAAAAAAGGAAAGACGAAGACAACAGAATAGCATGTTTTGAGACAAAAAAAATTCCTTGCTGAGCAGAACTTAAAATGTCAGTAGTACATGTAACATTTTTTAAACATACACAAATTAGTAAATACAAATCTAAAATGTAAGAAAAAAATACCCAGTGCTTTGTTTGCACAACTTGAAAACATTTACATATTAACAGGCTTTTCATTATCTTGAAAGGCAAGGCTGGCAGTTTCAACTGAGCAGGTGCTTGCATCTTATACATATATAATATATAAAAGCCACACACAAAAAGTCATGCTGACAAGAGATTGAGGTGACAGGAGCTTAAAGAACACCACAAACTTTTAGCATTCTGGCATGCTCATTTTAAGGCTAGAGTAGCACAGATCAATTTTTGAATTTCACTGTTCTTAAAAATGGAGATTTGACCTCCATCACCGAGTAAAATGTTCTGGTCCCATTCTGATGTTAATTACACACCAATGGCTGAGATGTAAACAAAAAGACTACTGCATAGTAACTTTAATTATTCCAGATATTATGATCTTAATCCATACCTGAACTGAAAAAATATAAAATGCAGAGGCACCCAACTAAGCCCCCCACTATGTGAGTCTAGTTAGCTCACAGTAAAAGCTGTTATGCAATAGAATTCTTATTTTCATCTCTGGAGTGTATCTTGGTTTTGTATGTAAATTAGACTATAAAATCAAGTTTTCTAGGTAACAAATGCAAAACAATCTGATATTTAGAAAAGCCATGACATAAAAGGAAAAAAGACATGTGTTGGAATGGGATAAAATAATACAAGTTGCAAGCAATTATAATACCCAATAAAACAAAATATAACCAAGGTATATATAGGGTATATGATCTAGTAGTTACTTAAAGTTTTATGCATGCAAAAGAGCTCCTGGGATGTTAACATGAATCCATGTTTTTCTACCCACTTTGCACCTGTATCACTATATCTGTACTCACAACTATACAACTGTTGTTGGACAACAATATTAGAAAACTGTAGTATAGGTTCTTCTCTCCTTGGGCAGGCTAGATGTTATATTCTATAATTCTGATGCATATCGGCATATTATTTGGAAAACATTGTGCTAGTTAGGAGTGGAAAACATTCCAGTGCTATTCTGAGATATGTCAAAATCCCATTGAAATGTATTGGAGTGGACATTTTGATTTAGTAGAAGAATAAGAAACAGACAAAACAAAAACAAAACATATGAGAGACTATCCCTCTAAATCCAAGGCAGTTGTCTTTTGTAGTATAAATCTTTTATTCATTAAGGAGATAAAAGAGAATTCTCAGAGAGGATGTTCATAGTAGATAAACTAAATTAATGTTTTGCTTCAGCCTTTACAGAGAAATATGATGGGGAACTACCTACACCTAAAATGTTTTTTTCTAGGTGATGATTCAGAGAAACGGAATCAAATCAGTATAACTCTAAAAAGTGCTAGAACAATTTATGAAACTAAGTAGTAGCAAATCACCAGGACCTGATGGTATTCATCTTAGAGCTCTAAAGGAACTCCAGCATGAAATTAGAGACTTACAACTGGAAATTTATAATCTATTATTCAAATCTGCTTCTATATCCAAGGGCTGGAGGGTAGCAAATGTAATGCTAATTTTCTATAAGGACTTCTAGAGGTGACCTAAGTAACTACAGATTGGTAAGTCTGATGTCTGTGCCTGGTAAAATGACAGAAACTACAATTAAGATCAAAATTATTTGTCAAATAGATAAGCATGGCTTAATGGGGAAGAGACAGCATGGACTGAGCAAAGGGAAGTTGTGCCTTTCTGATCTAATATAATTCCTTGAAGGAATAAATAAGCAGATGGATAGATAAGCAAATCGATATAGCGCATTTGGATATTTAGGTGTTTGATAAAGTCCCTCATGAAACAATCCTCAGAAAACTAAAAAGCAATGGGAGAGGAGGCATTGTCTTAGATTGGTAACTGGTTAAAAGATAGGAAATAGAATATGACTAAATGGTCAGTTTTTCCAGTGAAGAAAGGTAATATGGAGAACCCCACAGATCTGTATTGTTCAATTTATTCATTAATAATCTAGAAAAGGGACCAATAATTGAAGGATCAAATTTGTAGATAACAAAAGTTTCAAAGCAATTAAAACACAGGCAGACTATGAGGAACTACAGAAAGATCTTTTGTGACTGAGAAACTCTGCATCTAAATGGCAAATGAAGGTTTAATATAGATAAGTGCAAAGTGATGCACATAGGGAAAAAGGAACCCATATTGTAGATGCTGGGTTTCACATTAGGAGCAATCACCTAGGAAAAGGATCTTTGAGTCACTGTGGACAGTATGCAGAAATCCTCAGCTCGTTGTGCATAAGTAAAAAAAAAAATGCTAGGAATTATTCCAAAAGGAATAGACCACAGCATCTTAATGCCTCTGTATAGGTCTGACTTGCAATCGCACCTTTAGTACCGTGTACAGTTCCAATTGCCCCATCTAAAAAAAGATATAGTGGATCTAGAAAAGGTACGGAGAAGGGAACACCATGGTAAAGAGGATGGACTGCTTCTTTATGAAGAAAGGCTAAATAAATTAGGACTCTTCAGCTTCGAAAAGAAACAAGTGAAGAGAGATATGATAAACATTTATATAGAAACATAGAAACATAGAAAAGACGGCAGAAGAAGACCAAACGGCCCATCCAGTCGGCCCAGCAAGCTTCACACATTGTTTCTCTCATACTTATCTGTTTCTCTTAGCTCTTGGTTCTATTTCCCTTCCACCCCCACCATTAATGTACAGAGCAGTGATGGAGCTGCATCCAAGTGAAATATCTAGCTTGATTAGTTAGGGGCAGTAGGGGTAGTAACCGCCGCAATAAGCAAGCTACACCCATGATTATTTGTTGTACCCAGACTATGTTATACAGCCCTTATTGGTTGTTTTTTCTTCTCCCTTGCTGTTGAAGCAGGGAGCTATGCTGGATATGCGTGAAGTATCAGTTTTTCTTCTCTCCTGCCGTTGAAGCAGAGAGTTATGCTGGATATGCGTGAAGTATCAGTCTTTCTCCCATGCCGTTGAAGCAGAGAGCCATGCTGGATATGCATCGAAAGTGAAGTATCAAGCACATTTGGTTTGGGGTAGTAACCGCCGTAACAAGCCAGCTACTCCCCTCTTTGTGAGTGCGAACCCTCTTTTCTTCTCCCCTGCCGTTGAAGCAGAGAGCTCTGCTGGATGTGTGAAGTATCAGTTATTCTTCTCCCCTGCCGTTGAAGCAGAGAGCTATGCTGTATATGCATTGAAAGTGAAGTATCAGGCTTATTTGGTTTGGGGTAGTAACCGCCGTAACAAGCCAGCTACTCCCCTCTTTGTGAGTGCAAATCCTTTTTTCCACATTTCCTCTTGCTGTTGAAGCTTAGAGCGATGTTGGAGTCACAGTAAGCATGTGTATGTTTATTGATTAAGGGTATTGTGTCCAGGCAGTAGCCATCATTCTGGCGAGTCACCCACATTGGCGGCCTCTTGACTTTATGGATCCACAGTGTTTATCCCACGCCCCTTTGAAGTCCTTCACAGTTCTGGTCTTCACCACTTCCTCCGGAAGGGCATTCCAGGCATCCACCACCCTCTCCGTGAAGAAATACTTCCTGACATTGGTTCTGAATCTTCCTCCCTGGAGCCTCAAATTGTGACCCCTGGTTCTGCTGATTTTTTTCCTACGGAAAAGGTTTGTTGTTGTCTTTGGATCATTAAAACCTTTCAAGAATCTGAAAGTCTGTATCATATCACCCCTGTTCCTCCTTTCCTCCAGGGTGTACATATTTAGATTCTTCAATCTCTCCTCGTACGTCAACCGATGAAGATCCTCCACCTTCCAGGTCGCCCTTCTCTGTACCGCTTCCATCTTGTCTTTGTCTTTTTGTAGATACGGTCTCCAGAACTGAACACAGTACTCCAGGTGAGGCCTCACCAAGGACCTGTACAAGGGAATAATCACTTCCCTTTTCTTACTCGATATTCCTCTCTCTATGCAGCCCAGCATTCTTTTGGCTTTTGCTATCGCCTTGTCGCATTGTTTCACAGACTTCATATCATTAGACACTATCACCCCAAGGTCCCTCTCCTGCTCCGTGCACATCAGCCTTTTCCCCCCCCATCGAATACAGTTCATTCGGATTTCCACTCCCCATATGCATGACTTTGCACTTCTTGGCATTGAATCTCAGCTGCCATATCTTCGACCACTCTTCCAGTTTCCTTAGATCCCGTCTCATTCTCTCCACTCCTTCCGGCGTGTCTACTCTGTTGCAGATCTTAGTGTCATCCGCAAAAAGACAAACCTTACCTTCTATCCCGTCCGCAATGTCGCTCACAAAGATATTTAACAGGACCGGTCCCAACACCGATCCTTGCGGTATACCACTTAAAACCGCTCTCTCTTCAGAGAAGGTTCCATTTACCATCACACATTGTCTTCTGTCCGTCAACCAATTTGCAATCCAGGTCACCACCTCGGCACTCACTCCTAAGCTTCTCGTTTTATTCACCAGTCTCCTGTGCGGAACCGTATCAAAAGCTTTGCTGAAATCCAAGTATATGATATCGAGCGCTCTCCCTCGATCCAATTCCTTGGTTACCCAGTCAAAAAAGTCAATCAGATTTGTCTGACAGGATCTTCCCCTGGTGAATCCATGTTGCCTCTGGTCCATCAATTCTCCAGACTGTAGATAGTTCACTATTCTCTCTTTCAGCAGTGACTCCATTACTTTTCCCACCACCGAAGTGAGGCTGACTGTTCTGTAGTTACCAGCCTCCTCCCTGTTCCCACTCTTGTGAAGCGGGACCACCACCGCTCTTCTAGAATCACTCGGCACCACTCCCGTTTCTAGGGATCTATTGAACAGGTCACACAGCGGACCTGCCAGAACATCTCTGAGCTCCCTCAATATCCTTGGATGAATCCCATCAGGCCCCATGGCTTTGTCCACTTTCAGGTTCTTTAGCTCTTCCCACACATTTTCTACTGTAAAAGGATTTTCATCTATTCCACTTCCCTCCAGTTTCTTGTTGTGTAGAGATGGTCCTTCTCCAGGGTCTTCTTTAGTGAACACAGAGCTGAAGTATTTGTTTAATATTTCTGCCATTTCTTCGTCTCTCTCCACACATTGATCATTACCACCTTTCAATTTCACTATACCACTTTGGACCTTTCTCTTTTCGCTGATGTATCTGAAAAATGTTTTGTCACCATTTTTTATCTCCTTGGCAATCCTCTCTTCTGCTTGACTTTTTGCCAACTTGATTAATTTCTTTGTCTCCCTCAGTTGATACAAATATTCTTCTTTGTGCTCCTCCCTTTGGGATCCTTTATATTTCTTGAATGCTGTTCTTTTAGCTTTAATTTTGTCAGCCACCTCCTTTGAGAACCAGATAGGTTTCAATTTTCTTTTGCTTTTCTTTACATTTCTAACATATAGAGCAGTTGCCTTGGTGATTGCTCCTTTTAGATTGGTCCTCTGCTGATCCACATCTCTCTCGTTCTCCCATCCTTTAAGTTCTTCCTCCAGGTACTTCCCCATTTCCTCAAAGTCTGTGTTTTTGAACTGTAAAACTCGGGTCTTTGTGGTTCTTTTCCCTATTCTTTTAGTGATATTAAACCATACCATTTGATGATCACTGCTGCTGAGGTGGGCGCCCACCTGGACATCTGAGACATTATCTGCATTAGTGAGCACTAAGTCGAGTATAGCTCCTTCTCTCGTGGGTTCCAACACCATTTGTTTGAACAAAGATACTTGCATGGCATCCACTATCGCTCTACTATTTTTAGTTTCTGCAGATGGGATTTTCCAGTCTACATCTGGCATATTGAAGTCACCCACGATCACCACTTCTCCCTTCTTACCTATCTTATGGATGTCTTCAACCAGATCTCTGTCCAGCTCTTCCTTTTGGTTTGGAGGCCTGTAAACCACTCCAATATAAATGGACGCTCCGTCATCTTTTTTTAGGTCGACCCATAGAGCTTCTTCCTTACTCCAACTTCCTTGCAGCTCAGATGCTTGGATGTTGTTTCTGACATAAAGAGCCACACCTCCCCCTTTTCTATCCTCTCTGTCCTTCCTTAACAAGTTGTAGCCTGGTATTGTTGTATCCCATTCATGGGATTCTGTGAACCATGTTTCTGTGATAGCAACAATGTCCAATTCTGCCTCAGCCATTAGGGCCTGCAGATCTGGGATTTTATTTCCCAAACTATGAGCATTTGTGGTCATAGCCTTCCAGGTACTCTCTTTAATGTTATTGCTTTTCCTGGACTCCTTATGAGATATTAGTTGAGATTTGTTATTCACTTCACTATTTCTTTTTGTAGTTGTGCCGCTGTTGACGGAGTTATCCATCTCAATTAGATTTTTCTTTTGGTTATGGATCTTGAAATACTGGATGCATTGTGTTTTCTCTCTCTTTTCTGGTAATACTGCAATGTTTTTCTCAAGAACGTCTTCGGTTTTTAATATAGAGAAGGCTTGTTGTTCTTTTTGCATTTGGTACATTGTGTGTCTCCTCATCACAGGTCTAATTCTACCAGAGCCCACTGTATTCCTGGTTTTTAAAGAATTTCTTAATGACCTGGTTGAGTGGGGGGGTAAACCTGTTGGCTGCTCATCTGTCAAGAATGGGTGACTGTGGGTCCTACCTGAGCCTAATGAATCTCCTTTTCTTGACTCCTGGTTGTTCTGTGATATTGGGGAATTATTTTCTGAGTAATGCAATGTGGGTGTAATACTTTTAATTGAAGCTAATTGATCTTTAATCTCAGTCAGCTCCATTTTCAAGGAAGAGAGTTGTGCACAAATTGGGCAAGCTCTAAGTTTCCAGATGCTTTCCCTCAGAATAAAGGCTCCACAGCAGTTACATTGGATAGTCCTCATCTTGGTAATTTGTGATTTGTATTTCCTAGACTGTTACCAATGTACTAATTTATCTCGCTGCCAATGGTAAGTTAGGCAGTCTTTATTAGAAAACAAGCCCCAGGGGTGGGTGGGAGACAAACAGTTTATCCTGGGACAAGCTGGGTAAAGCAGGGCACTTCTGGACGGTTGCCTTTGCTTTTGGTCAATTGTTTTGAAAAACAGTCTTTATGCCCCAATTTTTAGTTTGAACAGAATATTTGTGCCAGCTAACACCAAAAGAGAGTGATTTTAACAGTTTAAAAGCTGGAGAGCTTTGTTTGGGTTTTTGGTTTTTTTTTCTTTCCTCTAACTTTATGCAGCAAACAGCAAAATAACTTTCTAGAATATATCTTACTATAAAGAAATGAAACACAGACTATAAAGAAAATTAAAACTCAGACAGGAAATAATCACAGAAGCTTTCTACACAACTTCAAGGCAATAAGCAAAAATACTTAGCCACAATGTAGATTTCACAATGCAGTATACACTTCCACCAAGAGAAACCTCTCCAGCATGTGCACATGCTGTGGGGTGAAACACTTCTAAGGAACAGTTATTTACCATTTTAAATATTATTAGGACCAGGGAATACACCTTGAAACTAACTGGTAGACAAACTGGAGAAAGTATTTTTTCACTCAACGCACAATCAAGCTGTGGAATTTGTTGCCGGAGGCTGTGGTCACAGCAATCAGCATAACTGAGTTTAAAAGGGAGCTGAACAAGTCTCTGGAAGAAAAATCCATAAAAGTTAACCAGAAGACCCCAGGAAACCCATTAGTTGGGTAAAAGCAACAAGAAATTGGATCAACTTTTTAGACAGGCCACTGTTGAAGACAGGATGTTAGACTCAAAGGTCCTTTGGTATGACCTTGCATGGCATATTCTTAAGTTTCCTTTCACACATGGAAAAATTCAGGTCATGTGATAAGGCACTTGAAGCTGCACACTCACACATTTAATCAGTTCTTTGTATTTTATTTTATTTTGAGTTCTCTTTGTGATTTATATTCTCATAAGAACCTTTTGTTAACTAGGCGGTGTAATCTAGTAGATAAAGCACAGAATTAGTAGTCTAAAAAAAAATGACAGCACTACTGAGGGAGTTTCATTCAAGAAAGGAAAAGGGAATCCCACAGGCAGCTAACTTATCTCTCTTTCATCCTGCCCCATTGGTGAAATATGATATTCCTTGAGTAAAAAAATGAATTACTAAATATCCATAACAAGTATTAATGTTATGACTAGGCAAGATAACAACATAAGAACATGTCATACTAGGTCAGACCAAGGGTCCATCAAGCCCAGCATCCTGTTTCCAACAGTGGCCAATCCAGGCTATAAGAACCTGGCAGGTATCCAAAAACTAAGTCTATCCCTTACTGCTGTTGCTAGTAATAGCAGTGGCTTTTTTCTAAGTCAACTTAATTAATAGCAGATAATGGACTTCTCCTCCAAGAACTTATCCAATCCTTTTTTAAATCCAGCTACATTAACTGCACTAACCACATCCCTGGCAACAAATTCCAGAGTTTAAATGTGCGTTGAGTGAAAAAGAACTTTCTCCAATTAGTCTTAAATATGCTACATGCTAACTTCATGGAGTGCCCCCTAGTTCTTCTATTATCCGAAAGAGTAAATAACCGATTCACATTTACCCATTCTAGACCTCTCATGATTTTAATCACCTCTACCATATCCCCCCCAAGCCATCTGTTCTCCAAGCTGAACAGCCCTAACCTCTTTAGTCTTTCCTCATAGGGGAGCTGTTCCATCCCCTTTATCATTTTGGTCATCCTTCTCTGTATCTTCTCCATCGCAACTATATGTTACGCGCCCCACCCATGGCTGTCCCCCCGCATGCGGGCCTGCTCACCTTCATGGTGCCACAACGGGTCCCGGGACGACCTCCCTCGCAGTATTTGCCAGTCCTGCCAGGCCCCTGCATCAGCGGTCACCGGGCCTTCCACTACGCGTCGGGCCTCACGCTGAGGTTCGGCATCTTCGGCCATCTTGGCCACGCTCATACGCGCGCGGACTGCCCGGACTAATTTAGGGCCAAGGACGGGTCCTAGCTTCGCGGCACGCCCTGATTGAGTCCCGATATAAGGAAGTTCCTGCCACTGTTTCCTTGCCTTGGCAATCAGGTCGGTTTGTTCTGAGATTGTCTCTGCGCTTGAACTTATTCCTGCTTGTCCTAGTCTCGTTCCAGGATCCTTCTGTCCCAGTTTTGTTCCTGACTCGTTCCTGCATTCTAGTTCCTGTTCCTGCTTGTTCCTGTGTTCATCTGTTTACCCAGGTAGTACCCTCTGACTGTCTTACTGGTACTCACCTCAGCTTGTTCCTGACCTGCCTGTCTGCCACCTGCCTCAAAGACCACAGCCTGTTCCTGACCTGCCTGCTTGCCTGCCACCTGCCTTTGATCTCGTCTGACCTCCAGTACCTGACCTCTGTGCTTTGCTGACCTCTCCTCGGACTGACTTCTGGACATTGACCTTTGATCGCCTGACCTCGTCTCTAGATTCTGGCTCTGTTCCTTGCCTTGTCATCACCAACTCTGTTCTGGTACTCTGATCCAACCAGCAACTAGCTCTGAACCCGATTGCGCTCGCCCTGTCTCCATGGGCACGCTGGACTTTCACTCTCCTAGGAGACCTGGACTCGGCGTAGTCTCCCACCTCCAGGGCCCTACCAGGATTGGCCGCCACAGTGAAACAACATCATCAAGCTTTAGAGACGCTGGCCTCTTCGGTGGAAGAACTGCGATCACAGCTACAAGATACAGCAATGGCCAACCTGGTGGGCATCTAGGCCACTATGCTTCCCAAAGCAACACTGGCACTTCTTGCACCCCCCCCCAGGTACAAGGGGGATCCACGCTCCTGTCGTGGTTTCCTTAATCAGTGCTTTATGCAGTTTGCACTACAATCCTAGTTGTTTCTGAAGGAGATCACTAAAGTCACCTTCATTCTGTCTCGTTTAGAAGGGAAGGCTCTGGCATGGGCCTCTCCCTTATGGGAACATTCTGATCCCATCCTCTCCAAGCTATCAGACTTTGTTTCCCTCTTCAAGCAGACCTTCATGGACCCAGGTCGTATGGCTATTGCTAGTCATAGCTTACCCCACCCTCTGTCAAGGGTCAAGTACTCTCTCCGAGTACACAGTGGATTTTCGGGCCTTGGCCACAGAACCTGGGTGGCAAGAAGATTGTCTGCAAGCCATCTTCCTAGATGAACTCTCCTGTGCTCTGAAAGATGAGCTCGCTGTCCATGAGACTCCCACGTCTCTAGAAGATTTGATCTCCCTTGCCGGAAGGATTGATCATCGCCTCCGGCAAAGACACCTAGAAGTAAAGGTTCCACGCCCTCCTCCAGTACACCCCACGAGTGCACCCTGCACCCCAGCGAAGACTCCTGCACCATCATCCATGGTAAAACCCATGGAGGTGAATTGTGGGCGATTGTCCCCAATCAAAAATCTTTGTCGACGAAAGGATGGGCTCTGCCTTTATGTGGCACTTCTGGACATCGTCTGCAGTTTTGCCCCGTCCGTCTGGGAAACTGCAACGCCTGAGCCCGGAGGGGGTCCAGAGTTTGGGCACAACTCTTTCTGGCCCTCAACTCTTGCTTCCTGTATCCCTGGGTATCAAGGCCCACACCTTTGCAACCACTACTCTCATCGATACCGGAGCGAGTAGTAGTTCCATTTCGGACGACATCATCAAACTCTTGAAGATATCTCTCCAACCCCTTGAGGTGAGCCTTTGTACTGCCTCCATTCAAGGGGAACATCTTCCAGGTCTCATTACTCACCAGACAGTGGCTGTCCATCTCACTGTAGGTACCCTCCATGAGAAAGAGACATCCTTCTACTTCCTAAAACGCTCAAGGTTTCTATCCATGAAAATAGAATGATTACGAGTGTGTACAGGAAAACAACTGACCGGAACACTTTATTACACTATGGCAGTTTTCATCCCAAGTCATTAAAGGATAATATTCCAATAGGACAATTTTTACGATACAGACGTTTATGTAGTTCTGTTACGGAATTTAAGGTTCAGGCTCGGCAACTATCTGCAAGATTTATAGAGAGGGGGTATAGTAAGGGCGTAGTAAAGCGGGCATATAAGCGTGCACTCTATTCAAATAGAGATAACCTTTTACTAACTCAGACCAAGGAGAAACTTAGTCGCCCTATTTGCTCTATCCCTTACTCTACAAAACTTATGGATGTTAAGAAAGTCATCTTAAAACACTGGTACATAATGGCTTCAAATCCATGCTTTAAGGAAAACCCCATTTTCGCCATCAAAAAACGCCAATCTTTACGAGAACAGTTGGGCAATACAAATGAGTCTAAGGATGATGATTGTGATTTTGGTCAGATGGCATGTGGATCGTGTTCAGTCTGTGCGTTAGCAATGAATTGCCAATTTTTTGAACATCCCCATTTGAAATTGCGGTATAAAATTACTGGTAAATTCACTTGTAACTCAAGTGGCGTTGTGTACACCATAGTGTGCCCATGTAATTTAATTTATGTCGGTCAGACAGTACGTTCCATTAGACTGAGAATTATTGAGCATCGCAGTCGAATTAAATTACGTCGGGAGCATGCTCCCTTGGTTGATCACTGGTTGAGTTTGAATCATTCATTGAATGACATTCATTTTGTTGTGATTAAACAGTTAAAATTAAGATTTGGAGGTGATTTATCGGGAGCCTTGAGAAAGGCAGAACAACGTTTCATTTATAATTGGCGAACTATGATTCCATCTGGCTTGAATGGCCCTATAGAATGGCATGCATTTTTTTGAATGACGGCGGTTTAAATAATTAGGGTTTGTCTGAATTGATGGGAGAGCATATATAAAGTTTGGTGGGTTTCAAGATGTCATCCGTTGCCTGACGTATGACGTTGCGTCGGATTACGTGTGAGTGTGATGCTTACTTGGCGTTCGTGGTAGGAGGGAGTGCGGTGAAGAAAGGTAAGATTTTTTGATTAAAAATTTGTTTAAAATTGTTTGTATAATTTCTTTTTAGAAATTTTGAAGCACAATATGTGAGGTTCCGTTGACCCAGTGAAACAACTGATTGAGGTAATTGAGATTTCAGGTAATTCAATTACCTCAATTACCTGAAATCTCAAACACATTTTAACCTCCGGTTAAAATGTGTTTGAGATTTCAACAGCTTATCTGGTGTGATGGTATTGGAGGTTGCTGTTTAGCATTGGAGTGATGTAAGTTGGGAAAAGTTTTCGTTAAATATGGTGGAGGTAGTTATGAAAGTATCAGATAACATACAGTGTGATGATTATGGTTGTCTGTTGTAGATTTGGGTCATTGGTTATAAATCTTAGGTGAACGATGTGCATTTGGAAGTGGATTTTCCTTGAGTGTTAAATACACCTTTAAGAGCCATTTGATATTGGTATAAGGTAATGAGATGATTTGAGGAAATATGGATAAATGGTTTAGTGGTATGTATATTGTTTGGTATAAATACATCTTTTCATATTTACAGTATAATTATTAAGTATGAGAATTACTGGTCCCTGAGGAAGCCTTCATAGGCGAAACGAAGATATCTGTTGTTGGACAAGGACAAGAAGGATGGACAAGAAGGATATAAGTATTTGAGGATTAAAACATACTTGTAATTCGGACAAGAAGGATAAAAGTATTTGAGGATTAAAACATACTTGTAATTCGGACAAGAAGGATAAAAGCATTTGAGGATTAAAACATACTTGTTATGTAATTCAGTGGGGAATTGACACATTTGATATTAAATTTTTGTAAACATATAAGATGTATTTAATTAATTAAATTATATGAATGTATTTCATGGAATTGGTTATGTAATATTGTTTGTGCAATATATATGTTTTTTAAATGGATGTGAGTATGGATTGAATGTGCTAGCTTAGTTTTTATTATGTCTAGGTAAGGAAGTTTGTGGTGGATTTAATAAATGTTTACACATTATTTATATGTGAGCTCTCTATTTTGTGATGTATTCATAATTTCCTTGGGGGCATCTACAAATTGAAGGACTTCTAATGTCTTGTGACGGGTGTACTCTTCGGTGATCAGGTCAAAAGGGATGGTTTCAGACATTTCTTTTACGAAATTAGCAAAGGAGAGGTCTTCTGGAGGGGACAGTCTCCTTTCTTCTGGAGGAGAAGGCCCTGAGAGTATGTCCTCCGTGGAAGTGTCTGTGTCAAAATCCTTCCATGGATCATAAGGGGTCTCCGGTTGAGATCCCGAGGGAGGGTTGTCGATGGAAGAAGATGTTCCTGCTGGTGATGACTGGGAAGTCGATGGAGTTAGCTTTATTTTAAAAAGAGACTCCATTTTGTCCAAACGGACATGCCTGCCCTTGAGCGCAGCTAGGGCACAGATGAACATCGTGTGATGGGCTGAGGCACAGCACACAAAACATCATGCGGGTCAGTAATGGACATCGTGCGGGGGCACTCTGGACATTTTCTGAAACCCATCGCCATAGTGAAAAAAAGGGGCCATGAAACGGTCGGTGACCTGCGGGAACCAACGACAAGGTAGCAGGAAATGACCGGAGATAGTGGAAAATTACTCACAGAGTGTCAAGAAACAGTGTCGTGATGGGATACCCTTATGAGGAACTTTTTAATGAAGATAACTTCAAGGTTTTCCGTGAGGAAAAGTGGTGAGAAAATTCTCACAGAGCTCCTAACCACGAGGCAAACTGCAGTGCGGAACAAAAGAGACTGAAGGGAGACCCCTGTGGCTACAGGGATTATGTCATGCTGGGCATGCTCAGTGTGCCAGTCAAAAGTTCTAGAAACGTTGACAGAAGTTTTCCGTGACAGGGCTCCATCTGATGACGTCACCCACATGTGAGGACTACCATCCTGCTTGTCCTGGGAGAAATCTGGTAACTTTACTCTAACCCCAATGCAACTATAACACATTCAGACACTCATAATTAATGCTCGGGAAAAATCAGCCCATGAATAACTCCATTAGTATCTGTGGGAGTTGCAGCATAGTAATTATGTGCATAGGCAGAAAAACATAGCACTGCTCCTGAAGGGAATATCCGGCATTCAACTCATTCCTAGAATCTGATTGGGGGGGGGGGAGGGGGGTGAGGGAGGAAGTCTCTGACTGTCCTTACATTTTGCCATTCAAATGTGGATGAAAATGCTCAGCTGAGAAATAAACCAGCAGCGAAGGTGGTTGTATTGAGTTATATGATGTACTGGAAGTAATTCACTGAAACTATCAAAAGTTACCAAAGCAGCAGGGTAGGTAAGGGAAAAGAATATTTGGGAATATTAGACTTTCACATAATTCTTACCACAAAACTCAAATTAGCCACTGTAAGAAAAAATATTCTTTTTTGTGCTTATTGATTGCGATCCCAAGTATTTGTTTTTACATAGTCACTACCATACCATAGTATAACCAGATCGTATTCACCATTCCCCATATTTGGGTGAAGTCCCCTTCTGGAAACCAGTATCAAATCCTAACAATGAACTCTCCTCCAAATTTAGTTCTAGCTATTGAAATTGAATCATTTATCCTTATTGACATTAAAAATCAGAAATATAGTATTGGTCAAACTGGAAGCCTTTATTACCTTACCATTTCAAACCATACCTAGAAAACATATATTTGTTTTTATGATTTATAATATAATTGTACATTAACAAAACTACCCTTGTTTATAGTAATTGGTATTTAGTGATGAGTGTGTGCTACAAAGGTCAGTCTTATGGTTGCAATAAATATTGATTAGGCCCAATTATATATATATATTTTTTTTTTCTGCTTAATGCCAAAGTAAATGTGAAGACAGCAATTTTAAGAAATTCACAAATAGTAATGGACCAACACCATGAAGAAAACAAAGAAACAATTTTGTCTCCTATGTCTATTCTATTCAATCAGTTTTCCCATTTACTTCCCAATAATAGAATCTCTCTTTGTACAGCTGCTTAATACTATGTAAAACCAAACAGTTTAAACATTAGCACCGCACGCAATGTTTTCCCAGTGTGCCTATGCCCTAGACAGGTATTTTAATCCCTATGGGAGGGCCACCTACTAACTCGGGGTGGGGATTAGGTATCAGCGTCGGGGGTTGGGGGCCACTGTCGCATTCCACATGAGACCTACGGAAAGAACAGTGGTCTCTAGTGAAGATTTGCTGGCCGTCGGAGTGAGGAAACTCACTCCAAGAGGAGATTTGGGCAATGTTCTCTCCACCTAGCTTGTTGTTGCCCAGGTAGAGTGTCCAGCAAGCTAGGGATTAAAATACCTGTCTAGGGCATAGGCACTATAGTAAGGCGCTCTCTCTCTCTCTCTCTCTCTCCCCCCCCCCCCCCGGAGCCTGAAACAGGCTGTCCGGAACTATCGTGGACGGCAATAATCCTTTTGTGGCCCGTAGCGCAGTCCATAACGCAAATTTGAGGGTTGTAGTTATTAGCCGCGATAGCAGCCGCGCTAACACTGCGGCTGTTTCGCCGCACACGATAAACAGGTTCCCGCTTTACATATGCTCCGCCCCAACTCCGCCCCCTGAATACCAAATTACTGATTTGCGAATTTATCGCACGCGGTAAAGTGCTTGGAAAATGAGGCCCAAAGTAATCTAAAAAACCAACAATCCTACAGATCAGTTACTCGGTCTTCTAAGTGCCCACCTAAACACAACTGAACTATTCCACTTTCCAGCTGAAGAGTATTAACATTTACCAGTGGAAAAAGAGGGCCAAAATAAGCTTGACAGAATAGTATCAGCAGAGGGCACAGAAGATAGACATGTAAGTGCTTGATTAGAATGGAGCTGTTCAAGTTTTATGTTACTTCATTTTCAACTGTGCAGTTTCACAAAACCTATGACTTTTTGCTTTATTGGAATATAAAAAACTGAATATAAGTGAAAGTAATATTTCATTGATTATTTCCTTTTAAGATGATTTGACACTTCATTTATAGACTGCGTTTTATTGCCACCCTAGGACCAGAAACCTGTAGCTGTAAGGGGGAGGTAGAATTTCAGATTTGAGGTCATCACTTACTTAAATCTTGCTAAAAGTAGAAGAGATAGTATAAACTGTATGGGGATTTTCACTATCAATAAACTTGGAAATCTGACCAACTACCACATGTAGTGGTAAAAATACAATAGATATCACCACTACACAGGAATTAATTTCTATCCTTTACGTTTGCCTTTGTATCTTTGAGGCACCTCTCTAAATTCTCCTGTGTTTCTAGGAGTGTGAGCTCATTCATTGAACATTTGTTTTAGGGTTGAAACCAGCAGGAAGAATAGGCATAGAGGGATCTAAAAGGCTAGCCTGTGCTTGCTTGGGAATAGGTAGAGAAAAGGGATGGAAGGTGGGGAGGGGCAAATTGAGATAGGTTGATGTGATGGCCATCCTCAAATATCCTCCCCTCTGTGACATGTTTCCTAGGGATGTGCATTTAAAAGAATAAGAAATCCGAACCAAAAAAGCCATTTTTTTG
Source organism: Rhinatrema bivittatum (assembly GCF_901001135.1). Taxonomy (NCBI): domain Eukaryota; kingdom Metazoa; phylum Chordata; class Amphibia; order Gymnophiona; family Rhinatrematidae; genus Rhinatrema; species Rhinatrema bivittatum. The sequence continues at coordinate 192,064,940 of NC_042617.1, forward strand.
TTTAGTTCAATCGAAATGAAAGAAACCCTGGGGGTGCCAAAGTTTTGGGTTATTCATTTTTGGAAATAGTGTACACTATTTCTGAATTATGTGTGCTAGTTACAAATAGTGCATGCTATTTCCAAAAGCAAATTAAACTAACCATCCTTGACAAAAACAAAACACCCCAATGAAGCAAAATTCAGAAGGAACCACATTCCACCCAATGAAAAATGAACCAAAATGTTTTTTGTGTGAGCAGAGGAGGAGGACCTGATGAGGGGGTTTTTACCCTAAGGATTTCTATCTGGGAAACATATAGGCCACATATGACAAGAGTATGGCTGTCTGCTATGACATATCTTCCGTCCACGTGGTCTGGGAAACAGAACTTGCTTCCTTTCTCAAAGCAGATTTCATCTGAGGTAAAGGCTTTCTATAATAAACATAAATCAAACGAAAATCCAGGGGAGAAGCAACAGCTGAGAAGACTGCTGGGGGAGATTAAAATATTCAGTTCTTCATCGTATATGCTGATGGGTGATTCTTCTGCTTCACACCCCTGGGACTGACCAAAAACAAGCTGGTTATATATAGCCAGAAGGTTAGCAAATTGGTCTGATAATTTTCTAGGTTAAGATTCTGTTTTGAATTTATAATTAAACTTAATTTCTTATTTACTTGCCCTTTACCTATTTTACAAACTGCATAAACCTCTGCTGCTATAATATTATCTATTTAATTAATCAGCCTTGCCTCTGGTTTAATTCCTACAAGAACTTACTTTACTATCTCTGGTGTTAAACTGTGATTAGCACACTTACCAAAAGTTATCTAAAATATGAAAATGCTAACTGATGATTGTAAGACATGCCTAGAAACACTGCTTGGCCCTGAGAGAAGAATCAAAAGAATCAACCAAGTGCTGCATCTGGACTAGGTTTAGAACAATTACGTTTTCTGCCTCTAGAAGCTGCTAGAAACAGGGACTGTCTGGAGTAGCTGGGAGAGAAAAAGAGAAGTAAAATTGCTTGGTCTCTGTCATGCGGTTGGAAAATGGGAGAATGGTACGATTTTGTTTCCTGGATAGTGTTTCTTTACTTGCGGGCTGGCTGGAGGATTCACTATCCATCTTTTTGGCTGTTCGTGTAGAATCCTGAACCCTGGATTTTGGTAAGGAATATCCAGAGGCCAGGCTTACAAACCCACCGTCAATGTTTACATGTTTGTAAGGTAGCAGCACACAGGGGCAAAAAGTTTAGACCTTTTCTATTTTAAAAATAAATCATAGCTGCCCACATCATCTTTTTCTGGTGGGATTCAGTGTTTGAAGTGAGCCCCTGAATATCTATAATGGGGGCCAATGGGTGGCAACTGCAGCAGATTTATTTGCATTTCTTTCAAAGACTGGCATGATGAAAGATAAGCTTGCTGGTTCTCTGTTTTGTAATGGCACGCAGGAATCTTGGATTTACTTCCTGGCTTAGTTCCTTTTTCCACAGGCTGGCCAAGGGCAGGAGTGTATTAGAAGAAATGTTTCCTGACCCAAAAGGGGATATGAACCAAATTTAGCTCCAATGGCAATACCTTCTTGGCTTGCTAAAGCAGAAATACTGGAAATGGCTCTCTATGGAACTGTGAACTGCTGTAGAAACGCTTGGTCTACCTCATACAGAACAAACGTTATAAAATGCCCAAAGTCACATAGTATAGATTATTGATAGCTAAACTGTAAATATTTCACAACTATGTATTATTTTGGCCATAATTGCATTGTCATCCATGGTATGTTTAAAGAATTAGAAATTCAAGACTTGTGAACAGTAAATTACATCTGAGCTTTTGATCTCTCTCATTTTATTCTTACCTCCTGAAGGCTGCCGCGTTTTTCGAGGAGATCGTGGCTGTCTCTGATAGGGATCATTAGACCCATACAATTCAATGGTACCGAGGTTCAACAGTATTTGTTTCTGGAGGTAATCAACCATTGCAATGCCATTACAATTGCCAAAAGCTACTCTGTAGATAGAGAGAAATAAGGTATTGCTCAGATGATGACAAAAAAATTTACTACTACTATTAGTGCATTGCAGACTAGGACAACCACTCAAAAGTATAACTTTTCTTGTAGCACCTACCACCCTTACTGTATTGATTACCGGCCTTCCTTATTTACTGCCACATTACTTGTACCTAACATACTGTTATAATTTCCTCTAATTTCTTGATAGTAGCTGATCAAAATTAAGACATTTTGCCTTCCTGCAAGTACACGATAATAAGTATGATTATCTTTTATAGAACTATTGGTACTGGCAAACTACTATCATGACATATTTCTAATTATCACTAAAACGCTGAATAAAGATGTTAAGAGATGTTAGCCTCCTCATACTAGCTAATGGCTGCCTAGCAGCTTCTTTTTTTTTTCCAAATGATAAAGCTAAGACAGGATTCCCTCCTAGGGGAGGTGGGAGGGAAATCCTGAGGACTGATCCTGCTGTCCTTTGGAGAACACTTCTTATAGGTAAATAACTGCATTTTCTCTGAGGAAATCACCATCACTCTCACACCCATGTGTGATATCCCTGTAGCTTGGGATATCACACATGGGTGAAAAAGGCATCACCTGAGTGGTTGGTAGAAGAAACCACTCTATCCACCCTTTTCCTCTGTTCAGACAGCTGGAACCCAAAATAGGCTCTACTAGGAGGGGAGGAGAGTTGGGTTCTCCAAGACAGACGGAGTGACTAAAACCCCGTTGTACGACAATGGTCCTGCCGAAGGCAGGGGTGTGATGTGGCAAGAAGCCCACTTTGCTGCACATAAAACAATGTAGTCAGAGCTATTGCACAGTGAGTCCTGACATGCCCCACTAGGCCTAGGTCCTCCTGGGGACAGGAAAAGGCACAGATCACTAACCAAAAGAAAAAGAGCTCTTAGACCAAGACCGCACAGTTTTTTCCGGTGTGGGAAAGACAGCCAAATAGACAATCTGGGGCTAGATACCCCTCCAGAATGAAGACTGTGGATCACTAGCGTTTGAAGAGCAAGAAGAGATTTGCTTAACCATGGCTATGACCGATGTTCAGCTTTGAGGAATAATGGGCATATATCCCAAATACTTCCTTTGAAGTAGTGGAAAAAGGCATTAATGCTTGTGGCAGACCCCACCTGGCGAACAACAAAAAATATGACTTTCTAGGTGAGATGGAGTGGAAATAAGAGTACCAAGGCACGAATGAGCTACTCCCCAGTGGGAGCACAATGCGAAAACCTTGAGCACAGCAGTGAGCATCTACTGAAGCCCACCCAATCTAAGCACTCGTATAATGGCCATATCCTCCCACCCGGCAGGATAAGTCCAGGTGAAATGGAAGCAGATTGGTCAACCAATCAACATACAAAAAGCCAAAGGCATTTCAACCAGGATTCTGGCCAACAGCAAGGAAAGGACCATGTACTTTTCCTTGAAGCCATAGGTTAAGTCCATTCCCTTTCACACCATGACTTCTCCCTTGACATTCCGACTGAAAGTCAGAAGCAGCAAAGAAATACAAGGAGGCAGAACCTGAGCTTCAGGGACAAAGAAACAGTCTCTAAGTTGTAAAAACAGACATGGGGTAAAACCCTAATCGTACCAACCCCCTGCTGAACAGAGAGCTTTGACTGTCTGATTCAGCCTGTAGGTCCACTTGTCTCCTCTTGTCACATTTGCATCGCCACTTGTCTCCTCTTGGCAGACAAGTGGCAATATAAACAGAGTCAAATAACACTCAGAGCATACGTTCTCACTCTAGACTCCAGTCATGGGTGAGAACATCCTGAGAAATAAGTATGGAAGCCTTTCCGCTGAGAGATGAAAATAGGAATGCTGCAAGGTCCACCCCCAGTGGAAAACAGGACAACTTCTCTGACCCGGGAACCCTGAGGGTCCCAGATCAAGTTAAGTCAGACCAGCAGAACTAACTGCTAAAGCACCTGGTCTAGGGCTTCAAGAGCTACTGCTAAAGATAATTCATTTTCCAACAGAACCAATTCATGGGTTAGGGTATGTTACCAGAGAACCTCTGCATAATTCAGGTATTTGGACAGTATGGGTCTCACACCTGAATGCCATTTGGAATGCAGAGGGGATGGAACCATCCCCTCAGTGGTTAGAGTACCACTCACATGTGACACTATTTGGAAGGAATGGTCGACAAAGGGAAAACATGCGTATTTTGCCCAGCAGGTATTAGAAAGGCACTCCCCTCATGCGGGAGAAAGCCTTATTCACTGCTGGGGAGCAGATTCCCACAAGAGGGAATCCAAAGCTAATACTGTTCGGAACAGTCCTCATACTCCACAAGGTATCTCGGCTGAATGGTTGCACAAAGTGGTGGCATAAGTGGTCCTCCCTGATGGGCTCCCAGATCCAGCTGGATACAGAGAATGGACGAGGAAGAAAGTAGCCACTAAGAGGCAAAGCCATCCGGAGAAGGGAAACAACCCCTTCCCTTAGTAGGGAACAAGACGCTGAAAGGGCTCTTTCTAAGGTTGCCTTTTTGGAAGCCAATAGCCATACCTCCTATATCCTCAGTCAGATGAAGATATCAGATTTAATAGGGTGAACAGCATATATGCAACTCAGTCTCATACCTGTGATCAACATAGCAGCACTATCAGGGTCCGGGCAACAAAACCCTGATCCCGCAACTCCCTATTCTTTGTACGAGAGTGTGACAGAGCAAGTCAATGGGGGCTGAAAAGTAAACACTACAGACATCATGACATGACAACCAGGCACAGGGACACCAGCAAAAACAGTCTAGCTGACCCTCGCTGCTCACTACTCCCCACAGGGACCTGCAAGGAGTTGTTCAGATTCATGCCAATCTAAGGCTGTGCTACCAAGAGGCACAATACGAGAGGAAAGAACTTGCAATAATGTACACCCTGGAGGCTTCCCAGTGAAGGGGATCTACAGTGTAAGCTAATATGGGAGGGGGGGGGGGGCCCCCAAAAAGGCTTGTTCCCTCCCCATGAGGGAGATATTCCAATGCTACAGTCTCGATACCAACCCCAAAAGGGTGGCCCTGGAGTAAATAAGAGCTCATTCTTGCCTAAAGGGCAAGAGATCTCAGTGCACTGATAACTACAATGCACTAGCCTGTGATGTCCTCTGTCACAAGTCTGACTGCAATGCCTTGCACTTGTACAGCGGCACTCCACCTTGCTGTTGGTGATGTATATGCACCAGACGTTGTAATGCCATCCCTGGTTTCGCATTGTCATTGCAGGACTAGCAGCTGACCCCTACTGAGGTGTGCGGTGGCACCAAACCGATCAGTGCTGCACAGCGCCTCAGGGTGCCAGGCATGTAAGGGCACTAGGTGGCACCACCTGATGATGGCCCCTGATAGCAACCAGCAATCTCTACCCTAGCTCGCTTGGCCTGGGCAGCCCAACTTTATTGTAAACCAATCCACAGCATCTGTGCTTGATGCCCTTTAGGGAGCCTACTGTGTTCAATGGTGCAATAGATGCCTCTGATACCCACAACAGCAATGTCACTGATAGCATCCATGTCATCAATGATGACAGACATATCCATGGCACCCAGAAGAGTAGTGACTACCTCTGGCACCAAGAGTGCCTGATGGCCTCAATTGCATCTGTAGCATTCCATTGCCTCAATGATGTCCTATGGCATTGGCAGCACTCACAGTGCTTTATGTCATTGGCGCTCATGGCATCAGATTGCACCATTTGTAGCCTCCAGCATCCAACAGTGTTAATGGCACTCAACAGCACAAGATTTTGGCCCAGTGATGCCGATGGTGTCCACAGGCCTCTGCACCCAATGGTGAAAGTGGTCACTGCATTCCACATCATACTTGCTACTTGATGGTGTATTCTGCATGTATGGAGCTTGACAGCATCAATGGTGTGGTGCCACCACACTTGACTGTGTCAACGGTACTCAACAGTGCCCTCCACACCTTCTGTACTTGATGGCACTTATGGCACTCATGGTGATGTTGTTTGATGGTGCTGATGCTGAGCGGCCCTAGCACTCCTGGGCTACATGTCCAATATCTGACCACTGATGCTCTGGCACATGGACATGCACAGACGACCGATACTGGACAGAACTGAATGCCCAGGCTCATGCTCACCTTATCTTCCATGAAGACTACATTGCTAGAGCAAGCTGACAAGAAGGAGGGGAGTCTATGTCATCCAGGGCACCATAGGTGAAGATTAACTTGGGCCTATGGAAGCTAGTTCACAGGATCCTGGGAAGGATGAGCTTTCCTCCACTTGGGAACATTTGGAGCCCGGATTCCTTTTGTCTGAGCCTCCACTGATGCCCAGCAGTCAAACAAAACTTCATGGAAATCCTGTTTGGATGGGTACTCAGGCAAGTCCCCAGGTTAGAGGCCTACCTGGACCACACATGGATGCAGATTGCTGGGTTCCACAAAGCACCGAGAAAGGCACAAAAACAGACGAACTGAAGGAGAGAACAACATGAACAAGCAGCTGGTGCAGCATTATTTATTAGGGAAAAAAGAAACCTCCTGCAGGTTGCACTGGGGCACTAGGCTCACCATGTGGCCAACAGAGAAAATCTTGAAGAACTTAAGAAGGGAAAAATACTGAAATAAACAAATTTCTGAAAGGTGCATAAGGAAAAAAACAAAAGCGTGCAGGGTCCTGCTAGAAAAAACAGCTTCTGCAACTCCAAAACTTTCACTGCAGAAGCTGCAAGGAAGAGATCAAAGAACTGTCTTCCAGCCTGGAATGCAACTACAGCTGCACATGCTCAGTAGAGCATGCTGAAAGCTCCAGAATCACTGAAATCAAAGTTCTGTGCCCATGTGTGAGGGTTGCCATCCTGTTTATCCTCAGAGAAAATACGTTACTTAAATAATTCTATAATGTTCTGTAAACATACAGCCAGAAAAATAAACAGTACCTAAATGTTTACTGTTAACATTGTTTCACATCTGCAGATACAACTGCAAAGTGCTAAAAAATTGCCGAGTTACCCATCGCCCAGGCAATGCATACAATTTCCACACAAATCTTCACTTTTTTTTTTGGCTGTCTGCATTACAGTATAAAGCAGATCAGTTATAGCTGATTCTAATATGCAGTATACACTATTCAACTCAAGTTTAAACTCCTACATACGTTTTTTCTCAGTATAGCACAGACACCCATCATCATCGCACAGTTCACCCACTGAGGTTCGACAGGAGACAAAGTAATCTTCAGAGAAAGGGTTAAGGCCTTAACTTCGATACTATGAGATCCTGGTTTTGAATGGCTAAGGCTGAAAAGTTGCGAGGAGGCAGTTTTCATGGCTTAGTGGTTGGTTTTTCTGTACTATGTTTTCTATTTGTTTTTTGGGGGGGTTTTAAATTTATTACCCATTTTTGATCATCAAGATAAGCTCTTGTACACAAATGCATTGAAAATTAACACAAATACAAAAACATATCCAAAAAGAAAATCTGAATCATCAGTGATACCAATCCACCATAAGAGAGGGGAGGAATACACAAGTCCAAGCAATATCAGACCAAAATCTAACATCAAAGGAAATAAAAGGGAGCCTACTGGACCATCAATATAATATATTCGAGAACTCAAATGATTAAGTAGGTTCAGCAGAGATGGGAAAAGAGACAGTCACTGGCTCTTAGACAATTTATTACTCAATAAAGCCATAAGATTTTATATTTGTTTTCAGTATATTTCTGCTTAAAATGTTTTTATGGCTACACCCTATGTAGATTTGTAAACCACTTCAGGCACTCTTCCAAGACCAGGGAGGTGGTATATACATTTTTAATAAGCAAATAAAGCTTATATATTTTCCTTCTGGCAGGTCAAATTATTCATGAGCATAATTCCAGTAACCTTCACGGTGAATAATGAGGAGAGCTCAGTTTAGCACTAATAGGTGTAAACGTCTGGTGAGTTGAAGTCACACAGCATCAACAAATTCATTCAAACATCGATTCAGAATTTTGAACACCTGATGGATAAGTATCTGTCTCCCTCAGAATAGACTGCCCTGATTCATGTGCGAGTTTCAAATAATCTTGAGAGAACTAGAATTTGCATGTGAGTTTGCCACACTGAAAGTGAAAACAAAACAATACATGCAGAACCACTAATACTTACAGCCCATATGCAGAGTTGACAGACAGACTTGTTATTTGCTGTGGAGGTTCACCACTGACCCACACCAGTTGAATAACCAGCTCCACCTGGTACCCTGCAGACTGTTTGAGTGGAGTGCTTCTAACTCTGTGATACAAGTAAACATACAAAATCAGTTTTATTTCCTTGATTTTTTGTATTAATTTTTAAAATATGCTGGATTCTTGTAATGCCTTTTATTGGACCACTAGGGTGTCATGTAACTAGTAAACATAGTGGAGTCATGATCACTATCAGAGTTAACTAGACAAATTGCTCCACCAACTAAAAACAGCCATAAAAATAGGTAAATAAACTAGTTATTGAACATAAGAATCATCCAGGGATGATGGGGCATATGATCTTTTGAGACCATGTATGCCCCTTCTTCCAGTAGGCTGAAGTATATTTTGAGATCCATATTCAGAAGCATTTATCTGGCTAACTCAGACGTTAGCTGGCTAAGTTAGGGGGGCATGCCAGGGCTGTAACTGGGAGGAGTTGAGTTAGCCAGCTAAGTTAACCGGCCAAAGAGTTGACCTAAAGTTAGCCAGCTAACTAAGATAGCCAGCTATATTCAATAGTGTAGTTGTACTATTGAATATACCTCCAAAGTTAGCTTAATAAGTGACTGAATATGGACCTCTTCATGTTTAGTTGCAGATCACAATTCAGAGGATCAAGGAAGAAAAATCCCCAGCATCAGCAGCGGATTATCTCAACAATATCAAAAGAGAGAACACTCAGTGGGGCAGGAACCAGAGTGACTGCATGCTTGGCTGCCATCCCTTAAACTCAATAGCAGTGGTGGTGATGCTCATGCCGTCCAACCCCTCATTGGTCTTTGCTCCCCCTCCCAAAACTTTTCTCCTGTGGCAGCAACATATCAGGTGAGATGGAGGAAGAGTTAATGGCAGAGGCTCCTTGAGTTGGGGAGAGTTGTAGAAGGGCAATAAACTGCTGAGGGGTGAGATAAACTAAACATAGAAGGACAAGCCATGGCTAATCAGGCAAGATACCCCTTGAAACATATAAAAAATGGAGATATGAAAAAAGCCAAACCCTTCTAAATTGTGTGGCTTACCTATAGCTGACAATATGTCTTCATGATATTATTGAGTGAAGGAGATGACTAGTGGTTATAGAGCAGCATGCTGTGAATCAGGGAAGCCAGGGTTCAAATCCTACTGCAGCTCTTTCCGACCTTGGCCAAGTCCCTTCACCCTCTATTGCCTCATGTATAAATTTGGGGGCCTGTTCACTAAAGGTTATGGGAAAATGCTTAGTAAATAAGGCCCTTAGATTGTAAGCCCTCAGGGGACAGGGGAGAATACCTCCTGTACCAGAATAGCAGTGAAAAGATTTGAGCTTAATATAATTAATATTGCACTCCTGTTCTTCACTTTATGTCAATGATTACTATTGAACTTGTCAGACGGACAAAGATCTTTATTTAAAAATAGGGACCTTCATTTTCAGTTATTTTATTTTTCCTGGCAATTTCAATGTTATAACAAACAAAGGCAATGTGAAATGACATTTCACACAGGGGAAAAATGGGTGGAAAAGTCATTATTCCACTGATTTTATTTTATTATAACATTGAAATTCTAGGAAAAATATGATTCAGGCTGAAAAAAGGTCCCTATTTAAAAAGAACTGCTATTAACTGTAGAAGGCAGCAGAAAAATAAATATGCAATCAAGCTTGTTTTTCAATTTTCAATACTTTATTTATATTTACCACTTTCCATACTTTCAATAGTCCCAACGAGATGATTTATATTGTAAATAACATACAAGCCCAGATTACATTTCTAAAAACATACTACAAAATCAAAATCACACATTCCATGACAAATCATACTCAACTATCATACATAAGTCACCCCCATAATTGTACTTTATTGAAGTTTTCCCGAAAAATGGTTGTCATCTCTCAGCTTTCCCTTATTTTCTTCTAGAACAGAGATGCACAAGCCTAGTCTTTTGAGCATTTGGTTTTTAGTATATTCTCAATGAACATCTATCAGCTATATTGGCATGTTCTTGGTCCGAGAACCAAGTTTATGTAATTTTATAGTACAATCCAAATAACATGGAATCATTGTGTTTACTAGGGTTAACAAGCAATGTATCTGTTCAGTGCAAGATCACTGAAATATCATTGTGCTTTATCATACAAATCTATGACATTTACAGTTGAAAGGAGCAGCATGACAAGAGTATAAAATAAAATGTTATTTCAGATTATTAATGCTAAAATAAAGACAATGCATATTACAGATGACCTCATTAGTAAACAAAAAGGATCTCTTCATGCTAGCTGGATTGTATATTGATATGAAAAGACACACAGAGGCATCAACTACCTGCAAAGAATGCAATGAAGTTGTGGTGATGACAACTGAATACATCAAAATAATAAGATTAACCAAAAGGCAAAAAAAAAATAGTATTAAAATACAGCAAATCATGTTAAATGTTAGAGATGTTTACTTCTAAAAACAGAAACAACTGGTTGGCGAGCATAGCTAAAATATTAAAAACCTAACATGGCCCTGGTTTCAACAGGCAGATTTTAAAGGATAAACACAAACATGAAAGACAAACATAACAAAAACAAAGCATGACAAAAGACCAATCAATTATTTTAAAAGTCCACTAAACAGAGAATCCTAATAGAGGACCTCAATCTAGAGGAGACTGAAGGCTTCAAATGTTGAGAATTCTGGATGTTTTCAGAGATGCTGAAGGGACACTCCATACCGACGAACGGATGTCATAAATGTCAAATGGACTTCACGCACAGACGACATTCCACGGACATCATGACGTTTATGACATCCATTCGTCGGTGTGGAGCGGTGAATAAGGAGGAGCAGTGGTGAAAAGGAGGTGACAACGGCATCCAATGTGAAGTAAAAATTCAGCGAGGCAAGAATCCTGTAAGTTGGAGATTTCCATCATGAGACTCCCCTGAAGAAAGACGCATGTCTGAAACATGAACGTGTTTGTATCGGGATTTAATTTCATTACTCAAAGAAGCCAACATATAGGAAGTCAGAAGGTACCCGCTTTAAATTTATTACCATCCTCAAAGATTAATCTACCTTTCCCCGCGAATAGATTCACAGTCAACAATATGACTGACGTTATTGAAATCTTTGGGGCTTTATTGTGAATACGTTGCATCAGAAAACTTTTTAAAAAAATGAATTTGGAGGTGGTAGGAGGTTAATGATTATAACCAGTAACAAATTGGTGCGGGGACACCTACACTATATATGAAACTTCTACTCTTCCTAAAAAATATTTTAGGTAGTATAATAATTTTTGAAAATAAACACACCCACACTGAGTGTAGGTATATGAATCAACAATGGAAGTAATATAAAATATTTGCAAAATATACCAATAATAAAAATATCTCACGGCGATAGAGCAGTTTCCCTGCTCTTGATTTGATTTGAATATTAGTGGATCGCTGTTTTCAGTGGTGGTTACATAGATTTTGGTTTGGTTTGTCCAAGTGGTTAATAGCCTGTTTGCTGAACTTTGTGCACAAAAATGTAATTCTGTAGGTGAGCAAAAAGCAGCCACCGAAGTTTTAAGAGGCAAAAAAATCTTGGTATTTCAGAATTTTTCTAAGAAACTTTCAGGCTAATTTTAAAACGGCACACATGCACCCATACATGTACATATAGTTGCGCGAGCGGACATACATTAGAATTTTAAATCATGTGTACATGTGCGTGTGTGATTTAAAATAGACCTACTACACATATGCTCCTAATTTTAAGTGGTTATTCGAGAAAATGTACTTTGCCAGCTTTAATTAATTTATATTTATATACTGTCATTCTGTAAAACAGTCACGGTGGTTCACAATAAAATACATCGTAACATTTACAAAATATCAGAATAGTACAATACAAATAAATCTCAATATATATAAAATAGTTTTTCAGCATGTAAACAGATTTTAAAACATGCTCACATGAAGGATATTCCCAGTTTTTCCAGATTAGTCCATCAGTTTGCCCAGCCAATCTCAAGGTCATTCAGACCCCTCTGGTTCTTCATCCTGAATGCCCCCCAGTTGACAGAGTAAGCTCATCAGGAACAGCAGTAAATATGCGAGGCTAAGAAGCTGCTGCACACTGTAGCCTCCGGTTTAAAAATACGGAGTTATGTATGTAATTGTTGGGCCCGCCCCAGAATGCCCATATCACGCCCCTTTTCAAACCCCCCCCCCCCTTTTTGTTTTGCTCACACACAAATATACGACCATAATTTGCAACGTTTAAAATCTGCGTTCCTCAGGCGTGGCCCACATACTCGCTTATATGGGCCTTTTTATGCGAGCAATGCTTTTAAAAATCAAATTATTTCTATATAAAGAAGACAGTTTTCTCCTCACTGTACTGATATTTTTAATAAAAAGGTAAGTTTTCTTTACAGATCTCTGCTCATCTGTGAATTCAACATCTTGGGCACATGCACTTTTTGACTCAGTGGAGGCGATGAAGGAGTTCATACAGTCGATATGATGGGGGTTATCTAAAGCTGTTAGGATCCACTGACTGGAAGCATTAGACAAGTTATTGTTTTTGAGGGCTTTTATTTCATAGAAATGGCCATGCGTTCCACAGGTTGAGCTGGATCCCTTGCTATACTATATAGTTGTGGGGCAGTTGATCAGATGACACTTTTTTCATCATTTTGAGGACTACTTGCTGCGCCCACGGTTTGTATATTTAGACTGAGGCCTTCTTGCATTTGCCATTAACTCTATTGCAGTGATGATGGGGTGGCCCTGAATGCTATTAGTGTGACTCCTGGTCTTCAAGGAAGATATTTAATGGTGTTTCTACATGGATTGAACTTGTTGCTGTTTAGATGGTTATGGGGATGGGTTAATAGAGGTTTTGGGAGGCATGGGTGGGAGTTTTGCATTGGATGGCATGGGAATGTGTGTGTGTGTTGAGGGGGGGGGGTGCATGGGGGTATGTCTGTGGGAGAGGGAAATAATTTCAGGACCATGTCAAAGCATTGAAATTATATAATATTTTATTAGGCTGGATGCTGCTGCTCAGGCTGGGAGGTAGCAAGCAGTTTATGACATTTGTATTTATTTATTTATATTTTATATACTGGGGTTTTTTGGCCCTTCAAAGTGGATTATATCGCTTGCTATGCTTTTTTCATGGCTAGTTTATATGGTGTCTGGAATCACAAAAGGATCGCCCAAACTGCTCCAACAATGCTCTTCACCAACCAACAAAAATTATTATATGAAATGGAACCACATCAGCAAGCCTTAGACGATGTGCTTAGTCGTGAGCTAAGCCGTCCAGTCTTCTCTATCATTTGCGGTCCGAGAAAGATGACAGCGGACGTGTTTCGCAACATCTAGGTTGCTTCATCAGGAGTCAATGTGCAACAAGAAGTCTCTTCAAACGGAACGCTGAGTCTCCATCAATTTACTGACAATCCCGGGCTATACAGGTTTGCAGTGTGGCTCTTTGTTGTTATTGATAGTTTATATGGTGACCTTCCTTGGACCGTGGCAGGACTAGGCAGTCCAATAAAAAAAGAGAAAGTGCTGTCTAATTTGAATAAACTGAAAGACCATATATATTTTTTTCTTTGCGGGAAACACACCTTTCTGACCTGAAGTATGCTAAATTAAAGCGTAAATGGTGTCGCAGATTTATTTATCTTCAGGTTCCTCCAAAGGTTGTGGGGTATCTATCCTGATTCATAAAAGCATTGCTTTTCATCTGGATACCTTCATTATGGCAGGTAGATACATCACTATCCTGGGTCTATGGGATAAGAATGATTCTAGTCTCAATGTATGCACCCAATATGTACTTATTCTTTTTTGTGGAGCTGGTTTTCAAATTTAACTTTTTGGGCTCATATCTAATTGTTGTGGGAGGGGATTTCAATTGTGTAGTAGATCCCACATTTGACAGATCACTGGTTTTTTTCAACTCTCAATTTAAGAAGATAAAGATATTCCATTCTGGTGTACCCAAATAGACGTTTTAGATGTTTGGAGAGTCCTTAACCTAGAGATGCATGATTTCATACATATTTTAGAGTGTATGGAACACAATCATGCATAGTTTATGTGCTAGTTTCAGAAAGTTTATTTTCCAAGTTACAATCAGTCAAAATTTTGCATATGGTGCTAATAGACCATGCCCCTGTGTCTTGTGATATTTCTTCTGGTTGTCTGCAGGAGGGGGGGTGGTTGTATGGAAAATGCCCCTATGCTTAGGATGAAAAGTTCAAAAAACTATCAGTGAGAAGTTGCCTCTGAGGAAACATTCTCAGCACAAGGAGAATTCTATACTATACTGGGAAACATCTAAAGCAGTTATGAGGAATATCATCATTAGTTATGCAGTAGCCAAGTACCAGAAAATCGATAAGATCCTTGTTTTAGAAAAGTTGGTTATGTATAAAACAAATTGGGTGGATATGAATTCCTTGGTATTCAGGCATCAGTATATGGACACTCAATTTTTGCTGAATAATCTTTTGCAGCAAAGAGCATGTACCTCTTTGCATTCTCTTAAGCATACATTTTTTCTGTGTGGCAAACCTGGAAAGGTTTTGGCCAGTCTGGTTAAAACACAGTCAGGCCTCAAATTTATATCAGTGATTAAGGACTCTGGAGGTGTATCTTTATATTCATCTAAGTCAATTTGTGTTCACTTTCAAAAATTCTACAAATTCTTGTATGCAGCCAATCTGTGCAATGAGGAATCCATACATTATTTTTCTGGCACAGTTGAACATGCCATGGGTAACTGAGTCACAATTAGAGAATATCAACCAACCAATTGCTCTAGAGGAAATGGGGAGTATAATTAAAATCCTCCCAAGCTTTAAATCCCCAGGATCCATTGGGCTTAATGCAGATTTTTTATAAGCTATTAAACCCATCTGACACTGTCACTGCAGTTTTTATTATGAGCAATGGCAGTCAATCAACTCATGACAGAGTCTTTAAGGACCACTATAATTATGATGTTGCCTAAGCCAGGACTTGACCAGCCCACACTCCTATAGGCTGTTCTCAACTTGGACAAAGAACTATGTAAAAATATTAGCCAACAGAGCAAAATTTGTACTTTCATCTCTTCCTCCCAGATTACTTTTGTTCATGCTAAGACAGCAAGTGTGAGTGCACGCAAGTTATTAGAAGCTCTTGAACTGTGTGTCCAAGGGTGAATAAAGGACCTATTAATTATAGGACTTGATTCAGAGAAAGCTTTTGATTAGGTCTCCTGGTTTGTTATAAAGCATGGTCTAGGGTGTATGGGCTCTAATGGGTAATTTGTGGATTTGGTTAACGTATTACATTCTAGCCTACTGGCGCAAGTGAGCATGAATGGGTGTTTATCATCGCCCTTCCTTCTTGAACAGGGCATCAGATAAGGCTGTCCATTATCACCTTTGTTTATTCTTTCGATTGAACCCCATGCCTGCAAGGCTGCTGTGCCTAACACTGGGCCCCCAGTCATGTTTCTTTTACGAGAGTTTCCATCAGGAGCATCGTTAGCCCATCAGTGCCCAGAGTCTCAGCATTAGCTCTCGCTAAGGAGAAGGCGCTAGGGACACTAGCGCGTCCCTAGCGCCTCTTTTTTGACAGGAGCAGCGGCTGTCAGCGAGTTTGACAGCCGACGCTCAATTTTGCCGGCATCGGTTCTCAAACCCGCTGACAGCCACAGGTTCGAAAAACGGACGCCGGCATAATTGAGTATCTGTCTTCTTACCTGCGGGCAGATTTAAAATTTTTTCTTTTAAATTTTTCGCTGCACATTTTGCTTTCTGGATCGCGCGGGAATAACTAATAGGGCCATCAACATGCATTTGCATGTTGCGGGCGCTATTAGTTTCGGAGGGTTGGATGCGCGTTTTCGATGCGCTATTACCCCTTACTGAATAAGGGGTAAAGCTAGCTCGTCGAAAACACGCATCCAAACTGAGTACTGTATCGGCCAGCCAATGTGAGTAAAAAAAAATAATGTTTCAGTTAACAGGCTGCTGCTACTGCCCCTCACTTTTTTGGGGGTGGGGAGAGACAGTATGTGAGTGTATATGACTGTGTGAGTAAGCATGTGTGACACTGTGAGAAAGTGTGAGACTGAACATTTGTGTGTCAGCATGTGAGAAAGTGTGTGTGTCACTGAGTGTATGTGTGTGTCAGTGAGCATGTGAAAAAATGTGAGTGACTGGGCATGTGTGTCAGTGAGCATCTGAGAGTATATGACACAGCATTTGTCAGTGAACCTGTGAGAAAGTGTGTTAGACTGAGGATCTGTGTATGTCAGCATGTGAGAAAGTCAGTCAGTAAGCGTGTGTGACAATGCCTGTGTGTATGAGTCAATGAGTGGATGTGGGACTGTGTGCGCCTGAACATGTGTGTGGCAGTGAGTGCCTGAGAGAGTGTGTATGTGTTAAATGTGTGTATATGAGAGAGCAAGAGGAGAAAGACTGTGCACATCCTTCACTCCTGACCATCTCTGAACTTTTGGAATCAAAAGAAATGTTCTGAGACATTTTATTTATTTATTTAAGAATAGGGGATTTTTTTTTTTTTTTATCTTTATTGGTTTTAATTGTTGGGTATTGTTTGCTGTTTTGAAATATTTTATTGCTGTTTGGAAATTTTTTTAAACATTTATATGAAATTTTAATTATCAGATATTCTATTTCTCAACTGTTTGAAATATGTGTATTGGGTTCCCCACTCTCTGTGCTTTAGCCTTAACTAGGAGTGCTAGAGGTCCAGGTGGAGTCTGGACGGGGAGGAAGAATAAATTAGGCCTTACATGCATAAGTGCACTGCAAGTTATAAATGGACTTTTGAAAATTGCTTCGATAATGTGTTACATTTACATGTGTAACACCTTTGAAAATTACCTCCTGAGTGAGCACATGAGCAGCGGCACAACAGAATATTTGTCTGAGCCACTGGTTGGCAGTGTGGTTGCCTCATCACTTGGCAACTTGCTAGAGAACTGATTGGTTATCTAAGGACTAACACCAACTCAGGAATCCAGGATATATATACACACACACGAGAGAGACACAAAAGAGATAGAAACTGGATGGAAGCAGCCCAGAGGAAAGTAACCAAAATAGTGAGGAGTCTGTATCAAAAGCTCTATGAGATGAGACAAATATATTCAGGTCCTTATCACCTGGAGGAGAGGAGAGAGAGGGGAGATACAATGCAGACCTTTAAATTCCTGAAAGGCATTAATGATATACAAGAATAAAATCTTTTCCAATGAAAAAAAGTCTGAAAAACTAGGGTCATGATTTGAAACTCTGAGGGGACAGGAACGGTGTTAGGAAATATTTCTCCAAGGGTGGTGGATGCATGGCATGCCATCCCAGAAAAGGTGATGAAGTTCAAAAGGGTGTGGGATAAACACAGAGGATCCATAGTAGCTAAAGGACAGAAAAGAAAAAAAAGAGAGGTAACCTGCATGGAGTAGCAGTTACTGCCCTATAAGAAATAAAAACAAACAAAAACTTGCTAGGCAAACTGGATGAATCACTTTGGTTAACACAGTAAATGACAGCAGAAGAAAAACCCTGACTTGTGAGGGGCATGGGGCCAATCATTTGAATGGATGGAAGGGGGGACTGCAGTTCAATTTGCTCATCGTTATTCAGGAAAAATGTGGAATTTATGTTGAGATATTTTGGCTCCAGGTCACAGGACCCTCTCTCTAAAGGGTCGGATTGCCATGCTTTTGGAAACCGTTGAACATGTGCTGCACAGAAAGCACACGAAGGTGTCGGGCACATAACCCGTGGGCCTATTTTGAAAAAAAATCCCCTGGGCTGATATTTTCCTACAATCCGCCCCTGCGTAGGATCTCATGAAGTGGTATGGCTTTCAGCTCAAATATAGATAAGTCAGAAGCCTTAGGTAGCAACTGGACTCATTTCTCTATGAAGTGGGCTGAGGAGTCTATCATTTATGTAGGAACAAATTTCTAATACTGCATCCCAACAAGAGTAATATCCCTCCAGGGATTAAATACTGGGAAAGGAAACTGGAAAGCTGGATGAATTTTTTTTTTTTATTGATCCTGAGAGATGGGATAGCCTTAATTAAGATGACGTTGCTACCTAAACTGCTTTACCTATTGCAAATGTTGCCATTGATGTTGTTAAATAGGGACATTAAAATTTTGACTCATCTCTATTTCAGGAATGTCTGAAAGGGTAAAAAGCTGTGCCTAAGCATGCATAGGCTGATGGCCCTTAGGAAAGAGGGTGGGGTTTAGGCTTTACCCATTTTAGCTATTATAATTTGACTTTTCTTCGACTTTTCAGTGATTGGCTTACAGATACAGATATTTACTGTAATTTATCTGTGGAACATCAGATGGTAGCTCCCTTGAATCCTAAATATGTATTATATGCCGATAGGGACAAACTTCCTCCCTTGATAGCGACTAATCTAGTAGTTTCTAAGAGGAAAGGGTGGAGAAGTCGAAGGAATGGCTTAGCTTTACTGTGCCTGGATTCATTGTACTTGCTTCTGGTGGGGAATTTATCCTTCCAACCAGTTATGATGTGTCCTGTCTTATAAGAGAGTAGACATTCCGGGAGTAACTACCTTGAAATATCTGGCTATAAACAATATGGTGCTATAGGAATCCTCTGAATTTTATAAGGAGAGGGGTTTCTTAAACATTTCTTTTTTTACTTATCTGCAGATTAGACATTGTGCTTCTACTTCTTCTCAACTGGACTCAAATTATCTCTCTTGCAAATGTGATGTTTTCATGGACTTTTATGAAAGCAAACTGATCTTGGTGTCTCCTATTTACACATTTTTGATTGCTAATTTGAAACAGTACACTATTTTGATAACCTTGGTGGAGGTTTGGGGGAGCGATCTTTATGAGGTTACAGATGAGAGATTGATGCCTTTATTTATCAGGCTATAGTAAACGTAGTCCTTCAGGAATTGCAGTTTCTCATTTTGAATAGGACCAATTTTGCCCTTAAATCAGATTCTTGACTGAAATATCAAGGGAAAGGTACGTTACTGCATTCTTGTTGGGAATGTGAGAAACTACAGAGGTTTAGCACAATGTAGTTCATGAGCTAGGAGCAATAACTGGTAGACTGTCCCATTTTCTGAGGGGTTTTGTTTATTGTATTCTATGTCAGAAAAGGTTTTGATTGGAAGGTTTAATAAATTGCTTATAGTCAAAGCTTTTCTCATTGCTAAACATTGTATTTTCTCTTATTGGCTAAAGAGTCCTTCCTGGATTTGCTGTTTTGGAGGAATCCCAGGACTGAGCTTTTGCAAATGGAATATTGCTCAGCAGTTAAGAAATCATCTAAAACATATGCTATTTACTGTCAAATGTGCCATCCATTAATTGAATTGCTGCTGGCAAACTTCTACACTCTTCTGCCTCTATGTTAAGATTTGCATATTATTCTTATTAAGTGGGGTCTGGTCTGCCATGCTTGAGAATATTGTTTCTTTCAAACAATGGCTCATAATACTCTCCTTGGGGCTATAAGTATTGTTTGTTTTAATTTTATTTATATTCCACCTTTCGGCATGTCAATGCAAATTACATTCAGGTACTGTAGGTATTTCCCTATCCCCAGAGGGCTCACAATAAACCAATAGATTAAAGGTACATTAGATTAGTTTTAACAGCCCTACTCCCTTAGAAATTTTAAATCACTCTATAAAAAAGGAAATAAAAATATTAAGATGCATTCAGTAGTCCAGCAACAAGAGGAGGGCTTATTCAGTCTTTTCCAAAGAGTGCCACATTTAGGAATTATCTACCAGCTAGTGAAGCTGGATGCCTGCACTTGGTACAAAGAGCTCCTAGCTCTTAAAGAACGAGTTTAATTTCTGGAGAGAGTGGCAGACCTAGAGGAGCTAGGGGAGACAGAAGTAAATAAATGAAACCTTCAGGGACATAGTAGAGCTGTCCCACCTCTACTCAGGCAGCTCTGTGCTGCCTTGAAGGAGAAAGGTCACCTGGAAGGAGAGCATCACCTTAGTATGCCAGGAGGCAATCCTTTAGCTATGGCTTGCCCTCACAATGTTATATATTCTTGCACCAAGGATATGTCTAAGGGCACATGCCCAGGAGGGAATGGTTAGGACAAGTATTGTAGGTGGTGATTCGATCATTAGGAATGTAGATAGTTGGAAGACTGGTGAATGTGAGTATCACTTGGTAACTTGTCTGCCTGGTGTAAAGGTGGCAGACCTCATGCTTCACATAGATAGGATTTTAGAAAGTGCTGGGGAGCAGCTGGCTGTGTTTGCACATGTGGGCAACAATGACAGGAAGGTGTAGGAGAGAGATTCTAGAAGTCAAATTTAGTATTTTAGGTAGAAAGTTGAAATCCAGAAGCTTCAGGGTAGCATTCTCAGAAATGCTCTCCGTTCCACATGCAGAACCCCAGAGGCAGGCAGAGGCCCAGAGTTTCAATGCATGGACAAAATGATGGTGTAAGGAAGAGGGCTTTAATTTTATTAAGAACTGGACAAATACACCCCCAAGACTGCTACACCCAAGGCACTGAGGTATCTCCATTCTGCCAACAATGCCATGTGGAGAGCTACTGTGCAGGGAACTGGACAGAACCCTGACAATTCAACAGCCCTCTCATGGCTATACAATATCGTAGCTTGTGCCAGTAGCAATTCTTTTTTTTATATTTGCTTGTGTGTATAAAACCTCTATGACAAATATATCAAAAAGGATCACTGTGCACGCATGGTGACCCACCAATCTGGCATCAGAGATGGACGCCTGCTATCAAGCCCAGTATAAAAACACCTTGCTCTTACCACTGTGCCCTGGCCTAAGGTCCAGCAGATGCATGAGGTATGGGCACCGCAAGTCCTTTTTTCTGACATGTCCTTCCAAGATTAAACCACAGAAACCAGCCCAGAACCACTGGCTCTCTGGCTGCCCGCATTGCTCCAAGTCCCCATGCACCTCAGCACTGCTCCTTGCCCTGGTAGAATCCCTCTCCCCAGTGCATCCGTATGACCAAAAGGCCTGTCCAGAACCCTTGCTCTGCCCAAGAGCCACCTTATGCATGCCACTGAGCCAAGACTGTACTGTGGATACGTCCCCCTATCCCAACGGGGTGACTGCACCTTTAAGAAAAGAGCCCTGGCTCTGACATGGCTGCTCTGGGATGCCTCACAGGAGACCAGCAGCCCCAGCAGACAAGGCCTGGAGCGATGTATCCTGCACTGGACCAAGCAGTCCTGTCTTGGCCATAGGAGAAATTGCCTATTCACCACTCTCCTCAATTTATATTGCTGTTGAGGCACCAAAGTGTTACCTACAATGGGGTTTAGAAGCTGAATCTTTGCAGGCTTCCTGAGCTGCATAAGCATCACAGCTTAGGTCAGGCACTGGCAAGGCCACCTGTTCCAGCAACAAGACCCCCCACTAGTGCTATAGACCCCATTTTCTGGTCAGGTGTTGTAATGGCCGTCCGAGAAAGAAAAGGGGAAGGGGAGGAAACCAACTGATCCCCAGCCCCAGGAACGGAACTCTGAACTGGGAGACTGGATGCCCGCTGCTGGAACTCACATCCTGCTTCTGCCCTTGTCTCACTAAATCCTCCTACGTTTCAACCCCGAATGCGCCACTTACACTGCTCAAATATGGTCTGTAGCACAGGACAGCAGCAAGGGAAAGCAGACTGCCCAAGGTAAAAACTGCAAAAAAAAAAAAAAAAAAAAGACTGGCAGATGGTCCGGCCTACACATATTATGGTTGCTGGTGTCCCCCCCCCCCCCCAGCCTCCACACCTATTTGGGCTGGCTCCTTAAATGCTCTAGCCCTAACAAAGATACAATGAAGATGTTGCATGGATAGGAAATCTAAAAGCCCCAGTTGCGAGAACCACATTTCACAAGAAGGCATATACACCCTAAGGCTATCTGATAAACATTCAGGGCCTTTTCTCTTAAATAGCTGAAATTTCATTGTTAGCACTGAATTCGATCCTGTCCAGGACTGGTAGCCAATGAAGTTTGCGCAACATCAGTGTTGCCCTCCCCTCTCCCTGCATGGCTTTCTCTGCATGACTCTTGCCATTGCATTCTGAAGCTGCTGTAAGCTGCGGATCAACTATACTGGAAAACCCATGAACAAAGCATTATAACAGACCAACTGGGAAACGACCAGGCAGACGACCACAGACTTAAAAGCTTCCACCTCCAAAATTGGCTACAATATTGCATAAGACTATTTGCAATATGCCTGCTAAATGTATTGTTCATCTTAAATGTGAAGACTAATATTATTCCCAAGTACGTTGGGCTACACTACTCCATTCACAACTGGGCGGTACTGGTAGCTTTAATGAGCCAAACACCCCTATTTTAAATCTCCTCAGGCTTTGCCTCAGACATGGTTTTTCGGGGGAGGCGTTTCAAGATGGCCACTGTTAGTGTTTCCTCCTGATGAGACTATTTTAAATAATTTCCTCTGTAAAAGGTTTCTCAGTCTTGAACTATGGGAAACTCAAAAGGGAAGGCTCGCGTCTTTGCTGGTTATACTGGTCCCATTGACAAGTCTGTTGTTCTCACCAAAGGGGAATCAGCCGGTGAAATGTCCTTGGGTGGTGTGACGTGCGCAAAAGTGGCATTGATCTTTCCTGACTATCGTCTCACCAGACAACCCGTCTCCCTCAGACCAGCCTCTGCCTGGTTCCATTGCAGAGGCTTCCCCTGGTGCCAATGCGGTTATGCAGCCAGAGGAGAGTATTTGTTCCAACATGGACTTTGCAGAGGTTGCATTCCAGCCTTGGGCCATGGGAGCTGGAAGAACAGGGAATGAAGTAATGGTGCAAGGGGCCACAGCCAGCATGGACCAAGATAATTCTGCACCTTTTTTTTTTTTTTTTACAAATGCCCCTTAAATGCCTGGAGGGCTTTACTCAGACTTATGGTCATTACTCTGGACTCTATCTTGGATTTTATTGCTGGTTTAGCCTCTCAAATGGGTCACAATATACTGTTTCTCAGCCATCCCTTTCTCAGCCATTACAAACTTCTCAAGCAGAGCTAGCAAAGATTTCTACTCAAGTTTTTCAGCCACAGATGTCTTCCTTGAAAGAAAATGTGGAGACTTATGAAAAGCCATAAAGCTCTTCAATTTAAAATGGAACTCTTAGAAAATGTGATTAGATCAAAAAATATCAGACCGATTAATTTTCCAAGACAAAAATCAGTGCCTCTAATACAAATGTTGGAGATATTTGTTGAAGTCATTAAAAATTCCTGAGAGTATTTAGCCGCCAATTGCTAAAGCTTTCTATCTACCTTCAGCTAAGAATAATTTTGTATCAGATCCTGCTTGGCAGTCTTCTTTTGATGTTCTAAATGTAACTGATTTGGCTGGAGAGACCTGACTTAGTAGAGACTTCAGTGTCAACCTTACTGGCTATGTTTGTGGACTCTGATAGAGATCTTGTGATGAAATTTTGATTCAGGAATAAAATTACTCCTTTTTTGAATTTGCGAGCTAACATTTTTAATGATGTAGCAAAAACAACCCAGGCTAGAAGAAAGATTTTTGCTCCTGAGGCCTACTGTTTTACAACTTGGTGTATTATTTTGGTTAAATTTTCCATGAAATGTGTGGCTAAGTTACAGGGAGTCAAATAAAAATTTTTTGACACCCAACAACTGACCAACTTTATAGTGCAAAGGCAGGCTTCTGTTTCCTTGCCAATATCTTCTTCCCCTTTGTAGTCTCCTCCTTAAATTCGGCTTAAGATGTTTATTTGCTGACTAATGCTAACTTTGGCCATTTTTTACCTTAAATTTTTCTCCACTTATTTTAGTATTCCCCCTTTATTGTGGGCTAAAGAAGTTAGCTTTCTTCCATTATGCACACTAGTTTATTCTTTTCTTTTTTGGACTTAATGTCTTTCTTATTTCTGTACAATTATTCTTGGAACTATTGTAAAAGCAATAAACAAAAAAATATCCTCAGTTTTTAACTATTTTAATTTCAATTTACTATAAACTAACCAATCTGACACTTCCCACAGACATTGGTTCAGTCACTCAATTTATCTGGACAATATCAGATTTTCACAGAGCAAAACATCTTTCAAAATGCCATTGTGCCACTTAGACCTCTAGTTTTATGGTAATTTTTTTTTAAAGCTTTTTGAAACAAATATAATCAATCAATTTATCTCTGTCAATGAAGATACTTTCTGAAGCTAAGAAAAAAAACCCTAAGGTTTTCTTTTACATCTTTTACTCCCTTTTTTCAATTTTAATTAACTTTTCTTTTAAATTCCAGGACCTTTGCTTGAGTCATCTTGTCATACTGTATCTTACCCAAGCCTGAGCCCTTTATGTTAGAATGAGGAAATGCTGTGTGTGAGACCATCTATTGAGGCCTCCAATGCCCCTGCCTCTGCTTTTACTTATATAGCCAAATGTTTTGTCTAGATATATACATTCTTTCCCCATTGGCTTCCTTTAGTTCCATATATATATCAATTTTTTTTTAAATATACATACAAATGATACAAACTTAAAATATGTCTACTCATAAAAAATGCAGAACAGGAAGCCCTAATTACAAAATGCAAATTGTGTTAACTACAAATTTACAGCTTAAGATCATGAGGGCCAGATGTTCTGAGATTAAAGACCAGATGCTTAACTAATCTTTTCTTATCTTCACATAATTATGTAAAACAATTTAAACATTTTAAGCACTAACTGAAAACCCCTGCAAAGCATGGAGCTAGACCATTTTTCCTGTCAGACCACAAACATGCAAACTGTAGAATAGCATACTTTTGGTTTCCTCTATAAATTTTTATGGGAGGCACTGGCAGAAGACAAGCATGTACACACTGTATATTTCATCCTATGAACTGGTATCTTAACACACAGCAGCAATAAAGCACTCTGTGAAATGTGTGCACTTACTTTAAACATGGTACATTGTCACGAAGTCCATCAGAAGAGCTGCTGCTAGTAGATGGATGAGACTGAGGAATCATAGGTTGAGAATTAGAACCTCCACTGGGAGTTGTTAATGTTGGCACTTGGTCAATATCTGGAGATTCTAGATCACTTATTTCATACAATAACCGTACTTCAAGCATCTACAGGGAGAACAGCAGCATACATTTATTTGACAGCACAGCATCACATGAAGGTCAAGTTGAAAAGGAAAAACAAACCATGAAAAAATTTGCAAATAAATAATTAAAGATCTATTATACAAAATAGGAGACAATGGCAATAGTTCTAAATAGTAGAACTATACAATGTGGTACCCTCCTAAACCCCAGCACTTAACCTATTACTTTGCAATTTAGAAAGTATGGGCCCGATATTCAGTGTTATCCGGCTAGCTTACATGGGATATTCAGCAATATAGCTATGCTGCTGAATATCCCCACATTCAGTGCTACTTAACTAGATAAGTTATATCCGGATATGTTAGACCTGTTTTATGGTATGTCTCATTTATCCAATTAACTTAAACAAATAAAAGCGAATATCGCTACTTATCTGATTAAGTTAACCAGATAAGTAGCACCACCCCAATTCGCCCACTGATTATCCAGCTATCAATTTAGCCAGATAAGCAGTGGTTGCTGCGTATAGCTGGATATTCAGCAGCTGACACTTCTAACTTTGTTTTTTCTTTTAAAGTGCTACTTAACTAGATATCTTTTGAAAATATCCAGTTAAGTAGGAAGTTATGCATCCACACAAGGCTGAATAACTAAAATAACCTAACTGGTTATATACAAACATATCTGGTTAGGTTTTTTAAGTTATCTTGCTACATGTAGCTGAATAACTTTAGGCAAGTATATTCAGCACGTTAACCGGCAAAGTTTAGCCAGATAATTTGGGAACTAACTTGCTCACTGAATGCTGGTCTCCATTTTTCACGTATGGATTTTAATATTACAAGTTCCTTTCCTTTCAAAAGGTCCTATAGTTAATATGCTTTTGTCACAGTCCAATTTATTTAAGAGTTAATTTTTTTACCAATGGCTTATACCACAGTGGCGTTTAAACAGAACATTTCTATTTACTTCTTGCTTTTTCCCCAAACTCTTTGAAATGTCTTAAAAGTAGTTAAGGCTGTGTTGCTGAATATACATTGTAACTTTGCCGGATTATTTCTATGAATATTGGGGCCCCATCTGATTCACTTATTTTTGTAAATGTGAGAAAGGAAGATAACTGGTAACATATTGAGAATGGAATTAACATGGCACAAGAGACATCTTATTTGCTTCCAACCTTTCCCACTTTGGGGCCGATGTAATAAATTTGCGTCCAACTGACCCTCGCAGGCTTTCTGCTTTGGATATAATTAAAGTTTTTACTGTGAGCTTTTGCCCCTATGGCCAACTTCTTTGCAAATTCTCTCTTAGCCTGTCTTATCAATGTCTTATATTTAACTTGCCAGCGCTTATGCTTTATCCTATTTTCTTCTGTTGGATCCTTCTTCCAATGAATGAAGATCTTTTGGCTAAAATAGCCTCTTTCACCTCAACTTTTAACTATTATGTCGGTAATCGTTTTGCCTTCTTTCCACCTTTCTTAATGTGTGGAATACATCTGGACTGTGCTTCTAAGATTTTTTTTTTTAAACAATGTCCACCCCTCTTGAACACTTTTTACCTTTGCAGCTACTCCTGTCAGTTTTTTTTCCTAACAATTTTTCTCATTTTATCAAAGTTTCCCTTTTGAAAGTTTAGCGCTAGAGCCGTAGATTTATTTACTGTCCCCCTTCCTGTCATTAATTTAAATTTGATTATTTATTTATTTAAAATTTTATTTAAAATTTTTATATACCGACATTCATCAATGATATCACATCGGTTCACAGCGTAACATGAAACTAGTGCCTGTGGCGGCGCTTTACATCGAACATGTTTAACATAATACAATTGAAACATATTGAAACATTATAACTAGGGAGTAAAGGAAAGGTAGGGGAAATAAAGATTTAAACTAAAATTAAAATAACATATTTACAAAAGGGTAAAAGAGGAAACAAGGAGGGGGGGAAGTGACAGAAGAAAAAAGTTAGGTTAATAAATTATTGTAGGTAAAGTTTTGCAGATATATACAATATGTACAATTATAGGGAATAACATAATTTTAACAATTGTGCAGGGAGGGGGAGAAGGAGAGGAGGAGGGGGGGGAGGAGAGATAGGAGGGGGGGTAGGGTAACACAGAAGGGAGGGAGGGGAGGTTGGGTTTATGCTTTAGTGAAAAGCCAGGACGAGAGGGGAGACTCACTTTGATTATATGATCACTATTGCCAAGCAGCCCCACCACAGTTACCTCTCTCACCAAATCCTATGCTACACTAAGAATTAGATCTAAAATTGCTCCCTCTCGTCGGTTCCAGGAAAAATTGCTCCATAAAACTGTTATTTTATTCCATTCAGGAACTTTCTCTCTCTAGCATGTCCTGAAGTTACGTTTACCCAGTCAATATTGGGGTAATTGAAATCTCCCATTATTACTGCACTACCCAATTTGGTTAGCTTTCCCTAATTTCTCTTATTTCGCTGCCTGTCTCACCATCTTGGCCAGATGGACGATAGTATACTATTACTGTACTTTTCCCCAACACACAAGGGATTTCTGTTGGATTCTATGCCATTCTGGATATAAAGCACCACCCCACCTCCCAGATGCTCCTCTCTGTCATTGCGATATAATTGTCTCTGAGATGCCAATTAAGTCTATGTCATCATTCACTGCTATAGATTCTAATTCTCCCATCTTACTAGTTAGACTTCTGGCATTAGCATACAAACATTTCAAAGTGTGTTTTTCGTTTGTATTTTCATTCTGCTTTCTAATTGATAGGGATAAATTGGAATCTTTTAGCTCAGGTGAGGTTTTAATTACAGGCACTTGGATTACTTTTCTTATTAATGGAACTCACTGTTGGAACTCTAATGCATCATTTGTATCCTTTGAAGATTCCTCCCTCTGATCCATGCGCTGCTGAGTGACTGTCGGCTTTCCCATTTGTTCTAGTTTAAAAGCTGCGCTCTCTCCTTTTTAAAGATTAGCACCAGCAGCTTGATTCCACCTTGGTTAAGGTGGAGCCCATCCCTTCGGAAAAGACTCCCCCTTCCCCAAAAGGTTCTCCAGTTCCTTACAAAACTGAATCCCTCTTCCTTGCACCATCGTTTCATCCATGCATTGAGATTCCAGAGCTCTGCCTGCCTCTGGGGACCCGCATGTGGGTCATGTACAGCTGGTAGGAAGCGAAGCAGGTGATCAACATTGTGCTCTGGAACACTTTCCTACCCAAGGCGTCCAATGCTGTGCTCCCAACCCAGACGCGCACAAGCGTGGGTGCGGGAATGCTTGGCCTTCTTGAGGGCTGACTCCCACCACGACTGACTGATGTGGGAGCTGACGCCTCTCAAAACCCAAGGCCTGCTGTACCTTGGGTTTTGAGAGGTGTCAGCATCTGTTACCAGAGAAACAGACATGGGGTGCTCCCAGATCCAAAGGAGTAACTCCTTAAAAATATCATGGATGGGAACAGCCACTACACCTCCTTCAGGGCATCGACAAACTGGAGGACCTCCAGCATCTCATGTTGGGCATCTTCCTCCATTAGGTGCTGGAAGGGAATGGCTTCTGCCATGGCCCGGACAAAGCCTGCAAAGGTCAGGTCTTCCGGCAGAGACCAGCACCTCTCCTCTGGAGGGGATGGGTCTGAGGGGAGATCATCTGAGCCTTCAGAGGAATCATTTCCCCACAGGTCATAAGGGGCATCCTCCTCACTAAAGTCCCTTAGGGACCCCCATGGCAGGCCCTTGCCCAGACCCCTGAGCACAGAAGGCAAGGCACTGTCGGCACCAGGGAAACCGAGGCCCCCAAGGGACTGGGAACCAGACCAGGAAACATTGGGCGCAGCAGCAAGGACCCTGATGATGCGCCGCAGACCAAGATGGCTTATCCTTCTCAGAGGAACCAATGATGGGAATCTCTCTGGAGAGAGGCAGCACCGGGGGACATTATGGTATCAGTGGACCCCCGGGCACTGGCAGTTGCTGTGTTGGGAAAGCACCGAGAAGGACATCAAGGTACGCCAACTGCGGCACCAGCATCGCACGTGCTTGCTCCGGCACCAGTGGAAGCAGCTGTGGAGCCAGCGGTTCGATGCCCTGTATGGCTCGGATCACCGCCAGCTACACTCTACAGTCTAGCTCTTCCTGAAAATCCACCGAAGAGAGAACGGATGGAGGAGGAGGACGAGGGAGTCACCGGACCTCCTTCAGAGCCCTGAGTGAGAGTGGTGCCCGGCACTGGAATATTGGGGAATGCCTAGGACTCCTGGGTTCAATGGGGGTTGATGCCTCTGCTCTGCAGGGTCACTTTGGGGGCATCATGGCAGCTGCCATGCCAACCCAAGCCTGGCGCCGTGGGATGACAGTGACTGGTGATGATGCTTCCAAGATTTCCCTCAGTGCTTGGCCCAGTCTTTCCCTGGAGAGAGGAAGATGGTAACGATCAATGACATCCGAGGAGGTTGGACGACAACGACCAGCCCTATCACCTAGCACCCTCCTTTCTGGGAGGGTCCCCAGTGGGGGAGTGGATAGGGGAGTGGATAGTGAACGGTTCTGTTGCCCCATGGGCTTCCCCGCAGCCCTTGGGCCATTGACACCTCCAATGCTGGAGTCGCTGGATCGGACATTTCTGGACCCTGAAAGCTTTCTCCATCTTGTCCAGACAGGCCACCAGCCTTTGGGGGTCATCTGATCGCCAAAGATGACACCCTCTAATGTCATGCGATACCCCCAGGCAGAGGATACAGACCTTGTGTGGACGTGATAGACCACAGTCTGCGGACACTGGAGGCATTGGCGAAAACCAGACGCCATAAAAGAGCCAGTGCAGTGGTCAATGACCTGCAGCCACCGAGTGTCACTTGCCAGGAATCGACCTGCGAGGAACGAAGAAAAACGTTACTGCGCTGCCCTTACCAAGGCACCGACCGGGAGAAAGAGGGTCCATGGAGCAGGAAGTCAACAATCGACCTCGAATGAAAAAACCACGATGAAAAAATGATAAAAAGAGCAGAGCTCCACAAGCGCGAAACGAAAGCTCCACGGAAAAATTGAGACTGAAGAGGGACCCTGAGTGGATAATGGCATACTGGGTTCCATCTGATGATGTCTCCCATTTGTGAGGACTACCATCCTGCTTGTCCTAGGAGAATGGGCAGATCAGGAAGGAGTTGAGTTGACCAGATAAGGTAATCGGTTAACTTGATATTCAAAGTTAACTCGTTGAATTATCTGGCAAACTCTGGTTTGGCCATCGGCTGTCGTAAAGGTAGCCAGTTTAAACTTCATCTGGCTAATTTTTAAGATAACTAGATATATTCAGCAGCGCAGCAGCTGATTATGGACCTCTGGAAGCCTAAATTTAGGAGCTCAGTCCTGATCAATTATTAAAAAGGCCAATTTATGAGCCTAATTTTGCTATACCCTTTGAAAATCAGCTCCCATATTTCACTGGCATAGTTCACATACTTGAGAGAACACAGGTAAACTTTGCTCTAAATCTTAGCTTAATGCAATGCTCTGATGACAAATGCCATTAGAATGAATTGCAAAGCACAGGGATGAGTCTTTTAGAAACACACTTCTCTTCATGTAACACATTTGCACTATCTAATGTCAGTTCAGGAAAATAAATATCCCCGAACATCTAGAGGGCAGTTTCTGGTGAGCTCTTTGAAAATTGCCCACCCTCTAGGTGGTTAAAATATTACGTTGTTCAGCACCATGCATAATTTTATCTGCAGAATTGGAAGTTTTCCTGCAGGGGTGATTAGGTTTCGGGGAGGGCAAAATGCAAATAGCTTTGCATTTCCAAAACTGGCAGGCCAATATAGTAAAGCATGCTCAGCTGAGCGCAGTGTTTAACACACGTCCACAACCCCTTATACTATAAGGGGTTTTAGCACGCCCAAAACGTGCTTCCAACCCCCCCCCCTCCCACGAACACTAATAGAGCTCACTCACAAGCAAATACATGTTGATTATGCTATTAGCTATTCTCCCCCAAATACAAAAGAAATGTGCGCCCAATCCACACATTTTGTATGCTCAGAAATTAACGTCAGCCCACAGAGCAGGCATTAATTTCTGAGCAGCCCAAAAAAAATGTTGCAGAAAAATGTACGACTTAATATTTTTGGCGATATTAAGGCGGGAGAACCAAAGATTAAAAATAATTTAAAAAAAAGGTTTAAAAAGTGCCTGCGGTCAGGTGAGGAAAAGGGAAGCTCGATTAACGAGGTCTATCTTACTAATCCGGGCTATGCACAGGTTAGGAAAACGGAAGCTCGTAAAATTGACAATGCATTTTCCTAACTCTCTGACAGCCACCTCCTCCTCGGTGCCCGCTGCCATGGACTGGTACCAGGGCCGCAATTGTCCC
This sequence comes from Rhinatrema bivittatum, assembly GCF_901001135.1. Taxonomy (NCBI): domain Eukaryota; kingdom Metazoa; phylum Chordata; class Amphibia; order Gymnophiona; family Rhinatrematidae; genus Rhinatrema; species Rhinatrema bivittatum. The sequence continues at coordinate 192,096,667 of NC_042617.1, forward strand.
TAGCACCTTCTTTAGCGTGACCCTCTCATTAAATACGGTTATCGTGTGCCCAGGAGAGGTGGCTGGGCGTGTGTTAGGAAAGCGGGCGCTCAACACTGAGTGCTTGTTTTCCGCACAAGTTTACTGTATTGGCCTGTATGTGCATTGTTTGGCCAGAAAAAGCATCTGTAGAGAAAGCAGGCAGAGATATCTGCAGGCACATTTTTCTGGGGATAATAATCGAAGCAAAACTGCTTGCTTAATTTCCCTTTATTGGTACAAACCCTCCAGGTAAAAACTACCCCCAGAGTTTGCACCAATGCAGACAGTTTGATTATTGCTCCCACAACAGTGATTTTTAACCATTAAATTACAAATGAACAAACTGGAGGTCACAAAGGAAATCATGCATCAGAAACTTCATTTTCACAAAATATTGTTTAAGCCATTTTAAGAAGTAGAAGGAAGATAATCAACTGATGATTGTGCAAGGGGAACAGAAAATGAAACTGAAAGGCAGTTCTCAATTAGCAGCATTAAAGGCTACATCTTCCAAGACCAAAAACCAAAACACAGTGAAATAGCATTACCGAAACAATTTCTGTTGTCATTTCCTGTTTGCTGAATTTGTAGATAATAACATGTGCAGAGACTCCTGCTACACACAGCATCCTACTTTCTGGGCACCAGGAAATCATCTGAATGGCGTATGGGTCTTCATCTACAATATCTGTGCTCTGTTTGTCGTCTTTATTTCTATATTTTTCAAACACTTTTGCCGTTTTGAGCTTGTACAGTACTTGCAGTGTTACTATTAACAAAAATGCAAAACAAAATTAGTTTTCAAAAAAAAAAAAAGATCAGCTAATTTCTGTAAAGCAATCAACAAATATATTTTTTAAATAAGCATTGAAAACTATTCACAGTAAAACAAACAAAACAAAACACCCTAATGAAGCTAAATAACCTTTACTAAGTTTGAGCCAAGAGGAGAAAACAAAAATAGTATCCAAATAAATATAGTATCCCCAGAAGGCATTTCCATACATATGAAAACCTACTGTAGTTCATGGACCTTAAAGCACAGCTGAGAATAAATTGATTTTTCTTTGTAATTAATGAAGTGGAGTTAGCTTGTCTAGCTCCACGCTGGTAACGGAAGTAAAGTGAGCGGGAAGGGTTAAAAGATGAGAGGAAGAGGTCGAGGAAGGGATAAAAGGGGGAAGGGTGAGGTTAGCCAATAGAAGATGAGTATTTTAAATGGAGAGTCAGGGATTGGTGGAAGGGGGAGGATATATAGGGAAAACGGTTTCGCGCCTCAGTCTGAGAGGAACGGCTGAGGCAGCGGGCAGAGGCTTTTCTTGCTAGGGAGCAGCATTGAGGCAAAATTGTAGTAGGTAATCTTCTTAAAAAAAAATAATAATAATAATAATAATATATATAGGAGATAACAAGAACCATTACCAAGGTTTCGACTAGTGTAATTGCAGTAGGGGACAGTTCCCGTCTGCGCTTTACAAACAAAACAAAAAAAAAATTAATAAATAAATAAATAAAGTAATTATAATTCTATTGCATACCAGGAACTTAAATTTTTTGATTATCACGGCGCCGGAGCCCCATCGGGCCCCCACCCCCCCCTTCCCCTTCCTGGCGAATATGCCTAAGAAGGCCCCCGTTCGCGGCTGGCTCCCCGCCCAGGCCTCCCAGAGCCCACCCCCCTGCCGTCGTGCCTGCCGCCTCAAGCTTCGTTTCCTCCCTCAGCCCGCGCGGCCCCCCGCCCCCATCCCCCTCGAGCGTCCCATACCTTCCTTTCTCCCCGGTCCCGGTTTCTGACGGGTCGCAGGCCCCCCATCTGGAACTCCTGCTGGAGGCCGCGGTGGACGACTCCGGCGAGAGCGGCCCTGAGCCCGATGACATCGGCGCTGATGTCTCGGACGAGTCTCCGCCCCCTGCGGTCTGCAGCGAGTGAAGGACCTAGCGGAGGTGTCCCTGAACGCCTCCCGCTTGTCCTTTAGTTTTTTGGACCCGGCCGAGCCCCCCCTCCCCCAAGGCAAGCAATTTTGATGAGGCGGCTCTGCCACTCCGGTGCTAAGTCCGGTGCGAGCGCCGCCTGCGCGCGTCAGTAGGGGCGGAGCAAAAGCGGGTTGCCTCGGGCCGGCGACTCAGACCACGTTGGTTAACAGATTAGGGAGTAGAGGGAGGGGGAGTGCTCGGGGCGCTGCAAGTGGGTGGCGGGGCAGGAGTGCTCAAGGGGTGTCTGAACCCCCGATCCGAGGGGCTCCGGGAAATAACCAGAGGAAGACGGGAAGGGTAGCCAGCGGAGCAGTGTGGGCCAAGCAGGGGGACGGGGCGAACCTCCCAAGCCCGTTCAAGGGAGCTGGTTGTAAGGTGCGTCAGGGTAGTAAGTGCCGTGGCTGGAACAAAAGGAAAGGAAGGCAGGGAAGTCAGGAGTGGATTGAGAGTTCCGCCGGAGGACAGCAAGGGAGGGGAGGTGCTGTATGGGTGGCAGGGGATTGGGAGTCAGGGAGATTTTAATAGATATGCAGGACAGGATTTCGGGGGGTGGCTGGCATGGGAACGGAATAGCTTGGGGAATAGGGTGCAGGTTCCCAGCAGTGGTCCGGTGGGTTTAGCATCACGGAGTGGTTTGGAGGGCCCATCGTTTAAGGTTAATATTAGTAGTGGAGGAAATAGGGAGGTGCACGGTTGGGGTGGGGCGAGGTCCAGTAAAGAGAGAGGAAGGGAGGTATTTTGTTTTTCAGAGGCGGAGGACGACGCAAGGCCGGGGACATCGAGGCAAGAAGCATGGAGGGACAGGGACCTTCCAGGAAGACGGAGAGGGATGAGGTTCAGGACCGGCGAAGGGAAGTCGGGATAAAGTTGCTAAGCGAGTGTGGGAGACGGCACAAGGTTCAGGTGAGGCAGTAAAAAAGGAAAAAGTCTACTAAGGGAAGGCAAAGAAGAAAAAGGTGAAGGTTTCGAGTAGTTTCGTCTGATAGCGATTCTGACTCGTCTGAGGAGTCTTCGGAATCAGGTCCAAAATATCCTGCGGTGTTGGCCGAAGGGCCGTTACATGGGGCAGGACAGTCAGGGTGTGCCGACATTAGCGGAGCTGTGGGAGGAGTTCCTAGGAAATTGCCGGAGACGGATTCGTAAGAGAAGGTATGTGAATATTTTTCAGTTATTGGAAGGGAGGAGAGGTGTGAAGAAGAGCAAAAGAAGGATAAAAAGAAACAAAATAAGTTTAGGTGGGGTGAAAGTGGCGAAGAATATAGTTAATTGGGTGAGGGATTCTTAAGGCTAGCAAGTTGTAGTGGGACATTACGACTCTTCACAGTATGGGGCGTTATTAGCATACGCTGATAGCATATTAGGTGCTTTCCGGGATTACGGAGGGGTTGGGCGTGGCTCAACTACGATGAGAAAGTTCGGGACAAGATGGCGGGGAGTAGAGCAATGTCGTGGGGATCGCAAGATATCAATTTGTGGTTAACACAAATGACATATAAAGGCGTGAGGGGACAGAAGGCAGTTAGCGTGGGGAATAGTGGAGTTAGTGAGGTTAAGGGGTTTCGAGGTAATAGCGAGGCAGGGCAGTCCTTTCGGATGGGGGGGATCAGGCTGGGAAGGGATTGCAGGGAGTTAGGCCTAAGGTGGGAGGGAATGATTGTGTGCTGGAGATTTAATAGGGCAGCCTGCTTATTCCCGGACTGCAAGTTCAGACACATGTGTGCCACCTGCGGAGGAGCTCATTCTGCCCACAAATGCGGACAGGGTAGTGGGTTTGCCAGGGAAAAGTGGAAAGGTTTGAGGGTTTTGAGTGATTTGGCGAGTTCGCTGATATCATTGAATGCGATGTGTCCATGGTTGGCCAAGTATCCCAAGGTAAAGTAGGGCAATTTTTATGGGATGGGTTTAAGGACGGTTTTGTGATCCCATTTGCGGGTTCGAGTCATGGGGGGAGGGGTAGGAACGCTAGGTCTGCTAGAACATACGCGGAGATTGTTCGGGATAAAATAGGGATGGAAATTAGGTTAGGGAGGGTGGCTGGGCCATTCGAGTCGCAGCCATACGTGGATATGTACTTATCTCCTGTAGCGGTTATACCAAAGAAGGAGGAGGGTAAGTTCCGGTTTATATTAAATTTGTCTCATCCTAGAGGCTCTTCGGTGAATGATCAGATTCCACGGGAATTTTGTTCTGTGCGCTACGCCTCGTTCGACGAAGCAGTGAGCCTGGTTCAGTCGGCAGGAAAAGGGGCGCTATTAGCGAAAGCTGATATCAAATCGGCGTTTCGATTGCTCCCCATTCACCCGAGCTGCTTTCCTTTGTTGGGTTTTCAATTTGAGGGCAAATATTATATAGATAAATGTTTACCGATGGGATGTGCAGTGTCGCGCGCTTTTTTCGAAGTGTTCAGCACATTCCTGCAATCGGTGGTCGAACAAAATAACGGGTTGGGCAGCATTGTACATTATTTAGATGATTTCTTATTTGTGGGCCCCGCCAAGTCGGACATTTGTAGGAGACAGTTGAGGGGTTTTTTACAGGTAGCTAATAGGTTTGGGGTACCAGTTGCGGAAAAGAAGACGGAAGGGCCAGTATCGCGTTTGGTATTTTTAGGAATCGAGCTTGATTCCGTGGCAATGGAAGCTCGCTTACCGGAAGAAAAGGTGCGGAGATTACACAGTTTAGTCACGAGAGTAGCACGGGCAAACAAGGTCACGCTACGCGAAATGCAGTCGCTGATAGGGGCATTGAACTTCGCTTGTAGAGTGATCCAATGGGTAGAGCATTTATTAGGCGGTTATCGGGTACTACAGCGGGTATACGTGCCAGTCATCATTTCATCAGGGTGACGTGAAAGGTAAAGGAGGAATTGAGGGTTTGGGAGGAATTTCTACAGACATTCAACGGAGTATGTATTATGCAAAGCGGGGAGGTAACCAACGGGGAGTTAGAATTATTTACAGATGCAGCGGGGATGGTGGTAGGCTTTGGAGCCTATTTTCAAGGAAGTTGGTGTGCTGCCTCAATGGCCGGAAGAGTGGCGGGGCGGATGGGTTGCTCGAGAACATAAATTTTCTGGAGCTATTCCCAATTGTAGTGGCGCTCTGTGTCTGTGGAAAATGGTTAGCTAATAAGAAAGTCTTGTTCTGGTGTGATAACTTGGGTGTAGTTCAAGTTATTAACCGATTGTCTGCAAAATGTCCCAGAGTATCGGAATTATTGAGGGAATTAGTTTTCCAATGTTTGACTTTAAATGTCACTATTAGAGCGAGGTATGTGCCGGGTGAGCAGAATGTAATAGCGGATGCACTCTCTCGTTTTAAGTGGCAGGAATTCAGAGTACTTGTGCCGGGAGCACGGTCCGAAGGGGAGCAGTTCCCAGAGCACCTGTGGAGGCTGGGAAGGTTTCCGCGTGGACGTTGATCAAGAAGTCGTTGGTGCCCGCTACTTGGAAAGTGTATCAGAGAGGATGTGGAGTGATAAGTCAGTATTTGGAGGGAAGGGGATGGACGGGAGGTCTGGTACAGGACAAGGGGATGGTGGAATTTGTATTATGGGCAAAGGCCAGGGGATATTCGGTGGCAGTAGTGCGTTCCTATTTGGCGGGATTTTCATTTTTTCAAAAGTTGAAGGGATGGGGAAATCCAGGAGGGAGTTTTCTCTTGCAACGGGTGTTAAGAGGGTGGAAAAGAGAGAAGGGATGGGCGCCTGATAGGAGACTCCCCATTCGTTATGAAGATTTGGGAGTATTGGTTGGCAGTTTGCCGGCGGTTTGTGTATCCAGTTACGAAGCGCTCCTATTCCAGTCCGCGTTCGTGTTGGCATTTTTTGGCGCTATGCGAGTGAATGAGTTGGTTGCCACAACTAAAGGGAGCGATTTTGGAACAGGCTTGTTAGCAGAGAACGTGTGGATGTGTCATAAGTCCGTGACTATTTGCATTCATCGTTCTAAGGTGGACCAGTTAGGAAAAGGGCAAGTAGTAACATTAGTTCCAGCGGTGGACGAGCTGGTGTGCCCGGTACGGAGTCTGCAGCGCTTTGTGGCAGTAAGGCCGCGGAAGGGCGGTTTACTGTTGTTACACCAGGATGGTTCGCCGGTTACGGTTTACCAGTTTGTACAGGTTCTGAAAAAAGTGTTGAGGTTTGTGGGATGGGATGAACAGAGGTATACTTCCCATTCGTTCAGGATTGGGGCGGCGACATCGGCGGCAGAGAGGGGTATCACGAGCAGTGCCATACAATCGATAGGGTGATGGAAGTCCAATGCATTTTTGACATATGTCCAGAAGGATCAATAAGCGGTGTTCACCAAAAAAAAAAAAAAAAAATCTGTGCTGAGGGCTGGTATTAATATTGATGTGTTTCTTGCAGAGAGGAGAAAGGGGGAGTGTGAATGGGCCTGGGTAGTGGGCCATTCCTTTATTCATTGGGCGCAACAGAGCCGAACAGCGACCTTATGGAACACATTTGGAGTTGGAAAGACGGCATTGGAATGTCAGATGGCTCAGTCGTCGAGGGATGAAATGGGATGGACTGTTACCTTTCTTACAAAACTGCGTTCTGGAGATGAAGATGCCGAAATTGTTGTTAATACATTTGGGGGGCAATGATCTTGGACAGGGGGCATGCAAGGACTTGATTGCAAAAATCAAGAAGGACTTCAGTACATTGTTCAACGTGATGCCTGAAACGAAATTGGGGTGGTCAGATATCATTTTGAGGATAACATTTCTGGGAACACCGCTATGGTGCAAGAGTGTGAAGAAGATGAACAAGCAAATCGGGAAATGGGTGGTAAAGCAAGGGGGGGTTTTGGGTACGTCACGAATGGGCATGGGAGGTGATTCCAGGTTTCTTCCGGGCAGATGGCGTGCATTTATCTGATATAGGCATTGACCTGTTTAATAATGACATACAGGAGGGTTTGGAACAAATGATAATTCAACTGGAGGCCGCAGTGGGGGGGGGGGAACAATGATAAAGGAATCATCATTGTTCCTGTGGCGGTAAACCCGAGCCCATAAGGTTTTGAATTTATGTAATGGTTAAAAGTTGGAAGAAGGGGGGGGAATCTCGTGTGGTGCGGGGGGGCTGCTACACGAGATTGACAATGAGCAGGAGGGGGGCCGATGCTCAGAGGATTATGTCAATTAAGCTCTACCACTGGAAGAGGTGGGGGGCACTATTAAAAAATGTAAAATGGGGTATGTATTGTATGAATTGGTTGAGGACTCGGGTAAGGTTAATAAACTGCGGCCTTTTATTGTTCCAAACAAAGATTCCTGTCATTTGTAAAGGGGAAATAAAAAAAAAAAAAGGGGAGAAATGGGGTGGGGGGAGAAGGACCAAGCGAATCTGATATCTTCCAGTTAATATTTTGTAAGCATACTGGTTACAGTGGGTAATTGTCAACACCAGAATTTAATGCTATTATCTTCTAATTTTAAAGAAACTCCTTGAGGTCAATATTCTAACGCATTTAAGCTGGATAACTCAGAAGTTATCCAGCTATATGAAGATTTGGGCACTTATCTGGCTACATTCTAGCCGGCTAATAAGCAATCTAGCTAGAATTAAGCCGGTTAAGTTAGGAATGTTCCAGGAATTTAACTAAGAGGAGTTGAGTTAGCTGGAAAAGTTATCCAGCTAACTCAGTTATTCAAAGTTAATCTCATAACTTACCTGGAAAAGCTTGGTCAATTGGTCAAAGTCAGCTGGCTATATTCAATACTGTGGCTGCATTATTGAATATACCTCCAAAGTTAGCCGGATAAGTTTATCCGGCTAACTTTGCTATCTGGAGAATGAATGAATATGAACCTCCTTGTAACTTTGCAAAACATCTAACCAGAACAAAAGCGCTGATAAGCAAAGATAGAATATTGACAAGTATAAACTACAGGAAACAACTAAAACATGTAAAATTTGAAAAACATTAATAACTGCAGCCATACTTGTCAATCATTCAAATATCACAAAATAAGGTTGCAGGGTGCCTTTCAGTAAACCAAACCACATGCCTTAAGACCCCCCCCCCCACAGGCTTTTCTGAAGAAAGATGCTACAAACAACAAATACCAACACAGCCAAATGTGTAAGTATAAGAAATCTGTTATCAGTTATGTTAACCAATAAGAACATAAGAAATGCCCTGCTGGGTCAGATCAAGATCCATCAAAGCCTAGCAACCTGTCTCTAACAGTGGCTAGACCTGGTCACAAGTACCTGGCAGATCGCAAAGTAGATTTAGTTCTTGTTACTCTCTCAGAAATAGCAATAGCTTTTTCTAGTCTATCTGGCTAACTATATTTTAAGGACTTTTCCTTCAGGATCTTGTCCGAACCTCTTTTAAACCTCACTATGCTAGACACCTTGACCACATTCTCTGACAACAGATTCCATGGCTTGATGGTATGCAGTGTGAAAAGGTGCTTTCTCTGATTAGTATAAAAGCTGTTCGTTTCATGGTGTATCCACCATGAAACGAACATGGTGTATCCACCATGAAACGAACATGGTGTATCCACCATGAAACGAACATGGTGTATCCACCATGAAAAGGTAAATTATCATCCTTTATTTACCTGCTCCATCCCGCTCATGATTTTATACATTTCTACCATGTCCCTTTCTCTTCTGTTTGTTTTCCAAGCCGAAGAACCTTAGCCTGTGTAGCCTCTCATTACAGAGGAGCTGTTCCAAGCCTTTTTTTTTTTTTTTTTATCATTTTGCTGCCCTCAACTGCAGCTTGTCTAATTCAGCTATTTTTTTTTTTGAGATGGAGCAACTAGAACTGCACACAATACTGAAAGGTGCAGTCACACCACCACTCAATACAAGGCAATATGCTATTTTCCATTTTATTGCCCATTACTTTTCAGATCACTCCCAACATTCTGTATTGAGTTCCTCCACACACTAAGCTGAGGATTTCCATGTACTGTCCCCAAAGGACTCAAAGTTTTTCCTGGGTGGTAATTTCTAATACAGAACCCAGCATTGTGTATCTGTAGCTGGGATTATTTTTCCCTGTGTGCACCATTTTGCACATTTCCACATTAAATTTCATCTGCCATTCAGATCTCCAGTTTCCTAGTCTTATAAGATCCTTCTGCAGTTCATCACAACCCACTGGTGTTTTAGCAACTTTGAATAATTTCATGTCACATGCATATTTGATCACCTCACTTGACCCCTTTTCTTTTATGAATATATTAAACAGTATAGGTTCCAATATCAATCTGTGTAGTACTTCACTAATGAACGTCCACCATTTGGAAAAATTATTTAGTCCTACCTCTGTTTCCTGTATTTTTAACCAGTTAACAATCCACAATATAATGCTACATCTTATTCCCATGACTTGTTAACTTTCTGAGGAGACTCATGGGGGACTTTGTCAAATGCTTTCTGAAAATCCAGATACACTATACATCAACCAGCTGACCTTTATCATCTTTATTTATAGCTTGAAAATAGTCAAAAGATTTGTAAGGCAAGACTTATCCATGCTAGAAACATTCTTTTAAGGCGTTGATTCTGAGCACTTAAAACAAATCTCTTTGATAATGGGGAGAAGGTAAGATTCCCTTTGCTAAATCTATGTTGATTCTTCCCTAATAAGCCATGCCTTTCTATATGTTCAGCAATTTTGTTTTTAAGAATAGCTTTTATTATTTAACCCAACACTGATGTCAGGCTCACTAGTCTCTACTTTCTTGGATCACACTAGGAACCCTTTTTAAAGATTGCCAGTGTGGCTGTTTTAAACGATAGGTTACAGATTGTTAGCAACAGGTTTGTAATTTTATGTTTGAGTTTTTTCAGGATTCTGGGATTGATACCATTCTGTCCTCATGATTTGTTACTCTTTAGTTTGATGATTGATCCACTACATCCACCATTATAAAAAAAGATGTTTTAGTTGCTTAGAATCAACACCTTAAAAGAATGTTTCCAGCATGGGTATGTTGCCAACATCCTTCTCAGGAAAGCCCGAGGCAAGGAATTCATTCAGCTTTTTTGCTATTTCCCTATCCTCCTGAGCACGCCTTTTACTCCTTATTCATCTACTGCCTCAGCTGAGGCCCTCATATGCTTTTTATTTTGAATGTACTTTAAAAAGTTTTTAAATATTGCTTTTTGCTTTTCTAGCAAGCTTCTTTTCACATTCTCCCTTGGTCTGCCTTACTACTCTTTTTCATCTAATATGCAGTAATTAGCTCTAGTCTTTTTTCTACATTTGGATCTGCTTTCCATTTTTTGAACAATGCACTTTTGGCTTCAATTGCCTCTTTCACCTCACCATAATCCATGCTGGCAGTCGCTTGGGTCTTCCTTTGATCTTTTTTAATGGATGGAAAACATTTTACTTGGATTTCCAAGATAGCATTTTTAAACAATGTTCATATCTCATGCAAACATATAACTTTTGCAACTACTTTATTTTTTTTCCTAATTTTCTCATTCTACCTCAGTTTTAAAATCTATAGGCTATAGCATTAGTTCTACTTAATGTCCTCCTTCCGGTGATTATGTCAAATTTGATTGCATTATGATCACTAATTGCTTAGAAGCCCCACCACAGTAGCCACTTGCATCAGGCTGAGCACTTCACCGAGGACAGACCTAAAGTAGCTGCCCTTCTCATCAGTCCTAGGACCAAATACTCCATGAAGCAGTCATTTATGGCATCTAAAAAATTAACCTCTCTAGCATGTACTGATGAGACACTGACCCCATCAGTACTGGGGTATTATGCCAAGTTTATTTGCCTAATTTCAGCTAGCTTTTCATTGTCCAGGTGGATGGTAAGTATACACCCACTGTGATACTCTTGACCATCTTCTATCCATAAGGAATTCATAGTACATTTTGTTTCCTGCAGGGTTTTTATCAAGCTTGACTCTATGCCATACTTCACATACACCACCGCCCCTCTGCCAATGTGATTTGTTCTGTCATGTCAGTATAATTTATACCCTGGTATCATTGTGTTCCAATCATTATCCTCATTCCACCACAGCTATGAGATGCCTATTATGTCTAAAACCTCATATAATGCCATACATTCTAATTTTTCAATTTTACTATTCAGACTTCTGGCATTCACATACAGACATTTTGAAGTATGTTTATTTGTGTTTTTACTTCTATTTGCATTCACAACCTGCTTATTAGCAGCAGATACTGAAGTGTAGTGTCATTCACATCTGTAAACTTTTCTTCTACATTCATTTTGGCTGCATCAGACTTAAGCACAACCTCTCTACTAGGATATTCTAACTTCCTTGTATTGCAAGTATCCTTGGCAGTTATCATCCTCCGAACCATATGCTTGTGACTATTGGCCTTCCCCCATGGCCTAGTTTGAAAGATGATCTATCTCCTTTTTTAAATGTTGGTGTCAGCAGCTAGGTCCCCCCCATTTAAGGTGGAGCCTAATGCTCGATTCTGAGATTTTACATCAACAATGTGTTTTGAGCTCTAATGGCACCATTTAACTGGCTGCTCTAATAATCCCTGCAAGCACTGCCAGTACTTAGCATTCATGGAAATATTTCAAGCATAAGATTTAAAGAAGCATGAAAAGCATTGCTTTTAAATGTAAAATGACATTTGAGGAATGTTGCTGGAGCACCTGAAACCTAAGTGCGAGTCTCCTACTAGGGTTGATGGTGTTCCAATATTGTTATGGAGGTGCTCAAGCCCAGGTGTCAGAAGACAACTGGAGTTCTGGCTGTAGTAGGGAGTAATTCTGGAGGACTGGAGCTAGGTGGATGCGATTCCTATTGGTATAAGTGGAAGTAAGAAGGCAGCTGGGAAATAAAGCTGGTTAATCTGACCTCTGTGGCAAGCATATTAACGGAATCGCTGCTAAAACAGAGGATAATACAGTTTTTGGAATCCAATCGATTGCAAAATGTGAGGCACCATAGTTTTACCGGAGGTAAATCTTGCTAGACAAATCTGATCAACTTCTTTGATGGGTGTCCAGAGAGTTGGATCAAGGGAAAGCTCTAGATGTAGTATACTTTGATTTCAGCAAAGCCTTTGACATGGTTCTGCACAGACTTATAAATTGTGTGCCCTTGGTATGGATCCTAGAGTGACTGACTGGGTGGTGACAAAGGGTAGTGGTAAATGGTGTTTTCTCTTAGGAGGGGGGTATTAGTAACGGTGTGCCTTGGGATTGGTCCTTGTCAACATTTTCTTGAATGACATAGCAGAAGGATTGTCGAGAAAGGTTTGTCTTTTTGCTGATACCAAAACCTGCCCAGGGTGAACAGCAAGGAAAGTGAGGAAACGAGAGAGAGCTAGCAAAACATGAGGCTTGTTAGCTAAGATACAGTATTGGAAGTGAAATTCTTCTAAGCATGAAGGAAGGGTGGGATCTGGGGGTGATTGTGTCTGATGACCTTAAGGTAGCCAAAGAGGTAGTTAAAGTGATGGCAAATGCTCAGAATGATGATTGGCTGCATAGAGAGAGGAATGGTCAGCAGAAAAAGTGAGGCGATTCTGCCCTGTATAGGTCCTTGGTGGGAGCTCATTTGGAATACTGTGTACAATTGTGGAGACCGCACCTTCAAGATTTTATAAATCGGTTGGAGTCTATCTAGAAATGGCTACTAAAATGGTCAGTGATCTTTGTTCTAAAGCATATGGGGACAGACTAAGATCAAAACATGCATACCTTGGAGGAAAGGTGAGATATGATAGAGATTCAAATATCTCAAAGGTTTCAATGCACAGGAGGTGAGCCTTTTTCAATGGAAAGGAGGTAGACTCAGGAGTAATCTTAGGAAATATTTCCTTACAGACTATATGGGCCATATGGTCTTTTTCTGCTTTAAAGTTTCTATGTTTACAACTTCTGTTGGTGAAAGGACAGTAGGCCTTCGAGTTATGGGGTAGGACTTTTCCCAACAGTTTTCAATTAACAAGAAATCAAATCACCTGAGCAGTTACAACCTGGAGGGTAGGGGAAAACACTTATTTCCCTAAAAATTCACAGAACCATGATACAATGCATACTGTATTTAACTAACTAGGAAATACAATTATTCTTCATTGCTTCAGGTAAGTACACATGAGTTTTTGTTTCATAAAGCGGCACAACAGAATCATCTCTTGGGCCCCATTTTATTTACTGTTGGCTGGCAAGCATATTATTCACATATACCGTATATTTATTTTTTGGGCTGGAAGCTTCCTCCAGGTCCTTTGGGATTCCAGCTCAATAAGAAGGGTTATAGCACCATGTGCCTTCATTTGCAACCAGCTGGGTTTCTCCCTTATTTTATCACCTCCCCCCCACCTGGCCCAGCCACTGTGGTGCCAGGAGACACATGACTGAAGCACCATACAAAAGTTGGTTTGCTGGTACTGTATATGTCTGGCCAGGACACGTCACCTGCAGGTGCAGTAGCTTAAACTCCTCTCCCACCACTCTCTGCAGGGGCTGTGAATGCTGCCTCCGTATATCCCTGTCCAGTCTTCAACACAGAATTGCTGCTGTGCCACCATCTTCTGCCAGCACAAGAGTAAAGCTGGGTGGTCTCCCTTTGGCCTTAATATCCCCCGTTGTTTTCTATGGGAGGAAAATAATTTTCTTTTCCTTCCACAGAAAACCCTGCAGATAGTGTCGCTCACACTTTTTTCTTTTACTGTACCTAAGAACACCAAACATGAAATTAAAAAAAAAAAAAAAAGCTCTGGGAAAAGCTGAAAAACATTCCATCTCATTTATAAAAAGACAATCCCATGATTGTTGTAAGCATATCAAGGGACTTGTCTCTTTCAAAGAAATGGTCACTGTCCCTACCTGTTGTACAAGCATCTCCACTCACTATCCATACATCTGCCCTCCTCCCAATTCACAGCTCTTGCTCATTAATCACAAAAATACACACTACTGGCACCTACCTTGCATACTTCCACTCATATTGTTGCATTTATACCCAGCATACAGACATACACACCCCACTAAGCCTAGGAAACATCACCAAAGACAAACAATTAAACAGCATAATTTATTAAAACCCTAAAAAAAAAAAAGTCTTTATACAAGACTTTATTTTCCTGTGGTTTAGGAGGGATACAGGGACCCAGTCCTCATGAAGCTCCTGCTGCTAGAAGGGTCATCCTTAAGCCTCTTGGGGCCTCCTCCTCCTCCTCCCTTTCTACCTCCCAGAGCTACATCGTGTCTGGGGCAAGGCTGAAAAAAGGCAAAGAAGAGAGTCACAAAGATTCACTATCAAATTAAACTGCAGGTGCAAAGCAGGAAAGTAGTCAGTACATGCAACTACACCGCTAATAGCTTTACTTCCATAGCAACATTCAGGATGGATACATGCCTGGTCTGAATAACATCAGCCCCATGGAGAGTTGCTGCATGCATTGAATTGTCAGGGGAACATAGAAGGAAAAAAAAAAAAAGATACAATTATATGTAAGAACATCAAAGAATGAAAAAAAAATTGACAAAGAAGAGCAAAACCATTCAATATAAGCCTGAAAGACAAGGTCATGCAACATGACAGAACTCTGCAAAGCCAAAAACAGCGGCAGCCAAAAATTTCATGAAGCAAATAAAGGGAAAAAAAATGTCACAGCACATAAACACACACAAAAAAAAACCAAGGAGAGACTCGAGGATAGAGCAGTTGTAACACCAAACTTGGAATAAACAGCATATCCCAAAAAAAAAAAAAAAGCAGAGAGAACAGGTCTCACACAAAACACTCGATATAGAAAAACCATGTCTAGACACACACAGCAGACTCCATAACAAAAGACAGACAGTATAGGAAACACTCTGCAGAAGCATTGGCTGCAACAGTTACAGTTTGTGCTCTGTCCTTTGTACCTTTGCCAGAAACTAATGGGACACCCCTTACACCCTTGACCTCAGCATCCCGGTATACAGTAGATAGTATGGCCTGCATCAAAGAAGATAGTTGACTGAATTGAAATCAGTCCGTAAAAAAAATCCAAAAAAAAACCCAAACCAAGATGACACTCTTTAGTGGACAAAGTCCATCACGTACATAGCAAAGTCTTAATTTAAAGAAAAATCTTGCTCAGCATATTTGACCCTATGCTTTTCATGCAGGAAGACAGGAGACAACACATGCCTAACTTACCAGAGTTGGGAGGAGGACCATCTGGGGGTGCTCCTCCTCATCCAAATAGTGGTCCAGATGGATCAACTGCAGAAAGACAGGTGGGAGGCTTATCCCAGCAATAGCATTGCTTCTTGCCATTGCAGGATCAGCCAAGCAATAAGCATGATCATGTAATGCATGCCTTTTTATGCTGTGTCCAGTTTCACCACTAGGGCAGAGTCTTTCTGGCTCTTATAAGGCTCATGAATATTTGGACTGTCTAGACACAACTGAGAAGCATACTGTGTTCTATGCATACTGCAAAGTAAAATATGTGCACATATACTGGACACATGCTAACAGACACAAAAATAGGTTTAATTAGCTTCAAATGTGTGCTAATTCAACCTCTTTTGGAGCGTGATATTGCAAAGAGTAGGCTTAAGAAAAAAGAGAAGATAAGGGAGTATCACCAGCTGCATTACTGACAATGTCGCAATCTGCCATACTGAGTGTGTTGACTGCATCTTAGAATGTGAGCTCTGCAGAGATTACGCTGATGGTGCCCTAGATGGCCCTAAATCCAGCCAAAACATGGCTGGATACCCACTGGCATATTCCATATCATGAACGGAAATGATATCTGTATCAATGACACTATCTCCTACCTTGGAATTGAGGAGGGCCAAGCCCCAGTGAAGCTCTGCACCAATGGCATCAATTTTCTCTTCTGTTCAGAAGGGGCTGATACTGAGGAAGCCCCCTATACTCCTTAAGCACTTTTTTTCTGTGCCTGCCCTAGTACCACAGGCTTCTGCATGATACCCAAATCCTAACCTCAAGCAGGTTCGGAGGCCATCACCACAGGGGAAGAGGGGGACCTTCCTATGCTTGCTGAATTGAGAGGGAGGCATTTCCCCACCTTCCCACCTTAACTTCTTATACTGGGAGCCTGACACCACTTTGCTCTTTGACAAGAGTATGGCTCTGCTGTTTGGCCTTGCAAAGAGATTTGGAACTCTTATCTGCTGGTGCATTCCTTTGGGCCTCCATCCTCCAGGCATGGTACTGCTGCACCCTGGGGGACATATGACCTCAGTTGTAGTAGTTGGAAGAGTCAGGGGTGAGTCCAAGCATCAATAGATGGAATGTGTATCTATGATGGACATCCCGAATTCTCAGACGCAGGCCTTAAACCCACTTACCATAGGCAGTTTAGCCTTTGGTTTCTCTGTGCTTTTCAACATCTTCTTTTGATTTTCTGTATGCATTGATTTTTTATTATTATTTTTAATTTTGTTAGGTTTAAAAGCTCTATTTGAGGAGCTGTTGAGGCAGTGGTAGAACAAAATCTTGATAACAATGAGGCAGATGGGGGCTCTAAGCCCCAAGTTTGAAAAAAATTTGAAAGATAGGGAGATGACTGTGCTGTAGTACAGATGAAGAAAGATTGAGGGGCTCATAAGGTAGCGGGTAGGAATTTGCTGACCATCCCTAGTCTGCTCTCACTCTGATTCCCTAAAAACACACCTGCTTTTAATTTGAACACCCCCCCCCCCCCCCATTCGCCTACTTCCCCCTTTCTGGTCTCAATACTTCGCTTCTTCTACGCTAACTCCTCCTAGTGTCCATAGTCCTCTTACACACTACCCTGCCCCCACTACATTTTTCCAGTATTAACATGCCTTCTTATGATTGGTGTGGCACATATTATAGTCCTAGCAGTCAGATACCTACAGAACCCTAAAATGTGCAAAATTCACGGTAAGCATTTTTGTTACTTAATGTTTATTATTCCTGATTTCCTACATTTGAGTAGCAAAAATGTTTTGCAGTAGTTTACTTTTTTTTCACACTGAATTGTCATTTTAGTTTCTAAAATGCTGATGGGTAAAAGTAATTTTTCCAGTGTTGTGATGAGCCATTCACATGTGTGCACTCATTGTAAGGCATCTCTAAATTCTGACATTTCATTGTTACTTTGAAAATGAATAAATGGCTTGCCATACTGGGTCAGAGTAAGGGTTCATCAAGCTTAGTGTTTCCTGTTTCCAACAGTGGCTGATCTAGGTCACAAGTAGCTGGCAAGATACCAAATAGTAGACAGATTCCATGTTGCTTATGTCCAAAAATAAGCAGTGGCTTTTCTCAAGTCTATTTGGTTAATAACTGTTTATGAACGTTTCTTCCAGCAATTTGTCTAAACCTTTTTTCAATATCAGCAACATTAACTGTCTTTACTACATCTGCTGGCACTAAATTCAAGAGCTTAATTGAGCACGCAATGAAATAAAGTATTTTCTCCAATTTGTTTTAGAGAAAGAGAAACAAACACGACAGCAGAAAGATCGTATGGCCCTTCCAGTCTCCCTATCCAACCAATTAATTTAGCTTTTTAATTCCCAACAATCTCAGAGATTCTTTGTATTTATCCCATGCTTTCTTGAATTCAGATACTGTTTTTATCTAAACCACCTCCAATGGGAGGCTGTTCTATGCATCCACCACCCTCTCTGTAAAGAAATATTTTCTAAGATTACTCCTAAGTCTACCGCTTTTCACCCTCATCCGATGACCCCTTGTTTTAGAGCCTCCTTCCCAATGACAGAGGCTCACCTTCTGTGCATGGAAACTTTTCAGATATTTAAATGTCTCCACCATATCTCCTCTATCTCATCTTTCTTCTAGGGCAGAGGCTCCCAAACCTGTCCTGGGGGACCCCCAGCCGGTCAAGTTTTCAGGATAGCCACAATGAATATGCATGAGATAAAATTTGTACATGCATGAGATAAAATTTGTACATGCAAATTTTATCTCATGCATATTCATTGTGGCTATCCTGAAAACTTGACCGGCTGGGGTTCCTCCAGGACAGGCTTGGGAACCACTGTTCTAGGGTATATATTTAAATCTTTATCATCATATACTTTAGAATGAAGACCACTGACCATTTTAGTAGCCACCCTCTGAGCATACTCCAACCTGATATTATATCCTTATGAAGATGCAGTCTCCAGAATTGTACACAGAATTCCAAATGAGGTCTCACCAGGGACCTATGCAGAGGAAATATCACCTACCCTTTTCTGCTGACCATTCCTCTCTATCCAGCCAAGCATCTTTCTGGCATTTGCTGTTGCTTTATCCACTTATTTCGCCCCCATAAGATCCCACTCTTCCTTTGTGCTTAGAATACTGTACCTTCTCCCTTGAATTTTTGCATCCTAAACGCATTGTATTTTTTTTTTTTTAGCATTAAATCTTAGCTGCCGGATCTTCGACTTTTCCTCAAGCTTCTCTAGAACCCTGATATTTTCCACACGTTCCTGGATGCCTACTGTTACAGATTTTGATATCATTGGCAAAAAGACAATCCTAACCTGACAATCTTTCAACTATGTTGCTCATGAAAATGTTGAAAAGAATCAGTCCAAGGATCGATCCCTGAGGCACACTGCTAATAACACTCCCCTCCTCAGAGAAAACTCCATTTACCACTGTCATCATCCCACTCAGCCAGTTCTAACCCAGTAAATCACTCTAGATCCCATACCAAGGGCATTCAATTTATTTATAAGTTTCTATGTGGAATCCTGTCAAAGGCCATATTGAAATCCAAGTACACTACATCTAATGCTCTCATTTGATCCAACTCTCTGGTTATCCAATCAAAGAAATTGATCAGATTTGTATGGCAAGATTTCTCTGAGGTAAACCATGCTGCCTCAGATTTTGCAATCCATTGGATTCCAAAAACTGTACTCCCTTTTGTTTTAGTGATTCCATTAATTTGCTCACCACAGAGTTCAGAATAATTGGTCTGTATTTCCCAGCCTCCTCCTTACTTCCACTTTTATGAATAGAAAACACATCTGCCTGTCTCCAGTCCTCTGGAACTACTCCCAACTCTAAAGCATTGAAAAGGTCAGCAGTGAAGCTGCCAGGACATCCCTGTTCCCTTAGGACATTTGGATGTATCCCATTCGGCCTCATTGCCTTATCTACTTTACGTTTAGTTAGCTCCTCACTGTTCAAAAAAATCGATTGAGATATACCTCACTTCCAATCTTATTTGTGCTCGTTTTATGTCCTATTCAGGCCCTTCCACAGTGAACACCAAACAAAAATATGTTAAGCTATTTTGCCTTTTTTCACACATCAGCTTCTAAAATTTCTCCCCTTCAACTCTGAGTCTCACAAAGCCATTGTAATGAATCTGGCTGCTAGACAGACCCCCCCACCGCCAGCAGGAACCCTCACTAGGCCAAGATTGGATATACTCTAGATACCGCCTTGAAGGCTGTATGACATAGCAAGACTTGTCCTCCTATTTTACTACATTTGCTCTTTTTTTTCCACTTGAAGTTTTGCATTCCTGACTACTTTCCCAGCTTCTCTTCATTTTTCCAGATATGGTTACCTCTTTCTGCGATCTCTTGTAGTTTATGAATGTTAACCTTTACTCCCTTACTTTTTTAGCTACTTTTTAGAAAACCATAGTGGCCTCTTTTTTTTTTTTTTTTTTTTTTTTTTAACTTTCCTAACAAAAAGATTAGTTGCCCTTATATCTCCTTTTAGTTTTGTCTACTGCTTTTCTACTTCCCCTAGATTTTCCCATCCAGCTAACTCCTTGAGGTACTCCCCATTTTAAGGAAGTTAGTTTTCCTGAAGTCAAGGAACCTCACATTTGAATGAACCATCATCTTTTGTGCCCTTATATTGAACCACACCAACTGGTGATCACTGGATCCCAGATGATCATCCACTACAACATCAGAAATACTGTCCCTGTTGGTATGTTCTGTCCCATGTGGGTTCCATTACCAGTTGGCAGAACAGTTCTCTTTGCAGAGAATCCAGGATCTCCCTGCTTCTAGGGGACACTGCAGCTAGGATGACCCAATCAATATCTGACAGGCTAAAATCCCCTAGCAATAAGCACCTGCCCTTTTACAGCAATCCTGTGACTATCCTCCATTAAATCTGTATTTAATAGAGGTCTGTATGTTACACCAATATGAACAGATGTTCCATTCCCTTTTTCCAGATTAACCCACATTGCTGTCTCCTTACATCATAAACCCAGTAATCCTTTTGCTTTAATATTGTTTTTTGTTTTTTTTTATATGCCTCCTCCCTTCCTTACTACCCAGTCCTTCCTGAATAGACTGTAGCCCACTATAACTATATCCCATTCATGGTTTTCCATGTATAAGATCTCTGTGACAGCCATTATATCTAAATCAGCTTTTTCTATATTTGCCTCTAGATTTGGGACTTTATTTCCCATAATATGAGCAATAGTGTTCATGGCTTTTCCCTATGTCTCCCATTTCTATATAATGTTTTACTTTCCTTAGGGTTTACCTCACCCATTACGGACTACTTTAAAGCCCTCCTCAGTGGGTTTGCCATTCTGTGTTGAAGGCTGCTGCACCCCTTCTTCGATAGGTGGACCTCTTCTCTACTCAGCAAATCCTTGTAATATTATCCAAAGTTCCAGGAAGCTAAAACGTTTTTATTGTCACCATCTACACAGTTATTTATCTCCAGAATGCGAGCTTCCTTGCCTGGGCCTTTATCCTTAACTGGGAGGATGGAGGAGAATACGACCTGTGCACCTATATGCTTTACCCTGTCTCCCAGAGCCATAAAGTCACTTTTGATACAATCTGTGTGGTACCTAGCAGTATGATTCATGCCACCATGAAGGAGTAGCATTGGCTAATGGTCAGTAGGCATGAGGATTTTCAGCACTCTTTCCATAATGGAGATATTTTAGCACCTGACAGACAGCACACGTCCCAGAACATGTCTTGTTGGCATATGGATGCCTCCTTGCAACTCAAGCAAATCACCAATATTATCCTTTCTATCTCATAGGTGCAGTGGTTGTTGTGCCTGTAGCTTTGGGATTTGCACGCTTTGATTCCTCATCATGGGATTTTGTAACATACTGCTGCCCCGGGGCTACTATAACCTTGGTTGGCATACTGTACTTTATATGGCCCCAGGACTGACATAGTGTCATATCCTCTGTAGCGATGTCCCAACATGGTTCTCAACAGCTTGCTTTGGGGCTGCATCCTATGGCCTAAACTAAGAGTATACAGCACTCACCGGATTTACAGGCCCAATCTCCAAGACTTCCTGTGGTGCACACAGACATCACTGCTACACTAAAATAAAAGGAGGGTCCATTCTTTTGAAGATCCTAATCCTTGATCCTGTACCTTTGAGGTTTCCGATTAGTTCTTCCTCAGTCTTGCCTTGCAGCTGCCCCAGTGTTCCAGCCTCAAATTGCTGCTGCCTGCAGACTATTTTGCCTTTCTGCTGTTGCTTATAGGAGTCTAAGCAGTGCTGTGTTCTGGATAGGCTGTGTCAATCCAATAGCGGTCCCAAGGGTCTTCTCACCCTGAGTTGTAACAGATGGTATCTCCTCCTCCACTTCCAGGGTTCCTCGGTTCAATGGAAATCAGAGCTGTGGAGTAGAACCTAGTAACCTTAGGAATCTGGGTCATTTCATGGTCAATTTTCACCTTCTCTGCTTACGTTCTCCATCTTAGATGCTTTGATAAGCATTTCATCAATGTAGCTCTCATTCTCCAGATGCTTCTCAGTCTTGCCAGCTCCTTCTCAGTCTTGCCATCTCCTTTCTGAGTTCTATCACTTCTTTCCTGAAGGAACTGATCAGCAGATATCTTTCCCACTGAACTGGTTCCTTTCTGTGGATCAGAACATCTGTCTGGACAGCAGCAAAAGTTGAAACAGCGGTGACAGCTCTGATAATAGTTCTAGTTCTTCTATTATTATTCTCTGATATATTATTATATATCATTATATATATATATATATATATATATATATATATGATATATATATTATTATTCTCTGATAATAGTTCTAGTTCTCCTCAGTTACACTGTCCTGTACCTCTGACTAGCCTAGCCCCAAGTTATCTACCCTTGTTATATGTAACTTCTGCTTCTAGTGAATTGTTCTTGTTTAAGTTATACCCTTTGTTACATGTAAACCGATATGATATGAAATTTTTCATGAAGGTCGGTATAGAAAAATGTTAAATAAATAAATAATATGTTTCCCAGCCATCCTTCAGCTGCTGGGAGTTTCTGGTAACTTGTGAAAGAAATGAAAAACACCTGCCAAAGTCCCTGACCTTTCCTCAACTGTCCTTAAAGTGAAATTAGTTAGCCTGTGGAATCTAATTTACACCTCTATTCTCAGAATCACTGCTGTGGTCCTGTTTGCTTGCAAGTATGAAGTGTCTTATCTTATTCTTTCAGGTTACAAAATAAATTTATAAATATAAGAGGTATGTAGTTTGGGGTTGTTTCCTTTGTAGACTCTTGTTGATAAGGATATAAAAGTAAAGCAAAACAACTAGAAATTTTTATTACCATAAGATCTAAATTGATGCTGCCAATCAACTCACAAGAAATTATTTGTTCTATTTGCAGAAAACACAAAATGACCTAATTTACTTGCTATCCCTCCTCTTTTCTGGCACCAAACAGTACTTTTGTCCAACTATCGACTAGTAATTTATCGTCAAAATGAATTACCAGTGTAGCTGAGTTTAAAAAAGGCTTAGACAAGTTCCTGGAGGAGAAGTCCATAAACTGCTATAATTGAAATGACTTTGGGAATAGCCACTGCTTATTACTGGCATTGGTTGCATGGGATTTATTTACTGTTTGGGTATTTGCCAGATATTTGTATTCTGGATTTGTGACTGTTGGAAACAGGATGCTAGGCTTGATGGACCTCAGTCTGATCCAGTATGGCAACTTATCATGTTCTTAAGTGTTTAACTTCCACAATAGCTAAATTTGTCTAAATTACTTCCTTGTGATACTCTGCCAACCAAGACCAGGTTATTCTGTGTAGTCCAACTTCTTAATTACTTGGTTAGTCTATAAAGTTGGAATTGAAGGTAGGGGTGGGTATAAGTTAGGGTGGAGGAGGGAGCCCCTTCCCTTCTAGTCTGTTTCTAAAGCTAAATATAAAAAGATACCCAAAAAACAAGAAAGAAATGCAAAAAATCTATTTAAAAAAAAAACAAAAACAAAAAGTTATTAAAAAAAAATATCCTCCTTCAAAATAAGATCTCAGCAGTTGAATTCAGCCAGAAGATTTACCTGTTTGTAGTTTACTTCCTCCAGGCAAGGCTGATTTTTCTCTTAGCTGTGCTGACCTGTATAGAGAGTTCAGATCTTGATCCAATTAACACTGGTAATGAGCTCTTTCAACTCCAAGGCTTCAAAGAAAAAACACTTTGAACTACTAAATCCAAAGGCGAAAAAAAAAAAAAAAGACAAGCAAGGCCATTCCTTCCCTTCTACTGTTTCTTTCTAAATTTATGTAGAAAAAAATGCCCAAGAAACAAAAACTCAATGCAAAAAAAAATCCCTTTTTCAAAAAATTAAAACAACAAAAAGCTATTAATAGAAAATATCCCCCTTCAAAATAAGGTTTCGGCAGTTGAATTCAGCCAGAAAAGTTACCTGTTTGTAGTTTACCGCCCTCAAGTTAAATGCTAGAGCAGTAGTTTTCCTTAATGCTCTCCATCCAGTTATTAAGTCAAATTTGATTGTGTTATGATCACTATTTCCAAGTGGCCCCACTACTGTTGCTCTTGCACTGAATTCTGCATTGAACTGAGAATCAATACTAAAATAACTCCTCATCTAGTCAGTTTCTGGACAAGCAGCTCCATGAAACAGTCCTTTATTTCATCTAGAAACTTTACATCCCTAACATGTCCTGTTGTGACATGTACCCAGTCTATATTGGGGTAACTGAAACCTCTAATTATTTCTGTGCTACTAAATTTCTTAGCTTCTCTAATTTCTGTCAGCATTTCATTGTGTCTGTTCAGTCTAGCCAGGTGGATGTTGTCATACCCCTACCACTAGACTTTTCCCCATCACACATGGAATTTTAACCATAAAAATTCCACAATGCATTTAGTCTCCTGCAGGATATTTATTCTGTCTATGTCATTCCTAACATATAGTGTCACCCCCCCCCCCCAATTTGATCCATTCTATCATTAAGATATAATTTGTACCCTGTTATAGTGCAGTCAACATTGGTTATCCTCATTCAACCAGTTCGCTGAGATGCCAATTATGTCTACCTCTTCATTCAGTATTTATATTCTAACTCTCCCATTTTTTAATTTAGATTTCTTGCATTTGTATATATTTTGCAAACATTTGAAGGTATATTTATTGTTTGCAATATACAATCCTCCTTGCAGTTGACAGTGATAATTTGGACTCCTAACTCAATCTTCTTTTAACTTAAAAGCACCTGGACTACTCTTGCCTTTACTGAAACTTCTCCGGCAGAATGCTCTAACTTTTGAAGATACACCCTCTAAACTGTGCACTGCTGAGCAACTGTCTGCTTTCCCCATGGACATGTTCCTGGAGGAGAAGTCCATTTAGGGGTGGTACCCCCAAACTTTTTTGGTTTGCTTGTAGAATTGTTTTGGAGGTGGGCCATTTCAGGTCCATCCCCAGATCACTGGTTTTATTTTCATTAAAAAAACCCAAAACAAAATAAACACCCCCCCAAACCTTCACATTTATTAAAATATAGAGCAGCCCCCATCAATGGAACCCTCCAGCCACCCTAGCCCATGTGCAGGAGCTACTGGTGCCATTGAGCAGCCCCTATCACATGGTAGGGGGCAAAGGGGAGCTGGAGCATTTTGACTAATGGTAGCCACCAGCCCAGAAGTAGGAGGTCTTTTCTGGGCCACCCACTAGACCCCCAGGGATTTTTGGTGAGTCCTGGGGGGGGGGTTGGGAAGGGGGGGCTAGGGTAGGCGTGGCTCCATATGTTAATAAATAGGAAGAATTGGGATAGTATTTTTAAAAATGTGCTTTTGATTCCTTCCTCCAAAATAAGATAGGAAAAAACGGAATTTCATGTTTTCCCTATCCTTTTTTTCTTATTCCCGAAATGCAATGAAATAGGAAATATTTTTATTTCCTATTTCGTTGAAAAGGAAATTCCACCTCATCTGCTTATTAATAGCAAATACCCAAACATCCCATTAATAGCATGGGATGTTTGGGTATTTATCGGGTATTTGCATCCTTGATTGACCACTGTTGGAAACCTGATGCTAGGCTTTTTGGACACTCTGTTTGACCCAGTGTGGCAACTTATTATGTTTTCATGTTCTAATTTAAAAGCTACTCTCTCTCCTTTTTAAATGTTAGTGCCAAAGTTCATTCTTGATTAAGATGGAGCCCATCCTTTTGGAACATGCTCTCCCTTCCTTAGAATTTCCCCAGTTCTTAACAAATCTAAAGCTGTCTTCTCTGCACCATCGTCTCATCCATTGATTTGAGACTCTGGAGCTCTGCTTTTCTTGGGGGACCTGTGCGTGAAACAAGGAACATTTCTGAGAATGCGACTCTAGAAGTTCTGGAGTTCAACTTTATACCTAAAAGACAATTTGGCTTCTAGAACTTCCCTCCCATCCCTTCTATCCCATCTAGGTGATGCGTGAGGTCTATTATCTTCGGAATAGGCAGGTAACATACTAAATGATTGTCATGGACTCCGTCCATCCAGCTATCTACATTCCTAATGATTGAAGCACCAACTTTTATTGTCCTATTCCCCCTTCTGGGCACATGCCCCTGGAGACATATCCTCTCTGCAAGAGGATACTACATCACCTTATTTATTTAAACCAATTAAGGGCAGTGTCTAGCTACAGGATTGCTTTCTGGCATACCAAGATGATGCTGTCCTTCCAGGTGATCTTGCTCCATCAAAGCAGAACAGGAACTACTAGACTGGAGATAGGACATCACTACTATGACCCTGAAGATCTCTGTATACCTCTGTATGCCTCAGCTCTTCCAGGTCTGCCACTCTGGCCTCCAGAGATGAGATTTCATCTCTGCAAGCCAGGAGCTCCCTGCAAAGTTAAAAATGATTAATCTCGATCAAGAGTAGGTACTGTATCATCAAAATGATTTTTTCTACAAATAGTATGATTAGGAATAGAAATGCTTGGACACAATTATTAGTGCTGGCAATTGCTTCTGATGAGTTCTCAGAGTTTGGAGGAAACAGAACCCTGCATCAAAAGGAGATGCCAGGATTTATCCCAAGATGTATCAGCAGAGTGAAGAAATCAAGATAGCTGTAAGTGTACTGATCTCAAGGTGTATTACACACAAAACAAACTACATAACCTAGCAGGACCACCAACTCTCCCCACCCCATCCTTTGTTTTCAACTTCTACAAAAGTAAGAAGCACAATATGCATCATCTGTGCAGAAAATACCTAACTTTAAATCAGCCCATTTAGAGATATGTCTCATGTCTTTGTACTTTGGGCGTGAGGACTGGTTGTTCTGTCTCAAGGTATCTGATGTACAATGTGCATAGCACATCAAAATACTGGGGGTTCTTCTTTAAACAGAAGAGTTCCACAACCAATATAGGAAGTACAAAAAAATGTCCATTCTCATTTTCCCAAAACATAAAAACAGTGGACTGCTTTAGTCAGCCACTAATGGATTGGAACCATTGCACAACTTTATTACACAGTCTTTAATTTTTTACAGCAGATTCCTCCTCCTCCTTTGGTCTTCCAGCTTAATCAGTGCTGAGCTCTACTGTGCTATGGGGGAACCATGAGCCTTCATTCATAACTGCTCAGGAATTTTTCTCCATTTCTAACCCTCTTCTCACACCAGTCTAACCTAGCTCTCACAGCTACAGTCCTCAGCCATGAATCACTGGCTACAAACTTCTGCCAGAACCGAACACATATGCGCCCTGAATCTGCCTATTACGTGATGATTGGGACACCCTTCTCTTCTGGGAACTGTCTCCACAGCATCCTCAGCCTCCCTGAGTTGGCAAAGCTGGGCTCAAGAATCAAACCTAGCTCCTTCCACAGGGTAGCACAACAGCAGTAGAGAATTTCATTTTTACACGTTATCTAAAGGTGAAAGCCAGAGATCATGCAGAGTCTGTACAGCAGGCATGGAAAATGGGCAGAGTAGATGGGCCTTGTGTGCTTTATCTGCTGGGTACATTCTGTTTCCTGGCTGCAAAACCCCCTCCCTCTCCGCTATTTTTGAAAGGCACACAACATACACACACATACACCCTTCTTCCACTATCATGACTAAGTATATGCTGTTAAGAAAAATAATTTTCAAACATGTATATTATGAAAAGTTTTCCAAAAACTTACTTGCAGAGGCATCCCAGAATTTTATTGACCCATCTGCATGCCTGTTAAATTAAAGAAAGAAAAATAGATCTAAAACATGGAAGTGTTTTTGAAGCATAAATAAATTCAGAGAGTGGGGGTTAAAAAAGAAGAGAATGACAAAAAATAAAAAAGCTATCTGAGCAGATGAATAAAGCCATGTATTAATAAAATTCTAAAGTTCTAGTCCTTGCAATGCTATAATTACAAGCCTGTTTTGTACAGTTTCACGTGCAGGACATGCGCCTGTGGCAGAAGGCATCATAATCAACAGTGCTAATTCTTATATGTCTGAATGAACTGAAGGCAAGGTGCACCTAATGCCAGGCAAAGCCAATAATGCCATGACAGTACCAACTGCCAAGGACATGAAATAAAATGAAATGAGGTCCAGCAGCACATTTCTCTTCCCTCCTGGAGACCTTCAGTGACCCTTGCCCCCTTTACACACTCTCTTCATGTGGCACCCCAGGGTGTTCTCTCAAACAATTGCCAAATTCAAACCGCCAGTGGGATTTTACTGTCACATGATGGCCACAGAAGATGGAATTTGAAGGGCCAAGTCAAAGGTTTATATTGTAAATATGATAGCAGATAAGGAAAGCACAAAAATCTTCAACTATAGACTCTTGTTGGTTACATGACAGCTATGACAACTGGTAACAGTGCATTTTTTATTTTTTACACAAAGGTATGATTGCCCCTCAGAATGCAGTAATACAAAAGGAATTTTATCATGTCACAATTATGATAACTGGCTAAATAAGCAGAACCATGTGGGTTTCTACATCTATAGGGAAGAGGGTTAATGTTTAATTTTGTCAAGTCTCCCCTGCACAGCACAACTCTGGTTTATATTAAGGAAACATATTACAAAACAAGTAGAGCAGAGTTCTAGGAGCCATATTGGTCTTAGAGAAATAAAATATTTCGCAGATTGCAATACCTTCAATGAAACCAACATAAGAATTTAACAATGATAATGTATGTAATTCTTAGAGATAGCATGAGTATCTTCAATATGAGATCTGATTTTACTGGATTAGAAATCATTTAGATAAAACAGACTATTTCATAGATGTACATTTTTAAGTCAATATTTTAAATGTGTGGTATGTGGGTTGGGTTCTGGTAACACAACCTATGCTTCACAATATTTCTGCCTTCTTACCACTGAATTTTAACATAAGCATTCACACTACATATGCAAAGTATCACTTAACAGCTATAAAAAGGTGAAGGGACAATTATGTCAGTTTGCAGCAAAAATACAGCACATTCACAAATACTGTCCACAGATTTATGAACTTTAATACAAGTAAAACAGGTCTAAAAGTTGGGCTATTTGTGGATGCTGCAGGGAGATTAATACTAGTATTTTATAAACTTTAATTCCCAGGAAAACGAAACTAATTTGTTCTTATTCTCTACTTCTGGTAACAAGAGGCCCCTACAGTAAGAGCACGACACATGTTAAAATATACTGATTGGCTATAAGGTAAATGGGTTGGCTTTTGCAGACATTCTGGGATGGGCTGATGGAATCCCTTTATAAGGTTGAGCACTCACGTCAGATCTTTGAGCAAGCTTAGAATTATATTCCACTTGTTTTGTGTCGCTTCTCCATGAAGGAATCAATGCCTTCCTTCATTATTAAATCTATTTTAAACTATTTGAAGCTGGTATTCATTGAGTTAATTAGTCAGAAGTTACCACTTTTTAACAGAATGCACTATTTTATTAAGAATTGAACTTTAAATTTGATTTTAATCTGCTTTGAGACTAATTTGGAAAAGGCATAATAATAAGGGGTACATTTTCAAAATGTTATACAAATAAAAATTAGCATATATGTATGGAAGCAGTCTACTCCCGTATTCCATATTTTATAAAATTCAAAAATACATGCTTAATCCCTACTCCAGTTGATAAACCTAGATGACAGAGGTCACATCTTCACTCTAATGGTCGCACAGGTCCCGGGATAGCATTCTCTCCAATGGGGGGAGGTATCAGTCCTCCAAGAGCCAAGATTTTGGCGGGGGGCTCTCAATATACTGTCCTGGGGAGGTATCAGTTCACTTTCAATAGAAAGGATGTGAGTGCCAAGAAAATACTCTGGAAGATCAAGTATTCAAAATAAACCTTTACTGTAGCACTTCAGCAATGGCAGAATGAACATTTTACACATTAGATCTTGGCATAAAAGGCTTGAAATCACAGTTCTCCAAATTTCTATCTGTACAAGTGTCTCTCAATAATTGGATCAGTGAAAACTCCAGGGCTTGGACAAGAAAGGCTTCCCAGGTGGACAGGGGTATCCTGCTGGGTGGAAAAATCCACTTCCAAAAAAAATACTGATGACAAAATACAAAAATTTCAGTCTCTGCATAACCTCCCAATGTACCTCTTCTCCTCAGGATGAAGACTTCAGATGGGGGCCTCCAAGCATAATAAAAGGTCGTACTCACAGTTCTCTTTCTTCAGATGACTCACAGGGTCTATCGTGTGAATGGTCCAGGCATCACAGAACCAAACAGCGCTTCTGATGTCCCCATCTTCAGGGCAGGAAGTGTGGCAGCAAACTTCCTCCAAAAAACATAAGGCAAAAATCTGGAATGTTCCTACAAGTGAGTCACCCCGATCTATCCACTCTGTGCGAGATGGAGAGCAATAGAATCTTCCCTAACTCCTGATCTAACCTAGGCAGGGACTTCCAGAAAATCCTCTGAGCCAGGGGTACTAGGGCTTTCACAGAAAAAAGTCCAAAAATCTCTGAAACAACCCTCCTCACTCAGTATTGGTTTTAAGCGATGAAGCTTAGTACATCAGAATAAGTAACAAACATCAACTCAGAAAAAACACTCACCTCTGCTACTAACCAGACAGCCCACACCTAGATTAGATGGGCTAGCCATTCCAGCAACCACTCTGGAGATTCTGTTTCAAGAATTGTGCACTCTCCCTCTATCTCCTTATTCTAGCTCAAAAAGAGGTTTAAGAACTAGGGTCATATAATGGTGATAGAGTCACCACACGCACATGTTTCCATTTCTGTCAGCACATCTATACGCAAAAAACGGGGCAGTATAGGGGTGTTCTGGGGTGGGCCCCAATACTTATGCATATAAATTATATTAAAAAAGACAAGCATCTACATTTTTCAACGTACTTGTGTATTTTTACATCTGCAATTTATCTGGTGTAATATTAAACATTTATTGTGTATTACCTATTGGGTGGGAGGTCTGAGGGAACTGGGGGGAATTCAGGCTGTAGAACAAGGGAGGTCTCGATGACCAAGAGGAGAACTGGGTGAACTGGTGGACTAACTGGTAAACTTTTTAATTTCATTTACACACTCATGTTTTAAAATTGGCCTACTTAAACAAGTCCTACTGTACTTTTGTGCACAAAATGTAGGTATGCGTATTTAAAAAATAGGTAAAAAAGTATATGCGCATTCAATGCATTTGCAAGTATTCATGCATAAGCCAAATGCTTGTATACTGCTGAGTAGAGACACGCTCAAAGATGAATTTTCAAAACGTTTCATATGTAAAACAGCTTGTATTTGCATACATGCTATTTTATAAACCCAAACATACACGTGTCAGTAAGCATGTATAAGCAAAACTGTGCATGTAAAAAAGGGGCAGTCATACGCGTTTCTGGGCAGTGCCAATATTAACACATAAGTTGCTATTTTAAAACCTGCCAAAGCAATGCAATTGTGTATTTTTTATTGTAAATCACCTAGAGTCTTGTACAATTTCACGATTCATAAATTTTAATAAATTGTAAGTCTACTGCTTGTGTATATTTATACCAGCTAATTATCTGGCATGAGAATAAAAGCATTGCCAAATACTGATTGGGTGAGGGGTGTGGCTAAACTGAGAGGAGTTCAGGCTGAAGAACCAGGAAGGTCTCGATGACCTAGAGATGGACTGCGCAAACTGGTTGCTGAATTGGTAAAACTGGTAATTTCTTTTAAGTGCATGTTTTAAAAGTTGGAGGTTTGCGCAAGTAAAAGTTGATGTGCTAAGAAAAATACAAGTGACACCACGTGTAAATGTTTAACATTAGAAGTACAAATATATGTGTATAGCAGAAGCACGAAACTTATCCAGACAAGTTTTAAAAAGCACTACTTGAGGGACAGTGAAAGGAGCCAACAGTGGTCTACCTGGAGGCACAGAGAGAGACCAGAGAGAGTCTGGGTCTTCATTTGAAGCCGCCCCCTGTGATGTCATCGGGGTGAACTGGGCTGCAATAAAACCACTCCCTGCAGCGGTTCAGAGGGGAGAGTGAGAGGAGCCAGCACCAGCGGCCCTACCTGGAGGTCCTGAGAGCGACCAGAAAGCTGGATTTTTGTTCTGAGCCGCTCCCTGTGATGTCACTGGAGTGAGTCGGGCTGCAGTAAAAACCCTTCCTCCAGTGGCGCACCGCCCCTGGTGTGCTGCCATCGGCATAGTGAAGCACCCAAAAGAGGCATGCCCCAGGGCCAGAATTGATTCTTCTGGTGAGGATACTCTACTTTTTGCTTAGTCTTCCAGACTATGGGTAAAAAAATAAAGGGTAGTATTTGAACAACTCCATCTGAGCCTTCTGCTACTCCTCATCCAACTCCGGAGGAATTTAAGTTTCAACCTTAAGGGTATTTGGGAACAACTGAAGTTGGAGCCATGTGTCCTGTTCTAAATTAGACACTAGTCTCAGTGAGTCACAAAGGGCCTTCTCCTCTGTAGGCTTTTTTTGACTGTACAGGTACTCAGGGATTAATGTGTGTGTATGCGTGTGTGTGTGTGTGGGGGGGGGGGGTTGATGCCCTCTACTCCCTCCATAATGGGGAGTGCCTTGTGTTTAGGGAGCCAATATCATCTACCTTTACCAGTACTAAGGAACTAAGTCATGCTATATCTGAGAAGCCTGCAGTTATAACCTTAGAAGTGCTACAGTCAGTTGTTGTTAACAGAGAAATCACCACAATCTATAACACTGAGCTTGTTAGGCATTCTTTCTGTACAGGTAAATAATCATTCACAATTACTCAGGAAGCATAGTGAGAAAATAATGGAGAAATTACTAATCCGATAATTTAGTTTTCCTTAGTGTAGACAGATGGACTCAGGACCAATGGGTATTGTGCTCTCCTGATAGCAGATGGGAGATGGAGTCAGATGTCAAAGCTGACATCAGCCCACATATACCCGTGCAGTGTGCTTAGCTCTTCAGTATTGTCTTCGAAAAGCCAGTGTGGATATATGTTGCTTAATACTTGATTAACCTTGAACTGGTTCAACCGATTATATATATATAAATAAATAAAACTTTTGAATCTGGAGACCGCCAGTGCACTGAAACAATAAATGCCGACACCTGGGCAACTGTGGGTGTCTTGGATTAGAGGTAGGCCATGGCTTACCCGTTCTTGTTCAGTCTCTAGATTTGATATCAGAGGTTCTCTATTTCTGGAGCAGCCATGGGCGGGATGCTGAGTCCATCTGTCTACACTAAGGAAAACGAAATTATCAGGTAAGTAATTTCTCCATTTCCTAGTGTGTAGCCAGATGGACTCAGGACCAATGGGATGTACAAAAGTTACTCCCTTATAGGGTGGGAGGCTGCCTGTGGCCCACTTAGTGCTGCCCTTGCGAAGGCTGTATCCTCCCTGGCCTGAACATCCAGGTGGTAGAACCTGGAGAAGGTGTGTAGGGAGGACCATGTTGCTGTCCATCAGATCCTCATCAGGGATGCTCTTGGTTAGGAGAGGCATGTCTCAAGGAACCTGGGGGCAGCCGGGAACTGCTTGAGCTTCTGGCAGGGTTTGCGTTAGGTGGGTAGTAGGGGCTGGTTGTGCCTGGACAAAGGTTTGCAGCCCTTTAAAAAATTCCACCCAGGAGAAGGTTCCTGGGTCCGTGTTGATCCCAGGGGAAATTGTAGTGGTCGCCCCGGAGGAATTTTCCTGTGGGGGCGCCGAGTTGGAAATACTTAGGTCTGGGGTGCCATCATTAGTGGTTCCAGATCCCTCTCCTAACTGTAGAGGGTCTTGATTTGGTTCTCCCTGGTTCTGTTGACACTGTTGGCACAGGAGGGATTCCAGTTCAGGTTGCGCGGCTCTTAAGTGGCAAGCTGGGCAAAAAAAAGGTCCCTTGGCTTTCTTGGATGACGGTGCCATTGTTTGCGCACGTGTAGTTCTTCAAAACTCGTCCGTGTGTGGGGGTTATGTGCGCAGATGCGCTTAGTTGTGCACGTCGGGTATGTGGAAGTTATGCGCACAAACTGCGCGCAAACTGTGCGTGCGGGCAATGGAGTTTGTGTGCGTGGCACAGTTATGCGCACAGTTGTGCGTGTTGCTGTGCGCACAACCCAGATGTGTGTGCCGCTGTGCGCTCAAGTCCGTAGATAAGCGTTTAAGTTAGGTGCTTCAGGCCTCTGGCCTGCCCAGCGCATACCGCCGGTCGAGGGGGAAAATGGCACCAACGACCCCAAAGGTGGTGACCTCCCCAGAGGGTCTCCACGTGTGTGGACCCTCACACCGAATCGGGGCCTGCCCAAGGAGGGCTGCTCAACCCAATTTTAAATCCTCGTCGGAGGAAGAATGGGACGGCTATTCGAGCCTTGGAAACCGGATATTATGGTCACCGGCCGCGGCGGTCTGCGGCCAGGACCGACTGTCATGGCCGCCGGTCGTGGCAGATCGCGACTGGGGCAAGTGCCTACCTGCGGGGTCCGACAATCCCCCTGGCTCCGACAGACACGGGCAGTCCTCTCCCGCACTTTCTTCACGGCAGTTGCTGCTGAGGGTGTCCGGCTGCATAGCTCCTCTTTGGCTGGGTTGGCTCCGCCCCCCTCTGGGGACGACTAGGGCCGCATGCGCAGCTGTCTGCTAAATTTAAATGAACCATGACAGGAAGTTGTCGTGGTTCCTCCTCTGGACTCCTTCCTGTTTCTGGGTATTTTAGGAAGGTCTGCTCCTCAGACCTTGCCTTGGTATTGAGGCTCTGGAGGGAGCTTGCTTGTGCTCCGTGTTCCTGGTTCCGTTCCGCTCCACTTCCCACTCCTACTTTCTATTGGACTGACTTCTTGGCTTTTGACCTTCGGACCGGCTGCGGTGATCTTCTTGGCTCGATCCTGGACTGGCTTTGGATCTTTCTCCTGATTTGATCCTGGACTGGCTTCGGACCATTCTCCTGACTCGATTCTGGACTGGCCTACGACCCTTCTCTGGACTTCGACCCTTGGACCGGCTCTTGACTATCCTTCGACTCCCACTTCTGGACTGTCTATGACCTGCTGGAGGCGCCAGCCATCTGGAATCCACGACCTGCAGGAGGCGCCAGCCATCTGGAATTCATGACCTGCAGGAGGCGCCTGCATCCAGACCTACAATCAGTCTTCGGTGAGTCTCCTAAGTCCCAGCGGCCAGGTTCCTACGGGCTCCTCCTGGGGGAATCACGAGCCTCCAAGGTGAAGTCTTCATTCAACATCTGCATCTTCAGGCCTTGCCCACCGACGGTAGAGACCTAAAAGGGTTGAACCTTTTTGGGGTAGTGCTAACGCTACCTCGGAACCGGGGTCCACTTCCAGGACTATAACACCGGAGACTTAGAAGTAAAGGTTTCTACCTTACCTGGTCTCTGCACTTACCGGTCACGTGCCGGATGGTCTCCAGCTGCGGGGGGAGAGGGAAATACCTTCACCGCCGTGCTCGAATCTGCACCCGCTACTTTTCAGCCACCCTGGGGGCTAAGTCCAAGCCGGATTGGCCGTCGGACCAAGGCTCACCTCTGAGGGATATCGGAATTCACCTCAGGAAAGTCTCGACTGGGGGAGGGACCGTTAGGTTTAACCACAGGAGAAGCGGGGCCCTCTTCTTAAGGTAAATTTACTTTCTTCTTTCTTGCTGTAAATGTTAACTATTCTGTTTGGGATAGTGTCTGCATCTGCTATGGAGACGGAGAAATACTGAAGAGCTAAGCACTCTGCACGGGTATATGTAGTCTGACGTCAGCTTTGAAATCTGACTCCGTCTCTCATCTGCTATCAGGAGAGCACAATACCCATTGGTCCTGAGTCCATCTGGCTACATGCTAGAAAACTGGAATTGAAAATAAGTGCTCCAGTTTGTAGATTCCAAAAAAGTCTTCATGAACGGTAAGCAAATATTGCACAAGAAATTACAGAATGCTGGAAATTATACTAGGAGGCTGAATTTGAGGTTGACTACTTTTCCTAGACGCCCCTCGATTATACCCCTTGAAATGCTAACTGAAGATTTCTAAGGAATGCATTCCTCCTACTTTAAAAGTATACTATTTGCCTGACAGTGCAAATTGTCTCAGGAAATGCTTCTAAAGCTGAAATTCCATCTAATGGTCTTAAACTTCCAGCTTTCTTGGAGCAGTCACAATCAATACTTATGGACAGAGCTACTTTGTTAGTAAGTTTTATCCATGAGTCTGATAAGCAATTAATTGAGAGACTTGTTTTTCTTGTTTCTTGGGGCAAAAAAGCAGCCATGCTCCCTGACAAAGAAGAAAGATGTTCCTTTTAAAAAAAACAAAAAACAAAGTGACTGCTCGGGCAAATTTTCTTTTATAATTTCCTTACAAGTGTATCATGAAACTTGAGGGTATAAAATGTGTTTTCTTTAATCCTACACAACTGGAGGGATTTCTACAGAATAGGACTACTCCAGTTGTTATTGGCCCATAGCACTCCTGGATTAGGTCAATAATGATTTAGCTATTATACTTTGTAAATGTTATTGTATTGCTCCCCCAAATGTGGACTAAGGAATGGCACTGAGTTTCTTAATTTTACTTCTTTATATATGTTTGAAATAAGCTATGTTTTCATGTATTAAAATGCTCTTGATTTTAAGTTTTGAAAATCAATAAAGATATTTTTGTTTAAAAGTGCTACTGATCTGGTTAAGTTTAAAATAAATTCCATGTATCTTTTATGAATGTTGTAGGATAGATTTACACATATTTTACATTATGCATGTGCATCTGCATGCATGATATAAAATTCATGAGCATGAGTATGCATGCCCCTATCCACACATGTATAAGTGTGCATGCATGTGTTTTAAAGTTAGCCTCTCATTTTATAAAACATGCATATATCATACGCACGGGTTATAAACTATTTGCATATATCTGCTCATGACCATATATGCGTGTAGATGCCGCTGCATGAATTTGTTTGAAAGTTATTCTGCAAATGTCTATAAATAGATCATTTAGAAACAAATAAAATAGTCCTGGGCCTAGTATAAACTCTTGGGGCACTCTAAGTACCCTCTTCCAGTTTTAGAGCTGGCCATTCAATCTTCCCTTTCACTAGCTACTGATCCATGAATTTATGTTGTCGTCTATCAGTTTTCAGAGTTATCACATGTACAGTACTTTGTCAAATGCCTTTTTAAGGACAAATATACAATGTTGACTGGTTCACGAGCATCCATATACCTAGTTAGAATACCTAATTATAACGGATTCGTGAGACAGACCTGTCTTCCTGAAATCCATACTTGCTATTCTTAGTTATACTATTTTCTTCTATATGCTTAACGATTCTGTTCTTGAAAACTGGCTCCACCATCTTACCTGGTATTGATGTCAGGCTTACAAGTCTACAATTTCCTGATTCTCCTCTGGAGCCCTTCTTAAAAACTGGAGTAACATCGGCCACCTCCCGGTCCTCTGGTACAGCAGCCAAATTGAAAAGCAGTATGTGTGTCTGCAATTTCTAGTTGCAGTTAATTCAGAACTCTGGAATGGATTCCATGTGGCCAGAGGGACTTGTTATTCTTCAACCTATCTAATTCTTATCACTTCTTCCCGCTCCACAGTGATGTCTTTTAGCACTTCAGTAACATCATAGTTAAGGAAGTCCTCTGGTTTAGGACTTACTCTCAATATCCTCCCTGGTAAAGACTGACAGAAAGAAATCATTCAGCTTATCTGCTATGGCCTTATTTTTGATAAATCCTTAACTTCTTGGTCATCCTTGGGGCCCAACTGCTTCCTCACTGGTCTCTTACTTTTGATATACTGGAAAAAGCCTATTATTCACCTCCCTGGTGAATAAAAAAGTTTTCCATCTATTCTGTCATTGTTTGTGCACCCTTCTATTTTCATTGCTTGGGACCCTTTTCCATTTTTTTTTTAAATTAATCTTTCTTGGCTCTCATAGCTTTGTTTACCTCACTATTTAGCCATGATAACTGCTTACAGTTTTTCACTGAAATGTATTATCGGTTGCATTTGATAAGCAAATACTCTATTTTTTTTAAATATACAAGATGCATATTCCTTTTGGACACTTATCTTCCTAAAACTTCACAGAGAAAATGTTGCACATGCAGATTACAAGAGTTTTAAGTATTAAGAAAGGTACAAGAATGCAATTTTCAAAGCTATTTACCCTCCCTCAAGCCAGCAGACTTCCATAGCGCATACACTTTTTGCCAGAACGTAAGACATTCCTGGGGTTATGTTTAGGACAGGGAAGAAAAATAATGCACGTATACATATTTTCAAATCTGCATGTGTTATTTTCCAATAAAATTTCACCTGCACAAAAACAGGTGCAAAGCCCATGGGTACCTTGTATGCATATAATTTCCCTTTGAAAATTATGCACAAGACCCAATTTGCACCAAATATTCTATTACCATGAAATTTCTCCTGTATAGTGGGTAAGATAGGTATGAAACTAAACACTGAGCGCACTACTGATTTTGGATTTTTTTTTTCCTGTGGGACATTTACAGTCATGGGAATGGAAACATTTTCTTATGATTCGTATGTGTTACTAGCCGATTGATACTACAATATGAATGCTTAATATCTGTATGAAAGACTACACTTTACCTGAGTGAATGTCCAACTAATCTACGAGACTTACTGGACAGCATTTGTTTCTCGCTGCCTTATGGCTACGTGCGGCATGGTTCTTCCACTTGGGAAGAAAACTTTTGTCAAAGCTCTACCATTCAATTTATGTTATTTATTTTAAAAAGACTTGTTACCCACTTATTTCTCTGAAAAAGGCAGGTTACATAAAAAACATCCATAGAAAACCAACAAACAAAACATTAATTATCACTTTCCCCTTGCTCCTTTTACCAAGTAAAGAATCATCTCTGTGTAGTTGCTCTTGTTCTTTCCAATTTAAAACAAAATAAAACAAACAAAAAAAAAAAACCCTAGGACCTTCTCCCTATTATCTCTCATTTTCTAAAAAACTATTTTGCTCATGCAACCAATTCTCTAGCTGAACTGAGACTTTTTTTTTAAAAGATCTGTGATAATATCCCGCAATTGTGCAAGAAGCAAATTCCAGAAAACTAGACCAGTGACAGAGAAAGCTATCATGAGCCTCAATCAGGTGTACCAGCCAAGGTGATGGAACCTCCAACCAATCCGGACTACTTCAAACTGCATGTAAAGAGCCTGACATACCCGAGTAGCATACTAACACATATGGGTTTCTCACTGTTCAAGGTTTTGTGGACTATGATAGGCAACCTAAAGGGAGTAATATATTCTCTCAAGCCAGTTCCAGTAAGGAACCAGGTGGCTGCATTTTGGACATTTGTTAGGCCTTGATTGTATTGGCTGGTAGCCCAATATACACCAAGATGCAATAGTCTAATCCTGTACGAACCAGTGCTTGCAATATGGTATAAATATGTAAGGGCTGTAAAAATGGTTTCAGTTTATGCAAAAGCCAAAGCTCTCTCTTTTTTTTTTTTTTTAAGAGCCTTTCTTTCTCTAGCCCCATTCACTCAGAATTCAAGCCTATTATGTGATTTATACTCAGTTTTGTTTAATCCTAATCTTAGTACTCACTCACCCAGTTATTATCATCTCTGGGTAGCTCTGAGTCCCCAGTCCCCAGTTCCCTCCATTGATGGGCCACTCCTAGACGAAAACATCAACAATCAACACAAAATAAACTCATTAACATTTAACATAACTTGACTTGATAAGAATATAATGTAGGAAGGATGTACCTTTTTACTGTAACCTTGATGTTTCTGTCTAGCCCCAACAGAATAAAGTGCAGGAATAAGGTCCACAGGGCAATCAGCAAAATACTCACAACATGTAACAGGAGATTCATGTATACTCAGGGGGTAAGGGTTCTCAAATATAGGATACCTATATTGTAAGAGAAAAAATACATACCAAATCAAATTTTAAAATTGATTAATTTAAATAGATGACGAAAATCACGATACAAGCAACTTAGATGTTTGGTTCTAAACTTCAGTTTGTAAGTGAATAATTTCCACTCAGGTTTTGTTGGTTATTTTAAAGCTATTTTTACCTATACTGTCCTAGTGGGTGCACTTCACAAGCAAAATGATTGTGGAGGTTGACTGGCTTTGAAGTGCCAGAGAGGTGGAATATAAATGCAAATTAATAAAGTAAAATAGTGCATTTAAGCCATCTTTTGTCCCAGTTTCCTCTTCCTTCCAAACATGAATGATTTATTCAACTATTTTTTTTTTTATTATTATTATTATGTCTATGACAACCCAGAGACTTATTTTAATGGTCAGGCTATAATTCAAGAGGCCAAAATATAATGAAATCTACATCATTGCGCCTGTGTCAGCTGAACGCTGCACTTTCCTAGTGCCTCTAGAATTTTCAGTCTCGCAAAAGTACATGTGATCTATGTGATCTCCAGAAAATTTAGCAATATTCCAGAAAAATTCCCTCAAAGGTTTCCACCATAGCTACCAAACTGCTAGAGGATGTATATCCTCATTCAGATGGTACTTTCACAATAGTAGTTAAAAGAAAAGTAATGAATTAATAAAGATAACATTGCAAAGTTTAAAGATGCTGACCTCTGGAACATCTCAACTTCTTTTACTTAGGCAATGTCAGAGAAGGGACCTTTGCAGGTCCCTAAGGCTTTTGTCATTGAATTATCTATACCCAACTTATCTCTCAGTTTTGTTTGTAACCAAATATATTTTGGGTGAACCTTTGAATGGAGGTCATGGTAGACTGTTATGGGACAACTGCAGATGGCTGAAAGCTTTAAACTGCCAGCTTTGTACATGTCATACATTGCTTCAACTGCCTTTTTAAAAAAGTTACTTCTTCCAAGATCAGGTTTAATTTATAAAAGAAAAAAAGGTGAGTACATTTATTAACCTATTTTAGCACTTGATTGAAAAACACCATTTCATTTTCCAACATTTCTGTAAAAAACAGTGTACGTATGTATTCCTTTATTTCTAGTTGCCCAACAAGAAAGAGATACAATAAAGCAGTTTATCCATAACAGTAGAGACCAAGGCCATAGCAGATAGTTATTTCTGAACTGATGCATACCCTTATTTTAAAAAAGCAAACAGAATGACTGTACAAAGTGCAACTTTATTGAGCATCAAACAATAAGCGGTCATCTGGAACATAATACTATTACTGG
The DNA here is from genome assembly GCF_901001135.1 of Rhinatrema bivittatum. NCBI lineage: Eukaryota > Metazoa > Chordata > Amphibia > Gymnophiona > Rhinatrematidae > Rhinatrema > Rhinatrema bivittatum. Next base: position 192,137,513 of record NC_042617.1, read on the forward strand.
TAACAATGTCCATCTATTTTACATCTGGGGTAGAAGAAGCTGTTGTATCAGGGGATATGAAAGAGATCTTCAAAACCAGTATCTGAAGTGTCAAGTACCAGCTCTGATGTTGATACTGTTATGGTAGCCTGCTTTACACAATCACTTGATGCTTTCAGGAATAACTCCATTAGAGTCATCTGCTTCACACACTTAAGCTTCTCTTTTCTAAACTTTTCCTGTAGCCTGTACATCTGGATGATTTCCTACTGGATAATATATGATTTCTGCTCCAGCAAGTATATCAGTTTACTTATCGTTTGCAAATATGGCTACTCTTTCTCATTGTGTTACTGCGCTCAGTGGTAGATTAAGAACATATGGGCACCAAAATTTTGAGGGTCCCTCAAGTAAGTTGTCTGTTACAAAGCCTATTAGGTAATTCAGCACTGACTTTTTTACTCTCTTCTTCCTTAAAGGTGAATTTTAAAAGCCCGACATGTGCATTGATTAGGGGATGCATGAATATGTTGGGCTCGTGTGCGCTGAGTATTTTAAAAGCTGCCAGATATGCATGCGAATGCCATAGTGTGCACATCTCAGAGGTTTTCAAAAAGGGACGGGCATGGGCATTTCAGGGGCATGAAGTTGAGATGTGTATATAAATACTACACGATTCAGCATGCACCAATGGTCCCTGCTGCGTAACTTTACTTCTGCTACAGATTTATTTATTTGTATGCTTTTATATGCCAAAGTTTAGCGAAAGGCCTTCACTCCGGTTTACAGGCGTAACAACAGGTATAACATTAGTTTACAAAAAGATTAACGATTACATTTATAACTGTGGGAGGTGGCATAGGCCTTCGCTCCGAAAAACAGAACAGAGAACATATGTTTATAAAAACAGACATGAGGAATAGAAAGCGACTGTGGGAGGTGTTAAAACTAGAGACAAATGAATTAACAAACTGTGTATGTTAATGCAGTCACGTATTGTCATGGTATTTATGTCATCTGGCGTTAGGTGTTTCACCGCGTGGTGATACCTTGTGATTTTTATAATTTACAATAGTGTGACATCAATTAGGTGTAAAGGCTCAACTGCATATGATGCAGGTATACAAGCTGGGTGGTGATTGAAGTGGTTGAGGTTAGTAAGGTGCTTAACAGGAATTGAGATTCTTGGGTATGGCAGGGTAATTAATTAGCCTATCCCTTCTTTGTAGGCTTGTCTGAAAAGCCAGGTTTTGAGCAGTTTTCTAAATATTTTTGTGTTGTTCTGTAGTCTTAGGTTGTCCGGTAGGTTCCAGAGGCGAGGTCCTGCTATTGATATAGCTCTGTATTTTTACGGTAGTGAGTTTGGCGGTTGAGACTGATGGGATGTCCAGCTGTGCTTTGTTTGTTGATCTAGTGTTGTGTTGAGAATTGTGTCGTTGTATAATAGTGTTTAGGTATGTGCTTTCATAGTTGTGTATTGCATTGCGAAAAATGGTTAGAGTTTTGTATTAGATTCTTTTTTCTACAGTTAGCCAGTGTAATCCTTTTAGCACGGGGTGATGTGGCAAGTTTTTTTGCGGCCAGGGAGGATTCTGGCTGTGGCATTCTGTAGTATTTGGAGTGGTCGGATGGTTGATTTTGGTAGGCATATCAGGAGTGAGTTGCAATAATCAAAGTTTGTAAAAATTAGTGATTAGAGAATGGTTCTGAATTCAGGGTGATTCAGGAGTGGTTTTAGGTGTTTGAGAATTAGTAATTTGTGGAAACCTTCTTTGATTTTCATTGCAATGTGTTTTTTGTAATTCAGCTCTGGGTCAATCCATATTCCTAGATCTTTCACGTTTTCTTTTAATTTGATGAGTGTGTTGTCAATTTGGAAGGCATGGTTCTGGTGATCTCCGTAGTTTTTTCTTTCAAGCAGTATACATTCAGTTTTTTCCATATTAAGGCAGAGCTTCATGTGGTTTAGCATATTTTTTTTTTATAGTATTGAGGTATGTGGCTAAGAGGTTCATTGCACTTTTGAAGGTGTTTGTTACAGGTATGAATAGTTGGATATCATTGACATACATGAAGTATGTGATGCCGAGACTCGTGAGTAACTGGCATAGAGGCAGGAGGTATATATTAAACAGAGCGGCTGAAAGTGCAGATCCTTGGGGGACTCCGGTTTCTAGTGGTATGGCATCTGAGGAATGGTTGTTGATGTTTACCTTGAAATATCTGTTTTTAAGGAAAGAGGTAAACCAGTCTAGAGTTTTACCAGCTAGCCCGATTTCGGCTAGTCTGGAGATTAGGCTTTTATGTTCGACCGTGTCGAACATAAAAGGCGGAGAGGTCAAGTAGGATGAGGATGTATCTTTGTCCATTGTCAAAACCTCTTATGATTGTGTTTGATAAATTGAGGAGTAAGGTTTCTGTGCTATGATTTTTTCTGAATCCGTGTTGGGTAGGGTGCAAGATATTGTTTGTTTCGAGATGATCGTTGAGCTGTTTAAGTGCTGCCTTTTCCGTCAGTTTGGTGAGGAGAGGAAAGTTTGAGATTGGGCAGTAGTTGTTAAGTTCATCTGGATTGAGGTTCTTTTTTTTTTTTTTAATATTATGGGTTTAATTGTGGCAATTTTTAATTTGTCTGGTAGTTCACCTTCTAGAGATTTATTTATAATTGTCGTGATGGTTGGAGTAATGGTTTAAGATATTTCCTTTAAGGCTCGTATCGGGATTATTTTGAGTTCGTGGCAGGCCGGGTTTAGGGTTTTTAATAGTGTCCAATTCAGTAGTGGATATGGGGTCGAATGTGGTCCATGGTGTTATATCTTTGATGTTTAGCTGTGCATTTTGGTAATGGGATTTGTTTGTATTCCCTGTTTGTTTATTTATTTATTTATTTATGAACTTTTATATACTGGCATTCGTAGAACACATCACGTTAGTTTACAATAAACTGAAGAGAAAGGAAAAATTACAATGAACGGGAGAGGGGAGAGCAGAGCAGGTAAGAAGAGGGCAAGAGAGGGGGGAGGGAGTAGAGCAGAGGGCGAAAAATAGGAAAGAGGTAAGATGACAGATGGATAGAAACCATGTTAAGCAATTAAATAAACATCATAAACATAGAACATTAGGAGCTATATACATATTATAGCTATAATGACCGAAGGCAAAAATACAAAAAGGACAGTGATTGCAAAGGCAAGATCTTGGAGGGGAGGGGGGGTGGGGATACAAAGGGTATAGAAAGGCAGGGTGACTGGGGCAGACAGATAATATGCAGGACAGGGCAACTGGCTAGGTTTGGTAGGGTTTGGTATCGGGGTAGGCCAGCTTGAAGAGTCATGTCTTGATTCCTTTTTTAAACTTGTTTAAGGATGGCTCTAGATGGAGATCAGCGGGAAGGGAGTTCCAGAGGGAAGTGCCAGCAATGGTGAAGGCTCTTTCTCTGGTGAGGGCAAGGTGAGCAGTTTTGAGGGATGGGGTGAGAAGGGATTTTGTTTTTGAAGAAAATGGCAAGTTCTTGGCTTAGATTTTTGGTTTGGGGTGAGGGGTTGTTGTTATTGTCTGATATTAGGTTGTTTACTATGTTGAATAGTGATTTTGTGTTTGCGGAGTTTTGGATTTTTTTGCCGTAGTATTCTCGTTTCGTTTATCAGCTTTTTATATGTTGCCAGTTGTGTGAGATATCTTTCCAGAGTTAGTGAACCTTTATTTTTTCACCATTCTTTTTCTTTCTTCCTTAAGGTGGATTTGGTGTCTCTTAGTTGGGTGTTGAACCATGGGTTTGTGTTTTCTCTTTTGTTCTTGATCTGTTTTGTTCTTTCAGGATTTATAGTATTGGTAAATTCCGTTGTAATTTGGTGCCATGATTGGGTGGTATTATTTATATTAGAGAGATCTAGGTTCATCAAATGCTTTTCAAGTTATTGTTGGAGAAGGTCTGGTTGGAAAGATGGTCTGTATTTGAAAGTGTAGGTGTTATTAGTTTCATTCTTGTTGTTTATGTTGGCTTGGGTCTTGCAGTGAAGGAGATAGTAGTCAGACCATGGGACTGGTGTGTAGGATATTGTATTTGTGAAAAAATTGTCATTTGTGAAAATAAGGTCAAGAGTGTGACCAGCTTTGTGGGTTGGGTTGGTCACATATTGAGTGAAGCTGAGGGTAGAGAGAATGTCCAACAGGGTTTGGCAAGTTTGGGATAGTGGGGAGATGTCCATATGGAGGTTAAAATCTCCGAGTATAATTGTGGGTTTTTTGAGGCTGATGTTTGTTATAAAGAATTCAATGAGGGGGAGATATGTCGTTGTCAAGAAGTTTAGGGGGGCTGTAGACTATGCATATTTGCAGATTGAGTCGAAGATGGTTATTTCATATTGCCATGGGAGTGTGTGCGGGAGAAGTTTCATGGTGAAATGCTTTTTTATGATTAGTAATAAACCACCTCCTCTGCGAGATTTCCTGGGAATTGAGAATAGGTCGTATGAGTTGTTTATTTGGTTTGTGATTACATGGTCCGTATTTTTAAACCAGGTTTCGGTCACTGCGATGAAGTCGGGGTTTTTCTCTTGAATAATATCTGATATAAGCATGAATTTTTTTGTGAGGGCTTGAGCATTTATGAGGAAGAATGTGAGATAGATCATGCTTTTTAGTGATTTGTTGAAGAGGATCTTGACCAGGTGTCGGTGTCTTTCATGGGGGTTAGTATTAGGTGTCAAGGTCATCGTTATATGTATTTTTGAGTTAGTTGTGGTATTCTATTTTCCTGGGTCGTGAGGTTGTTTTGTGTGGGAGGTGTGTTTGAGATGATGGGACGTGTGCCGTATTGGAGGTGTTAGGTGATTTATCTTTGGACATCGTGGAGGGTAGCGTAAAGGTGCATTAAGGCCTAGTCAGCCATTGGTGTTATGGTTCACAGCTGTGATGTTCTGTGCGTGTCTACTGTCTGTCTGGATGATGTTGGAGGTCGTGGATGGTGGAGGGCAAGTTGGTTGGGATCGTCAAGTGGAGGTTCATGGGTCTTGTTCGGTCTATTTGTGGTAGAGATGGGGCGCAGGTTCAGACTGCAGTGAGTTCTGTTCAAGCAGCTTAGCAGCAGAGTTGAGGGAGTTCACTAAACTTATGTTCAGTCTTTATTTAGGAGGTATCGCAGACTAGCTAAGGGGCATGCCCCTTTGTTGCGGTCCTTAGGTGCGAGACGCAGGCGCGCGACACCAGAGGTGCGCTATCGCCCCTTATGTAGATGGGTCCTACGTCGCCGCCTTGGGTGCGTCTGTGGGTGGGATCTGAGGCGGTGGGATGATACGGCGAGGTCCTTCCGGGCCTTTCCTCCAGTGGGTCAGGGAGGCTTGTGGTGTGGCGAGGTCTACCGTGGAGGTAGGTCGAGGGCTTGTAGGACTGGCGCGGTTGGGCCTACCGTGGAGGTGAGTCCAGGTGGCGTGGCCTTCTGGCGGGTCCTGGCGGCATAGATCGCGGTGAGACCTACCGTGCAGGTAGCTGGTTCAGGGTGGCGTGGATCGCGATGCGGCCTGCCGAGGAGGTGGGCTGTAGGCTGCAGGTCAGCGCTTGGTGTGGCGATCCGAAGATGCCATGTACATTATAAAATAAAGATAAATAGGCAAATCAGTGGAGTTTTAAGGATCAGGGATAACTGGGGAAGTGAAGGCTATTAAACCAGGGGGGGTTGGAAGACCTCTCTCAACTGGGCAAACTGGGGAAGAACTGGTAAAACTGGAAATAGCGGCATATGCCACTTAAAATCCCTTGATTTACATGGTATAAGTGGCATTTGCATACACTTGTGCATACCCACTTAAAATTTGGCACATGTGCGTACGCCAAGCACGCAAGTTATAAAACAGCTGTGTCCCTGGGTGCAGGCCGACGAACATGCACCCATGTGCACCTGCATGCTGGTTTGTAAGTTACCATCCCTTGGTTCAAAAAGTATCAATAATTTCAAAGTCAGTAAGACTTTGAGAAACCGGAACATTATTGGTGAAGCCAATCCAATTCTCAGCATCAGCATTATTGAGATCTGGAGTTGTGTTACTTATGCCTTTGGAACATCACATTAGCTCACAAATTTCAACTCTTCCCTCTGTAGACGAGTCCTTTCAAAAGCAATATAATCTTCTGCCTCTTTAAGGAACATGATAAAGGCCATATATTGTGCCATGTGCTTTTCAGAGTTTGGTCATCTCAGGTGCTGCCGATGACCAAACAGATTCCTTGATGGTGAAGTTATTGTCTGAAATTTTCATAGTTATCGGCTGCTTCAAAGCTCATAAGTTTCTTCATGAATTTCTTGATCCAGATGACTCCCTAATCCAGAACACATTAGAACATAAGTACCACTATGTTGGCTCAGACCAGAGGAATAATGAACCCAGCATCTTGTCTCAAACGGTGACCAATTTGAGCCATTATGAAGTATCTGGCAGATCCCCCAGCTGATTCTATTCAATTCAGTCTGAATTCTTAAAATGTGGTTTCAAATTTGAAATCAACAGAATTCTTCAACTGAAGACAGTAAAAATTTGTCCAACTCACTATGTAATAAAAATGTTATCTATCAAACTCTCATTTGAACTGTGACTTTTGATGGCAACCTAACAGTATTTAGATATCAAGGAAATTCCAAAATCATGATCCTTGCTTTTCTGGCTTGATGATCCATGTTAAAAAAAAATAATAATAATAAAAAATACACAACATGAACAGCTTGAACTTTTGGCAAACCAAATATAGTAGGTCCAAACTAAATTTGCATCACATTGGATTAGTGGTTAGAACAGTGAGCTCCTCCCCTTCCAAGAGGACTGGGTAGACCCCCACCTACCCCCCCTTGTTGCCTATAGAGGTGGCCGAAATCTAAAAAAAGAAAAAATATTGTGCAGCAATGCCCTGCCCCTTGCCCTTTCAAAAGTACTACCTCCAGGTTTCAAACCATCCCCCACGTCATTCTATCCTCAACCTCCATACCTTAGAGAACATCCATTAGGTCTAATGCTGCCATCTTTTATCATGGCGCCGGTGGGTCCTTTGTGATAGGGGCAAAGGCCAGCTGATGCCATTTTGAAAAATGACAGCAGCTGGCTTGGAGCTGCTTTGCATGAATTTGGAAGTTTTGTGCATGTAATAGAGGTGGGGATTTTGATACTATATGGGTATGTTTTTTGAGCATTACACCCTATCGCAGCTTAGGAAATAACCTTCTTAGATTGCAATAGATAGGGTAATACCTACAAGAGGCTGAATGTAATCCACTTTGAAATGCTGAAAGGCAGAACATAAATAAATAAATAAATAGTGTTTAAAGGTTTTAAAAGCCCCCATTAATTTTTTTAAATCATTCTCACCATTATTCATATAATTAAACAGGGGTATTTTATGCTGACCCCTATCAGAAAATCATGCAGGTATCCCCTAAAACAAAGTTTAAATTCTGTGTAATCAGATTAGGACTGGACTCAGGGAAGAGAATTAAAAAAAAAAACCAACCAAAAATAGAATCATTAAAAAGTTGATTACTCCTTTTATTCTAAATGTTAACAGGTACTAGAGGAAAACTGAAAACAGACCTAGAAATAAAATACCAAAGTGGAATAAAAAAGGTTCAAACAGGTAAATTAGTAACTGTAATAATCTAGCTAGCACTGTTACTTAAATGTGCATAAGTAGAGAGTCCCTATTTTAATGTCTTATATGGTGAACTCTGTTACCAACAGAACCCCCCCCCCCCCACTATTTTGCAACTATAATATCGCCCTAATATTTTAACAAAATTCATCAAAGATTCAGCAATTTTTAAGTAACAAAATCGTAAGATCTGAAGTATTCTCCATGTGTTTGTATATAAAAAATGCTTCATTTTTGGAAACTGATGTTTGGGCTGTGGAAGGACACTGTTGGAGATGATACAGAGGCAGTGTTCACAGGCCCTGGGGAGGTACGTAGCAGTAATAGGCATTGTGATGCTTAGTGGCTGAATTTAGAGCACATTCCTGCAGGATTCAGGTACATGATCCCTGGTCGAAGACTGTTGTTGCAATGACTTGACTAAAGTAAGTCAGAAGGTGATACAGAAAAGAAGAAAACGTTCTTGGGCGGTTGCAAATGAAAGATCATTGCACCAGATCCCAAGCCCTACTTCTTATTGAGATGGAAGTCTAAATGAGCAGAAAGAACCAGCCAAGCGAACGCCTTCAATCCCTTCCCTTTCCCGCCTCCCTAAAACGAAACTACTGCAGTCCTAGTTTTGCTGAAAAAAATTAGATAGAGGTTAACTGAACTCTATAAAGATACATATTAGAAATCCTAACTCCATGATATGGAAGAGTTTTATCAGAACGTAGCCCAAGCAACCCAACTCCTGTCATTACAGAATCTAAACACTGAACTGAAAGAACTTTTCAGGTGCCTCATCTTTAGCAAGTCATTTTGTTTTCACAGAAATGTTATTGCCATTAACATTACTTGAGTGATAGCACTTAGGATGATTGACAGATATTCCATGTCAAAGGACAGCACATTTTATAAGGCAGGGGCAATTAACTGGTGATACCTGCTGCCAAAGGATTTATTGACAAGAAAATAAAGAACCAGGAAAAAAAAGTTTTAATGTTCTGAAAAAGGCTGAGAAGGCTGCAACATCCCCACCGCCAAAGGCACAATGTGTCTGCCCACTGTGTAAGCCAGAGACAAGATGGCTGCCCGACTACTGACCCCAACTCAGCATGCCTCATATAAGGTCAAAGGAGGTTGGGCCAGGATGACAGGAACATGAAGGGTTGGGTTGAGGTAGAGCCAGTGGCAAGCTCAAAAGGACAGGGAAGTGCGGGTGTAGCCTCTCTTAACACCTGCCCCGCTTATGTGCCCAACTATTCTACATAGGGCAAGAGGTAGAATAATTGAATGGGATTTGCAGACATTTGGGAGTAGGCAGGATATTGGCAACATCACAAGATTGATCCAGGTACTGGCCAATTCATGAGATTCATCCAAAACACTAGGAATTATCAGGAAAGGAATGGAGAATAAAACAGAGAATATCATAATGCCTCTGTATTGCTCCATAGTGTGTTTTCATTTGAGTATTTTGTGCAGTACTGGTCTCCATAGCTCAAAAAAGATAGCAGAATTAGAAAAGGTACAGAGAAGGGCAACTAAATGGATAAAGGGAATGGAAAGATTCCCCTATGAGGAAAGGATAAAGAGGTTAGGACTTTTCAGCTTGGAGAAGAGACGGCTGACAGGAGATATGATTCAGGTCTATAAAATGAGTAGAACAGAATAAGTAAGCAATCAGTTTACTCTTTCAAAGAATACAAAGACTAGGGAATACATAATGAAGTTACTACGTAATACATTTAAAACTAATAAGAGAAAAATTTTTTTTTTTACTCTATGCATAATTAAGTTCTGGAATTTGTTGTCAGAAGATGTAGTGAAAGCTATTAGTGTAGCTGCATTTAAAAAGTTTGGACAGGTTCTTAGAGGGAAAGTTCATAAACCATTATTAAGGAAGAGTTGCATAAATCCACTCTTTATCCCTGGGATAAGCAGCTTGGAACCTGTCTACCCTTGGGATCCTGCCAGGTACTTATGACCTGGATTGGCCACTGCTGGAAACAGGATACTGGGCTTGATGGATCTTTTATCTGACCTATTATGGCAAGTCATGTCCTTTATGTTTTTAAAGCACTTTATTTATGCTATTGTTTCCAATATCACACTAAAAGTTTTGTTAATGCTTTTATTAAGTTTGATTATGAGAATGTATGGTAGGGGAAGCTCGTTCAATGCAGTGTTACAGCAGGAGTAGGCTCATGCATGCAAAGCTGAAATGTTTTTATACATTTGCTTGAATTTTACAGTATGTATGCTGAACCCTACCCCGTCCTGAATTTTGGAGAGTGCAGGGTATAAATCTTTTAAATTAAATTAAAAAAATAAGACTGAGAGAAGGGGGGGGTCTGGCCATCACTTGCTCTGATGGCAGGGATAATCAAAATTTCCAAATGGGCGCGTGGGAGGGAGGACAGGACGCTCACAACGCTAATGGCAGGATGGGTGTGCCTCAGTATCCATTGGAAAAACCACCCCTGCGCCCCAGTGAAGGGGAGGTCAAAACTCCCTATACCTCAACAGGCAGGAGGGTGCCTACTATTGTGGGATGGTGGCAGTCAAATGCACACTGCACCTATTGCCATAAAGATCCAGATGAACCCCAGTGATAATGGTCTCCAAAACTGGACTTAAAATAAAACTGAGGCCATGTGCTTATCCATACAACAAGCCTCCATGTTTTTGATAGGGTGAAGGGACGGGCGGAGAAGGAAGACCCAGGTCTGCGAGAACAGCTGGGCAGGGCTGTGCGTTTTAAAGCTTTGCATTAACAGCAAGATGCGTCAGCCTTCTGTTCATGCTGCCGAATCTGGTCAATGACTGGGTGGCACCAACCCTCCAAGTTGCAGTTTTTATTAATCGACATGTTTCTGTTAGCAAACAGACTAATTTAGCATTCATTGTCGTTTTCCAATTACACCAGTTCCAATCAGTGTCTGATTATCCAGAAATCTGGATTTACAGTATTAGACTTGCAAATATGCCCTTGATTATCTGGAGTTTTGTTTAACCATAACAAAATTATCTGCTCTTTATTACTGCTATGGAATAATTATATTTACTTATTTCTAGTCCAAAAATGTACATACACAGTTTAGCTTGAATAAATATTAGCTGCATCTGTAAACAAGAAGATATTAGGCACATGAAATACTTGTAAAACTGTGTGTAGATAAATAGCCAATGAAACCAGTGTTAAAACAATATTCTTTTCCAAACATGGATACACCATAACAATCCAATTTGTATCTGACACATTGTCAGGCCTCCTGTAAGTGTAGATTTTGTGTCCTTTCCAAATGCCTGCAATGCCTCTACTAAACAGCATGGTTCTTTTTGCTATTGACAAATCCAACAGTAAGTCACTTAGTAAAAATGTTAACCCGTTATATATGTGTACCAGTCCGGTTTTTAATTTTCTATTATTTCTTTTATTATTACAGTTTGTAGGACCTCCAAGTCCACAGTGTATATAGATCGCACACTGTTTCTACTTATTAGTCCAACTTCATTTTAAATTTTCTTATTCAGTTTTTCTGTGTTATCAGAGATCACTATCAGCAACAGTCTTATGATGATAACAATGAGATAAGTGGGAAGTTTATTTTTATGCTCTTGTGATTAAGACTGTTGCTGATTAAGACTGCTCTGATAGTGACCTCCGATAATACAGAAAAACTGAATAAGAAAATTTAAAATCCCTGAAGTTGGGGTACAGTTTGAAAGAGGAATTAATACAATATAATAAAATAAAGTTGGACTAATAAGTAGAAGCAGTGTGTGATCTATATATACTATGGACTTGGAGGTCCTACAAATTGTAATAATAAAAGAAATAATAGAAAATTCAAAACCGGACTGGTGCACATATATAATGGGTTAACATTTTTACTGGGTGACTTACTGTTGAATTTGTGATTGATTACATAATCCCCCAGATTACTTTAAGTTTTGGGCGTGGATTTGGTCTATTTGCTATTGAACATCCTTTTTAAATTGAGAAAAAAAAATGGTACAAGTGGACTCGCTGAAAACACTGTTGAAATGACTCACAATCTAGATTCAGCCACTGAAAATCCTTCAAGGTTTACTGAAGCCCAGCGGTACTTACCCATTTTGTGCAAGGTCTATGACTACTAAGTCTTTTTCTAGGAGGACAACCACAGCATAAGGCTCCTGAAAATCTGAAAGCCAAAAACATAAAGGAAAGAAAATGCAACTCATTTGTAAACAATTCAGCATTTCTTATATTTTTCTTTTAAAATGTTTGAGCAGCTGGACCCATCGTCAATCGAATACTACCACCATTATTTGATCATTGCTATTAAATTAATTGATCGAGTCATAAGATGTAACATAACACGTTCTTTGGGCGGTTAACTAATTCGCAAGAAGCTGCCTAAGTTCATTTTTACTCTATTTTACCAATCACTACAATAATTACATTAAAGAAAAACACAAATGCTATAATTGTGTATTATCACCAAAACAAAGCATTAACTAATATCCTCATTCAAACCTATTCTCCTGCCAAGCTACCCAGCCAAGACTTGACTGCATGCTTGGCTGGATAACAAATATTAATTCTGTTTTGGTTTTTTTTTTAATGTGTTCATATTTTAGAATCATCTGCTTAAAGCACAGAACTTCTAATGTTTCTATTTGTCATTACATGGCTTCATAGGATTAACGCAAGCAGGAAAAGCAATAGCCTACAAAACGAATAAGTAAAATAGGGGCATTCATAAAAGGACACTGATGGGCATCAGTAATGCATACTCAGTACCCACACAGATTTTTAAATCATCAATCCCCAAATCCGTTTTTGTGATTTTTTTTTTATGTATGTTAAGTGAAGTTACTCATCTATCCTATGTTGGTGCTCCTATTCACAGTAGAATATCAGTTCTCATACACGGGTGACATCAGATGGGCCCTGGCATGGAACTGTGATTTCAAATCTTTTAGAAGATTTGGGGCAGATTTTAAAAGCCCTGCATGCGTAAATCCAGCCGGATTTACAAGCGCAAGTCCCGGGGCTTTGCTTGGGGGCGTGTCGGGGGTGGCGCGACATTCGGGGGCATTCCAGGGGTGGGGCCGTGGTGCCGGCCCGGGGGCATGGCAGAGGCCTCCGAACTAGCATCCGGGCCAGGGAATGGCCTGCCAGCGCGCGCAAGTTATGCCTGCCTAATACCCCCCTTTTAATTTTAAATAAATCAAGGTTTTAAATGCATCCAGTAAATTCCCAGATGGAGACTCCCTTAAGTAATTAAATAAGTCACATAAAACTGGAACAAATTCTGCTTGAAAATAGTTACAAAAGTCTCAATACCCATTGGGATTAGGGCTTTTACCAACAGACAGATGTTTAATTGCCTGAGAAACCTCAAGTTCAGTGATAGGAGCAATTAAAGTTTCCTTTACTTGTAATGGTAACTTGGGCAAAGTTATAGAATCTAAGAAACCCTCGACTTCCATGTCAGATACATTCCCTAATTTTCCATATAATACTTGAAGTGATTATGAAAAAGCTTTACAGTGTCTGAAGGAAATTACATCAAAATATCTTGATCTTTAATAGCATTTATAGTGGTACCTGAAATATGTTTTTTAACCATATTTGCCCATAAAGAATGTCTATTCCCTCATAAAAATTTTGTCTAGAAAATCAGACTTTTCAAGATTATCATAGTAATATATGAAGCTCATCTCTTGGTAAAAGAAGGTGCTTAAGTATTTTGAAAGAACCATTAGCTTCATATTTCACTTCCAGTTCCTTTATTTTCTGAAAAAGTGTGTTTTTTAAATATCAGCTTATTTAAATAACTACAAAAGCTTATGACATGACCTCGCATAACCTTTTTGAGAGTCTCCCAAAGGAGCAGAGAAATATAATCCTTAAAAGGATGATGGAAGATGAAAGTCGTTCAAAACGTCATTAATCAAGTGGAGGAGCAGCCCAGAGGTTTAGAGCAGCAGGTTCAAATCTACTGCCATTCCTTCTGACCTTGGGCAAGTCACTTTACCTTCCGTTGCCTCAGGTACAAAGAGGCTGATTTTAAAATTCACTGCTAGCACAAAAATGCCCACATATGAGAGTATGTGGGCTGCGCACAATGTGGATTTTAAAAAAGCCGTGAAGTATGCACATAAATACCAAGTATGCACATATATTCCATCTTATCAAAAAGAAGACGCAGCAGGGGCAAGGCATGGGCATTCTGGGGTGCAGCCAACAGTTACATGCATAACTCTGTATTTTAAATTCAGAGATCATGACTCATATCAGCTTGTTACCCGCATAACTTTACTGCTGGTCCAGATGAGGAGAAAGTCTGTAGATCGAGTTTTAAGGCTTACAGGACAGGACAGGGTGAGCTGTCTGGGTCTACTGGGGGGGAGGAGTGCTGGATGAAGAATCAGAGGGGTCTTGAAGACACCGAAATTAACTGGGCAAACTGGTGGACTAACTGGAATAACTGGTTGCCCCTTGCGCGAGTGTGTTTTAAAATCTGCCTACATATGCGCGTAGAAGCCGGCAAAGTCCTAGGAAAGATACACGAACTACCTTTTCTCAAGCAATCTCTTAGGATTAGGTACATACTTACATACGGGAGGTATTTTAAAACATATGCGCGCATAATTTAAAACTGCAGCATATCTCTGCCCATGCACCAATACATGCATGTATGGGTGTATGCATGCTCATTTTAAAATTAGCCTGTGAGATTGTGAGCCCTCTGGGGACAGAGAAATACCTACAGTACCTGAATGTAATCTGCTTTGACGTGCTGTAAAGCAGAATGTAAATCAAATAAATAAAATCTATTTTTAAGCATAGTTAATCTCCATTGTTTTTTGTCCCATTCCTACCATGGAAAACAGTAGCTATTGGGGTAGGTGGCATATAAGTGCTATAAATAAAATAATCTTTGTGAAAAAAAGACTGACTGCTGCTATATGTACCATGTATAGAGGAGAAAAAGACGTAATCACAGCTACCAGGAAATTGCTCCCTCCATAGATCTTTAAGATTGAACATCTAAATGCTATTTTGAAAACTCCCAGGCTGATTAACATGTGTTAAAGATTAATGTGACCAGTCTAGATCTGGGTACATACACAAGTTCCAATCTCCACCAATTACCAACTCTGAATCAGATAACCTGGGTAGCCATGACTGCCCGTCGCTAGGGAGGTACCTTACATGTACCAATACAAAAACTCAGTAAACCTGATGTGGGATAAAATTGGCTGCAACTTTATTACAATAAATGGTGTTACAAACTAAAAAACCCGAGCCATAATATAGGTAAGCTATCCGAGGGTCGTCCACTATGCAGGCAACCGGGAGGAAGTCACAGGGCATTCCAGGCACCTGCCACATCCAAGCAAGGTGACTGCCCCAACGAAGGGTATGGGAATCTGGTCTGCCGCCGCACCGGGGCCGGCATGCCCTGGCAACAGACAACCACCCTCGCCCGGATGTTATTTATCATGTGCTGTGCACTGTCACTAGCACCTACCCCAGCTGCGAGAAATGTATAGAATTCTCTTGTTAAACATCTAACTATCCTGCTGCCCTTGTACCACAAGAAAAGGGGTAGGGTGGGTGGGTTTCCCAAGCGAGGCAGCCACGTGGAGGACAGGAAGCGAAAGGGACCAGGGCACTGCACCCCCGGTCAGATACCTCCCTCTGCGCAGCTGCCCCTGTCCCATCGGATAGCCCAGGACTAGAGGTGGCCAATGAGCCATCCCTAAATCATTCACCCCCAACTGAGCTCACCTCCGAGCCCCTTTGCCCCCCCCCCCCCCCGCCCATATCCTGAGGGTTCTGCGGCTCGGACCAGGTATGCTCCCTTTGGCGGGAGGGGGGGGGTGGCCGATGGTGCACACGGGACCCGTCATCGGCAGCACAGACGCCACGCAGACGAAGAGGCAGTGTCTCCCACCCCCTCCCCGGTGTTTGCGATGCCAGGTAATTGGTGGTGTTCACGCTCGCAGCGGTGTCACGTTTAAAAGTATTAAGTAGTACAAAAAAAAAGGAGTGAAAAAAATCTTTGATTGGAATTGGGGCCAATGTTACATTCCTACCATACAAGCTTCCCTCAAGCATCACAAATCTAACCTCAGGATCTCTGTAGGATTTAATGATATTCAAAGAAAATTATTATAAATTAATATGCAAACATCCCTGCTTTTAGAATTATAGGAAACTGATAATACTTGTCCCACCCGATCTCTCTGGAGTGTATCATGTTCTTATTTGCTCATATGTGTTTCTGAAAGGAATGCAATTTTGAGTATGCTGCTTTTTAAGAAACTGCAAAGTTACAGTTCCTTTAATTGGCATGGAAAATCCTAACATTCAATGAAACGATCTGAATTTTATAACACACAATTACAAAATAAAATCATAATAACTACAGAGATATTCAACATGCGTATTAAGTCATAACTATTAAGTTACTGAGAGTGATCACCTAACTACATTCTAGCATGCATAAAATGTACCTAGCACAAACTGGTTTGTTCGATTCAAAAAACTGAACTAACCACCTTACCCGCCCACACCAAACTCCAAATATGATATGATGCACTGAGAAAGTAGAAATTGTTGCAACCTCTAAGTACACAGGATAATGTAAAGCCATAATCAAAACTATCTAAAACAAGTCTTAAGCAACATTGCAATGAAGTTTTCCAGAAAACACTGCTTCCCTCTTTCGTCAAACAGGTTAACCCAAACATTCCAAAACTACCCACCCCCACTTGCAGAAGCATATCACCTCCCTTCTTTAGAACCACACACAAGTCCCTTCCATCTTCCTTCAGGGCAAAAACATTGCCAGGGATCCAGAACCCCAACAGTTGCTGCTCTGAGTGGGACTGATGTCTGGGACCCAAGCTTGCAGTGCTTAAAAGGAAAAAGAATTAGTAAAAAAAAAAAAAAAAAAAGTCATGTTGGAATCTTCCAAATGCACCTTCTAAAAATCAAAGTAATGGATTACTGAAACACAAATGTAGCTCATTTTAGGTCTACTGCCATCTTGGGTTGCAAAATGAGAAAATATAGGCACAAGATATAGCAGTGGCATTGCCAGTTACTAATAGAAAAACTATATATTGTTGCAATAAGTTCTATTCAGTTACACAGATCTGTTGTATCAGTAATATAGAAGTCCAAAGCCACGATACACTTAAAAATAAAATTAATAAAAAGAAAATGTAATGAATAGAAACTGTGTGGAAGAGACCCAGATACAACTTTAGGTGTCAGGAGACCTGCCTGATCCCATAACTTTTGCTGGCTATGTATACTAAAGTATAATCAAGGTACACTTATTTACCATGTTAGAGTTTTGCTCAAAAAACGTGCCTACTTTTTACAGTGAATCAATCATCATAGCTTTGCCATTATTCATTACTCTCAGTTTTGCTGGATATAACATAGCATATCTGAGACCCTATTGTTTTATCTACCTTTTCACTTCTATCAAACCGTTGCTGTTTTTGAACAGATAGCCTTAGAAAATAAAGATCCTTTTCCCTTGAAAACTGAAATATCCTCTTTTCTGAGCACTATACTTAATCGACTGCTTATCTCTGAAACTGTGCAGGTGAGCTAATATAATCGCTCGACCATTTTGACCAAGTGAAAGAGCTGGTGCTCTATGGGCACAATCGATCTTCTCATGATTTCCATTCAGTTCAAGCCAGAGGATTTCAGGCAGACATTTTGAAATATATACCGTGCGGTCTTGGCCTTCCATTTGCTCCGGTAATCCAATAATGTGAATATACTTTCTTCTATTGCGATTTTCTAGGTCTTATTTTTCTTCTAACGTCTTGTTTTTTTCTCTCTAGCAGATCAATTTTGCTGCTGTAGCTGGTCAGCCAATCCACAAGATCACAGACCCTTGCCCATGCCGTTAATTTTGTCTTCATGTTCCCGCACAGATGATATCAGTTACACAAATTTTTCCACCACTATCCCTGCCTTGAATCAATATTCTTGGAGAAAATTTGTCTACATATTCTTTAAGGATACCTGACAAGCCCTCACTGAGACCTCTATAGCCCATTTTTCAGAACTTACTTTTAATTTGGTTCCTTTCTGTTTAGCTGCTTTATCAGCCATCTTAGAAATAGATCTTTTCTGAGGCTCTTTGGACATCCCTTATTTTCATCTCTTATAGTCCGCTATCTTCATTTAGCGATCGATGCAGATTACAAATATCATACATAATATATTAAAACAACCACACAAACATCACGTTATTCACTTTAAATTCTTCATTAAAATAAAATGCATTTACTTGCTTCTGAAACACTCTGACAACACTAAGTAATCAAATCTGTCTAGGTAGTGCATGCCATAATGTTGGAGCAATGTATGAAAATGCTGTTACACGTGTTGCTTGCAATTTATCCTCAAGAATGGTATGCTCAGCAAAATTGAACTGTAAGGTACTGCCAGGGGCATAAATCTGTTAGTCACTTGCAACAGTTTGAATAATATCAACACTATTTTAAACTGCACTCTCCTACATACAGGGAGCCAATGTAGACATATGAGCACAGGTGTAATGTGCCCCATCCAACTCATTCCAGTTAAAATGCAGACCGCTGAATGCTGCAACAGTTGTAATGCTTTTAAATGCTTCTTAGGCAGCCCAATATATAAACTGTTGCAATAATCCAAACGACTAAACAGTAGTGACTGCAGAACAGTTCGAAATAGCTCTGTAGTTAACAATGACTTCAAAGGCATTATCATCGCTAATTTGTAAAACATCTTTTTTACTACTTGTTGAATTTGTGGCACCATGGTTAGTTTTAAGTCAATGGTGACTGCAAGAATACGTGCCTCGGTATTGACTTCTAATGAGATTCCAGCACATGGAAGCACCATCCATACACCCAAAGATGTTTGTTTACCTATGCATTACACTGAGATTTTTTCACATTCAGAGACATTTTTTTCTTTAACCAATTTTCTCTTTCGTGCGATGTAAGAAATCCTCAAATGGGAGGGAACCATTTATGCAGGGCACATAAAACTGTATATCATTTGCATTAAATGTAATGCACCATCCCTAAATGCTTAACAGTCGTGCACAAGGGAGCCAAAAATGTATTGAACAGTGCAGAGGACAATGCTGAACCCTGTGGAATGCTGGTTTCAACTTGTTTCCAAGTAGAAAAAAAACTTCACTTAGCTGTACCCACTGCTGCCTATCTACCAAATATGATTCTAGCTGGGAAAACAATTCCAATTTGCACTAAGCAGCCCAGCACTAAAACATGATGTACAGTGTTAAATGCCGCTGTTAAGTCTAGTTAAACCAACATCCCCGACGTTCCTCTTTCTACCTCACTGTGTAAAAAAATTTAACAAAGACAATGGTATTTGTTCCATGCTGTTTCCTGAATCCATATTGCTGAGAATCCAATATTTTATGCTCTTCTAGATAGTCTTCCAATTGAACATCACACTTTTCCACAATTTTACCTCTAGGAATATTTGACACTGGTCGATAATTTTTGGTGTCAAAATTTAATGCTGAATTTTTTTGTACTGGTCTTATAGTTGCTTGCTTAAGACTGATAGGAAGATTATCTTCCATCATAGATTTGTTGAC
Source organism: Rhinatrema bivittatum (assembly GCF_901001135.1). NCBI lineage: Eukaryota > Metazoa > Chordata > Amphibia > Gymnophiona > Rhinatrematidae > Rhinatrema > Rhinatrema bivittatum. Next base: position 192,156,757 of record NC_042617.1, read on the forward strand.
AATATGTTGTATCATTTTTTTTAATGAAATATTCTTGGAAGCTAACAAAACTAAAAGGATAGAGATCCAAAACTGAAAAGGTCGAATAAAGACCATTAATCACTGATATCAATTTAATTAATCAATTCACCAGTGAATTAATACAAAATATAAAGAAAATCCAAGGATTGGGTAGGAGCTTCACTTGCAGGCTGCTGCTATTTTCAGTTCATCACATATTTAGTATTTTTAACTCCACCCTCCAGGGTTTGTTTACAATGCATGGACCAATACAACTACAGGATGGTTCCTGCCCCTAGAGAGGTGTGTCAATAATGTTAAGATATACCTCTTATGGGATGCTAGAAGGCTTTTCCTAAGATGGCAACATCTGTCTTTCCTCCCCCATGGCCTTTTTTTTTTTTTTAAACTCTTTTCTTTCTTGTTTTACATTTTGAGGGGTATTAATAATATACTTGGTGAGTATTCACCATGGAAGTCACTGGTCTTGATGTGCATGCTGTGTGATGTTGTGTTTTTCCTTCTCTTCTCTCCCTGCTTGGCTGTGCTGTAGTGAAGAGGCCCACCAGGGATGGAATGAAGCTGCACATAGCCTGGAAATGCTCAGAGCTACCACTTTGCCTGTACTCTGCAGCAGTGCTCTCAATAACCATTTCCACCGCTCTCAAAGCCTTCCCCCAATGTGAGGACCATCTGTGAGGTCAAGATTCTCTTGCAGCATTGCCATTTGTCTTCATGTTCAAGGAGAGGTGCTCCTTCAATGGGCCTACAGCATCAGGTCTTCTCCAGAGTATTGAGCTTACGTGGGGCCTAGAATCCTCCTGTATCTGATGAACTACAAGTATATGATACAATCTCTCTGGTCTCTATTTTTTTCTCTTCTTTGTTACTGTGAGTGTGCTGTTTCATATTCTCTGATACGATTTGAACTTTTCCCACCCCTAAGCAGTGGAACTGCCTTAAATTGCATTATTCTTTGTATTAAATTGAACTTTTACAAAGACTGACTTTCCCCATTTTCATAAAGATATTTCTACTGCCTGTGCTCAGTCAGTCCTCCTAGAGTGCTGCAAGGGTGGGAGGTTTGCTTGTTTGGTGAGCCTCTCTTTGGCCCTTGGACTTCTTCCTCAGGATGAAGCTCCTCGCCTTTTATTAGTTTTGAATATTTGGAGTTTTCCCCTCCTGAACATCTTGGGCCCCAACATTTTTGCAGCTTCTCTTCACTGTTGATGGACTCCAAGCTCTCATATACTGCCACTTTAGCCAGTTATAGCAGATTGGAAAGGGGTCTCCTGAGCTGACTAATAGATTTACTGTGGTCTTAACTTCAAACCAGCAGCGAAACTTAAACAGGGCTCAGACATTATGGTGGCTGAATCAGTGATCACCAAACTACTAAAAAAAATTAAACTCTTAAGATGTGATGTCACCCATCTCAAAGAAGAGATTAAAGGTTTGAAAGAGAGGGTTTATTTGAATTAAGTTCACATTGGAGAGCAGATTAACAACTGCGGAGGTTTACAAGAAACTGAAGGAGGATGAGAAAGCCACAAGGGAGCTTAAGGAGTGCCAAGATAATCTGAAGAATTGTCAGGGAAGAAATAACAGAGTGCTTGCGTTCCAGAAGGCAATGCTCCAGAAGACACCACCAAGCTTCTGAATGCGCTGTTCAGAGCTGTGCACTTGGGTCTTCTTGTGAAATTTGATAGAGCACATAGAATTGGACCGCATTTGGAAGGGTGAAAATTCCCTAGAACTATCATTCCTGGTCTACACTCTTTCGAGAATAAACAAGCTCTTCTAAAACATGGTGCACAGTAACGAGGATAGACGGTTCAAGGGAGCAAAGATCAAAATATTCAGGATCTTTCTCAGTATACTTTGGAGTGACGGAAGAGCTTTTACCCACTCACTTCTTTACTTAGAGCTAAAGGCATCAAATGCTGTTGGGGGCTTCCCATTTAAACTGCAGTTTTCATTTCACAGGGAGGATTTATATTGTGGATCCAGAGAAGTAAAGGGAGGTAATGGTTTGATTATCTGGCAGAAAAATCCAGCAGAGGCCCTTCATCTCCCTTGGCACTGGAGTGGTCAGAGGTTTCCCCAAGACAATGGCACTGAAATAATGGCAGGAAAAAGTTATGGATTTCCTCCCAGATCACTCTGATGGAGAAATGGAACATTCTCCTCCTGACTGATTGTGGGAACCAGCAGGGAGTTATTTTAGTTTACCTGAAGAACTTTAAATATGCAGGTGAAACAAAGCAATCACTAATAAATGAATACATGTGGATGAATATGAATTTGCACAAGAGCTTAGCATAAGACTTTTTATCCATGGAATTATAGCATGCAGTCTTGCCTCTTTAGTCTGCTTAGTAGTAACAAGCTGAGAAGAACAAACAACATCTTTTTCTGTCTGATAAGGTCCAGTGCTTGAACCGTCTGGAGTCATGTTGGAATAGGATGCTTCCTACTTAGGGCATAAATCTTGCTGAAACTGCAAGTTCTAATTAGAACTGGCCTTATAAAACCTAAACTAAAGCCAGAAAGGAGAGTATAAAGTTAATTGTTATTAACTGTGTTCCTCAGATTCATCAGAGATAGAGCACAGTTAACCATTTCTTGATGTTTATCCGGGCCTGTATGTCTTCCACTTTTTCCACAGATACATTGATGCTCATGAGGACTATGAGGGAGGTATCTCTTTAAAAATTTTTAAATTTTTTTGTTAATTATTGTAATGCCATTTGCCTTTATTGATATTCACTGTGATACTATTTGTCTTTCCTTGTTCTTTTTTATTCTTCCTTATTGAACCCACTATCTTCCTTTCTCACTCTTCTTTCTGAGGTTTTTGGTTACCTGGTTAATTTACCTTGGAGACAGTTGGTATGGATTGGTGTGATCTTGTTTCTCCCAAATTTCGGTTATAGAATGGCATTGCTAGGCTGGTTCAGTTTCCCTGGGTATTCAAGTTTCGTGGGTATTTTGTTGGGTGTTCTTGAACATATTGTTTACTTGTTTTAGTTATACTGTTTTTTCAGTCTTTCAGTGGAACTACTGCCTTTTCACGTGTGAAATTTTGGTACTTTTTCTATGTCCAACAGTTTTGAGTTTTCATGTTTTTCATTGAACATAAAAGGGACTGAATTTACCAGCTAAATGAAGTATGTTACTCAGAGAAACACTTAGAAATAAGGCATTGGTCTATTTCTTTTTTTTTTTTTTTTTTTATAAAAGAATCATTTTAAATTGATAGTACACAACAAAAGCAAACATACTGCTTCCTTTTTTTTTTTTTTTTTTGCCTCTGCTAAGGTAAAAGGGGACAGGGTAAGTATGTTATTGTTGGCAAAATTAAGAGATCTAAATGGACATGACATTTTTGTTAAGGGCAAGGAAGCTGGTTGCACCATTAGCCTGGCCTCTTATCTATTAACCAAGTTGAATTTATTTCTGTTTCTCTGATCTTTTAGCTTTTGCTGAGGTCAGAATATTTCTAGTTAGGGATTTTAATTTGATTCTCTCTCCTATGTTAGATAAAACTGGCCAAGTTTCTAGGGATCTCAAAAGTAATGTCCTCCTTTTTGAGCAGTTGTTACCCCTGGCTGGGCTTGTGGATCCAGAGATCTATACCCAAATAAAGACTTTTCTTTCTTCTCTTCCCCACATAACTCACTCTAGAATTGATTTTATTTTTGTAGATAAGATTAGGCTGGGTTCAGTAAGTGTGGTGAAGATTGGCCTTAATGAATGGTCGGACCAAGCTCCTATTGTGCTTAAGTATGAATTGGCTGTCCAGGTTCAGAATTGTAGAGGCTAGAGATGACTGCTTGTTAAGGGATGAACAAATTTGTTCTGTTATGAAAGTGGCTATTAAGGAATATTTTGAGAACAATGAAACTAGGGAGGTTCTTGGGGATATCCTTTGGGAGGCTGCTAAAGTCGATTGTGTTAAATGCAGCCAGATTACATAAAGCTAGAGCGCTGAAAGAGAAATCAAGAAATGTGAAAGTTAAACAAGAGGTACTGTTCTAACCCATCTTCAAGAAGCTGTGCTCCATAAGAGACCTATTCTTAAACCTATTTAATTATGCAAAAAGTGGGGGAAAACTATTTGCAAGGTCAAACAATTATTTTATGATAAGGGTAAGCAGATAACTTGTTAGACCATAAGCTAAATACTTTTACTTCTTCCAATCTTGTCACTGTTAACACTACCTTGAGTGGTTCTGTCTGCCTTGCTGGGGAAATCTGTGAATCTTTTAGAAGTTATTCCTCTCTGTATGCCTCCATCTTATTGCTAATAAGAATACGATTATTCCTTATTTGGATAATCTTGCTCTTTCCATGATCCCAGTCACTGTGCCTTGATGCCTCTCTCTCGGTTACTGAGGTCCAAAATGCTATTTGGACTTTGAGTAATGGTAAGTATCCGGTAGAAAATAATGTATCCCTAATATTCTATATTTTTGGATTCCCTTGCTGCCAGTCTTATGGCTTTAAATAAAAGGATGCTATTTGGAGAATCCCTCTCTTACTCTTCTCTGTTAGTCCCTATTTCGGTCATACCCATAAAGGGAACGGACCCGGCTAAATGTAGTTCTTGCAGGCCTATTTCTCCTTTAAATTAGAAGATTTTAGCTAAAATGTTGCCTTGTTGGGTAGAATGGGTATTACCGTTGCTAGTTCACAGATATCAAAGTGGCTTTATTAAAGGCAAAGAGTGGATAAGGATAGACTACAATGGACTTGCTACGCCATGTGACAGGAAGTGAGACTGAGGCCTCTCTAACCTTTTGGATGCAGAAAAAGCTTTAGACAGGGTTGAATGGGATTATTTATACCTTATGCTCACAAATTCAGTTTTGGGCCCAGGTAAGAGTGAATGGTATGGTTTCTCAAACGTCTTCTGTAATTAGAAATATGAGACAGGAGTCTGTGTTATCGCAATTGTTTGCATTGACAACAGAACCCCTAGCAACCGTGTTTCAACAACAACAACCTGCTTATTCGGGTAATAAGAGTGCTGACGGTATGATAATAAGATTGCATTATTCGCTGATGATCTTTTATATTTAATTAACTCTCAAACTTTGCAAGTTATATTGGACATCCTGAAAAGATTTAGTAAAGTCTCAGGCTATAAGGTAAATGAGAATAAAACCAAGATTAGGGGAATTAATATATGCCCATCTATCCATAGGAGTATTGAGGCTTTCTTTTCTTTTACGTGAAATGCTATTTTTTTCTTTGAAGTATCTAGGGGTCTTTATCCCAAATCATTTGGACAGGCCTTATGAATTAAATTACTTGCCATTACTTAGTAAAATTCGGAATGATCTTATAGTCCCCTCTTTCAAATCTCTTGCTTTGGTAGGATAGCTACTATTAAAAGGAATAATATTCTTCCTCAGTTTATTTTTATGTTTGATACTTGCTTATTTGAGTCCCTGATGCCATTTTTCTAAAAGCTCAAAAATATTGATTTTATCTGGCAAGGCAAAAAACCTTTGTATTATCTGAGCCGCGAAATTGGTGGACTCGCACTTCCTGACTTCAAGGTGCATTATTGGACTATGGTTCTGAAAAGCATTATTTTTTGGATGAATGGCATCCTGGATAAAAACTAGATTCGGTGGAATGGGAAATAGCTTCCGATAAGAATTTTGCTGTGCCTCTTTGGGTCACTCATAACTCAAGGAGGCTTTTTCATACAGCCCATCCTTTTAAGTCTTTGTTTCTGGATATTTGGTATTTTGTCTTGGTTTCCAGGAAACTCTCTTTTCCTCCTCCCCTTTCCTCACTTTGGAATAACCCAGATTTCCTCTCTCATTTCACTAAGGCAAATTTCCCACTATGGTCCTCAGCAGTATTAGCAAGGTGGGCCAACTTTTTGATGATAATCTTCTAGACATCCAATCCTTGCATGAGAAATACCATCTCCCTAATATTCTGGTATTTCAATATCTACAACTTAAACAGTGGGCCCTCCAGGCTCCTTTAAATTCAAAATGTAACAGAGTACTTTTTACCTTTGAAAAATTGATTCTCAGCTCCTTTAAAAAAAAATGCTTAATCTCTATCTATAAGTTATTAAAAGCATCTGACTAAAGCAACTGCTGCCCTTAAGAAGATTTGGGAAAAGGATTTGGGAGCAACAAAGAATGGGGGAAATATTTTTTAGGCTTCGTAAGGGGAATTCCATTAGTGCCTCCATTAAGGATTCTAGATATAACATTTTTACAGTTCGTATTTTACCCCTGTAAAGTTACATAAAATGGGAAATGGAGGACGTGAGAAAATAGGGGGCTCATTTTTTCATGTCTGGTGGGAATGCCCTATTACAATGATCTAAAGTGATTTGTGGATTGATAAAATTACTAAGGTTAAACTCCTTTTGGATCCTGAAAAAGTATTCCTGGGACATAATTTGAAAGCCCGTTATTCTGACTCTGAGACACCCTATAGAGATGGTAGATATGTTACGTAGAAGCACAGCTCATTATTACTTTACACTGAAATTCCTCCTCTAAACCTCCTCTCTTTTCATGGTTTGAAGATGTACCTCTTATATGAGGAAGGGCCTCCAGTGATGTTGGATTAGGCAATCACATTTGGGATGCTGGATCTTTGGATTTGTTTGCATTTGTACACCTGATGGATTTATTTATTTTATTTATTTATTTAACACTTTTTTTATACCGGCATTCGTAGGACACATCATGTCGGTTTACAAGTAACTGAGAAAGGAAATTACAATGAACGAGGAAAGAGGGCTAACTGGATAATATACAAAAGTACAAGAGAAGAGAGTCAACGAGCAGAGTTACAACTTTTTTGCATTCATGTTAGGATTAGATATGCAAATGAACTTATAAACAATGTTAAGGAGGCATGTGCACTTAAGAACTTAGCATATGAAAATTATTTACAGTATAAAGGAGGCAAGTGCACGAATGTACAGTTAAATGCTGGTGCAGGGGGGAGTAGGGAGGGAGGGAGAGAAGAGGGAAAAGGAGCGGGGGGGTAGAGGGAACGGGGGTACATTAGTGCAAGGGTACTTTCAGGGAGAGGTTGCTAGGGGGTGAAAGGGCGGGGTAGTGGGAGGCTTAGGGGCGCTAGGGGAGGGAGCAGGGGGGGTACTGGGATGGTATAGGGGAGGTCAGGGAGAAGGTATATAGGCTGAGCGTGAGCTGAGGTGGTTCAAGGAGGACAAAGACTAGGATTTCTACTGTTTACTGTGGGTTTGAAGTTATGCAGGCAATTAGGGCCCCCTTCATTATTGGTTATGGCTCAGGCCAGGGAACCCAAACTATGGCCTGCAGTATCCCTTCCAGCTTACAGACCAATTTCTTTTAGTCTATGGCGGCAAGAGAAGCAGGTTGACTCATGGTAGCAGGGGGAGCAGCAGATTACTTTCAAATCTCCGCGGCAGAAGCAGGTGGCACAGAAGTATGTTCAATTGCTGCCAAATGCCCTGATTCAGACTACCATATCAGCACCATCAATGTACAAAAATTGTAGATTGGCATTTCTCCTCATTGCTGATCTTATGACATGCAAGATCAGCAGTGAGAGGAAGGGCAATCTAAGATTTTTGCATATGCTCTAGGTGCCAGTATGGGTAGTTAGTATCAAGAGTGGGCAGCAGCAGAGGGCAATACTTTATAAAACAACAAAAGCGGCATTGGCTACATGAGCTTAAGGAAGAAACTGAACAGGTCAGCAGGCAGATCGGAGATGGGTCTTGTGTCAATCATGTGGCTGAAAAAAAGGCAGCCCATGCAGATCGTGTCAGCAGCATAGCCAGAGGAAGCATTGTTGGTCTGTGCACTCGTGCAGATGTGATATCAGTTAGTTTGGTGGGGGTCTGACCTGGGAGGAAGGGAAGGGGTCGGGGGGGGGGGAACAGTGTTCAAGACCTTCCTTATGACTTTTTTGGTCTCTCTCTCCTTCCAGCTAATCTTCAATGTCAGCTTCCACCACATTTCCACACATTCCCTCCCCCAACACTATGGCTTTCTGATGCCCATCCTGTCTCTCCACTCTTTCAATTGCAGACCTCCCCCTGTCTGATTCCCTTCCCCATCAATTTCATAAACAGGTAGGGGGCAGGGCGAGACTCCCTGGAGTATGACAAATATCAGTAATATTTCTAGATATCTCAAAATTATTGATAAAGTACTGTCCTCACTCCCAGAATTCTTGCCTCCTCCTTCCATTTCAAATCACTTCCCCCTTTCCTTCCACACCCTGGCCCCGGCAGTGACTTGAAATGTTCAATGTGCCCTTTCTCATAAAATGTTTGGAACATGCTGGCATTGACAATTCATAAATTCCTGTAGTACTGTTTGGGAAAACTGGTAAGAGTTGGAACTGCAGTACTGAAGCTGGATTTCAGACACAGATATCAAAATATGGCTCATAAGAACATGCCAAACTGGGTCAGATCAAGGGTCCATCAAACCCAGCATCCTGTTTCCAACAGTGGCCAATCCAGGCCATAAGAATCGGGTTTTGCTTTTGTTGGAGTGGCCACTCTCTGAAATCCTTCTTGTATAGATAAGGTATTGTGACGGGATTACCTTTATGGAATACAATGTGATTTTTCAGTTTTGAGAATTTTTTGTAAGAGGCTATGGTACAAGTTTTGAACTTGGAAAATTACATGTGGCACAAAATTCTTATGCTGTATTTTTTGTTTTTTTTTCTCTTATCTACATAAAAATATGCAAACACAGATCTGGTGACCGATTTAAAAAATTGTGTGGGTATCACACAAATTACAAATGCCCCTGAATGTCCTTTTATGGAGTGCCACTATTTCACTTGTACATTTGCAGGCCACTGATTTTGTTTCTTCTATTTATGTGGCTTGCTGTGCCTAATTTAATTTTTGTGATTGGTAGGATAAAAAAATATTTGACAAATTATCTGACTAAAGAAATAGAAAAAAGTCAATATTAACGTGTTTTGTGGTTACACCTCTAAAAACATTACAATAATTGAAAGATATCACCATAACACACAGTACTACTGCTGCAAATTTGGTGTGCCTACTGAACAAGGTTGGAAAATTTTAAATTTTCTAAGTAAAACTGACCTTAAACAAAACAAATTTAAATAAATGCTTTATACTGGTCAAGATATAAAGCAACTGACCATTTTCTTCTTGGCATTATCTAGTATCCTCAAAATATCACCCTGCTTTAGTGGCTCCCTCTTTTCCCTGCCAACACTATAAACACCAATATCACATCAGAAGAAAAATGCAAACTATATAAGAGGAGGACTCAAAACCATTTTGTTTTTAAGGTAACAGTATCCTCTTAGTACTACTGTAATAGGTTATTTAAGTCTCATTTATATTGGATCTGCTCATTTTCTTTTGCTTGTTTGGGCTTCCAGCTCAATTTGAATCTTCCCATACTAGGGGTACAGCACTCTGGAGCCTTTGTTTGCAGATAAACAGAGCTTTCTCCCTATTTTACATTCCCTTACCTTCTCTCCCCTCCATAATTAATTCAGTGTAGTAATGCTCAATAGAGAGCCACAGCGAAGGGCTCTATCTGAAGTCTGGCACATTGGCACACTCTGAATTCTACCCCGTAGATACTGATGTTCTATGATGGCTAAGTTTCCTCACCAAGGCTCAGAACACTGCTGATAAGGCATAAGGTTTATTCAAAGTTATACATCAAAACAAATTCTTTAACAGAAAAATGAAAGGAATATCTATCACATTTGACTATGTTTCCCCCCCCCCCCCACCCCTTGACAACTGTAACAATATAACCTCCGTATTTCTCCAAAACAGTGCGATTTTCAAAAGCAGATAAAGTAAAAGATATTCTCCATTTGCTGAACAAACAATGGTAATAAAAGTGAGCAGGACTAAAACGAAAAAAAAATATTCTTTCAACAACTCACCATTAGGATATGGTGTTTCACAGAGGGTTAGAAAATCAACAATTGAATAATCCATTTCTAACACAGCAGTGCTTTTCCCGTGCATAACAGTTAGACAGGGTCGTCTTCCTATGGTATCATACGACAAACCTCCTGACAAGATGATGAAAGGTTCTCTAGAAATTAAAAAATAAATAAATAAATAAATAATAATATATATATACACACAGGCATCTCATATTTAGAAATAAGTTACAACTGTAGCCAATGCGTGTTCACTAGAAAGAAAACAGAACAATATTTGCTAAGGATGTGTGGCATCTCTCCCAAACAGGATGTGTAAGGCACCTAAATCAAGTTAGCAGTTTTATGTTGATGACATTTTATACAGGAAGAATGAAAAAGTAAAGAAAAAAATTGCTGCTGAAGTGAACACAATACCCGCAGGTGCAGTTATATTATGTATATAACAGATATTTGAAGCAAAATATGACTATGAAGCATTTTGTTTTCAAACAATGACAACCAAAAACAATGCAACTTGGCCAGCAAAGATTTAGCGAGCCAAGGATCTAATTACTGAGGCTTTTCTCCCATTCTGTCTATGGGAAAAGAACCCAACCCCTTCATAAACAAGCTGGTTAGTGCTGAAGAACTGTGCTAACCAGATAAGTCCTTTGGATACCTACCCCGAAACCCCTTTCCTTCTTCCGGACACAAAAAAAAAGGCAGAGGATACATCTAATAGAATCAGTAGTCCTACACTCACCCCATCTATGGGGCCGATGTAATAAAGCGTGCCCAGCCTAGTGCACAGGTTTACAAGTTGTTGGATGCACGTATTGGATGCGCTAGACTAGCACTCAATGCAGTAAGATTAGTGCATCCAAAGCATGTGCCCAAACAAATGAGTACCAATAGCTCCAATCATATGTAAATCCCATACAGATGAGACTTTTAGTTATTACCCCATGATGCAGAAAATCACTGGGCGCCCAACGCACACTTTTTAACACGGCAAAATTAACTCCAGCTCCAGGGGTAGCGTAAAGTCAATCTGCGAGTCAAGGGCTCATGAGAAATTTTTAAAAAATATGACCCTCTGTGGTTCCTCCTTCTTAGTATCATTGTGACAAATTTACTGCTTGCGGTATTGAAAAATAAATGTATATTGGCTCGATTAAAAAAAAAAAATCTTTTGGACGCACAATTTAGATGGCCATAGCAATGGGTGTTTAGCTATGGGCATCTTCAGCAACCTTAGCAAAATCAGCTAAAGAACGGATGCTCATATGGGTGCCTGATACATTTGAGCTTTAGGGATGCACAATTCTTCCCTAGCATGTCCTTTTTTACACAGCCCCTCATTTAAATACTGCATCGGGCACCCCAGGGATGTGGTTGCAAGCACATTTGGAAAAATGGCATCCAATACGAGTGTCCGTTTTCAACGTGTGTCTTATTGCATCTGCCCATTTGTTTGAGGAGATCTAAAAGAGAAACCAATGTTGAGATTACTTACCTGATAATCTCCTTTTCCTTAGTGTAGACAGATGGACTCAGAACAAGTGGGTATAGTGTGCTCGTGCTAGCAGTTGGAGACGGATCTGACGTCAGCACGGGTACATATACCCCCACGGGAAGTGAAGCAACTCAGTAATCTTCCTTGCAAAAGCTGTTATGGATATATGTGTACTGACGATCAATGAATTAGTGAAACAGGATTCCCCTGACTGATTGATAGTAGCTGGAGACCGCCAGCACTTCCAACCGGAAGGCGTCGACACCTGGTAGAGTGGATGCTCTTATGTAAGAAAACGACATGGCTTATCTTGAATCGGTGAAACCCATGTATACCGGCAGCCGGGCGGGATGCTGAGTCCATCTGTCTACACTAAGGAAAAGGAGATTATCAGGTAAGTAATCTCAACATTTCCTGGCATGTAGCCAGATGGACTCAGAACAAGTGGGATGTACAAAAGCTTTACTCCCGGACTGGGCGGGAGGCTGCCTGAGGACCGCGTAGGACTGCCCTCGCAAATGCTGTGTCCTCCCTGGCCTGGACATCCAGACGGTAAAATCTGGAAAAGGTATGTAGGGAGGACCATGTCACCGCCTTACATACTTCTGCGGGCGACAGCATCCTAGATTCTGCCCAAGATGCTGCTTGCGCTCTGGTAGAATGAGCCTTGACCTGTAGAGGTGGTGACTTTCCGGCCTCTACGCAGGCCGCTCTGATAACTTCTTTGATCCAGCGGGCTATGGTGGGCCGAGAGGCCGCTTCCCCTTGCTTCTTCCCACTGTCTACAGAAGGACGAACAGATGGTCCGTCTTTCGTACTGCTTCTGTCTTTTCCAGGTATCTGGGCAGCAATCTGCCGATGTCGAGATGGCGTAGCAAACGCCCTTCTTCTGATTTCTTCAAACCCGCCGTGGTTGGCAAAGATATGGTTTGATTGAGGTGAAATTGTGAGACTACTTTAGGTAAGAAAGAGGGAACCGTGCGAAGATGGATAGCCTCTAGAGTGATTCTCAGAAAGGGATCACGGCAGGACAGCACTTGTAGCTCTGAGATGCGGCGTGCGGAACACACTGCCAGCAAGAACACCATCCTCAAAGTTAGTGAACGGAGAGACAGGCCCTGAAGGGGTCTGGATCCTGCGAGGAAATCCAAAACTATGTTGAGGTTCCACAGGGGCACTGGCCACTTCAGTGGCGGACGAATGTGCTTGACTCCTTTCAGGAAGCGGGAAACATCTGGGTGCGTGGCAATGGTCTTGCCATCCCTCCTGGGACCGTAGCAAGACAGCGCAGCCACCTGAACCTTGATGGAGCTTAGGGAGAGACCCTTCTGAAGCCCATCCTGCAGGAAATCCAGAACAATAGGGATTGTGGTCGCTTGTGGATTGGTGCCGTGAGTGTCGCACCAGGCTTCAAATACTCTCCAGATCCTTATGTAGGTGAGGGAAGTGGAAAACTTGCGAGCTCGGAGGAGTGTATCTATCACGGGCTCCGAGTAACCTCTTTTCTTCAGTCTAGCCCTCTCAATGGCCAGACCGTAAGAGAGAATTGAGCCGGATCCTCGTGGAGGATGGGACCTTGACTTAGCAGGTCCTTGAGAGGAGGCAGGGGAAGAGGCTCCCCTATCAGTAGTCTTCTCATGTCCGCGTACCAGGGTCTTCTTGGCCAGTCTGGTGCTACTAGAAGAACTAGGCCTCTGTGCCTCTGAATCGTGTGTATAAGTGAGCCCAGCAGGGGCCACGGCGAAAAGGCATATAGCAGGGTCCCTGGAGGCCATGGCTGAACCAGGGCGTCGATCCCGTGAGAGAACGGATCTCGCTTGCAGCTGAAGTATCTGGGTACTTGAGCATTGGACCTGTCCGCTAATAGGTCCATGTCTGGGGTCCCCCACTGATCCACAATCATCTGGAAGGCTGTGGGGGCCAGCTGCCATTCTCCCGGATTTAGACTTTCCCTGCTGAGGAAGTCTGCCGCGGTGTTGTCCCTTCCGGCAATGTGGACGGCGGAAATGTCCTGGAGATTCGCCTCTGCCCAAGCCATCAGCGGAGCTATCTCTAGGGACACCTGTTGGCTTCTGGTTCCGCCCTGTCGATTGATGTATGCCACCGTGGTGGCGTTGTCGGACATCACTCTGACTGCTCTGTTCCTCAGTCTGTGAGCAAATCGCAGGCAGGCTAATCAGACTGCCCGTGCCTCTAGACGGTTGATGTTCCACCCTGACTCTTCTTTGTTCCACCGCCCTTGGGCGGTGAGCTCTTCGCAGTCTGCTCCCCATCCGCTCAGACTGGCATCTGTGGTGAGCAGAGTCCACGTGGGGAGGACATCTTCGACCCCCTGCTTGTGTGGTTGGGCTGCAACCACCACCGTAGCTGGGTCCACACTCTGGCGGGTAGAGGTAGATGCACGGAGTAATTCCGGAAGCGTGGGCTCCACCGAGAGAGGAGGGAGCGTTGTAGTGGTCTCATATGGGCCCTTGCCCCTGGTACCACTTCCAGGGTAGATGCCATGAGACCAAGGACCTGCAGGTAATCCCAGGCAATGGGCCGGCTGGCTCCCATCAAGGACTGTAGACTGGTCTGGAGCTTTAACCTTCTCTTGGTGGTTAGGCTGACTTTGTCTGCCTGGGTATCGAACCGGACTCCCAGGTATTCCAGTGATTGGGAAGGCTGTAGGCAACTCTTGCTTAGGTTGACTACCCATCCCAGGCTTTCCAGAAGGGCGATCACTCTGTTGGTTGCCCGATGGCTCTCCTCTCGTGATTTCGCTCTGATCAGCCAATCGTCTAGGTAGGGATGGACAAGGATTCCTTCCCATCTGAGCGCCGCTGCTACTGCTACGATCACCTTGGTGAAGGTCCGTGGCGCCGTGGCTAACCCGAAGGGCAAAGCCCGGAATTGGAAGTGTTGTCCCAGAACCTTGAAGCGTAGGTAGCGCTGATGATCCCGATGGATCGGGATATGCAGGTAGGCTTCTGACAAGTCTAAGGCCGTGAGGAATTCCCCTGGCTGTACTGCGGTCTTGACTGAGCGCAGAGTTTCCATGCGAAACCTCGGGACCCTTAAGTATCGGTTGACTGACTTGAGGTCCAATACGGGCCGGAAAGTGCCCTCTTTCTTGGGTACCATGAAATAAATGGCATAGTGCCCAGAATCCATTTCCCATGCAAGTACTGGGATTATGGCTTTCAAGGACAGGAGCCTCGCCAGGGTAGCTTCCAATGCTGCCTTCTTGTGGATTGGACACGGAGATTCCACAAACTTGTCCGGAGGGATGTGATGGAAGTCCAGACAATACCCCTCTCGGATGATGGCGAGGATCCACTGGTCCGACGTAATCTCGACCCATCTGGGGTAGAAGATGGTTAACCTGCCCACTATGGCTTCGTCCCCCGGATGGATCGGCTGATTCTCATTGTGGGGTGCGGCCTGGACCCGAACCCAAGCCGGCTCCCTTCTTGTGCTGCTTGGTCCGAAAGGACTGGTTCCTGGCCTGAGGATGAGGTGCCTGGTAGCAACTCCTATAGGGAGTGAAGCGTTGGGAGCTTCTACCTCTGGAGGGCCTCGGAAAGGTGCGCTGGTTCCTCTTGGACCTGTCTTCCGGCAGTCGAGGTACTGGAGAGGTGCCCCATGTGCTGGCCAGTTTATCTAGGTCGCTGCCAAACAGAAGAGACCCCTTGAACGGCATTCTAGTGAGACATGTCTTAGAAGGGGCATCGGCTGACCAGTTCCGTATCCAGAGCTGCCTCCTGGCTGCTACTGAGGATGAGACCCCCTTGGCTGTCGTACGGACTAGGTCGGAGGCGGCATCCGTAAGGAACGGGAGAGCTGACTCCATGTCAGCTGCCGGAGCATTGTTCCTGACCTGTGACAAACAGTAAAGCGTTACCACTGTGCAGCAGGTTGCGATTCGCAAAGACAGAGCTGCTACCTCAAAGGTTTGTTTCAGGATGGCGTCCAGGCGGTCATGAGCCTCCTTGAGGGCCGTCCCCCCCCCCCCTCCACTGGAATGGTAGTGCGCTTGACCACAGCGCTAACCAAGGCGTCCACCTTAGGGCACGCCAGCATATCCTTGATTGCCGGGTCCAAGGGGTACATGCCGGACAGGGCCTGACCCCCTTTGAATGAGGCCTCTGGCGCATTCCACTCCAAATCGATCAGCTGTTGCGCCGCTTGCAGGAAGGGGAAATGCCGGGCTGTGGGATGAAGACCCTCCAGCAGGGGGTTCTGCGTAGATGCCTCCATGGTGCTGGAGCCTGGAATAGCCAACTCCGTCAGGCACTGAGAGACCAGGTCAGAGAGATCCTCCTTGGGAAAGAACCGCCTCATAGTTCGATATGGCTCTATCCCCGAGGGAAGTTCCCCCTCCTCGGGGGGTTCGGACTCGTCCTCCGAGACATCAGGGTCCGCAGGAGCCGGACTGCCCGGAGGTGGGTGCCCACGATAAGGGCGAGAAGGTCCGGAGGCAGGGTCAGCCGGAGCGGCAGCAGGGCCTGGACGGGAAGCTGACCGCATCTGTACAAAGGCGTGGATACCCTTAAATAAATCTACCCAGGAAATGGAAGCGGTCTCTAGCCGTCGGGGTACCAGGTCCCCTGGGATTCCCGGTTGTTCGAGACGGCCCGCTAGATCCGGCGTGGCCCCTGGGGAACTGTCGGTAAACCTCGGTTGAGACTGGTCCTGGCCCGAGGCTCCCACGGCCTCCTCACATTGGGCACAAGGGAGTCTGGCTCCTCGCTCTGCGTGGCTCTAAGCTGGCACGCTGAGCAGAGGCCGAGAGCTTTCACGCCGGAAGCAGGAGGTGCTGCCTCTGGAGACGCCGGGGCGTTTAAATGTTCCATCGCATCTTGCGAATGCAGGGCGCTGGCGCTTATGCTGCCAATAATATGCGCTCAATAATATGCGGTCAGCAATATGCGCTCAATATACAATATGCGCTCAATAATATGCGCTCAATATACAATATGCGCTCAGCAATATGCGCTAAATAATATACAATATGCGCTCAATAATATACAATATGCGCTCAATAATATGAGGTCAGCAATATGCGCTCAATAATATACAATATGCGCTCAGCAATATGCGCTTAATAATATACAATATGCGCTCAACAATATACAATATGCGCTCAATAATATGCGGTCAGCAATATGTGCTCATCAACAGGCGCCTATCATGGACGCTCAATACCTGAACAAGGCAGACAAAATGGCGACCTCCACGGCGTGCCACATGCAGGCAACGCCGCCGATCCTCATACCTCGGAGACCAAAAAGTAAGAGATGTACGCCTTACCTGATACTCGGCGCTTCCCGGCCGTAACCCGGGCGGTCTCCGGCTGCGGGGGGAGAGGGGAAATACCTTTACCGCCGCGCTTGAGGAAATGCACCCGCTGCCTCTAAGCCGCCGAACTCGTCTCGCTCGGGGCTAAGTCCACGCCGGGACCGAGGCGCCTCTCAGCCAGGCCCGAGCCCTTCTCGCTCGGGGGCTAGATCCCTGCCGCGATTCGGCCACCGGACCGAGGCGTAGACCTCTGAGGGATCGCGGAAATCACCCCGGGAAACTCAACTGGGGGAGGGACCCGAGGGTATCACCGCAGGAGTGCGGGGCTCGTCTTCTGAGAAATTTGGAAAGTAGAAAGTAGAAAGTAGATTTGGAAAATACGCTCAGCGAGCGTGCAGGCGCTCCAAACTGCTTTGGAGATGGAAATTACTGAGTTGCTTCACTTCCTGTGGGGGTATATGTAGCCGTGCTGACGTCAGATCCGTCTCCAACTGCTAGCACGAGCACACTATACCCACTTGTTCTGAGTCCATCTGGCTACACGCCAGGAAATACTGGTTTCTCTTTTGCTGGACCTGAAAACCTGATTGATTTACATCCAATAAATTTCGTTTGGCTATGAGGTCCCATCATTGCAGTAATACCATTTTTTCTATAACCCTACACACATACAGTAAGTTTAAAATCTGTCCTTAATCTGAGGATCAAGAGAAGGTTTTTTTCTCTTGAATTTGGAAAACACCTTTTGCAAGATAGGTTTTTACTTTTCACAGTAACTGTAATTGCCCATATCAGAGCGCTTACCCTTGGATTTCACTTGTATGCCCTGCCCAAATGGCCTCGCATGAGAGATTGTGTCCAAGTCAGGATGTCCAGTGCCAATGTTGCATGCTAGGACATTTTGGTCACACTCCTTCCAAGTTACCTCCTTATTCCTGTGTTTTGTTAACTCCTTGGCCTAAAGTAGACTAAAGGTTAACTCATATTTCTGGTGGTCACAATATTCTATTACTGTGCCCATGAGGTAGTTTCTAGCTGTTTCCATCATACTGGGCACAGCAATAGAATTATTTTGGCCACCAGAAATGTTACTCCACTTCAGACCAAAGAACGAGTTACATTTCCAGTGTAAGCTCTTTGGGGTTTGCACCTCCAGCTGAACAAAACAAATTCTCTGGGGAAGGCACTTTCAACTGAATAGTATGCACTTTGGTATTGTGATCCTAACTTTGGCATACTATTCAGCTTCACTGGAATTATACTGGAAATGTAACTCCTTCCTGGGTCTGAGGTGGTACACTACACTGGGGAGAACAATCGACAACAAGGGCCACTAGAAATGTGAGTTTACTTTACCACAGACCCAAGAGTTAAATTTCCAGTTACCCGAACAGCTGGACAGTATGTACACAGTGCTAAAATGTGTATTGTTCAGCTGTTGGTGCCCACCCAGACAGCCTATGCTTTGTTCATTTCCTAGAGCTAACAGAAAACCTGAGTTGGAGGATATAGGCAGTTTCCCAGAAGAGAATTGTACTCAAAGGTGAGGTTAATAGTGGATCAAAACAATCACCAGTAATTGATACATTTTAGTGAATCTATATCTATCTATATATCTATCTATATCTATATATATATAGTGCACATATAGCATAAGGATTGTTAAGACATTTTTAAACATGATACTGCTCTATACTTTTTTTCTCTCTAAATTTGCTCAGTAACAGGCACTGAGATAAGCGCAAGGAACATATCTGTTTTTCTAAGTGTTAAGGCTGGTGAAGGCTAGTGTTTAGAGTTAGACAGTACCAGGGGACCTCTAATTAGCCATAGCTTAATTAACTACAGCTGGCTATTGTCAAAGTTATGGGTGCACGTCAGAACACCTAACACTTGCAAAAATCCTAGATTAATGCCAGAAAATGCAAATAAGATGCAATTGACTGAATATGGGATGGTCAGTGGACAAGAGTCGGTAGTTAGTTCTTGGGGTCCCCAAGCTCATACTGTCTTTCGTTTCACAGGATACACTGGCTCATAGAAAGGAAGTCCTATAAAGGAAGTATTCTTTGTAAAGATCTTTATTAATGCAATAGCTATTTTCCTTTATTGATTTATGGAATATTGCTGTCAGATATCTGTCTTTGCTGATTTTACAATTTTCTACCATGTTTTACCATATTTAGTAAACGGAGTTTTGCTTCCAGAAGAGTGTGTGTGTGAGTATGTGTGTGAGAGAGAGTGTGTGTTTTCTCTATGGCATAATATAATGCCATTTAGGCCACCGCTTACAATCTGGCTGTAGGTGCTTTCCCCGGAGAACATATACTTTTATTTGCCATTCCTTGTCAAAATGGCTTTGAATGAGAGATGTGCTCACAAGTTTGGATGCACAGCATCAATGTTGGATACAATGCCATTCAAGACATGGCAAGAAAAATCAAAGCATAAGCTTTTTGGGTTGGGCATCTTCTGCTGAACAGTATGCCATTTGCTGCTGTGCAGCAGACTTTGGCTATAGTATTTGGAAGTACGATTCTGATATAGTATGCTCAGATTATGAAACCTTGTTTTAAGCTGCATGAATAAGCCAATCCATTTTCATTCATATTTATGTTCAATTGGATGCCATGTGATAAGTTTAGCATTTAAAATATTTAACATTTTTAACATTCTCCCTGAAGAAGCCATAGCACAATGATTATAAACTCTTGATTGCCTGACTAGTGGTAGTGTGGCATGTTATGAATGGCTTTTTCATTATATCAAAATTATTTAAATTATAAGCAATAAAGCAACTTGTGTCAAGTTATTTGGTTAAATTGGATTTCAGTGTTCTCATCAGAGGGATATTTATATATACAGGATGGCATTCTTTGATCCATTCATTTTGGCAGTGTGCACATCCCTCGTGATCGGAAGGTATGCGCACAAAACTGATATGATGTGTGTATGTGGGTGTCCACTTAAATGTGTGTATATCATCAATTTTATACACATTCCTTCCGAGTGCGAGGAGGACTAGCCTAGTGGTTGTGCTACGAACCAGGAGACCAGGGTTCAAGTCCCGCTGTTGCTCCTTGTGACCTTGTTCGAGTCCCACTGTCGCTCCTTGTGACCTTGGGCAAGTCACTTTACCCTCCATTGCCTCAGGTACAAACCTGCCATTGGACGCGTGTTTTCCCTTACCCCTTATTCAGTAAGGGGCCGAAAACGCGCGTCCAACCCGCCAAACCTAATAGCGCCCTCAACATGCAAATGCATGTTGAGGGCGCTATTAGGTATTCCCGTGCGATTCAGAAAACAAAATGTGCAGCCAAGCCGCACATTTTGCTTTCAGAAATTAGCGCCTACCTTTGGGTAGGCGCTAATTTCTTTGGGTACCAGGAAAGTGCACAGAAAAGCTTTTCTGTGCACCCTCCAAATTAATATCATGGTGATATTAAGTCGGAGGTCCCGAAGGGTAAAAAAAGTAAAAAATAAAAAATAAAAAAAAAATTTGAAGACGGCTCACGGCTGTCGGGTCGAAAACCGGATGCCCAATTTTGCCAGCGTCCGGTTTCCGAGTCCGTGGCTGTCAGCGGGCTCGAGAACCGGCGCCGGCAAAATTGAGCGTCAGCTGTCAAACCTGCTGACAGCCGCTGCTCCAGGCCAAAAGGAGGCGCTAGGGACACGAGTGGCCTGTGCGCACCGGGAGAGCTGGCGTTCGCCCGCTCTCCCACGGACTTTACTGAATCGGCCCGTTAGATTGTAAGCCCTCTGGGGATAGGGAAATACCTACAGTACCTGAATGTAAACTGATGTGATCTCAGATCGAATGTCAGTATATAAAAAATAAAAAATGTGCACACAGTTGAAACAAATGAAATGAATGGACCAACGAAAGCACATTCCTAGTATATATATCTAAATATCAATATATTTATATATACAATATATAGACAAAACAAAATTTGATATTTAAAAGTGGGACATGATTGTTGAATTTATCAAAATATCACAAGGGGCTTATGGGCCTGAAAATTAATTGTGTGGGGGTGGGGTGGCAAGGCTGAAGAACCTAAGGTTTCCCAAACCTGTCCTGGGGAAACCCCCTCAGCCATTCTGGATTTTAGAATATATACAATGATACAAGACTGTGTGACAGAAGAGTCGGGGTTGCCTCAGGGCCTGAGTTCATGGGCCCCATGTTGATTTTATTTCAAGTTTCTGTAGCTATTGCTGCTGCCACTGCACAAAAATCTACTGCACTGCTGCCCGAAGTGCATAGGAAAGAGGAGCTGCCATTGATCAGAGGGTGAAGAGGGAGTCACAGAAGGGACTGCTGCTGGTGAAGAGATCGGGAGGGATTATGTTGCTGAGCAGAAGGTTGGGAGACAGAGGGGCTGCTGGGCAAGGGCTGGATTGTAGAGAGAGGAGATATACGACTGTACAAGTAATGGAAAAAAGAGGAGAAGGCAGAGCAAAGGGTGTGTGGGGATGAAAAGTGGATGTAGATAAAGCAAGAAGAGGAAGAGAAAGGGGGGGGGGGGGGGGTCCCAGGACAAGCAGTAGGGGGGGGGGGGGAGGAGGAAGATGCAAGGCAAGGAATGGAAAGGAGTGGGAAAAAAAGGGAGATGCTGGCAGGAGGAGAAAGAGGAGGATAATTGGAGAATGCTGTGCAGGAACAGCCACTAATATGTCAAGGTAAAGGGGTAGGGCATAATTCAGAATATCAGCCCCTGGTTGGGGGAAAAAAAAAAGCACTAAATCATTGCTTCCTACTTAGACTACTACCTCTCTCCACTACAATTTATCCACAGTTCAGCTGCACAATCTTCTGCCAACCAAATAACCCCTCTTCTCAACTCACTAATTAGTTCCCTATTCCTTTCTGTATACAGTTGAAATTCCTCTTACTAATCTAGATACACTTTGTTCATCAGGAAAGTCACCATTAACTATGCTCTTCTCTACTGCTAACTCCCAGCTCTGTGCTTTCTGCATTACTGCACCACACTGAATCATGTGCTTCCTCTTTGGCCTCATTCAAGTCCAGTCTAAAACTCACCTTTCTGAGGTTGCTTTTAAATCTTAACCTCTAATTCTCCTGCTCACTGCCCTTTTGATTTTGACTATTTTCTTAATAAATAAAATACCTGAAGTCTCAGTTGTCCTATATGCTGCCTAATTATGCTGCCTAATTAGATTGAAAGTTCCACCAAGATTCCACCAAGATTAGATTGAAAGTTTCCACCAAGATTAGATTGAAAGTTTCCACCAAGATTGAAAGTTCCACCAAGAAGGGACGGTCATTTATGTGTATTTATACAGTGCTGTGAACGTTGAGTAGTGCTATAGAAGTTATTAGTAGTAGAAGTAATATTTTCTATAAAGTCTATGAATTATTTTTAAATTTAATTCTAAGCGATCTTTGGTTTCCCCTTACTAAAGGTGCGTAACATTGATCTGGGGAGGATCAATAGGAAACAATTGAGAGAGGTTTGGGTTTTGCTCCCCCATGTGGGAACATGTAGATGGTGTGGTCCTAGCTGTTTATCATCCCAACGCACATCATATCCTCGTGGATTTTTAGTTTGGAACTTCAGTTAACAATTGTTCCCTTTGCTTTCATTTTTCCTAATTTATGGGAAAGGAGTAAGAAAGTTTTTCCTATTTAGGAGCCAGCCTCCGCTGACTCGTCTTTCCAGCCTTTAAGAGTATTTCAGTCTCTTAAGCTGATTTTTCAGCATTCCCTGCGAGAGCCTTGGTCATGTATATAGGAAAACTGGGGTTCCTTGACTAATGAACACATTTATGAAAAGGTTTTTCCTGTTGCTTATAATTAAATAAAATTAGGGACTCGTGTATTGAACAGCATCTAATTTTTCAGCCATACATCCCTTTTCCTGACAGTCTTTTGACTCTCCTTCAGAGGATATAAACTGTATAATCCTGATACAGAGGAATTATATTTTTGCATTAACTATCTTTCACTTTCTTCCTTTTGAAGGCAAGAATGTTTTATTCCACTTTGCCTGCTTCTTGCTTGATTTCTCCCCACCCCTCCCCCTTTTTGAGTTCAAGTAACATTTTTTCCACTTGAAGCTGATAACCTATGGTTCCTGGGAGTCAGTATACCAAACTATTGGAAGAGGGAAGCCTTGCAATCAGAAAGATACAGAGATGTTACAAATTCCATCTACAGCACAGGGATCCCAGGAAAATGCACTACCAAGAGAAACAAAGAAGATACAACTTAAAGGTAACAAGAACTTTGTTGCTATTAAGGGAAGTCTTACATGAAGTGGTGAGAAGTGCCCACCAGGCACTGCCTAAGGAGTTAACAGAAGAGTGTGAAGTACCCTTTTGATGCTATCTGAGGAGTTAAAAGATATCTAAAGGATTTCTTGGAAAATATTAAATCCAAGACTAACTTCTGATTAAATATTTGGATTGTATGTTTTCTAACCAATTTCTGTGGGAAGATTTAAGAATGAAATTGAGAGGTGAAGGAGCACTGAACTAATTTCAATCTATATAATCTAAGGAATTTGAATAAGTGGGAGAAGAAGAAATTTAATTGTAAATAAGGACTGCTTTCAAAGTGATTAAGAAACTTTGCTAGAAGATATGAAGTCAGGTTTATTCTGTCTGCTGTCTTATTTATTGCTGCTATTAAACTGAATGCAAGAAGTGTAAATATAATACTGATCAAACTATCAGTAAAGAAGTTGGAAACCACCTTTCTTCTCCTGTGTATTTCTTGGATGCAAAGACGATGTAAATTGGCAGTGCTGTTAAGTAAAGGACAGAGAAAGGGTTTGATTGCAAAGTAGCAAGGCATAAGAACTATTGCTCATCACCAAAACTGGGAGTCTGGCCTCAAGAGAATAAAGTTATCTGGTGGGAGGAAAGGAGTTTTCATAGAGACATTGGAGTAATTGTGAATAAAGGGTACTTCTCTAATTCTATGAACCCCTGGGTGCCAAGTAAAGACAGACCTGCCCAGAGGTAACATAATGCAGTTTTTAAATTACTTAGTGATACTTTTTAAGGAAAAATAGCATAATGTAAAAAATACCATTTAATATGTTGAACACTATACCTCTGGTTTCACAGATGTAAATATACACAGGAGAAAGGAAGGCTTGGATTTATGAAATGTTCCATGTTTTGAAATTGCTAATATAAGCTAGCATGAATTTATGAATGATTAATGAGTGAACTGGATTTATATGAACCGACGTTATTCTCCCCCTGTTGAAGCCGCTACGAGGCCTTAATGTCATTTTTAAGATGGAAGATTGCCTGGAATGTTTATCATGACATCACTACAATATGGACATTTATTTGATAATTGCTTTTGTATGAAAAGATGTTTGAGCTATATTTTTTAATAAAGGGTTATTTGTCATTAATTCTGTATTAAATATTAAAATAATTTTAAAAATGTGTTACTTTAGTATTGTGCAGTCCTCATTAATAGGAATATATACATATATATATATATATACACATACACACACCCCTGATACATGCCGCGTATCAGGGGTGGAAACTCCTGCAGAGCCAGACGCACCACCCGGGCCTCCAACCAATTGATGTGCCAACGAGTGTGAACCGGCGAGCAGATCCCCTGAGTGGACTGGGACAGGCAGACCGCACCCCAGCCCGAGAGACTGGCGTCCGTGGTTACTATCGTCCACTGTGGCACATATATATACTTAGGAAAAAGTGATGTCTGCAACATACGACCTAATGCAAATACTTCTCCCAATAGCTCCACCAGAAGACTCCAGAGGATACTTCAAGCCATCTAGGTTCAGCTTTCACAGCCTCCATGCTCTTTCCGGTAGCATATATCTGAAGGCCCATCTGCATACTTATCCCAGCAGAGGACATCGTAAGCATCTAGGCCTCAACTTCCACAACTGCTGTGCTCTTTCCAGCATTAGAGAACTGGAAAGCTCAGTTGCATACTTCTCCCAGAGGAGGACTTTGTAAACCTTCTAGGCTTTGGCTGCTACAACTCCTGCACTTTTCTAGCAGCAGAACACTGGAAGGCTCATACGTATACTTCTCTCAACAGCCCCAGCAGAGAATGCCATGAGCCATCTAGGCTCATTTTCCACAGCCCCCCATACTTTTTCCAGCAGCAGAGAAGGATCATCTGCATAATTCCCCTAGCTGTCCCAGCAGAGGCCTCTAGAGCAGCGCTTCTCAACTGGTGTGTCGCCAAACACCAGCAGGTGTGTCGCGCATCCCAGTGTCCCACTGCCCCATTGTACTTTCCTTCTCCCTTTTTCCAGCCCCCGCTGGCCAATTGGAAGCCTCCTTTCATCCTACCCCAATGGAAAGCCTCTTTCATTCTGCCTACTCCCGCGCAGGCCAATCAGAAGCCTCCTCCCTTCTAACTGCCAGTGGGAGTAGGAAGAAGGGAGGATGCCTTTGATTGGCCGGTGAGGAAGGCACTGCATAGCCTGGGGGAGGGGTGGGAGGAATGGCAGTGTCGAACCCCGACAAAGCAGGGCTACCACGGGAGCCCATCCCCGTGGCAGCGAAGAGGAAACCCGACCCCGACCGAGGCCAACATGGGAGCCCATCCCTGTGGCGGAGAAGAAAGAAAGAAGGCCCGCTGGAGTAAAGCCGCAGCGGAACTGGAGCCAATTCCTGCAGTGAAGGAAGAAGTAGTTTTTGGTGAGAGAGAGTTTGTGTGTGTGGGTGTGAATGGGTGCCAGGGTGAGAGCTGGTGTGAATGGATGTGAATCGGTGCCTGGGTGAGAGCTGGTGTGCATGGGTGCAAGAGTAGGAGTGTGATTGAGAGAGAGACTGGTCAGGAAGATGACTAGTGTGCATGTGTGTGTTTGTGTGAGTACATGCGTGTGCATGACTGGTTGTGGGTGCTAAGGAAGAGGACTGTGAGGACAGAGCTTCAGCAGTCCTTGCTGCTTCTGGTGAGTGCTATTGGCCTGGAAGGGAAAGGAGTAGAAGAGTTGCTGGAGAGGGTAAGTAAAGGTGACTTTTAAAATGTATTTTTCTTGATTGACTGCCATTTTAATTATTGGGTATTATGCGATGTCTGCTGTTTTGAAATATTTTATTGATATTTGGACATTTAATAATTTTTACGAGTTTTTAATTGTTGGATATTATTCTGTTCAGCAGCTGTTTTGTAACATTTTAGTATAGCTTTACAATTATTTCTGTGTGGGGCTCTAAAGTAGCTTGGCTTATTCTGTTTTCCCAATAGGAAATGTTTTAGTGTTTAGGGCCTGGTTTAATAGTTGTATTTCTTAGATAGAGTTGTTATTGTTTGAATGTGTTCCATATTACAGGTGTAACTTTGTGCAGGTTAGTTTGTGTGCATTATTGCAAATCCTGAGAGACTGTTAGGTGCTATATGTCTCTTTCCATTTCTCTAGGTTCACACTGCATGCAGAGTGGGTTTTTGGTTTTCCATTCCAGTTTCTGTCTCCATATTTCTAATTTGTGGTTTCTCTGTACTTGGTGAAGGTCAGTTCTGGGTGTGGAACTGAGGTGAGGTATTTTACTAGCATGTAGGCATTTGTGTCAATCTTATTTGTTGTGTGTTCTCATTAAGATATGCATTTGTGGTAAATTACTGTCTTTTCATAAGGAAGGCTATTGTGCTTGGTAGTAAAGGGAGTTTGTTTTGCTTTTACTGAGATGTCATCAGAACCAGAATATCTTTTTTGTATGGCAAGTTGTACGGGGTAATGCCCTAGATCTGCTCTGCACTCATTGCTGGGGTTTGAGGGGATTCAGAGTGCATGTTTACATTTAGTCTCGTGATGGTCACATGTTGTGTGTCACGCATGTGAGAACCACCTGTCAGCAGTTGAGAACAACTGCTCTAGAGGACATCACAATCCATCTAGGCCTCAGACAAATACCCCTTTCTTTTCAGCAGCAGCAGACTGGAAGGCATGCACTAAAACACGTCCAATAAATTTTCAACAGATTTATTTGATACACAGGGAATTAGTTCCAAACAAGAGTCAATGAGGTATGAAGCTGGCTAGTTATAAATTGATTAAATGTAGTCTAGAGTATCACTGATAGAGAAATATAAAATAAACCAACAGATTAAAAGTACTTTAGATTAATTTGAACATCCCTACTCCCTTAGAAATTTTAAATCACTACCTCAACAAAATTAAGATGCAGACTGTAGTCCAGCAGCGAGATGGGGGATATTCAGTCTTTTGCACCATGCCACATCTATGATTGCCCACTAAATGATAAGACGTATGTGTGCACTTGGTGCAAAGAGCTCCCAGCCCTCAGAGAATGAGTCTGATTCTTGGGCTGGTGGGGGACAGGCTGTGCAGTAGCTGAGCAGAAGGGCTCAGCCTCTGGGGAAGCAGGCTGTACTGGGGCTTGGCCTGGACTGGAATGGTGGAAGGCTGGCTGTGCTAAAACTGCTTGGGGTGAGGGCAGATTATACTGGGGGCAGCAAGGGTGTGCTGGGGAAGGTAGGCTGCTGAGGCTAGTGGGCAATAAATAGGGCCATCCAGGGAATTTCCATGGGTGGCTGTGCTGCTGTGGCGAGGGGAAGACCACCTGTGCTGTTCCTGAGATTATTGGGGGAGGGCAGGCAGTGATGGGCAGGGGGGATGGGGATGGCAACCCATAGCTGCCTCCGAGGAAGTTCCATGGGTGTCAGCTAGCATATATTTTAAATATCTATATCTCTCTATATATAAATGTAGAAAGAACCAAAAACAAGGAATACGACATCATATAAAAAACAAAAAATTTGTATTCACAAATATCTTATTAAAAACAAGATCCAATAAGCTAATCACAAAAAAGTCCTTCTTGTAAGACTGACAGTATAAAACTGTAGTTCGATCCCCAGACAATAATCAAACTGCTTGAGACATCCACAGTAGTTTGAATCAGATAGTTCAAAAGTATCGTTCAGCAAATAAAGCAGCCAATAACTCAGTTCGCAACCACGTCGATGATACAAGATTGCGATTTTCTTAAAATTTCCACAGGCATGGAAGGTGTTACAAGATAGCTTGTTATGCATCTAGCCCCAGGATGGAAGATGTTATAAGGTAGCAATTTTGCATCTAGCCCCGACAAAAAGGCCTTGATATTTCACCACTGACGGTTTCATCAGGGGGAAGTGATAATAATGTATCGGTGAAAAATTAAACCAAAAAACATTTACTATCGTAGTAAATAAATAAGTAATAATAAAAAATATTGTTTTAAAACTATTTTAAAGACTTATACTACTTACATACACAATATGCCGGTCAGCATTAATAAAGAAGATAACAGATCGTAACTTGGTTTGCATTTAAATGATGTATCTAATAAAATTCAAGGAGTTAGAATAATCACAAACCATATAAAATATAAAATGATCAACTATAAATCAAATGTAAACTTAAGATACAATTTCGTAGAGAGCTCACCTCTGCCATTCCTGTTCACTGAAAATGTCAGGAGCATCAAAATGGAGGCAAGACACTGTCACTGCGCAGTGGAGTTTAAGTACTGTTGACACGGTTCAGAGCACCATGAAATGGAGTCCCAAAGATCAAAGACAGCAGAATGCCACCATTTCAAAAGGTCCATATACAATTGTAAATGAAATAACAAAAATCTGTTTGCTACCGAAGTAAATGCATATATCATGAAAAGATTTAAAATAAATAATCAAAGTCCAAAAAAAGGGAATTTTTTTTTTTTTTTAAAGTTTAATGACAGTGGTAAGCCCATCACGTTGCACAGTACGCTACTAGTAAATGAATTCTTGTTCTCGCCGATGTAAACACAATGATATGTCCCCCCTTACACGGTGAGAGGACCCGTTGTAGCACAAAAAAATCGTTGATCTTCAACAGTATGGTTCTGTAACAACCTATGTTTAACTAATGGAGAATCCAACCGTTTGGTACGAATACAAGATTTGTGTTGGAACATCCAAGTTTTAATAGCAAGCTTAGTATGTCCAATATATAATTTGGAACAAGGGCATAGAATTGCATAAACAACTTGTGTAGTTTCACAATCATAATGGGCTTGCAACACGTATTTAATGTTAGAACCCGAATGATGAAAAACCTGAATTTGAAGAGTATTAACACAAACAGTACAATGTCCACAAGTAAATTGCCCAGGAATTTGAAGATTATCATGTCTAATCCATGGCGTTGTTACCATTAGTTTATCCCTTAAATTGGCCCCATGAGTCCATGCAAAAATTGGAAAAGCACTAAAAACTTCATGAATCTGTAAAATATGCCAATAATTACAAATGATATGTTGTATCTGATGCAATCTCTGAGAAAAAGGGAGAACACAAACTGGGCGTTGAGTTGAATGATGAAGTTGACTGGTTAGTAAAAGCTTAAGATTGACAAACAAGCCTCTTTTATAGGCATGTCGAATAATCTTGCGTGGGTATCCACAATCAGAGAATTTCTTACACATGAATTCGGATTGTTGTATGTATTCTTCAGTAGTACTGCAAATCCGTTGCAATCTTAAAAATTGACCAGTTGGAATATTATTGTGTAAATTTGCAGGATGAAAACTACGGTAGTGAAGAAGAGTATTTCTATCAGTGCTTTTGGTATAGATAGTAGTGATTAACTTATTACTGTTTCTTCTAATCAGTAAATCCAAGAAAGCAAGAATTATATTGGACGGAAGAATTGTAAATGTCGATTTTGAATATTAAGTCAATCCATAAAGATTTCCAAAGCAGTTACAGAATCCTTCCAGACAAAAAAAGATATCATCAATGAATCAAATCCAGAGAATCTTAGACCAAAAGGAATATGGATTCACAAAGTTTTCTTCAAACTCAGAAACATAAATACAAGTCAATGAGGGTGGTATGGTGGCACCCATGGCTGTACCTTTTATAAGCTGATAGAAATGATCATTAAAACAAAAAAGTTCTCTTTTAAATCAATTGTTGCAAGGTCAATAAAATCAACAAAATTAGCAGAAAGGCCATGAGCTTGAAGAAGAATCTTTAAAAAATTATCCAGTGATTGGACCTTCGGGGATGTTTGTACATAAGAAATTTCTGTTGTGACAAGTATTTTACCAGCCCTTTGTCTGGGTTCTCAGGCCATGTGCCTGCAATCCCGACATGACACTTGGTCATGGTTGGGGCTCAAACAGATGTAACAATAGTACATTTTTTTTGGTTTAATTTTTCACCAGTACGTTATCACTTCCCCCTGATGAAACCGTTCGGCGGTGAAACATCAAGGCCTTTTTGTCGGGACTAGATACACAACGGCTATAACATCTTCCATCCTGAGGCTAGATGCAAAACAAGCTACCTTGTAACACACCATCCATGACTGTGGGAATTTAAGAAAATCGTAATCTTGTTTCATCGATGTGGTTGTGAACTGAATTATTGGCTGCTTTATTTGCTGAACTGTATACTTTTGTTGAACTGTCTGATTCAAACTACCGTGGATGTCTCAAGTGGTTTGATTATTGTCTGGGGACTGAACTATAGTTTTGTACTTTCATTCCAACAAGAAGGACTTGTAATTAGCTTTTTGGATCTTGTTTTTAATAAACAGATATTTGTAAATCATAAATAGATATTTGTTAATAAAGTTTTTGTTTATGTTTTATATGATGTCATTGTGTTCCTTGTTTTTGGTTCTTTCTACATTTTTTAAATTTGCAGGAATTAATCTTGACTTGATTTACTGTCCAATGAGATTATTTATACACACACACACACATATATAAACACACACACACACACATATATATATATATACACACTACTTTGGTGTTGAAGGTACTTGACCTTCTATCTTGTTTCTCATAACATATCAAAAGGTTAGTGTGGATATAAGAGAAGGTGTTTGTGCATGTGATATATATATTCTCCCTTTGGTCAGTAGGCAGCCACTCTTTCTCTATCTATATGTTGCCTTATGAGGATTTTAGAATATTTTGCATGGCAAGACAAACTTGATCTATTCTAGGTTTCATGATTCTCAGGAGACCCAGTATAAAAATTCAAATTCTTCCAGTGATGAATATACAGCTAATTGGAGTTAATTCAATTTCCTCTGGACATTTCCTGATGACCTGTATTATGGGAATTCCTACTCCACAACATTCTCTAGGTAGAAAACATTTTCATTTCCAACAGTCACATCTGAAGGAGATATCTATTAGGTTTCAAAAGATCAAAAGCATCATCTTTATTGTGGGCCCTTTAAAAGGCAACACAACCTATTAAAAAATAATAAACTAAAAAATGAAACCCCCTCTACATTTCTCAAGTTTTTACTTTTTTTTGCTAAGTGGTCTTTTGTTTTTTTTATTTCTAAACTGCCAGGAAACATTCATTCAACTTTGTGCAACTAAATCGCTTGCCCCCTTTAAATCACATACTTACTTTGTCAGCACAAGCAATAATTAGAACATTTTATTGGGGATCTTTCCATTTGCATTAACTTTTTAAAAAAGGTCTTACAAGTATAAAATTTCTAGGAGCTTTATAACAAGTTAGTATGTACTGTTATCTTATATTAAAAGTGTCATTGTTTAGTTGCCAGAAATACTCATCTTGTACTTTTCGGATCAAATGTGCACAGTGATGACATTCATCATAAGAGACTGCCAACAGCACATATCAACTTAAATTAGCATGCTTCTAATTGCAGTAAAATGACATGCCAGCACACAGATGCAGAGAATATCACCTGTGGTATCACCGAAGAGGAGCAGAGCAAGTTTCCTTTATTCTCCTTTTCTTTAAAATGAAGCAATCCCCAGTGGACAGATGCACATCCACCATCTGCTGGAGATGGAGAATACTGGCAGGCTGATGTCACTGCAGGGGTATATGTACTTTGACCTCAGTTTGATCCATCTCCATCTGCTGGTAGAGGTGCATAACCCACTTGTTCTGGATTTATCTGACTGGATGCTAAGAAAATACATATTTTAAATATCAAGTCAGTTTCCAAGCAGCGACGTATCGGGATACTGGTGCAGTTTGGATTAAAAAACACAACCAATGTTTAAACAGAAAGGAGCCGATGAAATATTTTGGTGCAGAAAGCAGGCGCTTAACAGTCAGCACCCGCTTGCTTTTTCTTTCAATTTTTTCTTTATTGAAGAATTTCTCAAATTTGACAAAGCAATAACTTTGTAATGGAAATTGAGAGAACAAAGAAACATTATGAATCAATTCAACATTATTACACAATTTCCCATCATCAATCTCTCATCCATCATAAGGAAATAGAGAGGAGAGGGTGCGGTGACTGTAAAATTGAGGAGAAAAGGAAATTTTTCAAAACTATCGGTAATCACACGTGTCTTCCCGGTTTATACATTTAAGACCTGTCTACGTTATTAGCAGTAACTGGTGTTTTGACATTCAAAAATTCACGAAGTTGTTCAGGAACAAAAAATATATAGGAATTGCTTTGATACTTAATTATACACTTACATGGATAACAAAGGGTGAAACCAGTTCCTAAGTTAACAACTTCTGAGTGCATATTCAGAAACGCTTTCCTACGTAATTGCGTGGGCCTAGCTAGATCAGGATATATTTGAACCTTGTCCCCCATAAATGCTATTTTCAAATTCCTAAAATAATTTTTCATAATCAAACTTACATCTTGTTCAGTAAAGAAAGAGACCAGCAAAACTGATCTATCAACCAATTCAGCATCAGAACTTTTCAAATATCAGATTGTGACACTCTTTGTCTACAAGAAAGAAACATCTATTCCCCCAACATCTTTCTTGTTGGGGGAATAGAATCAATTTTCAACACTTCTGACATATTTTCTAAATGTAATCAGGGGTATTTCTCCAAGAACTTTAGGAAAGTTAAATAACCTCAAGTTCAAATGCTTTAGGGAATTTTCAAGTGTTTCAAGCCTTCTTGATGTGTTGGTGCAGTCACGCATTATTGCAAACTTAGCAGAATATAGATTTTTCACATCCTCTCCAACAGACTGTAAAGAGAAAGCATGCTCTTGAAGAATACGCTGGTGATCCTGAGTGACTAGGTCCACTTTTCCTGATACTTGATCTAGGCATTGAGAGTGGTCATTGAACGTCAACATCATTCTTGCAATGAGATCCCAGAGGAACTCCAAAGTCACAACTGCTGGTTTTATAATATCAATCTTGGGGCAAGGGTATTTGGAGTTTGCAGAGCACCTGCTTTCTTAACACGCCCTCAAGAGCTTCCCCTGGGGGCTCCATGCAATATTTAAATTAGGGGGTCGCGTTAGCAAGGAAGTGCTAGGGTCGTTTGTGTGCCCCTAGTGCCTCCTTGTTAAGGAGAGCTCGAGTGCGTCAGCCCTCCACCGGTTAGGGAAACAGACGCAGAGTTTATTGGTGTCAATTTTCCCAAACGACGCACAGCCAGGGGTTCAGGAAACGGAGGCTTCTCAATTGAGCGTCCGTTTCCCACACCCGACTGCCGGCGCTTTTTTTTTTTTTTTTTTTTTTTTTTTTAATTAAAATGACTTTAGTTTTTCCTCCTACTTAATATCACAATGATATTAAGTAGGAGGCAGTACAGAAAAGCAGTTTTTTCTGCTTTTCTGTACTGGTTTAAGGAGTGCTCAGCTATTAACATCTGCTCCAGACGCACATTTATTTATTTATTTATTTTGCATAGGGAGTGAATAGCTAATAGCTTCATTCACATGCATTTGCATGTGATGAGCGCTATTAGATTCATTCCGCATTGAATGCGGGTTGCATAAGGGGATTAGTTAGCACCTCTACAACCCGGCTGAGCGCGCTGTATTGCATCGGCCCCAAAGTTATTCACTGCATTGAGGGCTAATGGAAAAGCTTCTTTTACACAATACACAAACTATAATGGATTCATCTGGAAGAACAGTTTTGTTTTTAAATGCACGTCAGAAGCCGATATTTCACTTTTAGCACTAGATGCTGGAAGTATTTTGGTTTTTATTTTGAATGTTGCTGGCAACCACTGCATAAAACTGTGTTAAAGTTCTACACTGGTAACAAAAAAAAAAAAAAAGAGATGAAAGATTAAATAAAATAAACTGGATGAGACATTATGAACCAAGATTATTCTGCTACTGTTTTGCATTGGTAATCTGCTTTATGGCTAAAATTAAAGTAAATCCACTGTGCTTCAATGCAAAAACTGTAAAATTCTACACCTGGGATGTGAAAGTGAATTTGTCACTTATCAATTAGAAGGTTAGGAAATGGAAACTAACAGAAAAGTGACCAAGGAGTAATTATTTCAGATAACCTCAAGGTAGCCAATCAATGTAAGCAACAGGGCAAAATATACTTTGCTATAAAAATCTAGGTATTGTCAATAAGGTGATACTTCCCCCTGACTACTGTGCTCAGTTGTGAAGGCCATAATTTGTGTAAGGATATTGAGAAGATGAAAGCAGTTTAGACAAGGCCTACAACACAAACCCTACACAGAAAAGCTTCTGGCACTCAAAATATATTCAGTGGAGGAAAGAAATGAAATGGGGATCTAACAGAAACTTTCAAATATTTAGAAGGGTTCACTGAAGTACAGGAAGGTACAATTTTCCATAGATAAAAAAATTCAAAGAAAAAGGTTCATATTATAGTGCTGGAGGGGAAAGGCTCAGAGGAAATATAAAGAAATACTTCTTTACTGAGTGTGGCAGATTTCTGCAATAACTTAGAAGCAGAAAAGGTGGAAACAAATACAGAGACAAAACTTAAATATGCTTGAGACAGATGTAAAAGCTAGTGGAAAGAGCAAGGTTGAGAGATTAAGCAAAAGTCTTGGTGGAAGGGGAGACCCAGGGCCCACCCACATTCCACCTCTTTTTCCCTTTTGTTCATATGTGGCCGGTTTATATCACAAATAAGTGAAACATGCACGTCCATCATTAAATAATTTTAGACCTTATAAGCGATGAAAATTCTAACCAGAGGAGTTGATCTGTACACTGCAGTCTCTGCTAGCTGCATTGTACAAATCAATTTCTTTTCATCGCTTATAAGGTCTAAAATTCTTTAATAATGTCAATTTTGTGTCTGTAACACCACCCGTCCTAACCCCAACCCACCTCCCGAAAACTCACTCCGAATCAAAGTGCCCCCTCTTATAATAGTCCATATATAGAGTACCAAACTGAGCCTTATAAAGAGAGTCTCTCTCACATACACAGACCGAGGAGCTGTAGCAAAATGGTGCATGCAACATACGCATGCCGGCTGAGGAACATTTGGAGTAACATGTGCCAGTGCTGGTTCCCGCCTCTGGAATGCCTTGCCCCTTTTCTGGGCACGCGTACATCAATGTACGCGTGCCCAGAAAAGCATAGCTCTCTGCTTCAACGGCAGGGGAGAAAGTCCGATACTTCACTTTCAATGCATATCCAGCACAACTCTCTGCTTCTGCGCGCGATACAGTATTCAAATGAGACCCGGCGGTAGAAACGGGCAAAAGGAGGCGCTAGGGACACTAGCACGTCCCTAGCGCCTCCTTTTTTGACAGGAGCGGTGGCTGTCAGCAGGTTTGACAGTCAATGCTCAATTTTGCCGGCGTCAGTTCTCGAGCCCGCTGACAGCCACGGGCTCGGAAACCGGACACCGGCAAAATTGAGCGTCCGGTTTTCGACCCGACAGCCGCCGGGCGACTTCCAATTTTTTTTTTTTTTGTAACTTTTTTTTTATTCTTCGGGACCTCCAACTTAATATCGCCATGATATTAAGTTGGAGGGTGCACAGAAAAGCAGTTTTTACTGCTTTTCTGTGCACTTTCCCGGTGCCGGAAGAAATGAGCGCCTACCTTTGGTAGGCGCTAATTTCTAAAAGTGAAATGTGCGGCTTGGCTGCACATTTTACTTTCTGAATCATGCGCGAATACCTAATAGGGCAATCAACATGCATTTGCATGTTGAGGGCGCTATTAGGTTCGGCGGCTTGGACGCGTGTTTTCCTCCCCTTACTGAATAAGGGGTAAGGGAAAACGTGCATCCAATGGCAGGTAAACAGTGCACTCCGTCGGAGCGCAGTGTACTGTATCGGCCTGCTTGTAAGTAACACAAAGTCCTGCAACACTGTAACAGCACTAACTCCTAGAATTAAAACAGCAACATCCCTACCTAGGAAAGGCAGCATTATTAGACCAGGTCTGGAAATTTCTTATGAGGAAAACACAAGCAGTACTGCAACAGATCCTTACCAAAGCTACACATTAGCAAAATATCTCATCTCGGTCACACATGCAGAATACATACAACCTTCACCAAATATGAAATAAAGTGACCATAAAGTATGAACAGAAATATTCAGTCAAACTGAATAGGAAACCATAAGAAGCCAGACTCTGTATACAGTGCAACAACTGAAAAAAAAAATCACCAGTCCTCAGAGCATCAAAAAATTAAATCAAGAAAATAAATCAAACATTCTATTTATCATTTGTTTTTAAGAATACTTGAATACAAATGTGAACAGAATATCCCAATTTTCCCAAACACCAATTAATTTTTCAAAACAGTAGACAAACACAATGTGATAATTAAAACAAATAAGGATTTTAAATTGTCGTGAATTAGTGTTTTGGGAGGGCGGCGGTTGGAAATGGAAAACACACACCCTTTTTCTCTTGCTCTTATGTGCACATGCTCACTTTCTCTCTCATACACATACACAAGCTCTCACCTATACATTCACAGGGCCTGGGCCTCTTCTTGAGCAGGCAGGGGATGGGGTCTGGTGGCCGCCAAGTCCTCCCTTTCTCTTCAGCTATCATAGGGTAGGCACACAGTAGCCTGCTAGGTCTGTCATGCTCTTCAGCCACCAGTGGGATAGGGTATACTGCTGTCTCTTGGGCTGCCTCAGGATGCACTCCATTCTGGACTTCTGGGCCTCGATTTTCAGCTGCCAGCAGCATGGGGTTTGCTGGCAGCTGACAGGCCCTCCCCTCTCTTTGGCCTACCAAGTCATAATGTGGGTTGCAGCATGAGTTGTATTTACATGAATGTCATCTCCTGCTGCCATGTGCCAGTCTTGCAGCTCTTACTGCCTGGCCCCACAGCAGCAGATAATGTTTTCTTAAATGCGACTTCCGCTACTAGCTGAAGTATAAAATTAGGGTGGCAAGCCATTTTTTGTGGTTGCACTTGCCACCCTGTAGTAACACCTACAGGTATTTTGATTTTGGCTGCTTCGGTCTTGAAATGTCAAGTATTTTTGTCATTGGGGAATGGGACATCAAATATAAAACACTCTTTTGTCTGCACTGGCTTCCAGCAATGATAGATGATGCTTAAATGCATCCACAGTTCTTCAATTGATGTAAAATTAGGGTAAAAAAATGGTTTAAACAGATTTTTACTTTTGGAAAAATCTGGAATTTATGGGTGAAAATCAGTTTAAACTGAAAATGAAGGACCCTAACATTTAATCCTGTATAGAGATTCACAAGCTCACATTTTGCGGTCATTCCAAAGTTATAGTTTTGAATTGTTTGTCCTTGTAGGATATAAACACTGAGACGAAGTACCCTAGGGTATCAGTTATGTGTTCTGGACAAATTTCTCACTGTGGATTAAAAACTGCTCGTTTTCCATACAAAGATTCCTATGGGACTTTCCTACACCTCCATCAATTTAACTCAGATTATTAATCCTATCAATGCGTCTACTACTGGCATCCCTATGCACAATATTACCACAAATCAGACAGCTGTCAAACAAATTTCTTTCTACTGATGAAAATCTGCTTCTTATTCTAGGCAGAAAATAGTGGGTAACTAATTACCCCATTATACTACATTGAAACAATGTAATAATGGTGATATGAAAGTTAAAATACATAAAGCTTAAGCGTTCAACCCTTTCACTTTCTTTCTATAGCTACAAATATTTGAAACCAGTAATTTTATGTTACTCTCTTTGTTTTCACTAGTTTTCTATTTTCTTTGCAGCATGGCACATATTTAAAAATATTTGATATCTGAGAGGATGAGCATAGCCAATTCTTAGATTTTTTGTAAACTAATGAACATACAAATTAATTTGTTTACAAATGTATTCATCACACCTAATTTAATTCTAGCTCTAAATTATTTTTACCCACATCTGGAGATGGTATAGCTATAATGCAAATTAGGCTCCCACTGATAAATTAACCATTTTACATAATTTTGCAGAGCATAGCCAATTAGTTCTAGCACATGAAAATGATTCCTGCT
This sequence comes from Rhinatrema bivittatum, assembly GCF_901001135.1. Classification (NCBI taxonomy): domain Eukaryota; kingdom Metazoa; phylum Chordata; class Amphibia; order Gymnophiona; family Rhinatrematidae; genus Rhinatrema; species Rhinatrema bivittatum. Next base: position 192,194,697 of record NC_042617.1, read on the forward strand.
AACCCCCTGAGAAGGGCATTATAGACAGTCTGTTCTTCAAACTACTAAAAATAACAAATACATGTCATACAGTTTAATGACCACAAATTTGCAATATACAGGTAACTTTCAATTTAAGCAAAACAATTTACTATTACAGTGAAAACTCTTCATTATCTCTCCTGTTTATAAAATCATCTGTCCAGCATGGGATCTGGGCAAGGACATAATGCACAACAAAATATAAAGAAAGCATACAAAATCTTAAGTTACAAAAAAATACAAATACAATATAAATTATCATTCCTAATAAAACTAAAAATTAAAATAATCCAAAACAGTACAAAAATGACAAAATTTAAGGCTATACAGTAAACTACAGGTATCATTAAAAATTCTCTAATATTAGCCAAATGCAGAGGTAAACAGGTTTTACAGAATTAAAGTTAGAAATCATCAATAAACTAACTCCTTGCCTAAGGAGCTCCAAAGAAACAAACCTGCATATAAGGGCTTACATCTAGTTTCTGTCAAATGGCCATCTTTAAACATGGGGACTGCCAATAAAAAATGTTGAGAAAAATGTAAACTTCTCCTTAGATGAAACTGACATATCTGATCAGCTAAATATTTAGGGCCTTAATTGTGTAAAATTGAATACAGATAAGATTTTAAATTGGGCTTTAAAAGGGATCGGTAGCCAGTGAAAGGAATTCAAGGCTGGAATAATGTGTCATATTGTTTCAAATTGCATAGAATGCTGCCTGTGATATTTTTGATAATATGCAGCTTTTAAAGCTATATAGAATTGGATCCAATTTATAGTGAACAGCAGTAACCCAAATGTGTGGGGACTAAACGGATCACTGTTTAATGTTCTTTGGAAATACATTTCAAATCAAACCTAGCTGAAAAAATAAGATTAGACTACATTTAACATGGTTTTGAAATGAAAGAGTGGAATCCGAAACAACTTAAGACCCGAACTTTCAACTTCACTAGGAGCACAGTGCCTTCCTATGATTACATCAGGCACAGGAAGAGAAATAGAGGTTTTGGTGACCTATATGACGTTCAACTTGTTAGCTCAGAGCCAATATGCAGACATATTTAAACAAGTTTACAACTTCCAAACTTTAGGAGATGAGATGATCCATGCTCACAGAGTATAGCTGTAAATCAAATGCATGTGACATACATTTCTCAGTAGTAGCTCCGATCAAGGCTCCCAGGGGTTGCATATAAATATTAAAAAGAACAGGAGACAATACAGACCCCTAGTGAACGCCACATTCCAGTTTCCAAGAGGGCAGCTGATTTTAATCAACACACAAAGAGGGTTCTGAAAAAAAGAAGGTATACCACACCTCAACACTGGGTTTCTGATACTAAGGACCTGTAAACAATTCAAAAGAATGTAATGGCTCATGGTATCAAAGGCTGCTGAGAGGTCAAGAAAGATCACCATCGACTCCATTCCTCTAACGAATCCTCAGTCGGTCTTAAATATGCAGCTAGCAGATGTTGTATATTCTTGTTCAATATTAGTTTGGAACTGCAAATATAGCAGAACACTAAAATTTGTCATCTAGGGAGACAGAGGTAAGAGGGACCAGAAAGCAGACACCCTTTCCTCCATGTCCCACAAAAATAAAAGAAAAAAATTATTTTATGCATTTAAGTCGTAAATACTTCATACAATACTGAGCTAGCAAGAAAAGAGCAATGACAAGTAGATATTTACACATATTGTATAGGCAATGTGCTGCTGGTTTATTTTCTTATCAAAGGACTATTACCAGCTCTTCTCCACTTAATGGGCCACTTAGTTTTAATTAAATTATTTAATCTTCTACCATGTCTCTGCATTAAATAAAAATTGTACACAGAAAATGCAACAATGCTTTTAAAAAAAAGTTCTAATGGAGATCAATTTTCAATCGCCGACTGGATTGATAATTTTAACTGATTACCTTTAAGCAAATTTTCATCTGAACCTAACAGCCAGATTTTCAATTGAACATTCAGCTAAATCTATACCATCAAAACCTGATCTGTTAAATTTAGCTAAATCATGGCTAAATCCCTAAATCTTCTAACCCTCCACCACCAAGTCAGTGATCTCTCTCTATTCCATATTTTAAAAAAAAGTGCCCATTTGTAGGATCTACCTTCCTCCACCCCCCGATTGCAATTTCTTAAAAAATGACAACTTCCAGGGATCTGCCCTCTTTCCCTCCCACTTGACTGTACTTTGATAAACTTGCATATATGATTACGGTATATTATGATTAATAAGTTCCACAGATTTGGGTAAATAATTTTATATCACTGTTAATATAAGGAACTGAAGACAGATCATGAGAAATAACACTCTAAAGTATTTGTTCAATTGTTTATTATGGCAATTCTATAGTACAATGTGATGATTTTCTGTCATTGTTAAAACAAAACAATTTAAATAAAACTAGTTTTCTTTCTGTAAACTGGGTTCTCAATTGACAGCAGGATGAATTAGTCGTAACATCATCTGATAACGCAGAACACCTTGCGAGCCCCTCAGTCGATTGTATAGCTTAGCTTTAGTGAGATAGTTGCCGCTCCAGGGAGGTGGACATGTATTAAACATAGCTAATTCATCCTGCTGTTTAAAGAGAACCCAGTATATGGTAAGCAAGCTTGCATTCTTTGTCAAGTAGGGCTGATTTAGCCATGATGATATGTGAGGAGTCCCAAGCTGATAGTTAAGTAGTAGAGTACTTATTGAAAAAGCAACCCAGAACCCACTTGGAGAGTGTACTACCAGGTGAATTAGCTATGCAAAACTGTTTACCCAAAGTTTTGCTTCTTGAGAGATTTTCCAGACAATAATAGGACGTGAAGATGTGAATTTACATTCAAGTTACAGCTTTGCAGATGTCTTTAATGGACATGGCTCTTAGATGAACTACTATGGCAACCAAGGCTCATACTTGAGCCTTGACGGTGTCTGATCTGGAGGCCAGCCAAAGCACAGTAATGTGTGATACAGTCTGCCAGCCAATTGACAATGTGTATTTGGCAACAGCTACTCCCAGTCTGTTTGGATCATAAGAGATGAAAAGTTGAGAATCTTGACAATGTGGTAGAGTTCCCTTTAGATAACAGGTCAAGGACCGTTTACAGTTCAGTGAATGGAGGGCCTTCTCCCCCCCCCCCCCCCCCCCTTTTAAGTGCTTGAGATAACGAGGCAAAACAATGCCATGATTCAAATGAAATGTAGAAACAACTTTTGGTAGAAACTAAGGGTAAGGGTGAAGCACCATCTGTTGTGGAAAAACTGTAGGTAAAAAGAATAATGAACTAATGCTTGTAGTTTACTGACTCATCTAGCTGAAGTAATGGCATCTAAGAATATCACCTTCCAGGTAAGAAACTAAGGAAACCAACTCCAGCGGCTTTAAGGGAGGCTTCATGAGTTGAGCCAAGATGACAGTGAGAAACCATGGCACTGGTGGTTTTGTAACTGGAGATCTTGCATGCCATAAATCCTTTATAAACTTTGATACCAGAGAATGGATGGAGATTGGCTTTCCATCCACTTGAGGGTGGTAAGCAACAAAGGCATGGAGATGTATTTTGACAGATGGTATACTGAAGCCTGGAGAAGAGAGGGAGAACAAGTAGTAAAACATCTTTTGGAGCATAGGGAAACAGATTCACAGAGCCTGCTTGACACCAACAAGAAAAACACTTCCATTTTAAAACCATGCTTTTCTGGTAGATGGCTTCCTTGGTAGACTGCTTCCTGAACAAAATGTGGTAGGAATAGCCTAGTGGTTAGAGTAGTGGGCTACGAACCAGACCAGGGTTTGAGTCCCCGCTGTTGCTCCTTGTGACCTTGAGGAAGTCACTTTACTCTCCACTGCCTCAGATACAAAACTTAGATTAGAAGCCCTCTGGGGCCCAAATTGACGGGCACTCAAGCCAATGAAAGTACGCTTTGCTTCGCTCATGCCGTTATGTCAGGCGCTTCGCTGGCTCTAGCCATTGGAACCGAGAGCCCGAACCGCGCCGCAGAGTACCTGCTGGAACATCGAGAGCCAGGAGAACCGGGACCTGCGCGGGGGACCAATGGAAGCCACTTTCTCCGCCGGCTGCCCCCCGGGAGGCAGGGGAGCCGTGGTCCATCTCCAGAGGAGGGCTGCAAGAAAAGTAAGTCGCTTCGTTGTTTTACACTTTACATGTCGTTTCACCAGTCCTCTCTCCCCTCCTCCCAAAGAAAGGCGCAGGGAGGGGGGGAGAGAGGCAATCCCGAGCGTAGGAGAACCGTCCACTTCCTGGTACTTGTCATTTCAAATGTCATTTGAAATGACATTTGAAATGACAGATACCAGCGTGTCCGTGAAGCGTTAGGCCAGCACACCCAGGATACTGTATAGCGCTCTATACAGTAAAATGGGTTGCGCGGGCCTAATGCTTCATGGACGCTTCTTGGATGCGGCTTGCATTTGCAAGCTATTTAAATACAGTATCGAGTGGTAGGTGATGTGCGTGCGGCAACCGCAGGTGCGCCCGGCACTAACGCAGCTCTTCCTACTGCTCCTTACTGTAGCGGCCTGTTAGGTAGGCTAGTTTCCACCATGGATGGAGGCGCCTGAGGTGTGGAGGTGAGAGGGCACCCCCTTGTGGGAACAAGTTTTTCATTCTAGACAGGAGAGACTGAAATGTGCCCTCTTTGTCACTGGCTGACAAGGCACAAAAGACTTTGCCAGACCAGTCAGGTAGTCTATGGACTGATGTGTCCTCTGGACTGGAGTTGCAGCAGAGACAACCTCCTCTAAAATCAGCACAATGTCATTCTCTTGAAAAGTACATACTGGACTTTAGAAGGAAGCTCCTTCCTGGGCTGAATGTGTTAATTTTGATTTAGAAACTACAGGGACAATTGAGAAGATAGGATCTGATATTTCCAAATGTAGTCTATAAGAAAATGACAGTGAAGGGGCCCTAGAACAGTGGTTCTCAACCCTGTCCTGGGGACCTGAAAACCCGACTGGCTGGGGGGGGGGGGGGGGGCAGGACAGGATTGAGAACCACTGCCCTAGAAGGACCCCCTTCTATCTCAGAGGATTTCAGATAGAGACAATGATGCCAACATGGCAGAAGACAGCTGCAAGGAGTCGCCTCCTGGTCCGTCCGTCCCCCCCCCCCGAGCTGGTTTCTGTGCCGAGTGCACTGATGGCTGTGGGGATCTTAGATCAATGGTGCTGTGGCCCTATGCATAGATGGTGCATGTTTCAGTGCTGCCAACCATGACACCAGCTTTGCCGAATGACAACTCTGCGCAGATGAGACCCATGTACAGATGGAAGACTGTGGGTGCACCAAGAAGCATGCTGGCTCCTTCATGCGATACTTCTCATCTTGGTCAACCCCTGAATTGTGGCAAATCCAGAGTCCGGCACCGCAGTTGGGGGAGCACCCTATCCAAGGAGCTCCTCTTCGATTCACTGTGGAGTAAATTCAAAAAGGCCCTACTCCGAGACGACTAATGGCTTTGACTTTCTACTGACCTGCGAAGTCCCTCCATCTTTCATGCCCTGTTCCTCTAGAATCTAGGCAACATCCAACCACAAATATAATAGCATATTTGAAAAAAAAAATGGAGAGGGTACATGTCTATGCGGAAGTTCACACACAAAAAACAAACAGACAGAGGCTTCTGAGTTATCACACATGAAAATATCCGCGTATGCTCAGGAGTAAAATTTTATTGAGGTAGAGAGATGGTTGTGTTCTGCACCATCGGATAATGTCATGCAGTATCATGGTTAATTCAGCCCTGCTTGTTGACTGTGAAAAATAATCTTTCCTGAGGCTGATATCTACTTTCTCCCTGCTGTATAAAAAATAAAATAAACAAAACATCTCTGTATTCCTCTCCCTCCTAAGAACATTTTCGGAAAAGATGGAGAGAGGAATCCCAGTTCCCACTCTATTCTTTTTTTAGACATCAGAGGGATAGTATCCCTGGCAGGGCAGAAAAGTAGCTAAGATTGGTTGTCGGGAGATTTTTTTTTTTTTTTAAGAAACTACAGCCAGGAAGGGGAATGGAACCTTTTTTGTTTTTTTAAGTTACATCAAGAGGAAAGCTAGCTTGTTTGAACTAGGTCTGCTCTTGCAGCACCTAGATTTGATCACCCAGTCTAAGTAGTTAGCACTGAAAATCAGTGCTGCCTTTCTTTCCCCATACAAACCTCACCTTCTGTACCACCCTAAATTAATTAGTGGCCTATTAAATTTTAGATGGATAAATTTAGTCAGTCAGTCCTTACTTACCTCACTTGATCCCTTTGAAAACTGACTCCATGTTAATAGCATGATTGTTGCAGATTATAAACTTGTTATGGAATTAAGAGTAATCCAAAAACAATGTAAATAGGCTTTTGAGGTTTTATAGATTCCTAATTCAGATGTTGCATGTGGTCTCAACTCATTTTCAAAATTTTGGGATGTAATGCATGTTAATGGTGTATGTGTTGTCCATGTACTTCTTTAGAAAAAGTAACTTGGTGGGATTGGGGGGGGGGGGGGGGGGGGTGTCACGTGAGATGGTGAGCCTGGAGAAAACGTCTGGGTCCGAGTGCCATCCCATTTAAATCTGCATCCATCATCAGCTGTTGGCATCGGATTGTGTCAATTTCATTCCTACTTGACCTCTACATGTCAACTGATTGCTATATGCAGCAATTTCCCAGGCTAATGCCCTTAAAAAGTAGCAAAAAAGAAAAGGATCCTTCCCAGGTAGGGCCTTCTAAGATGGCGGCTACCATAAAAGATTCTGGACTGGCGCCTGGCAGAATCAGTGAGGGAGGAGGTAACTAAAGCTGTGGTCATCACACTGTTGGGGAAATTGACCCAGATTTCTGATCAGATCGCAGATTTGAAAAATATGATATCTAAATTTGGCCCTCATTTAGATTCAGCAGAAGGTCGCATTTCAGGCCTCAGAAGATTATTCTGTGGCCGTTGAATCAAAACTATGCAATATGGAGAAATTGTTGCTAGCCCATGAAAACAAGATAGACTATTTAGAAAACAGATCTTGTAAAAACAATCTGGGTTTCGTGGGATTTGGCGAATATTTGGCAGATAGGGACTTACCGTATTTTCTGGCCACGTGGCTGTCTGAGGCCTTAAATCTGCCAGACCTCAAAGACTGTTTAATAATTGAGAGGGGACATCGGCTGGGATAGAGGCAGGATGATACGAAACCCCAAGTCACAATTACAAAGCTTTTCAACTTCACACAAAAGCAGCACTTCATGCAGGCTTATCGCAAAAAGCAAGATCTTAAATATGAAGCATAGCCCATGAGTGTTTATTAGCTTAAGTATCTCAGCAAAGGAAGGAATTCACACAAATCTGTTCTATGCTGATCTATATGCAAATATGGTTCATTTTGCAGTTCCCATCACGTCTCCAAGTATGGCAGGAAAGCACCTCACAGATTTTTGACACTGTGGAGGCTGCTAAAACATTTTTATTGACCGCCTAGAGTTTGAAGGCTAATGTCAAGACAAAATGGCTGAATGCTAACATTTACATTTTTGTTGTTTCACGCTGGAAAGCTGCAAAAACATTGAGTGGTGATTACTGGGGAACAGTTTTCCCCAGTGTGCGACCAGTTTGATTTGAAATTGACTGAGGCCCTTTAGCAATGAGTTAACAGGAGGATACAAATTTCTGATGAATTATTGCTTACTTATTTGATCTTCTGCTGCAGATATGGACATCAGAGTCCTTGGTTCTTTTGTGTCGATGAGTTTTGTTACTTTCTTCACCGGTGATTTGATCTCTACTATAGGTAGAGATCACCTGGAATGTGCTTGCCTGGACAATATCTTTTACAGAGATTGACTTTCACCACAGGATCTGGTTACCCTGATGGAATGTTGAGAGCTTACTGTTCTATCTGCTAAACTGTGATATGAGAGAAAGTTATGATAGCCCTTGAGGGCACATTGGGGGACACTTGCCTCAATGTTTTTCACACTAGAGAATGATTACCGTACATAAACAGAGGCTGTTGACATGGAGCAGGTGGGGTGACTGGGGCGATGTGTCTAGCTTGCTTTGAAAGGTTACATTGAATTCATCTCATATGTTGCCATGTTATGGGCTTGGATATTTTGAGAGGTCCGCTGTTGGTGAGGGAGTTTGAGGCACTTGAACACATTGAAAAGACCCTCAGTTCTTGTTTGAAACAGTGATTTACGATCAGGTCGATACTGTAATGTGCGGTTGAAGATTTCCCATCTGTAACGTGCTGGGAGCGCACAATTCGGACGCGTAAGGCGATCCAGCGATACAGTCTCCAGTTTCACGCGTCCTTAGCGCTTCTTAAAACAGACACATAACCCTTTCCGCACGCAGCATGTATATGCTATGTAAATGATCGAATTAGCTGTATAATGAAGGAATTAGCTATTCCCCTCTGATACTGTGACGCGCGCTCAGATTATCTCCTTTGTAACCCGCTATTTTGCCGCGTCCTTAACCTGTTAGTTTACCGCCACCCTCTACTTGGTGTTAGTGTGGTGTTCGAAAATTAAAACGGGAATAAAGTGTAAAAAATGGTGTAAAAAAAGTGTAAAAACATTGCTTACCTGCCCTGGCCCCATCCGGTCTCCGGTGCAGCCCCAGTCCTGTCCCCTCCTCCCGAAGCAAAAAAAAAAAAACAAACCCCGAAAAAGTAGCTAGGCTTGGGCCTGCTACGGTAGTCCCTTCTCCCTTCTCCTCTCCTCCCGATTTCGGCGCTCAAGGCGGCCGGGTGGGCATGCATTCATCCAGGCAGAGGGAGCCGGCGGCGAAAGCGGCCTCCGGCTCCCTCTGCCTGGATGAATGCCTGGCCCCCGCCGGCCGCGAATGAATGCCCGTGTGATTTCGGCGCTCAAGGCATGAGCGCCAAAATCGCACAGGCATTCATTCACTGCCGGCGGGGGCCGTGCATTCATCCACGCCCACCCGGCCGCCTTGAGCAGTTTTTTGTTTTTTTTTTGCTTCGGGAGGAGGAGACAGGACTGGGGCTGCACCGGAGACCGGGCGGGGCCAGGGCAGGTGAGCGGGGGCTGGGGGATAGTTTGCCGAGCATCGGGGAACATAACTGTCCACTTCCTGGTACCTGTCATTTCAAATGTCATTTGAAATGACATTTGAAATGACAGATACCAGCGCAGCCATGAAGCGTTAGGCCCGCGAACCCAGGATACTGTATAGGGGCTCTATACAGTAAAATGGGTTGTGCGGGCCTAACGCTTGCCTAAGGCTTCGCAGCTGCGGCATGCATTTGCATGCAATTAGAAGAGAGTATAGAGCGGTAGGTGAAGAGAACTGTGCGTGCGGGGAACGAGGGTGCGCCTGACACTGCCGCACTGTTTCTACCACGGCCTTAGAGTATCGATCTGAATGTGGGGATGAAGATGGTATTAGGGGATCTGGGGAACCTAGGGGGTATGGGTAAGGGGTGTGACTCTGGTTCTTTGATACCAGTTCACGCTAAGAGGAAGGGTGGGGAGAGGGATGGGCTTGGGAACCTAAGTCAAATCTATGAGATGCATGTTGTAAGTGTGTGGAAGACAAATGTGAAAATTTTGAAAGTGCTTACTTTACTTTTGGGAGACTTATCTCGAGGTATTAGAGGGGATGTTTAGGCTGGGGAATATTTGCTTGGGTGCTGGTCAGGAAGGAACTGCATGTAGTATAAACATTTTTCCTGTCTAATCTACCATCTCTGACTAAAGTACTAACATGCAATGTATGTGGTGTGGGTTCCGCTGTCAAGAGATATACATTAATATATGCAATGAAATGATTTAAGACTGATATAGCTCTTCTTCAAGAGACTAGATAATAAAGAACATGATAAATTGCAGCAACAGTGGGTGGGACAAGTGTTTTCTGCTTCTTCAAGCTACACATAAGGCGGGAATTGCCATTTTGATAAATCATTCTCTTTCTTTTCAAATGCAGAAATTAAACTAAGATCCAGAGGGCAGATGTGTCATGGTGGAGGGTCTTTTGTTTGGGCTCTGTCTATGCGCCCAATGTCTATAAACATGAATTTTTTGTCAACCTGCTCAATCTCCTTGCACAATACTCTCACATACTTCTTCTACTGAGAAGAGATTTCTCTAATTTTTGATCCATCTATAGATAGACATCCTCGGCTTAGCTGGTATTCTATCATTTGATCAAGGCCTTCTCTACTTAAGAACATGCCATACTGGGTCAGACCAAGGGTCCATCAAGCCCAGCATCCTGTCTCCAACAGTGGTCAATCCAGGCCATAAGAACCTGGCAAGTTCCCATGTTACTGCTGCTAGTAATAGCAGTAGCTATTTTTTTTTATGTCAACTTAATTAATAGCAAGTAATGATTGACAGTCTATCCAAAATTGGTGCAAAAGAAAAAACCTTACAATGGTTCACATCCTATCACAAATAACCTACCAGTGTTGATCAACGACACCCTCTCAAAAAAATAAAACTAGACATCGGAGCTCCCCAAGGCTCCTCTCTATCGGTGACACTCTTCAAAATGTATCTGCTTCCAATATGCCACTTCCTCTCAAACCTTAAACTGACCCACTTCATATATGCGGATAATATACAAATATTAATCCCAATACGCAACTCACTGGAAGAAACCTACAGAAAAACAGCCACTTACCTCAACAAAATAAAGCAACTACTAACCAACATTAAACTAATTCTAAACTTCGATAAGACTGAAATAATCATACTGGACAGAAAGAACAGCGCTCAACTACCACCACTCAACCTAATGAACCAAAAAGCAGCAATCTCACCTGTCAATCATGCCCGCAACCTTGGAGTCATAATTGACAAGGAACTTTCCTTCAAGAACCACATCACAACTATAATCAAAGACAGATATCACAAACTCCTAACCTTACCTCATTTAAAACCTTTCCTTTCCCCTAACGACTTCAGAACAGTCCTTCAACTACTCATCTTCTCCAACCTGGACTACTGTAACTCCCTGCTATTCAACTTCTCTCTCAACACCATCCGACCACTCCAAATCCTACTAAACGCAGCTGCAAGAATACTCACTGGATCTAAAAAACATGACCACATTACTCCTATACTTATATCACTACACTGGCTCCCAATAAAATTTAGGATAGAATACAAAATACTATCATTACTACACAAAATAATATACGAAAAACAAACAAACTGGCTAAGTACATCCATAAAATTGCACTCTCCAAACAGAAACCTAGGATCAGCTAATAAAGGTCTATTAAAGATTCCACCTGCTCGTTCCAAACAACTCACCTCAACTCAAAAAGCAATTTCACTAGGAAGCCCTTAACTCTGGAACACCCTCCCAATCAAACTCAGAACACAAAAAGATCTAAAAACCTGGATGTTTACCAAAGCCTACCAACTCACCCAATGACTAACACCCTATTTCCCTCCTAATGATCCTATGCAAACATGTGGAACCAATGCAAGAAAGTAATATAACATAAGTGAAACCTGTATAGCTTGACATACGAACTACGTTTATAAAACCGACAATATTTATGTTAACAATCACAAGAACCTTTTGGAAACTTTGTTAAACATCGAAACTTTGTAAACCATTGTGATGGTGAAACTGAACGATGCTATATAAAACTCGATAAATAAATAAATAATGGGTTTCTCCTCCAAGAACTTATCCAATCCTTTTTTAAACCCAGCTACACTAACTGCACTAACCACATCTCCTGGCAACAAATTCCAGAGTTTAATTGGGCATTGAGTGAAAAAAAAATGTCCCCGATTAGATTTAAATGTGCCACATGCTAACTTCATGGAGTGCCCCCTAGTCCTTCTATTATCCGAAAGACTAAATAACCGATTCACATTTACCCGCACTAGACGTCTCGTGATTTTAAACAACTATCATATGCCCCCTCAGCCGTCTCTTCTCCAAGATGAAAAGTCCTAACTTCTTTAGTCTTTCCTCATAGGGGAGCTGTTCCATCCTCTATCATTTTGGTCACCCTTCTCTGTACCTTCTCCATCGCAAATATATCTTTTTTGAGATGTGGCGACCAGAAATTTACACAGTATTCAAAGTGCGGTCTCATCATGGAGCGATACAGAGGCATTATGTCATTTTCCGTTTTATTCATCATTCCCTTTCTAATAAATTCCCAACATTCTATTTGCTTTTTTGACTGCTGCAGCACGCTGAGCCGATTTTAAAGTATTATCCACTATGATGCCTAGATCTGTTTCCTGGGTGGTAGCTCCTAATATGGAACCTAACATCGTGTAATTACAGCAAGGGTTATTTTTCCCTATATGCAATACCTTGCACTTGTCCACATTAAATTTCATCTGCCATTTGGATGCCCAATTTTCCAGTATCACAAGGTCTTTCTGCAATTTATCACAATCAGTTGTGTTTAACTACTCTGAATAATAATGTTTCATCCGCAAATTTGATAACCTCACTCGTATTCCTTTCCAGATCATTTATATATATATATATTGAAAAGCACCAGTCCAAGTACAGATCCCTGAGGCACTCCACTGTTTACCCTTTTCCACTGAGAACATTGATTGTTTAATCCTACGCTCCGGCTATCATTGTTAAAGATCATAATCGTACTCTTGGTCCCTCCCGATGCAGCCTAGCGAAACACGGGACCGTGTTGGGGGACCGCTATAAAATTACTGTTATCAAATTTATGGAGTTGCCATGTCTACTTTGACACACTTATCTCTGTTGGAACTATAATAAAGTGTTTACTGAAACAGTTGGTGGTGACAAGTTTTGTCCTGCACCAGTGTTCTTCGATAATTCAAATCTCCCATTATTACCGCACTATCAATTTGGTTAGCTTCCCTAATTTCTCTTAGCATTTCACTGTCTGTCGCACCATCTTGGTCAGGTGGACGGTAGTATACTCCTATCACTATAGTCTTCCCCAACACACAAGGGATTTCTACCCATAAAGATTCAATTGTGCATTTAGTCTCTTGCAGGATGTTCATCCTGTTGGACTCTATGCCATCCTGGACATAAAGCGCTCCTGGGTGACAATTTGACATGCGTCATTAGTATCCTTTGAAGATACCTCCCTCCAAACCATGCGCTGCTGAGCGACTGTCTGCTTTCCCCTTTGTGATTCTTTTAGTGGATGTTTGGCAGTGTCTACACCTGGGGGAAGCAGACTTTACTCATATTTCTATGGCACATGGCAGACACTTTAGAATAGATTACCTGCTTATCCCTGAATTTTTCACATGTGGTTAAAGTGAGCTGTTGGAAATGTGAGACCATGCTCCAATACGGATGGACTTACAGGGTCTAGATCCTAATAAATCATACAGGAAAAGAGGAAATCTCCATAAATATGAAGATAAACAATTCCAGGAATACCTTAATGATCGCTGGAAGGCTTTCAGTATTTTTAATGATCAACATAGATCAGAACCCCTATTATTCTGGGAAACAGCAAAGGCGGACCTCAGAAGAGACATTATAACATACATGACCCACAAGAAATGTATGATTGCCAGAGAGATTCTGAACTTAGAGGGTCAATTGGGAAAAGACAAATTTATTCAGACAGCCAAACTCACATACCAAAGCTCAATATTTAGCGACACAGGTGAAATTTAACACCCTATCACATCAGCATACATAAAAAAATATGCTTTTTTTTTTAATAAACACATTTTTTCTATATGGCAATAAACCCAGTTGAATGAAAGCAAATTTCATTAGGAGCAAGACATGGAAAACATTACTACCATGCGAAATGGTAAGAGAAATTTGGTTCATTCCACCAGGGAAATAAGTCAGATCTTTCATAAATATTACAAGGATTTATATACAGTGGACAATAGCAACCTGCTAACTATGAAGGACTATTTAAAGCTTCCTCATCTCTACCTAAATAGACTGCAACTCAACTGGATTTTTTAAATTCATCAATTAGTGAAGGAGAGATTTGGCAGGTAATTAAAACTTTTAAATCTCTAGGACTAGATGGGCTGCTTAGTGAATTTTACAAATTACTCTTAAAGTGAGGACATTTTTAGTGCCAGTATTTGATGCGCTACTGAAGGCTGAGGTAATTTCCTTTGGGGCAAATCGAGCCACTATTAAAGTTTTACCTAAACCTGGGCAAGATCCCATATTGTCTGGTGCCTATCGGCCTAATTCCTTGTTAAATTATGACATAAAACTTTTGGCTGACAGGCTGGCACCTTTTTTGAAAAACATGGTAAGATCAGAACAAGTTGGTTTTGTGGCAAAAACTCACAGTAAAAACTTTTTAAAAAATATATCCGAAGCAGAAAGCCTGTGAGGGAGTCAGTTGGACCGTTAGATGATCGAGGGGTTAAAGGGGCACTTAGAGAAGATAAGGCCATCGCAGAAATATTAAATGATTTCTTTTCTTCGGTGTTTACTGAAGAGGATGTTGGGGAGGTACCCATACTGGAGAAGGTTTTCATGGGTAATGATTCAGATGGACTGAACCAAATCACGGAGAACTTAGAAGATGTGGTAGACCTGAATGACAAACTGTAGTTTCTCAGATCGCCCCTGGAGCCCTTTTTAAATATGGGGTTTACATTAGTTATCCTCCAGGGGCGATCTGAGAAACTACAGACCGGTTAGCCTGACTTCAGTGCCAGGAAAAATTGTGGAAAGTATTCTAAACATCAAAATCACAGAACATGTAGAAAGACATGGTTTAATGGAACAAAGTCAGCATGGCTTTAGCAAAGGCAAGTCTTGCCTCACAAATCTGCTTCATTTTTTTAAAGAAATTAATAAACATGTGGATAAAGGTGAAACTGTAGATGTAGTGTACTTGGATTTTCAGAAGGCATTTGACAAAGTTCCTCATGAGAGGCTTCTAGGAAAAATAAAAAGTCATGGGATAGGTGGCGATGTCCTTTCGTGGATTAGAAACTGGCCAAAAGACAGGAAATAGAGTAGGATTAAATGGACAATTTTCTCAGTGGAAGAGTGTGGGCAGTGGAGTGCCTCAGGGATCTGTATTGGGACCCTTACCTTTCAATATATTTATAAATGATCTGGAAAGAAATACGACGAGTGAGATAATCAAATTTGCAGATGATACAAAATTGTTCAGAGTAGTTAAATCACAAGCAGATTGTGATAAATTGCAGGAAGACATTGTGAGGCTGGAAAATTGGGCATCAAAATGGCAGATGAAATTTAATGTGGACAAGTGCAAGGTGATGCATATAGGGAAAAATAACCCATGCTATAGTTACACAATGTTAGGTTCCATATTAGGTGCTACTACCCAAGAAAGAGATCTAGGTGTCATAGTGGATAACACATTGAAATTGTCGGTTCAGTGTGCTGCGGCAGTCAAAAAAGCAAATAGAATGTTGGGAATTATTAGAAAGGGAATGGTGAATAAAACGGAAAATGTCATAATGCCTCTGTATCGCTCCATGGTGAGACCACACCTTGAATACTGTGCACAATTCTGGTCGCTGCATCTCAAAAAAGATATAATTGAGATGAAGAAGATACAGAGAAGGGCGACCAAAATGATAAAGGGAATGGAACAGCTCGCCTATGAGGAAAGACTAAAGAGGTTAGGACTTTTCAGCTTGGAGAAGAGACGGCTGAGGGGGGATATGATAGAGGTGTTTAAAGTCATGAGAGGTCTAGAACGGGTAGATGTGAATCGGTTTTTTACTCTTTCAGATAATAGAAAGACTAGGGGGCACTCCATGAAGTTAGCATGTGGCACATTTAAAACTAATCAGAGAAAGTTCTTTTTCACTCAACGCCCAATTAAACTCTGGAATTTGTTGCCAGATGATGTGGTTAGTGCAGTTAGTATAGCTGTGTTTAAAAAAGGATTGGATAAGTTCTTGGAGGAGAAGTCCATTACCAGTTATTAATTAAGTTGCCTTAGATAATAACCACCGCTATTACTAGCAACAGTAACATGGAATAGACTTAGTTTTTGGGTACTTGCCAAGTTCTTATGGCCTGGATTGGCCACTGTTGGAAACAGGATGCTGGGCTTGATAGACCCTTGGTCTGACCCAGTATGGCATGTTCTTATGTTCTTATGTGAAGGGGAGAACTTCAGAAATGAATGTATGGAAAATATTGGCTACTATGGATTATGTAGCACAAAATCATTTACAATCTCTGCTATTAGTTTCGATGCCGAAAAGGCATTTGACAGTGTAAGCTGGTTGTTTCTTTATGAGTCCCTAAAAATGCATGGATTGGATGGATCTTTGCTCAGTTAGATTTGTTATACAACAAACCGAGAACTAATATTTTGATGAACAGGGAATTATCTCTGGAATTTATTTTGGGTATAGGCACTGGACAGGTCTGGCCACTGTCCCCCTTGTTTAAGCTTTGGATCCACTCTTGTGTCAGTTGTAACCACTCCGAACTTTAAAGGTGTAAGTATCCATGGGAACCAGTTCAAGTTATCTGCTTTTGCAGATGACTTATTACACGTATTAGATCTGGAACCTTTCTTTAACAGCATTACTACAGAAATTCAGAATTTATGGGCCACTAGTAAGATTCAAGTTAAATCTTGATAACTCTGAGGCTTTGGCAGTGGGGGATTAGCCAATGTTGAGATGGGAAGGAACATTTTCACTGAAATGGGTGGATGCTAAGCTTTTTTTTTTTTTTTGCCAAACAACTTATTGTACTACGAGGTTAATATATAAAAGTTGTTAGACATCACAAAACAAACTGACGGTTTTGACCCCTCAATGTTTCTCTCATTGGCAGAATATATTTAAAGTGGCTATGTTTTTGGATTGCTCCCTTTCTATTTGCAGAAGCACTTGTTGCTTTTGTTCGAGGGATATGAGATCTTATGTCTAGAGGGGAAATAAGTCCCATTTAGCGCTTTAACTGAAGTTGCTATGGGGGAAAAATGGTTTAGGAATTTCTGATCTTGAACTGTATAATATGGCAGTGAACTTACGTCATGTGGGAGATTGGCTCCAGGACACAGCTTATTATATGGAGTTTGAATCTGTTGATTTTTCCCTTTTCTATGCAGTTTCTTTTACATCTTACTGATAGTCAATTGCCAAGCCCATTAAAATATCATTGTTTGATAGGGTCGCTTTCTAGGTCTTAGAAGTGACTTCTTTGTAAACTACACCTACATCGAGCTAATTCATCTTTTCTACCCTTAACAGGTAATAATCAATTTGCACTGGATATGGAGAGGGGCCGTTTTGAAGATTGGAGGTGCCCAGAGTTTACAAGTTGTGGGTCAATTGCTGGATGAGCAGGGTAACATTAAGTTTTGCTAAATTACAGGAGTCTTGATTTGCCAGAGACTATTTTTTGTCATCTTCAATCGTGCCACTATGTGAATTCTCTCCTTTCCTCAGAATTTAACAAGGAAAACTGGTTTTTACAGGAATGGTTCGATGTAGGGGATCCTGGAAAACATACCTGGTCCTCTCTGTATAAAATTCTGATACGTATGCAACCTGAGTGGGATTTTGGTGCTCTGATGTCTAAGTAGGAGGAGGAACTCCATGTTCATTTTCCTATGAAAGTGTTTATGGCTTGTTTTGCCTCTATCTCCAAACTTACTAGCAACATAAAAGTAAAAGAAACAAATTTATATTTCTGCACCATGCATTTATTTCACAGACAGGCAAATTTGGCTTACATTGCCTACTTGGATCTCTATATGAAGTGTCTTACTGAAGTGGGAAACATAAGACACTCCCTTTTGGTTGTGCCCCAAGATTCAGGTTTTTTTGGGGAAGTAAACACACATATGAATGATATTATACCTCAATCAGTGCTGGATGCTGTGCCCGCCTTGTTTGGAGATATTAGAATGCAGTATGAGTCTGACCTATCACAAATAATGTGGATTTGGAAGGTCTTGTTATTGGTGAAAATAACTATATTATGTTTCTGGAGACAACCATCTGCTCCTTCACTTTTAAAAAAAATAAAATATGTTATTTGTTGGTGATCGAACAGATACCTTGTTCATTCTCATACCTTAGGAGAAAAATGCTATTAGATGTTTGGCTTCCTTATATCTCTCACCATACAAAGTTCGAAGTCAGATCCTTAATGATTTTTCTGCTTAAATATACATATGACATTTCATATGCATCAGGAGGGAGGAATAGGCTTGACTGGGGTGATTAAGGGAGGAGAGGGGAAGGTGGAAGCTGGGAGTCGAGGGGAGAAGAATAAGGTAGTAAGAGAAGGGAAAGAGGGGAGAAATAGGGAATGAGGCCAAGGAAATTATTGTGGTAGGTATTGTCTCCAATTTTGTTTTGTTGTGTACATTTGTTGTTATGGTTTTCATGTATGGAACTGTAGATTTACTGCTTGTGTATTGCTATTCTGTATTTTTGACAAAATAAATTTCTACTAAAAAATAATTAGAAGAAAAAAAGTAAATGGCTTTCATTAGACAAATACTATGTACATACTTTTTTCTTTATTTCACAGAAACTCGATCTTCCTGCATCTACTCTGTTGTCATTCTCTTTAAACCTTGACATTAAAAAACTTGGCTGGTCTATAGTCTCCAAGGAATATATGAAACCCATGAGAAGCTAAGATAAATCAGACCTTCATTTGGTATTCTTTTATCGAGAATTCACTAAGTTTTCTCCAGGATCACGTGCAACTGTGTACTGCAGTGAAATCTTTAATTATTGGAGACTCCGGGACAATCTTGGAGGGATGGCAACTCTAGACCCCCATCCCCCACAATCATCCTCTCACCATCATCTGGTCAGTCTTTCTCCCATAAAATCACTTCCAGAAAAAATAAACAGGCAGCAGCGCAGGGATGCTGAACACACTGCTAGTTACAATGTCACAGCAGCCCTGCTTCCTTCCTCCTCTCACATGTGCACACTAGGACATGCATGGTGCAGGGGAAGGAGAGGACATTGGATAGCCATGGGACAAAGTGGTAAAGTTTTTATAATGCCTACCACTGCGGCTGTCTTTCGTTCCACAGGAACCCAATGCCACTGCTCCTCATTTTCTCAGAGCAATAATAGGAGATGGTTCAGATAAGGGCTACTAAAATGATACAGAGCCTCCTAAAATGATCCATGATATACTTAAAACTGAAGACAGCATATTGTAATGTGCAATTTTACCTATTTCAGAAAGAAATATAAAGACATATAAATATTTGAAAGGCTTAAATAAATTGCAGGAAGGTAAAATCTTCCAAAGAAAAGGAAATTCAAGGACAAAGAATCAAAATATTAAGTTGCAGAGAGGAAAGTATAAGGGAATCATAAGAAAATATTTCTTTAAACAATGTAAACATGCTTGGACAGAGTGCATTGGTAAAGGCAAGTAACAGTTAATACAGGTTGTGTGGGGTTGGACAGGTGGAAGAAATAAAGGAAAGGCCTTGCATGTTTGCTCAAGCACTTAGAATCTGGATGATGAAAAAGGGGGGAAATGCAGGCCAGTGGTCAGAGTGGAAGTAAAACCCTAACAACTATGGCAGGGCTCCATTCGGCTGTCATAGGTCAAACCATTACTATCCTGGTGTAAACCTGTATGGAGCATTAGTTACAGTGGCACATCTGCATCAAGCTTACAAGGAGACTGGAGGAACTTCCATGGCGTTGCAATTACAACCTTAACAGTGACAGTACGACTACAAACTTCCAAAAAAGGCTGGCGTAATATGAAAGACGAGGCCATGGTTAAAACCAAAAGGCAATAAGCAAGGGAAGGCTGGATGTTTCTGGACAACTGCCTTACTAGTTTTGGGTAGCTGTTTTAGATTGTAACAAAACTTGGAGATGGAACTTGGGGTATAAGGGTGAAGGTGGCTGGGTTTTGGATTTAGTGTGAGATTTTGATGTTCATCTACCAATGATAGTGAAGAAGCCATGTGGAAGAAAACAAAAACTGAGTTGGATAATAAGTGATATCCTACAAACAGTCTAGCTTTTCTTGCTGGCAGCAGGGGATAACCTTGCAGTATGGTACCAATGAGTAGAGTGGATGGACTAATTTTTATTTTTAATCTATTTTACAATGACTCATCTCCCCATCACCTTCATTACAAACATGAACAATACAAGTCATCAATTTATACTCTTGTCATTCAAGTTAATTTTATGCTTTTCAGCCCTCTTGACACATGAATCCTGTCTGGTAATTTTTATGTTCTGATGTCTATATTTTGATACATTCTTAGTGTATCACCGATGCACTGAAAAACAGAACTGCTCTCTCAAAACTCAAAAGTATTTTTATATTCTGGTAAATATGCTGAATGACTTCACATGTTTTCCACCTATGTGGGGGTCCACATTCCTATCTACCCTCTGCCATGCTACCCACTTAAGTGCAATTCTCTTGCTTGAGTGGAGGGCCTCAATATCCTGATGAACTATACTGATACATAACATACTTAAAATTAAAGTCAATACATTATAATACATTTTAACAACTTCAGACAGCACAAGTGCTTTTCTGGTATTATATATGCCAATAGTTTAGATGGATTTGAAACAAAGTGACTAAAATAAAAGGAAGCTAACCTTTTTTTTTTTAAACAAACTATATATCATACAAAAATGACAGGGTCTGGTAGCACCTTATAGACTAACCACTTTATTGAAGCATTAGCTTCATTAGATGCATGAAGTGTTGTACAGGAGATGGGTAAAATATGTACAGAACAAAGAGAAGGCATTGAATTAGGCAGGACTATGTGGAGAGAACATTAATAGCATTTTATTTAACTTGTATTGCTTTTATTACTCTTAGCTATGTTTTAGAACCATGCATTGTTCACAATGTTTTATGATATTTATTGATTGTTTTATGATATTTTTATTATTGTAAACCGATGTGATGATTTCTGATACATCGGTATATAAAATTTAATAAACTGAACTATAGAACAGCCTACTGAAAACCGATAACTGTGAAAAGACAGAATGATTTAATAACAGTTAGTCATAGTTAGTTGTATTGAGTCATGAAGCCATTGTCTCTATTCAGATCTAGGGTGCTGATGTTCATTTTCATGCTTCAATGTTCCTCTGAAGTTCTTTTGTAAGAATATGGCAACCTTAAGGTCAGATAGAGAATGTGTCCTGTAAGATTGAAAAGTTCTCTTATTGGTTTCTGGATATTGCAATTTCTAATGTCAGAAATATGTCCATTTATTTACTTTCCTTAGAGACTGACCTGTGTCTTATGTAGACAGCAGAGGGACCTTGCTGGCAGGTAATGGCATGATTTACATTGAAGAGCAGGTGATGGATGTAGGGTGGTAGATGCATGGAACAGCCTCCCAGTGGACATGGAGGCGAAAACAAGGAATTCAAGAAAGCATGGTATAAATACAGGGAATCTCTAAGGAAGTGATGCTAAATTAATTGGACAGATGGGCAGACTAGATGGGCCATATGGTCTTTTTCTGCCAGCATGTTTCTATGGCCACAGAAAAGTTCTAGCAGTAGTGCCTTTGATATAGATAGAAGTAGTTGTACCTGAGGGATCCAGCCTAGGTGTAGCTCAATGTTTTCAAGGAAGGAACTAGTGAGGCAGTAGCAAACAAGTCCTCTTACAAGATCTAATCCAAGGAAGGAGGAGAACTAACTTGTTTCAAACACCTCAATAGTTATTTATTGTAGCTCAAAAGTTCAATGATAGTGTGAATACTCCTGGAGGCGCACCTATCCAGTCAGGCTTTCAGGACTGCCACAATGAATATGCATGAGAGAGATTTCTATGCAATGGAGACTCAGTATATACACATTTCTTATATTCATATTCATTGCAGATATCCTGAAAACCAGTTGGTTAGATAATATGCCTCCAGGAGATGGTTAGGAAACATTGACTAAGAATACTCTTGCTCTGAGTCTGAGGGAGTAAATCTTTTTCTATAGGGAACTGGGAAATGGTCACTTACCCTTTCAAATAGTACTAAGACTAGGGGACATTCCATGAAACTAGCAAGTAGCAGATTTAAAACATATTAAAGTATTTTTTTAATGTACAATCAATCTATGGAATTTGTTGCTGGTGGATATGGTCAAGGCATCTAGCATAGCTGGGTTTAAAAAGGGTATAAATAAATTCCTGAAGCAGGGGATAGGCATCTAGCCCTTGAGTGCATATTCAGTGAAGATATCCTAATAAACTTGATGATTGGAGTTGCCTAACCCTGTCCTAGAAGAAAATTATTATCCAGGTAGACTTGGGAAAGCTACCAGTTTCCTCTGGGAGAATGCAAAAAGATACAGATTGACTGTGGGATCTGCCAGGTATTTCCTAGTGACCCAAATGGGTCACTATCAGAGACAAACTGTTGTGCTCGATACACTTTTTATCTGAGTGAGTATGGCAAATCTTACGTTCTTATTTGTTAGGAAATCATGTTTACCCATTAGAGAACTAACGAGCCTTTTTTTTTTTTTTTTTTTTTTTTTAAGGTATACTGCTGGGTCAAGCAACAACAGACTTTAAAAACAATCTTTTCTAGAATCAGCTTTCAGAGGTACAATTTCTTCCTGCTAGGATTTCAGTAAAGAATAAGAATAAGGGCCTCCTTGAGCAAGATTTTTTTTTTTTTGGGTGGGAGGGGATTTTTTTGTTTAAGAAAAGAGAAAGAAAAAAATAAGGTAAATCAAATCTTGTGGGCCAATGTGCGACAGGGCAGAGTGAAAGACATTAGTAGAGTATCTATGGTGGTTCTTCTTCCTGAAGCATAAAAACTATATTTCTCTATGAAAGTCAGCATAATGAAGACAGATGAAGGGTCTATGAATTTTCACTATTCTTTTGTTGGTTTTGACTAATGTTTATGGACTCTTCCTTGAGAGAAGGTCAAACCTACATAAGAACATAAGATATGCCATATTAGGTCACACCAAGGATACATCAAACCCAGTATCCTGTCTCCAACAGTGGCCAATTCAAATCACAAGTAACTGGCAAGTACACAAACATTAAATAGATCCCATGCTACTAATGCCAGCAACAAGCAGTGTCTTTTCCTTATTGATTAATAGCAGTTTTTGGACTTCTTCTCCAGGAACTTATCCAAACTTTTTTTTTTTTTTTTTTTTTTTTTAAAGAGGCTACACAAGCTGCCTTAACCACATCCTCTGGCAACAAATTCCAGAGCTTAATTGTGCATTGTGTCAAAAATCTTTAGACAATTTCTTTTAAATGTGCTATTTGCTAACTTCGTGCAGTGCCCCTTAGTCCTTCTATTATTGGAAAGAGTAAATAGCCATTTCACATTTACTTATTCAAGTCCTTTCATGATTTTTTAGATCTCTATTATATCCCCCCTCAGCCGTCTCTTCTCCAAGCTGAACAGCCCTAGTCTCTTTAGCCTTTTCTCATAGGGGAGCCATTCCATGCCCTTTACTTAGTTTCCCTTCTCTGTACTTTCTTCAGTGCAACTATATATTTTTTGAGACGTGGCGACCAGAATTGCACACAGTATTCAAGGTGCGGTCTCACCATGGAGCGATATGAGGCATTATGATAGCCTCTCTTATTTGCCCTTCCCCTCCTAATAATTCCTAACATTGACTGCTTTTTTTTTTTTTTTTTGACCGCTACAGCACACTGAGCCCATTTCAATGTAATATCAATTATGACACCAGATCTTTTCCCTGAGTGCTAACTCCTAAAATGGAACCTAACATTTGCTACAGCATAGGATATTTTTCACTATATGCATCACCTTGCACTTGTTCACTTATTTCATCTGCCATATGGATGCCCAATCTTCCAGTCTCTCAAGGTCCTTCTGCAATTTATCACAATCTGCTTGTGATTTAACTACTCTGAATAATTGTGTGTCATTTGCAAATTTGATCACTCACTCATCGTATCCCTTTCCAGATCATTTATAAATATATAAAAAAAATCACAGGTCCAAGTACAGATCCCTGAGACACTCCACTGTTTACCTTTTTCCATTGTGAAAATAGACCATTTTATTCTATTTCCTAACTTTTAACCAGTCTGCAATTCATAAAAGGACATCGCATCCTATCCCATGACGTTTTAGTTTTCTTAGAAGCTTCTCATGAGGAACTTTGCCAAACACACTATATCTACCGGTTCACCTTTATCCACAGGCTTTCGGCACCTTGTCAAGTATTAGCATGGAGACATTACTGCCACCTCCTACTATAATAAAATGATAAAGTCTAAATCTTTTTTTCCTTCATTTGCATTGAATTTCATTAGTTTTAGTGTTGGAATCAAAATGTTACAGATGAGAAAACACTGCAAAACAATTTTTAAAACTATACCTTTAATAAAATAGAAGGAACTAAGAGCCAGTAATCCTGAGAAGGGAATCAAATCATGATGTGACCTCTATCCTAATAAGAGAAAATGTTATTTTAAGATGACAGAATGAAGCTCTGGTTAATGAAATAAAAGCAAATCATTTATTGAGCTGCTGAAAATTGCTGATAACCTCACAGGAGAGCCAAAACAAAGATTTCTCAGACAGCTTGCTATGATTTTAGACGTTTGTGCAAGTCTTTGGAATTTTAACTAGTAGGAATACAATTCATTACAGGTTTTGTCCACCAAAAATTAAGCTAAAAGAGAAGCTTCAGATATTTAATATGGATATGCATTCATTTGGAATAAATGGGTAATCTAAAATGTAAAATACCATTTTGTTTGTTTTCATTCCAAACAAAATGAATGGGTGGGGACTCAAAAAAAATGTTTTTGGTTTCCATTAATTTTTAGATCCATTGCAGTCTCTAGGGCAGGCAAAAGTGCAGCTTTTTTTTCTACTCAAGCCAGAGAGAGCAGAGCCAGGATGGGAAGGGACAGAAGAAGCAGAACCAAATCAAGGTGAAGCACTTTTCCCCCCAATCAGCCTTTCCTAGCTGGCAGCTCCATAAATTTGACCAGAGTTCCTCATCTTTTCTTAACTTGAAAGCGAAAGGCAATCTAGACCTTGTGCACAGTCACAGTTTGGAAATATGTCTGACGGATTTCAGAGACAAAGGCGTTATTTCTATAACTCTTGTGTGTTTGAAAGCCACTGATCTTTCTCTTTGTTAGGATTATAATATCAACAAGAGTTAGATGGCTATGGAAAATGTTTCAAGGTCTCCAGCCCAAAGGAAGAAAGATCTGTGTGTGTGTGTGTCTGACTGGAAGTTATACAGTAGCAATGCAGCTTTTCCTCTCTCAGCTTTGGTGTGTGTCTCTCTCATTTAGTGGAAGCACATAGTATAGCAGTCCGTTTTCTTTCACAAGAAAAGTGATTGCCTGCTATGTGTCTACACTAGTGGGTGCATTATGACACCAAAGGCCTCAGCAAGTGCCACTAGTCACATCTGTATAAAACTGCATCATTCCATTGCCAATACCCTCTCTGGCATCAGATGGCAAATCTGGTGGCAAGAATGGAAGATGAAGGAGTGTAAAGGGAAAGCACAGACACTACTAGTGATCATATTAAAAGTCCCCCAAACAAGATAAAAGACAGGTTATTGTAGTTAAGGTAAAGCAGTTACAGAGGCAGGGGTCAGGTAAAATGCTAGATAAGCAATTACCTGCTCCCATCTACTTCAATGTGGTGCAGCAGAGGCAGAAGGCGGTAGGGATGTGAATCGTTTTAGGACGATTAAAATTATCGTCCGATAATTTTAATATCGTCTTAAACCGTTATGGAACACAATACAATAGAGATTCTAACGATTTATCGTTATAAATCGTTAGAATCGTGAGCCGGCACACTAAAACCCCCTAAAACCCACCCCCGACCCTTTAAATTAAATCCCCCACCCTCCCGAACCCCCCCCCAAATGAGTTAAATAACCTGCGGGTCCAGCGGCGGTCCGGAACGGCAGCGGTCCGGAACGGGCTCCTGCTCCTGAATCTTGTTGTCTTCAGCCGGCGCCATTTTCCAAAATGGCGCCGAAAAATGGCGGCGGCCATAGACAAACACGATTGGACGGCAGGAGGTCCTTCCGGACCCCCGCTGGACTTTTGGCAAGTCTCGTGGGGGTCAGGAGGCCCCCCACAAGCTGGCCAAAAGTTCCTGGAGGTCCAGCGGGGGTCAGGGAGCGATTTCCCGCCGCGAATCGTTTCGTACGGAAAATGGCGCCGGCAGGAGATCGACTGCAGGAGGTTGTTCAGCAAGGCGCCGGAACCCTCGCTGAACGACCTCCTGCAGTCGATCTCCTGCCGGCGCCATTTTCCGTACGAAAATGATTCGTGGCGGGAAATCGCTCCCTGACCCCGCTGGACCTCCAGGAACTTTTGGCCAGCTTGTGGGGGGCCTCCTGACCCCCACGAGACTTGCCAAAAGTCCAGCGGGGGTCCGGAAGGACCTCCTGCCATCCAATCGTGTTCGTCTATGGCCGCCGCCATTTTTCGGCGCCATTTTGGAAAATGGCGCCGGCTGAAGACAACAAGATTCAGGAGCAGGAGCCCGTTCCGGACCGCTGCCGTTCCGGACCGCCGCTGGACCCGCAGGTTATTTAACTCATTTGGGGGGGGTTCGGGAGGGTGGGGGATTTAATTTAAAGGGTCGGGGGTGGGTTTTAGGGGGTTTTAATGTGCCGGTTTTGCGATTTTTATATTTTTAGATTTTTCACGATTTTTCACGATATTTTACCCCCCCAAACGGCAACAATACGATTCCCTCCCCCTCCAAGCCGAAATCGATCGTTAAGACGATCGAGGACACGATTCACATCCCTAGAAGGCGGCAGAGTCATTTATATAGTAACATATTAATGAAGACAGAAAAGGACCAAATGGTCTATCTAGTTTGCCCAGCAAGCTTCTTACAGTATCATCTGCCGCACAGGTTACCCTCATATTTCTCTTAGGGTAGCAATTGTCACTCCGTGCAGTTACCCACAAGCCATATAAGGGTAGTAATATTTACAATGAAAAGCCAAGCAACTATCAAACCCATAAAAAAATAATGCTAACATTTATTTATTTATTTATTTTTACTGGGTGAAGAGCCTTCTTGAAAATGAAGACAGTGCTGTTTGACATGTTTTGTTTTTGGACTTTGTTGTAGAAGCAGTCCTGTGCTTTTTCCCTTATGTCTGCAAATCAGTATCCTAGACCGTAAAAGTCAGGGCCCATTTTGGTTGTCGTATGAATCCAATTGCCCCCCCCCCTCAAAGTGGGGAGCGAAGTTGCAGTTTTGTCAGAAATATCAAGGCTTATTGGTTAAGGGTCGCAATCCCCATGCTTTCTGTTAAGTGTAGTCACTCTCATGCGGGTTACCTCCATGCATGCTTTTCTTCATTTTCTTTATTTTATTTTTATTTATTTAAAGATTTTTTTATACCGGCATTCATGATAGAATCACATCATGCCGGTTTACAAGTAACAAAGGGAGTGAAGAAAAAACCTAACATTTAACAGGTGGAGAGAAGGAAGAAAGTTACAATAAAACAGGGGAAGCTGGAACTGGGATAAGAAGAGAAGCCTGAGTAGTTTTAGGAGTAAAAACAGGAACAATTATTTACATAGTGCTGGATTTCCGTCCTCTAGCCTTTAAGTGATCTACAATGTTTATCCCATGCCCTTTTGAATTCGTTGACTATTTTTGTCTTCACTACCTTCTCCAACAGGGCATTCCAGGGAACCATCACCCTCTCTGTGAAGAGATTTCTTGATGTTGGTTTTGAGTTGTCCTCCCTGAAGTTACATATTGTGATGCCTAGTTTTACTGTTTTTTTTTCCAACTGAGAAGGTTTGAGTTTTTGCATCATTAAAACCTTTCAGGTATCCAAAGGTATGTATCATATCTCCCCCTGCACATCCTCTCTTCTAGGGTATGCATATTTAGATTCTTCAGCCTCTCTTCCTAAGTCTTACGATAGAGACCCTACACCACAGTGGTCACCCTTCTTTGGACCACTTCCATTCTGTCTCTATACTTTTTGAGATATGGGCTCCAGAACTGAACATAGCTCTCCAGGTGAGTCCTCACTAAGGACCTATATAAGGGCATTATCACCTCCATTTTCTTACTGGCTGTTACTCTCTCTATGCAGCCCAGCATTTTTCTGGCTTTAGCTATCGCCTTGTCACATTGCTTTGCTGTTTTTAGATCACCAGATACTATTACCCCAAGTTCTCTTTCTTAGTCCGTGCATATCGGTCTTTCACCATAATCACATACAGCTCTTTTGGATTACTATATCCCAGATACATGACTATGGACGTCTTGGCATTAAATCCCAGCGACCAAACATGCCATACTGGGTCAGACCAAGGGCCCATCAAGCCCAGCATCCTGTTTCCAACAGTGGCCAATCCAGGCCATAAGAACCTGGCAACTACCCAAAAACTAAGTCTATTCAATGTTACCGTTGCTAGTAATAGCAGTGGCTATTTTCTAAGTCAACTTAATTAATAGCAGGTAATGGACTTCTCCTCCAAGAACTTATCCAATCCTTTTTTAAACACAGCTACACTAACTTCACTAACCACATCCCCTGGCAACAAATTCGAGAGTTTAATTGGGCTTTGAGTGAAAAAGAACTTTCTCCAATTAGTTTTAAATGTGCCACATGCTAACTTCATGGAGTGCCCCCTAGTCCTTGTATTATCCAAAATATCCCTCCCTCTCAGCCGTCTCTTCTACAAGCTGAAAAGTCCTAAACTAGTCTTTCCTCATAGGGGAGCTGTTCCATCCCCCTTTTCATTTTGTCGCCCTTCTCTGTACCTTCTCCATCGCAATTATATCTTTTTTTAGATGCGGCGACTAGAATTGTACACAGTATTCACCATGGAGCGATACAGAGGCATTATGACATTTTCCGTTTTATTCATCATTCCCAACATTCTGTTTGCTTTTTTGACTGCCGCAGCGCACTGAACCAATGATTTCAATGTGTTATCCACTATGATGCCTAGATCTCTTTCTTGGATGGTAGCTCCTAATATGGAACCTAACATTGTGTAACTATAGCATGGGTTATTTTTTCCTATATGCATCACCTTGCACTTATCCACATTAAATTTCATCTGCCATTTGGATGCCCAATTTTCCAGTCTCACAAGGTCTTCCCTCAATTTATCACAATTTGCTTGTGATTTAACTATTCTGAACAATTTTGTATCATCTGCACATTTGATTACCTCACTTGTCATATTTCTTTCCAGATCATTTATAAATATATTGAAAAGTATGGGTCCCAATACAGATCCTTGAGGCACTCCACTGCCCACTCACTTCCACTGAAAAACTGTCCATTTAATTCTACTCTGTTTCCTGTCTTTTAGCCAGTTTGTAATCCATGAAAGGACATCACCACCTATCCCATGACTTTTTACGTTTCCTAGGAGCTTTTCATGAGGAACTTTGTCAAATGCCTTTTGAAAATCCAAATATACTACAACTACCGATTTACCTTTATCTACATGTTTAACTCCTTCAAAAAAGTGAAGTAGATTTGTGAGGCAAGACTTGCCTTGGGTAAAACCATGCTGACTTTGTTCCATTAAACCATGTCTTTCTATATGTTCTGTGATTTTGATATTCAGAACACTTTCCACTATTTTTCCTGGCGTTGAAGTCAAGCTAACTGGTCTGTAGTTTCCCGGATTGCCCCTGGAGCCCTTTTTAAATATTGGGGTTACATTAGCCACCCTCTAGTATTCAGGTACAATGGATGATTTTAATGATAGGTTACAAATTTTTACTATTAGGTCTGAAATTTCATTTTTTAGTTCCTTCAGAACCCTGGAGTGTATACCATCCGGTCCAGGTGATTTACTACTTTTCAGTTTGACAATCAGGCCTACCACATCTTTTAGGTTCACCGTGATTTGGTTCAGTCCATCTGAATCATTACCCATGAAAACCTTCTCTGATACGGGTATCTCCCCCAACATCCTCTTCAGTAAACACTGAAGCAAAAAAAATCATTTAATATTTCCGCGACGGCCTTATCTTCTCTAATTGCCCCTTTAACCCCTCGATCATCTGACTCCTTCACAGGCTTTCTGCTTCGGATATATTTTTAAAAGTTTTTACTGTGAGTTTTTGCCTCTACGGCCAACTTCTTTTCAAATTCTCTCTTAGCCTGTCTTATCAATGTCTTACATTTAACTTGCCAACGTTTATGCATTATCCTATTTTCTTCTGTTGGATCCTTGCAATTTTTGAATGAAGATCTTTTGTCTAAAATAGCTTCTTTCACCTCCCATTTTAACCATGCCGGTGATCGTTTTGCTTTCTTTCCACCTTTATTACCTTCGCACTGTTAACCAGCATTTGGACGCGCGCTTTCGACGCACTAGCTTTACCCCTTATTCAGTAAGGGGTAATAGTGCATCGAAAAGTGCATCCAACTCCCCCGAGAATAATAATGCCCGCAACATGCAAATGCATGTTGATGGCCCTATTATAGTCTTTCCCGCGCGATACAGTAAGTAAAATATGCAGCTAAGCCGCACATTTTACTTTAAGAAATTAGTGCCTACCCAAAGGTAGGCGTTAATTTCTGCCGGCACCGGGAAAGTGCACAGAAAAGCAGTAAAAACTGCTTTTCTGTGCACCCTCCGACTTAATATCATGGTGATATTAAGTCGGAGGTCCAAAAAGTAAAAAAAAAGCAAAAAAAAATTTTTAAATCGGCCCGTGGGTTGAAAACCGGACGCTCAATTTTGCCAGCGTCCGGTTTCCGAACCCGTGGCTGTCAGCGGGCACTAGGGACATGCTAGTGTCCCTAGCGCCTTTTTTTACTGCAGGCCCTAATTTAAATATTTTGGTTTACTGAATCGTGCACACAGGACACTGGCCTGTGCGCGTGCCGGGAGAGCAGACGCTCTCCTGCGAACTTTACAGTATCGGCCTGTTATTGTGTGGAATACATCTGGAGTGTACTTCTACCATGGTATTTTTATTTATTTATTTTTTAACAATGACCATGCCTCTTGCACACTTTTTACTTTTGTAACTGCTCCTTTCAGTTTTTTCCTATTTTTCTCATTTTGTCAAAGTTTCCCTTTAGAAAGTTTAGAACGAGAGCCATGGATTTGCACACTGTCCCCCTTCCAGTCATTAATCTAGAACTGTTCTATACCTCTAAAGTTGCATAGCTTGAAAGTACAGCATTTCTTTAACTTAAATGGAGGGAGCTAATATAGTATCTGTAGTATCCACTTAGACCTCCTAGTTACATGACTTAAAGGATGCAGAGAAGAATCAGAAATGAAAAGCACAAAATCAACTTATTTCAAGAAGTTCAAAATATAGAAGCTTTTGCCTGGAGCAATGTTACAGCTACATATTTGTCTAAGTGCCAATACATGTCTGCATTATGGAGCTGCCGAAGGGCATCCCATATGGCAAAAGAAAGTTAAAATGACAGGAAATTAGAAAGGTTCCACCATTCCCCACAAATGCACCGATTTGGATAACACATATTCTTCCAGATCTTTTTCCCCACTTACATCTCCCTTATGGCTAAATTTGAACATCTGTAAACTAAATTTAATTTACAAATGTATCAGTTGCCTTTTCAGTAACACTATCCATGGTGTTGTACAATATAAACAGCATCAAAATCACAAGTACAAACAAAATCACCTGACCCAACTGAGAATATAAACACATATGCAAAATAAAATTAAAATTCAATCTCACCTCTCCAACCTATAATCAAGACAGTATAAAATTATATAAAACCTCCATTACACACAAAATGAAGAACCTTAAAAGGAACCATCATAACAGCAAACAACGATTCAATTATTGAAAAACATTCTAATTTTTACTGCTTTTCTAAAAGCTTAATACCCCTCCAAACAAATCTCTTAAGACAGCATTCCAGGGACAGGGAGCTACTGCATTAAAGGCCCTTTCACTCCTTTTTATTACACAGGTATCACGTACTGAGGCTATAACTAATAAAGGCCTCCCGTGACAATCTCAGCAATATCTTAGGACAAATAGGATGACATATTTGGGACCGATACTTGGTCTTTCCATTCGCTGCCAAGGTCCTACCCTTTATTTGCACCTTTACTTGGTGTGGTATAATAATGTATCACAGGTGCGATGCACCAGTACTAGGTACTGGAGCTAGAACACGTATCAGACAATTGTTTCTGGGCTGAGAAACGTGCCTAAAAAAAAACCCAGCGTGAACATTAATAGAATTAAACAGCAAATATGGGTAATTAGTAAAAGCATTCCTGAAAGTGAACAAGAAGTCAAAATTGAAATATATCCTAACTAAAACTAGCACTAGAGTAATCTGGAAATATCTGAGTGCCTTATTACTCCTGGGTCTGTACTCACTACACAGATGGAGGAAACAAATTAGGTCCATAGAGCCTTGATGGTGCAATGTAAAGCAGAAATAAGGCAGACACTGTAGAGACAGGCTTTAATTTAAATGAGCACTTATAAGATGCCAGCCATGTGAGCATGAACATGTGATGTATTAGTTTAACCTTTTTACAGGTATTCTTTTAGAAGACCATTTCCATATTTTTGTGCATAGCATATTTTGGTTTGATTCTCAAAAAAAAATGTCTAGGGCTGAATTTCAATAGTTCTTTTCTTATTTTGTATCTAACTCAAACCTTTTTTTTTTTTTTAATTAATAAATGCAGCAACATTTACAGAAATTTTAGCTTTTTGGCTATGACCAATTATGTTTTTGATAAGACAACTGCTTGAAAATAATTGATTTTACTTTTAATCAGGAAAATTACAGCTGTAAAAGTAAATGTGTTTTGTGTCTTTGAAAGCATGAATGTCACAAAAATATTCATCTTTGTTAGAGTTTCACTGAAAACATGGTAGAAAAATCCAGCAACACAGACATTATATTTCAGCTATGAATGAAACAACTATCAATTCATAAAAACACTGAAAGACCCATACAATCTGGGGGGTGAACGAGTGGAGCCCATCTGAATTTCTATCGTTATACAATGTGTGCTAAGCAATTATCAGAATCACATCCATATCAATCAATAACTACCAATCATAAAGAACTTTTGCCTCCCCAAAAACCAAACCGATTCCCCCCCTCCCAAAAAACATATACAAGTCCATATTCAATACAATGACCATCTAGAGGGGTTTTGTTTTGTGGGACTGATTGCAACTCTAGTGTTCTATGAGCCTCGCTTTATCTTGACTTAGTTTTTTCTACATAATGCAAGCCAAAATAACAAATCACATGGACAATATGGGAACAATGGCAATGTTAAATGTCTCACATGAATGGATTTTTTTACCCAGTAAAGGGGATTTATATTAAGGCTATACTGTCATTTAAAATGAAATAGGAAATGTCAATGCTCAGGGGCAGGGTAAGGGAGAGTGACTTTTTTTAAATTTGCAGGTGAGGAAACAGTGGCGTGAAGGGTGGTGGGCTGGCAGCCAGGTTTTAGTGCATGTGCCAATAAAGCACACTGCCAAAAAGACAGAAGAGAAAATGAAAAGCCTCCCCCCACCCAACAACACAGCAAATCATGCAAAATAAAAACCCTGCATACTCCTACTGTATATGTTTTTAGGATTTGGTTTTGGTGATTAGCTCAATGCCTTTCTTTTGCTGAAATAAAAATATTAAGAGCTGAAATTTTGGGGTAGATTATTATATGCAAGAACGCCACAATCTGGTCTGATGATTTTTTTTTCACGTCTATATAATAGCCATATTTGATTACTTCTGATGGACCCCACTACGAGCCTTTGCAAGGATCATTTTCATTGGCTAGCTGCTGATCACCAAGTGTGCATGCTTACGGATATATGTGGTATGAGCCACCACTAGTTGTTTTGACATACATCACATCTAAATTCTCTTTTTTTTTTGCAAGAGAATGACTCTCCCTCTGCTGACAGGAGCCCATCTGGTATATTATCATCTAGCCAGGTTCCACCGACATCAATTAATGAGGAAAGCATGTTTAGATCCAATCTTGTAATTAATCAGGTTTAGGGAAAAAAAAAAAAAAAAAAGACTCATTGCATTCAAATAAATTACAGCCCTTTACTATTTTTCCAGGACATGGGATCAAGGTAATTTAGCCCTAATTATCTAGCAGAAGAGGGTACAGAATGCAATGTTATGGATAGTGAAAGGATTTAGCTATTCTTAAGAACAAAATTACTGGCCATATGGATAGACATGGCTTGGGGGGGGGAGCAACAGATTTAGCTAATGGAATTATTCCTTTAATCTACTAGATTTCTTTTGAGCTTGTTAAATATGTAGATAAAAGTGAGCCTGTCAGAGTGTATCTGGATATTTAGAAGACATTTGACAAAATTCCTTATGAATGGCTCCTCAGGAAATTTAAAAGTCATTGGGGTAGGAAGTGATGTCCTATTATGGATTGGTAACTTGTTAAAAGACAGGAAACAAGAATGTAGAATTAAATGGTCAGTTTTCCCAGTGCAGAAGTGTAGACAGTGGTGTGCTCCAGGGAACTGTTTTAGGACTAGTACTGTTTAATATTCTAAAAAACAATATGAAAAAGAATATGGACCAAGATCAAAATTGCAGATAATACAAAATTATAAAAAAAAAAACCCAAGCTGATTGTAACTATAGAAGGACATTGGTGAGAATTAAGGACTGGGTATCTAATAGCAGACGAAAATTTAATGTGGACAAGTGCAACGTGATGTAAATAGGGAAAAATAATCTTAACTATAAGTACACAATGCCTGGCTCCGTATTAGGAATCACCACCTAGGAAAAATATCTGGGTCTCAATAGGGCACTACATTAAAATCCTCAGCTCAGTGTACAAAGCAATCAAAAAAGCAAACTGAACATGAGTAATGGTTTGAAAAGGAATGGAAAATAAAACAGATCATCATAATTCATCCATGGTATGACTGCACCTTGAGTACTGTGTGTGATTCTGGTTGCCCAGTCTCAAAAAATGATAAAAGAGCTAGAAAAGGTACAGAGACAGGCAAAAAAAATGATAAAGGGGAAAAGAGCTGCACTCAAAGAAAAATTAAGCATTCTTCAGCTTGGAGAAGAGACTACAGCGGGGATATCAAAGGGGTGCAGCAGGTATAGGGAACGGTTATTTGTTCTTTCAAATAGTACCAAGACTAGGGGACACTCCATGAAGCTGACAAGTACTAGATTTAAAACAAATTGGAGAAAGTATTTTTTCACTCAATGCACAAACTGGAATTTTTTTGCCAGAGGACAAGGTCAAGGCATCTAGCATAGCTAGGTTTAAAAAGAATTAAGTCCCTGGAGGAAAAGTCCATAGTATGTCAACTATTGCAAGGGTGGAGGAAAAGTCCATAGTATGTCAACTATTGCAAGGGTGCAGTGTGACTGCTGAAGTTGGTGGTGTATCAGAAAATTTTCTGCTGCCAAGTGAACATCTCTCTGAGTTGCCTCCTTCGCCTGACATCATCAATAAAGGCCAGGCTCAAAATGTCTTCTTTCACTTGCTAACACATGCGACACTGAGCAGGCTTTTAATGTCGTCAGGCTGTGGGAAGTAGTTCAGACTGTTGGCAGCCCAGAGCAGGAGCAGCACTTTACTTTCAGGCTGATACAGTGAGTGAGGGAGAGGGGGGAATGAGAAAGTGGAAGAGGGCATTTGGACGCATTTGGATGCGCGTTTTGGACGCACTAGCTTTACCCCTTCTCCATCACATGACAGGTCTATCCAGTAAAGTGCGGCCGCGTTTACTCCGCTCCTAAACCGCATTCTATTCACTTTCCGGCCGCGTTAGCCCTTCCTGCGATCCCGAATCCCCTTTAACCTACTCCTACTGCGTCCTAAAATCCCCTGGCAACCCCTTCCGCACGCGGCCTGCATATTGCATGCAAACGAGCGAATTAGCTATTCCCTAGCATCCCGTAACCCGCGCCCCGACTATCGCTAGTTTTCCCTGCCGTTTGCCGCTCGTTTAACCTGCTAACTTACCGCCTACCCTGACCCCTGTGGTAGAGGCAGGGGTAAGGGTAGGTGGCAAGCTTTCCCCCAGCCCCCGCTCACCTGCCCCGGCCGCGATCATGGGTGCCGGTCTCTGGGGCAGCCCCAGTCCTCTCCCCTCCTCCCGAAGTGCAAAAAAAAAAAAAAAAAGCGAAAAAAAACTTAAAAGCAAAAAGTAAGTCGCTTCGCCGCTTCACTCTTCCCTCCTCCCGGAGCAGGGCGCGAAAAGCAGCCTGCTCCGGGAGGAGAGATGACAGCGGCGAAGCAACTTACTTTTGTATCTGATTGGACCCGACAGCGGCGAAGCCGCGAAAAAAGCGAAAAAAACCAAAAGGTAACCCTGACCTGACCCGGACCCGACTTACTTTTGCAGCCGTCCGGCCATCTGTAGAAGAAATCGTTGCTCCCCTACCTCCCCGGGAAGATGGCTGCCAGCACGGGGGAAAGCGGCCCCTGTGCATTCAATTGGCTGCTCAAGACGTGACGTCAAACGTCGTGACGTCACGTCTTGAGCAGCCAATTGAATGCACAGGGGCAGCTTTCCCCCATGCTGGCAGCCATCTTCCCGGGGAGGTAGGGGAGCAACGATATCTTCTACAGATGGCCGGACGGCTGCAAAAGTAAGTCGGGTCCGGGTCGGGTCAGGTCAGGGTTACCTTTTGGTTTTTTCGCTTTTTTTTTGGCTTCGCCGCTGTCGGGTCCAATCGGATGCAAAAGTAAGTTGCTTCGCCACTGTCATCTCTCTCCCCTCCTCCCGGAGCAAGGCTGCTTTTCGCGCCCTGCTTCGGGAGGAGGGGAGAGAGATGACAGACTTCCTGGTATCTGTCATTTCAAATGACATTTGAAATGACAGATACCAGCGTGGCGTGAAGCCTTAGGCCCGCGCACCCAGGATACTGTATAGGTGCTCTATCCAGTAAAATGGGTTGCGCGGGCCTAAGGCTTCACGGACGCGGTTTACATTTAAATAAAATTAGTGTTCAGGATCGAGCGGTAGGTGAGCTGCACTGTGTGTGCGGCAACCGCGGGTGCCGCAGGCACTAACACAGCTCTTCCTACCGCTCGGTACTGGATAGACCTGATGATTATCTACTGAAGGAACACAGATGGCCATATTGATAGGCCTATATTTTTGTGATAAGCTTAACTGCTTCTAGCAATGAAGTCAGGTCTTCTTGATATGTTCTAATGCAGGGGTAGGCAGCTCCAATCCTTTAGTGCCACAAATAGGTCTGCTTTTCAGGATATCGACAATAATATCCTTGAGGTATATTTCCATGCACTGCTCCCATTGTACGCAAATGTATCTCAAGCAAATTCATTATGAATGTTCTGAAAACCAAAATGGTTTGTGGCACTCCAGAGCCAGAGTTGCCTATCCTTTATTCTATTGCCTCCCATGGTTCTATATCTGGAAAGATGTTCTCCAAATATGACATTTCCTTCACAGATTCACTACTGCCTAGGTACCCATAAACACAATACTTAAGCTTTGACATATTTGGGAAAGCATTTTCTTGAAGGTGGTCAATTTCATGCTCTGCCCCTTTTAACTTGCAGCACTACTTGCCCTCTTCATTTGGTTCACATTTAGATGATTCAAAACTATCAACATTTGCTAAGTTGTACTGCATTGCTTCTGCATACTGGCAAGTTAGGCGTGCTGTGGATCATGATCAGAGCAACTTAATCTTGTCGAACATGGTGAACAGCATCAATGATAATAAATAGCACAATATTTAATATTTCTTTTTACAATATCAGTGTACCCAGTGCTATAAAGACAATTCACAAGGTCTTAATGTTTCTGCCCAAGTGAGTTTACAACCTAAAGTCAAAACACAGGAAGGCTAAATGATTTTATCAATGGCGCACACAGTAAAATGTAGAGAGGAGACAAGAAATGTAAGGTCCTTGGATCACTGATACTCTGGTCCTTAATGGAGCAGAGCTCCGATTTTCTGGGTAATGAAAAAATAAAAATAAACCAGTACCAAATGCATGAATGTGTATCTCATGAATATTGATTGTGGAAATCCTGAAAACCAGATTGGTTTGTGGTGCTTGAAGTACAGAATTTGCCATCCTTGTTCTAGGTTCACAGCTATAAGGTCTAAATGACTTATACTGTTAGCCCTAATGTAATGCAAATAATAAATAAAAACATGTAGACCTGATTACTGAAACTTGAGCTGTCAACAGGGTTCTAACAAGCCACTAAGATGTAAACATTACACATAAAGACAGACAATATTGATCATGGATATCAATTTGATGACATCTCACCCATGGGAAAATCCCTGAATTTGGCACAGAGCTTTTCTATCATAGCCCATGATAGGGACGCTTCTGTCCCTCTCAGATTGACAGGTTTTCACCAATAAGTAAACATCAGTAAAGCTATGAAACAATGGCCTCTCTACTATGTCTACAGCATTGTGTATAATCTTCATGTTGATGATATTTCTGTAATTTTTACTGCTTGTAACATTGGCACATACAGAAAAATATGCGCACTAAAACACCATTTACCTGACAATGGCAAGAATTTGGATCTGTATAAATCGATCTACCTAATTTTGTTTTTACCCAGCATACCATCTGTTAAAGAACAAAATTAAATAACAGTAAGAATCAAACCTTACCCAGATCTAGCTGTTTTGTATTCCACTTTAAGAATAGGCTTGCAAGGTTCTGGTTTCCTTCCATCCTTTATCTGCTTTCCTGAAACAGAATATTTTCTCATGTTAACTTTTAAATGAATCTGATTTTTTTTAGCTGTATTTATGGGGAATTTCAATTTCAAAACAAAATTAAATGCTTCCTATCCATTCAAATATCTTGGGAGTTAGAGCAAATGCACTAGCAGATGATTTTTTTTTTTGTACAGCCCTGCAGTCAGAAACCTGACTTGAAGAAATACTTAACATCAAATACATTTACTGTGCATCAGAAGGATGGTGACATTTTAGTTCTCCGTGGTAGGTTGGCAGATTTAACAACATCTTACCCTTGACTTAGTAAACACTAAGGTAAACTATTCTTTTCAAACTGTAAAGCAGAGTTGCTTACCTGTAACAGATGTTCTCAGAGGACAGCAGGATGTTAGTCCTCACACTTGTGTGACATCATCAGATGGAGTCCCAATGCGGAAAACTTATGTCAAAGTTTCCAGAACTTTAACTAGGAACCTTGAGCATGCCTAGCATGCCCTATATCACATGTCCACATGGGGTCCCCTCTCCAGTCTTGTAACAAAATTATAATTAAAATAAAAAAAATATATATAAAAAAGAGAAACCCAACTTCGCAGGGGGGTGGGCGGGTTTCTTGAGGACTAACATCCTGCTGTCCTCCGAGAACACCTGTTACAGGTAAACAACTCTGCTTTCTCTGAGGACAAGCAGAATGATAACCCTCACACATGGGTAAATCCCTAGCTACAGGCTGCTTCCCAACACAAAAGGGGACCAACAGACACCCAACCGGCACAACATCACCAGTGCTGTTAGTAACAAAGGGGGAGACAGCCTGAACCCAAACAGATGGAAAGTTAGGTTCTACAGGTTCAGCACCAGCCATCCCTATCCAGACAGTAAGGAGTTGTGAATGTATGGAGAGAATTCCATGATGCATGTCTCATCCACAGGAACTGCTTGCAGTGGGCCACAGACACTGCCATGACTCTGACAGAATGAGCCTTGCCATGACCCCCAAGACGTAGTCCCGCCGGGGCATAATCGGAGATGTAATCTACTAGCCAATTAGATAGTGTCTGTTTGGCAATGGCAACGCCCAACTTATTCTTATCAAAAAAAAGAAAGAGTCAGGTTGGCTGTCTATGGGCTTCTATCTGCACCAGATAGAAGGTTAAGGCTCTCTTGCTGTCCAAACAGTGCAGTGCTCGTTCGCCTTGGTGCGAATGGGGCTGGCTAAAGAATGTTAGCAGGACAATTGACTGGTTAAGATGAAAGTTCGTTACCACCTTAGGCAAGACCACCCTGTCATAAAACAGTGTAAGGTGGATAAGCCACTAAGGCCTGGAGCTCACTGACCTTGTGCGCTGAAGTGACCGCCACCAAAATATGACTTCCAATTCAGGTACTTCAGGTCACAA
Organism: Rhinatrema bivittatum; assembly: GCF_901001135.1. NCBI lineage: Eukaryota > Metazoa > Chordata > Amphibia > Gymnophiona > Rhinatrematidae > Rhinatrema > Rhinatrema bivittatum. Next base: position 192,234,802 of record NC_042617.1, read on the forward strand.
GTGCACAGCAGCTCAAAAGGAGCTTTCATCAGATGAGTTACTACCATACTGAGGTCCCAAGACACAGCAGTCGGCTTTACGGGAGGCTTCAAATGAAGCATGCCCCACATGAATCATACAACTATAGGCTGTACAGAGATGGGTGTACCATCTATATCCTAGTGGTATGAGCCAATTACACTAAGATGAACTTTAACGGATTTGGTCTTTAAGCCAGTTCCAATTGGTGTAGAAGGTAGTTAAGCAGTTTTTGTGTGGGATAAGATCTAGGGCCTTCTGCTCACAACACATGAAAAACCTCCTCCACTTCAGTCTATAGGACTTTCTAGTTTAAGGCTTCTTAGAAGCCACCAGGACCAGAGACACATCCTCTGAAAGATCAAGCAGCTCAGGATTAACCTCTCAACATTCAGGCTGTGAGCGACAGGGCCTGGAGATTTGGATGCTGCAACCTGCCTTGATCTTGCATGATGAGATCTGAGGAAGTCCCTAGACTAATCGTTCTTTGGTGGACAACTCCGGTAGAGGTGTGAACCAGACCTGCCTCGGCCAATAAGGGACTATGAAAATCATAGTCCCCCTTTCCTCATGAAGCTTCAAGCGAGTCTCCGCCACTAAGGAAATCGGAGGATAAGTATACAGAAAACCCCTTCCCCAATGACTGGCATGGGCATTCAAGGCTGGTTAGAAAACTGACCTGTACAGGGAGCACAACAGAGGCAGGAATCACTGAAGGCTTGACTCAGCCTGTTACCACGATCGCCATCTCGGCCTGGTACATGGCTCTCAGTACCATCCCCTGGGACAAGTTCCTCGATCAGTTCTGGACCACTTCCTAACACAGGAGGTATGAACCCGAGCCTCCCTGCTTGTTGACGTACCACATGGCTACCTGGTTGTCTGTTTGGATCAGGAACTTTGTTGGACAGCCGATTTCTGAAAACCAATAGCGCGTACCTGATCGCCCGAAGCTTCAGGAATTGGATTTGAGAAGATCATTCCTGAGCAGACCAGAGACCCTGGGTGTTGAGCCCATTTACACAGATACATCTCTTGTTAGGACAATTTGGGTAGGGGGACTTCAAAAAGAGATCCACCATTCCAGATTTGAAAGTACCCGCCACCAGGACAATGAGTCCCGGAAAGACAGGGTGACTTGGATGCAATCCTAGAGGCTTTCAGAGGCCTGGCACTACTGTGACCTCAGAGTCCATTGTGCTCCTCCATGTGTAAACATGCCAAGGGAGAGACATTGACTATTGTAGCCATATGCCCAACAGCCTCAACATGTTCCAGGCAGACACCTGCTGGCCCTGTTGGATCTCTGCCTTGGTGGTCGTCAAGGTGATGGCCCTCTAGCGAGATAGGAAAGCCTTGGCCTGAGCTGTGTCTAGCAGGGCTTTATGAAGCCCAACTGAATTGACGGACTGAGATAGGACTTTGGGTAGTTGAAGACAGATCCCAGTGACACCAACGCCTGGAAAGAAGTGCATGGACTTGGCAGCTCCTCCCTGAGACATGCTCTTGACCAGCCAATCGGCTATGCACTCCCAGCCTGCAGAGGTGCGCCACCATCATTAAGGCCAGGCATTTTGTGAAGACCCATGGGGCTGACGCGAGCCCAAATGGCAACACCCAATACTGGAAGTGCTGTTTTCCCACCACAAATCGGAGATACTTCCTGTAACTGGGGAAGGTCTCGATATAAGTGTATGCGTCCTTTAGGTTGAGGGAGTATAGATAGTCCCCTTTTTGTAAAAGGAGGGGGAATCAAGGTGCCCAGGGAAACCATGTTGAACTTTTCTTTGAAACTTGTTCAAGGCCCTCAGGTCTAGGATGGGACAGATTCCTCCTGTCCTCTTTGGAATCAGGAAATACCTGTAGTAGAATCCACACCATCTTTGCCCTGGTGGTATGGGCACGACAGCTCTGGCCATTGAGAGGGAGGAGAGCTCTGCTAATAGAACTTGATTACAAGCCACCAAGATGGGCATGGAGGACAATTTGGCAGGAAACCCAATCAATTCAATTGGTACCCTTGTCAGACGATGGACAGAACCCACTGGTCCAAGGTTATACTAGGCTACTGGTTCACAAAGAACTGCAGCCTGCCCCTGACCAGATGGTCCATCATTAAGGTATGGGCAACTAGCATATGCTTCGAGTCAAACCCCCTACCCTGGAGTTGACTGAGGAGCCAGCTGGGGTTTAGGGGCTCTCTGCTGCCTGGGATGGCTGCAGGAGCCCTGGTGGTTTTGACAGGAATGAGGGGGCGAAGGATAGCACTTCCTTTGGTGAAAGACTTCCTTGGCCCCTGTCTTGCCGACATCCTAGAAGAAGAGGGCAGGTCTGGAGTGCAAGCAGAGACTTATTGGAGGGTTTTCATGGTGGTCCCAAAGTTAGGGGTGCTGGAGCCTTCTCTCTGAAGAGATTCTTCCCAGTACATGGCACTTCAGCAAGTCATTCCTGTATGTTTGACAGAGAACCGAGGCCCGCAGCCATGTCATTCTTTGGGTGCTGATCCCACTGCAGAGACTCTTGATGCAGTCTCAAAAATATTGTAGGTTGATTAGACCTTGTGCTTTCTGCACTCCAGGCCCTTATACACCAGCGACATGAACGTGTCCTGCTGCTGTTGAGGCAGCTGCTCAGTCACCTCCTGCACCTACTTCCAGATGTACCACGAGTAATGGCTCATGTAGAGCTGGTAGGTAGCATTAAAGGCAATAAAGCATGGCACCTTGAAATTCTACCTTGTTCATCGCTCTATGGTCCTTCCCTGGGCATACCGAGGAATAAGTTGGAGAGCGCTTCGACCAGGGTACCAATTGGTGGGGGCAGCTAACACTTATTGAATCCAGCAGCCTTCTGGATGAGATAGACCCTGTCTACCTTATTAATGGGAGGCACTGTGAGGAGGTGTTCCCATATCAACAGCAGCAACTCAAGGATCTCATGTACTGGGACTGCCAGATTATCCTTAGGAGGCTCTACAAACTGGAGGAGCTTGAGCATTTTGTGCCTGGCATCATCCTCCATTAATAACTGAAAAAGTATGATTTCTGCCATCACCCTTGCAAAACCTGCAAAGGTTAAATCCTTAGGTGGAGACTCCTTTGCTCCTCTGGAGAAGGATTTGAAGGGAGACCCCTCTGAGGACTCAAACGTTATCCCCCAAAGGTCATAGGATTCCTCATCCTCACTGTAAGCAACAGAGGATGGGTCCCTATGTTCTCAGCCGTTCATCCAGAGGTGCAGGCACCAGTAAAACTGGATGGGGCAGGCCTTGGCAGAGCTTCCTCCTCCCTCACAATCAGTGATGACCACCATATTGTTAGGGGGAGGCATCGGTGCCCGACAGGGCACTGATGCTGTCTCGGGAACAAATGCCAGCTGGGTCAGTAATGCACGAATGAGCACATTGAACTTCTCCAGAAGCAGTACGAGGTTGGGCGGCACCGGGTCTGCTGACATCGGTGCCACAGACTGAAGCCTTGCAGCACCAGGTCCACCACTAGGAATACTCAGCGCTCCAGCTCCTCCTCAAACATTGCCGATACTAACACAGACTGGGAGGAAGGGGGTGGTCAGATCTTTGGACCCTCAAGGTGGATTGGTGATTGGCATCAGGATCGACCCTGTGCACCAATGGAAGATTACACTCCTTGCCACAGGGTCACTTTGGGGGCATCGTGGCAAAGCTGGTTCATCCCCGTTCCCAGCACCATGCATAGATGCATGGCCAGGTCTTTCCCCAGTGCAGAGGCTGATGCCAAGGATCCAGATGTCCTTGGCCTGAAGGAGAGAGATCATGGTTGGTCTCTTGTGCCCCTATCTGCTGATGACATTGATGAAACAGACAGTCCCACCGATGTCGATGGCTCGGTGTCCATCAGTGAGGCTCCTTGGTCCTACTATGCAGATACTGCAGGCTCGGATTTCTTCAACCCAAAGAGCTGCTCCAATCTTGTCGAGTTGATGCTGGTCTCCCTTCAGGGTCATCTGAGCGCATAAACAGCATCCCCAGACGTAATGCGATGCTCCCAGGCAGAGGACAAAACTCATGCGGATCTGTGATGTACATGACCCTTGGGCACCGGGGCATCGCCAAAAATGGAATGTGGCCATGTCGGATGAAGACGACAGCAGGAGGGTATCGATGGCCGATGGACAAGTTGCACCGCCAACATGGGGAGTCGACTGCAAAAGGAAACTTACCCGAATTGCCGAAAACCCTGACTAGGAGACACTTTTCAATTATCTGTCTAAATGGCTTTTGAATATTGACCTTATGATCTTTTTCTGCCATCATGTTTTTGTATTCCCAGTTATGGCAATGGGAAATTCAAAACTGGTGAGGGACTTGCTGGAACTATAACAATCCTAGTGCTACACTGCAAATGGACATATTGGCAGCAGAAAGGGCTTTTCTCAGCTGTTCATACCCCTTCTCATTTGGTTATGAGCACTCCTGCAATCGAGACAGAACAAAGCAGGGGAAGGGAGAGGTAGAAAAAATTTGAAAATGGGGAGATAGCAAAGAGAGGCAAGAGAAGGGGAGAATGGAATAAAGAGCAAATAGAGAAAAAAAAACAGGGAGCAAAGGGGTGAAAGGGACAGGAAGGAGGATCTTGGGTGCAATATCACTAAGCAGAGGAAAAGATAGATAAAAAAAGATCATAGTGCGGAAGGGATTGGGAAGACAGTGGTGGGAAGGGAAAACAGGAGGAAAAATTTAGGAGCCAATGTATTATGTGCAATCTCTGGGATATGTAAGTGCCAGACATTGCCTTATGTGTAGTTGATGCTACCAATAAAATGGGTACCCTCCTGAATGACAAGTACACAGTACCTGAAATCAACACATTAACTCTAATCATAGGCTAAACAATTACTGTCATGGTTAAAAGGTGAGGTGGGAGAGACTATGCTAGCCAAAAGAACATCTTTCAAAAAAATGGAAAAGGTATCCGAATGAAGAAAACAGTAAACAGCATAAGCATTGGCCACTTAGATGCATTGTATTGCTAAGGAAGGCAAAGACTCTCTCGCACACACATATCCTCTCATATAGGGTCCCTCTCTCTTGCATATACATCCACACAATCTCCCTTTCTCGCTCACGCATATACCCTCACACAGGCTATCTATGACTCTCTCTTATACAACCCTTCATAGAGGCTCTGTCTCACACCTACACAATCCCTTCACACAGGCTAGCACCCTCACATACACATGATCCCCTTTTTCATGCACACGAGCTCCCAATCTATCACACACATACATACTCCTTCACAATCTCCTCATATAGGCTCCCTCTCTCTGGTACCCATACTCAAGTATCCCCCGTGCTCTCTCTCACACCCCCCTACTTACCCCCCTGGTCTCTCTCACATATCTCCCCCTCCCCCACACCCCTCCCCTTTCCTCACACTCCCCTGCCCTCTCTTTACATCCCCTCCCCCCCCACACATCTCTACACTCTCTCACCAGGGCCCTCATTTTCGCCACAAACATCTCACCGGGGCCTTCATCTTCACCGTGAACAGCGTGCTCTGTTCACAGTATGCTGGGGCCTTTATCTTTGCTGCAAGCTATGCATGCTCAGTTCATGGCATGCCGGGGTCTCCTCTGCCATTTTCTGCACAGAATTTGGCAATTCTGTGCAGGGGTGGGGGGTAGGGAGGAATTCTGCATAGATTCTGTACTCTGCAGTAGCGCAGAATTCCCCCAGGACTATACGGTAGTGGGGGGGGGGGGGGGGAGGATCATTACAGGGCGTCAGCGTGCAACAGCCAACAGGCCTCACACTGATTCTATGTCCTCCTGCCACTGTCTGCCAAAGGCATCTGGTCAATGAGCTGCTCCCCAGCAAATCCCATTCTGGAGAGCACTGTGCTTAATCTATGGGCCAGATGTTTATAGTGTTAGGACCCTACGTAATAGCCCTGTTTGCCTCCCTGTAAATGCCATGCCTGCTTATAACCACTAATTGCAAGTTACACTATTGGCTATCCCCCTGCTTCAGCATATAGCTCAAGCTTCTCCTATCCACCTACAAGTTGCTATACTCTGCAGCATTACCTTTTTCCATCTCCATCACGGCCTCCCATCGTTAATTCCAGCATTTGCACTTCTATCTTGGAACAGCCTCCCTTGGGTGATGCATCATATCCCTTTCCTTTGGCCATATTGAAATTCCACCTAAAAGCCACCTTTTTGAGACTTTTCAAATCTTAAAAACTTTTCTAATCACAGTCTTATCAATTTTAACCATTTTTACTGTAGTAATAAATTCTCTGAAATGTCTTAATTAGCTTGCAAGCTCCATGAAGCAGAGACGATCACTTATGTAAACCTATACAGCACTGCATATGTCTTACAGCATTACAGAACTATGTAGCAATAGCAACAGCATGAAGTCAGCACTGGCAGAAGCAGAGGACTGAAATAAAGATGAATGAAATAACACCCCCCCCCTATAAATAGGTAAAGAAACTCCTTCCTAAAGTCACACCTTTAGCCAACTACAAGAAAATAACATGAACGGGTAACCAGAGAACCCTGACTAAAACCCATATGCAAAACAGAAGCAAAATATTGGATAAATGCAAAGTTATACAGAGGTATGAATTATGTATAGTCATTGGTTTTCTGCAAATAAAGATTTGGATCAGTATTTGCATACAATATCAAATGGAACACATTGAGAGGTAGTGCAGAACCCTTGTAAACATTTTTATGAGACTTCAACAGGAATAGATGCAATAACCCCATATATTAGCTTTAAAAAAAAAAATTCATATTCTCTGAAATACTGTGCTTAATTTTTACTCACTGTTAAATTCCATTGCAGATCATGTGCCAAAACATTACTTTACATTAGTAAATGCTTCACAAACATGTAAAAGCATTTGATGCTGTAATATTTTGCAATACATAAGACAACTAACAGCAAAAAAAAAAAAAAAAGAAAATCTTTTAATATATACATTTTGCTGAATGCTTAACTTGCATTTGGTAAAATTTTGCTTCAATTAGCTTTATATGAAGCACAACAGTAGTTTTAGCATTCCCTGTCATGGGTGAGCTATTTATTTCAAGGATTTTTCTACTCACTGCACTATCGGAGTAAGCAAGGTGCAGAATTACTGAATAATTTACCAGAGTAAAAAAGAGCCATACATCAATAGGGCTAAGATGAAGTTACGTGTCTAGAGACCATGCAACAGTACTCATAGATCGGTAGGATTAAATATTTGAGCCAGGGCAGCAGGGGATACAAAACAAATACAGTCAAGGATCAAAACAACAGAATGAAGGAGATGAGTGAATCCTAGTGAAAAGTTGATCATATGACCTATCCAGTCTGCTTGCTAAGGATATATTCCTGCTGCCAGTCAGAGCATAACTGCTTATAAGATATTATTCCTTGGACCAGTTTTGTCCTTCTCCTCATCAGATCATATAACACCATTTGATCTACACATTATTCAAGGGCAGCTTTTGATAGTGTAGGATCTTAATTCAACTACCATGCACTGAATTGTGCTCATTAGTGGAAAGACAGTATTTTGATAGGTGGACAGAGAAAGTAGTAGTTTGATAACTGACAAAGATGCCCTGAAGCATCTTTGAAATGTACAATCTTTATTGCTAATATAGGGGGTTATTTTCCAAGCCGTGATAGGCCCTTATCGCATGCTTAGGGCCTTATTGCACGTGACAAGAGCCTTATCGCGGTGGTAAGATTTAAATTAGGGGGAGGGGAGGAGTTGAGGCAGAGTTAGGGAGGGAATTATGATAATCAGCGGTAGCACCGTGGGGAATAGCACCACCTTTTACGGTGGCGCTATGCCCGCGATAGCCTGCAGCCAGCCACATTGCAGCAGGCAGAATCGCACCTCCGTGGAGCGGCCGGCTGCAGGCTATCGCCCAACCGCCCCCTGCTTTGCCCCCACCCCCACCCCCCTGTAGTGCAGGGCTCATCATTTTGCCCATAGCTTGCTGTTGTAGAATTTTGAAGTTATTTTTGTAGACTCTCTTTTTGCAACTGATTCAATCATAATATTCATGGCTGAGTGACAGCTCATATCTGACTAATCTCAGGGAAAACACTAATGAATAAGAAATATTTTATATGACTAAAGTATATTTAGCTTCTGGTTCACTGTGCATGAAATTATTTTGTTTTAAAAGGCATCTATAAATTGGTGCATAAGTTTAGTTACATAAATGCAGCATTTACTCAGATAGCAATGCTGGAGTGGAAGTCGGGGGGGGGGGGGGGGGGGGCATGACTAATGGGTTCCGAAGGAGCTCTGGTGCCCCACCCCCATGAAGGACTGTTGCTGCAATGAATGAAGCTTAAGTGATTTGGGAGAGGTATGAGAGGGTATATATAGGAAACTCCCTCAGAACACCGGACCAGCCATTTGCTATCTGGGCCAGTCCTCCTTGAGAACCAACCCCGCAAGGGATTCTGGGCCAAGGGAGGCTCCCCTCACTACAGGACTAAGATATCAAGGCCCAGAAGGGTTAGAGAGTCCTCAGGGAGAAGGAAGGAAGACAACCTTTGCAAGGACTACTTATATCGGACTATTTTTGATTGAGACAAGAGACTGCTGAAATAAGCAGCTTTTAGGTTGTACTTTTCCTTGTTCGCAAATAAACTATTGTTTATGTGGAACCAGTTGGAGTTTGACCCTTTTGTTCTTCTGGCTGTTTCCCAATGGTCCACAATGGGATATAAAACAGACAAAAAAAAATCCCCAGGGTTTTTGGAATAAAGGCTCATGATGCTGTAACTCAGAGGACAGTTACAATTGATTTAGAAGCCCAAATGAGCAGGAGGGAACCCTCTATCTATAAAGGAAAACACTATAAAAATATATAACACGGATCCTTATATTAGTACTACATTGCCAGGCCCAAAAACGTGATAAGACAAATATAGATAGTGGGAATAGGCCAAAATTTTATTTAGACAATAAAATAACTCCAAATGATAGCAAATTAAAAGGTATACAGTATACAATCCCCTCTCTAGTATTCCCCATGCCAAGTAGGTCTGGTATCTTAGTCTGAGTTATAGCTACTAGCCCATACCAGAGTTACAAGAGTCACAATGGCTACAAGGCCAAATTAAAGACAAAGATAAATTAAAGTCACTATAAGTCAACTGATGGGGGGGCTACCAGATGTGCTAGCAAGTTGGCATTGACCTGACTGGGGTGGATAGTATACCTTGCAGACCCCCACCATCACATCACTAGGTCGTAAGTTCTGGCCGGCCATTTTGATCTGCAGCAATGTTAGGTTGTGTTAGCTCAAGTCTCAAAGCTTATAATATTCTCTGTTTTATTCTCCAGTACTTTCCTAATAATTCCTAATTTTGTTTGCTTTTTTGATCACCTCCTCACACTGAACCAATGATTTCAAAGTATTTTCCACAATGATGCCCAAATCCTTTTCCTGGGTGGTAACCTAATAGGGAACCTAACATCATGTATCTACAGTGTGGTTACTGTTCCCCATGTGAATCACTTTGTACATGTCTACATTCAGTTTCATCAGTCATTTGGATGCCCAGTTTCCATGACTCATAAGGTCCTTCCGCAAATTTTCACAATCCACCTCTGATTTAACTACTCAGAATAATTTTGTGTCATCTGCAAACAATAATCACATCACTCTTTGTACCCTTTTCCAGATCATATATCTATCTATATCTATCTATCTATATATATATCAAAAAGCACTGGTCCAAGTACAGATCCCTGATCCAGTCCACTGTTTACTTTTCTCTACTGAGAAAACTATTTAGTCCTACTCTGTTTCCTATCTTTTAACCAGTTTACAATCTACAATAGTACATTGCCTCCTATCCCATGACACTTTTTCTCAGGAGTCTCTCATGGGCTTTGTCAAACACCTTCTGAAAATCCAAATACACTATATCCACCAGCTCACCTTTATCCACATGTTTATTTACCCCCTTCAAAATATATAGCTGATTTGTGAGGCAAGACTTCCCTTGTGAAAATCCATGCTGGCTGTGTCCCATTAAACCATGTCTTTCTATATGTTGTGTTGATTTTGTTCTTTAGAATAGTTTCAATGATTTTTGCATGCAATTAAGTCAGGCTCACTGGTCTATAGTTTCTCAGATCACCCTGGAGCCCTATTTATAGATAGGCATCACATTGGCAACCCTCCAATCTTCCAGTACAATAGATGATTGTAATTATAGTTCTGGTATTTGCATGGGAAATATATATGAATAGGTAAATTAATAAAACAAATAGATCTGCAATTTCATTTTTTAGCTCTTTTAGAACTTTGGGATGTAAACCATCCAGTCCAGGCAATTTGCTACTCTTTAGTTAGCCAATCTGCCCTTTTACATAATCCAAAATCACTGTGATTTGTTTCAAATTTTCCAGGGAGGAAGACTCAGAACCAATGTCAAGAAGTATTTCTTCACGGAGAGGGTGGTGGATGCCTGGAATGCCCTTCCGGAGGAAGTAGTGAAGACCAGAACTGTGAAGGACTTCAAAGGGGCGTGGGATAAACACTGTGGATCTATAAAGTCTAGAGGACGTGTGAATGAATGTGGAAAAAAGGTTTTGCATTCACAAAAAAGTAGGGAGTAGCTTGCTTGTTACGGCGGTTACTACCCCAAACCAAATAAGCCTGATACTTCACTTTCAATGCATATCCAACATAGTTCTCTGCTTCAATGGCAGGGGGGAAAGTCTGATACTTCACTTCCAATGCATATTCAGCATAGCTCTCTACTTCAACAGCAGGGGGAATGAAGAAAAGTGGATCTATATACAGACAACAACCAACAAGGACTGAATTACATAGTCTGGGTAAACAAATAAGCATGGGTGTAGCTTGCTTATTGCAGTGATTACTACCCCTAACTAATTAAGCTAGATATTTCACTTAGATGCAGCTCCAACATTGCTCTCTGCATTAATGGTGGGAGTGGAAGGGAAATAGAACCAAAAGATTACTAAGAGCCAAGAGTAACAGAAAAGTATGAGAGAAAAAAAAAGTGTGAAGCTTGCTGGGCAGACTGGATGGGCCGTTTGGTGGTCTTCTGCCGTCATTTCTTTGTTTCTATAATAAAGGGGGAGATGATGGTGGTGGGAGATTTTATCCTGCTGGATGTAGATTGGACTATCCTGCCTGTGGAATTGGTTAGAAGTACAGAGATCATGGACTCCTTTCGAGGGTTTTTCTATCAGACAAATAGTAGTGGAATCTATGAGGAAAGAGGTAATTCTGGACTAGGCAGTTACTGAATGAGGCAGGTGTCTTGGGATGAATGCTGGAGTATTATGGAACTTAAAGTTGCAGAGTAATCCTTAAGAGAAGGCTGACCCTGTGACAGCATGGACAGGTAGTTAAGTATTTACCAAAAGAAAAGAATATGGATTAAGGATGCTTTACTTAAGAGACACACTGCTCATGATCCCAACCTAAAACATGGGCTAGCTGTGCTCAAGGCTAACCATGGAGTCACTTCAACTACTCTTACGAGAAGAACACTCAGCACCTCCTCTTTCTTCAGCATTAGCCAGCAGAACCGTCCCTTTAGTATGCATCCTTATTCCCACACAGACTGACCATTTTATCTCATCTCAATCTCTCTGAGAATTATAGAAATGCCCCAGCAGTCTAGAATACTTGCCCTAGCTCCATTAGCAACCTGGCTTCAGGCTCCAAATGTTACTTTAAACCCCTTTACTGTGATTTTAAGAGACATTCAGCATGGCTGAGATTTCCTCTCTAGTAATTTCATTCCCTTTAAACTATCATGCCCAATGTTTGGCTTCAGCTCCCAGAAGCTGCATTGTCTCAGTCCCTCTATTTACACAGTCATTTTTTCCATATTCCTTCTTTTGAAAAGTGAAAACACAGCAGGGCTTTCAATAACAGCAACTTTTTATTGGTAGGAGTTTTGCACATAAGCACCTTTACATTTCAACAGAAGAAACATCTTTTTGCAGAGAGGCAGGAACACAGTTCTCAAGACAGAAATCATAATACACTTTGCAGTGGAACACCAGTTGTAGTATTCCATCATGCCATAGCAATCCCACTCTCCAGGCTGAACCCAAACAGCTGATTTTCAGTTAGGGTTTCTGTATCTCTTGCAGTCCCCTTACTCTTAGTTAAGCTCCTCCCAAGGCAGCTATAACCAACAATGCTTGACCCCTACTGGGCTTCTCTCTCTGCTTTATTTTGTTAATGAGTACTTATCTTGGACCACTGTTTACTTCTCACTTAAACTGCAACAGATCCTGCCTCTTAGTAAACATACAGCATTTTACCTCTGCACTAATAAACTGACCAAAGGAAAAACAACCCACAAACACCTGAAGCTCTGTATGGCAACTCTGTATTCTATCTAGTTCTCACAGGACTTCAAGAAAGTCTTTTCTTTTACTTATTGCTCACCAAGAAAAAAAAGCACAGTCCTTAAGCTTACAGATATCAGCTTTCTTTCCAACAAAAATAAGGAAGACTTCACTTAATCTTATGGATTGCTTGTTAAATCCTTTTTCTGGATCTGGGTCCTCTGATTCTTCCTCCATTTCACCAAGCTCTTGGGATGAGATACCTCTATGGTACCGAGAGCTTAATCTCTGTAGCTGTGCTGTCTGGGTTGCTGTCTTCCTGTGTATCCCTCCTCCTCCTCCATTACTGGCAGCACTCGTTTTATACAGGTGCTAGCCTATTACTGCAGGAGTGGGTTGCTACACCCTGTCATACCTGCCTACTCAAATTATCCTAGCTTCATACTCCCAAGACATCTGGAATTTATAGTTCTTCCTGGCATCCTTCTTAGCAGCATGCTATTTCTAATTCTCCCATAGACCCCTATTAGAGGAACTCTAGAGATTTTCCTGCCTTTTGAAGGGCAGGAACTAAAGCAAAACTAAGTGAATTATCACAGTTATGGAGAAAGTGTTTCTAGTGTGCGGGTAAGCACCCACAAATGATCATCAGATGTTATGGTTTGATATAATGGCCAAGACAGAGAGGAATCATATAAATATCCTGGATTTTAAAAATACCAAATTTAGTAAAGTGGGAAAATTTCTAATGGGGGATGTTGGTAAGGCACAAAAATGCAGATAAACTAGAACAATAATGAGCTAAACTAAAAGGAGCTATTGAAAGAGCAACATCTTTATATTAAGAAAATAAATAAAAATAAGAGGAAAAAGACCAATATGGTTTTCAAAAGAAGTGACTTTAAAAAATAAGGGAAAAAATTGCATTCAAGGCATATAAAGGATGTCAGGGTAGCATATAGAAGAATATCTGGTAAATTTGAAAGAGGGACAGAAAGTAATCAGGAAGGCAAAAGGCACAAGTGGGGAAAACAAAAGAGACAGTAGTGGTAAAGCAAGGTGAAGAGACAAGGTTTGTCAAGGAAAGGAAAATAGGCAACAGTGGTAGGATTATAATACAGAGAAGAGGAGAAATGTATGAAAAGGGACAATAAAAAGGAAAAAAAGCAAAAATTCTAAACATGTTTAATTATTGGAAGAAGAAACTGGAGATGGACCACTGATTGTTGGCAAGATAATTTATAATAGAGAGGTAGATGATATACCATTTATGAAAGAGAGGGTTTGCATGGAACTAGAAAAACAAAGCCATGGGACCAGATGGAATACATCTCAGGATATTAACCAACCTTAAACTAAAACACTTCCAATACGCAGACGACGTGCAAATCTTGATCCCCATCAAAGAATCCATTACCAAAACACTCGAGCACTGGGAAAATTGAGCACTGGGAAAATTGCCTCCGAGAGATTAACCGTCTCCTCGCTAGTTTAAACCTAATACTAAATTCAGCTAAGACCTCCTCATCTCCCCGGAAAATAGTAATACCACACAAAGTGCACCATCTAATATATTCGTCACCCAAGCAAGAGACCTAGGAGTATTAATCGACAACCACCTGAACTTAAAAACCCATTCATCAACCACACAACCAAGGACTGCTTTTACAAACTGCAGGTACTAAAAAGAATCAAACCACTCCTTCACTTTCAAGACTTCAGAACTGTCCTCCAAGCCGTAATTTTCTCCAAGATAGACTATTGTAACTCTATCTTGCTAGGTCTCCCTTCCTCCTCCATCAAACCTCTTCAGATGCTCCAAAACGAGACAGCCAGAATCCTGACAAACACTAGAAGAGACCACATCTCTCCCATCCTTAAAAATTTACACTGGCTGCCAATACATTTCAGAATTCTTCACAAGTCCATCACCATCATCCATAAATCCATCATCAAGCCACTCTTAATCTTCAAATCCCGCTCAGACTACATACCTCATCCAGACCCATCAGAGAAGCCTAAAGAGGATCACTGCCTGTCCCCCAAACCAAATCTACACATCATCTAGCATTCAGAGACCAGGCCTTCTCTACAGCGGGACCATCTATATGGAATGCCATTCCCCCTGATCTCAGACAGGAACCATGCTTACTAACATTCAGAAAAAGGCTTAAGACTTGGCTGTTTAAACAAGCCTTTCCCGAACCTAACTGAAGCACCACAATAACTATTGAGTGACTTTCAGCACAATGTAAATAATTGCTCATCCTACTGTTGTTACTCTAGCTTTGTCTTCTCCTTCCCCTAGTTCTAGCACCCTTGTTTTATTGTAAATTTTTTGCTCCTCTTCACTTGTTAAATGTTCAAGGCTTTTTACACCCCCTGTTAACTGTAAACCAGAATGATGTGATTGTATCATGAATGCCGGTATAGAAAAGCTCTAAATAAATAAAAAATAAATTAAGGAAGACAGAGGGGTTCCTGTAGGTTTGCTGAAGTAGCTGTTCAATAAATTTTTGGAGACTGGAATGGCTCTGTTGAACTGAAGGAGGGCAATGTTATATTTTATTAAATGGGTAATAGGGAAGAGGTTGGAAATGTAGAGATTACTTACCTGATAATCTCGTTTTCCTTAGTGTATGCAGATGGACTCAAAACAAGTGGGGTATAGTGTGCTCGTGCTAGCAGTTGGAGATGGATCTGACGTCAGCACGGGTACATATACCCCCACAGGAAGTGAAGCAATTCAGTAATCTTCCTTGCAAAGCTGTCATAGCTATATGAGTGCTGACCGATCGATTAATTACACAGGATTACCCTGACCGGTTGATGGTAGCTGGAGACCGCCAGGATTCTCAACCGGAAGACGTCGACACCCGGCAGGGTGGATGCCCTATGTAGTAAAACATGGCTTACCTTGAGCCTGTGAAATCCCGTGAATATTGGCAGCCAGGCGGGATGCTGAGTCCATCTGCATACACTAAGGAAAACGAGATTATCAGGTAAGTAATCTCTACATTTCCTAGCGTGTAGCAGATGGACTCAAAACAAGTGGGATGTACAAAAGCTACTCCTGGACTGGGCGGGAGGCTGCCCAAGGTCCGTGTAGGATTGCCCTCGCAAATGCTGTGTCCTCCCTGGCCTGGACATCCAGACAGTAAAATCTGGAGAAGGTATGGAGGGAGGACCACGTTGCCGCTTTACATATCTCAGCAGGCGACAGCATCCTCATTTCTGCCCAAGAGGCCGCTTGCGCTCTGGTAGAGTGGGCCTTGACCTGTAGAGGCGGTGGTTTCCCCGCGTCTACGTAGGCTGCCTTGATAACTTCTTTGACCCAGCGGGCGATAGTTGCCCTTGAGGCCGCTTCCCCTTGCTTCTTCCCGCTATGTAGAATGAACAGATGGTCCGTCTGTCGTATTGCTTCGGACACTTCCAGGTATCTGGGCAGTAGCCTGCCTACGTCGAGATGGCGTAGAACTCGACCTTCTTCTGACTTCTTCAAACCGTCTGTGGTAGGTAAAGAGATGGTTTGGTTGAGGTGGAAGTTGATACTACTTTGGGTAAGAAGGAAGGAACTGTGCGAAGATGGATGACTTCTGGCGTGATTCGGAGAAACGGATCACGGCAAGACAGTGCTTGTAGCTCGGAGACACGGCGCGCAGAGCAAACAGCCAGCAGGAACACCATCTTCAAGGTTAAAATTTGGAAGAACGCTCAGCAAGCGTGAAGGAGCTCCAAACTGCTTTGGAGACGGAAATTACTGAATTGCTTCACTTCCTGTGGGGGTATATGTACCCGTGCTGACGTCAGATCCGTCTCCAACTGCTAGCACGAGCACACTATACCCCACTTGTTTTGAGTCCATCTGCTACACGGTAGGAAATTAGAGGTTGATTAGTCTGATCTCAGTGGTGAGAAAATTAATGGAGACACTTCTTAAGAAAAGGACAGCAAAGCCTCTTAAATCCAACATGTTGTGGGATCCGAGGTGCCATGGTTTTACCAGAGAGATTGTGTCAGCCAAATATGATCAATTTCTTTGACTGGGTGACCAGAGAATTAGATTGATGGCAGGCACTGCATGCAGTGTACTTGCATCTTGACAAAACTTTTGATACTGCTCCTCATAGCAGGCTCTTAAATAGAAATGAATAGTCTAGGGGTAGAACCCCACTGAACAATTGTCATTGTGTCAATTCCTTTTACTATGTTCAATAGTAAAATCCTTTAGATCATCACTTAATTTAATTGTGCAATGTTTTAGAAAGATGTTACCACTTCCTGTAAAATTCTATATAAAAAAAAACAAAAACAAAACAGGAATGGGGGTAGGTGACAATTCCCTTTTGAAGAGACCAACTTCCTCTGCTAATTCAATTAATCAAGCTAGCCACCACACAAAACACCTAGGTTTGGAAAACCAGGACAATTTTCTTCAAGAAAAACAGAGAATATTAGCACAAGCAATTCTAAAAGCAATAAATTTTCACTTTTAAAATTATTTAGCTTTTGCAGATAGCATATCCAAGTCACTACCAACTGAGTATTCATTTGTGGGTATCTCCTATATTTCAAGAATATACACACAGTTCTGCATAACAGATTTTATCTAGTGTCTGGTACATACAACATTCTATAAATTTAATAACCAACATTATTCAACCATATACAGACCCTGCCATCAAAAAGGAATCTTTCTTGGAAGGCAATGAACTGTATGTATAGTTCATTTTTGTATATTTCCCTTTAATATGCTTTTTGAAATATAAGTGGAATAAAAAGGAATTATGTAAAAAACTGTACAGAAATAAGGCATGAAAAGATGGTGAATCTCAATTAGGCATGTTTTCGCATCTTTTTAAAACAATTCTGCCATTTGCTTAAAACAGAAATTGTATTAAGTGATGGATATAGAGACTTGGTTTGTTTAAAAGTGAGGTGTTATTAACAGATTGAGCATATTAATATATAACTCAAGGTACTATAAAAGAGGTGTTACAATTTCCATATGTCATTGACAATGTGTGCAAAGGACAGCAAAGAAGCAATAAACTTGGAGTTATATGGCATGAAATGTGTGTGAAAGTATGAAATCATCTACCCTGGGGTAATTTGTTATCGCAGCAGTTTTTTGTCCACCAGCAGCTGACCGATCATCATTAGTTGCTGAATATTTGATAAATTCTGCATAGGAACACATGTAAGAATGTCCTAAATGTTAAAAAAAAAAAACAAATTTAGGAGCACAAAGTTTAGATTCTCATTACAACCTTGGAGACTGGCATAACTACCGTAGTTACTCTAATATCACATAGGAGGGCTTAGTATGGGGAGTTATTTGCTTTTCTATCCAGAATGGTAAAGAACCAGAAACAACTGGGCAGACTAGCCAGGCCAAATGGTCCTTATGTGTTGTCAACTAGTCTGGTACTATTTTACTATGATAAGTTTTAGCTACATCATAAATTGCTCTTTATCCCAAGGATCCTACCCAGATGACCTCAAATTGGCTTCCCTCAAACCACTCCTTAAGAAACCAAATTTGGACCCTAAAGACCCTAATAACTACTGCCCGATCACCAACCTTCCCTTCATAGCTAAGATTATGGAAAAATTAGTGAACACTCAACTTTCGGACTACATTGAAGACAACAAACTCTTATTCCCATCCCAATACGGGTTCCGCAAAGCATTAAGCACTGAATCCCTCCTCATTTCCCTGACTGACTACCTCATCATGGGTCTCGACAAAGGGCAATCCTTCTTACTGATCCTACTGGACCTTTCGGCAGTTTTCGACACTGTCAACCACTCCATCCTCATAAACCAGTTGGCTTCCATAGGAATTTCAGGCACCGCACTCACATGGTTTACAACCTCTCTCAGCAATAGAGGATACAAGTCAAGATCCAGAGCAAAGAATCATCACGCTATGACTCGTCCGTAGGAGTCCCACAAGGTTCCTCCCTGTCTCCTACGCTCTTTAACATCTACCTTTTACCATTATGCCAGCTTCTCACCGACCTCAATCTAAAACATTTCCTCTACGCGGATGATATCCAGATCTTGATCCCCATTAAAGATACCTACTCGAAAACACTTGATCACTGGGAAAACTGCCTCCAAGACATCAAACGCCTCCTCACCAGCCTAAACCTAGTATTAAATTTCTCCAAGACCGAACTCCTGCTCATCTCTCCAGAGAATAGTATCATCACCTCTATACATCCAGCCATTCCACCAACCACACAAGTGAGAGACCTAGGAGTTATAATTGACAATCGCCTGAACTTGAAAGCTACTATCAACAGGACTACCAAAGACTGTTTCCACAAACTCCAAGTGCTGAAAAGGATAAGACCTCTATTCCATGCTCAAGATTTCAGAACGATTCTACAAGCAATTATTTTCTCAAAGTTAGATTATTGTAATTTCATCTTACTGGGTCTCCCTTCCTCCTTCACCAAACCGCTTCAGATGGTACAAAATGCGGCAGCTCGAATACTGACAAACACCAGGAGAAGAGACCACATCACTCCAATCCTAAAAAACCTCCATTGGTTGCCAATTCACTTCAGAATCATCTACAAGTCCATTTCCATCATATACAAAACCATCCATCAACTTGCTCCAATTGACCTACATAACCCTATCCGATTACATAACTCTTCAAGAGTGTTGAGTAAACTTGAAATCATACAGTATATGATCACCCCAGATCCTTCTGTTTGATGCACAACAGTAATTCCTTCCCCAATTATGTACTGTTCTTGAACTTCTCTTGGACTGCATTTTAATGATTCTGCATTTTTTTTTTTACTTGAAATCTCGCCAAACCCTTGGCCACAATTTTTAACTATCTGAGATGGCCACCCCATTGCAGATTTTAATATCTATACAATGACAAAATGTCCCTTATTAGCCCTTCCTGCAATGTCATATTTAAACATGTTGAACAGACTACACCCAATACCGATCCTTGTGGCATTCTTCTGTAACTTTCCTTTTCCTTGGTATAAATTCAATTTACCATCATTCTTGGCCTGTAACTCACCCTAGGACCCAACCCAGCTTGCTAATGAGTCTCTTATTTGGAACAGTGTCAAAGACCTTACTGAAATCAGCGAACATCACATCTATTCCCTTTCCCTCATCTAATTCCCTAGTTATCCAGTCAAAGAAAATAAATTAAATGCATTTAAATGAACAAAACAAATTGAGGAAGCATACAGAGGCATGGCTTCAGAAATGCATTGCAACAGATTTGCACAAGGACATACTGGGAGTTAGTACTATTGAAATTTTCTATTAATGAATGCTTAACAAGGAGTGATTATCCTACAAACTTTCTCCTCTCACAGAACTTACTACTATGCTGAAAAATTCTACATTTGGAAAATATTTCTAAAGTCATTTTCCATGCTGATTCTATGGATTTTTCATAAAAGAAACATTTGAGTGCTTCTAGGAGATTGCACCGGGAAGGGGGAACTGTTATACTGCATCTTTCCGAAAGGGGTCTCTCTTGTCTGTTTTGCCAAGACAGCAGACTGAATTAAACTATTGAGTCAAAGTAATTTGGGCTGTGAGCAAACCAAGCCACTGATGCATTTAAGCTGGATTCAGTGAAACAATGATACAAAGAGCTGCTGCCTTTTCTTGTATATGTGAGAGGTCACTTGATAGCCACCGGTATATTGGAGTTGGATTTGTAGATACAACACATGAGTAGTAGCTCTTCATTTGTACATGTGGGAAACCTCCTGACAGGGACCACAGATTATACAGACAGCTGTTTGCCTTGTTCTTTCCCCTTTGTGACATAGGGGGTCATTTTCAAAAGCTGGCGGCGAAAGGTAAGGACCTTTATCGCCACCAGTTTCACGCCGAGTAACTACACCTTTTATTGTGTAGTTATTCGGTGTGAAAGCCGGCAGCCAGTGCACCGCAGTGGTGCGATTGCTGCCAGCTGTTGCAGGCCCGCCCCCCGCCACCACCGGATTTTCTAAGGTCTGCGACCTTAGAAAATCCAGTCCATTAGCTGTTGTGAATCTTGCTCTGGAATATGTCTGTTTTAGTATGTGTACAGTAGTAGTAGTACCCCTGATGCAGGCAAATACGCCAAAACATGGCCATGTTGCGGTTTTAATTTTTTTTTATACCCATGTATGTTCAATTCATTTGTTTTATGCATTCATTGCACTGTTTCTCACTTACTAAAACCTATTTGTGTGTGTAGTTTTCATATGTATTGATATTTTCCACTGTATGTTATTTATATATTGCTTTTTGTTCCAATGCTGTTCTCTAACGTTTTTACATAATAAAGGTAGCAATTTAGAAAAATGAGAAGCCAGTAGGGTACATCTTTCACAAAATCAAAAGCAGATTTCTGATTTAATGACTGAATGACACTCACATTTTTCTATTCCTGGATTAGTTACTCCACCATTAACTTCTGGATTATTTAATCTACTTTTGCTGATGGTTCTTGAAAGTACACACAACAATCATAACTTGAGAGGTTAGAAGAGTCATGAGAGTTTGTTCAAGCGTGGAATTTTATCATCTGATTGATGGCCTAATGATTCAATCAACTTTTTGGGCCCTATTAATAACTTAAAAAAATAATAATAATGAATCAACTGGAAATGTGCAAATATTTGAACATGCCATATTCATTTTTTAATTTTCAATCTATTAAAGTCAGCTAAAAGTAATTTTGCATTAAAAATTGCAGAAAGATTTTGTGTTTAACGTTGTACCATGCAGAGATTGCTCCAGCTTTTATTCAGTTAGAGATTTATTAAAAGATTCAATTTGACCAGGGTGCCTAAACCTTTGCACACAACTGTATAGAGCAACATGCATCAAATCGGAAATCGCAATGCTGGTAAACTAGAAATATCTCTAGCATCCTGTGAGCTATTAAGGCAGTCAGCAATCT
This sequence comes from Rhinatrema bivittatum, assembly GCF_901001135.1. NCBI lineage: Eukaryota > Metazoa > Chordata > Amphibia > Gymnophiona > Rhinatrematidae > Rhinatrema > Rhinatrema bivittatum. Next base: position 192,256,123 of record NC_042617.1, read on the forward strand.
GTACCCATGGACTTCGATGGAGTCATGGCAACCTGCAGCAAATCAGCAGGATAACTAGATTGCTGGCAGTTTAAAACACAGCAGTGCTAACTAAATTACTTAAAATATCCATTTGTGTATTTATTGGCTTTATTGTTCCCTGCTTCAGACTGACTCTCAGGCATAGTTTCTTTTTTACTTTCATATATACATCTTTGGAATAAAATACAAGCCTTTAATTAGTGTCATTCTCATTCCTCCCTTGTTTGAAAAATCTCATTTCCTGAGCCCACTCTATAGCTAGTCTTTCCATGGTCACATAGAGTGATTTCCTCATAGCATTATATTAAAAGGATGAGCAAAGCACTCATTTATTTAGATTCATAACTGTGGAAGTGGTTAATCGGGAGAAATATAAAAAAAATCTCAACACAAAACTGTCTCAATTTTAAAATATTGGAAAGAAAGAAATTCTCTCAATGGTATTTTTTTTTTCATTTCCAACTGAATGTTATGAAAGCAAAAATTGCTTACTGCACTGGGTGTTCACTATGGACAAGAGGACAAACCAGTTATGGGTGACATCACTGATTGCACAGACATGGAATGTGCTCTCTCCACAGTTCAGAAGACTCAAAATCCTGCTCTGAGCATGCAGAGAAGTTCCTACACAGCTGCCACGTACAAGCCCCCCTCAGTCTATTACCTAACAAACCTTCTCCATGGGAGGAGGGTGGATTCTGTGGTTGGTTTGTCCTACTGTCCACAAAGACCAAATTACAGGTAAGCTTTCTCTGTGGATAAGCAGGACAAATTCAGCAACACATCGGAATTCCCTAGCTAAGGGTTTCAGTATTCACCTGTATTTACTGACAGGTCTCTCCTGCAACCATTTAAGAAAGTGGAGAAAAATTTGATCAGCTGAAAAGATTTTTGAAAACTGCTTGGCCAAAAGTCCTCCGCTAGTGTTTTGTAAAAGCATGGAGGAACAAATGTCTTGAATGGAATCAGAATGGAGATGAGCTATTGACAGATGTTGATCTAAGTTAGTGAACTTTAACTTTTGTCAAGATATTCCACCCATATTTTGCATTACAAAAGGAAAAACAGAGAACCAAACCATGCAAACAAAGATTGCTTCTTTACTGGGTAATCCTCTAGTAACTTGACAATGAGATACAACGATCTGTATTGATTTTCTGAAAAGTTTAGTTCTTTAAGTAGAATAATAATGCTCTCCTTCAGCTCAGCAGATGAAGTATACGCTCAGCTTTAATTGTATGAGGCTTCGGAAAGATTGATCTAAATGAAATTGAGATACTTTTGGCAAAAATTTAGGTGAGTTCATAGTAGGGGTTTGTGTTAGTTCATAATGTGTTTGCAAGTGGAGAGAGTTTGTTTTCCTGTTACTGAGGTGACAAGAATTTGAATATTTTTTTGCACGTTGGGATATAATTATCCTGTTTTGCACGCATTGCATATCTTATGATTATTGCTGTTTTATTGTAGTTATATTCTCTGCATTTTTGCAAAGAGGATTCATAAAAATATATTTGTTTTATTACATGATTGGATCTGTTTATGTTGCGTTTAATTTTTACATGATATTGTATATTTATAAACTAAAATAAATTAATACATACGATTTTTAATATTGCTAAATGCTTGAAATAATTTAATTAAAGTGTCACTCTTAGTAACCTAAGGTTACTAAGAGCCAAGAGAAACAGATAAGTATGAGAAAAAACAGATAAGTATGAGAAAAAAGAAGTGTGAAGCTTGCTGGGCAGACTGGATGGACCGATCGGTCTTCTTCTGCCGTCATTTCTATGTTTCTATGCATGATTGTTGTTGCACACTACTAAGAAAACCAGTCAGGTGAACTTTAAGACATTATTTAATTGATAAGATACCTACTGACCACCCATGTTAACCTTGGGTTCCCCCTGAAAAAAAATTCTGTTCTTGCTATGCCACTGGGAAGCAGCCTCCTGCTGGTAGGGTTACTACTCATGCGGTGGAGTTCAACAGAAGTGAGGAAAGTGTCTTTCTGTGCCTCAGGGAATTGTTTTGGCTTGTGTATTGGGATAGGGGAGTACAGTGCTGCTGGGCTTAGCCTGGGAGGAAGGGGAGGGGATAGGCATTGGAATGAGGTGGGCTACCAGGGATTATAGCCCCACCAAGTTTTCTAGCTGCCAGGCCACTGGGCCCAAAAACTAATTCTGGCATACAAAAGTTTTCACCTCATAGGCTGTTCACAACAGTCTGCCAGTTAATTTCTTTTCTGGGTTTTGTATTAGTATGACTTTCTGTAACCTTAAATATTAATACAAGAAGGATAGGCGTGGGGAGCATGAAGGAGGTGTACAAATGCATTGGCCCACCCTCCTGACACCACAGACCTTCAGTACGCCACTGGCTGCAGTGTTGTCTAGAAGCAACGACATCCTGGATTATTTTCAGAGAGACTGTTCCATCAACTGGTAATGGAACCTACACTAGAGGGGGTGATACCAGACATGGTGCTCACCAATGGAGACAGTATTTCGTATATTGTAGTGGATGATCATCTGAGGTCTAATGATTACTAGATGGTGTAACTCAGTATCAGAGGACCAGTGATAAAGGTTCATTCAAAGATGAGGGTCCTAGACTTTAGGTAAAGTCTGTTAAAGTAGAATACCTCAAAGAGTCATTAGCGACATGGGAAAAATCTAAAGGAAGTAGAAGAGCAGTGGGGAAAACTGAAATGAGATATTGTAAGGGTAACTAACTTTTTTGCTGTGAAAATAAAAGAAAGAGGCCATTATGGTTTTCTAAAGTAGCAGCCAAAAAGGTAAGCAAAAAATGTTAGCATCTATAAAAATACATGAGGAGACAATATCTTGAAAAGCTAGCATAGTCAGGAATGCAAAGATGCAAATGGAAGAAAAAACTGGAAATATAGTAAAATGGAAGGACTTTTTTTTTTTTTTTTTTTTTTTTTAAAGATGATAGTGATAGAAGGAAGTGCTAAAATGGTATTGTGAGACTCAGAGGTGGAGGGAAGGAACATCTAGAGGCTGATGAAGAAAAATGGAGAGATTACTTACCTGATAATCTCGTTTTCCTTAGTGTAGGCAGATGGACTCAAGACAAATGGGTATAGTGTGCTCGTGCTAGCAGTTGGAGATGGAACTGACGTCAGCACGTAGTACATATACCCCTGCAGGAAGTGCAGACGCTCACTAATCTTCCTTGCAAAAGCATTATGGATATATGTGTGACTGACCGATTGATTAACTGAACATGATTAACCTGACCGATTGACCGTAGCTGGAGACCGCCAGTGTTCTCAATCGGAAGGCGTCGACACCCGGCAGGGTGGATGCCCTATGTAAGAAAACATGGCTTACCTTGAATCGGTGAAACCCCATGTATATCGGCAGCCGGGCAGGATGCTGAGTCCATCTGCCTACACTAAGGAAAACGAGATTATCAGGTAAGTAATTTCTCCATTTCCTAGCGTGTAGCAGATGGACTCAAGACAAATGGGATGTACAAAAGCAACTCCCGGACTGGGTGGGAGGCTGCCCGAGGTACGTTTAGGATTGCCCTTGCAAATGCTGTGTCCTCCCTGGCCTGGACGTCCAGACGGTAGAATCTGGAGAAGGTATGGATGGAGGACCACGTTACCGCTTTACATATCACTGCAGGCGACAGCATCCTAGTTTCTGCCCAGGAGGCCGCTTGTGCTCTGGTAGGGTGAGCCTTGACTCGTAGAGGTGGTGGTTTTCCCGCTTCTACGTAGGCCGCCTTGATAACTTCTTTGATCCAGCGAGCAATAGTCGCCCGTGAGGCCGCTTCTCCTTGCCGCTTCCCACTGTGAAGGACGAACAGGTGGTCCGTCTTTCGTACTGTTTCCGACATTTCCAGGTATCTGGACAGCAGCCTGCCGATGTCGAGATGACGCAGTATTCGACCTGCTTCCGATTTCTTCAACGCTTCTATGGTTGGCAAGGATATGGTTTGGTTGAGGTGGAAGTGTGAGACTACTTTGGGTAAGAAGGAAAGAACCATGCGAAGATGGATAGCCCCTGGGGTGATCCTGAGAAACGGATCGCGGCAGGACAGCGCTTGTAGCTCTGAGATGCGGCGTGCTGAGCATATGGCCAGCAAGAACACCATCTTCAAGGTTAACAAACGGAGGGACAGGCCTCAGAGGGGTCTGAAGGCAGGTCCCGCTAGGAAGTCCAAAACTAGGTTGAGGTTCCACAGGGGCACTGGCCATTTCAGTGGCGGGCGAATGTGTTTGACTCCTTTCAGGAAACGTGAAACGTCTGGGTGTGTGGCAATGCTGTTGCCGTCACACCTGGGGCCGTAGCAGGATAGCGCTGCCACCTGAACCTTGATTGAATTGAGGGACAGACCCTTCTGAAGCCCATCTTGCAGGAAATCCAAAATGATGGGGATTTTAGCGGCATGTGGATTGGTGCTGCAAGTTTCGCACCAGGCTTCAAATATTCTCCAGATCCTTATATAAGTTAGTGATGTGGAGAACTTGCGTGCTCGGAGGAGTGTATCTATTACCGGCCCCGAGTATCCCCGTTTCCTCAGTCGAGCCCTTTCAATGGCCAGACCGTAAGAGAGAATTGAGCTGGATTCTCGTGGAGAATAGGACCTTGTCGCAGCAGGTCCCTGTGAGGAGGCAGGGGTAGAGGATCCCCTGCCAGTAGTCTTCTCATGTCTGCGTACCAGGGTCTTCTTTGCCAGTCCGGGGCCACCAGAAGAACTAGGCCTCTGTGCCGCTGAATCTTGTGTATAATGGCACCCAGCAGGGGCCATGGGGGAAAGGCATATAGCAGGATCCCCTGAGGCCATGGCTACACCAGGGCGTCGATCCCGTGGGATAGAGGATCTCGCCTGCGACTGAAGTATCTGGGTACTTGAGCGTTGGACCTGTCCGTTAGTAGGTCCATGCCCGGAGTCCCCCACTGATCCACAATCACCTGGAAGGCCGTGGGTGACAGCTGCTATTCCCCCGGGTTTAGGCTTTCTCTGCTGAGGAAGTCTACCGTGGTGTTGTCCTTCCCGGCGATGTGGACGGCGGAGATGTCCTGGAGATTTGCTTCCGCCCACGCCATCAGGGGGGCTATTTCTAGGGATACCTGTCGGCTTCTGGTTCCGCCCTGTCGGTTGATGTATGCCACCATGGTGGCATTGTCCGACATCACTCTGACTGCCTTGTTTCGAAGTCTGTGTGCAAATCTCAGGCAGGCTAACCTGACTGCCAGTGCCTCTAGTCGGTTGATGTTCCACCCCGACTCTTCTCTGCTCCACCGCCCTTGGGCGGTTAGCTCTTTGCAGTGTGCCCCCAAGCCGCTCAGGCTGGCATCTGTAGTGAGCAGGGTCCAGGTTGGGGAGGACATTTTTGACCCCCGGCTCGTGTGGCCGGGCTGCAGCCACCACCGTAACTGATTCCGTACTCTGGCCGGTAGAGGTAGATGCACGGTGTAGTTTTGTAATCGTGGGCTCCACAGAGATAGGAGGGCACGTTGTAACGGTCTCATATGAGCCCGTGCCCATGGTACCGCTTCCAGAGTGGAGGCCATTAGGCCGAGAACCTGTAGGTAATCCCAAGCTGTGTGCCGGGTGGTGCTCAGCAGATTCTGCAGACGAATCCGGAGTTTTGATCTCCTCTTGGAGGTCAGGCTGACCTTGTCTTCCTGGGTGTCGAATCGGACTCCTAGGTATTCCAGCGACTGCGAAGGCTGTAGGGAACTCTTGTTTGTGTTGACTACCCATCCTAGGCTTTCCAGAAGAGATATAACTCTGTTGGTTGCACGGTGGCTCTCCTCCGGTGACTTTGCCCTGATCAGCCAATTGTCTAGGTAGGGATGGACGAGAATTCCTTCCTTCCTGAGTGATGCCGCCACCACTACTATTACCTTGGTAAAGGTCTGCGGCGCGGTGGCTAACCCGAAGGGTAAAGCCTGGAACTGAAAGTGCTGTTTCAGGACTTTGAAGCGTAAGTAGCGCTGGTGATCCCGATGGATTGGGATATGCAAGTAAGCCTCTGACAGATCCAGGGATGTGAGATACTCCCCTGGCTGTATTGCACTTCGGACTGACCGCACAGTTTCCATGTGAAATCTTGGGACCCTTAAGTGCCAGTTGACTGACTTGAGGTCCAAGACGGGTCTGAAGGTGCCCCCCTTCTTGGGTACGATGAAATAAATGGAGTAATGCCCAGAATTTCTCTCCCATGCAGGCACTGGGATTATGGCTTTTAGGGACAGGAGCCTCCACAAGGTAGCTTCCAGTGCCGCCCTCTTCAGGGGTGGACACGGAGATTCCACAAACTTGTCCGGAGGGAGATGAAGGAAGTCCAGGTAATACCCTTCTCGGATGATGGCGAGGACCCACTGGTCCGAAGTAATCTCGACCCATCTGCGATAGAATAGGGTTAGCCTGCCCCCTATGGCTTCCTCCCCCAGATGGGTCGGCTGATTCTCATTGTGGGGTGCGGCCGGGACCCGAACCCGAGCCGGTTCCCCTCTTGTTGTGCCTGGTCCGAAAGGACTGGTTCCTGGTCTGAGAAAGAGGTGCTTGGTAGCTAGTCCTGTAGGGGTTGAAGCGTTGAGAGCTTCTACATCTGGATGGCCTAGGAAGAGGGCGCTGGTTCCTCCTTGACTTGTCTTCTGGTAGACGGGGTAATGGAGATGCGCCCCATTTGTTAGCCAGTTTCTCGAGGTCGCTGCCGAACAGGAGGGATCCCTTAAAGGGCATTCTTGTAAGGCGTGTCTTGGAGGAGGAGTCGGCCGACCAATGTCGTAGCCAGAGCCGTCTCCTGGCTGCCACTGAGGACGACACTCCCTTGGCTGCCGTACGGACTAGGTCGGAGGCAGCGTCAGTGAGGAACGAGAGAGCTGATTCCATTTCTTCTCCCGGGGTGTTGTTCCTGGCTTGTGATAAACAGGAACGCGTCACCACGGTGTAGCAGGTCGCAATTCGTAGGGACATGGCTGCTACCTCAAAGGCTTGTTTCAGAATGGTGTCCAAGCGCCTGTCATGTGCATCCTTGAGGGCCGCCCCTCCCTCCACTGGAATGGTGGTGCGCTTCACAATTGCGCAAACTATGGCATCTACCTTGGGGCATGCCAGCAGCTCCTTATTTGCCGGGTCCAGGGGGTACATGCTAGACAAGGCCTGACCCCCTTTGAATGAGGCCTCCGGCGCATTCCACTCCAGATCGATTAGCTGCTGTGCTGCTTGTAGGAGGGGAAAATGGTGAGCCGTTTGACGAAGGCCCTCTAGCAGGGGGGTTCATTCTAGGTTCCCCCGGGGTGCCTGGGCCCGGGATAGCCAGCTCCGACAGGCATTGAGAGACCAGGTCTGGGAGATCCTCCTTAAGAAAGAAGCGTCTCATGGTTCGATACGGCTCTATCCCCGAGGGAAATTCTCCCTCCTCGGGGAGCTCGCCTTCTTCCTCAGAGTAATCTGAGTCCCAATAAGTGGGGCTTCCGGGTGGCGAGTGGCCGTGCCTAGGTCTTGAGGGTCCAGGGGCAGGGTCATCCGGTACGTATGGGTCCGTTCGGGGATCAGACTGCATCTTGACAAAGGCGTGAATCCCCTTGAATAATTCCACCCAGGAGAGCGAAGCAGGTTCTAGCCTTAGGGGCACCAGGTCTCTAGGGTTCCCTGGCTGCTCACCTCGGCCTGCTAGGTCCGGGGTGTTCCCAGAGGAACTGGCAATTAATCTGGGCTGGGACCGGCCCTGGCCTGGGACTCCCAGGGCCTCTGCACATTGGGCACATAGGAAGTCAGCTTCCTCGCTCTGTGTGGTTCTGAGGTGGCATGCTGAGCAGAGGCCTAGAGCTCTTATGCCTGATTCTGGAGGTGCCGGCTCTGCGGATGCATGGGCTCTCATACGCTCTATCGCGTCTGTTATCTTTATGCTCCGGTGTATGCGCCTTGTAATATGCGCGAAGACGTGCGCCTATCAATGTGCGCCTATCAACGTGCGCCTATCAATGAGCGCCTATGAACGTGCGCCTATCAATGTGCACCTATCAATGTGCACCCAATTACTTTCGGGCGCCTAACATACGCGCCCGTTGCCTGTGAGGCGGCGAACCAGAGCAGATGGCGACGGCGAGCAGGCAGGCAAAATGGCGACCTCCTTGGCGGGCTACCACGTAGGCAAACCCCGCTAATCCTCACTCTTCGGAGACCAGCAAAGTAAAGATGTACGCCTTACCTGATCTTCGGCGCTTACCGGCTGCAACCCGGGCAGTCTCCGGCTGCGGGGGGGAGAGGGTGATTACCGTCACCACCGCGCTCGAGGAAGTGCACCCGCTGCCTCTAGGCCGCGCCCGAACTCGTCTCGCTCGGGGGCCAAGTCCTCACCGCGAATGGATCGGGACAGAGGCTGCCTCTACGCCACGCCCAAGCCCTTCTCACTCGGGGGCTAGGTCCCTGCCGCGATTCGGCCATCGGACCGAGGCTCCTACCTCCGAGGGACCACGGAAATCACCTCGGGAAACTCGACTGGGGGAGGGACCCGAGGGTATCACCGCAGGAGTGCGGGGCTCGTCTTCAGGTAGGATCCTTCTATGAATTTAGAATTTGGAAAAACGCTCAGCGAGCGTGAGGGAGCTCCAAACTGCTTTGGAGACGGAAATTACTGAGCGTCTGCACTTCCTGCAGGGGTATATATGTACTACATGCTGACGTCAGATCAGTCTCCAACAGCTAGCACGAGCACACTATACCCATTTGTCTTGAGTCCATCTGCTACTCGCTAGGAAACTAGAATTGCTTAACGAAAGCGGAATTGTTTAACACATTTTTCTGTCTGATATTCAATGTGGAAGAACCAGGAAAGGAACACATAGGATTGAAAGTGAGGTAAAGTTTAATACCTTTTGCAGAAATGTATATTTGTGAGGAGCTTACTAAACAAAGTAAATAAAATAATGGGGCTAGATGGTATACATCTGAAGGTATTAAGGTAACTTGGAGAAGTTCTGGCAGCAACTCTGGTTGATCTTTTCAATGCTTTAGAGTCCAGAGGAATTCTACAGACTGATGTGGTTGCTCTTCACTTATGTGGAAGCAAGGAGACTCGGAACTACAAGCCAATTAGTCTGAGCTTTGTGGTGAGGAAATTAAAGGAGCCACTGCTAAAACACAGGATACTGCAGTTTCTAGAATCCACTGCATTACAAGATTTGAGGCAGCTTGGTTTTACCAGAGGTAAGTCCTATCAGACAAATCTTATCAATCAGGGCTGGATATAGTTTAGGAATGGCCGCGGTTCTGGCTCTAGAGCTCAGTGCCAGGTCCAAGACCCGAAGCACAACTGGTCAGTTTATTTATTTATTTTGTTAAGATAAGCTCTGGAGCAGAACTAGGGCCAGAATTATTGGGAGCTGAGGTTCTAGAAGTGTTCCATTCTATACTACCTTAATATAAAGTTTAGTGTCAGTAACAAAACACAGTAAGTAATTAATTTCTTAAAAGTAAAACAGCCAAACGTTTCAACAATTTTGGCGAGATCATTTTTATTAATATAATTTTTCTGAGGCCTTCCTTTTCTTGGTTCTAGAGTTGATTATATAATTAGTCTGAATTCCTAAGCATGTATGGGGCATCATGAGACAGGATGTGTGGGGAAAAATGCAACAGAGGCAAATGTTAATTTCACTTTGTCTAGAGTAGCCAATGTTTTGTGGGGTTGAACCAGTATTCTAGTTTCATATTATGGCTGAGGCACAGGAACAAGAAAAGCAAAATGAAGAAAATTATACAGATATTGCTAGCTGTTTTAAAAGTTTATATCAGGGTAAAGCACAATGCAAACTCTGCTATGAGAAGCTGAAAAGTCTTTCAATCAAAAAGAGACATCTGGAAAGACATCACTCAAATATTTATATAAAAAAATATAAAGGAACAAGAAAAAAAATAGACAGCTTCAGCTGAAAATTTCTTTGTAATTGCATCTGGGTCTGGGAGTTTGAAAATTCTACCAGGAAAACAGGAAGATATGGGCACAGCTATACTGGAGTGGGTTGCTCTTAATCTGCAGCCTTTTTCAGCCATAGAATCTCCTGCATTCAGAAAAATATATTGGTATGTGACATCTCAATTTTTTTTCTATCTACTCTATAGAAAAATCATTTGCTCAATCTACACTACTTCCTTCCCTATTGTTTCTTTTCTGAGTCTCTTCTATAGATCTTTATAGATACACTTCTTCCATGGCTCACAAAAATGTCTTTCTGGCTCCTAAATTCAACATAATCATATCCATCCAGTATGTAAATGTGAGTTTAGTGTTTTGTAGTTTTTGAGGCTTTGTATAATATGCAGAGTTTTATGTGAATATGTGTCCAGACGTCAGCTTTAATAAATAGCTTTTAAGTATTAACTTTTTTCAATCAATTGCATATTTGTTAGAAACATTTAAGCAGCATATTACAGTTGATTGAAAAAAGTTAATACTTAAAAGCTATTTATTAAAGCTGACTTCTGGACACACATTTTCATAAAACTCAGCATATTATACAAAGCCTCAAAAACTACAAAACACTAAACTCACATTTATATACTGGATGGATATGATTATGTTGAATTTATATATATATATATATATATATAATTTTATTTTATTTTATTTTTTTTTTACATTTTTCTCACATAGCTCTGGAACTTGAGCCTGGTAAAAGCGCTGGAGTTGAAGCAGAGGCTCCTGGAGCAGTAGGGAGCTTGAGCTTATAGGGTTTATCTTGGCTCCAGAGCCATCCTGGTGCCAGAGTACAGGAGCTACTCCAGAGCCTGAGATGGCAAATACAGAGCATTTCCAACTGTAGTGTACTTGGATTTCAGCAAGGCCTTTGATGCAGTTCCATATAGATATATAAATAAACTGAATGCCCTAACGTGACTGACTGGGCTAAGTTGAGTGGGAAACGAAAAAAGGTAGTGCTAAATTGAGTTCACACCAAGGAGATGTTTCTGGCACTGTGCTACAGCAATTGGTCCTTGGACTGGTTCTTTTCAACAATTTTGTATGCAATATTGTAGAAAGACTATCAGGATAAGCTTATCTTCTTGCAGATGATACCAAAATCTGTATGAGTAGACTCCAGGAAGGTGTGAAAACCATGAGGAGGGATCTAGTGGAGCTTGAGGAATGGTCTAGAATCTGGCAGCTAATATGTAATGCAAAAAAAAAAAAAAATTAAAAAAAAATGCTTTCAGGCATTTGAACTGCAAAAATCCAAGGGAACAGTAGAGTGCAGGAGGCGAAATTCTTCTAAGCATGAAAGATAAGCAGTATTTGGGGGTGATTATATCTTAAGGTGGCCAAACAGGTGGATAAGGCGAAGACAAAAGCCAGAAACATGCTAGCTTGCATAGGAAGAGGAATGGTCAACAGAAAAAAAAAAGAGTTATTTCTTCTGTATAATTCCCTGGTGAGACCTCATTTTAAATACTGTGTAAAATTCTGGAGACTACACTTTCAAAAGAATATCAACGAATTGGTCCAGTGGGTAGCTTCTAAACTGATCGATGGTCTTTGTTCTGAAGTATATGGGGGACAGACAAAGATCTAAACATGTACAACCTAGAGGAAAGGCACAATAGGTGAAATATGATAAAGGCATTTAAATACCTCCAAGGTTTCATGGATTGGAGCCAGACTTTTTTCAACAAACAGGAGGCTCTAGAACAAAAGGGTCATGATATGAGGGTAAAAGGAGGTAGATTCAGAAGTAATCTAAGGAAATATTTCTTTCCAGAGATGGTGATGGATGCAAGAAACAACTTCCCCATGGAGGTGGTGGAGATGAGGACAGTATCAATTAAAGAAAGCATGGGATAAACACAGAGGATCTCTGAGGGAGTAGGAGAGACTGTAAAGTTGAGTAGGTGGTGTGGATGGGCAAACTAGGCTGTATGGTCTTTTTCTGCCCTCACATTTCTATGCCGTCACATTTATTTAAAATCTTTTCTATACCATCATTAAGTTATTTTCCATCACAATGGTTTAGAAAATAGGCACAAATAGTAAAAAAGTGCCAATAGTGATCCGGTTACAAAGAATTCTAATATAATGACTAATTGATGAATTACATATATTTTTCCTACTGGTACATGTTTCATGGTTGAGTTACATGTAAATCTCACCTGCGATTTAAATTTTATCTAAGGATAACAGAGAGATTGAAAAGGAGCTTGACTTGACCCTGCTTGAATTTGCAGGGTGCAAATTTGCTGATGCTAGCTTTCACTTACTTACTTTCTTCTTTCTCTTTATAAAAAGTCTGTTTAAAAAGTCAAGTCTTCAAACTGAAAGTAAGGTTTAGTGCATGCTGAAAATTATATACACAACTTTGCGGTGTGGAATGCTACTGAAAATTTACCCCATGTTACATTTATTGTATTTAGAAGCTTTAAAAATGATATACTTTACCATCAAAGTTACTGGCAAATCATTCTTGTTCTAATGCTTTGAAAACACTATGGCATTAATTTCAACTTGCACTTCACAAATATATTTGGAAGCTAAATACCCAGCATAAGAGTAGAAATGGTCAGTCTGTCTCGCTCACACTGCTGCAATCCTGGTCATCCGTCTGAAATGGTTTAGTGAGTATTTCACTCAACATGAAGAGGCAGGCAGCCAGCTGAACCCCCAGCTAACAAGCAAGGGGGAGGTGTGAGCTGGCCCCTTCCTGAGGCCTTTTAACAAACACTTTTGTTTATCATTACAGGGAATGGGAGGCATGGATCTGCAGGTCCAATACTGAAATCCACTTGGGGAGGGGGGAGGGGGGGGGGAGGAAGTGGCACAACTACTGGGTCAGATTTATTTTTGTGTGTGTAAGCCCATGCGTGTGAGCGCTTAACCTGCTATATTGTTTTTAACTTAGCCTGTCAGGTCTAAAGTTATCCAGGAGCATTTTGCCAGATAATTTTATATCTGCTCCAGACAATGGCTAGAATTAGTTAAAAAGCTTATTTGGTTAATTCCGAATATCAGAATTAGCTGGATAAGTTTCACAGACTAGCTAACTCATCCCCATCCCGGAATGCCCCCAAAATGCCCACTACTTATTCAGCTAATTTTTAGCCATATAAAGCAGAGATGCTTACCTGTAACAGGTATTCTCCTAGGACAGCAGTACGTTAGCCCTCACATATGGGTGATATCATCAGATGGAGTGGACACAGAACTTTGAGATCAAAGACTCTAGAGCTTTCAGCATACCCCACTGAGCATGTGCAGCATTAGTCATCAGCCTGCATCCTAGGCAGAGTCCCTCAGTGCATGATATAGCTAATACATGGAGGCAGCCGATCCACCAGAGGTGCAAGCAGGAGAAGAGTGGGGTTCTACAAAGAAAGCCAAGAAAATGACAGAAAAACTCATACGAGGCAGGGATGCCTGAGGCAGGGGAGTGATGTGAGTGGCAAGCAGAAGCAACAATGCATCACAGAAAACAGTGCAAGCAGGGTTTCTGACAAAAACAGTGGATCTAGTTACTCTTGGATACAGGAAGGAACCAGAAATGTAAACTAAAGAGACTCTAGGACAAAAACTGCATAGTTTCTTTGGAATGAAAAAAACAACCGAAAAAACAAACTGCAGTCTGAGATCCCTCCAGAAAGACTGCCGACCATTGACAGCCAAAGGTCGGGGGCAGGTATGGCTGGTAGACCGAATGGGCAGAAGAAACCCATGTCACACTTCAAGAACAAGCAGTAAATCATGGCAGGACCTGGGACAGACACTACATGCTGAAGCATCAGACCTAGCTGACCAAGCAGGACAGTGTAATGGGTTTCAGGGGATGAGAACAATCCCCTAAACAGACATGTAGCCCAAAGCTTCCCGGCAGGGAGATAAATTAGGCCTGAAACTCACTCAAGAGCACCTGCCAGAACCAGTTCATCTATCCTGTCACAGGATAGTAAGGGGAGCAGGAAGGCCCTTTGGGCAACCCAGAGAATAAGAAAAAAAAACTAAGGCAGTATCACTCCCTGCAGGTATACGGAGAGATACCACAGGCTTCTTAGCTTCATCTCCACTCCCTCGGACAAACCAATCTGAAGTCGGAAGGAGCAAAGAACACAAGGAGGCAGACCAGCAGGCCGTTGGGGGAAGCACAAGTTGCCCGGTTGTCTATCAACACCAAGCGAACAACTCACTGCTGAAGACAGCAGGTAGTATCCCACTGAGATGGAGCCCTGTCTTCTTGAAACAGTGGAAACAAAGAGATTGCCCCAGGGAAGAAATCCCAAAGGCTCCACCAGAAGACGGGAAGCCGGGGAGTCACAAGCACAAAGCTGGGTAGAACCTGATTATATTACTAGCCCGGAAACCCAAAGGGCATCAGGGCAGGCCCAGGGTGATCTCGGGACAGAGTACCAAGCCACCCAGCTGCGGTATAGCCATGACTGCTTATACTTCCCCTCCTAAGGGAGCACCTGACCCAGCAACTGACAATGTTGCATGACCCAGGACTGCTCTGCTCACAGACAGTGATCCTGAAAACAGAGGAAGAACAGTTTGCACGCTACCACGAGCAGAGGGCAGTACCCCTCATGCTGGGTACTCGGCCACCAACTCCCTCTGCCATAGACATGGAAAAATGGTGAAAGGCATGATCACCTAGCTGATGGACCGAAAAACTCCTCAGAGGAAGGTCCCAAAAGATGCCCAGAGAGCCCAGCAGATACCAAGGTAACCCCTGAACCAGGGGGAAATCTGGAGAGCCTCTGGGGAGCAACACTGGACAGGCTCCCTCGAGGTTACACATGCAGCACCTCAAACCATCCAAGGGAGAGTGCTACTCTTGACTATACTTGGGATTGGTGCCAGTCAGAGCAGTGGCATCCCTTGTTTGGGAATGAAAACAAGGGACACGCCTCAAAGGGGTGCGCAGTGGGGCATCCATAGGGGGAAAGGGTGGCCCCGGAACCCAGCCGAATCTCCCCTCCAGAGGGGAGAGGGAAGCAGCAGGTTCGGGGCCTCTCGATCCCAAAAGACCTAGCAACTCCCTTGAAGGAGAGTTGAGGCAAAATCACTGCTCGCTGAGGTGCTCACATTACCAACTCACCACAGGCTGGCAGCCAGCCTTGGATAGGGGAGGTCGCCACTGCAATCCCCAGAGGGGCCGCAGCTGAAGATGGTTCAACGACCGCCACTGCCTCTCCCCAGTCCTGGCCTCCAAGGAGACGTGACGATTCAGAGGATCGGGGCTCCGGATCAGAGAAAACAATTGCTCAGGGACAGAGCCCCAAGAACTGTTCCACAAGAACATGGCAGAGGTAAAAGACATATTCCTCTGCTGAGAAAGGAGAAGTAGCTTGAGCCACTCTCGTGATGTCCTCTCCCTTCAGGATCTGACCAGGCGTGCAGTCCTATGTTAGCCCTGTGGCTATTGTGACCGCCTGGAGGGAACAATACACACACACACACAAATGCCCAGGCAACAGAGGGCAACTGGAAGCCCTCCACTGCAAAACCATTCTGGGCGGATTCATGCAGTGGTAATCCATCCACTGATGGTGGCATACCCCTGATGATCCTGAGCACCGTGCTTTTGGGAGAAATCCCACGCCTCAGTGAGGAGCAAGAACGAGTTGGTGGCTAGACGCCACCCCTGACCAAGCATAGAGTGTATAATGACAGCTCCTCCGCCAGTGCTCCTCAGCGCTATGCAGTACGGACTGATGTGGAGGCTGAGACTATGCTGAAAGATGGTAGAACTCTAGCGTGGCTGAGGACTGTACAGCCAGTGAGAATGCTGCCTGCCAGCGTCCGAGGCCCTTGGAACAGATGCCTGGACGACGGCGTCCCCAGGACCATTGGTGCTCTGGGTAAGGCATGGTAGAGGGTAGCGGTCTATAGCATCACCCCCTTCAGTACCTGAGAACGTTCCTAGAGGCGGGCCATCGAAACTGTGTTGGAACCGACTCGCCTGCAAGTCCCACAGGGAATGACTGCAGCGAAGTCCCTGATGAGCACAGGTGTTTATGGAGGACTGTGGACATGTCCTGCAATCTATAAGCAGTTGCCGGTAATTAGCACCATTCCTGGTGCCACAGGTGCCACAGACGTCGACCACCCAGGGGCCCTAATGCCCAAAGGTATGGACTAAAGGAGCCATGGGCATCTGTAGGAAGAGGCCACACAGCCCCACCGCACCCCCCAACAGGCCATTATATCAAAAAGGCAGACGGCTGCCAGTGCCAACGGCAATTCTCCTCAGCTCCCTGATTTATCTGGTGGTGTTGAAGCTGCGAGCTATATGACCTCACAAGCATTACAGCTGACAAGAGCCTAGCTAGCGCCCATTAATACTGGTGTGCACCTCTTGGCAGGGCCCCCAACACTGAGATCATCAGCTGAAGGGACAGCCTTGAGCTTCCCAGTGCTCTGTAGGAAACACCACCCAGGAGCCCTGAGGGCACCGGGCCACTGCGTACAGATCCATCAGTGTACCAGGGTGCCTCGAGTAGATGGCTACCTCTGAACTAGATCTGTAAGAGGTCAAGAACCCTTGCACCCCCCGAGGGCTGCAAGGTCATAAGGGGGGCTTCAGAAAGACCCAGTGGTCGACAGCCACAGAGTGACAAGTGTGCTTAATGGCGAGTCCGGTGCCTGGTCGATGGGGCTTGACGTGGTTGAGGCAGTAATGAGAGGCATCGGTGGTCTGAAGGCCTCTCCGGTAGCCCCCCCCCCCCCCAGCCCCCCCCCCATGGCCTCAAGGGCATCAATGGTATAGGAGCAGCACCGCATCATGATGGCTCTGAGGTCTTGCTGGCACCGAGGCTGCACACTTCAACAGCCTACGACATACAGGGTATGCACCTCGACGGGTGCCTCAGCATCGATGGCCTGTCTCCGCTTCAACCTAGACAGCCCTGAGGGTGGCCATGCACACACCTTGATGGATCAAGGGCATCTGGCATCGAAAGTACCAGGGGCATAGAGAGTACCGCAGTCACCACAGCACTGAGTGCAATGAGGGTACAGAGACATCGAGTGCACCATGCCCTTGGTGCATTTGTCAGAACGTTCCGCATCATGGCACCTCAGCACTGAGTGCCTCGAATCATTGAGTGCATCAAGGGCACCGTGTAATCGAGCATGCTGCATCATGGCATCGCGGGCACCATGGCCTTGATGCTCAGACTGGTGCAGCCAGACTCCAATTCCACCAATGCTGACAGCACAGAAGGCCACCATGGTATCATGGGTGGTCACGCACCTCGATGGCATCAAGGGTGATCCTGGACCTCTTAGCCTCTCTCCCAGGGAGATTGCACTGCCAAGGCTGGCAAGCAGGAGGAGAAGTGACGCCATCCAGGGCTCCCATCCATAGAGACTAGTTTCTTGAGACATGAGGAGGATGAGCTCCCTCCCACTCCCCCACAGGAACAACATGGTCCTCAATCCTTCTACCATCTGAATCCATCAATGCAGAGCGATTCACGAACCGTCATAGAACTCCAGCCCAGATAGAACTCAGGTGAGTCCCCAGGCTCAGCAGCCTACATGGATCACAGACTGCATAGTTCAGTCCTGTCAGCACTGTGGATAAAAAGAAAAGACAGACAGAGCAAAGAAGACACAAATATAAAATGTGCAGCAGCAGTTTTTTGTTTTTTTTTAATTAACAGAATCTGCCAGGCTGCACAGGGGAGAACCCACCATGCGGCCAGCAGACAGTTGAAAAAAAAGAATAAAACTACCAGAAAGAAAAGCTGCAGCTCTAGAAAAAAATCACTTACAAACTGTAAGAAGAGAGCAGAGCTGAATATTGTGAAAAACATTTTCTGATTAGGAAAAAAAAAAAGCAGCATGAGCTCTACACCCGCGAGACATCAGTTCAGTGGAAAAAAAAGATTGAGGGACTCTGCCTAGAGGGCAAGGTGATGACTACAGCTGCACATGCTCAGTGGGGCATGCTGATAGTTCTAGAATCTTTGAGATCAAAGTTCTGTGCCGGGCTCCATCCGATGTCACCTATATGTGAGGACTACCATGCTGCTTGTCCTACGGGAATAACCTATCTGACTAAAAGTTAGCTGGATAAGAAATGAGAATATTGAAAACTCAGCATTTTGCTGGATAATTTGTGAGTTATCCGGTTAAATGCCTTTCAATATCGGCCCTTTTTTTTTTTTTCTTTTCTTTTTTTTTTTTTAAGTTTGAAGGTTTTACAAATTTTTGCACTGGCAATTAGTGTCAAAAGTTAACCAGTTTTAATTGTCTAAATTGACCACAGGATCTTTCGATAGATTATCTAAAGGAAATATTTACACATGTAAATCCTTTTGAAAAATGGAGTAACTATACTCCATTTTTCTACTATACTATAGCAATTATCAAAAGCTATTTACCTGTGTAAAGTGCACTTACCTAGGTGAATCCTATGGACAATTCAATGGCATATTATTGTAGCAATTTTCAAAAGCCCACTTACATGGGTGAAGTGCATTTACATTTGCAAAACACATTTTTAAGTGTGTAAATACTTTTGAAAAATCAGGCTCAGTATCTATAATATCCATGAGTTAATAATGCTCAACATTTCTTTTGACAAGAACTGTGCACAAAACACTTGCGCAGTGGAGAGATTCCATCTTTTATAAAGTTTATAAAACAGCAGATAAAATATAAACTGTAATAAAAAGTAGCCCAGGAAGTTTAAGCTGTGAAATTTGATTCCTGTTTCAATAAACCAATATCCACAGAGCCTGAAGCTGGTGATGAAATGTTTTATTTTAATCTTACAAAATAATGGTAAAAACTAATTTTGGAATCTCTTTATGTGCAAGCCTCTCTCAACAATAAGCCTAGAAAAGCAACCTGAGGAAAGAAATGTGTAGTTTGAACTGCAATCTGAAAGCTGTGAAGTGAGTCACCCCAGAGGTTAAAGGAAAGTGATTGCTACATTATCTCACACACATATACCTCCTACTGCAAGAATACAGGGTCTTAATTGCTTTCTCCAAGTCAGACTCCTAGAAATCATATTCTAGAACTTATTAATGATACAAGGGACACTGAAAATACATTGTAAATTTACAAGGCTAAATTATTCTTACCTGTTCCTTTTCTATTGTATTTTTATTTATTTTTTTTTGTTATTATTAATTTGTATGGTACTCCAATTTCATTAACAGATCTGAACTCCAAAGCAACATTCTTACTTGATAATTGCCTTTCCTTAAGTCCTGCTAGACCAGTCATTACTTATGGGATATCCCTCTCTCCATGGCTAATGGAGACAGAGAATATACCTCTAATGACTTCACTCCAGGGAATAAAGAGGGTGTGTGTCCTGGTCCAATACTAGTAGCCTACTGCAAAAGCGCTGTGACTACTAGAAATCCCTCCCCCCCCCCCCCCCCCCATTACCACTTTCTTGAAATATTTACTACTGTGTAGTAAGGACTACTCTAAGTCAAGAGGTAAAACGAGTGAAATAGAGAGGCAGAAGAGGGCACAGCCACACATACCTCCCATGCTGCTGATGGCCCCAACGGATTCCTCTGACTCATGTCTTCCTGGGTGGGATCTGAACTGGTCTAGCAGGACTCAATAAAAAATAATTAGCAGGTAAGAATAATTTAGCATTCCTGCTAGACCAATCATCACTTATGGAATTAACAAAAGCTCATGTTTGCTGGGGCCGGAGGAAAACAGAGTAGTCTTACTAATCCTCACCTCGAAGGCAGCATCTGCCTTGGCCTGTAGCATTCACCAAAAGGATGACCAAGCAATTGCCTTGCAAATTCCTTCCAGTGAGGCCAAATCGCTTCTGCCAAGATTGAGGCTTGTGCCTTTGCAGGGAGCCCAGAATGCTACTGAGAGCTGATTATCTGATAACAGGTAGGCCAATATTACCATCTCCTTAATCCATCTGATTACGATGACCTTAGAGGCCACCTACTCTTTTTGGGCACTGCCAAATACCATGAACAGTTGGACTGTTTATTTAAAACAGTCACTTTCAGGAAGCTCAATAGAATCTGATGAACATCTCAGGTTTTTATTTTCCCAGACAGCCACTGCTGTTGAGGGCTGGAAGGGGTTCCGATTAATTCATCTGGAATGCCAATACTGATTTGGGCTGAAACTATGGAACCAGTCCCTGTGAAATCCCTGGATAAGGATTTCTGCAGGACATAAATCTGCAACTCAGACTGCAAGTTAACTGCATAAATTCCTTCGAAGAAGCAAACTTTCCAAGAAAAGCCCTCCATGGATGCCTGTATTAATGGCTTGAGGGACTGTCTGCCCAAGGCCTTTAGCACCCAAATGAAATCTGAGGCACAGATGGACAGAACGGTGGCCTAATTCACCTTACTCCTATAAGGAAATGCACCGTCGCCCTGTCAGGAAGTGCCCTATGCACATCTACAGGGGTGCCTTGAACTCAATCCCTATAGTCCACAGTGGCTGTTACCTGGGCCTTCAAAGCACCGAGTCCTAGCTGCTTACAGGAAATCTAATCCATGTGATGACTGATTTCCAGAGAGAAAGTCATGTTTAGCACAGTATCCCTTAAGGCTAGGGGTGCAGGAAAACTTCTATGCCTTTAACCTGGTTGAAATTACCAAGGCAGAAAATGTTTTTGCAGGTGCACCCTTTTCAAGGTCCAGATTATGTGGAGACAGGTATTCCGTGGGTCTGGGACCTTACCAGAGAAGACTCCATTCCTTTGGCAGAGCCAACAGTCTCACCAGATCTGTATACCAGCACCTTTCTGACCAATTTGGGACTACTAGAATGATCAAACATGGACAGTTCTCTGCCTTCTTTATTGTCCGGCCTATAGGTGGCCACACTGGGGGGCAATATGACAGCTTAAGGCTTGGCCATGAATACAAGAGTGCATCTATGCCCTTTGGTCTCTGGCTCTGCCTTGTCTGGAAAAAAAAAAAAAAGCATATCTGCTTTGGTGTTTGTCACTTGGACCTACAGCCTTTTCCATATGGACCTCAATAATCCTTATTTTATTTCATCAACTTATCTATATGACAGGAGATGAACTGCCTCCAGGATTTTCTCGTAGTTTGCTACTTCTCTCTCAAAGTTTCATTATTCATTATGGGAATCCAATTAGATTAACCAATAAACAATGCAATGCTGTCATCAACTAATCCACAGGTACAGTAATTCTCAACCCAGTCCATGGGGCAACACCTAGCCCACTAGGTTTTCAGGATATCCACAAAAATTGTGGATATCCTAAAAACCTGATTGGCTAGGTACGCTCAGTGGACTGAATTAAGAAGTACTACACAAATAGAACAGTATGGGGTGGATTTTAAAAGGGTTACGAGCGTAATCCTTTAAAACCCCTCCTGTCAGGAATCTCTTCAGAGCTCTTAAACCGCGAGGCTAGTGCTGCGTGGAAAAAAGAAGACTGAAGGGGGACCCCTGCTGGCTGCAGGGTTAGTGCCATGCTGAGCATGCCCAGTAGGGGCCAGTCAAAGTTCTGGAAACTTTGACAGACGTTTTCTGTGATTGGGCTCCATCCTGATGATGTCACCCATATGTGAGGACTACCATCCTGCTTGTCCTGTGAGAATAATGTGTACCATTGTTCTGACTGTATATCCAATAAAAGTTTTTGTTACCAAGATATACTGATCAGGGATTTATGTCTGCCATGCACTAGTTACTTTGCATTTGCTCAATATGTCGTGCTATTTACTCTGCCCTTTCCGGGTAAATAATCTAAGCCATTTAGATGGATAATTCACAAATTATTCATCTAATGGATTGGTTTGAATATTTCCCTTGCTTATCCGGCTAACTGAGCTGCTAAGCGACATCAGAAGCTGCTACCATGACCTGGGCTGAAAGAGCAAATTAAGGTACCAAGAAGATATAGGTTTGGGTTGGGTGGGGACGTGGAAACCAATATGTGGATCGTCTGATAGGACCTTGAAAGGGGGGAGGGGGTTAAGGAAGGAAGGGGTGAAAGTGGGACTGGTTATGGCATAGGTTTCTAAATAAAACAAAGGTTTATTTTTTTTGTTTGGGGAGGGGGGGGGGGTTGGGGTGCTGCATGCCAAGCACTGGATCTCAGGTGGGGGATGTTAAGGGAAGTAGGCCTGAGATTTATTTATTTTTAAATGTTTGCCTGCTCCTCTTAACCGGCTATATTCTTTTTGAATAAATCCAATTAAGACTAAAGTTATCTAGCCAATTATAGTTGGATAACTTTATAACAGGCTATATTCAAAATCTGCCCAGTTACATTGAAAGTTATCTAGCTAGAGTTAGCTGAATAACTAATCGGGGATATTCAGTGGGACGTTTATCCCACTGAATATCCCCGATATCCAGTGGGATAACTTCTGTGTTCAACGACTTACTGAATATTCCCCCCTGGTGTCTGAGCAACAATATAGGCAATAGCAGATGAAAAGTCAAAATCGTTATATTTATTTATTTATTTAATTTGTTGATTTTTTTTTTATATACCGACATTCGTCAGAACATCATGCCGGTTTACATTGTAACAAATTAACAAGAGAGTGAAATACAATAAACAGGGATGGGGAAGGGGGGAACAGCAATGAAGGAGGAGAGAGGACAGCATTAGGAAGGATAGGGAAAGAGAGAAATTTGATAGGAACATTCGAAGAATATAAATTAACAATAGACAATATATGTACAGGTGGGCTAGTAGTTACCAGACCATTGATGGCAGTGAAAGGGAGAGGTTGGGGGGGGGGGGGGGGTGAGGGAGGGGAACTTATAACAGTATTTAGGAGTCTTTGCTTGGGGGAAGAAACACTGTATTTTGGAGTCTTTGCTTGGGGGGGGGGGAAGAATAGGGGAGAAAGAGGAGAGGCAGATAGGAGGAGGGGAGATTGAGTGGGCTAAGGGATTAGAGTGCAAGCTAAGTTTGGTCAACATCTGGATACACTAATGTAAAGAGCCAGGTTTTGAGCCCTTTTTAAAATTTAAACAGGTTAGGTTCTAGATGGAGGGCCGTGGGCAGGGTGTTCCATAGGGAAGGGCCGGCAATGGAGAAAGCCCTTTCTCTCTGGTTGAGGTGTGGTGAGCAGTTTTTAGGGAGGGGGTGTATAGAGTTCCAGGCAAGGTTGGATCTGGAGGGGCGGGTTGATGATCGGAAAAGTGGTGCATTCTCGAGCCAAGTGTGATTTTGAATGTATAATAGATTGTGGAGAATGGTGAGTGTTTTGTATTTTATGTGGGAGGCTATGGGTAACCAGTGGAGGTCTTTTAGGATAGGGGTAATGTGATCAGATTTACGTGTGTTTGTGAGAATTCTGGCCATGGCATTCTGTAATAGTTGGAGGGGTTTGATAGTGGAGAGAGGGAGGCCCAGATATAAAGAATTGCAATAGTCCAGTTTAGTTAAGATAGTTGCCTGTAGGACTGTGCGGAGGTCTTGGGTATATAGCAGGGGTTTAATATGTGGAACTTTATTCTCAAACACTGTAACAAATTGTTTTGCTGTCAAGTGTGATGAGTTGGCAGACAGCCATATTTTTGAGAACCAACTGTTGCGGTCCCAGTCGTGGCAGCCGCGACTAGGCCCTTACCTCCTTGGTCCCGGCCCGTCTCTGAGGGTCTGCGGCCTGTTTCGCGGCATCCCCGTGGGGGAGACGCCGCCGAGAAGCCCTGCCTGGATGCCTTCTCCCAAGGCGTGCGCGCACAATCTGCACTTATGAAGGCCCTTTCCCGCCACTGGAAGCTCCGCCCTATCAATGATGTCAGATGCTGCGGCCTATGTAAGGCCGGCGCGGAGCCCAGGACTTTGCCTTGCAACGGGGTTCCTTGCGGTTCTCAGTTGCTCCGTGCCCCGGAGTGCGCTATTGCGTTAGCGACTCTGTTCCTACCTGAGACTTATCTTCTCTCCATGCTCAAGTTCACTTAGAGAATAGCCACTGCCATTAGCAATGGTTACATGGAATAGACTTAGTTTTTGGGTACTTGCCAGGTTCTTATGGCCTGGATTGGCCACTGTTGGAAACAGGATGCTGGGCTTGATGGACCCTTGGTCTGACCCAGTATGGCATTTTCTTATGGTCTTATGTTCTTAAGTCTTGCTTTGTCTGGCTTGCTTGTAGTAACCTGTTCTGCTTCAGCTCCAGTCTGGTTCCAGTAGTCAGTCCTGCTTCAGCTCTAGTCTGGTTCCAGTAGCCAGTTCTGCTTCAGTTCCTGCTTGCTTCAGTCCTAGCCTGCTTCAGTTCCTGCCTGTCACCTGATTCCTGCCTGCCTGCTCCAGTTCCAGCTTCCATGATTTCCTAAGTCCCAGCGGCCGGGCTCCTCCTAGGGGAGCGCCGGCTTCCAGGGTGAACTACCTAAGTCCCAGCGGCTGGACTCCTACGGGCTCCTCCCAGGGGAGTACCGGCTTCCAGGGTGAAGCTCACGTTCAGCTCCTGCCTGGTATCTGCCTCCCGACCTGTCACTCACCAGAGACTATAGTACACCTCTCCCCAGTCTCTCACAGGTCGGCCCAAGGGTCCACTAAACCATTCACTCACAACACCAACTGAGTAGCTAAATGTTTAGGTCAATTCTCAGCTAAACAAAATTGCTTAGTAAGATCATCTTTTAGCATGCCTAATTTCCTGTTGATAATGCTCTATTTTACTTTTACAGTGCCTAAAATTAAATAAGGTTTTGTTCTTTTGCCATTTACACTCTGAATGATGTACTTGTCTTTTAAGGTCTAACAGACTGTAGGTTTAAACATGCCTGCTCCCAATGACCAGCAAACTTTTCTGCCACTGACTGAAGATCTGAAAGAACACCAGAAAATCTTTTTCATGAGAGCTTTCTCACAGGACAAGCAGGATGGTAATCCTCACATATGGGTGAGTACTGAGCTGAGGACGTCTGAACATGCACCAAATGTACGCAGGAGTGCAAGGCATTAGGCCTGGGATGAAATTTGGCCGAGGACATTCTGAACGCCACCAGGCAGGCGGAAGGGTGTTTGTACGTCACGTTGTAAATAGATTGCGCAAGACAGACTGGCCAAAGATGGAATCTTGTCTTCCGGCTTTGTCTAAGCAATAATGGGCTGTAAAGGTATGGAGAGAACTCCAGGTGGCAGCCCTGCAAATGTCAAGAGGCAGCACCGATCGTAGGTGTGCTACTGAAGTCGCCATGACCCTCACAGAGTGTGCTTTAACACGGTCTTGAAGTGGAATGCCCGCTTGCTGATAGCAAAAGGATATGCAGTCCGCCAACCAGAAGGAGAGAGTCTGCTTACCCAAAGGCTGTCCCGATTTGATGGAATGGAAAGAGACAAAAAATTGAGTGCTTTTCCTGTGGGCAACTGTACGGTCTAGGTAGAATGTTAGAGCCCGTTTGCAGTCAAGGGTATGCAGGGCCTGCTATCCTGGATTGGAATGGAGCCTGGGAAAAACGGTAGGTAGTATAATGGAATGATTGAGATGAAACTCCGAAACTACCTTAGGCAAGAACTTAGGGTGAGTGCGGAGTACTGCCCGGTCCTGCGGTTTAGTGTAAGGCGGGTAGGTAACTAGAGCCTGCAATTTACTAACTCTGCAAGCGGAAGTGATTGCCAGAAGGAAAATCACTTTCCATGTTAGATATCGAAGGTCACAGGTTTGAAGAGGCTCGAATGGTGGTTTCATGAGCCAACCCAAAACTAGGTTGAGGTCCCAAGAAGGGGCCGGAGGATGCAAAGGAGGCTTGAGGTAAAGTAAGCCCTTTAAGAAGCGAGTGACAAGGGGTTGTACTGATATGGGAACATCTGACACCTTTATGGAAGGCAGCTACTGCACTGACATGCATCCTGATGATGTTTCTAGACCTGATTGACAAATGCCAGAGATAGTTCAGAAACTTCGTGATTGGACAGGTAAAGGGGTCAAGGGACTGAGAAAAGCACCATGACATAAACCTGGTCCATTTGTAAGAATAAGATTTTCTCGTGGAAGGCTTCTGTGAAGCAATCAGGACACGGGAAACTGGTTCAGAAAGGTTAAGTGGCTGAAGGATTAACCTTTCAACATCCATGCCATCAGGGACAAGACTTGAAGGTCGGGGTGGTGTAGGCACCCGTCATTCTGAGTGATAGAATCAGGTCCTTTCCCAAGGGAATGTGGCCAGTGAGGTGCTATCAGGATCATGGCTCCCTTGTCCTGATATAACTTCACGAGTGTCTTCGAGAGAAGTGGAAGTGGAGGGAATGCATATAGGAGACCGGTTGCCCATGATAGGGAGAACGCGTCTCTTGGCTAATGGTGTTGGCTGCGAATGAGCGAGCAGATGTTGTCTACTTTGAGATTTTGAGTTGATGTAAAGAGGTCTATTCGAGGATGACCCCATTGTTGGAAGATCGAGTTTGCTACTGAGGGATTGAGAGACCACTCGTGCAGCTGAAAGGTGTGACTCAGCTTGTCTGCCAACACATTGTCCACTCTCAGCAAGTAGGAGGCCCTGAGGTACATTGAGTGAGAGAGGGCCTCCGCCCATATCTGTGAGGCTTCCTGACAGAGAAGGTATGAGCCCATCCCTCCCTGTTTGTTGAAGTACCACATGGCCACCTGGCTGTCTGTCTGGATCAGGATAACTTGATTGGAGAGGCGATCCTGAAATACCCTGAGAGCATATCTGATTGCTCGAAGCTCCAGGAAATGTATTTGGTATTTGGCTTCCTCTGGAGACCAAGATCCTTGTGTCTGCAGATCGGCCACATTGGCTCCCCAGCCAAGGTTGGAAGCATTGGTGGTGAGAGTTATTTGAGGGTCTGGAGCCTAGAAGGGCAAGCCTGGGAGGAGATTGATCTGATTTCTCCACCAGGCGAGAGACTGATGGAGTGAGTCGGTTACGTGGACAATGGTCGACAGGGGCTGAATGGATTGAGTCCATTGTGACCTTAGAGTCCACTGCATGATTCTCATGGCCAAGCAGCCATTGGGGTGATCTGAACTGAGGATGCCATGTGTCCCAGGAGGATGAGAAAGTGGTGTGCAGGTGTGGAATGCTGAGACTGCAGCTGGTGTGCAAGAGACATGAGAGTGAGAGCTCGCTGTCGAGGCAGAAAAGCCTTTGCCTGCCCCAATGAACGATAAGGTTTGAGATGGGACTAAGGAGGATTTGTTGTAGTTGACGAGAAATCCTGGCGAAATTAGAGTGTGTAAGGTAAGATGAAGGGACGACAGAGCAGCTTGCTGAGTGGGAGCCCTGATTAACCAATCGTCTAGATAGGGGTAGACGTGAACACCTTGAATCCTGAGGAAGGCTGCAACTACGACGAGGCATTTTGTGAAGACTCGTGGTGCAGACACGAGACCGAATGAAAGCACTCGGTACTGATAGTGCTTGGGGCCTACTAGAAATCTCAGGTATTTGCGATGAGATGGAGTTATCGCAATGTATGTGTATGCATCCTGGAGATCTAGAGAGCAGAACCAGTCTCCTCTTTGCAGAAGAGGAAGAAGAGAACCCAAGATTACCATTTTGAACTTTTCTCGCTGGAGGTACTTGTTGAGGGCACATAGGTCCAGAATTGGACGAACATGCCCCGATTTTTGGGGGATTAGAAAGTACCGGTAATAGAACCCTAGGCCGTGCTGAGAGTAGGGCACTGGTTCTATTGCCTTGGACTGGAGGAGGAGGGAGACCTCCTGTTCCAGAAGGATGGAGTGATCGGACGTTCTCCATGTTGGTAGAGGTGGGGAGTCCGATAGAATGGAGAGAAAGTTCAGATGTTAACCCTGAGCAATTATCGCCAGGACCCAATGGTCTGTTGTTGAAATGCCACAATCGACCTCCCACTGGTATAGGGGATAATGGAAGCTGGCTGCTGCTCTCTATGCAGGAGTCAAAAACCGGAGGCAGGGCCCGGCTGAGGAGTTGCCTGGGGTTTTTGTTTTCGTGTCTGACAAGACTGGGCTTTTTGAAACGGTCTCGTATAACGGGTTCTAGTTGGTGGCGGGTACGATTTCTTCGGATGGAAGAATGACTTCTTAGAGTCTTCTGGAAGGGCTGTTTTGAAGAGTACTCAGAAGGCATCAGAGAGCTATCTTAGGGTCTCATGATGGTCCTTGAGTTCCGCCACTGTTCGTTGAATCTGCTCGCCAAACAGATTGTCCCCTGCACAAGGCAGATCAGACAAGCTGTCTTGTACTTCAGGGCGAAGGTTGGAAAAAATGAACCAGGCCCATCGTCTTCCCAAGATAACAGCTGCAGATACCCTGGTAGCAGTGTCAAAGATATCGTAAGATGATCTGCTTTCATGCTTGCCTGCCTCAAAACCCTTGTTTACTTGTGTCATATTGGGTCATATAGAGCTGATAAGCAGCAATACTGGAGATGAGCATTAATCCCTGAAAGACACAGCGACCAATGGCATTAGAAATTTCTATTCCTTGCCTGGGAGAAAGGAAGTGTGAGGTTTTGATCTCCTTGCTCTTTTCTGGGCAGATTCTACAACCACAGATTGGTGATCCAACTGAGGTTTACGAAATCCTGGGGCTGACTGAACAAGAGGTGGTGTCAGCTTTCCTGTGGACTGGAGCAACAGAGCCAGGATGTTCCCAGTTCTTTTTGAGGAGATCCAAAAGAACCTGGTGGATAGGAATGGAGGTTATTTCCTTGGGAGCATCCAGGAATTGTAGCATCTCCATCATTTGATGCCTATCGTCCTGTTCCGTCTGTAATTGGAAGGGAACCAATTCAGACATCTCCTTCACAAAATTTATAAAGGAAAGGTCCTCTGAAGGAGAATGCTTTCTACTTTCAGTAGGTGAAGGTGGTGAAGGCAAGTCATTGGTATCTGGTGAAGAATCATCAGTCCAGGTATCGTAGGGATCTGCACCTGCTCCTCTAGGGGCTAGAGGAGGACGGGGCGGTGGGATCCCTAAAGGTCCTGGTCTAGGCTCCGAAGGACTCGAAGGGAGAATTGGAGGCACCGATGAAGGCATCGAAGGCACCAGCGCAGGCATCGAGGGTATCGATGGATGGCTCGGTGAGGCCAATGGGCGGATCGGCACCAATGGGTGCATCAGTGGCATCGACAGACGTGTCGGCATCGATGGCTGAGGCATCAGCAGAACTCCCGATGGAGATGCGGAATGGTGTTTCTCCTTCCGATGACAAAGCAAGCGGAGAGGGCACCAGAGCCATTGGTGACCCGGGGGTTCATCGGTGGAAAAGCGGCCATGAGCACTTCCATCCTCGAGAGCAGCGGTGCCAACGCTGCTGGAATCGGGTCGATGGCCGGTTCCTCCTCGATGCCGGAGGAACCTGGAGTCGATGCATCTTGTCAATGGCCTCCTGAACCATCCGGTCCAGTTCTTCTCGGAGACCTGGAGCAAGCAGCCCCGGCTCTGGAACAGAAGGAGGCAGAGGCATAGCTGGAGGTACCTATCTTGTTACAGGCGGAGTCGCGGCTCCCGATACCCTGTCGGGTGAGGGTTGCCTCAGTGACCCGGTCGCTGAAAAGGTCGGTGCATTTTCTGGACGGGATTTCTTCGACAGCGGCTCGGACGATGATCCGAGACTTTCGATGCCAGTGGCGATGTTTATCTCTACAATCCCCATGGTCTTGAGGGGGAGCAGAGGGTGTTAAAGGCCAAGAAGTCGTCGATGCCAGATGGTCACCGATCGGAGGTCGATGCTGGCGTGAAGTCAACAGTGCTGGTTCTGATGTCGATGATGCAATAGACGGCATCGGGGTTTGAGTGTGGAAGAGAAGTTCCATCTTCTCCATTCTAGCCTTGCGACCTTTTCATGTCATTAGAGCACATTTGGTGCAGTTTAGGACATCGTGCTCACATCCAAGACACATTACACAGACTTTGTGAGGGTCTGTGATGGACATGGTGCTATTACAGTCCGTGTACCGGTGGAACCCCGACGCCATGGCCATGAAAAAAAAAATTGAGCCGCGGTACGGTCGACGGCCAGTAGGCCATGAGGGCCAAACTCGACAGTAATCGACGGAAAACGGGTAAATCTTACCGGAGTACCGCAGCTTGACAAAAGTTGAAGGAGGGACCCCTGTGGGGTATATTAAATTTTAGTAATTCCATGAGGAAAATTCCTGTCAGGAATCTCTACAGAGCTCCTTAATCGCGTGGCTACTGCTGCACGGAAAAAAGAAGACTGAAGGGGGACCCCTGCTGGCTGCAGGGTTAGTGCCATGCTGGGGATGCCCAGTAGGGGCCAGTCAAAGATCTGGAAACTTTGACAGAAGTGTTCCGTGATTGGGCTCTATCCTGTGATGTCCCCCCATATGTGAGGACTAACATCCTGATTGTCCTGTGAGAATAGCATGTGTCACAAAGCTGGCCCTTCTTCCAATCAGCTTTTTCACCCCATGATGGTGTCTCCATTAGCTCTGGTACCAAAGGAAGAACCTGAACAGGTTTAGACTTATTTGGAGAGGGCATCAGTTGATTTAATTTCCACAGAAGTAGGATTAAAGCAGTAAGCTTCTTTTGGCAGCAAAATAGTGCAGGTACAATGTGCTAAAGGTGAATTCTAAGTTGCTCCCACTACACCTACAATGCAGCTTCCCATTCTTAGTTTCCAATTTCATGGCCAATTTTATTTTTGATAAATACATGCCAATGGGCTGTTGAATTTCAAACACTGAGATATTAAACTCATTCATGCAT
The DNA here is from genome assembly GCF_901001135.1 of Rhinatrema bivittatum. Classification (NCBI taxonomy): domain Eukaryota; kingdom Metazoa; phylum Chordata; class Amphibia; order Gymnophiona; family Rhinatrematidae; genus Rhinatrema; species Rhinatrema bivittatum. Next base: position 192,286,759 of record NC_042617.1, read on the forward strand.
TGGATTACTGCTAAAGTAATGGGGATTAACATTAACTGCTATCCCAATGATTTTTTTTCTCTGTGGGTCCTGGAGCTTTGCAAACCTGTGAATATCTACCTTAAGATTTCCAATCCATAAAATATGATTTGGCATGCCTTTGCCCATGAAAGGAAGTGCGCAAATTTCCTTTCGTGACATGGTTAGAAATTTTCCTGGCCACCTTCAGTGCAGGGCTGCATTAATGCGACATACGCCCATAGGCAATGGGAGGAGGGGTGTTATCCTCTCTGCAGTGGGGGTGGATTGGGAATGATCCCTCTTGCCAAAATCCCCTTCTTCCTCAATCCTCACCTGCAAGTTGGAACTAAAAAAAAAAATATATATAGAAAGAGCAGTGCGGGGCCTTCAGCAGCTCTCGCGCACTGTCAGAGCCTACAATGCTCCATCCCTTGTATGGGTTTTCCATAGTAACGAAAAGCTTGTGAGGCAGGAAGGGTGGGGCACCACAGGATGTGTCAGCATGTGAGAGTGGTGGAAGGCTCCACACTACTTTTTCAATCAGCTTTTGGTGCTGCTAGAGAACAGAAGTAGTGGTCGCAGGCTTTGATTTCGGCATGGCAGCAGCAGCAATGCTCTGGTATCTATAAGAATTTGGCACCAGAGGCAGTTGCCTACATGGCCTATGCCTAAATCCGGGCCAGCTTCAGCATGCAGAGAATTGGCAAGTTAATAGCAATGCCTAAGGAGGACAATCTGCTGGATGAGAATGTTAAATTGTGGAGGAAAAAGCTGCAGATGCAGATCCATTGACCTAAATTGGATCAGACAGACAGAGGTGAGTTGTCTGTGTTTACTAGTGGATCAACTGCCATCATCTGTCCAATTTAGAATACTAGGGTATCTTTGGTGATCAGGGCGAAGAGTGAGATTTTTTGGTGCACCAAGATCTATCCCTGCTCACATAGTACCAATCCTTAAAATTTTTAAATTAATGTTTGTTAGTGTTTGGTTACAATCGGAATGTATTTGGATCAACTCATTTATGAGTAGGGCTAAAAAAGCTAGGAAGAAAGAACGATCACATAGCCTTCAGTAGATTAAGGGCCTCACTCAACTATATACAGTCTAACCATCTGATACAGTTACCCTTTAACAAACCTATCTGAAGTAAAGAAATTAGCATCACTTGAAGCTGGGGGGGGGGGGGGGGGGGCAATGGCAGTTGTAGACTGCACCGACAGCAGCTAAGTTACTAATCTGAGTCCACAAACCAAGGCTTCTCTCAAGTAGGAACTTTTGGCTAGACAGGGGAACTACAGAAAGCAGAAACAATATAAGCAGTGGACAAGCAAAGAGTTAGTACACCTGGATAGAGTTGGGGAGGGGGGGGAAAGAGTAGGGAAATCACAGCCCAGAGCAGAGTGCCACAGAGACTTCAATCTCTGAAATAGTAATGAAAACGCTAAGCAAAGTCTCTGGACCTCTCTCAATCCATAAAGAGTATTGATTGGCTGGGGGCAAGATGGCCGCCGAGTAGAATGCCGCGGCGGAGCCCTCTCTGCTGGTATTCCCTCGGGTAGATTTCTTCTGTTTAAAACTACATGCCGCATACAAAAAGAAAGGGGAAAATAAGGGGAGTGAGTGTAGGCTCACTCTGTTTGGATCCCCTTCAACCCCGAATAGAGGGCTTCTTCGTGGGAGCTGAAACTTCTTCCCCGGAGGGCTTGGCCGCTGGAGGGACGGCGCTGGAGCGTCCCCCTTGACATCACACTGAGTAGGCCGGCTCATCCCAGCCAGATGGAGGAGCACTCCACGATACCGGTAACGACAGGAATCTCCCTGGGCTTGCCATAGGGTGAGGCGACGCCGGAGTAATGGAGGAAAACTCTGGAGAATAATATGGGACTCCAGAGAGAACCACAATTGCTTTCAGCTATAGTTTCTGAAGTAGGAACGGTTTTCCATGCAAGAGGAACAATGACTGGTGACAATCATTTCAGCACAAGGTATGGGAGTAAGTCCAGGAATGAAGGTGGAAGTGGGAGGTGCACAAATAGAGGTTGGGACTTTGAAGCAAACAGCTAACTGTGTTAAGTAAATTATAGAAGACTATGGATTTTAACACTGACCAGATACCCTTCTAGAGATATTTTCTCAAACTATGGAAACAAAAAATCAGATTGTGTTAAATGCTAACCTGATATCTACTTTTAAAGATAAAGTGGAAAAATTGGAAAAAAAAAAAGGTTTCTGATATGGACAAAATACAATTGAAGCTGGTTCAGTCTGATTTATCAAGTAATAGGAGAACAGAGACTATTGAGAATGCTCTGAAGTCTCATAACCTCCAGGGTTTTAAATTTTCCTGTTATTAATATGATTTCACCTCGAGTTAATCAAGCAATATATTTTGCAAATTCTGAAAATTTCTTTGCAAGCAATGCCAACAATTATTCAGACCTATTACCTCCAACAGGCAGGATCGGTGGAAGAAGATGCAAATAGACAGTAGTCAACGTTGGATATTTCTCAGATTTTAGAGATGTCGCAAGAAATGGAAATTACCTATAGAAGAACACTTCTGATATCATTTGTATTTCTGTCCGACTGTAATATTGTATTGAAATTTTTTCTTAGAAATCGGCAAATTCCCTTTTACGGCCAGCAGATTTGGATGTATCCAGATGTGATTAAAATAACACAAATGTGCAGAAAAAGTTTTCTTGCTATGCGTGCTGAAATACTCAAGTTGGGAGCTAGATTTGTCATTAGATATCCATGCAAATACTGTATAAGATAATTAAATACTAAGTATGTATTTTTGAACCTGAACAGCTCAAAGCCTTCCTCACTGCGCATCCCCGTACAAGTTCCACCTGGGTATCGGCATAGATATAAGTTCGGCTATTCGGCGTAACCATTATCTTATATTATATAAATATGTGATTTCTACTGTTAACGCTTCTATTTTCTGCCCCCACTATTTTCTTATAATTTTGGTGCAAAAATGTATAGCTTGCATGTAACAATTTCCTTATAGGATATAAGTTTTGAGATGCACAACTTTTCCAGTACAAGTGTATTCTTGTGTAAAAATGTAAAAACTTTTGGAAAAAAAAAAAAGTGTTGATTGACTGTTTTAGACTCTTGATGAAGTACTATTTCGAAAAAGAAAGGCCCATCAGGATGACTGTGGCTCAGTTTTAAGTCCAGCCTGAATCTTGGAAGAACAGTGGGTTGTGCTGGGTTTTTATAAGCAGTGCCCTGTATTCTTGAAAAGGCAGAGATGTTTGTATGTGATCTGAAATCTGACTTTTCATATGTATTACTACTTGTATGTACTACTAAAATACTGCACAACACATGCAAGTTAAGCTTTCACTTAAAATTGTGCATTTTCCTTGAAAGTGTTCCCCCCCGAGTCTGTTCATAATTCTACAGGAGTATGGCTATGTGCCAAAACAGATGCAAAGTAGTCTGCTTGCAGATGGTCTTTTCCCTATGTGCTTTTGTATTTACTGAAGCCCTGACATAGCAGTTTGTTGATTACTACTAAGCATGCCAGTGACCTATGGAAGAAAGCCAAACCATGAATCATGGATATGTTTTGACAGTTTGTACTCTGGCAGTACCCAAAATTAGCTACTTGCAGACAAGAGGAAAAGATACTACTTAAAACTAGACTCTCAACTGATTTATAAACAATTTCTCTTCTTTGCAAACCATAAAATAGGAAGCCTTTTTTTTTTTATAAGAATAAATGTTAAAAGAAAAATTAAAATAAAATAAAGTTTTTAACTGCTTGGTACATTAATAGGTATTTCATTTTGTACATAATTTATCATACCTGAGATACATAACAGGAAAACATACCTAGATAAAATACTCAAGCCTATGTCTATAACAGACATTGATAAAACAAAGTTCTTATATACAAGTAAATTACAGAATTGATTACCTTTTGTCTTGAGGCAATCATAGTCAACCTTAACAGTGCAAGTAAGCCAACCATTAAATACTCTAAGGTTCATAATTAAAGGGATGTTTCCAGGTTTCTTTAGTCAAGATTACCCAGACAAAATTTCCTGCCCCTCTAACTAGATATATTTTACCTTGGTAAAATGTATCCGGATAAAGGGGAAGGCATTCCAGGGGCAGGCCAGATAATTCTCTGAGTGCCATGTCTAATGTTATCTGGATAATGTTGGGTATGTCTAGATGTATTCAGTGGCAGAACTGTTCCTCTGAATATACAGTTATGCTCATAAGTTTACATTCTCCTGAAGAATTTGTAAGATGTGTAGCATTTTAAGACAACATGAGTGATCAGACAAAACACATTTGTTATTTTTAAACTATTTTATGCATCACAGAATAGCACAATTATTAAACAAACCATAGCAATAAAGGAAATAAAATTATCCTGTTCAAAAGTTTACATACCCTTCGGCTTGGATTTTCTAAAAATCGCAGGCCTTAGTGAATCGTGCGGTACCGGGGGGGTGGGGCGAAGCAGGGGGTGGGCCTGTGAAAGCCGGCAGCGCCGCTGTGAAAGGTGGTGCTATTGGGCGCGTTACTGGCGGTGATAAGGGGCCTTAACTTTTCGCAGTCAGCTATGTCTTCACTGCGTCCGCCCTGGTGCCGTCCCGACTCCTCCCCTTCCGGTGCCGATTTCGCCCCGATCTAGCTATCGCACGCAAAAAGTCCCTTTTCGCATGCGAAAGCTATAGAAAATGATCCCCTTAGTTCTTAATATTGGGTATTGTCCCCTTTTGCATCAGTGACAGCTTGCAGTCTTATGATAGCTGTGAATGAGGCCCTTTGTTTTCTCATGTAGTAAAGCTGCCAATTCCTCTTGGAAAAAAGCCACCAGATCCTGTAAATTATTTGTTGTCTAGCATGAACTGCATGTTTGAGTTCTCACCAAAGTGGCTCAATGATGTTGAGGTCAGGGGACTGTGATGGCCACTCCAGAACCTTCACTTTCTTCATTTGCAGCCACTACAGAACATAAGAACATAAGAACATAAGAAATTGCCATGCTGGGTCAGACCAAGGGTCCATCAAGCCCAGCATCCTGTTTCCAACAGAGGCCAAACCAGGCCACAAGAACCTGGCAATTACCCAAACACCTAGAAGATCCCATGCTACTGATGCAATTAATAGCAGTGACTATTCCCTAAGTAAACTTAATTAATAGCAGTTAATGGACTTCTCTTCCAAGAACTTATCCAAACCTTTTTTGAACCCAGCTACACTAACTGCACTAACCACATCCTCTGGCAACAAATTCCAGAGATTTATTGTGCGTTGAGTGAAAAAGAATTTTCTCCGATTAGTCTTAAATGTGCTACTTGCTAACTTCATGGAATGCCCCCTAGTCCTTCTATTATTCGAAAGTGTAAATAACCGAGTCACATCTACTCGTTCAAGACCTCTCATGATCTTAAAGACCTCTATGATATCCCCCCTCAGCCGTCTCTTCTCCAAGCTGAACAGCCCTAACCTCTTCAGCCTTTCCTCATAGGGGAGCTGTTCCATCCCCTTTATCATTTTGGTTTGCCCTTCTCTGTACCTTCTCCATTGCAACTATATCTTTTTTGAGATACGGCGACCAGAATTGTACACAGTATTCAAGGTGTGGTCTCACCATGGAGCGATATAGAGGCATTATGACATTTTCCGTTTTATTAACCATTCCCTTCCTAATAATTCCTAACATTTTATTTGCTTTTTTGACTGCTGCAGCACACTGAGCTGACGATTTCAATGTATTATCTACTATGACGCCTAGATCTCTTTCTTGGGTGGTAGCTCCTAATATGGAACCTAACATCGTGTAACTACAGCTAGGGTTATTTTTCCCTATATGCAACACCTTGCACTTGTCATCTTGGTCATCTTGGTCTTATGTTTTGGATCATTGTCATGTTGGAAAGTCCAAGTGCGCTCCATGTGCAACCTCCTGGCTGATGAATGCAAAATCTCATCCGTTTTCTGATAAGATGCTGCATTCATCCTGCTATCAATTTTGACTAAATTCCCTGTGTTGCTGGAGCTCACAGACCCCCCCAAAAAAGCAGAGATCCACCTCCATGCTTCACAGTATTGACTCCTCTCCAAACAGTGCTTATGGTTGTGACTATAAAGTTCACTTTTGGTCTCATCACTCCAAACTATTTTGTTCCAGAGGTTCTGAGGCTTTTCTAGGTGCTGCTTGCCGTATTGTAAGTGGGCTGTTTTGTGGCACTGGTGCACCAAAGCAAATGTTGCTTACCTGTAACAGGTGTTCTCACAGGACAGCAGGATGTTAGTCCTCACATATGAGTGACATCACAGGATGGAGCCCAATCATGGAACACTTCTGTCAGTTTTCAGAACTTTGACTGGCCCCTACTGGGCATGCCCAGCATGGCACTAACTCTGCACTCAGCAGGGGTCCCCCTTCAGTCCTGTTAAAAAGCTACAGGTAGTGCTGAAAATAAAATAAGAAAACGTTATGAACCCAACACCGCGGGGTGGCGGGCGGGTTTCGTGAGGACTAACATCCTGCTGTCCTGTGAGAAAACCTATTACAGGTAAGAAACATTTGCTTTCTCACAGGACAAGCAGGATGGTAGTCCTCACATATGGGTGAGTACCGATCTGAGGATGTCCGAGCATGTACCAAATGTATGCAGGTGTGCAAGGCACTAGGCATGGGATGAAATTTGGCTGAGGGCATCCTGAACCCCACTGGGTAGGCGGAAGGGTATTGGTACATCATGTTGTAAATAGGTTGCGAAAGACAGACTGGTCGAAGATGGAATCTTGTCTTCTGACTGACTAAGCAATAATGGGCTGTAAAAATATGGAGAGAACTCCAGGTGGCAGCCCTGCAAATGTCAGGAAGCGGCACCGACCATAGGTGTGCTACTGAAGTCGCCATGGCCCTCACAGAGTGTGCTTTAACACGGTCTTGAAGTGGAATACCTGCTTGCTGATAGCAAAAGGATATGCAGTCCGCCAACCAGGAGGGGAGAGTCTGCTTACCCACAGGCTGCCCCAATTTGATGGAATGGAAAGAGACAAACAATTGAGTGATTTTCCTGTGGGCAGCTGTACAGTATAGGTAGAACGCTAGAGCCTGTTTGCAGTCAAGGGTATGCAGAGCCTGCTCTCCTGGATTGGAAGGGGCCTGGGAAAAAAAGGTAGGTAGTATAATGGATTGATTGAGATGAAACACAATCAATCCGGAAAAATGACTTCTTAGGAGTCCTTCCGGAAGGGCTGTTTTGAAGGGTACTCAGAAGGCATCAGAGAGAGCTGTCTTAGGGTCTTCATGATGGTCCTGGAGTTCCGCCACTGTTCGTTGAATCTGCTCGCCAAACAGATTATCTCCTACACAAGGCAGGTCGGACAATCTGTCTTGTACTTCAGGGCGAAGGTCAGAAGACTTGAGCCAGGCCCATCGTCTTGCCAAGGTAGCAGCTGCAGATACCCTGGTAGCAGTGTCAAAGATATCGTAAGATGATCTGATCTCATGCTTGCCTGCCTCAAAACCCTTATTTACTAGGGTTTGGAGTTGATCTTGAAATTGCTGAGGCAGGGAGTCTGTCAAGTCTTGTATTTGCTTAAATAAGACCCTATTATATTGAGTCATATAGAGCTGATAAGCGGCAATTCTGGAGATGAGCATTGATCCCTGGAAGACACTGAAACCAATGGCATCTAGACATTTCTGTTCCTTGCCTGGGGGAAAGGAAGTGTGAGGTTTTGATCTCCTTGCTCTTTTCTGGGCAGATTCTACAACCTCAGATTGGTGATCCAATTGAGGTTTGTGAAATCCTGGAGCTGACTGAAGAAGATAGGTGGTGTCAGCTTTCCTGTGGACTGGAGCAACAGAGCCAGGATGTTCCCAGTTCCTTTTTGAGGAGATCCAGAAGAACCTGGTGGATAGGGATGGAGGTAATTTCCTTGGGAGCATCCAGGAATTGTAGTAACTCCATCATTTGATGCCTATCATCCTGTTCCATCTGTAATTGGAAGGGAACCAATTCAGACATCTCCTTCACAAAATTTATAAAGGAAAGGTCCTCTGGAGGAGAACGCTTTCTACTTTCAGTAGGAGAAGGTGGTGAAGGCAAGTCATCGGTGTCTGGTGAAGAATCATCAGTCCAGGTATCGTAGGGATCAGCACTTGCTCCTCTAGGGGCTAGAGGAGGACGGGGTGGTAGGATCCCTGAAGGTCCTGGTCTAGGCTCAGAAGGACTCGAAGGAATAACTGGAGGCACCGATGAAGGCATCTAAGGCACCGGCGCAGACATCGAGGGCATCGATGGATGGCTCAGTGGGGCCGACGGACGTATCGGCACAGATGGGTGCATCTGTGGCATCAACGGATGTGTCTGCATCAATGGCTGAGGCATCGGCAGAACTCCTGATGGAGGGATGCAGAACGGTGTTTCTCATCCCGATGACAAAGCAAGCGGGGAGGGCACCGGAGCCATCAGTGACCCGGGGACCATCGGTGGAAAAGCGGCTAGGAGCGCTTCCATCTTTGAGTGCAGCGGTGCCAACGCTGTTGGAATCGGGTCGGTGGTCGGTTCCGCAATAGGTACCGGTGTCAGAGGAACCTGGAATCGATGCATCGCCTTGTCGATGGCCGCCTGAACCATCCGGTCCAGTTCTTCTCGGAGACCTGGAGCAAGCAGCCCCGGCTCCGGAACAGAAGGAGGCAGAGGCAAAGCCGGAGGGACCACCGTTAAAGGCGGAGTCGCGGCTCCCGAAACCCTGTCGGGTGAGGGTTCCTCGGTGACCCGGTCGCCAAAAAGGTTGGTGCCTTTTCTGGATGGGGTTGCTTCGATGGCGGCTTGGACAATGGCAAGTTCGATGATTTTGCTCCCTCGATGGTCCAAGATTTTCGATGTCGGCGGTGGCAATGTTTATCTACGATCCCCACGATCCTGAGGGGGAGTAGAGGGTGTTAAAAGCCGAGAAGACGTCGATGCCGGACGGTCACCGGCCGGAGGTTGATGCTGGTGCAAAGTTGACGGTGCCGGTTCTGATGATGTCGATGCAATAGAAGGCGCCGGGGTTTGAATACGGAAGAGAAGTTCCATCTTCTCCATTCTAGACTTGCGACCTTTTGGTGTCATAAGGGCACATTTGGTGCAGGTTAGGACATCGTGCTCATATCCGAGACACATTACAAAGACTTTGTGAGGGTCTGTGATGGACATGGTGTGATTACAGTCCGAGCACCGGCGGAACCCCGACGCCATGGCCATGGAAAATATTGAGCCGCGGTACGGTTGACAGCCAGTAGGCCGCGAGAGCCAAACTCAACGGTAATCAATGGAAAGCGGATAAAAACCTACCGGAGTACTTCGGCTTGAGAAAATTGAAGGAGGGACCCCTGTGGGGAAAATTCATTTTTTAGTAATTCCTGTCAGGAATCTCTACAGAGCTCCTTAATTGCGTGGCTACTGCTGCGCAGAAAAAAGAAGACTGAAGTGGGACCCCTGCTGGCCGCAGGGTTAGTGCCATGCTGGGCATGCCCAGTAGGGGCCAGTCAAAGTTCTGGAAACTTTGACAGAAGTTCCGTGATTGGGCGCCATCCTGTGATGTCACCCATATGTGAGGACTACCATCCTGCTTGTCCTGTGAGAATGGCTTTTTTCTGGCAACTCTACCATGCAGCCCATTTTTGTTCAAATATCTCCTTAATGTGCATGCTGAAACACCCACACTGCTTTGTTTCAGAGAAGCCTGTATTTCAGTAGATGTTGCTTGTGGGTTTTCCTTTGCATCCTAACAAATTTTCGTGGCAGTTGCATCTAAAATCTCTTGGTCTAGCTTGATGTAAACCAAACCCATAGTTTTCCACATCTTGATCAGCGTTTGAATACTACTGATGGGCATTTTAAAATCTTTGGATATCTTTTTATATCCTTTTTCTGATTTATAAAGTTGAGCTACTTTTGCTCACAGATCCTTTGATAGTTCTATTGCTTTCCCCCATGCTTTAGTAACCAAAGTTAGTACAGCCCTGGATGAAATGCACAAGGTTTTCTCAAGAGCTAAGAAGCTCATTGACTATTTTGCATAGACACTAATTACAATAAAAAAAGGCACAGGTATGGATACCTACCCTTCATTGCCATCTTAACCTGTGTGTATCAACTTGAGTGTATATTATCAGCCCAAGCATTCAAGGGGTATGTAAACTTTTGAACAGGACCATTTTATTATTTCCTTTATTGTTATGGTTTATTGATCGTGCTATTCTGAAATACATAAAATTGTTTAATTTGAAACACATTAAAAATGACAGGTGTGTTTAGTCTGATCAGTCATGTTTTCATAAAATGCTACACATCTTACAAAATTCTGCCAGTGGTATGTAAACTTATGAGCACATTATAAGTTTACCTGGTAACTTACCTAGACAGTACTCAGCTCAGTATTAACCTCTTCATTTTTAAGCTGAAAGAAAATGAACACTGGCTGCATTTTTATTCTATGCTATTCTAAAATTTTAGTAGTATGAGAGAGGAGAAAGCTGCAGAACATTGTGTTATAATCTCAACCCTATACTCAGTCGCATGTCTGCAGCTGTTTTTTTACAATACAATTTGAAAACACATTTTTTTTCCTCCTTTGACCTAACCAAGCTTAAAGTGAACATAACAGGAACAAACTCATGCACAATGTCAAATGTCACAGAACAAATATTTATTGCATTTTATCATACAGCTTGTAAAAGCACGTTACTGAAAAATGTATATTCACTAATCAATAGCACAGTTAAAAACACAGAAAGAAAATCCGCAACAGAGATCTAAACTGTTTACACTTAATATTTCTATTTTATTTGAAGTATGTATATATTTTGTAGGACCTAAATTTGTTAGCTTGGTTAGGGCAAAGGAGGAACAAACTGCACATTTTTCAATTGAGACATGATTATACCTCATCTTTAGGCAAGCAGACAACACTTAAAAATGGTACTCAGGTGCAGGGGATAATTATTAAATGTGTGTATCCAAGTCTTTTTGTTTAGCAAAAGAATTCAAAAGTTCTTTGTTTCCAAGGATGGCTATCACTTCATCGCACAAAATATTGATAGCACAAAATATTGTGTTATCAACATTTGGTGATAACTTTTTCTGGTAACTAGTTTTCATTAAGAACATAAGAAATTGCCATGCTGGGTCAGACCAAGGGTCCATCAAGCCCAGCATCCTGTTTCCAAGAGAGGCCAAACCAGGCCACAAGAACCTGGCAATTACCCAAACACTAAGAAGATCCCATGCTACTGATGCAGTTAATAGCAGTGGCTATTCCCTAAGTAAACTTGATTAATAGCAGTTAATGGACTTCTCCTCAAGAACTTATCCAAATTTTTTTTGAACCCAACTACACTAACTGCACTAACAACAAATTCCAGAGCTTTATTGTGTGTTGAGTGAAAACAAATTTTCTCCGATTAGTCTTAAATGTGCTACTTGCTAACTTCATGGAATGCCCCCTAGTCCTATTATTCAAAAGTGTACCAGAGTACAATAAGACAGATTGGTAAAGGACTTTATCTAGGGCAGAAAATTCATGGTTAGCAAAGAATCCTTGCTAAATAAGGATCGGGCAGATCAGAGTTATCCTTTCCCTCTATTTCCATTTGTACTTACCTCAGGGAGCACAAGGAAAGCTTAAGAATGGGCATCTCTTTCCCTAAATTTATAATTATCTTGAGCTGAAGGCAGTCAGGAGCAGGATGAGGGGGAATAATTTTCAGAAGTAAAATTTTTCCCCAAGACAATGTGCCATAACGTCCATACAGAAAATTGCCAATAAACTACCATGAACTAAACAGATAGTAGCTCCAACTTCCACAAGCAAGGAAAAATTATAAAAAGGTTATTATGCCTTTCTGGTCTTTTGCCCCCAGAGTTGTCATTTGCTTTTTATATTAAAGACAAATGAATCAAGTCAGAAAGAGAGGGATCCTTTTAAGAAGCTAGAATTCAAGAAAGCAATTCTTCTAGAATATTACCCACACAATCCATATATCAAAAAATAAATGCAATTAAGTACTTACTTGGAAGAACTAAGATGGTCTGAAAAATCTAGCCACTCATCTTTAAAACCTTAAATAACTGTTAGGGACTAATTAAAAGTTGTGTGCATGCTGTGGCAGTCCCCTTGAATGCAGGGAAATAAAGGTTAAACAAAAGAAAATATAAGCAATACCCCCAGGTTCCTGAGATTCTGTGGTCACTGCAGAAACTGCAGAATTAGTCTTTTGCCACAATTTACAACCAGCCCCACAATCAACAAAACTAAAGTTCCCCACACTAATGTAATTTGAAAGAAGACACACAGGTCGATCCAGTATCGTCCGCTCGAGGATTGCCCGTCTGTAACGTGCTCGTAGCGCACAATTCGGGCGCGCAAGGCAATTCGGCGATACAGTCTCCAGTTTCACGCGTCCGTATCGCTTCTGAAAACAGACGCATAACCCTTTCCGCACCCGGCATGTAAATGAACGAAAAAGCTGTATAATGAAGGAATTAGCTATTCCCCTGCGATACTGTAATGGGCGCTGATATTATCTCCTCCGTAACCCGCTGTTCTGCCGCGGCCTTAACCTGCTAGTTTACCGCCTCCCCCTAGTAGGAGTTAGTGTAGTGTAGGGTAAAAACATTGCTTACCCGCCCTGGTCCCGTCCGGTCTCCTGCAGCCCCGTCCGGACCGGACGGGGCTGCAGGAGACCGGACGGGACCAGGGCAAAAAAAACAAACGAAAAAGTAGCAAGGCTCGGGCCTGCTATGGTAAGTGTAAAAAGTGTAAAAAACAAAAAACCTGTGTGTTATATAAAAAAATAAAACAATTTTAAATACCTGTAGGAGGGCCGTGGGTCCAGGCGGCCGGTGGGCGGCGGGCAGCCATCAGCGGCATCCGGTAGTCCCTTCTCCCTTCCTCCCTCCCTCCCCTGCCTGGATGAGCGCCAAAATCGCACGGGCGGGTCGGCAGCGGGGGGGCGGCAGCAGGATCCGGGAGCGGCGGGTAGGCAGCAGCGGGGTCCGGGGGGGCAGCGGCAGCGGGGTCCGGGGGTGGCAGCGAGATCCGGGGAGCCAGCAGCGGCAGCATGTTCGATCGAGCAGGCAGGTAGGTGGCAAAGTAAAGATGGCCGCCTGCACGGGAAAATCGTGCAATTGGCCGCTGAAGACGTGATGTCACGACGTTTGGCGTCACGGGGTGTGACGTCACGTCTTCAGCGGCCAATTGCACGATTTTCCCGTGCAGGCGGCCATCTTTACTTTGCCACCTACCTGCCTGCTCGATCGAACATGCTGCCGCTGCTGGCTCCCCGGATCTCGCTGCCACCCCCGGACCCCGCTGCCGCTGCCCCCCCCAGACCCCGCTGCCGCTGCCCCCCCGGACCCCGCTGCTGCCTACCCGCCGCTCCCGGATCCTGCTGCCGCCCCCCCCGCTGCCGCCACCCCCCCCCCCCCGCTGCCGAACCGCCCGTGCGATTTTGGCGCTCATCCAGGCAGGGGAGGGAGGGAGGAAGGGAGAAGGGACTACCGGATGCCGCTGATGGCTGCCCGCCGCCCACCGGCCGCCTGGACCCACGGCCCTCCGACAGGTATTTAAAATTGGGTTTTTTTTTTTATATAACACACAGGTTTTTTACACTTTTTAAACTTTTTTACACTTCCTGGTGCCTGTCATTTCAAATGTCATTTGAAATGACAGGTACCAGCGCACCCAGGTTACTGTATAGGCGCTGTTACAGCGCCTATACAGTAAAATGGGTTGCGCGGGCATAACCCTTCCCTAACGCTTCACAGCCGCAGCATGCATTTGCATGCGATTAGAGGAGAGTATCGGGGAGTTAGTGAAGAGAACTGTGCGTGCGGGGAGGAAGGGTGCGCCTGACACTACCTCACTGTTTTTACCGCGGCCTTACTGGATCGAGCCGACAGTAAATACAATAGCCTTCTGTCTCAGCCTCCTGCAACTAATTTCTCTGCTTCAGTTTGCAGGGAGCAGGAGAGGGATGAGGCTGAGATTAGAGCAGACAAGAGCCAAGTCACAGTGCTTCCTAATCCAATTATCTCCCCCTCTTCCGAAGGGAACAGGAGGGGAGAGGGTGAGGCTAGAGTGGACAGAACAGTGTTTGATCCTTCAAAAATCTCCATCAAACCAAAGATGATTTTGATTTAATTCCTGGATGGATTGATGTCCCTTTAGAAGAATGTCATCTTTATACAAAGATTCTCACAACTGTATATGTGGCCAGCCACATGCCAATTAAAGGCCTGTATGTGTTTTGGAAGTCTGCAGTTTCACCTGTCCCATAGCTGGCAGAGATGACAATTAACAGCATAAACTCTACTGATGCTCAGCACAGCTTCAGTGTACACACAATCTCATACACTGAAAAATGACTAAGGCTTGTTCAAGAAAATATTAAGAGCATGGTTGCACTGTATTTCAATCCAAAACAAAAGCAACATCTCAAAGACAAAAGTTTGACGCATATGTTTACTTGATAAATATTTGATTTTTCTACATGATACATTTTGTGTGTGTGTATAGTTTAAATGTTTAAAAAGAATTAGCAAGGCTTTCAATAGAAATTTGACATTTTTGCATAAACGGGGTGCAGAAGTATTCAAATTTGCCACTATTTGAAAAATCTGCCACAGAATTTGCTATCTCTTGCCATAGAATCTTGAAAAGTCTGTCACAGAAAACTGGGAGCCATGAATTTAAGGCGATGCCTTTTTTTTTTTACTGAATTAACTTCTAAAAGCTAGTCAAGAATTGCATTGTATTAGTCCACTAAAAACACATTACCTTGCATTATTTTTTGTTTAACCTGTGTTTCCATATCTATCAAAGGAAAGGCATAAACTACAGCCTTAAATATCCTGAAAATCTCTGATCGTATTTCCTCCTAAAAGGAGCACAATTGTCTAAAGCACTGTACTATAGAAAACATAGAAGAGTTGCTAAACAAAGAAGCTCAACAGTGGAAACACTGAGACATTCCAGTGGAAACACTGAGAGGAGAGGATCACCTTGCTGGTGGCTGAAAGGAATCAGTAAGTTTTTGCTTGGGACATTGACATTGACTTTTTTAAAAGTATTGGGGCAAAGTTAACTATTTGGGAATATTATTTAGTGTGTTTGTGCCTTTAATAGTCAGGCAGTGAATAAACAAGTTAGACTGTTTGCATTTTTAAATAGTCAGTCAATAAGGTAGCAGTAGGTTGGCAGTGAATAAATAAACAAGTTAGACTGTTTGTATTTAGTCAGTCAATAAGGTAGCAGTAGGTAGTGTGTTTATTTTTAAAAGTCTGCCTGACTATTAAAGTGTCCTCCAGACTTTTAAAGAGTTAAGTGTTTTATTTAATAATAACTGAGTGCATTGTATTGAAAAACAAAAAAAAAAACCCACCAAAAAAAAAAACCCCCACAAAAAAGTAGCCAGAAGCAAGAAATAAGCTAGGAGCAGTATATACCAAAGTAAAAAAGTTGAATAGTTCAGCTCAGTTACTCACCTTGGAAAGGTGTTGAGGTAGTGTGATTAGGTTTGAATAGGGAACAACATTTGTTAATCAAGGGAGCTGTGAGTCACTCAGGCTGACTAACTAAAGTTAGACTGTTTGTAATTCCCAACCCTCCCACCCCTTGCCCACCCACCCCAAGCTCATCCCTTAATTTATAGGCAGGTGCCACTTGCACAAAAAAAAAAAAACCCCATCAACAAAAACTTTATTGAGAATTCGATCAGACCCCAGTAGGCCACTACCAGACATATAGTGAATTCACTAATACATTTAAAGGAACTTAGACACATTCCTACTCCCATAGCAACCTAAAACTTAACTAGGAACTGATCAAAATTGAGATGAAGGCAGCAGTCCAGCAGCAAGAGGGGGGCTTCCCAGTCTTTTGCATCGAGTGTCACATGTATGATTTTTTACACACCGGTGAGAAGTTGTACATGTGCATGCGATGCAAAGAGCTCCTGGCTCTCAGAGAACGAGTCCGATCTCTGGAGGCTAGAGTGGCAGACCTGGAGGAGCTGAGGGAGACAGAGAGGTATATAGATGAGACCTTCAGGGACATTGTAGTCCAATCCCAACTTCAGACTGGCAGCCCTGGTGCTGCCTTGGAGGAAGAAGGTCTCATAATGGGAGAGCACCAACCAGGTGTAGCAGGAAAGGATCCTGTAGCAAGGACCTGCTCTCTAGGTGATGCATTGTCCTTTCGCACTGAGGATATCTCCCCAAGGCCTACTGCCCTGGAGGGAAGGGTTAGGTCGGCCGTCATAGTTGGTGATTCGATTATTAGGAATGTAGATAGCTGGGTGGCGGGTGGGCGTCAGGATCGCCTGGTAACATGCCTACCTGGTGCGAAGGTGGCAGACCTCACGCGTCACCTAGATAGGATTTTAGACAGTGCTGGGGAGGAGCCGGCTGTCGTGGTACACGTGGGCACCAACGACATAGGAAAATGTGGGAGGGAGGTTCTGGAAGCCAAATTTAGGCTCTTAGGTAGAAAGATTAAATCCAGAACCTCCAGGGTAGCATTCTCTGAAATGCTCCCTGTTCCACGCGCAGGTCACCAGAGGCAGGCAGAGCTCCGGAGTCTCAATGCGTGGATGAGACGATGGTGCAAGGAAGAGGGATTCAGTTTTGTTAGGAACTGGGGAACCTTTTGGGGAAGGGGGAGTCTCTTCCGAAGGGAAGGGCTCCACCTTAACCAGGGTGGAACCAGACTGCTGGTGCTAACCTTTAAAAAGGAGATAGAGCAGCTTTTAAACTAGAACAAAGGGGAAAGCCAACAGTCGCTCAGCAGCGCATGGTTCGGAGAGATGTATCTTTAAAGGATACTAATGATGCATTAGAATTAGGGCATCCAGACAGTGAGGTTCCAATAATTAGAAAAGTAGTCCAAGTGCCTGTAACTAAAAACTCACCTGAGCTAAAAAATTCTAACTTATCCCTATCAATTAAAAAGCAGAATAAAAATACAAACAAAAAACAAACTTTGAAATGTTTGTATGCTAATGCCAGAAGTCTAAGTAGTAAGATGGGAGAATTAGAATGTATAGCAGTATATGATGACATAGACTTAATTGGCATCTCAGAGACATGGTGGAAAGAGGATAACCAATGGGACAGTGCTATACCGGGGTACAAATTATATCGCAATGACAGAGAGGAGCAGTCGGGAGGAGGTGTGGCGCTTTATGTCCGGGATGGCAGAGTCCAACAGAATAAACATCCTGCATGAGACTAAATACAAAATTGAATCTTTATGGGTAGAAATTCCTTGTGTATCAGGGAAGACTACAGTGATAGGGGTATACTACCGTCCACCTGGTCAAGATGGTGAGATGGTCAGTGAAATGCGAAGAGAAATTAGGGAAGCTAACCAAATTGGTAGTGCAGTAATAATGGGAGACTTCAATTACCCCAATATAGACTGGGTAAATGTATCATCGGGTCACGCTAGAGAGATAACGTTCCTGGATGGAATAAAGGATAGCTTTATGCAGCAATTGGTTCAGGAACCGACGAGAGAGGGAGCAATTTTAGATCTAATTCTCAGTGGAGCACAGGACTTGGTGAGAGAGGTAACGGTGGTGGGGCCGCTTGGCAATAGTGATCATAATATGATCAAATTTGATTTAATGACTGGAAAAGGAACAGTGTGCAAATCCAAGGCTCTCGTGCTAAACTTTCAAAAGGGAAACTTTGATAAAATGAGAAAAATTGTTAGAAAAAAACTGAAAGGAGCAGCTACAAAAGTAAAAAATGTCCAAGAGGCGTGGTCATTGTTAAAAAATACCATTCTAGAAGCACAGTCCAGATGTATTCCACACATTAAGAAAGGTGGAAAGAAGGCAAAACAATTACCGGCATGGTTAAAAGGGGAGGTGAAAGAAGCTATTTTAGCCAAAAGATCTTCATTCAAAAATTGGAAGAAGGATCCAACAGAAGAAAATAGGATAAAGCATAAACATTGGCAAGTTAAATGTAAGACATTGATAAGACAGGCTAAGAGAGAATTTGAAAAGAAGTTGGCTGTAGAGGCAAAAACTCACAGTAAAAACTTTTTTAAATATATCCGAAGCAGAAAGCCTGTGAGGGAGTCAGTTGGACCGTTAGATGATCGAGGGGTTAAAGGGGCACTTAGAGAAGATAAGGCCATCGCGGAAAGATTAAATGATTTCTTTGCTTCGGTGTTTACTGAAGAGGATGTTGGGGAGGTACCCGTAATGGAGAAGGTTTTCATGGGTAATGATTCAGATGGACTGAATCAAATCACGGTGAACCTAGAAGATGTGGTAGGCCTGATTGACAAACTGAAGAGTAGTAAATCACCTGGACCGGATGGTATACACCCCAGAGTTCTGAAGGAACTAAAAAATGAAATTTCAGACCTATTAGTAAAAATTTGTAACTTATCATTAAAATCATCCATTGTACCTGAAGACTGGAGGATAGCAAATGTAACCCCAATATTTAAAAAGGGCTCCAGGGGCGATCCGGGAAACTACAGACCGATTAGCCTGACTTCAGTGCCAGGAAAAATAGTGGAAAGTGTTCTAAACATCAAAATCACAGAACATATAGAAAGACATGGTTTAATGGAACAAAGTCAGCATGGCTTTACCCAGGGCAAGTCTTGCCTCACAAATCTGCTTCACTTTTTTGAAGGAGTTAATAAACATGTGGATAAAAGTGAACCTGTAGATATAGTATACTTGGATTTTCAGAAGGCGTTTGACAAAGTTCCTCATGAGAGGCTTCTAGGAAAAGTAAAAAGTCATGGGATAGGTGGCGATGTCCTTTCGTGGATTGTAAACTGGCTAAAAGACAGGAAACAGAGAGTAGGATTAAATGGGCAATTTTCTCAGTGGAAGGGAGTGGACAGTGGAGTGCCTCAGGGATCTGTATTGGGACCCTTACTGTTCAATATATTTATAAATGATCTGGAAAGAAATACGACGAGTGAGATAATCAAATTTGCAGATGACACAAAATTGTTCAGAGTAGTTAAATCACAAGCAGATTGTGAAATTGCAGGAAGACCTTGTGAGACTGGAAAATTGGGCATCCAAATGGCAGATGAAATTTAATGTGGATAAGTGCAAGGTGATGCATATAGGGAAAAATAACCCATGCTATAATTACACGATGTTGGGTTCCATATTAGGTGCTACAACCCAAGAGATCTAGGTGTCATAGTGGATAACACATTGAAATCGTCGGTTCAGTGTGCTGCGGCAGTCAAAAAAGCAAACAGAATGTTGGGAATTATTAGAAAAGGAATGATGAATAAAACGGAAAATGTCATAATGCCTCTGTATCGCTCCATGGTGAGACCGCACCTTGAATACTGTGTACAATTCTGGTCGCCGCATCTCAAAAAAGATATAATTGCGATGGAGAAGGTACAGAGAAGGGCTACCAAAATGATAAGGGGAATGGAACAACTCCCCTATGAGGAAAGACTAAAGAGGTTAGGACTTTTCAGCTTGGAGAAGAGACGACTGAGGGGGGATATGATAGAGGTGTTTAAAATCATGAGAGGTCTAGAACGGGTAGATGTGAATCGGTTATTTACTCTTTCGGATAGTAGAAGGACTAGGGGACACTCCATGAAGTTAGCATGGGGCACATTTAAAACTAATCGGAGAAAGTTCTTTTTTACTCAACGCACAATTAAACTCTGGAATTTGTTGCCAGAGAATGTGGTTCGTGCAGTTAGTATAGCTGTGTTTAAAAAAGGATTGGATAAGTTCTTGGAGGAGAAGTCCATTACCTGCTATTAAGTTCACTTAGAGAATAGCCACTGCCATTAGCAATGGTTACATAGAATAGACTTAGTTTTTGGGTACTTGCCAGGTTCTTATGGCCTGGATTGGCCACTGTTGGAAACAGGATGCTGGGCTTGATGGACCCTTGGTCTGACCCAGTATGGCATTTTCTTATGTTCTTATGTTCTTAAGCAAAGACCCAGTCCATACAAAAATAGTACATACTTGCTATTCTTCAGCTAGTTTGCTATTTTAATTCATTTAACTATGGAAAACCTATTTGGTTGATGGTTCATACAGACAGTGAAATAGCTTCATATTTAAATTCTTGATACATTTTAATGTTAATGTGAACTTTGATAATGAGAGATTAGGGAATTTTAGAAGATAAAAATATAGGAAAGCCAAATTAAAACAAATGCCTCATTGTCAACTAGCACCTGGAATCACCGAAAGATAAAAGTGACTTGCCACTGGTCATATACAGGGTCAAATATTTAGATTTATGGCTTTTATTGGTAGCTTAAGGCAAATTACATTCGACTACAGAAGTTAAAGACTTGCGACTCATAATACAATGCTATAATAGCCAGAATCCTACTTCTTCCCAATATTCAGATAAAAATATGACAGCTGGGGAAAAGTGAAACAACTTTAAAGGCTGTTTGTGTGTGTGGATTTTTTTTCTTTTAACAAAACTGGATCACAGTTAAAACCTATTAAGAAAAATAACCAGTTTTCCAGTCCAAGAATACAGGATATACATGGTAAGGTAGCAATAAACCGCTGACATGTTTCTCCTTGCTGCTGTACCAAAGCAAAAACTAAATGCAGATGCTGTTTTATCCATGTATTTGACTCACAATTACAGTCCTTTATACTTTTAAGAATGTCATGTCAATGCAGTTTTTTCAATAAATTTCTCTCAACATTATAAAATAAAAACTGACATACTTTACCAGAAGATACTAAATATTTAGGACTACAAAAAGGGTAGGAAAAAATATTCAACAAAACATTTTACAAAACTTAGTCAAAACCTTAGCAGCTTGGCTTTGACCTTTGCAATATTCTTCGAATTTACAAACCAACCAGACATTTAAGGTCTCTGAACAAAAACCTATTAGATATTCCATCAGTACGCCTAGAATGTTTAAATATTACAAGAAACAGAGCATTCTCAGTGGCTGGCCCACAAATATGGAACTCATTACATACATCGCTTCGTCAAATTTCAAACCCAAAAGAATTCAAGAAATTATTAAAAACCTATCCTGGACTTTTCCTCCAGGAACTCATCAAAACCTTTTTTTAAACCCACAATATGCTAGTTGCCTTAACCACATCCTCTGGCAGCAGACTTTAAAAACTGATTGCATGTTGAGTGAAAAAGATTTATTTTAAATCTATCTGGTTGCTAGTGTCATAGAATCTCTCCTTGTTTTAGAATTATTTTTAAGGGCAAATAAGAGTCCTTTACCTATCAAATCATGGCAGCAGTTCAGTCTGTCTTCTGCTTGACAGCAGGCAAAGCTGATTCAATTGACAGTCTACCCGCACTTGATGGGGTTCCTGGCATGTACAGATGATGGCGTCTGGTGATGATCATTTCTCTGAACTAAACTTACAAGGAGCCTTGGTTATATGTTCCTTTTTTTTATTAAACAGTAAAATGCGTGCTGGCTACATAACGCAGCTTCAGCACCACATAGACAAATATTATATTCACTGGCAGATGCACCACGCAATATCATACATATTACTGGGATTATTTCTTGCAAAACTCTCTCTGCTTCCAACAGCTGTACATGCAATGGTCAAAAATGCTGGTTTTGTGGCCATTAGGATTTGGGTAGCAAGACAGGCAGCTGAAAGTTAACCAAAGCTGTTTGTTCAAGGCAGTACTGTAAGGGATTAAGGGGTAGAGGAAGATACCCTCAACAGGAATTAGATAGATCCACCTTAAACATAAAATTGATGGCTCACCAGGGGAGCTTTACAGTTTAAAACAGATTACAAGGAAGCAGGAAGTGCACAGCCTTTGGTAGAAGCCAAGGCCAAGGTTAGGAGTCAAGGGAGCCAAGGGCAAACTAACCATAGACCTAAGCCACAGAGAAGCAAGCTTGGCGAAAGAGAGCCAGGAAACTTAACAGGAGAGCCTAACCAGGGAAGATAACAGAACTGTTAGGCAAGGCTGCTGCCTAAAGTAAACCAGTAACTGACACTCAGGCCGATTCAGTAAAGTCCGCGGGAGAGCGGGCGAACGCTCGCTCTCCCGGCGCATGGACAGGCCACTCACCTGTGTGCACAATTCAGTATTTAAATGAGGCCCGGCAGTAGAAACGGGCAAAAGGAGGCGGTAAGGACACTAGCGCGTCCCTAGCGCCTCCTTTTGGCCTGGAGCGGTGGCTGTCAGCGGGTTTGACAGCCAACGCACAATTTTGCCGGCGTCGGTTCTCGATCCCGCTGACAGCCACGGACTCGGAAACTGGACACCGGCAAAATTGAGCGTCCGGTTTTCAACCCGACAGCCACAGGCAGACTTCCAATTTTTTATTTATTTTATTTTTACTTTTTTTTACCCTTCAGGACCTCCAACTTAATATCGCCATGATATTAAGTCGGAGGGTCCACAGAAAAGCAGTTTTTACTGCTTTTCTGTGCACTTTCCCGGTGCCCGAAGAAATTAGCGCCTACCTTTGGGTAGGCGCTAATTTCTGAAAGCAAAATTAGCGCTTGGCTGCACATTTTGTTTTCTGAATCGCCCGGGAATACCTAATAGGGCCATCAACATGCATGTGCATGTTGAGGGCATTATTAGGTTCGGTGGGTTGGACGCGCGTTTTCGGGCCCCTTACTGAATAAGGGGTAAGGGAAAACATGCATCCAATGGCGGGTTAACAGTGCGCTCCGTCAGAGCGCACTGTACTGTATTGGCCCGACTGTTTGCTTACTTGCTGTGAAGTCTTATGTTCATTAAAGATAGACCATCATCTTCTGAAGGAACACAGAGAAAACAAATGCACAATAAACCTGTATTAAGGTAAAGTCTGCTGTATGAAGACTTTTTGTAAAAGAAGCAACCCTAATACTATTAAGCAAGAGGGAAAACCTGGCAAAGATTCCCACAGGTAAGTAAAATCCAAACTGGAAAAAAACAAAAAAAAACAAAACCATCCCAAGTGCCCCCTCTGAAGTCAAAGTTAAAACTGTGACATCTACTCAGATTTTTCTGCTAAACGCCATACTATGAAGTAGCATGATGCTACTACAGGCTTTTTACCATAGTTTATATCAACTGATAGCCCTGGACACACAATGAGATAAATAGAAAGAAAGGCCATTGCACATTAAGAAGGCCCCAACTGAGTGCATCTGCTAAAATGTATTGAAAATGGAGGGAAAAAACCAAAATAGTCAAGATTATAATCTTGACATTTACCCCAAAATTCTGAAAACAGTTACTACTTTGATTTTCCCCAGGACTTTCAGCTGATGCTATACCATGCACTGGCTGCATTGTTATACCCTGTGAGAATGCAGCACAATGGGGCAGTGAATCTCTCTTCTGATGTTATGGCAGCCTCTACTTTTCTACAGCGACTTCAGGTGGAGGATCAAGGGATTGAGTGACTTGAACACAGCAATTCATGTATCCTACTCAAATGATCATACAGCGTTTGGTTGTTATGAGAGATAATGTATATGTTTGTTAAAAAAGTGGGGAGATGAGTGAGGCAGGAGGGACTGAATCAGGGGAGGATGTGCTTAAATCATCCCTGAGAAGCAATTTGGGACCTGGTTTGGGGTATTGGTGACTGATTATCACTTGGGGGATTTTCCTTGTTGGTGCACATGTTCAGGTAAACATTGTTATAGGGTCTGCAAAGCTATGTTTACCTGGAGTTGGAGAGGTACAGTTTAGAAGGGACAGCCATTGGCAGGAATTTAACACCGTACGTCTTGACACAGCCAGCGATGTCCACATGTGATAATGATGCACGCTGGTGATGAACTGATGCCACAGCAAAGGCCTTTGTGCAAAAAAGAGCTCTATCCAGGATTACTGTGCTACAGATTTTGACTGTTAATGAGGGGACTACTGGGAGGGGAGAGCGGGGAAAGGACTTGACAATGTTTGGGGGAGAGAATGGGCAAAATGTGGGGGAGGGCGATATGGAGGCTGGGGAAGTTTTAGTGAGGGGATGTGTATGTTTACCAGAAAGGCTGGGCACCAAGGTGTCCTCTGCCCAACATTTCATGGTAAAGAAGGGAGGTGTGGTGTCATATTGCAGCAATGGAGACAGAAGGCAGTTTGCAAAGGAGTTTGTCGTCTACTAGGTGTGGCAGGTATGGGAGTGGTGGTGGGTGATGAGAGGAGAAGTTTTGTTGGATGATTAGTTGTTAGGGTTTAATTATGGTTTCCTCTTAAAAATGAAGCAGTGCAACATAGCACGGTCACATATATGTTCAACTGTGCCATAGATGGTGGGTAAACAATATAATCATTGAATGTTCGAGGTATCGGAACTCCATTAAAAAGAAAGTGTATATTGAATTTTCCTAAGTCAGGGAGTTGCATTTGCTCTCTTGCAAGAGATGCACTTGACAGCAGTGGAGCACAAAAAGCTGCTTAGTGAGTGGATGGGGCAGATATAGTATGCATCTTTTAAACACTAAAAGCAGAGGGGTGTGCGTATTTATTCATAAAAACTGCCCTATCACTATCACAAAACACTTGAAGTT
The DNA here is from genome assembly GCF_901001135.1 of Rhinatrema bivittatum. Lineage (NCBI taxonomy): Eukaryota > Metazoa > Chordata > Amphibia > Gymnophiona > Rhinatrematidae > Rhinatrema > Rhinatrema bivittatum. The sequence goes on from NC_042617.1 coordinate 192,311,315, forward strand.
TCTGGGGGGTAGATTTTTTGCCCTAAAATGCTCCTTGTATGGTAGGAGCTTTGTTTGGGTAAATGTCTACAGTTCAAATGAGAACCAGACCTTCTTTCAGCACTTGGTGGAGGAAGTGGCGAGGGGTGACTAGGATGCCTGTTTAGATCCCATGCTCGATAACTTCTCAGAGGCGAAGGGTTAAAGGTCCAATAGAGGGACTGAAGCATTTTATGTCTAGGCTGGGGCTTGTGGATTTATGGACATTGCAAAACCCTAAGAGTATACTTTTTACTCACAAACGGGCCGATTCAGTAAAATGTGCGGGAGAGCCGGAGCTCTGAGGATAGCTCCCAATCTCCTGGGCACACGATTCAGTATGCAAATGAGGGCCTGCGCTAATAAGGAGGCGGCTGTCATTGGGTTTGACAGCCGACGCTCAATTTTACCAGCGTCGGTTGTCGAACTCGCTGACAGCCACAGGTTCAGAAAACGGACGCCGGCAAAATTGAACATCTGTTTTCCAACTCGTGGGCAGACTTTTTTTTTTTTTAAATTTTTGGGGCCTCAGACTTAATAGTGCTATGATATTAAGTCGGAGGGTGTACAGAAAAGCAGTTTTGTCTGCTTTTCTGTACACTTTCCCAGTGCAGGCCGAAATTAACGCCTGCCTTTGTATCTCGTGGGATAAGCTCATCAACATGTATTTGTATGTTGAGGGCGCTATTAGTTTCGGGGGGGGGGGGGGGGTTGGATGCACGTTTTCCAAGTGCCATTACCCCTTACTGTATATGAGGTCATAACAGCACGTCGAAAACGTGCATCCAAACGGGGGCTAACGGTACGCTCGGCCTGAGCGCACCATACTGAATCGGCCTGAAAGACATGGTACCTATAGCTGCACAGAATTTTTTTTATGTACAGCAGAATTAAGCAGACTGATGAGGTTTTGTGGATATCCTACCTTGCCATATCAGACCACCACAAAATTTTACTATTTCTGACTATATCGCAGTCCTTACAATCTCGCAAGCTGTGGAGTTTCAATACTTTACTATTGGGCAATGAGGCTTTCTGTGAAAAGATTGTAGATGCTAAAAAGACTAAGATGATTTATGCTGGTGCTAATCAATCTCCAGTGATGTTGTGGGAGACCCTTAAATCTTATTTTATTTATTTTTTTTATATACTGACATTTGATCTGAGATATTACAACGGTTTACATTCAGGTACTGTATACTGTAGGTATTTCTCTATCCCCAGAGGGCTTACAATCTAACAGGCCGATACAGTACAGTGCGCTCCGACGGAGCGCACTGTAAGCCTAGTCTTGGACGCGCGTTTTCCCTTACCCCTTATTCAGTAAGGGGAGGAAAACACGCGTCCAACCCGCGGCACCTAATAGCACCCTCAACATGCAAATGCATGTTGACAGCCCTATTAGGTATTCCCTGCGATACAGAAAGTAAAATGTGCAGCCAAGCCGCACATTTTACTTTCAGAAATTAGCGCCGACCCAAAGGTCGGCGTTAATTTCTTCCAGCACCGGGAAAGTGCACAGAAAAGCAGTAAAAACTGCTTTTCTGTGCACCCTCTGACTTAATATCATGGCGATATTAAGTTGGAGGTCCCGAAGAGTAAAAAAAGTTAAAAAAAAAAAAATTTGAATTCGGCCCGCAGCTGTCGGGCTGAAAACCGGAAGCTCAATTTTGCCGGCGTCCGGTTTCCGAGCCCGTAGCTGTCAGCAGGCTCGAGAACCGATGCCGGCAAAATTGAGCGTTGGCTGTCAAACCCGCTGACAGCCGCAGCTCCTGTGAAAAAGGAGGCGCTAGGGACGCCTCCTTTTCCTTGTTTCTACCGCGCCACCTAATTTGCATACAGCATCACGCGCACCGGCCCCTCGCCGGTGCTACGCAACAGCAGGTTGTTCAGATATGGTTGCTTTGGGATGTGGCTACACCCTGGCATTTTTAGAGTCACATTTAGCAGAAGGTAGAGATTTATCACATTTGATCTTGCACCTGGCTGATTCTGTGTGGGTGTGTAGAATTAGTGGGGCAGTTCCTTTTCATATATGCTATACTTTGAAGGTATGGAGAGGGGTCTTGTAAGCAGGTTGGAATTCATACAAGGCCAATTTCTTCTCTATCCACCCACCCCCCCTTGGGAGAACCCATCTCTTTCTCTATTCACCTTCTGTAAGGAGGTGTCTATTTGGTGGAAAACAGGGCTGAAATTTGTTGGTCAGTTCTGGCAAGAGGAGTGTGGATTGCATTTCTTTCCAGGATCTAGGCTTTGAATATTCGGTAGATGACAGCTCTTTGGGCTATACTAGGATACTGGAGGTGTTGGGACGATTTTGAGTGTTAAACTGGGCGTCAGCACCCCACCTTAGTGGAATGGGTGTTACTTCAAGAAGACATTCCTAAATGAGGCATCTCTAAATTTTATAGGGCTATTATGGGCAGCCTGGGTTCTTGAGATGCACCCCCTAATGATAATGATAACAGAGGCGTTGAATAGGGATCTCCAGGTGGCGTATGATGTGCTGGACTGGAAAATTATATGCAAGGCAGCTCACAAAACTGATTTGTAAGAGAAGGTCACAATTGATTATTAAATTGCTGCGTCTATTCTATTGGTATCCCCCCTTTTTATGCTTTTTCACCTAATGCTTGTAGACTGTGTTGGAGATGCTGTGGACTGGCGAGAACCATCTGCATGTCTTGTGGGATGATTCCTTGGTGGCTGCCTTCTGGAAAGATATTAGTGGATGCATCATTAGAATGGTGGCAGTAAATGTAGTGCTCATGCATTTGCTATGCCTGTTGGTTAGATTGTGTGTGTGTGTGGGGGGGGGGGGGGGGGGAATCAATGCTTACCCACTTCCAAGAAGTTGCTAGCTAATTATCTGATACATGCAGGCAGGTTCATAATTACACTGATGTGGAAGTCACCATTGGAAATTGCAAATATAGAAAGGCTAACATATGTGTTAAAACATAAGGTCATGTATGATAAGATATGTGATAATTTCTGGGAATCTTGGAATGCTAGACCCTAAGCTAGGCATATTTGGTCATTTAATATGAGATACCCTGGGAGAGACTGTTGCCTACTAGATATTTTACTGTAATCTTATTGTTCTTATATTTGAACCCTGTCATATTGTCTTACCGCATCTTATCTTACTGATATCATTGACCACTATGTTTGAAACGATGGAGTTACTAAGGTGCCTCATATTGTTATACACTTTTGTATGTATTTTGTGATTCTTACTGTGTTGTGTTCCTCATTATAAATACATTTTAAAAAATAAAGGAATAATCAGCAATTTAGAAACTAACATTTAATGAAAAATAGGGCAGAATCATGCAATTGGGACATAAAAGACCAAGGAAGCAGTATACGATGAAAAGGGAGAGAGAGATGGGCAGTGGAGAGACCAATCAGGACAGAAATCTTGGGGTGAACATATCTGATGACCTCAAGATAGCAAACTGCGGACAAGGCAGTGGTGAGAGCCAGAAGAATACTAGGATGCATAGGGAGATAGCAGTAGAAAAAAGGATGCTGATAATACCTTTATATAGGTCATTAGTGAAGGTCATTAGTGAAATCCCATCTGGACTATTATCTAGTTCTAGAAGCTATGTCTCAAGAAAGATATAGACCAAGTGCAGGCAGGACAGGGAAGAGCTAACAAAATGATGCAGGGTCGGTATATCCTAGGGAGTAGGATTGGAGGGGGTGTATGATAGAGATATTCAAATACCTAAAAGATATTAATGCCTAAGCAGCAAGCATTTTTCAATGGATAGAAGTTTTAGAACAAGGAACCATAATACACCAGCTCAAAAGGGGATACGTCTCTAAATAATAGAAGAAAATATGTCTTCACAGAAATGGTGGCAGATACATCCAACAACCTCCTAGCGGAGATAATGGAGATCAAAGCAAAAAGAGAATGGAATAAAGTATGATATAAGCAAAGAAGATTCTAAGATGCGAAGGTAAAGCCTGGTATTGAGTTGGCTTTGTGATACTATTTCATGAATGTGCAGACTAGATGACTCTTGTAGCCCTTATCTGCTGTCATTTTCTTGATTTCTATAAATTCAACTTAAACGATAGCCTATTTAAAACCTTCCCTGTTGCTTTAGTCTTATGTCAAATTCTAAATTTAATTAATATTTAATATCTTCAGTTGCTGCTGTCTGTAGTTATCTTTTTCATCCTCCAAGTAACCATACCAGCTGCCTTCTTCTCAGCAGTCCTGCTCCACAGTCAACATGCCATTATCTCTGCTACCTTTGATGAGCTCCCTCATTACTATCACCTCCAAGTGCTTCAAATGGAAGATATTTCACAAGGGTTAATATACACATGGATAGTCAGCCTTAACAACAGCTGCAAAAAAAATTGTTTTATCCACTTTTTAACAAAAGGACAAGAATTACAAAGGATTTTACTTCAAAACTCAAAATTTGAGAAACTTCTTTGGTTATGCGGGTAAATGACCTGTGATATCTTACTAACTCTACATATAGTACAAGTTCAATTAATTAATTATTTATTTATTTTAGGTTTTGTCTATTCCGGCATTCGTGAGAGTATCACATCATGCCAGTTTACAATAAACAGGGGGAGTGATAAAAGTTACAATTAGAGGGATTAAAGGAGACTGCTCCTTTATACTTTTTTTTTATTTTACTTCCATTTTAAACTTACAATAATGCAAATACGTTATTCACATCAAATCTGAGACTTAATGACTTTCAGAAACAATAATCAAAAGAATTTACATTACCAGATATCTGCCACAGTACATCCACAAACCAAAACGTCTATAAAAACTTAACTAAATAGCTACTATACACAAAATACCAAATTACTATAGAAACATCCTCCGTCCCAAAACTAGGTTTAAAATATTTATACATATATACACATAGATACAGAAAAAGCCTCATTATTCAGCATGCATGGGAAATTGCCAATATCTTGATGTGATAATGTACTTAGTTTTCTTTATTCCCTGCACTTCAAAAAAGGAAAATCTCTATATTTCCTTCAGTAGGAGCCTTTTGGGGCATTGAAACAGTATGCTACTAAGATGGCTACTAAGAACTACAACTCCCAGAAGTCCTGGGAGCAGGTTGCAAGAAGATTTGAGTAGGCAGGCATTGCAGATAGGGTGTGGCCATCCATTCCTGCAGTAGTAGGCTAGCACTTGTATAAAAGTAGAGTTTTGCTAATAATGAGGACACTAGGGGAACAAAGGGAGCACAGCAAGAGGAGCAGACACAGAGGAGACCTCAGGACCAGAAAGACAGCTCAGCCCAAGAGTTTGGTGAGATGAAAGAAGAGTCAGTCACAGGATCCAAATACAGAAGAATTTAACACAAGATTGTTAAAAAAAAAAAAAAGAAAGAAAGAAAAAGAAAAGCTCCACTTAAGAGAGAAAGCTGGTATCTTTAAGCTTCAGGATTGTTTTACTATTCTTATGAGGAATACATAAAGAAAAGGCTACCTAGAATCTTGCGGGGGAACCAGACAGAGCTAAACTCATGAAAATACAGCGTAACCATACTGAGTCCTGCCCTTAGGTGGTCTTTTTTTTTTGGTGGGGGTCAGTTAGCTAGAGTGAGGTAAATGGCTGCATGTTTAAGAGGCAGGACCTGCTGCAACTTAAACTAGAAACAAAACAAATTGTCAGGATAAGAACTCAAACCAAAGCTGGGACAGAGAAAAGCCTTGTTTGTTACAGCAGTCTGGGGAGGTGATTGACTTAAGAGTAAGGGACTGCAAAGATACCAAGAAACTGCAACCAGCACTAATTGGATGTTTTGGGTTAACCCTGGAGTACAAGAGGGCTACAGCCTGTTGGGATGCTACAGCTTGTTTGGATGAGCACTGCAAAGTGTATTACTTTTTGTAGGTAGTGGTATAGAAGTCTTTTTAAATAAATAAAATATAATGATTGCTGTCTTGAGAAATGTGTTCCTACATGTCTGTAAGAAACAATATGAATCTACTGAAGTGGAAAGGTGCTTATGTGCAAAACTCCTACCAATACAAAAGTTGCTGTTATTGAAAGCCCTGCTGTGTTTTCACTTTCCAAAAAGGGAAAAATTAAAGAATAACTGTGCAATCAGAAAGACTGAGACCATGCAGCTTCTGAGTCCTGGAACAGGAGCTAAAGCCAATCAAACAAAATTGGGATTAAGAATTTAAGGAGACTGAACATGCTGAATGTCTCTGATTAAAGATAACAGTAAAGGGATTTAAGGTCACATTTGGAGCCTGAAACCTAGGTCACTATTGGAGCTGGGCTATCTCTGTAATTCTCAGATAGGTGGAAATGAGACAAAAATGCAGTCTCCATTAGAATAAAATGACTGCACAATAAAAGGGTCAGTACTGCTGGATAATACTGAAGAAAGAAGAGGACCTAGAGATGCTAAGTGTTCTTCTCTTGAGGACATTTGAAGTTGCTGCAGTGACAACCTTGAGTACAACCAGTCCATGTGTTGGGGTGAGAATGAGCAGTAAGGCATGGTTTTTCTGACATTATGGTTTTTCTTTTGGTAAATGCTTGTCCATGCTGTCAAAGGGGCAGCCATTTCTCAAGGATTACCCTCTACAGGTCAAATCTTGTAGTACCCAAGCATATAGCCTGAGGCTCTGGCCTCGTCACACCTGGTTATCTGACAGCCCTCAGCTTGTGGGTCACTACAAACCTGCTGAAAAGTTTAGTTGTCACTGGAGTTAGTTGACAGGTTCACAGAACAACATTGTTTAAACAATGACTGGAGTCATCAGAAGGAAAGCCTACAATCTCATCACAAAAGTAATTGTCTAAAGTATAAAAAGCAAAACCTTGATAAGCCTGAATCTTTTTGGAACAAAGTACTTTGGGCTGATGAAAATAAAATTAAACTGGCCACAACATACAAGAAATATTTAGAAGCAAAAAAAGGGTGAAACATTTGAAGAAAAGAATATTTTGGCAAGTACAGGGGTGGATCTATTATGCTTTGGGGTTGTATGGCAGCTAGTGGCACAGGAAATATTGTGCAGGTGAAAGGAAAAATAAATTCAATCAAATATCAGTATATCCAAAAGTTAATGTCCCATAGTCAAAGAAATTGAAGCAGAAAAGAGGTTGGATATTTCAGCAAGACAACAATCCAAACCACACCTTAAAATCAACGAAGAAGATTCTAGAAAGGGAACACTTTAAACTATACATTTCATAGGTACATAAGCTTACATTGCACTGTGAAAGGATAGGATATACTATTCTAGCCTTCAAAGTAACAAGTTAGTATGCAAACTGGTCAACAGTGATGCTGAAGGTGGAGGTGGAAGAGTCCATAGCTTGCTAATTTTGCTTCCAGGACAGATGAGGAAAAGCTAAGAACTTCAGTAAGTCTCATTTTTTTTCAACAAGTACCAAAAGCTGGAAAGGAAACACTATTGCCAAAGCTGTCGCTGCTATTACTATTTCTGCTGCTGTCCAGACATTTCCTGATCCAAAGGATGGGCCATATGGCCTTTATCTACAGTCATGTTCTAAATTTCTATATGTGCATCACTCTGTATGCAAGCTGGTTCAATACTGCTGACCTTGCCATCTCCTGTAGCATTGACACAGACTGTTCCACTTGCCTATTATTGACTCAACTTCACCATCATTGACCACCCAAGTTACAGGAGGAAGAATCACCAATGTGTGTTAAAATTATTTTAGGAAGTTAATCAGGTTCCTGGAATACATTGTGGGCAAAGGTGAGGTTAATAGTGGATCAAAACAATCACCAGTAGTTGATAAATGTAGATCAGTATATATATAGTGCACAGCTTAACTTAGCCCAGCATAAGACATTTTTAAATTGAATCTTTGTTTTGTTTTTACACTTCTTCTCTTGCTCAGTAACAGGCACTAAGATAAGAACCAGGAATACATTTGTTTTTCTAAGAGATAAGAATGGTGGAGGCCAGGATTCAGAGTCTAGCACAGTCATAGCCAGGCCATAAATCTTATTGTAACTGAGTTTTAATTAGCCAAAGTTTAACAAGCTACATATGGCTATTGTCAGAGCTATAAGTGCATCAGACACTGGATTAAAGCCAGAGAATATAAGATAAGTTCATAGTTCATTTTATAGTGTTCTTTGAATGGCCACAGACAAAAAGTGTGAGCAGCTGGTTTGTGGAGTTCCTGAGCTCGTACAGCCTTTTATTTTCGAGAAGATACTATCTCATAGAAAGGAAGGCCTATGTGGAAAGTATTTCCTGTATAGACTCTCTTCTTTATTTTTATCTTTATTTTTGCAATAACTATTTTGCCTTGATTAATCTATGTAATGTTTATTGTGATGTATACTTATTACTGATATTCAACTTTGATATTGTTTATACAATTTTCTACCAATTTTTACCATATTTAATAAACTAAGTTTTGCTTTTATAAGATTTTGTGTGTGTTCTATGGCGTAATGTACCACCACTGAGCCCACATTTTACACAGTGGCACCCATCTAGGATTCAGGCAACACAGTTTGAGGTACATCTGCTCCTCAAATCAATTCCAAAGATTCTCTTGCAATTTTTTTTTTCTCTCAACATATTGGGGCTGAGAGTCTAATCACTTTTAAAATACTTGATACAGCATACTCAATGGCTACCATGACAGACTACCAGAACCTGATCCCAGCATAAGACTAAACAGGAATTTTAGCATTGCACTGGGCTGAATATCATCTTCAGAGGAAAGTCCTCAGTGTGCTTGTATGTTTCACAACTGGGGAAACTAAAGAGACTTGCACCAAGAAAAGCATCCTACCAACATCTATAGGTAATGGCCAAGCTCTTTGAAACCTTTTAATCAGTATGTTCAAGTGAAAAGGGAAGAAAACTGTATTACTTCACATATGAATAAAAAAATATGAGCACCATAGCTAATGGTCAATAATCCGTCAGAATGCTGTGGGTGTTTTGCAACTTATACATATAAAACTGAAGGTAAATTTTAGAATTTGAATAAAGAAAGTCCAAGGGGCCAATGTGACAAAATATATCACTTCATTAAAATATTTAATCAAATCATACATACAGCATAAGATGTACAAAGAACATTTTAGCTATAAAAAGACACGTATTAAAATCTGACACAGAATAAAATACCCAATATGGCAATAATTAAACAGGGATCTAAACTTACCATGTGGTGCAATTGTCTGGATAGGTTTGTTAGGAGATCTTACATTCCATATTGTCAAGGTACCATCTGAATGACTGCAAATAAACTGCTTTCCTTCATGGTGCCAAGCCACAGAATGGATAGCCTAGACAGAGAGCAAAAACAAAAATCTTTAGATTTGTCATCAGAAAATGTATAAGGACTGAAGCACATTTACATACAGTAAGCATCCCAAGAAACATTCATAAAAAAATCTCTGACACTTGTAAACATATCCATGTTTAAGAGAGAGATACATCTTTGCTTTAATAGGCTCATATTATAACTTTAGACTTGGAGGTAGCTCATCATCTACCACCAAGGTGTTCTGTTGTACTTGTTGCAATTACCCAAACAGAAAATGCAAATTGTACACATTCAGATTCTATATTTGAAAAGAAGTGGTATGTTACTCCAATAAAAATAGACCACTATTTTTCGTCTCATTTTCAGAAAATGTAAGGCTTTAATAGCTCTTATACAGAAAGAACTTTGGAAAACACAGGCGCTCCAACAAACACTACAACTTGCAAAGAATTCAGTTTCATCCAGGACCAGTATGATAACTATAAGATTGTATTACATGTCTGAAAGGTAACAGACATTTTTCCTTCCACAATATGATTTGTACATTACCATTTTAGATTACTGCAGAAAGTAACTCTTGAGAATAACACAGCATGGTACTATTTGGTACAGCTCACTTGGATAAACAGGCCAAGCCAAACCATACAACTATCTAACAGCTATTATATAAAGAATTCATTTTTTAGTCAGAAAGCCAATAAAAAGAAAACCCTTTGACATGTATTTGCAAAACAATCTTTTGAGAAACATACAACCACCTCGGGGCCCCTCTGTTACTGTTTATTTCTACCTGATCGTGACAGCCCAATTATAACTAATTTATGATCACATGTTTAGCTCCCTCAAAGTCAAACATCATCATGAACAGCCCTAGTGGAGCGAGAAAATGGCAAACTGCAGTAAAAAATAAATAAATAAATAATTCGCCTAATCTATCGGAATCACTCTGATGTATTAAACTAGTATAAAAGCAGTAGCTTACAATATAAAAATATAGGAACTGCTGTAACTTAAATCCAAACTTGGATGCTGCTGGAAAGCTTAACCTTTGTAAAAACAAAAAGAAAAAAGGGGAAAAAATAAGGAAAAAAGACTGAACAAAAAAAACCACAGTTTGCAATACATCAGAAAAGCCTTTTGTTATGAATAGTGACAATATACATCAGTATACAACTGGGTACAAATTTTAAAAAGTCCAGTGATTATGTGGGTGAGTAAATCTACTTTTCTCCCCAAACCTTCCACAACACTCCCTCTTCGAAAAGGGGTCATGCACATTTTCTGATGTTTTAGTATCCGTTTTTCCAAGGAGTCTTAAAAGGACGAAATCACATAAAAATAGAAAATTTACATCTTGTATTGGGGAGACTTTAATGAACTTCATTGCTGGCTACAGATTGCTTAGTGTTCATGCATTACTTCCAGTTCTGTGGTTTGGCAAAGGTATTGATAGCTGACCACCACTGGCTTTGTCCCCCTATAGTAGCGGTTGCTAACTCCAGTCCTCGAGTCATAAACAGGTCAGGTTTTCAGGATATCCTCAATGAATAATGCATGAGAAATCTGAAAATCTGGCCTATTTGTGGCTCTTGAGGACTGGAGATGGCCCACCCCTGCCCTACAGGCTTTGAAAAGCCTTTCTGGGATATACAGTGTCTATAGCAGTGATGGCGAACTCCAGTCCTTGAGTGCCACAAACAGGCCAGGATTTCAGGATATCTACAAAGAATATGCATGAGAAAGATTTGCATGCACGGTCTCCAATGTATGCAAATCTATCTCATGCATATTCATTGTGGATATCCTGAAAACCTGGCCTGTTTGTGGCACTTGAGGTCTGGAGTTCACCATCACTGGTCTATAGAAAGTCTACACTTCTTTCCAAAATGTTCATCTATTGTTGACTTATACCCTGGCAGTAAAATGCATTAAACCAGTGTTTGGTTCTATGTATCCACATGTCCTATCCTACAAATGTCAAGCAAATAATATATTCCAGAATTCCTTTGAAAATGAAGTAGCAATAAAAACATGGAATAGCTTAGCTGTATAAGTGCCACCCCTTGTAATTCTGTAGCAATCCTAAATACTTCATCATTGTTTATTTCTTTCATACTTTTCTAGCAGAAGTGTTCAAAGATTATTACAGCAAAGATTCAGGATTTTACTTTAGTTAAGTTTTACAGTAGATATGAAGTTCAAATATGAAAACATTATAAGCAAATAAGGATAGGGTACAACAGAGTAACTATATCATATAAAAGGTATAAGCAAGTTAGTGCAGGTACAGATATAAAAAAAAAAACCAGCTGGAATTTATAGATGTCAAAGATATAAATACCATTTTAGACACAAATAGATGCAGTAACACAATGGGTTCAGAATAAATGAAATAAACACCAGAAAACAATTATACAAATCTATGTTAAAGTAGTATAATTGGACAGACACATATGTCCAACATAGTTTGTACTATGATGTGGTGGTGACTTGGTGGCAGTGTTACAGTATGGCTCAGAAAAGCCTCAGGAGGGCCAAATACATTTTGAAGTGGGATTTAAAACTGACTGTGGGCTGAAAGCTATTCAAAATAGCCAGGGATTTAATCTGGAGGTCTGGGGCACATCTGATCTCAAGCAATAGGGAGTTCTAGAGGGTGGAGGCAGATTCTAAGAAAGTTCTCCTTCTCATATTTGAGTCACATTTCTTTGGGGGCTGGTACCAGTAGATGGGCTTAGGGGTAGTTAGTGCAGTGGTTGGGAGAGGGTGTATGGGATGGGTCAGTGAGGTAAAGGAGGTGCCAAGTCCTTTACAACCTTGCACACTAGGACCAGTTTTTCAATATGGTGCGATATTGGATTGAAAGCCAGTGTGGGGTTCTCAGGAGTGGGTTGATCCGATCGAACCAGGTACTTAGCATTATTTGGGCTGCAGAGTTTTGTATGAGCTGCAGACCATGGTTGAGCTTCTTGGGCAGCCCAGTGGAGATGGTGCTGTAGTCCAGAGAGATTACATTGGCCAGGACCACTGTGGCAAAGGTGGAGCCATAAAAGAAGGTGTGGTGGTAGCAAAGCGGGTGCAGTTTGAAAAAGGAAAACTGTTACTGATATTATATGAGTTTAAGTGGTGAGTTTAGAGTCTACGATGAAGCCGAGTCTATGGATTTGGTGGTTGAAAGGGAGGGTTGTATCTTCCAAGGTCACATGATATGGCTAAAACAAACAGCACATCATCCTGTTAACACCATCCCTACATGGTGGTGGCAACAATGTTTTGGCAATCTTTTGCAGCAATGGATACAAGGAGCATTGTGAAGATCGAGGGAAAGATGGATGGGCAAAGTACAGGCAGATCCAGGAGGAAATCTGTTCCAGTTTGTCACAGACCTGAAACTGGGGACAAAATTCATTTTCCAGCAGAACAACGATCCTAAGCATAAAGCAAAAGTTTGACTAGGGAGGCTCAAAGAAAGAAAGAAAGAAAGAAAAAAAAAAAAAAGCAAATGCCCTCGAGTGGCCCAGTTATAACCCATACCTCAATACAATAGAAAATCTGTTGCAATACTTGAGGGAATGCAGTCCACAGATGATTCCCAGTGCACTTAAAAAGAGCTTGTGCTCAGGGCCGGATTTACACATTTCTACGCCCTAGGCCAAAGCACAATTTTGCGCCCCCTCCCCCTCAAAAGTTGATTTATAATTTTCAATTTAAAATGTAATCCCTGCCAGTTATTCGAAACGTATTTAAACTTGTGACCAGTGAACCCAGAAGCAAAACAAAACAGACCAAATTTTTCAGCCCACGGGACCCACATCACCCCAAAGTTCTTCTGTCCGACCAGACCGGAAATATTTTGAACCAGACTCTGCCCGCAGGTTCGGGTCGGGCCAGCCTGCAAAATGCAGACGTCTGCCTATATAACTCATACGAGGTACAACTATTACTTCTTTGGTTAGTTCAAATTATTCACCCAGATGGCGTATTTGATATAAAAAACAGTGAATAAAATTGACATAAAATGCAGAAGATTTACATCGATTCTCATCTGACATAGAATTTTATTGAAATGTTTTGCATTTTGTGTCAAACTTACATTACACCACATTAAATGATGCGGCATAAACAAGCCATAAGTTGTATATGTTTCATGGTTTGTAATAAAAATTGCAGCCCCCTTATAATTTGGCGAATACCCCCCATCAACTTTTTCTGCTTATGGCTTTCAGCCCCGAGTTAACAAAACAGTATATAAAAGTAGTAACGATATATTTTACGTACCTATTATCAGTAGATATGTAGAAGACAAGCGATATGAGCGTAATGAATCACTTGGAATCACTATTGTAACACCAAATCTGGAATTTTCCTTTAACACGTGGTTTACGCTGAGTGTGTGAGAGAGAAATAGCAAATGCTTTTTGCCTGTGACTGAGCAAGACAGCGCAAACTGTAGAGATGGGCAACGTAAAAGTACCGCTCAATTTATTTAAAGTATATGGATGTAAATTTAACACACACCTTTTCAAAATAATACTGAAAAATTTGTAAATGTTTGATTGTTATTTCTGCTGTATATATGCCCCCCCTGACTGCTGCGCCCTAGGCCATGGCCTAAGTTGGCCTTATGGGAAATCAGACCCTGCTTGTGCTCTTCTGCCAAGAATGGACAAAAATCGCACCACTGCACTGTACAAAACTGGTAGACACTTATCCTAAACAACTCATAGCTGCAGAAGGGGTTTCCTCTACATGAGGGTTGTCCAACGTACGGCCCGTGGGCCAGAATGTGGCCTGCCAAGCCTTTCTTTCCGGCCCGTGGATTGGATGCGAGGGAGAGGTGCGGGGACTATCGGGGAGAGAATCGGTTGCGTGGGAAAATTCCCTTCCATATCTATCAGCCGTTAAAAGCAGCGGTTTCCAAATGGTGGGTTGCATCCCCAAATGGGGTTGCAGAATTCTCATTTGGGGTTGTGGCTGCCTTCCAATGGGGGAAAAAAAAACCTCCTCCGATTTGAAAAAACAAAACAAAAAAAAAAAGCTTCTGGGAAAACAAGCCCACACGTGCTGCAAAAGAGGCGGATGGACCACTCGGATAACATCTCGTCCTCCCATGTCCCACACTACACCCCCCCCCCCCCTCACCTCCCGCCCACCGGGTTCAGGTTTAATCTCCTTTGCCAGCGTTCAAAGGTTTCTTTTGCCTTCCTCTGCCGGCGTCAGGGCCTTTCTGCTGCACTGCTTCCTGGCCCCTTCTGATGCAACTTTGCTGTTGTGCAGGCAGGATGCTGTGTAGCAGAAAAGGCCCCGACGCTGGCAGAGGAAGGCGAAGGAAACCTTTAATCATCTTTGCCGCCGATCGACCAGGGACCCATCAGGCAGGAGGTGAGGGGGTAGAATCGGGGATCTGAGGGTGGGGAGTACGAGGGGAGAGGATAGTGTGTGTGTGAGCAAGCTGTAGATAAGCTGGACCTGAGGGGGGGGGGGAGATGATGATGTGTGGGAGAGCTGGAGATGTGCTAGACTTGAGGAAGACACTACACACAAGAAGCAGCAGCATAAAGTGGGGAACATATAGAGAGAGCAGAAGATGCTTGAGGAGGTAATCAGAAAGAAAACATGGTGTATGATCAGGTGAACTGTGACAGAGAAACTGCTTCAAAAGGGAAAGAAAGAGAAGCTGGAAGAGGGGTAAAGAGACAGAAGCTGCCTGAGGAGAGAGACACTCACGCATGCAGCAGCTGATAAGGAGGGGGACAGAGAGAGAGAGAGAGAGAGAGAGAACGAGCAGAAACTGCTTGAGGGAATCAGCTGCATGATCAGACAAACAGTGAGAGAGAGAGAGAGAAAAGCTAGAAGAGCTGCATAAGGAGGGGAAAGAGGTGGCCTGAGGAGGTGGGGCAGAGGGAGTTAAAGTCTGTTTCAGTCCATTCCAGCTTTTACAGAGACCCATTGTAAATACTGACAGTAAAATTGGCAGCATCAAGTGGAAGTAGGATGAGTAAAAAAAAAGAAAGTTGATGTAAAAATCCACGTATTCAAAAGTTTGTGGACGGATGTCTTTTTCATGGTGGAACATTTATTTATTTATCGTGTTTTGTATACCATCATTCGGTTTCGCCATGTAGGTAAAGTTTTGTGCTTGATTTGCCAAAAAACAATTGCTGTTCAAAAGGAGTACAACATAAAGCGACATTACACTACAAATCATACATGTTAATTCAATAGCCTCTTTGGTCAACCATGAACTAATCACATCAACTTGTTGAAACAAAGCATCGTCAGTGAACAGTCTTTGTTTAAAGTAGTCAGAGTTCCGAAGCAGCAACAAAGGTCAGCTTTTTAATAGCAGAAACCATAGCCAAGAGAGGAAAACAGTCTGCAAACGGGAATTTGGTTAAGGAATGCTTGGAACTGTTTACGGATGTGGTTTGCCCAGATAAGAAGTCCATGGTGAAAATGTCAGCCTCTCTCAGACTATTGCTAGAAGAGTTGATGACTTGGCAACAAACTTTCAAGAGACTTTGATCAAGAGACTTGATGCTTGCGAGTTTTACAACTTAGCAGTTGATGAGAGCACAGACATAAGTGACACAGCTCAACTGAAAATATTTGTAAGAGGAGTTACAGAACCTTTCTGTCATTGAGGAACTGCTTGATATCTGTCCTATGAAGGGCACAACAACAGGAAAGGAGATCTTTGATAAAGTGAAGCAGGTAATGAAGAAGTTCAATCAGTGAGAACAAGCTGATTGGCATAACTGATGGAGCGTCAGCCATGGTAGGGAAGCAGAAAGGATTTGCGACCTTGTTGGAGAAATCAGTGCCACAGGAAGTCCTCATACCCCACTGCATCATTCACCAGGAAAACTTGTAGTCAAACTGGAAATGAAGAATATGATGGAAAAAATTAAGTGTCAATTTCATTCGATCCAGAGGTCTGAATCACAGGGAGCTTAAATCTTTTCTAGAGGAAATGGGCTCAGATCATGATGTGGTTTACTTCAGCTACGTTTGATAGCTCAACAGGTCAGGCACGCTATACAGATTCTGAAGTTTGTGTGATGAAATAAAGACATTCATGGCCAACATAGGAAAGGATATAAGTTTGCTAGATGATAATTCTTGGGTGAGTGACTTGGCATTTCTGGTCGATATGACCAAATATATGGCAGACTTGAACATGAAACTTCAAGGAAAGAATCAGATGACGCACAAACTGTACGAACATGTTGCTACATTCGTTGAGAAATTGGAGCTTATTCATTCATTGACAGTGCAACATGAGAAATACTCAGAATTAGTTGTCATACTGATTGATGACTTCAAAGGTTCAAGGATTTCAGAAAACATACTGATGGCATAAAGCTACTGAGTAATTTGTTTCAAACTGATCTGAGAAACTGTGCTAATAAATAACAAATGGAACTCATTGACATTAAGAATGACACTGGTCTAAAAACTCTCTCAAATTGTAATTTGTTTTTAATAATAGCGATATTGTTAATCCAGCCCACGAGATGTTCAGTTGCTCATGTGGCACCCCGAACCAAAAGATTGGACAACACTGCTATGTATTGCATCACAAGGTGTGAAAATGTATGTATTGAGGCATTTTTGGGCTTTTATTCTACATTACCTTTGGAATATTTTTATAATTGGTCTTTCATGATTAAAGTCTACAGTATGTTGTGTAAATCAGTTAAACTCTTACTTTAATAAATTTTGATTTATATTTTTTAGACAGCACAGTGTGATATAAGAAGGAGCCTGAACAGAAATGAAAAAGTGTAAAAACGATTGGCCTTTCAAAGCAGGTGATGAACTCATGATTTAGTAGGAGAGCCGGGACAAGCCTCAACCGCTGAAAGCACCAGCCAAAGTTCCAGGATGCCACACAGGCAGTGCTATCTATATTGTCATGGCAAGACTCACTCAGATTGAAGTAGCAAAACCATCAACAACTGACAGAGATGACGGGAAAAAGTTTCACAGCATCAGAGACAGTAACAAGAGCTATAGACGTGAAGCCTCTGCAATATTAATAGTACTAAGAGCATCAGTGGATGCAGAGCAAGAGAAAGAGAGAGATCCACACCAGAGATCATCAAGACAGCTGCCGGTAATTCTCAGTCTAGCTTGTGAGTGAGTTACTTCCATGAGGTGTGGGATTTATATATGTTTCCCTATTCTAAAAGGCCACACACTAAAAGGGCAACAATAAAATGCTGGAGGGTAGGCAGGACTACAAAAGACTAATCTTACAATAAAACGCTAAGTCAGAACTGGATAGTTATTCTGGAAAGACAGGGGGCCATGGAGATTGCCAAAGGGAATAAAGTGTTATTAACCCTTTTGATGGCTGAACCAAAATAGTTGTTCCAGAGACCATCTCTCAAATTTCTATTTTTTGAGATGGAACACTTATGCCGAGAGATGTAATTCCAAGGTTTCCTGTGCATGGGGAAAATATTTCTTTCAGAGCACTTCACGTTGCTACTGAAGTATCCCCATATTATATTCTTTGTATACAGCACAGGTAAAGATGAGCATTAATCAAACACCTGAGAATTTTGGTGGTTTCCCACATTACCCTTTACTGATGAGGTGCAAAGTGCTGCTGTATTCTCTTAAGATGATATAAGTGCTTTTTAGTAAGTTTGTGACTTCTTATGGTCTCTTGTAAAGAATATTATGTTAAAGCCAATTGATAAGAACAGAATTGCCATACTGGGTCAGACCAAGGGTCCATCAAGCCCAATGTCCTGTTTCCAAGTGACAATTACCTGGCAAGTACCCAAACATGGTTTATGGTTTATTGGTTTTTCTATACCGCCGCCTTGGCGTTGGCCTTCACAGCAGTTTACAATTTAAACAATAAGAAATACAATAAATACATCCAATAAAAGATAACAGCTAAAATTTTAAAAAACACATTAATAAAGTATTTAGCTGTTAAGAGTAGAGATTAAAATTATTAAAATAATAGAGCTATTCCTTGATGTATTATTCAGGGCTAAAAAGTTAAGACAAAGTAAAAGAACAACAAATATATCACAAAAAAACATAACGTAAAATCAGTTCTGCCAGTGGCTAAAATCTGAAGCATTCATTTGAACCTGTATCTGGCCATTTGGAGTCTATAAATATATATTTGCAATCTATTGTCCATTTTTCATGTACGTGCATTTAAATAACCAGGTTTTTAAGTCTGCCTTAAATTTTTTGTCGTCTGTTGTTAATCTCAATTCTGTTGGTAGATTATTCCAAAGTTTGGTTCCTGCTATCGACAATGCACGCTCTCTCACCTGACTTAGTCTCGCTGATCGTATTGTGGGTATTGAGAGCAAAGCCTTATTTGCGGATCTTAAGTTCTTCTGTGGTACATGTAGTTTTAGAGATAAATTCAGCCATTCAGTTCGGTCTCCATAGATCAGATTGTGTATGAGGCAAGCAGCTTTATATTGTATTCCATAGCCAACAGGTAACCAGTGAAGAGAAACCAGCACTGGGGTAATATGGTCGAACTTCCTTTTTCCCATCAGGACTCTAGCTGCCGAGTTCTGTAACACCTGAAGTGGTCTAATAGTCGAAGCAGGTAAGCCAAGAAAAAGAGTATTACAATAGTCTATATTTGTAAATATAAGAGATTGAAGAACGGTTCTAAAGTTTTGATGATCCAGCAGTACTTTTAACCTTCTCAATGTTAACAATTTGCAATATCCATCCCTCAATTTCATAGCAATATGTTTTCTCATATTCAGTTCTGTATCAATAATTACTCCCAAATCACGAGCAAAATATAATGGGGATAAAATGACATTTTCAAGTCTTAAATCTGGAATATCTTTATAACTACACTTTCTTTCAATTAAAATAATTTCCGTTTTGTCCATATTTAATATCAATTTCAATTGTTGTAGAACTTGTTTTATCGTGGAGATGTAAACGTTAATAATTTTGAATGTATGTTCAATGGATTCTTCAATAGGGACTAAAAACTGTATATAGTCGGCATACATGTAAAATTTCAAACCTAATCCTGCTAATAAGTGACATATAGGTAGGACGTAAATATTAAAAAGAGTGGCTGATTCGTAGAGCCTTGAGGTACACCTGTCGGAATTGGGAATTTATCTGAAAAAGAGTTATTAATTTTAATTGAAAAGACCTATTTGAAAGAAATGATTCAAACCACGAAAGGGTTGTCCCTGATATCCCTATTTCTTTTATACGGTTTATTAAAATCGCGTGATCGACAGTATCAAACGCTGCAGATAAATCTAAAAGTATTAAAAAATAACTGTCCTATGTCGAAACCCCTCAAAATCGTATCAGTAAGAGCAATTAAGAGTTTCCATATTAAACTTTTTTCTAAAACCAAATTGATTTGGGGATAAGATTATCTTCTAAAAAATTGTCGAGTTGTTTTTGAACAACTTTTTCAATAATTTTGGCTAAAAAAGATAAATTAAATATAGGCCTAAAATTATTTCATTGAGAGGGATCAAGTTTGGATTTTTTTAAATATAGGTTTAATAATTGCATTTTTTAAGATTTCTGGCAGCAAACCTTCAGATAAGCATGAATTAACAATTTTCATCACAAAGGGGGCAATGGTTTCTACGATGATTTTAAGAGTACTTACTGAGATACAATCAATTGGATGTTTGGTTGGGTTGAGTTTTTTTTATTAAAGTTTCTAATTTGAGAGAGGATGTCATTTCAAAATTATTCCATTCTGAGTCAATTTTTATTGGCATTTTTACTTCATAGGTTGCGGCTGGCTTAATACTGGAGATTAATACATCGATTTTGTTTTTAAAGAATAATGCAATATCATTGCATTTATCTTCTGATAAAGATATATTTTTTCGTTTTGACATTGTTAGATTATTAACTATTGTAAATATAGCTCTTGGATTGTGTAAATAATTTTCGATTTTTTTTTTATAGAATTCTTTTTTAACCCTGTCAATATCTTTTTTATAGCGGTTTAATGCTGCTCGATAAATTCCTAGATTTTGTGGGGTTTTAGCTTTTCTCCAATAATTTCTAATTTGTTTAATTCTCTTTTTGTCTTTACTTATCTTTTGTTATACTAGGGATTTCGAATAGTTTTGGGTTTAATTCTTTTTGTTATAGTTGTAGTTAGTTTCTTTACTGTGTTGGCTGTTTCTTGCATCCATATGTGTGTAGCTTCATTGGTGGACATTGTCTCATGATTAATCTTGTCATTTGTCTTTAAATTCATGTATCAGGTCCTCTATTTTTGGTTGAGTTTGTATGGTTATCAATTTAGTTGAGTCATCGATGAAAACAATAGATTTATCAAATTCAACTTCTGAATGCATTAAGAAGTGGTCGGACCACGAGACTGGAGTTACCTTAGTGATATTTTTACAAAGTTCAAAATTAGTAAAAATCAGATCTAATGAATGGCCTGCTTTATGTGTAGGCATAATAGTTGATAATTTGTAGCCTAGTGCTAGCATAGATTCTTGTAATAAAAAGCAGGTACTATCCAATGGAGATTCATCCATATGCAAATTAAAGTCACCTAAAACAATAGAGGGTTTTTTTGGGTTAATGTTAGTTGTTAAAAATTCTATTAAAGGTGAGATATGTTCTAAAAGACCTGGGGGACAATATAATAAACAAATCTATAAATGATATGATTCGAGTAACATGATTTCATATGGACTGGGAAGATGATGGAACTATCTTAGCTCTAAAATCTTTTTTTTTTATAATTAAGATAACCCCTCCCCCCCTACATTGAACTCTTGGTGAGGAAAAGATATCATAATCGAAATTTGACAATTGATTTACAAGAACATGGTCAGTAGGTCTTAACCAAGTTTCTGTAATTGCAAAGAAGTCAGGTTTTTTTTCATGTAATGTATCAGCAATCAGAACAGATTTTTTTGTTAAAGCTTGAAAATTAAAAAATTCTTTATTTCTGACTTTTTTTAAGTATCAATCTTATTATATTGTATATTTACTAACTCAGGGCTAAATAAATCTCAAGCTACTATTGCTTATTTATTTATATATTTAAAACTTTTATATACCAACGTTCATAGACATATCACATCGGTTTACAGGTAACGGGGTAATACATTGAACTAAGAGAGAAAAATACAGTTACATGTAATAGGGGTGTAGAGGAACTTGGGGAGAGTAGGAAAATATACAGGGTCAGGAGACCTAGGAAAGGTTTTAATAAGAGAGTGAAACAAAAACTATATTACAATTGCTTGTGGAGTTTAGGGGGAGGAGGAGTTTAGGGAGGGAGGAATGTGACATGGAGGAAGGACAGAGTTCAAGTGTAGGCTTGTTTGAACAGCCAGGTCTTTAGTTTTCTTTTTTTTTTTTTTTTTTAGGTAGCTGTGCAGTGTTCCTGGCAAAGTTCGGAAGGCATAGAATTCCATAATGATGGACCAGCTAAGGAAAGCGTACGTTCTTTGGTGGAAATAAGTTGGGTGAGTTTGTGTGCAGATGTGGTTAAGGATCCTTTATAAGCTGATCTGGTGGGTCTGTTGGAAGTGCAGTACTGAAGGGAGTCATTAAGCCAATGACTCTTCTGGAGGATTCTGGAGGGGATCAGGAGCCAATGGAGGTCTTTGAGGATTGGGGTGATGTGGTCTGATTTGCGTGAGTTAGAATTCTTGCCACCGCATTCTGCAGCATTTAGTTTGATTGAGGCTGCTGGAAGGCCCAGGAAAAGAGAGTTGCAGAAGTCGATCTTAGTAAAAAGGGTGGCCTGGAGGACTGTCCGGAAGTCGTTGTGATGTAGTAAAGGTCTTAATTTCTTTAGCACCTGCAATTTGTAAAAGCAGACTTTGGTCGTGTTGTTGATAAATTTTTGAAGACAGATGGTTGTCAAGAATGACGCCTAAATCTCTGACATGTTGGGAGAAAGGGAAGGGGTGAACTGAGGGAGGTGGGTTAAGGCAAGCTGGGGAGATGCAAAGGAACTCCGTTTTGATGTATTTAGGGCTAGCTTGAGGTTGGTGAGGAGAGAGTTGATTGAGGATAGGCAATTGTTCCAGATTTTAAGCGCATTGGGCACTGAATCGGCGACAGGGATGAGTATCTGTACATCGTCAACATAGATAAAATGAGTAAGTCCAAGGTCGGCAAGGAGTTGGCATAAGGGCAGGACGTAAATATAGAAAAGGGTAGGTGAGAGGGATGATCCTTGTGGTACGCCATGTGATAGATTAATGGGGTTCAATTTGTGGTTACCTATTTTAACTTTGTAACAACAATTATTCAGGAAAGATGCAAACCAACTCAGGACTATTCCTGAGATACCTATGTCAGTAAGGCGGTCAATTAGGATGTTATGGCTGACGGTGTCAAACGCTGAGGAGATGTCTAGCATGGCGAGGATAAATGATTGGCCTTTGTCAAGACCTTTGAGGAGGGTATCAGTTAGGGATAGTAAAAGGGTTTCTGTATTGAAGAATTTCCGGAACCCAAATTGAGATGGGTATAGGTGGTTATGTGTTTCGAGGTGATCTATAAGCTGCAGGTTGACTACTCTCTCCAAAGGTTTAGCTAGGAATGGGAGGTTAGATATTGGTCTAAAGTTAGTTGGGGCTGAGGTGTCTAGGTTTGGTTTCTTTAAGATAGGTTTGAGGATGGCTTGTTTCAGAGCAGAGGGGACCAGCCCTAGGGTGAGAGAGCAGTTAATTTCTGATAATAATGGTTTGGCTATGATGTCAGGAATGAAGAGGAGTAATTTTGTAGAGGTAGAGCCCTCGGGGTGGGTAGAAGGTTTCATTTTCTTTAGAAGTGTTGATATCTCAGAAGTGGAGGTGGTTTCGAAGGAGTCTAGGGAAATGCATGAGTTTTTGTGGGAGTTATAGGAAGGGGAAGGGGGGGGGGAACTTTGAGATGAGGTTGCTGATTTTGGTATGGAAGAAGGTTGCCATTTCACTGTATTTTTTTTTTTGCATCAATGTCTGTGAATGAGGGGAGGGCTAACTTTGAGAGGAGAGAGACGTAAGCGAAGAGGGCTTTTGAATCATATTGATAGTTATGGATTTTTTGAGAGTAGTAATCTTTTTTTGGTTTGCAAGATTGAAGTTCTGTAGAAGTGGAGTGTGTGTTTGTAGTCTGCTAGATGGGAAGGGGAAGGGTCCTTGCACCATTGCCTTTCTTTGGTTCTTAATTGTTGTTTAAGAGATTTGAGCTCTGTGGTGAACCAAGGTATTTTTTTGTGTTAAGTGAATTTATTTCTTTGGAGCCCATAGGGCAGATTTTGTCCGCAATGTGTTTGGTAATCTTGTTCCAGGAGCGGTGGGCTGAGTCGATGTTAGTGAGGTCCAGATTCTTGTTTGTGAGGGCATGGATCAATTCTTCTTGGGTGCATGGTTTCCTGTAGTGGATGATATTGTTTTGTTTTTTGTTCGGCTGGAGAGCTTTATTCATGGTAAACTTGGCAGTTATAAGCGAGTGGTTTGACCAGGGAACTGGGGTGCAGGTGGGGGCTTCAGCAGTGATGAGGTGGGAGTTAGTGAATATTAAATCTAAGGTATGGCTGGCTTTGTGTGTAGGGCTGGATATAATTTGGGTGAAACCTAGGGCTGAAGTAGAGGTTAGGAAGGCTTCACAGGAGGGGGATAGGGGAAAGCAGTCTACGTAGAGGTTGAAGTCCCCAAGGATGATGGCAGGAATGTCCATGTCTATCTTATCTGCAATAAATTCAATGAGAGGGGAGGCATTGCTATTGAGGAGACCAGGGGGAGTGTAAAACAAGACATATTTGAAGTTGCGGGGATTTGAAAAATCCGATTTCGAAGTTAAGGGGTGAGTTAATCGTTTGAGGGATCAGCTTCAATTCTTTCTTTGCGGCCAATAGGAGACCACCTCCTCCTTTTTTGTGTCTGGGGAGAGACTGAATGTCATAGAGGTCAGTGGGGAGTTGATTCAGTAGTACTATGTCAGTTTGTTTGAGCCATGTTTCTGTAATAGCACAGATGTCTGGCTGAGCATCCAGTAGAAGGTCATTCAGGACCGGGGGGGGGGGGGGGGGGGGGGTTTAGATAGAGATTGGGAGTTGAAGAGAAGAAGTGATAGAGTGGTTAGACAGAGGAATTGTGCTGGGGGGAGATCATAATGGGTACTAGTGATCTGAAGTTCGGAGGGGGGGTAACTTTTTTTGGAGATAGGGTTGGTAGCTAAGAATAGGAATGGGGAAAAATTCCGTGTTGGGGGTAGAAGTGGGTGAGTTAAGTGAATTTCCGGTGGGGAAGAGGGATGAAAGAGCACTAACCTAAATGATAGGGGGGGAGTGTATAGCAGGGGGAAGTGAGGGACGAATGTAGGGTAAAAAGGCCTGACCTAAGGGTTTGAAGGGTTTGAGAGAAAAGATATATGAGAGTGGTTATTCAGAGAGGAATGGGCCAGGTCTCATTGGAGAGGGGAAAGGGATGACGGTTTTGACTTTGTGGAGAGGTTGGGGTAAGTATGGGGAGCAAATGGTGAGGGGTAGAGAAGTAGCTGCACTAAGGGGCGCACCAAGGGGTCTGTTCCTTGGTCGCGCTCCTTAGGCGAACGACGCCTAGGTCGCTGCCCTACTTTTGCTGGCTGGAGGAGCGCCTCACACAGCTGAGGTCACCGAAGGTAGACTGGTCAGCTCGGTCGGAGGCGCGGCTTCGGGCGGGTCGAGGGTCTCTCGTTGCGGCCTGCTCCAGACTCCGATGGGTCAGCCACCGATCGTGGGAGCGTGGGCCGGGGTCGAGGCGTCGCGAAGGGAGTCGCTGAAAAGGGAGCCGGGTCAGTTGCTGCCCTACTGTTGCTGGCTGGAGGAGCGCCTACCACAGCTGAGGTCACCGAAGGTAGGCAGGTTGGCTCGATCGGGCCGAGGGCCTCTTGTTGCAGCCTGCTCCGGACCCTGATGGGTCAGCCGCCGATCGTGGGAGCATGGGCCAGGGTCAAGGCATCGCTAAGGGATTTTTCCTCTAGGAAAATTCAGTTTAAGTTACTGATCTCATCCCTCCCATTGGATACGGGGCAAGATGATGGCATCGCTCTATGTAGTTGAAGCATCAAAGATGGAATTCATATTATATAGTCTTGTATCGCCTACCTCCTCCTCATTGACTCCTCATTCTCAACTTACCTGAAAGCACACGTTCTTTTCCTTCTTTCCTATTCAGTATCAGGACGATACTTTTTTCACCTCTCCGCCAAATCTCCAATAGTTATTTTTAGGCCCTGGAGGGTCCAACTTCCTCTCCTTTCTCCCTTTCAACAGGATGGCTGTGTTGTGAGCGCGGTAGTGCAGTCGCTGCTCTGAGGGATTGTTAGCCCTTGGACCACGGTGCGGCTCAGGGATTAGCCTCAAGACACACCGTGGGAGATGAGAGTGTTCAGGCATGGGCTGGAGCTGGAACAAGGCTGGGGCAGGATCAAGACGAGGAACAGCGAGGACTGGAACTAGGTAGGCTCAGACCTCCACTGGACCTGCATGCACCAGTGAGACCCAGCAACGCAATGCTGTTCTCAAGAGTAGCCCTCCAGCCACTCGGTAGCCCTTCCAGACCCGCCGCTTGGGAATAACGAGTGCGTGAAGCCTGACAGAGGCTGAGGGCAGGAACAAGATGAGACATGGAACCCAGGAACTTGGAAGACAGACGAGGTTTCAGGATAGTTGGAAGACTCAGACGAGGTTTCAGGATTCAGGCACTAGTACAGGTTTATTTAACAGTTTTTATATACCGATGAACGTTGGGAACATCTCATCGGTTCACAAGAAACAAAACTTAGCAACAGGTTTTACAATGAACATAGAACTAAGGGATATGGGATAAGGGTGAGATAAAAGCTGAGATAGAGGGGGGGTGGCAAAGGGAACGTGAGCTAAAGGGGGAGGGATTAGAGGTAAAAATCAAGAAACGGAGTTACAGAAACCTACATTTAACATCAAATTCTTACAAGGAGGAGTTATATACAAATTTAGACAAGAGGAGTTAAGAACAAGTTAAATTACAAAGGGGTATATGAGGTTATGCTGACATATCGGGATTTGGTTTGACTGCATAGGAGAAGATGTTACAAGGTTGAATACTGCACCACAGCACACCCTACACAGCCGCCCATGACCGGTCGCGGACCACGCCAGAAGCAAAGCAGACTCCAGGTGAGAAAGTGGAGACTTGGAACTGGAAACATGTCGAAGATTCAGGAGAGGCCTGCATCGAGGCACGCCCTACACAGCTGCCCATTGCTGGTCGCAGACCACGCTGAAGAGGAGCAGGTTCTGGCTTGAGTCTTGGGCATGGACAGAAGCAGGAACAAGGTATTCTGAAGACCAGGAACAGGATTCAAGACTCAGGATTCAAGACTCAGGAACAGACCTAGGCATAAAAAACAAGTGTCTTCCAGAAACTTGTGCTGCAGACATGAAGACAGGCCTTGTGCCACGAAGTGTCCTATACAGCCCCCCATGGACTGGTCACGGACCATGACGGTGGCAAGTCAGGAAAGGTGGACAAGCAGGAAACCTGGAAGCAGGATGAAGAGCAGAAGACGAGGACATCAGGACTGAAACACGGAACATGGAACATCAGGACACCGGACAGAAACGACGAAGGAGCTCCAATGAGGAACAAGACCAGAGACATCAGACGAAGGAGACCAGGAACATCTAGAGCATCCAACAAGGAGCCATCAAGACACGAGAAGCCCATGGAAGACCTTGACCGGAGAGAGAAGCATGGGCAACCATGGATCCCATTAGAAGGCCCCGAGGAGTGAAAGCTGAGCCCTTTTATAGGGCTAGATGAGGCGACAACTGATATCATCCGTTGGGGCCGTGGGCTTTTCCCGCCGCTGGCCCTTTAAATGTTGTAAAGAGGCACGTGCGCCTAGATGAACCCAGGGACAGAAGCAGGCAGTGGCATCCCTGCTGCATAGAGGGCTCTGTGGCAGTGGCGTCAGGGAGGCGAAGAGGAGCATAGACAGCAGCTTCCCAGTCACAAAGAGGGAAGCAGAGGCATTCCGGCGGCTGTTCCATGCCATGAAGGGGAGGAGCCCGCAGTGATGCAGCCCACTAGGGAACGCAGCAGCGGCGGTCTGGGGTGGCAGCGGCACGGCGGTCCAGGCCTCAAGATAGGGCGTCCTGCAGGAGCAGTGGTGGCGTTGGGCTGGACCGGGGCAAGGTAAAAGGCTGCTCGTGGGATGGGCTCCACAAGCAGCATCATAACAGCCTGGAAGTCATTTTTCTTGGATCTTGATGATCACAGATTCTATTTGCATGAAGGGAACCTCTCCCATTAGACTGTATATCATACTTAAATTAAATTGAGTCCCAAGTAATTTTTTTAAAGTTTGGAGTTATTTGAGAATACAAAATGGATTGGGAGGGTGGAAAGAAACTATCTGAATAAAGAGCTCCATGGAAGCATTAACACAACTAATAGAAAAGTCAGAGAAAAGCTAAGGCACGCTATCTCAACACAAACAGGAAATCCACAAGGTAAAATGTTGGTGAGGCTATATAAGGCAGTAAGACATCCATTTGCAGCTTCTATATGGTGTAGCTGTAAAACCCACAAAACTAACATGTCTCTCCCCACACAACTGTATTTCCTGACTATACACTAGTAGGGGACTAACAGGATTCCTACAAATAC
The DNA here is from genome assembly GCF_901001135.1 of Rhinatrema bivittatum. Classification (NCBI taxonomy): domain Eukaryota; kingdom Metazoa; phylum Chordata; class Amphibia; order Gymnophiona; family Rhinatrematidae; genus Rhinatrema; species Rhinatrema bivittatum. Next base: position 192,339,278 of record NC_042617.1, read on the forward strand.
AATATATCTTCTATTTGTTGTCAAGAAACTTCTGCTAATAAGTCATTCTCATCTATTCATGCCTGTTAGTGTGTTCTTGGTTGTATTTTGCATAATAAGGTGGAGACGTGGGACTGAAGTGAGACATTCACTAGGGTCAGCCTTGTATCAGCTGGGAAGGGGCATGGGGTGAATAAAGACATTCACCAGATTCCTCCCAGAGTTTACTATATTGCTGAACACATTTCAAGTGGATGCTATGTGCTGCTGCTGAGGGCAAACATATGCACTTGAATGACATGTCATTTATATTTTTCACAGCAAGAACACAAACCAACTTATAACATGGCAAAGACAGGAGCATATAGCAGATTGTTTTCAAAATTAAAAAAAATATATTAGTTTTTCATCATGTACAAGTGTTACTAGTATACTCTGGCAATGCTAAAAATCGGTGGAGACAGGTGAATCTAGCTAATAATTACCAGCAATACCAGTTACCTTTAGCAACTGAAAATGTACCACCAATTACCATTTTACAATCAGAAAAATTGCCTGCATATTCAAATATGGACAAATGTATTGTCCACAGTGAACTGCAGGAGAATGGAAAAACCCTTCAGTCATTACATCTGTATTCTACAAATGAACACAATACAGTGCTTCACAGTTGCTGTTGCTAAAAATATTAGAGCTAATAATATAATAGCAAAGGAATAATACAAGCCTGTGAAAGGGACTACATTTTTTCCACTAGAGCCTTAAGTACAAAACACAAACCTGAAAAACTTGCATATCCTTCTCAGAGAGGTGGTCTAAATCTGTCTGCTGTTCCTTTGTTTGCACATCAGCTAGCAGCAGAAAGTGGATGCCTACAACATAAAACCTGCTGCTCCCATGTTATAAATAATGCACAAAACATGCTTTTTAATTAACTGCATGTGAACTTTTGAGCTTTTCAAAATAAAGGCACACTGGGCATGGGGAAGGATGGGGATATACTACTATGCATTCTTTTAATTTGTGTGAAATCACTATGTGAGACAGCAGTTAGAAGCCACACGCAGTGAAGATCAGAGATAAAAAGCATTATACCTCAATCAGTGAGAAAGTTGAACTATTCAGCATTTGCAATGAAAAATAGGTATGTCAAACAGCCGTAAGCAACCTGATACCCTTTCCTGCCCCAGCCCACAGATATACAATGCTTTGTGTTAAAAAAAAAAAAGCTTCATACCCTTTACTCCTGGGGGAATTCTGCGCTACTGTAGAATGCAGAATTTCCACAGAATTTGCCCTCTGCGCAGAATTGACAAATTCTGCGCAGAAAATAGCAGAGGAGACCCCGGCGTGCCGCGAACAGAGTGCGTCCTGCAGCACACGCTCCGTCATGGCGAAAATGAAGGCCCCCGTGTGCCATGCTCCGTTCGCGGCGAAGATGTGATGTGTGTGAGAGATTGGGAGCTCGTGTGTATGTGAGGGTGCTAGCCTGTGTGAAGGGATTGTGTATGTGTGAGACAGAGCCTGTGTGAAGGGCTGCGTGAGAGAGCGAGATATAGGTAGCCCGTGTGAGGATGTATGTGTGAAAGAGAAAGGGAGCTTGTGCGGGTGTGTATGCAAGAGAGAGGGCCCTGGTATGAGGGGATGTGTGTATGTGGAAGGGACACTCTTACAGTGAATTTCTAGGGAAATTCTGCTCAAAATATTTAAAATTCTGCAACTTTAAGTAATAACTTTTCTGAAATAATTTAAAATGTAATTAAAGACTGTCATGTAAATTGTATAATTTTCACCAATATAAAGTTTGCAGAATTTTCAGTTTTTGTGCGCAGAAGTCCCCCAGGAATAACCCTTGTACATTTTTCACATTCTGCTGTCTAAAAATACATTTCAAAATGCATTAAAATAGTTTATTTCTCTGATCTACACAACATACTTTATTTCCTTCATTAAAAAATTTGTATTTTCTCTCTCACCTTTTTGAATATTTAATTCACTCACAGTAGGTTACAGCAATTAGAAAAATTTGCTTACAAAATAGGCCAACTTTAGCTTCAAATTTCAAGGCAGTAACAAATTTGAATGGCAGCGGAATCCCAATAGAACCTTATTTATAAATGTTACATTTAGTTTTCAAAGGATTGTTACAAGAATAATTACTGTCTAGCACTGTTTGGAAAGAGTATCAAATTTAAGAAGTTTAGTGCCTCACTTTATTACTCTTTTTGGCTACTTAGAGGGAGTTCTACATTATTCATACCCCATCCTCCTCCTAAATTAGTTTCGTACAAATTATATGTAGTATGTGTTTCTCATACATTTGATAGTACACATCAGATTTGTTTTTAGGAGTTAATCTCTATATAAGTCACAGAATTTTTATAGCTATTTATGAGTTTTATGAAGCTAAATAAAATTTGTTTTTCAGAATTTCCCTTCCCATCAGCATGTCCCCAGCCTGGACCACTTTAGCCACTTAAGTGGCCCTGGCAAACTTTTGTGGATGGGCTCCCCTTTATTCTTTTCTTATTGATTGCCACCCCTCTCTCCACCTCAACACCCTCTCCCTCCTTCCCTCCCCATCCATCTGACACTGTCTGCCCACTGCTGTAGCTTTCCTCCTCTGCAGTAGAGATGGGAGGGAAGACATCACAATCACATTTCTGTCTTCTTCTGGCCCATGCAAGTGCGGTATGAGACCTATTTCTCCTACCGACCTGAGCAGCCTATCAAGAGCATGGTGTTAAATGCTTGTGCTATGAGTAGGGCTGCTGTAAGGGTATTAGGGACCCTAGGTGAACCTTGTGCAAACCCCCTCTCAATTATCTTTCAGGCTCATAGGTAGGGTTGCCAACTTTTCCATAAACCAGGACTGGACACTTGAGGGGGGGGGGGGGGGGAAGAAACATAGAAACATAGAAATGACTGCAGAAGAAGACCAAACGGCCCATCCAGTCTGCCCAGCAAGCTTCACACATTTTTTCTCTCATACTTATCTGTTCTCTTAGCTCTTGGTTCTATTTCCCTTCCACCCCCACCATTGAAATATCTAGCTTGATTAGTTAGGGGTAGTAGGGGTAGTAACCGCCGCAATAAGCAAGCTACACCCATGCTTATTTGTTTTACCCAGACTATGTTATACAGTCCTAATTGGTTGTTTTTCTTCTCCCCTGCTGTTGAAGCAGGGAGCTATGCTGGAAATGCGTGATGTATCAGTCTTCTTCCATGCCGTTGAAGCAGAGAGCCATGCTGGATATGCATCGAAAGTGAAGTATCAGACACATTTGGTTTGGGGTAGTAACCGCCGTAACAAGCCAGCTACTCCCCTCTTTGTGAGTGTAAATCCATTTTTCCACATTTCCTCTTGCTGTTGAAGCTTAGAGCGATGTTGGAGTCACAGTAAGCATGTGTATGTTTATTGAATAAGGGTATTGTCTCCAGGCAGTAGCAGTCATTCTGGCGAGTCACCCACTCTTCATTGGCGGCCTCTTGACTTTATGGATCCACAGTGTTTATCCCACGCCCCTTTGAAGTCCTTCACAGTTCTGGTCTTCACCACATCCTCTGGAAGGGCATTCCAGGCGTCCACCACCCTCTCCGTGAAGAAATACTTCCTGACATTGGTTCTGAATCTTCCTCCCTGGAGCTTCAAATCGTGACCCCTGTTTCTGCTGATTTTTTTCCTATGGAACAGGTTTGTCGTTGTCTTTGGATCATTAAAACCTTTCAAGTATCTGAAAGTCTGTATCATATCACCTCTGCTCCTCCTTTCCTCCAGGGTGTACATATTTAGATTCTTCAATCTCAACTTGTACGTCATGCGATGAAGATCCTCCACCTTCCTGGTCGCCCTTCTCTGTACCGCTTCCATCTTGTCTTTGTCTTTTTGTAGATACGGTCTCCAGAACTGAACACAGTACTCCAGGTGAGGCCTCACCAAGGACCTGTACAAGGGAATAATCACTTCCCTTTTCTTACTCGATATTCCTCTCTCTATGCAGCCCAGCATTCTTCTAGCTTTTGCTATCGCCTTGTCGCATTGTTTCGCAGACTTCATATCATTAGACACTATCACCCCAAGGTCCCTCTCCTGCTCCGTGCACATCAGCTTTTCCCCCCCCATCGAATACAGTTCATTCAGATTTCCACTCCACATATGCATGACTTTGCACTTCTTGGCATTGAATCTGAGCTGCCATATCTTCGACCACTCTTCCAGTTTCCTTAGATCCCGTCTCATTCTCTCCACTCCTTCCGGCGTGTCCACTCTGTTGCTGATCTTCGTGTCATCCGCAAAAAGACAAACCTTACCTTCTATCCCGTCCGCAATGTCGCTCACAAAGATATTGAACAGGACCGGTCCCAACACCGATCCTTGCGGTACACCACTTAAAACCGCTCTCTCTTCAGAGAAGGTTCCATTTACCATCACACACTGTCTTCTGTCTGTCAGCCAATTTGCAATCCAGGACACCACCTCGGCCCTCACTCCTAAGCTTCTCGTTTTATTCACCAGTCTCCTGTGCGGAACCGTATCAAAAGCTTTGCTGAAATCCAAGTATGTTAACTGTTCCTTGTAAACTGTTCCTTGTAAACTGTTCCTTGTAAACTGTTCCATGTAAACTGTTCCATGTAAACTGTTCCATGTAAACTGCCACCCGGCAGTAATTATTACTGTTCTCTGTGAACCGGAGCGATATGTATTGTATACAGGAGCTCCGGTATATAAAAACCATAAATAAATAAATAAATAAATAAATAAATAAATATATGATATCAAATGCTCTTCCTCGATCCAATTGCTTGGTTACCCAGTCAAAAAAGTTAATCAGATTTGTCTGACAGGATCTTCCCCTGGTGAATCCATGTTGCCTCTGGTCCATCAATTCTCCAGACTGTAGATAGTTCACTATTCTCTCTTTCAGCAGTGACTCCATTACTTTTCCCACCACCGAAGTGAGGCTAACCGGTCTGTAGTTGCCAGCCTCCTCCCTGTTCCCACTCTTGTGAAGCGGGACCACCACCGCTCTTCTCCAATCACTCGGCACCATTCCCGTTTCCAGGGATCTATTGAACAGGTCACACAGTGAAGCTGCCAGAACATCTCTGAGCTCCCTCAATATCCTTGGATGAATCCCATCAGACCCCATGGCTTTGTCCACTTTCAGGTTCTTTAGCTCTTCCCACACATTTTCTACTGTAAAAGGATTTTCATCCATTCCACTTCCCTCCAGTTTCTTGTTGTGTAGAGCTGGTCCTTCTCCAGGGTCTTCTTTAGTGAACACAAAGCTGAAGTATTCGTTTAATATTTCTGCCATTTCTTCGTCTCTCTCCACACATTGATCATTACCACCTTTCAATTTCACTATACCACTTTGGACCTTTCTCTTTTCGCTGATGTATCTGAAAAATGTTTTGTCACCATTTTTTATCTCCTTGGCAATCCTCTCTTCTGCTTGACTTTTTGCCAACTTGATTAATTTCTTTGTCTCCCTCAGTTGATACAAATATTCTTCTTTGTGCTCCTCCCTTTGGGATCTTTTATATTTCTTGAATGCTGTTCTTTTAGCTTTAATTTTGTCAGCCACCTCCTTTGAGAACCAGATAGGTTTCAATTTTCTTTTGCTTTTCTTTACATTTCTAACATATAGAGCAGTTGCCTTGGTGATTGCTCCTTTTAGATTGGTCCACTGTTGATCCACATCTCTCTCGTTCTCCCATCCTTTAAGTTCTTCCTCCAGGTACTTCCCCATTTCCTCAAAGTCTGTGTTTTTGAACTGTAAAACTCGGGTCTTTGTGGTTCTTTTCCCTATTCTTTTAGTGATACTAAACCATACCGTTTGATGATCACTACTGCTGAGGATGAAGAGATGGGGGAATGGTACCCCCTTCATTTGCACAAATTTTAGATCCTGTAAGTGAACTGCCTAAACAGGGAAACTAAGTATCTGCAGAACCACTGGGAGCTGAGGGTTGTGCTGTACACCACCTCCTCTCCCTATGCTGTCCAATCACAGCATGGGAAAGGAGGTAGGAATACAGCAGAGCTCTCCTCTGATAGGCAGGTTGGAGCCTCTCTCTTCCTCTACTTAAGAAGCTGTGGGAAAAGGAGGAACCATCTGCAAAATCGGACATTTAGCATCCGGTCGGTACTTCTGACTGGACACTGTACAGAATGCCTGAAAACCTGGCTGGTCCAAAACTGGACAGTTTGGCAACCCTACTCATAGGCTTCCCCTGAGATTTTGATAATTCAAACTCATCATTATGAAAATACCACCATCCTTCCCAGAACAATTCTGTAAAAAACATAACAGCACATCATGTTTCAATATTAAACTGTTTCATATATTTAAACTTTTATATTTAGAACACCATATGTCCAGCCTGTTTACAGGCACTAGGAAGTTACAGAGAAAGGAGAAATTACTACTTACCTGATAATTTCCTTTCCTTTACTCAAGGATAGGTCAATCCCAAAGAGTGGGTTATGCACCTCTGCCAGCACATGGAGACGGAGCAAAGGCTGTCATAGTTTTATAGTCCCCGCCCCATCAGCCCGCCAGTATCTCTGGAAAAGCCAAACTGTGAACAAACCTGATTAAACTTGATTAGCAACAGGCAACCATTTGTTTCTCTCAACCAGCTGGAACACCGAGCACAGCCAAAAGGAACATATCTAGCAAACTAAGAGCTAGAGAAACCACATATAGTTATCAACTAAGTGCAAGAATTATACTCTGCGTCGCTCACCCTAAGAAGGCTAACCACAAAATCCAAATCCGACAGCCAAGGGCGTGTCTGGAATTGACCTACCCTTCTCTAAAGGAAAGGAAATGATCAGGCAAGTAGTAATTTCTCCTTCCATAGCGTTCAGGTAGGTCAGTCCCAACGAGTGGGATGTGCAAAAGCTAATCCCAGTCGGCCAGATAGGGGTGAACTAGAATGTCCTCCTTGCAAAGGGCCGCTGCTACCACTACCATGATTTTAGAAAAGGTCCTTGGCGCTGTGGCTAGTCCGAAAGACAAGGCCTGAAACTGGTGATGACAATCCAGCTTGGCAAATCCGAGGAACTGCTATGTTCCTGCCTGATAGGAATATGCACATTCACCTCAGTCAGATCCAGAAACGTGAGATACTCCCCTGCTTGAACCGTCATGACAGAGCAACCGTTTCCATCCTGAAATGCATGACTTGCAGATGTTGGTTGAAGCCCTTGAGGTCCAGTGTGGGCCAAAATGATTCTTCCTTCTTGAGCACAACAAAATTAATGGAATATCGGCCCATATTTCACTGCGATTTAGGAGCAGGGAACACCACTTTCAGAATCAACAACCATTGTAATGTCTCTTCCACTTCTACTCTCTTCTGATGGAAGGTGCATGGAGAGACCCTGAAGGTATCCAGAGGAATGCAAAGAAATTCTATAACACAGCTGTTCCGAATCACTTCAAAAACCCATTGATCTGAAGTAATCTGGGCCCACCTGTGATAAAACCAGGATAGATGACCACCAATCTCCTATACCACCAGGTGAGCAAACCAACCTTCATTAGGAAGACCGAGGGGCTCCGCCTCCGGAGCCCATATCCATTTGAGGACTGTTAAGTGCCAATCACGCTTAAGGCCCTTCTCCATGGACACAAGTATACCACAACAAAATTTTTGTAGAAACAAATTTCAATTTTTTTTATTGTATATCTGTAAGTAATACAGGTATCCTTGGGAGATACAGAACAGCAGCAATTCTCTGGGCAAGACACTCATGGGAATTACTACGCTATGTCTCACTCTTATATTGGATTGCAGTTAGAAACTGTGAGACATATGATGTATTGATAAACTATATTTCATTCAACATCATATACACAAAAGCTGAAAACTATTTTTTGAAATTATTTTAAGAAAGAATGTGGTACCTCATATCAATTGAGCTCCAGCTGGCCTTAACGACAGCATTGAATGGTCATCGCTTCTCTAGATTTTCATTGGGACACGTATTCATCCTCTGTGTTTTCATTGGCTTGCTGTGAATCTAATGATCCTTTTAAATAAAGCTCGGTTCAATAATGGCGGATCCTGCTTTCAGTAAAGCTGAGAACATGCTATAGCGTAATGCAATGGGACAGACATAACCTTGTTTGATTTTTATTGTAGACACCGCAAAAACGTCTTACCCCTGAAGAAGCCTACGAAACACACATCGTGTCGATCAGGCCAGTGTTGTTAAAAGCTGTCACCACCTACGCTACAAAATGATAAGTGTCTCGTCTCTTAAAATATAAAAAAGAAAAAGAAAAAAATGCAAATTATAGAATGTGGATACCAATGATTAAAATCAAGGTTGATCCAGTTTCACAGTCAACAAACTGGTGAATAGTACTTGTGCAAGCTTTGTACATCCGTTGTGAGCATTCTCTGATAATATTGAGAAGCTCAATTGATATATGAGGTACCACATTCTTTCTTAAAATAATTTCAAAAAATAGTTTTCACTCTGTATATTAGCTAATTCTTCTTTTATAGGCAAAACAGACAGTCTCAAGTAAGTCCCTAAATTGCATGAACATATGGGAGTATCACGTACACGGTTTCTCATGTCAAAAAGAAGATAATTCGACCAATGTTACCCAGATTAATTTCCCAAATTGGGGCCTACTTCCCTGGTGTTAGCATAAATCTTCTGTTAGTACTTTGTCCAGTCAATTTACCTGCTCAAGAAGATCTTCATGGCTTAGGCTGTTTTTACAGGAGCCACTGTAGTTGAAATTCTAGTCAGATTCTGACCTTTTCCTTCTACTTTTGACACCATATGACCAGCCATCACAAGTTTTAGATAATTCTGGCTGCCGTCCAGATGTCTCCTGGAATTTTTTGAAAACCAGGCTCAATAGGGCATTTAGGGTTCACATGGACAGAACTACAAGCAGGCCAAGGCAGCAGAGGATTCTGGGTCAATCACAGGCACACAGTCTGAGACCAGGCACACAGACCATGTGTGCCTGGTCTCAGACTCAGGCACACATATCAGGACCTCAGGGGTAAAAGAACTGAGATCTGCGGAAGGGACAGGATCTCTGGGAAGAAGCTCTCCAAGAAGGCTGAAAAGGCTGGTAGACTTGAGAGCGGCCATTCGCCCGAGAAGTCCTGGAACTAGCTTATCCTCTGACAAATGCGGGACCTGGGTCTCTCCCCATTTACTTGCCATTTTTCCAATTCACTGCCAAAAAGTGAGCCTTTGAAAGGCAGCTTAGTCAGATTAGACTTTGAAATAGTATCTGCGGACCTGTTGCATAGCCACAGCTGTCACCTAGCAGCAATTACTGAAGCAGTTCCTCTGGCTAATGAGCATACCAAGTCACAGCTCGCATCAGCCAAGACGGTGGCCCCTGGTTCTACCATAGATCCTAAATTGGACCTAATTCCACCAGACTCTTGACAAAGCCACAAGGTAGCCTGAGCTTCTAAGGTGCAACAAGAAGCAATTTGCAAATTCATTGTCATTACCTCAAAAGCTTGCTTCAGGATAGCCTCAATCCTGCTAACCTAAGCAACCTTCAGAGCCTCACTTCCCTCCACCTGTATGGTAGTACATTTCATAACAGAACACACTAAGCCATCCACCTTAGGTAAAAGCAATTGCTCTCTGGCCTGTTGAACCAAGGGTTATAAACCTGCTAAGATGCATCCTCCTTTAAAGGATGCTTCTGGAGCATTCCATTCCAGATCAATCAACTCCTGGATTGCATCCAAGAGGGACAGAAACGAAAAGCCTTGCACAGGGTGACCAAAATAGGATCCTCCTCCTGCATCCCCAAGGAGTCAAGCCCAGCCACTCCGAGGGTATTCAGGGTCTGAGATATTAGACCTGGCAACTCATTTCGCTAAAAGAAATGTAGAAGAGTTTGATATGGCTCCAAATCTGGGGGAATATCACCTTCCTCACAAAGAGAATCCCCACAGTCATCATCGGTATCATCCTGATCCACCTTCATTCGAGTTCTATCAGACTGCACTGCGCTACAATGCTTGACAGTGGAGAGAGGTGGAGGAGCACTTAGAGCTCCTAGACCTACCTTAGCAGGAACTTCCACTTAGTAGACTGGCCCTGTAGAAATGTCTGCAATCCCTGGAAGAATTCCACCGAGGAAAAGGAGGCCAGGTCCAATCCAGGTCCCATAGGCCCGAACCAATCAGGACCCGAGGACCAATCAGGGGAGGAGAAACCCTTGCAGTGTCTACCTCTGTCCCACTCCCCTCAGACTGAGGAAATGGATCATCATTGGCAATTCTGAAAAGAGGCAAATCTCCCTGAGCATCCAGGCAGCACCGACACAGGCTTAAAGAAAGCTCTGGCTGGATGGCTCTGATGTGGCAGGCAGCACAAATAGATGCTTAGATTTCTTTGCCATGGGTGCCATGCTATAAGCACATAGCCCGATGAAGGCTCACGCCTAATATGGACACAAAAAAATGTGTGTCCAAGACCAGGTGTCTAGGCCGCTCAGCCCACTGGACGCCCAGGACCAATGCCTAAACTGAGCACACACGATGTGCGTCCAGAAGGAAGAATGCCCAACTGGAAGCACAAACAAGAATGGGCACTTACCCAGACACACGCAGATGGTCTGCAGCAAAAAAGCGTGCAAATATACCTTGCAGCCAACTGCATGCCAAAATGGGAGAACCCTGGAAGCGGAGCCAGGCCAAATGGCTGCTCAACTCACCATGCCTGCACTCTCTCCTTACCTCACTGAACTCCCCAGAGACATGAGTGGGACAACCAAACGCAGAGGAAACAGATCTTTCTCCTTCTGTCTTCCTGTCGTTGACCTTTTATTTTTTTTTAATTTTAATAAAGTTAAAACCTTTTACCTGAGCTCAGCACTCCCTGGCTGAGAGCAGAAATGGGTCCCGGCTACAGGGGGAAAGGGCTAAAGCCTTCACCGCCAAGCTTTTCTCAGCCTGCCACCGCTAATTGGAATTTATGTCCATTCCAGTCAAGGCTACTGGACCAAGGCACTCTGAGGGAGGTACTGCACGGTATAACCTCAGGAGGCAAGTGGTGCTAGATAGACATCTCTTTTCCAATTTTTTTTTTTTTTAAACTCACAGGCAATCCCCCGAAGGGAAATGTATGTTCACCATCTGTTGGAGATTAAGAATACTGGTGGGCTGATGTCAGAGTGGGACTATATAGCCATGACTTCAGCTTTTGCTCTATCTCCATCTGCTGGCAGAGGTGCATAACCCACTCATTGGGATTGACCTACCTGAACACTAAGGAAGACAAAGTTTGAGCTAACACCCCCAGAAAAAGACTTACACTACACCACACAAAATTTGAATTATTCTTAGCTCTGCTGTTGACGTCAGACTCACCCCTCTCCTCCTGTTCCCTGCAGATTGAGGAAGGGCTAGCCATACAGCAGAATGGCTATGCTTTGCTACAGTGTTTCCTCAGGCTTATCTACTCCTTTCTTCACCTGGCTGACAGGAGAGGGGCCAGATTAAGAAGCTGATTGGCTCCATTCTTCTCTGCTCAGGTTGACCCCCCTCCCTTCCTATTTCCTGTATGCTATTTGGGAGTGGGAGGACTGAAACAGGAAACAAGATGGCTGTTCTTTGCTACCTAACAGGCCGATACAGTACAGTGCGTTCCAACGGAGTGCACTGTTAGCTTGCTCTTGGACGCGCATTTTCCCTTACCCCATATTCAGTAAGGGGCGGAAAACGCGCGTCCAACCCGCGGCACCTAATAGCGCCCTCAACATGCAAATGCATGTTGATGGCCCTATTAGGTATGCGCGCAGGATACAGTAAGTAAAATGTGCAGCCAAGCCGCACATTTTACTCTAAGAAATTAGCGCCTACCCAAAGGTAGGCGCTAGTTTCTGCCGGCATCGGGAAAGTGCACAGAAAAGCAGCTATGATATTAAGTCGGAGGGTGCACAGAAAAGCAGTAAAAACTGCTTTTCTGTGCACCCTCCGACTTATATCATAGCGATATTAAGTTGAAGGTCCCGAAGGGTGTAAAAAGTAAAAAAAAAAGAAAAGAAAAGAAAAAAAATTTAAATTGGGCCAGCGGCTGTTGGGCCAAAAACCGGACGCTCAATTTTGCCGGCGTCCGGTTTCCGGGCTCGAGAACCAACGCCAGCAAAATTGAGCATCGGCTGTCAAACCCGCTGACAGCCGCCACTCCGGGTCAAAAGAAGGCATTAGGGACGTGCTAGTGTCCCTAGCACCTCCTTTTGCCTGTTTCTACCGCACCACCTCATTTACATACTGAGTCGCATGCACCGGCGAGTGGCCGGTGCGTTCGTCCACTCTCCTGCGTTTTTACTGTATCGGCCGGCCCGTAAGTTTGAGCATGGGCCAACAGTCAGAGATGCAGAGCCCTGTATGACATAGTAACATACTAATAACACAGTAACATAATAATAAGAGTCGATAAAAAACAAATGGTCCATTCATTCTGCCCAGCAATTTGCTTTTCGTACTCTGTGCAAGTTACCCCCATGCGTTCTGTTAAGGGTAGTAACTGCTTCTCTGCAATGGACACCATGTTATGCAGCTCCCACCCCACCCTGGGGTTGGTGCTCCTTTTGTTCATAGATAAAACTGGCCCTGCTCTTAACCCTCCCCCATCAATGCCCATTCTATTCTTTTATCCCCAACTCCCATGCTGAATTCTTTCAATGAAGCTTAGTGTAATAAAAAGCAAGCAAAAATGATTTCAGTAGATAAAATTATGTAATAAAATTCTTAATATATATGACATTATTAATTTTGATAACTTTAGATCAAACAGAGGCCCACAAAACATTTTTAATCAAATTAATATCCCTAGCCCATGCCTGCCATGCTTACCTGTGTTCCAGCTTGTCCTGTTTTTACAATATTAGCTCAAAGCAGTTACAATATATCCATAAAAATAACACTGCATAAAAATAAACTTAACCCTCATAAGATTAAGCAGTGTCAAAAACACAATATTCAATTATAAACACAAAATTGTAATAAAAAACCTGATGCATGGGTAGGACACTCTCCTGATCTGCTCCCGGTCCCCCCTTCGCTCTAAGACGATTTAAGGCGTTTTTTTCGCTGTCTTCGGTGCTGGCAGAAACACACTGCCTCCCCTGTGGTTACCTAATGACACCTTGACAACTTCTGGTAGAATAGCAGTGACATGACTAGCAAGCCACAGAGAGAAGAAAAGCTTCCAGGGATAACGGCAGAATCCAAAATGGCCGATAGGCTGCCAAGCCCAAGCCAGTGCGGGACCACCACACACAGCGCTCTGGTGGAAGAAGTCACCCAAGCGGAGGTACTAGCACTGGACACCTGCTTCCAAGCCCTCTCCCAGCAGATCTCCACAGGTAATGCGACGTTGGCAGAAATTAAAAAGCAAGTCAAAGATACACAGACAAGGATCGTAGGCTTGGAGGTGGACACACAGGCCCTGCAACAGCAGCATGGCACCTTAGATCAAAAACTCTGCGTGCTAGAGGCGAAGATGGAAGATCTGGAAAACAGGTCATGCAGGAATAATCTGAGGTTCGTCGGTCTACACGACTCCTTCTCAGATCGGGATCTGACTTCGCTTCTGGAGGGATAGCTGCTGGATGAACTTGGCCTCCAAAATCTCAAAAGTCAGTGCATTGTGGAAAGGGTGCATAGACTGGGGGCACATGTGCCTAACACCACCAGACCCAGAGTGGTCATAGCTCGCTTTTTCAACTATGCAAATAAAATGGCAATACTGCAAGTTTACCAGAAAAAAGCAGCCTTGGAGCTGGAAGGAGCTAAAATATTTCAGGACTTCTCCACCCTGGTATTTGCCCAAAGGCGAGAATATTCTGGGATTATGCACAACTTGTTTAAGAGACATCAAATTCATTTTACAGTACCTGGCAAAACTCCGGCTGGAGCACAGGGGAGCCTGGCGTACCTTTGAATTGGCTGCTAGTGCCCAACAGTTCATAAATTCCAAATTGGATACTTAAGATTACTGGACTGAAGTAGACAGTGAGATTATTTTCGAGGCAGACACCTGCATAACTCAGGAGCAGGCCAAACTGCTTATATGGTGTTTTCAGAAACCAAACAGGAAGGTCCGAAAGGGTGTACGTTTTGGTATCTTTTGTATACCCTGTATATAACAATGTTTTTGCTAAAAATGCAGAGGGGGGACTGGCACGGTTCGAAATGTGGTTTCCTTGCCTCTTATTAATAGATGCCCTTTGTTTGGTGGGACGGTACTTAAAGGGGGGAGGGGGGAGGGGGAAGGGAATATGGAATCTAGAGAGTTCTCAAATGTCGTCGGGGAAGTAACCCATCTAAGGTAGAGGGTAGGGAGGTGATGCCAGTTGTTAGATTCATAGGCTGGGGGGAATGGAACAAGGTTGTAGTCACAAAGTTCTTTCTGACAGATGTACAAATGTTCTATTGGATTAAATATGGTTGACAATGTTCGGTTCCTATCATGGAATGTCGCAGGGATCAGGTCACCAGTAAAGCAAACAAAACTGTTAACCTCCTTACATAGACAGAACACAGGTTGCATGTATCCAGGAGACTCACCTAATGGATATAGAACATCGGAAGTTGAAAAAGGACTATCCTCAGCAGTCAACAGAAAGGGAGGGGTGGCGATTCTCATAGGGAAGGAGGTATCTTGGGAATGGATCTCCACTACTCAAGATCCAATGGGGTGATATGTTGTCGTGGTGGGGAAAATCTGTGGGAGAGTCATTACTATCTGCAGTGTTTATACCCCCAATGTGTACTCCCACCAGTTTTTCACCACAGTAATGCAGGAGAGCTTCTGATGGTGGCACAAGGTCCCCTGATGGTAGCGGGAGATTTCAACTGCGTGGTGGACCCCCTTTTAGATAGGTCATCCCGCGTTGTGATACCAGCTTTGGGAAAAAATAAAGGTATTTCTTTTCTGTGCCGCCATCTGGGGCTGCTGGATATCTAAAGGACCCTTCACCCTGAGGAATCAGATTTCACACACATCTCTTGGGCCCATATGACCATGTCTAGAATGGATTACATATTATTGTCATCAGGCAGCCTGGCACAGGTGCATCAGGCAGAGATAGGGTTACCTGAGTTCTCGGACCATTCCCAGATATGGTTCGAGGTAAAGTGGAGGACGATGTCAGGTGGGTCACGCAGGTGGTGTTTCCCTTCCCATCTTGCCTGTGATCAGGGCTTTCAAGCTAACTTAAAGGAAAAATGGGTGGACTATACCACAAACAATGAGCAGCATAAATCTACGCCACTCTTGTTTTGGGAGGCAGGTAAGGCTTTCCATGCAGGGAGATATAACCGCCTATACAATTAGGAAATCTATATTGCTAAATAAGCGCATTCTTGAACTAGAGCATGAGCTACATAAGGTAAAAAAACTGATTCAGCACCCCTCAGACAGGCTTACAGAGAAATGCTATACTCTTTGAACTTTTATATACACCAAAGAATGGATAGACATTTAATATACCTCCCATAAACTATATCGGTTTAGCAACAAAGCAGGAAGGCTGATGGCCAACCTAGTCAAAGCTCAAAGGGGTCAAACTTTCATCGAAGCTATGAAAGACTCCCAGGGGGTTCGTCACACTTCAGCAGAAGAAATCTGCAAAATTTTTAGGGCCTTTTATGAGCGCCTCTATAGTGCTGAGTCATCGGAGGAGGCAGAATGCCAGGAATAGATCTTTTTTCAGGATCTCTGTCTACCACAAATTTCTCCCCAGCAATTAGAGTGGCTCAATCGGCCCATTGGGCTACAAGAGATAGTATATGGGATCAAGAATAGTCCCTCACATAAAGCCCCAGGACCCGATGGGTTTAATGCGGAGTATTATAAGATACTGAGCACAGATGTGGGTGAGGATCTCAAGGAATACTTCCAAGCCGCCCTAGCTAAGGGGTCCTTCCCGAAAGAAGCAACTTTGGCCTATATAACTGTTCTCTCTAAGGGAGGGAAGGATCCGCTGCAAGCAGCTTCTTACTGACCAATTTCCCTATTAAATTTTGATACTAAATTGTTTGCCAAGATTATAGCCACCAGACTGCATGGGATTCTGTCATCTTTGATCTCATCTGACCAAGCAGGCTTTCTTAAAGGCAGAATGTCAGGTCAGCACATAGTTCGCCTCTGGACAGCAATGGCGCAATGTAAAACAACGGGGAAGTCAGCCCTGGTAGAAGGCTTCGACGCTGAAAAAGCGTTTGACCGGGTGGCATGGAAATATATGTTCTCAGTACTGAGTCGATATGGGTTTGCAGGAGATATTATACGAAACATCTCCTTATATCAGGCACCCTCCTCATGTATATTAGTTAACGGGGACCTATCTCAGGGATTTGAATTACACCACGGACCTGGCAGGGTGCCCCCTGTCTCCACTGCTTTATATTTTATCTTTAGATCCTCTCTTGAGGAAGATTGCCACAGCTCCGGAGGTTGGGGGTTTTGAGATCCAGGAGGAGACTTTTAAAAATCACTGCCTTTGCAGATGTGTTGGTATTCGCTTGCTGGCGAAGGTGATGACTCTTCAGAGGCAGTTTGGTACATTCTCAGGTCTCAAAATGAACCTGGATAAATCTGATGCTCTGGATGTAACGGGCTCCCTCAAAAATCAGTGGTCGGGCCCTTTCCCACTAAGGTGGGTTGACAAGGGGATGAAATACCTGGGGGATTAAAATACCTATTAATATAGACCATATCTACAATTGCAATATATTGCCCTTTCTAGCTAAAACTAAAGGGAGACTGGAGGGTTGACAGGGTGAATACAATTATTTAAAATGATGGAGCTCCCTCACTCCTTCAAATGTTACCTATATGGCTTAAAAAGAAGCATGTGAGGGAGCTAGAGAAGAGATTAAGTGCCTTTCTGTGGTGTGGGAAATGGGCCCGGGTATCATCAGCAGTGCTGAAGCTCCCTTGGGAGCTGCCCAAATATTCAAGACTATAATCTAGCCTGTCTCCTTAGGCATATCTAGGACTGGCTCGTAGGGTCTGAGCTCTACTTGCCAGTGCGCTTTTTGCAAGCCTGCTGCGGTCTCCTCAGACTTCAGAATTTACTACATGTTCCGAGGAAAACTTTACCTAGAGAGATCTCTCATAATCCACTTCTTACAAACTGTAGGGCAGCTTGGCGAGGGCTATGCAATAGACTCGGGGTCTCCTGGACAGTGTCACCATTTATCTCTATATAGGGACATCCCGGATTTCCCCCAGGCCTGGGTAAGGTGATTCTTGATGCATGGGAAGGTAAAGGCTTGGAATATTTGCCTCAATTCTTACTCAGTGACATGGACAGGGTACAGTCGTTCGAAACTCTGACTGAAATATGATCTCTCACAAAGAATTTTGTGTACTTACAAGTACGCTACTTCATTGAACAAGATTTACTTCCAAGGTTTAGCTCCCCTAATTCTCCTATTTTCCTTAAATTCTTTGCCATCCGAAAGGGGAAAAAAATGTCATGTGCTTCCCTGCATAAAGCATTGTGTGAGATTAAAGGCACTGGCCAATTACCAGGCCTGACACAGCGGTGGAACCAGGAGTTGGACGCTCCCCTCCCTCTCAGGGCTCTGGGAAGGTATTTTGCAGACATCAAGAAAGTTTCAGAAAATGTTTTGTTAAGGTAAATACAATTTAAATTTCTAAGGGTTATATGTATCACGCCTTTGGGCATTTAAAGTTAAACTCATTAATTCTGGTATGTTGAGTCCTGGTACCCTCTTTCACCAATTTTGGGGATGCACTAAGATCAGTAGGTTCTGGCAGAATGTTTTAGGGTTCCTCAAAAGACTTTTTAATACATCTTTCCCGGACAACTCACATTTTTGTTTATTTGAGGTAATGGACCAAGTGCCTTCCAGGGTTTCAGTCAGACAACGGGAATTTCTACAAAAAAGCCCTTTGGTTAGCTAAAAAGTCGATACTGGATATGTGACTCAAGGAAGACGTCCCGACGGTGACATTCTGGAGACTGAAATTGCATCATTTGGCCGTCTTCGAACATCTATCTGCTAAGAGAACCACCCCTGCAAAGTACAAGGAGTTCTTGGACCGATGGTCTGTGTATATTTTGTCCTTAAACGCCAGAGTGAGGAGTAAGCTGTTTGACTTATTGTGATGGGCCTCTCTATACCCTCACCTACAAGGATGGGATGGGTTTGGATTTTCTCAGGAAGAGCTGCACTTCCTGCAGGGGTATATGTACTAGGGCTGATGTCAGATTGAAATCTGATCCGTCTCCAACTGCTATCAGGAGTACACTATACCCATTGGTCCTGAGTCCATCTGCTACACGCTAGGAAAAACTATATTTTTACTGCTTTTTTAAATGCCATTAGTTCATAGACAGAAACCTCCTTGGGAAGCATATTCCACATGTGAAGGGCAGAATGGCCAATTTCTGGTATATTCTCTCTCTCTTAGTGGAAGTAACTGATGAACCACCTTTGCTGGCTGACCTTAGTAGCTAGGCAGGTTCATACTTTCTAACCTCTCCATGTAAAAATCCCATACTGTTCAGTGAGATAGACTAATATCAATGAGATAATCTGTCATTTTAAACTGAGTCCAGAACTTAACTAGGAACTAATGTAGCTTTTCCAAAGTTTGCTTAGCATGATCCTTCATTGTTCGTGCCACTAAATTCTGTGTAAGCTGTAATTGCTGACTGTTCTCTGCGGCAGGTTTAAGTAAAAATAATTAGCTTAAATAAGAACAAAAAAGCATAGACTACCAAAATCAAAATTTTGCTGAAAACACAATATTCTTTCTCTATAAAATTAACACCCCGGCTCACTTTTCTAGTAGTCTATGATGATGAAAACACAAATGGCCTTGGGGAGGGGGACAGGAGAGACAATTGAGAAAAGAGAATCTCATCTGTCCCACTTAGCCATGACTTTGTAATACAAGAGATCAATCTGGTCATCTATAAGGATGTCGTATAGTGTTGGCATCTTTCCCTTCACTGAGTGGATATTAAACTTTGAAGACAAACAGTACGGTATATTCTTTGAAATTAATTCAAGGAGAGGCAAGCTGAAAATCCATGTAGAAATAGAATGTTAAATAATCTTTGGGAGATTGCAAAAAATAACCTTTGAACTCTGATTTCTCTATGGCTCAAATAAACCAGAGTACTGCTCTTTAGTCTTTTTGGCTAAAATCCAAGGGCAAGATCTGAGCTATTGTCATGGTTTGGCAGGCTGGAGCCAGGAAGTACCCCTGTAGAAGGTACAGGACTGCAAAGCAGGACTGGAGCTGGTCTTCTACTTAACCAGCCCCCTCCCCAACAGGTTGAGCCTCTGGGTTCTGGGAGCCGGTAGGACTTGTCTCCTGCAGAACCATCATGGTTGGAGCAGATACGAACTGGAAGCTGTGTCCAGGCTAGAAGCTGGAGTCAGGCATTGGCAATAATACTGGTACAGAGGACAGGCAGGGGATAGATACAAGCAGGGCTGAACCAAGGGCAAGGCTTGAGAAACAGTCAAGGGACTAAACTGGTCTAGGCAGAACAATAACAGAACAACACAAGAACAGGACTAGGACACGCAACAGTAAACAGAGCGTAACAAGGCACAAGACAGGGCTAGGAACCTTAGTAGGCTCAAAGGCCACAAGGCAGGGCAGACAGGCACAGTAAGACACAGGGGGAGAGGCAAGATAGGAGGCCTGGGTAGGCCACAGAGGGAGGCAAGTCGGGAAGCCTGGGTAGGCCACAAGGCAAGGCTGGCCAGGTCAGACAGCAGAAATGACTCAATGAAGAGGCCCCAAGAGAGTGGACAGACTGGGATAAGTAGGCCTGGGGTTGAGGCATCAGATGATCAAAAGGAGATAACTTGCGCAGCTGGGAACGATGCTTACCATGGACTACTGGACGAGGAGAGGCTGTGCAGCAGGCAGAATCTTAACAGTAACCTCCGCTTTAAGACCCCTTCTCCTGGGTCCCATTTGCCATGGTGGCTGTGGCCAGTAGGTTCGTTATTAAAGGTGGAAGCTAAAGCTTTTAAATGTCTGTATGGGACTGTGGTCCTGAGCCAGAGTCTCTCTGTAGTTTGTGTGGCAGGATTAGAATTAGCTTCTGAGCCTTGCTAACAGGAGGGATTCAGAGAAGGCAAGCATGAGAAAGGTAAATGCTATTCTTCCAGAAGTCACAGTCAACCTCATTAGAGGTTTGCTGCCTGCAGCTGACTTGAACCAAAGTCTCTCTGGGGCAATGGTACTGAACCACAGCTTTATTGGCGTTGAAGTGTTGAGTCAGGGTCTCAGGTGGTGAAGCCAATGCTGAAGGTTGTTTGTGTTGAAATGCTAAATCAGGGTCTCTTGAATGGCTGGGCCAACCTCTACCCGGAGCAGACTGACTGGAATGGCCGGAGTGGATCGTGGGCCAGACTCCTGCCAGAGCGGATTGGATGGCGTAGATGACTCCTGGAGCAGAAGCACAGCTGAAACCAGCAGAACTTTTAATGGAGTTACTGTTCCCCCAGTCTGGAAAGAGCACACAGAATGAGCAGAAAGCATCAAAGGTGTTTTCACATCACACATCTGGAGACACAACTGCAGATGTTCAGGGAACAGCAGTCTGGAGTGGATTGTGTGTAGCTGGATTAGATTCTGAGCCTTGTTCACTTATAGGTAAATTTTAAAAGGAGCATGCGTGTGCCCTTAAACGCATGTATTAGGCATGTGAGCAAAAATACACTTAATTTTATATCGTGCATGCAAGTACACACATACCATTTAAAATATCTTTACCACACATGTGTGTGCAACCTTTATGCACATACTCACATAAGTGACTAAGGGGGGGGGGGGGGGGGCAGGGGGAGAGACAGAGAGTGTTAAGGAGAATCTGACACTCTATATATCTCCCAGTGTAAGAGAGGTACTTTCAACTCAGGTTAAGTTGAGGGAAGGGGGTGGTTACAAGGGTCTACAGACTAATGTAACACTACCCCTCAAAACCCACCCCAATTTGAAAGTACCCTTCTTACAGTGGGAGATATATATATATATATATATATATAGAGAGAGAGAGAGAGAGAGAGAGTGTCAGATTGTCTCTATCAGTCTCTCTCTCCCCCTCCAGTGTTCAGGATCCCTCTGCCCCAAAATCTCCAGACTTGCGCCTCAACATGACCAGTAGTAAAGTTACGCAGGTAACATGGTGCAATTTGCCATGTTCAGCTTTGCAAAATTCGGGGGTTACGCATGCAAATCTTGGCCCTACCCTGGAATGCCCACGCCCCGCCCCTTTTCTGCCTCTCTATTCTTGACATGTGCACAGGTATGTACATGCAGACTTCCAAGCTTCTTAAAATTTGTGCTGCTTGCGCACAGCCCACGTGTGTGTGTATGGGGCTGTTTTTGCGTACGCAATGTTTTTAAAATTGACCTGTCAGGAGGGTTTCAGAGAAGATAGCCATGAGAAAGGTACATGCTATTCTTCCAGGAGTCAGAGCTGACTTCTTACAGGTTTTCTGCCTGAAGCGGATTGCAGCTGGGTTCCCAGGGCAGAGTTAACTAAATTTCTATTTCAAAATCTCTGCCATCTGACACCAGAACTGAAGGAGCCCTGCATATTGAAAACAGAATTTGCCCTTGCAGGTAAGAAATTTAAATGAAGATGGCAAGTTGTGGTTATTAGCTATGTTTTTCAAGGTGGCTGTGCTGGGTATTAAAGTAGAATTTATCTTTACAGATGCTGGTTTTAATTTTATTTAGCTGAGTTTACTTGTGTCATGGTTTTCAAGGGAGCTGGGCTGGGAGTCTCCTCAGCAGACTACATGCTGGCAGATACTGGTGTTTGCAGTTTGGAAGGCATTTTCAAAGTATCAAAGCCGAACTGCGGGTTTGCAAACCAATACCTTTTACATATCCACAAAGCAGGGTTGGGAAAGTGGCAACTAAATCATTCAAGAAAGTTACGTGGGCTCCATTTGGAAAGCAGGGTATACATTGTACAGAGCTGCCTCAGGGATGGCTTCAGGTGCTGCATCTGGAGCAGAATTTGCCCTTACAGGTACAGAGTTTAACTTCTTTTGGCTGGTTTAAAATGTAAGTGGGTGTGCTATGGCAGAATCTTGTGGCTTGGAAGTAAGTTTGTTAGCATGGCAAAGTAAATAGGCTTGCTCAGGAGAGATGTATCCTACCCTGCACTTTGAGAATTCCTACGAGGTAGTGTTTAAGGAACCACATCGAATAAAGTCTGGAAATGATAGTGGGTAATTGCTGCATTTCTAGTAAGCAGGGCAGGGTGGAAGTATCTCCTCAAAAACTGAGATCTGTAACTTGGGATCTGGCTGGGGTACAGCACAAGTGAGGCAGTCTTTTACACAGGCAGGGTTTATAGACCAACATTCTATATATTCCAAGTCAAAATTAGGAAAGTGACAACTAATGCATTCTAGGAAGCACAGAGGGTTCCAACATTGACATTTATCAGACTCTTTAGCAAGCAGGGGATAGAGCAGAATGAAAAAAAATCTCTCTCTCTCACCAGGCTGGCAAGAAGTCCTTCACTCACCTCTGTGGGGGTTGTTTGGCCTGTACATTATGTCACAGTCTAACAGGCTGCAGGCAGACTAGGAGCTGTGTATAAGCTGGGAGCTGGCGTCAGGAACTAGCAGTAAGACTGGCAGTGAGGACAGGCAGAGACTAGATAAAGAAAGTACTGAACCAAAGAGAAGGGCAAGGGCTGGGAAACAGACAAGGAACTGAACTGGGCTGGGTAGGACAAGAACTGAAGAAGATAATAACAGAATCAGACAGGGATAGGCCTGAACAAGGACGGTACTAGGAAATGCAACAGTAAACAAGAAAGCCCAACAGGGCATGAGACGGAACTAAGAACCCTAGTAGGCTAGAAGGCCACAAGGTAGGACAGATAGGCCACAGGGCAAGGCAGGAGGCCAAGATAGGCTGCAGAGCAAGAGAGAAGGCCCAGTTAGGTCACAAAGCCAGGTAGAACAAGGCTGTCCAGGTCAGAAAGCAGAGGTCACTCAATGAAGAAGCCCAGACAGAGTGGAAAGGCTGGGTTAAGTAGGTCTGGAGCTGAGATACCAGGTGATCAGTAAGGAGGTAACTTGCGCAACTGGGAGCAGTGCTCGCCGAGGACCCCTAGTGAAGGGGAGGCTACGCAGCAGGCAGAACCATGACAGCTATATTCTCTTCTTGGCCTTTTAGTTGAGATTGAGAACTGGTACAGTATGGTGTGTTAATGCTTTGTCACCTGACCCTACCGGGGACACAATTATTTAACAAGCATTGCCAAAAAAAAGTATTAAACCTCCTGCAAAAAAAACCTCATAAGAACCCACAAAAACAAAGAAATCTCTCACAAATGCTAAAACTCCACCATATAATAAAGGCAAAGATATAGGCCATAGTTGTTGGTTCAAATTCCAGGTAGGTGCATTGGTGAAACAGTCTGGAAGCATTAATCAAAAATATTTGGGATCTGTCTCAGTAGTATGAGAGAGCTGCTACATCGAAGGAAGCATAGCCTGGTTATAAAAAAGGGTCCTACGATTCTTACACCATGGGAGAAACTGTATAAATATAACTTGTGGCACTGCCAGGGCTGCCTGCCTTTAATCTCAATTCTCTCTCTCTCTCTCTCTGCTTCCTGCTTGACTCTCCCTACAAGCAACCTACAAAGAACAGTAAGGGAGATGGAACTGAGGCCAAGGCTGGAGCAGGCAGAGCAAAGAAGACACACTAATCTCTAATCCAGCACCTCCCCTTCTCTGCTGAAGGGCAAGGGCAGAGTGAGCAGAGAAAGCAAGCAGAATGTCTGATCCCTCAAAGATCTCTTAAATCAAACCAAAGATGATTTTATACAATTTCTGGTTGGCATGATGAAATTCTCCTGAAGGGACACCTTTATATAAATGTTCATGCACCTGCACATTTGTCCAACCATAACACCAGCTACAAAGACCTGGGTGTACTTTTTAAGTCTGCAACTACTCCTGTCCCTTAAGCTGGCACAGATGGCATTAATTTCAATTCATGGAAGCATTGATGACTGGCACTACTGCTGACAAGTTTCAAACATGTGCTAATACAACCAATTTTTTTGGTCTCTTACCATGTCTCCAATATATGTGCACATATTTTTCTGTGAAATTAACATGACAAACTGCTGATATCCAGGGCACTGTCAGCCTACATAAGCTTATATGCGTGGAAAGACAAGGATGTTCTCAAGAAAATATAAAAAAGATCTTTGCACTATTTCAATTTAAAACATAAGTGACATTTCACAGTTAAAAGTTTGTTACTTGTCTTTACTTGATACAAAATTGAATGTTTCTACTTGGTAAATTTTGAATTTGTTTAAATATTGTTAAACAATGTGAAAAATTAAAAACAGACTTTTTGCATAGCGAGATATGTGAATCTTTATGAAGTATTACATTATGCATATTTGCCACAATCACCACAGAATTTTGACGAATCTGCTATAGAATTTGCAAACTCTTGCCACAGAATCTTAAATCTGCTGCAGGAAACCAGAGACTGTGAAAAAAAATGGAAAAAAATCAAACTATGGGAAATCAGTTTAAAATGGAAATGGAAGCAACAGATAAAAAGCTAATCTTGTTAGCAAGAATTAAGCCAATTCTTTGTCAGTGAATCAATGAGTACTAGTGATGAGACTAATGGATGCTATGTAACAATTAAACTTCAAGTCTGATTTAGACTACTTCAGTAATCCTTAGTGCAAATACAAACATATTTGCACAATGCTGCTAAATTTTAACAAGGAACATATTACAATTCACTTTTTAAAAACTGATGCATAAAAAAATAAGGTATGCTCTTATTTTATTTCATGTATAACTGAACAGCAAATTTTAGCATGTGCTTTATTTGGAAACTAAATAGACTTTTCAAAAATGAATGGGATAATCCATCATTACTGTTTTATATATATATATATATATATATATATATATATATATATATATATATATATATATATATATATATATATATCTCAGGTTGGGGACACTGTTTCTGACAAGGCATTTGATATCCTTATGGGCAAAGGAATAGTTTATTTTTTGTTAATTATTTGATTTATATTCCACTTTTTTTTCCAGGTATTTCAAAGCAGATTACATTTAGGTACTGTAGGTATTTCCCTGGCCCCAGTGGGCTCACAATCTAAATCTGCAGACTGAGGTAATGAAGGATGAAGTGACTTGCCCAAGGTTACAAGGAGAAACAGCAGGATTTGAGTCCTGGTTTCCCTGGTTCACAGCATGCTGTTATAAGCCCTAGGCAACTCCTCTACTCCAAACCACTAACTTTTCTTCTTGTGTACCTATGCAAATCAAACCTTCTTTCATTACAGTAAGAGCTTTCCATTGGTTTAAAGCTCATGCAGACAAGCTGCCATGTTCATTAATAGTTCCTCTGTGGAGCAAATGTATGAAGCCAATTGCTGCATCATCTTTTTTTCCCCCCTTATAACAATACTCCAGTTTAGAAGGATGTAACTGAGTGGCCTTTCTGAGTAAGTCTTCAGGCTAGAAACTCACCATCTCTCTAGCTCTCAGACAGCATTTGTATATTTCATTTACAACTACAAATCCAATCTTCACAGCTTGTTTCCGTCATTGTCTCACTTTCAATTTACTACTTACTCTACTCTATTTGTGGCTTTAAACGGCAGGGCACGTCAATTAAGGCTGTTAAAGGTCCAGCTCTAGGTATAACTGAGCACCTTACTTTAACCAGTCCCAAGCCAGCTTTCCAGCAGCTTGGTGCCCCTATGCTTTCAAACAGGCAGATACAGTTAGCCCGCGTTTGGCCGCATGTTTTCGATGCGCTATTTTTACCCCTTATACAGGTAAGGGGTAATAGCACATTGAAAACGCGCGGACAACCACCCTGAAACTAACAGCGCCCGCAACATGCCAATGCATTTTGATGGCCCTATTAGTTATTCCCGCGCAATACAGAAAGTAAAATGTGCAGCCAAGCCGCACATTTTACTTTCAGAAATTAATGCCTGCCCAAAGGCTGGCATTAATTAAAAATCTGACGCTCAATTTTGCCGGCGTCCGTTTTCCGAACCCATACCTGGTCAGTGGATTTGAGAACCGATGCTGGTAAAATTGAGCATCGGCTGTCAAACCTGCTGACAGCAGCCGCTTCTGTCAAAAAAAGAGGCGCTAGGGACACGCTAGTGTCCCTAGCGCCGCCTTTTACCGCGGGCCCTCATTTGCATGTTGTTCCCTCCTGAATCGCGCGCACAGGAGAGTGGCCTGTGCGCGCGTCAGGAGAGCGGGCGCTCGCCGGCTCTCCCACGACTTTTACTGAATCGGCCTGAAAGATCCTGCCAGGCTTATTCACATTCAGGACTCCATAGCCATGCTCACAGGTGCTCTCTCATCTATCACTCTGTGTTCTGAAGCCAAGGCTTTTTCTAAGATACAGCAGGGTGTTGCTCCATGACTCAGCACTTTCCTCTGCTCTCTCTCTCAAGACTTGCTTCATTTTATATTTCAAGCATCCTAACCTTGCCTGAATTACACAATAGGACTTATTTCCTTACAAGAGGATAATGAGTAATAGTGCAGGTGAAATAATTGCCACCCATTACTAAATCCTTAATTCTGTCTAGTTTCAGGAAATAGAAGTTACATCTGGATGCCTTATTCCAGTTGTTCTCAACCTTTTTCGGCCAGGAGACACCTGACAGTGTCACGTGTGACAGACTGAACATGTGACCATCACGGGGCTAAATGTAAACATGCACTCTGCATCCACAGGAACCCCCTCGACCCCTAACAATAGGTGCACAGTGCAGAACTAGGGTATTACCTGTACAACAGACCATACAAAAAAAGATATTCTGGGTCTGATGACATCTCAGTAAAAGCAAAACAAACTCCTTTTAGTACCAGGCACAATAGCCCTCCTTATGAAAAGACAGTAATTTACCACTAATGCATGTCCTATTATGAAAACACAACAAATAAGATTGATACAAATCCCTACATGCTAGTAAAATACCTCACCTCAGTCACACACTCAGAACTGACCTTCACCAAGTTCAGAAAGCCCAAAAATTATAAATATGAGACAAACTGGAATGGAAAACCAAAAAAGCCACTTTGCATGCAGTGCAAACCTGGAGAAATGGAAAGAGAAATATAGCATCTAACATAGTCCCAGGATCTACAATAATGCCCACAAAATAATCTGCACAAAGTTATACCTGGATTATGGGACACACTAAGAACATAAGAACATAAGAAATTGCCATGCTGGGTCAGACCAAGGGTCCATCAATCCCAGCATCCTGTTTCCAACAGAGGCCAAACCAGGCCACAAGAACCTGGCAATTATCCAAACACTAAGAAGATCCCATACTACTGATGCAATTAATAGCAGTGGCTATTCCCTAAGTAAACTTGATTAATAGCCGTTAATGGACTTCTCCTCCAAGAACTTATCCAAACCTTTTTTGCAACAGTTACACTAACTGCACTACCCACATCCTCTGGCAACAAATTCCAGAGCTTTATGGTGCGTTGAGTGAAAAAGAATTTTCTCATATTAGTCTTAAATGTGCCTCTTGCTAACTTCATGGAATACCCCCTAGTCCTTCTATTATTTGAAAGTGTAAATAATCGAGTCACATCTACTCGTTCAAGACCTCTCATGATCTTAAAGACCTCTATCATATCCCCCCTCAGCCGTCTCTTCTCCAAGCTGAACAGCCCTAACCTCTTCAGCCTTTCCTCATAGGGGAGCTGTTCCACTCAAACAGTAACAACCCTATCTATGAAAAGGCAACACTACAAATATTAAACTAGGCCCTAAACACTAATATACCTCCTATTAGGAAAACAGAACAAGCCACGTTGCTATAGATCCTCATACAGAAATAATTGTAAAAAAAAAAAAAACCTATATTAATAAATGTTTCAAAACAGCTGAACAGAACATTCAACAATGAAAGTCTCAAAAATTATTAAAAATTGTCCAAATATCAATAACATATTTCAAAACAGCAGACATTACATAATACCCAATAAATAAAATGCCCATCAAGAAAAATAAACTTAAAAAGTTACCTTTACTTACCCTCTCCAGCAACTCTCCTATTCCTTTTTCTTGCAGGCCAAAAGAACTCACCAGAAACAGTGGCTGCTGAAGCTCTGTCCTCACAGTCCTCTTCCTTAGGGCCCACAAACAGTCACTCACACATACAGACACCAGTCATATCCATGACCAGACTGTGTCTCACACACACACACACACACACCCCAGTCACCTCCCTGCCCAGTCTGTCTCATACCCCCCCCAGTCACCTCCCTAACCAGTCTCTCTCTCAAACACACTTTGCTTAGAGCTCCAATGCTGTGTTCCTCATTAATTTAGCAGCGGCAATTTTCCCAGTACTGTTAGTGCCTTCTGAGCAGCACCGAAGTGGTATACATTAAAAATAAATAAATAAAATAAAAATGTCGCAGCACTTAGGTCTGGCTGCCGGGATATCCCTAGGCTCCTGCGGCCCCCCATCTACCTGCTTTTACGGTTGCCGAGAGCTCCAATTGCCCCATCTGTAACCAGCACGGCTGAGGGTCACTTTTACTTTAATAGTGGATCTGCCGCGCTCACTGTTGCACGGGGGGGAGGAATCCCTGGAGCAACCAGCCTCTTCGCGCTGGTGACTCACTGCCACTTTGGAGAATACCTAGTCTACCGCGGTTCCATGAGTCTGGACACTGCCACTCCTCCCAGCCCCCCTCAAACCACCCCACACCCGAGCTATGGGATGCCCCCCCCCCCCTCACCCCCAGGCAATCAGAGGCTTCCTCCCTTCTTCCTACTCCCACTGGCAGGAAGAAGGGAGGAGGCTTCCCATTGGCCCGCGGGGGCAGGAAGAAGGGAGGCTTCCCACTGGCCCACAGGGGCAGGAAGAAGGTAAAGGGAAGCATAACTGGGGCAGTGGGACACCGGGATCCGCAACACACCAGCTGGTGCTTGGCGACACTGGTGTGTCACGACACACTGGTTGAGAATCACTGCCTTATTCTATAAGTTACAATTTAAATTTTGTGAACCGTTATGATGGCTTTACCGAATGATGGTATATAAAACTCAACAAATCAATCAATCAATCAACCATTTGCACAGGAGCAACAGATGGATGATAAAAGCTTTGATGAATCTTTTCACCCAGATTCTCTTTTCTCTGTGAATTCATTGTCTGAACAATGAGTCATTCAAGCATAAACTGTTTTCTGAAACTTTATAAATTATGAATTTCAGACATAGGTGAAACATTTTCCCTACCCAAAATACTTACTCCATCTCTGTTGAAATGGAACAAATATGTGAAAGCAAGCAATGCTCCAGCTGCAACCTTACTTTGCCCATTTATTTAAAATCTTTTACATGCCGCTTACTGTAACCTTAAGCAGCAAACAAAAATAAAACATTCACAGGAAAATGCACTACCATAATAGACTAAAAAACATAGCACGTACACCGAGAAATAAAAATGGACTAAGATCACCAATAAGTAAACCGGTAAGCAGCAGGATGGTGGTAAACTAAAGGAGTTCAAGCACTAAATGCTAATGTGAACAAAATGAGTCTTAAAAAACTTGCCCACCTTATATGCAAGTGAACATACATATAAATTTACCCACAGTAATCAGAGGCATTTCCGAAGGTGGGGTTTGCACTCACACACGTGTATGTGTGTGCTTTTCTGGACATATTGGCAGATATAAACATATGGGGTAGTTTTACGAGGTAATTTTCAAAGCAAATTTACACATGTAACATCACATTAACTTGTGTAAATTCTGCAGACAGATCATTTTTCAGCAATGCAGGTAGTCTTAAAATTGCCCTCAGAATTTCTAATCAATAATGAACTCAATTTTTAAAGTTATCCAGGTACATAACTTAGCTAGATATAACTCATCCAGCTAAGTTACAAGGCATATTCAGCAGCACGTTTATGCCACTAAATATTCCCGTATAAGCAGCTAATTAGCTGGATAAGTTATATGCGGCTAAGTTAAACCGGCTCTGTAGCAGGTATAGCTTATCCAATTAACTTGACAAGAGCAAATATAGCTACTTATCCAGTTAAGTTGTGACACTCTGCATTTTATCCAGGTATTCAAATAGCCAGGTAAGTTAGCTATTGGACTATTTAATGGCTGGATATTCAGCAGCCACTAGATAGCCAAACAAGTCCTATTTATACATCTAACAAGCGCTAAAAGTGCTTTCAGTATCAGGCCCCACATGTCTAACAAGGCCTATATTTTCTGAAACTGCAAAAAAATAAGTATTTCAGAATGAGTAAGATATATTTCCACATTTATTTATTTTATTTTTTAATATACCGACATTTGATTTGAGAGGTTTACTGTAGGTATTTCCCTATCCCCAGAGGGCTTACAATCTAAGTTTGTACCTGAGGCAATGGAGGGTAAAGTGACTTGCCCAAGGTCACAAGAAGTGACAGCGGGACTCAAACCCTGGTCTCCTGGTTTGTAGCCCACTGCTCTAACCACTAGGCTACTCCTCCTCCTCTTCATAAATCCTCTTGAACTGGAATGAAAGGTGGCGGGGGGGGGGGGGGGGCATAAGACCTTTTTGGTAATACTTAAGAACATAAGAATATGCCATACTGGGTCAGACCAAGGGTCCATCAAGCCCAGCATCCTGTTTCCAACAGTGGCCAATCCAGGCCATAAGAACCTGGCAAGTACCCAAAAACTAAGTCTATTCCATGTTACCATCGCTAGTAATAGCAGTGGTTATTATCTAAGTCAACTTAATTAATAGCAGGTAATGGACTTATCCTCCAAGAACTTATCCAATCCTTTTTTAAACACAGCTATATTAACTGCACTAACCATATCTTCTGGCAACAAATTCCAGAGTTTAATTGTGCGTTGAGTAAAAAAGAACTTTCTCCGATTAGTTTTAAATGTGCCACATGCTAACTTCATGGAGTGCCCCCTAGTCTTTCTATTATCCGAAAGAGTAAATAACCGATTCGCATCTACCTGTTCTAGACCTCTCATGATTTTAAACGCCTCTATCATTCATATCCCCCCCCTCAGCCGTCTCTTTTCCAAGCTGAAAAGTCCTAACCTCTTTAGTCTTTCCTCATAGGGGAACTGTTCCATTCCCCTTATCATTTTGGTCGCCCTTCTCTGTACCTTCTCCATCGCAATTATATCTTTGAGATGCGGCGACCAGAATTGTACACAGTATTCAAGATGTGGTCTCACCATGGAGCGATATTTATTTATTTATAACTTTTTTATACCGAGGTTCAGGAAACAGAGTTACTTATCACTCCAGTTTACATTCTAACAGGCAATAAATAATAACAATAATATGTCTTACAAAGAACAAGGAGGAGAACAAATTGGAATAAACATAACTAGGAAAGAAACAAAGTGTGCTGGTAGAAAGAGGTGGCCTTGAGGGGATATAGAGGCATTATGACATTTTCCATTTTATTAACCATTCCCTTTCTAATAATTCCAAACATTCTGTTTGCTTTTCTGACTGCCGCAGCACACTGAACCGACGATTTCAACGTGTTATCCACTATGACGCCTAGATCTCTTCATTGGGTAGTAGCACCTAATATGGAACCTAACATCGTATAACTATAGCATGGGTTATTTTTCCCTATATGCATCACCTTGCACTTGTCCACATTAAATTTCATCTGCCATTTTGATGCCCAATTTTCCAGCCTCACAAGGTCTTCCTGCAATTTATCATAATCTGCTTGTGATTTAACTACTTGGAACAATTTTGTATCATCTGCAAATTTGATTACCTCACTCATCATATTTCTTTCCAGATCATTTATAAATATATTGAAAAGTAAGGGTCCCAATACAGATCCCTGAGGCACTCCACTGCCCACTCCCTTTTCCACTGAGAATATTAACTCCTTCAAAAAAGTGAAGCAGATTTGTGAGACAAGACTTGCCTTGGCTAAAGCCATGCTGACTTTGTTCCATTAAACCATGTCTTTCTATATGTTCTGTGATTTTGATGTTTAGCATCTTTGCAGGAGGAAGAACTTTCATCCAATTCTAAAAAAATTATTTTCTAGATATCGAATATACAGTGGCTTGCAAAAGTATTCGATCCTCTAAAAAGTCAGATTTGTGTGGATTACAAAAGATTGTTCCAGACAGCGTGTTTATTAAAAACCTGTATGCTCTTAAAAGTAAATTTTCAAAATCACAATTCATTTTCTCTCTGCATTTTTTGTAAAATAAAATTAAAAACTGAAAAATGCTGCTTGCATAACAACTCAACCCCTTCAGACTAGTACTTGGTAGAACCTTTTACTGCAATAACAGCTTTAAGTCTGGGGTAAGTTTCTACCAGCTCTACACACTGAGTGTTATTTTTACCCATTCTTCCTTGCAGATTTGTTCCAGGTTGTTTGGATAATGCTTATGGTTGGCAATTTTCAAATAGTGCCACAGATTCTCGATTGGATTGAAATCTGCACTTTGACTTGCCCATTGTAGAATATTTACCTTTTTGTTGTTCAACCACTCCTGTGTTGCTTTGGCCTTTCCTGCTGAAAGGTGAACTTTATGCTACATTTTAGTTTAGCAGACTGAAGCAAGTTGTCTTGTAGTATCTCCTTTTATGTTGCACCATCCATCCATCCTTCAGTTTTAACAAGATGCCCAGCTCCCATTGAGGAAAAGCATTCCCACATGATACTGTTATCCCCATATTTTACTGTTGGGATGGGCAGTGTTAGGTTTGCACCACGCATAGGGGCAGATTTTTAAAATTACGCAAGGGGGGGGTACATATGTGCACGCTACCCGGCGCGCGCATGTTATAAAATCCGGGGTCGGCGCGCACAAGGGGGTGCACACATGTGAACCTTGCGCGTGCCGAGCCCTAGGGGAGGCCCGATGGCTTTCCCCGTTCCCGCCAAGGCTGCTCCGAAATCAGATCGGCCTTGGAGGGAACTTTTTTTTTCTTCCCCCTCACCTTTCCTTCCCTTATCTAACCCACCCCCCAGCCCTACCTAAATTCCACACCTTACCTTATTTTGTTGAGTTGAGTGCGACGGCTGTCTGCCAGTGCGGCAGGCCCCGACAGGCACTCAGCCACGCCCCAGGACCGCTGCCACGGCCCCACCCATGCACCCGCCCATTTTTGCAAGCCCCGGGACATGCGCGCGCCGCTGAGCCTATGCATAATAGGCTCGGCGCGGGCAGGGGGGGGTTTAAGGGTTACGCGCGTAACCCTTTTAAAATCCGTTCCATAGCATTTTGAATTTTGGCCAAAAAGCTCCATTTTTGTCTCAGACCACAAAACCTTAGCCCTCACTCTGATGCTTTCTGGCAAACTCCAGACATGTTTTTTCTTCAGTAATGGCTTCTTTCTAGCCACCCTCCCAAGCAGGCCAGGTGTCTACAGACCTCTTGATATGATTGATTGGTGCACCTCCACTCTAGTGACAGCCACTGAACTCTAATTCCTTCAAACTGATTGTTGGTCTCTGTGGCTTCCCTCACAAATCTCCTTGCTCAGACACTGAGTTTTGAGGGACATCTAGCAGTGTCTAAGTGGTATGATGCAGCTTCCATTTCCTCACAATTGAGGAATGACAGAATTAGAAGCACAAAATGATTATTAAAAAAAAAGGAAAAAGCATGGCGAAAACCCCCAACTCTGATATCCCTGGGTGCCTATAGGTCGTACTTAACATACTACAAAAGACTAATTAATACAAAAAAAGAATTTTTCACCAAGAAAATTCAGCACTTCAATCATTATCAGAGAACACTTTTTGCAAGCGCACAAGTTACGCTTGCAACAGGCGTAACTTGTGCGCGCCGCCTCGGCATCCCCCAGCACAGCCCTCCCGGCCCGCCCCTGAACCATCGCCACGTCCCTAGTCCACCCCCTGACCCTGGACACGCCGCCAGGACACGCCCCCGGACATGCCCTCCCACCCCTTTTACAAAGCCCCGGGACTTACTCGTGTCCCGGGGCTTTGCACGCACTGGCGGCCTATGCAAAATAGGCGTGCGATTGCCCTGTGCGCATAAATCCGGCAGGATTTACGCATGCAGGGCTTTTAAAATCTAGCCCTTTGGATTTAGAAAGCATTTTAGCACAGAAACACTATTATTGGCTCTTATAGACACAGTCTTCAGAGGATTTGATAGAGGACAAAGCTATCTATTAATATTGCTTGACTTCTCTGCAGCATTTGACAAGGTTAATCATTCAATGCTACTCAACAGATTATCCGAAATCAGCCTAACAAATACTACAATACAATGGTTCTCATATTTCCAATCAATTCTTTCAGGTCAAAATTAAGAATACTCTCTCTGAAAAAATAAACCTCAGCACTGGAGTTCCACAAGACTCTTCACTCTCCGCCACATTATTTAATATATATATGCTCCCTATCTGTCACTTGCTATCTGGTCTTGGACTCACATACTATATCTATGTAGATGATATACAGATTTTAATTCCAATTGAAACCTCACTGGAAGCTACATTTAAAATAACAGCCATCAAGCAATTAGTCACACACATGAAACTTGTGCTCAATATTAACAAAACTGAAGTTATCATGTTAGACAGAAGACCATTGTACAATATCCCCTTATTAAAATTAGAAGATAAATTAATTGAAATAAAAACTGTGACACATACTCGTGATTTAGGCATGATTGACAAAGAACTCAACTTCAAGAACCATATTTCCATTAAATTGAAAGGATATAATAAACTTTAACACTTAGACAACTAAAACCCCTCCTAAATCAATGTGATTTCAGAACAGTTCTGCAACTATTGGTATTTGCTAACATTGACTACCGTAATTCGCTACTACTCAGCCCTTCACTATCCAAGATATGTCATTTGCAAATACTTCAAAATACAGCAGCCAGAATTTTAACAGGTACAAAGAAATGTGATCATATCACACCAGTATTAATATCCTTACACTAGCTACCTGTGAAATTCCACATAGATTACAAATTTTTATGCATTCTACATAAAATCATACACGAAGAGCGAAATGACGGCTGAACACATCCATCTCACTTCACACTCCGCAACATAACTTAAGATCTGCCAACAAGGGACTGCTTACTATACCTTCTGTTCATTCGGCACACCTGACTCAGGTTAGAACTAGAGCCATCTCGATTGCAGGGCCAAAAATAATGAATTCCTTGCCATTGGAACTCCATTTACAACCTGAATTAAAATGGTTTAAGAAAAGAGCTAAAGACCTGGCTTTTTAACAAGGCTTATATAGAATCAGAGGAAACAACAGTCAGCCTTAAGTTATTTACTCTTTTCTAATTTTTAATTTTATTGATTCTTCCAATTTTAATTGCTCTTTTTAGTTCATGTTTTATCTGATTTGTATATTTTATTACTTTTATTAACTTATTTGTATTTTTTACTTTATATTGTTACTGCATTTTATATATTTACGTAATTACTATTGTTTTCCTTTATGTAAACTGTTGTGATGATTCCTCCAAATGACGATATATAAAATCAATAAATAAATAAAAACAACAAATCCAATAATGCTCACTAGGTAATCCAAGCACTTGGATATTTTGTGCCTTTTCCTGTCTTGTGCTGACTTTTATTTTTAGGGGGCTGAACACTATTGCAAGCAACTGTATATCTTTTCAT
Source organism: Rhinatrema bivittatum (assembly GCF_901001135.1). Classification (NCBI taxonomy): domain Eukaryota; kingdom Metazoa; phylum Chordata; class Amphibia; order Gymnophiona; family Rhinatrematidae; genus Rhinatrema; species Rhinatrema bivittatum. The sequence continues at coordinate 192,375,036 of NC_042617.1, forward strand.
AGGATACCCTATTGTACAGATATTGTTTTTAGATAGAAAGAGAGAGCTGGGTCTATGGTGATTTCTAAGAGACCTGCAAACTCGAATAGAAGTGGAATCTCTGCTCTGCTTTTCATTTCAACAGGGCATTTTACTATTCACCGTGTGTCAAATTGGCAAAATTTCTTGCAAATTTGCATGCACTGCAATGATCTTGACCATCCAGAGACCAACAAGCAACAGGAGAAGAGAAGGAAGACAATCACATGGGCAAGTAATGTCCTCAGAAATATCTTAGAGATTCAAGATGACATTGGTCTCAAACTCACAGCTTTGAAAGTCAACCAAATGTTTCAGACATGAGGCAGTTTTCATGCAGGTGTGAAGAGTGCAGGTGCATCAGGTCTCACTATTAGAAGGGTCCCATGGCAGTCACTGCACTAGGCTGACAATGACTCTATAGCATGGGCTGATATGAATAGGGAGGCAGGCTGGGCATGGTTGTTAAATGCATAGTAGCGCTGAAAACAGGTCATCAGTGAGCACGGGACCTATAAACCTAGGTACCAGACTTCTTGGTGGCTCCATGAACTCCCCATTCAAGAGTTTCCTGTATGGAAAGAATCTGTGTGGGAGGCAGGGTCACTGTGGGGACTGCAAGCATGAGCACATATTAGCTCACAGGTCCTATACCCACAACTTGCTGCTGCTACCTTCCTCTACTAGCAGTTGGCCTTGGGATTAGCCCCAACAGTTTCTCTTCACAAAAGATAAGGCGACTAGGGAGTGGGAAAGGGTGTGAAGGCCTACTGGGACAAGGTAGTGGTGGAACATTAGGAGAAGGAGAGTAAGGGGTAAAGACTGGAAGATCATATGTAGGAGAAGGTGGTCCAAGCAACTGGGGGGGGGGGGGGGGGAGAAAGGGTGTGAAAGCAGAAAGGGAGGGGGACAAGGGGACCAAGTTGATATTCATATTGCATGGTCTGTGGCAAGAACCAAACCACAGGGTAGTGAGGAAAAGAGATGGAAATGGGGAAGAGGAAGAGGAAGTCTCACCTTTCTCCCAGCTCTCCTACCTCTTCCCCATCTCCTTTTTTTTCTGTCTCTCAGCCCCTCACTACTCTATGTTCTGGGCCAAAATGTCACTATTGCACAAGGTCCTTCTCCAGACTACACACAGTTCTGTCCAGAGAGGCAGTGAGAGAAGAAAGAAACAGAATGTAAGTTCCTGAAAAATCATCCTAAGCTTTACTGTATCATTCTGTTATCAAGCATGAGAAAAGAGACTTTAAATCAATAAACTAAACAGATACTAGTCAAAGAACAACCTTGCATAATAAAGAAGAATGTTTTCATTTCTATGAAGTGACATCCCAGAAACCTGATTTTATAGTACAAAAGGAAAAACAAAACAAAACACACACTTGTCATGGACAGATGTTGCAAATCCAAAAGTCTTCACACTTTCAGAAGTGTGGTTATTTTATCTCAGCAGAAGCAGCACAGAGCATACAACTCTGCCCTCTCCACCCCTTTTAAAATATTCTATTGCCAACCCCTCCAAAATATAAGACTTTTTCTTTTTTTTTTCCTATGACAACATGCACATAGCTTGCTCCCCATATCCAAGCTGTTAGGTGCATGCAGACAACACCATGAAAGAGAAAATATTTTAAAGTAAAGCAATTTTAACAGACTTTAAAAGTAGCAAAACTCACTTTAGCCAAACCTCAAGAGAAATAGCTAAGTAGCCCATACTGTCAGCAGTGAAACTGCTATTCCTGAGGCTACAGAATTGGTAACATTTCATCACCCTTAACACCTACACAATCTTCTCCAAATGCTTTTTAGGAATTCATTAGCTCAGGAATCGTAACTATTTCAAAGCAGCAGCAGCAGCTAGGGCAGTTCTTAAAAAGACAATTTTGAGAGCTCTGACAGGCATGTATAGCACTAGAACTGCTCTGTAATTTCATTTTTTCTAGGAGGCACAGGAAGAATTATAATCCTAAAATGTAGTAAGAAACATGGTCTCTGGCCCTCTGCCTTCACGCTCCATGCCCCACCCCTTCCCAAAGAAGGTAAGGATGTTTTATGCAGGGGATCTCTATGCCTAGATAGTAAGGGAGTTCCGTATAAATATGTCTATTTTAAAGTTACTCTTCAGACAGAAGTACCACCAATACGATCTTGAAGGTGCATGTTCTACAACATCTTTTTAGTTGGTCAAGGCAAAATTACAACCAACAAAGATTTTTCTCCAGGACAAAATATAGCTACTAGGAAACTGTCATTCAATCAAAAATTAACTTTGAAAAGATAAGGGAGAAAAGGTTAGCATTCATAAACTACAAGAGATCATAAAGACAGGCAACAATAACTGGAAAAGCTAAGAGAAGCTGGAAAAGAAATAAAAAATGCAATAGTTCAAATGGAAGAAAAATAGTAAATACCATAAAACGGGGAGACCAGACTTAGTTATGTTAGTGATAGAACTAAGTGCAAAAATGGCATTGTAAGACTCTGATATGGAGAGGAATATGTAGAGGCAGATGAGGAAAAAGCAAAATTGCTTAAATATTTCTGCACATAAAATGAACACAAATAAGATTAGAAGTGAGGTAAAACAATAGATTTTCAGAAACGTGTTTTTGTGAGGAGCTAACTAAAAGCAGATAAGGCAATGGGATCAGATGGGCTACATCCGAGGGTATTGTGGGAACTTAGAAAAGTCCTGGCGGTTCTGCTGACCAATCTTTTCAATGTTTCTTTAGACTTAGGAGTAGTTCCAGAGGACTGGAGAGGAGCTGATGTAATTCCTATTCATAAAAGTGGAAGTAAGGAGAAGGCTGGGAACTACAGACTGGTTAGTTTGACCTCTGTGGTGAGAAAATTAATAGAATCACTGCTAAAACAGAGGATAATGTGGTTTCTGGAATCCAATGGATTGCAAGATCCAAGGCAGCATGGTTTTACTATAGGTAAATCTTGTCAGATGAATCTGATTAGGTGACCAGAGAGTTGGATCAAGGGGCAGCACTAGATGTACTGTACTTGGATTTCAGTATAGCCTTTGACACAATTCTGCACAGGAGACTTATAAATAAATTGTACACCTTAGGGAACCTAGAGTGATTGACTAGGTTAGAAACTGAGTGGAAGGCAACAAGCGTAGAGGTAAATGGAGTTTACTCTAAGGGGTCATTATTAACAGTGTGTGCCTCAGGGATCAGCCCTGGGACCAGTTCTTTTCAACATTTTCAAGACAGACTTAGCGGAAAAATTGTCAGAAAAGGTTTGAAAGACTGGTACAAGTTAAGCCTTGGTCTTTGTCTGAGCCCAGAGCACTTCCATCTGCTGTCAGTGTGGGCCCAGCCATGTTCACCTGTTGGGCAACACCAACCACGCCACAGCCCAAGGATTCACACTTCATGAAAGCATGGAACAGCCTCCCAGTGAAGGTGATGGAGGCAAAAATGGTATCTGAATTCAAGAATACATGGGATAAATGTAGGGAATCTCCAAGTGAGAGAAGGGAATTGTAAGGGCTAGATAAGTTAGATGGATGGGCAGATTAGATGAGCCACATGGTCTTTTTCTGCTGTCACAATTCTATGTTTACAGTAATGCTTACAAAATATTTTCCTGTTTAGAAAGTAGGTTGTATTTCTAGTAACACTAGGGAAATAAGCAGCAGTAGCTCTTTATAATAGACATTTTTATTAAAATGGTCTTCCAAATGATTTTTGCAAAATGTTACATGACGATAATCAAATTGTGCTCATTATAGCAAATGACTTACAACCATTTGTTGTTTATCAAGACCACTGTGCTAAAAAGCTTCAACAAGAATCAATACCAAAATTTAATCAAGAAAAGGTTAAGAAAAAAAGGCAGTAGCATTATCAGTAATGAGGTTTTCAAGTGAGAGGAGTCAAAGAGCATCCCACAAAGTTTAAAAGAAACCAAAACTAAAATTTCTTAAGGCACTCTTCATCCAAATTTGAGACTTAGAAAAATTTCTAGCAGAAATTTGTCAACTTATACTCGTTTTTAGGTCAGCTCCTGCTCATAATCATATAATACATCATCAACTTTAATATAATATGCTCGAGTTTCAATGTATCTTTCCTGACATGTAGAATTGTTGTCCTGGCATCAACTTAAGCTGCATCTGGAATTGGGTGGATGACATGATGAAAATGCTCTGACCGTTTTACATGCCTAGGCCCTATGATAAAAAGGAGACTAGCCATAACATGATGGCTATCCCTTCCCCCATAGGAGCTGGTCCTGGGTAATACAAGCTGCTGTGGGAAAGTGTCCTGCCTAGGTTAGAAGACAAGTAGGCCAGGCACAAGAGACCTACTGAAGATAGTGAATTACGGGTTGCAGCCATACACTGGGGTAAGAACAAATGTCTATCAAGTCCAGCATCCTGACAGTGGCCAAACGGGGTCGCAAGTACTTGGTAGGATTCCAAAGTATAGATGCAATCGCTCCTACTAATTCCCAGGGATAAGCAGTAGCTTTCCCAAGTCTACACAGCTAATACTGGTTTAATCCTTTCAAAACCCAGCTACACTGCTTTCACCACAACAATTCCAGAGTTTGGTTGTACACTGGGTGAAAAAAATACTCTTGATTTGTTTTAAAAGCATTACCCATTAGCTTCATAGAATGTCCCCTAGTCCTAGTACTACTGGAAAGGGTAAAGGGTAAATAACCATTCCCTATTTACTCGTTCCACACCACTCAAGATTTTATAGACCTCTATCACATCTTGTCTCAGCCATCTCTTCTCTAAGCTGAAAAGCACTAACCTATTTAGTCTTCCCTCATAAAGGAGCTGTTATACCCCCTTTATCATTTCAGTTTCCTCTTTGCACTTTTTCAAGTTCCACTATATCTTTTTTTGAGATGAGGTGACCAGAACTGCACAGAATACTCAAGATGCAGTTGCATCATGGATCAATACAGAGGCATTACGATACCTTTCACTTTATTTTCCATTCATTTCCTTATAATGTCTAATATAGTATTTGCTTTTTTTGATTGCCACTGTACACTGAGCCAAGGATTTTAAAGTACTGTCCTGGGTGGTGAACGCCTAATATGGATCCCAGCATTATGTAACTATTGCTTGGATTATTTTTTCCTATATGCCTCACTTTGCACTTGACATTACATTTCATCGGCCATTTGTTCAATCCCTGGGTCGTGCAATGTTCTTTTGCAATTTCTCATAATTGGCTTATTTAACTACTTTGAATAATTCTGTGTCCCCTGCAGATTTGATAAGATCACTCATCAATCCCTTTTCCAAATAATTTATAAATATATTAAAATGAACCAGTCCCAGTACAGATTTCTGTGCACTACAGATCTGTAAGGCACGATTTCCCTTTGCTAAATCCATGTTGGCTCTTCCCCATTAATCTATTTCTGTCCAGTTAACTAATTTTGTTCAACAATACATACCTAAAAGAGATTCTCAGGATTTATAAAATGTAAAACTAATTCTACATCTAACACACATCAGAAATGCAATTCAAATATGATACACTTATTTATACAAAATTTGTTCAAAATGTGTCACAAATGTAATATTTATTTAGATTTTTATACTCCGATTTTCGACACTCAAAGGAATAATTCAATCAAAAAAAATTTATAACAATATTCTTCGTATAAAAACAGCTTTCACATTTTTCATACATACAAAAATACATAATTACTTTATATACCTCAACTCACCTCTGATGCTCATACACTCATATAATACTCACTCATACACACAATCACAAGTAATTCCCATAATACCTGCAGCTGAAATGGTCCCAATACTACAAAATAAGTCTTCTATATCTTTTCTTGACTATCCCTTCATTATCTCAGTCTTCATTATCTTCTTCACTATCGCAACCAGGGATCCTCGTTTCTCCTGCAGACATCTTCAGGGGAATACATCTCTTAAAGGAGTCATATTCACTAATATGAAAATCACTTCCCATGACCACTTACTTCCAAGTATGGAAACATTAGCTTCACCTTGAACATTTAAAGCTCAACAATGATTCAATAAATGTATTAATATACTTCTACCACTGATATACTTCCCAAGCAGATATTTCTTACAGACATTAGCTCATATTCTACATTTCTCACAGCATCTCACATGAGGCTGGGTTCCATATTAAGTGTCACCATCCAGGAAAAAGATCTTGGGGACATGGTGGACAATAACTTGAAATCCTTGGCTTAGTGTGTAGCGGTAATCAAAAAAGCAAATAGAATGTTAGGTAGTATACGTTTTCTGCTGGGTTTGTGTTGAGCTACAGGAGTATATAGCTGATCTGTGGCATGAGAACAGAAAGATTGTCCCCCTTCCAGTCAGTTCAAATCTGATCATATTATGATCACTATTGCCAAGCGGTGTCACCATTACGTCTCTAACCAAATCCTGTGTTCCACTAAGAACAGTCCGCTAGCCAATGGGATAGGGTCTGCTTAGAGACAGTGACTCCTAATCTGTTTTTGTCGAAGGAGACAAAAAGCTGAGTGGAGATGCGGTGAGGTGCTGTCTGATCCAAGTAAAAGGCAAGCGCCCTTTTACAATCCAGTGTGTGTAGAGCATGCTCACCCTGGTGAGCATGAGGTCTTGGGGAAATAAAGAAGGAAACACAATTGACTGGTTGAGATGGAACTCCGAAACCACCTTGGGAAGGAACTTTGAGTGCGTTCTCAGGACCACCTCATTGTGACAAAACTTTGTATAAGGTGGTTAAGACACCAGAGCTTGTAGTTCACTAACTCTGTGAGCTGATGTAACCACGACTAAGATAACTTTCCAAGAAAGGTACTTCAGGTCACAAGAACACAATGGCTCAAATGGAGGTTTCATGAGTTGTAAGAGGACTACGTTGAGATCCCAGGAGACCGCCGGAGGGCGAGTCTCCTGGGATCTCAGACCACTACAATGAGGATTCACCTCAGTGCCAATGGCACTGAGGTGAATCCTCATTGTAGTGGTCTGCAGACCAGATTCGGAGAGGGACAACAGGAAGTCTAAGAGTGCGGGGAAGGGATCCAGAGCGCAACCCTCACACCAAGCTGAGAACCTTTTCTACTTTAGATTATACAATTTTTTGGTCGAAGGTTTTCTGGATTCCAGAATACCATGAGACACCCCTTCTGACAGGCCAAGGGCCTGCACAGTTACCCAGTCAACATCCAAGCCATGAGAGCTAAGGCTTGCAGGGTGGGGTAGCGCAGACTGCCCTGGTCCTGGGTAATTAGGTCTGGAGCTGTCCCCAATCAGATCAGGGGGCTGCAAGACCAAGCCTCGAAGGGTTGGAAACCAGACATGAGGGGGCCAGCAGGGGTTAATCAGGATCCTGCTGCAACTTCTGGAGTGCTTTCGATATGAGAGGAAAGGGAGGGTAAGCGTATAGCAGACCCAGTGGATTGAGAAAGCATCCACTAGCGATTCTTTGCTCCTCCAACCGAGGGAGCGGAAGCGGCACACTTTCCTGTTTTCCAAGGAGGCAAAGAGGTCTATGTCCGGGATGCCCCAGGAGCAAAATATCTGGTTCACTACCTCTTGATTGCAGGACCACTCGTGGGGCCGGAATGCCTGACTCAAGGCATCTGCTAGGGTGTTGTCCCTCCGCAGAAGGTACACTGCCCGGAGGGAGATCCCGTTTTCAATGGCCCACGACCAAATGTGGACCGCCTCCTGACAGAGGGGGTAGGACCCCATTCCCATTTGTTCAGATACCACATGGACACCTGACTGTTGGTCTGAACAAGAACCACTTTGTTCAGGACCTGCTCTCAGAACACCTGAATGGTGTACTGAATTGTTCGCAACTCCAAGAGGTTGATCTGGAGCTGCGATTCCTGTGCTGACCAAAACCCTTGGCTGCAGAAGCCTGTAATATGTGCTCTCCAACCCTGTCCTAGAAGTATCGTGGTGAGTGTGGCTTGGGGATGAGCGCTCCAAAAGGGACATCCCCACTCAAGATTCGAGGGCTTTCTCCACCATTGGAGAGACTGTGTTTAACAGTGTTGTGATTAGAACACGAGCACGCAGGTCCTGCATAGCCTGACACCATTGAGTGTGCAACGTCCATTGTGCCCCGCGCATGTATAGTCGAGCAAATGGGCTGGCATGTACTGTCGCCATGTGGCCCAGAAAACAGAGGAAGTGGTGAGCCGAGATATGGGGACAACTGGACACCTCCCGAGCAAAAGCCATGAGGGTTTCTACCCTATCCCGAGGCAGAAAAGCTTTTGCCTGGACCGTGTCCAGTCGTGCCTCAATGAAGTCCAGTTGTAATGATGGTGGGAGATGGGATTTGGAATAGTTGATCAGGAATCCCAGAGTCTCCAAAGTCTCGATTGTGAGGTGCATGGCATTCTGAGCCCCGTCGGGAATTGCCCTTGATAAGCCAATCATTGAGGTAGGGGAAAACATGAATCCCCTGCCTTTGAAGATGGGCTCCGACAACCGCAAGACATTTGGTGAAGACACGGGGTGAGGTTGCCAGGCCAAAGGGCAGAATGCGATACTGATTGTGGTTCCTATCGACCAGGATTCGCAGGTACTGTTGATCTGCCTGGCATATGGGGATATGGGCAAATGCATCTTTGAGATTGAGGGAGAAGAGCCAATCTCCCGCCTTGAGAATGGGAATCAGGGTGCCCAGCAAAACCATTTTGAACTTTTCCTTCACCAAGAAATGGTTTAAAGCCCTCTGGGTCCAGAATGGGACATAGGCCACCCATATTGGGGATTAGAAAATAGCTGAAGTAGAACCCCTTGCCCTGTTGGCTGGGCATGATGGGCTCGACCACTTGAGCCAGAACGAGGGCAGAGAGCTCCTCTCGAAGTATTTGTAGGGCCCTGCTGCTCTCCACCAGGGACACAGAGGTGAGCAGGGTGGAAGCTGCTGGAAATGCAACTGGTAACACAGACGCACAATGGACAGGATCCAAAGGTCCAACGTGATTGAGGGCCACCAATCTGTGAACAGCTGGAGCAGACCACCAACCCGGGGGGGGGGGGGGGGGGGGGGGGGAGGTGTCCTGCTGAGGAGGCTGGCTCATGCTTCCTGGCCGCCAGTCAAAACCCCGTGGCAGGCAGGGTTCTGCGGTGGTACTGTAGTTGCCCAGGGTGGTCAAGGTTGTCTCGGCCTCGCCCTGGGAACAGCCAGTTGAACCCGGAACCTCTGTGCAGGCGGGAAATATTTCCAAGGCCGATAAAAAGGCCTCTTAGAATATTGCCGTGGGGGTTTCTTGGGTGGCTAGGTGTCAGAGGTACTTAGCTGACACTCCTTCTGATTCTGTCTCTGAACAGATTCTCCCCTGTACATGGCAAGTCAGCCAGGCAGTCTTGGACCTCAGAGTGCAAGTTTGAGGCCCTCAGCCACGCCGTCCGCCATGCTCCTATGTCTGCTGTGGTGGTTTTCATGGCTGTCTTGAAAACGTGATAAGCAGAACAAACTTGTGCTTATTGCACTCTAGACCCTGCTGGACAATGGTCTGGAAATCCTCCTGGAATTGCTGTGGCAGGTGCTCACTAAATTCAAGGGCCTGCTTGCAGAGGTTCCTGGAATACTGCCCCATGTTTAGGTGGTAGCAAGCTATGCGTGCAGTCAGCATAGCACCCTGAAGCATCTGTCACCCAAGGGGATAGAGAGCTCTATGCTTGCACGCTGGGGGAGCAGAGGCATGGTTGTGGACCCTTTTAAGCCTTCTTTAGGACTGACAACCACCACAGATTGGTATGGGAGTTGACTGTGGTCGAACCCAGTGCTTTGACTAGGTAAGACTGCGTTGGTCTTCCAGTTAACTGGTGGTACTGATATGGGGTATTCCCAAAGGTGGGTTACTAGCCCCTTGAAAATGTCATGGACTGGCACCGCCACCACCTCTTTTGAGGCATCCATGAATTGTAGAATCTCAAGCATTTTATGCCTGGTGACCTGCTCTGTTAAAATCTGGAAAGGCATGGATTCTGCCATGGCCTTGAAGAAATCCATGAAGGAAAAATCATCTGGGGGAGATTTTCATTGCTCCTCTGGTGGAGAGGGCTCGGAAGGCAGATCCTCCAATTCTTCAGAGGAGGAGGATACAGATGCCTCTCCCTCCCAGGAGTCATAAGAGGCTTCCCCCTCACTACAACCCTCCGGGGATGCAGGGCGGGGGGTTCTCAAGTGCATTGAGAGAGGAGCTGGAGACATTGCCGGGCCTCAAGGTTGCAGGAGTGCCAATGGATCCAATGGAGTCAGTGGGATCGGGGGCACCAAAAGCATTGGTTGAATTGATCCCAATGGCCCTGAGAGGCCATCATTGAGCATGATGGCCCTTCCTCCTCAGAGGAGTCGCTCACTGGTATGGGGGCCAGTGGCAGTGGTGCACCTTTCAGCTGCGAAGAGGTTTGGGGCCCTGGAGCTGGCTGTGTTGGCAGGATACTAAGCAACATATCGAGCTGTTCCAGTAATGGCGCAAACACCAATGGAGTAGGCTTTTACGGCAGTGGCGGTATCGGTGGAATCAGAGGCTCGAAGCCCTGCAGGGCCCTGCTGACCACCAACCGTGCACACTTCTCCAACTCCTCCTCAAAGACAGCCAAGGATAAAATGGCTTGAGGAGGAGCAGGCGGAATCGGGACATCCCCTAGGGCATCAAGGGGCACAGAGCCCTCCACCGACGTCAGTGGACGCCACATGGAGGCATCAGTGGGGGTCGGAGGGAAATCACTTCCTCTGCCCTTGACCGCTTTCTGGGAGGCATGGAGGTCGATGCCTGTCTACAGTCTGGCTTCGACAATAATCGATGACTGTTTCTTTGACCTTTCTCGATGGTCACCGTGGTCCTTGCCTGGAACCCATGGAGACTGTGAGGAACCTGACTGGTAATGGGATGACAAGGATCGTGGTTGGTCCCCTGCACAGAGATCAGCGCTGGGGAACGTACAAGGGGGTGATACCAATGGAGTTGAAACTGGAATCTCATTTCCGAGCGGGGTGGAGTTCCCCAAGGCAGAGGACTGATCCGACTGCTTGGACACAAAAGGTTTTTCCATCTTATCGAGACAGGCCCGATGACCCTTGGGCTGGCATCTGTGCATAGAGATCGCAACCACGGACATTGTGGGATGCCCCCAGGCAGAAGACACAGACCTCATGGGGGTCTGTGATGGACATAGTCCGGGGGCACTGGGGGCATCGGTGGAAGCCAGTCGATGCCATGGAAAAAAAGTTTGCAACGTGCGGTCAATGGTCAGCAGGCACCGGGGAAGGAGGCCATCAGCAATCGACCGCAAAAGCACGAGGGACTTACCAGATCACTGAAAGGGAACCGAATAGGCAAAGGACCCTACTCGATGCATGGAAGGAAAAATTCCGAACCAACAGAAGAGACTGCCAAAAAGAGCGCGAGCTCCATGACAAAGCAACAGCTTCATGGAAAAGAAGAGACTGATGAGGAACCCCACGTGGACACGTGGTTAGTGGCATGCTGGGCATGCTCAGTGTGCCTGTCAAAGTTTTCCGTGCTGGGCTCCATCGGATGATGTCACCCATGTGCGAGGACACCATCCTGCTTGACCTTGGCAAAATTTCTTACTATGCTATTGAGGCTGTGGCTATGGAGAATCTTTTCTTGCTATTTTCTTGAAAATGTTTATTTTTTCTGCAGAGAAATATGTTTTCTTAGAACCCTCTTAACTTTGATCCTTTATTGATTCTAGGATCCCCAATAATGGAGGGCTCCCAACTCCCTGATGTGTTGGATAGAGGGCTGTTCTCAATTAAATGGGGTTTTATGATGGCTCTTGTACAATGGTATTATGTCCTCTTAGAAGACATTATTTGTTCCCATTTCCTTTAATCTCTCTGTATTTCTGGGCCTTCTATATATACATTTTTGTTTAATGTAAGCAATAGGCTTACATATTTGTTACTGTAATTTCCTATTTTATTTGCTTTTTCTTCTTGCTTATTATGCTAGTGTATACTTGTATATTATTCTCAAAACATAAATAAAAAGTGCCTTGAGCTGAGCCTAAATCACTCCTTTAACAGAGCCGAAAACAGTTAAAGTTATAGCGTCCAATAAAAAATACCAGTTTGGCTAAGATATACTCATTGCTTAAACACACCTCTGAAGATCCAGGAAGAGCCAACACTGCTTCCCCTCCAGCATCCAGATCAGCTTTACTCTCTATTGGTATAACCCATAATTATTTCAGATACACAGTCAGCAATACTATTGGCCTAATTTTTAATCCCCCACGCATGTAAGAAAATGGGGGATATGCACGTGGCCGGGTCTTGTACGCGCTGCATGCATCTTTAAAGGAGCCCGGCTATGCATGTAACCCCTGTTATGCGCCAAAGTGCAAGGCCCGGATAAAGGGGCAGTCTGAGGGGGGGAAGGGGCGGGACTGGAGGCGGCCAGTACAGCAGCCATTTGCCGCTGTGCCGGGGAAGTGCCTGCTGCAACCCTGCCGGCACGCACAGCTTGCTACTTCTCCTGTTGAGGAGGAAAAGGTAAAAAAAAAAAAAAAAATCGGGGGTAGATAGGATAGGGATAGGGGGCAGGGAGGAGAGGAGAGGAGAAGAGAGGTTAGTGTAGGGAAGCTCCCTCCCAGTCCGCTCCTTAATTGAAGCAGACTGGGAGGGAACTGCGGAAGGCCGGGATGCATCGCCATGCAAAATTTGCAGAACTATACCCCCCTAGCGTGCGGCCAAACTATTTTATAACACACGCGTGCATGTTATAAAATTGGCGCATCCATGTGTGCGTGCCAGGAAGCACAAGCACATACACGGACAGGCGTAACTTTAAAAATCTACCAGTCTATGAATTACTGCAAGTGTTGTTCAGTAACCTTTATGGTCTTGGTAACTTGCCATGTTTTCTTTTCTCTGATGGGTTTCACAGCATTCCTGTGTAACATGACACTTAACAGTTAACACTATAAGAACATAAGAAATTGCCATACTGGGTCAGACCAAGGGTCCATCAAGCCCAGCATCCTTTTTCCCCCAACAGTGGCCATCTTCTTGTTATAGAATAAAAATGATTTTCAACTTCAACAATATCAAGACTACTATAAAGAACCAACCAACTTCTAATCAATAATCAACACAGGGAAAAAAGTACAAAAAAACCCATAAAACTTGTAGAAATAAGATAACGTTTACCTCATCATATGTGTATCTGTAGTCCGCTTTCTTTGATTTCAGGTCCCATAATACCACTGTCCCAGACTCGAAGCCAACCAAAAGCTAAAACAATCAGAACATAAAATTATACAAATATAGTAATTCATACTTTTATAACACTGAAGGGAGAAATACAAGCTCATATCCTTTTTTATGTTGCTACTTGTTAATAAAACACCAAACTGCTATAATTTATCACTCAGAAAACATTTCAGATCATGCTTTAGCAAAAACAGAGAAACACATTGGTTTATAATCATATTTTAATACTTTTAAAAAATGTATTATTGAACTTTCAAGAGGAACAATATAGGAAAAACACAATAATCTGCTAATACAGATCAAACTTTGATAACCAAGTAATATTCTGTAATAAAATTTGAACCAAATTTAATATATAAATTAAATTCTGTATATTAAAGTGCATTTAATTATTAACAGCAAGATAAGAACATCTGGCTACTATTTTAAACTGATGCACATGGATTAACAGTAAAAGCAATAAACTGGTACCAACAAGATAAAGATGACTGTCTCCAACTGAGCAGATATCAAAGAATCCTCAAAACCCAATTTTAAACCTTGTATATAGCAGATGGAAAGTTATTTGTTGGAGAAGATCAAATCAGTAAATTTGACTAGCCGACTAACATTCATTAATGAAGAAAGTCCCAATGCAGTTCACAATATGCAGATGTGTCTAAGTCTTGAGAGTCAGAAAGATTAAACTGTGTGTGTGAGAGGAGACACAATAAGAAGATCTGCATTCAACAACTATTAGAAATCTGTATAGAGGATATTCATTTGCAAGTTTTTCAGACATGCACGTGAAATGTGAACTAAGATGTACATCTTTTTAAACACGTATAAAAATAGAACACTTCCTGTTATCAGATAACCTCCTATAATATTCTCTCCCTTGATTAAATATAGTTAAAATAAAAAACAAAAAAAACCCCAGGAAATTTATCCAGAACAAACTGGATTAAGATAAATATTTCATATATATTCTGGGTAAACTGAAAAATATGGAAACTTCTTAAAAGCTCATTCAAATAAAACATGGAAAAACAAAAACAAAAAAAAATACAAAAATCAGCTTTTCAAAATGACAAATTACTGGTCTACCTTACAATAATTCCAGAAGGACTGACATCTCAAAGGAATTACCACTAATGTGTAATACAATTTTTGTTTCAGGATCATACCATTTCATAAATGTATTGTATGATGTTATGTCTATATGGCTCAAGATTACAGCACACAATCAGCAAAAACTAAACTATGCTAAAATAAATGCTAAGATTGTAGATGAATTGATCCAATTATGTTTAACTGGCATGCCAGAAATCACATCTTTTGAGAAGATCATATACAAAATTAATTTTCACTGAAACAGGACCTTTAAAATTCACTTGGGTTCAAGTCTACAACTACATCTAATTATTACCATATTCATTAACTACTGTAATCTACATGTCATGCTTCCCAGCTCACTGGGGAACTAATTATTTTTAAACAAATCAAATAATCTTAGACTACCCAAAGCCCTGAACAAATTAATCAAATTTGGTAATTTGTATGATGTAAATGCAGGTTATATTATTACCTGTAAGAGCATATATAACTCAAGAAGAATGATACCTACTTAATGATAGACTACTTTAAAAAAAAATCAAATTTTTAAGAATATTTAATTTTAGAACACTTCAAAGCAGTACATTTTTATTTATTTAGGTGTCTAACTGCTCTCTTACATTTATTTATCACATTTCCAGAGGCTCGGGTGGTCAATTAACGAATGAGATAACTAGGTACTCAAAATGTCTATGCTCCATGAGAATGTCCATACCTTTAAGAGACAAACACAAAATCTACAAAATTCATAAAGTCCATATATTTTAGATTAGAAAGTACAATGTCCTGGTTTCAGTGTGAATGACAGAACACAAAGCTGAGATGTTTAGGGACCAGGCTTAGTAGATTTTCCCCAACAATGTACATAGGCAGGGCACTGGGCCAGTACATAGAAAATAGGATAAAACATAAGCATTGTCAAGTTAAGTGTAAAACATTGATAAGACAGGCGAAGAGAGAATTTGAAATGAAGTTGGTCATAGAGGCAAAAACTCATAATAAAAACTTTTTTTTTAAATATATCCAAAGCAAGAAACCTGTGAGGGAGTCGGTTGGACCATTAGATGACAGAGGAGTTAAAGGGGCTCTTAGGGAAGATAAGGCCATTGCAGAAAGACTAAATGAATTCTTTGCCTCCGTGTTTACTAATGAGGATGTTGGGGAGATACCAATTCCGGAGATGGTTTTCAGGGGTGATGAGTCAGACAAACTGAACGAAATCACTGTGAACCTGGAAGATGTAATAGGCCAGATTGACAAACCAAAGAGTAGCAAATCACCTGGACCAGATAGTATGCATCCTAGGGTACTGAAGGAACTCAAAAATGAAATTTCTGATCTATTAGTAAAAATGTGTAATCTATCATTAAAATCATCCATTGTACCTGAAGACTGGAGGGTGGCCAATGTAACCCCAATATTTAAAAAAGACTCCAGGGGCGATCCGGCTACCTATAGACCAGTGAGCCTGACTTCAGTGCCTGGAAAAATAGTGGAAACTATTCTCAAGAACAAAATCGTAGAGCATATAGAAAGATATGATTTAATGGAACACAGTCAACATGGATTTACCCAAGGGATGTCTTGCCTAACAAATCTGCTTCATATTTTTGAAGCGGTTAATAAACATGTGGATAAAGGTGAACCAGTAGATGTAGTGTATTTGGATTTTCAGAAGGCGTTTGACAAAGTCCCTCATGAAAGGCTTCTACGAAAACTATAAAGTCATGGGATAGGAGGCGATGTCCTTTCGTGGATTATAAACTGGTTAAAATATAGGAAACAGAGAGTAGGATTAAATCGTCAATTTTCTCAGTGGAAAAGGGTAAACAGTGGAGTGCCTCAGGAATCTGTACTTGGACCAGTGCTTTTCAATATATATATATATCTATATATAGATATAGATATATATATATATATATATATATATATAAATGATCTGGAAAGGAATAAGATGAGTGAGGTTATCAAATTTGCGGATGATACAAAATTGTTCAGAGTAGTTAAATCACAAGCAGACTGATACATTACAGGAGGACCTTGCAAGACTGGAAGATTGGGCATCCAAATGGCAGATGAAATTTAATGTGGACAAGTGCAAGGTCTTGCATATAGGGAAAAATAACCCTTGCTGTAGTTACACGATGTTAGGTTCCATATTAGGAGCTACCACCCAGGAAAATGATCTAGGCATCATAGTGGATAATACTTTAAAATCGTCAGCTCAGTGTGCTGCAGCAGTCAAAAAAGCAAACAGAATGTTAGGAAAATGTCATAATGCTTCTATATCGCTCCATGGTGAGACCGCACCTTGAATACTGTGTACAATTCTGGTCGCCGCATCTCAAAAAAGATATAGTTGCGATGGAGAAGGTACAGAGAAGGGCAACCAAAATGATAAAGGGGATAGAACAGCTCCCCTATGAGGAAAGGCTGAAGAGGTTAGGGTGTTCAGCTTGGAGAAGAGACGGCTGAGGGGGGATATGATAGAGGTCTTTAAGATCATGAGAGGTCTTAAACAAGTAGATGTGAGTCGGTTATTTACACTTTCGAATAATAGAAGGACTAGGGGGCATTCCATGAATTTAACAAGTAACACAATTAAGACTAATCGGAGAAAATTATTTTTCACTCAACGCACAATAAAGCTCGAATTTGTTGCCAGAGGATGTGGTTAGTGCAGTTAGTGTAGCTGGGTTCAAAAAAGGTTTGGATAAGTTCTTGGAGGAGAAGTCAATTAATGGCTATTAATCAAGTTTACTTAGGGAATAGCCACTGCTATTAATTGCATCAGTAGCATGGGATCTTCTTAGTGTTTCGGTAATTGCCAGGTTCTTGTGGCCTGGTTTTGGCCTCTGTTGGAAACAGGATGCTGGGCTTGATGGACCCTTGGTCTGACCCAGCATGGCAATTTCTTATGTTATGTTCTTAGATGCCGCCAATAACCCAGCGCCGTGCCTGGAGCAAGGGGAGTGGGGAAAGGATTGTGGCACTCACATTGGCGGTGTCATCTCTGGCAGAAGCAGCATGTGTATCACGTGTTGATGCCAATGTGCTGACATCACTCCTGCGGCTCGGGCATGCGCAGCCAAGCACTGCAAGGCTGGCTGCAGGGAGGGAAGAAGGGCAGAGGGACTGAGCAGGTGAATAGCCCCAATTATGGAACGGGCCCAGGAAGAAGGGCTGGGACATCCTGGGATAGCCATTGGGTGATTTGAAGCCAGGGGCAAAGCCAGCAGTGCGGGGAGTTTTCTAGGCAGCACACCCAGGCTCCATCCCTTTCTGCTCCTGCTCCCCGTGCTGCTGCCATCACTCACGGATAAGTCATCTCTTCTGGAGAAATTCTTATAATAGTTGGCTGAGAAGCAGAGAGGTCAGGATTCAAATCCTGCTTCTCCCACTAAGGCTCTAGTCTCCCCGGGCTGCTGGAATTAAAAAAAAAAAAAAAAAGCCACGAGGGAGAGGGCAATTTTAAGTCCTTTAATTCTGTAGTCATGCTGCGTGGTCGTAAACAGAGAGCCCTGGTCCCTGCTACTTTGCCCCAAGCACTGAAAATAACACTACCTTTTACGCACCACCACGATGCAGCCGGGTGCACTCTATCGTGCCCCCCCCCCCCCCACCCCTTTTTTCTTCATGGGTCTTCATTCCACTATATTTATAGCGGAATGATGAATCTAGGCCTTAGTTATCTAAGTAGTGGTTTTCTTTTTATTTATCTTTCTAGATCAGATGGATAAGTAGCGTTAGAGGCGTTACCCGACTAAGTACCACCTTTTCTGCCACTTATCCGGATAAGTCAAGCTTTCAAGACTGAGCCAGTTAAATCAGATCTCTAACCGGATACGTAGTGTTGCGCAGGGAGGTGGACCCTTGGCCTGGTGCAGGATTGATAGGCTCCCTGGTCCGACCCAGAGAGCGCCTGCCACCAGGTGGCGGAGCACAGGAGAAGACAGGGGCTAGCTGGAGCTTCACCAATAGCAACCCAGGGTTCCCTCAGGTTGAGCCCTTGGTTACCCGGGCCCCCTGGTCTTAGGTGGGCCTCGCAGGATCTCCGAGAGATAAAGTTCAGGGATGTGCCCACCACGAACAAGGGTGCGCGGTCGATGTTCAGGTCAGGAAGTCCAGGAGCCTGAGAAGGCCAGAACAGAGTCTCTGAATGAAGAGTGAGGAACAAGGCCAGAGTCAAGGATAGCGTGGTTAGCCAAAGTAGGGGTCAATACCAGTGGTCAGTCTGTGGATGGTCAGTCAGGCAAAGGTCAGGTTCCAGGAGGCAATCAGACGTGGTCAGTGGACAGGCAGAGGTCAGTACCAGGCAGCGTTCAGACGTAGTTGAGAAAACAGGCAGAGGTCAGTACTGAGAAGACAGTCCGAATAGTACTACCTGGGGAGACAAAGGAACAGGACGCTGGAACAGGAGGATGCTGGAACAGGAGACTGGAACAGGAGGATGCTGGAACAGGAGACTAGAACCAGATGCTGGAACAGGAGACTGGAACCAGAAGCTGGAACAAGGCACAGGAGCAGGAAGGCAAACTAGCTAGCACATTATCAACCCGATTGCCAAGGCAAGGTAGTGGGGTCAGACCATTTCATTTTAAGCAGCTATCAATCAGGGCGCACCACAGAGAAGGGTTCCACCCCTGGGCCTTTTAAGAGGGCAGGCAGTCTGCGTGCGCGCACCTAGGGGCAGGGCAGACACCACAGAGGAAGCCGAGCCCCGCCGTGAGGCATGGTCCAGAGTGGGAGCAAAGGGGGACCAGAGACACCGCGAGCTGGAAGCGGCTGAGGAGGGTACATGCCCGAAGCTGGTAGAAGGCATAGCGAGGTGATCAGGCCCGGCTACGGAGCGCAACACGTAGCAGTCAACTGCTATACGTGCGTATTTTTGCATCCAACTTATATACAAGTAGCAATTTTACCTGCTTAATTTACATGAATTCCACCCCCCCCCCCTTCGAATTAATTGGGAGATTTTGTAGTGAACATGGAAATAAAACCAGTTTTACCAATTAGTCTACCAGTTCATCTAGTCCATCTGCAGGTCATCAAGACCTTCCTAATTTTTCAGCCTGAACTTCCCCCAGTTTACCCACACCCTTCACCCAATCCATAATTTGTAGAGAGAGGTTGCTATGGCAGTAGGACTGCATTAAATTAGGGTCCTTTAAATGTATTAGTGTATTCACTATTTATCTGGTAGTGACCTACAAAGGAATGATTAAAACGATTAGGTGTGGGGAATTTCTGAATTTAAGTTAAGGCTATAGATATCTCGATATGTTCTTATCTCGATATGTTCTTTTTCCCAGAGCGCATAGTTAAACTCTGGAATTCACTGCTAGAGGATGTGGTTACAGCAGTTAGTGTACCTGGGTTTAAAAAAGGTTTGGATACGTTCTTAGAGGACAAATCCATAAACTGCTATTAATTAATAAGCAACAGTAGGCTTGAGATTTAATGTTTGGGTAATTGCCAGGTACTTGTGACTGGATTGGCCACTGTTGAAAACAGGATACTGGGCTTGATGGACCCTTGGTCTGACCCAGTATGGCATATCTCATGTTCTTAAGACCTTAGCGGTATTTAAACCTATTTAAAAAGACAGCTGGGCGCCTGTGTGCAAAGCTACGTATCCAATGATGTACATAGTGAGCAAAAAAAGCTTTATATGAAAGCTTGAGTAGATGCAATATTGGCAAGGGCCATCCATTGCTCCTGCCATGTGACAAGGGCTGACCAATGGCAGCGATAGCCCCTGCACATGGTAAGGGCAAAGGGCCATCGGCACCATTTTGATTAATGGCAGCCGATGGCCCGAGAGGGGGAGATCGCTCCCGGGACCCCGCTGGACCACCAGGGACTTTCGGTAAGTCTTGGGAGGGGAGGGGGTAGGGAGGGCGGGGTTGCAATTAATTAAATTTGAAGGGTTGGAGTGGGTTTGGGGTTTTTTGGGGGTTTTTTGGTTTTTGTTTTTTTTATGTGCCCTTTCTCCGCCCCCCCCCCCCCAAAAATGATAAAAAATACACGAAATTTTCTTATCATTTTGTCGCCCCCCCCCCAAAAAAAAAACACAATGAGTTAGGAAATATCATCTCTATTTCCTATTTTCGTTGCAAACGAATGCACATCCCTAATACACACACACATACAAACACATACATATTTATGTACTCTCTTTAGTAGTTATTTGCAATTAACTTCTGTATTATCTGACTTTATTTATTCTTTTATTGCTTACATAAACATGCTTTCATAAAGACCTGGAACCATGATGTTCTGAGTTAGAGTGTGCGTGTGGGGGCATATGTTCCTGGGTTCGAGTCCCAGGTATAATCCCAGTAATTGGGTTTACATTGGGTAGGCCCCCGAGGTAGCCCTGTGTGCATGCAGGTGATAAGCCCCTCCAGTAACTCCCAGTGTAGTCCCCTGTGAGATCAGCCCCCGGGTTAGAGTCCTCAGGCAGAATGCCAGTGTGCATGGTTTGAACCAAAGACTGAAGCAAAGAATTAATTTATTCTCTCTGCTATGGCTTTGTCATCCCTAAGTGCCCCTTTTACCCCTCAATCATGTAATGGTCCGACTGACTCCCTCACAGACTTTATTTTGAATGTACCTGAAAAGAGTTTTATTATGAGTTTTGCTTCCTCAGCAAACTTTTCAAATTTTTTGCCTTCCTTATCAATGCTTTGCATCTACCTTGCCAGTGCTTATGCTATTTCCTGTTTGCTTCATTCGGATTCCTTTTCTTTTTTGAAAGATGGTCTTTTAGTTATTATAGCTTCTTACCTCACTTTTTAACCATGCCAGTAATCATTTATTTTTCCGCCTTTTCTAATGTATGAAACATATCTGGCCTAGCCTTTCAAGATGGTAGCCTTTACAGCTGCTTTCAATTTTTTCCATACCATTTTCCTCTTTTATCATAGTCACCCTTTTGAAAGTTAAATACTATCACAGTTTATTTCTTTAGTATTCTCTCTCCAGTTAAGTCAAATCTGAACATATTGTGATCACTATTGTCAAGTGACTCTGACACTATTACTTAGTGTTCCACTAAGGACTAAGTCTAAAATAGTTTCCCCTCTTCTTGGTTCATGTACCAGCTGCTCCATGAAGCAGTCATTTATTTCATCTGGGAATTTTACCTCTCTAGTATGTCCTGATGGGACATTCATCCAGTCAATGCTGGGGTAATTGAAATATCCCCGATTACTGCGCTGCTGATTTTGTTAGCCTCCCTAATTTCTTTTAACATGTCATTACTCAACAAGTAACTTGCGGTTCTGATTGGTTCCTACTGCAAACCGGGGTGCCTCAGGGCTCAATCATTTTGGCAGTCCTTTTTAATATTTATATTCATCCACTTTGTAAGATTCTCTCTGGTCTGGGCTTGAATTATATTTATGTGGACGATATTCAGGTTTTTTTTTCCCCTGCAATACTGCTCAGACAACCACTCTTAGTCTAGCAGTTTATCTTTCAATAGTCAAAAGCTGGATGATAGGTTCTAAATCTAAATAAAACTGGTTGTCTTAGAAAAAATGAGAATCTGTTTCCTTCTGCTTTGATTTTTTTTTTTGCCATTCCCTTTCTAATAGCTCACAACCTCGTAACTTAGGGGCGATTGTGGATACTAATCTGAACCTTAAGACTCATATTATCCCTAATTCAAAAATCTTACTAGAAGCTTACAATGCTTTGGCAATTAAAACCTTAAGTCAAGCAGATTTTCAGATAGCAGTCCAATTGCTATTTCTACAATAGTATAGACTACTGTTATTTGCTCTACCTTTGTTTGCCCCTTTAGATTATTAAAAGCTATCCAGGTCATTCAAATTTCTGCTGCCAGAATAATCACATGTACTTCTCTATTTGAATAACAAACAGGAGCCCTTCTGCACGCAGATCATCTCAGCAGACAACAGAAAACGTGCAGGAAAAGATTCAATGTCCACACAAAATTTTTAGGGGTATAATTTTTTTCATTTTAGACGGCAACTCCACAGTGTATAAGTTACAGCATTCAGAGATGCAGAGCGGGTCCCCGACACGGACCCGTGTTTCGCTGCGAGGCTGCGTCGGGAGGGACAAACAGAATTTTAGTTGTTCTTCTGTTTGTCCCCTCCCGATGCAGCCTTGTGCGTTGAGTAAAAAAGAACTTTCTCCGATTAGTTTTAAATGTGCCCCATGCTAACTTCATGGAGTGCACCCTATTATCTGAAAGCGTAAATAACCGATTCACATCTACCCGTTCTAGACCTCTCATGATTTTAAACACCTCTATCATATCCCCCCTCCGTCGTCTCTTCTCTAAGCTGAAAAGTCCTAATCTCTTTAGTCTTTCCTCATAGGGGAGTTGTTTCATTCCCCTTATCATTTTGGTAGCCCTTTCTCTGTACCTTCTCCTTCGCAATTATATCTCTTTTGAGATGCGGCGACCAGAATTGTACACAGTACAACGTCTGTTGGATATTCCTAGCCACATGGTTACTTGTACCGCTGAATTCAGAGAATGTATGCTCTCTATAGCCAGAACAATGCTCTAGAATCTGTACCTCTGGAAGCCATCAGCTTACATTACAGACCTGAGTTTAAGCCAGCAAGTGTTACTGTCAAAGCAGCACTTACAGCCTGTCACTTCCTTATTTAACAGTTATGTTCTTGTTTTTGCTGTGTACTACTATCTTTTGTCAATTTTTAATTCTGAATGTTAACTGTATTACTTTATGTACGTAGTAAACTTTGTAAGACGCCCAGAATGTGGGATGGAGCAGCCTAGAAATATTATAAACAAACAACGATTCTGGCCAGGGGAATGGCAATACACCCTACTGCTATTTTATTCCTTTTCATCAGGAAATGTTTTCCTGCAGAAAACATTTATCCTGTTTGACTCAATGCCCTCTTTAATATATAATGCCACCTCTCCACCAATTTGATCTATCCTATCATTTTGATATAACTTGTACTGGTATCATAGTGATCCATTGGTTATCCTTCTCCTTTATTCAGTGTTGTGCACTAACTCTTCCAACTTATTTTTAGACTTCTAGACATTTCAAACTATGTTTATTGTTTGCATTAACATTCTGCTTATCAGTTAACAGAGGTACATTTGCAATCTTTCTGTGTTCTTTACTTAAACATACATGGTCAACTTTAGCATTTATTGCAACCTCTCTACTGGGATGCCCTAATTTCTCTTTAAAGATACATCATTCCAAGCTTCTGAGCGACTGTCAGCTATCTCCCATCATCTAGTTTAAAAAGCTGCTCTATCTCCTTTTTAATGGTTAGTGCCAGCAGCCTGGTTCCACTCTGGTTAAGGTGGAGCCCATTCTTGTGAAGAGGCCCACCCCCTTTCCCAAAAATGATGCCCAGGTCCTAACAAGCCTAAAACCCTCTTCCCTGCACCATAGTCTCATCCATGCATTGAGACTCTGGAGCTCTGCCTGCCTTTGGGTTCCTGCACGTGGAATGGGGGGCATTTCTGAGAATGCTAACCTGGAGGTTCTGGATGTCAACTTTCTAGCTAAAATCCTAGAATGCTTCTGTACTTTATGTTATTGGTACCCACATGTACCAAGACCCTCAGCAACTCCTCAGCACTGAAATTCTATCTATGTGATGCATGAAGTCTGCCACCTTTGCACAAGGCAGGCAAGTTACCAAGCGTTCCTCATATCAAGTCACCCAGCTATCTACAGGATAACAGGATGTATCTGATGACCGTAAGGTAGCCAAAACAGGTGGATAAGGGATGGTAAAAGCTAGAAAGATGTTTGGGTGTATAGGGAAAGGAATGCTCTTCAAGAAAAAAGGAGGTGATACTGCCCCTGTATAAGTCCCTGGTGAGACCTCATTTGGAAGAATGCAACTATAAAAGAACAAACAGGTTGGAGCTGGTCCAGAGGGTGGCTAATAAAATGGTCAGTGGTCTTTGTTCTAAAGCATCTGGAGCAGACAAAGATCTAAACATGTATGTCTTACAGGAAAGGCAGGATGGGAAGATATGATAAACATATTTAAAAGCCTCCAAGGTATCCAGGTAAACAAAGTGGGCCTCTTTCAAAGGAAAGAAGGCTCTAGATCAAGGGATCATGGGATGAGGGTGAAAGGGGATAGACTTAGGTGTAATCTAAGAAAATATTTCTTTACAGAGACAGTAATGGATGAATGAAACTGCCTCGCCATGGTAGAGACAAGGACATTATCTGAATTAAAGAAATCACAGGAGAAACAGAGGATCTCTGAGGGAGTTATGGAGATCAAAGCTGAATAGTTGGTGTAGCTAGGCAGACTATTATAGGCATAATGGTCTCTTTTTTTTTGCCATTATGTATCTCTGCTGAGCACAGAAAAAATGATGGAAATCGCAGAATGTAGTTGATAAATCTAAGCTTAACATTGTTACAAAGAAATATAAGATTGCACTTGGGGGAGCAAAAAATAAATTCTTCTTTAAAAAGACCTCTTGAGTTATTCTCAACCATTAAATCAGTATTTCCAAACTATCTCCTTGCCATGATTAATACGCATGAGATAGATTTGCATACACCAGGTTTCCAATGTATGCATATTCATTACAGATATCCTGGAAACCTAATTGGTTAGGTGTGCCTTGAGAAGAGGACTGGGAAACTAACTATTGCATAAACCAGTGCAGACAGAATATGAGTGAAGATTGAGGCGTTAAGTTCTTCGTAAATAAAAGACACTGTCAAAAGCTTCTTTAATTGCTTAAGTGATCAGGAATCTGTTTTATAGTTGGAATTTCAAAAGCTTCTCCTCCAAATGTCTTTGGGGTTTTATCTGTCCTGAACCCTGTTGGCTACTCATTAGACCCTTGTCCATCCTGGGTGATATACAGCCTGAAAGAAAATTTGTGACCTTTATTACTGACATAGTTCATGCCTCTTTTTGTGAAGGAGAAATATCGTTAATTTAAAAAGGCACTTATGTAGCCTGTTTTAAAAAAAAGACCATGCTAAATCCTCTTGATCTAGTTAATTATAGGCTGATATCAAATTTGCCCACCCTAAGTACGGTGTTGGAGAAACATGGCCTGCTCTGTTAGCATCAGTGTTTGTTTAGAGCAAATCACAATATAGAAGTCTTATTAGTGTCCATTGTAAATTTATCTCGATAGAGGGATGAATGTTCT
Source organism: Rhinatrema bivittatum (assembly GCF_901001135.1). Classification (NCBI taxonomy): domain Eukaryota; kingdom Metazoa; phylum Chordata; class Amphibia; order Gymnophiona; family Rhinatrematidae; genus Rhinatrema; species Rhinatrema bivittatum. Next base: position 192,400,557 of record NC_042617.1, read on the forward strand.
AGTAACATTCTTTGACATTTCATCAGTTTTTGACACCCTTTCTCATGGAATAATATTTACTAGATTCTCAGAAATAGGTACTAGAGGTGAAGTCTTAAGATGGTTTCATCTTTTTTATATACTGTATGCAGCATATCAACTTGGGTGAGAAATTGTCATCTGTGAAAAGTTTAGAAACTGGGATACTTTAGGGGTTGGGCTCTTTCTGCTCCCTTGGTTAATTTGTATTTAGGGCCTTTGGGGGAAGATAGCCACTGAATATGGAATCCATATAAATTTTATGTGGATGATATCCAGATGTCCCCTTAGGAAGCCTGTGCAAGATACTGTAGCATTTATTTAGTCTTGCTTACAAAGTGTAGAGGGTTGGATGGCAAAGAATTGATTCATTTTAAATACAACCAAAATCAAAAGTATTATGGGTTAGTTGAGCACCAGATCCAGAAAAAAATGTGCTTGGGGCATACCTTCCCTTTGATGACACAGGCTAGGAATCTAGGTATAATTTTAGATTCTAGTTTGTCATTTATACCACAGAGAAAGCAAGCTATTCAAACAGCATTTTTTAAGTTGCACTGGTAAGAAATTCAGTATATTTTATGTCAAGATGATTTCTGGTCAGATACACATGCAATGGCTTTATCAACGCTGAACTACTGCAATCAAATTTATTTTGGTTTAGCAAAAAAGCACTTAAGAGCGCACTAATTAGCGTAAAATGCTGCTGCTCGCTTAATTATGGGGTTAAAAGAAAAGAAATCATATTGGACCAGTATTGCGGGAGCTACATTGGTTGCTGATTTCAGCAAGTGTAACATTTAACAGATTTAAAAGGCAACACAGGAAGGCGGGACTAGGATACCTGAAGGAACTTTTAATTTAATATAAGCAGGTTTGGGCTTTATGCTCAACTGAAAAACTGCAATTAATGATTCTATCCTTTAGTTTCATCTTCAGGAAACCTGTACCACAGCTTTTCTTCATTGCGGGACTGCACTACTGAAATTGAAATAGTCTGCTACTGGATTTCAGAGTTGATTTAGTTTTTGGGGTGTTTTTTTTTGTTTGTTTTTAAAACAAAAAAGCTAAAACCATTTTTAAGCAAGTGATTTGTGCAGCTGACTGTAACCTCTAATATTGATGTATTTTAACATTTGTTAAAATAAAAAATGCTGTGGGCATGAATTGGGTTTTTTTGCATGTTTTATTCTGCTATATATGTAAGGTGGTGTAATCCGCCTTGTGCAATACTATTGGAAAGAAGCATAGAAAATGACAATTTTTGCGTTATTCCAAAGTAAGATCGAAGGGGCAATATTCAGAAGCCATTTACCAGAGTAAATATTAATTTACCCAAGTAAACCAGCTGTTAGAAAACTACTTGGACATTTGCCCAGGTAAAAAGTAGACAGGTTCAGGGGTAGTGTTAGATCAGGGGAGTTAAACATGCATAGATTAGATTTTAAAATCTATGGGGAAAGGTACCTGGAGGAGAGGGAGGTGTAAATCTCTGCAGATTCGTTTTTCCAGGGGCAATTTTCAAAGGGAAAGAATGCTCGTATTTTCCCTGTGAGGATAGGTACCATCTGCGAGTAAAATTACCCACAGACTTTGCACCTATGTAGGTACTTTTGAAAACTGCCTCAAAAGAGGTAAAAAAAACAAAAAAACCCAGTAATACAATAAAATTACAAAGTACAGAAAACACAAAAAGAACAATTTCAGAATTCTGGTCATGTTCCATATTATCTCTGGTCATAATGAGGCCAAATCTGAAAGCCGTTTCCACAAGTAAAATAGTTCTTGCCCGCGGAAATGGGCTTTTTGAAAATTGCCTTCATTGGAAGGGTAAAAGTATGCACACAGATTATGTGGAACTGTACCCACAGTGAGATGTGTTCCCCAAGGGCAGGTCTGGGGAGAAGGCTTGCATTGACATGTATACTTTGGTGCAGGTCTCAAGAAGCGACCTGCACCAAAGAGATAAGTGTGTGCAGGCAGTTTTCCTGGTATAATTTTCAAAGTGACACTACGTAAGTACCTTGAAAACTGGGGCTAAGTTTGCAGGTAAGAAGTACCCATAGACTGGTAGTTAAAAAAAAAAAAAAAACAACCCATTTCATGTTTATGGCCTGGTTGCAGGATACAACATATTTAGGTGTTATAAGCTGCTGCTTCTCCCATTTGCCTAAGGATTATACAGAGGGTTTACAGCTCTCATTTTTGTGCTGTGTTATTCTATCAGCTCTAGGAAATGTGCATCTCTTATTTCTTTGTATTCTGCACAGTATAGGACAAAGCACATTCCTGAAGTCCCTTGATCAAACAAACATATCTTTACATGCCAGCTTAAATCAACTAACAGTAGCATAAAAAAAAAAAAACATACTGGCAGTCAACATCACATAGCATGTACGTCTCTTACCAAAACACAGTTGCTGCAGATCCTGCAGCTAAAAGATAATCCAATAAAAACGCAGACCTGTGCAAAACAATCCTTTCTGTAAAATGAAACATACTTTATTGCTTATTTAACTTTTTTAATACTGGAAATGATTTCTTCCTGTTAATCATTACTGGATGAGATGACAATAGCCAGTGCTGAAAAATTCAGGTTACTGGTATGGAATTTAAAAGCAATGTAGCATAAGATATTTAAGTCAGAGTGCACAACACAGAGAAGCATCACTTGAGTATTGCAATTTTATGATTGTTTTATTGCACCCACTTAGAATGTAGCATAGCATAGGTAATAAATGTTTTTAAAATAAAAACATTATATATGAAAGGCTTGCAATGAACATAATTTAGCAGCTCCTACCATTCAGTACTGATATCTAGAATAAAAAATATGAGGCCATGGCAGACCTGTAAATGACAAATTGTCAGATTTTCACAGTTTGTATTAACACCCATTACATTTTATTATTTTTTACATAGAAAAATGTCAGTCAATCACATAAAGGTAGTGAATGCACCTAATTGCTACAGATAAATGATACATATCTAAATCTAGCCACCTAGTTAAAAAGTACTTAACAAAAAAAATCCTCAGACTTTTGTGAAAACTATTATACATGCTTATTTATTCATATAAATAAATATTTCAATGCATTCTGAGAACCTGATAGCATATACTCTGAAGAAAGCTAGAAAGGGATAATCATACTCAGGAACAGGCACAACTTTCTTTTAACCCAAGTCCTCTTTTATAATCAGTCTCAAACTGTACCATAAATCATTTGTGGAAAAAAAAAATATTTTGAATTGCAAAAATTAAATGCCACAGTTCAACACTTCCCAATGTGAAGAGAAAAATGCCTTCAGGCAATGAAACACCATCAGGGAAAGCTATGAGCAGTATTGATAGCACTGAATATTTTCCATAGCCCTGAAGCAGACTGACGAAACACAGGAACATGGGTGATCCATAATGTATAGAAGTATATTGCAGGGGCAGCAAAATGCCTTTTTGGTTGAAAGGGGCAAGCAATTAAACCAAGCTCTGCTCCCAACTCCCACTGCTGATTTCTTACTTGATGTTAACATCATTCTTTCTTACATACCGTATTTTCCGGCGTATAAGACAAGTTTTTAACCCCTGAAAATCTTCTCAAAAGTCAGGGGTCGTCTTATAGGGCGAATAATTACTGCATTTTTCACTCCATAAGACGCACTTTTTTCCCCCAAAAGTGGGGGGAAAATGTCTGCGTCTTATGGAGCGAATATAAAAAAAAAAAAAATCTAACAAAACCCCCCACCCTCCTGACCCCCCCCAGACCTGCCAAATTAATTTACTACAAACACCCCCCCCCCCCCCCCAAGACCTGCCAAAAGTCCCCGGTGGTCCAGCAGGGGTCCGGGAGCGATCTCCTGGACTTGGGCCGTCAGCTGCCAGCAATCAAAATGGCACAGACAGCCCTTTGCCCTTACTATGTCACAGGAGCTACAGTGACATAGTAAGGGCAAAGGGCCGTCTGTGCCATTTTGATTGCTGGCAGCCGACGGCCCAAGTCCAGGAGATCGCTCTGGGACCGATCCTGGACCCCCGCTGGACCACCAGGGACTTTTGGCAGGTCTTGGAGGGGTCAGGAGGGTGGAGGGTTGTATTTAATTAATTTGGCAGGTCTTTGGGGGGTCAGGAGGGTGGGGGAAGCTGAGGGATTAGTTTTAAAGGGCGGGGTGGGTTTTTTGTTTATCGGCTCGGGCGCAGCCGATAAAAAAAAAAAAACCCGATCGGGCCGGACGAAAAAAAAAAAACACGATGTGAATCAGAACCAGAACCGATTCCGGTTCCGATTCACATCTCTATTACCAGTACCTCCTTCTCTGCCTCTCAGATCTCGCACATGCACATCTGCGCCGCTTCACTGCAGTCCTCAGGAGCGAGATCTGAGAGGCAGAGAAGGAGGTACCAGTAATAGGATACAAGGGTGGGCCAGAGGGATGCATTACCACTCTGATAGTCTTGGAGACAGGGAGGGCTGGGCAGGCAGGGAGAGCTGACCAATCCAAGCAGGATTTGTATACAACAACCAGCCAATCGCCGGTAAGGTACATCGCTTGCCGTGATTGGCTGGTTGTTGTATACTGGGTACCACATACAGTATGGTTATGTATTAGGTATTAAAACAGCTAAGACCTCTCCTTCACTTTCACGACTACCATTCAGTCCTTCAAGCCATACTATTCTCAAAGATTGACTATTGTAATGCGCTGTTACTTGGTCTCCCGGCCTCTTCTACCAAACCTCTTCAAATGCTGCAAAACGCTGCAGCCAGGATCCTCACAAACTCCCGCCGCATGGACCACATCACCCCGATTCTAAAAATACTTCACTGGCTACCCATTCGCTACAGAATTCTCTTCAAGACACTTACTATTATCCACAAAACCTTATTTCAAGAATCCTCGCTCCAACTTACCATACCCCTCAAACCACACTCCTCGGCAAGACCCACCAGATCTGCATATAGAGATTCCCTCCAGGTTCCCCCCAAAAAAATCCGTTCTTCACAACTCTATTGAAAAACGAGCACTATCAATTGCGGGTCCGCATCACTGGAACTCCCTCCCGCCAGATCTCGGCCAGGAACATTGCCATTTCACGTTCAGAAAATAATTAAAAACTTGGCTGTTCGCCCAAGCATACCCCTGAAAAAGCCTCAGGGTCACCCACACAGTCGCATATCCCACGGGTGCGTCCATTTCCGCAACTCAAAGGAACTGTTTCTCGACTAATATAACTTGTTTAATTCATATACACTATGTAAATTTTGTACATAATTCTTACATTGTAAGCACTCTCTCCTGCTTATGCCCTTCTCTCCAGTTAGAATTTGTTTTAACCTTTCTTTTCTCTAACAGCCTAGTTCCACTTTCCCTGTTATAATGTAACTTTTTGCTTTCTCTGTTAACTGGTTTCCCCCTAGTTTATTGTAAACCGGTACGATAAGACCTGGTCTTGAGCATCGGTATATTAAAAGAATTTAAATAAATAAATAAAATAAATGTAGTGACACAGAAGGGTAGTCTTATACGGCGAGTATATCCCAAACTCTATATTTTAACTGGAAAAGTTGGGGGTCGTCTTATACGCCCAGTCGTCTTATACGCCGGAAAATACGGTACATTCTTTGGGTAAATCAGAGTATAATTTATTCCCAGACCAACTAAGAAAAAGTTTGATGCTAAAAAATCAGATTAAAGTGGTACAGGAGAAAATGACAAAAACATTATTTGACTAGTCTTTACTACATAGTGAGAGAAACGATATCATCAAGTAGTAAGATGTGTCATCAGAGACCAAAATACATAGCCTAAAGATACAGAAACCACGCTAACGTTTGGGTACCATGCAGCTCATTAAAAAAAAAAAAGAACTTCCAAGCTCACTTTGATATGTCACCTGCATATCTTACATTGTACAAACATCAGAAAGAAGCTGTTTGATGCAATGCAAGTATTAAGAGCACTAGCAGAAAATTTAAGAGATCGAGAGCCTACGCAACATACCCTGGCTTAAGAGAAAGGTTCCTTCTTATTACTGCATGTGTAAGCTAAATACAATATAAATCCTGTGCCTCCAATTTTTTAAATAAATAAACAAATAAATATATATATATATATATATATATGATATGTCCATAGAATCTCCATCACCCCCACTTCCCCTCCAACAAAGAGGCAGAGCAGGATATTTCCCCATACACCTTATCATACAAAAGAAAGTATTTAAATTCTGGTGTCATCTAAGATAACAGTAACAAAATACTCCCTCCCTTACCAGGCTCATTGTGAACTAAAAAAATCCTGCAAAAAAACAGAACAGCATTCAGGACTTATATAGCCTGCCATGCCACAAAACACTAACTCCTAGAACTATATGAAAAGGCAGCACTGCCTATATTATTCTGGGCCCTACAACACAATACACTTCCTGTTAAGAAAACACCATTAACAAGACTGCTAAAAATCCCTACACACTGGCAGAATATCTCAGCTTGGTTACAATTGCAGAATACACCAAATACAGGCTAGCTGACCACAAATTACAAAATGTGCAGACAAAACTGAAATGGAAAACCCCAAAAGCTAGACTCTGTATGTAGTGCAAAACTGGAAAACTAGAAACCAAAAAAAAAAGTGTCATTCTATGCTTTAGCCAAGCCCCCCCCCACTGTTATTCTTGTGGGGCTTGGGGGTGTTGTGTTATGCAGCTGCCAATCTCAGTCATTGTTCTTGTGGGGAATGGGGTATATTTTGTCACAAAACATTCATTGCACCCCCCACAAGAACGAGGAGCTTGGTGGCTCCAACAAAACTCCTGCTCCCCCTACCCCAGTACCAGAACCTCCTGACTCCTCCTCTTTCCCCTGTGCACAGCAGCCCGTCAACCTCCAGCCCTGAGACAATCAGCCTCAACCGCCCTCCCACAGCCAGTCACCAGCCAGCTTTGAGCCTGGGATACAGTGATGACTCCCTGCCCCCCCCCCCCCAGCCTGGGCCAGGTTAACACCCCCTCCCCCACCAGCCTCTGACCTTCCAGCCCACCTTCCTCAAAAAGTCTCACACTCTGCTTACCCCCCCCCCCCCAACCCTCAAATAGCCTCTCTGACCCCCAGATAGCCTCCAGGCTCCCTTACCTGCCTATAGTATCTTCTCCATTTGGGAAATGGGCCTCTGCCTGTCTCACATTGGTCTCATGAGATCAGCGCAAGACATGCACTTTCACACCAGAACTTTGAGATGACTGCTCCAAATTTAGAAGGACCTGCCCCATTCTGACAGCCAAGAACAAAGGGAAGTATTGAACTATGGCAATTTATTTTTGCAATTCACATTAACCCCCCACCCCCCAAACAATCTATGATAGTATTTAGGACTATGATTATAAAATAGGACATGGTTTAAAAGTAAGTTACACCTATCCTGAGTATAATTTTCTCTTTCTAAACTTCCTAAGAATGTGTGTCATGTAAAAGATTCTCATAATTAGTATAATGTATTTAAAACATGTTAACAGGTTTAAATTTTATAACTGCTAAATATTAGAACAGGGATCAAGCAGCAGAATTAGAAGGCAAATACCTAATATTCCTGGCTTTATTGTATGTAGCTCTTAGGCTTTTATGACTAAGTTTCTGCCATACTCAAAACATATTTACATTAAAACTTCCGCAAGTCTAAAATATTCTATTTCAAAAGGCCCAGCAACGTGCGTAAAGTCCCGGGCTTTAATAAAGGGGTGGTCTGTGGGCGGGGCCACAGGCCGACACAGCAGCCATTTGCCGCTGTGGTGGAGGATCACGTGCCGGCAGGTGCAAAAGGTAAGATAAGAATTGGGGGGGGGGGTTTAGAGTACGGCTGGGGGGGAAGGTTAGGTGAAGGGGTAGGAAGCTTAGGTTAGGGGGAACGGGGGAAGACAGCGCAGCTCAGCGCGTGCAAGGGGGTGCACAACTGTGCACCCCCTTGCACGTGCCGACCCCCGATTTTATAACATGCGCGCGCCTGCACATGTTATAAAAACCGGGCCTACGTGGGCGCTCCAGATAGTACACGCACATGTACGCCCGCGCGCACCTTTTAAAATCTACCCCAAGGGCATTAATACTATTTTTTTTTTTTTTTTTTTTTTTTTTTTTAATTAAGAGTAGTACAGCACCTTTCACAAGGCATTAATGTCATTCTCTGTGGACAGTAACGTGTATATTGGCATTGGTAACACACGCTTATGTTAATGGCGGCACCAATACACGATCAATTTATACTCATCCCTGAAAAGCAGAAAGCCCTCCTCACTGGCACCGTTCTCGTTGATGGCATCAGTGGGGACTGATCCTATCCCTAGCACTGGATGGGTTAAGGTGGGAGTGGGAGGGACGGTCTTTGCCCCCTTGTGCTACTCAGGGGAAGGAGTTCATTTATGCTTCTCAGGGGAGAAAAGGTGGTCTTTGGCACAGGGCACCACTTTTGCTCCTTGGGAGCAGGGAAGGGGACACTGGGTCACCAATGCCCTGAACAGCATCTTGGGGGATGTGAGAGGGTTGTGGCCAAAACATTAGCAGGTATGTTAGCCAGTTGATGCTCTCAGAAAATATTTCAACGATTGAGCTGTAATTAACCCTCCAAAAAGTCAAAATGATTTCAATTATGTAATTTTAATATTAATATGACAATTTGAGTGCAATACATATAGAACATATAGAAAGACATGGTTTAATGGAAGAAAGTCAGCATGGCTTTACCCAGGGCAAGTCTTGCCTCACAAATCTGCTTCACTTTTTTGAAGGAGTTAATAAACATGTGGATAAAGGTGAACCGGTAGATGTAGTATACTTGGATTTTCAGAAGGCGTTTGATAAAGTTCCTCATGAGAGGCTTCTAGGAAAAGTAAAAAGTCATGGGATAGGTGGTGATGTTCTTTCGTGGATTGCAAACTGGCTAAAAGACAGGAAACAGAGTTGGATTAAATGGACAATTTTCTCAGTGGAAGGGAGTGGACAGTGGAGTGCCTCAGGGATCTGTATTGGAACCCTTACTTTTCAATATGTTTATAAATGATCTGGAAAGAAATACGACAAGTGAGATAATCAAATTTGCAGATGACACAAAATTATTCAGAGTAGTTAAATCACAAGCAGATTGTGATAAATTGCAGGAAGACCTTGTGAGACTAGAAAATTGGGCATCCAAATGGCAGATGAAATTTAATGTGGATAAGTGCAAGGTGATGCATACAGGGAAAAATAACGCATGCTATAATTACACAATGCTGGGTTCCATTTTAGGAGCTACAACCCAAGAAAGAGATCTAGGCGTCATAGTGGATAACACATTGAAATCGTCGGTTCAGTGTGCTGCGGCAGTCAAAAAAGCAAACAGAATGTTGGGAATTATTAGAAAGGGAATGGTGAATAAAACGGAAAATGTCATAATGTCTATCGCTCCATGGTGAGACCGCACCTTGAATACTGTGTACAATTCTGGTCGCCGCATCTCAAAAAAGATATAGTTATGATGGAGAAGGTACAGAAAAGGGCAACAAAATGAAAAGGGGGATGGAACAGCTCCCCTATGAGGAAAGACTAAAGAGGTTAGGACTTTTCAGCTTGGAGAAGAGACGGCTGAGGGGGGTATGATAGAGATGTTTAAAATTATGAGAGGTCTAGAACGGGTAGATGTGAATCTGTTATTTACTCTTTCGGATAGAAGAAAGACTAGGGGGCACTCCATGAAGTTAGCATGTGGCACATTTAAAACTAATCAGAGAAAGTTCTTTTTCACTCAACGCACAATTAAACTCTAGAATTTGTTGCCAGAGGATGTGGTTAGTGCAGTTAGTATAGCTGTGTTTAAAAAAGGATTGGATAAGTTCTTGGAGGAGAAGTCCATTACCTGCTATTAAGTTCACTTAGGGGCGGATTTTAAAAGGCCCACGCGCGCGCGCGCTTATTTTGCATAGGCCGCTGGCGCGCGTAAAGCCCCGGGACGCGCGTAAGTCCCGGGGCTTTCGAAAAGGAGAGGGAGTAGGCGTGTCCGGGGGCGTTCCCGAAACGACGCGGCGTTTCGGGGGCGGGCCCGGGGGCGTGGCGCCGGCCCGGGGGCGTGGTCGAGGCCTCCGGACCGGAGGACGGAGCGGGGCTGCCGGCCGACGCGCGCAAAGTTACGCCTGCTTTCAGCAGGCGTAACTTTGCCAACAAAGGTAGGAGGGGGGCGAAGAAAAGTTCCCTCCGAGGCCGCTCCGAAATCGGAGTGGCCTCGGAGGGAACAGGCAGGCCGCGCTGGGCTCGGTGCGTGCAGGTTGCACAAATGTGCACCCCCTTGCGCACGCCGACCCCGGATTTTATAAGATACGCGCGTATCTTATAAAATCGCGTACTTTTGTCCGCACCTGGTGCGCACCTTGTGCGCGAACAAAAGTACGCAATCGCGCAAGTATTTAAAATCTGCCCCTCAGAGAATAGCCACTGCCATTAGCAATGGTAACATGGAATAGACTTAGTTTTTGGGTACTTGCCAGGTTCTTATGGCCTGGATTGGCCACTGTTGGAAACAGGATGCTGGGCTTGATGGACCCTTGGTCTGACCCAGTATGACATTTTCTTATGTTCTTAATACAGAACATTAATATTATTTTCCTGTTAAACAGAATTCTTTTTGATAACTCAAGTGCATGCATTGACAGTAGCAGGGATTATTTAAAATGAAAATGTCAACATAAGAACATGCCATACTGGGTTAGACCAAGGGTCCATGAAGCCCAGCATCCTGTTTCCAACAGTGGCCAATCTAGGCCATAAGAACGTGGCAAGTACCCAAAAACTAAGTCTATTCCATGTTACCGTTGCTAGTAATAGCAGTGGCTATTTTCTAAGTCAACTTAATTAGTTGCAGGTAATGGACTTCTCCTCCAAGAACTTATCCAATCCTTTTTTAAACACAGCTATACTAACTGCACTAACCACATCCTCTGGCAACAAATTCTAGAGTTTAATTGTGCGTTGAGTGAAAAAGAACTTTCTCCGATTAGTTTTAAATGTGCCACATGCTAACTTCATTTCCTATATTTCTTTTTTCAAAATGAATCAAATGAAAAATGAACAAGATATGAGAAAAGGCTCCTGCAGTCCTTTCTTATCCCTTCAAGTAGTGTTCCACAGGAAGGAGCAATCTCCAGTTGCTCCCACCCCATACCTCTGGGATTTCAAAATGGTCAGTGGTCAACACAAGGCTGGCACCATTTCGTAGCTTGGCAGACTGCAGCTCGGCTCCAGCCTGTGGAAGACCTCCTGGTGGAGTTAAAAAGGGATTTGAAGGGTAAAGGGGGAATTTGGAGGGATCCAGGTGAGGGGCTGTAATGGGCTATTTATTATCAAAGGCTTTGTGGACAGGAGGAGGGATACTGTTTTTCTGTTTTTATTTTTTGTTTTTGATAAATGAAACAAAATGAAATAAACAAATTGAAAAAAAAAACAAAAACTTTTTTTCCACTGCAAACCCCAACCATTAGTGCATGTTATTGCTATTTTAATAGGAATTAATCATCAAGTCAAGCATTTAACACACATCAAAATAATAATGAACTTAGGGGCAGAATTACTAAAGTAGGTTGCTGCTACAGACAGAATTAGGCTAAGAAATGTCAACGATTCAAATTTTAGCCTTCATAATCACTGGCAGGCTGGAAAAAAAGAAAAAGACAGAATTGAGAGAGTGTAGCTCGACAGTTCTCAGCCTGGGAGGCACAGAAGATCACTGGGTGGGGAGCAGAAAAAATGTTGCCAGCACCGAACACAAAAAAAAAAAGCTGCCAGTTCTGCTAAGAAAGGACACCATTTTCAGGGTCATCTCTCTCCTTTCAAATGGCAGCAGGGCAGTAAATAGCAGAAAGGAAAATTCTTTGGCAAGTAATGTGGCAATTCTTTGACATTTCTCATGCTGCTGCCATAGGAAGAAGATAAAAAGAAACAAAATGGTGCCTGGGCAGTCCGTTCTCCCTCTTTCCTAGCCGGTCTGAGGTGACAGGATGTGGGCCGAGGTGCAGAAGCCACAATAATGCAGCTATGCTGAGAGATAGGAAGAGAGCAAAAAAAAAAAAAGGTGGATGGTGGAAATGGATGGGAAGAAGGCAAAATACAAGAAGGTGAGAGAGAGATAGGTGAGATGGAGGGATGGGAGAAGCTGGACACATAGGAAACACATGGAAGGATAAGAACGTCCAGATACCAAGTACTGAGAAGGAGAGCATAACAGAGAAGGGAGGAGGTGGGGATTTAATGGCAGGATGCTCAGTGTAATGATGGGCAATTCTGGGCCCCCAGGGCTATACCACAGTCCGATTTTTAAGGAAACCAAAATTTGCAAATTAACTCATCTCTTGCATCAAATGTATGCAAATACATATATAAAAAAGAAATATTCATTATGCAGTCTCCACTTCAATCCCCATGTTAGATCTTCCATTCCCTAGGGTTGGCTGCGGACCCTGTGGAAGCAGCATTCACAGCACCCAGGGGAGGGTAATACGGACTGGCCAGATTCAGGTCAGATGATCGCTGGGTTCCAAGAATCCTAGGGCCAGGCTCTTTGTTCAGAACTGGCACCGCTACGTCTAGGTATTTTGTTGAGGAAGGGGAGAACAAAAGAAAAAAAATCTCTGGGTAATTTCAAATGAAAGTTCAGGGCACCAGGATCCCAGTCCTTAGCTCCAACTGATCTGAAAGCCCAAAGCAGGGAACTGTTGGGTCAACGAAGTGAATTCACTGTGGCTACCCTGAAAACCAGACTGGTTTACAGATCTCCAGGACCGGAATTTCCAGCCAGCGTTCTAGCAGTTCACCGTGGCAAAGTTTGAGAACTGCTTCTGTAATAAAACCACATCTTTCAGATAAGAATGGCTGTATCTTACCTGCCTTGCAAAAGTGGAACAGGAAGATGTTTCAGTTTCAAGGATATGGGTTCAGTTGCAGGCTTTTCCTGGTACTAGCATTTATTTCTTTGGGAAAAAATACTAGGAAAATCCCTTTGATTCCATTTCTATTCTCAAATAAAACACTTGGGGGGGAGGGGCTTAAAACCCAAAACATACTAACCCAATAGCATGGTAAGTGCTGTGGAGTACAAGGCAGGAAATGTAGAATTAAGTGCTAGCTGCTTACGCCAGTCAGGGCATGATATGGAAACAGCAATTTTACTTTTACAGCAAGTAGATTAGAATCAAGCTTTTCTCTGCCTCCCTGACAGTTGAGGAGAAGCACTGAAGATACTGCCAATCTGGAAGATATGCTTTTTAATCTGTCAACCATAGGAGATTGTTGTAATTAGCTTATGAGTCAGAGAAATTAATAACATAAGACACTACACATTACATCTCACCTGCCTCTGCAACACAAACACTTGCACCTCCGTGGATAGTATTTTTTCTGTTAGATCTCAGCTTTACTGCAGATAACTGTACAGGTTTAGCAGTGAACACAGTAAGAGCCAGAAGTAAAGAATGTAAAGACCATGGTCTCAGAGACAATAGACATGATCTTTTACTTAAGACTATAAAGCTTACTCGTTTATTTGGTGTCTTTGCTCTCATGGTTTACAATATACCACCTAAGCTCTCGGAAGTAGTTTACAATCCTGATAGATTTAAATGTGCCCTTCCTTCTCTGTTGCACTTAAAGGCATTTTTTTAGGTTACTACTACCACTAATCTTCATTACTATTACTTATTACAGCATTGCACATGGCAAGCAGCACTACAGAAATAAGTGGTAATATCACTGGTCCCTGCTAATAAAAGTCAGTTCTCATTAGAATGAAATTAAAAAAAAAAAAGCTGTTCCACACATCAAAGCACATTAACTATGCTGAATTAGAGAGTAGCAACTAAAGTACAACAGGTTCAGGATCCTAAAAGGATGGATCGTAAGGAGAAGCACTGCGTCATAAATCAATACACTTTTAAATACCCAACTGACTTGAATTGAAAGATTTAAGGCTAAGTTATGGGAGGAGATGGTGATAACAGATTCACCTTTTCAAGAAGTTAAATATTCCTTTGGGTTATCAGAAGATGGAGCCTACAAATTATCCAAAAAGGGTATACCACTATAAATCAGATAAAGAAAGGATGCATAGTGCATATAAGAACTCCTTTTTAGGATTAAGAGGCTTTTAAACCTGCTCCTGGATAAGGAAATACTTGGTAGAAGACCAATGGATAAGAATTGCATGTTGTCTTTAAAATCTTGAGAAGTCTAAAGCGGATTGTGATAAATTGCAGGAGGACCTTGTGAGACTGGAAAATTGGGCATCGAAATGGCAGATGAAATTTAATGTGGATAAGTGCAAGGTGATGTATATAGGGAAAAATAACCCATGCTATAGTTACACAATGTTAGGTTCCATATTAGGAGCTACCACCCAGGAAAGAGATCTAGGCGTCATAGTGAATAATATTTTGAAATAGTCAGCTCAGTGTGCTGTGGCAGTCAAAAAAGCAAACAGAATATTAGGAATTAAGGAAGGGAAAGGTGAATAAAATGGAAGATGTCATAATGCCTCTGTATCTATGGTGAGACTGCACCTTGAATACTGTGTACAATTCTGATCGCTGCATCTCAAGAAAGATAAAGTTGCAATGGAAAAGGTACAGAGAAGGGCGACAAAGAGGATGGAAGAGCTCCCCCTATGAGGAAAGACTAAAGAAGTCAGGGCTGTTCAGCTTGGAGAAGAAACGGCTGAGGGGGGATATGACAGAGGTCTTTAAAATCACGAGAGTCTTGAATGTGTAAATGTGAATCTGTTATTTACTCTTTCATATAATAGAAGGTCTAGGGGGCACTCCATGAAGTTAGCATGTGGCACATTTCAAACTAGTCAGAGAAAATTCTTTTTCACTCAACACACAATTAAACTTTGGAATTTGCTGCCAGGGGATATGGTAAGTGCAATTAGTGTAGCTGTGTTTAAAAAAGGATTGGATAAGTTCATGGAGGAGAAGTCCATTTCCTGCTATTAATCAAGTTGACTTAGAAAATAGCCACTGCTATTACTAGCATCAGTGGCATGGGATATTCTTAGTTTTTGGGTACTTGCCAGGTACTTGTAGCTTGGATTGGCCACTGTGGGAAACAGGATGCTGGGCTTGATGGACCCTTGGTTTGACTCACTATGGCAATTTCTAATGTTCATATGGTTATTTACTTTTTCGGATAATAGAAGGACTAGAAGGCACTTCATGAAGTCAGCAAGTAGCACCATTTAAAACTAATCTGAGAAAATTCTTTTTCACTCAACGCATAATAAAGCTCTGGATTTTGCTGACAGAGGATATGGTTAGTGCGGTTAGTGTAGCTGGGTTTAAAAAAGGTTTGGATATGTTCTTGGAGAAGTCCATTATCTGCTATTAATCAAGATGACTTAGGAAATAGCTACTGTTATTACTGGCATCAGTAGCATGTGATCTACTTAGTAGCCTGGATTGGCCATTGTTGGAAACAGGATACTGGGCTTGATGGACCCTTGGTCTGACCCAGTATGGAAATTTATGTTCTAAACATTTGACACTGATATTGTATTAAAGTACTTTTCCACTCTGTGCACACAAGCAAGCTGTGGAATCTGTTTCCAGAGGACGTGATCAAGGCAATTAGTATGGCAGGGCTTAAGAGAGGTGTGGACAAATTCATAGAAAGTCTAACACATTAACAACTGGGTAGATTAATGAAAGCTACTGCTATCCAGGTACTTGGAGACAGGATGCTGGGCTTCATGGACCTTGGTCTGATCCAGCACGACAATTCTTAAGTAAATCAGTAAGGATGAGTAGTATATATATATATTTTTTTTTTATATTCAATCTTGAACAGGCAAATTAGAGAGTAACACAAACAGTACTCATGCCATTATTATGAATTGTTCAGACTAAAGGAATTTCTTTTCCCAATCAAGATCATTTAAACATTTCTAAATTGCCTATGTGTCTTACAAAGCTCAAAATGTTAGTTTCTTAGAGAGACTTTATTTTACCAGATATATGTATTACACAGGATCTTTTCAGTTAAGTATGAAAGTTAAGCTGCTAATGGCCTGAAAACTCTCTAAGAGTCTTACAGCATGATTTGCTATGAGTCTTACAGCATGATTTTCCATATGTTCCATGTACAGAGGCATACATAGGTATTCCTCCTTTTCTCCCTTCCTTTTTCCAAAATTAGCAGCAGTCAATATAAAACACACTGAATACCCAATGACTCTTGAAATGTGCCACTCAGAATATACTGTACATAAACACTCATTCATTATATCCAGATTCAACTAGTGAAACTCTGTAAATACAGGCCTGCCCCAATGGTTCTCAAAAGATTACAGCTGTTGCAAAAAAACAGCTGCTGAGGTTTTGAGGGAGGGGAGTTGAGTATGAGGGACTATATTTCTTCTTTGCTGTTACAGTTCCATTGTAAATTTAAAATGCTGATGCAAATTTGTACATGCAGAAATGGCTTAGAACTCAGTTATTTTGGTGAGTGATTGTTTCCTTATGTGACCAATTAGAAACTGCAGTCCTCTCAACAGAATAAGCTCATTATTCCTGACTACTAGAGATGTGCATTTACAAAAGAACTCACTAAAACTACAAAGATAACTTTTTCAGTAATGTCCCAAAATCAGTGAGATCCCAGGAAAATTACCAGCAGTACCGTTAATGCAGTCAAGTCCTAACAATTTCAGCAGCATTTCAATTGTCGAGAATTTAGTTTTCTGTGGGTCACAATCAATGCTGAGATGGGGTATGGTTTATTAGTACTGCGACAAATTGAGGGATCATTTCTGTAAAGTTTACATTTTAAAGATTACAGTGGATTATTTTATAATATAAATATTAGTTTGTCAATTCTAGTAATCTTTTAGATTGGTGCTATTATGTTTTTTGTTGGCAATGTAGTTCTGAGATACTAATTTGCTACTGGCTAGGAGAGATCAATAAATGAAAATGTAAAATGATACTGCATGATACATAACTAATTTGCAGATTTTCATTATGTAAATTTTGACTTTTTTTTATTTGCATGAATGATTCACACTGAAGAACTGAGCTCATTCTGATTAGGCTGCTTTATTATCTTGAATAATCACATTGTCTTACATTTGTAAATTAATGCAATGTACACAGAATAGACTCATTCAAAACCAATAAAAACATTATAGCAAATACAAGTTTTAAAAAAAACCCTAAGAAGTTGCGCAGACTTTCTTAATAAGAGACTATCATAAAATTGGGTCTAAATCTACATCAAAGCAGCATCCTAAATAATAATCAATAATAAAACGTTATTGTAGATACAATCACAAACTAAATAAAACAAACTTTCAAAAAACAAAACAAAAACCAAACGATCATAAAATAGGTTTAGACATCAAATGATTTACTTAACATTTTGACAGTACCTTAATTGAATTACAACAAGCTCAGTTGTAATATAACCACAACAAACAGTTGTAGCAGAGAAGGCAGAAAGAGACAAGTATTAAAATAGGCAATAGAAAGAATTTGCTGATATAGCTGTTAATATACGTTATAAGCTTAGTGACAGATTAACAAACTGGATATGCCGTAAAAAGGAAGGTCTTTAAAGCCTTTCTAAAGATATTTCTTTTCTTCTAACTCTACTGGGAAAGAATTCCAAAGACAGGAGAAACGTCCCAGTGCAGGGCCTTGAAGGCAAGACAACTTATCTTGAAATGTGTGTGTAGCAGGGCTGGCAGAAGTACTAAGGGAGCTAGGCCTGGGCCTAGGGCACCCATTATTAGGGGGCACCACTGCTGCCTCTCGTGAGCCAATGAAGCAGGGTGAGGCGGTCGAATCAGGTGGCAAAATTTTGAAAGTGCAAAAAGTGCCCCCTTCAAAACTCTGCCCAGCCCCTCCCCCCTTCTCCCTCCTGACCTCTCCCCCTCAAGACTCACCAAAACACCTGGTGGTCTAGCGGCTCCCGGGCCTTTGGGTGCCACTAACCAAAATGGCACCGGTGACCTTTAGCCTCTACCGTGTGACAGGGGTTACTGGTGCCATTGGACGGCTCCTGTCACATGGTAGGAGCAATGGACGACCCGCACCATTTTTAAAATGGTGCTGGTCATTTTGGATAGTGGCAGCCATTGGCCCCGGAGCAGCAGATCGCTCCCGGGCCCCCCGCTGGACCACTAGGTGTTTTGTGAGTCTTGGGGGGGGGGGGCGAGGGGTTATTGTATTTAAATTTGGATGAGTGGCGCAGGGGGTGGGGGAGCAGCAGCATGTGGTTCCTGCCCCTGGAGTCGGGACTGCAACTGGGGGTGGGGCGGCCCAAGGCAGAAGGTACCTAGGGCACCTAATCCCCTTGCACCAGGCCTGGTGTGTAGGGAAATAGGTACCAATGTGAATCTTTTAACAAAAGGAGAGATGTGATCATAATTTTTCTTTCCAAAATTGAATTTGCCACCATGTTTTGTACTAGTTGAAGCCTTCTTGTTTGCCGAATAAAGAGAATGAAGGAGAGCATTGCAGTAGTCTAATTGGTGTGATGGGCATTATATTCTCTTGGTGAATTCAAGGCGACAGGTTTAAAGGAAAACCTGGGAAAGAGATCCAGTATGTAAAAGAAATTAGGTGGGCTTCAACTCCCAGCTGACACAGGGTTTCTGGAATGGGAGGAACTTCCCAGTCTTTGCCCCATCAAGAGAGTGAAAGAGCCTGGGCATGGTGGGAGAATGGTCTGAAGGAAGGGTGGGACAAGAACAGGAAGGAGCTCTACTAATACCAGATGAAGAGGCAGAGCAGATGGAGGTGGAGGTGCTGAGTACTCTGAGGTCAAGCCAGAGCAGACATACTTCGGAGTTAACAGGTGGATACCCACTCCAGAAGAGGACATACTCATGGAGACTGCAGGTTAAGAACTTTAAGTGAACACTATCATGGGATGGGTGTATTTATTTATTTATTTAGCATTTTTTTTATATACCGAGGTATAGCAGGGTTGCCTTCACTCCGGTTTACATACAAAACAACAAGTTACATTGAACGATGTTTGAAATTTAAAAATTAACAATAATGAGAAATGACATAACTAGGAGAATGAACGAAACAAGATAACACAGGGTAGATACCCTGAATAGATGAACAGAGATATCTGGGAACATCGTAGAAACATCTGTATCATGAAATAGGGGAGATTGACTTAGGGGATAATGAAAGAATAGCAGGCTATATTATTGAACTTTAAATGTACTTTAAAGTCGTTGAGTGCTGTCCTTAGAAAGTCATTGAGTGCTGTCCTTAAAAGATTGGCTGAGTAAGCAGGATTTTAGGTCTTTTTTGAAGGATTTTAAGTTTTCTTGATTGGAGAGGAAGAGAGGTAGCGAATTCCAAAGCTTTGGGCCAATAATAGAGAAAGTTCTATTTCTGGTGGAGGAAAGTTTGGCCTGTGGAAGTGAGGGAATCACTAGTTGAATTTTATTAGTAGTTCTTGTTGTTCGTTGAGAGCAATGTATGTGAATGATGTCATTAAAGGCAGTGTAGTCGGCTTTGTATATTGCTTTGTGGAGAATAGAGAGAACTTTGAATTCTACTCTTTTATCAATAGGGAGCCACTGTAATTGGTTGAGAACAGG
The DNA here is from genome assembly GCF_901001135.1 of Rhinatrema bivittatum. Lineage (NCBI taxonomy): Eukaryota > Metazoa > Chordata > Amphibia > Gymnophiona > Rhinatrematidae > Rhinatrema > Rhinatrema bivittatum. Next base: position 192,420,198 of record NC_042617.1, read on the forward strand.
TGTGATGTGATCCGCTTTTCTTTTACCTGTTAGTACTCTGGCTGCAGCATTCTGAAGAAGCTGCAAGGGTCTCAAAGAAGATTTTGGAAGGCCGATCAGTAGGGAGTTGCAGTAATCCAGGCCGGAAAATATGAGGACTTGTAGGACGGTTTTGAAATCATGGGGGTGAAGCAGTGGTTTTAGGTGTTTTAATATTTGAAGTTTGTGAAGGCCTTCTTTTATTTTTGTAGAGATGTGTTTTTTGTAGTTTAGGTCAATGTCTAACCAAAAACCCAGGTCTTTAACGCTCTCTTTAAGATAGATAATGGTCTTGTCAAAGTGGAAGGGTGGAGTTGTTTTATGTCCAGGATTTTTTTTGGCAATTAGCATACATTCGGTTTTGCTTGTATTTAGGCATAATTTAAGATGAATTAGCATGTTCCTGATTGCCTCCAGGTGTGAGGCTGCTTTTGACATAGCATCTTCTATCGAGGAGGAAATTGGACTGAGGATTTGTATGTCATCGGCATACATGTAATACGTTATGTCAAGTCTTGATAAGAGATGGCATAGAGGGGTAAGGTAGATGTTGAATAAAATGGGTGAAAGTGCTGATCCTTGTGGCACACCTGTTTCGAGGAGGATGGGGTTCGATGAACTATTGTTGTGAGAAACTTTGAAGTGTCTGTTATTGAGAAAGGATGTAAACCAACTAAGAGTTTTGCCAGCTAGCCCAATGGATTCTAGACAGGAGATAAGAATTTTGTGATCCACTATGTCAAAGGCTGCAGAGAGGTCTAAAAGAATCAAAAGGTATCCTTTTTTTATGTCAAATCCTCTTAGGATGGTATTGGATAGGTTAAGTAGGAGGGATTCAGTGCTGTGGTTTTTTCTGAAGCCGAATTGGGAGGGGTAGAGAATTTTGTTATCGTCTAGATGTTCGTTGAGTTGTTTCAAAGCCGCTTTCTCTATCATTTTGGCGAAGAAGGGTAGGTTGGAGATTGGGCGGTAATTGTTTAGGTCGTCTGGGTTGAGGTTTTTTTTCTTTAATAAAGGAGTGATGGTGGCGATTTTTAACTTGGGAGGCAGCTCTCCTTCCTCGAGCGATTTGTTGATGATTGCTGAAATTGTTGGAGCTAAAGGATAAGCAATTTCTTTAAGTACTCGGGTGGGAATGGTGTCTAGTTCGTGGCGTGCAGGGTTGATTTTTTTCAGCATTTTTTCAGTTTCCAAGATGGAGATAGGTCTGAAATCGAGCCAAGGAGGGATGTTATTTGTTGATATTTGAAAATTGAAGATTGAAGTGGTGTTGAAGGTATCTGTTATTTTGGAGATTTTGTCCTTAAAGAAGATGGCTAAATCTTGGCTTAGGGTTTTTTTGGTGATAGTAGCGTTGGATATGGAGATATCGGAAATGAGGTTATTTACAAAGTTGAACAAGGATTTGGATTTGTTAGAGGAATTTATAATTTTGTAGCCGTAGTAGTTCCGTTTTGTGTTTTGGATTGATTTTTTGTAGATCGCTAGTTGTGTACGGTATTTTTGTAGAGTAGCAGGCAGCTTATTTTTTTGCCATTCTTTCTCTGTTTTCCTGAGGGCTGATTTCATGTTTTTTAGGGTGGTGTTAAACCAGGGGTTTTGAATTTCTTTTTTGTTCTTTAAACGTTTGAACTTCTCCGGGTTAATGATGTTAGCGGTTGTTTTAGTGATTAAAGACCAGGATTGGATAGCGTTGTTTATGTTTGATAAATCTAGATTCGCTAGTTGATGTCCCAGCTCTTGAAGGAGAAGATTAGATTGAAAAGGAGGACGGAATTTGAAGGATTTTTTTGTAGAATTATTTGTTGGGTTGTTGTAGTTCGATTGAGACTTGCAAAGTAGGAGATGGTGGTCAGACCATGGAACTGGGTTGTGAGAGATGGAAGTGTTCGTAAAGAAGTTATTGGTGAAAATCAGGTCAAGTGTGTGACCTGCATTATGAGTGGGGTTGTTCACTTGAAGGATGAAGTTTAAACTTGACAGCATGTCAAGTAGGGTTTCGCAGTTTGGAGAACAGGGGTTGGCATCTGTATGGAGGTTGAAATCTCCAAGGATGTAGTTGCAGCCATGGTGAAAGGAGAAGCACAAGCCACAGCTGCAGACTAAGATGGGAGGTGGCAGTAGGGCCTGGTTCCCTAAGTACCAGGCCCATAGAGCACAGCCATGCTTAGGCTATGCAATAAGCAACTGTGAGCAGCAGCATATGCAGGAGGATTAAGGTGAGAATTGTTTTCTTATCATATGAGTTTGAGACTGATGTTGATAAAGTAAAGCTAAAGAGACTTTAAATTACCGGGATAATCTGGGACTGTGTGTGCTTAAGCCCAGATCACCAACTGGGATGAGGATTCGAACCTGAAGCTGTGACACCCTGGAAGGAAAGGGGTAAAGTATTCACAATAGAGACAGAAGTACCTGGCCCGGGGAGCCCATGAGGGAGGAAACAGAGAAGCTGTAAGGAGTTGGGCAGTGGGATTGTGGAAAAGCATCCCCAGAGGCTTAACCAGTGGTTAAGTTTCTTATGTAACCAGAGAATTCCAGCTGGATTGTGACTGGGAGAGTAGCCAGTGGCACAAACCTGCAACATCGGCTAAGGATAAGTGAATGTGTCAAAGTCTTAAAGTCATTTAAATCTAAGACTGGGCAAAGGAGACGAAGGAATAGTGAAAAGAAATGAGTTTTGGACTACACGAGAAACTTGTTTTCAGAAGGTCAATGAGGAATCTAGTTGTACACCGAGAATAGTAATAACATTTTTGAGCTGAATGGGGTTTCCTGCAAAAATGGGAAAAGGAAGTATATAATTTATTTGCTTTTATATACTGACATTCATTGGGGTATATCACATCGGTTTACATGTGAACAAAGGGGTATAACAAGACTAGGAGTCTTATTTTAGATTGAATGGCATGGAAAACTCGCAACAAGTATTAATCATTAAAAAAGACAAACTTGTGTTACAGTAGTGAACTACGTGGAGGAGGGTATAATGTTGAGATTACTTACCTGATAATCTCCTTTTCCTTAGTGTATGCAGATGGACTCAAAACAAGTGGGATACAGTGTGCTCGTGCTAGCAGTTGGAGACGGATCTGACGTCAGCACGGGTACATATACCCCCACAGGAAGTGCAGCAATTCAGTAATCTTCCTTGCAAAGCTTTATGGATATATGTGTGACTGACCGATCGATTAAATGAACAGGATTACCCTGACCAATTGATAGTAGCTGGAGACCGGTGCTCTCAACCGGAAGGCGCCGACACCCGGTAGGGTGGACGCCCTATATAAGAAAAACATGGCTTACCGTGAATCGGCGAATCCCCATGTATACCGGCAGCCGGGAGGGATGCTGAGTCCATCTGCATACACTAAGGAAAAGGAGATTATCAGGTAAGTAATCTCAACATTTCCTAGCATGTAGCAGATGGACTCAAAACAAGTGGGATGTACAAAAGCTACTCCCGGACTGGGCGGGAGGCTGCCCGAGGTCCGTTTAGGATTGCCCTCACAAATGCTGTGTCCTCCCTGGCCTGAACGTCCAGATGATAGAATCTGGAGAAGGTATGGAGGGAGGACCACGTCGCCGCTTTACATATCTCTGCAGGCGACAGCATCCTAGTTTCTGCCCAAGAGGCTGCTTGCGCTCTGGTAGAATGAGCCTTGACGTGTAGAGGTGGTGGTTTTCCCGCCTCTACGTAGGCCGCCTTGATAACTTCTTTGATCCAGCGGGCAATGGTTGGCCGTGAGGCCGCTTCTCCTTGCTTCTTCCTGCTGTGAAGGACGAACAGATGGTCCGTCTTTCGTACTGCTTCTGACATTTCCAAGTATCTGGCCAGTATTCTGCCGATGTCGAGATGACACAGTATTCGACCTTCTTCTGACTTCTTCAAACCTTCCGTGGTTGGCAAGGATATGGTTTGGTTGAGGTGAAATTGGGAGACTACTTTGGGTAAGAAGGAAGGAACCGTGCGAAGATGGATAGCCTCTGGAGTGATTCTGAGGAACGGATCACAGCAGCACAGTGCTTGTAGCTCTGAGATGCGGCGTGCTGAACATACAGCCAGCAAGAACACCATCTTCAAGGTCAACAAACGGAGAGACAGGCCTCGAAGGGGTCTGAAGGCGGATCCCGCTAGAAATTCCAACACTAGGTTGAGGTTCCACACAGGCACCGGCCACTTCAGTGGCGGGCGAATGTATTTGACTCCTTTCAGGAAACGTGAAACGTCTGGGTGTGTGGCAATGCTGTTGCCGTCACTCCGGGGACCGTAGCAGGATAGCGCTGCCACTTGAACTTTGATGGAACTGAGGGACAGACCCTTCTGAAGTCCATCTTGCAGGAAATCCAAAATGATAGGGACCTTAGCGGCATGTGGATTGGTGCCGTGAGTTTCGCACCAGGCTTCAAATACTCTCCAGATCCTTATATATGTTAGTGATGTGGAGAACTTGCGTGCTCGGAAGAGGGTATCTATTACCGGCCCCGAGTATCCTTGTTTCTTCAATCTAGCCCTCTCAAGGGCCAGACCATAAGAGAGAATTGAGCTGGATCCTCGTGGAGGATGGGACCTTGCCGCAGCAGGTCCCTGTGTGGAGGCAGGGGTAGTGGATTCCCTGCCAGTAGTCTTCTCATGTCTGCGTACCAGGGTCTTCTTGGCCAGTCTGGTGCCACTAGAAGAACTAGGCCTCTGTGCCGCTGAATCTTGTGTATAATGGCGCCCAGCAGGGGCCATGGAGGAAAGGCATATAGCAGGATCCCCTGAGGCCATGGCTGTACCAGGGCATCAATCCCCTGGGATAGAGGATCCCACCTGCGGCTGAAATATCTGGGTACTTGAGCGCTGGACCTGTCCGCTAGTAGGTCCATGCCCGGCGTCCCCCACCGATCCACAATCATCTGGAAAGCTGAGGGCGACAGCTGCCATTCCCCTGGATGTAGGCTTTCTCTGCTGAGGAAGTCTGCCGTGGCGTTGTCCTTCCCGGCGATGTGGATGGCGGAGATGTCCTGGGGATTTGCTTCCACCCAAGTCATCAGGGGGGCTATTTCTAGGGATACCTGTTGTCTTCTGGTTCCGCCCTGTCGGTTGATGTATGCCACCGTGGTGGCATTGTCTGACATCACTCTGACCGCTCTGTTGCAAAGTCTGTGGGCCAATCGCAGGCACGCTAGCCTGACTGCCCGTGCCTCTAGTCGGTTGATGTTCCACCCCGACTCTTCTCTGTTCCACCGCCCTTGGGCGGTGAGTTCTTCGCAATTTGCTCCCCATCCATTCAGGCTGGCATCCGTAGTGAGCAGGGTCCAGGTTGGGGAGGACATTCTTGACCTCCGGCTCATGTGGCCGGGCTGCAACCACCACCGTATCTGATTCCGCACTTTGGCTGGTAGAGGTAGGTGTGTGGTGTATTTCAGTGATCGTGGGCTCAATCGAGATAGGAGGGCGCATTGTAATGGTCTCATATGAGCCCATGCCCATGGTATCACCTCCAGAGTGGATGCCATAAGGCCGAGGACCTGTAAGTAATCCCAAGCTGTGGGCCGAGTGGCACTCAGCAGGGCTTGCAGACGATTCCGGAGCTTTGATCTTCTCTTGGAGGTCAGGTGACCTTGTCTTCCTGGGTGTCGAATCGGACTCCTAGGTATTCCAGCGCCTGAGAAGGCTGTAGGGAACTCTTGTTCAAGTTTACAACCCATCCTAGGCTTTCCAGAAGAGCTATAACTCTGTTGGTTGCCTGGCAGCTCTCCTCTGGTGACTTCGCCCGGATCAGCCAATCGTCCAGGTAGGGATGGATGAGGATTCCCTCCTTCCTGAGGGATGCTGCCACTACTATTATGACCTTGGTAAAGGTCCAGGGCACGGTGGCTAACCCGAAGGGTAAAGCTCGGAACTGGAAGTGCTGGTCCAGGACCTTGAAGTGTAAATAGCGCTGATGATCCTGATGGATTGGGATATGCAGGTAGGCTTCAGACAGATCTAGGGATGTGAGAAACTCCCCTGGCTGTACTGAATTTTTGACAGACCTCAGAGTTTCCATGCGAAAGCTGAGGACCCGTAGGTATTGGTTGACTGACTTGAGGTCCAGGATGGGCCAGAAAGTGCCCTCCTTCTTGGGCACGATGAAATAAATGGAATAATGCCCAGAATTCATCTCCCTTGCAGGCACTGGGATTATGGCCTTTAGGGACAGGAGCCTCCGCAAAGTGACTTCTAGGGCTGTCCTCTTGATGGGCGAACAAGGAGATTCCACAAACCTGTCCGGCGGAAGCCGAAAAAAATCCAGGTAATACCCCTCTCGGATGATGGCGAGGACCCACTGATCCGAGGTAATCTCGACCCACCTGCGGTAGAAGAGGGACAGCCTGCCCCCTATGGCCGCGACCCTCGGATGGGTCGGCTGATTGTCATTGTGGGGTACGGCCGGGACCCGAACCCGAGCCGGTTCCCCTCTTGTGCTTAGGCCGAAAGGACTGGTTCCTGGCCTGCGAACGAGGTGCTTGGTAGCGAGTCCTGTAAGGGTTGAAGCGCTGAGAGTTTCTACCTCTGGATGGTCTGGGGAAGGGGCGCTGGTTCCTCCTTGACCGGTCTTCTGGTAGACGGGGTAATGGAGAGGCGCCCCATTTATTGGCCAGTTTCTCAAGGTCACTGCCGAACAGGAGGGATCCCTCAAAGGGCATTCTCGTGAGGCGCGTCTTGGAGGAGGAGTCGGCCGACCAATTACGTAGCCAGAGCTGTCTCCTGGCCGCCACTGAGGGTGACACTCCCTTAGCTGCCGTACGGACTAGGTCGGAGGCTGCATCAGTGAGGAATGAGAGAGCTGATTCCATTTCTTCTCCCGGGGTGTTGCTCCTAGCCTGTGATAAACAGGAATGTGTCACCACGGTGCAGCAGGTCGCAATCCGTAGGGACATGGCTGCCACCTCAAAGGCTTGTTTCAGAATGGTGTCCATGCGCCAGTCATGTGTCTCCTTGAGGGCCGTCCCCCCCTCCACCGGAATGGTGGTGCGCTTCACAATTGCGCTAACCATGGCGTTTACCTGGGGGCACGCCAGCTTCTCCTTGGTTGCCGGGTCTAAGGGATACATGCCAGCCAAGGCCTGACCCCCTTTGAATGAGGCCTCCGGCGTATTCCATTCCAGATCGCCCCCTAGTCACGCGCGCGTGACTAGGGGGCGGAGCCAGCCGCATCGAGACGCCGTCCGCTCCTCCGAGGCAGGAGCGCGGTGCCAGAGGCCTGTGCGGGGCTGAGCGAGCGGGAACGGGCCGTGCCACGGGCGGGCGCCGACCCCGAGACTGGCCTGGGAACGAGTCCGGACCGCGCCACGGGTGAGTGCCGACCCCGGGGCCGACCCGGGGTCGCAACAGTTAGTGCAGTTAGTATAGCTGTGTTTAAAAAAGGATTTGATAAGTTCTTGGAGGAGAAGTCCATTACCTGCTATTAAGTTCACTTAGAGAATAGCCACTGCCATTAGCAATGGTAACATGGAATAGACTTAGTTTTTGTGTACTTGCCAGGTTCTTATGGCCTGGATTGGCCACTGTTGGAAACAGGATGCTGGGCTTGATGGACCCTTGGTCTGACCCAGTATGGCATTTTCTTATGTTCTTATGCATTGAGGAAAAAAGTATTTTCTATTTGTCTTAAATATATCAAAGTAAATTCATAGTCTCTGTACTTTTTGGAAGAGTAATCAGATTCATGCTTATCAATTCCACTCCACTCATTTTATAGACATAGGGTTAAAGGAGCTGGAACAATTCCTCTGAGGAACGGCAAAAGAGGTTAGGACTCTTCAGTTTGGAGAAGACTGCTGAGGGGAAATATGCTTGATGTCTACAAAATGAGTCTACGAAATGAGTGGAAATATAACCATGTGTACCTGTAGGTTTTTAATATTCAAGGCAGAATGTGGGAAAGACTAGTTAGTTAATTATATTTGATGTATCACTTTTCTTACCTGAAATTAAAGCGATTTACAATAAAAAATAAAAAGTAACAGACATTATAAACTAATCATAATGCAAAACATAAAATAGAGCATAAAAAATAAAACATACAATATACTCAAACTATAATCAGTAGAATAAAATTACAGAACAGTAAAACTATCTTAAGAAACTTCAATCTAGAAAAGCCTTGACAAATAAAACAGTCTTCAGTGGTTTCCTAAGTTTAAAATATTCTTTTTCAAGGCAAACCGTAGTAGGTAAGGAATCCCAAAATGAGGGGGCCAAAAAAAAAACAAAAACTAAAAGACATTTCCCGAGTACCCTCATAAACAATCTCTTTATACTCGAACCAGAATATGTTGAGATGAATGGATAGTACATACTTAAATATATGGTATTAAAAGATTAACTAGTTATGAAGGGGGTTCCAGGATGAAAGGCCTTAAAAGCCAAACAACCAATTTTGAATTGGACACAGAGCAAAACTGAGCGCTAGTGAAGTTCATGCAATAGTGGAGTAACAACCAAATTTCTTATTATCGAAAAGTTTAGCAACGGTATTTTGTACTAGCTGTAATCTTTGGATTGCTCAAGATAAGGAATGATATAGAGAGTTTTAATAATCTATGCAGTTCAGAACCAAAAAATAGATTAAGGACCTCAAGTCAGCGGCGCTCAAGAAAGGTCTAACTCGCGAATTAGACATGGAAGAAAAAATAAGCTTTTTGGATCTTGGCTCCTGAGCCTATGCTCAGATCAAAATGTCAAAGAAGTCAAGGGTCCTCATTTGACCACAGTCTCAGCACCCAATGTGGCTCCTTATTCTATGCATTGAGCCTCTGCTGCCAGTTTGGAGGAACTGGTCTTTCTTTTTGGCAAGATAGGCAAGAAGAATGACCTCCCTGGTCCACAATTATGAAGTGGAGTTAGCTTGTCTAACTTCACGCTGGTAACGGAAGTGAAGTGAGCGGCAGGGGTTAAAAAGAGGAGAAGGAAAAGGTCAAAGAAGGGATAATAGGGGGAAGGGTGAAGGTAGCCTATAGAAGCAGAGTATTTCAAATGGGTAAATCGTGATTGGAGGAAAGGGGAGGATATAAAGGGAAAACGGTTGCCCGCCTCTGTCTGAGTGGAACGGCTGAGGCAGCAGGCAGAGGCTTTTTTTGGGTTGGGACCAGCGTTGAGGAAAAATTCAGTTATGTTTACATCTGTGTGCAGATACTGTAATCTTGAGGCATCAGTTTTGCACTAAACACTTGTAAAAAATACCTCAAGTTGGTCTGTAATAGACATCTTCTGTTTGCATTTGGAACAGTACTTGAAACTGCTGATCTGCTTCTCTGAAGTAAGAAAAGTTAATGCAGCAAATTCAAATGAAGAAATTATTAAATTAGATGACTGGAAAAAATAAAAATAGGTGATACAGTCTGGTAAAAGTCTGAATGAGAAAGAAAAAAAAATACACCTTGTGCCAGTCAGCATAACAAAAGTATGAAAGAAAACAAAGAAATGGCAAAATTATTAGGAAAAATATGGGGGATATTTTGCTGCTGTTTTGTTTAGAGTGAAGCACTGCTAAAAAGTGGGGTTGCCAAGCTTAAACACCAATTGTCAGCAGACAAAAAAAAGAAACAAAGGAGTGGCAGGGCCACAGCAGTGTAAGAAAGGCCTTTCGATCTGTCCAAAAATCTTTCCAACAGATGTCTGCTCAGTGCCAAGCATAGTCACATAACCCAATTACATAACTGCAATGAATTGCTTCAGACAAACTATCGTCTTTCCTCACATCAAACTGAGCACGCAAAAATTCTAATTACAAATATACTAATAAGGAACTGGATACAATCTTCAAGTACTACTTGCTGGCAAAGACAACCGATTCCAAAAAAGTTAATGCCACAGTTTTATAGAAAAGTAGTATTTTTGTGAAACTGTGGTATTAATTGAAGATTAAAAAAAAAAAAAAAAAGGGTTATGTGCAGCAGTTCTTATAGCTGCCACTATGGCTAATGATGATGGGTACAGGAACCGAAGTACCTCTGTCCCTAGGACTGGAAAGGCTCAGAGGTCAGCATGGGCCTTGATGCGCCCATTTTCCTCCTCCCCTCCACCTCAAATCAGCAGGCTCCCTCTTCTTTTTCCCTCCACACAAGCACAGAAGGCAGCAGTGCCCGCACACTTTCCTTTTGTAGCCCCTTCACGACAGAACCAGGTACTCCATGATATTTTTCAGGCCCCTCCCTTGTCTGGCATAAAAGTGAGAGGAAGTCCTATACAATTGGCAGAACCTCCACCTTCCAGGAACCCATTCTGGGGTCAGCATCTGAGGACCATGAATACCTATATTATGTCTAGCAAGCTTCATTTTCAGTTTTTATTTTGCCAGTAATTTATCAATGTTTATTACAACAAAGATAAAAACGGGAGAAATCTGTGGGAAAAAATGACTATTTTCCCAGTTTTATATAATTTTCTTTTTTTTTTTATATATAATAAACTTCCATAAATCCCCAGAGGGAAAAAAATGAAAATGAAGATCCATAAATAAGCTGGAATTCTTTAACCTTGCTAGGACTCCAAAATATCCTGGGATGCCCAAATATGGAACAAATCCATCACTTCATTGTTGCAGTGATCCTCGAGACACCTGCAAGTCTGAACTTCACTGGCATAATTTTACCCAAGAATACATACAGTACCTTTATGGACTGAAGAGTCTAGTTTCTATTTGTACAACTGTGTCAAAGTATATGTCCGATGCTTTCACTGTTAAATTTTCCTTTTGATTAGAGTTATAAATATCTTCTGTAAATGAAACCGACCTTTTCTGGATTTACACACAGTCTCAGCTTCCTTGTATGTTTCCCTTCATTTAAGGGAAATCTGTATCACCCAGGAGTGTTAACCATCCCCAAAGAGGACAGCCATGAAGCAGATTATTCTTTCCCTGACTATTATAACATCTGATTGACCACTGCTGATAACAACCCTAGAACTTATATCTGGAGGGTTACATGCCTAGAGAGGAAGGGGTGGAGCAGCCACAGGGTCTGGGAGAGAAAGCCAAGTGAGGAGAGGAGAAGGGCTTTGAGGGAATGGAGGAAGAGGTGAATGGGATACTACGGGAGCCAGTAAGAAAGGGAATAAAAGGAACTAGGGGTGGAGCAGAGGGGGAAAAAGAGTAGAACTTGAAGAGGCAGCAGGAGAGGAACCTGGGAAGAGAGGAATGGAAAGACAGGAGCTAGAGAATAACTAGAAGAATCAAAGCAGAAACATGTGTACCACAAAGTATTACAGATTGCTACTCATAATATATTCCCATTCATGTTACAGGTTTTTTGCAATTACAACACACCTTTCCTTCATCCATTGGATTGTCACTAATATGGACAACAGGTCCTGGATGAGATTTGGATGACCTGGGAGAAAAAAAGAAAAAAAAAAGTTAAGTTTATTACGTGCATGGCTCAATAAAGGAAACTTGCCAAACACCAACACCAAAATCTTATGCCTGCAATGTTTTAAAACAAAAATGACAAATTGTAAGCTACCAATAAGATAGAAATCAATAGGAAAAAATATGAAATTTGCTTTTCTCTCTTTTATCTGTCCAGATTTATCTAGGTATTAGACACATGATCAGAACATACAAGTAAGATCACAAATTAAGAAATTCACAACACCCTCAGGACCACCAAATGGGTCTGGTGCTGAAGTGAATGAAAATATGCAACTTAAGCTGCCTTCTTGACGAAATTATACAAACATCTCACATTAATATTCAATGTGGATATCCTGGAAGCACTCAGACTGGAGCTGAGACTCACTGCAACAAGGTAATGTGTCACCAAAACAATTTAAAAACATAAGCAGCCATGGCATCCAGCAGTCTTCACTCCCCAGCCTATTATGACAAATCAAACCAACAGTGGAACAGTCGCAGCTTCCCCCTCCCCCCCCCCCATATTTCTTTATTGAGGAATTAAGCAGATAAAAGAAGTCAACAAAATTACACTGCAATAGGACAATTCCTACAAAACTTTTTTCTCCAGAAATACTCCCAGTCCCCTGACACCTGCATACCTGAGCCAATATTAGAATTCTTCATCTGTCTGCCATAACATCAGCTAGGCAGTTTCAGAGCCTCATTTTTATCAAGCCTATCACAGCTTCAGTTAAGATGACTTCTCCTATCGCTATACCACACCCCTGCCATATTGCCCTATTAGGGTGCAGTCTTCTCACATGCTGGAATTTTACTCATGCTACATGGTTTCCCAGGGACTTGCCACAATGCCTGAAAATACCAGTTTGTTTTGTGCAGCATCATCCCAACCACAACTGCATCTACTTGCATCAGGCATCTCAGCTGAGGTGGACCTCCCGATCTCCCATAATGCTATACACTTATGAAACCTGCTTCCCCAACCACTCCAGGCTTGGATACCCACCCAACAGTTTAGAGTAGTAGTTTACTTACACTAGGAACTTGCACACTTCTACTTCACAGGCAGCCTGGAGAGGAACTTGCAAAAGGATTTTCTCTGATGCCTCTTGGAATTATTAAATAGTTCCTGAGCAGTGTCTGCAAAGTAGTACCTTCCCCTAGAGAGACATGCATAGTCCTCAGATGCCCAAATCATGAAGCACCTGCCTGCCACCCAGATATAAAATTCTTAAGCTAGTAAGTTTTATCTTGCTTGCGGTCCCCTCTTCCAGCCTCTCTACTGTGATAACTACATGAGGTATAGAGTGCCTAAACATATATTATAATGGTGTTCCAACTCTTTTTGCAGCATTTATCAATTGGTAACAGAAAAGCTTAGTGAGATCCTCAGGTCATACGAGGATTGACCTGAGGATCTCACTACTGCTGGAGGAAAGAAATCAACTGCATCTATAGCATACTATACTTATCTGCCCATTGGACATGAACGCCCCATACCACTAGACCTAGATGACTGCCATATGCCTTGAAAGCACATGCCTACCTGCCCAAAAACAAAGTTAAAGGTCCAAACTGTACTTTACCCTTGCGGCAATGCCATTTATGCTGTTAGTGCCATTGATTATTGAAGCAGCTGCCATGCAGGCAGACTCCAAATCACCATAGCTTTTCCACGACACTCTGTTCCCAGGTCCTCCATTCCCAGAGACATTTTCTTGAAAAAACCCCAAAACAAAACCACTTAGAATGAGACAGAGTCAGCGATAATGTTCTGAACCACCAGGATATGTTTTATCCCCATGCCATAATGTTAAGATGCAAACGAAAAATAAAGTTTACTATCCACATACATTTAGCTGACTACCTGTTAATACCTCAACTCCTCTTGCACCAGAGGATCGCCTTCCTGTCAGAAAGAACATTCCCCCCCCCAACACACACACACATCACCAATGTGGTTAAGACTATTACCAAGAAAAGCTCCAGGAAGGTAATATTCTAGGTAGCACCCAACTCCACTCGAAAGTCAAGCCAGGCAGCAGCACACTTTGCTCTTTGGCTTTAAATTCCAAATCCAATATCACCAGATGCCAAGAATAGAATCTAGATTCCTACTCGATACTGGTGCTGCCTGCCATAAGCACATCACATTGTAATCTTTAAGGGAATTCTTCCCATATAATACAGTCCTATCATATATGTGTAGATCTCAACATCTGGCGTCAAACTGTACAAGAAAAATCATTCCATGAGAATCACCCTACTTGCAAAGTTTAGGCTTCCTAGCAGGATCGGAGCATGCTGTAACATCGTTTTAGCTGAGGTGATGCAATTTCCTCATCTTTGCCAACTTGGCTTCTTGCAGTTTTGATACCATCTCCAGGATATCAAGATCAATTCCCAGGAAGGTAGTAACTAATGCTGAGTTAATGATAGGCCAAAATTACTGGCTACTTCAGCAATAGCTTAAAACATCTGATGCCGTGGGTGCAATGCAAAGAAAATCACCAAGATAGCAAATTATATTTCTGGATTCTACCTCAGCATATGAATCAATGCATGAATAAGCCAAAAGTCTCAAATAAGGGCATGAGACTCTACAGTCCATTAACATGTGCGTGTTGAAGCAATATTTTCCCTGAATCACAAAAACCTAGGAAGGACTGGATGTAGGCAAAAAAAAAAAAATTTGATAGCTCTGGCCATTGGATATGCCCGAAATCCCTCACTATGATTCAGGTACAGCAAACTGAATTAGATGGCTGCTTCGAGGTTCTTCCTCCTCTAGGGAAAACTATTTGTCAGGTGTCCTCCCTTATTTATATGCCAATTGTTATTTCTCTCCTCCCCATAAGAAATGCCTTGCTGGGTCAGACTAAGGTCCATCAAGCCCAGTCCGTCTCCAACAGTGGCCAATCAAAGTTGCAAGTACCTGTTACTCACTCCCAGGATAGTAATACCTTTCTTCAGTCTTCCTGGCTAATGTTCTGTTATGGACTTTTTCTCCAGGAACTTGTACAAACCTCTTTTACAACACCTGCTATGCTATTCGCCATTATCATGTCCGCTTGGCAATGAATTCCACAAATTGATACTGTGTTTCATGATGGCATATAAAGACCAAAGATCCATCAAGTCTGCCCAGCAAATTGCTTTTGGTAGTAACCGCCATTTCATGCAGGCTACCCCATGACAGTTACCACCATGCAGAAGTGTTACACCTAAAGTTAATATAGGATACCCCTTTTTTTTCATTTCCATCCTCTATCCTGTAGGGATCCACAGTGTTTATGCTATGCCTTTTTGAATTCCATCACCCTTCTCATCTTCATTATCTTTTCTGGGAGGGCATTCCATGCATCCACCACCCTCTCTGTGAAGAAATATTTCCTGATGTTGATTCCGATTCCCCTGGGGTTTCATATATCAACTCCTAGCTCTGCAGTTTCCTTTCCAGCAGAAAAGGCTCCTTTTTGCATCATTAATATCTTTCAGGTTTGAAGGTCTGTATCCTATCTCCCCTGCACCTCTTCTCCTTCAGGATATACATATTCAGGGTCCTTCAGTCTCTTCTCATATAGCTTTTGATGCAGACCCCCCACACCATTTTGGTTGCCTCTCTGAACAACTTCCATCCTGTCCTTGTCCTTTTTTTTAAGATATAACCTCCAGAACTGAACATAGTACTCCAGGTGAAGCCTTACCAAAGACCTGTACAAGGATATCATCTCTTTTCATACTGGTTATTCCTCTTTCTATGCAGCCCAGCACCCTCTGGTTTTTCCCACTGCATTGTCACACTGATTTGATGCCACACTCAATCACCCTAAGGTCCCTCTCCCAATCCGTGCACGTTAGTTTTTCATCCCATATCTCATACAGGTCATTTTTATTACTGCTCCCACAAAGCTCGATTTTAGAAGACACGCATGCGCGCACATAGATGTGTCAATTTTATAACATGCATGAGTCGCCGTGCGTGTGTTATAAAATCCGATGTCCGCACGTCCATGGGGGGGGGGATTTTTTAAAGTACGCGCGGCAACGCGATCAGGCCTTTGCCCAGTTCGCTCCAATTATGGACTGGGAAGGAACTTCTCTATTCTCCTACCTACCCCTTCTTCCCTCTCCTCCCTGACCCCTAACCCACCCCCAACTAACTTTTTGTTTTAAAACTTACTCGCTCTGCTGAGCTGCAGTAAATTCCACGTGCCAGCTGTCCCAGCCGGCGTCCGCCCCGGCCCACCTCTTTTGATTCCAGCCGGTCTTCAGTGCATACAAGGAGAAAAGTGTGTGAACAGGGCCCTTTAAAAATCCCTGTGGGGCGCGCGGCCCAGCCACGTGTTTCTCCTTGTTTTTACGTGCACCGAAGTTTGAAAATTTAACCGTAAATGCATGACTCTGCACTTCTTGGCAATACCAGCTTAAACTACAAAAACACTTGATAGCCTTGACAATCTCACGACTCCTCAAATATATTATAATACAATAAAGGTGGTTACAGCTGGATTGGTGGCATAAACCACACTATATATTACCAAAGAGCCAGTCAGGCACTTTAGTCCCCTTTATTGAATCTCAGCTGCCAACCTTCGATCAATCCTCAAACTTTCTTAAAATCTTTCGTTCTATTTCTTTAGATGTGTCGACTGTGGCAGATCTTAGTGTCATCTGCAAAAAGACAAGCTTTTCCTTATATCTCCCTCTGCAATGTCACTTACGAAGATTTTGAGCAGAATCTGCTCCAAAACTGATCCTTGAGGCACGCCACTTAACACGTCCTCTCTTCGGAGTAAGTTCTATTTACCATTATACACTGTCTCCAGTCAGTCAACCAATTTATAAGCTATTCCACCAAGTTTTCACCCACTCCCAATCTTTTCATTATATTCATGAGCTTCCTATGTGGGACCATATTAAAAGCTTTGCTGAAATCCAAGTAGATCACATCAAGCACTCTTCCTTAATATCTCTAGTCACCCAATAAAATAAAATAATCAGATTTGATAGGATCTTCCTCTGGTGAAAGCATGCTGCCTCGGGTCCAGCAACTTTGAGATGGGGCAACCAGAACTGCACAAGTACTCAAGATACTGTCACACCATGGCTTGATATAGCGCCAATATATTTTGGGTTTTATTCTCCATTCCTTTTCAAATCATTCCTAATATTCAATTAATTTTGACTGCCATGTCTCTGAAATGCCTTTAATGTTTTTATCTTTGTGTAAAGCCATACATTCTAACTCAATCTTAATGTTCAGACTTCTGGCATTTGCATATTAGACATTTTAAAGTATATTTATTTGCACTTTCCTTTTTCTTTGTATTCACAACCTGCTTGTTAGCAAATGATACAGGCAATTTGGGTGCTCTTTGCCTATATCTGTCTTGGCTACTTCTGCCTTAAACACAATCTCTCCACTGGATATTCTAGCTTCCCCTATTTTGCTAGTATATTATAACTTCTGAGTGACTATCAGCTTTCCCCCATGGTCTAGTTTAAAAGCTGCTCTATTTCCTTTTTAAACTTGTGTCAGTAGCTCGTTTCCATTCTGATTAAGGTAGAGCCCATTCCATAGGAATAGGTTCTCCCCTTCCTCAGAATGTTTCCCAGATCCTAACAAACCTAAATCTCTGCACTATTCTCTAGAGCAGGGGAGGGCAGTTCTGGTCCTCGAGGGCCACAAAGCAGTCTGGTTTTCAGGATATCCCTAATGAATATGCATGAGAGAGATTTGCATGCACTCTGCCTCCGTTGTATGCAAATCTATGTCATGCATATTCATTAGGATATCCTAAAACCTCGACAGGTTTGTGGCAGAGGACTGGAATTGCCCACCCCTGCTCTAGAGCTTAGCCTGGCTCTAAGGTCCTGCACATGGAAAAGGAAACATTTCTGAAAACGCAATTCTGGAGATTCAGGATTTCAGTTTCCCACCTAAGATTCTAAATTTATCCTCCAGAACCTCCCCTTCTGCACTTTCCTATGTCACTGGTACTCACATGTACCACAACAGTCTACTCCTCCCCAGCTCAAACTAGTGACTAGTTGTACAGAAACCAGTACTCTTAAATATTAATATTTACAAATACTAATCTTTTACTAAGTCACAAAATTAATCCAAAGTCTATTTTCCTTAAACACACCCCATTCTTTACACTTGTAAATACTAACCTATACTAGGTCACAAGATTAATCCAAAGTCTATTATCCTTGAACATACTCAATTCTTAACACTTGCAAATACTAGTCTTAAAAACTAATACAGTATATATAGCCAGTAATAGTTTAACCTTTTAAGAAAAATTCTCTTCAACATTTAAGTGTTCTTTCCCAGCAAATCCAGTTTACCATCAGCAGATGAAGGGTCTGCAGTCAGCAGTTCCAAGGAAAATCTAGAGCAGCTGAGGTAGCATTGATGCAAATTAAACCAGCACACAAGGGAAAATGTCAAGTTCTTTTCTAGGCCTTGCTGAGAACAGATTTTCATGTTGCAATTGCACCACTGAATTTGGCACACCAGTTAGCACTATTATGAGTTTTACTGCTCTGCAAAATTATGTATTATTAGATTGTAAGCCCTCTGGGGATAGGGAAATACCTACAGTACCTGAATGTAATCCACTTTGAAGTGCTGAAAAAATGCAAAAAGCGGAATATAAATCTAAATAAATAAATGTGTTTTGACAGCAGAGGAAATGAAAGTCCTATTTATCCACATAGCAGCAATGATACAATGGCACTGAGCCTCTAAGAAATGGGGTAACCAGCATGGAGCAGCAATTACAACACTAGTAGGCAGTGCTACAACAGCATTAGGATATTAAAATAGAATGGGGGAGACCTACATGAATGGATCATGGTTAAAAGTTAAAGCTCAAAGAACATAGAAAGGCTGTGGGGATTATTACCAGACGTGGTAAGACTTTGAAGGGAGTCTAGGTATTGGTTTTAGTATTGGTCTAGTAGATAAAGTTGAAGGCAATCAAGGATTGAAATGACCTACTAGCAGAGATGATGAGGCCATCACTGTAACAGATTTGGAAAATGCTTGGGACAGATATGGAATGTAGTAGTCAAAGAACAACATGGGGAAGGGAAGATGGTGTTGGGTTGCATGTGGTAATTTATATGCTTATCTTCCCAAAATGGACAAATCAACTGGGCAGAGTGAACGGACCATTTTAGACCTTATTTGCCATCATGCTAATATATTAGAACAGATAAATGTAAAAAGGCAAAGAAATATCAAACAATCCAAAAATATTATAATATTTAAATCCAATTTATTAAATCTTTATTACATATGAAGGTACCCACCACTTAAATAAAGACTAAGATGTAATTCTTCATTTTCACAGATTTATTGTAAAATCGGGTTGATATTTGAGATAACTGTTCCCCTGAAGAAGCTTTTAGAAGTGAAACATGTTGGGAATGTGTTTTTATCAGAGTATATCAGAGTATATCTTTTATATGTTAAATTATGATTTATATGTGGTCGGTATATTTGTATGTAAAAGATTTAATAAATTGTATTTAAATATTCTAATTTTTTTGGGGGGGAATATATTAGAATAGGCATAATAGTAGTAATGTAAACTATAGACCCAGAAAACAAATCGGAAGCCGATCCAGTTAGCTGTGTAGCAGTAAATAAAGCGAAGATCGGTGTGTGTAAATGCCCTTTATTGAAATTAGCCCAATTTCAATAAAGGGCATTTACACACACCGATCTTCGCTTTCTGTAATGTAAACTATATACACAACCCTATCCCTGTTCTAAAAAAAGACCACATTTAAGCATCTAGTCTCTAAGGTCTCAAATGGAGAACACATCTCTCCAGTTTTGGTGGAATTTCATCAGTTACCTATAGAGTCTAGAACTGTATGTTCAACCTTGTAAACTGCTTAGACCTATATATTGTATAGGTGGTATAGAAAAGCTTTAAAATAAATAAATAAAAGTTCTGGCCACAGTGTCAAAAATGTCACAAATAGAATGCCTGTGACATTTCTTACACTCCTCCACTGCTTGGCAGAAGTCTGTTTACTCTGGATCTCATGATTCTGGTTCATAGTTTATAAGGAAGATCTGATCTTCTTGTTTTTAATGATTTATTTAGATGTTGTGATGCTTTATAGGTTGATGTTTGTTGCTAAGTTTGTTTTATTAATTTTGTTATGCATGCAATAATTTTAATTTGTACAGTGCTTTGATTTTGTTTTAGAAAGGCAGTTATGTTAATTCAATAAACTAAACTAAAGGCTTTAGCTTTTGCACACATTTGTGCTAATATTGCACCATGAAGAGCTGGTGAGTCGTAATCTGGGCACCCAGCATGGATCTCTGGAAGAACTTTCTCCCCTGAAATGCATCCAGTGCTTTGGATTCTTCCCAAGAGGCATGTTGGAGCGATCATGAGTGCATTTTGCATGTTTCAATGCTGATTCTACCACCATGGAGTGTTATGGTAGTTGGACCACCCAAAAACTGAGGGAGACCCTGTACTTTAGATCCAGCCTCCAGGGCATCAGAAGGCATGATAGTGTCTGAAACATCTTCATCTGTACTATTAAACTGCTAATTCACTTGGGCCAGATTTTCAAAAGGTTACGCGCGCCGGGCCTATTTTCAAAAGGTCCAGCGGCGCGCGTAAAGCCCCGGTATGCGTGTAAGTCCCAGGGCTTTACAAAAGGGGCAATCCAGGGGCTTCTGCTTGGCCCCTGGGCCATGCAGAAGACCCTGGGCTGAAGTAAGTTTTAAAACAAAAAAAGAAAGCAACAAAGGTAGGGGGGAAAGGGCGGAGGAGGTAGGGGGAGGGAAGGGAAGGTGGGATGGTAGGGTAAGGAAGTTCCCTCCGAGGCTGCTCCGAGACCGCGTGCAGTTCCTTCCGAGGCTGCGCGCAGACCCCAGATTTTATAACATGCACGCACCTGCGCACCAATGTTATAAAATTGGGTGTACATGTGCACGTGCTGGATAGCGCGCGCGTATGTTTTCAAATCCAGCCCTAAATCTTGTCAAATAAGATAAAAATGAAGACAAGTTATTTCTGTTTGTTACGCTCGGGGGTGGACCCTTGTCCTGGGGCAGTGAAGAGACACCTCCTGATAGGGAACAGAAGGCAACTGCCCCCAGGGTGCGGAGCACTGGAGGAGACAGAGGCCTAGGAAGAACTTCACCACTGGAAGCTCGATGTCCCCCTGGGAGGAGCCCGTAGGGACCCGGGCCGCTTGGACTTAGGTAGGCGTCTCAGGGTTTCCAAAAGAAATGGAAGTCCAATGTGCCCACAGGAACTAGGAGAGCACTGTAGGGTTTGAGACTGAAGACAGGAGGCAGCAGAGAGAAGCAGAACAGGGATGGTGAAGACAAGGTGAGGAACAAAGCCAGGAACTAAGGCATGGTCAGGTAAGCAAGGTCAAGTCCAGGTATCAATCCGAGGAGTGGTCAACAAAGCAAGGGTCAAGAGCCAGAGGTCCAACGGGTTCTAGAACAAGCTGAGGACTTGGGCAGGCAGCATGCAGACAGGACCGGAACAAGCTTAGGCAGGTGGCAGGCAGAGGGGCAAGTCAAGAAGCAAGAAGCAAGCCGAGGTCAGTACCGAGAGACAGTCCAAAGGCACTACGTGGGTGAGTGCAGGAACAGACAGGCGCTGAGACAGCAGGGCACCGGTACAGGAGGAGTTACTAGATACTAAGACAAGTAACAAGGAGCCCAGACAACCTAAGGAGGAAGCAAGCAGCAAAGGCAAGGGAGTGACGTGGGTCAGATTAAGATTTGATAGGAATTGGCATATTGGAAGTAGATGTTGAAGAGCGTCGCTGATAGAGCTGACCCTTGGGGTCTTTGAGAAGTTATCGTTGAGCAGTACTTGGTTGGTTCTTTGTGATAGGTATGAGGTGAACCATTGTAGGGTTGTTTCCTTTTCCCCAATTTCAGATAGACGGTCAATCATGATAGTGTGGTTTATTGTATCAAAGGCTGCTGATAGGTCGAGTAGGACTAGAAGGTAGCTGTGGCCGTTTTCGAAACCTTTGAGTACGAAATCGTTCAATGATAGTAGAGTCTCCGTGTTCAGTTGTTTTCTGAAGCCAAATTGTGTGGGTAGCAGGATGTTGTTTTCTTCCAGTTGGTCACTGAGACGTGTGTGGACGACTTTCTCAATGATTTTGGCAATGAATGGTAGGTTTGATATGGGTCGATAGTTCGTTGGGTTTTCTGGATCAAGATTATTCTTTTTCATAATGGGTTTGATGATTGCAGATTTTAGGCATTCTGGGTAGTTTCCTTCCATGAGGGAAAGGTTTACGATGTCAGTTAGTGTCTTAGTTATTGATGGTTCAAGATTTTTTTATCATCGTAATGGGTATGGCGTCAAAAGGGTGTTTGGCTGGGTTCATTTTTTTGATGATCGTTTGGATTTCCAGGGAAGATGCTGTCTCAAAGTTGTACATTCTACTCTCTCTAATGATCATTTATATAATTGTTCCTAAGGCTCATCCAGTTGGATCACTTGATTTTAAAACTGCATTTTGGAAGTTGTTACAGTAAAATATATTGTGGTGTGTAAAAACATAAAAAAATACACCATGTGCATGTACTAGTTTTGATGCTTGATTTACAGTAATATGTTTGCTCTGTCTGCCCTGAGTCAGAGGACATTTCTTCTATTAATAAATGTTCACCTTTTGCTCTTCATTTGCTATTCAAACATTTACTTAATCATGATGAACTGATAGATATGGGAAGAAATAGCAGATGGCTGTGGTTAATGCACTGCAAGCATGCAAAATCTCTGTTTAACCATATGATAGAATGGCTAATAAAGCAGATAACATTTGAAAGCTCAACTTTAATTATGTATTGGCATTTTCTGGCATATTGTCAGCCATTAGTAAGGTGTATTTTTTTTTCTTTTAGTGTTAGTAAGTTATAGTGAAACTTTGTTCCCTACATAATGCAGCCAGTAGGGATGTGCATACTTCTTTAACTTCATGCACCCACACAAAATCCAAGTGTGGCTATTTTCTTTTTTTTTTTAAGTTAAAGATTAGGTTCTGAAAAATTCCACAGCAGGTGCACTGAAAAACTCCCCCAATCCAGATATAATGTAATGTGCAGTTTCCCTGCGATACACATTATAAAACAGTCTGTTTTTATTATTTTTTATTATATTGCAGATCTTGGGGAAATCTGCAGGCTTTTCAAAACTCAAACCAGACTGAAATATGCTTGGCAGTGACAGATTTAGGATTATGCTGCCCTTAAGCACTGCTAATGCAGTCGTTTCAGGGGGCCCCCCCCCCAATCCTAGAAAACGCAGTGGCAAGAATCCTCACTGGATCTAAAAAACATGACCACATCACCCCAACACTTATCTCACTGCACTGGCTATCAATAAAATTCAGGATAGAATACAAAATACTATCCATACTACATAAAATTATATTTGAAAAAAAAACTGGCTAAGTCCCTCCATAAAATTGCATAATCCAAGCAGAAACCTCAGATCAGCAAATAAAGGACTTTTAAAAACGCTATCTGCTCGTTCCAAACAACTCACCTCAACTCAAAATAGCGCAATCTCTCTAGGAAGCCCGAAACTCTGGAACTCCCTTCCCAATTGAACTCAGAACACAAGAAAACCTAAAAACTTTCAAAAAAGATCTAAAAACATGGATGTTCAAAGCATACCAACTCACCCAATGAATAAAATAACGCTAACCCCCCTCTAACCTCAAAAAACTGGAACTCAATACAAAAATATATCTATAATACAAAGAACTGAAAGTGTAAAAACTGTTCTGCAAATAATTTGTATTTGATGTTTAGAGTTTAACTTTCTTTTGAACCTTTTTGGATTCCATGTTAACCTTCTTAACCTTATAAACCATCATTTTGTAAACCGTTGTGATGGCGTAACTGAATGACGGTACATAAAACTAGATAAATAAAATAAATAACCTAGCAACACACATTTAAGTGTTCATTGTGCCGTACTCACCTGATTCAAACAAGTTTTAGGGGCTGCTAGAACCAATGGACAATGGTTAATATGAAATGTTAAGTCCTAGCAGAAACACAGGCAACCATATGGCCAGGTTTGTTTAGCAGGCTGCAGTGTTAGAATAGACTTGGCAACTGGGTCTGACTGGCAGACTGCAAACACTGTAATAAATACAAGTCCTACATAAAATGAAGGGCACTCATGTGGCTGGGTGGGTTGGTCTGCCATGCCTTGCAGAAAACCCAAGTCATTGTAGTGTAGTGGCTATGCTGCTAATGTTGACAATTTAGATTAAAGAGCTTTGGGGTTAGACATGGGAAAAATTGCAGGAGGAAACTAAATGAGATCCTGTATGGTTTTCTACCGAGGATGAAGGAATATAGAGGAGGAAGAAAAAAAAAAAAAAAAGATCTTGCTGTGGCTGACAACGGGGACATATCCTTACTGTGGACAGAATAATTGGGCAGAGTGGATGAGCCAGATCTTTATGTGCCATTATCTACTTTGGTATTGCCAGTAAACATTTCTTTAAAACAGGAAGTCCCTAGGACACAAGACCCATTTTACAATAGCAATAAAGCCCTTTAAAGTATACACTGTAGTCTGATAAATAAAAGTCTCACATGGTTTTAATATTACCAGCACATGAGCATCATACTTCGAATTATACAGAAAGCAAGCAATTAGAAGACCAAACAAGCTCCTAGGCTCACTCTGACTGCCAAGTCTTTGTGCGTACTATTACTGGATTTCTAAAGTGCTACTAGAGGTATGCGGTGCTGGACTGAGGCACATAAGGGGGCAGTGCCTAATCCATAGAATTTACAACCTACATTACAAAAGTCTAGAGGAAAGGTATTTATAATAGAACAATAGTTAGGATTTAAAAGCAGCCTCAAAAAGCTTAGGAGCGGATTTTAAGAGCCCTGCTCACCTAAATCCGCCCAAATCCGGGCGGATTTAGGCGAGCAGGGCCCTGCGCGCCGGTGAGCCCATTTTACATAGGCCTACCGGCGCGCGGAGAGCCCCGGGACTCGCGTAAGTCCCGGGGTTTTCTGAGGGGGGCGTGTCGGGGGGCGGGCCCGAACTGCGCGGCGTTTTCGAGGCGTGTCGGGAGCGTTCCGGGGGCGGGCCCGGGGGAGTGGCTATGGCCCGGGGCAGTCCGGGGGCGTGGCCGTGCCCTCCAGACCCGCCCCCAGGTCGCATCCCAGTGCGCTAGCGGCCCGCTGGCGCGCGGGGATTTACGTCTCCCTCCGGGAGGCGTAAATCCCCCGACAAAGGTAAGGGGGTGGTTTAGACAGGGCCGGGCGGGTGGGTTAGGTAAGGGAAGGGAGGGGAAGGTGAGGGGAGGGCAAAAGAAAGTTCCCTCCGAGGCTGCTCCGATTTCGGAGCGGCCTCGGAGGGAACGGGGGTAGGCTGTGCGGCTCGGCGTGCGCCGGCTATAAGGAATTGATAGCCTTGCGCGCGCCGATCCAGGATTTTAGCGGCTACGCGCGTATCTACTAAAATCCCACGTACTTTTGCTTGTGCCTGATGCGCCAGCAAAAGTACGCCAAATCGCGCGGTTTGAAAATCTACCCCTAAGTTATTAAGATTAAATTTGAAAATGGCCAGAGTCCGAACATGACACCAAGCAAGAAAGTCTATTCTAGGCATGTAGCACAACAAGGTGGAAAGCAGAGAATCAGGAGTTGCAGCAGAAAAGAACGACATGGATAAGAGTGGGCAGTTTCCTCCTCTTGTGATTTCAGAAAAGGAAGAAAGCGTGGCAGGGCCAAAGGAAAAGGAGATGAATGAACTGGGAGCAGAGGAAGCAGTCTGAAGAACTCACAATTAATATTGTTATGGAATAAATAGTCTGGGGTGTTGGAGGTGGTGGCATTTTGAGAAGGGAGGAGAGTGAGAGAGATTGGAGGCAAGGGTGTTTATCAGATGGACATCCTAATCTTGCTTGGCGAATATAAAAAGAGCGGAAGGAAGCATGCATGAATTTGAAATATAAGAAGTCTGCATTGGAATCTAACTTTGGCAAGATATGCTCTGCAGAGAAGGTGCAGGAATAAAGGAAGTGAACTCTGGAGCCAAGGCTTGGGGTTTATCACACCTTACACAACAGGAGTGACCACGCTTTTTGAGCTGTGGCACTCCCCCACTCCCTTCATGCAATTGGTTGAGGCCCTACCAAAATGGGTTACTATAAATTAAAAAAAAAAAAAAAAAAAAGAAACACAAAACCTTTACTTCTGGCTTCGTATTTATTAGAGGTGGGGCTAATTGAATTGCCTGACCATAACAATATTGTGTTGAGGAAGAACAGAACCTCCTGACTGCAGGTATTCCTGGATTCACAAAGCTTCCAGAATCACTAAGTGAACTTTTACTATTTAAAAGATATTACAGCCAATTATAGAAGTTGTGCCTTGGTTTTTGGAGGGGTTAAATTTAACTGAAATCAAAAAATGTGGAATCTAAACTGTTTTTCTGGGCTTGAGAAAAAACAAATAAACAGCTTTCAGTGGATTAGATAATCTCACAATAAGTACATGTCAAGGAATATTTTGGTCACTGATCTCACCAGTGATCATCAGATGGTATGGTTTGATATCACAAACAGCATACAGAGAAGACAAAGGCCAGAGCTTTGAATTTCACAAATACAGTCTTTGTCAAAATGGGAATGTTCCTAGAGGAAGAACTGGAAGACTGGGAGAAAATGGGTGTGGTGGAACAGTGGACCAAACTGAAAGATGATTTCTTGCCCTTGTAATAGCAACAAATCAATATATTAGGAAGGTAAACAAAAGTAAGAGGAAAAAGAAGTCAATCTGGTTCTCAAAGGAATTGGCTGAAAAAATAAAGGCAAAAAGAACAGCCATCAAAAAGAGTAAAGGATCCAAAAAAGAGGAACACAGAGAAGAATACCTGGTAAAATGGAGGGAGATGAAGAAAGAAATCAGGAAAGCAAAAGGTCAAGTTAAAGAAAGGATTGCCAAAGAGGTAAAATGAGATGACAGAACATTTTTCAGATATATCAGAGAAAGAAGAAATGTCCAAAGTGGTATAGTGAAACTGAAAGGTGACTAGGAACAATGGGTGGAGAGTAAAACAATGGCAGAAATATTAAACACACCTGTTCGGTATTCACTAAAAAAAGACCTTGGAGAAGGACCATTGTTGGTAGACAAGATCATAGATAGTGATGGGGTTAGACTAAACTCCATTTACAGAAATTAATATATGGGAACAGCTAGGCAACCAAAGTGGACAAGGCCATGGGGCCAGATAAGGTACATCCCAGGATACTGAGGAAGCTCAGAGATGTACTGATGGGTCTGTTAAAGGAACTTTTCAATAGATCCCTGGAAACAGGAGTGGTGCCACGAGATTGGAGAAGAGCGGTGATGATTCCGCTTCACAAGAGTGGTAGCAGAGAGGTGGCTGGAAACTACAGGCTGGTTAATCTCAAAACAGTGGTGGGAAAATTAACGGAGACACTGATGAAGGAAAGGATAAAATAAGTATCTACAATCTGATGGATTGCTGAAGACAAGGCAGCATGGATTTACCCATGGAATATCCTGTCAGACAAATGATAGATATTTTTGATTGGGTGGCTAGAGAATTGGAACAAGGAAGACTGTTCGATGTGATCTACTTGGATTTCAACAAAGCTTTTGATACGGTCCCATATATTTATTTTGATTTATATTCCACTTTTTTCAGCGCTTCAAAGTGGATTTCACTCAGGTACTGTAAGTATAGGAAAATTATGAATAAAATGAGAAGCTTGGGAGTGAGTGCCATGGTGGTGTCTTGGATCACAAACAGGTTGACCAATAGACAGCGTGTAATGGTAAATAGAACCTACTCTGAGGAGAGCCATGTTAAAAAGAGTGCCACATGGATCGGTGTTGGGATTGGTTCTATTCGGTATCTTTCTGAGCAACATTGCAGAAGGGATAGAAGGTAAAGTATGTATTTGTGGATGATACTAAGATGTGCAACAGAGTGGATATGCCTGAAGGAGCAGAGAGAATGAAAAGTGATTTAAGAAAGCTTGAAGAGAGGTCGAAGATTTGGCAGCTGGGATTCAATGCCAAGAAGCACAGAGACAAGTATCTGGGATGTGGTGGTCCAAAAGATCTGTATATGTGTTACGATCCTATCCACAGACCCCCATCCCGCAGATAAGCCCTCCACCTACCACCGCCGTTGCTGCTCCCGGGACCGCCCTCCATGCGGCCTTGGAGCTGCTGCCGTCTCTTGATCTTCGTGGCCCGACGCCGCCAGACTGATGAGGGATGCCGATTCCTCTCTTCGTGGCTGGGAACCGTGCCGCTGACTCCACCTCCAGCGGGGAAACTCCCGCCGGGATCTCCGTCCATGGCACGGAACCGCTACCGCTCTCCTCATGTTTGGGGCAGGATGCCGCCCCAGTGTAGCTCCTCTTCGTGGCAGGAAGCAGTCTCTGGCCTGCCTTCTCTCATCCATGCAGCAGGATGCCGCCACTGCAGGCCTCAGCTCCGCCTTCCTCCCTCCTGGGTCCCCTCTAGGCGTGGGTGCATGCCTCTCCATCTCATTTAAAGGGCCAGAAGCAGGAAGCACTCCTCAACCCCATCAGATGATGT
This sequence comes from Rhinatrema bivittatum, assembly GCF_901001135.1. Classification (NCBI taxonomy): domain Eukaryota; kingdom Metazoa; phylum Chordata; class Amphibia; order Gymnophiona; family Rhinatrematidae; genus Rhinatrema; species Rhinatrema bivittatum. The sequence continues at coordinate 192,448,251 of NC_042617.1, forward strand.
CCTCTGGGCACTTCCTGGACCCGTTCTATATAAAGGCCCTGCTTCAGTTCATCAGGGCCTTCAAATGGAGCTACAACACCTTCATTGGAGTTTCACAGCTTCCAAGAGTTCCATCGTGGTCCATCTAGCTTCTCCTGACCAGATGACTTCATGTTCCTTGTTCTTCATGTTCCTGATGTCTCCGTCCGATGTTCCGAGTCTCGTCCCTCATCTGACCTTCTTCGTGGTATGTTCCAGTCCTCTGCTTTCCCTTCCTGAAGCACTGGAGTTCCTCGTCTGTGTCTAGATGTCCCAGACGTCCACTTGTTCAGGTGTCCAGATGTCCTTGTGTCCGGAGGTACCTTTCACTTGTGTACCAATGTCCATCGTTCCTTTCTTGATTCTGAAGAATACGCTAGCAGCCTTGCTGTAAACCGGACTTCATCTCCAGCCGTCCTTGGGAGTAAATCAGTCTCATTCAGTGTCTTTCAGTGACTGGAGTCCCCTTCCGGTTGGACCTCTCTCAAGCGTTGTCCGGATCCTTTTCTCTGTCCTGTGCATGTTCTGCTCTCCGCGTGGTCCGCGACCAGCCTCCTAGGTTGTGTAGGACGCGCAGAGGGACAGGGTGGTCCATGACCAGTCCACATCGGGCTGTGTAGGGCGCCCTGAGGGACAGTGCTATCCAAGTTCCAGGAGTCCTTGTCCCCTCTATGTACTCTGATTCTTTTCATATTTCTAGGATCCAGAGTCTCCTGTTCCAGTTCCTTGTCTCTGTTTCTAGCCCTCTGCCTCCATCTGACCTCACTAGTTCGTGTTGGATCAGTGGGGGGCTGACTCTGCTTCGTCCCAGCTCCTGTGTACTTGCTTCGCCCGTGCCTGTACTCGCTTACCTCCCTCGGGGTGTGTCTTGGGGCTCCTCCCTGAGCTGTTCCGTGGGCCAAGGGCTCACTCTCTCCAGGAGCAGATTATCACACTCCTGCATCACTCCACAGGGCCCGCTAGACACGTTCGCAACAATACGATAGGTGGTGAAAGACTGATGTAAACAGACCGAGAGGGGATATTGGAGTTATAGTGTCTGGGGATTTGAAGATGGCAAAGTAATGTGACAAGGCAATAGCTAAAGCCAGAAAAATGCTGGGCTGCATAGAGAGAGGAATAACTAGTAAGAAAAAGGAGGCAACAATGCCCTTGGACAGGTCCTTGGTGAGGTCTCACCTGCAGTATTGTGTCCAGTTCTGGAGCCTGTAGCTCAAAAAAAAGATAGAGACAGGATAGAGGCAGTCCAGAGAAGGGTGACAAAAATGGTGTGGGGTCTATATAAAAGACCTATGAGGAGAAACTGAAAGATCTCAATATGTATACCCTGGAAGAGAGGAAGTGCAGCGGAGATATGACACAGACCTTCAGATATTTATTTATTTATTTAAAATCTTTTCTATACCGTCGCTAAGTTATATACCATCGCAACGGTTTACATGTAGGCACATATTTAATGTAGGTAAAAGTGTACTATAGTACATTCTAACAGGTGCCGTCAAAGGTTCGGTTACAATATATCATTAGACAAAATAATTTTTAGAGGAGTGGGTCATGACCGAGTGTACCGAAGGTATTTTCACGGGTAAATTTATCATACATGGTGTTATCAATATGCTTATTGTGATGTGTAGTTCATGGACTACTCTACTGTACCATCCTAAGTACTGTGTGTCGGTGCTTATCTGCCTATTCCTGAATAATTTCTATTCTCCCGTCTCTTTGTAAAATGCTTGTTTAAAAAGCCATATTTTAAAACTTTTCTTAAATGCCTTGAGATCACTTTGTAATCTGATCTCTGGAGGGATTGTGTTCCAAATTGTGGGTCCTGCTAATGATAAGGCCCTTTCCCTCACTTGGGTTAGTCTTGCTGTTTTTACTGAAGGAATGGTTAGGGGTGCTTTATTTGCTGATCGAAGGTTTCTGAGTAGGACGTGTACCCGTAATGCTGTGTTTAGCCAGTCTGATTTCTCATCATGAATTAGTTTATGGATGGTACATAGGGTTTTGTATTTAATTCTGTGTTCAATCAGTAACCAATGTAGTTCCACTAGGGTTTCGGTTATATGGTCCCTCCTCCTTTTTCCGGTTAGTATTCTAGCTGCTGTGTTCTGAAGTATTTGAAGTGGTCTTAATGTTGTATTTGGTAGTCCTAGCAGCAGGGCATTACAGTAATCCGTGCTGGAGAAAATTAGTGCCTGTAGAATTGTTCGGAAGTCCTTTTGAGTTAGTAGTGGTTTTAGTTTTCTGAGTACCATGAGTTTTGCATATCCTTCCTTTACTTTTAGTGATATGTGCTGTTTTAGATTGATTTCAGGGTCCATTATTATTCCAAGGTTACGTACTTTTCCAGCTAGTTCAATTTTCTGGTTGTCTTTGAGGATTATTGAGGTTTGGCTGATTTCAGTATTTTTCTCTTCTAGGTGTAGAAATTCTGTTTTATCAATATTAATTACAAGTTCCATTTGGGTTAGTAGCTGTTTTATAATGCTTAGGTACATGTTAGCTAGATTTAATGTTTTCTCTATTGTGTCATCTATAGGTAGAATTAGTTGGATATCGTCAGCATAAATGTAATGTATAATTCCTAGTCCTGCCAGTAAGTGGCATAATGGCAGCATGTATATGTTAAAAAGGGTCGCAGACAGGGCTGATCCCTGTGGAACTCCTGTTTTGAGATTGATTTTTTCTGATAATGTGTTATTGATCTTAAGTTGGAAAAACCTGTTTTTTTAGATATGAACTGAACCAGTTTAATGTTTTGCCTTGTAGTCCGATTTCTTCTATTTAGTAGTATTTTATGGTTAACTGTGTCGAAGGCTGCCAATAGGTTGAGCATTATTAGAATATAGTGTTTACCGCTATCAAAACCTCATAGAATGTTATCTGTTAGAGAGAGGAGCAATGTCTCCGTGCTGTAGTGTTTTCAAAATCCATGTTGAGATGGATACAGTATGTTATTGTCATCCAGGTGTTCAGCTAGCTGTTAATGAACTGTTTTCTCAATTAGTTTAGCTAATAAGGGAAGATTTGATACTGGCCTGTAGTTATTCAGGATAAGGGGATCATTGTTTTTTTTCTCAATGATTGGTTTTATCATTGCTCCTTTCAGTATATATCTGGCATTGTTCCTTCTTCAAGGGATAGGTTTATGATTTTAGTCAGTGTGTGGGTGACTGTGTTAGCTGATTTCTTAAGTTCAATTGTTGGTATTGCGTGGGACGGGGTTTACATTTTTTAGCATTTGTTCCACTTCCATTTCAGATATCTCAGTGAATGATGTCCATTGGTTCACATCTCTTTTTTGCATTTTGATTTCTTGGTTGGCAGCGTTTGGAAGTTTGTCTCTTAATTTAGTAATTTTGTCACTGAAAAATTTGGCGATTTCATTACATTTTGCTTCTGGTAGGTTTCGTGGTGATTCTTACTTGTCACTGGTTAGGTTTGAAACTATTGAGAATACTGTTCTTGGATTGTTCGCAAACTTTTCTATTTTATTGCTGAAATATTCTCTCTTAACATTGAGTATTAAATGTTTGTAAAAAGCTAGATGTTTTCTGTATTTGGTTAGGTTATCGGTTGTTTTGTGTTTTCTTCATCTTTTTTCCATTGATCTGAGAGTCCTTTTTGCATCTTTTACTTTTACATTATGCCAGGGGTTATTTTGTCTTGCTTCTTTTTCCTGTATTGATTTGATGGGGTTTATTTCATCAGCTATTTTTTTGGTTGTTTCTAACCATGTTTCTGTGGCAGAACTACAGTTGTTGTAGTCAATATCAGTTAGTTTTTCCTCTAGTTTGTCGTTTAGTTTTTCAGTATTAAAAGGTGGTCTGTATTTAAATTCTATGGGTTTATGGTTTTGTTTGAATTGAGGTTTAAGGAATTTTAAGGTTTACTTAGGGAATAGCCACCGCTATTAATTGCATCAGTAGCATGGGATCTTTAGTGTTTGGATAATTGCCAGGTTCTTGTGGCCTGGTTTGGCCTCGGTTGGAAACAGGATGCTGGGCTTGATGGACCCTTGGTCTGACCCAGCATGGCAATTTATGTTTTTATGTATGGACTTCAAACGGGGGCAACCAACACCAGGAAATATTTCTTCATGCAGAGGGTGGTGGAGACCTAGAATGCCCTTCTGGAGGAGGAGGTGAAGAAGAAAACAGTCAAAGAATTCAAAGGGGCATGGAATAAATACTGTGGATCTCTAAAGGCTAGAGGACGGAAATGAGAAGAATGCACGGGTTAACTTGGTGGTACTACTCTTAGCAGAACACATTGAGATTACTACCCTTAAATATACTTTCATGCTTTTAATGCAACTGCAAGGGGGAGAAAGAGGAACTGGATTCAGACAACAGAGGGCTCCAACTTCCATGGTCTAGGATACTGTTATGCAGACACAAAGGAAAATACGGACTGCTTCTATGGCCAATTCCTAAAGGAAACTAAGGAAGCGTGCATGGGGGTAACTTGCTGGTGAAGCAGTTACAACCCTTAGCCAATAAGCATTGATACTTTTGATGCAACTCCAACACTGCTCTCTTTTTTAATGGCAGGTGAAGAGGGGAATTGGGTTTAGACAGCAACCAAAGATAAGCATGGGGGTAACCTGCACAGAGCAGCAACAGAAGACATGGGATTACTACACTTAACCAATAAGCCTTGATGTTGTAGCTGCATCAAAAGCATCACACTCTGCTTCGAAGGAGGGGGGTGGGGGAGTGGAAGGAAAGAGGAATCTGGATTCAGAGACAGCCAACATGAGCCATGACTTTTTTTTTTTTAACACAATCTGGGGTACCTTTGCATAGCCATTAAGGAAAAATACACAGAACTGCTTCTACAACAAAGTCCTTTTGCAAAGCACGTCAAGCAACTGACTGATTCATGGGGTAACCTATATGGCGCGGCAGATAGTACCATGGGAAGCTTGCTGGGCAGACTAGATGGACCATTGGTCCCTTTTCTGCTATTTTTTCTATGTTTCTATATAATATAGATAGATATGGATTTTGGTGCAGATACTTTCCTCTAGTCAAGCTAAGTTTTATAGTGATCTTTTTTTCTTTATGTATATCTTTGCCTCTACAGAAAGAGATTCATGCAAAGTATTTGTATTGCTTTATTTTGTATAAAGTGAAATCATTGAGTTTATGTAGGGCTACCCTATAAAAAAAAGTTAAAAAAAAATATATAATAGATAAATACACCTACGTGCATGAAGTATATTCACCAAGGAACCCCACTGCCAACTGGTGGCTCAAAGCCCCCATTTTGTTTCTCTTCAAGTTGCTGAAAAAAGTAAGCTCACACACTGTTTACTGTAAGACATTATCATGTCATGGTTATTGTTGGAATGTAAACAGACTTGATTGGTAACTCTGTTACTTGAATATCGGTATATAAAAGTGCTAAATAAATAAATAAATAAATACACATAGGCAGAGAGGCAGATACCCCATATCCAGGCAGACAGATAACCTAGACAGACATCCCGCATCCAGACTGAGAAAAAATGAAACAGATAGCCAGACAGACACAGAGACAGCCCTGCCCACTCCAAGACAGATAGGTACCCTATACCCAGGCACACAGAGAGACAAACACACCCTATGTGCAGATAGAGCCAGTCCATACAAAGAGCCAGGCACTGAGACACAGACATACCACACCTAGATCAAAAAACAGACACCGATCCCAGACAACACACCCAAACACACTACACCGAGAGAGAGAGAGAGAGAGAGAGAGAAAGGCAAAACAGACCATCACACACACACACACACACAAGAAACTAAAGTACACTAGATAAACAAAGTCACACCATAATATTAAGAGCTGGAAAATTTTTCATAAAAACAGATGCCAGCCAAAAACTCCATACCACCCTGCCCAAAGTGTTGGTTTTTTTTACACATTCACTAATTTTTTTTCCCATTTTTGTATTTTTCTTACTTTATTCATTTTTGCCTTTAATCTCTCTTACCCATCTCCTCTCCCCTCTACACCTTTATTCTCACTGGCCTCATGACCTATCCCCTCCCCAACTTACCACTTCTTTTCAAGCAGTGAGCAACAGCTGGATCTCTCTCCCTAAGTAGGGACCCAGCAGCAGTGTTGAGAATTCCTTTCGGCTGAATCCTGATGGTAAACCTTCCTGATTTGTGGAACACCAAAGTGGCAGTTCCCATAGCCAGTTTTGCTGCAGAGTAAGTAGCTCCCCACCTTGGTCTGGGGGTTTTTAAAAGGGTTACGCGCGTACCCCTTTTAAAATCCGGCCCAGAGTGTAATGCACTCGGTAGTGGTGGACCCTTAGCACTGTGTTGTGATTAGCATAGCCTAGCGAGTGAGCCAGTTACGTCCACACTGGTAGCTGGTGGATATGCCTTGAAGTGATAGTCTGGAGCTTCACCCGCAGTTTGAGCCCTTGAGTTCTGGTAGCTGGCAGGTGGGTCCCTTGGGTGATCCAAAGAGCAAGAGACCAAGGCCAGGTGAGGGTCAGGTCAGGGCAGGAGGCAGACACCAGAAGGCAGCAGGCAAGATGAGGTCAGGTTCAAGGCAGAAGGTCATATCCCGACAGTACTCACTGAACAGTTAAGGTCCAAGCAAAGGTCAGAATCCAGAGAAGCAAGCCAAGATGACTAGGGCAAGGCAGGGTGAAACAGAAAAGACAGGGCAAAGCAACAAGGCAGGAACACTAGAATACAGAAGCACAGGAACATAAAGAAAGGCAAAATATACTGAAGGCCCTTAGGAGACCTGTTATTGAGGCATCTTCTGCTTCTCAAGAAGAGATTGAAATACAGGAAGCCAGTGATGTCATCATAGGGCGCCTTGTCCATCTTCCTGCCATGGGCTATTTAAAAACAGTGACATTTGGCATGCACTTAGAGGCAGCTGGAACAAACAGCATTCGGGCAGCGTGTGAGCCACATGGAACAGCTGCAAAAATTAGAAGCAGCATCCCAACTGCGGGAGGCCTTGAGTAGCATCAGGGGTGAATAAGTTGGCTCATGGGACCAACCGGCAAGCCGTTAATTATAAAACATAGGATGTAAGAAAAGGAAAACATGCTGCTAACCCGAGGTAGCCCTATGGCATATGTTGAGGGATATTGATTAAGGCCCATTTGTTGAAGGACAATGGAGTAGCATATGCCCAAGCCTCAATGGATTGTAGTGCCCTGTGGGCTCATAAATTGTTCTGCTCCATGCTAAGATATTCTAATTGTATTTAGGTAAATAACTTCAGTCCCATACCTATGGAGCAAACTCCTCTTTTGAATTTGCCATACTCTTTCAATACACATTTTAAGTCTCATCTGAAAACATTTCCTCCGAGAAGTATTTCATTAGCCTTTATAAAATTCATCACTTCTGCAATCTACTCATTTTCAAAGCTATAAGCTCAACTGGCACTCTGCATACCTACTTTTTTTTTTTTTTTTAAGGAAGTACATGCAGCAATAACAGCTATTGAAAAATATAAGAATGTCATATAGCGAATCAATGTGCCTGGAACACTGCTATTCTAAATCATTCAAGGGTTATGTCATTTTCAATTCACCAAGTCTCAGGGACTTAAGTGTTTGTCTATAAAGATTTTGGGGAAATTCAAGCCAATCTATAAAACTGATGCCAGATAAGTACTGGGCTAATATTGTAAAAATTCCCCCTGATGAAGCCACTTTTCACTGGCAAAACACAAGCTTGGTTGTTGGGATGTTTCAAAACAATTTTTAATACTGTTTCTGGCCATAGCATTGCAGGCTTGTTTTTGGGGTGTTTCAAAATAGTTTTAGGACACTGACTTTAACCATAACATTATAGGCTTGCCTTTTGAACTGCAACATCACCACTTTATGACTGGTGTTTGGATTTAAGTTTACTATTTTTGTTAGTTAAATGGATGTTTTTCAAAATGTGTATGGTTAAATTATATTGGAGAGTTTTTTCAAGGGCTTAGGTTAGGATTACCCACTTCTGTTAAATACATCTTGAGTCAGCAGTGTTTTTATTCTTAATGATGCTACTTCAAAATCTATTATTTTTTGTTTATATTTGTGATGTGGAAAAAAACCCTAATATTTGGTATATTTTTGCACGTGTTGGGATTTTCTAGATAGTAGCTGATTTCAGACTACAGCCAAGAGCATCCCTCGCACATATGATGTGTTACTCATTTCTTACTGATGTGTTTATGCTATACAACTCATGATACTGCATCAGCATTATACAAAAATATATTACTTATGGAAAAATAACAAAAAGGAGTTATTTTTACTTTAACTTGACAAATTTCAGGATTTCAAGCTTGAAATCCTTTGTTAGCGTGGTGATACAGTTTGTTTCTTAGTCCCTGCACAACAATCACTGTTTAAAAACCACTGGATCAGCGCAAGCTTGGTTATAAGTAAGGGCATCACCATGGTACAGACTTGATGTATGAAAGGAGAGGTTAGCACTTCTCTTGATAAGGATGGAAGAGTCCTCGTGGCCTTTACAACACACATATGGTTAAGGCATTGCAACTTACTTCATGGCATAACCTCAAGTTTTACAAGTGGAGTAGCAGCCTAGTGGTTAAAGGAGCTACGAACCAGAGAAATCAGAGAACCAGCTTAGTGGTTAAAGCAGCTACGAACCACAGAAACTATATATTTCCTGCGGTTTAGGCCTTTGAAATTCAGGGGAACCTGAATTTCAGTTTAGTGCACGCTAACTAGAGTTAGCGCGTGCTAATCTGAAAACAAATTTTTCCCGAAATTTCAGGAAAAATCCGTGCATGTTTCGGGTTTCTCGAACAAGGACGAATTAAGCAATTTTGTTGAAATTGCCTAATTCGTCCTGAACGATAGCACGTCCCTAACAGAAATCACAGTTGCTGCTTGTGACCTAGAACAAGTCACTTTACCCTCTTATCTCAGGTACAAACTTGGGGCCAGACTCAGTAAGGAAAAGTGAAAATAGTGGAGTTAGGAAACTACATTTCCCAGGGTACTTCTGCCTAGTCTCTTGGGCAGAAAGCCAGGATTGGATGGAGTCATTAGCACTTTACAGAAGACTCCCTTCAGGTATATAAGAGGTTCCTAGAACAGTAAAAGGGTAGATCACTGCTGGGAGAACACAGCCAAAAGAGACAGCCAGGTAAATAGCTGGGCAGACATCCACGGAAGCAGACTGTGAAGAGGACAAACCTGAAGCAGCATTTAATGGGCTCAGCCACTAGGGGTAAGTGAATTTTTCCAGGCTTATTGTAGAAAAAATTCTAAACTGCTGAATTTGAGTAAAGAGAAAAGAAAAGTTTTGCAGGGGTGCTTAGGAAAACTCACAAGGGAGAGATGAAAAATAATTAGTGGGACTACACCTTGTATTGAATATTTGGCAGAGTTAGTACTACAACACAAACTCTGAAGTATTAACCAGGAAGAAACAGGAGGAAGACATTTGACTGCAGCCCTGTGAAGTTGCCTATGGTTAGTCAGCCATATCTCTCAAAAGCACAGAAGGAACAGTTTCTCCCTAATTAGTTAACAAGTTGTTTCTGGGAGTAGGGGAGGGGGGGAGTTTCTTTTAACCTGCTGGGAAGAAGCTTTGAGGTTTATAGAACCAGAGGCTTTGACATAGTGCCTAGCATTACTGTGGAATTACACAAGGATAGGCTGGCTCTGAGTGGCAGATCTCTCCACTATTGTCATGAAGGGGGAAAATTTGCCATTCAATAATAATATGCAGGCCGATACAGTAAAGTGCGGCCGCAGTTTCCCCGTTTCTAACCCGCTGTGGGCGCACAATTGGGACGCGTAAGGCGATCCCGCGATACAGTATCCGGTTTCACGCGTCCTTAGCGCTTCATGAAACCGACGCGTATCCCTTTCCGCAAGCGGCATGTATATATGTTAATGAACGGATTAGCTATTTCCTCCGATACTGTAATGTGCACTCCAATTATCTCCTTTCTAACCTGCTATTTTGCCGCGTCTTTAACCTGTTAATTTACCGCCTACCCTTTACCTGGCGTTAGTGTGGTGTTCGATCAGCTTCGTACCGGACTGCGCCATGGACAACCTGTATGTTATTCCACTGGCGCTAATTTTCATTTGGTTGAGAAGGAGAAGGAGATATGCTCAACTGAGAAACGCAGGAAATACTCGGCAGATTGGAGAGGTGAACAGGGGGGGGGGGGCCGCAGCAAGGAGAACCCATCCGACCGGTGAACCCAGCTGCAAGACCGGAGGAGGTACGTGATCTGTTTTTGTTTAGCTGTAAAGAACAGCGTCCGTGTCTTCTGGTGCCTCTATTGATGCCGGAAGATGGGCGCCGGTAGACAAAGGCGTCTGTAAAGGCGGACACGAGAACACCTCTACGGACGCCGGAAGATGGGCGCCCAGAGAGATGGGCGCCAGAAGACGCCAGAAGACACGGACTTACACGGACGGTATAGTTAAACCAAGAGATGGTTCCTCTACGGTCGCCTATACGGTTGTCTATAACAGTGTTGCTGATCCATGTCCATGGCCATGCTTCTTTTTTTCTATCTGTATATATTTCCTGTTTTTCTTTATGTGACAAATTTTGTGTAGGCTATATCTGCATTGAAAACAATCTATTTGGCTGTAGTTTAATCTGAACAGTGATGGCGGACTATCTGTCCATCTCCCTCTAGCCACTTTCATCTGTTACATTATTTTTGTGTACCGCCATTCAAATTGAACACCAGAGATCCCTGTGGCAGATGTAAGCATGAATGAGTTGTTAAAGCATTTATATGTGTTCATTTACTAATTTCAATTACGTGTGTTTTATCATCGTGTGTTTTATCATCTGTTGTATTCCCTGCAGGCAGAGCACCGTGCCATCTGCATGCCAGGCCATCAGCGGGCCATCCACCGGCCGGGACGTTTCATTCGCACACGGACAACGCTTTTTGGCATGTGTGAGCGAGATGTTGTCCGAACCTACCAGCTGAGCTCACAAGCAATCTTGCCCCTCTATGAAGACCTGCTTGAGGACCTGGACCCCCAGGCCAATCGACACCATGCTGTGCCTGGATTGAATAAACTTCTGTGCGCTTTAAATTTTTTTGGTACTGGAAGTTTTCAAAACCCAGTGAGTGTAATTGCTGGTATGACGCAGGCTTCCATTTCACGGCACCTGTCACAGGTGTTGAAGGCCATGATGAAGCGGATGAGGGAGTACATCGTCTTTCCTACGGATCCAGCTGAACTGCAACAGATCCGCAGCGGATTCATGGGTATTGCGGGGATGCCTAACGTGTTGGGCGCTATCGACTGTACTCATATTTTATTTATTTAAATCTTTTCTATACCGTCGTTAAGAAGGATCCGTCACAACTGTTTACAATAGGGCACATAAAATAAGGATGCTGAGATATATTAATTTACACCCTGCGTTTACACATAGGTTGGATGAAGAGAGTGCATTCTGGAATCGCAAGCACTTCCATTCCATGAATGTGCAAGTGGTTTGCGATGCATGCCTTCGTATTTTAAATGTTGTAGCGAACTTTCCAGGGAGCTGCCATGACGCCTACATTCTCGCACATTCATCTCTGGGTACCCAATCCCCTGAAGGAAAGTACGGTGAAGGTTGGCTACTTGGTAAGTGACAATTGCTACTTCCCGTGATTCTGTCTGTCATGTGTTCTCTTCTCCGGATGTTAAGGATGATCGCTATATAGTAATGTTTATTATGTCATTCTATGTTTACGGTGTTTTGCGCCGCAAAGTTGTTTTCAATGCATCCCGGATTTTTCATCCCATAGGTGATGGCGGCTATGGCTGTAAGCCTTGGTTGCTAACTCCGCTCCAGTCCCCAGCCACAGCTGCTGAAAAATGCTATAATGAGGCTCATGGCAGCACCAGAAACATGATTGAGCGCACTTTTGGAGTTCTGAAGGGGCGTTTTCGATGTCTGGATCGCTCGGGGGGGCCCTGCAATATAGTGCAGAAAAGGTCGTGAGCATAATTGGTGCCTGCTGCATGCCTCACAACATTTGTCAGAGATTCGGTGTGCATGCAGAGGTTGACTAAGACTTGCCACCCGATCTGCCCGTGGAGCTCGCAGCTGAAGCGGACAACACTGCACGGGGTCATGAAGTCCGACGAGGGATCATCGACAGTTATTTCTCTTGTAAGTTTAATGTCATACATTACATTTCATTACTGCTGTTATAGTACCACTCCTGTCTACAGTGCCCCACGATATTGCGCTTTCATTGTAGTTCATAGCTGTGCTTTATTATAGATATTAATCATTTCTGTACCTGTATGTCCTATTCACTCTTTCCTTTTTTTCTCATTTTCTTTCAGAATTCGAGATAGATTTCTTTAAAAATTAACTCCTCAGAACAGAACATATTACCGGAAGATGACCCCTCCGTTAAACCATTTAACAATTCACATCGATTTCATCGTATCCATATTTTTGTGTCTTGAAAATAGTTTGTCAACCCATTCAAACCTGTTAAATTATTTTCCCTTAAAAGGTCCTCCAGGCCATTTCCAGCCACTGAAATATTAACTGTAGCATATGGTTATTTATGGTTGAATAAATATCCCTTGATGTGTTACATGGATATAATGTTAACAAACATTCAGCCCACATCTAGTTTTCCTTCTCTGAATATGAAAGCTTTTCCCTGCAATAAAAATCTGTTTTTTAACGTAACATTAACATTTCGTGAAGTGGATATGTTACATAAATAATGTGTGGCGACCCATTGTATACATTACCTGTCTTTTATACTCTTGCATGTGGAGCGCCCCTCCAGGACAAAGGATTCCCCTCCTCCCCCCCGGGCCCTTCTCCAGCCGTCTGCGCCTTCATACCTGGCCTAAGGGAATGGGGTGTCAGACATTATGACATGTTATTTTCCCTCCCCCTTGCCCATCCTATGCTCCATGTGTGACCGTATAAGAATTTGCCAGTAGTAATAAAAACATAGAAATACACGTACTCAAATTGAAAACAAAATATAACTTTTATTTAACTTTTTAGGAATGGTTGACAGAAGGAAATTTAGAGGCAACTACTTGGATTGCGCCGATCAGTGCTGCCATATTTTCTCGCTGAGTAGCCATTTCCACCATACATTCTCTAAAGTCGGCTCTCAGCAACTGCAGTTCCTAGAGGATTTGCTCATGATGACAATCCTGATGTGAAGTTATTTCAGCCAGTAATTGCTCGCTCAGGACATCATCACCAAAAAGTTGCAGTTCGAGGTCTGGTACCACTGGCGCAATTTCCTCAATCAATGGCGCATCAGCCAGTGGATGGGATGGTTCCGGGTGTTGAAATGCCGAGGGGGGGGCTGAATCCTGGAGGTCCAGGAGAACTTCCGGCGCTTCGTTGACAGGGACATTGTACAGATCCAGTGTAACCATGTCCTCTGTTGACATCTGTTGGCTGGGGGAGTCTGCGCTAGGCAGTGGAAACACGAATTCCTGGTTCTGGTTGGCTTCTTCGCTGTCACCTTTGCCATTGTCCATTGTTTTTATGGCTAAAGATATAGAAAGAGGTCACCGTCATTCCATAATTGTGAAGAGTTCATCAGAATTTATAGCAGTACCAATGTCAAACGAAATTGTAATATTTTTGTTATGGAACAAGAATTCTTATGGCAGGAGAGACGTGACATATTTGCTAAATGCTTTCAGATGCTATTGCGACAAGTACAGTGACGGTAGGGCAATCAATGATGCACATTTTTATTACAGTAGGAAAAATTTAACACAAAAAAGAGCGATCACACATCGGTTGACCACTCATCAACCATACAGTTAACATGCTACGGTAACCAGATTTAGCTAAATACATACCTGCACATGCTGCCGAGTCGGCACCGTACTGCGCCCGCACGCCCTCGACGACCTCCGTCCTCAGTTCAGAGAACCATCTCCTCCACTGGTGTCAGCACGATGCTGCACGGTGGCCCTCCACCGGTCCTCTTTGCAGAGGCAAAAATTTTAGTGGCCTTCTCTTTCACCTCTTTCTTGGTGTCCTGCCACCGGTGCTGCACCTGCTTAACATCCCTGGGCGTCACAGAAAGGGAGCTTACATCTTGGGCAATCTTTTCCTAAATCCTTTTTCTGCTGGTCCACGAAATCTTCGACTTGAAGAGAAGGTCATGTTTTTCGCATACCGCATGGCACAATACCTCTTTCTCTTCATCCGTAAAGCGTGCGTTACGGGTTCGCTTTCGGGATGGCTGGCATACACTTGAGTCTTCCTCTCGTTGCTGCTCCACGGCATGGTCCTCTACCTCAGCGATAGTGCGCTTTCCCGGCATAGTTAAACCTGAACGGTAACAAAGAGCACGTGATTAATGGACAGCATTGCGGAGATTAAATCTGTTAAATATACTAGAATATATTGAGGTCTCTGTATAGCCTCGATCAAGAGCCATTCCACAAATGGTTGCCGGTCTCCATGCTCCACGTCCACCCATGAAATGCTATGTTTTCAGGGCATCATTGTCTGAATCGGAGAAAATAACAAGGCGAACAAGGGGTTAATGAACGATGAAAACGTAGCAAATGACCACTAAGTTACAGGGCACAACGGATAGCTTACAGCCAAGAGTCTAAACCGAAACATCCAAAACATTAAAAATGCAAAGAGGGCGACATAAACTGGTAACAGTTAAAGACAAAACACCAGTTAAAATACAAGTTGAAGGGTTAAATATAGGAACTGCAAGTGAGAAACATCAGAGACATAACCAGGCAACATCACTAGACGAGGCGAACAAAATATTCCAAAGAAGACAATGAAAAACAGCCTTCCCACCATGGATTCCGATCCCGTGGAGGGATGTGAGAAAAAAACATGAACGTCCTTGTTCAGCAGCCATTTTAACTTTCCAACATCCATGGCAAGCGCGGAACCAAAGGAACGCCAAACTCTACTCTTCATGCATGAACGCACAAGTCAAAGCGCATAGAAGACAGTGGCACAGGCACACGGGGCAAAAGACGGCGGATTCTAGGCTTCCTCCTTGTGCGCACAAGCATAAGCTCACATAAAAGAGTTGCAAAGGCACACGGATCACAACAAGGGACGCCTAGTTTTAGCGAGAAAAAAAAGCGTGCTTTGCAATGCTTACCTGCTGAAAGCCTTGACGATCTCCCATTCGATATCCAACGAAACAGTTGTACACGGTGTGTCCTTGTCCAAACTAAGTCGAAAGGGACTTTTCCATTCAGAGAAGTGACCTATATACACGCCCATGGTAGGATTATGATGCTGTGCTGGCCAATTGGAAACTCCAGTTTCAAAACCAATAGGAAACTCCAGTTCTAGAAAGGCGACAAAAATGGTGGGAACATCCATGTCCAGCCCTAAAGGCCTGAAAAGTTACCATTTACGAACATGGCGAACCGAACGCGTGCCCAATTTGGGCGCCTGAACAGTTGGTTGCGATATTCCCATGGCGGAACCGAGGGGACGCTTAAGTCAAGGCTTGAGCGTCTGTTTTGTTCCGCCATAGGAACATGGCAGAGCAAAGGGGCCGGAAGCAGGTGGCACGGTGCTCGCACGTGCAATGACACTTCAGGACGGCCATTTTGTTAAAGGTTGCAAAAATGCCGAGAGGGAGGTCAGCCAATTTTTCCGATGGCGATGTGAGGCTGCTGGCCCAGCTGCTGGTGGACGATGAGCGCCACCTATTCTTCCGCCCTGGGCGCCCGCGGGACCAGGAGAGGGCTGACGAGGCCTGGCGGCACTCAGGGCGCAATACAACGCCCAAGCCGATTGTCCAAGGGAGATACGTTTATAGGCCTCTGTTTTTTGTTATTTTGTAATGCGCATGGAAAACTACAAGTTAAACATCTTTGATTAGTGGGTTTGTTTAGTATTGTTGTATCTGACAGTTGGAAACTGACGCTTGACTTGTAAGAACATTTTATTTGTGTGGTCGCTTTGTAGAGCTGTGTGCCACAACAGGACACATGGGACTTGACTTGTTTGAAGTATTTGGGTACTAGATTTGTATTGGGATGGGGATGACAAATGTAAAAACAACACTTCACTTGTTAGACTGGTTGGGTTTGAATTTAGTTCAGCCTCTAAATTTGTAGTTCAACTTCCTTTTCCTTTTGCTATTGTATAACCGACAGATAGAGGCATTGAAGAAGCGGGCGCGCAGGATCCGGAAGGAGGAGCCGGAGTACCTGAGGGCCCTGCGGACCCACAGAAGAGGACAGTAGGTGCAGTTAATAGATTTAACGGATGAGCTGAAAGCAATAAAGAAATTTACTATTGTACTATTCTCGATCTTTGCATGCGCAGCTGCGAAAATTTTAATATTTCTGTTTTCAGAGAGCAGCACAGATGATGGCGGCGAAGAACAATATGCTCCGCGGGAACAACGCCACGGTGAGCCTTTAATAGCATCGGCATACTTTGTGCCATTTGTCACGTCAATGAAATTTGCACATGTAGATGTGTGAAATGGTACCGGTTATGTTCCTGTTAAAAATGTAGCTAGGTTCTGTTTCTTGTTGTGCATGAATTCACGTAGGACGGGGTTAAGGCCTTAATTTTTTCTCTTTTCAGATACTTCGGAGGAAGAGATGGGGCCCCAGCCTATTATCCCCCCCCCCCACCACCACCATGGACTGTCCCCCCGTGATCCTTCCCATCCCAGTTCCCCCCCCCCAAAAAAAATGTCTCCTGCTCCCCCTGCTAACCCGCCCACCCCCATTTTGGAGCGCTTATCAGTAATTTTGCCTGTCCCATGTATAATCCACCCCCCCCCAAATTTTCCGCCCCAACTCTCTTCTGCCCCGCCTGCCATAGGAGATGAGGACGACAGCGTCATTGACGTTGTTGGCCCTGCCTCTCCGGGGCTGTCCAGGGCTGGTGATCGGCCGGAGGGCAGCATTGAGGGGCGCCTGGACTCAATGCTGTACCTCCTGGTGCAGATCTCCAGCCACATGGACACCCTGGAGGGAATGGCAGCGCGGGCGATGATGCTCCTGCACGACCTGCGTCATGGCCAGCAGGAGGTGGTTGAGCTCCTGCGAGCAATCGCAGGAGATCAGTCACTGCTGGTCTTGGCGCGGGCTCCTGCAGGACCGCCACCGCCTGCGGACCATCAATGACTGCGCTCCTCCTCCTCCCCCATGGCATGCTCCATTCCCTTTTTTCCCAGCGCCCACCCCCCCATTGCCCCCCCCATGTAAATACATTTTTGTATATAGTTGAATTTTATTTTGTATATTTTATTTTGAAAACATATTTTTGAACAGAAAAAGTTGGTTCGTTTCCTTTCAACAATTGTTTGCATGCGACTTATGTGTTGGTACTGCGGCCATAATCAAATGACTGCCAAGGTTGAGGAGAACATGCAGAGCATACTGGCGGGAAAGAAAGGGAAAATTAACTGGAAGAGGAGCACATGGAATACAAAGGGAAACTGAGCTGAAACGGAAGAGGAGAACATAGAATACGAGAGAAGAACATAGAATACAAGAAAATCTACAGAACACACGAAGCTCACATGGAATACAGAAGGAAACTCAACCGAAACAGAATTGGAGAACATGGAATACCACGGTACAACTGATTGGACTAGCAGAGGTTGGGCTCATACACCAGACATGGAACAGGGATTGTTAGAGCAGGGGTCAGACACAGCTGGATATGACATAGGCGTTAGAGCTGAAGTCGGGTGCATACATACACCTTTGCATGGGACAGTATAGCTTCCCACTCCTAAGTGCTTTGACTTGCTCATATTTATCAAATTAACACACTGCATTCCAGCACGTTACCAAAGACAGTGGAATCTTTCCAATGAGTAAGAATCAACTTCAGAGCTACGACCAGTAGAAAGTACTGCCCATCAATAGAGTCTATATAGGTTATAACGTAGAATGATAAAGACTTCTGAAGATTGTTACACCCATTGCCAAAACCAGGATAAGGAGGGGGCTTAAGAAAAACATGAGACAGAGATCGCACACCCACATTGCAAAACCAACAGGAAACAGCCCCATATATAAATAAATGATTGGATTGCTCAGTTCAAGTCACGAATAGGCTGAAACATCTCATAGATGTCTGGAATGTATGTATAATGTACTATATATATATATATATATATCACACACACATATACACACACACACCACAAGGGCTTGCCTTTCACCCCCTTATCACTCATGAAGCTTTCACTAGAAGTTGGGTATTTGGACAACCAATCTTTACCCTGAACCCTCACCAGTGCATCTTTAATTTGTGGATGTGTCTTTCATCTCCAGAAATGTAGCCCACCTTTCACCATCTGCCATATAAATCCCCCCAGTGCCATCTTGCAGCATGTGACGTCACGCACGCCAGTTCATGCGCTTCGCTGGCTTGAGCACCCAAATTGACGGGCCCCCAAGTCAGCGAAAGCGTATGAACGGGCGTTCGTGACGTCACGGTGTACGTTCATACGCTTCGCTGGCTTGAGCACCCAAATTGACGGGCCCCCAAATCAGCGAAAGCATATGAACGGGCGTGCGTGACGTCACGGCGCCTGTGCACTACGGGCGTGCATTCGTCAATCTTCGCCGGCGGGGGCCACCGAAAGCCGCTTTTGCCGCCGGCTGCCCCTGGGAGGCAGGGGGGCAGAGAGGGCTGAAAGAAAGAAAAAGTAAGTTTACTTTGCTTACACTTATTCACAATACTTTACATGTCAAGTCGCTTTTCGCCTGCCATGATTCGGGGGATTTTAGGTTTTTAGGTTTTCTTTTGGTTAAATTTGGGATCCACTTCCTGGTACCTATCATTTCAAATGACATTTGAAAAGACAGGTACCAGCGCACCCGGGATACTGTATAGGCGCTGTATATAGCGCCTATACAGTAAAATGGATTGCGCTTCATGGACGCGGCTTGCATTTGCAAGCAATTTAAATAGAGTATTGAGCGGTATGTGATCCGAACTGTGCGTGCGGCAAATGAGGGTGCGCCCGGCACTGCCGCACTCTAACGTGTCCTTACTGTATCGGCCCGATGATTTGGGAGGCTGTGATCATCCAGAAAGAGGCCACTAAGTAAGAGCAGTACCTGAATAGAGGGAAGTTCCCTGGGAGCAATGCTAGAAAAAGATCATAAGTGCTACCTGGCTATAATCTAACCTATCTGAGAAGCTGCAAGGATTTGTGTGGTTTTTTTTTTTTTAATCTGAGCATGGATTTTAATTTACTGAAGAATTGTTTGTTGCCCTGAAGACTAAAATTGCAATATATTCTCAATCAAGGTGCACGTGTGGAGCTTGAAATTAAACAGCTGAAGGAATTTCTGTAGACTTTATTTTTATTTATTTATTTTTAAACATAAGCACTTGCAAACTAGTCAGTAGGTTAAACTGCCAATCACTGATGCGTGCAGCGGAAGTGAAAGACTGATGTGCACAGACCAAGAGTGAGATCCTGGGTTGACAGTGTCTGGAGATGGCGAAGCAATGTGACAAGGCAATAGCTAAATCCAGAAGGATGCTGGGCTGCATAAAGAGAGGAATAACCAGTAAGAAAAAGGAAGTGATATCTTAGTATTCCAGGTGAGGCCTCAAAAAGTACCTGTACAATGTTCAGTTCTGGAGTCCTTATCTCAAAAGGGACAAAGACAGGATGGAGGCAGTCCAAAGAAGGGCGACCAAAATAGTGTGGGGTCTGTATGAGAAGACCTATGAAGAGAGGCTGAAGGATCTGGATATTTATACCCTGGAAGAGAGGTGCAGGGGAGACAAGAGAGACCTTCATATATCTCAGTGGCGTAGCCACGGGTGGGCCTGGGTGGGCAGGTGCCCACCCAACTTAGACCCAGGCCCACCCAACTGGCACCGGAACTGCAAGGCTGTCGCGGGATCCCATCCCCGCGACAGCGAACAAGAGAACCCACGCCTCGCGCGCCATCACTGCACACATGGGGAAGCGCTGCTGCGGCCGTATGGCCAACCGGTCTTCCTGTTCGGGGGGGGGGGGGGGGAGCGGAAGCGCCGCGCGCAGCTTCCGCTTCCTCCCCCCAATGCAGGAAGATCAGCTGCCTCTCCTGCTGCCACCCGTTCTCCTGCTATCTTCGGACCAAACGGCCCGCCGAACTTCCTGTTTGTGGGGAGCGGAAGCGCCGCGCACAGCTTCCGCTTTCTCCCCCAAAGCAGGAAGATCAGCTGCCTCTCCTGCTGCCACCGGCCTCCTGCTATCTTCGGGCGTCGGGCCGTACTGCCCGCCGATCTTCCTGCTTGGGGGGGGGGGGAGGGAGGAAGCGGAAGTTGTGCGCTGCGCTTCCGCTCCCCCCCCCCCCCCCCCGACAGGAAGCATGGGTTTGTGGGTGAGAATAGGAGTCTGGGTTTATGTGTGTGGGTGAGAATGGGTGAGCAACACAACCGCTCTCTCAAAATGTATGGACAGGTAGGAGCCGTGTATAAATCGTAATAATAAGAAGGCTAAAGTACCACAAATCACTGTGAATTATGTTTGTATCATTAAGTAAACCTCATACTTAGGCGTAGATGTGAATGCTATGCTGCATAATTTGGCATTATTTATCAGTAAAAAAAACAACTAGTAGACCTGCATGCCTACAGCCCACCCATGTTAACCTTGTGCCCACCCAAAAAATCAATTCTGGCTACGCCACTGATATATCTGAAAAGTTTTAATTATGCACATTTGACAAAGCTTTTCTGTTGTAAAGAAATCAGTAGAATTAGGGGGTCACAAGATGAAACTTCAGGGAGGACAACTCAGAACATCAGGAAATATTTCTTCACGGAGAGAGTGGTGGATGCCTGGAATGGCCCTTCTGGAGGAAGTAGTGAAGACAAACGGTAAAAGAATTCAAAGGGGCATGGGATAAACTAGTGGATATCTAAAGGCTAGAAGATGGAAATGAAGAAAAGAGTGCATGAGGGTAACTTGTTGATGCAGCAGTTACTACCCTTAACCAATAATCCTTGATGTAACTCCCTGCTTCAACAGCAAGGGGTAATGGGGAATTGGATTTAAACAGCAACCAATGAGAGCCCTGACACTTATAGTCTGGGAAACTGATAAGCATGGGGTTAACCTGCAAGGCACAGCAAATACTACCATAAGCTTGCTAGGCAGACTGGATGGACCATTTGGTCCTTTTCTGTTGTCATTTCTAAATCTCCAACCTTGGCAACTGAAGCTAGTCAGAGTATAGACTAGTACTGACTAATGCCCGGGAAGGCAGGAGATCATTAGTTCCAATCAGTGGTGGGAGAGTACGGAGACTTTTATTATGGAATTCTTAAGAGGCTGCCATAACGGATGAGACATCCCTGAAGGATCAGCTCCTAGCCAAAAGGGGGCACTACAAGCATTAGACAAGAATGTGGGGTACTTCTCATTTGGGGAGAGTTAGACTAGGATTCAACAGCCCTGTAATCTTTGCTTTGTTAGTCTACCTTGTTACAGATTAGCCTGCATCAAGAGTGGGACAGCTACAAGCCTAAATCCACTACCTGCTTGCTAAGTCAAAAGGACTGAGACTGCATTTTTAGGCCTAGCCAGAAACAGCTGAAAGCAGAAGTACTAAAAATGACATAGCTACAGCATGCTATGAAGTCGCATTTCCCTTAACAATTTGTTCAAGCAGTTTTGGAACAGTTAAACTGATTTGCCCCATTACCTCTGGCTGCTCCCGGCAGAAGTCATTTTGTAAATTCTCTGGTTTAATGAATTTAGCAGACTGGATGGACCATTTGGTCTTTTTCTGCCGTTACTATATTTTAAATATTTATATAATCTTTAATAGCTAAGCATAACCATATATGGAGAAATTTAGAGTTGCTTACTCCAAAAAGCTAACTTATCACATATGCAAAATGTAAACTTATGCATAGATATTAGTTACACAAATTAGATCTAAGTTATTGGAATTCAATAATTATAATATATCATGAATATTCATGTAGAGTATGATATACTGACTATATAATCATACTGTATTCAGTTTCTTAAGATCATTTATAAGGTGTGAATGTTTGCTACACCACTCAGAGCTCTCACATTTTGGGTTACGGCTCGTGACCTGTTATTTGTGTGTGCACGATCAGATAATAAATATAAAGTAAACTGAACATAAGACTTTCCATACTGTGTCAGACCATCAAGCCCAGAATCCTGTTTCCAATAGTGGCTAAGCCAAGTCACAAGTACCTGGCAGGATCCCAAGAGGTAGAATCCAAGTGGTTAATGGATTTTTCCTCTAGGAATGTGTCTAAATCTTTTTAAACACATCTACACTAATAGCTTTTACTACATCCTCTGGTAACGAATTCCAGAGCTTAATTATGCGTTGAGTAAAAAAAGTAGTTTCTCTAATTAGTTTTAAATATATTTCCTAGTAACTTCATTGTCTCCCTAATTTTTGAACTTTTCAAAAGAGTAAACTGATTAATATTTACTCATTCTATTCCACTCATTTTATAGAACTCTCATATCTCCCCTCAGCTGTCTCTTCTCCAACCTGAAGTGTCCTAACTTCTTTAGCCTTTCTTCGTAGGAGACTCGTTACATCTCCTTTATCATTTCGGTTACCCTTCTCTGTACCTTTTCTAATTCTGCTATATCTTTTTTGAGATGTGGTGACCATAACTGCACACAATACTCAAGATAAGGTTGCACCATGGAGTGGTATAGAGGCATTATGATATTTACTGTTTTATTCTCCATTTCTTTCCTAATAAACCCTAGCATTCTATTTGTTTCTTGGCTCCTGCTGCTGCACACCGAGGAGAAGATTTCAACATATTTTCAATGATGACACCTAGATCCTTTTCCTATAGGAACCTTGCATTTTGTAGCAATAATTTGGGTTACTCTTTCCTAAGTGCATCACTTTGCACTTGTCCACATTAACTTTAATTTGCCAAGTGCATGTCCAGTCTCCCAGTTTAGGAAGGTCCTCTTACAATTTCTCACAATCCACTTGTGATTTAACAACTTTGAATAATTTTGTGTCATCTGCAAATATGATCACCTCACTTGTTCCCATTTCCAGGTCATTTATAAATACATTAAAAGGCAGTGGTCCTGAAGAGATCCCTGGGGCACTCTACTATTCACCTTTTTCCATTGGGAAAGTTTACCATTTAGCCCTACTGTTTTCTTTTAACCAGTTGGCAATCCACACTTTGCAATAAGTGATGCAATGATTATTGTATTAGTTATTACAAGTCTTTCTTTTAAAGCTTTAATTTGTACCACCAGAAGTGTACAAAGCCAAATGGAAGGGCTTACCAGGGAAATCCCACGAGGGTTCCCCTTAAGGGATTTTCCACAAACTTCAGAAGCAGAACAAAAAAACAGGGAAACTTTTATACACAAACTTATGCACAAAGCACAGTGGAACTTTTGTAGTTGTAAATGAAGACTCATAGAATCCAGCCCCTAGATCCTATCGAGCTAAACACCAAAACAAGCAAGTGTAAATTGCTGCATGGACATCCCCACCCCAAGCATAAAACCTACAAAACTCATTCTAAAACCCAAAAACCAGTACCCCCTTTCATTGTAGTGTGTTCCAGGAAATGTTTCTATGGCTTCATATTCAAACCTAGACAAATCTAGTCCAGACTTTTTAGTTAATTTATTGCATTTGATGGATTGCTTTACTTAAAAACCAAAGTGATTTTCAAATAAATTAAAATAAACAAAATAAAACAGTCATAAAAACATTAAAATATAGAACTTAAAAATAAAAAAAACCCAGTATACTGTCAAATGACAACAGGATAAAAATTTACAAAAAGATAAGGAACTCAAAACAGGAAAGGAGTTGCAAAACAAAGGCCTTCAAAAGTTTTCTAAACCTGAGAAACTTTTTCTCCAGTCGAATTGTGAGAGGTAAAGAGTTCCACAATGTCAGGGCCAGAGAAGCAAAAGATATTTCACAGGTGCTCTCGTAAACAATTTCTTTGAAATTGGGGACTCGAACTAAATCGTGTTGGGAAGAGCAATGTGTATATTCTGGCACATACAGGATTAAGAGATTGGTCAAATATAAGGGGATACCAGGACACAAGGCCTTAAAAGCCAAAAACCCAATCTTAAACTGGATCCGGAGGGAAATGGATAGCCAACGGAGGTCACATATAAGAGGGGTTACATGATCAAATGTCTTTTTTTTACAAAAATGAGTTTAGTGACTATATTTTGAACTAGTTGTAATCTTTGAATGGAACAGGATGATAGAACATGATAGCTATGAGTTGTAGTAGTCTAAGCAATTGAGGATCTAACACCAAAATTTAATAGCAAAGTGATAGGCAGGAGTGGTGGTGGTTGCAACAGAAAGATGGACAAAATAAAAAAAAAGTTAGGTACCGCCAGGGAATAATTTACAGCAAAATGTTTACATAGAAATTACTGATCCTCGAGAAAACGCATGTAAGAATGAATCAAAATTGTATAGCAAATTTTAAGTGAAAGAAGGATTCAACTTTTTTCTAACCTATGTCTGGTGCTCTCTCCATCTTTGTACCTTATCTACCTATTTTGCTGCTTTTTCATTCTCTTTTCTCCTCCAACTCCTGATTTGTCTTTGTGCCACTCTACATTTTGGTCATCTCCCACTTCCTAAACCACCCTCAAGTTCTCTCTCTTCCCCCTATTGTAATCTCCGGCCTTCTCAGTTTAGCTCCCTTTATCACTTCTACCTTAATCTTCATGAATCCTCTTTTACCATCTCAGTTCCTCCTTCCCCACGCACCACCCTCTGCAGTCGTAATCACCTCCTTCGCCTCTGACCCCTCCCCCCCCTGACACCTCTACAGCCTTCTCTCCCCTTCACATAAGTCTCTCAAAACCTGCCTTGACACAATCTCCCCAGTGTTCCTACTATCACGACAGCCTTGCTTTCTTTTGGGCCCACTCTGCTCCCACTCCATAATGCTGTGCTGTTCTCACTTCCTCTGATCAAACCCTAAACATCAGGATATAATTTCCCAAGCTCCACGGCAATCTGTGCAGCCCTGAGGGTCCCATGACAACCAGAGTGGTTGTAAAAGTTTTGACACTTGTAAATCTGCATCTTTCATTCAGTGGCTACTGGGAGCAGATTCTTTCCCTGAAAAGCTAAGAATAAGGGTCTATGAGTCCTCTGTTCCTGGTCAGTACTACAACAAAGCCTAGGCTGTAGTTCTAACTTGAACTAGAAATTCATAAGACAGACATGACGACAAAACAAATGGAAATTCCACTGGCAATAATATGATATTCCTTAAGTATAAAGAATTAGCTTAATACACTCAAGGACATCAAATCCCACTAGCAAAGTAACTAAGGATCTTCTCCAATTAGTAAAATAAAAGATTGCAACTGCTGTTCATTTTCAGAGGACTACAGAAAAAAAGAAATGTGCATGTCATCGCAAATTGTATTCAGAATCTTTACTAAATGGGTAACTTACAGAAGATAGAAGAACAGGGGAAGAAAGAAAAATTATTGGAACAGAGAAAAGTAGCAAACAGTCAAAATTTAATGGAATGAGTTTTGAAAAATTACTGTTTTTCATTATGTTACAGTTTAAAAAGAAAAAAGCCATTACATTAGTAGAAATGAGAAAATTATTTCCTAGGACTGGAAAATTTAGTTCTACCGCTGAAGTTACTTGTATGCAAGCATGTATAACCCTTTAGTCTCATTCTTCATTTAGATCTGTATTTCCTTGTACTCCACCAAAACTGTCCGAGGCTCTATCTTTTGAAACCCATAACCATCGACTGACATCTATTTTCCATATTCACTTCAGGAATTGAGTTTAATCTATGTAAAGAAAAAGAAAAGTTATAAATTTCCCTCAATGTTTCTACCTTCAGAAAAAATTTGAATCTGTGATCAATTTCTTTTATGTTCGTTCTACTGATGTACAAATGTACACCCATAGAGCAGATGCCATTCACCAGAGCACACGATGTTGCATCGGCCAATAAAATATTTGAGAACTCAGAGATGGCCAGGCCAGAGTGCTAGTGGCCCTACTGACTAGCTTTTCTGGCTGGAAGAGGGGCACACAAAAAAAAAGGTGCAAAAGAGAAGAACCAAAGCTGAAGGTGGAAAGAGAAAGTGAAGTATTTATTTATTTATTTAACAGGTTTTTTTATACCGGCATTAAAATACACATCATGTCGGTTTACATTGTAACAGCAGTTAGAAAATACATAGAACAGGGATTGGGGGGGGGGGGGGGGGGTGGATAACCATCAAAAAACAAGAGTAGAGAGGGCTCTAACGGGGAGCCCGAGGCAAAATTAAAACTAGTTAAAAATAGTTTAAAATAGTTGAAAGGGGGGCAGGGTAGGAGGAGATATTTACAAAGAAATCGGGTGCGGGAAGGTAGGATGGGTGGCTATTTACCGGGGGGAGGGAGGAGGGGCAACCGATTAAGAGGGGGCAACAGTTTAAAGGGGGGCAGGGGGTGGGACAGCTGCTATTTCAGGGAGAACTTGGAAGAGAGTCAGAGGAAATGCAAAGTGCAGGGAGGGGTGGGGGGGGGTATAAAGGGTGGCTAGTTACAGGGTGGCTATTTACAGGGGAGAGGGGGTAAAATGAAAATATATAAAATATATAAAATGAAAATAAAAGTAAAATGAATATAATAAGCAGGACAGAAGACTAGGGAGAGGAAAGGAAGACAATATGAAGGAGAGAGAAAAGTCATGAAAGACTATTTAAGATGCTGAAAAGATCAAACTGCAGTAAAATGCAGAACTTGGAAGATACGGGTGAGAGAGGAAAGCTTTTTGAGAAATGTATTGAGGTATAAGAATTGTTTATCTGAACACTTTAAATGAGACTATAAAAACTGAGACCCAATTATAATGCAAATGCAAAGGCCTGATTGACAGTTATCAGTAACTGTCTAATTTCATGTATGAAAGTCTCAAATCTATTTTAATGATTGTGAGCAGGGTACAGTATTTGGGGATTGACACAGGTGTAATGCTTTGTTTATTGATATTCCTTTGCTATATTAAGGACAGTACTACACAGTTAGAAATTAGGATCAGGTAACGTTTAAGACTATCAGCACTTAATCTCCTTCCTTCTCTATCTTCCCAATCTTTTGAGAGTAGCTTTGTAACACTACCCTTCTTAATTTCTTGAATTAACCTTCAACATATTTTATTCCAACTTCTGACTTCCATGCCAAACTTCTCCTCAAGCCCATTCTGTCCCTTCTCATCTTCAGCTCTCTTTGTTGCATTACAGAAGCTCACAATCCTGTCCTGCATTCCAGTCCAAACTATTCCTTTCCTTGCCAACATACCATAATTCCATGGCGATTATTCAAGATTGTAATTATTTTGCTCTTGCATTTGCTTTGGTAAAGATGCTTGGGATAGACATACTACAATGCAATCATTTTTTTAATAAGCCACTGAGGACAACGTACCAAAATTATCACTGTGTATTAAGTTAGTAAGATGCAAATTTTTATACCTCAATAAGTTTCTCAAATCTTCATAACAGTCAAAGTGTCCCCAATTTGGAATTTGCTTTTGTATGTAGTCATCCCTGTTAACTTATATCA
Source organism: Rhinatrema bivittatum (assembly GCF_901001135.1). Taxonomy (NCBI): domain Eukaryota; kingdom Metazoa; phylum Chordata; class Amphibia; order Gymnophiona; family Rhinatrematidae; genus Rhinatrema; species Rhinatrema bivittatum. The sequence continues at coordinate 192,475,843 of NC_042617.1, forward strand.
ATATGTTTCAAAGAGATACACGTATCATTTAAACTGAAGTCATGCTTGCTCCTTAAGCACTCTTCACAATCCAGACATGGTCACCACATTTCAAATGAAACTTTATGCTCCAGGGAAAACTTCACAAGTGTATTTCAGAGAAACTGTGGACTATAACCCACTTCAACTGCTGTTCTTCTGTGGAGTAGCACTGCATAATGGCATGAATGAATTAATACCTAATACTCTTCATTGGCCTTGCCAACAGCAGATTGGCTCCATGTAATTTCAACTTCTTAGCTGAACCTGAAGCATGACTCACTATGCGAGAAGTCTATTACTAGGCAAAAAAAGCAGCACAGTATTTTTACAGATAGAAATGGAAACCATACCTCCTCAGGACAATTATAAAAAGGACTGGATATGAAAGCTAATTGAAGATTATATTGCAAGAAGTTTCAGTAGCACTAATGGAAGGAAAAGAAAGAAGAAGGGAAAAGAATGAGAACGTGAAGGGAGATGAGTAGAGATGGTAGTGAGGGAGTAAATCCCTGAAAGTAGAAGGGGCATCACAGGCAATGAACACAAGGACACCACTACCGGAGATCCAAGATCTTTCTTCTTGATCTTTCTTAAGCAGCACTCAAGGAGAAGCATCCAGGAAGAGGTACACAATGGCAGAGGATAAGCTGTGGAAGAAAACTGCCACTTTGTCGGGCTGCTATAGGTTCCTTCCATTCAACTGGCTTTGCCAGGTTCTTATGGCCTGGATTGGCCACTGTTGGAAACAGGATGCTGTGCTTGATGGACCCTTGGTCTGACCCAGTATGGCATATTCTTATGTCTATGGGAAACCCATGACAAAGCCTTTTCAATTGCAGGCCCCATCTTTTGGAATTTATTACTTGAACAGCTAAGCTTAATTGTATGTCCTAGGCAATTTAAGAAACATCTTAAAACATTTTAATCAGCCCTTGAGTGCATTTAATTTTTTTTTTTCAAAATAATTTTTATTATATTTTTAAATAAATACAAAAATAAGACAACTTACAAAAATAAAACACAATACAATAAAAATACAATATCAAATTAAATAACCCAATATATAAATCATAAGCCCTCGAGTGCATTTAATCAGCCCTTGAGCCCTTTCAGAATAAAATCTCAAACACCCTAGCTAAATTACCCACCAACCCAAACTCACTACCTCCGGATACCCTCCACCGACTGAACACAGACATAAGATTGGAATCCTTTGATCCAACCCACACTATAGAGGTGGAAAATCTGATAAAAAGAATGAAACCTTCGACCCACCCGCTGGACCAAATCCCCTCCAAATTCCTGATTCTTATACCAGAAAACATCTCGAAATATCTAGCTGATATTATCAACTGTTCCCTCTCACAAGGAATATTCCCAGACATTCTCAAATCAGCCACACTTAAACCCATTCTCAAAAAACCGAACCTGGATCCGGATGACCTCAATAACTACCGCCCCATCTCAAATCTCTCATTTATAGCCAAGATCATGGAGAAAATTGTAAATAAGCAGCTTTCAGACTACCTGGAGGACCACAATATTCTACACCCATCACAATACGGTTTCCGTAAAGAACACAATACTGAAACCCTCCTCATCTCACTTCTTGATCAAATCTACATCGGTTTCGACAAAGGTCAATCATTCCTTCTAGCCCTTCTGGACATATCCGCAGCTTTCGATACTGTAAATCACAATACCCTATTAAACCGGCTATCAGATATAGGTATTTCAGGATCAGCTCTCAAATGGTTCGACTCCTTCCTTAGCAACAGAGGGTATAAGGTTAAAATCAATAACAAGGAATCCTCTCATACTAACGCCCCATTCAGAGTTCCTCAGGGCTCCTCCTTATCACCCACCCTGTTTAACATCTATATACTCCCTCTCTGCCATGTCCTCTCAAATCTAAATCTTAAGTTCTATATATATATGCCGACGATGTACAAATTTTAATCCCCATATCCAGATCACTGGACTTTACACTCAAATTATGGAACTCTCATCTACAAACGATCAACCACCACCTTTCAAGCATTAACCTGGTGCTCAACACTTCCAAGACTGAACTACTGCTAATCACCCCAGAAGGTAGTCCCTTTCATAACCAATTGCATTCTAACTTACAAATATCCCATGCCCGAGATCTTGGAGTTATAATAGATAGTCACGTGAACTTAAAGCAGTTTATAAGACATACAACAAGGGAGTGCTTCTACAAGCTACAAGTACTCAAAAAACTCAAACCGCTTCTATTCCATTACGATTTCAGATCTGTCCTTCAAGCCATTCTTTTCTCCAAGATAGACTACTGCAACTCCATCTTGCAAGGTCTACCGACTTCTACTATAAAACCTCTCCAGTTGCTCCAAAATGCAGCGGCGAGAATTTTAACAAATACTAATCGCAGAGCGCATATCTCCCCCATCCTAAAAGATCTTCACTGGCTCCCAGTAAAGTTTAGGATCCTTCATAAATCACTGACAATTATCCATAAAAATATTCACCATCAAACTACATTAGATCTTTCACACCCTCTCAAATTGCACTCGACGACCAGACCCTTAAGAGATGCCTACAAGGGATCCTTACATGTTCCCCCAATCAAAATAGTTCACCACTCAAACATCAGAGACAGGACTTTCTCTATCACAGGACCCTCCATCTGGAACGCCATGCCTCCGGACCTCAGGCAGGAAACCTGTCTACTAACTTTTAAAAAGAAACTAAAGACATGGCTATTCTACCGAGCCTTCCCAGATACTAGCTCTACAGTCTGATTTAGAATCATCATATCACTTATGTAAATAATCAAACGCTAATCTTGCTCACAACTTATCATGAGGTTTGGCCTCTGCCTCCATCCCATACTCCATTGTATTTAGTAATTTATCGTATATTATTGTATATAGTAATTTATCGTATATAATAATTTATCTTTCATTCTCCCCCTCTTTTTTTTCCTTCTCCCAGTTAAGGCAACCTTGTTATAATGTAACTTTTATGCTCCTTCTAAATGTCTCTTGTTGAATTGTTGGTTATAGTTCTGCTTAGTTCGATGTAAACCGAGTTGATTTGATCTGTATCAAGAAAGTTGGTATATAAAAGCCTTAAATAAAATAAATAAATAAATTTAGGAAAGTTGGCAGTTTTTAATATTTTTGTTGTCAGGGCAGGCTTTTAAGTTGTTATTCTGAATGCTGCGTTTAGTTGGATTTTGAGTATGTTACTTTACCTGAACGTTGGATGTATGCAAACTATAAATTTTTTAAAAATATTTTGAAGGCATCTTAAGTACATTGAACTTCTGCAAATAACTATTCCAGCAGACTAACACTGGTTCATCCAGCGAAGATGAAAGGAGATGGGCCATGTTCCACTATGCCATGAAGGAAAGCTGGCATTGTCCTAGGTCTAGAAAAAGTCTAGGACTCCATGCAGTGGACCATGGTCTAGAAAATCAGTCAGATCTGCCTGCTTCCTCTGCAGTGGTGCTTGCTAAACCCTCTCCCCTTTTTTTCTCTTGATGTAACTTGGCTTTTTTCTCTTTATCATTCCTGTTGCAACCTTAGCCCATAAAAAAAAAACCCTCCAAGATAGTGAAAGAAGTTGTTGCTTCTGATATGGTCTTTTTCTCCACAGGAAGTCCACCTTTCATAGACAATTTTTTCCTGCAAATTTAATTCTCCTGCAGCAAATATTGCACTACTTACTGCAGTTTAGTACATTATGGACAGAATGCCTAACCAGCTCATTAATCTTCATTTACATGGCTATTACCACATTTTCATTGGTGTACAGGATAAAACACTTAGAGTGGTCTCAGTAAAGCCATTTAAAATTATTAGTATACAGTGTGAAAATGTACTGCGAGGTACACAGCTTCTTGTACTTTAGTATGTCTACCTTTTTAATCTCATGCAGATCCTGACAAATGGTTTTCATATGCCACTTGTTTGTGAAATGTAGCTACTATTTGATGCTGCTGGTGCTGCTGCTATGACCACGCATACTGAAGTTCATATCCAATGCCTCATGGACTATTTCTTGCAAGGATGCCAGGACTTCTGGCTCACTTAGTCTGAACACAAATGTAATGGGACAAGATAATGACAAGACCTTCTGCCATCATTACCAAAAACTAATTTCACATACTTGAGGGTCAATCAGGAAACCTCTCATGTGACGCAGAGTTAATTTATAAATTGAAAAAAACTGTCACCCCTCTCTATAGGTGCACAAAGAGTCCAGAAGAATAGCAAACTAATGAACACACAAATCTTTATAAATCGTGTTGTATTCTCCACTATGCAAGTGAAAAATACCATACTCGCATCAAAGAAGAGGCTGAATAGTTGACACATGTGCTGCCTGGTAGTCCATTTTGGTTCTGCTAAATCATATATTGCACCTAATACATGTGGCAAAGTTCTAGGTACAGTTTTACAGGCTGAAGATGAGACTGCTGCTAACTTCTGAGAACCAAGATAGTCCCTACAAAGGCTGATGCTAGTGAAAAAGTCAAGAGCAACATTTTCTGAAACTTTTGAACTGTCAACAAATCTGGCTGCAATGCCACTCTGCTGTAATTCTTTTTTTTTTTTTTACCAAAAATTGAAGACATCTCTTTGCAAAACCACAACAACTTCTAAGTGGAAAGTCAGAGCAACTATTTACAGTGCATGCAACATGACTGAAGATTGATAGGGATATCACCACCCATGACTGTCAGAGACACTACTAAAAAGGTATAAGAAATTAGACAAGACAAACGAACTTCGCTGTTGTCACCATCATGAAACAATTTCAGGATACACTTATCTGACCTCCTCACCTATCTGATCTACTAGAAGCAGTTTTAACAAAAATACCAGTAAGACCTATTGTATTATTTGCAATGATAATTAGCAGAACCTGTTTACAAATTCTCTCCAAGATCTTGAATACAAACAAATATCCAAATTCTGTATATAAACATGAAATAATTTGATTGGTATTATAATTGTGACTGTAAAATTTATTTGGGCAATTTTCCAGTCTCCAATAATTTGGTTTTATTTGTAAGTCTTACTGTGCATTTTGCCATTGTTACCACTGCTATTGCTAATTCCCCTCACAAACTGGTAAATACTTGCCATCACCTGGAAAGATAAAATCCTAAATTCCACTACCTCTATCATACTCAGAGATACCTCCGATGGCTCAGGCCCGTTCATCAAATGGACAATGGCAGAGTTCCCAGACATCTTATATGGAGAGCTAGCCTCCAACAAAAGATCAATCAGCCAGACACATCTGTAATTCAAGGATGTTTGCAAGCAAAACCTTGGCATTAATATCTGGAAAACAACTGCTCAAGATCAGTCAAAGGAATCAAATTCCACTAAGGCCTTCAAAAATATGAGAAAAGACTAATATGGATCCAGGAAAACAATGGAGTCTGCAGGAAATAAAAGCTTGAACCTATCTATGCTGTTTTAGGATGCTGTCATTGCAACGGACTTCCATTTACATATGGCTCTTTACAGCCACAGAAGACGCTGTCTGCCTAAAGAATGAGAGGACATATCCAGTCTCTTGAGAAAGGAGCCTAAGAGAGTATACTCATTACTGACTGAAGTAGTTAAACAGTACAGAATATTAGTATTAACATATTACACAATCTAGGGTGCCACATTTGTTTAATACTGTCACTGATATTCTGTGGTATAATCAAAGGTTATATTAAAAAGCTCACTATATGCTAATGCTAAAATGTTAGAATTTACCTATAGTCAATGAAGATAATACATGTAATCAAAGAAAATCTGAATGTTTTACTAACCACTTAATACATGCAATACCATTTTCCAACACATGCATTCATGTAAAAATTAGAATTATGATCTTATTTTACTTTTAAGTCCATCAAGAAATCTTGTATATCAGTTTAGATAGTATCAGCAGCTTGAGGACTATTTCAGCCATAATTTCAAGAGGAATATGTTGTCTACTGTGTGGCAAACATGATAGAAAATAATCATAGTGCTTTATATGTGACATACATTTAAACAAAACAGGTCTTTAGCCTGTCTTACCAGCTGAAATCGCAGATTGTGCATGCATCTCAATTCAATGTACTATTATGTGCCTTAGGTTTAGATCTTTTGTAAGAAGTTTAATATGTAATGAAGCATTTCATATATATATGTCAATTCCTATCCATGAATATTACCTCTGTAAACAGTCAATATTTGTTGGTTTATAGTTATGAACGTTACTTTTGTAAATAGTTGTGATCTTAATATAGGACGGTGGTATATAAAATGTCTAAATAAAAATAAGATTCTTAAATCTCCCTAGACTGGCTCAATGATTGTGCTCATACTTTTAGGGTTAAATAAACTAGCTGCAAACATCTTGTTAACCTAGATTTGTTGAGGGGAGGGGGGGGGTTAACCACTGAAAGTACACTGTATACCAGTGAGGAGTGAGGCAGCTCTGTGCTGTCACAGAGCTTGAAAACAATTTGCAGAGCATATTACACAATCCCTGGTCCCCCCCTTGTCTGTTTTGTCCTGCAGCAAGAGCAGATACAAAGAGTTTCAGCTGGTAGCTGAGGAGACAGCATCAGGGGCTACCTGCCAGGCTGAGCCCATCATCATCCTTTGCACATGACTAAGCGGTGAGAACTGTAGAGAGAACTGTCCCAAGCATCCTGCTGTTAACATCAATTATCTACTGAAGCCTGGACTTCAATCTCAGCATGAAACTTTTACTTGACTAAGGAACAATTTAACTATTATTGGATAGAGGAATGTTACTTGAGTATTCCTCTGAGAAGCTATTAAGCAGGTACCTGCCCTTTTTAAAGATTTATACACACATTTTTGTATTTATGTTTCTGAAGTAATCAGTCCTCTGAAATAGGCACTCAGCCAAAACATGGCTACTTTGGGTCGATTTTTACCTAAGATGTTTTAATGTATTTTAATATTAGTTTCATAGCTTAATACATTTATACATTTAGTACATTCAAAGAAGTGAATTTTCTAATGAGTTACATGTGTAAAAAAATTTATCACAGCAATTTTTAAAAGACCATTTATGAGCATAAAACCTATTGAAAGTTTAGCTCTATGGAGTGCATTTTCCAAGGAATTTCATGCACAAGAGTAAAAATGTTCAAAAGCTGTTTTATGCATGTAAATCCTTTAGAAAATTATCTCCAATATATTTCTTTCTTAAATCTATTTTACCTTTGACACTGCATTTTGGCATTTTATTATCTATAGGTGGGACAACTCTAGTTTGCATCTCTTAATTGGAATACTATCCATACAAACACAAAAATCAGCAGGATAAAAGCAAACTTGACTTATCAGACTTAAATGCTATTTGACTGAAGCAAACAGATGTAAAGCCAGGCAATCATTTGGCTAGATTCTGAATAAGGAAAACAGGAAGAGCTCGTGTTTAATCTCAATTCTAAGCTGCTGAGACTCGTAGAAACAGAGCTATGATGGCAGAAAAAGACCACAGGGACCATCCAGTCTGCCTATCCATCTAATTTATCTAGCCTTTAAAATTCTCAATACTCCCTCAGAGATCCCCTGCACATCCCATGCTTTCTTTAATTCAGCTATGTTTCCTCCACTGGGAGGCCATTCCATGCATCCACTACCCTCGCTAAGATTTCTCCTAAATCTACTCCCTTTCACCCTCATCCCATGACCCCTTGTTCTAGAGTCTCCTTTCCACTGAAAGAGGCTAACCTCCTGTACATGGAAACTTTAAATGTCTATCATATCTCTCCTATCTCACCTTTCCTCAAGAGTGTACGTTTAGATCTTTGAGTCTATCACCATATGCTTTACAACAAAGACCACTGATCATTTTAGTAGCCACTCTCTGGACCAACTCTAATTGGTTTATATCTTTTTGAAGGTGTGGTCTCCAGAATTGTATACAATATTCCAAATGAGGTCTCACTAGAGGAGAAATATCACCTCCCTTTTTTCTACTGACTATTCCTCTCCCTATGCAGCCAAGCATCTTTCTGGCTTTTGCCATCACTTTATCCACCTGTTTGTATCTGATGATCCTAAAGAATAGAAACATAGAAATGATGGCAGAAGAAGACCAAACGGCCCATCCAGTCTGCCCAGCAAGTTTCACACTTTTTTTTTTCTCATACTTGTCTGTTACTCTTGGCTCTTAGTAACCTTTTGGTTCTATTTCCCTTCCACCCCCACCGTTAATGTAGAGAGCAGTGTTGGAGCTGCATCTAAGTGAAATATCTAGCTTAATTAGTTAGGGGTAGTAACCGCCGCAATAAGCAAGCTACACCCATGCTTATTTGTTTACCCAGACTATCTAATTCAGTCCTTGTTGGTTGTCTGTACATAGATCCACTTTTCTTCATTCCCCCTGCCGTTGAAGCAGAGAGCTATCCTGGATATGCGTGAAGTATCAGTCTTTCTCCCCTGCCATTCACCCCCAAATCCCACTCCGCTTTTGTGCTTAGAATTTAATCTTCAATACTATACCTCTCCCTTGGGGTTTTGCAGCCAAAATGCATTAATCTGCTTTTTGTTAGCATTAAAACGTAGCTGCCAATCTCTAGACCATTCCATGACCTTTGCTAGATCCCTTCTCATATTTTCCACATCTCCCTAGCTGTATCTTGTTGCAGATTTTGCTATCAACAGCAAAAAGACAAACTTTTCCCGACAATTCTTTTATGTCATGTCGCTCATGAAAATTTTAAAAAGAACCAGTCCCAGGTCTGATCTGAAGCACACCATTAGTAAAGCCCCCCTCCTCAGAGTAAACTCCATTTACCACTACCCTTTGTCACCTCCCACTCAGCCAGTTTCTAACCCAGTCAGTCATGTTAACGTTATTACCCCCTGTTCCTTGTGAACCGACATGATATGATCTGTATCATGAATGTCGGTATAAAAAAGCACTAAATAAATAAATTCTAGGTTCCAAACCAAGGGTGCTCAATTTAAGTCTCCTGGGCGTAACCATATCAAAGACCTTACTGAAATTCAATTCCACTATGTCTAGCGCTCACCCTTGATCCAACTGTCTGGTCACCCAATCAAAGAAACTGACATTTATGTCTGGTAAATCCATGGTGCCTCAGATCTTGCGATTCATTGGATTTGGAAAAATGTACTCTTCCATTTTAGCAGTTACTTCATTCATTTCATCAGTACACAGGTCAGACAAACTAGCCTATAGTTCCCAGCCTACTCCTTGCTTTCAATTTAATGACTCAGAACCACACCTGCCCCTCTCCAATCCTTCAGAATTACTCCCAACTCTAAAGAAGCATTGAAAAGGTCAGCCAATTGAGTTGCCAGGACTTCTCTTAAGTTCCCTCAATTCCTTTGAATGCATCCCATCCAGACCAATATCTTCCTGGCATAAAAATGTATACAATAGTTAACTATTTAGAATCAGACAAACTAACAAATCTGTATAACAGTAAAGTTGAGCTTTGTTTGCATAGGAAGCTCTCAGATCAAGCCGAAGATTATGATATCGCATCTCAAGTATTGCACTTTGCATTGAAAACTGGAATATACAATAAAGAGGATAGCAATAAGGAACATGGTCAAGGAAGATAGTAAGCCAAAGCATAGTTAAACTCTGGAATTCATTGAGGGAATGTGGTTTTAGCAGTTAGTTTTACTGAATTTGAAAAAGGTTTGGATAAGTTCCTAGAGGTTAAATCCATAAACTATTATGGTAATTAATAAGCAATAGTAGCTTATCTAATGTTTGGGTACTTGCCAGGTACATGTGACTTGGATTGGCCACTGTTGGAAACAGACTACTGGGCTTGATGAACCCTTGGTCTGACCCAGTATGGCATTTATGTAGGTACCCAATGCAAAGCGTTAGCAACAAATTAAAAGTAACTGTAGCGAAATAAGTTTGAAGGTCATACCACAACACCTACAAAGAGCTATCAATTTCTGCTGGTAAGCAAATACATTAAACCAACAAAGGTATGGAATTCACAGGCTCCAGACAATTCAAAACACACTGCCACCCATTTTATTACAAATATGACCATATAGAGCCCTCCACTGGCTGGCAGTAGTTTATTAATTAGAATTTAAGCTATGGATTTGTATGCTGCAGTCTGCACATACATACTTTCCTAAATGGGCGAAGGAAGAACCAACACGGACTCACCAAGCCTTGCCACCTTTCCTTCTTGTCGGCGTCTAAGCAAGGTTATCGCGAGAGTCCTGCTGACTATGTGTCATCTATCATGCTTCAGCTGCATGTTTGATTTGATTTGAAAGTATGTATGTGCCAATTTGAATTTAAATCCATGTGCTATGAAAATGTTAAGTTATGCTGATATTTGTCCTTTGTAGAAAATGAATTAATAGTCAAGCGAGTGGATATGATGAGTATAACCTTTCAGTGATCAGCACGGAAGAATTCACGTTAGTTATAGTCCCTGAAGCAGCAAAGCGAAACGTACGTCGGACTGGACCCAAGGATTAACTGTCTTCTAAGCGAAACAGCTCCTTGGAGCGCGGCAGCGCCTTTGAAAGAAGTAACCCTTTGAGCAACGTATAAGGACGGTATCATTCCACATTTACTTTTAAAGAAAAATTACTAAAGAAAAGTTCATAAAAATAAGATACATTTAATAATAAAGGACTTGGACCTATGATTAAATGTGACCCGGTGCGGCAATATATAAAGCAAAAATTGCTTGTATGCCTATGGGTGTTATGATGGTCCTCTATACAAAGTAATATACATGAAACATTGTACATTGAAATATTGCACATTGAAGAAAAAACTGGAATCTCATAACATCTTATAGTGAGATTTCAATTACCCCCATATTAACTGGGTAAATGTAACATCAGGACATGCTAGAGACAAAGTTCCTGGATGTAATAAGTTACTGCTTCATGGAACAATTGGTTCAGGACCCAATGAGAGAGGGAGCTATTTTAGATTTAATTCTTAGTGGAACGCAGGATTTGGTGAGAGAAGTAACAGTGCTGGGGCCACTTGGCAATCGTGATCATAACATGATTAAATTTAAACTAATAACTGGAAGGGGGACAAAAAGTAAATCTCCAGCTCTAACACAATTTTCAAAAGGGAAATTTTGATAAAATGAGGAAAACAGAAAAAAACTGAAAGGTGCAACTGCAAAGGTTAAAAGTGTTCAACAGACATGGACAATGTTTAAAAATACAATCCTAGATGTGCAGTCCAGATGTATTCCACGCATTAAGAAAGACGGAAGGAAGGCAAAACGATTATCAGCATGGTTAAAAGGTGAGAGGCTATTTTAGCCAAAAGTACATCCTTCAAAAATTGGAAAGATGATCCATCTGAAGAAAATAGGAAAAAGCATAAGCATTGTCAAGTTAAGTGTAAAACATTGATAAGAAAGGTGAAAAGAGAATTTGAAATAAAGTTGCCTGTAGAGGCAAAAACTCATAATAAAATGTTTTTAAATATATCGGAAGCAAGAAACCTGTGAGGGAGTCTGTTGGACCATTAGATGACCGAGGGGTTGAAGGGGCTCTTAGGGAAGATAAGGCCATTGGAGAAACACTAAATGAATTCTTTGCTTCTGTGTTTACTAATGAGGATGTTGGGGAGATACCAGTTCCAGAGATGGTTTTCAAGAGTGATGAGTCAGATGAACTGAACCAAATCACTGTGAACCTGGAAGATGTAGTAGGCCAGATTGACAAACTAAAGAGTAGCAAATCACCTGGACCAGATGGTATGCATCCTAGGGTACTGAAGGAACTTAAAAATGAAATATCTGATCTATTAGTTAAAATTTGTAACCTATCATTAAAATCATTCATTGTACCTTAAGACTGGCCAATGTAACCCCAATATTTAAAAACATAGAAATGACGGCAGAAGAAGACCAAACAGCCCATCCAGTCTGCCCAGCAAGCTATGCACTTTTTTTTTCCCTCTTACTTGTTACTCTTGGCTCTTAGTATCTTTTAGTTTTATTTCCCTTCCACCCCACCATTAATGTGTTGGAACTGCATCTAATTGAATATGTAGCTTAGTTAGGGGTAGTAACTGCCTCAATAAGCAAGCTACACCCATGCTTTTGTTTACTCAACTATATAATTTAGTCCTTGTTGGTTGTTGTCTATAAATATAGATACTCTTTTCTACATTGCCCCTGCCATTGAAGCAGAGAGCTATGCGTTGAAAGTGAAGTATCAGACTTTCTCCCCTGCCGTTGAAGCAGAGAGCTATGCGTTGAAAGTGAAGTATCAGACTTTCTCCCCTGCCGTTGAAGCAGAGAGCTATGCTAGATATGCATTGAAAGTAAAGTATCAGGCTTATTTGGTTTGGGGGTAGTAACCGCCATAACAAGCAAGCTACACCCCACTTTTTTGTGAATGTAAATCCTTTTTTTTTCCACATTTCCTCTTACCGTTGAAGCTTAGAGCAATGTTGGAGTCGCATTAACCGTGTGTATGTATATTGAATAAGGGTATTATCTCCAGGTAGTAGCCTTCATTCCCACGAGCCACCCCCTCTTCATTCACGTCCTCTAGACTTGATGGATCCACAGTGTTTATCCCACGCCCCTTTGAAGTCCTTCACAGTTCTGGTCTGTGGGCTCCAAAAAGGGCTCCAAAGGGCAATCAGGGAAGCTATAGACCAGTGAGCCTGACTTCAGTGCCAGGAAAAATAGTGGAAACTATTCTAAAGATCAAAATCACAGAGCCGGATGCAGCCATGAAAAAATACCTGGTGAGCAGTCGATGACTGACGGACACCGCGGGGTGGGGAGTCTGGAATCAACCGCAAGTTGGAAAACATTTTTCTGAAGGATTTCCGTACCGAGGAGACACTGACTGTGAAGGGGGACTGGGCAAGGATCAGGGAAAACAGAGAAAAAAGTCACCGAAAAAAAAATCAGAGTTGGAGCTTCACAAACCGCAAGGCAACTGCACCGTGGAAAAGAAGCGACTGAAGGGGGACCTCGCGTGAATAGTAGCAGGCTGGGTATGCTCAGTCTGCTGGCCAAAGTTTCTATAAACTTTGACAAAAGTTGTGTGTGCCAGGCTCCTTCAGATGTCGTCACCCACATGTGAGGGCTACCATTCTGCTTGTCCCAGGAGAAATGTTTGTGCCGAGATTGTAAAAAAAAGTCATTAGTACTGAAGAACCATCTTTAAAAACAATTAAGAATTCTTAGAAAAAGAAAAATTATTGGATACTCAACTATTTCCTCAGTTTCATTAATTCAATATTGGCCTTTCCAACACTTTTAATCAGATTTGTGTTTTTTCAAAAGGACATTAATATCACAGCACAAAAACAAGCATTCAGAGGCTAAAAAACCGTTCTGTATGATTTTATACAAGAATCAAACCACTCATTTTATCTGCATTTCTTAGACAGTTTGTTTTAAGATAATTGGAAAGATATCTAAAGAAAAATATATACTGAAAATGAAAGGAAAAAGAAAATTTACAGTGAATTTAGTTCATATAAAAGAAAGAGATCCTAACAAACTTCACAATGATTAATAACCCATTCTTGCAAATTCATATTACTACATTCTTTACAGAAAAAAAATTTAAATCAATAGCCAATTCTCAGAGCAACTACTAAAAGTAAGATACAACTATAGTAACATCCAAATCACTAACTACATGTGCTTTGTTTTCCTAGCATATGGTCTAAATCAGCAGTTCTCAACCCGTGTGTCGTGACATACCAGTATGTCGCCATACTTCCCAGTCCCTCACTGGTCCAGCTGCTCCCCTTTATGGCAGCGAGATACAAAGTCTTCTTCTGCCTGGGCTTGAAATGATATGGGGGGGAGGGGGGGGAGTGAGCAAGCATGTGTGTTTGAGACAGCATGTATATAAGTGTGTGACAGAGCCTGTGTCAGTGTGAGAGCCTATGTGTATGCGTGATTGAGAGATGTGTGTCTGTGTGTGACTGATATCCTTTGTGTGTGAGACACATGTATGAGAGAGAGCATGTGTATGTATGATTAAGAGTCTGTGTGTTTAAGTAAGAGAGCATGTGTGTGAGAGAGCCTGTATAGGTGAGAGCATTTGAGTATATGACAGAACCTGTGTGTAAGAGCATGCATGTGTGTGTGATTGAAAACCTGTAAGTGTAAGCGACAGCATGTATATAAATGTGTGATTAAGAGCCTATATAAGTCAGAAAGAGCATATGTATATGTGCTTCATTGAGAGCCTACATAAGTGTGAGAGAGAGAGCATGTGTATGTGTGTGTAATCAAGAGCCAATGTGAGAGTGTTTGTGTATGACAGAAAGATGCAAGCAGTGTCCCCATGGTAATTCAAAACAATCTCATGGAACCTAGATATCAAACATTCCTAGGTATGGAGAGCAAAGCATTATCTCATTTTTAATTATTTGGTCTTTGTGTCTAATGTTTTGAAATATTTTATTAGTATCTGGAAATTTTTTGAGTTATTACATATTTCATTCATTGGCTGTTTTGAAATAATCTGTTTTTATTAGTATGGTTTTACTGCTATTGACTTTATATTTGAGTTGTTTAATGAAGACCAGTGATGTTTCTCATTTTCTTCTGACACTGCATACAGTCTCTCTGGCTTGTTGCGGTTTCCAGTTCAGTTTTTTTTCTGCATGTTTCTAGTTATGTTTTATGGTCTCTTTATTCTTTGCTAGATGAGGGTCTGGCACATGTGTCTAAGGTGAGGTATTCTGCTGGCTATGTAGTTTCTGTGTAGGGCTCTGAAGCAGCCTGATTTGTTCCATTTTCCTAATAGGAGGAGTATTGGAGTTTTAAGGCCTGGTGTAATATTTTCAGTATTGCTTTTTCTTAGGTAAGGTGGTTACTGTTTGTGTGCTGGAAATTGGTGCTGTTTTGGTATGGGAGGTTTAATATTTATGTAATTTCTGTTCAGACAGTACTTATCTTTCCCTTGTGTCATTTTTAATAATAAAAATACTGGGCCTTTATTTCCATCATGGATTGTAATGAGCAGTGTGTCACATGTGAGCGTTGCCAGTCAGGTGTGTCATGATGGGAAAAAGGTTAAGAACCACTAGTATAAATAGTTTCACATTATCAGTTTTTCCAATTAAATTCTGTGGCATAATAAAATGTTCATGTCTACAAAGACTTACATACACTTAAAAGAAGAATTTCATTTGATTCACGTCAGCTAAGTTAAAATTCCTTTTTTTTTCCTACCCAAAAATATATAGTGCTAAACAAATACATGAATTTAGGGAAGAAAAAAAAAGCTATTATGTTTGTATGCCATTGTTTCATTTTCAGTCCACAAAAATCATAAACAGAACTGGTTTTCAAGTTAGCCTAATACCATTAATATATTGAGAACAATTATTTTAAAATCTTATCTCCTACTAATCCACAATTCTCAAGTCAACTAATCACATTCTCAAATCATAATCAATAAAACAAAGCAAAACTAAAAATGCATGCATAGAACCATTATAGCCAAAGGCACTACTCTGCATGTCTAGACTGGATGGACAACAGCCAGGCATCAAAACCATGGTTATAGTTAGGTTTATTTATATGCCACCTATGCATTGCCCTAGGTAGCTCACAAGAAACACGTTTAAATTAATAAATAGTAAGTTAATACATTATTAGCAGTTTTAGAAAAGAAAATGAGTACAAAAAAGCCCAATCAAAACTAAGACAATGTATAAAAAAATGAACTTAAAAAGTTATGTCTCCAATTATCTCTAAATAGACTCGACATTTAAAAATAAGAGGGGATCAATGTTAAAAATAAAGCTTGTTTGAAGAGTAGATTCTTCAGCTGTTTCTTAAAAGTTTTAGTATAATGCAGAGCTCTTATCTCATCAGGTAAAAAATTCCAAAAGTTAGGACCAGCCACTAAAATGGCAGATTTCCAAATTTCACATAGACACACTTGCCACAAAAATGGAACTTCTAGCAGAGATTTCTGCGATGAGTGCAAGGAACCAGCTAGTTTGTTTATTTTGGTCATCCTGAAGACCAAAGTTGAGAACCCCGCCCCAATTCAACATTTTTTTTCACATCTCTTAACAGCCACGGTTCTCCAATACCCCAATAATCCCCTCATAGAGCTACATGAGAGCAAGCTGTGTGCCAACAGATTCAGCCAAATGTTAATGTAACATTTGGAACAAAACAAGAGTCCTTTCTAAATATGCTAAGCTCCAAATCAAAGGAAAGCAACTTTTTGTTAATAGGTTTTCTCTCTTTTGTTGGGGGTGTGACTGGCAGGCTGGAGTTAGGAAGCATAACCCCCTCCCCCCCCCCCCCCCCCCTAGAGGCAGTACATGGCTGCAGGTCAGGACTGGAGCTGATCTTCTGCCTAACCAACACCCTCCCCCACAGGGCTCTGGGGGTCAGTAGGACTTGTCTTCCTGTGGAACATCAGTCTGGACAAGGCAGGGCAGGCTGGACTAGGCAGGGCTGGATACAGAGCACTGGTAGGGACTTGGACAGGATTAGACAGGGACCAGACAAGGCCAATACTGAACAAGGATTGGATAAAGAAAGGACAAGACAGTCAACAGGAAACAAAGCCCAACAGGGCACAAGGCTGGCAAGAAGAAAATAAGAAGATTGGTCCAGTCTACCCAGTTGCATTTCTTCAACTTTGGTTAGATCAGCATATAAATTTCCATATTCAACCCAAAACTGGCTCCTCATCCCTATGTCTTTTGCCTGAACTTTCAATTCCTTTCCTACCATTACCCTCCATGTCAGCACCAGGTGTGTCCAGAATCTGTTAAAATACTGGTCTCTACCACCACCAATAGTAGGCCATTTCAGGTCCCCTTCACTGTCTCATTACCAAGTTTTCTAATCAATACAACTACCAAAACTAAAAAAAATATAATGGCCTTCCCATAATCTTGGCTTGTATTTTAACCATGGTTATCCCATGCAGATTACCTCATTGCCTTCTTGGAAGCCAGATACAGTCTTGCCACTGCTGATAATGTAAATGGCTCCTATGTGTAGGTTACCCGCAATTAATTCATGGAACTACAGGCTCTCAGGTTCATACCCATTGCTCAGTGCATGCTAACCCTTGACTACTCCCAAGTCCTGTAGTGCCACTATGTCAGTAGTCTTCACTACTTTTTAAATGGGGACCACTAAGAAACCAATAGGCTGGAGCAGAGCCAGGCTGGGGAAGAGACTGCCCTTCACAGCCAAACTGGCCTGATCATGTAGTGTTTTGGTGATGCCAAACTCTTTTCACTTTACAATGAACGACCCAACACAAGGAATTTTCAAACGCTGACATTTTCTTATAGCCTTCCCCTGGTCTGTACTCGAACAACCTTATTTCATATTTCTTCTGACAACTATTACCCCCATCCCCAGGCTGTAGGTTTAAGGTAAAGAGAGAGAGAGAGAGAACACATTACTGTAAGAGCAGAGGCAAAGGAGCAGAACAAAAAAAAAAAAAGCTTCTGCAAAGTAAGTAGAGAGGAGAGAGAGATCCAAGAATCAGGTTGTAATGCAATAAAAGGAACTCAGAAGGCTAGGAGCCAGCAATGAAGAGGAGGAGGAGGAGGAGGTAGAGGCAGCAGGTACAACCATTGGATACAGCCCTGCACACACCAGGAAAATAGAAGCAACCCTTCCCTTCCCCAGAGCCTTGGCAGCTCCTCGAATACTGGTCTCAGCCATTTGCAGTCAGTCTAAAGCAGAAGCAACTAACTTACTCCCCCCGCCAGCAGTATTCAGTGCATGCTCCTCATTCCCTCTTCCTTTGGCAGTGGGGTGAGCACCCTGCTCACCCCACCCTGCACTAGGAAGCAGCATTCACAGATACTGGGAGAGGGAAGGCTCAGTTTCAGTCCCTTCCACCTGCCCTCTGTTGGTTGCCGGTTTCATCATCCCTCTCTCTCTCTCTCTTCTTATGACTAGCAGGCAGAGTGACACAGGGGCTGTGGCTTCTCCTGCCCTCCGCCCTTCCCTCAAAACTCAGTTATCCACGGCAACAGCATCTACTCAGAACCAGAATAAGACAATAGCGTGGCAAAGCATGAGGTGCACGCTCCTATATGCCACCATCATCCAATGCCATCCTTAGTGGGGGAGAGAAGGGTGCGAACAGAGGTAACTGCCTTGGGCCCTGCACTTTGAGGGGGCTCCACTCTGCCATGGTAGCTCCATCTCAACAGTAATTTCAGTGTTCTAAGGCACCACTGCGGAACCGCACAGAGCCCTGTAACCTCCTAAGATTAGCCCAGCCATCGCCTCACTACCACCAGACACTGATCAGCTGGAGAAGGTAGCAATAAACAGTAAGCACAGCTGTGAGAGCCAAACTTCTGGACTAGCCGGGAGGGCCATATTAGAAGTCCATAGGAACTACTACTGGCACACAGGCCTTACACTAAAGAACACTGCACTATGTCATGCTTCCAATATCCCTTCACTTTTTGTATGTAAGAATCATCTGTGCTTATCCCATAACCTTTTGGAGCCCGTAACCATTTTATATTCTCCCATCCCTTTCAAGAGGGCATTCCAGGCAAACTCCACTTCTTACGTGACAATGTTCCTGAGTTTACGTCTTTTGAGTTTCATATCATGTCCCTGGTTCTACAATCTCTTTTCCACTGAAAAGGTTTTACTTCTTATGCATTAATAACTTTCTTCTATATACATATTAAGGTCCTTAAATCTCATCTCATAAGGTTTTTGGTGCAGAAATGAGTTTTGGGTGCCTTTCTAGCCTGCCTCTGGCCTACATACATCTTTTAAAAAGCACGGCTTTGAGAACAGAATACAATATTCTAGGTAAGCTCTCAACAACCTGTACAAAGACATTATCACCTCTTTTTTTCCTGCTAGTTATGCCACTCCCCATGCACCCCAGAGATCTAATTCTCTAGTCACCCATGACCTGCGCCTTTGGTAAAACCATGCTACCTTAGATCCTGCAACCCACTGGACTGTAGATAGTTTGTTATCCTTTCTTTTGGTAGAGATTTCATCAGTTGAAAAAACAGCATAAATATATTGGTTTTAAGTAAGGCTCTCGAACTGTAAAATATTTCAGTGCCCATCTCCTCTGTCAAACCCCAACCCATCCATTTACTGATCTCTTATTATAATGAAACCTGGAACCTGCCACCCTCATATTTGTGGTGCCTGTGCACAAATCCTGGGCAGAAGAGGCAGTGGTAGGTCCAACACAGAAATAGAAGTAAGCAGCAGCAGGTCTGGTATGCAAGAGGAGGGCTGTGTAAGAACAGGTATAGAAGAGAAAGGCTGAGATTGGTCCTTAAAGACTACAACCTAGCATCCAAACAAGCCAGTTGAGTGTAAGTCTGCTTAAATTGATATCTATATATATATATGGGAATTTTAAGCTGTAAGCTCTCCTGAGAAGGAACTGTCAATTATCTGTACTGAGGATTTGCATGTCTAGAAGTGCTACAGAAATTAGCAATAAGTTTCAGTTAAAAGGGTTAATTGGCCCAGTCTTAACTGGCAGTAAAACAGCAGCTAACTTATTGCAGTCAGAAAACTAATACCTGTTCAGCTCATGTACAGAATTATTCTATAAGCAGACTGGAAATTTAGTTGAAATCCAAAAATACTATTTTGGTCTCTAATCATCCAATAGATTATAAATGAAAGACATGAGGACATATAAAAGTTTAGAAAGAAGATAGATTTAGAGTTAGCGCAGAAGACAAATGATGATGCACAAAATTCATATAATTGTAGAACAATCCCCAAGTGCTGTTGCAATTCTCAATTTCCTGGGCTCTATGAACTGAAGTCAGAACTTTTATAATAGTAATTTGAACATAGTTGTGTGTCAGGGTAATATATGAAATTCCCAAGGTTGTTTTGTCCTGTATGTTACTTTAACTAGACTGTAAGCTCTCCTGAGAAGAAACTGTCAATTATCTGTACTGGGGATTTGCATGTCTAGAAGTGCTACAGAAATTAGCAGTAAGTTTCAGTGATTTTCAGAGGATATAAATGCACTATAGCAGTGATTCAATCAGTCTCTGTTGGCAGAATAAATCTCTGCTAAACTGCACTAATTGGCTTGAAACTTGGGGGTGGGAGAGAAAATGGAGCTGGAGATCCATCATGATCCTACAACAAATTAAGATGATTGAAAATAGATGGAACTTAAGTCCAGATCATTTTCAATAAGGTAGCAAAAAGCAACAGAAAATCCAGGTGCATACAAGGTTTTCACTTCCTCCCGTGTTTAGGTTTCCTTTATTTATAAAATCTGCTCTAAAATCCTCTCATTTTAACACTAATGATGTCCTTGTGGACATGCCACTGTTTCTCCAGTACAAACTCACAAGGTTAATGAGTATGTGTAAAATTGTACTAAAAATGTTTTCCGTCGCTAATCACACTCCAGTGAATAACATTATCTTTAATGGCATTGTCACCGAGTCCCCCTAGACTGCTGCTGAAATCCTTTTGCTATGAAAGGCTGCATCATAATGGTTTTTTATGTAGTCTTCAGAGGCTTATGTTGACATTGCCACAGGTGTATAGCAATAGCTCAGCATAAGCCATTTAATGGAAGGAGAGGTAAGGCTATTTTAAGAAGAGAGCATTGTATAGCTTTATCTATAACATGCACAATTTCATAAAATGTAACACTTTAGGGAGTTAGGCCACTGGCAGTACTGCCATGCAGAGGTTCTGGATTTGATTCCCAGACCACTCCATTCAAGCTGGAAGTGCCGCAGAGGCAGCATTCACAGTCTATGGGAGAGGGGGGAATCTCCGCTATTGCTCAATGGCAACATGTGGCCAGATTCTGGGTCCACATTAGTTGGGTTTGTGGCTTTGACTCAGGACTCTCACAGTGATGGGTTGTGCTGAGTTGGGGAAGGGTTATGAAGGCTCTTGGTACCATAGCAGAGCTGGAAGCCCAAAAACAACAGGAGAGAACTGCTGGGGTTTGGGGGGGGGGGGGGGGAGGAGGAGAAGGGTAATATTTTGAAAAGGAAACATGTCCAAAAAAATGTTACACTCTTTATTAAGGATTAAGTGCCAGAACATAATTGGGGAAAAAAAAAAAAGTTACAGACACACAGTTATGGCATAATACATAAAAACTAACAATAAGTGTGTCAAAATACATACCATTTAATTTCTTGTTGTGGCTATACTCAGGTATTCACACTTTTTGGAACATCGACGTTATATCAATCTATAACTAAGCAACAGTCTTGCTGAGGGTCCCGCTATATTTTGTACACATTAATCAAATACATAGAATATAACTAATTATAGTAATAACCTAAGTGATAACGTTTAATTGTCTGATGTTGTCCTGTGTCTAGAAATTAATTTGGTCACTGTCTCAATCTCAGCTAATAGTAAATCTATCAAATAAATATCTGAGGGAAGTTTGGACAATTTTTTCTATGAAAAAAAAGTGAGATTCTTTATAAGCAGTCAGTTATCAAAACCTCTCCAATTTCATACAATTAGCTATCCTCTTTTGCTGTTAGCATATCTTTAATTATTAAATAGTGACCTTGCAATTTGCTTTAATTTCTTTTGTATCTACCTTAGGAAATATTTGACAAAAAAAAAAAAAAGCAGAACTATAGAATGCAAAGCGTGTTGAAACAGCAGTGCATCAGATACATATGCAATACACTATCCAAAATAACATGGCTTGATCAGAAAAAAATTCAGTTTCTCAGAAGCTGAGAGGAAGAAGATAAGCCTTGTACTTTGAGGCTCATGGGGTAAAATCTATTTCATCAACAAATCAAGATGATATAATTGATTGTGAAGATGTGCATCTGGATACCACTTCACATGACATCCTTGTAATAAGGAAGAGTATGAGAACTACTTGATATTTTAAAGTAGTTCATGCTTTCCTAAAATCATTTAGACTACTGGATCTCCCAAACTTGTTTTCACTGGAGGCACTGTACACAAATCCATCTTGTGCATATTCATTGTGGATATCCTGAAAAACCTATCTAGGAGAATTGTGAGAACATACTTAGGAGCCTCTGATTTAGGCAAGGACATGTTTTGAGCCAACAGTGCCCAGATATGCCATAACATAGCAGGAAGTCCCAGTGCTTTCCAGAATCTCTCTCTTCCCTAGCTGCAACTGATGGAGCAACCCAGTGACAAAAAAGAAAACTCGTGCAGCCAAGGTGGAGGATGAGAAAGGCAGGTCAGAGTCACTTGAGGTCTCTAAAAGCTGGAAGCCACCACAGCCATTTCACTGCTCACAGGAATACAATTAGGGGTTCAACCAACTTATCCATGTCCCACATCTTGCTTGAAACTGGAGGTACTTGTTATTGCAACTGTTTTGTTTCAAATTGTTTTGGTTTCTTTTTCTTTTACACATTGTTCAACAATTTGTATTCATCACAGTGACACAAGTACTCCAGTCAAGGAGTAGACAGGAAATAAAAAATAGATCAGTTTTAGTCACTCACCAGGGCAAAGGGGAGTATAATACAAGGACTGATAAGCAGAGATGAGGGGTGTCTATTGAAGAAGTGCCACAGATTATTTCAAAATAGACCAATAAACCTAGTGGAGGAGGTTTTAAACTAGTATCACTGGGGACGGGTGGACACAGCCCTCAGGTAAACATTTACCACATGTACAGAAATGGAAAAAATATAAATGTCTGGAAGGCTATGCATACTAATGATTTGAAGGTGAACTTTAAAAGCCTGGTGCGCACCCAAACAAGGAGATACGTGCACTAGTTAGGCCAGTGTGTGCCAAGCGGATTTTAAAAGCCTCGAGTACACACACACACACACACTTGCTGTTACACACACAAATGAAAACTTTCCAAAAAGGGGTGGGGCCTGAGCATGCTCTGGGCAGGGGTGTTCCTGGATCTCACACTGAAATTAAGGTGTAAATATTTACACACGCACAGGCACGCGCCAGGGTCCCCTGCCATGTAACTTTACTTCTGCTACGGATGACGTGCAAGTTATAAAATAAAGACAAATAGATCGACGAGGGTTTTTTTTTAAGGGTCAGGGCTAACAGGGGAGCAGGGAGGCTATTAAACTACTCCTTACCTGGGACCGGAACTGAGGGTCACTGTTCCAAGGGAGTATTTTCTATTTATAAAAGAGGAAGCATCAAGGGCGCGAATGAAAAAAAAAAAATGTAATCCTTGGGCTGGACGGATCCTTTTACTGGTGCCCAGGGGCACATAGAAAGAAAAGAGATGGACCCTTTATGCACTACACTTTCATGCTCTCTGTGCCTCTTTCACCCCACCAGATAGCTCTACTTTCTGAGTCCCAGGATTGCAGTGTGGGGACAAACAGTAGCTCTCATGCCCGGTTCATCTATGCAGTAAGCCCTTTCCGTCCCTTGTTGTACAGCAATAATAGCTATCACAGTCTACGCATCCAACAAACATGCGTGAGAAGGGCGGTTTCCAACTCCTTTACTGACAGTTGATTTGATAATATTTACACCTCCCAATTCGTATTTCAATGAAAGTTAACAAATAATAAGACAGCAGATTAATTCATGTGTTACTCCACTTCTTTAGCCAAGTCTCTTACTTTCCTCTGGAAGCACTTTTTATTCACACTGAATTCCTTCTTCTCAACTACTCCAATTGTTTCAGAATTAATCAGACTGACGTTGGTTCAATCCCCCTTTAACTTTTCCGATTTATTTTCCCAGTTCTTTCCACTGAAGGGGGGGTCAGAATACAGTCCCGACAGTATATCAGAACTGAGCCCCAGTTTTAGTACCCTTCCTAGATTCTTCTTAAATCCTTTTAGCTCTCCTTAGGCAGCACCTGAAGGGCACTTCCCTTCCCTTTGTATTTCCCCTGAGTTAGCAGCCACAAAGTCCTTGTTACCTTCACTCTGTATCTTTCAGTTCCTTCCCTCTTATACCATTTGCAAGGAACCTCTCCTCCAAACTCTTAGGTTCTTTCAGGGAGAAAGCCACCTCACTCTCAACTGTTTGGAACAAAAAATAGCCTTTGAACCCAAAAGGGGGAAAACAATCAAAATTGCAAGCAGAGATTCTCACAAACTGGCTAACGAGAGTCCAAAGCAAGCTTAAAGGCTGGATAGTCAAATCCACGGGAGGCTGACCTCTAAATTTGAAAAACTTACTTACCCCTTTTTCCCATAAGTAAGGAAAAAACTGCAAGACAGGAGGCAGGTTCAACAAAAATCCACAAGGATAATGGAGCTTTGGGACGATGCACAGCTAGGGGACACCATCTGCAACTCCCACATGGGACAGTAAAACCCAAACCTTTGTCTACCAATTTCTACACAGAACCTCCCCACTATAGATGGTACATGCCTTAGTGAGGGAAACTAAAGGTTCCCTACAAAAAAATAAAAAATAAATAAAATCCAGAAAGAAAGCTATTGAATAGGACATAATCATAAACTGCAGGACTATGATTTCTAATGGTGATAATCCAGCAGTGTGAAAAAAAAAAAAAAAGATTCAAACCAAAAGCTACAGTTTTGCACGGAGAAGTTTTTATCATCACATAATACCAAACATTTATGGAATGCATTTTAAATCAAATACTTGCCAGCAAAAATACTGCAATACTATTTTCAATGCAAAATTAATTTCAGAAATTAAACCATTAGCAGTGGGTCTTTCAGGGGAAAAAATGAATTTAGAGATGTACACGTTTATACAAACATTGCCATATACTCTGTTTGAACCAGCAACTGGGGAGATTGTACAGCCAAACAGAAAATATGAACCAAGAATATCAGGAAGCACTATGAACAAATATTTTATAAACTAGGGAAATATCCCCCAGCTCAATATTTTTATATTCAGAAAGCAGAGTACCTTTCTCTCTTCCTTGTACTGTTGCTGGATTTCAAAGTTGTCTGCTCTTTGGCACCATTTGTACATTCGTATCTTTTGGTGATTATCGCAATACAATATCATTGCATGAGCCGGATTACTGCTTACTTCACTGATCATGCCAGCTAGCACTCCTTACCCCATTGCAGAAAAGGAAAATAATTGTTTGGCCCACCCTATCTACTTGATTAATCCTGCCTACAGTATAGTTGACAGTATCTCCCAGCCTATGACAGTCTTCACTGTTCTGAGGTCTTACTCCACCCATGCACCGATCCACTGTGCTAAGGATATCTCCCATCTGTCAATTGTATAAGCTTGAGTGCCTGCAGGATATTGTTCCTCCTTCTCTAGCAGGGAAGAATAGCCAAGTCAGCCTGCAGTTCATACTAGGAAGCTAGCCACCGCCTCTCCTTCCCCCGCCCCCAATTATATTAAAGAATGTATCAAAGCCTTGCTGCTATCTCGTATTGGTTAACCTTGCCTCCAGCTGCTTCAGACCCAGGCCCTATGGATGAAAAGTGAGCAAGAAAACGTATTAAAATTTTTGAAAATGTACTGAGCTCAATATTGCAATTTTTCCCAACCCTTCCATAATTTCCTGGAATTCAAGTGTTTTCAGTTTCCTGTACATCAAGAAGCTGAAATGCTTTAGCTGTACACCATGTCCTTTTCTATTAGCTTCCTACAGAAATCAAACCTTGCAATTTTGACATATTTGCCTAAAATAGAAGGGGAAAAAAAAAAAAGTCAAGCAGTCCAAAACCTACAAACAAAATCTGAAATGTCCTTCAGCACAATGTATAAAATCATGCTGAGAATGTGCTTGAAAAATAATTAGTTTTCAGAAGAGCAACTGTCATACTGGCATGAATGAGAATTTTTGTGGGGTGAGGGAGATGTTTAGAAGAAACAGTTTCCAGAACTTCATGACCATATATATATATATATATATATATAAGAAGCAACCTGTTGTGTGGAAAGACAGATCACTTAGGGCTAGTGGGGGAGGAAAAAGCACCCCCTCCCTGGCTCCAGTGAGAGGGCAGGGTGGGGATGGTCCAAGCAAGGGAGAGAGCTGCTGCTCCAAATATAAAAGGATTGCCTTATATTTCAGCCAGTCTAAGGCACTGACGACAGAAAATGTTAACTGGGGTAGGTGTTTTGCTTCCAGACTGTTGGGGAACGGCTCAAGACAATTGGACAGCATTTCTCTAACATTGCAGGGTCTAGTACACAAAAAAACAAACAAAAAAAAAGCCATCAGATTTATAAAACTTTAATGAGCAAACTCACAGTTCAATGGCTTTATTCCACATAATGACGTAGCCTGAGAGCGTGAAAGACTCCACGTTGACAATGTGTATATTTCCTCTTTCCGTGCCCAGATATAGCCATTTACTCTGGAAAGGCAGATGGCAAAATGTTATCCTGCAAAACAGAATGTGTCCAGAAACCGAACATTAGGAATCAATTCGTAATCACTTCACAAGGGCAACAATGACAATGGGAAGGAGGATGAAGATATAGAAAATATCTTAAATTTTAAATGCTAGCATTATCCACCTACAACTGAATGGAACCTCAAAATGTGCACTACAACTTTGCTAGCTTAAAAAAAAAAATACAATTTAGATGTTTCCCCAGTATCCAGAATATCAAATACAGTATTATATGCTCTCAAACAGAAAAGCTAACTTCTGTGTTACAATTTATTTTCTCCATGGCTCTAGGCTTGCTTCAAGCCGCAATATAGGCAGCTTCCCATATAACCCCACTGTGGCATGTACTGAGAAGAATGTAGTAGCCCAAGGCTCCCTGACAGAATTAATGAACAACCAGAGAAACTGACGTTCTTCTGGATCACATCAATGCCTGAATCAGAGAAAATTAACATTTAGCTTAAACACTATTTTATCTATTATATGGCATATAGGAGCACTGCAGTTTGACATTTTGAGCCAGCAAAACTAAAATTAAGTTACTCCGATCATACTGCTAAGAACAATGGTAAAATCTAAGCCACCATATCTTATTTCCAGTGACGTTCACCCAAATGAAAAATCACAAAAAACACTGGTGCAATTTTAACAATGTAAATCACACGGTGTTCCTACCATAAGTTTGGTTTAAAAGAAAAAAAAAACAAACTAACCCAAAGCATTTTTATTCAATATTTGAAAGTTTTTTTGAATTTATTTGTTTTTTTTTTTTTTTTTTTTTTTTTTTTTAAAGAAACAGAAAAACCTCAAACAACCCATACTGGAAGATTCACAAAAGTTTGGTGTTCTTCTCAGGGTTTAAAATGCCGTCATAGTAAAAACAAAAAACAAAACAAAACAAAAAAAAAAGATCCAGTACACCTAAATTTCCACAAAATTTATCTGTAAACCAGCCAACATAGTCACCACATTGCGCTGCCTTAGGAAACAGTCAGAATATATTCTCTGAGTAATTAAACGATTAATATAGTCTGTCAAAGTGAAACTAGCCATTAGTAAACTCATTCTTTCCTGGAGACGCACTGACTGGTTGAATACTGGCATGTTGGATATTTAAATGAGTTGATTCCGAGTGAGTTTACTAAACTGTTGGTTTCACTTTGACTTTGTTTGTTGAATTCTTTTCAAGAATATATTCTGATGACTGTGTCCTAAAGCAGCTTTTGTGAAACGTGGACCACTTCAGCTGCCTTAAACATTTTTTTTTTTGCTGAAATTTGGACACTGTCATTTGAGTTTAGATGCACAAAGGCTTTGTTTTTTGTTTTTGTTTTTTTTTTTAAAACATGAGAGTTTTAAGCACTGAGATCACCACCAAAGTTTGTGAATCTTGTGTTGTGGGCAGTCAGGTTTTTCTCTTAGAAAAAAAAATGGCTTCAAATATTGTTCCATACAATTTCTTTAGGTAAGTTTTTTTTTACCCAACTTATGCATGAACTAACTGTACTAGTGTTTATTTTGGATGTTTTTATGATTTTCGTTTCCATAAGAAAGATTCTTCTAGATATAGTAATGGTTGATGCAAAAACAGACACAGACTATACACCTGAACAATTTGGTTTTATGTATCAGTATATCTACCAAGTCTTCCTCATCATCACTCTTCCTAGGAAAATGAGAGCATATCAACAAACTCCAGTGGAAAATGAATAGTTTCTCTTTCTAGGAACAGGACAGGTTTATATCTGATTTTTCATTAAAATTACTGCAGAGTTCTTAACATGGGCAGCTTGCACTTCCGTGTCCGTCCCCCCGCCTCCCCCGTCCGTTTTACCGGACCCCAATATATTACACAAACTCCGTTTTTGGTGAAAACAAGGCCGCAGCATTTATTAATTTCCTTAACACAAATTAACATATTATAATTACCGGCACCCGAGCCGTCAGTGTTCACCGATCCTGTAATCCGGGCTTCCAAACAGGCGTCCGCCGTGATAAGCCAGTCCGCCACCATCTTTCGGCCCCCCGCCGTGCCATAGCCGGGGGGCCATTCCTCCGGGCTGCCCACGCCCAACACACGCCCCTTTTCTTTCCCGAGGACTTCGGTCCACCCCCGACCTTGTCCTCGAAGTCCCCCTCCACCTTCCGGCTCGGGTACCCCCGCCCTGCTGCGACTAATGTCGAACATATACAACATTTTATTAACATCCACCTCGCCCCTACTGCTCCCGAAGCTTCACGACCCTCCCCTTTGGTCCCTTCATTCCTGCTAGTCTGGGTGGGTGGGTGGGGAATATTGCGAGCGCTGTCCCGGAAAAAGACCGGGCTCAGCGCTCGCTGCTGGTAAAAGGGGGGCCCCAGCCTCGCGATATCCGCGAGGCTGACGTCACCCGCGTGATGACGTGGCGGCCTTGCCGTGCCGCGCGCGTCATCACGACGCTCCGCCCCCACCCCGAGGCCATTCAATGCGGCGGCCTTGCCGGGCCGCGCCTGCCATCGCGCCCCTCCTCGTGACCCGTGCCGCCCTCGCGTCGCCGCGCGGCCTCCCGGCCCACAGGTAAGCGCCGTCAGGGTGGGGGAAGGAAAACCGGCGGGGGGGCCCTCCCCTCGGCAAGCGCCATGTTAAAGGAGGGCCCTCCCCGCATGCCGCGACTCGGCCCCGACGTTCTGCCAAAAATAAGGTAGTTTCTTAAAAGATTCTATCACCAAGATA
This sequence comes from Rhinatrema bivittatum, assembly GCF_901001135.1. Taxonomy (NCBI): domain Eukaryota; kingdom Metazoa; phylum Chordata; class Amphibia; order Gymnophiona; family Rhinatrematidae; genus Rhinatrema; species Rhinatrema bivittatum. The sequence continues at coordinate 192,504,911 of NC_042617.1, forward strand.
TGTATACTTAGATTGTAATTTTGAAGAGTCACATATGTAAATGTAACATACTATCTTAGCAATTTTCAAAAGCCATTTATGTGAACTCTGAGGTAGATCTTAAAAAAGTACGCACGCGCGTACTTTTGTTCGTGCAACCAGCGCAAACAAAAGTATGCCGGATTTTATAAGATACGCGTGTCGCCCTCCCGGCCCACCCCCGAACCGTCGCCACGTCCCCGGACACACCCCCGGCCTGCCAACACGCCCCTCCCACCCCTTTTACGAAGCCCCGGGACTTACACGCGTCCCGGGGCTTTGCGCGCGCCTGCGGCCTATGCAAAATAGGCGCACCGGCGCGAGTGCCCTGCACGCGTAAATCCGGCAGGGCAACGCACAATTAAACTCTGAAATTTGTTGCCAAGGGATGTGGCTAGTGCATTTAGTGTAGCTGTGTTTAAAAAAGGATTGGATAAGTTCTTGGAGGAGAAGTCCATTACCTGCTATTAATTAAGTTGACTTAGAAAATAGCCACTGCTATTACTAGCAACAGTAACATGGAATAGACAGTTTTTGGGTATTTGCCAGATTCTTATGTCCTGGATTGGCCATTGTTGGAGACAGGATGCTGGGCTTGATGGACCCTTGGTCCGACCCAGTATGGCATGTTCTTATGACCACATATAGCCAATCCTAAGGGAGCCAAACTGGCTCCTGCCTCTAGGAGGATAAATTCTCTATACTCACACGAGAACTTAAATCCTCCCAAATGGCCCTCCTACCCTCCACTTCCCCCCTTTTAAATCTGCCAGATTAACATGTAGAAAACTTCATGCATTCAGCTGCTATGTCCCAAAACCATGGAATAAATACCAGCTCTTCACCTTGAAGCACGCTACCTTACCTTCAGGAAGCAAATGAAGGCTTGACTATTCAGCCAGGCCCCCTCTTAGATTCCATGACAAAGCCTTCCCTTCTTACAATAACTGCTAGAGCTCTCAATCATAAAATCACATTACTAATCCCAAAGGCTTTCTTATATAATGACTTCTTCTAAACTTCATACCTGCCTTGTGCTCATGCATCTGTGCCCTCACCTCTCTACTCTTACTCTCTATCAAGCAGACCAATGATTTATCACCTTTTGCTTCACCCCAGTCAACCACATTAATCGCCCCATATCTGATTTGACCCCCCTCCTTCATGGTCAATGCTACCATGACTATTGTAAATTGTGATGTAAATAATTGTAATTTTGATTATAATCCAATTTGAAATTTTCTTGAAGATATATATATAGATATATATATATAGAGAGAGAGATGTATATATATATATAGACAGAGAGAGAGAGAGAGAGAGAGAAGGAGAGAGAGAGAGAGAGAGAGATGTATATATAGAGAGAGATATGTAGAGATATATATATATATTTATACAGCATCATTGTACACTGGCCAGCTCACAACCAATGCTAAAAAACATACAGGAGAAGTAGCTAAAAATTAGAGGAAAAAATAGGAAGTTTTAGCAAGGACCTTAAAAGAATGATCTGAGAGAGAAAAAAAAACTGTAGCCTAGAGTAAAGAAACGCAAAGTGGAAGCAGTAGGAACTAGTATGGGAATGATCAACAGTATCAAATGCAGAAGAGAGGTCAAGAGCAGAATAGTTATGTAACCTTAAGGATTTAAGAGAAAACTGGTAACAGAAGAAAAAGATCCAAGACCATTCATGAGGTGAGGTCTTCCCAGCTGGCCCTTAAAGCTAGCAGATGGAAATTTGACTAGCAATCTGCAATGGTGGATTTCTAAGACATTCTCAGCTTTGTCCTCATATTTCCTTTCCTAAATATATTTCAAAAATTTAACATTTTGATATCTTGTAGTAGTAATATGATTAGAATATAATGCATCCCCTATACGTTCTATATCAGGGCTCAGGCAGACAAATAGGTGGTGAAATCCAAAGTGGATGCCGTATAGGTGGTCAGGAAACAAAGCTTAAGTCCGCCAGTTTATGATGTTCTCAGGAAGTTTTATTATAGTTGTATGATAATGCAGAGTTTATTGATAAAGAAATACATTAGAGATCCCCCGACACGGACCGCATTACAACAAACTGCATCGGGAGAGACCAGATCAAATAGTCGTCGTAAACACAATTTAGTAACGAAGCATTTTCAGGGATTTGTACACACGGACTTGCAAAACGGAGCTTATCAAATATTTACAAGCAGTGTCTTTAGAGAACAGCAGCTTGACAAACCCTGGGTGCCATGTCACCATGGTGACTAGACATTTAAGCTAGGCATCTCCAGATATCATCAGGCTAAAGAGGAACAAGCTACATCAGTGGGCTGAATAGGAGCAGGTGGCATCACCTAGGAACAAGGGGAAGGATTAAGATTAACTGCTGGAGAGAGAGAGAGAGGGAGGTTTAATGGCCTTTTCTTTGGGGTGCCCCTCCCCCAATTCCCACCTGGCTGATGGCTGCTAGATTACTGGACCAATTCAGAGATGCAAAGAAAATTTGATACTTATTCTTGACCTGTAAAAATAAATATTCACCCTCACCAGCACATGGTATATCACAAAGCTGACAACACCTTTTCCCATTACTGCTCAAAAAAGCAACCACATTGAAATCAAACCTTAAAAGTTGGAACTACAACAACAGCAACTGAACTGAATCTTGAAGGATTAAATTTACTATCTTCATTCCTAAAATGTGTTCAAATACTGAATGTTTGAATTTAGAAGGAAATTATACTATCAGATACGATGTAACATTTTTAAATAATCTGCTTTTAAGTTCCTGAAAAGTGGAATATAAAATAGTGTGGTGATACTGACTTGAATATTAATTAAAAATAACTTGTAATAATTAAAATGTTCAAAATGCTATCTTGCCAAAACCTGAAATGCCAGTAGACCTCAATTTTCAGAAAATGGCACAAATTACATCTTATTGAATGGCACTGTGTCTGACTGACTCCTACTTTTCCTAATGACATTTATGACATCATAACCACTACTCGATTAATCATTGGGTGGCAGTATTTCGAACTGGCTGCTCTGTGGTCAAGGTAATTAACTTGCTATGATAGAAATTTGAGTTATTTGATATCACATAATGCCCACTTGGGGGGGTCCTGCCAAGCACTACTCAGGCCCCCCTGCACCTGTGAATGGACCTCTACACTGCCAACTTCCTATTTACTATCTGAGTTCCTACTTGTTTTGGGGTAAGTACCCTGTCCACTAGCTATCCCCTGTTGGTTTCTAGTAACACTAATACCCCATACAACCCATGGGTGACAATTCCTGGAAATGTACCAACAGATCAAAAACAAAAATATGCTGGGAACAATCAGCCAGAAGAACAGAGCTAACAAAAAATGTTTATTAAATACTAAGGAGAATGAACAGAAAAAATATGTATCTTACAAACAGCCAACAAGTAAAATAAAAAGAATTCGTATAATTAACACTTTCTAGACAAGACTCACTATACTTAGCGCTAGTGTCTGGTAAGGTTCAGGAGAGGTTGTCCTCAAGTTTGTGTATAACTTGGACAGGACCTTGGCACAGATCTGATTCCTCTGCACTCCCAGGCAAGACTGAACTTCTAGCAAATTCTGGGCTAGACCTCACTATAGCGGGTTACTGAACAACCAATGTCAGCCCAAGGTACCAGATTCCTGATCAATAGCAATAAAGAATGCTTACTCATGGGGAGAGAGTTTGTACTGTGCAGTCACACAGGATTTGCATAGAATCCCTCACCTGCATAGAAATTGTGCATTTGACCTGCAGAATTCAGAATGGAGACCAGAAACCAGTAGTGCAGGCCGGAATGGATAAGTGCCCCATACAGGCAGGAAGACAAAGGAATCTGGGGGCCATGTTTGCCAAGGATATAACTTATCTGGCAGTATTCAGTGGCATGGCTATGTCACTGAATATTCACGTATAAATTTGCACTTTGCCGTGTAAGTTATAACAACCTGTGCTATGGCATGGCTAGCTTGGCTGGTTAACTAATTCGGCCAAAACTGAAAAATCTGTAGTTAGCCGCATAACTTATACGGCTAACTTGCTCCACCCCAATCCACCCTTTACACGCCCACAATTTATGTGGCTAATTTTGTAGCTGTATAAGTGACTTATGCTGCTAAGTGGCAGCTGCTGAACATAGGCACATAGTCAACAGCTGCTACTTAGCTGCATAATTTGAACTTATCTGGCTGAAAGTGCTTTGAATATTGACCTCAAATTAAAATTATGCTAATGAGTAATATTTCTAATCTATTATAAATGAATAACTACTTAAAGTTAATGATTATATTGTGTTATTTAAACAGTCTGCAGAATTTTAAAATATTATGCAAAGAATTTTTAATTATTTTGCACAGAATTCTCCCAGGAATACATGTTACAACATTATACCTTCTTATAGAGACTTGGGGAGAATGCATTCCAATACTAATTTTGGGATATACAGAAGGTTAAAATGTTTAGTCCTAACTGCCAGAAACTACAAAAGCTGAACAGCACAGCAGGAGTGAAACTGCCACCTGCCTGTCAGTTCAAAAATTGCAAAGGAAAGGCAATGTTACAGGGGAAAACTAAAAGATCTCAGTGCAAAATATGAAACCTCAACAGGCACAAAGCAGCAATTACTACTTACCTGATAATTTCCTTTCCTCTAAGGAAGACAGGCCAATCCACACAAGTGAGTTATGCCCCTCTACTAGCAGATGAAGACTGAATAAAATCTGACATCACAGACATATAGCCTTGCTCCATCAGCCTGCCAGTATTCTCTGGAAAAGCCAAACTGTGGAAAAACTGCTTATACTTGAACGTGACTATCAATAATCAGTCACTCATGCTTCCAACCAATAGGGAACACTGAGCTCAGATAAAAGAATGAACATTCACTAAACTGAAGGGCTGGCTAGGACACTTACCAGTCCTCCGACGAATAAGCTTGACCACCACCCTGCATCGTGTCCACATCTAGAAGGCGAACCAAAGAAAAGATCGGCAAGAGGATGGGTTGTGGATTGGCTTGCCTTCCTTAAAGAAAGGAAATTATCAGGAAAGTAGTAATTTCTCCTTCCTCTGCATTCAGGCAAATCCACACAAGTGAGATGTACCAAAGCTTCTCCCAAACAGGGTAGGAAGCTGCCTGAATTCCAGTCAACACCGCCTGCACAAAGGCTGCATCCTCCTGAGCATGATCGTCCAAGCGGTAATACTTGGAAAAGGTATGAAAGGATAACCACATTGCTGCTTGGCAAATCGACAGGAGACAATTGAATCTCTTTCCATGATACCACCTGAGCCCTTGTGGAATACAGTCTAACTCGCTTTGGCAAATGAACCTCGGTATCCACATAGGCGGCCGAGATAACTTCCTTAACCCAACAGGCTATAGTTGCCCATTTTGCCAGTTCACTGTTTACCTCCACCATGGAGCATCGTCAATCAGATTTCCGATTGACATCCAAGGTATGTAAAAGATGATACCCACACATCTCAATCCCTGTACAACGTGGGCGGGGAAATAGATTAATTCAAATGAAAATGCGAAACCACTCGGTAAAAAGGAAGGCACAGTCTGAAGATGTACTGCCCCTGGAGTCAACCGCAGAAAGAGCTCAAGAAAGAGCCTGCAGTTCAGAAACCAGATGTTCAGAACAGATTGCCATGAGAAAAACTTTTCAAGGTAAGCAGCTGTAAAGAGAGGCCATGTGGCTGCCGAAAGATATGGCCTAATTAAGATCCCACAGAGGCCCCTGTAGCCGCAAGGAAGGATGAAGATACTTAACTCCCTACAAGAACTGGGACACATCTGGATGGGAAGACAAAGGCCCATCATTGACTCGCTCCCTATAAAAAGCTAGAGCTACCACTTGAACCTTCAAGGTGTTAAGGGCCAAACCTTTATATAATCCTTCCTGTAAATTCCAAAATTAAAGGGATTTCCACTTTAATAAGCTGAGAACCTCTCTCCATACCAGGCTTTGAAAACTCTCCAAACTCTAATGTAAGCCAGAAAAGTAAAATTCTGGCCCGAAGCAAACAGGAAATCACTGCAGCAGAATAACCATGCTTCAACAACTGAGCCCTCGCCCTCTTAAGGGCCAAACCGTAAAACAAAATTAACCCAGATCATGTAGAATAGATCCCTGGTGCAACAGATCCTTCTGGAGCGGAAGTCAGAGGCTGCCCATCGGCAGCCTTTACAGATCGGCATACCATGGCCTCCAGGGCCAATCTGGAGCAACCAAAAGAATGATTTTGGTCTGTCTTGCAATCTTCCGAATGATCCTACCTATCAGTGGCCAGGACGAGAAAGCATATAACACCTCGCCCATGGCTACACTTGAACGAGAGCATCTTATTATTTATTTAAAACTTCTATTCTGCCAAACAGAAACCCATGTTAATTGGATTACAACAAAATTAAATACAATAAAAACAATCAATTCTATACACACTCCATATTAAAATAAAATTCTTAAATAAAAATTTTCAGTTGCTTGCAGAAAGTATCGATACCTAGTGCTTTTGGATCCCTTCTGTGACTAAACCACAGAATCTTCATGTGTCGAAAGTCAGTAGCAAACCTAGGCTCAGCGCTCCACTAGGAGCTGAAAGGCTTCCATTCTCCTGGGTCCAAACGCTTCCTGCTAAGAAAGTCGGCCTTTACATTGTCCTTTCTGGTAACGTGGGAGGCAGATATGTCTAGAAGATGTTGCTTTGCCCATGCCATTAGCACATTTATCTCCTCCAACACCTGTTGGCTTCTGGTTCTGCCTTGAGTGATGTAGGCCACAGTCGTCATGCACTATCTGCTAGAGCTGGACATTACTGGTGGGATGTTGGGGCAGGGTGATATATCCATGATGTGAGTTTTTACTCAGTCTCCATCTGCTAGTAGAAGTGTATAACCCACTTGTGTGGACTGGCCTGCCTGAGTGCATACGAAGTTCCTCATTTTGCTTCATAGGGCATCACCAAAACCAGACACCATCAGTTCTAAAATAAGGTAATCTGTGAACCAAAGTGAACACATACAAAAAAAGATTTTTTTTTTTTAAATTCAAAGCCAAAATAAAGATATTGTTTTAATTTTACCACCAATTTAAAAGATGTATATCAGCAAGACCTTAATGCCACATATGCTCCAATGTTCTACAAAATCTAGGATATTCATTTGTTTTTAAACAGGAAACAATATAAAATACATACTATGCCTATCCTGGGCAGCAGTAGAACAGGAAGTTATAACAATGGGGAAAAACCAGGATCACCACCACTATTTTCGGTGATCTGCTTCAACAGCAGCAAAATTAAAGAGAATGGTATAGAAGGGAAGAGATAAGGATTGGGAAAATTATTCCAATTCACTAAAGGGTAGATTTTCAAAGGGTTACATGCGTAACCCCCGAAAACCTACCCCTGCACACGCCGAGCCTATTTTGCATAGGCTCGACGGCGCACGCATATCACGTGCATATGTCATGAGGCTTTCAAAAATGGGCGGGCCGGGGCAGACCCAAGTCTGTGCCGGAGGTTCGCAGGCAGGCGTAACTCGGTGAAATAAGGTAGGGGGGGGGGGGCAGGGGATTTAGGTAGGGCTGGGGAGCTAAAAAAAAAGTTCCCTCCAAGGTCGTTCCGAATTCGGAGCGGCCTTGGAGGGAACGGGGAAAGCCATCGAGGCTCTCCTTGGGCTTGGCGCGTGCAAGGTGCACAAGTGTGCACCCCCTTGCGCGCGCTGACCCTGGATTTTATAACATGCGTGCGGTAGCGCGCGCATGTTATAAAATTGGGTGTACATTTGTGCGCGCCAGGTAGCGCACACAAACATACCCCGTGCGCGTAGGATTTAAAAATCGGCCCCTAAGTGTAACCATGCCAGCTGCATAAAAATTGATATCAGGCAAATGTTTTTAAAACTCAAATCAGAAATAATGCAAAATGTAGTCAAATTAATTATTCATACTGATATCCTCCAAAACAGTTTTTTTTTTTCCAAATGCTTGAGAAATATTACTCATTGCCAGAAAGCACCAGGTGATCACAAGAAGAAATCCTTTCAAATTCTTTTGGAACTGAAATAATGGCTTAAGGCAGTACGTCAAAATTTAGACTCCTATCAATGAATTAAATTGTTTCATATTAAAGATGTGCCAGGAATATTTTGTGAGCAGTAATGAAACATCCATGTGCAAGAGGATCAAAACCCCTGGGTTCAGTTCTGAACATTAGACGTTTTTATTGAAATTCTTTAAGAATTTTAAATAAATTCAATTTTTTTCATTAAAAGCATCTTAATTATTCCAATATATGACTACTACCACTGTCACACAGATTGCTGAAATACTATCTATTAGGTAGTATACAAATGCACAAAGACTAGTTCTGATGTCAAAAGGGTCATGCAAACTAGTAAAATGATTGCCACAAATAAAATACTTTCAGCATGTCCAGCCTATGAAAGTCTGGCCACTTGTAATACATCATAAGAACAAACTGCAATCAAATAAATCTAAACATTTAACTTTCTTAAAATAGGTAAAAAGTGCTATACATGCAAGCACCGTTGGCAGAATAAAAACATATGGCAGAGAATTAAAGTAATAGCAAATTTAATTTAGGTAAGAGACAATTAATATATTACAGATAATTTTAGGCAAGCATTAGTACTTCTATTCCCTAAAGAGTGAACAAGAGGGCTTTTTTTTTTTTTTTTATTACAAAGAAATCCAAAAGATTATTAGCATTACAGTGACTCACTGGTTACCTAGTTATAATACCTGACAGATTAAGTAGGCTGTTAAGGAGAAAAATACATGAAGATTATAGTAGTGTCACTACAAATAGGTGTACGTAGTCTTCTGAAGGAAAAACGAAAATGCTAAGGAATATATTCACTCAAATTATAATTTTGCTTAAAAAGTATGAATATTGTGAGATATTCAGCAAAACCCATCTGTTAGAAAGTTGACTTTCGCCTCAAAAGAGTAAGCTATTAACCCAGCACATTCCTATGCACATGGTGATTTACAAAAAAAAAAAAAGTGAGAATCATTGAATTTGCAAGACATGGTACCAAGGAGACCTCCAGACAGAGAATACTGAAATCCAGAAAAGTGCATGCATGGGAATTTAGGGGGATGGAGTCACTTAAGTTTCTGGCCAAACAGGAAGTGATCTCAAAGGAAAGAAAAGTCCTCTGGGACATGCAGTTCAGGGGCAGTTCCAGCACAGCATTCAATTAGAGTTAACTGGAGACCTGGAACCAACTGGGAGTTTTTGGCAGAAGGTAAAAGCCCAAACTGCTAGTCCAGAAGTGGCAGAGGAGAAAGACAACTGGGAGTAAGCAGGTCTTGAATGACAGGGCACAAGGAAGCCCTGGAGAAGTCTAGGAGCTACAGGGAATGCCAAATTGGTAGACTGGTTGTTTACCTAAAAAATATTGAGCAGCTTAGAGTACAATGGCTAAAAGCTGATGTGAAGAGCCATGCTAGCCTGGAAACGGAAGGTTTGGGGCTGCCTGTTTAAATGCCTTAAGACAGACATGGCCAACTCTGGTCCTCAAAAGAGCCACAAACAGGTCTGGTTCTCAGAATATCCATAATAAATATGCCTGAGATATATCTATATACAATGAAGGCAGTGCATGCAAATTTACTTCATGCATATTCATGGTGGTTATCTTGAAAACCAAACTTATATGTGGCTTGAGGACCGGAGCAGGCCACCCCTGCCTCAAGAGGTAATCAGAGGGAGTCCACAAACAGCAGGCCGAGACCTAGGTTGAAATATATAGAAAAATAGATGCTGGAAACTGTAAAAGTGGGAAATGGTGCATTGGCATCCTGCTTCATATTTAAAGAGAGAGAAGATTGTTCCCTCCTGTTTGAAACTAATCCCCATCCCTCCGAGTGTGTTACAAAAAGTGTGTGTCGGAGCAAACATATGCACATCTTCTTGAGAAAAGTGAGCTCTGCAGCAGCCCTGGAAGACGAGGCAGGTAGCGCTCTGACACACTGCCATTTACATCCCAAACTCATCCACTTTAGTCCAATTTTCATCCGATCTGGGCATGATATTTATGCAGCTATCAGGTGCCCCACATTAACTTATCTACTTAGGCAGAAACTCAAAACGCTCTTGCCGTTCCTAATCTCTTTATCTTTCTGATCTCAAGAATTTATACATTTCTACTACCATTTTATACATAATCTAGCTAATATGAAAACCAGTTCGTTTACCATGATATCATCGGTGAAAAGCATAGGCTCACTTCAACAGTATTAATTTTAACAAAACAGTTTTAGGCCTAACCCAAAATGGTGAGAACCACTTCTCTACTCCCCTCCCGCCATTAAGTTTGTAAATAAGTACAACAGACAAAAAGACTTTGCCCAGTACAGACAGGGCCCAATGGAGGACATGCTCAAGAAGCAATGAGAACCATTAACTACTGAACAGTGAAAATATGAGTTTTATGGCAGGACAGCAGCAGGAGGTGGTACAGAAAGCCCTGCAGGGCAAAGAAGTGGAACTACAGAGAAATTGCCTCCCCTTCTCCATGTATGACCTGTGACTAACTAAAAGTGAAAGGTGATTTTAGAAAATCACATTTGACTGCCCATTCATAAACTGCAAGAGGAGGAGCCAGGAAAGGAAAAAAAAAAAAGATACTTCCCATATCCTAAAATGAACCAGGTCTGCTGCTGGCTTCCTGAAAAATATTCACCCAGCTCCTTAAAGTAACCCTTTATGCAACACATTTCTGTACATTCATTATGCATTGTTTTGTTAAGATACTGACCCTTGTATCACGCACCATATAAAAACTGAAAACAAGTAAACAGTACTGATCCAGGGAGCCTGTGCATTTCCCCAGAGTTATAACAAGAGAACCAGTTTTTCTCCTGACTAAACCAGGCTGACACTCTGACCAGCAGGGAATGCCAGAAGACACATGCTCCATCCAGGAGAGTAGCTAGTTAGTATGCCACCCAGCAAAAAGAGTGGCACTGTTTTGCAGACTGACATACCCTAACTATAAATGCCCTGGGAATTCCAAAGCCTATTTCTATCTTTGCCCCAGGATAGATTAGGACCATTCTTAAAGTCAGAAGGGGATAATTACAGAGTATATTTTTGGAATGTGGATTTAAATTATTGCATTTTAACTTGTAGATAAGATGTATATTTATTTTAAACATGATCCTTAATCCAGAGAGCTCTCAGGTCACCCTTGATCTGGGTGTAATTTATGAATTGTAGTAAACCCTCAGCAGCTAATTCAGGCCAGTTTGTTCAGCTACAAGGACTTGAAGAGGAAGGAAGACTGGAAAGCATATTTGAAAGAAGGGGCAGGAAGCAAAATAAAAGAACAATCACAGCAGAAACTGCTAGAGCAGCAAAGCAAGGACAAGATCTTAACGTATTTTCAAAAGAATGAAATACAGAGATGAGACTAAGCCACAGAAGGGGAGCTGAGGGAAAACCAGTAAAAAAAAAAAAAAAAAAAATAGCCAAATACATTATTCTGCAGTATTCATAGAAAAGAATAAAGAACCAGATTAAAAGAGCACAAATGGGAGAAAATTGAGCTCAAATTAATTTACAAATGAAAATCTGAATGGAATTAGCAGAATAAAATGAACAAGTTAATGGGGATGGACAGGATACATCCTAAGATAATGTGGAAAATTATCAATAGCACATACTGCCATCATCATTCAAGGAGACCAGCTCTATTCAGTGTCTTAAAGACATGGCAGAAGGGCATGAAGGGGAGATGTGTCTTTCTGCAGCTGACAGACATCTGCATCGACACTGATACTTTTGAGGACAGTGGGGAAAAATTAGGATTTAAGCAAGCCTGAGAAATGATAACAAAAACTGAGGCAGCCATATTTTTATGCAAAGATGGAGTAAAAAACTCAGTGGAATGTATAATACTGCTGGACCAACAGAGACAGATCTGGGGATGATCATACTGAATAACCTCAGGAATGCAAAACCATGGGACATGGCTATGAGAAGAGCCAGTAGGATGCTGGAATACACGAGTGATGTAACTGGCAGAGAACAGGAAAGAATGACAGATCTTTCCAGTTGGCAAGATGTCATTTGTATCATTGTATTCAGCTTTAGAAATTGCATTTCCAAAGGAAGAGAGGCAATTCACGGAGGGGGTATCAAAACAGCATAGAGGTTTATAACTCCTATAAAGGAGAACTGCAAGGACTGAACTATGCATATCAGAGGAATTTATTCCTGTCTTTTGGAGAGAGTTAATTTTTCAGACCTACAGTCTCAAACAATGCACATCTGCAAACATTAGTATTAAAAAAAAAAAATTCCAACTGACAGATGCAACTACCTCCACAGTTTCTGTTTCTATACTTCACACACAAAGTCCATTATAAACAGTCAAGCTACACATACCACTGTATTTGCTCTGACCCAAAGGACAGGAAAACACACATAAAAGCTCTATCTGATCCATCAAACAAAAGGGCTATTACCCCAAACTCATCTCTATGCAAACTGTATCCTCACTTAAAATAACCAGGGAAAACCTACAACACAAAGAAAGGAAAACCATGGAGCAGATACCACTTGTAGTAACATACATCCAGAACTGGAAAACCTAAGAAATTATAAAAGATCAACAACCATTACAAGTGAAGGATGAAAGAAATATTCCTTGCTCCTCCAGTTCTAGCCTTCCAACAATCACCTAATCTGAAACAAAAATGTTCAAGGAATAAGCTGCAAACAGAAATCCAAATAGAGAATGGCACACATCCCTGCAAAACCAATATATATACAAAAAAAAAAAAAGCCCAAGAGTCCCAAAAGTCATAACACACTAACTAAAAAGCAACACAAGTAAAGTTTTAAAAAAGCAATCCATCCTATACCTAAGGTTTTTAACAAGGTGGCAAGTGTTTTATATACCCAAATGGTAGGTCACCCAGTCTTTTCCTTCATTTACTGTGTGCGCTTAATATTCTTTCGTGCTAGACTTTTTTGTTGCATATAAAAATGTCTTAAAATCCCAATAGTGAAAATTGAATTAAATCTTTTCAAAGCTTTGTTTTTCAAATAGTTGTAATAGTGAAAACAAAACTGATTAAAACAGTCCTAGTATGCAGCCCAAGACATTTTTTTATATGCAACAAAAAAGTCTAGCACAAAAACAATATTAGGCACACAAGGTGAGGGGGGGGGGGGGGGCTTTCCAGTCTTTTGCATAAAGTGTCACATGTATGATTTTTTTACCCACCGGTGAAAGATCGATTGTGGGCACCTGGTTCTCAGAGAACGAGTCCTATCTCTGGAGGCTAGGTGCAGACCTGGAGCTGAGGCAAATGGAGAGGTACATTGAAAACACATTCAGGGACATAGTAGCCAAGTCCCAAAACCAGTCTGGCAGCTCCAGTGCTGCCTTGGATCAGAAAGGTCTCCCAGTTGGAGAGCATTACCCTGGTGTAGCAGGAAGTGATCCTATAAGAAGGACCTGCTCTCCAGGTGATGCACTGTCCTCTCGCACTGAGGACAAGTCTCCCAAGGCTACTGCCCAGGAGGGATGGGTTAGGTTGGCCATCGTAGTTGGTGATTATTAGAAATGTAGATAGCTGGATGGCTGGTGGACGTGAGGATGCCTGTTAACTTACCTAGATGACCTCATGCGTCACCTAGATAGGATTATAGACATTGCTGGGGAGGAGCCAGCTGTCATGGTATATGAGGGCACCAATGACATAGGAAAACATGGGAGGCAGGTTCTGGAAGCCAAATTTAGGGTTTTAGGTAGAAAGTCGAAATCCAGAACCTTCAGGGTGGCATTCTCTGAAATGCTCCCTGTTCCATGTGAAGGTCCCCAGAGGCAGGCAGAGCTCTGGAGAATCAATGTGTGGATGAGACCATGGTGCAGGGAAGGAAGATTCAGTTTTATAAGGAACTGGGCAACTTTTTGGGGAAGGGGGAGACTTTTCCAAAAGGATGGGCTCCACCTTAACCAGAATGGAACCAGGCTACCGGCATGAACTTTAAAAAAGGAAATAGAGCAGCTTTTAAACTATAACAAGAGGGAAAGCAGACAGTCACTCAGCAATGCATGGTTCAGAGGAACGTATCTTTAAAGGATACTAATGAAACAGGAGAGTTAGGGCACCCCAACAGAGGGTGTTCCAATAAAAGCAAAAGTAGCCCCAGGGCCAGTGCAAGGGGATTGGGCACCCCAGGCACCTTCAGCCTTACGCCGCCCCCCCATCATCGTGCCGCCCACAACCCCACCCCCGGTCACAGCCCCGATTCCAGGGGCAGGGACCACATGTCGCCACTCCCCCACCCTCCCAACTTCCCCCCCAAAAACAAAACCTCAAAACACCTGGTCCAACGGGGAGCCCGGGAGAGATCTGCCACTAATCAAAATGGCGCCGGTGGCCTTCAGCCCCTACCATGTGACAAGGGCTACCGGTGGCATTGGTTGGCACCTGTCACAAGGTAGGGGCTAAAGACCACGGCACCATTTTGGTTAGTGACAGATCACTCCCAGGTCCGCTGCTGGACCACCAGGGGAGCGTGGCATGAAGGGGGGGGGGGGGGGGAAGCAGGGTGAGGTGGGGGCTGGGCAAAATTTTGAAGGGGCACTTTTTGCCCTTTCAAAATTCTCCCGCCTGAAGTGGCTGTGAGCAGCGGTGGTGCCCCCTAAATCTCGACGCTCTAGGCACAGGCCTAGCTCGCCTAGTGGTTCCTCCGGCCCTGAGTAGCCCATGTGCCTATAAATAATCTCCTGCGCTAAAAAATTCCAAATTATCCATATCAACTGAAAAGGTTGCTAATACAAACAAAAAACACACTTTGAAATATCTGTATACCAATGCCAGAAGTCTAAGATGTAAGATGTGAGAGTTAGAGTGTATAGCAGTGAATGATGAGATTGACATAATTGGCATCACAGACTTGGTGGAAGGAGGATAACCAATGGGACAGTGCTATATTAGGGAACAAATTATACCGCAATGATAGGGAGGAACAACTTGGTGGGGGCATAGCACTTTATGTCCGGGAAGGTATAGAGTCCAACAGAATAAAGATTTATTTATTTATTCTTTTTTTATACCAACGTTCATGACAAGTCATATCACATCGGTTTACATTAAACATAGGTGAAGTACATCGAACAGGGGTGAAAAACTTGGTCGGTAACAGAGTATTAACATTTTTTGGCAGAACCATTTAGAGCATAACAATTTTGAGCAGAAACCTAGGGTGGGAAATAGTAGGGAGTAACAGGGGAAATAGCGGGAACAAGCTACATAGGACCAAGGGATAAAAACAATATAGCATACAAGAGACTAAGTGCTTGGTATGATTTGTATATTATACAAGAATGTCGGTATATAAAAATTAAAAATAAATAAATAAATAAATTTATTTATTTAAAGACTTTTTTATACCGAAGATCATGTACAAGTACATATCGCTTTGGTTTACAGCGAAACAGCAGTTGGAAATTACATCAAACAATATGAACATAATTTAACAAAATTGTACAAGACAGCAAACAATATGAACATAATTTAACAAAAATTGTACAAGAATAGAATTAGAATTGAACAAGCAAAACGAGAGGGGAATATGGGGAATATCGGAAAAGGTAAACATGAGAATCAGAACAAGGAATACATGGTATTGGAGTACGGGGAACTTCGAGCAATAAATAGATAGAATCTGTATGGGTAGAACGGGGAACTTCAGTAGTACGGGGAACTTCGAGCAATAAATAAATAGAATCTGTATGGGTAGAAATTCCATGTGTGTTGGGTAAGAGTATAGTGATAGGAGTATACTATCATCCACCTGGCCAAAATGATCAGACAGATGATGAAAAGCTAAGAGATCACAGAAGCTAACCAATTTGACAGTGCAGTAATAATGGGAGATTTCAATTACCTTAATATTGACTGGGTAAATGTAACATCAGGGCATGAAAGACACATAAAACCCCTGGATGGAATAAACGACTGCTTCATGGAGCAAATGGTTCAGGAAACTACAAGAGGGGGAGCTATTTTAGATTCAGTTCTTAGTGGAATGCAGGATTTGGTGAGAGGTAATGATGGTGGGAAACTTTGATAAAATGAGGAAAATAGAAAAAAAACTGAAAGGTTAAAAGTGTGCAACGGGCGTGGACATTGCACTTCTAAGATTGTATTTTTAAACAATCTAGATGTATTCCATGCATTAAGAAAGGTGGGAGGAAGGCAAAACGATTACCAGCATGGTTAAAAGATGAGGTGGAAGAGGCTATTTTAGCAAAAAAATCCTTCAAAAATTGTAAGAAAGATCCATCTGAAGAAAATAGAAAAAAAGCATAAGCACTGTCAAGTAAAGTGTAAAACATTGATAAGGCAGGCTAAGAGAGAATTTGAAATGAAGTTGGAGGTAGAGGCAAACACTCATAATAAAAGCTTTTTAAAATATATTCAAAGGAAGAAACCTGTGAGGGAGTCAGTTGGACCGTTAGATGACTGAGGAGTTAAAGGGGCTCTTAGAGAAGATAAGGCCATTGCAGAATGACTAAATGAATTCTTCGCTTCTGTGTTTACTGATGAGATGTTGGGGAGATACCGGTTCCAGAGATGGTTTTCGAGATTGATGATTCAGATTAACTGAATCAAATCTCTGTGAACCTGGAAGCAAATCACCTGGATCAGATGGTATGCACTCCAGGGTTCTGAAGGAACACAAAAATGAAATTCCAAATCTATTGGTTAAAATTTGTAACCTATCATTAAAATCATCCATAGTACCTGAAGACTGGAGAGTGGCCAATGTAACCCCAATATTTAAAAAGGGATCCAGGGGCGATCCAGGGAACTATAGACCAGTGAGCCTGACTTCAGAGCTGGGAAAAATAATGGAAACTATTCTAAAGATTCAAATCACAAAGCTATAGAAAGACATGGTTCAATGTAACACAACATGGATTTACCCAAGGCAAGTCTTGCTTCATAAATCTGCTTCATTTTTTTTGAAGAGGTTAATAGACATGGATAAAGGTGAGCCAGTAATAATAGTGTATTTGGATTTTCAAAAGGTGTTTGACAAAGTCCCTCATGAGAGGCTTCTAAGGAAAATAAATTCATGGGATAGGAGGTGGTGTCCTTTCGTGGATTACAAACTGGTTGAAAGACAGGCAATAGAGTAGGATTAAATGGTCAATTTTCTCAGTGGAAAAGTTTAAACAGTGTAGTGCTCAGGATCTGTACTTGGACCAGTGCTTTTCAATATATTTATAAATGATCTGGAAAGGAATACGACGAGTTAATCAAATTTGCAGATGATACAAAATTATTCAGAGTAGTTAAATCACAAGCGGATTGTGATAAATTGCAGGAGGACCTTGTGAGACTGGAATACTGGGCATCTAAATGGTAGATGAAAGTTAATGTGGACAAGTGCAAGGTGATGCATATAGGGAAAAATAATCAATGCTGTAGTTAAAAGGTTAGGTTCCATATTAGGAGCTGCCACCCAGGAAAAAGATCTAGGCGTCATAGTGGATAATACATTGAAATAGTCAGCTCAGTGTGCTGCAGCAGTCAAAAAAGCAAATATTAGAAATTAGGAAGGGAATGATGAAAAAATGGAAAATGTCAATGTGTCTATCGCTCCATGGTGAGACCGTACCTTGAGTACTGTGTATAATTCTGGTCGCCGCATCTCAAAAAAGATATAGTTATGATGGAGAAGGTACAGCGAAGGGCGACCAAAATGATAAAGTGGATAGAACAGCTCCCCTATGAGGAAAGGCTAAAGAGGTTAGGGCTGTTCATCTTGGAGAAGAGACTGCTGAGGGGGGGATATGATAGAGGTCTTTAAAATCATGAGAGGTCTAGAACGGGTAAATATGAATCTGTTATTTACTCTTTTGGATAATAGAAGGACTAAGGGGCACTCCATGAAGTTAGCATGTAGCACATTTAAACTAATCAGAGAAAATTCTCTCACTCAACATACAAACTCTGGAATTTTTTACCAGAGGATTTGGTTAGTGCAGTTATTGAAGCTGGGTTTAAATTCCTGGACATCTCCACATCATCGAAGAAAGTTTCTACTCACCTGGGACTTTTATCTCCAATCTCTACCACACAGGTCACGCAGTTTGACTCTAAACAAATGACTGAGTAATTCTCTGGACATCTGAGTCGTTGTCTAGCTTAATAGTAATGAACTGGTCCATGGAATTCTTGGGTGGGGAATGGGAAGAGGATGGGAGTGGGTGGGAGGAAAATATTTAACTTTGTTGTATCAGTTTGAACCACATGGGCACATAACAGCTACTGTGCATATGTGGTACCTTTTGTACATTGTCATGTTTGCAATACAATAAAACCATTTAAAATAAAAAAAAAATAAAAAAAGGTTTGGATAGTTCTTGGAGGAGAAGTCCATTAATTGCTATTAATCAATCTGACTTAAGAGAACAGCTACTGCCATTACTGGCATCAGTAGCATGGGATCTACTTAGTGACTGGGTACTTGCCAAGTACTTGTAGCTGGGTACAGGATGCTTGGCTCAATGGACCCTTGGTCTGACCCAGAAAGGCAATTTCTTATGTTCTTACGACTGGGTGATCTGCCATATATAGGTACACCAACAGGCTTGCTGACATCTGGATAAAACCTTAGTTATAGGATAGTTTGTTCTTTCAAAACTTTACTATGTTGTGTCCCTTTAGTTAGTGTGACAAAACCTTGCAAGACAACACAATGCAAGTTGTGCCAGTGCAAATCTCAGGACTCTACAGCTACCAATATGGGAAAAACATTCAAGTTAAAGGTTCACATTCATGCTTCTCTATGAATACTGTGTACATGATTCAATGCAAAAAAATAAGGATGCTACTTTGGTGAAAGAAGCCAGAAATAAAGGACAAGAATCAATCTTCATAGACAAAATAAACCATCACTGAGAAAACCAGAATGACAGCTCTGTAGGCCCACATTTTACAAAGGCAGACCACTCCCTTAAGGACCTGACAATCAGGATAAAGGGAACTTTAGGAGTAGAAAAAAATGGAACTTTTAATTAGGTTGATCAAATACTTTGAAGCAAAGAGGACTTAAGGAAACTGCAGTTGAAATGATCTCTCAGAAAACGTACTGTCTTCATCACCTCATTCCTGCTCCCCCAGCATACATCTTCCCTTTATTGTAATGCCATATGCAAGCAGCCAAAGAATTATATTATGTAGCATTTAAACCAAGTACAACTGCACTGTTTCTGTTTGTTCATTGACCTCACGGAGAGGATAACTCTCGAAAGCTCTTCACACCTGAATTGTTAGTCCAATAAAAAGCTATCACCTACAACATGTTTGCTGACCCTTAAATCCACATATCCAAAGAATTGTCCATAATGACTTCAAGATCCTTTACCTAGCGGGTAATGGCTAATATGGAACCCTGCATTAGATCATTCTTCCCTATATGCATCACTTTGTGCTAGTCCACATTAAATTTCATCTGCCATTTAAACACCCAGTCCTCCAGTCTTGCAATCTGTAATCTAACAATTCTGAAGAATTTAGTGTCATCTGCATATTTGATCACTTCACTCATCATTAAAGGTACTGGTCCCAGTATAGATCCTTGGGGCACTCCGCTATTTAACTTTCTCCACTGAGGGAAATGACCATTCAGTCCTATTCTGCTTCCTATCATTAAGTCAGTCACCAATACAAAATGGTATATTACCTCCTATCTTGTGATTTTTTAAAATTTCCCGATGAGTCTCATGAGGGACTTTTGTCAAACGCCTTCTGAAAATTCAGATACTATATCAAATGACTCACTCTTGATAACTGTCGAGAAAAATCTAATTGATTTCTAAGGTAAGACTTTCCTTTGCTAAATCTATGTTAGCTCTGTCCCTATTAGTCTGTCAATCCAGATAGCCAATCACTTTATTCTTCAGAATAGCTTCTACCATTTTTCCCAGCACCAATTTCAGGCTCACTGGTCTATAGGTTCCCAGATTACCCCTGGAGCCCTTGTTAAAAATAGATGTTATACTGTCTACCCTCCAATCCTCAGGTACCTCAGGCTGATTTGACTGAAGTTAGAGAGTATCAATACAGGGTCCCAATACAGATCCCCGAGTGCCTCAAGGATCTGTATTGGGTACAGGGTCCCAATACAGATCTGGAAAGAAATATGACGAGTGAGAATCAAATTTGCAGATGATACAAAATTGTTCAGAGTAGTTAAATCGTAAGCAGATTGTGATAAACTGCAGGAAGACCTTGTGAGACTGGAAAATTGGGCATCAAAATGGCAGATGAAATTTAATGTGGATAAGTGCAAGGTGATGCATATAGGGAAAAATAACCCATGCTATAGTTACACAATGTTAGGTTCCATATTAGGTGCTACAACTGAAGAAAGATCTAGGCGTCATAGTGGATAAAACATTGAAATAGTCAGTTCAGTGTGCTGCGGCAGTCAAAAAAGCAAACAATGTTGGGAATTATTAGAAAGGGAATGGTGAATAAAACGGAAAATGTCATAATGCCTCTGTTTCGCTCCATGGTGAGTCCGCACCTTGAATACTGTGTACAATTCTGGCCGCCGCATCTCAAAAAAGATATAATTGCGATGGAGAAGGTACAGAGAAGGGTGACCAAAATGATAAGGGGAATGGAACAGCTCCCCTATGAGGAAAGACTAAAGAGGTTAGGACTTTTCAGTTTGGAGAAGAGACAGCTGAGGCGGGATATGTTAGAGGTGTTTAAAATCATGAGAGGTCTAGAATGGGTAGACATGAATCAGTTTTTTACTCTTTCAGATAATAGAAAGACTAGAGGGCACTCCTTGAAGTTAGCATGTGGCACATTTAAAAATAATCGGAGAAAGTTCTTTTTTACTCATCGCACAATTAAACTCTGGAATTTGTTGCCAGAGGATGTGGTTACTGCAGTTAGTATAGCTGTGTTTAAAAAAGGATTGGATAGGTTCTTGGACGAGAAGTCCATTACCTGCTATTAAGTTGACTTATATAATAACCACCGCTATTATTAGCAACGGTAACATGGACAAGACTTAGTTTTTGGGTACTTGCCAGGTTCTTATGGCCTGGATTGGCCACTGTTGGAAACAGGATGCTGGGCTTGATGGACCCTTGGTCTGACCCAGTATGGCATATTCTTATGTTCTTATGGTATTTCCCAACACCCTCTTCAAAGATCAAACTAAGAACTTGTTTAGTTTTCTACTATGGCTTGTTCTTCCCTTAGTGCCCCTTTTCCCTCTTGTTCATCTAATTGTCCAACCAACTCCCTCACAGGCTTCTTTGCTTTGAATATACTTGAAAGTTTTTATTTTGAGTGCATGCCTCTCTGGCAAGCTTCTTTTCAAATTCTCTTTTAGTCTGCCTTAAAGCTTTACTTCTAACTTGCCAGTGCTTATGTCCTTTCCTATTTTCAGCACTTGAATTCATCTTCCAACTTTTTAATGATGTCCCTTTTGGCTTTAATAGCCTATTTCATCTCACCATTTTACCATGCTAGATTAATAGTGAGGTAAAAGACAAGAGGAGGGAAACATTTTGGATATGAGCCCAAACTTTTAGAAAACCTGGGGAAAAAGTCACATGGTATTTGTTTCCATTTTAAATTTCCTCCTTTCTTACCTACCCTCTTTTTCTGCAGCCCAGCAGTGGCTCTTCTACCAGGCCTGGACTGATAGCAGGCATTGAATTTTAGGCACCTGGGATATTTTTTTTTAAACACCCCAATGGGGCTGCTTACATGCAGCCACAACTTTTACTAGAGTTATATCAGCCTCAAACAAGAAACTGAGGGCTCCAAATGCTCTTACACCTGCCATGATGATTTTGGTTATTTTGCTGACCATCACCCCAATTTCTGTTTTGACAAGCTGTTAAGCATTTTCCACTAGTCCTAGAGGAAAATTAATAAAATACATAGAAAGCCGATGATTAAAACTATTGAAAAAGACAAATAAAAACAGGCACTTTTACAATATTGTACAGTTTGAAAATAATCAATTATAAAAATACATTCTATATTGTAGATTGCGTGCCTATACAAATATTTCTGGATATTACTTTGAAACCTCATGGCACTTGCTTAGGATTGCAAATTGCCTCATTTCTACTGCCTGCAGCAGGTGACTCCCACATTAGCTTTTTATTACACAGCCATAATTGAAACAAACAGTAAGGTGCATTTAAAAATAACCTGCCCAAAGCAATGTAAGAAATATACTTGCTGTTAAGCACAGCTTTCTTTCATTATGTTGAAAGACCAAAAAAAAAAAAAAAGCAATCAAAACTTCAAAAACTCTAATGTAAAAAATACATAAAGTTTGTAGAAGTCTTGATCCTAAAAAAACAGTGCTTAGGAGGGGTGGGAAGGCAGCAGAGGGAAGGCTCACTTCTGCTTTTTTAGAGCCCCAGATGGCAAATATTTCAGGAAATGAGTTTTGGAAAATAACAATAATCTTAAAAGGAGTTATGTGGGAGATATGCTGATTGAAAGAAAAAAAAAAAAAGATTCAGTATGGCTCAAAAATACATTCATCACATACAGGAAGTGTAATCCCATGAACATCCTCCAATGAAGCAATTTATAAAGTGTCACATCTGGGCATTTTCATTTGCTGCTCTGAATTCTGAAAAAATTAAATTATTTACTCCTGCTCAGGGCAGAATCACTGCCCTGAGCTAGATTTAAGAAACTAGAGCTGAAAACTTAGCCAATTAGAGAGAGTGAGTGAGGAAATATGGCAAGTTGGGAGGGACTGTGTAGGCTGTTTGTATGAAAGGGGTATGTGTCAGAACGGGGAGGGGTGAGCATGTGGATTTGTATGTGTGAGTGTGGTTTTGAAAGCACCTTTTGAGGCTATTAGTTGCTTCAGTTACTTGTCCATCCTTCTGTCTCTGCTTATGTTGTTTCACTGGGTCAAAGCACTGGAATGGTGAGAGAGTGGATGTTTGGAACGGCTCACCTTTATCCATATGTTTATTCACACCCTTAAAAAAAATGCAAGACTTCCCCCTAGCTAAATCCATGTTGGCTTTGGCCCATTAAACTGTGCCTATCTATATCTATATAATTTTGTTCTTTATGATAGTTTCTACCATTTTGCCTGACACAGACGTCAGGATCCATGGTCTATAATTTCCTGGATCACCTGTGGATCCCTTTCTAAAAATTGGCATTACATTGGCAACCCTCTAGTCTTCAGCTACCATAGACAATTTTAATAATTGTGAACTTGCTATTGGTAATGTGTAGAATATTTCATTTCTCCATTTCTTTCAGCACTCTGGGATTTATAGAATCTGGACCAGATGATTTGCTACTCTTTAGTTTGTCAATTTGACCTATTACATCTTTCAGGTACACAGATTTGTTCAAATTCCTCTGAATATCATTTCTGGCATGGGTATAATTAGAAAGTAGAGGAATACTACAATTCCCAATATATACAATGAAAATATATACAGAAAGGAATTACATATTAAACAGAAAATTCAGTTTAACAATGTATTCAATTTTATTAAACAGATACACAACTGGTATACAAAATGTGAATTCTTTAAAGATCCATGCTATATTGCAATACAAATTTACATTTCAAATATAATCATATGCTTACTAAAAGCAATTACATTTATTGTATGATTCAATTACATTCACTCATATACACCATTCACCCACATTAACAAAATAACTATTTTTGTTAAATAGGGATTTCCATGGTAACAAAAGGCAACGATATAACCACCATAAAAGTTACTGATATATTGTATTGTTATAGTTATTTTATTTTTATGATTGTATTCTTGTTCATCGCCTAGACCTTTTTAGTGTTAGGCGATTCACAAATGTTAATAAATGTAAATCTAAGATGTAAATGTAATTGTTTTAGTAAGCAAATGATATTTAAATGTAAATTTGTATTGCAATATAGCATGGATCTTTAAAGAATTCACATTGGGGCGGATTTTCAGAGCCCTGCTCGCGTAAATCCGCCCAAAACCGGGCGGATTTACGCGAGCAGGGCCCTGCGCGCCGGGAAGCCTATTTTACATAGGCCTCCCGGCGCGCGCAGAGCCCCGGGACTCGCGTAAGTCCCGGGGTTCTCGGAGGGGGGCGTGTCGGGGGGCGGGCCCGGTCGTCGCGGCGTTCCGGGGGCGTGTCGGCAGCGTTTTGGGGCGGGTACGGGGGCGTGGCTACGGCCCGGGGGCGTGGCCGCGCCCTCCGTACCCGCCCCCAGGTTGCGGCCCGGCGCGCAGCAGGCCCGCTGGCGCGCGGGGATTTACGTCTCCCTCCGGGAGGCGTAAATCCCCCGACAAAGGTAAGGGGGGGTGTAGACAGGGCCGGGTGGGTGGGTTAGGTAGGGGAAGGGAGGGTAAGGTGAGGGGAGGGCAAAGGAAAGTTCCCTCCGAGGCCGCTCCGATTTCGGAGCGGCCTTGGAGGGAACGGGGGGAGGCAGCGCGGCTCGGCGCGCGCAGGCTATACAAAATCGATAGCCTTGCGCGCGCCGATCCAGGATTTTAGTGGATACGCGCGGCTCCGCGCGTATCTACTAAAATCCAGCGTACTTTTGCTTGAGTCTGATGCGCAAGCAAAAGTAGGCTGATCGCGCTTCTTTTAAAATCTACCCCATTCTGTATACCAGTTGTGTATCTGTTTAATACAATTGATACATTGTTAAAACGAACTCAGTTTAATGGGTATTTCTCTTACATCCTTCCTTAGTGAAGACCAAAGCAAAGAATTTTAGTGTCTCTGCTACGGCCTTGTCATCCCTAAGTGCCCCCTTTTACCCCTCGATCTAGTGGTCCAATTGATTCCCTCACAGGCTTTTGACTTTAAAGGTACCTGAAAATAGGATTATGAGTTTTGTTTCCACCACAAGTTTCTTTTCAAATTCTCTGTCTTCCTTATCAATGCTTTGCATCTAACTTGTCAGTGTTTATGCTAATTACTGTGTTCATTTGGATCCCTTTTCCATTTCTTGAAAGATTTTCTTTAAGCTATTCTATTATAGCCCCTCTCACTCCACTTTTTAACAATGCCAGTAGTAGTTTAGCCTTCCTTCCACCTTTTCTAATGCATGGAACACATCTGGTCTGGTCTTCCAAGATAGTATTTTTAAAAATGCATACCCGATGTAAACTCAGTCTTTGCAGCTGCTACTTTGTTTTTTCCTAAACCATTTTCCTCATTTTATCATATTCACCCTTTTGAAAATTAAACGTTGCTGTACTAGATTTCTTTAGTGTCCTACCTCCAGTTAAAGTCAAATTTCATCAAAATGTGATCACTATTGCCAAGTGGCTCCAACACTGTTACCTCTCTCACCAAATCCTGTGTTCCACTAAGGGCTAGGTCTAAAATAGATTCTCCTCCTGTTTGTTCTTGTACCAGCTGCTCCATGAAGCAGTCATTTATTTCATCTGGGAACTTTGCCTCTCTGGCATGTCCTGATTTGCCTTTAACCCAGTCAGTACTGGGTTAATTGAAATTACCCATTATTACTTTGCTGCTGATTTTGTTAGCCACCCTAATTTTCTTCCTTCATGCCAAATTTGGTGAATTTCTGTCCCTTTTCTGGAGTTTTATTGTGCCTATGGATAGGTGACCAGATATGTGGGAGACAATGAAAATTTTTGAAGGTTAGGAATCCTTGATACATACTATTTACTGTATGTTAGTCCAATAAAAGATAGTATCATGCACAACCTATTGTAAACAGCATTTCAATTATGCTTAAAATTATGAACACAAGCCAGCCTCCACAGATCAGGCTGCATTCAAAGGGTATTGTTGGACCAGGACTTAACACAGAAGCCGCGCTGGAGAAGAAAAACTACCTGCCACTATGGTAATGACCTCTTATCAGCCAACTAGCAATACCAAGAATGCAGTTTGGGGCTGCCAACCAGTCTTGCCTGGGAAGAGTATGAAGGCAGCAGAGGTTGAAGAGAAAAAAAAAAAAAAAAAAGAGACCAAAAATTACTAATAGCCACTGCCACAGCTAAACAGCGATGGGTTTCTCTCTAAACTTGACTGTAATGGAACATGATACGTTAAGGCAACATATGGCAAACCGCCAAAGAAAGAGCACTTATAGTGAAACTAAGAATTTTCAAAATTGGACATGAAAGGTATGCAAACCATGAACATTAAGAGGAAAACAAATCATACCATTAAAAGCCGCATTAAAAACAAATTATACTCTCAGAAAAGGAAATAGAAACTTTAGGGACAATTAATTAGCCCCAAAAACACATGAAATAGAGGAAAGTAAAAACTACTCTTAATTACTTCATCTACAGCAGTCAATTATCCACTGAAGCTCTATTTTAGTTTTGAGAGCTTAATTTGTTGTAGTATTTCATTGTTTGAGAGACATTGGTTTAAACTAAAAACAGAAACACATTGAACTGTAAAAATAAAGGAATATGTAAGAATGGTCATTTCATAAAATGATTTAAAACCCATTTGTGACACTCCATATAACGAGAGAATATCTAACATGGCTGAAAATTAACCGGAAAACTTTACTGTTGGTGAATTATATTGCAACATTCCTGGAGTAGTACAAGTTTCACTTACCAATGCATTACCACAGCACACAGTTTAACTGTGACCCAACAAAATATATAGATTACTGAGCCAATCACACAGCGAGTTCCATATGGAAAAATAACTACTCCAATACTCCCAATTCCCTGTACCCAGCATTGAAGTATGCTTCCTTTAGTTGTGAGCAGTGGGTCATCACCTACAAAGCCTCAGAGGAGTTGTGAGCTGTTGAAAATTAAGATGGTCAACTTACAGTGTCCACTTCACACCACTCTCAAAATGTTATATCTTTTTACAAATGAGGCATTCGAAAACAAACAAAACACTTAAGAGACCTAAAACAAAGAGTAAGCGTTTTTTAAAATGCTTTTCCACTCAAACTGTTCAGAAAAAAAACACTCTCCCACAATTCCCCTGTAGTGCTGGAGATAATCATGTTGGCAAGTTTTTCACCAGTAACATCACAGAAGATAACTGGTTTGTGCAGTATAAATATATGATCTCTAATGCACATAAGGATAAAAACCTTCATTCTTTGTTTTTTGAATGGTCCCTTTAAAAAATATAATTCATAAAATAATGGCATGCATATCACAGAGCTACCCTGAGTCAAAAAAAAAAAAAAAAAAAAAGGTCAGGCTTTCATTTGAGAAGACATCAAAACAAAAGGTGCATAACACAAAAAAAAATATGAATATCAAGTTGATGCTAAAAGAAAAAATAACCCTGATGCCCTTATTCTTCTTAAGTCATTAATCAAAAATAAAATAAGCTAATTTTAATCAGTAGGTTGTATTAAGAATTCACAATTAGGATCCATGCACAAAATTGTGAACATGACCCTATAACAAATTCACTAAAGACTTTTTCCTATTTTATGTATATATTACATAAGCTGCATCCTGCCATCAGACGACCATAAAACAATTCTGGGAAATAACCTCTCTGAAACATATTCGGTCAATAAGCAGGGGACAAGCCCTAAAAAGCTGGCCTCCTCCCACTCCCACACACAAAATAAAAAATATTTAAAAAAAATAATAGAACCATCAACAACCTTCAACACCTACCAAACTACATTTACAGAGTCAGTATTTGACAGAAAAAGTTGTTTGATCCTTCACCACAATATTAAGAATTCATTTCTTGCTCAAGCAATTTCTGATCCACAAAGTGCTCAGCGTCTTCATAACCATTAAATTCAATTTTGCACAAAATGTACTGAAGGCTGTCATGCATGCAGAACAGCATGCTATGCATTAATATCCTACTATGTGCACTAAACAAGTAAGTGTATTCATACATGTAAATAAGGGAATGTCAAATGCTAATTAGGATTGAGTAGTACCTCGATCCTGCATCAAGGACCTTTGATGGCCCAAAACACCCCCTGACCCTTATGACACAAGTAGCAAGGGATGTTGGCAGCCCAAAATACCTTCAACTTCCTTCTTTCTTCTCCATTCAGTATTGGTTTTGAGGACACTCAGTAGCCTCCTAAATCACCACCCACCCCCCCCTCCCCAGCACAGCATCCCCTTTTCACTCTTCTCCCCCCAATGCCAGCATAAAGGGATCTCACCAGCCTCTACTTTGGGTCAGTCTGCACAGGGGACTTCAATATGAGGCATGCATATGCTGCACTTTTAGCTGTGTGTGCATGCTATTTTACTTGCCTTATACAATATGGGGCGGATTTTCAGAGCCCTGCTCGCGTAAATCCGCCCAAAACCGGGCGGATTTACGCGAGCAGGGCCCTGCGCGCCGGGAAGCCTATTTTACATAGGCCTACCGGCGCGCGCAGAGTCCCGGGGTTTTCGGAGGGGGCGTGTCGGGGGGCGGGCCCGAACCGCGTGGCGTTTTCGGGGCGTGTCGGGAGCGTTCCGGGGGCGTGGCCGCGCCCTCCGGACCCGCCCCCAGGTCGCGTCCCGGCACGCAGGAGGCCCGCTGACGCGCGGGGATTTACGCCTCCCTCCGGGAGGCGTAAATACCCCGACAAAGGTAAGGGGGGGGGTTTACACAGGGCCGGGCGGGTGGGTTAGGTAGGGGAAGGGAGGGGAAGGTGAGGGGAGGGCAAAGGAAAGTTCCCTCCAAGGCCGCTCCGATTTCGGAGCGGCCTTGGAGGGAACGGGGGTAGGCTGCGCGGCTCGGCGCTCGCCGGCTATACGAAATAGATAGCCTTGCACGCGCCGATCAAGGATTTTAGCGGATACGCGCGGCTCCGCGCGTATCTACTAAAATCCAGCGTACTTTTGTTTGCGTCTGGAGCGCAAACAAAAGTAGGCTATTCGCGCTCGTTTTAAAATCCGCCCCTATGTTTGCACTTTAGTGTGCATGCAAAAACAAAATGTGCATTCATGTTAAGGGATGTTTTAGCATGCAAGCTAAAATCGTTAGCATGAGACTTGGTGCATAGGCTCCCAAATCCCATCTGATTCAATGAGTAAAAGTCCTCACATGGTCTCTTCTAATAAAAGTCCATGACTGCTATGGGCTTTAGAAATGGAAGGAGGCAGCGATATAGCTAGCCTTCAGCTGAGGTTGCCCCAGAACGTTATTCTTTGGTCGCTAGATGGACCTGGATAATGCATCTGTCCAATACAATGAGGGAGGCTTTCTAAACCAAAGGTGTTTAGCTCTAGTTTGTAATAAAGGTAGGCTTGTTTTTCCTTCTTTTACCGTGAGCCATTATTCAATACTAACTACACCCAGATACTTAAAAACAGAAGGCCTACATGTAAGATAGATACATGCATATACACTATTTTTTAGATTCCACTTTTTCAGGTATTTCAAAGCAGATTGCATTCAAACACTGTAGGCATTTCCCCTATTTCTGGGGGGAGGGGGGGCAAAACACGATGTTTGTTCACAGGAGGGGGGTCCCACTATTGCGAGGGGGTGTCGCCGCGATAGTGGGGCCCCTCCCCGGAAAACACATTGCAGCTTGATGGCGCGTTCTTCTGTGTCACCGCCAAATACCACGACACAAAAGACCGCAGCGAGTGGCCCTTTAATGTGATGAAGGTCCCAACCTCACGGAACCGCCATAGTCTTAAAGAGCCACTGACCGCCCCGAACAAAATCTGCAGCCAAACGGGGAGGTTGAGCTGGGGGTCAGCAATGAACCCCCGTTTCAACCCGGGGCCAGCGGTTGAGGCATCCAACTCGCCCGAAATAAAAGTGTAAAATATGCGTGTAGTGGCCCCCCCCCCACCCAATTGAGGCTTCCCCCTTCCCAGAGAACCCCTTATTCTTAGCATAGATCCCACGTCAGGATCGATGCTAAGATAAGTGGAAAGCCAGGGTTCAAATCCCTCAGTCACTTCTTGTGACCTTGGGCAAGCCACTTCACTCTCCACACACACACTCACACGTATTCAAAAGACAGACCATTAATCTTGGGCAAATCTCGCTTCACACTACACACACTCACACGTATTCAAAAGACAGACCATTAATCTTGGGCAAGTCTCGCTTCACACTACACACACACACACACACACACTTATTCAAAAGACAGACCACTAACTGAGACCCCCACTGAAACATGTGTGGTGGTTTGATGTTATATCTTCAGTAGGGCTAAGGTGCTCTTGTATTTTATCTTGTTGAACAAATATGAATAAAGATTTATCTTTTTAAATTGTTACCAATTTCATTCACGCTAGTGCTTTTTTCCTCCACTCCTTTGGGGTGTATTTGGGTCTGTTTGTTGAGTACCTTATACAATCACATATTACATGATTTAATAAGCCTATCAGCATTTTAAATCCTGTTGCATTTTACGCTCCCTCCGCTTCGGCAGGAGTAGAGTTTTATGAGGTAATATTCTCTTCATGTTCTCATTTTAAACTTCTCATTTTTTCTTTTTTTCCCCTTTTTTGGAATAACTTTTTCAATGGTTAAGTTTCCATTGAATATCCTTTGTGGCAACCTTTTTCATTTTTTTAAGAAATTTTAAATTTAGTGGGGGTGTTTGAGTTAGTTTGCACTATAATGGACTCATTTTCCTTATATTCTTTTGACAGATTTTTTTGGGTGTCCGATACATCACTGTTTCCCCCTGAGGAAGCCGTATTTGATGAAACAAGAGCCTTGTCGGGGCATTTAACATCAAACCCAGGAGGAACACCATTATGTGAAATCTTCCAGCTCGCTATAGAATAAATGTAAATTTGTTCATACTTACTACTGTATCCGGCTTTTTGTCGTACATGATATTGAGTAAGTGCTTCGAGGATTATTCTTGTAACATTTTATAGCTTGAAGATACAAGAACACTTGTATGCTTTAGATATACAGATTTACATTACATTGTAACATTGTGCTGATGTGTGTGTGTGTCAAGATTTGGCATTTACTATGCACTAATTGATTATTGATAGATGAATATTTGCAATGTTCATATTTACACTTTTGAGCTAATCATATTCTATCAACATTGCTACATAAATTTAGAATGTGAATAGTCGCTATATTTCTAATCAGTATTTCAATAAAGTTTTACATATCTGATTGTCATATCTAGGCATACAAATAGGGACACGTGTGGGTGTTTGATGTTATATATTCAGTAGGGCTAAGGTGCTCTTGCATTTTATATCTTGTTGAACAATTATTATTATTAAAGATTTACCTTTTTAAATTGTTAATTTCATTCACACTAGTGCTTTTTCCCATTCCTTCGGAGTGTCTTTGGATGGGTATATATAGAGAGAGCGCAGGGAGAGAGAGAGGTCCTCGGCACTGGAGGAAGGTGAGAAAGATGGGGATAGCAATGACACAAGAATGGGGTATTGGAGAAGACATCTGGCGGGTAGTGCTCAGGATCATCCATAGCTGGGGAGACAATGGGGTGTGGTATGTCAGGGATAAAAGGCAGCAGGTAGAGCTTGGTGAAGTGCAGAAGGAAGTATAGAGAGTTGGAGGATTCTTGTAACATTTTATAGCTTGAAGATACAGGAACATTTGTATAGTTTAGATATACAGATTTACGTTAATTACATTGTAACAACATTGTGTTGATATATGTTTGTCAAGATTTGGCATTTACTATACATTGTAATTGATTATTCATAGATGAATATTTGCAATGTTCATATTTACACTTTTGAACTAATCATATTGTATCAATATTGCTACATACACACACGTGTGTGTGTGTGTGTGTGTATCTCCTCCAACTCTCTATAGTGCTTCTGCACATCACCAAGCTCCACCTGCCACCTGTTATCCCTGACATACCACACCCCATTGTCTCCCCAGCTATGGATGCTCCTGAGCACTACCCCCCAGGTGTGTCTGCTCCGATACCCCATTCTTGTGTCATTGCTATTCCCATCTTCACGCCTTCCTCCAGCGCTTTTGAATCTTTGAAGGATCAAAGACTGAACACATTTGGTAGACAAAAACAGAGCAGTTACAGGGCCTCAATAGTCCAGAACTGCAATGTAGGCATTGTAAAAGACATTTAGGCCTTACCAGAAAGCTCTGGAAGGATCCACACTTTTTGGTACCAAGCACTAACACATTACCCATGTGTGTGATTTGAATAACGTTCTGGTTTTCAAACAACCTATTTTTTTCTTACAGGAATGCATTAATGACAACAGTATCCTTATTTGAAAAGCAATTTATAAATAAAGCTTTGAGGACCTATTTGGCTAATTTTAATCCACATTCAAAGCCATTTAAGATATACCTTTAAACTTAAGTCTATAATTCTACAAAACTGAAGCAAGCATGATATAACATTTCACAATGTATATTGGGTAACATGTTGGGGTATTTCCACTGTTCATATAAAAACCTTATGAAACAAGTCACTGGCAATCCATATTTGAAATTTATATAGAGAACCCTACGGAGTCTCTACAAGTAGGAATATTCCATCTGAGTAGTTAGAAGAAAAGTATTTCTAGTGAGTGAATAACTCCCCAATGTGGGCTGCTGTTAATAATGTCCTGGCTTTATGAAACAAAAAGAGCACCATTTTTCCCCCAAACACACCACCTTCTAAACTTTCCAAATAAAAGCTTTGTAAAAAAAAAAAAAAAAAAGGGTATTAGCAAGCGTGACACATGAGATTTGACAACCATTTTGGTCTCCGGTCTTCTCAATCATGTACCCAGTCATCAATTTTTTAAGTGTTTTTTGTAATGTATATTAAAAAGCCCATCAACTATGAATATTTCAAAAGTCAAAGACTGTGCAGTTCTTCCTCAACTGTAACTAATACTGCAACCTGACATAAGCCGATGTTTCGTCACTACATTAACGGGTAAAGATATGAAAAAAAATACTTTGCTTAAGAATCCATTGCAGTGGCAGTTTCTTTTCTAGATTCATGTCCATGTACTCAGAGGACTCCCCCAGAAATAGCTTAAACAAAAAATTA
Organism: Rhinatrema bivittatum; assembly: GCF_901001135.1. Taxonomy (NCBI): domain Eukaryota; kingdom Metazoa; phylum Chordata; class Amphibia; order Gymnophiona; family Rhinatrematidae; genus Rhinatrema; species Rhinatrema bivittatum. Next base: position 192,537,968 of record NC_042617.1, read on the forward strand.
TTTTGCTTTTGATGGATGATTTTTTCAACAGATGCATGGGACAGCCATGAGTGCCATTGTAGCGCCAGATTTAGTGAACATATATGGGATACTTTGAATCCACATGGTTACAGATACATCTGTTTCAACATCTACTCATTTATAAAGGCTATATAGATGATATTTTCATCTTACTGTGGGCTAAAGAGCTTCATTGACAAATTTTGTGGAATGGCTTAATGGATTGAATATTTATTTGCATTTTACATCCAAGATACAGAAGCATGAAATCTCTTTCCTAGATTGACTGATTAAAAAGACTACAAGAACATTTTTGATTACTTTATTCCAGAAACCTACTGATTGCAATCACTTTCTTAGATATGATAGTGCTTATCTAAAAGCCTTGAAAAAGTTTAACTATTAGTTAATTGTTGAGATTGCGTCAGATTTGCACTACAGATGACTTTCACCATTTAGCTCTGGACGTGCCAGCCTGGTTTAGGGCTCATGGGTATCTACACAACGGCCTTAGCATAATGTCACTATGATACAGACCATCAATTAGCAGCAGAGGCAACTGTTGCCATGCAATAGAGACAGATTACCATCTTAATATTAATGCATAATAGTATTCTTATAGGTTACTTATGGGGTAAATAATGCCAGAGGGCTTGGTGTTTTGGTTTTTTTTTAAACCATATCAGAAAGATTGATAAGCTGACTTGTGTTCTTCCCTTTTCTCCAAAGGCCCATGTTGTTTGCTCTGCCATTTTAAAACATTGGCATGTTTGACAATTATACCCAGAATTTTATGAATTCCCTAGAATTGCTTATATATGTGGGAAGAACCTACAAGATACATTAGTATCTTCAGATTACAGCAGCTCTCATGTGGTCGGCAACAACCATGTGGACATTGTTTACTTTACAATATCTCTTAATACTGATGTCATACAGATGACTCCAAGTAACTTTCAAACTTATCTGCAGCATGATACAGACTGTACTACTAGTGGGGTGGTTTATATTGTTCTGTCCATGCAAGAAGGCATATTAGGCAAGATCACATGGAAGATTGGCACACACACAAGATTTGCCATACTGGGTCAGACCAAGATCCATCAAGCCCAGTATCCTGTTTCCAATAATGGCCAATCCAGGTCACAAGTACCTGGCAGGATCTAAAGGGGTAGATTCCAAGCTTCTTATCCCAAGAATAAGTAGTGCATTTCTGCAACTCTACCTTAATAATGATTAATGATTTTTCCTCCAGGAACTTGTCCAAATCTTTTTTAAAAATGCAGCTAACTTATCACATCCTCTGGCAACGAATTCCAGAACTTAATTATGTGTTGAGTAAAAAAAAAATATATGTTTTATTTATTTATTTAGTGTTTTTCTATACCGGCATTCGCGATATTGATCACATCATGCTGGTTTACATTTAACAAGGGGTGTAAACAGCAAATAAACAAACTGTAACAAGTGAAGAGAACTCAGCAGTTACAATAAAACAGGGATGTTCAAAACTGGGAGAAGAAGGAAAGGCTAGAGGAATTTAACGGAGAGAGCAATTGTTTACAATGATCAAAGAGAGCAATGTTACTAGTTACTTCATTGTGTCTCCTGGTCTTTGTACTTTTCGAAAGAGTAAACTGATTAATATTTATTTGTTCCATTCCATTCGTTATAGACCTCTATCATAACTCCCCTCAGCTGTGTCTTCTTCAAGCTGAAGAGTCCTAATCTCTTTAGCCTTTCTTCCTAGGGGAATTGTTCCAACTCATCCCATTGGAGTTGCCTAAATAACCAACGTATGGCAGCTCCTATGGTGGTTCATTGCCTAGAATTTCATCATACCTTTGAGGTTCTATGATTTGGTGTGATTGAGAAACCATCTCCCAATTGGTGGGGTGGAGATCATATCACATATCTTGTAAGACAACAATTCTGGATTCATCATTTGCAAACAATTTCTCCTACTGCATTGATCTTGACCTATCTTGTTTTTTTATGAAATTGTACTCATGAGCTACTTGACTTTTAGCTGTTGCAATTTTCATAGTGATTCATAGGATAGATTATTATTTTCATTTTTACTTGGTGATGAACACCTAACAATACTAATGTTTTTGCATTAATATTAAGATAAGAGTCTCTGGGCTGGATTTTAAAAGGGTTACGCGCATAAGGTACGTGCGTAAACCTTTTAAAACGCCCCTGTGCGCACCGAGCCTACATTTCATAGGCTTCCGGCGCGCACAAAGCCCCGGGACGCGCGTAAGTTCCGGGGCTTTCTTGGGGTGGGCGCGTCGGGGGGCGAGATGCGGTCGGCGCGTCATCAGGGGTGGTGCCGCGGGCGTGGTTTCGGCCCGGGGGCATTCCGGGGGCGTGGCCACAGCCTCCGGACCGGAACATGGCACGCGCGGGAGCCGGCCCGGCACACGCAAAGTTACGCCTGCCTCGAGCGACAGAGGTGGGGGGGTTAGATAGGGCCGGGGGTGGGGGGTGGGTGGAGGCAGAAGGAAAGTTCCCTCCGAGGCCGCTCCAAGGAGCCTCAGCGTGCGCAACTTGCACAAATGTGCACCCCCTTGCGCGCGCCGACCCCGGATTTTATAAGATACGCGCGTATCTTATAAAATCCTGCGTACTTTTGTTCGCGCCTGGTGTGCGAACAAAAGTACGCGTGCGCGCTGTGTTTTAAAATGAACCCCAGCATGTAGCATGTTCCACATTTATGTGTTGTATGACAACAGGTGCCGCCACTAATTAACATTCCATATCGAAGTGACATTATGCTGTGGCAGTTGTGAAGAAATGTTAACACAAGCTGGCTTCAGTTTGGGATGACAGGGTGAGATGCTGGCATCTGAAATGAACCACTTAAGCCAAGTATTTTTTCATATCTTTACCACTGAAGCAGTCATGTTTAGAAAATAGTGTTTTTGGAAAAACAGTGGCGCTCTCTTTTTGTAAAATGATTTCAGTTTGAGCTACCCCTATTGTACTTATTGTGTTCGGTGCTGGCTTTATGAGACTTTTGTAGTGTGGATTTCTGAGCTGATCTTCAAGGAGACACAAATTTTTCCTGCTCTAGTTTTGTTCCTTTTGTTTGGAAAGGCATACCCTTGGGTCTTAAGGAACAAAGTCTGGATTAGAAAGAAGAAAGGGTAACATATCATTTCAGAGACATCCTATTATTTCTCTTTTGAACTTTAGTTTGGAGGAAGTTTTCTCCACCTTTCCTTCACGTTTTGTTGTTTACTGAAGCCTAGGTTGGGTTTGCATCAAACATAATACAAGCAGGCCAGAAAATTCTATTTTTAGTTTCATCAGACAACAAAATTTTTTGCCAAATGGCTACAATATCCCCTGAGTGTTCCTCTGCATACATCAAATGGCATTCAAGGTAGGCTTTCTTGAATAGCTACTTCCTTACCACCCTACCATACTGGCCAGATTTCTGCGGTGCTTGAGATGTTGTTTTCACATATACACTCTGACCAGTCTTGGACATGGAAGCCTGTAGCTTTTTCAATGTTACCACTGGTCTCTTGATTGCCTCTGATCAAGTCGTCTTCTTATTCGGTCATCTAGTTTGGAGGGACAGCCTAATCTAGGGAGGGTCTTGGTGATGGCATACACCTTCCATTTCTTAATTGATTTGATCAAGGGATATTCAAGGACTTTTCAATTCTTTTACACCCATCCCAGATCTGTTCCTTTCTGCAATTTTGTCCCAGAGGTCTTTTGACAGTTCCTCAGTGGTAATGGTTGGATCCTTGCTTTGACATGCATACCCAGGGAAGAGAAAACAGGAATTGTTGAATTTATCTTATGAGAATCCATACAATTTAACATAAGTGGGGTAAATTCACTTGGTGCATACTTTAGGTCATTGCATCTTGATATTTTACTTAGAATTGCTACAAAAGTACAAGAGATGAAGATGACACATCCAACCAAGCAATTCCATGTTTTTTATTTATTTTATTTATTTATTTAGAGTTTCTTCTATACCGATAGCCGTTTGCACATCGTATCGGTTTACAAATAACAAAGAACTTTTGGGCATGGCCCTTACATAGAACAGATAATTGCATAAAAGAGAATGAAACAGTAAACATCAGAAATGGTAAGGATGGGGGACTATGTAATAAGGAATTCTAGAATATATGTAATAAGGAATTCTAGAATATATTATTAATTTGGCAATTGTAGGGTAGGATGTGCAGATACATTGAAAATTGGTTTAATCTATTTTATTTACAAACTATAAGGCAACAAAAGGTGACCCATTTTAGAATGGGGTATAGAATTTCTATAGCCACTACATGTAATAAAATGCATTTAAAAGCACAGGTGAGTTTTGAAATAAACTAATGAATTTTTATTTTCCCCAGTTTTAATATCCCGTTTTCATCTGCGAAACGGCTTTTCAGTTAAAGTCCTTTGCCCCAGCTCCAGCCCCTACCAGCTCAAGGATAACTAGAAACCAAACTTTTGTCTCCCACATTCCAGGTCACAGTGCTGTCTGTGCCATTGGATCTAGCTCTTCACAAATTATTTTTTTTTTTTTTTTTTTTTTTTTAAACATAAGACCTACGTGGAATGGCAGCTACAACACCAACAGTAATGGTGTGACTGCATCGGGCATCCAAGCAAGCACTGGAGTATTCTGCAAGACACGACCATGGTTAAACTCAAAATTAAAGAGCATTAAAGAGGCAATATGTTTTGGACAATGACTTTGCAAGTTTTGGTTCTATGCGAATTAGAAAATTTGTAATTAAGACATGAGAGAGGACTTTTGTTTTGAATTTAGTGGTCTTATAGGAATCAAAGATGAGGCCTAAAAAAGCTTACCAGTGGAGGTAGTCGTGGCCAGTACTTTAATCGATTTTTGGCATGCTTGGCATGGATATGATGGGAAAAGGGTTGAGAGGTCAGGTAAAAGACAAGATTGAGAGAAAGGAGACATTGGGTTTAGGTTGCATACGGAAATTTATATTCTTATCTATCTCAAGTGGAAAAATCTCAACTGAGCAGCCTGAATTGGCTAAATTTGTCTTTTTGTGCTTCCATTTCCATTTCATTTACTATTCCTTAGGGAAATGTTTGAAGATCTGAGGAGGGGGGGTCCACCAAAACCTAAAGCAAACTCACCAATCTTCATCACCATTAATCATCAAATTTTATGACAGAGGCTATCCAAGACTGGAATAACAGGGATGGTGTTAAATTGGTTTAAATCTTTATCAAACTGCTTTTTTGAAGTGCAAGTGAATAACACCTGTTTTAACAAACTTGATCTTACTACTGGAGTTCCGCAGGGTTCTTCACTTTCCGCGTCCCTGTTGAACATGCTGTTATGTCATCTGCTGTCAGGTCTTGGGTTGACATTTTTTATAAGCAGATGACATCCAGATTTTGTTGCCAATAGAAGATTAAGTCGATAACACATATAAGCTGTTAATATATTTGAAGGCCATAAAACAAGTACTTACTCAGATGAGACTGGTGTTGAACATCGAAAAAACTGAGAATCTTTCTTGAGAGGAAATCTTGCCTTAAAAGCTCTAATCAAATAGTCTTGCAAGATCAAACTATTCTAAAACTCGCCAAAAATATTAGAGATTTAGGAGTGATTATTGACCTGGAATTCAATTTTAAAAAACAAATTGCCATTAAAGTAAGAGATGGGTATGCAAAGTTACTTGTGTTAAGACAGCTAAAACCCTTATTGGATCAGAATGATTTTTGTACAGTTCTCTAGGCACTTTTATTTGGTAATTTGGACTACTGTAATTCACTCCTATTAGGTTTACCCGCTTCCACCACTGCAGGTTTTGCAGAATATGGCTGCAAGAATTTTAACTGGTGAGAAGAAAACTGAACATATTACCCCCATATTAATTAACCTACCCTGGCTACCAATTGAATACTGGGTTAAATTTAAATCTCTGTATTTTGCATAAATTTATAGTGAACAGGTTGATTGGCTGAATGCTGCCATTAAACTACACATGCCCCACAGAAATTTGCGATCTGCAAAGATTTATTGACCTTACCATCAGTGCAATCAGCCCACTTGAATCAGGTGAGAGATAGAGCTCTGTCTTTGGCAGGGCCCAAAATTTGGAATTTGTTACTGACAGCAATTAGGCTAGAGTCCAACTATAAGCAGTTTAAGAGAGACCTCAAAACTTGGCTCTTTAGTGAGACTTACTCAAACCAATCTTAAAGTGATTTTTGTTTTAATTCTCTGTCCCTGGCAGTTTGATGACAGCATCCTTGTTTGAGACTAAAGTGATGAATTTGTTAACTGTTTAGCTTGTCTTAAACCATTACTTTCTGTTGTTTTAAGATCATATATGTTTTAGATCTGATCTTAATTAATTGCTTTTAGATTAACTATACTGTACTTTGTCATTTTAGTATTTTATTATGAAAGTATTTTTAGGATTATTTAAGATGCAGTTTAGATTAATTATGATATTTTTTAGGCTTCTTAGTGATGTATTTTGATAATGATGTTTTATTTTGTTGTGAACCGTTACAATGGGTCCTTAGTGACGGTATATAAAACCTAATAAATCTAAATTACTGTGGATTCCCTCAATCTACTTAAGATTTCCCACATATCGAAAGTACATTTTATCATAAACATGGATGACCATAAGGAAAATGAAGTTCATAGGCCTGCCTCAAATGCTTAAGTCTAAGTTTATTTCCTGAATCCAACTTCTACTCCTCAGGTTGCTCGAGAATGCTTGAGACAGTGTTCCAGTCATCATGCAACAGTAAGTCCTACGAACTAGATCTGTAGGGGGCCAAGTATATGCTAGATAGAAATGGATAGTGGGTTAATGAGGAAAATCTTGGGTAGTCGTAAAGCAAGATTCAAAGTGCAATACCCCTAGAAGAGGCCATGTCCTAATTACTTGGAAGAATAGGAGTCAACGCAAGGGCTAGTTAGCCAAATCAAATGAAGCAGTGAAGAACATTTTGCTGGTTCATTGAATCAAGTGACGAACACCCCTAATTAGCAGATGATTGGCCCAAAATGCATCCTATTTTCCCAGTGGGGCCAACTGGATCTGATTAAACTATAAATTTAAATTTAAAAAATAGAGGGCTTTATCAGAATTCATTAAGGTCCCCAATGGCAAAGAAAAAGGATCTTTTATCACAGGTAAGTATGCTATTAAGTTTAGGGATTTTCTTTTAACCTTTTTAATTATAAAGGCATAAATGTTCATTGGTCTGCAGTCTGGAGATTACAATCATGCAAGTATACACGACTTAAATGAATCATTTTAATTGAATTATTTACATTTCAAGAGCAGTAGCATTGCACTAACTTCATAATTGAATCAACACAACAGTCACCAGCAGAGGTGTGCTAACATTTACAAAAGGGGGTTTACTTATTGAGAAAAACAAGATCAGAAAGCTTGACAAATTAGTTTGAGTGTCTTGTGTGTTAAAATGAGAGTTAATGCAAAAATCTGTGAAATCTGTCAAAATCCACTATGCACCAGATTTAGCAATTCCACCACAGATTTTAAAGAGAGCTGTAGCAAAAAAATAAAAAAGAGCAAGCTATTCAACACAGATCCCAGGAAAGTCTAGATATTTTCAAACATACACCAGGCTAAAATCTGCCCAGTTGAATTAAATTTAAACTACTTAGTACATCAAGTCACCAGTTCGGGTTCCTGAACAGTGGTGTGAATAAAGAATTATTTTCATTATATCCCAAACTTCTGAAATGAATGACTGTTTTGATAAAATCAGTCAGCAGTTAGACATGATCTGTCCAAATTTCTGTAGAATTCAAGAGATAATCACTCAATGTGTAATTTATAGGATATTTAGATCATGAGAAACTGCTGTTGATTTCCTAGCCTAACTGCCAAGAGGTCAGTTTCTTGAATTTAATTTTCCAGAGTCACCAAAACAAAAATAACTTACAAAATGCATGTACTAGCCCCAGTGTTTCACCAACCTCTTCAAGCCCAAAGCACAACCACAACAAAAATGTTGTGTGGTCTATTCATTAAGCCTGATTTGTTAAGTCTCGCCCTCCCCTGGGTGAAAAAAAAAAAAAAAAGAAAAAAAGATAATCGCTTCTTGCAAAATGCTGAGCATCAGCTTCTGCTCAAACATCTTCAAATACAAGTTATGCAAGGGTTCAGTTAATTGAAAGAATATTTTATGAAAACCAGAATTCGACCATCAGGACCCTGGGTATTTCAAAGAGAACCAATCACCTGCAGGATTTCTTGCACAGAGTATTTAATGTATCCAATTGCATTTGAGATAACTGCAGAAGAGACAGCTTACTCAAAAATCTTCTCTGGACAGGGAGTCCTCACTACCAAGGTAGTAAAGGGGTTTACAAAAGCCTTTAAAAACTTTAGATTTGTTTTGGCATGTGAAAACACACACCCTGAGAGTTAATGATTAGGAAAAATTCTTATTTCAATGACTGCAGGGAAAGTTATGTTCTATGATTGCACATTGCCATGATCAGTGGAGTGGCACTGAAATATATTTAAATAAATGATGCATTTAACAAGCACTGTAGCTCAACACATTTTTTCCTGACTTTATCAGAATTATAGCGGACGTGGCCATTTTTTTTTTTTTTTTTAACAGAATTAAGTTAAGATTGTAAAGCTATATCATCTTTAGACCAGGCTTTACTCTTCCCAATGACAAAACTAATTCTCTCTTCTATGCACAGGCTGGGCTGTTTACCAAAAAAGAACTGGCTAGGTTAGATGTTGAAAATTAAGACTATATAATTCCCCTTATCTTTCAGAAACTGCTGAAAACCAATATTATGTAATCATAAAGGCATTCTACACAACTTTATCACCTTCTAACATTATACCAACCTCAATAGTACAACTGGGCTGTGGTCAGATATAATTAAGAGCTCTATGGAGCTCTATGCTTACTTTGCTGATTCAGCAAAATAAAACTTCAGAGATTAAAATATAATCTATCTGGGAATGAGTACCATGTGCTCGACATCTACAACTTCAAGCAGTGTACATAGAAAAGAAATCCCTTGTCAATCCCCATATCCCTTCTGCCCTAAACAGTTTGAAGCATCAGGATTGGGGTCTATCACACAAATGAAATCAGCCTCAATAGTACAAGGGATACCACAAGAATTAGAAATGGCAGTTACAAAGTCAACCAAAAAAAAAGAAATGAAAGTAATTATGAGGAGTGTAAACAAATGATGACAAACCTCCAAGCAGAATCAGGAACAACTATCTAAATGGAAGGGCACATTTAGGACCAGAAAATAAAACTAGAGGCATCCAGTTATGTTTCAGCTTACTGTGCGCTCAAAATCTGTAAGATGGGTCTCTTGCAAGCAGGGACGGATTGTGGGAAAATAGTGGCCCGGGGATTTTTCTCCATACTGGCCCATGGGTATCCAATTACACATACAATTTGGTGAGTCACCAAATGCAGAATAAAGGGACCATAAAATATACACAACAAGTTAGACATTATGTAATGCAGCAATGGAAAAACAGAAAATACCATCAATCCTCATAAAACATCAAACAATAAAATCAAGAACTTTAAAACATCAATCACAATAGGAAAATCATATTAAAAATATATATTTCAAAACTGCTGATGAATAGAACCTCCAGTAATTTAACTCATATACAAATTTTTGAAAATGTCCGTACCACCAATAAAATATTTCAAAACAGCACATATATCAAATAACATTCAATAATTAAAACTCAGAACCTCTCTCATTCCTCTGCTGCCACTGTCACTGATGCCGCATGGCTATTGGGGAGGCGCCGATTGCTGCTACTGACATTGAAGCCCATTCTGCTGCCTCCTCTGTGCAGGCCCCATGGGCTTCCACTTTCTCCATGCTGATCTCATACATTGTGGGATCTGCATAGAGAAAGTGCTACTCTTGCATATTCCCAAAGATTACATGTGCCAATCACTAAAAAGTAATTTATTTTTTTTTTTTTTACCTTTGCTGTCTGATCTTAGTTTTCTAATTGGTTGGTCACAGGTCTTTTTTTCTATTTCTTTTCTCTCCATCTTCTTCCCTCAAACACACAGTCAGGTTCTCATTCTCACATGCATTTCTCTCTCTCTCATACACACACAGGCTCTCACTGTCACATGCTTTCTCTCATACAATCATTCATACACACAGTCTCTCACTGTCACATGCTGTCTGACTCACACACACAGGCTCTCTCTCATTCCCACATGCTATCTTGCTCAATCACAGGCTCTCACTGTCACATGCTCTCTCTCTCATACAAATCATTCATACAGTCCCTCACTGGCACATGCTGTCTGACTCTCACACACACAAGTTCTCTCTCTCTCCCACATGCTGTCTTGCTCAAGCACAGGCTCTCACTGTCACATGCTGTCTCTCTCACACACACAGAGGCTTTCACATGCTGTCTCTGCAAACATTCAGGTCCTCACTCTCACACACAATCTCTCAACTCATCTCATACACGCACACATACACACTCTACAAACCCTCAGCCTCTCTCTCATCTCTGGGCCTCCTCTTCGCGGGTCGCCGCAGGATGGGCTCTGCAGCGGCCATGATCTTCTCGGGCCTCTTCCTCTTCTCGGGCCGCTGCGAGTTGGGATTCGCGGCGGCTGCTACTCTTCTGCACGCGCTGATGCTCCTCCTCCTTCCTGCCCATGCAGCTCTGGCAATGTTTACTTCCGGGGCCGCGCAGGCAGGAAGGAGGAGGAGCATCAGCGCGTTTAAACGCGATCGTTTTCTTTGGGCCGTGGTGACGTGAGCTCCACCATGGCCCTGCTGATCTGCCTGCTGTGTGTCACGAGCAATGGTATCCCAAGGGGGGCCTTCCTACGCCTGTTGGCATTGGCTCCCCTCGGGATACCACTGCTCGCGGCGCCCTAGGCCCAGGCCTAATGCTTCCACCGGCCCTGGCTTCCACTCTCAGAGAAATGTCACGTGATTGGGGTGACCGGCCCACCGGGGCATGCCCGAAGCCCCGATAGGCCAATCCGCCCCTGCTTGCAAGAACAAACTGTGCTCAACAGTTAAATTCATAAGTACCTAATTAAGGTGGGTCATAATATTTTAATCACAAGAAAATTAGCTAAATATAAATTCAGAAAACATTTGGCCACCTCCCAGCCTAAACAGAAGCCATCTTAAAATCAGAATGCACTAAGACAGTCCAGAATGTGTGACCTAGAACAGTAGTACTCTTTTTCCAACCACAATCAAAACACTCCCCACCCATTCCCAACCCTCCAAGTCCCACAGAGAAATACATCCAAGACAAGCAGCCACCTAGCAAAAAGAGGAAAACAAAACATCTCATTAGGAACATTTCTGCTATAAGGGAAATAGGTGCAACCCCCAGAACTGAAAAATATTGTGGCATCGACAAATGGAAGAAAAAAAGATTACATTTAAAGTCTAAGTATGTCCGCTCAGATAACTTCAGCAAGATGATCTTTAGATTTCAGTAAGGCAAAACATTCACAAAATGTAGCCTCATCCTACAAACCAATCCAGCCTGCCAAAAGACTAGATTGTAAAGCAAAAATGAGTAACAATAAAACACACAGTATATAGTATCACCAAGAAATGCCAAAAGTATAAGAAAAGAGTCAGTCATTGTCAAGCAAAGATTAAAAATAAGCTGAGGCATCTGCAGCGGTGTCGAAGAATTTTAATTGACCATCTTGCCACACCTTCAATCTCACCAGATACTGCAAAACAAGCTTGTTCTTTTGGAACAAACTAGAACATATTGGAGAGAACTTTCTGTGTTTAAGGGATATCTTAGAAGAAATGTCTTGGAAAAGTAGCACTTTCTTTTCCTGAAAAAGGAGGCCATTTTTCTTGTATGCTTGAAAAAGCAATGCCTTGTGAGCCCAAGTTAACAAACAATCACGATGCAGAGCTTGCTCATCCTTGGCACTTTAGTCCTCAATCTATGGGGCCATTCAAATAACTTGCCATGCAAATCTGGCAGGTTTAGTTTAATCAGTAGCTATACCTCCAGGGTGCGCACAAAGTCAACATCTGCAACAGACTGGTCAATGCAAACAAAGCACAAATTGTTATGCCTAGATATATTCTCCAAGTCATCCAGTTTTACTTCTAACTCAAATGCCTGTGTCTCCAAGGGCTAGACTTGCTATTTCAGAGCGTTCATTTCATCCTCTCTGCAGAAATATGGATGTTCCACTGGGTCCATTCACTTACCAACTTCATGGATAGCAGTATTTATTTAATGCCCCAAAACCAGTTTTTATCATTCACTACTAAGCTAGTTACTTTCTGAATCAGGGCATCATTGCAATCTTTGCGACACACTCACCTCATGTGTCTACCACCTTGGAATCTCTAACATGCTGCTTATCTTTGTCTTAACTGCTCTTTGGTCATCGCACATACCAACAATCCAACTTAAGTGAAATTGCTGATCCACAAGTACACAGTTAAGAGAAAAGAAAAGGATTTTCAGCAGAGGTAAAAGTTTTCAGAGGTAGTATCCAGCGATGAGCAGGGACACATGCGACCTCATTGTTGGTTTTAATTAGTATATTGTTTGTAATGGCCTTGAGCTGCTGATTCCTTGGAAGACAGTATATAAATTAAATGAATTGTGTGAAGGAGTGTCCCTGAAAACCCACCTTAACTAGTGATGGACCAGGCATTTAGCCTGGTCCCCTTTAAAAGCTAAAGACCAGGGTAGCTTAGTGGGTGGATCCCCAGGCCCCAGGTCTCAAAGAGAAGGCAACTCCTGTAAGAAGGTGAACATTGAAGGTAAAGAATAAATGTGAATACTGAAAGTACCGTATTTTTCGCTCCATAAGACGCACAGACATTTTCCCCCCACTTTTGGGGGGAAAAAAAGTGCGTCTTATGGAGCGAATAAACCCCCCCCCCCAAAAAAAAAACTAACTACAACCCCCCCTCCTGCCCCCCCCCCAAGACCTGCCAAAAGTCCCTGGTGGTCCAGTGGGGGTCCGGGAGCGATCTCCTGCACGTAGGCCGTTGGCTGCCAGTAATCAAAATGGCGCCGACGACCCTTTGCCCTTACAATGTCACAGGGGCTACCACTGCTATTGGTCGGCCCCTGTGACATAGCAAGGTCAAAGGGCCATCTGCGCCATTTTGATTACTGGCAGCCAACGGCCCACGTGCAGGAGATCGCTCCCGGACCCCCGCTGGACCACCAGAGACTTTTGGCAGGTCTTGGGGGAGGGGGTCAGGAGGATGGGGGATTGTAGTTAATTAAATTTAAAGGGTTGGAATGGGGTTGTTTTTGTTTTTTTTTTTGCGGGGGGGTGGGGGGGGAGTTCCCACAGAAAGAGAACGATAAAAGTTTTCTGATCTGGGGAGTGGACCAAAATGGCCCTCCCCAGACCCGAAAACAAAATGGGGACAAAAAAAAATGTTATGCACTCCCCTAATTTGTTCCATAAGATGCACAGATGCCCGGGAACAGAGCCGATTTAGCACACCATTTTTTAATTTATTTTTTTTTTTTTTTAATTTCCCCCCTCTGAATCCTAGGTGCATCTTATGGTCAGGTGCATCTTATGGAGCGAAAAATATGGTAAATGCTGAGAAGTGAATAGTGAATACTTAAGATAAATACTGAGTGTGAATGTGGCTGAAGGTAAGCCACTTTTGTAAAAGTTTATATAAGAAAAGTCAGAGTGCAGCATGTGTCTATCCTCTGGGGAGATACAGACCACATTTGCTATCCCATAAGGGGAAATAAGATCAGCAGGCCCTATATTTGGCACACTCAGCATTTAGTCTGCTATATTCTTTTGAATTCAGTTGGTTAAGCATAAAGTTATATATCTATTTTTCACATGGAAGGTAATAAGCTCCACTGTGAATACTTTCCAAGTTGCCTGAAGCCACTTTTCAAATGATGGCATTCCCTTCAATTTCTAGTGTTTACAAGGTGTTTTTTTTTATATCGCTTACATCAGAAATATTGTGCTAAGCGGTGAACATATATAAAACAAAACACTAAAAAAGATAATATAAACAAAATGCAAATATAACAAGTAGAAGATAAAACCTCAAGAGAAGGCAACTTTAAAGAAGTGAGTTTTCAGGTGTTGTTTTCTGAATTGCTTGTAGCCAGTGATACATCAAATTCTTAAAGGCAACCATTCCAGAACTGGCTCCTTATTGAGAATGCCCTGTTACAGGTGATCTGTAAGCACACAAACCTGACCATAGGTATACTCAAAGGGCATTGATCCACAGATCACACACGGGCCAATTCAGTAAAGTCTGCGGAAGAGTGGATGAATGCCCACTCGCCTGTGCGCGCGATTCTGTATTTAAATTAGGTGGTGCGGTAGAAAGGGGCAAAAGGAGGCGCTAGGGACACTAGCGCATCCCTAGCGCCTCCTTTTGACCCGGAGCGGTGGCTGTCAGCAGGTTTGACAGCCGATCAATTTTTCCGGCTTCGGTTCTCGAGCCCGATGACAGCCACGGGCTCGGAAACCAGATGCCGGCAAAATTGAGCGTCCGGTTTTCGGCCTGACAGCCGCCGGCCCATTTTAAATTTTTGTTTGGTTGTTTTTGTTTTTTTTTACTTTTTTTTTTTACCATGATATTAAGTTGGAGGGTGCACTGAAAAGCAGTTTTTACTGCTTTTCTGTGCACTTTCCCGGTGCCGGCAGAAACTAGCGCCTACCTTTGGGTAGGCGCTAATTTCTGAAAGTAAAATCTGCGGCTTGGTTGCACATTTAACTTTCTGTATTGTGCGGGCATACCTAATAGGGCCGTCAACATGCATTTGCATGTTGAGGGCGCTATTAGGTGCCGCGGGTTGGACGCGCGTTTTCCGCCCCTTACTGAATAAGGGGTAAGGGAAAACACGCGTCCAAGGGCAGGTTAACGTACTGTATCGGCCTGAAAGTGCATGAAGGAACAAAAGTACTAAGTCTATCTGCTAAATAAGCAAGTGAATCCTCCTGGAGGACTTTAAATAGTAACAATTACCATTGTTGGGCTGCATTCTGTCTTGCTGCCAAGATATATAATTAACAGGATTCTGCCTCTAGTGTGGAATGCCCAGGAGTGGATAACCAAGCAAAATTGCTACTGGTTCTAATGGAAGAAGGATCACAGTAATCTTATAAATCCAGATCACTTTGCTCCAATATATTTCTGCTGTAGGACACTTCTGCCAAATAAGGAAGAGCATGCCCACTCCATTTTCTCTTTAAGCACATTTGCTCCAGAAGTGTTAGGGGGGGGTTGGTAAGTGGTTGGTGTTTCCCCTCATTTCCTAGGGGGTAGATGGGACTTTTGCTTGGCTGGGGATTTCCGGTTGGGTTTTGGTGTTAGATGTTTGTTGATGAATGGGAGGTGGAAGGGGACTACCAGTTCTAAAAGAAAAATGAGAACAGATCATGACATTTACTACTGGGTGCAGAAAGAAGGGTGCCGTTTACGTATACATAATTTATGGCTTTGCGCATGGATAAGTAAGCTGCTGGGCTACTTTTTTCTTATTTCTTTTTTATGGTGGCAACACCGGTGAATATTCTAATCATTTAATGTGGGGGGGGGGGGGCTTGCTTCTCCTATAAAAAAGAGAATATATACTTACCTTAAGAAGCAACACATACATATTGCATTATTGCAAGAAACACATCTAATAGATAAAGAGCATGAAAAGTCGAAAAGGGACTGGGTTGGGCAATTGGGATATTCCTCTTATAAATCTAATAGTCTTGGAGTATGTATTTTGATACAAAAGGCCCTCCCCTCTTGCTATCCAGAAGACACAATCGGACTCAGAGGGTAGAAAAAGTAATTATGGAGTGTACTTTATATGGCAGAAATTTTGTACTAGCTATTGTCTATGGACCAACTAAAAGTCAAAAACTTTTTCATCAAAATTTAACAGCCCAGCTAGCTGCTTTTTCTGACACTGACAGAGGCAGGAGGGGACTGGAACACTTGCTTGAATCCAAATGTAGACAGAACAGGAGGTGGGCATAGTCACTCAGATCAAAGGGAGGGGCTTAAATCTCTAATGAATAGCCTGGGACTAAGGGACATTTGGAGACAATACCCATCTGGCCGGAACTACATGTTTTTCAGCTTCTCAGTCTTATAGTCGTATAGACTTTTTCCTGTGTTCTGCTCAACTAGGCCCCATACTGGGAGAGTTCGATATTCTATCAGCTACACTGTCAGACCATAGTCTTGTACTTTTCTCTAAAGGTTGGCTTAATTGGGGGTGGGGATACTACATGGAAGCTTAACCTGTCTCTTCTGGGTAGAGATGACCAAGGACGTACTTACAACTATTAAGGATTTTTCTAGGTTCACTCTTTTCAGGATTATATAGTCCAGCGTTATGGGAGACACAAAGTGGTGCTGCAAGGGGGCGATCATAGGATTTGTTAATCATCTTAAAAAGCAGAGATTGCAAGTAAGAGCAGGATTTGTTAATCATCTTAAAAAGCAGAGATTGCCTTAACTAGGAAAACAGTGAGCTTGGAACGCAAACACAAAGCAAGTTGCTCTAGGCTGATTTGAAGAGCATTGCAGAAGCTCAGAGCGGAGCTGGACAGTCTTCAGATAGGACAGGTGGAAAGATCCTTATGTTATCTTAAACAATTTATGAGCATGGCAATAAACTTGGATCTTTCATAGCAGGGTTACTGAGAAAGAGGAGGGCGAGTAGAGTCATAGCTGGTATCCATACTGCTTTGGGTGCTATTACTTACCAAATGATGGGTATAAATTGTACATAGTTTTATGCCCTTCTTTATGCTAAAGATGCTGGTCTGTCCTCTGCAGATGTTAATACTTGAGCGCGTTTTAGCTCCCTAAGGTGACAGAGCAGCAGAATCGTTAGTTAGATGCACTAATTCAGTTGGACGATATACAGGCAGCAGTCATGTTATTGCCTAAAAGGTAATGTGCTGCCCTGGATGGATTTCTGTAAGGTTTTATTTTCCTCAGTTGGGTCTTATTTTATTCAAGGTTTTTCAGCACTTAAAGGTTGACTGATGCTACTGTCATGGTGATTCCTAAGAAAGGGAGAGATACCATTGACCCGGGCTCATACCGCCCCATTTCTTTGCTAAATGCCAATGTTAAAAGTTTAGCTAAAGTTCTACAATTATGACTAGAATCAGTGCTTCTGGATCTTACACACCCAGATCAGACAGGTTTTGTAAAGGGTCGACAATCTGTGGCTAATTCTTGGAGGGTATTTAATATCATAGTGTTGGGTAAATGTGCTAGGACCAGGGCAATAGTGGCCCTAGATTCCGAAAAAGCCTTTGATTGGCTGCATTTGACTTTATTTGCTATGTTGGACAAATTTGGGATAGACCTGGCTTATATGGGACGAGTGAAAGCCCTGTATGACCACCCGGTAGCTCGAGTTCTCACTAATGGTGATCTTTCTGACCCATTTTCCATTCAACATAGCACTAGACAGGGATGCCCGCTGTCACCTCTTCTTTTTTTATCTAGCTATAAAGGCGTTCAGTTTGCAGGTAGAACACACAAGATCTTGTTATATGCCAATGACATTTTATTATTTTTGACAGACATTAAGAGATAAATTCCTAGACTGCTGGCTGTATTGTCTGATTATGGAAACATTTCTGTCTACAAGGTTAATAATGATAAATCTGAAATTCTCAGATTTCATCCTGAGACATTAGGGAGAGGTGTTCTGGCTTCTATACCCTTTCAGCGAGCTCAGAGTGGGTTTCGCGACTCAGGTATTTATATTCTGTGTAGTTGGAAGGATATTTATAGACTTCGCTATGCACCTGCGGTTAGTAGAATGCAGGCTGATCTCAGTGAGTGGCATACATTTCTTTCTTGGGCTGGAAGAATAGGGGTTTTGAAAATGAACTTGTTCCCGCAATTCCTCTATTTTAACTTATCCCATGCTCACTTCCTAAGAGTTTTTTTCTCTCTGTTAAGTGGATGTCATAAGATTTATCTGGAAAGGGAAGTCTCCTCAAATTAAGCTGGCCACACTGTGTCGCCCTAAGAAGGAGGGAGGTACGAGCCTCTCTGATCTTCAGGGGTATTACTGGGCAGCAAGACTTAGTTGTTTACTTGGTTAGGTTGTGACTTGATAGCTTGGTAGTCCTTAGAGAAAGGGGCAGCAGATGGAATGATTTTGGCAATTCGCTCTTTTCTCCTGCCTCAGAACGGGTCAGGAAAGTGATGCGTTCTAATCCACTTATAGTGCATACTATGCGAGTACAGAAAGAAGTGTGTAGGAATTTGCATCTAATATAGGGTGTGTTGTCGCCTGTATCTTTACTTTGTAAGAACCCAGGTATTTCTATACACACTTGGTATAGAAATGTAGGATTTGGGGCTGAAACACTTAGGGCAGCTGTGAGACGAAGGTTGGGTTCCTTTTGAGGAGCTCCCATCAGGCTACAATATCAGCCCCACTTCTAATGTGACTTTCACCAAATGATCAAACACACTTCAAATTCCTTTATGGCACAGGAACTATAGGTTACAGTGAAGCAAACAATCATATAATGCTCTAGGCCTTGATGGGTTGCCTAGAGAATTCTATAAGTTATTGATAGATATTTGCCTCCTTTTGGTGACAGTTCATTGAGACCCTTTTGACTAAGACAGAAATGCCATATATGACAAATAGCCCAGTTTAGACAGAACTATTATAGTGTCTGCAAGAGCATACTTTCCCACGAGCATGTCACCCAATCTCTTTATTGAATTACAACAAAATTGTTTGCTAAGATATTGGCTGATTGGCTGAGGGGGGATATGATAGAGGTGTTTAAAATCATGAGAGGTCTAGAATGGGAAGATGTGAATCTTTTTTTACTCTTTCGGATAACAGAAAGACTAGGGGGCACTCCATGAAGTTAGCATGTGACACATTTAAAACTAATCGGAAAAAGTTCTTTTACACTCAACGCACAATTAAACTCTGGAATTTGTTGCCAGAGGATGTGGTTAGTGCAGTTAGAATAGCTGTGTTTAAAAAAGGATTGGATAAGTTCTTGGACGAGAAGTCCATTACCTGCTATTAATTAAGTTGACTCAGAAAATAGCCACTGCTTTTACTAGCAACGGTAACATGGAATAGACTTAGTTTTTGGGTACTTGCCAGGTTCTTATGGCCTGGATTGGCCACTGTTGGAAACAGGATGCTGGGTTTGATGGACCCTTGGTCTGACCCAGTATGGCATGTTCTTATGTTCTTATGATCATTGTTACCGTAATCATTGTGCGAAAAGTTCTGGCAACCATAGACCTAGTGTCTTAGTGATTTAAGATCATCGCTCATAAGTTTTGATGCTGAAAAAGCCTTTGACGATGGATTGGTCTTTGTGTCACTGCAAACCCATGGTTTTGAGAGCCCTTTTCTACAATTCTTGCACATTTTATATACTAACACAGGGGATCGGGTTTTAATCAATGGAGATTTTACTGAGAAATTTATATTGCAAAGGAGAACTAGGAAAGGTTGCCCCTTGTCACCAATTGTTTGTTTTAGCTTGAGACCCATTACTTCAGATTATAGTCTGAAGCTGCATCTCTGTGGGAACTCAGCATTCTAAAGTTTATGCTTTTGCAGATCTATTACTACATGTGCTACAACCAGAAACATCTTTAAAAAATCCATTGGGCAAATTTGAAAGGTATGGAAGAATTTTAGGTTTTCAAATTAAATTTAGAAAAGTCTGAAGCACTTCCTATTGGAGACAACAGTGGGAAGGCATGTTTCCTCAAGTAGGCAGAATGATCCATATGATATTTGGGAATTTTAATATGAAAGATTTGAATTCTTTACAAATGATCAATGTGCAGAGATTACTAGTCAACTAGTCAACACAAACTTTGTTGAGGACTTGGAAACCTTTAAATATATATCACTTTTGGGAAGAATATGTCTTTTTAAAATGGTTATATTACCAAAGTGGTTATATGTTTTGGGCCAACTCCCCCTATTTAGAAAAATCATTACTAAACATTTTTTTTAAAGGAATTAAGAACATACTTATGGTGGGGGAGAAAAATCCAAGCATTCTGATTAATCATTTTATGAAGCGATGGGGGAAAGACAGATTAAGTGTACCTAATCTAAAATTATATAACATAGCTGCCAATATGAGATATGAGTGATTGGATTCAGAGTTCTAACAGTTATACAGACTTTAAATATGAATCTGGCTTGGTAGCACCTCTCTCTTGGTCATTCATTCTCCACACTGCTAATAAACAGCTGCTTCTGCTACATCATTGCTTGATTAGTCCTTTGCAAAAAAAACAAAACAAGGCATTGGCTCCTACGTAAGCTACAATTCAAGTGCTGTAATTCTCCCTTCTTGACATTTGAGGTAATGAGAGATTTGAGCCAGGTATGCAAAAGGGAACCTTTTCTAGATGGGTTTCTAAGAGGTTCATGGTGATTGAATAACTGCTAAACGAGGAAGTGAAAACTATAGCATTTACTGATCTACAAGAAATATTTGAATTACCTGGGAGGGATTATTTTGCATACATGCAGGCCTGCCACTCTGTAGGCTCGTTGTCACGAGCAGTCTTAATCAAAGAGAACTGGTCAGATTTACATGGTTGGTTTGATGTGGAAGATCCATGGAGGTCCACTTTATCCTCGCTTTATAAATCTTTGAATCATATCGAGGATAAAGGTGATTTTAATATTTTGAAATAAATGGGCAGAGGAATTGGGCATAGTGCTACCTATGACTACCTTTACTGCATGTATTGCTGGGGTAGCTAAATTAAACAATACACAATTGAGAGAAGCCCAGTTTAAATTTTTGTGTACAGCATGCATGTCACAATGACAGGCTTTTAAGGCACGTATTGGAAACTAAGATATTTTTATTATGTGTGGGATGGATATGGGTACTCTGGGGCATTCTGTTTTGGCTCTGCTCTATTTTTTTGGGACAAAATATTTCTATATATTGAAGTAGTTACTTCATTATTTTTGAAATGTGATGCTTTGTCTGCCATGTTTGGGGACATTCGATCTACAGCAAGCTGTATACCTTTACAAAGACTGTGGATATGTAAAGTATTGTTGCTAGCAAGGTTAACCATCCTGTATTTTTGGTGTCAGCCAGGAACCCTATCAACAACTTTTTGGAGAAACAAAATACATCTGTTGCTCATGGAACAGATGTCCGTGTAGATCTCTCACGCCTAGAAGGAAAAAGCTAATACTGGACATATGACATCCATATATTTTGGCATTTACACACACTACTGAGTCAGATATTGAATGATTGAGGATTATTTTCCATTATGTTGTTTGAATGGCCATTGGATCTTTATGACTTAATTAGGGGAGGACTGGATTGGGAAAAAGTGGGGGAGGAAGGGATTTGAGATAATCCACTGTTTACAAGATAGAATAGAAAAACTAGATAAGAACTAACTGTACCTTTATATATTTTTCTTGGTGCTTTTTTTTTGTATCACATAGCTAGTTGTTGTAAATGAATAAAACAGATTTAAACATAAAATTACATATTGTTGCTAACTTTGGAGTGAGAATTTAGTTAGGCCATCCGCCTCAAGACACTTCCCAGCACTTAATATTCTTGACTACCCTTTCTAGTTTAATGCAAGAAATTTCTCCTTAAGAAAAATTCTCTTCATTTAGTGGAGAGGCTTTATCAAGAATTTCTCCCTAACCTACAATCTCCTATGTATATAACTTCGCATGCAAAAGCGTCAATTGATTTGGGGGTTATTTAATACCTGCCCCTCACCCACTTAAATCTCCTTCAGGTACCTCTTAGCTCTCATGGCCTTAAGTTTATGCAATAACCTCCCCACTTTATTGTTCTGGTCATAGTACTTTTGCCTAGTTCTTAAAGCAGATTCCATTTTCTGTTCAGTAAGACCCATCTTATGTAGTAACTTTTTTTTAGCCTTTGAGCATTTTTTTTACATCTTGTTATTTAGGAGAGTTGTGGGTGGATCCTTGGACCAGTGGCAGATGACCACACCCCCAGGGGAAGATCCCGAGAGAAACCACCGGTCAGGCTCAGAGTTAGGAGACAGACACACACTAGCTCTCTTATTAGACAGTATAGGTGAACCACCAGAGGTGGCAGTAGTGAGCTGGAATGCCCGGCTGGGCTGTAGTCCCTCAGATACTGGAACAGCTATCCCTGGAGGCTGAGCTGTAGAGAAACTGAAATATAGTGAGTAGGCAGGGTATGCAGAGTTCATGTACCAAACCTGATGGTAACACTCACACAATGTCTCATAAAAGCCCAGGAGCTGGAATGTATAAGGCCCTCGAAGCTCTGAGAGAGCGATGGTAACTCACTGATGACTTCCAGGCAGAAGAGAATACGGAACAAGTCTGGGAACGAGGGCCCTCGAGGAGCGAGTACCTGTTCCAGACTGTCACCTGAAAAACAAAGGAGAGAGCGAGGCCCCCAAGGAGCGGGTACCCCTGGTAAGTCTGAGGAGGCAGAGTAGCTTAGGTAGAGTAACCCTTAGCGTGTCCGTTCCTTGCTAACTCCATCTGTTAGCAAATTCTAAGACCTTATATATCCGTCACAGGTGACGTCATCTCAGGGGGACGCCCCTGAGGTTCGCGCCATTGCTGGTACTTCAATCGGGGCCATGCCGCGTGCCCCTAGGCCTCCAGGAAACATGGCGGGTTGCAGCGTCTAGCCGGTCCGGGGACGCCGGAGGACTTCAGCAGAAGGACACCGCGGCAGCCAATCTTCCCGTAGGCGAAGAGGGAGGCGCCAAAGAGGTAAGGAGGGCAGAGAGAGGGTGTCGGGAACTGACGGACACAACACATCTAGGGCTCTGACATTTTGTTTTGTTCTCCTTTCGAGCCCTAGTTTTACTAAATGCACTTTTTAGAACTAATATATGATCTAGCACTGCTTTATTCACATACCAGATATACGTTGTCCCGCTAGAATACTTTGATTTGAATGAACTAATAGCTACCAATCTTAATGTTCTCCTCAGCCATCAGAGTCACATCTCCATTTTTTTGGTATGCCCAAATTACAGGCTGATACAGTAAAGCGCGGCCGCAGTTACCCCGTTTCTAACCCACTGTGTACTCACAATTTCGCCGTGTAAGTCTAACCCGTGATTCACTATCTGTTTTTACCGATCCTTACCGCTTCTTTAACTCGACGCGTATCCCTTTCCGCCCGCGGCATGTATATGTATGTAAACGATCCAATTAGCTATTCCCTCCCATACAGTAAAGTGCGCCCCGACTATTGCCTTTTTAACCTGCTATCCTGCCGCGTCTTTAACCTACTAATTTACCGCCTACCCTGACCCTTGCGTTAGTGTGGTGAACTTAACCGCCCAGTCCCAAACCAACCCAATCCACAGAAAAAAAAAATGCTTCTCGCACTTAGGCGCCCAGTCCCAAACCAAACCAATCCAAGCCCCAGCAGAGAGAGACGAAATTTCACAGTCCCAAACTTTCTCCCAGCCCCCGCTCACCTGCCCTGGCCGCAGCAACTCAAGCCCTAAGCAGCAGCAGTAGAAGTAGAAGGGCGGCGAGAAAGAGCGGCTTCAGCAGCCCCGCCGGTGAAGGTGAATACGTGTACGCCTGTAGGTCCAATATGGGCGCTCAAGGCAGCGAAGGCGCATGCGCACACGCCGTGATCTCTGACATCCAGCTGGTCACGGCTTGTGCGCATGCGCCTTCGCTGCCTTGAGCGCCCATATTGGACGTACAGGCGTCCACGTATTCACTTTAGCCGGCAGGGCTGCTGAAGCCGCTCTCTCTCGCCGCTCTCTCTCGCCGCCCTTCTACTGCTGCTGCTGGGGGCTTGCGTGGCCGCAGCCAGGACAGGTGAGCGGGGCCTGGGGGAAAGTTTGGGACTGTGAAATTTTGTCTCTCTCTGCTGGGACTTGGATTGGGTAGGATTGGATTGGGTTGGTTTGGGACTGTGAAATTTCGTCTCTCTTGTCCGTCCGAAGGAGGGTGCTTTGTTGCGCTCCCTGCCTCCGATCGCCGGCTGCTGGGGCTTGCTGGCGCCGGGCGCTCAAGGCAGCGGGGTCTGTAGGAGAACCATCCACTTCCTGGTACCTGTCATTTAAAACGTCATTTGAAATGACAGGTACCAGCGCACCCAGGATACTGTATAGGCGCTGTATAGCGCCTATACAGTAAAATGGATTGCGCTTCAAGGACGCGCGTTGGACGCGGCTTGCATTTGCATGCCATTTAAATACAGTATCGAGCGGTAGGTGATCCGAACTGTGCGTACGGCAAACGCGGGTGCGCCAGGCACTAACGCACCTCTTTCTACCGCACCTTACTGTATCGGCCCGTTAGACTGCAAAGCAAGGTTATAATCATGTGTGCATGATCAGACCAGACTATTTTGGGAAGCAGACATTTGCTCCACCATATTAAATCTATCCTCAAATAACTATTAAAAGGTGGATAAAAAAGTGTACTCTCCCCCGTGGATGGATAACACCTCCAGATGTCACTTAAACCCCCAGCTTTCATCTTTCGAGACAAGAGTTTGGAATTTTCCTTGTTTTGCTTTGTCACTCTTAGCTAATCCACTTCAGACCTTGTAACCAAGTTGAAGTCACTATCCAAAAATGTTAGAAAAAGGTGGGAAAATGTGTTTCTTACATGTCTACAATGCCTCTTAATGTAATTTGTTTTATACATTTTTTTGTGGATAACATACTATATAACAGTGGTTATCATAAAAAATGGTTATGTATTTTCTAACTAGCATTCAACATTTGCACCATTTATTTTAGTTAAGAGATATGTCAATCTCATGGCCTCATGGATATCTGCCTACATTCCCATTCAAAGCAAAAATAAAAAATATATTCACAAATATATCTAGAAAAAGTCCAATTGGGTCTTCACAAATATAAAGCAGTAATGTAGATTGAAAATCACTGAACTTTGCTAAGATTTTTTAGAGCATTTTTTTCTCATAGGATATCAGTGTGATCCCTTCAATGTCAGATGGAATTTATTTTTAAAAAACTTTAAAACTATCTAAATAAAATTTCAGTGAAGTAACCAGATGTGTGCCAGAACAGGGATCAGCAATCTCTAGTACTCTAGAGAAAGGTTTTGCTAGCTCTGAGACATGACAGACTACACTCACATCATCGTTCGGATACCACCACTGCTGCCACAAAGCATGCAAAGTGATAAGAGGTCTGTGTGTTGATGGGGAGGGGGGGGGGGGGGGGGGGGGGGGGGGAGACGGACTTGAATGTGAATATCAAGACTGCAGTGGGGTTCTCTCCCCCCTTAGCAGACTAAAATCTTAACAGAAATGCTGAGAGATATTTACTCTCAAGTCAAAATAGACTGCCAACCCCTAGTCTAAAGAATACCACCGAACAAGTGAAACATTGGCCTTCCTAGCTTTTACAGTATTTTACATACAAGATTAGATGAATTAAGTACTCAAACTGTCCCTGCATACTATTTTCTGTTTTAAAAATAAGAGCCAGTTTTTATACAGTCAGTGTAACATAGGGAATGTTCAGAACCACTGTTTCACACAGTACAGAAGAAACATTTTACATCTGCACTGAGCTGCTTATAAAACATTTGATGTCTGCTAACTAATATCACCCCTTAGGGAGCTTCCATGCTGCTTCCATCAATGTTTTCTCATTTAAAACACAATCTGTTACTTACAAAAAAAAAACAAAAAAAACACATTTAACAAAATTCAATAAATATATAACGGCAATCAAATAAAAACGACTACAGTATATCCTGCTATAATGTCATTTCCCTAATTTACTGTTTTTAATTCAAATGGCAACCTGGTTTTATGCAAGAAATAATGGACAAAAGAACGTCCAATAAAATTGTAACACACCGAGGGGCCAATAAGGTGCTCCCAGTCTAAAGCACAGGTTTACTACAGGTTGGGCACGCAAAAATATCATCCAATGCAGCAAGGAGATTAGCGCATCCAAAACACATACCCTAACAAACACGTACCCAATAGCAGCCAACACATGTAAATTCCATGTAGATGAAGACATTAACTAATAACCTCCAATGCAAGGAAGCATGGCCAAAGGCTGGGTGCCTGACGCACTTTTTTTTTTTTTTTTTTTTTTTTTTTTTAATGCAGGGAATTTAACTCCAGCTCTAGAAATGGAGTAAAATTAACTCGTTGTCAAGGGCTCATGAGAAACATTTAAAAATATGGTCCTCTGTGTTGCGATAAATGGGTCCTCCTCAGTATCATCCTGACTCAAATTTACTGCTTGCAGTAGAGAAAAATATATGTATAGTGATTTGATCAAAAGGAAGTGCATTTTTCTTTTGCCTGCACAATTTAGTCTCCTGTAGCAACGGGCGCCTGATATAATACACTTCAACATTGAAATCAGCACATCAAGAGGGAATACTCATTAAAGGTGCCACTGCTTCTCTCCCCTGAAGGCCCCGACTTACCATCACAGCTGGTACATTTGCCTGGAGGCGCAGACGTCATCAAGGCACCAGGGCTATATCAGCTCGGCCTAAGTGGCGCACAGCCACTGACTCATGTCAAAGAGGCACGCCCCTTTGAGAAGTTTTCCTTCCAATTAACATAAGTAAGAAGTGGAAAGGGAAACCTACACTTACCCCTTCTGCATGAACTCCAGTAAGCGGTCCCATAGACCAACATGTTTTAAGATCTGCCATATCTGACCTGATAGACTCAAGTAGGCAGATGTTTGAAACAACTTTGAGTCCCCGAGAAAGAATACTGCCTTTTCTTCAGTAGTAAGGGAGTCTAGGTGTGCAATGAATAATGAAACTCTTACTATCTAATGAGTTAGTTATTTGATCCCCAGGCACTCAATCCCAGAGATGTGTTTTCATGGAGAAGAGAGACCAAGCATTAATTCAGACAATTCTGACTAATGGATTCAATCCTGCGGGGGCAGGCAGGTGTAGTGATTCCAGAGCCTGTGTTGCTCTCCCCCACATGCCCATGAAGGAAGAGATGCTTGTTTAATCCTAGAGCCAGTGGAAATAACTCTTCAGTGGGCATTGTTGATCGCTTGTGTTCCTTTTCTGCTGAAGTAACTGCTAAGTTCTCTGATTAGGTGCCTAGCATAGCCAAGATTGAACAGCAATTACCTGGATCATCATCTACAGTGGCTACAATTCAGGCATCTGTGACAGTGACTATTAAGAACAATTTGTTCCTTTATTGTAAAAATTAATACTTGTAAAATTCATTAACAGCATTTAATTTTCGATTTTTTAATTTTCCCCAAGACCAGATGGATTTCCACTACTGAATTACTTAAAAAAAAATAATTATGGAAGTACTCCAATTTTCCTCTCAGAAAGAGTTTAATTCCTAAATGTTATGACCCTGATAAAAAGTTTCTTCTAACTCTGTAGAGAAGGGAAATTAGATATGCTAGTACCTATTGCTACTTCTGATTTGACACATTCAAGACTCTCCGTATATTATTCCGATGAGGTCTACTTTAGTAGTGAAGTTCTCTTTGGATAACAGACAGACATGGTACTTAAGCAATATTTTAAACATGAAAATGAGGTTTTTGTGGGCAGTGTATTCAAATATTCACTGATGTAGCCCAAGAGATACAGATGAGGAGGAAGCATTTTTTTTTTTTTTTTGTAATTTTAACAGCGAGTCAGATTTGGGAGCAACCTTTTATTTGAAACATCCATGCAAATGTATTACTGGCTTCCAAAGGAATAAGTCTATATTTACCGATCCAGCTTATCTGGAGACATTTTTTGTTAAGATTAGTGAGGCTGAATAAACATATGTATATCTGGCATTTATAAATTGTAATCAATGGCACTGGACAGTTGTATGATTTGATTTGTTTGTTTCTCCCCCCCTTTTATATGGAGACTATTGGAGTTCATACTGCAGAACGTTCTTGTAATTTTTCTTGAGTAAGAATTTTCTCTGTATCAGTATTATTTGTCTGTTTTCACATTGTAAAATATGTAAAAATTAATTAAAATATTTTTTTTAAAAATCAGCACCTCTGCAAAATAATCAAAAAGAAGCACAATCAAAATGGGTACTCATATTGAGCACCTATTGCAGTTGTAGGCACCCAATGCAATAAACTTGAGCGCTAGACTCGCATAATTCTACCTTAGTGAGCTCTTTTTATGCTGTCCTGATTTTCCTCATTTAAATATTGCATCAGGTGCACAGGGCATGTGACTGTATGCGCATTAGACTTGGCACTCGATACGAGCACCCGTTTCATTGAATCGGCCCACAAGTGCACAGAGACAAGCCCAAGTGGTGAGTGGCTTTAACTGCCAGGACATATATTGGAATGCTTTAATGCAGACCTTTAAATGGACTATTGTAGTCAAAATGTCCCGGGACCAAAACAATTACACAGACTGTTTATAGTAACTAATCTGTTTTTATTCTATACTACTTCTTCAGCTGAAACTTCAGTAAAGCTAAGGCACATCATATCTTCAGGCTTGCTATCGATTTGTGCCTAATGGTTGTTTTACTCTGCATTTAGTAGTTTTCCTGGCAGAATCTCTCCTAAGAAACGCACAAACTCAGTTGCAAGCTCATCTTCCTTCTCCCTCCCCTCACCCCGAGAGCAAGTTGCCATCTGAAGACTAGGAATCCACCTCATGCTGTTTTCCATTCTAAATTCAAAACTAACCTTTTCCAAGCTGATTTATGCCAATCCCTAAATCCCCAGTTTATCATTCTACTGCAAATTCATATCACACCTAAATTCTTGAGCTTTTTTTTTTTTTTATCTGCTTATTTTTTCCTTGTAAGGTGCTCTGCATACAGTCCCATATAACTCTATAAATAAGGATCTGCCCTAATGTTGCTGTGTGCTACAATACAGAAGATCCAGATTAAGACCTAGGGATGCCAAAAAACATGTGGTCAGCATTGGCGAAAGAGGGAAGCCTGCTGCCACTATCAGTAATGGCCCGAGTAAAGTTAGAACGCCTCCTGAACATAAACATGATTTTCCTTCATATTCAGATCCCAAGGTTTCATTTACAGACAATTCTCCCCAACGACAATAGCAAAACAGTTTAGTGGTCAATAATTCATGGCTGGTGACTTGCCTGGCTCAAGTTATACCAAGTTTTTTCACTGGCATTCAAAATTCTGAATCCAAGCCTGTCCTGCTGTTAGTTTCACTTTCCAATTCCACTGTGCAGCATCTTGGCCATCAAGTTACCCCGAATTGGAATTTTCCTTGCAGCCACTTTTGAATACCCCTCCCCATCCCCCCACCAGAACCAATCCGGATATTCAGGTGCAGGCTAACAAGGTCTGACGCTGCTTCAGTTTAAATCATTCTGTAGCCTCAATAGCAGGAAGATTCTGGGTAAAGGCATATCAAATGCTTTTTTGGACCGGACACTCAGAAAGACAGACACTAAGGACGTGTTTCAGAGGAGGCACTACCCAGTCCTTCGATCAGCTAGGGGTTCCTCCCCACCATTCCTGGGACCTCAGTGTGGTGTAGGTTCGAGCCTACACCACACTGAGGTCCCAGGACACAACAGGAGGCCGCAGGGGAAGCTTCAACTAAAGCAGACCCTGCATAAAATGCTCCACTATGGGCTGCACAGAGATAGGCGAACCATCCACACCATGGTGGTAGGCACCGATGGCACTCAGGTGTACCCTGACGTTTACTTTCAAGCCAGCATCTGAAAGGTGTACCAGGTAATCAAGCAGTTTCAGCGTAGAGCAAGAAAATGGATCTAAGCCGTGACGCTCACACCACATGGAAAACCTCCTCCACTTCAAGCCGTAAGATTTCCTAGTGGAAGGCTTTCTGGAAGCCACCAGGACTTGAGACATCATCCGGCAGCTCAAGGGACTGCAGAATTAGCCTCTCAGCCACCTGCCCTGAACCTGTGTGACAAGGTCAAGGGAAGTCCCCAGACTTGATCAGTTACCGGACACATAGATCCCACAGGAGGGGGGACCAGATCTGACTCGGCCAATGAGGGGCTATAAGGATCATGGTCGTCCCCCCTGTCCTGCTGGAGCTACACGAGCGCCTTCGTCACCAGATGAAGCAGAGGATACGTGAACACAAGGCCCTTGCCCCAATGGCGGGCAAAGGCAACCGAGGCTGGTTTGTGTCACCCCTGTACAGGAAGCAGAATTGTCTCACCTTGCTGTTACAGGAGGCGGCAAAGAGATCTTTCATGAGCTGTACGAGCCACTGCACTCCTATGACCTGAAGTACCTGACCTGGAAGATCATGTTTTTGGTCACAGTCACTTCAGCACGCAGAATCAGTGAGCTTCAGGCTTTGGTGACATTCACTATACAAGTTTTTAGAAACTTGTTCAAAGCTCTCAGGTCCAAATAATGTGGAGTCCCCCCTGTTCTTTTTGGAATCAGGAAATAGCAAGAGTAGAACACCTGCTCTTGCTGCTGCAGCAGAATGGGTTCGACTGCTCTGGCCATTACAAGAGCAGAGAGCTCCATCAAGAGTATTTCCTGATGCAAGGACAGACCCCAAGAGGGGCACGCAGAAGAGTCCTAGGGGATACCCAGGAAGTTTAACAGATACCCTTGACGAATGATGAACAGAACCCACCAGTCCGAGGTAACACTGGGTCAGTGGTCCATGAAGAACCGTAGCAGACCTCCGACCAGAGGGCCAGGTATCAAGGGTATGGTTGATTGGCCTATGCTCCCTAGCAGCCAGTCAAAGCCCCACAGTGGGACTCGGCTGGGGCGCCAGCTGAGGTCTAGGGGTCCACTGCTGACTGGAGCAGCCCCCAAGAGAAGGCATGAAAGGCAGGAGGATAATACTTCTTCTGGTGATCAAATAATCTCCTTGGGCCCTGTCGCAAGAATTTCTTCGCCACATATTGGCAGAGATGCTGAAGCATCTCATGGTGATCCTTCAACTGAGCCACAGCATCCCTCACTTTGTCACCAAAGAGGTTTTCGCCAGTACATGGCAGGTCCGCGAGCTTCTCCTGGACCTTCGATTGGAGATGAGGTTAAGAGCCAGGCCATCCTGTGGGCACCAATGCCCACTGCTGCCACCCTAGCTGCTATTTCAAACATGTCATGGGTAGAGCACACCTCGTGTTGCCACATTCCAGGTCCTTCTGGACGACCCCCACAAACGCATCCTGCTGTTGCTGGGGCAGGTGCTCAGACAATCCCTGGACCTGCTTCCAGAGGTTCCAAGTGTATTGTGTCATGTGCAGCTGATAAGAAATATGGGCGATCAACATGTTGCCCTCAAACACCTTCCTACCCAGTGCATCCAGTGCCCTGTGCTCCCAATTCTGAGGGGCGGATGCATGGATGCAGGACACATGGCCTTTTAGAGGGCAGACTACCACGACCGACTGATGTGGGAACTGACTCTTCTCAAACCACTAGGTCTGCTCCAAATAAATAGCATCAGCCTTCCGATTCACCAAAGGCACAGAGATAGGATGCTTCCAAATTCTAAGGCGTAACTCTTTGAAGATCCCATGTATAGGAATAGCCACCACCTCCTTTGGGGCATCGACAAACTGGAGGACCTCCAGCATGTTATGCCTGGCATCCTCTTCTGTCAGAAGCTGAAGAAGAATTGTTTCTGCCATGGCGAGGATGAATCCTGCAAAGGTCAGGTCCTCAGGCAGGGACTGGTGCTGATCCTCCAGAGGAGACAGGGCTGAGGGAAGATCTCCCGAATCATCAGATGAAGATGTGGAGGAATCATCCTCCCACGGTCATATAGGGAGTCTTCCTCACTAAGATCGCCTGGAGACACCAGTGGAGGGCCTCTCCCCTGGTCCCTTGTCTTTGACACCGAGGCACCAATAGCCCCAAAAGAACTGGCACCAGACTGGGGAACACCGACCAGGGGACCAAGGGTCTTGGTGGTACCACAGGCCATGAAAACCTTTCCTCCTCAGAGGAATCTAGCACAGGGATAGCACTGGGAGGAGGCGGCAACGGGGTCCACAGGAGCATTGAAGGCACCGGCAGCATGGGGAGAATGCCAAAGAGAACAGAGGTGCTTTGACAACGATGCCAACATTGAGGGCACAGGCTCCAGTGGGGCTGGTAGCTCAATGCTCTGCAGGGCTTGGATAACCGCCAGTTGCACCCTGCACTCAGCTCCTCCTGGAATGCCAAAGACAGGACAGATGGAGGAGGGGGCATAACTGGACCTCACTTGGAGCCCTGGCACTAGAAACTGTGGGGCATGCCTAGGACTTCTGGGTTTGATGGAGAGCGGTACACCACCTCACCTTGGAGTCACTTCGGGGGCATCACAGCAGAAGTAAGTACCGTGCAAATATGGCAACCAGTGGCAATGCTTCCTGGATTTTCCACAATGCTTGGCCTGGTCTTTCCCCAGCACCAAGGAGGGAAGAGACTATCCAAACTTCAAGACTGAAGGTTGATCCCCAGCACCCCATGCCACCGAAGGCCCCAATGGATGAGTGGACAATGAAGGCTCGGCATCCTTAGGTTCGCAGCAACCTGAGTCGAGGCCCCCAAAGCTACTGTCAAGGGCTCAGATTTCTTCACTCTGAATAGTTTCTCCATTTTATCCAGGTGAGCGCATTGGCTCTCAGGGGTAATCTGGTCACAAAAATGACATGCCCGAACGTCATGCAATGCTCCCAGGCAGAGGATACACATCTCAAGCGTTTCTGTGAGGGACATAATCCAAGGACACTGGGGGGCACGTTGGGGGGCACCCAACGCCATAGAAAAACAACCCAGCGAGCAGTCGATGACCTGCAGACCCCAAAAGAAAAACAGCCAGTAATTAAACGCACAGAATGAAGAAACTTACTGCGCCGCCTCACTAATTAAGCCGGGGGAAGGGGACCCAGCGCAGGAAAACAATCACAGAAGCAACCAGGAAAAGGTTTCCACAAAAAAACCTGAGATGACAGCTCCACGGAAAAGAAGAGACTGAAGAGGGACCCCACGTGAACGCGTGGATAAGTTTTCTGTGCTGGGCTCCATCCGATGATGTCACCCATGTGACTACTATCCTGCTTATCATAGGAGAAATGTTACTTTTGATGAAAAGGAGAAAACAAGAAGCTAATGAGTGGAAATGGACTCAAACAGAAAACATTCAGAGTATTAAAGGCTGGAAAAATGATGTAGATAAGCAGAATGATTACTGCTAAAAGCTTATTTTTAAAAAGGTATTAAAATAGATATTGTACCTTTTACCCTATCTTCTATTATCACAAGCTTTTTCTTTTTGTTTTGTTTTTTTACACAGCCTACTCTGAGTTATTTTAGCATTTACATGAAGTTAATGCCTTTTCTTTCTTTTTCTTTCATACTGCAGAGACATTTTCCATGACAACAATCTTAGAACTCAGCTATTCAGCTGAATGAGAAAAAGGCTGATGTCAGGATAATGAATGCCACAGAATACCCAATGAATATGAGAAAAGGAACGACGACTGCAGATATGGAGAGAGAGTATAAGGGGAAGCAAAAAACTATCAAAAAGTTAAGAATAGCCAAAGCTCACCACAAGCTTGGATACTAGCTTTAAAAAAAAGGAAGTAGGAAAATGTATATTCATGTCTGCTATGTCATGCTACATTAATAAATTATATCATCCCTGAGAATAAAACACAGTCATCCCTATATAAGTTTTTGGTTAACTGTTCCTGCTAAAGCAGAAGTATTTTAGAATTTCTGCTGATTTTATGTTAAGAGGACTTATCTTACCTGCTCTTTTAGATATAATTTAAGTTTTTGCCACAATATATTTTATTCTTTAGTGTCACATTTACATGGAATACAATGTGTGCACCATTATAGTAATAACTTTACTGTCCTTTAGAAATCCTTTTTTTTTTTTTTTAGCTGTTGTGCGGGATTCTGAAAATCAGTCTCCAACCTCATCTTACTCAAATTCATGCTGATAAACATTACTCAATGGAAGTTGGTTTCTTCAACCTTAGCACCCTAAGAACAAAATACAAAAGGAGGATCACAATGATTCAAGTTTTAACTGCAAAGTCAATGAGTTAAAGGACAGATTGTACTGTTTTAAGTATTACTGTAACCACAAAAAGTTACATTGCATTGTGCAGAATTGTATGAATAAGTGCATGTGCCATCCCAAAGTTAGAGCATAAATAAAAATAATCCCAGAATGGCTAAGTGGCTCAGTAGTAGTGCTGTGCACTGCCATGTGAAAGCTCCCCGGTTTGATCCCCAAGCCAGATCCTTTGCATGCCATATCAGCTAGGGAAGCTGCAGAGGTAGCATTCACAGCACCTGGGATAGGGGAGAGAAATCATGGTTATTAAGAGCAACACCTAGTGGCTGTATTTTGAGGCCATGATAGAGTTCTAGAAGGAGCACTAGCACAAGACTCCTGGCCTCAGAACTATAGCTGCAATGACCAGATTAGGAACAGTGAGGAGGGGGGTCCACTAAAATGGGGGGGGGGAGATACTGAGGTGGTTGGGAACAAAGACTCATGGCACCAAATTCTCTGCACTGGTTCCGATTAAGCTGGAAGAAAAAATAAAAAAAGAGAAAAGGAATAACCTAGTCAAAAAATACCCCCAGGACACAGAACTGGCCAGAAGACTAGGTCACTTATCAAATAGGAAGGGTAATTTTCAATGGGACTTCTGCAGCTAAAGCAGTGAAATAGCTCATTAGAAAATTACATGACTGATACATGTGTAAAGTTAAATGCATGCATGAATTTATGCACACAGGAGACAGGCACTTAAGGGGGAGGGGTGTCTGAGAGGAGCTGGGACTTATGTGCATACTTTATTTTGAAAAGCAAGCACAGATTGTCTTAGCAAAACTACATGCATGTAGTTTGGCTAGGATCATTTTCAAGAAGCGTGTGTGTAAGTTTGCTTCAAAAATTAAGTCTGAGTACATTTTATTTAGACTTTCTGCTGGCTGAAAATTACCCCCTCAATGACCAAGATACTTGAAGAAATCAAACTGTAGATCCTACATAGGAAACAGTCATCTTAAATGCTAAGGTACAGCAAAATGATCACTTAACATCTCCAATCTAAGTAAAACCAGTGTCAAATATAACCAGGTACAAAACAAAGCACAATATATACATATGCAAACAAAACCAACCACATATAACCTGACATTGACTGATTCGGTCAAATACTCAGTCTGTAAAATGGATATATATATAAAAAAAAATAGGTAGATACAAACATATTAGATCTACAGATCCAAATTCTCTTTCAACTCTTTGAATCTAATGCATAACAGATGCTCTGTTTTCTTCTTGTATATGCTACAGAACATCACGGCCCATCCAATGCACTTCTGATATAGATAGAAGCATCTGCTGCTGTGTCCAGTTAATTATTGATTAGAACTTCAAGACTTGGCTTCCCACAAGACGGGTCTATGTGGATAGCAGTTCTATGGGCACAGTATCCAAAAGAAAAAGAAAAGCCAGAAGAAAACTTAAACCTGAACAAAGTTTCTTATTAAGCCAGAATGATTCTCTCTCTTATGGCTGTCATTTACAGTTAGCTGTGACTCTCATTGGAATTCCAACCAGCATCAAAATATTCATATTAATTTGGCATTCTGTACTGATAATGATGATTAATGTTGATCTGCTAAATTATTTTATTTATTTTGTTTTTTATATACTGACCATTCGATATGCATATCACATCGGTTTTACAAAGCAACACATGAACTAATATGGACAACAGTGTCTTATTATTCTTTTACATAGTAACAGAGTAACTTAGTTAACAGTTTAGCAATTTTGTTTGATATACAAAGAACACGAGTTGATGAGACAGGATTCTTATTTTTCTTCAAAGGGTAACTAACGAACACTTGGCAACTTAAACAATTGAATAGGTCTCAGTAACTAAAATTATGTAGAGGACCAGGGAGTGGGGTAGGGAGGGGCAACTTATGGGGGCTTGGCTCAGGTGTGCTACATGTAGGCAGGAAGAAAGGAGTGTGTTATCCATGAATGTGGGGAGGGGTCATGTGGGTTCATAGTGATCGGGGGGGGGGTGTCGTTAACTCGCTGGCTGGAAGGCTTTCTGGAATAGCCATGTTTTCAGGATCTTCTTGAAAGTCTGGGTTGAAGGTTCCATTCTGAGCTGTGTGGGTAGTTTATTCTATAGTGAAGGGCCTGCTATTGAGATGGCGCGGTCTCTTATTGTGGTAAGGTGAGCCAGTTTTGTAGAAGGAATTGTTAGCAGTCCAGTGTTCCTGGATCGGAGGTTTCTTTGCGATTCGTGTTGGTGGAGGGTGTCTTTTAAGCCAGTCGATCTTTTCATTGCTGATGGTCTTATACATAAGGGTTAGGGCTTTGTATTGTATTCTATGGGTTATGGGGAGCCAGTGGAGGTCTTTCAGAATGGGGGTGATGTGGACAGAGCGTTTGTGAGAGATCTGCTGCTGCATTTTAAAGGAGTTGCAGAGGTTTGAGGGTCAGGGGCGGATTGGCCTATCGGGGGATCGGGTATCCCCCGGTGGGCCGATCGCTCCAGTTATGTGGTCTGCCGTGCATGGCCGTGACAGAGCTGCACTCCGCAGACCACGTGATGTCTCCTGGGCTGGCCTGGTCCGACATCGTGAATCCGCCGCTGTTGAGGGTGGACGCTGGGAGCCCAAGGAGAAGGTAGTTGCAATAGTCTAGCTTGGAGAATAAGAGGGCCTGGAGCATTGTCTGGTAGTCATGAGTGAAGAGGAGAGGTTTGAGGTTTTTTTGAGGACCTGTAGTTTGAAGTAGCCCTCTTATTATTGCGTTGATGTGATTTTTTAGGTTTAGTTCGGAGTCTAATGTGACGCCTAGGTCTTTTACTGCAGATACGAATTGACTGTTTAGTTATATGATCGAGGGGTCTTAAATGTTCTTTGTGGAGGATTTGTTTGCTATGTATTGTATTTCGGTTTTCGGTTGAGTGTGAGAGATATCGGAGTTAGGAGTTTTTGTATTTGAGATGAATAGGACTCCCATTTTAGTAGGATGTGCTGTATGTTCTCTTTCATGGGGAGTAGGATTTGGACGTCATCTGCATAGACGTAGTAGGAGAAGCCTAGGTCGGAGAGAAGTTTGCAGAGGGGGAGCATGTATATATTGAAGAGGGTGGAGGAGAGTGTGAGAGGGGGAATTGCTTTGATTCACAGGTATTGAGTCTTACTTTGTATGTTCTGTTTGAAAGATAAGAGCCGAACCATTTTATGGTAGTGTCACGTAAGCCAGTCTCTCCCTTAGCCTGGATAAAAGGATTTCATGGTTGATGGTGTCGAAGGTGGCAGATATGTCCAGTAATATCAGAAGGTAGGAGTGACCTACGGTCTAGTCCTCTGAGTGCTGTGTCATTGAGGGTTAAAAGGAGTGTCTCAGTGCTGAGTGACTTCCTGAAGCCGTGTTGTGTGGGATATAGTATTTTATGGGTTTCCAGGTGTTTGGAAAGTTGGTGGTTTACAATTTTTTCCAGAATCTTCGCTATGAATGGTAGATTGGATATGGGCCTAAATTTTGCTGAATCAGAGGCATCAAGTTGAGGGGTTTTTTTGAGTATGGGTTTAATTATGGCGCATTTTAGGGCTTCGGGGAAGATACCTTGTTCGAGGGATGTGTTAATTATGTCTGTTATTGGTCTGGCAATGATTAGTTTGAGGGTTTTAACTGGGATGGGGTCGAGGGGATGGGCAGCTGGGTTTATTTTTTGGATAATTTTTTTAACCTTGGTCGAGGCGATGAGCTTGAAGTTGGTCCATGTGGAGACTGTTGTGTCCAGAGGGTTCAGCATTTTCTTGCTTGCCTGAGGTGTTGGTGATATTAATTTTGCGATTTTTTTCAGTGAAGAACTGGTCAAGTTTTTCATATGCCTTTGGGGGGTTTTCTGTTATGGGTGGGTTGTGGCTTGGTTGCCTCAGGTTGGAGATAAAGGCAAATAGAGCTCTGGGGTTGAATTAGTGGTCATGAATTTTCTTTGCATGGTACTCTCGTTTGGCTTTGTCGGTGTCTGTTTTGTAAATGTAGAGTATCGTTCTGTATTTATCCAGGTGGAGTGGGGTTGGGTATCTTATCCATTTTTTTTCAGCTTGTCTGAGAAGTCGCTTGATGTTTTTCAGTTCTGGTTTGTACCATGGTGCTTTGTGGGGGTTATCAGTTTTGATTTCTTTAGTGATGATTGGGCATTTAGATTTCGCGACTTCGGAGTTAATGGTGATCCATGAGTTGACGGCTGTGTTTGCATTGTTGAGGTCTAGAGATTTTAAGGCATTGGGTAAGACTTCTGTTAGGTCTTCGCTGGTGCATGGTTTGGAGAATTTGATGTATTTTTTGGCATTGTTAGTTTCTATGTGGGTGGTTTTCAGCCGAAGTGTGGTCTGAATGAGTTTGTGATCCGACCAGGGAATGCTGGCTGCTGTGGGCGGGCAGTTGGTGCATGGTACTTTGTCATTGATAAATATGAGATCAAGGGTGTGGCCTGACCTCTGGGTCAGAGTGCTGATTATTTGTTTAAAACCAATTGCTGTCATGGTGTCAAGCAGGAGTTTGCATGAGGGTGGCAGGGGAGTTGCATCTATGTGTAGGTTGAAGTCCCCTAAGATAATTGCAGGTATGTCCATCTTAATGTGGGAGGGAATGGCTTCAATGAAGGAGGATAAATTGAGTTCTAGGCATTTCAGCAAGGCGTATAACAGCATTATTTGTAGGTTTTTTGCTTTAAAGAGGCCAATTTCTAGGGGAGGTAGCAAGTTGATGGGGTGATATGTGAGTTTGGATTTTTTTTTTTTTTAAGGCCAAGAAGAGTAGGCTGCCTTGTTTTTTTTGGTCTGGGCAATGAGAAGATATTGTATGCTGAGTTAGGTAGTTGGTTTATTAGTGCTGTGTCTGAGCTTTTAAGCCAGGACTCAGTGATACAGAAAATGTCTGGGCAGTTGTCCATTAAGAGGTCATGCAGAATGGGGATTTTCTTGGAGACGTACTGGGCGTTAATCAGAAAAAGTGTTAGGACAGAGTGCTGTCATGTGGGCGTTAGGGTTTATGGGGATGGCTGTGAGGCATCGTAGGTGTTGAGGTATGTTGTAGTTCTTGTTCATGATGCATTTGCAGTTTGATGGTGGTGATTTGTAGTGGGTATCCATGGTGTGGATAGAGGGTAAAGGTGTTGGGGTTGGTATGTAATGATGATATCCTCAGAATGGTGGTGAGTTTTGCTGGGAGGGTTGGATAGTTGGTTCCGAGGAGGTGCAGTCACTGCATGTAGGGGTTGCACCAAGGGGTGCCCAAAGGGGCGCAATAAAGGGCGGGCCCCTTAGTTGCGATCCTTTGGCGCGCAACGCATGGCACGCGGTACCTACAGCTCACCAGCGTGGCTTTTACATTTTTTATTTATCCTTGTTCTAACATCCCAGAGGCATGAGAACAGACAACCACTTCACATTAACAGGACCCAAGTCCAAACTGATTTTTTTACCTCCGCCTTGACACCTCTGAACTCTAGAGTGCCCCAAGGTTCTGCCCTAACTGCTGCATTATTTAATCTCTACCTAACTCCTTTATATGCTGTACCCTTAATGACCTTGACATTCACTATAAAATTTGTTGATATTCAAAGTTTTGTTTTTTGTTTTTTTTTTACAGAATATTTCCTCATCCATTGTCCTACAACCATCCAAAAATGGCTTCATAGCACAAATTAACTCTCAACATATCTAAAATGGAAATCATTATTCTATCATGCCATCCTGTCACTCCCAACCATTTCTCTTTTGAGTCCTATTCCATCCCCATCTCTCAAAGTGCACGAAATCTGGGAGTCACAATTGACCCCTCTTCTCTCCATGCGCAACCACATAAGAACTATTACCTCCTCTTACTACAAACTACGCTTGCTCTCTCTCTCTTAAGTCCCTTCTTTAACACTGACTTCAGGTCGGTCCCTTCAATCTTTATTA
Organism: Rhinatrema bivittatum; assembly: GCF_901001135.1. Classification (NCBI taxonomy): domain Eukaryota; kingdom Metazoa; phylum Chordata; class Amphibia; order Gymnophiona; family Rhinatrematidae; genus Rhinatrema; species Rhinatrema bivittatum. The sequence continues at coordinate 192,577,970 of NC_042617.1, forward strand.
TTTTCCGGGATAAACTACTGCAGCTCCCTCCTGACAGGTCTACCTTTCAACACAACCCACCCAATACAAATCATACAAAACTTGGCAGCAAGACTGCTTACCAATACTCCCATACACAATCACATCTCTTCTGTACTCAAAGCTCTACACTGGCTCCCTATTTCCTACTGAGTACAATATAAGACCTCTCCAATTACTTCAAAACTCAGCCACTAGACTTCTGACAAATACAAAAAAAACGAAGGGGGAGTCTCTTCCGAAGGGGTGGAACCAGACTGCTGGCACTAACCTTTAAACAGGAGATAGAGCAGCTTTCAAACTAGAAAAGAGGAGAAAGCAGGCAGTCACTCAGCAGCACATGGTTCGGAGAGAGGTATCTTCAAAGGATACTAATGATGCATTAGAAATAGGGCATCCCAACAGTGAGATTCCAATAATAAGAAAAGTAGTCCAAGTGCCTACAACTAAAAACTCACCTGAGCTAAAAAAAATTCTAACTTATCCCTATCAATTAAAAAGCAGAATGAAGGAGGTCACGTGATGTGGTAGTGTGGGAGGACGTGTTTCTTCCTGGCTCCGGGCCCATCCTGGTAATCGCGAATAATCCTATTGTGCAGTGACCTAAATTTAAACACAGGACCCGATATAAATTTGTCCTTATGTCCACGGTTCGTTCTCGAGGTCAGGCAGTGCTCCCGATGACATCCAAGAGCAACAAAAAAGGTAACGAGAAACCAAGGGCTCCAGATCTTAAGATGGCAACGGCTGATCGTGAGTCTCCCTCTCCCCCGCTGCCACCTACGATTGCGGATATAAAAGACGCGATCTGCGACGCTTTAGATGAAAAGTGGTCCTTACTCTTGGATCAGCTGGGGGAGGTTCGAGACAGCTTGGCTGCGATTGCCCTGCGATTTGATACCGCCGAAGCCCGAATCTCTGACCTCGAGGACGCGGTGACCATTTCCAGCACCAAGATGGCTGCTCATACCGTGACTTTAAAGGCTTTGCAGGACAAGGTTGATGTACTGGAAAATCGGGCACGACGGGATAACTTAAGGTCCCTAGTGTTTCCTGAGAGTCTGGAGGAACGCTCACTATGCTCGCTCTTAGAGGCTTGGCTTCCCGAAGTACTAGCCCTGCCTCATCTTCAAGGGAAACTGGTGGTGGAGAGAGCGCCCGAGGCTTGTTATAGCTAAAATTTTAAACTCGGCACACAAGGCAGAGATTTGGAGAGCTTTGCGTTCAAAACCGGAGCTGGTATATCACTCTCACCAAATTTGCATTTTTCAAGATTTTTCCACGTCGGTGTCTGCGGCACGCCGGAGGTTTTCTGCAATTTGCTCTACTCTACATAACAGGGGCATTGTTTGCCTTACAATTCCCAGCTCGCCTGAAGATTTGGCACGCTGACCGAGTACATACCTTTGATACTACTGAATCAGCGGCAACGTTCTTGGACTCTCTCAAGCCCTAAGGGATCGCTGCGGGGAATGCTGGACTTTAGGCCTTATTTTGGCCTGTGCTCTTTTGTAATGGCCTAGTTGTTGGTTCCTGATATAAGCAGCGGCTTGCATGTTACCGCCATTGCCAAACGCTGACTTCGTTTTCTTCTGTGTTTGGGATCTCGTGTTGAGGTTTTTTTTCTCTTCTCCTTTTTTCTTCTTTACCTTCTTCCTATTCTTTTTACTGGGAGCCACGCATACTCTTTGGACCTGCTACTAACATCTTCTTGGTGGGGTGGACGCTGCTGGTCCCGTCGTGAGTAGTCCCAGGAGCCCATTGATTGTGGTGACAGCTGAAAGTGGGGACCTGGCGGAGACTACTTGGCAGACATTCGGTCTGATTGACCCTCTGGCGAGTGGAGATATTGGCTCTTCCATAGCCTTGTTGGTTTGGACTTAATGGGACAATTGTTTGGAAGTTTGGTATTGCTCCTGTTTGTTTAGATGGGGATATCACTGTAATTTGGGATTAAAGGGGATAGAGGTGAGATGTACGGGGGTATGTTTTACTCTAGTTTTTAGGAGTTGAGCATCAATGTGCTTTGTTGGATTAAGGAAGGGGGGTGGTGGGCTGGGACACATCTTGACGCGACCTCCTTACTTCCTATATGGAAGTTTTTCGAAAATGGAGTCTGAGGAAACAGGTGGGGGGAAGGTTGGGAGACAGGGGAGAAGAGGGTTAAGGTAGGATAAGGAAGGGAAGGGATGAGGTTGATGATGGGTATTGATGATGGAGGGGGGGGAAGTGAGAGGGAGGGGAGGGTGGCTGGGAGGGGGTGGTTGTGAGTTCATACAGGTGGGTGATTGGGAAGTGATGCATGTTCTATGTTTACTTACATTACAACTTTGGAGATGGGACGCTTTGGGGGAGGCCTCTGCTGGGAGGGCCTGTACCCCACTGTTATGGTTGCTAAACTGTTGTATTCCTTTCAGACTCAGCCATGAGTAATTGCACACGCTTTGTTTCCTGGAATGTATGTGGCCTACATACACCCATTAAGCGCTCCAAAGTACTTTCCCTGTTAAAGAAAAATCAACTTTGCTGGCCTTCTTACAGGAGACAACAATATAACCCCAACCAATGTACTGGTATATGCTATAAAGCACCCTATCACCGACAAAACTTTTGTTAGACCCTCTAGTCACGAGTAGGCATTGATGAATCCGACTCAGTTATGATAAGGGGTCTCATTACTTTAATTTTAAATCACATATATATTTTGTTTTTGTTTTGACATAGCCATGTTTCGGACCGAAGTCCTGCTTCAGGGGAACGGCTGTAGTTGTGGAATCCAATTCAATCTATCCGACAGAACCTACCAAGTATCAATTAACAACAACCCATCCAAAAAAATTAGCCTCAACACTGGAGTTCCCCAAGGCTCAGCGCTATCAGCCACTCTTTTTAACATATACCTTCTTCCTATATGCCAACTATTAAAAGATAGTGGAATCACCCACTCCTCTACACTGACGACTTTCAGCTTCTAATTCCCATCCAAAACTCACTTGAAGAAACGTATAAAGAAACATCTGCTCTATTTGTCTCAATTAAATATCTTCTAACATGCCTGAAACTCATAATCAACATCGACAAAACTGAAATAATCCTCATGGATAGAAAACCCAATCCAACACCACCATTCCAACTCATACTTGCAATCAAATAAACCCAATACCCCATCACCCACACCAGAAACCTAGGAATAATTATTGACAAAGATCTTTCCTACAAGAACCATATATCAAACAAAATCAAAGAAGGATATCACAAACTACTAACCCTAAGATGTCTGAAATCATTCCTTAACCCTTATGACTTCAGAACTGTACTACAGCTACTCATTCTCAACCATCGACTACTGCAACTCCCTACTGATCGGGGTACCATACTCCAACATCAAACCTCTCCAGATTCTGCAAAACTCAGAATTCTGACTGGAACAAAGAGGAATGATCACATAACACCAATACTGATTTCACTACACTGGCTACCAATAAAATCTCGAATTGAACACAAATCCATGACCATCATACACAAATTACTACACAACAAACATCAAGGTCAAATTGGTTTAAACATAACCCCCCAGAATCCCCAAAGAAACTTACGTTCGAACAACGCAGGCCGTTTAACAGTCCTCCCCCACCAGAGTGCTCACCTGATAGCAACCAGAGAAAGAGCATTTTCCATCGCTTGCCCCAAAATATGGAACTCCCTCCTAACCTAACTCCCTCCCAACCTAACCTCAAAACATTCAAAAAGGATCTAAAAACATGGCTGTTCTACAAAGTCTACATTGACAATCAAGTATCACAATAGCCAAACACTCAACAGAATTACCAACCGAAACCACGCAAAAACAAGACATCAACCAGCACCAAGCAAACCCTTCTCATACAAAAATGATCTTATGTCGAACTATAAAAAAGAATAACTTTACATTTAACTATTTTCCCCACCCTTGTAACCCTCCTTTCCCCACTCTTTCTACTCACCCCCCCATAGCACATCCTCCTCTTCCTATCCCCTCTAATCCTTACCCACTCCGATCCCCTTTATCTGCTCATTTTTTAATATAATATGTATCCTGTTATACCCTTAAATCGCATATGTTAAGATACTACCTTTTGAATCTTGTAAACTGTTGTGATGGCTTCACCGAATGACGGTATATAAAACTCAATAAATAAATATGGAAATGAAGTGGATATGACACTGGTTATGGAAATACATCTGCATGGAACTATCAAAACTGAAAGTGGACAAAGCCATGGGGCCAGATGGGATGCATCCTAGAATATTAAAGTAACTCAAAAGGTTTTGGTGGGTCTGCTGAAAGACCTTTGCCTTTCTCCATTCTTGTGGAACCACTCCCATTTTCAAACAGTCCCTCTTCATAAAAGTGATAGAGAGGAAGTTGGAAACTACAGGCTGGTTAGTTTTGCCTCAGTGGTGGGAAAAGAGATTCTCCTGAAGGAAAGAATAGTGAACTATCTATAACATAATGGGCTGCAGGATTCAAGGCACATGTTTTTAACCAAGTCCAATCATATCAAAACAAACCTGCCTGATTTCTTCAACGAGATGGCGAGTTAAATCAATGACAAGCACTAGATATGGTTTACATGGATTTCAACAAAGCTTTTAATACTGTCCCACATATGAGGTCATGAACAAACTGAGCAACCTTGGGTGGGTTTTAAAGGATTAAAAACTGGTTGAGTAAAAAGCAAAGGGTAGTAGTAAACAGAATTCACTGAGCAGTGTGGCAATTAGTAGTGCCTCAGAGATCAGTCTTGTTCAATATTTTTGGGAGTGATACTGCAGAAGGGCTAGAAGGAAGAGACATTTTTGCAGATACAAAAATCTGCAACAAAATGGACATATTAAAGGGAATGGCCAAAATGAGGCGTGATCTAAGACAGTATAAGACAAGGTAGAGTGTTAGGCAGTTGATATTCAATGCAAAAAAGTTGTACAATCATGCATTTAGAATATAGAAATCTAAAGGAACTGTATAAAATGGTGGGACAGAAGCTTGCATGTCCAGACTAGGACAGAAATCAGGGGGTGATGGTGTCTGATCATCTCAAGTTAGCAAAACAGTGTGATAAGGCAGAGGCTAGAGCCAGAAGAATGCTAGGTTACACAGAGGCATAACCAGTGGAAAAAAGGAAGTGATAATGCCATTCTACAAGTCACTGAAGGCTTACCTAGAATACTATGTTCAGTTCTGGAGACCACATCTCAGGAAGGAGAGAGATGGAATAAATGAAGTCCAGAGAAAGGAAACTAAAATGGTGCGGGGTCTGCATAACAAGCCATAAGACATGAGGATCTAAAAATGTATAGATTAGAGGAGAGAGGGGAGATATGATATAGACTTTAAAATACTTGAAAGATATAAAGCAATGCACAAGAGGTAAACCTATGTCACTGTTCTGGAACTAGGGGACATGATAAAAAGCTGCAAGCGGGTAACTCAGGACCAATATGAGAAAATATTTTTTCACAGACAGCGTGGTGGTGGATAACTGGAATGCCTTCCAAGTAGAGGTAGTGGAGAAAATCATTAAGGCATGAGAAACAAAGGATTGCTAGGAAGGTAATGAAATACAGCAGTAACATACATAAGGAATTGGGTCAACCTGCACAGAACAGAAGTTACAAACCTACAAAATCTTGCTGGGCAGACTGGATAAGCAATTTGTGTCTTTTTCCACCTTCATTTACTATGACACTATATGTGCATAATGCTGGGTTTCACATTAGGTGCCACTCAGAAAAAGGATATTGGAGTCATTGTTGATAATACACTGAAATCCTCAACTGGGTGTAAAGAAGTGATCAAAAAAACAAACAATGTTAGGATTTATTCTACAAGAAAGAACAAAACTAAAACTAGTCTACCTGTACAGCTATGGACAATCAAAACTTACCTGAGATTTTAAAAGTTAAAGCGTGATCTGTTAATATCAGGAGATATAAAACGGTTGCATGCAAAAATTTTAATTCCAGTTTAAATTTAACTTAAAAGGCTGCTGCTGTTTTTGTCAATTAATATGAATTTGGATGTTCTCAATTTTACTAATTAGATTAATTTTATATTGTAATTGAGATGGGACATTACTGATGTTTATTGAATTGTTTTGTGATGTGAGTTTTACTGTGTTCTTAACCTGATTAGATTTTAATGTTATATGTTATTAGCTATGTGGGATGATAACGTTTTATATTGTTAATATGTAATTTAAATATGGGTTGTTTTTTTAGCCTTGGGCACCAGTGAAAAAGTGGGCAATGAATGGATTTTTAATATCAATGCTTCTGTATAAATCCATGGTGCAAAAGGTGGGAAGGAAGAGAGGATTTGCTTGCTGGAGATTTCAATCTGCCTGATGTGGACTGATGTATCCCTGCAGCAGAATTTGCAAGAAGTCGAGAGACTGAATACCCTTCAAGGGGCTATGCTCAGACAAATGGTGATACGGAACCTGTTACTCACAAATGGAGATAGAATCTGTAATGTCTGGATAGATGCCCATCTGGACACCGGTGACCATTAGACAGTATGGTTTGACACAAAAGCCATGAGGGAGAAAATTTTTACAAAGATCAAAGTCCTGGACTTAAAAATTATGGATTTTGGTAAAATGGCAATGTACCTTTAAGAAGAAACTAGAAGGCTGAGAGGAGATGGGTGAAGTGGAATAACAGTGGGCCAAATTAAAAGAAGCTATAATAAAGGCAAAAAACTTATGTAACAAAGTAAAATAAAATTAAGAGAAAAGAGAAACAGTCAACAGTTATGATTCTCCAAAGAGATGGCTGAGTAAATAAAGGCAAAAAGATTAACATTCAGAAAATACAAAAACTCAAATGGAGAGACACGGGAAAGACTGTCTGGTGAAGCTAAAGAAGACAAGTTAAAAAATCAAGATAGTGAATAATTGAGTGGAGATCAAGATTGCCAGAGGTAAAATGTGGTGACAAACAAAAATGAGGAAAGCCAGAGATTGCATTGTAAGATTGAAAAGAATCAAGGAGCAAGGTATAACTAAAGCTGAGAAATTAGAAATATTAAATATTTTAGTTCAGTTTTCATTAAAGGAGGAATTGGGGAAGGCCCATTGCTGGTTGGCAAGAGTACAGATGAGAGTGTTTGGATGGAACAAAGTGGACAAGGCCATAGAGCCTGATGAGATATATCCCAAGATACTTAGAATGTGCCGGCAAATCAGCTTAAGAACCTGTTCAATAGATCCTTGGAGACTGGATTAGTGCTGCAGGACAGGAGAAGGATGGTTGTGGGAGCACTGAGAGGAGAAGATCACCTTGCTGGAGCTGAAAGGAATCAGTAAGTTTTTGCTTGGGACACTGTCTTTTTTAAAAAGTATTGGGGCAAAGTTAACTATTTGGAAATATTATTTAGTGTGTTTGTGTTTTTAATAGTCAGTAAGGCAGAGAATAAACAGAAGTTAGACTGTATTTTTAAATAGTCAGTCTGTAATGCATCTAGTAAGCAGAAGGTAGAGTGTTTGTATATTTAAAAAAAAAAAAAAAAAAAAAGTAGCAAGAAGCTAGAAATAAGCTAGGAGCAGTGTATACCTAAGTAAAAAGGTTGAAAAGTTCAGTTCAGTTACTCACCTTGGAAAGATATTGAGGTAGTGTGATTTGGTTTGATTAGGTACCAAAATTTGTTAAGAGAGGAGTGAGTCACTCTGGCTGACTAACTGGGAGGCGATGTGGCACTTTATATGTCCGGGATGGCATAGAGTCCAACAGGATAAACATCCTGCATTAGACTAAATGCACAATTGAATGTTCATGGGTAGAAATCCCTTATGTGTTGGGGAAGACTATAGTGATAGGAGTATACTACCGTCCACCTGGTAAAGATGGTGAGACTCACAGTGAAATGCTAAGAGAAATTAGGGAAGCTAACCAAATTGGCAGTGCGGTAATAATGGGAGACTTCAATTACCCCAATATTGACTGGGTAAATGTATCATTGGTACATGCTAGAGATATATAGTTCCTGGATGGAATAAATGACATTTTTATGGAGCAATTGGTTCAGGAACCGACAAGAGAGGGAGCAATTTTAGATCTAATTCTCAGTGGAGCGCAGGATTTGGTAAGAGAGGTAACTGTGGTAGGGCCGCTTGGCAATAGTGATCATAATATGATCAAATTTGAATTAATGACTGGAAGGGGATAGTAAGCAAATCCACGGCTCTCGTGCTAAACTTTCAAAAGGAAAACTTTGATAAAATGAGAATAATTGTTAGAAAAAAACTGAAAGGAGCAGCTACAAACGTAAAAAGTGTGCAAGAGGCGTGGTCATTGTTAAAAAATACCATCCTAGAAGCACAGTCCAGATGTATTCCACACATTAAGAAAGGTGTAAAGAAGGCAAAACGATTACCGGCATGGTTAAAAGGGGAGGTGAAAGAAGCTATTTTAGCCAAAAGATCTTCATTCAAAAATTGGAAGAAGGATCCAACAAAAGAAAATAGGATAATGCATAAGCGTTGGCAAGTTAAATGTCAGACATTGATAAGAGAGGCCGAGAGAGAATTTGAAAAGAAGTTGGCCGTAGAGGCAAAAACTCACAGTAAAAACTTTATATATATCCGAAGCAGAAAGCCTGTGAGGGAGTCACAGTTGGACTGTTAGATGATCGAGGGGTTAAAGGAGCACTTAGAGAAGATAAGGCCATCGCAGAAAGATTAAATGATTTCTTTGCTTCAGTGTTTACTGAAGAGGATGTTGAGGAGGTACCCGTACTGGAGAAGGTTTTCATGGGTAATGATTCAGATGGACTAAATCAAATCACAGTGAACCTAGAAGATGTGGTAGACCTGATTGACAAACTGAAGAGTAGTAAATCACCTGGACCAGATGGCATACACCCCAGAGTTCTGAAGGAATACTGGAGGGTGGCTAATGTAACCCCAATTTTTAAAAAGGACTCCATGGGCGATCTGGGAAATTACAGACCAGTTAGCCTGTCTTCAGTGCCAGGAAAAATAGTGGAAAGTGTTCTAAACATCAAAATCACAGAACATATATAGAAAGACATGATTTAGTGGAACAAAGTCAGCATGGATTTTCAGAAGGCGTTTCACAAAGTTCCTCATGAGATGCTTCTAGGAAAAGTACAAATTCATGGGATAGGTTGCAATGTCCTTTGTGGATTACAAACTGGATAAAAGACAGGAAACAGAGAGTAGGATTAAATGGACAATTTTCTAAGTGGAAGGGAGTGGGCAGTGGAGTGCCTCAGGGATCTGTATTGGGTCTCTTACTTTTCAATATATTTATAAATGATCTGGAAAGAAATACGAGTGAGGTAATCAGATTTGCAGATGATACAAAACTGTTCAGAGTAGTTAAATCACAAGCAGAGTGTGATAAATTGCAGGAAGACCTTGTGAGACTGGAAAATTGGGCATCAAAATGGCAGATGAAATTTAATGTGTATAAATGCAAGGTGATGCATATAGGGAAAAATAACCCGTGCTATAGTTACACAATGTTAGGTTCCATCTAGGCGTTACAGCGGATAACACATTGAAATCGTCAGTTCAATGTGCTGCGGCAGTCAAAAAAGCAAACAGAATGTTGGGAATTATTAGAAAGGGAATGGTGAATAAAACGTAAAATGTCATAATGCCTCTGTATCACTCCATGGTGAGACCGCACCTTGAATAATGTGTACAATTCTGGTCACCGCATCTCAAAAGAGATATTATTGTGATGGAGAAGGTACGGAGAAGGGTAACCAAAATAAGGGGAATGGAACAGCTCCCCTATGAGGAAACACTAAAGAGGTTGGGACTTTTCAGCTTGGAGAAGAGACGGCTGAGGGGGGATATTATAGGTGGTGTTTAAAATCATGATAGGTCTAGAACAAGTAGATGTGAATCATTAATTTACTCTTTCAGATAATAGAAAGACTAGGGGGCACTCCATGAAGTTAGCATGTGGCACATTTAAAACTAATTGGAAAAAGTTCTTTTTCACTCAATGCACAATAAAGCTCTGGAATTTTTTGCCAGAGGATGTGGTTAGTGCAGTTAGTGTAGCTGTGTTTAAAAAAAGGATTGGATAAGTTCTTGGAGAAGTCCATTATCTGCTATTAAGTTGACTTAGAAAATAGCCACTGCTATTACTAACAACAGTAGCGTGGAACAGACTTAGTTTTTGGGTACTTGCCAGGTTCTTATGGCCTGGATTGGCCACTGTTGGAAACAGGATGCTAGCTTTGATGGACCCTTGGTCTGACCCAGCATGGCATGTTCTTATGTTCCACTTCACAAAAGAGGTAGCAGGGAAGAGGCTGGAAACACAAGCCATTTAGCTTTACTTCTATGGTGGGAAAAAAATGGAAAGATTACTAAAGGAAATGACAATGATGGCGTCATCACACTGACTTTAGGGTCTACTGGTTTTGTTTCATATTGAGATGTGTCAACAATCCAGGACAGCAAACAAGAATCTGATGGGAGGCTTGCAGAATCCTTTTTAGTCAAAATTCTCAGCCTATAGAATAAATACAAGGATTCAGACTCGTATGACTAGAATAGCTGAAGTTTATGGAACCATCACTATCCTAGAGTCTCGCAGCTTAGAGGCTGTTCCTGAGAATGCTGTGGCCTCGGAGCCTAGAGTAGATGAATAGAAGAGAATACTTTCTCCAAAGCTGAATGATAAACTCAGCACAGATGGAAATTTTGCCAAAGAGCAATGAATCACACTTGGCATTGAAGCCAATTCGTCTAGTGCATGGGTCTCCAGAACCATTCTGCTAGCATCACAATCAAAGAACTCAGCAAGAACCCCCCAGCTCAGTAGGGGTATCAAGAAGATTTCAAAGATCCTCTGGGTCCAGGTCCAGCTCAAAAATTGCATTTAATGAGCAAACAAACAATAGGCGGGAAGACACCCTCTTGAGTGACCAGAAGGTAGGAATTGACGGTTATGATACAGTCCTCCAGAGACCACTGCAGCTTTGACAACAAAATGGAGGCTGGGTTCAAACTTTTGTCACTGCCACTTAGCAGTATCCATACCTCCTCTTCTCTCTCAACCTCAAGCAGTAAAGTGGAGGGGAGGTGGGGGAGCAATAGTGCCTTAACTCCAATAATTCCATATGATGCCTGGCATTGTAACCCTTCAAGGTGGACCTTGATAAGAAGGAATCCCTAGCCCTCTAATTAGGGAGACCAGAAGAGTTCCCTGCTCCTAGAACTCGTTAGGCCTCAGCTCCAAAGATGCAACTGGACCTTTGGCATCAATGGGACATTAGTAGATGGTACCTTTTGAAGCCATAGGTCTGCTTTTCTACCATTGATAGGAAATAAGATAAGGAAAAAACAAAACCTTTTGACTAAACATGAGGCCAACACAGAGCCACTAACAATAAATGGTGAGATGTTACAATGGAGGTCACTGGAGGCAGCAAACCTGGATCAGGTGTCACATTTCATTCACTGCAAAAAGAGCTGCTGCCAAGTAGTATGGAGAAGTTAATGACCAAAGCTGAATTGGGGACCGGAGTCCCAGAGAGAAATACAGGTATCCTGGAGGGGATGGTAACGAGAGGTACCCTGTCCTGGGAGACAACTGGAAGGATACAGCCACCGTGATTGGTAAGTCCAGTTCTTTGAATGGCTGGTGATGGTAGGCCTAATATAGTTAAATCCACAGTAGTCACTCTGGACTCCCTTTGGAATGTACTGGTGAATATGGAATCATCTGTTCCAAAGTGTTTCACAGGAATTACTATTTTGTCCAATCATGTTCAGCAATTATCAAGCAAAATGTTCAAATTTCTATGAAACAGAATATAAAATAAGATTTTGGAGCACTCTGTTACAGAAACGAAAGCTTTCTATGTAGCTATGGTGAGAGATAAAATGGCCATACAGTTTAGGCTGCAGCATCTGGAAAATTCTCAACATTTAAAATTTGTATTTTATAATTTTTTTCAAAAGCTCCTGCATTTTTATTTTTGTACTATATTTGTTTTACTCTTGTATATCACTTTGGGCAATTCTTTGGAATCTGGAAGGAGATTCATACATGTTACTAAATTATCACCCTTGGAGATTTTTTAAAAATACCTAAGGGAGAATTTAAAAATCATGAGACACTACCACTTATCTCCAAGGACATTTTTTTTACTACAAAGAAGGAAAGAGAAGCAGGAAGCATATCAGCAGTGGAATTTGAAGATAGCCTGGATTTAGATTGACTAGAACAATCGGAGGAGGAGGAAACAGAGTAACTTTGCTTGTAACTTTTGTTTTTGAACAGGATGGTTAAGCTTTTATATTTCAGAAACAGACAAATACTATTTCTGGGTCAAAGAGTTTGGGTTTTCCCAACTTAGGCAAAGAAACTCAGGAGAGGAGAAAGTCTTTTCTTTTAATGTGCCAGAAAACTAGGTCTTCTTGGAGCAAATATGGTAATTATCCTTGTAAATGCATTGTTAAAATGGTTGATGCTAATCTTAATACATTTTTTACCCCTGTATAATTAAGAAGTTTCCTAGATTCTAAAAAGGTAACAGTGGCGTCATCATTTACAGTTGTTATAAGCACTCGTTTGTACAGTAGATGTTATCCAAAGGAGTAACATAATTCTAGTTTTCCTTTATCTGTTATTGATATTTGTTCCTTTTTACTTCTTGGATCTCTCAGATAGTGGACTTAGTGAGGTGATTTTTTTTTTCCCCAAAGATTAACTTTTTTTTTAGCCTTGTTTATGCCTCAATGTTTTAATTTTTTGATGTAATTAAATAGAAATGTATAACAAAAAAAAAATTAAATGGGAGCAGAAGAAAAGAGGAACTAGAGCACCTACAATGGCTAAAAAGAAAATAGGCAAATTCTCAAAAACCTAACTAGGGAAACTACTGGCATGACAGAGAAGGTGCACAGCAAAGAGCCACTTTTAGCAAGGAAAAACAAAGACCAGAAAAATTAGCAAGAGAAAACAAAATTGCTTGCTTGATCTCTTGAGTGACAGCAGGAATCTCTAAACATGCTCAGAAAAGATTTCTAGGCTTTTCGAATGACATTTGTTGCATACATTAAATGTCACTCAGAGAATGGTATAGCATTAAACCACATCAAAATACAGTAAATTTATAGTTACTTCATTAAAAAAAACCCTCTCCCATCCAGCACAATACAAATCATAATATCCATTTTAAATCAGATTTCAACTCCTTCAATATTTTTTGGCCCTCAAAGTCTCTCTGGTATCCTTATCACGCCATACTTTGCAGACTAAAGAGAGACATATTTCTCAGATGAATAGTCCAATAGCTGAGCTCGGAGATAAATTCTTGTTGGCATCAGATGTTACCCTCCTGTACCACTAATCACCCTGCTTGTCAACAAAGAATATGAATGCTCTGATGCCAAGCATTACTAAAGACTGCTTACTATGTCTGACTTTCATAAATGAATATCAAAGCATCAGATTCATAATTTTAAAAGGTATTTATATTAGCAATTAAGACTACAGAAATTAATTTTGCTGTAATTTGAAAATATTCAGTAAACATAATAGGAAATAAAAATAAATGTTTGTTTTCAAACAGTTTGAGAATTGCAGTTAAGTTTTAAGCATAGTTGTGATTTATCTCTGAGGTGACATCACTTGATTTTCTTAGTAAAAAGCTTTTTATTATTACACATACATAAGTATCCTTAATAAAGGCACACAGCCGTAAAAGAAAAAGTTATTTCTCAATTTACTAGTGACTGCCAATTATTAATCTTAATTTTCTTTTGTACAATTTCAAAGAAAATATTCGTGTATTGTTTCCATTTGATATGCTGCCTTTTACTAGGAAAGGCACAAAGCAGAGTTTCTCACCTGTAACAGGGGTTTGCTGAGGACAGCAGAATGCCAGTTCTCACACATGAATGACATATAGGATGGAGCCCAGCACGGAAAACCTATGTAAAAGTTTCTAGTATTTTGACTGAGTCTCCTTGAGCATGCTCAGCATACATTATACTATACATCCACGAGGGGTCCCCTTTAGTCTTATAATATACAATTTAAGGATAAAAGAAAAGAGAAGAAACCCACAGAGGGGAAATCCAACTCTGTAGGGTGGATGGTGAGTTTCGTGAGGACTAACATCCTCTGCTTTCTCCGAGGACAAGCAGGATGGTAGTCCTCACACATGGGCGAATCCCTAACTACAGGCTGCCACCCAATGAAAAGGGGGACCAACGAAACACCCAAACTAGGAGCCAACGGGCACAATAGGTATGATTGTTAACAAGGAGGGGGCAGCAAGAACAGAGTTGGGGTCTATACCTCAAACAAGCTCCAAAGGATAGACTGACCAAACATACTGTTGCGTCGGCCATCCTTTTCCAGACAGTAATCTGATATGAATGAGTGGAGAGAACTCCATGTTGCAGCTCTGGAGATCTCTATGGGAACTGCTCGAAAGAGGGTCACCAACGTTGCCATGGCTTGAACAGAGTAAGCCTTGTCATGACCCCCAATATGCAGTCCCCTCCTGAGTATAACGGAAGAAGATGCAGTCTGCCAGCCAATTGGAATTCATCTGCTTGGCAACGGCCCAACTTACTCCTATCAAAACAAACAAAATGTTGGGTGGACTGTCTATGGACTTTTGTCCACTCCAGATAGAAGGCTAAGGCTCTTTTGCAGTTCAAACTGTGCAGGACTTGTTCAGCTTGGTGCAAATGGGGCCTGAGAAAGAATGTTGGCAGGACAATGGACTAGTTAAGATGGAAGTCTATCACCAACTTAGGGTACATATGTAAGACGAACCTGTCATGGAAAAACTTAGTGTAAAGTGGATAAGTCACTAAGGTTTGGAGCTCGCTGACCCTGCGCGCTGAAGTGACTGCCACCAAACTATGACCTTCCAGGTCAGGTACTTAAGGGCTCAGGTGCGCAGCAGCTCAAATGGAGCTTTCATTAGCTGAGCTAACACCACACTGAAATCCTAAGGAAGAGCATGCGGCCTTAGGGGAGACTTCAACTGAAGCAGGCCCTGCATAAAACGTACAACTATACGATGTACAGAGATTGGTGTACCATCTACACCATGGTGGTATGTGCCAACTGTAATCAGATGAACTGAGCTGGTCTTTAAGCCACCTTCCGATAAGTGTAGAAGTTAGTCCAATGTGGAGCAGGAGAAATGATCTAGGGCTTTCTGTTCACACCACATGGAAAATCTCCATTTCAGTCCATAGGACTTTCTAGTGGAAGGCTCTCTCACCAGGACCAGAGACATCTTTGAGGGGTTGCAATATTAACATCCAGGCTTTGGGCAGCAGGACCTGGTGATTGGGATGTCGAAACCTCCCTTGATCCTGTGTGATGAGATCTAGGGAAGTCAGTAGATTGATTGGGTTTCAGATGGGCATTTCCTGCATGATTGGAAACCAGACCTGTCTCAGCCAATAAGGGCTATGAGTATCATAGTCCTTTTGGCCTTCTGAAGCTTCAATATAGTCTTCGCTACCAGTGGAGCCAGAGAATGTGTACACAGAAGACCTTGGTCCCAATGCCAAGACAGGGTATTCCAAAGCATGTCCTGTACAAGGAGCAGAACTAAGTAACCTTCCAATTCCAAGTTACTGCTAAGAGATCCACATCTGAGCTTCCCCAGAAGCAGAAGATCCGATTTGTGACCCCTTGGACACAGTCTGCAAAGGTGTGCCACCACCAAATCTAAATATTTTGTAAAGACACGTGGGGCTAATGCGAGCCCAAACAGCAGCACACAAAACCTGAAGTGCTGTTTTCCCACCACAAATCAGATACTTATGGTGAGTTGGAAAGATCTCAATGTAAGTGTACGTGACTTTCAGATCAATGGAGCATAGCCAGTCCCCTTTTTCGCAAAAAGGGGATCAAGATGCCCAGGGAAACCATCTTGAATTTTTCTTTTCTGATGAATTTGTTCAAGGCCTTAGATCTAGGATGGGACAGAGTCCTCCTGTTTTCTATAGTATCAGGAAGTACTGGGAGTAAAATCCCTGCCCTCTTTGCCCTGGAAGAGGTTTGACAACTCTGGCCAATAAAAGGGAGGAGAGCTCCATTAGTATTACATCCTGAAATGGGCATGGGGGCAATTTGGTAGGGCATCCAATACGTTCAATCGGTACCTTTGGCAGATGATTGACAGAACCCACTGGTCTGAGGTTACACTGGGTCACTGGTTCATGAAGAATCGTAGCCTTCCCCCGACCAGCAACTCATTGCACCAGGTATGAGTGACTGAGCTAAGCTCCCTATGATTCAGTCAAAACCCCATCCTTGGAGCTGATTAAGGTGCCACTTGGAGCTTTGGGGCTCTTTGATGCCTCAGATGGCCATGAGAGTGCTGATGTTGACGGGAGAAGAGGGCAGTGGACAGTATCTCCTCAGGCGGAAGGATTTCCCTGGCCCTGATCTCGCCAACCTCCTACATGAGAACAACGGGTCCGGAGTGCTGGAGGAGAGCTGCTAAAGGGTCACATGATGGTCTCTGATTTGGACCGTATCAAAAAGAACAATAGATAATTTCCACAACAACACACAGTATCCGAAAAGGAAATGTCACCTGTATTAAATCACCGATCCCAAAAAAATTCAAAATGATAATTATCGACAATTGTATGTGTTTTTAGATGAACCGCATCATCAAGCCTGACGGCGTGTGCTCTATATTTATATTATATTTATAGAGCACACGCCGTCAGGCTTGATGATGCGGTTCATCTAAAAACACATACAATTGTCGATAATTATCATTTTGAATTTTTTTGGGATCGGTGATTTAATACAGGTGAAATTTCCTTTTCGGATACTCTGATTTGGACCACCATGTCCTTAAACTTCTCCAGTGCATGGTACGTCAGCGGGTCACTCCTGCACCTGTAGAATTGCATGAGGCCCAGTGTCATGCAATTCTACAAGTGCAGATTCCTGCTGCACAGAGCCTCAATTAAATTTTGAAAACATTATAGGTCAAGCAGACCTCGTGTTTTACTCACTCCAGGCCCTTATGCACCAGTGACAGGAGTGTGTCTTGCTGCTGCTGAGGCAGTTGCTCAACATCCTGCATCTACTTCCAAATGGCCTGCATATACCAGCTTATATAGAGCTGGTAGGCAGCTATGCAGGCAATGAGCATAGCCCCTTGGAATACCTTCCTGCAAACAGCATTCTTCACTTTGTGATCCTTCCAGGGCGCAGATGAATGGGTCAGAGAACGCTTAGCTTTGCTGATTCAACTACCAATTGGTGGGGTAGCTGACATGTTGAATCCGAGAGCCTTCCGGACAAGATAAGACTGTGTCCACCTTATTTGCGTACCCCCTGAAAACCTGCCCGAAGTTTCCCCCTGCGCGCGCCGAGCCTATGTTGAGTAGGCTCGGTGGTGCGCACAAGCCCCGGGACGCGCGTAAGTCCCTGGGCTTTCCTTGGGGGGGGGGGCATGTCGGAGGGCGTGTCGCAGCGGCCCGTCATTTGGGGGCAGAGCCACGGGCATCGTTCCGGCCTGGGGGCGTTTCGGGGGCGTGGCCGAGGCCACCATAATGGCTCCCGGGCCTGGGAGTCGTGCGCAGGCGGCCGGCCCGGCGCACAAGTTACGCCTGCCTCGGGCAAGCGTAACTTGTGCAACAAAGGTAGGGGGTGGGTTAGGTAGGGGAAGGGAGGGAAAGGTGTGGGGGGGGGTGGAAGGAAAGTTCCCTCTGAGGCCGCTTCGATTTCGGAGCGGCCTCGGAGGGAACGGAGGCAGGCTGCGCGGCTCGGCACGTGCAGGCTGCCGATTTTGCACAGCCTTGCGCGCGCCGAACCCGGATTTTAACAGATACATGCGACTACGCGCGTACCTATTAAAATCCCGTGTACTCTTGTTTGTGCCTGGTGTGCGAACAAAAGTACACGTCTGCGCAAATTTGTAAAATCGAACCCAGGGTGCACTGTTGAGGGGGTGTTTCCACATCAAGAGTAACTCAGCAAGGATCTCATGTACTAGGACTGCCACAATCTCCTTCGAAGGCTCCACAAACTGAAAGATATTGAACATTTTGGGCCTAGTATCCTCTTCTCTTTTAATATGCTTGTCCATTTAAAATGTTTACATTTTTTTATTTTTAGAGATTACTAATTAAAAATGCTTGTCTTGTGCACTAGGATTTTATTGATTCCACTTGCTGATTTTTAAGAGTTTTAAAATTGAAGAATCAAGTGATCTTACTCAGGATATATAAGGTTAAATTAAGATGGCCAGCAGAATTCAAAGGACTGCTTCCAGATTTTTGGCACGAAAAACACTGGATGCGCTGACTCCGGTGCAAAAGCTATGCAAGGCTCTCTTAATTTTATTAATTATATGCCACGCATGTGGTTACCGTAATGTAATAACGGATTAAGGTGATGAATACTCATCCTTCTTGATATAAGGCAAATCAAGCAAAATAGATTACATCTAATATTTAACAATATAGGCCAAAACAGTTTGAAATAAGGCTGACAGACTCCAGTATTAGCATATTATTGCAAGATCTATTTTTAATGAAAGCGCAAGAGTTAAGAATTTGTTCTTTTCTTAGGTTCAACATTATATACTATTTTAACACCTTGCTTGAGTGTCATTTGCTTTGGCTACAGCTTTGAAATTTTTTTTTTTTTTTAAATTATTAAAACATTTATTTAACAAACTAAAAACTTGATATCGCAATCACAGGTTCAACCGAGCATGAGGTCACCCTAAGTTATATACTTTTGTCAGTAATTTTAATATTACCACCAGCTAGTAATTTAGTGGTATAGATACACAATGCACACTAGGGTAGTTTTTAAATTACTCTTGGGATAGTTAAGTATAATATATTTGATAATTTTTCACAATATATGTGACCATATAATTAAATATATTTTTATTAAAAAACCAATGTTTCATTTTAGTCTAGTTGAGTAGATTTTTAAAATAAAAAAAAATTCTGACACCATGTTGCTATTCATCTTATTATAACATTGTAGATATACAAGAACATTGTATCTGGTAACAAAGGAGGATTGCTTGCGGTATTTCAAAGACCATTAAGAAAACAGTTCTGAACCTTTACAGGTAGATACAAATGACTACCTCTTGTTGCATTGTGCTCCATTACAAAGATAATTTGTATCCTCACTGTTTTATTATTACTTTTGTCTTTATGTTTTGGAATGTGTATGTGCTATTTATTTTATTTATATATTTCACATTAGTATTTATTATATATGTTTTTAAGTTATGGTTTTTAATTATGTATTTATATGTAAGACACTTATGTATTTATGCATGTTAATATACGTTTTTTAATTTTGAATTATTATAGCCCCTGAGGCAGCTCGTTCAAATGAGCGAAACTTGGCCAGAGTCTGGCTTTCACTGCTACTAGACCACATATTAAAATGAATCCTTGTTTCTACTGATCTTTGCTTCCTGGTTGCTACTGTGCCATTTTGGATCAGCTTCTGTCTTGTTTCCTAGTATTTTCTTCAGCCATCACCTGAAAGGAGATGGTCTCTGCTTCAACCTGACAAAGAAATGGTTCTCTGCAGGGATTTCCTTCGCTCCTCTAGAGGAAATGGATCTAAGTCATCTCCCCCAGGGTCACAGGTACCCTCATCCCCACTCATCAACTGGGGATGGGACCCTGCGTGCTCAGTCTTTGCCCAACAGTACAGGCACCAATGGAACTAGATATGGGGCTATAGGCCCCAGTGCCTTTGCCAATCTGGGGGAGCTTCCTCCTCCAAGGAACTGGCAGGGCATCAATGCTGTCCTGGGAACAGATGCTAGCTTGGTAACATGCAGATGAGCGTGTGCAGAGATTCTAGCAGCAGCTCAAGAAGTGACGGTGCCATCAGTGCCACAGTGCTGATGCCCCCCTCATCACTTTCTCAATGGCCAGCTGCATATACCTCTCCAGTTCCTCCTTGAACACTGCCAATGCCAAGACAGACTGGGATAGAGGAAGTTGACCAGATCCTTTTTGGAACAGACAGGAGGATCAGTGGATGGCATCAGGATTGATGGCATCCGTAGCACATCCCTGGCATTGATGGAGGACTGGTTCTCCTTACTGTGTGGTCGCCTCAGTGGCATCACAGCTAAAGCTGGTGCATCGATGGGGACCAATGCTTCTTCAGCTTCCCTCTATGCTTGACATGGTTCCTCCCCAGTGCAGAGGTCGGGACAAGGAGCCCAACATACTCAACCAGGAGCCGCCCAGCCATGGCCTGTCTCGGTGTCCCTTCCAGCCACAGTTGACATCAATGGCTCATTGTTCATCAGTACAGCTCCAAGGTCCCTCAATACCAATGCCACAGTCTTCTCCGGTCTAAAAAGACTCATCTTATCGAGCTTGATGTTATGTCCTTTCAGGGTTATCTGAGCACACCTGCTGCAACCCTGGACATCATGTGATGACCCAAGGCAGAGGATGCATCTATCACGGCAGACAAGAACCTCATGCACGGGGGGGGCATCATTTAAATCTCAAGGTAGACATGTCATCATGAAATAAAAAGGGTGTGATGTCGAAATAGATGGCAGTGGCCATCCGTCAATGGCCAGAGGCTAATGCACAGTCACCCTGGGTGTACTGAAGCAAAAAAAAAAACAAAACAAAAAAAACTAATGGACAACCATCAAAAACCCTACCTAGTACAGTAAAGGGAGAACAGAGGAGGACCCCACAAAGCAGCAAAGAACATTCTTGGGAAACTGAAGTTTTCCAAAAGTCAGAAAATTGAGGCTCTCAACCGACTGCAAAACAAGCAGCTCCGCGGAATAGAAGAGACTGAAGTGAACCCTGTGTGGATATATGGTATAATGCATGCTGAGCATGCCCAGTGAGGCTCAAAGTTCTAGAAACTGACTTAAGTTTTCTGTGCTGGGCTCTATCCGATGTCAGCCATGTGTGAAGACTACCAACCTGTTTGTCCTCAGAGAAGGCGCATTACAACAAAAGTTTACATGCAGTACATATGACAGGGGAGGGGGAGACAACAAAACATATAACCAGGGGTGGCCACAATCAGGCCAAGTTTTCAAGATATCTTCATTGAATATGCATGAGACACATCTGCATAAAATGGAAGCAGTGCATGCAAGTCTTTCATGCATATTCATTGTTGGATATCCTGAAAAACTGGCCTGTGTCACTCAAGGACAGAATTAGCCACTCCTGATATAAACAGAATTAAACAGTGTAAAATTGTATAGGTAGTAATATGTGGTATACATTGATTTCATAGTTTAAAGGAGAATACCTAGTAGTAAGATAAAGATTAGTCCTGGGGGAATTCTGCGCTACTGCAGAGCGCAGAATTCCCCCGCTGCACAGAAAATGGCAGGATATCCCGGCATGTCGTGAGCGTAGCGCATCATGCTCACGGCAAAGATGAAGGAGAGTACTCGGGGCAAGCCAGGCCTTCATCTTCACCAGAAGCAAGACTCACTTTGCTTGCGGTGAAGATAAGAACATAAGAACATAAGAAATTGCCATGCTGGGTCAGACCAAGGGTCCATCAAGCCCAGCATCCTGTTTCCAACAGAGGCCAAAACCAGGCCACAAGAACCTGGCAATTACCCAAACACTAAGAAGAACCCATGCCACTGATGCAACTAATAGCAGTGGCTATTCCCTAAGTATAATTGATTAATAGCCATTAATGGACTTCTCCTCCAAGAACTTATCCAAACCTTTTATGAACCCAGCTACACTAACTGCACTAACCACATCCTCTGGCAACAAATTCCAGAGCTTTATTGTGCGTTGCGTGAAAAAGAATTTTCTCCGATTAGTCTTAAATGTGCCCCATGCTAACTTCATGGAGTGCCCCCTAGTCCTTCTATTATTCGAAAGTGTAAATAACCGAGTCACATCTACTCGTTCAAGACCTCTCATGATCTTAAAGACCTCTATCATATCCCCCCTCAGCTGTCTCTTCTCCAAGCTGAACAGCCCTAACCTCTTCAGCCTTTCCTCATAGGGGAGCCGCTCCATCCCCCTTATCATTTTGGTTGCCCTTCTCTGTACCTTCTCCATTGCAACTATATCTTTTTTAGATGCGGCGATAAGAATTGTACACAGTATTCAGGGTGCGGTCTCACCATGGAGCGATACAGAGGCATTATGACATTTTCCGTTCTATTAACCATTCCCTTCCTAATAATTCCTAACATTCTATTTGAATTTTTGACTGCTGCAGCACACTGAGCCGACGATTTTAAAATATTATCCACTATGATGCCTAGATCTTTTTCCTGGGTGGTAGCTCTTAATATGGAATCTAACATCGTGTAACTACAGCAAGGGTTATTTTTCCCTATATGCAACACCTTGCACTTGTCCACATTAAATTTCATCTGCCAGTCTTGCAAGGTCCTCCTGTAATGTATCACAATCTGCTTGTGATTTAACTACTCTGAATAATTTTGTATCATCCGCAAATTTGATAACCTCACTCATCGTATTCCTTTCCAGATCATTTATATATATATATTGAAAAGCACCGGTACAAGTACAGATCCCTGAGGCACTCCACTGTTTACCCTTTTCCACTGAGAAAATTGACCATTTAATCCTACTCTCTGTTTCCTGTCTTTTAACCAGTTTGTAATCCACGAAAGGACATCGCCTCCTATCCCATGACTTTTTAGTTTTCGTAGAAGCCTCTCATGAGGGACTTTGTCAAACGCCTTCTGAAAATCCAAATACACTACATCTATCGGTTCACCTTTATCCACATGTTTATTAACACCTTCAAAAAAATGAAGCAGATTTGTTAGGCAAGACTTCCCTTGGGTAAATCCATGTTGACTGTGTCCCATTAAATCATGTCTTTCTATAAGCTCTACGATTTTGATCTTGAGAATAGTTTCCACTATTTTTCCCGGCACTGAAGTCAGGCTCACTGGTCTATAGTTACCTGGATCACTCCTGGAGCCTTTTTTAAAGCAATGGCCAGTTTGTAGATAGGTGTGAGCGAGAGACAGCGGGGGAGGGGGGGGAGCAAGAGAGCCAGAGAGGGAGCCTGTGTGAGTATGAAAAAGGAATTGTGTTTATGTGAGGGTGCTTGCTTGCTTGTTTGTGAGAGAGGGACCTTGTATGTGGGGACGTGAGAGAGAGAGACCATATATTTTATTTAGATTTTTTTATATTCCGCTTACTGCACTTTTTCAGCGCTTCAAAATGGATTACATTCAGGTACTGTAGGTATATGTGGGAATGTATGTGTGTGAGAGTGAGGGAGCCTATATTATCACTTCTGGTCTTCTCTCTTCCTCATGCTGCTTCAGATGGGATCCAAGCAGCCACACCTCCCACTCCCACCTTTCTCATTGCCTGTGGTGTTTCCTGTCTCCCTCCCTTCCCTAAATCCCCTTACGCGCGCCGCCAGCTCCCTGCCCCGGCATAGGCCTCTGTGCCGGAGCACTCGGCCCCGCCCCCAGACCACCATCACGCCCCCGGCCCGCCCCTTATTCGATGCCCCAGGACACATGCACGTCCCAGGGCTTGCACGCGCCGCTGAGCCTATGCAAGATAGCCTCTGCGCATGCAGGGGGAGCTTGGGGCAGGTTTTCGGGGGTTACACGCGTACCCCTTTGAAAATCTGCCCCTTAGGTTGGGCATTTTTTGGCTCAATTCTGCCAGGCTCCAGGACACATGGGATACCTCTGAAGGGTCACTCTGGCATGCTTTTAGGAACTCTTGAAACATGCTGCAGGGAAAGCCCATGTGGGAGTCAGACAGATACCCCATGGGCTGGTTTTGAAAAACATTCTCTGGGCTGATTTTCCTGCAATCCATCCCAAGCTGACATACTACCTATTTTTAGAATTATCTATTCTGCACTTCATTATTACTGTAGCTTCAAACTGCTTGTTGCCCAAGTCTTATTTGTCACATTTACAGCTAGAATGTCAATTTCATGAAACAGCCCTGACTGGCATATTTAGAAGATGAACTAAAAAGGCATGATCCTTGGAAGTGCCAATCCATACAGCATAGTTTATTCTGCAGAAGATCATTAGCTCATTCTGATGCATTACACTATTTTTTTTTTGCAGCTGTGCACGTCCTGGAAATGACAGGTGGGTTGGAAAATAAATGACAGAAGAATCAGAACTCAGAGGATGAAGGGGAAATGTATTGACTGGATATACTAGTCAATCTAAGTTTTAGAGGATTTAGAAACTTTCTAGCACTTCATTCCTGCATAAAGGGGTTAATCGCACAAGCATAGGCCATAGTTGCTGGCCAGCTTCAGCGGAACTATTGGGTTGTGTGGAAGAGTCAGGGGCAGCTGACAGAGGTAAGGGAAATTAGGGAGTGGCAGGAAACAGAAAACAATGTTTATGCTAGGTAAACCCATCTTAAAAGTTCAGAAGAGGAAAATTAAGAAATATTTAGATACTCATTTAGCTAATTTGATACTAAACAGTTTTTTGTATCTGAAATTTCTGGGATCAATTAAATATGGTAGGATGTTATTTATAGTGTGAAAACAAGTTTGCATCTTTTTGAAGCATAAATATAAGTGATCAGTTTATACATGCACAAACTTCCCAGTTTAATCACCAAAAGAATTTTCAATATGTACAAAATAAGTCAATAATAAATTTTGAAAATGCAACTGCTAATTCCACTTAAGACTTATGTACCGTCGAGCTTCATTTATTAAATGGAAAGGTTTGTTCTGCAGCATTTTTCATCTTTATGAAACTTTCAACTCCAGATGGTATACTCAGGAACACTTGTGTCCTTCCAAGGACAGGAGGGGAGTCTCCTCCAAGACATACCCTCAGCACCATTTTATGGTTTGGGCGGGGGGGGGGGGGGGGAAGAGAAGGGGCCTTCTTTCCTCCCTCCTGAGGATCAACATCACCTCTGTGGCAGACCCAGCCTCAGCTGGACATGTCAGGCAGGAGAGAACCCAGAGCCATGGTGTTGGTCCACCATAGTTTTAACTGCAGTTAAATTGCCATTTAAGAAGAGCTGCCAAGTTACCCAGTTCCAAGAGGAATATTTATGTCCAGTCTTGGATTTCTGACAACTCCATCCCAGTGCCTTATGGGACCTGCAGCACTGATTTGAATGGGTACAATCAGGGACTACAAATACCACACTGCACTGTGATGAAAGCTCTAAACTAGAAATGGCTAAAAACTCCACCTTTTGGCTAACTTGGCAGCATTGTTTAAGTGGAGGCTGGATAAAAAATTAATACATAGGCTTGCATATTATTAAGCTATCCTACCAACCTTTCAAAATAAAGGGGGACTGGAGGTGAAACAGTTAAATATGTTAAAAACTCTAAAAAGTCAGGATTCTAAATTAGAAAAAAAATATTGAATCTTACAGCTAAATTAGTAGCCTGCAACCACTATGAAGAACAATTTTACAAGCAGCACATTTTCAGGTTTAGCCTGAAGGATATACCTGTTCCTTAAGGAAGGTATATACGCTGTATTACAAGAGCATCACAAATCAAAACCAACATTTTATCTAACCTTTGCTATCATTCCATGATTTGCCTTCACCTCAGTGTTTTGCTTTCTACCATTTCTTTCTTATGACAAGTCTCTCTCTTCTTCCACAGAAACAGACATGATGGCAGAAAAGGACCAAACTGTCCATCCAGCCTGCCCAGCAAGCTTATGGTAAGCATCAGCCACACCATACAGGTCTTCCCTATAATGGAGCATCAGGGTGTGGCATCTGCCATGGCATACAAGTTACCCATCATACTTAGTTTTCCAAATCGTTAGACAGTAACCAACAAGGGCCCTGAGTCCAATTACCTGTTATCTCTTATCTTTTACCATTGAAGCAGAGAGCAATGTTGGAGTTAGATCACAAGTTTAAGGCTTATTGATTAAGGTAGTAACATTCGCATCAGCAAGATACCCCCCATGCTTGTTTTCCCGGACTGTATAAAATTCAATGTCCTTGTTGGTTGCTGTCCGAAACTAATTCCCTTTTCCTCTTTTCCCCCTGCCGTTAAAGCAGAGAACAGTAATGAGCTGCATCAACAGCATGAAGACTTATTGGTTAAGGTAGTAACTGCCAAACCAGCAAGTTACCCCCATGCACTCTTTTCCTCATTTCCATCCTCTTGCCTTTAGGGATCACAGTGTTTACCCCATGCCCCTTTGAAATCTTTCACCGTTTTTGTCTTCACCTCTTCTGGTAAATACCATCCTCTCTGTGAAGAAATGTTTCCTGACATTGGTTCTGAGTCGTGCTCCTTGGTGTTTTATTTCATGACTCTTAGTTCTACTGATTTCTTTCCAACAGAGGTGGTTTTTTTGAATGTGCATCATTAAAACCTCTCATGTATCTGAAGGTCTGTATCATATTTCCCCTACATCTCCTCACCTCTAAGGTATTTAGTTCCTTCAACCTCTCCTCATAAGTCATTTGATGGAGACCTCCCAGCATTTTTGGTCGCCCTTCTCTGGACTGCCTCCATCCTGTTTCTCTCCCTTTTGAGATACGGTCTCCAGAACTGAACACAGTACTCCAGGTGAGGCTTAACCAAGGACCTGAACAAGGGATTGTCAGCAACTTTTTTCTTACTGGTTATTCCTCTCTATGCAGCCTAGCATTCATCTGGCTTTAGCTATCGCCTTGTCACATTGCTTCGCCGTCTTCAGATCACTAGACACTATCATCCCAAGGTATTTATCTTGCTCCGTGCACAACAGCCCTTCACCCCCCCCAAAAAAAAAAAGATCACATACGGCTCTTTTGGATGACATAACATAAGAACATAAATTGCCATACTGGGAAAGATCAAGGGTCCATCAAGCACAGCATCCAGTTTCCAATAGTGGCCAATCCAGTCTACAAGTACCTGGCAAGTACCCAAACACTAAGAAGATCCCATGCTACTGATGACAGAAATAGCAGTGGCTATTCTCTAAGACAACTAGATTAATAGCAGTTGATAGACATCTCCATGAACTTATCCAAACCCAGCTACACTAACCACATCCTCTGGCAACAAATTCAGGGGCTTGTGCGTTGAGTGAAAGAATTTTCTCAGATTAGTTTTAAATGTGCTACTTGCTAACTTCATGGCGTGCCCTCTAGTCCTGTTATCCAAAAGAGTAAACAGTTTCACATTTACCCACTCTAGACCTCTCAGGATTTTAAGGACCTCTATCATATCCCCCCCTCCCCCAGCCATCTTTTCTCCAAGCTGAACAGCCTTAACCTCTTTAGCCTTTCCTCATAGGGGAGCTGCTCCATCCCCTTTATCATTTTGATCGCCCCAGATGCATGACTCTGCACTTCTTGGCATTGAATCCCAGCTGCCATATCTTCGACCACCATTCATGCTTCCTTAAATCACATCTCATTCTCTACTCCTTTCGGCGTGTCCACTCTGTTGCAAATCTTAGTATCATATGCAAACAGACAAACTATCTTCTATCCCTTCCACAAGGTTACTTACAAAGATGTTGAAACCGAACTGGTCTCAACACCAATCCCTTAACACTGCTCTCTCTTCAGAGTAGATTCCATTTACCATTACATGTTGTCTATATGTGAAATAGTTTGTAATCCATGCCACTACCTTGGTGCCCACTCCCAAGCTTCTCATTTTATTCACAAGCCTCCTATGTGGGACTGTATCAAAAGCCTTGCTGAAATCCAAGTAGGCCACATCAAGTGCTCCTCCTCGATCCAATTCTTTAGTCACCCAATAAAAAAAAATTTGTCTGACAGGACCTTCCCCTGGTGAATCCATGCAGCCTTGGGTCCAGCAATCTTAGAGTGTAGACAGTTCACTGTCCTTTCCTTCAGCAGAGTCTCCATTACTTTTCCCACCACCGAGGTGAGGCTAACCAGCCTGTAGTTTCCAGCCTCCTCTCTCTGCTCCTAATCCTGTGAAGGAGGACCACTACCGCTCTTCTCCAATCACTCTGCACCACTCCCATTTCCAGGGATCTATTGAACAGGTTATACAGCGGACCCACCAGTACATCTCTGAGCTCCATCAGGTCCCATGGCTTTGTCCACTTTTAGTTTTTCCCTAGCTCTTCCCATACATTCGCTTCTGTAAACAGTGGTTCATCTCCTCTCCCCCCCCCCCCCCCCCCCCCCCCCCCCCGATGTCTGGTTACCTAGCGAGGGTCCTTTTCCAAGGTCTCCTTTAATGCACACCGAACTGAAGTATTTAATATTTATCTTTTCTTCGTCTCTCGCCACACATTGATCCTTTTACCTTTCAATTTCACTATACCACTTCAGACCTCTCTCTAATGTATCTGAAAAATGTTTTGTCACCTCACTTTACCTCTTTGGCAACTCTTTCTTCTGCCTGACATTTTGCTTTGATTGCTTTCTTAGTCTCCTTCAGTTTCATCAGAGATTGTGTTCTTCTTTTTGGGATCCTTTATATTTCTTGAACGCTGTTTCTCAACATATAGATTAGTTGCTTTTCTAATTGCTCTTTTTAGTCTGGCCTACTGTTCCACCTCTGGGTTTCTCCCAGTCTTCTAGTTCTCCCTCCAGGTACTTCTCCATTTCAACAAAGTCTGTATTTTTGAAATTCAAAATTTGGGTCTTTGTGTGACTTCTCAGTATCCTATTTGAGATATCAAACCATACCATTTGATGGTATGCTGATGTGGGCACCCACTCGGACATTAGGGACATTATCCCCGTTAGTGAGCACTCTCTCAAGGGTTCCATTACCATTTGTTTGAACAGAGCCCCTTGCAGGGTATCCACTATCTCTCTACTTCTGTTAGATTCCGCAGAAGGGATTTCTCCAGTCTACATCCAGCAGGGTAAAATTTCCAACAATCAACACTTATCCTTTCTTTCTCACTTTTTGGATGTCTTCAACCAGATCTCTGTCTAGTTCTTCCATTTGGGTTGGAGGCTTGTAAAACACTCCAGTAAAAAAAAAAAAAAAAAAAAATGAAGGCACCATCATTTTTTTTATTTTTTTTTAAAGGAGGATGAGGACTGTTGATTTTCATTCCAGGACCAGGCAGCTTGTTGCAGTCTTATAGATCCTCTTTCCGGTTTGCACACTAAGTACCTGTATGTAGCATTTATAAATCCAGGTGTTGGCTCTATGTATTGATTTTCACAGATGCCTGGGTATGGGAACACTGTCTCCACATCTTTGTGCCTCACTTGCATGTACTGGCTGCCCTGCATTTAGGTTCTCAGTGTGTGCTTGACTGGTACAAGTGTCTCATCTGACATCTTTGTTTTCTGCTGGTAACCTGGGACCAGCCTTGTCAGTCTTATTTTTTTGTTTTATTCTGCTACCTCCATTAAATGTTTGGTACAGATTACAAAGTAACAATCATAAAATAAGCAAAAACAGACATATACAAGCTACATAAAACAATCATAAATTAAGTATATAACAGTTGTAAACAAAACAAAAAAAAACAAGGAACCACACGCCTCAACCAAAAGCAACTTTGTAAAATACTGCTTTCATTGCCTTTCTAACCATTTTAATATCCTGTAGCTGTCTCACTTCCAGTGGGAGTTTGTTCCACTCACTGGGAGCAATCACAGAAAACACACGCCCTCTAATTCTAGCCAACCTACACTTAACTGATGGAATCTTTAATTGTGAATTCATCCATCGCAAAGAACATGCTGGAGTATAAAATCTTATCAGGTCTTGTAATATACATGAAGAAAAATTGTGAGAAAGTTTGTAAACCTAAATTTACCTCTCCACTTTATGGGAAGCCAATGTAAATCTCTGACTGGGATTATATGGTTTGTTTTTAGAAACCCTGTCAGAACCCGTGCAGTCGAATTTTGTATTAGTTACATTGTACACAACAACCTATCAGTAACCCAATATATAACGTGCTACAATAATCCAAGTGGCCAAGAACCACAGCTTGTACACTGTTCTAAAAAATATTGGAGGTAAAAACACTCAATGGACAAAGCATCTTTATGACTTGGCTAATGTGTCACTTCATAGACAGTTCAGAATCCAAAAACATACCTAAACTCAATCTCTAACTGCACTGGTACTGAGAGGTCATTAGATAACCACATTTGATTCTCAATCTTTGAGTCACTATCTTTTCCTACCCATAAGATCTTTCTTTTCTTCATATTTAAAATTAAACAATGGGTAACCAACCAAACCTGCAACTTTTTGATAATTTCTTGAAGTCTATCTACAGGGATTTCACCTTTAGAGCTACATGGCAAGAAAAATTGAATGCCATCTGCATAGATGAAATTTGACATTCAGAGACTGTCACCTATAGGAGTACTTTTTCAAAGATCAAAAGGCATCAATGAAAGAGCTGAACCCTGCAGCACACCCCACTGAATCTCATACCAATCAGAATGTTGTGTCCCAATCTGAACCCTTTTTTCCCTTCCAGTCAAATAAGATTGAAGCCAATTTAAAACAGTGCCTCCGAAACCCATTGAAAGCAAGGCATTCAAAAGAATATCATGATGAAGGTTGTCAAATGCTGCGGACAGGTATAACTGCACCAAAATACCGGATCCACCTTGATCAAAACAACCCAGTAAAGTATCCATGACAGAAAGCAGCGTTTGTTGAAAACATAACAGTTGGCATATTCGAGACAGGACAGTAATTTGCCAGCTCAGAAACAGGCTGCTTATCTTTTTTGATAGGTCTAACTGTAGCTTAATTCCAAGCTTTGGGAAGTATGCCATCTCTTAAGGATTTATTAATCATTTCTTTCAATATCCTGTATGTTACCTCCTGCAGAATTTTTATAATTTGAAAAGGACAAGGGTCCAAGATTGAAAATATGAACTTTAAACTAGAAATTTTAAACTGTTTCCTTTACTGAAAGCATTTCAAATACTTGCCATTGTGCTTGAGATGGACTAGAAGCTGGAAGAACAGTATCAGCTAACTCAGACTGTCCAATTTGCCATTGAAGGTTTTGAATTTTGTTTTCAAAATATTTAGCCAATAAGTCACAGTCAGGGACCTCAACCCTGCCTGTTAATGGCTCTCTCATTGTTTGAAAATACTAAACAACTCTAAAGTTTATTACTAGAGTGCTCTAGTCTAGAGACATTTCTTTGCTTTAGTTAGAACAATGGTTCTCAACCTTTTTTCTGTCGGGACACACCTGACAGATGGTTCTCACATGCATGACACACTGACCCATGATCTTCACAGGGCTAGATGGAAAAGTACAGTTTGCATCCACGGCAACCCCCCTGATCCACAATAATGGATGTAAAGCAGAATTATGACATTCCCCATACAATTCACCCTACAAAAAAGATATTCTGGCTCTGGTGTCATCTCAGTAACAGCAACTCAAACTCCTTCTACTTCCAGGCTCAATAGCCCTACTTATGAAAAGCAGCAGTTTACCACCAATGCATGTCCTCTTGAGAAAACACAACAAATAAGACTGATACAAACGCTTACATGCTAGTAAATATCTCATCTAGGTAACAGACACAGAACCGACCTAACATACTCCCAGGATCTATAGTAATGCACAAACTAATCCGCACACAGTTACACCTGTATTATGCAATACATTCAAACAGGAGCAACCCTATCTATGAAAAGGCAACACTACAAATATTAAATCAGTCCCTAAAAACCAATACACCTCTTATTAGGAAAACAGAACTAGCAAGCAGCTATAGATCCCCACACAGAAATAATTGTAAAACTATACTAATAAGCAGAATAAATGTTTCAAAACAGCTATGAACAGAATAACATCCAACAATTAAAAACTCATAAAAACTATTAAACATTCTCCAAACACCAATAAAATATTTCAAAAAAGCAGACATCACATAATATTAAATAATTAAAATGGCAATTAATCAAGAAAAATAAACTTAAAAAGCCACCTTTACTTACCCCCTTCCAGCAGCTCTCCTACTCCCCTTCCATGCAGGCCGTGGCACAAACCAGAAGCAGCAGTAGAAGTTAAGCTCTATACTCATGGTCCTCTTCCTTAATGCCCAGGTCTCTCACATACACACCATACCAGTCATGCCCCCATGACCAGTTTCTGGCTCTCACACACCAATCACTCCCAAACAATCTTTGACACACACACACCAGTCACCTTCCTGAACAGTTTCTCTCATGCCATACACACACGCACACACAGGCTTCCCACTCCCGTGTTCTACTTACATATATGGGCTTCTCACTCTCAATCACTTTCTTTCTCTCACACACACACCAACCACCTGACCTCTCTCATGCATGCACACACACACACACACACACAGGCTTCCCACTCCCATGTTCTCTTTCAGATATACAGGCTTCTCACTCCCATGCTGTGTGTCACACACACCCAGGTTTCTCACTCCCATGCTCACTCTTCACATGCACAGGCTTCTCTCATTCCCATAATCACTTTTCTCTCTGTTACACACACATACACCAGTCTCTCTCTCATTTCCATGCTTGCTCTCCATGTGCACAGGCTTCTCATTCCCTGAATCACATTCTCTCTCACACATTCACACACACCAGTCTCTTTCTTTCACACACACACACCAGGCTTCTTACACCCATGCTTTCTCACATACCCAGATTTCTCACTTCCATGCTTTTTCTCTCTCACACACACCAGTCACCTCCCTGACTAATGTCTCACACTCTCACATACACAGTCATCTTCCTGAGCAGTCACTTTCATTGTCTCTCACACATACACACACATCAGCTCTCTGACCAGTTTCTCTCAATCACACACAGACTGGCTGGCTGCTTCTCTCTCTTTCTCTCACTCACTTCCTCCCCCCCGAGCACAAAAGGTAGCTGCAGCAGCCTCCTCCAGCCCCCGCAGGCCAAGAAAGAAGAATCCCATCTGCCGCAGGAGGCTCATGCTGCTGTCTCCTTTCTCAATTACTGGCTGCTTCGATTGCTCAAGGGCCGATGCTGATGCCGCCGCTATTTTTCCACGCGGCACGGATTTCTCCTTCCTGCGCAACGCGTATCACTTCCTGTTCCAGGTCACGGGGGGGGGGGGCGCGGGAAGAAGAAAAGACGAGCCACAGGTGCCACTGCTTCTTCTACCACTGCTGCCGTTCCCACTGGGCTTGAACGTACTGATAGCCCAGTGGCAACAGCAGCAGAGAAGGAAGAGCAGCAGGAGAGACCGGGATCACACGACACCTGCCGGTGCTTGGCGACACACTGGTGTGTCGCAACATACCGGTTGAGAAGCGCTGCTTTAGAACATTCACGATAAGCTTTCATGGTATTCTTATATATATAAGTAAAGATACCTCATCTTTCTTCCTTCTCCATTGCTTTTCAGTTCTTCTTACCACTTTCTTTGCTTCAACTGCCTCATGAATAATCCAGGCTGCACGTTTTTCTATTTCTCTCATCTTAACTTCATATGATGGAGCAACTTGATTATAAGTTTGACTAAGCAAGACATACCATTTCTGTACCATTTGTTCCAGGGACATAACTTTCCAATTATTAACATCAACCTTCTTTAACTTTAACCAGCATTCCTTAAATTGCTCATTATCCACTTTCGGTCATCTTACTTACTTTTCTTTATGCATCACACTCTTTTCACTAAATGCCTCCAACAATAACGTAAATAAAATTAACAATGATCAGACCATGATACCTCTCTTTTGATAATATTCAATAAATGTTGGTCACAATCCTTGCATAGCAACAAATCCAGGGTATGCATAGGCCCGCATATTAATTGCTTCAAAGAGCACATGTTTAAAAGCAAATCTAGATCCTGTGATCCATGATATTGGATATCATCAAAATGTATATTAAAGTCCCCAACAATAATAAGATACAAGATTTACTAGATCATTTAGGGATCATAGATCCTCAAAATGTAGCCAGGGGGAAAATAAACCACACAAATAAACCAATACCTGGCAAAGCTAAGAATTATGCATGCCAATCAGGTTGTTTGGTATGATTCACCTGATAGAGCTATGGCCTTTCTGAAGTCCGACTCAACTGCTACTACCCCTAGTGAGGAGGTTCTGACACTATGACTTTCAAAGGCTTGTTGAAAAGGTCTGAAGTGATGGGCACTGTGTTGTGCTGAAATTTGGACAGAATTTCAGTGGGATCATTTGTGGATCTGCTACAATGTTCTTTTGACTGTTTACTCTGGTCACAGACTGTGCAATTTTTTTTTTTATTATTCCTGGGATACAGAAGGGTCAAGAACTTGGTGTGAGACTAATGTTTTGTAGATATTTGTGACTACCTGAGGACCTTTATTTATAGCAGTATATCTACTATACATATGTCACTTTAAGAGGGGGTTAAATTCCGGGACATAAGGCCCCTGTGCATCTAGAGGGATCTCTAACATCTAAGTTTAGATGATGTTCTTCCTTTGTAGAATATAGTGGTTCTTCAGCTTGCTGGGTTGGGAAGATATGAAGGGGTGGGGTAGGCAGAGGGATGGGGGAGGGGGAGGTGACAATTGTATTTTCTGGAATAATAGGATGGAGGGAGGCTCTCATGAGCATATTTGGTGAATTCTATGGTTGGAATCTAGGCTGGGAGATCCAGGCCTTGTTACAGATTACAGTTTTTAGGTTTATTAGTGATCACATTATGCTGTTATGACACCTCCAACTATTAGGATTTCAATCTGGAATGTGTCCAGGATTGGCTCTGTAGTAAAACACTACAAAATCTTACAAGCTCCAAGACAGCATAAAACACATTGCATTGCTAAAGAAAAACTTAGCTAATGTAGAACATCAAAAGCTGCGTAAGAGAGGGTTTTGCATCTGCTACAGTAGGAAAGAAAGCAGGAACTGCTATTTTGATGGGAAAGCTGTTCCATATCAGGCTACTAAATGTATAGACCCCGATTGTCGTTGTATTATAGTAGAAGGTTCCCTAGACAGACAACCCCTGGTTCTCTTAATATTTATGCCCCCAATACATATGATCACAGTTCCTTTGTGAAAATTTGTGAAAATGTTAGGACAAAACTCTAACCACACATTAATCGGGGGGGGGGGAGGGGATTTTAATAGTATTGTAGAGCTCACTTTGAACAGGTCACCACCCTTATACCTCCAACACCAAGAGACTGAAATATTTAAGCTATAATCTAGGTGTAGTAGAGTGCTGGAGAACTTTGTATCCACTAGAGAACTTACACTCATCTCTCTAGGGCGCATCAGTCTCCCCACTTTTTTTTTTTTTTTTTTTTTTTTTTTTTATTAAAAGGGTGGATTTTTCTAAAGTTCTCTTTGGACATTGGGAAAAGGTCCACTGGAGATCTCGGACCAATCTGGATTGACTTGGAAGGTCTGCTACCTTTGAAACAATATGTTCCTTGTTTTCCACAATATTTGTTCCAAGACAAAAACTTTAGGGATTTTCTTTACAAACGTTGGGATAGTTTCTGTGAATTCACTGCAGTGCATAGATCCTTCCCGGTTTTATTTTGGGAAACGGCCAAGGTGGTCCTTCAAGGGGATATTATTTCCTATGTTACATCCCGAAGGAGGAAATTGACAATTGAGATCTTGCAATTGGAAAAGCATATAACTGCAAAAAAAAAAAAAAAAGTTATGATTCTAATCCTTCACCGGATACTAAAAATATATTCATCTCTGTGCAGCTACACTTAATTCCCCCCTTTGGCATCAGAGGATGAAAAACAAATGTATTATAAAAGCAAGTTCTTCCAGCTGGGGAATAAATCTTGTAGAATGTTAGCTAATTTGACTAGAAACTGGAACGGGTATAAGCACATTGTGGCGGTGAGGACTAAATCTGATATTCTGGTGAATTCTACTCAGGATAGGCATGCTGAATTTCAGGCTTTTTATGAGGACTTCTAAATGGCTTCCATTCTTGATGTTTGCCCGATACAGCAATATTTGGAATCTATACATCTGCCTTCTATTGTGTCTGCACAACTAGAGGCTTTAAACTTGCCAATAAGTGTACAGGAATTGCAGCAGGGGATAAAGCAAAGGAAATTGTTGAAGACTCCAAGAGAAGATGGCTATCCTGTTGAGTTTTACAGAATTATTAATGAAGATTCTCCTACCATTTGGAGAATTTTATTCGGGGTTGGTACAATATGGGGGGGGTTTCCTTTGGCTCCAAATGCGGCACCTATCACAGTCTTACTGAAACCAGGGAGGGATCCTATGTTATTGGGTTCCTACCAAGCAATCTCGCTTTTAAATTTTGATATTAAGTTATTAGCTAAAATAATGGCTTATCTTCCTGGTTTGGTAAATAAGGATCAGTCAGGGTTTGTTAAGGACCATTATTCAACATCCATTATACGGAAAATGTTAGCTGCTATAGAGTAGCAGACGGAAACAGTTACAATCCCTAATAAGTTCTGACGCTGAAAAAGTGTTCAATCGCATGGATTGGACTTATGTTCACACTGAATATCAATCTTTTGAAGGGTAGTGAACATATATATATAATTTTTTTTTTTTTTTTTACAGATTATTCAAACTTTGCACATGACACCTAAGGCATTGGTAATGGTTAATGGTACCATTTCAGATAAGTCTGAGCTTCAACAAGGGATGCGACAGGGATGCCTACCCTCGCCTCTTCTGTTTATACTAACATTAGAACCCCTTTTACAACTGATCCGTGATAATGCAGAGATATAGGGCATTACAATTGGATTCTCAAGAGCGCACGTCTTCAAAATACTTGCTTATGTAGATATTTTGATTGTATGTACAAAATCCTTCAGTTTCCATTCTGTCTGACAGAGTTTCAGGAATATGGCACATTGGGGGGGGTTTCTAGTAAATCTGGACAAATCAGAAGCTTTGTCATTACAGGATTCTGTAGTGATGGAGTGTGGTCTTAACTTTCCAATGAAGTGGACATATGAGTATTTTAAATATATGGGAGACTTTACACATTGGGACCTTAGTCATTTACAATCTCTGAACTTTCATTAGCTCTTGGTTAAAACCAAGGAAATCTTGACTAATTAATGGATTTTCCTCTTTCCTTGGTAGGGAGAGTTAATCTTTTTCAAATGGTTTTTCCAAAATGGTTATATGATTTTCAGCAACTATCTTTATATTTAACTGCCACAGATATACACAAGTTTAATAATCTTATTTTTCAATTTCTCTGGCACAAGGAACTGTGGATAGTCACTTCTATATTGAAGAGACACTGGGTTAAGGGTGGTCTAGGGTTAACAGACTTAAAAACATAAATTAACGTGTCCTCAGCCATGCAGACGATTGAGTTATGGGAACAGACATACACAGACTGCTTATGAGCAGGATTTTGTGTCTCCATTGGATTTTCGATATGTTCTGAACACTACCCATGTGTTACGATTGGGCAATGGTCAGGTGTTGTGAACACCACCTGCCGGAGTGACTCAGGATGGAGAGAAACAGGAGATGCAGTAGAGCCTCTGATACTGGCTGGAGAGGAATCTGGTGCAGGCAGGAGTGTGTAGAGCTGGGTACTGGCTGGAACCTGTGGAGCTGAGTACTGGCTGGAAAGGAGTCTGGTGCAGGCTGGAGGAATCTGATACAAGGTGCGTGGAGGTAAGGGTGAGCTTGAAACACTGGAGCAGCATGGAGGTATGTGTGGAAGTGAGTGCAGGTAAACGTGGTCATAACACTGGAGCAGAGTGCTGGTAAGGATGGACTCAGGATAGCGTGCAGGTAAGTGTGAGGCTGACTGTAGGTATGTGTGACTGGACTGAGGGAACCCGGGGAAGCAAGACTAACAATGAATAGACAGACTAACCAGACAGCACTAACACTGAACATAAAACACAAGCAAGGGGGCGTGACAATGTCCGAAGACAGCAAGGCAGGGAAGGCAGGCCACAGACCGAAGGCAGGCAAAGCCAGGAGTCAGAACACCAGTCTGAAGGCAACAAGGCAGGGAGCCAGGATACAGAGCCCAAAGGCAGCAGGGAAAGACAGAATGCCAGAAGGCAACACAGAGATACACACAGGAGGCTAGAGCAGGAAGCCCAAACAAGCTTAATGCCGAAGCACTGAGGGATTGGCTAGGCAGGGTTATAAAGGAAGTCCAGAACATAGAGCAGATAGGTAGGATGGACTGGGCCAGCCAGGAGAGCATGCTCGTGAGGGACCTCTGGTGGTGAGGCGGCTGCATAGCAGCCATAGTCGTAACACCATGTTTCTCTGCCAGCTACACTACAGTAGAATATTTTGCTCTCTCCTATTATGAAGGCCTGGAGATGGTTATGCTGCAAACTGGATTTGCAATTCTCTGTTTTGGGTTTTTTGCCTTTTCAAGGAAATAAGAGTTGGGGGCATTGTAGCCTTCAAGAATTGCAACATTTCATTAGAAAAGAGTAGGTATGCTTCCTTTCAAGAATTACAGCAGCGCTTCCAAGTCGCTCCGAAGCATTTTTTTTTGTTTATTTACAAGCCCAGCATTATGTTCTGTCTTTGGATAAGGAGGAGCATGGTCTACAAAATAGAGAAATTTTAACTGATCTTTTTGGTTTAGAGGATTCTACCAGACATACTCATTTTGGTATAAATTTTTAAGGAAACAAGCGGCAGACAAATTGCTCACATTTAGTAGAAAGTTGGCAGAGGGACTTGGGAGTTTCTTTATCTAATAGTGTTTAAAAGTGTTAGACTAAGGGGAGTGTTTACCAACATCTCCCTCCGGGAGACAAATTTTTAATATGTTATTTTTACTCTCAAACCAGAGCATATTTGATAAAGATCATTCCTTCCTCCACATGTGTGAAATCTAAGACAGCCAGGTACACTTTGTCATCAGTTTTGGGCCTGCCCGCTGATAAAATATTTTTGGAGCTGGGTAGAAGAATACTTGATTTAAGTTATGACACTTGCTTTATAATTAAGTGATTTTTTTTTTTTTTTAATGACTTCAGATGTTTTGTTTTTTTTCCTGACAATTATGTTAAATTGTGGGTTTGGACATTTTATTAGCTAAGAAAGTAATATTACAGTGCTGGTTGGCAACGGAGCCACCAACTAATGCAATTCCGTAATTTTATCAAATTTGTCGTATGGAAAAATAGATACATCTATTACTTCAATATAAGAATCACAAAGTGATTTTAAAAGTTTGGAACTGTTATCTTAATTGCTTCTGCACTGGGCACATAGTTTGCTATTCAATGATATGTCGTAATGGGTACCTTTGATATGATCCATCTTATTGTTTATAAGGGGTGGGAGGTGGAAGGGATAAGAGTTTGGGTTTCTGGAATTTAAGTGATTTGTTCAATATGTCAACTGGATGGTATGCAGAACTCACTCACCATTCAGTATGTCTTTGTATTGTTTTATAATTTCAATAAAAAGAATTAAACTAAACACTTCATGACAACAAAGGATGGAAGCAGACTTAAATTCCCTATTAGCCTCACCTTTTTTTAAATCTACTTTCTTCCTTTTTCAGGCTCTATCAGCCTCTCTTTTCTCTCAAACCAATTATCTTTAAACCCTCAAATCAAAGCTTCTTAATCTCTACTTACCCACTCTAATTTCACTCTCTTCCCTTACTTCTCCCTACTCTACACTTTTACCTATTCACTAATAACCTTATACTTCTATTCTACCCCATACCTCCACTGTCCCAGCTACATCTCCACCTTCTCCCAATTTACTCCCATACAAACCTCTAATTAGCCCTCTGTATCCCTTTCTCACTTCCACTTTTTCTTCTCTATAGTTTAGATCTAGCTCTCTGAATCTTTAGTCATTCCTGAACCTCCATTTTGACTGTTCCCACATTACGGAGCACACGCCTGACTCAAGTAAGAGATCGTGTGTTTTCCATAGTGGGTCCATAGCTTTGGAACGTCGTACCTGAGAGACTATGGTTAATTCCAGATAGAAACATTTAAATGTGAGCTAAAAACATGGCTATTCAAAAATGCATAACACCTAACTTAAAACACCTGATTGTAAAAAGAAATAAGAAGATCAAAAGATACTAACTGAAGCATGAAGAGAATCAAAGAACTGATACAACGTAATAACTAAAATGTGAAATCCATTATTTTATTTTAACTTTCTTTACTCCTTGATCATGTCTTAAACCTTGAGTCAAATGTATAGGAGCAATTAGAATGATACATGTCAATGCCTATTTATGATAACTAACTTCGTTATCCATTAGTTCTTGAATTACTATGAATGTTACTTTTGTAAACTATTGTGATCCTTTATATGGAACAGTATATAAAATAGCTAACTACTCCCTACCTCCCTAGCCTTCTAGTCTACAAGCACATATCTACTTCTTTCTGCACATCCATTATTGCCTTAATCCTTTAAAATTCTTTCCAGTGAAAATGTAACCACAAACCATTAATCTAGAACCTTTACATTCATAACTCCCACATTACAGCTATCCACACTGATGTTCCTCTATTCTATTCCATATCTCCAAATACTACTTTCGAATCACCAATCCACTGCAACTGATGCTGTCCACTTCCCTTCTTTTAGTAGAAACAATTTTTATTAAAAGTAAAAAAATGGAACCGTACATCAAGTATGAAAAACATCTGGTTTCAACTATACCCCAAATACCAGTATCAATTCAATGTCGCAATAACATCCCATATAAAGTACCAGCCTCTCCCCCCCTAACCCTCCCGGAATAAATGTCATTGCAGTAAATTCCAGAGCTGGTGAATCCCGAACAATTGCCCAAGACTGGCCGAAACCAGTCAGCAATTAAGAATCAGACTCCGAGCCAGATGCAGTAGGGCCTGTATGTATCCATTCCACACCTGAAGAAATCGTCGACGTTGTTGAGGACTTGACTTTGAATCCATATTGTCCATTTGCATCATTCGGTGGAGATGAATCCTCCACAATCAAAAGGAAGGACTGGTGGCCTCCCTCCAATTAATTAAAATAACCTTTTTCCCCACTGCAAAAGCTTTCCGTACAAACCAGCGAAGACCGGGCCCTCTAACTAGTGTGTTGGGAATACAGTCAAATAGAATCATATATGGAGATAAGGGAATATTCACATCCAACAGCCCCCGCAAATATTTCACAATTTTCCCCCAATATACTTGAATTCCCGGACATTTCCAAAAAGCGTGGAAGATGGTCCCGCAGGGACAAGAGCATCTGGGACAGGACGCAGCCTGTACCAACTTCGCATGGAATGCTATTTGCGGGGTTACATAAGCTCGGTATATCAGTTTCAGTTGCATTTCTCTATAATACATATTACTGGTGGTCTTCATCAACCTTTTCATACTGGCCTTAATTACCCCAATTGGTACCTGAAACCCTCCGTCTCTGTGTTGAAGTATTAAGAATTCAGCAAAACCCATGAGCATCTTGCTCTCTGGCCACACACACATTGACTCTGCCAACACCATACCAACTTCACTCTTTGGTATAGATAGGAATTTTTCTCAAAAATGGCTCCTTGAATCAATCTAGAAGGCAGAATGGCTATTCCTCTCACTGCTAAAAACCGGTGCACACAGACAGGCCCCTGTTTGATGAATTAGCAAATGGAAAAACCAAGCAAATGGCAGTTCTGTGTTTCAGAAGTTGGAAACAATTATACTTCATATTTTCATAATTTCTTACCTTTCTCTGTTAAACTTGAGAGAATGTAGTATGGCAGGCCTCTTTTGACGCAAATTCCATAGATGTAAGCTATCATCAGCCAAGGCACTCACGAGAGCTCCCTTAAAAAAAAATATATTAAGTTAGGCACAGTTTGGAACAAAGCAAACTAGATTACATTCAAACCGGAATCCGAGAATAAAAAGCCTTTACTCTTCCAGCTTAAGTCTAACTTTCTGTCTTTACTTCTATTCCCACAGACCTGTTTGAAAATGAGATGTGTGATATAAGGGTGCCAGGATGTAGATATTGTGAATCCAAAACTGCTTCATCTAGCCATAGTTCAAACACATACTGATTTGTTGGGGTTTTTTTGTTTGTTTTTTTTTAATTCTAGGGCACCCAATGTCCCAAGCCATTTCTTTCTTAGCATTCAAACCAGTTAATCCACACCAGTGGGTAATGCACCTCTATCAGCAGGTGGAAACGGAGCATAGCTGAGATTACGGTATATACACCCCTGCACTGACATTAGCCCACCAGTATTCTCCATCTCCAGCAGATGGTGGATGTGCATTTCTCTTTTGGGGATTGCTTAAAAAAAAAAAATAGAAAATGATAGGAGAAAAGGAGGAAATTAATTTGCCCCACTCTCCTGTGGTGATACCTTATGGTTCCTCCCTCCATCGCATTTTCCTGAAGTGATATCTGTGGATCCCCTCACTCAGTAGAGTGCCTCAGTCCGGTAGCTGGTTTTCTGGCGTGGACTTAGCGGTATACAGAAAAACAGCTGAGAAGCCAGCAGGTGCAGGAAGCTAAGCGTGACAATGAATGCCCTCTCCCATGCAGCCGGAGACCGACTCTATACTCAGCCAAGACAGGCTGAGCTCATGTAAAGAGTTTAAAAAAAAAAAAAGTGAAGTTTTCATTCCCCTTCTGGTCTCCAAGCCTCCGTGCACCGATCTGATGTCCAATTCCCACCTCTGAGGGAGCATGGCAGATTGAGCAGCCTTTTAAGCTAGGCCCTGCTCTCAGACTTTGCTTAAATGTGGCATTCACCCACTTTTCTGCACATAAATCTGCTGCAAAACAGTGTGACGTCAGTTCACACTTATGTCCGCGAGGGCACCTACCTGGCCTGCATATTGTGCGCCTATATTTGGTCGCTTATTGGACAGACCTTGTTTTTGGACACCCTGCCCACCACGTTCGCTTGTGCGGGCATGCAGATGGGCACACAACTGTCAGACGCTCTGGGAGCATAATGCTAGCAGGTGTTTAACTTTGTGCTGCTTGACATATTCAGGCATCTCAGCTTGGTGTTCCCTCTAACTTGGGTCAGTGCTGCTTGGAGGATCAGGGAAAATTATCTCTGGCTGCTTTTACTGAGCCCGCCCTCCCCAGCATAATGCAGAAAAGGGACCTGAGGTGACCCGTCAGATTTCACCTGGTTTTGGGGGCTCCCCTAACTGGTTCATCAGCAGGGGAAGGTTACTCGGCGGGCGCAGGACCGATGCCCCCTGATTTTGGTATGGACCGCAGTAGCGTTCGCTCGCTTTACTACGCACAAGTCTGCCGCGAAAGAGCTTGGCGGGTTGAGCAGGCTTTTGGCTAGGCCTCGTTCACAGGTTTTGCTCAGTTGATGTCGTGGTAGGCCTAAGAGTTCAGGATTGCAAACTGCAGATCCCTGCGCACCTGGTGCCATGGGTAAGCATTTCAGTAAGTCTACACCTGCTGTGGGTCATGCTGATAGGAACTCAGGTGGCACAGATGAAGGCGACCCTTACTCCCTGGAGGATGGGAAATTCCTTCAGGCTTGGAGCTATATAGAAAAATGTTGCATTTCTTTCATAGAGGTGAGTTGCTGGCTCGGATCACCTAGGCACTGAAGATGCTGGGGGTGCCAAGGGCTGATTCTATGTCTGAGCCAAACAAGAACCCCATTGAGATTCCTTACACAAAGCTTTTTGAATGCTATTCAAGAACTGATTGATCTTGAACGGGGCACCCCGGAAGCTAAATTTTAGAAGGGGGCAAGCTATGGTAGCATTGTATCCCCTGGATCCGGCAGAGAGCAGTTGTGCTTTCTGAAACTGGATGCGCTGGTGTGTGTCATCACCAAGTGGACTATCCCTGTGGAAGGGGGAATGGCTTGAAGGAGGCACAGGACAGGAGAATTGAGGCTATCCTTAAGCAGGCCTTGAGACGGTGGCAATGAATTGCAGATGGCCTCTTGCTGCTCCCTGG
This sequence comes from Rhinatrema bivittatum, assembly GCF_901001135.1. Taxonomy (NCBI): domain Eukaryota; kingdom Metazoa; phylum Chordata; class Amphibia; order Gymnophiona; family Rhinatrematidae; genus Rhinatrema; species Rhinatrema bivittatum. The sequence goes on from NC_042617.1 coordinate 192,621,856, forward strand.
TGGATTGCTCTTGCTTGTGTTCTCTCAGGGCAGTGCTCTACGGCCTCACCACCCTGCACGCACCCGATCTTATCTGATCTCTGAAGCTAAGCAGGGTTGAGCATCAGCTATGACTGATTAACTGGTGCAGAGGCAATTTCAAAGTCTAATCTTATAAATTGACCTTTTAAATGATCAATCTGATTTGGGATTTAAAAAAAAAAAAAAAAAAAGGCCAATAAGTGGGGTGTTCCTCGGTTACCAGAAGATTAAAAGTAGGTGCCGCACTTGTTTGATGCAAGAGGTCATGCAATGAGTTTCCAAGGTTTTTGACCCCTCAGAGGACAGCTTCTCAGAGGGCTCGACCTTTAGGTAAGTCTCAATCCTTCATCCCAGGCAGCCCAGACAAGGTAAGGGCTCAAGTGCCAGTACCCCCCCTCCTGACCCCCTCAATGAGCATGTACCAACCCACTCTCGGAAACAGAAGATAGGGAGTCGCCTGTCTCCTTTTTTAATCAGAGGTAGTTCGAGATTAGGTCAGGCCAGTGGGTTCTAGAGGTGGTAAGAGATGGCTATGCTCTGGAATTTCTCAGTGGGATGTTTTCATGGTGTCTCCCTGCAATTCTCTGCAGAAGACTGGAGTGTATGATGTGCTCATGTCACAAAAAATACAGGCCAAAATCCCAATTATTTCATTGTACCGGGGGGGGGGGGGGGGTTCCTTTCATCCCATCCTGGATCTCAAGGGAGTCAACCAGCATTGCCTCGTTCCCAAATGGAAACCTTACACTCACTGATGGAGGCAATACAGTTGGGGGAGTTTAAGTATCTGGATTGTCAGAGGTGTATTTGCATATTCCCATCCGACTGGAGCATCAATGGTTTTCTGTTTTGGGGCAACATTATCAGTTTTTGAGCGCTAGCCTTTGGTTTAGCCACCGCTGCCAGGACCTTCTCTAAGGTCATGTTGGCAGTAGCAGCAAAGTTGAAAAAGGATGTCATTGTGATCCACCCGCACTTAGATTATTGGCTAATTTGTGCCAAGAGCCATGAAAGTTTTCAGGCCTCACACAAGATGATCTCCTTGCTACAGGAACTAGGTTGGGTGGTGAACTTAGACAAGAGCAATCTGCAGTCATCCCAGACACTGGAGTATCTTGGAGTTCGTTTTCAACATGAAGCAAGACAGGGTGTTCCTGTCAGAGCTCAATATTCAGATACTGATGGCACAGGTGCAACTACTGACAAACAATATGCCCAGCAGTGTGGTCTTATCTACAGGTGTGCGGGTTGATGGTAGTCACCTAGAGGTGGTTCCATGGGCAAGAGCGCATGTGTCCTCAGCACACACTGCTTGCACATTTGAGTCTACAGTCTCAGGACTGCTCGCTACAACTTCAGTTAGCAGTGGAGATCAGCATCCATCTGTAGTGGTGGTTGCAAGCAGATCTAACAGAGGGCGTTCCCTTAAACACCGGACTGGCTGCTACACACAACAAATGCAAGCCTCCAGGATTGGGGGGCTCACAGGAATTAGCAGCGCAAGGGCGCTGGGGTACAGAGGAAATCTCTGGGGCATCAATCGGCTGAAAACTCATGCCGCTCAGTTGGCATGCCTGCGATTAGTCAACCAGTCCCAAATGGACAATGGTGGCTTACATCAAGTCACTAAGGAGTAGCCAAGAGCCAGAAAGTGTTGCAAGAAATAGTCCAATTCATGGAATGGGTGGAAGTAAGTTTTCAGGAGATCTCAGCCTCACACATTGCAGGAAAAAGACAATGTAAGAGCTGACTTTCTCAGCAGATAGTCTGGATCCAGGAGAATGGGAATTGTGCAACGAAGCATTCCAGGTTATAGTGGGCTGCTTGGATCTCCCATTTGTAGGCTTGCTGGAGACATCACACAATATGAAGGTTCCTTACTTCTTCAGTTGCAAGACAGATCTGAAGTTTTCAGGCATTGATGCTCTCATGCATGAGTGGCCAGAAGGCAAGCTCATATATGTCTTTTCCCTGTGACCCATGTTGGGCAGAATGATTCGGAGGTTTGAAACACACACAGGGTTGGTAATTCTGGTGGTGCTAGTTTAGCCCACGATGCTGTGGTATGCAAATCTGCAGAGGCTTCTGGTTGAACATCCTCTCAGAGTACCAGTCCACTGGGATCTACTATGGCAGGAGCCTATTCTTCTTAAAGATCTTTCATTTTTGTCTTATGTGGCCTTGAGAAGGCTTGGTTACTGAAACCTGGTTAGTTCGCTGCTGTGAATTCCACCTTGCTTCGAGCGTGAAAGTTATTCACTTCCTTAGCCTATGTTCACGTTTGGCGAGTGTTTGAGGCTTGGTGTGAGGAACGAGTTCAGCCTTGTTGGGTTAAAATCCAGCTCAGGTTGGATTGTTTAAGGACTTGATCCTTAATTCCCTGAAGGTTCAAGTGGCAGGTGTGTGGTTCTGGAAAGGGGTGAATCATCTTCATCCCCCCTTGCAGTTGCTGGTGCCCTTGTGGAGTCAATCTGGTTCTGGATTCTGGCAGGTCCCACCATTTGACCACTGCATAGCCTCTCCTTGAGATTTATTACTAGAGGATTGTGCTCTGCGCGTAGAGTTTCTGCATTGCAGGCACTGCCTTGAAAGGAATTGTTTCTGCGAGTGACTCCGGAGGCAGTCCAGCCACGATCTGTTCCATCTTTTTGCTGAAGGTGGTCTCTGATTTTCACTTGAATCAATCAATTCCCTGACGACTCTGGACAGGAAGAAAGATGTGAATGAATTTCACCTGTTTCAGATCCTGTGTATCAAGAGGCTTATCATGAGATTTTGGAGGTTTCTACGATGGCCCACTAAATTAAGGAGGTCATCATGGCCATGTATGTGGATGCTGAGCAGCCACTGCTTAGTCAGGTTAGGGCTCAAGCAGTGTCATGGGCGGAGATTAGATGTTTTATTCCCATCGAGATTTGCAGAGCTACGATGTGGTCTCTCTTACACAGATTCCAGGCATTATCACCTGGATGTGCAAGCCTGGGAGGAAGCAACCTTTGCACATATGGTGTTGATCAGACCATGGGCAGCCTCCCACCCTGCTCAGGTGTAGCTTTAGTACATGCCACTGCTGTGGATTAATTTGTCTGAATGCTAAGAGAGGAAAAATTACTACTTACCTGATAATTTCCTTTTCTTTAATGAAGGCAGGTTAATCTACCTTCCTGCCCTTGGCTGCCAGATAGTGGTGCTATTGTCCTAAGTGGCTGCGTTTCCAGGGATTGCTGGTAAATGTCAGATCTAGTCCCTAGATAAGTAATATTACACTCCTTGTCTGATTCTCAATATTTTTTTTTCTGTTAACTATTTGAATGGTTGCTTAGTTGTCCACAATTGGCTTTTGCAGAACATACTGGTGGGCTGATAGTGCAGGGGTATATATACCGTGATGTCAGCTTTGCTCCATCTCCATCTGCTAGTGGAGGTGCATAACCCACTAGCATTGATTAACCTGTCTTCATTAAAGAAAACAAAATTATCAGGTAAGTAGTAATTTCTACTTTTTATACACTTAGGCATATGTAATAGAAACACAGAAATCATTTCAAGAAAAATTACAATGCTCAATAAATAGTATATTGAACTCCTAAAAATTACATACACATTTGGTAATACCAATAAATATTTGTGGCTGCTATTCATTATGGATTGGTCTCTTATTCAATTTCTAATGTCAAAATATATATGTAGTATTCCTAGGAGACACATATCCCCAATAGGTATACAAAAGTTATTCTTTTCATGCTTATCCATTAAATAAAAATTAAAGAAATGAGGATACTTATTTTTGTTTTAAGTTGATAAATGGCATGTAACTCCCAAAAGCTAGTCAAATGTATTACGTTAATCCAATAATGTATCTTGCATTTTTGTTGACCTTTATTTCTCTGCATTAAAGACTTATTGTAGCCAAACCTATTACCATAGGAAGCTATGATTTTGGAATCTGCGTTTAAAAAACAAAAACCCAAAAAACAACCATTCATATTTTTGCAGTAATAGTAATTACATTTTTGAAAGTTAATGTGTGTATGAAATTTCTAAGCATACTGGCACTACAGGAATATCATGCCTGAAGTAATAAGTCAGATTCCTGGGCCATTGTAATCTTCAAAATTGTTTCTTAAAGAGCTATCATTTAATTAAAAAAAAAAAACCAACACCTAAACTAATCTACAGAAGTCTGGATACAGACCAATACCAGGCAGGAAACAAGAATGTACATGGAAATGAAAAAAGAATAGAATTTACAAAAACTGAAACATATCTATTCTTACAAATAATGCAACATAATGCCACATAACTAGAGGTTCTGGAAATCAAGACCACCAAAAATGTATCAACTACATATAAAGTCAGCAATGCAGATTTCCAACTGAGTAAGGAAAAAGGGAGAATAACATATCACAAGGGCATGAAAGTATCATGATACATGTTTCATTCTCGTTAAAGTACTTTTCAAACAATTACACCTAGAAGCCTGCTGACAGATCAAAGGAGCTTCACCAAGGACTTTAAGAGCACTAACAAAACCTTAAAAAGCTAAAAACTGAGGCTCTTTCCCCAACAATTATACAGGACAATACTATAAACAGACATGAAGGATTCCCTAAAATACAGGAATATCCAGGTTGGACTACAATGACCACAAGAAGCAGCTCTTTTGACGCACAAAGTAAATCAAGATATCAGAGTGGTAAGACTATAGAGCAGGGATGGTGAACTCCAGTCCTCAAGTGCCACAAACGAGCCAGCCTTTCAAGATATCAAGAAAGAATATGCATGCTGGAGTTTGCCATCCCTGCTACAGAGGAAGAAAAAGCAATTTCAATACAATGTTGTGTATGGAATATAGTAGTACAGCGAGGGTGTCTGAGCCCAGGGTCAAGTACTAACAACTCCAGGAAAACTTTGATATACAAACACACAGATTTTGTGGATTTAAAAGGTAATCAGGAATCCTAAGTAATGAAAATCTCCATGATTAAAAGCCAATATTTGAGAGTGACTGGAATCAGGGATTAACAATCCACTTGAGGACTATAAAAGTTTATAAAGAACCAAGCACAGAGGCCTTGAATCATCAAAATTTGCTGCACCCAATAAAGACACCAAAGAACAATTTCTACAAAGTTACAGTAAAACAAAATTACACTCCCTAACAGCTGTATTCGATACAATAGATCATCAGATCTTGTTGTATAGATTGCACATATGTGGAATAACTGGGGACAGTTTGGACCTGGTTCAAATCTTATCTGTCAGACCAAAAAAACAGCAAGCTAAACTGGGTAATTCTGTGTCTAATTGGTATATAACAATGGGGGTCCCCAAGGTTTAACCATCTTTGCTCTACTGTTTAATATATACATATCTCCTGTGTGTAAAATCTTGGCTGGATTATGTTCTGGTTACAGACGATATGCTGATGACAAAATTCTATATTTAGGTGGCACCTACTTGGCAGAAAATTGGTACATTGTATGTCACTGGTTAACACTGAATAAACTAGCTCTTAACATTACAAAAAGTGAAGTCCTGCTGATATTCAAGGTTCCCCTAGTACCATCTAGTCACCAATTCAAATTGAAGGTTCATCTTTGTCTATCTATCTCTTCCCGATTAAAAATTTGGTTTCCAAATAGATTCTGCCTTAACATTCAAGACCCAAATTAATCAGTTGTCTGCACTGCCGTCTCAAGTCAACCTCCTGAGTTCCTTTCCTTGGGTGAAAAATCTTTTTGCAAATTCATAATTCCACTTGTCATTTACAATCAAGACTACAGATTGCTTAAAGTCCCTTCGGCTCCTGCTATTAGGCTGACAGACCCGTAAGTGTGCATTTTCAATTGCAGCTCCAACAATTCCCTTCCTGTAAACCTGCTCTTGATACTATGCTCAAAAATATTTAAGATGTTAAACGTATTTAATTCTGCATTTTAATCATAACTGTCCTTTTTATTATTTTTAATTTATCTACTGGGTTTGTTTTTTTGGGTTTTTGTTTTTTTTTAATTTTATGATGAATTTTTTTTTAGTAATTTAGTATTTCTTGGCAATTTTAGCATCTGTTTTTTTCTCTTTTTGGATTTTATATTATGAATGTATTACGATGTAAACCACCCTGAGCTATAGCAGAAGGTGGTACATAAATATTAATAAAAATACTATGAGGGGAGGAAAATCCTCACTGCTCTATAACAAGCTCCTACTGAATATCTGGGGTAAGTGGCAAACCAAACTCAGTCACTAAATACAGTGGTTCCCAACCCTGTCCTGGGGACCCCCTAGCCCTAGCCCATGCATGAGAATTTGCATGCATTGCCTCCATAACATGTAAATTTTCTGTCATGCATATTCATTGTGGATATCCTGAAAACCTGACTGGCTGAGAGGTCCCCAGGACAGGGTTGGGAACCTGAAAACCTGACTGGCTGAGGGGTCCCCAGGACAGGGTTGGGAACTAGTGCACTAATAGAAGCTGAAAAGCTCTTTTCGGTAATATTGCCCTGGCAACAGGGAGAAAAACTAAGTATCTTACTTGTGATTCTTAGTAAATGAATCTGAAAGTAAAAACACAAAAAGAAATGTCACAATACAATGAAAACATTGGTTAAGTTCCTCTCCTTGCATTACAAGAGGAAAAAAAAAACAACTAAACATTGGAGTAGTCTGTTTATAGTTGCTTCTGTGGTCTGAACACTATGTAGTGAGGAAATTCTAACAAAAACTTCCTCCCCAGCACACAAATATGACCTGTTAGTATGAATTCACAAAAGATACTTAACTTTGAAGAAGTTTTATATGGCTGCACAATGGGCCCACATCTCAGCAACATTTGCCAGAAAAATACCCATAATGAAAAAAAAAAAAAAGAAAAAGGAAAACTTCTATTAAAATCAAATGATATTAAAAATATATATTACAGCCATGTTACTAACCTCATTTATCAGGAACTGAAGTTGAATTACTTGAGCTCCGCTGTCATGTTGGCAGTAGCATTCGACTCCTGGCCGACCAAACCTGATACTGTGTTAAGGAGGTACATGCGAAAAAGTAGATATAAAAAGCAACATGCTAAGTATTGTTGAGGCTGCATATGTTTTGACTAGGCATGGCCTCTGATGCTATTATGAATCCAGCTAAACCATTGTGCTTAGCCTTGAATCCAGAATTTTGCAGAAATAAAAAGATGTGGGGTGTTTTTTTTCTTTTGGGGGGGGGGGGTGGAGGTTGGCTATGCTTCATGGGAAGCATTTCACTTATTTTACTTTTCATATTATTTTCTTACCAGCTGAAAATAAAACTTTGTAAACTCATCTTATGAACACTTTCACCATGTTTGAATGGTAGACTTTCCTTTTTTTTGACAATAGTAATAGTTTGCCAGTACAGAAGCACATATCTATGCCCATCTTTTTTGTAAACAGATTAAAAAAAAAAAAGTAAGAAAAATGATATTTGGAAACACTGAACAATACAAACATTAAGCACAAGCATGCGCTATATAGTGCAGAATTTGCGTAGAATTCTCCCTTCCCGCAGATTTCCTCCCTCGTCTCGTAGAATCCACCACAGCCGAATTCTTCTCCCTTCTGAATGCTCTGCCAGAAGAGGAAGCCGAATCAGAACCATTGCAGGCGAGGTTCCTGCATGGATAGCACAGGCAGTGCGGCACAGGTGAAGTTAGCAAGCTGCCCTGTGCAAAAGGTCAGGACCCCACAAAGAAAGAGGGGGCGAGAGAGAAGGGGAGGGGGCAAGAGAGAAAAAGAGCAAGGGGAGGGAGAGTGGAAGAGAGGGAGGGAGAGAGGGAGAGTATTTCTAGTGGGGATCAAGGTATGAGGGGAAAGCAGGTGAATGGGAACAGGGACAGAGGCCAAGGGGGGGGGGGGGGGGTCCTATTTCCATTTTTTCTGAGCCAGAGGTCTGCAGTCTTTGACATGCGTGCCCTGGCACTGGACAGCTGAGTGGACTCTGACTTCCGCCGCAGAGGATGCATTTAACCAAACATCTCCTGCTGCGCAAGACTGGCCCCCAAAGACGTTCAACAAAAAAAAAAAAAAATTTTACTTCAACTTGAAAAACAAGATTCAAGCCAAGATTAAAAAGCTTGTTAATGTAAAAAAAAAAAAAAAAAAAAGGAGGATGACTTCTCCCAAGGCTACAGCTTTATCCATGGTGCACAGTATCCCAGATCTCTTTCTTCAATCTGAATTAGTGCCCAATACTCTCTCTCCCTGTTCAGGGTGGGAAAATTTCTCTTCTTCCAAAAATATAAGTAGGAGATACAGAATGGAAAAAAAAAATCCCATTCTTCTAAACTCTTCTCAGTCTCTGCCCCAGGTTGAAGCCACTGTGAAATCCAGCCCTTCCAGAAAAGGGATACCCTGGAAAATATTTAGCAATGGTGCAGAGTCATCGTCACAATAGCATTTAGAAGTGGCAGAATGCAAACTAAGCTGAAACTAGTTGTATGTTATCACATACAAAGTATAAAATATAAATAAATCTTTAATGAAAGGGGGACACAAAAATGGCCACAGTTTTCCCCACTGATGAAGACAAGAATGATTAATTTATCTGGTGCAAGGAAAGATTCTATGATACTAAGTATGGGATAAAAAGATTTAATGAGGTAAGTGAGAACAAAATTTATATGAAAAATGTATATGAAAAGAGAGTGACTGCAATTCAGGATTTAAAGGGTTACTTGGCCTCAAAGCATCACCATCTCTAACAAGATATGCAGGAGAATCATCAGCGTAATAAGTGCCATGTGCAATCTGTTTAATCAACCTACTGTGCTAGGGATGTGACCAACGAATTTTTCAGGGATTCAGAGAGCATATTCTTGAGAAGAAAGATGTCAACTACTGGGGAAAAATGTCTCTTTTGCACATAATCTCCACACACTGAACAAATGGCTTGGAACAATCTAGAAAATAACTGATCAGTATCAATATTGGTTAAACAGAAAATAAATTGTTTATTAAGCATTTTAAATTAAACATGTCAAAAGCTATAAGGAAAAAAAGAAAAACTAGACAAAATCTTTAAGTCCAGATGATCAATACAGTTGACTTTCACTGGACAGCAGAGATCTAAATTACAGAACTACAGCAGCTTTTTTTTTTTTCTTTTTAACATTTTATATAGCCTCATTACAATGCATCTAAGAGAAAACAATACAGCATTTAACCAAACAAAACATGCAGCTGTCTTTGCCGTATTCTTTTTTGCCTTATAGTTAGCCTGGCCTTCAATCTCTACACAAAATCAGCACATTATGAAGATAATCAAGGAAAGACAATTGAGAAAACAATTGGCTAATCAAAGCTTTAAAATAAAAATAATAAACCACCATAATTTCTTAAAGTAATATCAATTGTATGTATGTTCCTTACTAATCAAGAACTTTTGCTAACATTCAATAAGCTGATATCACCACACTAACCAAAATTTGATGTCTGTATGGTAGTGATACGTAATCAAATTCAAATTTAGGAGTGCAAGCTAAGCAGTCTCAGCACATTGTAAGGCAATTAATTCAGATCTTGTACAGAGCACTTTTTAAATTGTGAGCAGTTTGGTTATTATTACATTGTTTAGTACCTGACTGTATGAAAAGGCCTCTGTAGCTACTATTCACTGCAAGTGGAGGTAGTTATTATAAAGAGCATTTTAAAAAATGAGACATGACAAAATAGTGTGCATTTCCTTGTGGCTACTATAAAAACTCACTATATTCATAGTAACACAGGGGCTATATAAATATGTTTGTGAAAAATAAGATTTTGTGATAAGTAATGGCTCTCCAGATGAGTTTCTGGTTATATCTGGCTAAATGTACTTGGTATAACTTTTTTTTCATTGACAAATAAAAAGTAAATTTAAAAATAAAATTGTGTTAGCCCAACAATACAATTTATAAACTGATTGCAAGAGAGATGGTCATAAGATCTCACATATGGTTTCCTTTCCACAGCCAGAGAAGTTGGTTTGGCAATCCCCTGGTACCAGTGGCAGTTCCAGAGAAAAAGGCAAAGAAAAAAGGAACTTTTACATCTTCATAATAATGAATACAAAAATCCTTTACGGCTCCATTATAATCCATAAAAGCAATAGGTCTCTGCCAATGGTCTCTCAAATTAATGAAAGATTGCCTGTACAAAAAAAAAATAAAAATTGTATGCAACTTTTTATAAGCCAAGTTCAAATTTATGCACTATGAGCCAATAGAATGCACATATTAGGATTTCTTGTCCACATTATGTTTTGCTGTGTGCATGAGGTTCATGACCTCTATGCACGCGCACAGTTTAGAGTGAACAGTGGTCTCTGCCAACTAGAACAGGATGTTATTTTATGTCTGCATGCTTCATCCAGAATTTCTAACAGCACATGCTAGTAGATGCATTCAATGGGCTGGTGAAGACAAATAACAGAATTTAAGAAGGCATGGGAAAAGCATAGAGGATTTCTGGTTTTAAAGGAAAAATCCAAAAGATCTTTGAGAAATCCAAGGGTCACACTGCAGCAGGAACCGAGCAAGGCAAACAAGATAATCCTTATCTGCAAATGTGTTTCTATAACTCAAATTTAAATAGAGGCTCTGGAACGAATGGTCATGGGGAATGGGTGAAATGGGGTAGACCTAGGAGTAATTTCCAGAAATATTTCTTTACAAAGAACGGTGGAAGCATGGAACAGCTTCCATGTGCAGGCTATGGAGACAAGGACAATATCAGAATTCAAAAGAACATAGGACAAATACAGAAAGCCTTTTGATGGAGAAGTGATTATAAAAATGATCAGCTGATGTGGATGGGCAGACTGGATGAGCCATACTGTCATGTTTTATGGTTCTATAAAGCTCCTTGATTCAAAAGTTCCAGAATTAAAGAAACTATTAGAAAACAAGCTTCAAATTTAGAAAATAAAGCAAGCTGTGCTCTTATAATACCGCCTAAGTCTTAGCTATGCTTTTAGAAACAGAAGAAAAGTTTCTCATATGAAGATACAGACTAGATGAGCCACAGTCTGCCATGAAGTTGTATGTTTCTATATAATTTAAAGTTTAAATATATGTTGACTTCCTAAGAAATGTTCTTTAAATATTCGATTCATTAATTTGAATTTCTTGATTTCAATTTATGAATCTATTTGATTTCAAATCAATTCTTATGCAATTATTTTAATAAATTAGAAATAAATCTAATACCACCAACCCCCAATTAGCTCATTTGGGAATTTTAACAAACTCTAATGTAAAAGCACAGCACCACGGTGTTCACTGGTGCCGCTGATAAACAGACACCACACGTGCCTGGAGCGCCGAAGGGGCAGGGGAACACAGATGTTGTGCGTCTCCCCCCCCCCCCCCCCCCTTCTGCTGGCACGGGACCTGCAGGCTAAAGGTGGGGGGGGCGAGGAGGTCCCGATGGGATGCCCAATCGGGGGGGGGGGGGGGGGGGGGGCATGACTAAGCAACGTGGGATGGCTCATTGGGCGATTCAAAGCCCTGGGCTGTTGCAAGGGGTAGTGGCAGCTGCACGTGGGGGGAACACCTGGCCAGAGCGCAATGCCCCCCGGCCCCGTTTGCTTCCTGTCTTCCACGCAGCTGCCTTCCTAGGGAAAAGGTCCCTGGTTACAACCAGGCAGAAGGAGCTTTAAAAAAAAATGCTCAGTGGCAGCACTTTACCCTGGCATGCAGAGGGAAACTGCTTGCCACGAGTTGTGGGTTTAAGTTGCTGACCAGAGTGCTCTCTTTGCGGCCTCGGGTCACCTGGTCATAGAGGCTTCAACTCAAGCTGCTGTGGAGATCCAGCTGCCAGATCTTCGACAAGGAGGACCCTTGGGGGATAGTGGGCCGGGGGTCTGTATTTGCTCTCTCCAGGGCATTGTAAGTTACCTTTGTCTCAGCCATGCCATGCGGTCGAAAGGCTATTCCCCATCCAGTCTCACAGGGGGATCCAGAGAGCCCAGTATCACCTGGGGAGGAATCTAAATGTATTCCGCCAGTCGGTAACCCCCGGAGGGACTCGGGATCGAGGTGCCGCAAGGCATCTCAAGGAAGAGCCAGATTGAGACCTCAGCTCCCTCCTGGGGACCTAACAGCCAACACCAGTGACCGGGAGTGCAGCACATGGGGTGAGAACTATATCCCCCTGCCCTCTGCACCAGCTCTCTGGGATAAGCAGTCAATTACCCAGGCAGTTTCACCTCCTCAGGAACAGTGTGGTTTGCAGCTGGGGGAGCCCAGCCATACAGCTTCCTTACGTTCCCCCGTCAGTACACAGATGCCAGGCTGGAAGGCCGCGGAGGCTGTCCCTCCACTATGACCCACTTGGCCATACCCAAGACCTCCAAGTTTCTACCAGGGGGCCCAACAGCACTAGCAATCAGGTATTCCTCCTGGTATTAGCCAATGGAATTCTGGTTATGCTACGTGCTGCAGCACATGGGCACCAGCATGCTGGAGCCGCAAGAGCCCATGACATCTGTTCCCTCTCTCCCTGCTCCAGTCTACATTTCACTAGAGCACACCTGGACCTGCAGAATGCCACGTATGAGAGTCCAGATCACGTGCCCAGTGTACAGACTGTGGCGACTGACTACCGAAGGTGAGTCTCGTGGGGCCACTTCAGCGCCAGGGGCTGCAGAATCCTCCAATCATCCTCCAGTGGTGGAAGGGGTGGCCTAACCCCCTGCAGAGGCCAATAAGGCCCAGCCCCCATTAAAGAGTGACAAAACCAAAAGGAGGCATAAGAGGAAGAGTAGGAGGCACTCCTGCCGCTCCGACTCCTTGAACAGCAGGAGCTCCTCGCCAGCATCTTCCTCTGGTTCCCAGGGATAGTCAGTGGCAGAGGGTTCGCGGAGCACCACTGCCACTAATGCTAGTTTTCCGACGCTGAACACAATGAAGCTATTGTGGCAGGGCGTTCTCATTCATTCCAGCAGCGCATATGCCATCACTGGTATGTTGATTTTTTTAGCCTGATGGAAGAGTGCAGAAAGGTCACACAAGGATTGCAAACGGCACAAAGCTCTTTCGGGTCCCAAGCGGATCTCGAGGAACATTAACATCTAGGTACGATCCTTTGCACGTCTAACATCAATAGTTGGCCAAGCCGATCCCTCTAAGCACTTAGCTTTGTGGTCTTGGACACCATTGTCAGGGTTCACTCCACCTACAAGGGATTCACTTGGTTGAATTATGATGAGCGGTTCAGGGAAAGGTTGGCGTTCATCCCATCCATGTCCTGGGGCACACAAGACATCAAGTTGTGGTTGACCCCAAGGGTGGGGGCGGGCAGCCAACCCCACGGCTGAAGCATGTGGCGGTATATATCAATGGGAGTTGCATGATGCAGGATTGCAAATACAAGCACATCTGCTCCATCTGTGCTGCCAGTCACCCCGCTACCAAGTTTATATAGAAAGCCCCCAGCAGTAAGGGCAAGTAGCCCTTATGCTCAAGCCCCGACCCCAGTTAGATGGGAGTGATTCGTGTCGGGCCTTAGCCTTTATCCCAAAAGGCATGCAGCAGTTATGTTATATGAGGGTTTTAAGGAGAGCTTCAGAATAGCATGATAGTCCTCTGAACCCTGCCCGACACAAATGCCTATTCTACAATTAGGTTCGCTGATGTAGTGAGAGAAGCTGGCAGTGGAAATTAGTCTAGGCAGGGTAGCAGGCCCCTTCACCCTCCTGCCTTTTGACAAGATGGTCTTGTCACCTCTAGCAGTGGTGCCTAAGAAAGAGCAGGGTAAATTCAGGATGATACACAATCTTTCCTATCCAGGAATGACTTCATCCCCCAGGAGACATGTAAGGTCCAATACACTTCCTTCAATATGCTCGACCTCCTCAGGGACAGGGGCTCTCATGGCAAAGGTCAACAGAGTCCGCGGTCCAGCTCTTGCCAGTGCATCTGGATGACTTCTTTACTAGGGTTCTACTTCAAGGGTGCATACCATGGGGTGATCTATTTTGTGTGCGCACTTTTGAGACATTCAGCACCTTCCTACATTGGGAGTTCTCCCGACGTAGAGCTTGAATGGAACTGTCCACTATTTGGACGATTTTCTGTTCATGGGACCTCATAGCTCAGATGCACGCACAGGGGCCGCTTTCGCCCGTGCAGGCATCCATCTTCGCCGGCAGCTGCCTCTGCCTCTGTCTCCGCCGATGTCCGTCTCCGGAGGGGGGCTGCAAGAAGAGTAAGTCGCTTCATTGCTTTACACTGCCAGTCCTCTCTCCCCTCCTCCCGAAGCAAGGCTGCTTTACGCGCCTTGCTTCGGGAGGAGGGGAGAGAGGACTGGCAATCCCGAGCGTAGGAGAACCGTCCACTTCCTGGTACCTGTCATTTCAAATGTCCTGCTATTACCTGCTATTAAGTTCACTTAGAGAATAGCCACTGCCATTAGCAATGGTTACATGGAATAGACTTAGTTTTTGGGTACTTGCCAGGTTCTTATGGCCTGGATTGGCCACTGTTGGAAACAGGATGCTGGGCTCGATGGACCCTTGGTCTGACCCAGTATGGCATTTTCTTATGTTCTTATGTTCTTATGTCATTTGAAATGACATTTGAAATGACAGATACCAGCGTGTCTGAAGCGTTAGGCCAGCGCACCCAGGATACTGTATAGCGCTCTATACAGTAAAATGGGTTGTGCGGGCCTAATGCTTCACGGACGCTTCTTGGACACAGCTTGCATTTGCAAGCTATTTAAAATACAGTATTGGGCTGTAGGCGAGCTGGACTGTGCGTGCGGCAACCGCAGGTGCGCCCGGCACTAACGCAGCTCTTCCTACCGCTCCTTACTGTATCGGCCCGAATGTGACCTTGGCCACTGTGCAATCTCTAATAAGAAGCCTGGCCTTCATCTGCTGGGTCATCCTGATGGGGCGGGCATTCCTACACAATTGATTAATGCTTCCTTGACAGTAACAAAGTACCACCACTGCTTGCGAGTTACCCAAGCTTTACGTGAGGATCTCGCAGTATGGGAGAAATTCCTGGTCGAATTCATTGGCTCAGTGGTGTGGCTACCTGCAGCTTTTCACCAACACCTCGGGGGGCATTGGCTTCGGACTCTACTTTCAAGGGAGCTGGTGCACTGAGACATAGCCTAGCAATTGAGTGAAATTAGGAATCACAGCTTATATCACCTTTCTGGAACTCTTCCCAACTGTCATAGCGCTCCATCTTTGGCATGAGCAGCTAGCAAACAGAAAGGTGATATTTTGGTATGACAACCAAACGGTAGTACATGTAATCAAAAGGCAGTCTACAAGGTGCACATCTGTTGCTGAGTTCCTTAGGTGGTTCAGAGGTGTTTGCAGTTAAATGTATTGGCGCAGGCTAGACCCATTCCTGGTCTTCGCTACAAGATTGCCGATTGTCTCTCATTCTAAGTGGGAAGACTTCTGGAGATTTTCTCTGGACACCAAGGAACAGGCGATACCGATCCCAATACACCTATGGAGCACTGGAGCCAGGATGCATTCGATGGCACCATCCACCTAGTGAGCATATCTGAGGGGATAGGACAATGTAGTGAACTTCTTGGACTCATCCGCCCTGCCTGAAGACCTCTGTCTTTCACACGATGGTGGAATACATCACACAGGCCAAGTGGCGTGGCACATCCCAAGGTACAGTGCAAACCAATTTGGCAGGTTATGCCTTTTTCATTGAGGCTCCAGGTTTGCCCAACCCAGTAAAGGACTTCACGATAGGTGCATCCTCACGGGCTGGGCCAAATGCAACCGTGAGTCCCAGACACATACAGCACGATATTCCACAACCATTTACTTGCTCTATGGCGCTGCTAACCTTTGGCCATTATGGACCACTTCAAACTGGTCTTGTTCAGAGCCATCATTTGCATTGCATTCTTTGCCGCATGTCACATAAGGGTTGCCACAGCCATTGTCAAACACGACTGCTCTGGACTCCGAGCTTTGACGGTTCCATCACAGAGGGAAAGCTCGTTATCAAGATATAGAGATTGAAGACCTATCAAATTGGCTGGGGGCAATAGTCGCATTAGCCCAAGTTTCAGGCCTGCTTACATGCCCGGTTGCCAAGTAAGAGATCATGCACTCTCATTGGCAGGTCCCAAAATTTGGAATTCTCTCCCAACAGAACTGCAGCTTCAGCCAGAATTAAAAACATTCAGAAAGGAAGTAAAAACTTGGGTTATTTAAGAAGGCTTATCAGGATCCAACATAACATAGAATCCAGCATTTCACTGAATGCTTGTTTCTGATTTTACTATTTAAGATGTTTTATTGTACATAATTTATTTTATTCTACTTATTACTAACATTTTTATTTTATTTTAGATATTGCTTGTTTTAATTATTTTAATTTTATTATTAATAAGCTGATTTATATATCTGTATAGCTATTATTTTATTTGTTCTTACAACAACAACTATGTGAACCGTTGTGATGGTCCCCTGAATGACTGTATACAAAATCGATAAATAAACAGTGCATTATAAGGTGCTCAGGCCCTCTGGAGGGACGCAATTTCTTTTGCATACTAACTCACGCCCACTGAGCAAGCATCAGTTTAATGCCATCCTCAAACGGCCTTGGACATGGCCCATCTGAAGTCTTAACAGTTCAGGACTCACTCTTTCTGAATCGAGGTGGCCTCCAGTGCAGCAGCATTTGGCTTGCTGGGCACTGCCCTCCAACATATCAGCAGATGGTGCTCCCCCGTGTACCTATCCTATATTAGGCAGGCGGATGGATTCCCGCATCCCAACATACCGTAGACATTAGCAGTGACATATGAATCATAGTAGCGGTAGCCCCCCCCCCCCCTTTTACCCCCTGAGACAATGCTGTTAACACCTTATGACTTTCATGCCCTCGCCGGCGGTATCGGGTGATATGGATCATGAGACACTTGTATTTTGAGCAGAGCAGTGTGCAAAGTGAAATACCTTATTGACTTTTGGGGATACTCCAACTGCCCTTGCCATAGTATAGTAGTTTTGTTTTCATTTAACAGTCAATTACCTATATACTCGTGTACAAGTTGAAAACTTTTACCCCAAAAATCGATCTTTAACAATGTGGTCTTATCCATGGGTCAATCTACATTAATGCCAATATCATAATGCAAGATGCATGATTAAATCGTTTGCATGCTCCTCCTCCCGATCCCTTAACGCACCCACTGCTATGAGGACAATGACAGCACTTGCAGTTGCTCAGGCAAATCCTTCCCCCTCCCAAACCGGGGTCTGACTGGCACATGGTTCAAAGCTTACCACTGGGACCTGATGGGGGAGGGGGGAGGACACGCCTAAGTGACTGCAAATTTGTTGTTGTAGCCACAGCAGCGAGTGTTCGAGTTAAGGGATCTGGACGAGTTTTGGGTAGAAAAGCTGTCCTATCACTCTACTGGGACACCGTAGGGCAGGAGAAGGGACATTTCTAAGCAAATGCACGTACTTCACTGTGCAGATAGCAGCCGGCGAGTTAAAGAATCAGGAGGATGGAAGGAATCAAACCAGAGGAGCAGCCATGGGGGAGGGAGAAAAGGATTCTGACAGGGGGCAGCCATGTAGAAGGGAGGCAGGGAAAAATTCTGACAACAAGGTATGGAAACATTAGGCAAGCTAGTTAGATCTCCGGAAGACTTTGTACCATGAATAGCTAGCTATGGATCAGAACAGACTCCAATGATTGATAAATATAAATCAATATATTGCATATAATTTAAGTACAAATACTGTGCAAAGGCATGACACTATCACTATTTGTTCCCTACATTCCTGAGACATTCTGGCAACAAGCTGCTGATAAAGAGTGGGGAAGGCCCCAAGAAACATCTGGTATCTCTGGGGACATCAAAGATCATTTGATCCTGGGAGGATCAAATGCAAAAGACTAGTATTCATACCAATGAGCTGATAAGTTATAAACAGTTGGTGTCTCTTACCAAATGGGAGATCAAAAGATAGGTATTACAAAGGCATTTCAGCACCAAACTTGCAGAGAGATATACAAGACATAGCATTTGCTTATTTTAGCTGGATGAGCTGAGAGAACAGAGCAAGTTGTTCTTTCAGAGTCCCTGAGCCTGAGTCCTTCAGATTTCCTATGAACACTGGCTTATATGAGGAGGGTGTATAAGGGAAGTATTCTTTTGTTCATTATTCTTTGTTAATATTCTTTGTCTATTTACCTGTATTGATTTATGTACAGTTTACTGTGATACTGTATTCAATGTTGATATTACTTTGCTGATGTATTATCCATTTGTTTAACTTACATTTAGTAAACTAAGTTTTGCTTTACCAGATTCTGTGTAGAGTGTTCTATAACATAATATAAAATATACCTCATGTCCACCATGCACACATGGATGGACATGAGGGAGGGAGGGAAGGATTCAGAAAGCAGGGACAGCCATTAGAATGACATCGTACCTTCAGGAAAATGAGCATCTTATACCAGATCACAGAAACTGCCTACAGAACTTGATGAAAAGATCTGTTTGTTCTACAAATTTATTATTCAGCAGAGAATAAAGAATCATTTTGATATGAAAAACATTGGTAATATGGATGAAATGCCGATGACATTTGATATGCCTGGCAATCACGCTGTAGCTGGCGTTGGTGAGAAGACTATACTTGTAAAATCAACTGGTCATGAAAAGACCCATTTCATGGTGGTCCTGTCTTGTCTGGCAAATAGCACAAAACTGTGTCTGGTAGTAATATTCAATAGGAAAACTATGCCGAAGAACCTAAATTCCAGCAGGCATTACTGTTCAGGTTCATCCTAGACTGGATGAATGAGGGAATGAAATGGTGGCTGCGCAATGTGTGTGGTAGGCAACCAGGCACGGGGCTAAGAAAACGACCACCACTACTGGGGATATGTTCCGCGCCCATATAACAGAGAATGTGAAGGGCGATGCAAAGAAAATGGCGATCACATTAGCAGTGATTCCAGGAGGTCTGACATCAATGTCCATTTCAACAACCTTTAAAGGATCAATTGTGGCCACAATGGATGTGCTCCAGTAAAGCAAAGTTAACAAAATGAGGGAACATGATGAAACCAAACATTGATTTGGTAGCAAAATGGGCAAAGGATACCTGGGAGTCAATTCCACCAGAAATGGTCAAGAAGTCATTCCTGAAATGCTGCATTATCAATTCTATGGATGGCTCAGAAGATGATGCCTTCTATGAAGACAGACGAATCAGCACTGGAGGATGATTCAACAGATGGAGACAGCGAAAACAACATTTACGCTGATGGCATCACCGAAGAACAGTTTCACAATTTATTCAGAAATTCCAATGATGAACTGGACTTGGAAGGATTTGAATAAAAGGGTTCATACAGCAGGTACATTTTAAGTTGTTAAATGATATTTTTTATGAGACACTTTATTCTGCTTTTAAAAAAATTAAGTGATTTTCTTAAATTATCGGTTTCTAAATATGATTTGTCTTATAATTTCATAAGCTCCCTAGGTTTTACCCTCAACTTATCCAAAGGTAACAGATAAATCTCAATTCTGGGGCCCAAAAAATACTTTTGACTTATACATGAGATCCATTTACATAGGTATAGTACATGCAAACCATGTTTTAATGGCTTTGCAATATTTTATGGTCAGGTTATTTATTTATTTAAAAGTATTTCTATACCATTTTTACAAATAAAATTTTATCAAAACGGTTCACAAGGATAATATTAAAATAAAATCAAATTAAAAAAAAATTACACAAAACAGGTATAATCAAAGTAAACACATTTACAAAATTAAACTACTCTGCTCACAGAGAATAGAAAATTGCATGTTATTTGCAGAAAATTATGTATGTCACTCCTAGTTTCCTTATCAGCACTCCCGATGGTTGTAGAAATATATTAAAATGAGGGCCGACCCCTGTGGGCATGTTATACCATTCAGATTCTTTCTGCTTAAAAACAACTTTGTCTCCTTTATGTTAAAAATGAAGTGAACCATTCCAGAACCTTTCCCTCTATACCAATCATTCTTAAATTCTCCAGCAGCATCATATTAGAGATTGTATGAAAGGCAGAAGCCACAACCAATGGCACCAATACTCACTGTACGATGTCTAACAAGGCCTCTGAAAATATCATCCAACAGGGAGATTAACAGGTTTCTGTTCCATTAGATTTTCTGAACCCAAACTGCCCCTGTCTAAAACATCATCTCCTCCAGAAAATCCTCCAACTGGATGCAAACCCATTTCTCAACAATCTTACTCAGAGCATAATTTAGAAATAGGTCTATAGAAGGACACCACATTCTCACATCTTGTAATCCATTTCTTCTAATGGGATGCATTTTGACTTGCTTCCATTCACTTGGGACATAATATTCTCTGTCCTCTATGGAAGGTTAACACAGGAGAATATAGTTAAAATAATTTCTTTTCAGCCTGCCTCACCCTCTCTACCCTTTCTTGATATTGCAGGCAAAACTATTTCTGGTGTGGAGCAGCAGCCTAGTGGTTACAGCAGCTGGTTGGGAACCAGTGAAGCCAAGGTTCAAATTCCACTGCTGCTCTTTGTGACCTTGGGCAAGTCACTTCATCCTTCATTGCCTCAGGTATAAACTTAGATGGGAAGCCCTCTGGGGTAGGGAAATACCTACAATTCATTTAAAGTGTCACAAAATAGTCACTTCTGTGCTGTCTATTGAGCTAACAAACCTCGAAAGTCACTTTCTATAAATTAGAATTATTGATTCACAACTTATAGTCACAAAATCATCTGATATGTTTACACACAGACAAAATATGGTGGGTGAGATACCTCAGAGTGTAGTGTACACTGCATTCCAACAGAGCCAACCTATCCAGATTTTTAATTTCTAACCCCATCAACATGCATGTCGGGATCTGAACCTCAGCATACAGGCCTAAGCAGATTTTAATAAAATGCTTAAGTAAATTTGTTTTAACATTTAAAAAAAAAAATAGTTCTGGCTTGCCAGATGCAAGCTATAAAAGGAAAATCTAAAGCTACTGTACAAACATGGACAACCCATATAAAGAATGGAAATATGTAAGAAAAATAGAGCATAGAAGAGTCTCAAAAAAGGCTCACAGGAAAGATATCCAAATATATCTAGGGCTGTGGGTGATCTCTAAGGAAGCTGGAATAGGCACTTTTGCTTACCCTGCGACAGAAGACGACATACCACAGTACTCATGGTTCAGCAAATTTTGCATGGTCATATCACAATTGTGATAAATAGAAGCAATTGATACTCCAGCACCCTTGAAATATAGGCATATTAACAAATGGACACATAGTACACATCACAAATAGCATGTTATTAAATATACTTTAAAGAGGTGGGCAATTTCTTTTCTTCATTCTTCTTTCAGCGCTTCAGGGGAGATAATTACCAAGTGGTATTCAAAACTGAGCAGAAAATAAAGTGTTGTAGACCATCATAATAAAAACTTAGTGTCCAACATTAATATCAATGATTTCCCATATTTAATCAAAAAAGAATTTTAAAAATATAAGAGCTAGATTCAACAACTCAAAAGGAGATACCTGTACAGTGCTGTACAGATGGGAGCAGAGCTATAAAAAACATTAAGTAGTAATAGTAGTAGAGATACTGGCAGCAGTGTCAACAGCGTTCAGTCACTTACTTCAGATAAGAATGTTTCCAGAAGACTGGGATAAATGTAGATGCAGCTTATTTGCAAAAGCAGGTAGAGAAAGCAAGCTGGAAACTGTAAGCCAATTTGATCTCAGTGGAGAAGCTATATGGAATCATGAGTAAAGGAAAAGAGACTGAGTACACTGAATCCAACTCACTACAGGATCCACAAGACTGGCATGGATTTACTAGGCGGTGGCTGTTTCCAACAATTCTGCTTTTTAGGGAATTAGCGTGAGGAGAGCAAACAATGGGCTCTAAGATTCCGCTAAGGTATTTGGCAGCATTCCACACAGAAGACTCAAGCTAAGCAGCCTGATGATCTTTTGAGTGTTAAAAAATTTCTGTTCTCCCTTATGGAATGAGTTGTTCAAGGTAGTAGTTACAAAAGAGTTTCGAAAGTGATTGTGTAATGGAGAATGGAAGATGGTGGCAAATGAATTCACGCCAAAAACAGGAGGATAACTAACAAGAGTGCTATAGAGATCAGTTTTGGGGCTAGTTTTCTTCAGTGTCTTCATAAAAATATTGGAGGGATAAGACACTAAAATTTGTAATACAATACTCTCAGAGACAGGAAAAAACTGAAGATTTTTAAAAAATCTTTTAGGTATTAAGAATATGGATACTACTATTTAACTAACAGGTATCCAGATTCATAAATGTGGAGGAAATGCAGGAAAGTAGTATATATGGTTTGGGGTAGGTAGGGGAAGGGGCAGAATGGATGAGCATAATTGTTCTCATAGTTCAATTTTGTAGTTTTCTATGCTTCTACCACATTTTTTCGCAGCCTTCCCGCCCTGTGAACATCCCAAATGTCTAGTGCCCATCAGACCTCTTATCTAAATTGAAATTGCAAGTCCATTGACAGAAAATTATTTCCACAGCTTTATTTCCACATTCCTCCTTTCCCCTCCGTTCCCCAACTCAGGTGGCTGAAAAGAAGTTCTGCTGTCCCTGGTAGTTGAACCAGACTCCTGTATTCTGTTCCATCAGAGACCAGAAATTGCTGCGCACGTGTCCCAGACTTGCAAGTCCTCCAAGATGAGGCACATTAGAACACTGTTTAAGTCCGCACCTTCATCCTATCAATGTCCTTGATATGAATATCTTAAGACAGAAAGAAGGAATGGGGGAAGAGGAATATAAAAGGGAAAAGGAATATGAATGACTGGGCTCTGGTTTTTGAGACAGGGAAAAAAAACATTCCACAATTAACTAACCCCTAGATTCATCAAAATGCTATTTCATCGCATGGATAACTCTCACAATAAAAAAAAAAGAAGAGGCGTGTTCATGTAAATCGGCATCTTTCTGGAGTGCAGAGGTCACACACGCCGTGGTATGTCATGGTGCATGATATTTTTTCTTAGTATAAATAGTCATTTCCTGCCACTTCTTTGAGGGTGTGTCAGAGTGAGAGGGGAGGTTAGTGTCGGAGAGGAGTTCCGGTGGTATATTTTTGCGTTTTCTGACTGAGTTGTGCTGTCTTCTGTCGTCATTTGTTTCCCTTTACTTTAGTCTTTTGTGATATTTTCTGGAGTGAAAAAAGTGTAAGTCCTGTCTGTCGTTCTCTGTCAAGTGGGGAACAGAGGAGTGTGAGAAGGAAAGCATGGAGCCTGATAGGCCTGGGAAGAGAAGAGAGAAGAGGGGTGAGGATAGCAAGGGGAGGAGGCAGCGGGAGGAGGAGGGCAGGAGTGCCAGGGAGGAGTAGGGATGGGGGAGAAGTAGAGACAGGCAGGAGGGAAGGGATAGGAGCATGGTGGGGGGGGGGGGGGGGGGGGGCTAGGCAGGAAAGACTGGTGGGAGGAGTCCAGCAGCATAAGCTGCAGGGGTCAGCACCACAAAACAATGTCCCCCCGTCCCCCCCCCCTCCAAGTGGAAAGTCACCACCTGGCAAGGGGTGTTAAAAAGAGGAAAGCCTTTTGTATAGAAAAACACTGGGATGGGCTCTTCACAGTTGCTGTGGTATCACTGTCTGTTCACATCAGAGCTGCTGCGCTGTCAGACACATTGGATGCTGTTATGTCACGCATTTTAAAGCAGCACAGTGACTAACAAGCGCTCCTTCAGCCTTTGGGCATATTAGGGAATACTTTAAGTATCCAACAATGTCTCCGGCTCCAAGTTGCTCCGTCTCGTCCTGGGCCTCCTGCATCCAAGCTGCTCTGTCTTCTGCTCCTGCAATGCTGATGGCTCAGTCTGCAGTCGGACTCCTGCTGCGTTCATGCTGAACTGTTTGCCTGTTCTCCTGCTGCGTACATGCTGAGCTGTGCTGACCTGGCCCTTAGGCGGTCCTATTTCAATGCACTCTTTGAACATGCACTGTCTGCGATATTAACATGTACACACATTGTAGTGCTTTTTGTAGTTATTTGACAGCTATATTTGAGTAAACAGGCCCCTGAAAGAGGAAGCGGCACCCCTAAAACTCAAGTCTGTTTCAATGGGAAAATTGCTTAGTAAATATCCCTCAATGAAATTGGTTGTAACCATCATTCTGCATTAAGGATAACATGCAATACCTTTATATGTCATGATGGTGTTTGCACTTGTTACTGTTCAGGTTAACATAGAATGTGCTGTAAATGAAAATGAACATTGTTCTGTGCTATTAGCT
The DNA here is from genome assembly GCF_901001135.1 of Rhinatrema bivittatum. Taxonomy (NCBI): domain Eukaryota; kingdom Metazoa; phylum Chordata; class Amphibia; order Gymnophiona; family Rhinatrematidae; genus Rhinatrema; species Rhinatrema bivittatum. The sequence continues at coordinate 192,646,207 of NC_042617.1, forward strand.
TACTTGTCCTTGCAGAATATGATAACCAAAGAAAATTGCTGACTTGAAAATAGGCTTTCCAAACAGTGAGCACTTTATTAACAAACAGATGTAGTGCACTAAGTTTCTGTTGATGGTATTTCATTGTGTGGTTTTACTCTTCATGGTACATATGGGTAACTGTTTGCTCTCAACATGACCTTGCACGCTCCAAGGCCTTGACACATGAAAAATGTGCATTTATGGAGCAAGCAAGACCATAAGGGCAATGGCATTACAAGGAAACTCAAGTGTATGCTGGTTAAGAAGACATCCAGAGGTAAATAAAAAGACCCTTACTCTGGGCCTTCACTATTGCCTCTTGTTGGCTTTTTCTAATACCATATTGTTAGATAACTTCTATAGTTACATGGCCCTTTTTGTCATCAGCCCTGTACCTTAAAAACCAACACATGAATGTATGTATGTATAAGCTGGGTGGCGTCATGGTTAAAGTTAGAGTGATCATAACCTGGGGGGGGGGGGGGGGGGGGAGTTTGTCCACTTAGTTCAACCCGGAGTGCAAGGGTATGTGACCACATACATTTGTAGCTTACACTGTAAACTCTACAAGTTGTGAATTTACTTTGTGTTCTTAGAAAGGCATGCCACATGTAGTGAAAGGGTCCCAGGTCTGTACATTCTTATAGTCAATGTTGCTAGCAAGGTGTCCAGAAATGCCATGCCAGAATTACTAAGTACTATTGGCACACAATTTAGTATTTCCAATGTGTTTTCAGAATTCCTTGTTTTCCCCCCGGGGAACAGTGTTTTAGCGTGCCTTAATAAGTTGGAAGTATGCATGCATGCTATGTGTCTTTTGAATAAGTTTTTACACATAGCAGCATGCATACTTCCTAACTATGAAGGCACGCCCAAACACCGTTCCCAGGGGTGAAACCAAAGATTGTTATGAAGACATGTAAATGCTCAATGTACTCCCACTATGACTTACTGTATGCATGGAATGTGTACACAAATTCCTTGTAACATTGCCTATAACTATGTGCAGACTCAGGAACCATGAACTACACAACCCAGTCCTTCTTACCAGTTGCAATATATTGTCATTAACAAAATTACACATCCTTACTGGTATTAGGGTTGGTGTACACTCTCAGATGCTGCTTTTAAAGTAGGGATGATGAGTGAGGCACTACCACATGCTGTAAAATGAGCATGGCAAATCAGCAGAGGACTTAGAAGGCTGTTGCAGGTGTTGGGTAGCAGCATGCCTTACACAGTATGCACAATACCAAAGTTAGACCACCATCAGGGTATGTGTACGCAATGTGAAAGGAGAGCCTTTAATATGTAATATAATGGCCCCCAAGACAGGACAGTACAGGCATGGCAGGCTGCCTGTGGAAGTCTACCTTGAGCACAGCACCAGCTGCACACTGCCTTGTCCTGTGCTTGGCCCCTCTACAGATGGTGTAGCACACAGCAATCAGTCACTCCTCATCCCTACTTATCATACAAGCAGCTGAGACAGTGTTCCATGATTCACCAACTACACAGCGTACCAAAACAAAATATTTGCATACTGAACACGTGAAGCTCCTACAGTGTTCAATAAACAGTGGCCCAAACCTTGGTACGTAGGTATAGGCGCAACAAGTAGCCACAGTCAAGGTACTGTCTTTCATATGGGCGATAGACATGTATTCCCTTCCTGTGTGTATACAGCAGAGGGAGTTATGAAAAAAGTGGCCTGGTTTGGATACCTCTGTGTCAACTATCCATGATATTAAATAGTGTCAATTGCAAAGACAGAACATATACACAAAGATGGGGCTCAGTAATAGGATGTTCCCCATGCCTGTGTGAGGAGTGAACGCTGCCAGGAGGTACCAACCAACCCCTCCACACACACACACACTGCAAATTCTATGTACATGCGGCGTGATTTCCTGCATGATGGTATGCACTCATATGCAAGCAAAAACCTAGTAATTTAAGTGGCTGTTCTATGCAGCACAGCATTACATTCAATGGGCAGGATTTCTGCTGTCACAAACACCCTCCAAGACTTGCCAAGGGTCTGTGCCATGCGTCATTGTGGATAGGCAGGACAACTGCTAAACATGGCGTTATGTGCCCTACTCCAGTGAGTTCCAGGAAAGGCACTGCAGTGGTAGTGAGTGCAAGGTGAGAGAAACCAAATGTGCAGTATAACATTCAACTTTTCCAGCATACTACATGTCACCATGACCCCCTGCACACCTCTGACCCTCAATGAACAGTACATATATACTGTGACTGTAATTGTTGCAAATGATCCCTTAACATTGTAAGACCATTTGTACGCCTGTCCACATGCAGGACTGTCACATGCACAACCTCTCCAGAGGACAACCACTCCATTAAAATTCAGCCAAAGCTGACCATTGAATATTTAGCAACACTCACTGGCTAGTAAGCTCTTTTGGCATTCAGGTGCAATGGACCAAGCAGCGAATCATAGTCCCCAGTCAGACAGGCAGAAAGCTAACACCACACACACATCTGCCAATGAGTGCCACAGTCACTTGTCTTATCAGTAGGGACTATATGCTGATGTCCCTGCACGTACACAATAGCAAGGCCTATGTTCCAGCAATGCTGGACAGTAATCAAAAAGCAGATATCGGCTTCCTGTTACATGTCATGAGTCTGTGTGACTCCTTCCTCCACAAACAATATGTAGAGATACCAACAGGAATCAGTTATGTGACTGCCATATGTCACCCCTACTTACTGGGAGATTGTGACCTGGGCCCCTGAAAGGATTACGTGGCACAAAAAGCCTGCTTGTCAAGATGCCTACACATTAAGGAAATCATTAAGCATGGCTATCTCATCACATATGTGCAAACACTAGCCCTATACAATAATTACTAAGTGGCAGTTAGAATGGAGGCTGTCTGTACACTCATAACCTGTTCACCTGACCACACAATGTCACCAGAGAATGCAATATACATACGATTGCATGGACTGTGTTGGACCATAGCAGGGCACCTCACTAATTAAAGTACTAATGTGTAACAGGAGTTATGGTCAGCCCTCAGTATACCAGCTGTTCAGCAGTACATGGACATCCTCACACAAATGTCCATCAGCAACGGCATAAAAGCAAGAAAGCATGGAAAAGAAAGCCATGATTTGGGTGTAGTATATGCTAAATGTTTTGCACAGTTGTGCTCAGTGTATGTGCTTTACAGGGCCTCTTGAAAGAACAGCTACACTGTTAACAGTGGTAGGTGTCTGTTAACACTGCACATAGTGCTTATATGTAGGAAATAAACATGCAGAATGACTGTGACATTACCCTGTATTATGTTCCAGAAATTTGCCATCTGCAGATGACAGTGACCGTGTATGTGACAGAGAAGTTAAAGGTATTTGAACCCTTGGGCTGAATGATGTCAATGGTTTGAGGAAAGAGATGGCTGCATTAACAATGGTTATGAACTATACAGGCACTGTGCCATGTGACAGATTAAGTGAAGGCTGGACAGAGGCAGATGCACTCTCCTGCCTGTGCATGCTCTTGGAACTTTCCCAAAAAGGTAGCGCCACCAACATAATCACAAAAGCCAAGACCCTCTACTTTTGTTTTCGGATACATTTCCACTCTTGATGTATCACAGAGCATGCATGTAGGGCTGCAGGCATTGAGAAACGTTTATCCTACAATTTGAAGGAGCTGTGCACATAGGGAAAACGGCACCACATAGCCCTGTCCCTTTCATGCAGTCACTAATGCAAGGTGTGAGGCGTGCAGTATTGTGGCCACTTGTCCAGAAAGAGGAGTATGTACATTCTGCTATTTAATGGCAATGGCAGCAACATCAGCAACTCTCTATACCTGCTGGCATGGGAATTAGACGATGGCTATATGAACATATGCTGCTAAATGGTATGTAGTTCAAAATCCTGTTAGCTCACTGTTTTCATTATCTACCATTGGTGACTGATTGTTGTGTTTATGTCCTTCTCACAAAGCACACCCATTATAGAGGGACTACTTCTGGTGCACACCCGTAAACACTTTCAAATGAGGGTGTATTAACTATCTGGCAGTATTACTTTTTTACTGTGCACTTTGTACATTGCCATGCATGTTACACCTTCAGTGGTTTGTCTCATTTACTGTATAAGTACAGCTGTCCAGAAATATGTGGCCCTCAGGCAGACATGACAGTGGCAACCACACGTGAGGATGAGGTCCACTGTTGATGGTTCTCAGGCCACACCATGCTTGATAGGGCACAGAGTGTAATAGCAGACCACTAAATTTCTGACATTAATATCCAGAAGACAAGCTGGCGGGCACATTTTTTATTTATTTATTGTTTTTATATACAGACATTCGATCGAGATATCACATCGGTTTACATATAACTAGAACAAATAAGACATAACCTGCTTATTGTACATTGTAACACGATAACAGTTTGTAACAAGATAACAGGGAGTAACGAGTAAATGACTATACATGATAATACAGATGACTGTACATATGGCTAATTAAATAATAAGGTATGGTTATTAACATTATCGGGGGTAAAAGTGAACAAAAGTAGGGAGGGGGGTGAGGCAGAGGGAGGGGGTGGCTGAGGGTGGCTGTGGGGGGGGAATTGGTTCAGGGAGGGTTATATGTGAGTTAAGTATTTGGTGGGAAGGCTTTTCTGAAGAGCCGGGTTTTGAGTTGTTTTTTTTAATATTTGCGAGGAAGGCTCATGTCATTCTAATAGTGACAACTTTATTAGTACACTATTCAGCCCCATTGCAAACAATTTATGATCACCTATATGTGTTTGAATGATACACAATGACGTACTCAGCCAAGAAATGATACAAAAACAAGTAATAGCCACTATAGCAGCAGCTAAAAGGCTTCAGGCACACCTCCCCTGGAAGGGGAATAGGAACGTGAACCCTATCAGGCAAAATGTATCTATATAAAGTTTTGCAGAATCTGGCTGCCACTCAGTGTGTTCTCCTGGCCTCCAGCAGGGAGACATGGGGGATCCTGTGGCAGATCTGGACGTATGTCCATTGGTAGTCCATGGCATACAGCCACATTATGGAACACGCAACACAGCAAAACAATCTTAGCTAATTTGGGTGGGGCATACATTAAAGCTCCACCAGTCTTGTCCAAACAGCAAAATCGACTTTTCAGAAGGCCGAAGGTGTGTTCTATGACATTGCGGGTAGCATTTAAGGCCTCGTATCTCATCTCTGCCAGCGTGTTAGGCATGTGTATGGGGGTGAGAAGCCAGAGCCTGCAACTGTACCCTGAGTCTCCTGCGGCAATGACAGGCTGAGCTGTCAAGCCTGATAAGCACTGGCCGAGACCATTTAAGTATTGTTTTGGCTGCTATATGTGCAGGCAAACTGTAGGCAAAAGGAGGTGATTTGTGCATTACAACTGCATCTGATGTAACCACTGCAAGTATTTATTGTAAGACAGGGGCCTCGCAATCCAGCAAAGGGTACAGCTGTGTAGCTGACTGCCAACCTTCCAGACATAAGGAACAGGACAGAAACATGTTCTTCCAAAAAATGGGGTACTCCATGCAGTGGCAGTTATTTTCCATCGCTGAACTCCAGTGTGTCCTGCATTGAAAACCATTAGTCACCCCACAACATGCACTGTAGACTGCCGGTGATACAGGTGTGTAACACTGTACATAAAGTGTAGGTGACAATGTTTGACGGATCAGTAACTGCCCACACGTGCTGTGCCGGCAGTGTGCACAGTTCGGATGCAGATGACACATGATACATTGTGAGGAATAAAACAAAAAATAGCCGAAAGTCCTTCTAAAAATCTTTTATTGATTGCCCGACTCTAGGCCTGAGTTTTGCCCATCCAGGGGCTGCTTCAGGGGCTATAAAACATGATAAATATTTATTTTATTTATTAAAGGCTTTTATATACCGACTTTCTTGATACAAATCAAATCAACTCGGTTTACATCGAACAAGCAGTAACTATAACCAACCAACAACAAGAGACAGTATGAAGTAGTATAAAGTTACATTATAACATGGATGTGTTAACTTGGAGTAGGAAGTAAGAAGGGGCATGAAGATAGAGTATAAAGTACACGGGATTATATGAGGGAGGCAAGGAGCCGTCCTCATGATAACTTGTAAGCTTCCTTATAATAATTTATATGCATGATTTAGCGCTTGTTTATTTACATGATTGCTGGAACAATACTAAGTCAGGCTGTTGGACTAGTGGCAGGGAAGGCTCGGCAGAACAGCCATGTCTTTAGTTTCTTTTTAAAAGTTAGTAGACAAGATTCCTGCCTGAGGTCCGGAGGCATGGCGTTCCAGATGGAGGGACCTGTGATGGAGAATGACCGGTCTCTGATGTTTGAGTGTTGTACAACTTTAATAGGAGGTACATGTAAGGATCCCTTGTAGGCATCCCTTAAAGGTCTAGTCATCGAGTGCAGTTTGAGGGGGTGTAGCAGATCAAGGGAGGTCTGATGGTGGATATATTTGTGGATAATTGTAAGTGATTTATGAAGAATCCTTAAGTGTACTGGAAGCCAGTGAAGATCTTTTAGAATGGGAGAGATATGCGCTCTCCGATTGGTATTCGTCAAAATTCTTGCTGTTGCATTTTGGAGTAATTGGAGGGGTTTTACAGTAGAGGCCGGGAGTCCTTGTAAAATGGAATTACAGTAGTCGATTTTGGAAACAGAATGGCTTGGAGGACAGTTCTAAAATCATAATGGAATAGGAGCGGTTTGAGTACTTGTAACTTGTAGAAGCATTCCTTTGTAGTGTATTTTATAAATTGCTTTAGGTTCAAGTGACTATCAATAATGAGTCCAAGATCTCTAGCGTGGGATGTTTGTATGTTGGTTTGCAGTTGGAGTTGAAAGGGATTGCCTTCTGGGGTGATTAGCAGTAGTTCTGTCTTGGAAGTGTTGAGCACCAGATTGAGGCTTGAGAGGTGATGATTGATCGTTTGCAGGTGAGAGTCCCATAACTTGAGTGTTGCTTGCAGGGAAATGGATATTGGGATTAAAATTTGAACGTCATCTGCATAAACATAGAACTTGAGTTTCAGATTTGTGAGTAGATGACAGAGAGGGAGTATGTAAATGTTAAACAGTGTAGGCGATAAGGAGGAGCCCTGGGGAACTCCAAATGGGGCGTTAGTGTGAGAGGATTCCTTGTTCTTGATTTTGACCTTATAGCCTCTATTGCTAAGGAAGGAGTTGAACCAACTAAGGGCTGCTTCTGTGATACCTATGTCTGATAGCCGGTTTAGAAGGGTATTATGATTTACAGTATCGAAAGCTGCAGAGATGTCTTGGAGAGCTAAGAGGAATGATTGTCCTTTATCAAAGCCAATGTAAACTTGATCAAGGAGTGAGATGAGGAGGGTTTCGGTATTGTGTTCTTTTCGGAAACCGTATTGTGATGGGTGTAAAATTTATTACTTATAATAAGTAATAAATAGTAATTAAATAATACAAACAATTATATAATTTAAAAACATTAAAAATCAAGATAAAAATTTAAAACACAAACACAAAAAGAGCTCCACTTAAACATTAAGATTAAATAATAATGAAATAATGAAAACATGATACATTGTAACAGCTCCCAAGGGGAGGATAGGAACAGGGTGTTTTAGGTAATACATAGTAATGTATAGTGCATTCTGACTTAAGTTCATGTGCCATGTTTTCCACCACTAATCTGGCAGCCCTCTGAAATCTGGGATGAGAAAGGCCTGGCCTTGGACAATGCCCTACACAGATAACCCCAAAAGGCAGGTGTTTTGCCAACGATCGCATCCTCCCAGCTCGCCACTCCCAGTTGGGTGCCATTACCAACATATGGATAATCATTGATGGAAATGAGAAAAAATAGGGTATCTTACCTACAAGCCAAGCGTCACCATGCAGGCCAGTCTCAACATTTTCAAAGAGGCCCAATTGCCTAAATATAAAGGAATCATGCGCGGCTCCTGGATACCTTGCCACTACGTCCAGGATGTGCATTCGAGCGTCACAGACCACTTGGACGTTGATGGAGTGGAAGAGCTTTCTGTTGCGGTAAGTCTCCTCTCTCTGATGGGGTGGTACGATTGCCACATAAGTGCAATTGATAGCTCTGATCACACTGGGAAAACCTGGGAAACCTCTCTTCAAGTCCATCAAGCTCTGCTTGTTGAAGGAATTTTATGTATCGATTAATGCGGTCATTTACAGCTTCACTGACCTGGTCGAGACAGCATAAGAAGGTGGTTTATAACATTCCTCCCTCCCCCCATCCCTACAGTGGTTTGGAAGGAGCCGCTTGCCATGAAATATAGGACAGTCAACAGTTTGGTGAGGCCAGGACAACACGTGATCTTGCCGAGACAGGATCCAGATCCCTTTGGATGTCTTCATACAATTCCAGGGCCGCCCAAAAGCTGAGACGATACCTGCTAACCACAAAGTCCTCAGGCTTGCCAAGCAAGGATGTTCGTGGAGGAAAGATATGTTCCCTGTATCTCCTGGCACGTGGCTGGGTGCATGCACGTTACTGGCCAGGACCCATACCCCGCTGCAGCGCAACCTCTGCCTGCACTGCAGGTACTTCCCCTGGGCTGTCTTGGAAGTGGCCTTGGGTTCTGTTCTGGTTGTTCATCTTCCATTGTTGTTGTGTGCGACAAGGCTAGCCAAATGCATGAAAAATGCATGTAGCAGTACAATTGGCACTCAGCAAAAGTAGTCAGGAAGCTAGACCTGCTAAAAAAGAGAGCCATTTTTATTGGTCCAAGAATGCTTGGTAGGTGTGTTTGTATTGATTGCAGTTTTTAATCAAGCGCGTTATGCATGATACTGCGGACCATGATACCACCCGCGATACGACTGTACTGCCCAGAAAAAAGGTGTACTTATTAGCTGCATTAATAACCGGCAATAATGTGTGAAACTTATCACGCACCGCACTACCACCCCCTATTTTACATTAACCCCGCCCAAACTCTTCCCACTTGAATATGAAATGTTTTGCATACGCATTTTGCAATATGCCTTTAGTGCATGCGTTATGGCGTTATCACATGCGATAACACGGTAACACCTGCACTAATGGCATATCACATTTTGATGAATGACCCTGTAAGCTTGCCATTTAAATGTGGAATTGAATTACTTTATATACCTTACTTAAAAAATGGAGTACTTTTAATATAAGGCAAAAGAAAGTATTAAAACATTTTGTCATCACTTATAGAATACAATTAAGTGAGTTCTGAGTCACTGTTAAAGCACAGAGAATATGTTCAAGTCAACTGAATGTAATAACCACCTTGGAAATTAGCTTTTATGTAGCTTTAGTGTTTCATTAGGATTATAATTGTTAGCTGTACTTGTACTTAATCTCTTTAAAACCAACTGAGAAAGAAAAATGCTGCACTTATAGTGTCAAACAAATTAGCCCACAGATGGCTGAGGATAAGGGTGCACACCTTGGCCAATTGCTTCAGCATATCCCAAGATCAATTGCAAGCTTCATACACAAATTACTTTTTTTTTCTGATAAAATATGGCTGCTCCTTTGCAAACTTTTTTTTTTTTTAACATTACAAATAAATATACATTATCACAACAATTAACATTTGGTTATCACCTCACCACCCACAACCATCTTTATCACCAAACTTTAAAAAAAAAAAAAGTTGTCTGCTCTAGGCCATCAGCAAGGACTTCCTTAATGAGAAGGTCCATGTCAGATAGCTCCGAGCAGTCAACCATGCTCTCCTCACTACCACCCAGGTGCTTCTCCAAGTAGCCAAGCCCTGCTAATATTTTATGCCCAACAGAGGTGGTAATCCAAAGATAACATTGCTCTGATGAACCTTCAACCAGTCACCATCCATGCATAAAAACCAAGGTGAATGGGTGAGATCTGCTCCTTTACAGTCTTTCTTGTAATATGCCAGTGTGCCTCCTTCATGGCTCCTTATATACTCTACCCAATTCCTTCTGACACAGAATTGCATCCACATTTTCCCTCCTAAATTTTTTCCTGCCTTTTTCTTTAGACTGATAGCTTTTTCTGTCTTCCATGCTATTTACCTGCATATGCTGCCTCCTGGTTTATCTCATGTATGTGTGATTCATTTTAAAATCACTGATTCACCCACTCTTGAAGGAATTACTTGATCCTGCAGTTTTGAATCATCAAAGAGTGTCTAATATTTTTTATTTCAAAAGTAATTGAGAAAGTTATGGCTGGTCAATTAGAGTTTTTTCCTACAGAAAACCAGTCCTCCATCCTAGGCAGTCTGGATTGAGGAAGTTTCATAGTACAGAAATTGTCTTAGTGGCATTGACTAATGAGACTAGGACACATGGTGGGAAAGATGTACTCATTCAATATTCACATGAATGCGGCCTTCAGAATCATTGACCATAACTTGCTTATCCAATAGCTTTAATACATTGGACTTGAGAGTACTTCCCTTGTATATGTCAGATCACTATTTTTATTTATTTATTTTTTTAATTCTTTTTTGTTTGAGGCTAATTGAATTTCTGGGTCAAAACTGCTTACATGTGAAGCTCCATAAGGGTCTATCTTCGTACTGTGGATATGTTTTAATCATGTAAACTGCGCTGATTGTGTTTAAAGGACAGTATATAAATACCCATAAATAAAATAACTTGCATTTAGGCAGTCTGGCACCTGCAATCCAAGAAATGGGGTATAGTTGTTTCTATGGACAACATTCAGGTAGTAGCCAGTCTAGATTCAGATTGTAATCAGGAAATGTCAAATTTCAATCATTGTTTAAAATGTACTGCAGATTGGTTGACCCTACATAAATTGACAGTGAATCCACAAAAATCAGAGGCAATTTGGATTTCTAGAAAAGTCATTATTCCTGCCATTGCTCCTTCTATGGCTAATATTGAGATTCCTTAGAAATGGTTTCAATTTTATAGTTAAACTCGATTCCAGATTGAGCATGGTAAAAACAAGCTTTTTTCCTTACACATTTGTTTTTTTCCTTCTAAAGTATATTAGATGACTTCAACCTTTCATGCTTTAACAATTTCAAATTGTTTATTGTAATAGTCTTTACCAGTATTACTGGGTTTAAAAAAAGGTTTGGATAAGTTCCTGGAGGTTAAATCCATATACTGCTATTATGGTAATTAATAAGCAATAGTATCTTGTGATCTAATGTTTGGGTACTTGCCAGGTACATGTGACTTGGATTGGCCACTGTTGGAAACAGGATATTGGGCTTGATGGACCCTTAGTCTGACCCAGTATGGCATTTCTTATGTTCTTAATTATTCAGTTGAAGAGACTTCAATTGTTCCAGAAAGCAGAGTTGCTTAGCTATAACAGGTGTTCTCTGAGGACAGCATGATGGTAGTCCTCACAGATGGGTGACGTCAAATGGAGCCCTGATGTGGAAAACTTGTCAGTTTCTAGAACTTTGACTATGCACACGGAGCATGTCCTATACCATATGTCCATGTGGGGTCCCTCTTCAATCTTGTAACATAGAATTACGATAAAGTAAATATATGAGAAACCCAACTGTGGGATGTTGGATGGGTTTCTTGAGGACTAACATCCTGCTGTCCTCTGAGAACATCTGTTACAGGTAAGCAACTCTGCTTTCTCAAAGGACAAGCAGGATGGTAGTCCTCACATAGGTGAATCCCTCGCTACAGGCTGCTTCACGTGACAAAAAGAGGACTAACAAGTTGAAGTAGACGTCCCTTTGGTGTCATCTGGGCGCACAAGCGGCAACTCCAGATGTCATGCAATGCCCCCAGGCAAAGAATACATACCTCAAGGATCAGTGATGGACATGGTCCTCTGGCACATCGGCATGGCCATGATGGGGCAAAACAAAAGAGCCACAAAGTCGAAAGTGATGGCGGTGGGCAGCAATGGCTATCTGGCATCGAGGCACTGCCACCATTTATTTAAAAAATTTTCTATACTGTCGTTCGGTTATATACCATCACAACAGTTTACAAAAAGGCACAAATAGTAATGTTGGGAATTGAATATGGTAATACGTTTTATAAAAGTGCTATTAAGGTTCGGTTACATAATTTCATAATAAGGCTATTTGATGAATGTAACAGATCTTGTCCTTTTATACATGTATCAGTTTTATTTGCATGTATAGCTCTCTTAGAACTGTATAATTTCTCTTATGTTAGTGGTGGAGTAAAATAGAATCTGCTCATTTGAGCTAAATGCTTTGTGCTGATGTTCACCATGGGAGAGAAACAACCGTGAAAGGAAACTTACTAAAAATGCTGAAAACCCTGACTAAAGACACTATGGGAAGGCACCGAGAGGGACCCGGGTAATTGAATCAAAGGAAAAAAAAACAAACACGAAAACATGAAGAGCAAACAAGTTTTCCACAAGGCTAAACAGCCAAAGTGAGCTCAATCACACAGCAAGGCTTACAGCTCCACGGAAGAGACTGAAGAGGGACCCCTCGTGGATGCATGGTATAGGGCATGCTGGGCATGCTCAGTGTGCCTAATCAAAGTTCTAGAAACTTTGACATAAGTTTTCTGCATTGGGGCTCCATCTGATGTCACCCATGTGTGAGGACTACCATCCTGCTTGTCCTCAGAGAATATGGTGGCTACATTGAATACAATAAATTTAAGCCTTTAAATGAAAGAGCTCCACTAACTGCCTGTAATTGCAAGAATTAAATTCAAGATTCTGTGTTTAGCTTTTCATGTATTTTGGACAGGATGTCCAAGTTATTTATTTGTGCTGTTAATTTTCTTATTCTCCGCAAAGAGTTATTTTGCTCTTCTCAGAAAGAACTTAGGATCTGCCCTCTGGCAGAGATGAGACTTGAGTGCACATGACAGGCCACCATTAGGTTTCAAGCATCGTGCTATGGAATGCTTTATCATTGCATAATTTGGGAAGAAATTATCAATTTAAAGTTCTACAAATTAGTCAAAGCCTGGCTGCTCATTCAAGCATTTAATGACTTATTATTGTTTTATGTTGGATTATTTGTATATTGTCTTATGGTATAATTTTAATGGAGGGGATATGGAATTTTTGGTGGGTAGATATGGATATTACCTTTTGTTGTTACTTATGTTCTTGTATTCATGTTTTTTGTATTTTAATATGTGTTAGAATTTTCTTGCTTTACTGTATGTTAATGTTCAATATTACTTTTAATTATGCAAGTTTTGAGTTGGAAATTGATTAGTGGTATATCAAGTTTTAATAAAGAAATACTTAAGCAGACAATTTTTACCTCCAGCACCCTTTAATAAAGGGGTGGGGTTCAGTTTTTCCACAACCCCCTATGACCTTAAATTTCTTAATTTCTATCTGTCCTTCCCATCCTATAACGTCGAGGAAATCTAATTCCATGTTATGGTCTGTTTGGGGAATAACACTACAGCATTTTCCTTTAGTGTATGTATGTGACAAATAGAGTAACAAAATATAACGTGCAATAGTCAGTCTCATATATATAAAAGCCAAAGTGAATGCCTTGCTATAAATCAACTGGATTAAATTAAAAGGGCATTCATAACTGCAATGAACAGATTAGAGCACAACAGCTCATTTTGTGTTCCTCATCACTATAATATAATCATAGCCCCCATTGTGATGTTACAAATCTAGTATCCAAAGAGTGAGATACTAATACATGTCATTGAGTATCAACCTCTTGGATTTGTGCATATATCAGGGAATCCATCCACAGGAGTTTGTTTAATTGTTCGATGACCTCAATTTTGCAAGATAATTTTTTCCTCTCATTTATGGAGTTTGTGTAGTTTGATTAGACAGGTATCAATTGTTTTTTTCTCTAACCAGCGGTTACCGATCCAGATATTTGTGGAACTAACTGCTTCTGTGTTTTGATTAGCATTTGCTAACTCAAGCAATGCTGAATCAATAAGCATATCACTTTTTGGATGATAGAATTTTGTTGTTGGGACCTCAAAATTTGAAAAGAAAGTCTTGAAAAATAATTCACATTGGGGGCTATGATTATTTTACAGTGATGAGGAACACTAAAAAGCTGTTGTGCTCTAATGATCTGACCATCGCAGATATGAATGCCCCTTTGATTTAATCCAACTGATTTACAGCAAGGCATTCACTTTGACCCTTGTTTATGAAATTGTTCAACTATTCCAAGGTAGTTTTTGTACACATTTATATAGATGGAAATAGCAGGTTTTCTTCTTTGTTTTGGAAATTGTATAACAGAAATAGAATGCACAGGATAGGCTTATGATACATGCTCATTTCCTATGCTATGCATGCTAAGTGTATATAGATAAGCAGCCTGGTGCAATACCAATTAGTACATGCAGCCTACAGCTAAACCACTCCAATATAAATTAGTATTTCAAACAAAATGAGAAAGTGAACATCAAAAAGATTCAACTCAGAAAATCTGAAAGCTGATCAGGTTGGGGGGCGGGGGGAGAAATCAGTTTTCTTGTATATTTTTTCAACATTTAAAAGGAAATCTAAATATAAAATGAGCACCCAGCTATCACAACTTAGCCTTTAACTCAAAAAAATAATCTTTTTTTTTTTTTTTTAAGTAGCATGAACTACTCCCGAAAATACTCAAGACTTGTAAACTGAGATACAAGGTATGTATATGAAGGAAGCAAAGCTTTAATACTCTCTATTTGTCTATTGAAGGAAGTTTACTATCAATGTAGAACTTGTTGCCACCTGACTTTTCCAAAAGCTCAGACATATCCATACTACTGAAAGTCATTTGGGGCCTGTGATGCTGTGCGAGCTCGTCTTGGGCCTTAAAAGGGGGGGGCTGGAGGACCAAAGAGTCTGGACATCAGCCTTTCTCCACAGAAAATGCTTTATTCACAATGAAATAAACAGCCTGCTTACCTCAGTCGCTAAAATCAAGAGCTCAAATATTCACACAGTCTTAAATGTGCTACTTGCTAACTTCATGGAATGCCCCCTAGTCTACTATTATTCAAAAGTGTAAATAACCGAGTCACATCTACTCGTTCAAGACCTCTCATGATCTTAAGTTAAATTAAAATGGAGTCTGCTCTTTGTTGGCAGCGGGCTCAGACACCTGATCATTGGCTCACCCAACAAAACAGCCTGATGGATGCTGCCACAAAAGAGGCTGTTTCTGGTCACCATGACTTTCAGTTATAAGAGTAAATATACAATAGTTCCTCTGCACCTCCTATGCTGTCAGTAGCTGATTTCCAACCATACGCTTCTAGGGAAGAAATTAATAGGTGGAGTCTGAATGGGGCCACATATGAAAGTGGAGTGGTTTAGACCTAATGGGCTTCCTTGCTGTCCACTTGATGCATTACATTTGCTTTTTTATATGAATACCACTACCCACACCATTTGTCAGCATTTGCTATGCATACGTCTTTGTCAAAATGTATTTGGGCATGTAATCTAATGCCCAAATCTATTGTCAGGTATGTACAACTGCCATGCTCAGTCACAGAATATATATCCCAGAGGGCCATATTCCTAAATCCTTAGGTCCTTACTTGAAATGGCACTGTGATTTCACAGAGATTGACATGTAAAGAATTTAGATGTTTACTTGTCTGGGTGCGTGCATTTTCTCAATGGATCAAAGCTATTCCCTGCAGACAGGAAGCAGCCAATGCTATGGCTGAGACACTGGTGACATATTCCCAGATTTGAAGTACCACACAAAATAGTTACTGACAACGGGTCATATTTCCAGAATAGTTTTGCTTTTTGTTTTTTTGGTTTTTTTTTTTTACAAGACTTGAAGGGACAATTATCATTCCACTGGAGATATGTTAGCATATACTCCCCTACCTCCAATGGACTGGTGGAGCAATGTAAAAGCTTTGCCACCACCACTGGCCAATCGTGATTACGGGCATTGCCTGTCATGTTAATGATTCTCAGAAACACTACTGCAAGCATGTAAAAGATTACTCCATTTGAGCTTTGCTCTGGTAAGGTTTTATGCCCACCCATGACTGGGAATGCTGCCAGCACCCCTACACTCCCTGATGACCTTTGCAAACAAAAATAGAATTTGCAGGTGGCCACTCAGCAAACAGCCATAAGAACTGAAGTGCCACTTTATCGATATCACGCTGGGGATCTTGTTTACAGAAAGAACTTTACACATCAGACTTGGAAAGCCCCTGTGTATATGGGTCCATTTCAGATCAAGGCTGCTACTCCTCCAGCTGCAGTTCTTGCTGGAGAAACTACCTAGACCCACGGAACTGACCTTCGACCTTGTCCTTTTGCTGCTCATAGACAGTAGCTTCTTTCCACTTTGTGGATTTAAAGGACTTTAGACACGTTTGCATTTCATCTTTATTACTTATTTCAACTACTCATTGCATTTTATATTTTTTTTTTTACTTTAAAATGTTTTCCTTCCTGTGCTTTATGTATTACTGCCACTGATGCCATACTTCATGAGATCTCTATAATTAAATGTGACCAATCTTACCTCCACTCTGAACATTTCTGATTGTTGGGTATGTATCAAATTCCCATTCCATTAATACAGGGATGTATGTCTTAGCATATCCCCTGACTCCATCACAATTAACTGCCAATGGTATCTACTGGTTCAAAGGTTCTGATCCTATAGGTAATGGTTCCCAAAAGATTGTCAGTTGGGACAACAGTACTATTATATTAGTTAATACTTCATTTTTGCTCAGACCCAATTTTAAAGTCTTCATTTGTTTTTCAAACTGGGGTAATGGTCCCATTCTGGGTAATTCCTCTGTATCTGGGTCCTTAAGTTTGGTTGGACTGCTCATAACGGGTCTGTGAAACAAGGTTTCTGTTGGATGTTTGTCGACAATAAGGATACCCCTACATTTCTGAGAAAAGGTTCCTGTAATGATATCCTAGCTAACCCTCTCACTGGAGTAGTACTTAATCGATTATCCCATACCAAGGCAGATATTATACTGTCCATTGGTGGGTAGATAGTTCAGATGCGACTCAGTGTTTTGCTCCCAAGGGTATGGTTGCGCTCATTGGACAATATTTTGTTTGTGGCAAGAAACTGGAGGGGCATAGGCTATATAGCTTTTATTCATCCTCCTGTGAAGGTACATAAAAACAGTACTGAAATTTCACACTCCCACAAATGGCTATCCTGTAGAAAAAGAGACCTTGAGGTGGCCTATGATATATTAAACTAAACATCACCTATGAACTGAGGAAAAGATGGTATGATGGTCCATTCTGGGGTCAATACCATTTTTAACAGGAATAAGCAATTCTGTCCTATCTACTAAGATGCATCGCCTTCTGGCTTTATCAGAAGTTATGGCCCGTAATTATGAGATAGCTTTTCATGCACTAACCTTGGTTAAACCAGCACTGTACCTTTTCTCTGCATAACCGTATGGCCTTAGACCATCTGTTTCTCTCACAAGGAGGAGAAGTTTGTGATATTATTCATGATCAATGGTGCCTTTATGTTGATGATTCCACATAGGTGGTTATGGATGCTACCCATCACATTGCCAATCTTACAGCTGTAAAGGACACCTCATCTATTAGATCCTAGTTTCAGGATGTCACTGCCTGGTTCACCTTCTTGGAGAGTCTATGGATGGCTTTGATTTCATCCATTTTCCTTATTTTGTATTTAATATTTTGTATATTGTGCAAATGTATTATAAGGTTTTCTACCTCCCCTCCTCTAGATTTTTACAGTCACTGATTAGAGAACACTATGCTATGTTGCAGCACCCACCTTGCATTTGATTGCTTTCTAATATCACCATGTGCATATCTGTAGTCTATTTTTCTATCCCAGAATTCAGCCTAATTGTATATAGACGGACAATAGACATTCCCCTTGTGAATGAAGCTGTGAAATTAAGTGTGTTAAGTTTTATTTAGGGTTACCTCTTTCCTGTTATGCTCAAATGCTGAAGATCCCCAGCCCCTAGTTTTCCACTGCAGATTGTGAGGAATTCCTCAAGAGGGAAATGTAGAGATGTGCACAGCTGTAGGAGCCCAGCACAGCTGTAGGAGCCCAGCACAGCTGTAGGAGTCCAAGGAAGGACATTTTGTGTGGTAATGCTTGGCCAGCTCTGCTTTACTGGACAGAAAGACATTAGTGGTCAAAACATACAGGTATGAAAAAGAATAGCAACATATGGAATACTTACGAGGCTTGGAGGACATGTGCTTTGAATTAGCAGCCAGAGTGCCTCAGTATGCACTGTGGGGGCCATGATTTTAATTGTGCTTGGTAGAAAGGGGGGGGGGGGGGGGATATTTAAAAAAAATTTTTTCCCAGAAACAGCAAAACTAAACAGCAAACTGTAGGAAAGTATATGGTCAGCAATAAAGAACCAGTATGAACAGGTTCAGGCTGGACATTGGGGAATGTAACAAAGGCTGACCAACGACTATATGCTGCCTGTCACGTACTCACACAGTATAAAAGGAACCTATCGTAAGTTGAGCCTTGACTAGGAGAGCACAGGAGATATCTTGGAATTTGTAGGCGCCATAGCACTCTCTCCAGGAAGACAGAGCTGGCCAGGCCCTACCACACAATGACTATTCATTCCTTGGACTCCTACAGCTGTTAACATCTCTACAAGTATTAAGGAAAGAAATGGAAAATAAATATGAAGATTTAATGCCTCTATTGATCGATGGTGTGACTGCACTTTAGTGTGCAGTTCTGGTTGTCCCATCTCAAAGATGTCTATCTCAAAAATAGAACTTGAAAATATGCAGAGAAGGGCAACCAAAATGATAAAAGGGATGAAAAGAATCATCTATGAGAAAGGCTAAACAGGTGATGGCTCTTCAGCCTGGAGAAGACAGCTAAGAAGAAATATGATAGAGGTCTAGAAAATCATGAGCAGTGCGGAATGATTATTTATCCTCTCCAATAGTACTAGGACTAAGGGACACAATGAAGCTAATGTATAGCACTTTTAAAGCAAATTATAGAAAGTATTTTTTCATTCAGTATACAATTAAACTGTGGAATTTGTTGCCAGAGGATATGGTGAAAGCAGTTAGCATGGCTTAGTTTAAAAAGGGTTTGGACAAGTTTCTAGAGGAATAGTCCATAAACCACTATTAAGCATGTAGACTTAGGGAAGCCACTGCTTAGCCCGATTATGAGCAAGCATTGGACCTATTTCTTTGGTATCCTGCCAAGTACGTATGGCCTGGATTGGCCACTATCAGATAGGATGCTGAGTTTCATGGACCTTTGATTTGAACCAGTATTATTTCTAATGTCCTGTTCAGGCTTTTCCATTAACCCTGCCATTACTGGCAAATTGTCTCTCATAACCAAGTTAAGTTGTTCAGCAGAAACTATTCAACCTGCTCTCAATCACTGAAAGGGAGCTCACAGGATCAGTTACTATGCTCCAGGAAATACCTCTTCCAACCCCAGACAACTAACCATGCACTGCAGCAATAGTTGCAGAGGCATGAAATCTCATCTGGGGACAAGGTTGAAGGCCCTCTATCCAGTATAGACAAGAAATCTTTCACCAAGGTTCAGATTCAGAAGACCCTTAGTAGCTGGAACCCCAAGTTTGGGCAGATGAATCTGAATTTTGTTCTTCCTCTTCACAATACATAGGTAAGACCAGAAACATATGGAAAGAAAGTACATTGGGATTCATGCAGTACAGATCAGATATGGCGTGTGGCAACTCCCCATCAGCAATCTTGCAGTGTCTTATTTATCTCCACATGGTATCTCGGGATACCTCTATACATCTCTGCACTGAATGTAATACAGGTGAAATAACTCTCTTGTTTACCTCTGTGTTGTCTATAATGGCAACAATCAGTTCATTATATAGTCAGAATGCCTTTTGAAGCCTTACCTGATTTAATTTACTGATTTATATTTTATCTTTTCAGGTTCATACCCATATAAAGCGGATCACAACAGACTTAACTCACAAGCAAATTAACACAATGCAAAATTATATACCACTGCAACAATATTATACAATTAAAATGGCATGAAATCACCAAAATTTATTAACATTATAAAAAGCGGCTTCTCCTCGCCGCTTCTCCCCGGAATCCCCAGACTGGCCTGACGCTGCGGATCCGCCATGTTCCTGATGATGTAAGGGCGCGCGCGCTCTAGAGTTTGTACCGGCAAGGGCACGAACGTCATCCGCTTCCAACTTAAAAGGTCTTTGCTTGCAACTACGAATCGAGTTAGCAAGGGGATTGATAGCGGGGATCATCTCGACCCGCTTCATTCTCTGCTGCTCTTCCTCCACAAACTTACCTAGGAGTACCTGTTCCTCAGGGGCCCCGCTCTCTCTTCTTGATTTCAGATTGCTAAGACTGGATCCGGTACTCGCTCCTCGAGGGCCTACGTCCCTGAATGCTCAGAAGACTCCTTACTGCCTGGAAGCGATCGCAGACGCAGGGCTACCAAAATGATAAGGGGAATGGAACAGCTCCCCTATGAGGGAAGACTAAAGAGGTTAGGACTTTTCAGCTTGGAGAAGAGACGGCTGAGGGGGGATATGATAGAGGTGTTTAAAATCATGAGAGGTCTAGAATGGGTAGATGTGAATCAGTTATTTACTCCTTTGGATAATAGAAAGACTAGGGGGCACTCCATGAAGTTAGCATGTGGCACATTTAAAACTAATCGGAGAAAGTTCTTTTTTACTCAAAGCACAATTAAACACTGGAATTTGTTGCCAGAGGATGTGGTTAGTGAAGTTAGTATAGCTGTGTTTAAAAAAGGATTGGATAAGTTCTTGGAGGAGAAGTCCATTACCTGCTATTAATTAAGTTGACTTGGAAAATAGCCACTGCTATTACTAGCAACGGTAACATGGAATAGACTTAGTTTTTGGGTACTTGCCAGGTTCTTATGGCCTGGATTGGCCACTGTTGGAAACAGGATGCTGGGCTTGATGGACCCTTGGTCTGACCCAGTATGGCATGTTCTTAGTATTCTGGATTAGAATAAAGTTAAACAGTCCTTTTGCTTCTTCAGAATACTTCTATTTATTCATAACTGCCAATTTTCACTAGGACCAATATAAATAAACTACATACCACATTGACACTTTTCTGTGATTTTTTTTAAACAAACTAAATACTTATAACCATCAGTTTTTCTCAGCATATAGGGCTTGAGTCATGAGCCGAAGACCTTTTCTTGGTCTTTAAGTGGAGATCAATATATGAAAACAGAAGGGGATCAAATTAGTTCCCTGCTACTTCCGGGTATGCTCGACAGATGCACACCCACTGCACTCCCGCTGATATCTAGAAATTTTGCCTATTTTCATTGAGCATCTGGCTACAAACAGTTATGCCACCAGTGAAAGAAAAGGTGAAACAATCCATTCCTTCTCTGTAGGCGAATAGACACGCTAAAAGCAAAAAATGAGAATCATGCCCTGAAGGCTTGCTCGGCTGACCTGCAGCAGAGTGATGATGTTGAGGTGGTTTCAGCCTCAGAGGATGAATTCTCTGCTATTCCTTCTGGGCTGCAGGTAGGACCAGAGCAGCTTTGTGGAACGTATCTCTAATAAATTAAGACTCTCGGATGTGCGTTATCGTGGAAAAAGTGGCCAATTTAGTTCAGAGTGTAAAAGATCATTCTGAATGTATGGAAGCCCAAGATAGCCACATTACTGAATTGAAAATGCTTGTCATGGCAGCTGCAGCTAAAGTGGAAAAGTTGGACAAAAATTATGCTGCTATGCTGGAAAAACTCAATGACATCGAGAACCGCTTGAGGAGGTGCGATATCTGTTTTAGTGGTACTGGAGCACACTGAAGGCAAAGATGCTGTGAAATTTTTTCTAAATGGTTGCCAGATCTCCTTAAGTTGAATATGGGAACTGATACAGTACAATTAAACCATGAGCACTGAGCCCTGGCTACTCTGCCAGCGCAAGGAAGCTGACCAAGAGCAGTTATTCGCTTACATCAATTCACGGATAAGCGCCTGGTTCTCAATGCTGCTCGAGAGCTAAAAACTAGAATTCCAAGGTAATCACATCCTCATTTTTCCAGATTTCTCTCCTGAATTGCAACGTGTCAGTTTGCAGCGAAGAGGGAATTGCAAACTCTGAATGTGTGCTATGCTTTACTTACCCTGCCAAACCATGTCTTTCAAAATTGCAGTTTGGAAATTTTGGAGAACATGCCTCTCATTGCTCAATGGATTAAGGCGCACCGGGACAGACATCAACTGGAGGCATGAATTGTGCCAATGGGTAATAGATAAAATGCTTGAGATGTTGGCTTTTGAGTGAGCGTCATGACCAGAGATTCTTTGATGGGACCTTTCACTGTTTGCGAACACTAGAAGTTGTCTATGGGGATTCCCTGTTACAACTGCATTGTTCCTTCAGGTCCTTTTTTCCCTACCCACATATTTTATTTTTTCGGCACCATGGAGACACACTAGGTCTGCTACAAACTGAGCTGTATTCACCCTAATTTCTTGTTTACATTGTCTCTCTGGCTGTACTCAGTCACCAGAATCCTTTAAGACTACATTTCTGGTCCTTTGGTTATTTCTTGGATATATTTTTTTGTTATTGGCACCTGGTCTTCCACGATTGAGCCTTTTTGTTTGAACACTCAAGAACAGACTCCTGGCCAGCTACACATAAGGAGTGTGCGGAGGTGTCACTCTTGGTCTTTTTTCATCATCTTTGTATTATGTGCAATGTGAGGCCTTTTTTTCCTTTTTGCTGCGGGATGCCTTGTTCCAGTGGCCTTTGAATCTTGGGATTTTTTTCCCTTTGAGCTATGATGCATTTGGACTTTTTGCTTGGACTTTCTCCAATGGACAACACAATATCCTTATTTTCTTTAAGGGTTCTCGCTGGGATTTTTAATGCTCTGTATTATGTATGCAGCTGGGTTACAGCTCCTTTTTTCCTTCTCTCTTGGTCTCTACTTTCCCGGGGTGTATTTGAAAAATGCATTCGGGTTGAAGGGGTTGAAAGTTTTAAGTGGGGATGGGTTAGTGGTTATTCAGTGTTTGCTTTTTTTTTTGTTTTTGGTTTTTTACTGATTTGTGTATAGGCGTGGCTGATAGGGCCACAGGGGTCCAGTTTTATGGGTAAAGGGATGGGTTGGGGATAGAATGGTGTTTCATAGGGTAGGTAGGGAGTTCTCTCCCCAAGTCCCAAAGGAATTCCCACTCGAGGGGGTAAGGAGTTTACTGTTTATACTAGGTTGCAGGGTAGAGGGGCTGCAGAGTTGCATACATCAGGAACTTTTATTCCTGAGATTGCAGGGGGGGGGGGGGGGAATGGGTAAGGCATACTTATGTTATGTTTACAGGGTTTTATGTTATTGGTCATATGGTTCAGACTTTTTATTGCTAGCATTGGGTACATTTTGCAGGGGCTGATTATTGTAAGGATGGGCAGTAAGCTGGTGTTTTTCTCACAAGTCACACTGGTATTCTTATTCTATTGGATCCATCTCATTTTAAATGGCCACAGGAGAATCTCTTCCCCAATGAAAAGAAAATGCATTTTACAGCTGGCTAAAAGACAACGGGCACAGATTTTCTTTTTACAAGAGAGACACCTCACTGACTGAGCATGAAAAGCTTAAATGTGGTTGGGTGGGGTATGTTTATTATTATTCTTACAACTCTCACAGTCTAGGTGTCTGTATACTTATTGATAAAGACCTACCAATGGCGGTTAACTGACCTTTAAGCAATCCGAAAGGAAGGAATGTTTTTCTCAACTGTGCTCTGGGTTCCTTTTCCTTCACCCTTGTCAATGTCTACGGACCCAATGTTAGCCATACTGAATTTAACACACTTGTTGTTTGCCTTGTCACTTTTGGTTGTGGTCCGTTGTGTATGGGTGGTGACTGGAATGTGTGCCTTGACCC
Source organism: Rhinatrema bivittatum (assembly GCF_901001135.1). Lineage (NCBI taxonomy): Eukaryota > Metazoa > Chordata > Amphibia > Gymnophiona > Rhinatrematidae > Rhinatrema > Rhinatrema bivittatum. The sequence goes on from NC_042617.1 coordinate 192,670,156, forward strand.
TCTGTTGGATAAGACCTCTATGCCCAGATTATGTAGCCTCTCATTATCCCCACTTGGGGATTTACTTAACACGGTGCATTTACTTGATATATGGCGAGATCCACATGCAGAGACCCGGAATTACACTTTTTTTTTTTTTTACCTAGACATGGTACCTATAGTTGGATAGATTATTACCCTTGCTCCCTGAATTTTATTTCACATGTCCTTAGTTGCAATATACAACCAAGCACTATCTCTGACCACCATCCAGTCCAGCTATAGTTTCTATCTCGGGACAATAGCCCCCTTTTTCCTGGAGGTTAAATAAATCATTGTTGGGGGACAAGCACTTTCATGACTTGGTGAAAGATGCTATTGCTGAATATAATGCCCATAACCCAGAAGGAGAGTATGAACATGTGTTGCATTGGGAGGTGTTCAAGGCCTATTTGAAAGGGAGGCTAATCAGCTATGCTAGTTACCTTCAGAAGGACAGGAAGAAGAAAATATGTGACCACCTGGTCAAACTCCATGAGTTGAAAACTTTGCATAAACAGAACTGCTCCCCACACATGCTGAGAGCTTGAGAAGGCTCGGAGTGATCTTCAGTCACTGGCAATATATAAAATAGAAAAAGCTATGAAATATGCGAAGTAAAATTTTATGAGCCTGGTAAATCCAGGGCACTGCTGGCTAGAGCTGAAAAAAAAAAAAAAAAAAAGCTGGGAAGTCCTTTATATCCAAATTTGTGAATTTGGCTGTCTGTGAAAAATTGAACAAAGGCCTGTTCAATTTCTTTAGATACACTGGTTACAGACTTATATACGGACCCGACTTCAGCCTCCAGGGCTGATATACAGAGTTTTCTTGAGAACTTAGACATGCCTGGGCTTTCGGCAGCACAGGCTGAGGGGTTAATGAAGCCCATTACATTGCAGGAAATTCAACTGGCCATTGCTGAGCTCCCTAAAGCAAAATGCATGGGCCCGGATGGGTATTCTATTGACTAAGTTTTTCCCCTGATGTTGCGCAGCTCCTGCACCCACCATATAATTCTGCTGGGTTGGAGGGTTCCAAGGGATATGGCAGATGCTAACATTGTTTTATTACATAAAAGTGGGAAAGATACCAGGGAATGTGGATCCCACTGTCCCATCGCCCTTCCAAATTCTGATATAAAAATACTGGCTAAAGTTTTACAATTACGTCTGGAATGCACTTTGCCTAGTTTGGTTCATATTGATCAGACTGGGTTTATTCAGGGGATGGTGTCTACCTCAAACATGAGGCGCCTATTCAATATTCTTCATTTGGCCAAGCAGAGAGGATGCAGGAAAGGCCTTTGACAGGCTACCATGGCCTTTTCTTTTTGCAGTTATGGCCCAGGTGGGTATTCCAGACAAATTTATTGTATGGATTCTTGCTATGTTTAGAACACCCAGGGCTCGAGTGCTGGTCAATGGCCATCTTTCTTTCAGATCAGAAGGGGCAATAGACAGGGCTGCCCACTATCCCTCCTACTCCGCAGACTTGAGACTGGTTTTATATATCTTGGTATCCAAATTACCAGAAACTTCCGTGACCTTTATTCTAAAATTTATGGCCCTATGCTGACCCGTATTAAACAGGACTTGGCGAATTGGGAGCATTTGTCAGTCTCATGGGTGAGTAGGATTAATTTACTCAAAATGACCATATTACTTAAATTGCTCTCTCTCTTCCAGCACCTTCCATGCAACATGCCTGCACAGATCTTTGTAGATTTGAACAGGGCTATGGCTAAAATTTGTTTGGAAGCAGCAAACTAAGTACATTATGGCTTCCCAAAGTTCAGGGCGGCATGGCTTTGCCCAATTTATGTTTTTATTATTGGGCGGACTGATTGGTTGGGATGTGGGACTGGTTACAGGGAGGGGAAGTCTCATGGTTGGGATTGGAGGAGGAGCAGGCTGAGTTAGTCAACTTAGCTATTCTCTTTCTAGCTCCCACATCTCCTTTGAGGTGTAAAATAGGTAGGACTAGTTCCATAATTCTTCATACACTCTTGGTCTGGGGTCAGGTTCAGAAATTTCTGGGCAATGATAGGGCACGGCTGTCCCCTATTGCTCCAATTTATGAAAACCCGGTATTGGCCAGTTGTACCTTTTCTCCTATTTTCGGGATGTGGAAGAATAAGGGATTGGTTCTCTCTGGATTATGGGATGATATTTTTATGGATTTCTCTGTATTCAAGCATGAGTTTGAGCTTGGTATGTCGTGTGCCTCCTTCCAATCACAGAATGCTCTAGAGCACCACTAATTTAGCTGTGCCTTTACAGCAGTTAAATGAGGTAGAACAGTTCTTAAGTGATCCAGGGACTACAAGAAAGGAAGATTGCCCTACTTTACAGAGGTATCCTTGTGGGGAAATATGCCCTTAAAACCTCGCCCCCTCTGATTGAGGCTTGGAACATAGATCTAGGGGTGAATTTAGATGCTAGAACCTGGAAGACCTTCTGGCAGGCTGCACATCAGACAGACTGAATTAATGGTCAAACTACTACACAGAACATACCGCATGCCAACATACTATCCTAAACTCATACCTGGGGCAAGTCTCCTGTGTTGGCGTGGGGAGAGCAGCTCCTATAAGCACATGTGGTGGTCCTTTGCGACCATTTTGGTCGGGGATTATACAGGAAATAGCTGATATACTGGGTTTTCCGGTGCAAAATTATGCCCTTGTCACTTTTGGGGAGATGAACTGGCTCGTTAATACCTCTAACATGTTGTAAACTGGTAATTGTTAGCTGCTAGACTCACAATTGCAATCTTTTGGAAGTTTAGCCCCAATGTGGAGTATTGGAGAACTCAGGTGCGAATGGTGGCAGATATTGAAAAACTTCAGAATGCCTTACATGGTCAGTCCTTTAAATACAATGTGATATGGGGCATTTATCAACATTATGCTTAACCTCCCCTTCTTTTTCTGTTAAAAATGTTTTATTTCTGTACCTATGCTACTCCTTTGATTACAAACTATATTTTCCTTACTCCCTGCCTAGTTTTGGTAACTGTCTTGTTTTTGTATACTAATTTTGTATGACGGAAAAATTGGATAAATAAAGATTTATTTTAAAAAAATTAGTTCCCTGCTACCCAAACCACACTCCAAACAAAACTATTTGGACTCCAACCAAATCAGGAGGATTAAACATCACAATATTTTTTTTAAAACAAAATAAAATCTCCCAAACCTTTAAGACAACTCTCTCCATAGCCAACATGACCTTGTTCCCTCTACAAGAGAGATTCTGAACCTCTCACTCATACTGAGAGAATCTATACACCATCAAGATTGATTCTCACCCTTGTCATATAGTAGAGGCCATATATTGAAAGCAAAATTAAATGTTAATGAGAAAGATGCATCACATTAGCTGTGCTAAAATCTTATACGCAGTCGAGAGAATTGCAGATGACAAGGGTTATTTTAAGCTATGCAGAGAAATGATGAACAGTCCAATTAAACTGCATGCGGTATGGCCAGTTAGACATAAAATATAAGTTTTAAATTTATCTTAACTATTCACTTCATCGGATTCCCAGAGAAGCAATTTTCCTAGCCACAGTCATACTAAATGGAGTCTAGTCTGCACATGAAACACTGGGCTGTCTTTGTGATTACCATTTCTACCAGGTAAAGAGGCAGGCGAGAAAAAATGAGAGGAAGTTCAGAATAGTCTGAAAGCATTGATTAAAAATACAATAAATGATTTCATTCTAGCCTCGATGTAATAAGATGCGTTAGAGTATGTACCGTCAACACATGGTTCTGCATACATTTCTTTGCACAGAAATGTACTCCTGTAGTAAGTAATTTTGCACACAGCTTAGCATTCCTCCATACAAATATTACGCGCCAATGCAGAGTGGCATGTCGGCTTAACATTTTAACACTGTAGATTTAATTCCTAGTCAGAGATGGAGTAAATTTCTTTGAGCTAGAGTTAATCTGTTAGGCTAAATCTTGAGTTTGTGGTATGGGGGTCCTAGGATTTATGTCTATAAAACGTGATTTATGTCGGTTTGGTGAATACAACCCTAGGATCACAAATTTTATACTCTTGATTCATGCTTTATGCGTGTAACGTTTATGGGTACAAATTACTGCACACAATCCATGGCTATGCTCCTAAAATATGTTTTGTTCGCATTAATCATAGTTTGTGTGCAAACATTTTATATGCAGAAATCAAGTTTTGTGCATATTAAACGATTTAATGTATGCTATTCATTTTTTGTGCATTTTTTAGTTTTTTTTTTAATAATGTCAAAGTATTTGCATGCTATCAGCTTACTGCATCAGACATTAAGAAAATGTGTGCTGAAATACTATAAAGAAATGCAACCTGATTTCTTTTGAACATTTGAGGCCCAACAACTACAAAAATCAATTTTTTTGATACAGAGGGAAAAATGGATAGAATCTGTGGCTCTTAGGCCTGCCTCTAAAAAGAGCTTGTAAAAGAACACAGCCATTATTGCTTCTAATAGAGCAAAAATCCAACAATCTGTAGAACTTTTGTTCAGCCCTGGATACTGGAAAGATCAAGGAGAGAAAGAATATCTTACTAGTGATAAGAAGTTTCAGTTATGAGACAGACTTTATTATGTGAACTGGGAATAAAGCAGAGTTGCTTACCTGTAACAAGTATTCTCCAAGGACAGCAGGATGGTAGTCCTGACACATGGGTGATGAAGTAGCTCCAGGCCTTTCTGAACCAGTGCAGCAGGGAACAGGTGCCAACGAGCGCAATAACTAGAGCTGCAACAACCACAGGAGCAGACCTGCATCCAAGGATAGGGCCCCACGGAGGGGGAGTTGGGTTTTTATGGCTGGAAAAGAATACAGAGGACAGACTGAAACAACTGTCCTGCCGGCCATCTTTATCCAGGCAGTAATGTGAGGCGAAAGTGTAGAGAGAACTCCAGGTTGCCGCACTGCAAATCTCGTGAATGGGAACTGCACACAAGTGACCCACTGAGACTGACATGGCCTGCACGGAGTGAGTTTTGATGTGACCGTCAAGCTGCAAGTCCACCTGTGCATAGCAGAAAGCAATGCAGTCCACTAGCCAATGGGATAGGGTCTGTTTAGAGACAGCGACTCCTAATCTGTTTCTGTCAAAGGAGACCAAAAGCTGAGTGGAGACGTGGTGAGGCACTGTCTGTTCCAAGTAAAAGGCAAGCACTCTCTTGCAATCCAGTGTGTGTAGGGCACACACCCCCTTGGTGAACATGAGGCCTTGGGAAAAAAGAAGGCAACACAATAAACTGGTGGAGATGGAACTCTGACACCACCTTGGGAAGGAACTCTGGGTGCGTTCGCGGGACCACCTTGTCATGACAAAACTTTGTATAGGGTGGGTACGACTGGAGAGCTTGCAGTTCACCAACCCTGTGAGTTGATGTAACTACGACCAAGAAGATAACTTTCCTGGAAAGTTACTTTAGATCTCAAGAACGCAATTGCTCAAACTGAGATTTCATGAGTTGCTAGAGAACTACATTGAGATCCCAGGAGACTGCTGGAGGGCAAGTGGGGGCTTCGGTTGTAATAAGCCCCCTCATGAATCATCCCATGAGTGGATGCGAAGAAAATCACAGTACTATTCATACCTTGATGGTATACCCCAATTGCACTGATGTGAGCCCTCACTGACAGTCTGTAGACCAGCTTCTGAGAGGCACAACATGTAGTCAGAGTGCGGAAGGGGAGCAAGAGAAGGGATCCAGACTGCATCCCTCTCACCAAAATGAGAACCTTTTCCACTTTGGATTCTAAGATTTTCTGGTGGAAGGTTTTTCTGGACTCCAGAATAACATGCGCACCCCTTCCGAAAGGCCGAGGGCCCACAGTCACCTGGTCAAATCCAAGCCGTGAGAGCCAAGGCTTGCAGGCTGGGGTGGCGAAGCCTGCCCTGGTTGATTAGGTCCAGAGCCATCCCCAGTCGGATTGGGGGGCACAAGGCCAGGTCCCAAAGGGTCGGAAACCAGACTTGATGGGACCAGAAGGGACAATCAGGATCATGGAACCCTGATCCTGCTGCAACTTCTAGAGCATTATTTATATGAGAGGAAGGGGAAGGTAAGTGTACAGCAACTCTGTGCCCCACTGAATTGAGAAAGCATCTGCCATCGATACCCCACTCCTCCAGCCGAGGGAGCAGAAGTGGGGCACTTCCCTATTTTCCACTGAGGCAAAGAGGTCTGTGTCCAGGGTCCCCCAGGAGCGAAAGATTCAGTTCACTACCTCTTGACTGAGGGACCACTTGCGAGGTCAGAACACCTAGCTCAAGATATCTGCTAGGGTGTTGTCCACCCCCGGCAAGTACACTGCCTGGAAGGTGATCCCATTTTTTGATGACCCATGACTAAATGTGGACCACCTCCTGACAAAAGGGGAAGGACCCTATTCCCCCCTGTTTCTTCAGATACGATATGGCAACCTGGGTGTCAGACTGAACAAGAAGCACTTTGTTCAGGAGCTGCTCTCGGAACACCTGAAGGGCGTACAAAATTGCTCACAACTCCAAAAGGTTGATCTGAAGCTGTGATTCCTGAGCAGACCAAAACCCCAAGGTGAGCTCCCTACCCCGTCCAAGATGTGTTGGTGGTAAGGGTGGCCTGAGGTTGAGGGCTCCAGAAGGGGTATTACCACTCCAGATTTGAGGGGTTTGCCCACCACTGGAGAGATTGTTGCAACAGTGTCGTGATGAGAACATGAGCACACAGCAGCCTGACACCACGGAGAACACAATGTCTACTGTGCTCTGCGCATGTGCAGCCAAGCAAAGGGGATAAACAAAAAAAAGAGATTTATTTATTTATTTAACATTTTTTATATACCGAAATTCTAGCAACAATGTTGCTAATCATTTCGGTTTACATATAACATTGGAGTGACTTAAAATGCGAGTCTTACATGGAACAGGAAAATGAACTTGGAGACAATTGAATAAATACTAATAACAAATAACATTAAAACAAAAACAGTAGTAATAGACATGTTATATACAGGCGATTAAAAAGAATCAGTTATGAATAAGATATCTGCAAAATAGACAAGAGGGATTGGAAAATTAATTCTTTAGTTGTTGAGCTAAGAGGTATTATATGGCATAGACCTGGAGGAGGGATTTGTGGATAGTACTCAATCGTAGGCTTGAGAGAAAAGCCAAGTTTTAAGTCTTTTTTTAAAAGTGAGGGGGCATTGTTCAAGCCTAAGATCCGAAGGTAGAGAGTTCCAGTGGATCGGACCTGCAGTGGAGAAGGCTCTTTTGTTTGACGAAATTTTAAGTGGAGGGATTTTCAGAGAGCCTTTTTGCGCAGTTCTCAGTGGACAGGAGGAAGTATGTAGCTGGAATGGGATCCTTAGGTCTAGGTATGAGGCTTTGTAAATGGATTTATGAATGGATGAAAGGGTTTTGTAGGTGATTCTGTGTTTTATAGGGAGCCAATGGAGATTTTTTAATATTGGAGTTATGTGGTCCCTTTTTTTTGCTTTAGTTAAGATCCTGGCAGTGGCATTTTGGAGCATTTGTAGCGGTTTCAAGGAGATATCAGGGAGTCCAAGTAAAAGGGAGTTGCAGTAATCAATTTTAGAAAATATGATTGCTTGCAGAACTGATCTGAAATCCTGGGGGTGCAATAAAGGTCTGAGTCTTTTTAGAACCTGGAGTTTGAAGAAGCATTCTTTCACTGTGTTACTGATAAAACTTTTGAAATTCAGTAGGTTATCCATGGTGACTCCTAGGTTTCTGACCTGGGTAGAAAGAGGAGGAGGTGCCGAAGAATGAGTGTTGGAGAGTTGGTAGTTGCCTTCTTGGGTGATTAGGAGGTATTCCGTTTTGTTGGTATTCAGAACTAGACAGAGATCAGCAAGGAGACTGGATATGGAGAGGAAGCATGAATTCCAAAAGTGAAGTGTTTCTTGCAAGGATTTGGTGATAGGAATAAGTATTTGGACATCGTCCGCATAAAGGTAGTGGGTTAGATTAAGCTTAGAAAGTAGGTTACAGAGTGGGAGCAGGTAAATGTTGAATAAGGTCGGGGATAAAGAGGATAAAGAGGATAAAGGGGATAAAGAGATGCCGGATGTCCTTTTAAAATCTTTAATATGATGGAGACGTGTTAGCTGACAACTGAAGGGTCTCCTGATAACCCTTCAGCTGCGCCACCACCTCCTTAAATTTTATCTCCGAATAGATTCTGCCCCATATTCAGCAAGTCAGCCAGACAGTCTTGGATTTCAGGGCGCAGGTCTGATGCTCAGACACACTGTCTGCCGGGCTCCTATGCCCACTACAGCGGTTATCATAGCTGTCCCATAGATGTCATAAGCAGAGAACCTCATGCTTATCGCACTCCAGGCCCTGCTGGATGTTAGTCTGGAAATCCTCCTGAAATTGCTGTAATAGACGCTCACTAAATTCAAGGGCCTGCTTTCACAGGTTCCTGGAGTACTGCCCCATGTACAAGTGGTAGCAAGTGACCCAGGGAGTCAAATTGGCGCCCTGAAACATCCTGCGTCCCAGGGTATCAAGTGTCCTATGCTCTCGCCCTGGGGGGAGCAGAGGCATGGGTGCGGATTCTTTTTGCCTTCTTCAGAACTGATTCTACCACCACAGATTAGTGAGGGAGTCGGCGGTCGAACCCAGTGGATGGCTAGACTAGGTACACTACGTACATCTTCTGGTTAACAGATGGCACTGAGATGGGGTGTTCCCAAAGGCGGGCTACCAGTTCCTTGAAGATGTCATGGTCTGGCACTGCCACCACCTCCTTGGGGAATCCATGAATTGTAGAATCTCAAGCATCTTGTGACTAGTCTACTGCTCTGTTAAAAGCTGGAAAGGCACAGATTCTGCCATGGCCTTTATGAATCCCTTGAAGAAGAGATCCTCCGAGTGAGATTTCAGACACTCTTCCAGTGGAGAGGGCTTGGAAGGAAGATCCTCCAATTCTTCAGAGGAGGATACGGACACCTCCCCCTCCCAGGGAGCATAAGAGACCTCCCCTTCACTGCGACCCTCCGGGGATGCAGGGGAGGAGGGGGTGTCGAAGACTCAACGGCAGGCGAGACATAGGCATCGATGGGCCTAGAGGTCACAGGAGCACAGATGGATCCAATGGTGTCAGCAGGCTTGGAGGCCTTGGTGAAACTGATCCCAATGGCCCTGGGAGAGCTGGGAGGTGATGTAGCGCCATGCATCCCCCGAGCCACATTGAACCCGATGGCCTTTCCCCTCCTTGGAGTCGCTCACAGATATGGGGGTTGGTGGCAGTGATGCTCCCTTTGGCCATGAAGGGGCTTGGGGCACCAGAGCTGGCTGCATCGGTAGGACACTGAGCAACATATGAGCCAACCCAGTAATGGGGCAACCACCAGTGGAGTAGACTCATGTGATGGGGGTGGTCCCGGTGGAACTGGAGGCTTGAAACCCTGCAGGGCCCAGCCAACCGCCAACTGCACTCACCTAACACCTCCTCAAAGGCCGCCAAGGATAAAATGGCTTAAGGAGAAGCAGGTGGAATCAGGACATCCCCCTGGAGCACAGAGAGGCACCAAACCCTCCACTGGTGTCAGTAGAGGCTGCCTGTAGCGTGGTCTGAGGGAATTGTTTCCTCTGGCCTAGACCACTTCTTGGGAGGCACAGATGTTGCCTGCCCATGGTCTGGCTTAGAAGATTAAGATGATCGATAACTGTTTCTTCGACCTCTCTATGGTCACCGCGGTCCTTGCCTGGAACAGATGGTGAGGAACCTGACCGAGAACAGGATGTCAAAGACAGCAGTCAGCCCCCTGCACTGAGGTCAGGGACGGGGAACATAGGAGAAGGCGATCCTCAAGGAGTCAAGACCAGGATCTCCTTTTCAAGCAGGGTGGAGGTCGCCAAGGCAGAGGATGCATCCCACTGCTTGGACCCGAATAATTTCTCCATTTTATCAAGATGGGTCCAATGACCCTTGGGAGTCATCTGGGCACAGAGATCACAACTGCGGACATTGTGGGATGCCCCCAGATAGAGCACGCAGACCTCGTGGGAGTCTGTGATGGACATAGTCCGGGGACACCAGCGGAAGCTGGTCGATGCCATGGAAAAAAGTACGCGGCATGAGGTCAGCGGGCACTGGGAAAGGATGCCATCGTCAATTGATTGTGAAAACGCAAGGGACTTACCAGACTGCTGAAAAGGACCCGAAAAAAGAGCAAGGGACCCTACGAGATAGGTGGAAGGAAACACTTCCAAAAGGGCAAAAAAACTGCCAAAAAGAAGCACAAGCTCCGTGACTGCGAGGCAACAGCTTCATGACAAACGTTTTCCATGCCGGGCTCCATCGGAAGATGTTACTCATGTGTGAGGAGTGCCATCCTGCTTGTCCTTGGATGGAGTCTCCATCCAAATGCATAAATTTAGCAAACCAAGTAACAACTGTTTTCACCATTAAACTAGACAGAGGTAAAAGGAAATACTGGACTTCTGTGAGCCTGCATCCACTGGATGGCACTATAAGTAATTCTGAGATTATACCACTTTACAATCTAGCAGATTAATGAAGTCACCAGATATGGGTTTAGTTAACATGCTAGTCTGTAACCATATATGGTAGGTTAGAATAATGAACAGATATGTAAACCTGGAATTACCTCCTACATAATGTGTAACAAAAGAAATCAAACCTCTCTTGCCTGTGCTGTTAATGATTTTCACTTTCTAGCATGTTCCTAACAAAGTACATACTAATTATTCTAATAAGTACATCTACTTCTGGAATCTAAGAGAAAAAAAACCTGCCAGATAGAATGACATTCAGGATATTTAGAATTTACAGATACAGTGCATATATATATATATATATATTTTTTTTTTACTACTGCCGTTGTGTTTATTCTTTCAACTTTTTGACTCAATTGAAAGCAAGAGGTGGCAAGTATTCCAGTTAGGAAGAAAAACAGGAAATGAAAGACCTGGTAAACTACTGGTAGATACTTTTTTTTAAATAGGGTGAAAAAAAGGCAGTGCCTACCCTCCAAGACAAGCTAAAATTCACATGCCAAAGTGTGTAATGTAAAGAATTTGTTTTACTATGAAAACACATCAGAGGATACATCAGCCTCTGCAATACATATCATGCAACCTTATTTGACCAAATCATGCTGGTAAACTAGATTATAAAAAGACTGACAATGTCAAAACTATAATCAAAATACAATGCAATGAGTCTTCACATTTCTCCCTGTACCTATTTGAAATGTAAATAATGCCTAGAGAACCCTTTATCTGTAGAATGACAATCAATATCATAATTAAAAGGACATTTGCCATAGTGGATAGAATTTCAGTACTAGTTCACTGCAAAACTAAAAGTGATGGGACAAAGCAAGTCAATTTTCCAAGCTTTATTTGGAATATTTCCAGATACCTTTGTCTCTGTTTCCCTAGGGTATAAGGCATCACCACATCACTATCACTTTTCAATTATACACCTACACTTATTACAGCATGAGTGTGCCAACATCTGTATAATTTTCAAAAAAAGTGTCCTATAACTTATAATTTTACACAGATGAAACAAGTTAGATACCGACATCAAACATACCACAATGGATTATCACATTTCAAGCAAATTCTATCATTGCTCCAGATTTCAAGAAAACCTAAGCCAATGTAGGCAGCTTCAGTCCTGGAGTGCCACAACCATACTGCTTTGAGTACTTCCAGTTGTAACTGCTATCTTATTTATATGTTTGTATCACTTCTCCAACATGTTCTACCTCGATCAAAACTTGTAAACCGTTATAATGGCGAAACCGAATGACGGTACATAAAACTCGATACATAAATAAAAAATAAATAAACCAAGTCTGGCTTTCAGGACATCCACAATGAAGATGCATGAGATATATTTGCATACAATGGAAGCAGTGCATGCAAATATACCATACCTTATGCATATTCATTGTGGATATCCTGAAAATCAGACCTGGTTGTGGCACTCCAGGACTGACATTGCCAACCCTGATCTAGGCTACAATTAAGATGTATAAGCCAGAAAATTATACCACACTCCCTGGAAAGCTAACAAATACTTATCAAGAGCTATGTGTGCTGTCATTCTGTATAAGCTAGATGCTTGGAAAATCATCTACCATACAGCACCAAAACTGTATCCAAACATTTGTTGAAAAAAGTGACAGGAAAAAAGATGAATTTAAATCCCAGTGACAAGAAAATTGAGCAAGCTAAGTATATTCCCATAAATAGTTCTTGTTAAACGAATGTAGCCCGAGTCAAAAAAGAGAGAAAGGAGCAGGAAAACGATAAAGATGAAAAATGAGAACACTACTATGGGGAGACAGGAGAAGAAAAGATGAAGCTTAACTGGAACAGCCAATAAAATACATTGCACATTCATCGTTAAGATTTTAGTGGGAGGCCAAACAAAGTGAATCTTACCGGAAAAAGAATATCTTACATAAGCCTAACAGTGAGGAAACAAAGCTGCATAGAGAGGGGGGTCACATGTTGGGTGAGGGGAAAAAAAAAAGAGTCAGTAAATCAGGTTAGTTTAACTGAAAATATTACAGATGTAAATTCTCAGTATATGATACTTAATGCTGATCCCTACCATTTGAGAGAAAAATTTATAAGAACATTGCAATGGTGCAGAGGGCTAGTTCATAAATCATATTTTTAAGGATATTCATCCACTTAGTAACACACAAGAAACCCTTCACAGAATTGCTGCATATTCCGCTGCTTTTTTACCAAAGAAAAAAAAAAAAAAAAGCAAAACATGAAACAAAGGTATTTTATAACTACGTTTACATCATTTGTCCTCGATTTATATACAAAGATTGATGGTCTTCCCAGTTTAAATTAAGCCCAGTACTTCCAATTCAAACAGCATTTTTAACCCTGCTAGTATTTAACCTATCCCCAACTGAAGCCTTTTATTGCATTCAGCTAATTACTGTGTTGCCAAAGATAACACTATAATTGGTAGGATTATATTTTGCATGTTACTGGATGAGTACTGTAAATTAGCAAGTGATGAAGGCAGGCCTCAAGATAATTATCACTATAAATATTAGACTTGTGTTGGTGAGGCTGCTCATATCTACTCAGAAGTCATTTAAGATTCAGTTACCGGATAGTAAAAATGCATTCTTTTTAGTTCTTTAGTTCCATGAGCATTTACCTCTATCATGTACTCTACGACAAAATAGAAGCAATGGAGCTCACAAATCAAAACGTGTAATGCTACTGGTAATTTTTAGCACAGGCAAAAGCAGACACAAAAACATGAAATGTAAGCCTAAATCAGTGCTCACAACAGCTGCCATGAGTCGTAATAAAATCACTGCCAATTTATTTAGCTGCTGGGAGGATAAAAAAAAAAGTTTAATAGGAGAATGCGCAAGTATAAAATCTATTACTGTTTTCTCTGAACAAAGCAACAAGTTTGCTATTTGTTTTTGAATTAGCATAATTAGTAACATAACAGATAGTAAAGAACAGAAAAAGAATTCACCCCATCTAGTCTGCCCAGTTATTCTGTCCTCACTCTTTAGGATAAATTCCCAGCTGCCAGTCACTTATTTTTCCATATCCAGGGCAATATTTGCCTTCATTTCTACTCTACTATTTTGGATAGAAGAGCACAAATGATCCCTGGTTAGTTCCTTCCAGCACCTACCTTTCCCAGGCCTAGCCACAATAAAACAGGCCAAACATCCAGCTTCCCATACAGACATGGCTATGCAAGCATGCACTTTTATTTTTTATTATTTATTTAGTGCTCTTATATACCGATATTCTTGTAACAAATTACAAATCACTTCGGTTTACATTATAACAAAAAACCTGTGCAAGAGAATGCATTACATGAAAACAAGGATGAGCAAACTTGGATCAAGTAACATGGTTTAAACATGGGGGATTAACATGGGGATAACTGGAAGAGATCGACTGCAAAGAACAGAATGCTAGAGACACACCTTGTGACACAGTGTGTCCCCACCCATCTCCTGAGAATCACTGCACTAGAGTAAAAGCAAGCCTGCATCAACCTCTGCCTTTTGCTGAGCCACTATAAACATGGGAAAGCATTGTGATTTATAGGTAGGTAGTTATTAAACCCCCTTTCAGGCATTTGTTTTTGACAGCATCCATCTCCATTATTGACTCTCGATCCAGGGCCTAGTCTAAAGAAAACCCTTAGCACATATGTATTCTACTTCACCCAATTATTCAAAATAGTCATAAGATATCAACTTTCGTAGTACAAAAGCAGCAGCTTCCTGTACACAAAAAGTAACAGGGAAACCCCATGCTCACTTAGTCATGAATACCAGCAGCCCTTCCTCCAGTTACTCTCATGTAAGCCCAAAGCATGTTAATATTCAGCTTTTTGAATTAAGGAGAAACCTGGAGTAGGGGGGGAAAAAAAAAACCTCCCATGAAGGATGCTGGTGTTCCTAAAACAACTGAACTTCCTAAAACATTAGAACTTCCAGTGCTTAAAGAATTTGCAGTATGCCAAACAGTCCCAGCTCTTAGTTCTTCCACTGCAGCCTGGTCAACTCTGTCATATGGATGCCTCCATTATCAACAGGCCTCCTAACATTTCATGCTAACCACTCATTGCTGAATCAGGAGAGTACGGCACTATTCAACACGTAAAAATGTGCCAAGTCACGCTTTCTGCTACTTTCAGCAACTAAGGATCCTCTGTGCTTATCCCATGCCCACTCTACTACTGCTTTAGAGGCCACCCACCCCAGAAGGGTGTTCCAAGCTTCTACTGCCCTTTCCATGAAAAATATTTCCTCCAAATGTTCCTCAAAGCCTCATATCATGACCTTGTTGTACAACTTCCTTTCCCTTAAAACCAGTTTACTTCTTGTGCATTAATACTTTTCAGATATTTGAACATGTCTATCTCCCACCTCATTTCTTTTCAAGGATATACATGTTTAGATTTCTAAGTCTCCTCTCATAGGGTTTATGATGCAGACCCTGCACCATTTTGGTAGCTCTTCCCTGGACCACCTGCATTCTATTTATATCCTTCTAGAAGTAAGACCAACAGAATTGGACTTAATACTTTAGGTGACCTCTCACTAATCACATGGTAACCACTTCATAAAAATTAAAGACAGCCCAGTGACTTATTGATAGTGCTGTCTGGATATAACTTCTACTAGGTCAGGTCTTACGCTGGAGGGGGCTGGGGATGCTGAGGCAGCAGCACTCACAGCTCTTGGAACAAAGCAATCTTAGTCATTGCTCAATGACAACAAGCAGCCAGAGGTGGGGGCCATGGGAACAGGGTTCTGGAAGGAACCCTGGTGCATGACTCCTGGCTCAAGGTCTGTTGCAACAATGACCTGAGAGAGAAAAATTAAATAGGAGAAAAAAAATCCAGCTCATGATACTGGATTCCAATTGATGAGGAAGAAGAGAAGGTAACTGCTAGCCCACCCCCCCCCCCTTCTTCTAAAAGAAAAGAAAGCTACAAAGTTATACTGAAGATATAAAAAAAAATTAACAATCCGTTTGTGTCACAGTAACTGGATCAATTACAAAAGAACTCTGCGGCATTTACTTTTGGCTAATCACATTTCTCAAGTGACTAGGGAGTTAAAATTTGAATCACTTACCTCATGATACATCAGAACATTAAGGGGCCTATTTGCTAAAGGGCACTAACGCTTTAATGCACATTAAACATCTATAACAAGCCTAATGCAAAGAATATATAAATATGCTTTGTTGCATGCAAATGCATGCAAAGTTGCTCATAAATACTTAAATGGATAGCTGGAAATTGCATTATGCCATGCAATTTGCATGATTAACCGATTATGGAATGTGACCCCCCTCCCTCCCAGAGTCAGTGAGTGGACTGCATTTTCAGTTGGCCACTAGCAATGAGACATTGCACACACAGAGGTAGATCTTAAAAAAGTACGCCGGATTTTACAAGATACGCGCATAGCCGTGCGTATCTTATAAAATCCGGGGTCGGCGCGCGCAAGGCTGCGTAAAATCGGCAGCCTGTGCGCGCCGAGCCACGCAACCTGCCTCCGTTCCCTCCGAGGCCGTTCCGAAATTGGAGCGGCTTCGGAGGGAACTTTCCTTCCGCGTCCCCCCCACCTTCCCCTCCCTTCCCCTATCTACCCCACCCCCCAGCCTTACCTAAATCCCCCCCTACCTTTTGTTGTGCAAGTTACGCCTGCTTGAAGCAGGCGTAACCTGTGCGCGCCGCCTCGGCATCCCCCGGCACAGGCTGCAGTACCGGGGAACCGCCCTCCCGGCCCACCCCCGAACCATCGCCACACCCCCGGACCCACCCCCTGACCCCCAGACATGCCCCCGGATATGCCCCCTCCCGCCCCTTTTACGAAGCCCCGGGACTTTGCTCGCACCGGCGGCCTATACAAAATAGGCGCGCCAGTGCCCTGCGCGCGTAAATC
Source organism: Rhinatrema bivittatum (assembly GCF_901001135.1). NCBI lineage: Eukaryota > Metazoa > Chordata > Amphibia > Gymnophiona > Rhinatrematidae > Rhinatrema > Rhinatrema bivittatum. The sequence continues at coordinate 192,686,666 of NC_042617.1, forward strand.
CTGTCGGATTTACGCGCGCAGGGCTTTTAAAATCTAGCCCTATGAACATAACCAATCTTTTTCTTTTAGAAATAGAGGTATTAAAGATGTCCCATTTTGCATCTATGGGAAAGCTGCTTGGATTGTTATACGGGGAATCTCTCTCAAGCGAAGCTGAGATTGCATTTTCCAGGAACTGGGGACATGACAGTATTTACGAACTGGAATGCAGACTAGTTCATTACCTCTTAAGACAAGAGTATGTTTCCAACACAATCAAATTAGTGCAAGTCATCACTTTACTTTTTGTATCTCTGCTGCAGTTTATCCTCTCATCTGACAGAACTCTGATAAAAAGAACATGCTCACAGAAAAAAGAATGATAAAGTGATAAAGATGCACTTCACTCAGTAAGCGCATGCTAAGTCAAATTCTCTGAAAAGAGAAACTAAAGCTCTGGGGCACTTCCCAGAATCACAATGCTGCAATATTCTTAGATTATAATGAAGTTATTAACTATATATGACAGAAAAAAGGGTAACACTAAAGGATCATTTCCTACAGTTTATAATGGCTCAGATATGGCTTTAAGAGTGACTTCAGAATAATTGTGTCATCTGCCAATCTGATCATTTCACTCATCATTCCCTTTTCCAGATCATTTATAAATATATTTAGTAGCTGAAAGCCAGCATAGCCAAGAAATCTTTAGAATAGTTTCTACGATTTTTCCCGGAAGACATGCTCAGCAGTCTATAGTTTCCTGGATCACCCCTGGATCATTTTTTAAATATAGGGGTTACATTGGCCATCTTACAATCTTCAGGTACATCGGATGATTTTAATGATAGGTTACAAATTAATTGGAATAGATCTGAAATTTCATTATTTAGTTCTTTCAGAACCCTGGGGCATATACCATCCAGTCCAGGTGATTTACTACTCTTCAGTTTGTTAATCAGGCCTACCACATCTTCCAGGTTCACCGTGATTTGGTTTAGTTGATCTGAATCATCACCCATGAAAACCTTTTCCGGAATGGGTCTGTCTCCAACATCCTCATCAGTGAACACCAAAGCAAAGAAATTATTTAATCTTTCTGCGATGACCATATCTTCTCTAAGTACCGCTTTAACCCCTTGATCATCCAATGGTCCAACCGACTCCCTCACAGACTTTCTGCTTCAGATATATTTTTTAAAGTTTTTATTAGTAGATTTTACCTCGATGGCCAACTAAAGATTCCAAAGATTTCAGCTATTGCACACTTGTAATTATTGCACCATGCAAAACTAGTCAGCAAGACCTTTTTGAATGCATCCAATGCTTTTGGATCCTTCCCAGAGTAATCATAAGTGTGCTTAACAAACTTCACATATTCCACCAGATGGTGGGTCTGCTGAACTAACCCAAACCTGGGGAGGCCTGGACCCTATGATTTAGGACCAACTTTCAGGTCACCAGAAGTTATGTCATTGGTGTCTGCCACATTCTCATCTGCAGATCCTTGGGGAGCTTGTGCAATGGAATGGCCATAAGATCTACTGGGAATTCAAGAATCTGAAGAAACAGGAAAAAAAAAAAAAATGTTTGACCCATCCAGTCTGCCCAACCATCCAATTATTTTAGCATTATAATTCTCATCACTTCCTTAGAGATCCACTGTAATTATGCCATGCTTTCTTGAATTCAGAAACTATTTTTGTCCCCATCACTTCCACTGGGAGGCTGTGCCATACAACCACCATCCTCAAACAAAAAACAAAAAAAAAAGTATATATATATATTTTTTTAATACTTAGACAAACCTATTTCCAGAGTAATAGCTATGGAACATCGCAATATAACATTCACATATTGCCGCATCTTTTCCCAAAAATTCAGAATCTTAAAGATTAATCTTGAGTCTACACCCTTTCAACCTCATCTCATGACCCCTCAAATTCTAGAGTCTCTTTTCCACTGAAAATGCTCATCTCCTGTGCATGGAAACCTTTGAGATATTTGACTATCATATCTCCTCTTTCCTCTAGGGTATACCTGTTTAGATCTTCAAGTCTATCTCCATATACTTTAGAACAAGGACCACTGACCATTTTAGTAGCCACCCATTAAACTAAATCCATCCAAGTTTATATCATTTTGAAGATGCAGTCTCCAGAATTGTATACAGTATTCCAAGTGAGGTCTCATCACGATCCTATACAGGGGTAATATCTCTTTTTCTGCAGTTATTCCTCCCCCCATGCAGCCAAAGATTTTTCTGGCTTTTACAATTGCTTTATCAACTGTTTGGCCTCAAGATTATCAAATTCAATTACCCCCAGATACCGCTCTTCCTTTGTGCTTAGAATTTCACCTCCAATACTGTATCTTCCTTGGGTTTTTGCATCCTTAATGCTTTACTCTGCATTTTTAAGCATTAAACCTTAGCTGCCACATATCTTAGACCATTCCTCGAGCTTCGCTAGATCCCTCATGTTTTCCACTCCTTCCTGGCTGTCCACCAGTTACAAATTTTGGTATTATCGGCAAAAAGACAAACCTTTCTCAACAACCTTTCCATTATGTCGCTCACAAAGATGTTGGAGAACTAGTCTGAGGACTGATTCCTGAGGAACACTGCTAGTAACAACCCCTCTCAGAGAAAACTCCATTTAACACTACCCTTTGTCACCTCCCACAGCCAGTTTCTAGCCCAGTCACTAAGAGCCTCTGTGTGGAACCGTATCAAAGACCTTGCTGAAATCCAAGTACACAGTCTAGTGCTCTTACTTGATCCAACTCCCTGGTCACCCAAAGAAATCAATTGGATTTGTCCAAACATTTCAGTGGGGCCAATGAAATAAGGTGTGCTGAAGCTGCCGCAGGTTTGTACATGCGTTTTCCTGCACAAAGCCCTATACGGGGATGTAGTAAGGGTTTTGTGTGCAAGAAAAAAAGCACTACGAACGTGCTCACAGATCAGAGGTTTTTCCTGCGTGAATGTATGCTAACAGCATACAAAAGAGGTGATTAGCTATCATAGGCAATGCAGGGAGCCGCGCTAATGTGGGTTTTTTACCGCCATAGTCAGGGCACAAGTAAAGTGTCAGTGCCAACTCAGGGGGATCGGTGTCAGAGCGTCCTGAAAACCACCTATCTTGGCATCCAAGTGACCAGCTTAGCTAGGCACTTTTCTGGGTGCCCGATCATTTAGATTCGCGACCAAGTAAGCGCCTAGCTCAGCGTCTGAGCGGCAACAGTAACTAGGCGCCCAGAAAGGCTAGGTGCTTTACTTGGTCATGAATCTATGCCATCGGGTGCCCAGAAAGGCGCCTAGCTGCCATTTCCGCTCAGGCGCTGAGCTAGGCGCTTACTTGGGTGTGCCCAAGCAGCAATGGTAGCTAGGCGCCTTTCTGGATGCCTGAAGGCATACATTCGTGACCAAGTAAGCACCTAGCTCAGTGCCTGAGTGGCAAGATTAGCTAGACGCCGTTCTGGGCGCCCCATCATGCAGAGATGCAAGCAACTAAGCACCTTCTTGAGCACCCAAACGGCAAGGTACGCTAGGTACCTTTCTGGGCGCCCGATCTTACAGAACTTTTCTGCCACGAACAGAAGAGCATGAGCGGCCTGATAGGCATTCAGCTAGGCGCTTATCTCAGCTTCAGAGGGCCAGCTTAGCAAAGTGCTTTTCACAGCGTCCAAGGTAGGTGCTTCACGTTCAGAAGAGCAGGAAGATTGTTGTGAATTATCACCCATGAAAATATTTGCTATGTTTTCTGCAGCACAGTTATTTGAAGTATTAAAATACTTTCCAGGGATCCGCCCAAGATGGCACCAGCTGAGTGGAAGGCGTTAGTGCGGCTCCAACCTGACTACACTTTTCAATGTTTTTCCTGCTGCGATGCCGCATTCAGCACGCAAACGAAGAGTGAAAAAATTAACCCCGCAACCCTTACTATCTGGGACGATGGACGCTCACGTATTGCGGATAGTGAAATCGGGTGACTAATCCTTGGAAATAGGGGCTGGAACGGCCCTTGCCACCCTCTCTCCGGACTCTAACATCTCTTTCCACGATCGACAGACAATCTCCGGCAAACCTGGCGAGCTCCAGAGAGTGTGATCACCTGTCGGTGAGGAGTCCAGCAGAAGCGGAATGTTCCTTTGCCGTGGCGGGGACAGGAGATACCGAGTCCTCTGGGGATGGTACCGGGTGCAGCCCTGTTGAGGGCCTCACTGGTCAACCTACAGGAGAGAGATGCTGGAGGAACTTTCTCAGGGTAAATTACCTAGTCCATTGAGAGAAATTGAAACTCCAATGCTCAAAATAAAATTTGAATATCACTTTGGAAAATATCTGGGACGCTATAACTAATTTAGGATGCTCCATTTCTCAGCAGTTGAATCCTATAATTCAAAGAGTTAATTTGATAGAGAATACAACTTTTAAATTGGAGCAATTTAAAAAGAAGACTCAGGAAGATACGGGAAAGGTCCAACAATAGCTTCATCGAGTGCCTAATCTGCAAGAACACTGGATTAAAGAAAATTCTTTGTTACAATTAAAAATTGAGAATTTAGAATATAACTCGCAGTAGAAATCTGTAATTTGTAAATATTCCTAAACTCCCTCAGGTGGGAGCTAAAGATATGTTCAAAAAAATATTTAGTTGAGCATTTTAAAATTCCTGAAGAAGCAGTTCCTCTTACTTCCAAGATTTATTATCTTCTGTTATATAAGAGGCAAGAACAAGCTAAACAATGAATGGATATCCTGACTCCTAATCTGGATATTACCACTATGTTAGAAACATCAGATTCAGATCTAGCTCAACCAGCTACTATGGTGGCTACTTTTGTTTTTGAAGCAGACCGGGACTGGGTTCTTAGACTTTTCTTCAAACATTGCTTAAATCCTTTTCTCCAAATGAAAGTTAGAATCTACCCCGATGTCTCTAGTCAAACTCAGAAGAAAAAACGTCAGTTTCTTTTAATGCATTTGAGAGTCTTGCAGATAGAAGGAACATTTGTATTAAAATTTCCTTGCAAATGCAGTCAGTTATAAAGATTCAAGATATATATTTTTTGTTCCTTCAATTATCTACATTTTTTATCTGATAAACCTGTATCTTTAACAATTGGCCCTGAGATTGCACCTACTGACTATTGTAGGTTGTCCTTAAATTTGAAATCCGTGATCACTTAGCCATAATAATGCCTTTATTTTCTTATACTATTAGGATATAATTTCCTTTAGTCATCAGGTGGATCCAGATTGTGGACTTTATGGGACTTGTGGATAATATGTTTAATGAATATTGTATACTGTGTTACTAATCCTTACTTGTAACTAAGCTCTATTTCTTTTCAAGATACTAACTGTGATGAGAAAGACAGAAAGAAAGAAAAAAAGGTGAAAGGTGAAAGAATCCATCTGGAACTGAGAGGGGAGGAGCGGTGTGTGATCCTTGATTGGGAGACCCGCCCCCTCTGATGTCATTGAGGACTGTGACTGACGTTAAACGGCGCCAGAACACCAGGCATCGCGCGTTGAAGGGGCACGACAAAGGGGCACTCCCCTTTGTGCATCCCGTAGTGTTAGCCATTCCCCATGTTCTTTTATATCCCTTGTTAACAATCCCCATATTTAAATGTTTAATGTATTTGACAAAGGTAACGCATAAGTTCCTGCAAATTTTGTTTAAATGTAAACTGATGTGATATGTAAAATCGAACACCGGTATATAAAAGTAAATAAATAAATTTGAAAAATTAATAAACAGAATTAAAAAAAAGTTTTCCAGGGTCATACTTTCACTTAATAGGGAAACACGTTCACTCGCTCACTTGCTTTTATGCATGGATTATCAGCGCAGGTTTTGAGCGCAGATGTGGCCGCTTATTACATAGGCCCTGTACCATGCTTAAGTATGTGCATTTTTCTGTATATGTGCAAATTTTTGCACGCAAGCCATTTGCATAATTGTTTTACTTAATCCCGCGGAAGCGGCAGCTTCAGCCGCACGTGGTGATCAAAATCTGCGGACATAGAAACATAGAAATGACAGCAGAAGACCAAATGGCCCATCCAGTCTGCCCAGCAAGCTTCGCACTTTTTTCTCTCTCATACTTATCTGTTACTCTTGGCTCTTAGTAACCTTTTGGTTCTATTTCCCTTCCACCCCCACCATTAATGTAGAGAGCAGTGTTGGAACTACATCTTAGTGAAATATCTAATTAGTTGACATGAGTGCCTGTTTTGCCGTGGGTCTTATTATATCGGCCGCAATGTCAGGAAAGGAGCTGAAAACTTGCTTTAGGATTTTAACAGTATCAATATGTATCTGCGGGAGTTACAATTTAAGTTCTTACAAAGAGCTTTCTCTCTCAAGCTTTAGCATTCCAGGGACATTAACACATGCTTTTTGGTATTGTGCTAAGATTCTGAATTTTTGGGGAAAGGTGCGGCAATATGTGAATGTTATATTGCGATGTTCCATACCTATTACTCTGGAAATAGGTTTGTGGAAGTATTAAAAAAAAAAAAAACAACCCATGGGGGGGGGGGGGGGGGGTGAGAGGAGCTTTGTGAGGAAGGCAATTTTAGGGAAAAGATCAAATTTTTTTTTTTAATGAAGAGAAGCTGGGTCTTTTTATTGGCAATGGGGCCACTCTCCTCATGACATGTTTATATATTTATTTATTTTTATTTATTGGGTTTTATATACCGTCATTTGGTTTGCCATCACAACGGTTTACAATTTTTAATCTAATTGTCAGAACTTAGCAAGGAACATAGTACATACAACTGGATCAAATTTGAATAACATCGAAAAAAGTGGTCCAAAATATTGGATTTAAGTCAACAGTATAGTTACATTTTCTCTCACAATTGTCAAAGAGTTCAATAAGTTATATTTAATAACTATGGCTTCACATAATGTTTCAACTGCTGAGGTGCTTACTGGAAATATGAGAAAATTACATACAGACCCTTTAAGGATGAGCAAGGAGCCAAATCTTGAATAACTTACATGGTTTATAGGGGTAGCATCCTTCAACATTGCATCCTCACATTGTTATAAGGGAGGTGGTTGAGAGAGTCTGCTGGAGGGGGGGGGGGAGGGATTGAAGTGGATGGGGATTGAATGTACATGATTCTGTTCTTGGAAGTCTGGATGTACACAAAAAAAAAAAGCCATCAACATTCTGTGTCATTATTGGGGGGGGGGGGGGGGGGGGAGATAAGTGGTGGGAGGATATAAAGGGGAAAAGTATAAATAGCCAAAATAATACAAAAGGATTAGAATAGATATATCTATTTGCATAGATATGCTAGTCACTTGGAAAGAATGACGAGTTGCTGTTGACATTTTTGTTCTATTTGCCATTGTTTACAGTTGATTGAATGACTTAATCCAGATTTGACTGGCAAGTTTTACCTCTAGAAGAACCATACTGCCTTGGATCTTACAATCCATTGGATTCCAAAAATTGCACTCTCTTTTTAGCAGCCATTAGTTTGCTCCCCACAAAGGTCAGACTAACTGGGCTGCAGTTCCCAGCCTTCTCCTTACTTCCACTTTTATTAACAGGAGCCACATCTGTCCCTTTCCAGTCCTCCAGAACTATTCCAGGTTCTAAAGAAGCAATGAAAAAGGTCAGCCAGTGGAGCTTCCAGGACATTAAGTTCCCTTAGTAACCTCTGATGTATCCCATCCAACCTCATCGCCTTATCTACTTGAAGTTTAGTTAGTGCTTCATAAACACACTTCTGAAAATCGATTGAGGTTTACCTAATTTCCAATCTTATTTGTGCGATCCTGCTCCAGGCCCTTCTAGTGAAGAAATATTTAAGCAATTTTGTTTTTTCATCATCAGCCTCTCCATATACCTTGCCTTCACATTTGAGTCTCACAAAGCCACTTCTGCATTTGCTTTTATCATTAACAGATCTTAAAAAAAAAAGTCTTCTCTCCCATTTTACCATATTTGCTATTTTTTCTTCCATTTAAATTCTCATTCCTGACTACTTTCCCAGTTTCTCCAAATATTGTTACATGTCTTCTAAAACATCTGTTCTCGGGTCTTTTCCTTCTTGACACTGATGAACAGTGTCTTAACCAACTTATCCAAAAGCCATGAGTAGCAGAGAGCCTTCAGAGAAGAAGTATGCCAAGGCAAGTCGAGAAGGGATGTGAAGGAATTTTCAACCCCCAACCACAGGGACACACAGGATATGCTGAGCTATGACAATGACAAGCGTGACAGAGGAGGGGAGCTCAGTTAGTTCAAGGGGGAAATGTCTGGGAGGAACTCTGAACAAACTGATCCTGATTCTTCACCTTTCAATTCTTGAAGAGACCAAACCAGAGGAGGTGAATCCACCACTTCACTGTTGGAGCTTATTCCCAATGCCAGAGGCCTAAGGGAGTGGTACATACCTCCTAGTGATATTGGGCAGCTCTATCTTAGAAAAGTTCCTTCATCTTTGACAAAAGAGGATCCAACTTCCCTCTCTAGTCTTCATGGCTTAAATTCACCACCATCTCTAACAGCTGGGTTCCCACTTGGTGAGGGACACTCTGCAGTTGAATTGGAGGAGAGACATCCTCTTCAGAAAATGAGATCAGCTGACCCTCACTAAGAGTTGCCTGTAGTGTCAAGAAAGAACTTGGCACCATGATGGCTATATCTGCTGCAGAAGCAGCCACATCAGAGATGCTCTGAGCTTAACAGTGCTGTGTTTCATAACCAATGCTAAAACCACCTCCTCCTGTGCCAGTCATACTCTCCCCCAGCAGGACTCTTGGACTTATACACTTGACCCTCCTCTATGACTGTGCCCTGGAGCACATACTCCATGCAGATATAGCTGGTGCAAAGACTGGGTGAAACAGATGACTTAGCAGCATGAGAGAGTCTGTGATCATGAAAGATGCTACCTGCATCACTGAGGCTCTCTCCCTCCTCATAATGAAGGCAGCCCACATCAATGGTGCTGACTCTCTGGCTCCAAGGAAAATGGCCCTAAAGGATTACCTCCTCATATTGCTTAGGTGATCTTCTCAGCACCTCCACCAACATCACAGGCTTCCACACCATACTGAACCCTTGATCTGTGACAGATCAAGGAATCTACCCCCTTAAGAGGGGAGCCTTTCTATGCTTGTGGGAACTAGAGGAAGGATCCCGCCACACCTTCATGTGCAATGAGTCCAGTATCATCTCAATCCTGGATGAGAAAGTGTTCCACTGAACAGAATCACATGGAGGCTTTAGTTCTTACATATCAGCACCTTCCTTAGGGCCTCTACCTTCCAAGGAGAGCCGCTCCCGCTATGGTGTCCAAAGTAGGAGGTAAGGGCAAAAGATCAACTCTCAATGTTACTTACAGAAGATATGCCCAGAAAGTCTCTCTCCTATTTAGCTCAATGTTAATGCCCAAGATCTACCCAATCCCATCTCACGGAGGAAGGGAGGGAGAACAGGGATAAAATGAAAGAAATCAAATGCAATAAAGTTTAGTTTTTAAAATTTAATATTTCTAATATGCAGACAACTGAATTAAAATTTTATTTATTCTCTTTTCCTATGGAGCCAGCTGTTAAACTCAACTGTGTGACCTAATCAGATAAGTATTATACACAATTTTAAAAGTTCAGTTGAATAAATGTTTCAAAAGAATTAGATGCTTTGTGTTTCCCTTTTTTTTCTCTCAGGTATTTTAGATTGTCCAACAAACTTGTGTTCACTCATGTGACTCCCAGATTCAGTGAACAGCTCTAACCATATGTTGTATTACTGCAACCAGATACATAAGTTATGTATTGTCTCAGAAAAAAAAAACAAAACAAAAGAAATGCCAACTCTGAAATGAATCCTGAGTAGCTTCCTTGGTACTGAAACTTGTGAATTATTAAATCCTGTAATTTGAATTAATATAGTTAATTGGAATTAAATTTTGAACTGTGATCAGAGTTTTCAGACTCAAGGGTTTGTACCAGCAGGATTTTAGCCCACTTTACTCAATATATGTAGCTTTAACCAACCTACTAGGGATCACTACATGTCAGTGAGGTTTGTCAGTGGATGACCAGTTATGTTTAGCAATAATCACAATATAGTTCAATACGTATTGCCAAACTTATAGACGTATATTTGGGACCATCATACCGCCCCCTCTGTCTTTTAGAACATAAACTATGTTCCATCAGCAGACTAACGGGGGTATCATTTAATTATCAGTCTTTTTTTTTTTTTTTTTTTAACTTTATACCATAAAGTGATAAAAGTGAAAATTAAATAACTTCCCCTTTGTTTTAGAAGATCATGATCTTGTCAAGCCCAAAACGGAGCCATTGCTCCGTTAGCTAGTAACTTTTTATGTTCTCTTGTAAATCAATCTCTTGACTCAGGTCACTTTCCAGAGAACCTAAAAAGAACTTCAGTTCTTCCCATAGTGAAAAACAAGTCAAAATATTCTATGGATCTGGACAATCTCAGAGCCATTGCTCTGTTACCTTCTCTATCTAAACTGATTGAATCAGTAGTTTTGCACCAACTTACTGATTTTTTGACAGATAACTGTATTTTACACCGCTCAACACGGTTTTCGAAAGGGTCACTCTACTGAAACCTTACTGTTATCCCTCCTTTGATACATTATATTGAGGAATGTACTCTAACATTGACTATATCTTGATCTTTCTAGACATATCGGCCACTTTTGATACTATAAATTATGAGATTCTGCTTTCTGGTTTACAAGCTATAGGTATTACAGCCAAAAATCTGGACTGGTTCTCCTCTTTTTGAACTAATAGATCGCAACAAATTAATATCAATCATTCTTCGGATCAATACATAATTTCTTCAGGTGTACAAGGATCATCATTATCTCCTATTCTTTTCAATATCTATCTTCTACCTCTCTGCCGTATTCTCTCATTAAATATTCAATTTAAAGTTTATGCAGATGATATTCAGTTTTTAGTACCCTATAATAATTCTTGGTCATCCACTCTCTCACTCATCACACTATATCTGAATAGAATCAATACTTGGCTCTCTCATAATAGGTTAAAATTAAATCCAGCAAAAACTGAATTGGTCTACGTTACTTCAATAACGGAATCTACAATAGCTCCCCCATCTCATTTATTTTTAACGGTATTTCAATTCCAATTCGAAATTAGGCAACCAGCCTTGGAGTTATACTCAATTCAGATTTAATAATGAAGAATCATATATCAGTTATTACTAAAAAAAAACTTTAAACTTCATCTTCTTAAAAGGTTACACCCTTTACTGTTTACTCAAGATTTTCGTACTGTTTTACAGGCCCTGAATTTTTTCAGGGCTCGACTATTGCAATGCGATTTATCTTGGACTACCAGACTCCACAATTCATCCTCTGCAAATGGTTCAAAATTCTGCCGCACGTGTTCTTTCTGGTGTCTCCCTCAGAGACCATATTTCACCTATACTTTATTCCTTTCATTAGCTTCCTGTTAAATTTAGAATACGTTATAAAATCCTCACAATTATTCATTCCCTAATTCATAATCCAGAATCTACATGGCTTTGCACTACTCTCAGGATTTATAAACCAGTTAGACATCTCAGATAGCTTACAAAAAATTTGTTACATTTACCCTCTGCTCATATTGCCAGGTTAGAGTTAACTCTGAAAAGAGCCTTTTCTGTAGCAGCTCCATTCCTCTGGAATTCTCTACCTGAATATATCCGTCTCATATCACACATACACAAGACTTTAATAAAGCTTTAAAAACTCACTTACTCCAAAAAGCCTTTCATCACTTGACAAAAGATTAAGTTCAGTATTGTCTTGACACAATCTCTTATGACAGTTGCTCCTATCCTTTGTTCCCTCCCTTCTCCTCCCTGTCAAATTACATATTCATTATGAACATGCGGTCGTAATATGGTACTTATGTCAAGTTTTTGGTTTGTATACGATATTTATAGTTTTTGTGAATAATTATTTTATTATTTTAATTGCTTATATTTTATAAATTATGTTTCTGTTGTAAACAGTTTTGATCAAATATTACTTTTGTAAAGGCATATACAAACAATTTTTAAATAAATAAAATAAAGATATGTTTCGCTATAGCTGCTTCAAGGGCTGAACAGCAATTTTCAGCATTGTATTTTTTGGTTCCATTAATAATTTTCTGTAAAGATAAATATTTTAACATCTCATTACGCTACTTAAAATGAAATTAATCGGAAAAAAGAACTTACTTCAGGTACCAGTTTTCTATTGTATGCCCTTGTAGACTGATGTATCTGGGGATGACACAGCGGTCATTTAAAGTTAGAATGACCGAACACAAGTCTCGATTAAAAATGCAGAAATAAGAGGCACCTCTTGTAGACCTTTTTCTAAAACAATCATGAGTTTCAGGATTGTAGATAGACTATTCTGGAAAAGGTAGCTCATTGGTGAGGTGAAGACAGTCTTACGATTGATTCAACAAAAACAGAAATGGATTTTTAGACTTCACACAGTCGCCCCTTTGGGTCTGAATAAGGAAACTGAGTGGATGGTTTTCAAGTGATAGGCCCTTTACTTTTTTTTTTTTTTTTAGAAAGCACATTACGTGTTCCAACTTGCGTGTGTGATCACATGGAAAGTTTAAAAGTCCGGTTAGTTATACGCCCTGTAGCTCAGCATCTTTAATGCTTGGCGCTATGATATACTCTAAATAGAAACAGACTAGTACCTGAAGTTTTTTCCCCATTAATTTCATTTTAAGTAGCATAATGAGATGTTAAAATATTTATCTTTACAGAAAATTATTCATGGGACTAAAAAAATACACCGCTGAAAAATACAACACTGAAAATTGCTGTTTAGCCCCTGAAGCAGCTATAGCAAAACATTTATTTATTTTATTTATATATACCGATATCACATCTGTTTACATTCAGGTACTGTAGGTATTTCTCTATCACCAGAGGGCTTACAATCTAAATTTTTGTACCTTGAGGGTAAAGTGACTTGCCCAAGGTCACAAAGAGCAACAGCAGGACTTGAACCCTGGTCTCCTGGTTCATAGTCCACTGCTCTAACCACTAGGCTATTCCTCCTCCCTCTAACATGATATTGTGTTGGGCTTGACAAGATCACGATCTTCTAAAACAAAGGATAGGTTATTTAATTTTCACTTTTATCACGTTACAGTGTAAAGTTGTTAAAAAAAAAAAAAAATAAGGACCGATGATTAAATGATGCCCTTGTTAGCCTGCTGATGGAACATAGTTCATGTTCTAAAAGACAAAAAGAGGGGGTGGTATGATGGTCCCAAATATATAGGTCTATAAGTTTGGCAATATGTATTGAACTGTATTGAGATTATTTTGTTTTGCTATTTATAAGGCTTTCTTTTGTGTTATTAGCAATAATCACAGGCATTTTCTTTATTACACATCCACTGAGACACCTCAGGAAAGCTGAATTACTGTCCACAATTCATCTTAAAGATTAGTTACCTTAGTCCTCCCTCTCGCTTATCTTGATTTCTCATAACAAAGTTAGCCAATTAAATTACTTCTCATTCGCCAATAGTCACACTGGTGTATATTGGATGTTCCCTTAATATGTCATGTCACTAAGTTTATTTTGAACTTTTTATACTGTGTAACCAATCCACAGATCTGCTCTTGGCAGTTTCCAACATCCCTCTACCAATAATTCTAAACTGTAACTAGTCCAGATTATCAAGATCATTACTCCTCTGACCTCACTGAGAAAGTAGTGCTGAAGAAGTCTGAGCTCTCACCACATTGATTAGTGCCAGGGTAGCCATCCCCCTGCTACATGTGAAGACTACATTTAAATTAATTGTAATGCTCTCCATTTTTCCACAGATTGTCTTGGGAGACAAACCACTCCTATATTGCTCTTCCTTGGGCCAATCACTTGTTTACCCCAAGCCTGCCATGGCGGCTTCCTGTGTTTCCATGACATCTTTCAAACCAGCTGAGCTAGGCTGGGATAACCCAGACTGGAATAGTTTTTTTCTCTGGAATGGAGTTTTAAAACAAAAAAAAAGTTCTCCCATATATTTTCTGGTAAAAAATATGTTCTCTAAAGATAGCAAGAATTTTTCCCAAAAGGATTTCCTTGTCAACTGTGCCATTATTCTCACTAGCCGCAGTGGTTACAGGTGGGGGCTGGCCTGAGATCCCCAACTACTTCCCCACATATCCCCGTTCATTTTATTTTACTCATTTGTATTTATTTTTAATCTCCAAGCTGATGCTGCTGTTTGTCTTCTTGGTCTTTTCTAAGCCCCATAGGGGATCTGTTCAGTGCCCTTTTCTTATTTATGCTCTGCTTTCTTTTCATGCTTCATTACCTTTTTTTTTAAACATTTTATTTTCTCTGAGTCCAAGACTGAGATCCAGAAGTGGTGTCATCATAACATCATTGCCGGACCCAGACTTTACTTAATTTCAGCACCAGGGACCTTCTGAAGTCCTCTGGATGCCAGCAGGAGTCTCCCTTTCAAAACCTCAGTGACAGAGAGCATCATGGACACCATGGAAACCAGAAAGATATGGCTGTGGCAGCCCTAGCAGTACTTCCTATGTTAGCTCCGCCCCTCCCATGAGCCTGCAGCATTCAGGAGAACCACAGAAGGAAACTCGCAATCCTGTGGCAGCTTCTCTAAGGCAGCATGATGCTTACTCAAACCTGCCGGGCTGTGGAAAGTAATCAGCAGCTCTCCTGTGGCTGCTGGCTCACATTTAGCAGCACAATCTGCCTTCAGGCTGCTTTCCTGACTTGTCAGACCACGGCACCCTTTGCAGCCAGACACCGCTCCTATGCTTCAGGGACCCCTTGGAGTCACATTGGCCCGGTTCAACCAACTTGCCACCCATGCTAAGCAGCGGGGATGCCCCCTCCCATCGAGTAATTTTTTTTAAGCCCCTAGTTGTTCCTTGATTACAGAGGTTGGCTGTACTCCTGAGGACAGCCAACCACACCTGTAGCACTTGAAGACGTCATGATCCATACTCAGGCAGTGAGAGAAGATAGAGCATATTTGTGATGAATATACTGCTCCCGCAAATGCAGGCCTTAAACTACTGCCTCCAATCTTCGGCTTTTCCATAATTTGTTTTGGTAGAACTAAAGTTCTGTAGAGCTGCAAAAGCAGCAACAAAAATAGATGGATGCAATGAGGCAAACAAAAAAAACACACACACAAAGGAAGAATGAAGAACTCAGGATGCAACATGTGTGCTTACGAAACTCTGAGCATATAAATAAGACTTTTATTGAGCTCTAAGAGATGGGTCCATGTCAGCACCATCAGATGACATCACCCATATGCTAATGGCCGATTCATACCTGTTTGGAGAAACACTCAAAACATGCATCAACACACCCCTCCTAGATATAAAACCAGTCATTTTTTATGTAATTCTAAAACATTGATTTTCTCCACTGTACTATGGTCAAAAGCATGTGAGGCACTATATAGTATCTTTCCTATGACTTTGCAATACAATAAAAATAGCAGCTATAGACATGCAGGAAACCACAAGTTTTAATTTTGTTTACCACTATGAAAGTATGTTGATTGTTTTTGTCATTTGGGTTAAACTGAGCTTCCTTTACTCTCAATGTAAACCTGTGAATTTGCCAGTTCAGTTTAGATGGTGGCAAAAAAGGCACAGCTCTTTTTTCCTGTAATCTCAAACGGGCAAATTCAGTAAAGTGCGCTGGGCCGTGCGCACTGTTCAACACGTGTTTGCGTGGCGTCTCTTACCCTTTATAGTGTAAGGGGTTTAGCACATCGAAAACACGTGGCCAAACCCCCTGATAATTAATAGCGCTTATCACGTGCAAATGCATGTTGAGCCTATTAGCCATTCACCCAGGATTCAAAGAGTAAACTGTGCAGCCAATCCACATTAATTTATGAGCAGCCCGGAAAAATGTACAGAAAAGCAGAAAACATTGCTTTTCTGTACACCCTCCGACTTAATATCCTAGCGATATTAAGTCGGAAGAACCAAAAATGTAAAAAATAAATAAATAAATAAATTTGTTTGTTTTTTTTTTTTTAATTGTGCCATCAGTTCGATTAGGAGAATGGACGCTCATTTTATTGACGTCTGTTCTCCTAACCGTTGTCATCATGTTTGGAAAACAGACCCTCAAAATTAAGCATCTGTTTCCTGAACCCACTGACAGAACCACATCTCCTGGGCCAAGGAGGCACATAATTGTCCCTAGCAACTCCTTGTAGCGCGACCACTCATTCAAATATAGGATCACGCGCCCAGGAGAGTTGGCTGGGCGTACATCGGGACAGCAGGCACCGAACACGGAGTGCCCATTCTCCGGCAATAGTTTCTGTATCGACCTGAAACTGTATTAAATTGTTTCAATAAATTACAGTAAAAGCAAAAAAGATACCCTCGTCTCATCCTGAGGTGTTACCAACAATGCTACATTGCTAGACAGTTCCTTTAAAAAGCAAAAGGAGCTAAAACTTAAGAATTTTTCTACAAATATGACATGTAGCCTAAGCTTTGAAAATGCATTCACTGAACTCAGAGGGTGAAACATACCGAAAGCTATAATCAGGCAAATTTAATTTTGTATACTGCTTTTCATGGTGCAAGTTATACCATGTCACAATATTATACGCAAAACTTCTCAAATTAAGAAATGCACACAAGCTGAACAAATGGATTGGACATGAAACCAAAGTCTAAAATCAAGCTGCAGCTGGAGCTTTGATCAGCAGTCAGATACCATCCTATGTCAGACAAGTAAAAGGTAAGCTGCTCTACTAGAAAGCAGAAATCCCAAACAGTCTGGAAATTAGAAAAACAAAAAACCTACACCTTCAGCAGCAATATGAGCTTGGTTCTTCAAATTATCAATTTGCTTATTACCTAGCACTTCTGCTTCATCTTTCACTCATCTTTCTATATTTTCCCTTAAGCATTTCATTTTCATACATTTTTTTGCAAAAATATCCATACCTGCTGTTTGAAAAATATTCCTTCCCATATATTACTGTCAGTTTTATGCTGAATTATATTTTATACTTCAACATATGAACATAAGAAATTGCCATGCTGGGTCAGACCAAGGGTCCAGCAAGCCCAGCATCCTGTTTCCAACAGAGACCAAACCAGGCCACAAGAACCTGGCAATTACCCAAATACCAAGAAGATCCCGTGCTACTGATACATTAATAGCAGTGGCTATTCCCTAAGTAAACTTGATTAATAGCAGTTAATGGACTTCTCCTCCAAGAACTTATCCAAACCTTTTTTGAACCCAGCTACACTAACTGCACTAACCACATCCTCTGGCAACAAATTCCAGAGCTTAATTGTGTGTTGAGTGAAAAAGAATTTTCTCCGATTAGTCTTAAATGTGCTACTTGCTAACTTCATGGAATGCCCCCTAGTCCTTTTTATTATCCGAAAATGTAAATAACCGTTTCACATCTACTCTTTCAAGACCTCTCATGATCTTAAAGACCTCTATCATATCCCTCCTCAGCAGTCTCTTCTCCAAGCTGAACAGCCCTAACCTTTTTAGCCTTTCCTAAGGGAGCTGTTCCATCCCCTTTATCATTTTGGTCGCCCTTCTCTGTACCTTCTCCAGTGAAGCTATATCTTTGAGATGTGGTGACCAGAACTGTACACAGTACTCAAGGTGCAGTATAAGGCGGCAAAACGTTCTATAATGTTCAACATAGCAATGCTACAACTTACTTCATACTGACGAATAGGTGCAGAAAGCACATTCTATAACTTGAAAGCTTTGCATCTTTCCAGGGTATAAATCATACCAAATTATCCAAAATGTTTTTTCAGTACTATTGTTTTAAGGCTGTCTATGTCCAACTTGTGTTTGGTATCACAAACCTGACCATGAAAAATTTTGTGAAAAGGACTAAACTGTTTATTAAAGATACTAGAAAAAAATATTCACAAATATTGCCAGGCTCTGGTAGAAGACCACCAATGACCATGTCGCTTGCATTTGATTTTTGCAGGAAATCATAAGACCTTGAGTTCAATGGTAATTAACATTTTCCAATATATGTACATTTTGTCATTTCACCAAGATTACAAACTGGTTGATGGATAGAAGATAGCATGTGATGGTAAATGGAGTCTACTATGAAGAGAGAACAGTGTTAAGTGGAGTGCTGCAGGGATCGGTGTTGGGACTGGTTGTGTTCAATGTCTTTGTGAGCAACATTGCGGAAAGGATAGAATGTAAAGTTTGTCAATTTGCGGATGATACTAAGATCTGCAACAGAGTGGACACACCCGGAAGGAGTGGAGAAAATGAGACACAATTTAAGGAAGCTTAATTAAAGAATGGTTGAAGATATAGCAACTGGGATTTAATGCCAAGAAGTGTAGAGTCATGCATCTGGGATGTGGTAATCTGAAGGAACTGTATGCGATGTGGGCGAAACACTGCTGTGCACAGAACAGGAGAGACCTTGGGGATGATAGGGTCTAGTGATCTAAAGATGGCAAAGCAATGTGACAAGGCGATAGCTTGAGCTAGAAGAATGCTGGGCTGCATAGAGAGAAGAATATCTAGTAAGAAAAAGGAAGTGATAATCCCCTTGTACAGGTCCTTGGTGAGGCCTCACCTGGAATACTGTGTTTGGTTCTGGAAACCACATCTCAAAAAGGGACAGAGACAGGTTGGAGGTGGTCCAGAGAAGGGTGACCAAAATGGTGGGAGGTCTCCATCAAATGACTTCAGGAGAATATGTATACCCTGGAGGAGAGGAGGAGCAGAGGAGATATGATACAGACCTTCAGACATGTGAAAGGTTTTAATGATGCACGATCAACAAACCTTTTCTGCTAGAAAGAATCCAATGGAATTAGAAGTCACAAAATGAAACTCCAGGGAGGACGACTAAGAATCAATCTGAGGAAATATTTCTTCATGGAGAAGGTGGTGGATGCCTGGAATGTCCTGCCTGAGGAGGTGGTGAGGACAAAAACAGTACAAGATTTCAAAAGGGCATGGAATAAACACTGTAGATCCCTAAAGGCAAGGGGAAGGGGAATGAAGTAAGACATGGGGATAACTTGCTGGTGTGGCAGATACTACCCTTAACAAATAAGGCTTTACACTGTTGATGCAGCGTCATCATTGTTTGCTGCTTCAACAGCAGGGGAAAAAAGAAGAATTGGATTCAGACAACCACCAAGGACACTGAACTGTACAGTCTGGGAAAACAAATACGAATGGGGGTAACTTGCTTGATGCGGCATTACTACCCTAAACCAAAAAGCCTGATACACTTCTGATGCAACTCCAACATTGCTCTCTACTTTAACAGCAGGAGGGGGAAGGAAATTGGACTTAAACAGTAACCAACAAGAGCCCTAACTTTGGCAGTCTGAGTAACTAGTAACTATGGAAGCTTGCTGGGCAGACTGGATGGGCCATTAGGTCCTTTTCTGCCATCACTTCTGTATTTCTATGTTATATGTCTGGTAGGTGGACTCTATCCCAGCCAAAGAGACCATGGCAAATGTCAACACCCCTCACCCCCTCCAGTCAACATATGGATTTGGCAATCTTTTGACTTTGAATGATACCATTCCCACCAACCACTTCCAGCCATCCATAGGATGACCTCAGCCCACCAATGCAGGTGTCAAGCCATTCAATGGACTGCAATTTTTTTTTTTAATTTATTTCTTATATACTGCACAACAGATACCAGATCTGGCCAAAGTGGTTCACAATTAAAATCACATAAAATTATAATCAATAACACTCCTTACCCCCACACTCTAATAAAGTTATCCTCCTGCCCATCCCAGCTAAACCCTTCCCCACAGCTACTCAGAGACCTGTTTTGTAATCAAGAGTTTTCCTAGGTTATTACCTCCCAGATATATAAGGTCTGGGGGGATGGAGGACATCTCTCCCCTTACTGCGTAGGTGAGGCACCAGTGCATGCTCCTTTTACCAATCCAATGGAGCAGTCACCCCAGCTAAACTGAGATGACAACCAAAGCTGCTATAAATGGCCCACCATTGTACATGAATCACAAAGGAATAGCCAAACATCCACAGTGATTATATAGCTGCCAGATTGCATCTGGAAGAGTGAAAAGGCACATGCAGTTCTACATCTAAATATGCACTAGTATTGGGTCACATCAGGAGAGCCATTGTATCTAATTTAAGATGTGTATGGTCTGGAGCGCCAGTGGCCAATCTGCTGTATGGCAATTTTGGGTAACCAAGAAATGGCTGCATATAACAGTGTGAATGCAAAAGTAGTGAGTTCAACACCCAACTCTGTAGACCAGCAGCTTCCAGAGCCCACCTGAAGATGGCATTAACTTGAAAGACCCAGTACCGCCTCCAGGGTAATGATTGGCTGATTGATCTGCCTTCGATTGCTGCAGGCATAACACCATTCTTTCCCCATGTATTGTGACATCAGAGTAAAACAAACCCATTAGAGTGAGGAGAAGGAGTGGTAAACCTACTAACCAGTAAGGTACCAAAGAATGCCAGGTAAAAGGTAGCACAAAACAGGAGTCTCGAACTCCATAGTGGCCACATGGGAAAGCACATGCTAGTGCTGCAGTTGCTGCTCATGAATAAGTGGTCTATGAGTGTCATGATAGGAAACTGACTCCCTGGGCATTCCAGGCATCCACCACCCTCTGAATAAATGTTTTCTGGTGCTTGTTCAGAGTCTTCCCTCCCTGGAGTTCCATTTCATGACCCCTAGTTCTACTGATTTCTTTCCAATGGAAAAGATTTTAAGTTTGTGCATCATTAAAACCTTTCAGCTATCTGAAGGTATGTATCATATCTCCCCTGCACCTCCTCTCTTCCAGGGTATACATATTTAGATCATTCAGCTTCTCCTCATAAGTCTTGATACCAACTCTGCACCATTTTGGTTGCCCTTCTCTGGAGCGCCTCCATCTTTTCGCTATCCTATTTGAGATATAGGCTTGAGAACTGAACACAGTACTCCAGGTGAGGCCTCACCAAGAACCTGTACAAGGGCATTATCCCTCTTATTTCTCTTTAGGCAGCCCAGCATTCTTCTGGCTTTAGCTATTGCCTCGTCACATAGTACCTGGTGATCTGAAAGTGGCAAAATCACCCTTGGTCCATGCACATTAGTCTTTCTCCCCTCTTCACAGACAGATTTTTTGGATTACTGCATCCCAGAGCATGACTCTGCACGTCTTGGCACTGAATCCCAGCTGCCAAATCTTCAACCACTCTTCAAGCTTTCTTAAATTAATTTTCATTTTCTCTACTCATTCAGGCATGTACGCTGTTGCAGATCTTAGTATCATCCGTAAATAGATAAACTTCAATCTCTCCCGCAATGTTGCTCACAAAAATGTTTTAGAGCCAGTCCCAATACCGATCTTTGTGGCACTCCACTTAACACTGTTTTCTCTTCACAGTAGGTTCTATTTACTGTTACCCTCTGTTTCCTGTCAATTTGTAATCTATTCCACAGTCTTGGTTCAGACTCCCAAGCTTGTCATTTTATTCACAAGCTTCCTAATTCGGACCATATCAAAAGCTTTGCTACAAGTGCAAGATTCTGCCCTTTCACTTGAATCTTAGCTACCTAAAAATTGACTAATGCTTGACTTCTTAGATCACTCCTCATTAGCAGCTCATTGTACTAAGCTGCGAACACTTTTCTGAGCATTAAAATAGCAATTAGCATGCAGTCAATTATGAATTTTTGATTCACAAAGTCATTCAAATATTCTGCTAAATCATTGTATGATTTTTCAGCTCATTAGGAATTCAGCAGTAGCAAAGTTTTGTGCAAGAAATGTCACAAAAGCTAAACATTTTTTGTGAAACTACCCTCCAGGAAGGTGTAGACAAGATATTTTTGCAATAGAATCAGTGATTTGTGCAAACTTTGACAAAGAATATTTGCTCTTATTTGCATATTTTAAAGGACATTTTTGCAAGAAAAATAAAATGTGCAGAAATGGACCATTTTCAAAAAAAATAAACAAACAGCAGTGTGAAGGGGTATACAGGAGAAACCACTGGAATACCTTAAGGGACCAATTCCAGGTACCTGGCCAGGTCCACCTTAAGGATTAGTACAGAAGCGAATCCTGGTCAAAGGGCGCTTCCCTAAGCGAAAAAAAAAAGTAGGCCCAGGAAGATACTGGAAGCCTTAGGGAGGAGACTACATATTGTTTGAATGCCATAACTCAGAGAAACTGCTGAGGTAAGACAGACTTCCTTTTCTGAAGGATTTTGTTTTTGTAAATAAAGCACTGTGTGAGAGAAGGCCAGAGTCCAGACTCCTGTCCGCTGGCACCCTCCATAAGCTAAAGGCTACTCATACAATATCACAAGCTACTTCACCAGGACAGTTGCAGATCTCTTTACAAAAAAAAAAAAAAAAAAAAAAAAAAAAGACAAACCTTTCCTACCAATCCTTCTGTAATATTAATTATGAAAATATTGAATAAAACCGGCCCTAGAACTGATCCCCGAGGCTCTACGCTGAGAACCTCTCTCTCCTTAGAGTGAATGCCCTTTGGTTCAGTGATAGAAGTCAGAGGATGGTGCTGGTTTCCAATCCAACATGCATCTTGGGGGCCCATCCTTAGTGTGCTCAATTTACATACAAGCCTTTTAAGTGAAAGTACATCAACCAAGAATACTTCATTCAGGGTTCACCCCAACCTAGTTTTTGGACACTATGTAGAACCAACCTTATTTATACTTTGCTATACTCTGACTTGAAATGCGGCCCAAACTGCATCACAGAAATAGCATTTATTAAGCATAGCTTACAAGTTGCTGGTGCATACAGTAGTAAGTTGTGACTAATCAGGCACAATATTTTTCTGTCTTGGAGAATAAGCTTTTGTGTATATTCTGTTCAGAACAAAATAAAACTTGGAGTTTTAGGCATTTGGCTAACATACCCTTCAAGGTCACACGTAAATTATGATCTTTCATAGAAAATCTCAGCAGTGGTTATGGAAGAACCAGTCCGTTTTCCTATAATTAATTAATTGGTTGAAATCTATTAGGCATAAAAGGCACTACAATCTTTTGTACAAAAACTACTTTGAAAGAGGAAATTCACTTAACAGGAGACCAGAGTAGCCAGCAAAAGTGCCAGTTATAAATGCTTGACAGAACATTTTACATTAAATCTAAGCATTTAAAAATACAACATGTAAAAAAACCACAAATGACATCTTTCCAACAATTTCTCAAACATACTTACAATATTTGCTGCTCATAATCACGTGTTTCAGAATGACAAATTATGCTGAAAAGCAGCAAGCTTTAGAATATTAAAGTGAGAAAGTTACAGTACACCTCATGGAATATCAGACCCATATACATACTGTCAGTTGTTTATAAATAGAGAACAATCACATCAGGCCACCACTATTAAACAGAATAGTACTGAAAATGTAAAAATGCTAGAGCCATGCTGGGTCAAACCAATGGACCATCAAGTCCAGAATCCTGTCTCCAACAGTGGATAGTCCAGGTCACTAGAAAGTAATCAGATCTTAACTGGAAGGTTCATTTCTTGCTGCTTACTTCCAGACATAAGCTGGCAGTTACCCAAGTCTACCTGAATTATTAATTAACCCATCCTCTAGAAACTTGTCCAAAGCTTTTTAACCCTGCTATATACTACCAGCCTCAATCACATCTTTTGGAAAAATTCCACTGCTTAATTGTGTGTTGGCTAAAAGGACTAAGGTGATGCTGCCTGAAAGTAACTGGTCACAGATTTCAAAGTATTCTATTACTATCTGAAAGAGTAAACCATCCTCTAGTAACATGCTGCACCACTTATGATTTTATAAACCTCTATATCATCCTCTCTCCAAGCTGACCTAACCAGTTTCTTCATAAAGAATCCATTCCATTCTCTTTTTTTTTTTTGCCCTTCTTTTTACTAAGCAACTGTTAATACTCCCAAAAATTAAAATTTTTCAGTTTCAGTTTCCTTTACCAATGTTTTGTACTGTAAAGCATCAGTAGAGGTGCTATTTTTGCTATACAATAGAACAGTTCATCCAAAATGTTAGAGAGGCCATGCCAGATAATGGAAGTTTTCTAATACAAAATTTCAGATAATGGGAATTCTTCCAGATAATGATCATATTAAGCTAAATAGGCGGCCGCCGATCCCCACCCTCCCAATGTAGCTTATGGTGGGAGTAGCAGGGAGGCCTGGAAGTCTTCACACCATGGGCTTCCCTGCATCCTGGCCTCAATCCACCCCCCCACCTCCCTACTTTCCCCTCCCCGCAGTACAGCCGCTCATGTACTTCCTGGCTGGGAGGCTTAAGAGCACTGGGTCCTCTCTGTGGCCCACCAGGGGTATCTGGGTCTTCTTCCTGCGCGCCAGGTAGGTGGGTGGAGGGCTTCAGGCAGCACGCTGGGGCCTCCCCTCCTCACCCCATGGCCCGGCAACACGGCAACCGCCATGTGCAGAGCGCAGCATGCCAGGGATCCTCCAGCACGTGGTGCGTGACGTCAGCCTGGTGAAAGAGGGATTGGCTGGCCAGCCGCATTGGGGACAGGACGTCCAGGAGAGTTTTTAAACTCAAGCAACAGCGGCAATCTTCCCTTTTGTGATTGCCGCCGCCAACCAGCTGCTTATTCACAATTATTTTCTCATACTTATCTGTTACTCCAACCATTGAGTTCAGGGCCCCTATCGGTAACTTTTTGATTTTAATTTCCTTCCACCCCCGCCACTGATGCAGAGAGCAGTGTTGGAGCTGCATCAAAGTGAAGTATAAGGCTTAATGTTTGAAGGAAGTAACCGTTGTATCGAGCAAGTTCCCCCGATGTTTGTATACTCATACTGCTCAGATCAATGCCTTGTTAGATTTTGTCTGGATGTAAATCCTATTTCTTCATTCCCCCCCACCGAAGCAGTGAGCTGCACTGGATATTTATTCAAAGTGAAGTATCAGGCTTAATTTGTTAGGGGTAGTAACTGCCGCAATAAGCAAGCTACTCCCACGCTTATTTGTTTACCTAGACTGTGCAATTCAGTCCTTGTTGACTGTTTTCTGAATATAAATCCTCTTTTCTTCATTCTCCCTGCCGTTGAAGCAGTGAGCTGCACTGGATATGCTTTCCAAGTGAAGTAACAGGCTTAATTGGTTCGGGGTAGTAACCGCAACAAGCAGCAAGCTATTCCCACACTTATTTGTTTACCCAGACTGTGCTACCTTGTTGGTTGTTGCCTGAATGCAAATTCTCTTTTCTACATTTCCTCTTGCCGTTGAAGCATAGAGCAATGTTGGAGTCGCATTAACCATATGAACTTTTATTGAATAAGGGTATTAACCACCAGGTAGTAGTCGTCATTCCCGCAAGCCACCCCCATACCTCTTCTCTTCATTCCCATCCTCCAGGCTTTGTGGATCCAGTGTTTATGCCACACCCCTTTGAAATCCTTCAGTTTTGATCCTCACCCCCTTCCTCTGGGAGGACATTCCAGGCATCCACCACCCTCTCCGTGAAGAAATACTTCCTGACATAGGTTCTGAGTCTTCCTCCCTGGCGTTTTAAATCGTGACCCCTGGTTCTGCTGATTTTTTTCCCCAACGGAAAAGGTTTGTCGTTGACTTTGGATCATTAAAACCTTTCAAATATCTGAACGCCTGTATCATATCACCCCTGCTCCTCCTTTCCTCCAGGGTATACATATTTAGATTCTTCAATCTAAACTCATAAGTCATTTGATGAAGACCATCTACCTTTTTGGTCACCCTTCTCTGGACCGCCTCTATCCTGTCTGTCCCTTTGGAGATACGGTCTCCAGAACTGAGCACAGTACTCCAGGTGAGGCCTCAGCAAGGACCTGTAACAAGGGGCTAATTACTTCCCGTTTCTTACTCGATATTCCTCTCTATGCAGCCCAGCATTCTTCTGGCTTTAGCTATCACCTTGTCACATTGTTTCGCCGACTTCAAATCATTTAGACACTATCATCCCAAGGTCTCTCTCCGGCTCTGTGCACATCAGCCCTTCACCCTCCATCGAATACTTTTCTTTCGGATTTCCACACCCCATATGCATGACACTTTACTTCTTGGTTTTGAATCTCAGCTGCCATAACTTCGACCAGTCTTCCAGCTTTCTTAAATTCAGTCTCATTCTCTCCACTCCTTCCGGCGTGTCCACTTTGTTGCAGATCTTAGTATCATCTGCAAATAGACAAACCTTACCTTCTATCCCGTTCTCGATGTCGCTCACAAAGATATTGAACAGGAACAGTCCCAACTCCAACCCTTGCAGCATTCCGCTCATCGCCGCTCTCTCTTTAGAGTAAATTCCATTTACCATCACACATTGTCTTCTGTCCTTCAACCAGTTTGCTATCCAGGCCACCACCTTGGCACTCACACCCAAACTTCTCATTTTATTCACAAGCCTCCTGTGCGGGACCATTTCAAAAGCTTAGCTAAAATCCAAGTAGATGACATCGAGCGCTCTTCCACAATCCAATTCCTTAGTCACTCAATCAAAAAAGTCAGATTTGTCTGACAGGCTTCCCTTGGTGAAACCATGCTGTCTCTGGTCCATCAATTCTGCTGCTTGTAGATTGTACACTATTCTTTCCTTCAGCAGTGACTCCAATACTTTTCCCATCACTGAGGTGAGGCTAATCGGCCTGTAGTTTCCAGCCTCCTCTCTGCTCCCACTCTTGTGAAGCGGGACCACCGTCACTCTTCTCCAATCACTCTGCATCACTCCCATTTCCAGGGATCTATTGAACAGGTCATGCAGCGGAGCAGCCAGCACATCTGAGCTCCCTCAGTATCCTGGGATGAACCTCATCAGGCCCCATGGCTTTGTCCACCTTCAGTTTTCCTAGCTCTTCCCATACATTTTCTTCCATAAACAGAGTTTCATCCATTCCACTCCCCTCCAGTTTCTTGTTAACTCGCGACGGTCCTTCTCTGGGGTCTTCTTTAGTGAACACCAAACTGAAGTATTCGCTTAATATTTCTGCCATTTCTTCATCTGTCTCCACCCATTGATCCTTTTCACCTTTCACTTTCAGTATACCACTTTTGACTTTTCTCTTTTCACCTATGTACCTGAAAAATGTTTTTTCCTCCTCGCTTTACCTCTTTGGCAATCCTTTCTTCTGCTTGACTTCGCTTTAATTACTTTCTTCGTCTCCCTCAGTTCCACCAGATATTCCTCCTTGTGATCCTCCCTTTGCGATCCTTTATATTTCTTAAACACTGTTCTTTTATCAGCCACCTCCTTTATGAACCAGATAGGTTTCATTCTTTTATTGCTTTTCTTTACTTTTCTAGCATATATATTAGTCGCTTCAGTAATTGCTCCTTTTAGTTTGGCCTACTGTTCCACATCTCTTGTTTTCTCCAAGCCTTCTAGTTCTTCCTCCAGGTACTTTCCCATTTCAACAAAGTCCTTGTTTTTGAAACTCAAAACCCGGGTCTTTGTGCAACTTCTCCTTATCCTATTAGTGATATGAGACCATACCGTTTGATGATCACTGGTGCTGAGGTGGGTGCCCACCTGAACGTTAAAGACATTATCTCCATTAGTGAGCACTAGAGTATAGCTCCCTCCCTCGTAGGTTCCATTACCATTTGTTTGAACAGAGCCCCTTGCAGGGTATCCACTCTCTACTACTGTTAGATTCCACAGAAGAGATTCTCCAGCCTACATCCAGCAGATTAAAATCTCCAACAATCACCACTTCTCCCTTCTTCCCCATCTTTTGGATGTCTTCAACCAGATCTCTATCTAGTACTTCCATTTGATTTGGAGGTCTGTAAACCATTCCAATAAAAACGGATCCCCCATCATCCTTTTTTAGGATGGCCCATAAAGCTTCTTCTTTGCCCCATCTTCCTTGCAGCTCAGATGCTTGGATATTGTTTCTGACATAAAGAGCCACTCCTCCCCTTTTCTGTCCTCTCTGTCCTTCCATAACAATTTATATCCCAGTATGGCCGTATCCCAATCATCTGAATCCATGAATCACGTCTCTGTGACAGCAACAATGTCCAAGTATGCCTCCACCATTAGGGCTTGCAGATCTGGGATTTTGTTGCCCAAACTATAAGCATTTGTGTTCATAGCTTTCCAGCTATTCTGGTACAGGTTATAGCTTTTCTTGGACTACCTTTGTGACTTATTTAGCTGACTTTTGTTATCTCCTTTTCCCTTTTTCATTCATTTGTATTTGGGGGTAATTACCATTGATGCACTTATTACTGCAAAAATATTCTGATGAAAAATTAGGTGGCTCCTCAACTGTGCCATGTACAGCCTTCCAAAAGGTTCCAGGTTTGATCCCTGGCATTCCATGCCCTGGAAGGGGGGGGGGGGGTTGGAAGAGAATCACACAATGACAACACCTAGTCAGCCACATTTATGGCCAGTGACTGCAAGGCTCCTGTAAGATGCATGGCCCCAGCCCCAGAACCCTACTGCTATGAAAGGACTAGAAGTAAATTGGAAGGGAATAAAAGAGTAAACTGTTGGTTTAAAAATAAATAAATAAATAAATAAAGCACTTATTCACAATTTATATACATTAAAAAAAATGACTTATTAAAGTAAATAGTAAACACAAACATTTGTAGGAACATAACAAAAGATTGCCTTGTTGGCTCAGACAAAGGTCCCTCGAGCCCAGCATCTTGAGTCAGACAGTGGCCAGTTCAGGTCACAAGTACCCAGGAGATCCCAAAAAGTAAATATTTCTTATTGCTCATTCCCAGGGATAGCAATGGCTTTCCTAAATCTACCAGATAATTGTTTATAGACTTTTCTTCTAAAAAACCCTTTTAAACCCCACTATGCTCGTCACCTTGACCATATCCTCAGGCACAGCTTCACTATGCATTGAATGAAAAAAACGTTTTCTACATGCTGGTTGTTAGGAACAGTATCGCCCATACTAAGCCTGGTAGATAATCCAGCACGGTCTCCATATTTTATGCATCTATTAGATCTTTTATGATTATATGAGATTTTTCCATAAATTATACCAAGATTTTATTGTTTTAAAGAAGGCTGCCTGAATAAAAATGGAATGAACTCTAGTGGTCAAAGGTTCACACAACCTACAATTTATATTACTACACCAAAATTATTTTCCAGTGTCTGAGGACGGTCTCAAAACAAATATATCAAATATGTTTTGTAATGGAAAAATATGGCTCCCAATATTGCGAAAAGTGACAAATAACCATATTCTGCTTTGGAAACAATTCTCTGCTGGTCATCAACACCTCCCTTTATGGTCAATATTTTTATGCTGCAATGATTAACATCAACCCATATTTACCATTTAAGAATGCAAGCCACATTAAAATATGTATGTAAAGTAGTTTTCCAAAAACACTACCACTAAATGCTTACAGTGGTGCTGAAGAAAATTCTAACACATAATAGTAGCAATAAGCATTACAAAATAGTGACTGGTGATAACACTGAATAAAGAGTGTCATGAGCTTTTTTTTTTTTAAATTTCTGGAAGGAAAGATATGTCCACAAGGTAGACCATCTCGCATTCATTTACTCATTAAGTCCAGGAACACAGCTGTATAAATAGGGTTATCACAGGACAATCCAAGGCACTGTGACTCAAGTCTGTTATATAAGTCAGGGTAAACCAGTCCTGAAATCCCTTGGGTAATATATTAACTCAGGCATGCAAACTACAACAGAAACAGTTCAATAGCTTTAAATACATGGAGATAATTAACATTAAATTTCCATTCTAGGCTGACAATACAAATTATAGCAGTGCACTCCTGACAACTTAACCAAGTTAAATCTAAAACAATATTTTAACTTAAGTTTATACTTTTTTCTTTTATTTTATGAAATATAGTATTGTTTGTCAGTTCAACTGGTTATCGGGAATCCAAAAATAATTTTAGCACACGCAGAACTGCTTGCAGGTATCTATGGTGTGAGGGATAATCTGGTGAAGATGACTTACTGGCATTTCTATGGCATTGGAGCATTAAATCAATAAATTTATGTTTTCCTTAAACAACTGCAACTGAGGACAGCAATCAAAATATTTTAATAGCAGGGATAAGGCACATGTGAAATAAAGATATATGAAATGAAGCATTTTACTTAAACCCATGATCTCAGGGATATACATACACACAGCACTCCAGAATATAAAGGGTCACTCAGATCCCCTGTACATCTGCTTACTAGTTAAGCACCAAAATCTCAGGAGGTAGGTCCTTGTTAAATTGGAATAAATTTCTCGCTCGTTCTCTCTGCTACCGAAGTCCTCAGTTGATGCCCCAACACAATGGTTGGGGCCCTTCACCACCATTAAGAGTGATTCAGTACCTCCTCCATATTTAAATCCCACCCTCCACTCTAGGCTCAAGTAACCTTGCCCCCCCCCCCCCCCCCCCCCCCCCAAGCTATGAGAAGGAGTATGCCATCAGGTAAATAAATACACAAGACAAATATGCCATATTCCAACCAGGTAATCGATTGCTAACTACAATCCGCTGCAGTAACATAGTAACATATCGAATACCATTTAAAAGTGAGCTCTTTGTAAAAAAAAAGAAAAAAAAAATATATAAAAAACTTTACCTCCCCTGAAACATCTTTTGGAGCATAACTTGGATATGGTGAACCAATGATCTGCTTACGAGAGGGTGAATAACTTGCCATTACAACATCAAACGACAAGAGAAAGAGGCTGAAATTCTGTCTACTCTCCTCCCCTGCCATGCCTCATATCCCCACTATCAATCATGGCCCTTACTCAGGCCAGGAGGGCAGCCACAAAAGGACCTATGCAAAGGTCACTGGGAAGAGAAATGGCTACAGGTCCAGCTGCCCTCCTAGAACCCAGTAGCAGCCCTCCTAGACACATGGCAGTTCCAAGTGGACATACAGTTTCTCCACTCCCTCTCCAAGGATCCAGACAGTACAGGATAAGCTGCTCAGGCACAGACATCTAATTACTTGCGGTTTCTGTGCACATAGTATGGAGCTACATTTATCTTATCTGTACTATCTTTTGCAATTTCAGTCCTGGAATTGTACTAAGCAAATGCCATCACCCCAATTAACTGTTTTTCAGTGTTATGCATTATCCTGACTCTGCCAATCTATTTCATGCAATCTTAGTTGAATTTGCTAGCATAGTTAGGTCACTAGGCACCTTAAAAAATGCTTTTGTTCAGGTGGCTTTTTCTTTATGGTACCATTTTTGTCTGATTATAGTAGCTGAAAAGATAAGGGAGGAAAGGTTAACTTTCATAAACTAAAGACACTGCAGAAAGAGGAAGACAGGCAACAATATCTGGAAAAGCTGGGAAAGGAATCAGGAAAGCAAAAAAAAACCATCAAATGGAAGAAAAATAGCAAACACGGTAAAAATGGGGGAACAAGACCTTTTCATTTTTTTTCTAGATATACCATTGATAAAAAGTGCAAAAATGGAATTCAGAGACTCAGAAGTGAACGGAAGGAACAGGTAGCAGCTGATAAGGAAAAAGCAAAATTACTCAAATATTTCTATTCAGTGTTCACTATGGAAAGGCCAGGAGCACGGCCACAAACAAAGCTGTAAGAGGGGTAAAACCTCAATTTTCAAAAAAGCATGTTCGTGAAGAGCTAACTAAACTTAGAGGTAGATATTTAAAGCCTAAATGACTATATAACTTAGCCAGATGTAACTTAGTTGAATAAGATATGTGGATAGTCAACTGCATGGTTATGCTGCTGAATATCCACGCAGAAGTCGCTACTTGGCCAGATAAGTTGTATCCACCACCCCTAAAGTTTAGACCTGTCTAACTTACAAGGACAATTTATCTGGCTAAGTAAATATCACTACTTAGCTGGATAAGTTATCCGGCTAAGCAGCGCCACCCCGACTCGCCCACTGCCCACCCATAAAGTTCTCTGGCTAAGAGATAGCCGGATAAGTCAGTTATCTGGCTATCTAGCAGCCGTTGAACTTAAGCAGATATTCAGTGGCTGCTAGATATCTGGATAAATCCTACTTATCCGGCTATCTGCCAGCTGAATATCGGGCCCGAAATAAATTGATGGGAGCAGATGGAATACGTCCAAGGGTACTAAGGGAACTTTGAAAAATCTGGCAGCTCCGCTGACTGACCTATTCAATTCTTCTTTAGAGTCTGGAGTAATTGTGAAGGACTGGAGACGGGTGGATGTGGTTCTTATTCACAAAGGTGGAAGTAAGGAAGAAGCTGGGAACTACAGGCCAGTTAGTCTGACCTCTGAGGTGAGAAAATTAACTGAATCGCTGCTAAACAGAAGACTGTGCAGTTTCTGGAATCCAATGGATTGCAAGATCCAAGGCAGTATAATTTTACCAGAGGTAGATCTTGTCAGACAAATCTGATTAATTTCTTTGATTGGGTGACCAGAGAGTTGGATCAAGGTAAAACGCTAGATACAGAGTACTTGGATTTCAGTAAGGCCTTTGACAATTCTGCATAGGTGTCAAACTGAGTGCTCTCGGAATAGGACCTCAATTGCCTGGGTAAGAAACTGGTTGAGTGGGAGGCAACAAAGGGTAGTAGTAAATTTTGTTCACCCTTAGAAGGAAGAAGTTATTAGTGGTATACCTAGGACTGATTCTTTTCAACATTTTCATGAGTGACATAGTAAAAGGATTTTGGGAAAAGGTTTTTTTTTTTGGGGGGGGGGGGGGGGGGGTTTCACAACACCCATCTCTGTAACAGAGTTGCCAAACAGGAATGTGTGGAAAACTAAAGAGGGATGTAGCAAAGCTTGAGGCATGGTCTAGGGTTTGGCAGCTAAGATTTGATGCTAAAAAAAAATGTAGTTATACATTTAGACTGCAAAAGCCCAAGGAAGAGATAAAATACTGGAGGAGAAATCTAAGCACAAGAGGAGCAGGATCTGGGGTTGACTGCACATGATGATCATAAGGTGGGCAAATAGGGGACTAAAGACACAGCAAAAGCCAGAAAGATGCTTGGTGCTTAGGGAGAGGAATGGTCGGCAGAAAAAAAACTGAGGCAATACACTCCTGTATGGGACCCTGGGAAGGCTTCATTTGGAATACTATGTGCCTTTCTGGAGACCACACCTTCAGAAGTATGTAAACCGGTTGGAGTCCATCCAGAGGATGGCTAGTAAAATTGTTGTAAAGCACAAGGGGATAGACAAAAAAATATAAACATGTAACCCTAGATCAGGGGTCCCCAAACCTATCTTAGAGGGCCACCAGCCAGTCGGGTTTTTGGGATATCCTCAACGAATATGCATGAGAGAAAATTTGCATGCACTGCCTCCATAACATGTAAATTTTCTCTCATGCATATTCGTTGAGGATATCCCAAAACCCCGACTGGCTGGTGGCCCTCCAGGACAGGTTTGGGGACCACTGCCCTAGATAAAAGGTAGGCAGGAAATATGATAAATATATTCAAATATCTTAAAGATTTCCATGAACAGGGAGGCGAGCCTCTTTCAACAGAAAGAAAGCTCCAGAAGAAGTGGCCATGGGATAACGGTAAAGGTGACAGATTCAAGATTCATCTTAGGAAATGAGCAGTAGATGCATGGAATAGCCTTCCATTGGAGGTAGTGGACACAAAGACGGTATCTGAATTCAAGAAAGTATGGGATAAATACAAGAGATCTCTGAAGGCGTGATGAAAATGTAAAGCTAACTTACTTGGATGGATGGGTGGCTTGGATAGGCCCTACGGTCTTTTTCTGCCATGTTTTTACATTTCCCCTTACATTTTTATTCTAAAAAATGAACAGTCTGCTTATAATTTGAGCCTTACAGATTACTGGATCACTGTTCGTGGTCCATTGCATGTCCCTCCCCCCAACCAGCCACCCAACTCCAAGGTGCCTTGGGCAGAAGAGCAGCTCACCAATGTCTCTCTAGCTTAATAGATTCTGGTTATGCTGATTTCTTTGCTTATAAAAAGATATAAATTAGTTTTTCTATTTGTTATATTTGTACATCATTTTAGGGGTGGTGAAGATATTTTGTTGCATTACTTGCAACAGGAGAAACTAAATTACTGCTTAATGCTGCAAAAGGTGTTCATTCGTATTGGGGAGGGCAAATTTCAAACTTTTTTTTTGTTTTTAATTTTTTTAAGTCACATGTAAAACAGATTTACTTACATATGAAAATGTTTTTTTTGAAAATTGTTCAACCCCACTCCCCTTCAAGGAAAGGGGCAGACAGTTCAGAGGAGGTAACATGCACAGGGAGATTTCATTGTGGTGTGTACTTTCCTGCCTGTGGTGCATGCGTTTGACAGAATCCTTTTGAAAAAGAAACTGCAAGTCTGCAGGTACAAAGTACCTGCGGACCTAAAACCTCCATAGGAAATCGAAAGCAGCCTCAGTGTCATCAGGCTAAATCCATAATTTATTTTTTGCAGTACTGCTGTGCAAGGCAATTAAAAGGGATGTTTGATTAATACTGTACATTAAGCACACTCCCATTAGGCAGAACAAAACTTTTTCAGTAGATACACAATTTTAAGAATATATATGCTATCTTTTGAAAATAAAATCAGATTTTTTTTTCATACAGCCACTGAAATTAGCTCACTTTATATTCGAGGTTGCCTGATAAATGAGCAAATATGGTACTTTGTTGTCTTGCCCTAGTAAGACTATGTACAAATGTAGTTCAGAGCATGTGGGTACAATTATATTCTTGTCCAGCAAGAGCATAAAAATTAGAAAAAAAGTTTGTTTCTGAATACCTACAGTACCTGAATGCAATCCACTTTGAATCAGCTGAAAGTGGAATATAAATAAGGACCTTCATTTTCAGTTTTTCTTTATTTTTCTTGGGAATATATTCAGGGTTTATCATGAAAAGAACAAAAACAGGAGAAAAATCGGTTGAAAAAAAATGATTATTTTTCCGAGCAGATATCAGAGTTTATTCTGGGGAACTGAAGCTAGGATAATAAAATATTAAGCAGATTATCACACCCACCCACTCAGCAGTGCCCACATCTCTAACCTAATACCTTCTAGCATATCCCTCTCTTCCCCCCCCCCCCTCCAAATGGCATTCATCCTTACTGGGTAGCTCCAGGTTTTTCCTCTCACCTTCAGCAGCATGCTTACTGAGGCTCCTGTGCTCTGCAGAACTGCACTTCTGCTTTTGTGCAGGGCCAAGGACCCTGCTAGGAAGTGCTTTTGGTGAACAGGGTCTGCTTTAAATGCATTCACAGCAAACAGCAGGCATTCTAGCTGTTTGGGGGGGGGGGGGATGGGATGATGCATGGGCAGCACTGGAGAATGAGCACTTTCACTGATGGGGGGCATTGAGACTTGAAGCAAAGCATATGCTTTTGCTTCCATTGGCTTCCCAAAAGTGGCTGGTGGCCTTGAAACGTTGCACCTGCAGCTCTGGAGCTACTCTTTAATCATCCTAAAATTAGTGGGGCGGATTTTAAATGCCCTGCGTGCGTAAATCTGGCCGGATTTATGAGCGCCAGCGCGCCTATTTTGCATAGGCCGCCGGCACGCGCAGAGCCCCGGACGCGCGCAAGTCCTGGGGCTTCGTAAAAGGGGCGGGGAGGGGGCGTTCCCGAAATGATGCAGCATTTCGGGGGCGGGCCCGGGGGTGTGGTCGAGGCCTCCGGACCAGCCCCCGGGTCGGGTGATGGCACGCGCCAGCAAGCTGTTGGCGCGCGCAGATTTACGCCTGCTTTTAGCAGGCGTAAATCTGCCAACAAAGGTAAGGGGGGGGGGGGGTTAGGTAGGGGAAGGTGGGGGGAGGGCGAAGGATAGTTCCCTCCCAGGCCGCTCCGAAATCGGAGCGGCCTTGGAGGGAACAGGCAGCACGCGCTGGGCTCGGCGCGCGCAGGTTGCACAAATGTGCACCCTCTTGCGCGCGCCAAAAGATACGCGCATATTTTATAAAATCCAGCGTACCTTTGTTCGCGCCTGGTGCGCGGAAAAAAGTACGCAATCGCGCAAATTTTTTAAATCTACCCCAGTGTGAATACTAGTTTAAACCTCTTGTCACTTTTGGAAAATCCTGGGAATTTATGAATGAAATCTGTTAACTGAAAACTAAAGGACCCTAAACATACTGTATTTTTCGCTCCATAAGATGCACTTTTTTTTCCAACCCCCCCCCCCACCCCACCCTCCTGACCCCCCAAAGACTTGCCGAAAGTCCCTGGTGGTCCAGCGGAGGTCCTGGAGTGATCTCCTGCTCTTGTACCGTCAGCTGCCAATAATCAAAATGGCAATTGCTCCTACCATATAACAGGGGCCGACCAATGGCACCGGTAACCCCTGTGACAGTAAGGGCAAGGGGCCACCGGCGCCATTTTGATTACCGGAAGCCAACGGTACAAGAGCAGGAGATCGCTCCCAGACCCCCACTGGACCACCAGGGACTTTTGGCAAGTCTTGGGTGGTCAGGAGGGTGGGGGGGTTGTAGTTAAATTTAAAGGGTTGGGGTTTTGTTTTCTTTCCAGACAAAGAACGATTAAAGTTTTCTGATCCAGGGAGTGGACTGAAATGGCCCTCCCCAGACCCAAAAACGAAATGGGGACAAAAATAAAATTGTAAGCACACCCCTAATTTGCCCCATAAGACGCACAGACGCCCGGGAACAGAGGCGGTTTAGCACACCATTTTTTTATTTTATTTTATTTTATTTTTTTTAAACTTCCTCCTCTGAATCCTAGGTGCATCTTATGGTCAGGTGCGTCTTATGGAGCGAAAAAATGCAGTAAATCAAATCAAATAAAAACATACAACTACTGATAAAGTATACAGGTGAGAGCTGGGGCAGTAATATGTCAGCAATATATGTTGCACTGCCACAGTTAAATGCCTTGAACAGAATCAGGCTCGTACAAGTCAGTAGACACCAAGACACTGTGGAACTGCCAAGCTCAATTTCAACATGCAAGGTACCATCCACATTCCTTTAATAAAAGAAAATACTGCAGACTGTGCCACACTATAATGCTGAGATTTTACAAGCAATTTGTCTATGGCTGATTTCTCTACAATAAGGCTGCCAACTGGCTCCAGATTTTCAGGACAGCT
The DNA here is from genome assembly GCF_901001135.1 of Rhinatrema bivittatum. Classification (NCBI taxonomy): domain Eukaryota; kingdom Metazoa; phylum Chordata; class Amphibia; order Gymnophiona; family Rhinatrematidae; genus Rhinatrema; species Rhinatrema bivittatum. The sequence goes on from NC_042617.1 coordinate 192,723,798, forward strand.
TGATCCAGTCTTGGTTTTACCTCATTGTATGCTGGAACTTATTCGGATTTCCCTAAGAAAAGCAAGACTATAAATACCTGCATGCAGGGGAGTAAAACAAGGACTGGATCAACCTGTCCTGAAAATCTGAAGCCAGTTGGCAACCCTACTCCAGAAACATGCAAGCGCCAACTTTTAGAGCCCATCACACCTACAGTCTAAAAGGGAGATGAGGAAAACTGCTGCAGTTTAATCTATCCCTGCAAAGTAAATATACAAGAGTGTTTGGTTTTTTTAATCTAAATACTACTAAATTGAAAAGGAAGTATAAACTGAGCCATGGTCCAAGAGAGTCCATTTATCAGTTTAAAAGGAAAAATTCGCACAACTGGGAAGAGTACATACAAACTAATAAACTTACCCAGCAATACACCATTTGCCCTAATGGCAAAGCCCTCAGTTAATTCAGAGAATACATTTTAGGTAAAAGGTTTCTCAGCTCCACAGATTAACACAGTTCCCACAGTACAAGGAGCCAACACTTGAAAAATGTTTACCCTCAGTTTAAGTCCTGGGGTTTGTTTTTTTTTTTGTCACTTAATATTTACACACACTTCTCAATAAAGATAGTGCCAATATTTATCATTAAAATGTACAATATAAAATGCATGTACTCCACCCTCGTGAGGTAAAGCAGCCTTAGCACACCGTCAGTTGTTGGCAAAGCAGATCAAAAATGAGTCCGAGAGAAAACGAAGACCAGACCTATTTCAGTTACAAATATGATTACCATTTTAAATGTATTTTAGTCTTTTTAAATTGCCACTTGCTGGAAAAAAAAAAAAAAAAGTTAATGGGGCTACCTTGTGGCACCTGTTATTTGCTATAAACTGTCCATGGTTTGGTGTTGATCCCTCCCTAATGCACTATGCATTTCTTAGGGAGTTGAAAACTGGCAGATAAAATCTATATGTCAGAGTAGGCAGAAGCAGTAAGTGTTTATTTAACTAAAAACCCAGCAGTACTACCTAATCCTTAAAATAGTATATTTAAAAAAAAAAACAATTTGGAGGAAATAAGTCTGTATGGTTTTAGAATTAAAAAAGAATTATGACTACACCTCTAGGGGTTTTGCTCCCTCTTTCCTCAAAACAGTCACCTTGGGACCCTTCCTGATCTATTTCCTTGCATGCATCAGGGCAACAGTATCACAGATTTAATGATTTGGTAGCTCACTGGCTCTAGTACAGCCGCTAGCTCAAGAATTAAACACCAGTGAGGGGAGACAGTGAATGTGTGTTCGTGGGGATGCCTTTGACACAGTTACATTGAAACACAGAGTACAACTGCAATCTGAAGTCTTCATACAGGAAGTTTAACATTTGCTTATAGGGATGTGGTCAGAAAGCTTTCAGGATGTAAATGCTGCAGGACCATAAAGTGGTCAAACGTGTAAGGATTAAAAAGAAAACAAAATGTTGAAGCACTTCCCTCTAGCAGAAAGCTCAGTGTTTACTTATTTATCAGACACTCTTGAAATAAAAAGGTCAAACAGGCTATGACACCTTTTTATTGGACTAATATATCTGTGACCAACTTTTGAGAGCTCTGTTCCTTTCAGCAGGCCAGAGCTATGACCTGATTAAAAAAACAAAACGCACAGCTCTCAAAAATTAGTCGCAAATGTATTGATAGTCTAAAAAAAAAAAAGGCATCCTTTACGGCTCATTTGATGGCCTTTATTTCTACGAATCCAAGTGGGTTGTCAGAGCAGTCTCACTCCTTTGCCCATACAATCTTCAAATTGAATCATTTAAGTTAATAGAAGTTAAGTGATTGCTTGTAATAAAAATTATTTGTCTAATATGAGATATGCCTTGAAAGCTGAACTAAAACTTCTGCTCCCGAGGAGATTCTCTGGTCTTGTAGAGTTCCTCTCCCCCACCTGCCAGCCCAAGCAGGATGAGCCTCTCCTTTTTAATGGTTACTGCATCAACATACGTGCATTCCTCATTGTAAAACTCTAGAAAAGTATATTCCATTGTTATGAATTTACTAAACTAGAAATACTACCTGGATATTTTGCAATCTTTAAGACATGAATGTGTCACAATCCTAGAAGCAGCTATGTTTTTATGCTTTTCTTTTCTGCTGTCCTTTGCTTCTACTGTTGCTTAAGGCAAATGAATATTTTAACTTTACAAAGGCTACATGAAAACATTTTACTTAAGCTTTTAAAGATTAAATGCATTATATTCTGTAGCATGTTGACATACAAAAGGGTATAATTAAAGGAGCATTCAAGCTAAATTGTTTTCCTTCTCTTATTTTTATTAAATTTGTCCTAAATTTATTTTTTTCACACACATTTTTGGAAATACTAAATCCTTGCCCATTTAAAAAAGTTAAAAAAAGAAAAAGAAAAAGAAGGGGTTGCTTACCTGTAAAAGAAGATCTCCAAGGGCAGCAGGTGGTCAGTCTGCACACATGGGTGACATCATCAGATGGAGCCTGACCCAGAACTTTGATCTCAAAGATTCTAGAGCTTTCAAACAAGCTCAAGAGAGCATGTACAGCTGTAGTTATCACCCTGCCCACTAGGTAGTGCCTCAGTCCATGATGGAGAACAAACTCACTTGGGGGGGGGGCAGGTGGGTTTTGTGAGGACTAACATCCTCAGAGAACACCTGTTACAGGTAAGGAACACTGCATTCTCAAGACAAGCTGGATAGCATTCCTCACATGGGTGATATAGGCTGCTTTCTCAGGACAAAGCAGGGAACATCACAGTGCTGAAAGCATCATCTTTCTCCATTTTGCCTCTCAGGCAGCAGACCCAAAAACAGGTCTAGACAGGAAAAGTTGAGCTCTACAAACGAAAACCATAGAACAGAGACAGATACCGCAATGCGTAGCAGAGGTGGCGAGGGCAGTGATGCCAAGTCTAGCAAGAAGCATACTTTGCCTCACGGGACTATTAAAGTCAGGGTTTTGGATCAGCAAACCATAACAAGCATGGTAGGTCTAGATCCTCCTGATACAGGAAAAGGCCTACAGAATCAACCAAGAAAAGAACTCTTGGATGAAAAGCACACAGTTTCCTTCAGTTTTGCAAGATTACAGAAAAAAAAAAAACAACGGGCCGGAAAGCCCTCCAGAAAGAAACTGTAGGTCACTACCATCTGAAGGACAGACTGCATTTGCTGAAGCGCTCTTAATGATTGGCTGATAGACACCATTGGGCAGAAAACCTCATGGAACACTTGGAAGATGAAGAGACAAGGTCTACCACAGACCTGGCCGCTATCTGCCAAAGTACCAGACAGATCAGACCACACAGGACAGATGTCAAGAGTGTCAGGGGATGAAAAGTAATTCCTGAAACAGGATCGCTAGCCCAAATACTCCTGAGTAGGGAGTTAAGCTAGGTCTGAAACTCATTCACACTCCACCTGATCAAAGGTAGGCCTATCCATCCTATCAACAGGAAAGCTCAGGTGAGCAGGGAGGCACTTTGGTCAACCTAGTGAAGTATGAAAAGCTAAAGGCAGTATTGGCCAGAACTTAGCAAAAAACAAAAAACCCACACAAATGCCCTAGCTTTTCTCTCCTCCCCCTCTCAATATTCCAACCAGAAGTTAGAAGACACAAAGAAGACAAGGCAGCAGACCCAGGGATGGAGGGATGGGGAAGATTAAGCTGTATTTATCAACCCCAAACAACTCACTGCTGATTCCAGTAGGAGTTACTCCAAGGTAGACCTCTCAGCATGATAGAACAGTCGAAACAGAATGACCCTCAGGGGGAAGAAATCCAGAAACTCCCCACCAAAAGACAGAAAACAGGGATGCTGCAAGTGCAAATCCCTGTAGAAACAGGATTTCTTTACTGACCTGAAAACCTGAAAGATGGGGTCAGTGTGATCTCGGAACAGACTGCCCAACAACCTGCCTAGGTATCAATACCCAAGGACATGATTATGTATACTTTCCCCAAGGAATCATGTTTTTCAGTAAGTGGAGCAATGACGGCATGAACCAGGACCTCCCTGTCTGCAGACAGGGTTATCCCTAAGGGGGCGGGGGGGGGGGAATATAGCTTGCAAGCCATGGCAACAAAAAAGTGTAGCATCTCTGTTGCAGGGTTCCTCATCCCCTAACTCACAGTCATGGATATGGCGAGAGATTGAAAGGCATACCTTCCAACTGGGATGCAAATGGACCAGAGCCCTCCTCATTGAGGTTGGATCCCTCATATGAAAATGATTGGCAAGAGCAGTCATCTGTGAAAGCCATGCATTGTGCTCAGCAGGTATCACAAGTGTGACTCCCACATGGGAGAACCCCCTAACCTTCAACAGGGAGCTGCCCAGAAGGGGAGACAGAGTATGAGGAGGAGATGGAATCCGGAATAACTGCCTCATGAAATAGACCTGTTGTGCCATAGGATGACTTAGGACAGAGCGCTAATGCCCTACTTACTCAGATCCTGCCAGAAACAGACAGCGACTGCCAATCAGAGGTAATGAAAACTCCTTTTCAGGACATGAAGAACGAAAACAACCCCTTTTCGGGGTGGACAACCCAGCATCCAAGGGGGAACCCATAAGGGTTGCCTCTGGAAACCAAGTATGACCCCTTTCCAAAGGGACAGGAATATAGGCCTACCGACCCCAGAAAAACTTCCTACTCTCCAGGGGAGAGTGGGTTACTGTCGCTTATCACAAGTTTGTAAGTGACCAAATCGGCCACCCTGTTAAATGGGGTAGGCCAACACAATCCCTAGACCAACAAAAATGGTCTAATGACCACTACTGTCTTCTCAACACCCACATGTTCTGGCCAGCAAGGAGGTGCACAGATGCAAAATAGAGGCACCAGCTCTGCAATGAGAGAAGGAAAGGCTCCCAACCCTATCCCTCCTGGTATCCATACCCTAGTGATTCGGTCAGGAATACAGTTTTAGTCAATCTTGTGGCAGTGGCGCACAACCTGTTGTGTGTGCCACGAGGGAAACACACACCTACACTACAAGGCAACTGGAACAACAGTGTCCATCGCTTTTAAAAGTGTGATGACCAGCATTTGTGCGCGCAGAACATCATCCTGTGGATGGCGGTGCACATATGCACACAATCACTGCTCTTTGTGGATGCAAAACAGGCGAAACAGATAGCGGGACTGCCATTCACATCCAGGTATCTTACACAGCATAGAGAATGCCACTCGCCAGCGCTTGAGGTGCTTGAAGTAGATGACCCTTGCCGTACCCGACCACGCATGATGTGCTCCACTGTCACACTCACTCAATGGATTCAGCATGTACAGTGTGACTACGACACCCCCCAATGCCACTTGGATTCTGACTATGGCTATCTCTGATGGTGGGCAGCATGGCCCCCCATGGTACCTGACAATGCTCCAAGAGGCTGATCGCAGCCTTTAAAACAGGGTCATGAATGGCCCACCACTCTTTCCGTTGTATAATGGCAGAAGGGAAGCCCATGATAAGTGGTGCCCCTGCAGCATCCAACTGCATCCATTAGTGCCTACAGTGGCCATGGTGTGTCAAGTGCAATAGCACACTTGGCACTCACAGGTGATAGATCTATGTCAGACACCGTGCCCAGGGCTCCAATGTTGCTTGACCACACCACAGGCATCCAGTATGCTAGATGGCATTGCATGCCATCGATGGCACCCCACATGCGTCGACAATGACAGCCAGGCAGCATCCATGTTGTACACTGTGCCCGAAGGTGTCAATGACTAACACCACAGGCTGAAAATATTTAAGAGTCCGTGGGCTCTCCTCCCCACAGGATCAGTGTGGTCCTCAATCCCTTCACTGTCCAAGCCTCCATTGATGCTAATCGATTGGTGAAATGACAGAACTCCTGCCCAGGCAGAACTCAGGCAACTCCCCAGGCTCAGTGGCCTACACAGATCACAGACAGACTGCATTCTGTTAGTCCTGTCAGCACCAGACAGAAATACAAAAACAGAGCAAGGAGAGGACACAAACTAAACCACAGATGCAGTACACTTAAGGAACAAAATTAAACTCTGCCAGGCTGCACAGCAACTAAGGCTCACCATGTGGCCAGCAGAAAGTTGAAAGGAAAAAAAAGGAAAAGAAAAAAAAACAGCTACAGCTCCAGAAAAAAAAAAAAAAGAGTCACAACAAAAACTTGAGAGCAAAGCTAATGCCATGACCACAAGGCTCCACAGGGGAAACAAACAAACAAAAAAAAGACTAAGGGACTCTACCTAGGGGGCAGGGTGATAGTACAGCTGCACATGCTCAGTAGGGCATGTTTGAAAGCTCTAGAATCTAAGATCAAAGTTCCAGGCCAGGCTCCATCCAATGATGTCACCCATGTGTGAGGACTGCCATCCTCTTGTCCTCAAGCCTCCTTCCTCTTCGTTCTTTAGTAGTTCACACAAAGGCCAGTGCAATATCAGCATTAAACAGGAGTTCAGGATTGAGCACCTGCTCTCTTAACACACACCAATCAACCTCTCCAGGGCACTCAATTTCATATTAAAATTAGGTGCCTAAGTAAAAAAAAAAAAAAAAAGCACTGGGGGAAATTGTGCATCTCTAGTGCCTCCTCGTCATCACGCACCCAGAAAAGGTGGCTGTGAGTGGGTTAGGAAATGGATGCTCAATTCAAGTGTGTTTTCTCCTGCTACTGGCACAATGTACAACCACAATATACACGGCCTGGACTGTGTATATTGTGGGTGTATATTGAGCACCCAGAAAATTCCACCCCCCTCCAAGCATTTATTTATTTATTTTTAAATGATTCCGCTTTCTGTGATCCCTCCCACTTAGTATTATGACAATACTAATAGGAGGGATCACAGAAAGCAGGAATTTGGGCTGGTGTAAAATTTACTGTGTTGCAAGGCACATTGACCGTGCGGGAAATTTTTTGCATCACGGGGATTAGCTAACAGCCTTATCTACATGTGATGAGCTCTATTAGCTATGTGTTTTGGATGCAAACCCCGTTTTTGCATCGGGAGCTATGGACACATGTCTAAAACGTGTGTCCAGTCACGTGTTGACCCATGCACTGGCTTCAGTGCAGAGTATTACATCAGCCTGACAATGCTCATGCTTTACATAGATTCATGATGGTAGCAGCTTAGTTGCATCAGCTTTTAAAAAATGTAAACAGGAATTATCCTCTGCCCCCAAGAATTAAATAATTTAAAAAAGTAAAATTCTGTGACAGCTTTAAACGTCAAATTAGTCAAACACTGCCTTCAATAGTACTGCTTATATAAAGGCAATAAGCTGGAAAATTTAAACAAAAGTATAACCAAAGCAAGATTTACTGATTTGATTTTTGTTTTTACACTTTTGGCAATAGATAATATAACTTACACAGATCAGTAATGCTCATCTGATGTCTTACCCTCATTTTGTAACATGACCCTTTGGTTATTTGAATCTGCTTGTCTATTGTTAGGCTATGCCTCTGACTTAGCAGCTGCAGATGTCATGAATGCTGCAAAATCCTGTTAATGCATCAGAACTGTCCTTTAGGAAGAGAAGCACATGGCCCCTTCAGCAAAGCAACAAAAATAAAAGTAGGACTGAATCATAGCCTGGAAAAAGCACCTCTTCAGTATCTTGGTAGAAGCAATTAAATTAAATTGAATTTTCTTTCATAATTTACTTTTTCTACCTAGAGACCGAAGAGGAATTTTTCCCAGACACTGATTCAGTGCTTCTTTGTTACTGCTGGTTAGTAAGTCTCTCTCACTCATACTCACCCCACTCTGCTTCCATTTTTGGGGGTTTTATGTAGACATTTCAAAGTGAAGGAGAATGTTCTTCCTGTAGCCTCTCTCATTTAGAACAAGTTCCAGTAATCAAGAAACAATCAGGCCGATACTGTAAGAATCACGGGAGAGCGGGTGCCACCTCTCCTGAGCATGCGATTATTTAAATGAGGGGTCGCGCCTCCTTATTAGCGTAGAGGTGGCTGTCAGCAGGTTCCGACAACTGACACTCAATTTTACCAGCGTCAGTTTCCGAACTTGCTGACAGTCACAGGTTAGGAAAACCAGAGACCTGTAAAATTGAGCATTCATTTTCCTAAACTGCTGATAAGTGGGCAGATTTTTTTTTTTTTTGGTTCCTCAGACTTAATATCACTAGGATATTAAGTCTGAGGATGAACAGAAAAAGCAGTATTTTCTGCTTTTCTCTTACAGTTTTCTGGGTTGAGCAGGTGTTTATTTCTGAGCATAAAATGTGGCTTGGCATTTTACTTTCAGTATCCCGGGGACTAATAGCACTCATCAACATGCATTTGCATGTGATGAGCGCTATTAGTTTTCGGGGGGGGGGGGGGGTTGGCTGCGCGTTTGACGCGCCAAACTCCTTACAGTATAAGGGTAATAGATGCACGTTGAAAACACGGGGCCAACTGCATGCTAAATGATGTGCTCAGCTGAATGCACCATACTGTATCGGCCTGTATATTTCTTAGCAGTTTTAATTAGGAGAGTACAGAAAAACCCTTTGTATTTAGCAAAATAAAAATGAAAGTAAAAGCAATAGGTAGGTATATTACAGTGTAAACTATGGGGGCAGTAGTTTTGAGAGGCTTCACTGTCATCACATCCATATACAGCTTTCTGAACTAAGGATGGAGCTTGCTTAACTCAGGCCAGAATTAAAATTGTGCCTCCCTCCCCTATCCAGAGTCCAGAAAGTCTGCCCCTATCCCCACAAAATGATCCAAAAATCATGGAGTAGAAGCATCACAGAGTGTTCGGACAGGATAATGGCTATAAATCAAAGACATCCTCCAAAATGTGTTTGTGGCATTGGCAATATTTCCTCAGAGACATCCACTATGGAGAGAGGTGATGGCATAGGCCCACCATTAAACCAAAATTCAAGTGCAGTATTGAAGGATAAGAGAAGAGAAGGAAACTCCTCCTGGTTGGAGACTCCATCAGAAAAATAGATTTGAGAAGAGGATAGAAGAGACAAGAAGTTCAAAAGCCTATGGGGATTTTCCCTTAGCCAAAACAGACAGATATGATTAAAATGTTGAATTCCAGCTAAATGTAGTGGCTTGCAAAAGTATTCAACTCCCTAAAAAATTTGATGTGTGGATTACAAATGACACTTAGATTGCTCCAGACAGTATGTTTTTACAAACCAGTATGCTCTTAAAGTAAATTTTCAAAGTCACAATTTTTCTGCATTTTTGGTAAAATAAAGTTAAAAACTAAAAAATGCTTGCATAAGTATTCAGCCCCTGTGCTGTTCAAATTCCAAGTTTACACAAATGAAAAATATTGCCCTAACAATTGGCCTCTACGTGTGAATCAATAAAAAGGTCAGCTTTTCTAGAAAGGACAACCCCCTAACTCCAGTACCACTAGACAGACAGTGAATCTGAAGGTAAGCTGTGACAATGAAGATCAAAGAGCATTCTAAGGAAGTTATAGACATGCACAAGATAGGAAAAGGCTACAAAATAATATCCAAATGCTTGGATATCCCAGTGAGCACTGTTGGATCAATTGAGAAGAAATGAAAGCTGCATCATACCACTCAGACACTGCCTAGCCAAGGCTGTCTCTCAAAACTCAGCGACAGAGCAAGGAGGAGATCTGTGAGGGAAGCCACAGAGACCAATAAACACTTTGAAGGAGATTCATATTTCAGTGGCTGTGACTGGAGGGGCACCGGGCAGTCAACCATATCAAGAGCTCTGCGGACAACTGGCCTGCATGGGAAGGTGGCTAGAAAGAAGCTATTACTGAAGAAAAACAACATCAAAGCACATCTGGAGTTTACCAGAAAGCAGCACAATGATCCAGCTAAAATGTGGGATAAGATATTTTGGTCAGAGAAGACAAACAAATGGAGCTTTTTGGCCAAAATTCAAAATGTTGTGTTGTGCAAACTTAACACTGCCCATTCCTCAGCAAACACCATCTCAACAGTAAAGTATGGGGGTGGCAGCATCAGATTGTGGAGACACTTTTCCTTAGCAGGGAATGGACATCTTGTTAAAATTGAAGGACGGATGGATGGTGCAACATACAGGGAGATACTGCAAGACAACCTGCTAAAAAACTAAAACTTGGTAGAAAGTTCACCTTTAAGCAGGACAAGGAGTCCAAGCACACGTCCAAAGCAACACAGGAGTGGTTGAACAACTAAAAGATGAATGATATCCAACGGGCAACTCAAAAGTCCAGATATCAAACCAATCGAGAATCTGTGGCACTATTTGAAAAATTACAGTCCATAAGTGTCATCCAACCAACCGGAACAACCTAGAGCAAATCTGCCACAAAGAATGGGCAACGATCATTCCCAAACTGTGTGCAAAGCTGGTAGAAACTTACCCCAACAGACTTAAAGCTGTTATTGCAGCAAAAGGTGGTTCTACCAAGTCTGAAGGGGGTCAAATACTAATGGAAGCAGCATTTTTCAGTTTTTAATTTTACAAAAAAATGCAGAGAAATAATTGTGACTTTGAAATTTTACTTTAAGAGCATATTAGTTAGCAATAAAAACAGTCTGGAATGTGTGTAAATGTCATTTGTAATCACGCAAATCGGCTGACCTTTTAGAGTAGGCGAATACTTTTGCAAGCCACTGTATAAATTATGCACAACAAAAGTATTTTTCATTGGAAAAGAAGTTCCATAACAAGAGATTCTGATGCGAGGTTCCGAATGGGTAGACATTGAGTAACATTAGAAAGTTTTTCTTCACAGAAAGTGACGGAGGCATGGCCTGGCCCTCCCCAAAGGTGGAGGCAAACACATTAAACAAAACAAACAAAAACAAAAAAAATCACACAAACTCAAGAAAGCTTAAGATAAGTACAAAGTACTCTAAATTGAGACAAGAACATCAGGTGGGGTCTTATAGCATTCTAAAAAATAAAATTGGACAGACAAGAGAAAGCTTTTGCAATTATCAGTTGTTCAATTCTCTATTTGCTTCAAGTCCTGAAAAATGGCCAAATGAACAGCCTGGCACTGCATTGTTGAAAGCAGACCATGAGATTGATCCTTTTCACCTGTGACAAGAAGCCCAGCCCTGGTCATGCTGTACCAAAGCAAGCTGATAACATTGGCGAGGAATTTCTTTATTGTAGGGGTGTGCCAAGAAACAGAAGTCTAAATCACACTTTCAAACTATTCAAAAGTATTCCCAGAATGTTTTGTTTTAATTGAAGAAAAGGTCAGCAAAAAAAAAATAAGTTTACAAAAAATGAATTGAAGTGAATATAGGACTACAGTGTACAATTCCTACACCAGTGTGAAATGACAAAATGTGATTAGTGCCAGCAGTATACATCAGAATTGATGATTATTCCAGCTAGGCATTTCCTATCATTAACTGCTTTGTCCAGCGAGATTATAAATGGTCTATTTAAAAGGAATAGTTTATTTACAGCAACAGTTAATTTCACACGATATACTGAGAAGTGTAAACTGCATCAAGAAAGAAACATCAGTTCCTAAAGTTCAATAAAACTAAATGCCAACCAAGGTTTAAACCCTGCAACCCAAGCTGAAAATGGTTTTAACAAACTACCTTCATAGGGGACACAGAACTACTGTATCTCTAGCACCTGCAGATTCATAGAATGAAAAAGGCACCGGTAGTCTGGTTTTATTCCTGTGCTTACTATTTCTATGTCTAATATTTGTTACTTATGTGTACATATGGCATTTAAATGTCATTTGAAAACTATGAAAATCTTTTAAATATCTACAGTTTAAACAGTTTTTGAAATATTGGAACATGAACACAGCTTAGTGCACTACCAAATAACTCAGAAATGGAAGTTAAATTTGGAAGGCACCCAAGTTTACAGCAGCCAAAAAGCAGAAAAAATGAAAATGCCTAGACTCAATTTGGCTTTCCAAGATGGCTTCTGAGATGATCTTTGAAGGTTATGATTAAAGATATTGCTAGGTAAGACGCTGGGTCAAGACCCATGGGATTTGAGCCCATAGGGCTCCCCACCTTGAGATTTTAACAATTCATCAGAATCAGACCCCTGCACCAAGAAAGTGATCCTGTAAAAACCACAGGGTACAAATCTAACAGAGATCCTGTTGGCTTTAAATAATGTGCACCAAGGACACATACAAGCACATGAGAAGAGAAAGACTGATTCTTACATGATCAGTGACATGCTGCCAGTTTCTTATCAAGAGGCTCTTTATTAGCTCTGTTCCACTAAGTTAAGCACTGTTTTCCACAAAAATGTTACCCTCCACCATTTCTCTCTCCCTAGAAAAAAAAATTGTACATAAAATACTGTATACAATCACATTGAAACTGCATGCCAATCATGAGATTCTTGGCAGATTCTGACACTTTACTGGATCAGCAAACAAATTAAAAATATTGTACAATTGCTTTTGAAATCCCACAGGTCCCTTCAGTTGTAAACAATATCTCTGATATGACTTCATCTCCGTTACCAATTCCACCACTTCCCCCGCTCCAATTACCACCTATGGCTCTCTCATACACACTCCATGTCAACTTCTATCCTAGCCCACACCACTGTTTCTGGCTCATTCACCCCCACCTCCCTTTCTCACACCATTTCCCCCCCCCCCCCTCTGGTTTTCTTTTTCACCCCTTTAAGCTCATAATCGGCTCATGTGTGTTTCTCTTCAGCTCATGTCTCTGTAATCACCCATCATACTTTTACACATAAGCCTTGCTACCTGTCCAACATCCATTCCTCGGCTGAGCGGATGGGGCAGGCGATGCAGCACCTCATGCACCAAACCATCTGCGCCAGGCCAGAAGATACAATGCCTCTCTCCACCCACTCTTCAACCTCAGGGGATCCCCACCTCTGCTCGTCAATATCTCATGGCAGGGGAAAGGGGGCACTGAGGCTGAATCTCCCCAGGCCCCCACACTCCCTAAGTTCAGCCTTGCCCCTAAGACAGTTCAAGCCTAGAACTAAAATGCCAGTTTACGTTATCAGCTTTTGTAATTAAGATGTCTCAATATAAAACTCTGAACTCATTTATGAGAAGGAAGTCCACTGATGTTGCTTGAACTGAGAAACTGTTGCATACAAAAGGTTGTAGAGTCTCCATTTTATTTATATAAAATATATAATATGAAAAATGGATCTAGCCCAATAGTTAAATTTTTTTTCAACTATTGGGCTAGATCCATTTTTAATATTTAGCCTATTTTTTGAAGGAACTGTCACTGTGTGTCTCCTAAGAACTTTCCTATTTGGTATCCTATACACACCAAATTTTCAAGGCACATCAAGAGAGATTAGAACTCTGAGAGGACTATTTTCTCTATCCACACTCTCCATGATTTTAAAGGAACAATTATGCAGGCACAATTTAACCCAAAAGACGTTTTGGGGTTTTACATTCATTTTGTATTTGAGCCATAACAACTTTACATGTCAGGAGGTCCACGAGCATCAGAGTATTTTTTGGGGAGAATACATGGATTCAATGGGCACAACTGTAAGTAAGTTTAGGGGTGCAGGGACCTGTCTGCTACAGGACACTTCCAGTTCCCTCCCACTTAACCTCACGACCCTAAGTTCAGGAAGAGACATGTTCTCTACAGAATTAGACTTATCAGTATTAGCATTTAGAAGATAATAATACATGTAACTTCCTGGCTATTAAGCAACAGTTTACCCTAAAGAAGGTTCAGTACTATGGGTGGTTTCAAACATGCCATAAACCTTAGCCTGCCTAATATATTAATATTTATGGGTATCTTACTTACCCCTGGTCCCAACTTCAAGCAATTTCCCTCTGTTTACCTCTGAAGCAGGCACTAGCTGGAGGTTTGAAAAACTTGTCTGGGAAGGAGGCTTGCTTTCGGGTCTGGTACTGGCAGAGTTGCCGGGTTGCTCTCGCTCCTCACCACCTCAGACTCCGCGCCACTGTCTGACCCCAGACAGGGCACCTTCTCTCTCCAGTCTCCTGGCTATGCCTAGTCTTCTCCTTCCTCAATACAGGGCATGCTGGGCTCTTCAGGTCTGCTCCCTCTCTCATTTGCACTCTGTCTTATACTTTCCAGCTGATAAATATGTACATGCTCATGCATAATCATGTAGTGGGTGGAGGGTCTTTGCTGCATTGCAGATCTTTTCCCCCCTCCCCTTTTCTTTGGGGGGGGGTCCTGTCACTAAGGCAGTCAGCCACGTCAGCTTTTACTCCATTTCAGAATGCTCCCCCTTCATTCAAGGGTGGGGGGTCCCTCTGACCTCTGGACTTCCCTTGGCCAGTCTGTGACTTAAGCTCATAAGCAGAAGTTGCTGCATTGCCCTCTGCCCTGGTTTTATTTACATAAGAGCTTATAAACAGGCAGATCTTGATAAGTATCCTTCAGTTCTGGTTTAAAGTTCTCATCTGGGCAAAGTTTTTCTTTAGCTGTGACAGTGTTTTGACCTGTCAGCATACTGGTTTGCATACTTCTTGGCTATTATGATGGGTACTTTCAGTGGTTAAACATGGGATATCTCCCTACACAACTATGCCACCCTATAGCTTATTGGTTTTTCATCTGAAACACCAAATTTTCAGGAGGATTCTATCAGGGGAAATTTGTTTATTTATGCATTCTACAGATATATACATGCAGTTCTCACCCCTGAATATTTTCTTGGTTTTGCATAGATTCAAGTTTATTAGGATGTGTCAAGAGGTCCATGCATTCTAGAAACACACATATACAAGTACACCATCCAATCCACAAATTGATATGTGAGGGATCTATGAAGATAGGTGGTGTAATTGCATGCCCAAATTTTTTTTGTTTTGTGCTTAATCCAAATATTCAGGATACGCCAGGGGAGTCAGTCATGAGAGCAGTAGTTTTGGGGAGAATCCACATATTCAACAAGTATTCACATGCAAACCTGCAACTTAGCGTTTGGGGTTTGTTTGTTTTTTTTAATATCTGATCAACACCAAATTTTCAGATGTCACTGGGGAGCCAACAGAGGAGTCAAACTTGGACTTTTTTTTTCCATATTGACATAGGTGCATATACAAGTAGATTTCATTAAATCTGTGTGGAGCTTCTAGTTTCAGTCTTGGGCTAGATACATAAGTTTATAGATATAAAAACACTTTGGTTTCCAGCTTTTATATAGATATACCAGTACTGAAGATTTGGTTTCTCTTGGTTAAATGGTTCTGGAGAAAATGTGTACACAGACAGAAAATGAATACATATGCAAATTATTATGAAAGAAAATAAGTGCTAAAAATATACCCTCCAAGCAGCAAAATGGTTACGTTCAAAGTAAGCTTACTAAGGAGCCACTTATGTAAGTCTTATTGACCAGCCCTCCTCATAGAAGGAAAAACATTCCCTTTATTTTGACATAATGGTCCTTTGCATAGCTGTTCTGAGAAAATATTAGTTATATTGACCTACATAGCAAGTTATTTTTGTTTGTGATGCATTCAGCCCAAAATAATGGTTTGTTACATTACAGCCTAAATCAGTTAGCTGAGTGGACTATAGTCAGCAGTAGAAAAATCAGTTTCCACACCACAAAATCTGCTGGACTTCATTACATCAACAGCTGAGCTAAAATAGCTAACCACTAAATTCAACCTCAACAGTAGGTATTACCTTTATAGTCACTACTAAAACATTTAATATATTCACAAAAACATCTTGTAGAAATTAGACATCACATTGATTAAGTAAGGCCACTATTATCAACTCAGGGTAAAAAAAAGTAGAATCATGCCATCTATACAGATGCCATAAGGAAACTGGCCAACCCTACTCACTATCAGGGGGTGGGGGGCGGGGAGGGGATGCTGTTGATTGACTAAGGAAGCGCCAGGACAGGGAGATAACATGAAGGATAAAGAGGTAGAGATTGTCAGCTGCCCCACAGCAAACTGACCACTCACCCCCTTGACCGAACTGATGCTTAGTGTATAGGTAGTGAAACTTAAAATGTATTAAATTTGTTTTATGTGGTTAGTCCAATCAAATGTGCAATGCAAGATGTACCTGTGCTAATAGGATCACATATTGCCATATAGTTATTGGTCTTTATTGGAACATGAGGCATTTAAATTTGTTGGGGAACAGGGTGGGGTATCTCAGCCTTGAAGGAGGCTAGTTGGTGTTTGGGAGGAGAGGGGGAAGCTAATTGTGCTCATCAAGTAAAAGGGTGGTGGCCACTCTCTATCCCCCACTTGTTCACAACTGTAGCAGACACACAGATCAAAGATAATCCCAGCCATGCTAGTTTCTTCTGTCATCCAGGTTATGAAGCCCTAGTATAGCAACAGCCTGGAAAGCTCTGATGCAGGTGTGCAATGGCCTATAGGGCTGGGGGCTGCCCAGTGAGCCTGGACAAGCTGTTATCCAGTAGACAGAGGTCTTGCTTACACAAGTTGAGTGAGTAGATGGGTCCGGAGTCTCCCTTCCTGATTAAGGACTATGTCCCTGGTAGGAACCAAAACCTTGATTGTGTGGTGCAAGCTGACAGATCTGGGACTTTACCACTCTTCCACCATACTGTCAGATTTGTGGTATAACATCTATAAATAAGTAAGGCTCAGCTCTGCAGGTTAGATTCCCATGTCAATACTTCAATAAAGCAAGGTCCATATAATTTTCCACTCAATTTAGTGATCTGTGTGTATCAAATTTATTATGCATGAGGGCTGTAATAGGTCACAGTTGCCCGGGTTATAACTCATTATGCTTTCCAAGCCATGTTTTTCTTGCAAAAACAAAAGGATGTCAATTTAAGTATTAAGTAAAAATAAATGGTGCATTTTAGATATAATCATTCGTCTTTCCAAAACCAAGCTCTAGGGGCATTACAAATTCAGATACAATTGGTAGGTCCCTGCTTCAGAGGATTTACAATCTAATTTTGTACCTAAGTCAATGGAGGATCTTGTGACTTGCTCAGAGTCACAAGGGGTCTCAGTGGGATTCAAACCCCAGGTTTCTAAACTGCAGCTCTGCTCACTAGGCTACTCCTCTGCTCTAATTTGGGCCCTCAATTTTTGCAGATAAAATTCAATGTGGGGAATGCATTAAGAGACACAGCACTTAAATATAAATCAAATTTTCATATACTTCTTAAAAATAAGATTTAAAAGATTTTTCTTGCCCATCCAAAGCACTACAGGTGATATACATGTATAGTAAGTAACACAAAGCATAGTCTATATTAATTGTAATATCCTACAAAGTAGCAATCAAAAATAGGCCATAAATAGGAGTATTCTATTTTTTTATGCAATATAAAGAACAAAGGAAAGAATTTTGCATTTTTGTGGGGTTTGTTTTGTTTTTTTTAGTACAATAAAAAAAAATGGGGACCAATAATTACAACTCTTGAATGGCAAACTATGATCCCATGTGTTTGTGTCCCTTAATATTTTAATATTTTCATTTAAGAGTGTATAAATGTTTAACTTAAGCCATTCGGTATCAGTTTAACATTTTGATAATTCGAGGAGCTATGCTATGGGTTATCTATTAAGTGGTAATGCCACCTCAGTGTGTTTCTGCATGAATAGTAATAATTCCAACTTGTGTCATTAGGTGACTACACAATATAATAGGTGTCATTAGGTATATGACGGTTTCAAGACAGTGACACTCAGCTTCATAGATGAGAGACATATATAGAGCTCTTCTTAAACCCTGTTTGTTACTATGGTTGTTGAATGCTCAACATTTTACTACTACTAGTACTCTGGAGCGTTGACAGCCTCTTAACCTTCTGTGGTATTTACCGATATGTTCAAGACATTTGCACAAGCAAAACATGCGCTGATACAAGGACTGCTCACATGCAATCTGTGTTTCAAAATTTGATAAGTTTTGGGGGTGGGGACTGCTTTGATGCCAGAATGGTTTATGGTTTATTAGATTTTATATACCGATACATCGGACAAGCCTTCACATCGGTTTACACAAGAAAACAGGATCAGAAATACAATATTCATAAAATAGTAACAGCTAAAAAACTATATAAAGTAAAAGAATAAATTAGCTGTTAAGATAAAAACTCAAAGCATAAATAAACATAGTCAAAACACTAAAGTTAAAAACATATTAAACCAGATGATGTACTGATAAATAAATAAAATAAAATAAAAAAAGGTAGCTCATCAAGATGGTTTAGAGATAAAGCATGCTTATGCTGTGTTGCTTATTTCTGACATTGCTGATTGATCAATTCGTACTCTGCAAATGCACATTTAAACAGCCAGGTCTTTAGTTCAGCTTTAAATTGCTTTTTTTCAGTGGTGAGTCTCAGTGAGGTAGGTAGAGAGTTCCAGACTTTTGTTCCTGCGATGGATATGACACGCTCCCTTACATGGGATAATCTAGCTGGCTTGATGGTAGGGATTGAGAGAAGGCCTTTGTTTGCTGATCGCAGGTCTCTCTGAGGTACGTGAAGACGAATTGATGTGTTCAACCACTCAGTGTGTTCGCCATAAATGACATTGTGAATTATGCAAGCCACTTTACACTGGATACGGTATTGAACTGGAAGCCAATGCAATTTAATCAGTGCTGGTGTAATATGGTCACACTTTCTCTGACCAGTCAGAATCCGTGCTGCAGCGTTCTGCAGGACCTGCAAAGGGCGAATACTGGACAGTGGCAATCCGAGAAGCAAAGCATTGCAGTAATCAAGATTTGCAAAAATAAGAGACTGTAAAACAGATCTAAAATCGGTAAATTCTAAAAACTGTTTTAATCTACGTAAAGTAAGTAATTTATAATAACCGTCTTTCAACTTTAAAGAAATGTGTTTTTTAAAAGAGAACTCAGTGTCAATAATAATACCTAGATTGCGAGTATTAAAACAAGGATTTATCTTTACAGTATTGGAAAAAGACAAAGACGGGATACTACTAAGGTGACATTTACGTTCGAGAAATAAAATTTCTGTTTTGTTCGTATTTAAAATAAGGTGTAAATAAAGTAATTGTTTTTTAAGGATGACATTTTAATTAACGCTAACGTATCTTCAATAGAAGTTTCTATGGGTACTAAAAATTGAATGTCGTCTGCATACACATAAAATTTCAATCCCAAACCATTTAAAAAGTGACAGATTGGTAAGAACATAAGAACATAAGAAAATGCCATACTGGGTCAGACCAAGGGTCCATCAAGCCCAGCATCCTGTTTCCAACAGAGGCCAAACCAGGCCATAAGAACCTGGCAAGTACCCAAAAACTAAGTCTATTCCATGCTAATGGCAGTGGCTATTCTCTAGGTGAACTTAATAGCAGGTAAAGGACTTCTCCTCCAAGAACTTATCCAATCCTTTTTTAAACACAGCTATACTAACTGCACTAACCATATCCTCTGGCAACAAATTCCAGAGTTTAATTGTGCGCTGAGTAAAAAAGCACTTTCTCCGATTAGTTTTAAATGTGCCCCATGCTAACTTCATGGAGTGCCCCCTAGTCTTTCTACTATCCGAAAGAGTAAATAACCGATTCACCCGTTATAATAATACCTTATACGTTATAATAATCTACTCGTTCTAGACATCTCATGATTTTAAACATCTCTATCATATCCCCCCTCAGTCGTCTTTTCTCCAAGCTGAAAAGTCCTAACCTCTTTAGTCTTTCCTCATAGGGGAGCTGTTCCATTCCCCTTATCATTTTGGTAGCCCTTCTCTGTACCTTCTCCATCGCAATTATATCTTTTTTGAGATGCGGAGACCAGAATTGTAGCAGACAATGTAGATCCTTGTGGAACACCTGTAGCTAAAATCACTTTTTCTGAGGCAATATTATTGATTTTTACTTAATATGAGCGGTTAAAAAGAAAACCACTTAAAACTGTACCATTTATCCCGATCTCAGGCGTTTCAATAAGATAGCATGAGCCACAGTATCAAATGCTGACGATAAATCCAACAAAACCAAAAAGTAACTTTTTCCAGTGTCAAAGCCTCTTAAAACTGTGTCCATAAGAGCAATAAGCAACATTTCAGTATTAAAATTTTTACGAAAAACAAATTGATTGGGAAACAGTAAATTTGATTCTAAATGAATATCAAGTTGTTTTTGAGTAACCTTTTCTAAAATTTTTGCTAAAAATGATAAATTTGAAATAGGTCTATAATTGCTTAATTGTGTACTATCTAATAGCTGGCCAAAAGTTCCGGTTGGGTCCAACGAGGGTCCCGGAGCGAACGCGCGGGGAATCACGTGACGTCCGCGTCACTCCGACGTGACGCCGACGTCACGTGCTCCTCGCAAAGGAATACAGGAATGGAGTCCTGACTCTCCGCTGGACCACCAGGGAGTTTTGGTAAGTCTTGGGGGGGGGAATTAAGGAGGGTGAGGGGTTTAAATTTTTATTTAGGGAATCTGTGCACGTATGGACATACTCAACTTATGGAATTCTACATATGTCCATATTGACCGAAATTGACTCCCCCTTTCGACTTATGGACTTATGAACATAAACTTTTTGTCTGCACATCCCTACCCAGGCCTCCCCCCAAATCAGCCTTCTCCACGCACAATTTAAAATTATACATTTATAATACAAAGATTTTACATGAAAGGTCACTCAAAGTACAGTTTTTTGAAGTATAAATATCACAAAATGAATATTATATTTACATGCATTGCTATGGTGTCAACCAGAAAACCCTACATAAAAGCCAAAAAGACTCTTGGAACATATAGTTTTAGGACTAGCGTAACACGTATTGGATGTAGACTTGTTCTTCAGAAAGCCATGAGCAAACTAAAATGCAAATATAATAAACCTCCCATTCCAAAACACTAACTGCCAGCACTCAAAAGTAACAACCCCACCTATGAAAAGGCAGCACTACAAATATACCAGGCCTTAAAACACAAATATACCACTTATCAGGAAAAGAACAAACCAAGCTGCTCTAGATCCCTACACAGAAACTACACGCTAGCAGAACCTAGACACTCACTCACCCACGCAGACACTCACCCACCCAATACCGAAAAAAAAAGTATGCAGACAAAATCTAAACTAGAAATTGCAACAAGTACATACAAAGTGCACCAATGGAAAAACAGAAACATCACCATTCCTCAGAAAATATCAAGCAATAAAATCAAGAAATCTAAAGCATCAATTATAATGGTAAAAACCATACTAATAAGAATTATTTCAAAACTGATGAACAGAACATCCAATAATTAAAAATGCATTTTTTTACCTTTCCCAAATACCAATGGAATATTTCATATCATACAAATCAAATACCTGATTAAAGTCAGTAAGAATAAAAGTCACTCTCCATACCTGGAAACCTTTGCTTTCTGGTCACCCTGAGATGGTCATGGATTAGGGGGAGAGGGGAGATACAAACTTTCTCCTCTCATATACACACAAACTCTTCCAAAACTCACACAGGCTCACAGATACACACGCTGGCTCTCCCCCCCAAGCGCACACACACTGGTTCCCTATCTCTCTCAGGCACACACACACACACGGCTCCCTCTCTCAAGCGCACACACACAGCCTTCTTGCTCCTTCTCATGTATGCGCATGCATGCACGCACGATCCCTCTCCTCCAGTTGGGACGAAATCCCCATGGCCTCCCTCCACTTCGACTGCCAAGCTTGGTGCAATCTTTCGGCAACAGCGGGTCTGCTTTCACTTTGGCTGCTGAGCATGTTGGAATCTCCTGGCGGCCGCACGGGCCTCTCACTTTGGTTGCCAGGTGAGATGGGATCCCCCGGCAGCTACGGGCATCTAAAATTAATAGTGCATGGCCTATACCTTTCTAAAGTTGGTGGTGCCTGTGCACTACTGTGCATAATGAACACTACACCTCTGAGCATGAGAATCTTAGAATATTAGGGATTGCAGAGCTGAGCAGTTGTAAGGATGGGCAGACTAGATAGAAATATGATGGCAGTGAAAGACCAGACTGTTTCTTTATCAATATCATATTTCCAGGCATGTCTGTGGGAGAAGCCAAAAAATTGTCAGCCCTACTATTAGAATGGCTAATTTCATATGCTATGAGTTTCTAAGAGCATAAGGATTTATTTTTTTTTTTGCTGAATTTTTCCAATACTTCCTTTATAACAGTTTGTATCTGGCAAAACCCATATATTTCTCATTTGTTATGAAGGTGCCAAAATGATATCACATTGTCACCTTATAGCCTGGAAGTAAAATACATTAAAACAGTTTCATATATACACATATCTTACCACAAAACTGGCAAGTGAAAAATATATTCCAGAATTGCTTAGAACATAAAGTAGAAATAAAAACATTCAGCAGCTTGTGGGGGTAAGTATCCACCCCCCTTGTACCTCGGTAGCAATCTGAAATACTTAAAGCTCTGGTGTTACCTGTCACCATGAAAAGCAGACACCAAGTGAAGTGACCCCACTTGTGTTACACATTGAACAGATTCACATGATAGTAGGATAAATTCAGGAGTTCCTGTTGGTTCTCTGCTGGATAGTGCATTTGAAATCAAAGGCCTAACCATGAACAGCAAGGAACCGTCACAAGAACTCTGGGACAAAGTTTTGGAAAGGCCTTGTTGATCTGGGGAGGAGTATAAAATAATTGCAATATTCTTGAAGTCCCTCAAAGAATGGTCAAGACTATTAAGGTATATGGCACCACCAAGAGCCTGCCTAAATTAGGCTGTCATCCTAATTGGATAACTAAGCAAGGCGATTGATCAGGAAGGCAACGCAAAGCTACAGGTTTCCGTGGCCAAGTCTGGTCAAAGTATGCATATAGCAATATCCCAAGCACTCCACAAATCTAGCCTATCTGGTACAGTGACAAGAAAGAAGACTTTACTCAAGAAAATGCACTCTGAATTCTGTGTGAACTATGTAAACAAACTCAGGGTATACTGTAGCCATGTGGAAAAGGGTTGAGTGGTCTGAAAATAGTGCAGAACTTTTGGCAAAGCATTATGTTTGGAGCAAACCCAACAGCGCACCACCCAAAACATCATCCCTACTGTGAAGCAGGGTGGTAGCATCATGCCATGAGGATTTTCAGAAGGCATTTGTCGAAGTTCCTCATGGGAAGCTTCTTTCAATATATTTATAAATGATCTGGAAAGAAATACGAGTGAGGTAATCAAATTTGCAGATGATACAAAATTGTTCAGAGTAGTTAAATCACAAGCAGATTATGATAAATTGCAGGAAGACCTTGTGAGACTGGAAAATTGGGCATCCAAATGGCAGATGAAATTTAATGTGGATAAGTGCAAGGTGTTGCATATAGGGAAAAATAACCCATGCTATAGTTACACAATGTTAGGTTCCATATTAGGAGCTACCACCCAAGAAAGATCTAGGCGTCATAGTGGATAACACATTGAAATCGTCGGCTCAGTGTGCTGTGGCAGTCAAAGCAAACAATGTTGGGAATTATTAGAAAGGGAAGGGTGAATAAAACAGAAAATGTCATAATGCCTCTGTATGGCTCTATGGTGACACCACACCTTGAATACTACGTACACTTCTGGTCACCGCATCTCAAAAAAAGATATAATTGCGATTGAGAAGGTACAGAGAAGGGTGACCAAAATGATAAAGGGAATGGAACAGCTCCCCTATGAGGAAAGACTAAAGAGGTTAGGACTTTTCAGCTTGGAGAAGAGATGGCTGAGGGGGGATATGATAGAGGTGTTTAACATGATAGGTCTAGAACAAGTAAATGTGAATCAGTTATTTACTCTTTCGGCTAATAGAAAGACTGGGGGCACTCCACGAAGTTAGCATGTGGCACATTTAAAACTAATCGGAGAAAGTTCTTTTTTACTCAACGCACAATTAAACTCTGGAATGTGTTGCCAGAGGATGTGGTTAGTGCAGTTAGTGTAGCTACATTTAAAAAAGGATTGGATAAGTTCTTGGAGAAGAAGTCCATTACCTGCTATTAAGTTGACTTAGAAAATAGCCACTGCTATTACTAGCAACAGTAACATGGAATAGACTTAGTTTTTGGGTACTTGCCAGGTTCTTATGGCCTGGATTGGCCACTGTTGGAAATAGGATGCTGGGCTTGATGGACCCTTGGTCTGACCCAGTATGGCAGTTTATGCGCTTATGAGAAAAACCTATTTGCTGCAAGAAAGCTGAAACAGTTCACCTTTCAGCAAGATGACCCAAGGTACACAACCAAAGCTGCACTGGAGTGACTAAGGAAATAAAAGGGTAAATGTCCCGCAGTGTACCAATCAGAACCCAGATCTTAATCCAATTGAAAAATCTATAGCATGACTTGAAGATGGCTGCCCAAAAGGAGAAGTTCCATCATGAGGCAGAGTAAGGAGGCAGGATAAGGCGGCAGCTTTCCGTGGCATAATTTTGAAGCGGCAAAAAAAGTGTCCCCCAAAACACTACTACCGCAGCCGCCGCCTCACCCTGCCTCCAGAGTCAAACAAACATCGGATCAGCAGGGATAAACTAAACCCCTGCCTGATCCGCTCAGTGACAACACATTCCTAACCCCGGGCAGCAGGAGTCACATTTATTCTGTCATCTCCTGCTGCCGCAGGGCCAGAGAGGGATTTTGTGTGTATGTGTATCTATGAGAATGCCTGTGCACGTGTGCGCGCGTGAGAGGTTAAAGTTTGTGCACCCTCTTCCACTCTACGACAATCTCAGGAGGACTGGAAATCTAAAGTTACCAGGTATTAAGAGTGGAAGATTTTTTTTTTTTTATCCTTGTTAGTTTTAATTGGATGTGATGTATCTGCTGTTTTGAAATATTCTTAGTGTTTAGTAATTTTTTTTTTAACATTTTTATATGTTTTTAATTGGCTGAAACAGCAGATCTGACACTCTATTTGTATGTTTAATGTTTTATATTTCTTGAGAGTGTTTGCATTGCTCATAGAGTTTGCTTCTTGTGATTTCCAGTTCAGTTTGTCTGCACGTTTCAATTTATATTTTATGATCTCTTTATTCTGTATTTGGTGAGAGTCTGTGTTCTGCTTATATGACTGAGGCTTTAGGTATTATTAGCATGTAGTTTCTGTGTAGGGATTTACAACAGACTGGCTTTAATCTGTTTTCATAATAAAAGGTGTATTGGTGTTTAGGGCCTGATGTATTATTTGCTGTATGGCTTTTTCATAGGTTTAGTGCTGGCCTACTATATTGGAATTGTAGTTCAGTTTATTCCTGAACTACACCCAGTGCACTTTACCATAGGCCTAATACCATATGAGAACCACCTTTATTATGAGAAAGATTGTTTATTAAAGAATTTAACTAGTATTGAAAGTTTGTGTGTTTTTGTTGTTTTGGTTTTTTTTGCAGTATATGCCAATATAATATATGTTTTTGTAAGTGATATTTTTACTTCAGAAGCTTGTACTTTCAATGTCTATTTTCCATATGCAACCTGCCTTAAGTTGGGGAAATTAAATTTTAAAATGGAAAAGAATGCATAAGTTTTAATTATGTGGAGAAGGGAGGGAAGGGGAAATGAAAGGCTGTAAGATGCCCTAGACAAACCTAATACCCTTGTATCAGCCCTAAGAGAGAGTGTGTCACACACACAGACTCCCACCATTCACCAACCTCTCACACCCCCAGGGGGCAGATCCTGGAAAAGGGTGGGAGGCAGGCAATAGAGAATGGAGGAGTCCTATTTCTAGACCCAGGAGGTGGGGCGGCCTCATTAAACATTTCTCCAGCACCTTCTAGTGTGAATGCCGAAGACAGAGCAAAAAAATAACAGGCCCAAAAACTAAGTGGTTTTTGTGACCTTGGGCAAGTCACTTCACCCTCCATTGCCTTCCCCCTGCCCTGGCCCTCAGTGATTTCATCTGCACCGGGCCTTGAGCTGCCCAATACGTCTACATGGAACTTAGTGTGAACAGTTTTAGAAAGAAGAATGGTCTAATACTTAGAAACCTAGGTATGCAAATTTGGGAGACTTACCCCAACAGACTTACAGTTATAATTGCTGCCAAAAAGTGCTTCCACCAAGTACTGATTCGGGCAGGGGGAAGAGGTGAAAATGTATCCAATTTCTGATTTCAGTTTTATTTTGCATAGATATATGCTTTGTCCAGTAATAAAACATTTTTGACACTGAAAACTGTGGATTATGGTGTGTTGAGTAGGGAAACAAA
The DNA here is from genome assembly GCF_901001135.1 of Rhinatrema bivittatum. Taxonomy (NCBI): domain Eukaryota; kingdom Metazoa; phylum Chordata; class Amphibia; order Gymnophiona; family Rhinatrematidae; genus Rhinatrema; species Rhinatrema bivittatum. The sequence goes on from NC_042617.1 coordinate 192,749,954, forward strand.
TTTCATTTAAATGCGTACAAGTCTGATGCACTGGCAATAGAAGGTGAAAAATGTTAATTGAGAGTAGACTTTCAATAGCCACTGTATGCAATCCATTGTCTATAAATACACCCAGATGACTTAAAAGAAAAAAAAGAGTCTAGCGTTCAATGCTACTATTTAGCTCAAAGTGCCCAAGAGAGACTAGTTTCAAATGGAAGGTTTCCATATAGCTTAAAAAACAAAACAAAAAAAAATGTTTCTTCCTGCAGCACAGACTCTTCCAGCTGATCCAGCAACAGTTTATCCACTCTATTAAAAGAAATAAGGAAAGTAAGTTAGCTAGTTTCACAGACTGCTCCACTGCTGGCTGCACAAAACTGGCCAGGCGCTGGCTTGGAGCATCTCTGATGTGAGCAGATCCTCCTTTGTTTTGAAAAGAATAGGCAAAAATTGAATGGGATTGCAAAAGCACAGAGCCAGGATTTTTAATTCTTGGAATTTCATTTGTTTTAAAGCTTCCTCTTTAAGCTCCAGGCAGTTTTAGCATTGCTGCTTATATACAAACAGCAGCAACAGTGATATTGCATGGAAAAGTTGATCCCACAATAATGCAAAACATTTTTGGATAAAAGTGGCCCATAAAGCTGAAATGCTAAATGTTTCATCTCTAAGAAATTGTTCCCATACATCATATAGAGATAAAGTAACATTTACCTGACCCAGAGCATAAAATAAAAAAAATTAAAAAAAATCTTCCATGGTGCTGATAGAAGAATTTGCAGTCAAAAAGACTTAACACCATCCACTAAGTAAACTGATGTGTCAGTTTACAGTCATCTCTAGTTGTGTTTAAATATTTTGTATTAAACATTTGCAGAATCAATACAATACAAAATACCTGAGGATGTTTTTGTTCTGCACCTCAAGTTTAAACTAACAAACAGCTGTCCCCTCCTGTGTCGTACCCTCCCCCACCCCTAATACCCTCCAAACACAGCATCGGGGTAAGTCTGGATACAAGTTAGTCTTCCTTCACCACTATTTTATTTGTACACTTTTTATATACCGATATTCGTTAGACTTCATATCTGTTTACATATTCACATTCAAATCAAATAAACAATGTGAAACTAACTTCTAAAATACATAGTTATAAATAATCAGTTAAAAATTATCACAATTCTAATAACTAGCTGCTGAATCCATTGATGCCCAGTGATCGGTGAGCCACCATGGAACTGGGTAGAAATCAGAGTCCCCAAGCTCAGCAGCCTACACAGATCACCGGACTACATAGCCCAGTCCTGTCAGCACTGTGGAAAAAGAGAAAGGACAGAGCACGGAGATGACAATTACAAAACCTGCAGAAGGTTGGGTTTTTTTAGTTTGGATTTTTTTTTGGGGGGGGGGGGGGGGGTTGTTTTTTTGTTTTGTTTTTTTTAACAGACTGCCAGGCTGCACAGGGGAGAACCCACCATGCGGCCAGCAGACAGTTGGAAACAAGAACAAAACTACCAGAAGAAAAAAGCTGCAGTTCTAGAAAAAAAATTCCTTATAAAAAACTGTAAAGAGAGAGCAAAGCTAAATACCAAAAAAAAAACAAAAACATTTTCTGAGAGGAAAAAAGAAAGAAAAAAAAAAAAAAAAAACACGAACATAAGCTCCCCAACTGAGAGACAACAGCTCTCAGAAAAGAAAAAACAGAGGGACTCTAGAATCTTTGAGATCAAAGTTCCAGGCCAGGCTCCATTCGATGATGTCACCCATGTGTGAGGACTGCCACCCTGCTTGTCCTAAGAGAAAGATTCTCATAGAAAGCCTTAAATATATTACAGTACTCTAAAAGCTTCTGTAACACCTCTATTCTCTATATAAACAAAACAAGAAAGAGGGATATTAAAACCTGTTGGCTATTTTCTTGTGTCCAGTATCTTAAAATCAGGTACTAGCCATCTTCTGGCTGTACCTATACATGTGCAATATTCCATTTTAATCTATTATTCAAGGGTAACGTCTGAAATAATTTTTTTTGTAATTTTTCATGTTTTTAAATGCAGTTAATGCTGTATTAGTGTATAATTACTGTGTATAATTATCTTGAGAGAAAATGTCAATTTATAATGATTGCATATAGTTTTGTGTCACTGTGAGGCAGATCTTCCTTTGTACTGTGAGTCTCCTCTGGCCCCCACCTTTGTCCATCTTGTTACAGAAAGTACAGTTTAGACTCCATTGCTGTGCACCAGGCTAGCACACAGCTCGTAGGGAGTACTGCAAAGCAAAATAGCAAACGATTACACAAAGTTGTGGGTTGTGGATAGCCCCCTTCTCTTTTCTCTCCCTCCCTTCTCTCCCTTTGCTAGAAGTAGCCTGGACACACAGTTCCCCCCCTCCTTCACTCAGATTTTCTTCCCTTTCTCTGACCTAGTCAAGGTCACCTCTGGCAACTACTACCCAGGGCAGACAATACGGCGATCAGAAAGGGATATATGCAGTAAAGTTTCCTAGCTTCACAATTTTTCAGAAGAAGGGGGGGGGGGGGGAACAAAGATCCCTTCTGAGCATGTGTAGTCCCAAGAGGTATAAATCTCCAGCCCATCATAGCCTAGATAGATTCCCTGCTGAGAACCAAGGCTGAGGGGTCTCCAGCACTGATTTTTGTCTCCAAAAAGCGAACTTGCTTTGCTGATTCACTTGTCTGGGGGTAAGGAGATACCCTTCAGGTAAAGGTGATGGTGTAATTTTATACAAAGCCTAGAGGAAACTATTAGTTGGGGAAATTACTTGTGCATATTGTGCTGATATATTGTATTTTGTCAGTCTGTCTCAGGTGTTCTCATAAACACCTGTTGTGTATATATTACAGTTTGTTTGCTGTATTTTCACTAGTGTTGTCATAAGTGCTAGTTTTCTTTTGTACCATATATTACAGAAAAATCTAAATGTTTCCTTATTTCACAAAAAGACAGTGGTATTTTTCTAAGTCCGTTCAGTAATACAGACCACAGGGCAAATAGTAATACTAGCAGACCCCAAATAAACCCACACAAAGAGCTTCCTAAATTCAAGTGCTTCATTCTTAATCTTCTCCCCCGATGTTCATACCACTTAGCAGTAGAAGATTTTACACTTATCTTAGTGGTGTCCGTTTTCTGGATTGTTTCTTCAACTATTGTATCCATTTAAACTTGCTCGATGTGCTGTGCTGACACTGGCAGCGTTTCAATGAAAAAAAATCTGCATCGGGGCTGGGGAGAACACTATATATTCATGCGGTTGACTCCTTCATATGCCCCTTTCGGGGCAAATGAAAACCAGAAAAACAGACACCATTAAGATAAGTGTAAAATCTTCTCAAAGAGGGCACTGGGGGACCTTCCTTTGGTAGATTTGTAGGGTAGCCTTCCGACAAGCTTGATCTAAAATGTCCTCAGGTGGACACGGAGAGTTCTGTAACGTCTCCATAGTTTTTACTGTGTACAGCTGGATAAGATGGACACTCTGGAGGTTGAGTGTATTCGGGAGGGGCAGAAGGTGAAAGTAGAAGTTTACTCCCAGATTATGTCTGAGGTTTAAACACCTGTGTTCTGTGTTCATTTAGTTCTAACTTGGTTTCAGATAGAGTCTGTCTTACCCAGTGAATCTTTTAGCCCTGCCCTGATAGATTTTTTTTTTCTGATATAACATTCCTGCCACCAAGAATAAAAAGATCTCCACTGACAGAGGTTTTCTCATCTGCTGCTAGCACATCTCGTAAGTGTATAATTCTGTCATAATCAAAACTCCCTTCTAAGGAAAACTGCAATTTAGAGATATCCTGGGTCAAAAAGTTCCATCTTTTAAGATATGACATCCAACTTACAGTAATGCCCCCAAATATAATGGGCAGGGGTATTTGGGGGAGACTCCGGGATATCTTTAGAACCTCTAGATTCCATAATTTAAATCTAACCCACTCAAGCGAGTCTTTAGCATGCCCAAGCAAACAAAAATCAATCACTCCTCACAGCCACTAGAATTCCAAAAAGGCAATGGTATAGTGCAACCTAGGCCTGGACCTTTAATAGAACACAAAAACCACCCCACAATATTACTCACAGAGCCTACAAGAACCACCACATAAACACGAACAAGCAGCCTTACAGATAGTCTTCCATAAGAATCTAGTCCCGGATTTACTCATAGGAAAATCCCAGGTTGGGTGCTCCTCAGGAGCCTGTCCACCCAAAGGAGCTCTTTCTAAACCAACTAGAACAGCACAAAGCCAATCCCAAAGGGTCAGATGCCACTGACAACACCTAAAGTATTCACAGGTCTGAATATACCCAATATACCAAGAAAGCTCAATGTCAGCCTAACAACTGACAGAGACCACAGAAACCAACCTCCCTTGGCGCCGCTACCTAGTGAGAGAGCCAGGGAGCGGAGCAAAAGAGAACAAGAGAAAGAAAGAACAACTCATCTTGAAAGGAATGGTACCAGAAAGACCACACTACAGAAAAGGGTCACAGGGTTAGCGAGGTGCAGATACAAAGCCAATACCACAAGCCCAAAAGGAAAAGGAAAAAAAGAACAAGAGCACTGCAACCAAGAGGATGTCAGTCATGAAAACAAATAAAGGAACAGACAAGCAAGGGAAAAATCACAGGAAGGAGAGAAAATAATTTTTTTAAAGTCTCCTCATGGTCAGGTTTCGAAGCACCAGTTGTAGATTCCCTGTTTTCCCTTAAGACTGTAAAAATAATCTGAGCAGTCCATCTCATAGTGGTCAAACCGCTTCCCTATATTCAATATATGTGTACTAGGGATGTGCAGCAGGGACAGATTCGTCGGGACCCAAATCCATTGCATCCGTTCTCAGAGGACCCAGATCCGTTCATTAGTTACATATGTATTCATTTCCAAAAAAAAAAAAAAAAAAAAAAAAATCCCAACCCTTTAAATTTAATTAACTACAACCCTACCCCCAAGACTTGTCAAAAGTCCCTGGTGGTCCAGCGGGGGTCCTGGAGCGATCTCCTGCACTTGGGCTGTCGGCTGCCGGTATTCAAAATGGCGCCGATAGCCTTTGCCCTTACTACGTCACAGGGGCTACCGGTGCCATTGGTCAGCCCCTGTCACATGGTAGGAGCACAAGATGGCACCAGCCATCCATTGCTCCTACCATGTAATGGGCCGACCAATGGCACCGGTAGCCCCTGTGACATAGTAAGGGCAAAGGCTATCGGTGCCATTTTGAATACCGGCAGCCCGAGTGCAGGAGATCGCTCCAGGACCCCCGCTGGACCACCAGGGACTTGGCAAGTCTTGGGGGGCGGGGTTATTTGTTAGTGATATGTTGTATTCATGGGGGTTCGCCATACGTTTCGTGACCCCCACGAATACAACGAATGTTGCATATACGTTGCGGATTGCCAATACGTTTCAAACGAATGCACACCCCTAATGTGTACACAGGATCTCTCTCAGATTGCAAAAGGATATTCTATATATAAACGAGGAATTTAAAGCCTTATTTCTAACTGCGTAGTTCTGGCCTTGTCAGCCTCAATGCATCGATACAACTGGGATCTTAATTCTAGATTCCCCTCTAGATCTGACAAAATCCATCTACATGATCCAAGATCTCTAGTGGTCCCATCCCAACTTTCTCCACTCTGGAAAAACAGTGACTATCTATTAGAAAGTAATCTAGGAGAGAAATCATTCCATGTGCTCTCAAGAAGTGTACACTAGTCATTGGGCATAATGTTCTCCAACTATCCACTAAATCCAGATTACTGCATACATAGGATGCTCCTTTTGTGCTATGATTTCCAACTAATCCCTTGCCAGAAGATCTGTCTAATGTTGGGTCTTGAACACAGTTAAAATACCTATTATCAGGAAACCTTGAGTATTATTTGCCAGTAATTTTACCAAATTTACAAAAAAAGAATGTTTATATGAGTTGGGACCATATACAGTACATATCATTACTAGTTGACCAAAGAATGTACTAATTACCAATATAAATCTTCCCTCTGGATCTGTTAAGTTCTGATTAGCTTGAAAGGGGACTTGTTTCCTTAACAGGATTGCTACACCCACTGTTATTAGCAGACAGATTAGTAATTTTCCCCTACCCATGCCTGGCGTAATTACTTATATTCTGCTTCAGCCAAGCGAGTTTGTTGTAACAATGCTATTTGTACCTTCTGGCACTGCATAGATTGCAAAAATTTATATTGCTTGTATACCGAGCCTATTCCAGATACACTCCATACTAGCCTATCAAATAGAAGTATTAGCCATTATTTCAATTTCTCATGATCTACTAAGCTGGAGTTTATACTTAAATCTCCCCAACATTTGGTCCGAGTCTCCCAGCCTAAACTCTGATCTGCATCTCATAGGATCACAATCAAACATCCCCATATTGAAGAATCTCAACAGTTTACCCCCTTCCCTTCTCCCCCCTCAGTCCCTTCTCTCTCTCTAGATATTCTCCCCATTTTTAAAATCTAGTTGTCTAGTTCACATTTGCCTACCCCTGTTCCCCAAACTTTCCATAACATACCCATATTCATAGGAAAGGTCTCCAGACCCTAACATATGTACTCCCCTCCTCCCATCACTTTGGGAAAGCAGAGAAGGGAAAAAAAAAAAAAGTTTACATTTATGAAGTGCCAACACTGCAGAGAGAAATCTGTGTCCTGTCTCGCAACTAAGCTTAGTCCTTTTCTTCTCCTCTGTCAATCAGAATTCTTCTGCCCCTGTTGCCAGCACCGCACAGTTAAGATCCACGATAGTCTTTGTTTGTAAAATCAGAAACCAAGTCTTCCTTGCTTGTGAATGCATTATTAGAGCTTGGTTTGGAAGGACCAATTTCCTTTTTAACAGTGCTCTCAACTGAATCTGTCCTCCCTTCTGTCCCTTGACTCTAGCTTTCAGGTCCAGGAAGGCATCTCTCAACTGTTTTCTTCCACAGGTAAGTAGCTGAAAAGAGTGTAGCTCCATCCACAGAAACATAGCAGCTCACTTTGTTCTCATATGTAACCCACAATTTCACTAGTTACTGCAATATGAACTGGACTCTTCTCAGCCAGCTGAGCACAAATTGGCATGAAAGCTTTTCTCTGAGCTGCAACTCCTGGCAGAGTAATCTTGGAATATTAAAACTTGCATTCACTTATACTTCACCTTCCTATTTTTAGGATATGCCTGTAGTATGTCAATTGTGTGCCAAATTCAATAGTTTAGCAATAACAAGACATGTTCTAGATCTTTGCACAAGCCTGGATCTCATACAGTGGGCCTAATCTATAAGGAAGTTGCCTTTTTTTTTTTAATCTAAGTTGAAGACTCGCGGCAGCCATTCTTCTGAATACTTCCGCTATATCATCATGAACTCCCTTCCAGAGGCCAATAAGCCTAAGATTTCCTCAACAGGATCTATTTTCAAGGTCATCTAATTTATTGGCTTTTGGCCACAATCTCTCTTTAATGCCTCTATTTCCGCATCTAAAGCCAGCACCCAATCATAGACGTCAGAGATACGCGTTTCCTTTTCTTGTATACTCTTAGTTGAATCAGCTAGAAGCGTAAATGTTTCATCAAATTTGTTATAAATTTATCAAATTTAGTTTCTAATGTGGTTAGTACTGATGCTGCCACTTTCAATCCCTTCCGATCCAATGTTGTCTGTGATGGTGGGGCACTAAGGGGAGCCGCCATTTTCAGACTTACTGTCTTCTCCTCCTTGTACCAAAGTTGCAGCTTTTGACTATAGACAGAGTAATTATGCTGTATCTGATATGCTGTCACCCTGTATTAGTATTCTGCAAACAAGAACCAACTAATCTTCAGTTTAAACCAAATTATGCACCAAATATGGGAGAAGGGGACAAGGAGCTACATAGGAACATGTCCTATTCCTCCATCACATCACATGGTCCTCCATATCTAGTTGTCATGTTGAGTCATCACAAATATGGACCCTTTTCAGGATCTAGCAATTGACCAAATACTTAGTCTGCAGCTAGCATTAAAAAAAAAAAAAAAATACATGAATATCAATTGAGACAACATGAATATGATATCAATGTTTGAGATTCTGAACTTAAATCAGAAATCTTCTCTGTCTACAAACTATGCTATATGAAATTTGAATTTTCAGAACCAACACTGCAACTAAACAAATTGTCACTGGTGACTAACAGCTACATTAATAACTGAGGCTACAAAACTATCAATGAACTGAGACCCTTAATCTGAAACAATGGAGGCTGGGATCCCATGCAAACAGACAATTTCTTTTATAAGAGTGATCACAAGTCATTGTGCTCATGGCAATGATGGGGTATATTAACACAATGTCAATTTGCTCCATATCCATTGCCGGTGGAGGTGCATAACCCACTTGTTCTGGACTCATCTGACTGGACACTAAAAGCTACATCAGGGGCTGGGGAGAACACTGTATTCCTGAGCTATTCATGCCCCTTTCAGGCAGATGAAAACCAGACATATCTGGCTGGAAACAGCCATTCTTCATCAAATCAGAGGAAGGTAATTCTCCCTGAGCCTCCAAACAGCACACACACCAAACAGCATCCTGTAGAGGCCAGCCTTAGAAAGCACGTGAAATGCTATTGCAGCCTACCATGCGGCACGCAGCAAAAGCGCCTCAGGTCCGGGCCTAGCCTACAGAGGCTGCTCACAACCCTCGACCTCCCACGGAGCGGGATGAACGTCAGAATAGCACGCTGAGCAAGGAGAACAGGAAAAAGAAGGAAACCCTTCACTACAAAAGCCTTCTTTGAAGTCTTGGTAAATATATTTTTTTAAACTTACCTGAGCAGAGCCTTACCTGGCTGAGTACAGAGATGGTCTCTGGCTACAGGAGGGAGAGGGGGAGGGCATATGCCTTCACCACTACGCTTAGCTTACTGCAGCCGCTTATTAAGCAGATACGTCCATGCTGGCTGAAAAAACAGCCACTGGACCAAGGCACTCATCTGAGGGACCAGAGAAATCACCTCAAGAATTCTCAAGTGGAAGGAACCTTTTGGTATCACCACAGGAGAGCAGGGCAAATATAATATCCTTAATGTTTTCAAAAAGAAGCAATCCCCAGTAGGGAGATGCATGTCCATCATCTGCTGGAGACTAAGAATACTGACAGGCTGTCATTGCAGGGGTATATGTACTGGGACATCAGTTTGCTCTGTATCCATCTGCTGACAGAGGTGTATAACCCACTTGTTCTGGATTCATCTGACTGGATGCTAACAATGAATTTATAATGGCCATCCCTAGTATTAAAGGCAGGTTTCCACTCAGTCTGTCTAATTCAGATGAGGTTGCATGCTCTCTGCAAGCCCAACTGTGAGAAGATAAATTTTAGGCAGGTTAGCTAGATCCCTGGAAAATTGTGACGAAGAGAGCTATGGATCAGAACAGGCCCCAATGATTGATGATAGATATATAAACTACCTAAAATTTAAGTACAAGAATTGTAATCACACTATCACCATCTTTTTCCCCCCTTCATTCCTGAGATTCCCTGTCACAAATGAGCTGATAAAAGAGTTAAAATAAGGGACACCAGCTGTCTTGAGGTTAACTGGGAAGATCAAAGCCTCGTACTGAAATACCTTCCTAATGAGCTGGTTGTAAATCTTTTGTTAAAGTGAAAATTGAAACACCTAACTTGCAGACACTGGACTAAAGTCAGAAAAATAAATAAGGAATTGTGTTTGCCCATTTTCTTTGGATGATGGAAGAGAGCCAAGAGCGAAATAAATGGTTCTTTTTGCAGTCCCCGGGCTCACAGACTTCCAGGTTTTCAAGGACACTGCTTGTAGAAGGAAGACTTGAGGGAAGTGTCCTTTGTATATTTGTCTGTATTAATATAATCCTGTTTAACTGTATTGATTTATGTAAGGCTTACTGTGATACTGCATTCATTTTTATATTACTTATCTTTGCTGATTCATTATCTATATTAACAACATTTAGTAAACTAAGTTTTGCTTTTGCAATATTGTTTATGCATGTTCTATGACATAATACACCCCCACACAGCCGTGTACACCAGCTTAGAGAAATTTTAGCTCCTTGAAACCTGTCAAAGAGCTCTGAAATTATTGGCAAGGGATAACTATCCTTCACAGTAATTTTGTTAGGACATTGATAGTCAATGCAAAGCCTAAAGGATTCATCCTTCTGTATGAAGGACCCTGCCCCCGCAGGGAATGTTGAAGGAAGAATAAAGCCATAAGTCAAGTTTTCCTTATATACTCGGCCATGGCTTCTGTTTCTGGAGCTGACAATGGATATGTCTAACCATGCGATGGCATGGCTCCCGAAAGTAATTCAACAATTGCATCCACCGCCCCATTAAAGACCACAATAATCACTGAAGGGAACCATGAGTTAGCCCAAGACTCTTCCTCCTTCCACAACCCACAGATTGGCAGCCAGCATTCTCTTTACATACTCAAGAGACTTTCCCATTCCTTGTGAACGTGTAATTCAGAGGGGTATTGAACCTTACAGGAGACCTCAGATCCACAGCCATCTGGACTAGCTGGTATGCGCGTGGATCAGGATCTTACCCAGCTAGTAAACACTGTCCCAGGAGGACCAGAGCTGCCCATAGGGCTCAGCCTGAATATCTGCCGATGCACTTGAAAGACACAAGTACATCTGCTCTTTGTTACCGAATCCCATTGGTGCATCAGCACCCAATGTTGGCCTATGTTGAGCATCAGCAACTTCCAATTGCTCCTTGGCTCAAGGCTTCCTGGAGCTTTCCCTTTAACTCTTCCTCGAAAACTGCCTATGCCAGCACAGACTGGAAGACAGGTGGGGAGGCCAAGTCTCCCTGAGTTCCAAATGTGAAGGAGTCACCTGTCTCCTTGGAGGATTCCTAGGATTGTGGTGGGTATGAGCTCCCCTCTCCATGACAATGCCTTGGAGGATTCATGTCTGACACTAGAATAATTCCTTTCCTGGTATCATACATTGACTCACTCTGTGCTTGTCTTTAGGATTTCAGTTTGCAGGGGAAGAGACTAATTGCCTTTGCTAATCGCAAGTGTTCAAAGCTATGTCATCTTGCAGCAGGAGAGGTATCTCCAAAGAAGCTGTCAACTTTCCTGTAGCAAGCCCACCTTGGGCCCAGCAGACAGAACAGACATTCTATGAGCCCCAAAACACAGTTAGCATTTACTCCTCCCATGGAAACATACTGTATCTGTGTTTGGGCACTAGAAGGTCATCAAATATTGGAAAAAATAAAAACTGAAAATAAACTCACGACTGTAAGAGTTGGAACAGCTACATAGAGAACCCAGATCATATTCTAGTCTGCCAGCACCATAATGCTTGGCATAGACACCTCTGAGTATGTTCAGTTCTTGCAATACAAACTTTTGAAAAGAAATAGCAGAAACAAACTTAAATGCAACATCAGTATCATTCAAAACACTAGTCAAATGTGCAAGTTGAACTCTTGAGATTTTATCACATTTGCTTTTAAATTTTCTCCATCAATGTTACTTTTCTGTTGCTCACAATATCTTCATGGGCTGGTCCTATTGTCATCTACCACAGTATGGAAGGTAAACTCTTACACCTGGGGGAATTCTGCGCATAACAATATAAATTCTGTGCACAAAAACTTAAAATTCTGCAAACTTTATATTGGTCAAAATAACACCATTTACATGACGGTCCGTAAGTAATTACATTTTAAATTAATACAGAAATGTTATTAAAGATGTAGAATTTTAAATATTTTGAGCAGAATTTCCCTGGAAATGTCCCTTCCACACTCTCTCCCTACTCCCCTGGCCACTTTGCCCTCTCAGGCCCCAACTATTCCACTTGCCAGTATCTCTCCCCTCCACCTCTAGGCTCAACCCATTCCACTCTATCTCCACTCCCAGAGTTTGACCCCATTCTCAGTACTATCCCTCCCTCACACATGCTTCTTTTCTAGTACACACACACACTCTTGCATGCACTCACAAACTCCCTCTCTCTCATGCAATCACCCTTACACAGGCTATTGTCTCTCACACACTCCTTCACACAGGCTCTCACTCATACACAATCCCTTCACACAGGCCAGCACCCTCATACACAGGATCCCTTTTTCATACATACGAGCTCCCAATCTCTCTCACACACACTCCTTCACAATCTCCTCCGTCCCCCTCAACCCCCTCTCCCTCCACTCCCTCCCCCACACACTCCCCTCTACATACATTCATGCTCACCAAGGCCTTCATCTTTGCCGCGAGTGGAGTGCGTCCCGAGGCATGTGGGGGCCTTCATGTTCGCCGCGAACAGCGCACTGGGGGCTTTCATCTTCACCGCTAACGGTGCGCTCCGTTCGTGGCATGCCGGGGTCTCTGTCATTTTCTGCACAGAATTTGGCAATTCTGCGCAAATTCTGCACTCCGCAGTAGCACAGAATTCTCCCAGGACTAAACTGAGCCCTGATAAGTACCTATTAGAGAAAGCTTCGTATTTCCCCACTTTCCCTTAACAAGGGGTTGGAAACCTTGTAAAAAGCATTACTCTTTTCACCCCTCTGTATGAATTCTATAGGCTGCTTTTGGGTTAGGCGACATCTTCCGTAGCATACAGAACAATAACAGAAAAATCTTTGCTTCCCTCTGACAGCCACTTAATTTACAGTAGAAGATAGGTGATGTAGGGCTCAGGACACAAGGATGCCACAGGGCGGCAATTAAGCCCTTGCTGAATTATGCCCCACGACATCTGGATAAATGCAAAAAAAAAAAGTGGATGTCCAATATCTCTCAGCTACAAAAGTGTTACACAACCACCGGGAGTGAAGGGAGAGAAGGAGCAATAGAAAACCCAGGAAAACAGAGTATGTTTATTATGCTGAAAAAAAAATTTGTCAGAAATGTAACAAGACAGTCACAAAAAAAACCCAAAACAAAACACTAGAACACTATTCACTCAGACATTGCTTACTTGTTTACAGTTTTCAAATGACTAACATACAAAGTAAATTGAGGATCAGCTTTATGGCACTACTTTCACAGGGTGAGTATGAGTATACAAACAATTGGATCATGAGAATTGTACACATCTGTCAGATGACACAGCTGTTGGGGGATCTAACCGCAAACAAAAGCAGACTTTAGTGAGATTATACCACAACAGCATTAAGAGCGATTCTCTAATATAAAAGTAGGATCCAACTGGCATGTAGTAGCTGAAGCATCAGCAGTTATTTCTATTCTATGATAAGGCTGTCAGAGGCCCCTGCATTATTAATACTACTGATTTGCATTTCTAGGTTTCTTTTATCTAAACAGGATCCCTGCATGCTTTATAATCAAGGTATTTCAGTACCTTGCCACAGTACCTCTAGCAGTGGCACCGACTTCTCCGATGCATGACAGAGTCTCAAGCTGCGAGAGAAGAAAACAGACATTTTCATCTAAGGTCACATTTGAGTGGTCCTTTTAAATTATGTAAGCATTTCTTCAGCACATTTGATGGCAATAGCCAGTTCCTACCCAACAAGTGTCAGATGCTGCAGCAGATAAGTTTTCTTCTTGCCACAGAATCACGGAAAACTGGCTGCCTGCCTTACCTTTCCCCACAGCTGCTTCCCTTCCATTGCTCCTCCATAAATTACTGGCCTTCATTTCCCTCTGTCCCACAGTCTTTAGCAGCCTCCCATCTACCGTTCACCTCTCTAGCACTTAACCTAACCACCACTATTCTCTGCTACAATGCAAGTGATGTACACTGGCACCACGTGGCTCTGCTTCTCGGGAACTGTGCGACGCTTGTACTATTTTCAAAATAAAGCAGTGGCAGCACCAAGACAGAGGAGGTGGTCAGAAAGCAGGGTTGAAGGGTGAAGCAATGCTAACTAGTAAACGAAGACTAAAGGGAAGCAGCAATGGCATATGGGTACAGGAAGCCAGAAGAAACAGGGAGGACAACAGACTATGTAGCGGATGGGGAAGAGGTTAAAGAAGGGAAGAAGTGAATAGAGTAGGGGAGTAAAGGCAAGTGAATGAAATAAGCTGGAAGGGGTAATATGATAGTGAATGTGAGATAGAAGGAAAGAAGAAATAGTGGATGAGAAAAAGATTGAAAAATAAAGGAGACGTTCATAGAAAAAAGGTTACAAAACAAAATTTGAAATGTAGGATTTTCAAATCAAATTAACTGTAATATACAGAAGTGCCACAGAATTCTCTAACATTTGCCACAAAATCTACCTCTGGGCAGACACAGGCAACCAGGAGTTTTGACAGTCAATATGTTACATTAAAAAGAGAAATTCACCAAAAACAGACATTAATAACTGTTAATATCTGCTATAAAATTAGTTGGAAGAATCAAGAATTGTCAGATTTATGACCAGCCTCAAAACACATCGAATATTAGATTAAATAATCAATGCAATTTTAAAACAGTGATTCGTAGCATCACAGAGCACCAACTTTTCAAAATGATTCAGGGTACTAAACACAAATTACTCCTCCTTGGGCACAATGAGGGAGTTAGCTCAAGCACCCACAGAGCTGGTACCTATGATTACGAGGGCTGACTCGTTCGTACTGCTGAAGGCACTTAAAGACTTTAAGCTTCGCAGCAAACCCATATAATAGATCCATTTTCTATTCATCATGTTGGGAGGGCAGAGTTGCCTGTGCAAAACTGGCCAACAATAAAATGGACTCAAAGTAAACAAACCCACTATATCCATGGCTTGCTGCACACTATTAGGCTAAACATATCAGATCAGCATAGAAACTCATTACATAGGTCACCTTCTGCAAATGCCTGCTGGATGGTTTAACCATGGAGTTTCTTGACAATTATTTTGTTGTTTAAGGAAGATGTAGCCTCAGGGTTGCTCATAGGGTATATATAAATGCAGGGAATTACCACCAGTTTTTTTGTTCAATGTTCTCCACAGAATACCAAGTGCAAGCACTTCTACAATCAACATGGTTTTTTCTGATTTTTTTTTTTTTTTTATACATCAAGCTTTAACCATCTAGTTACCAACTAGAAGTTAAGACCTGGGGGAGAAAGGAACTAGTTTAGAATGACTATCTACCCTAACTTGCATGAAAATAATAAAGAACTAGCTGATTTATTAGTTTCCTTCTTTACCCAGACTCCACTGAACTTGTATACTGTAGATCATAACTGTCCACCACAAGCTAGCGTGCACCATCATTCCAGCAGCTGCTACAGAAATTAAGAGGCTACACTAAATATGTTAATTGTATCTAAAGTGCTGCCCATTGGCAATCACATTCCAAATTATTCTTTCCCGTGGCAGCTGTGACATAGTAAAATACAGTACTCCTTTATAAAGTCCAAGCAAACTTGTCATCTCACTCTGATGCCTATTTACATAAATGATCATAAAGGCACACAGGCATGATTTTGTGTTTTTCCCCGTATGCCATGAAGTCGGGCCTGGTTGTTATTCTAATCTGGTGATAGCGAACTCCAGTCCTTGAGTGCCACAAACAGGCCAGGTTTCCAGGAAATCCACACTGAATATGCATGGAAGAGATTTGCCTACAATGGAGGCAGTGCATGCAAATCTCTCTCATGCATATTTAAAGTGGATATGCTGAAAACCTGGCCTGTTTGTGGCACTCGAGGACTGGAGTTCGCCATCTAATATCATCTCTGAAACGAATCTTCCTAGTGAGTCTTTCTCCTGGACATGGCCAATTTAACTCCTAAGAAGCAAGTCAATTCAAATGTCTTTTACTTTTCCAGCACAAGCACTGAAGAGTGAAAAACCCATTTTCATCCATACCACAAAAAAAAAAAATTCTCCTAAACCATGTAAAGACTGATAATTCTTAAAAATCACTTAAAGATGCACCTGTTTGTAAGCTGTATGTTACTTTTATTCACTCATGCACAAAAGACTGTAATTTCCCTTATGTCCTTTTTAACAATGTAATCATCCTCTATTAACAATTTATACTAAATGCAGGAACATATGGAAAATTAACACAAATTTTAAAAAGTATAACTTTGAAAATGTATTCCTTTAAGTTGAGGCATGTAAGTCCAGAGTCACAAACCAAAATTATTTCATATTTGTTTCCAAAAAGGTAAACAAGTAAAAATTCAAGACAAAAACACACACAAAAGGCAACATGACCTAGGAATAAGAGAAGAAACGAGATGTGCCCTAATGTGAAAGCAAACCCATATCAGGAAACAAATAGCAAAGTAACAGTGCTGTATCATTTCACCTTCTCCATACTCAAGAATCCTACTTATAACAATTTACCAGTTGAAATTTTTTCAAAAGGATTTTCATGCTAGAGAAATGTTTAATACACAAATATACGATCAGTGTAGCAGTTGCAGATAATGCATTTGCTTCATCTCCCTAAAGAAATATCAACTACATACTAAAAGAGGAAGCATATCCAGACAGTGACTTTAAATCAAGAAACTCAAGGCACAATTTCATATATTTTAAATGAGTTTTAGTAGAACTGAAAAACTAAAATGCCCAACAAAAATAAGCTTAATTTTATCAAACATTACACCATATTAAAAATGGTCATGTGACTGTACACCAAAACAGATGTAGCTGGCATTGCACTAAAGCTGAATGGCAAGCTCATTCTACCACCGCTAACAAGTTGCAGTTTAAATGACTTGGTTTAAGGAACATCGTTTGAGAAATCTAGTTTTGATAATATCTTTCATGTCTTATGCACTACAATATTTACTTTTTTGGTTAATTAGCAGATAACTGATGTGGCAAGCTCACTGGCCAGCATCAAATTTCTTTCAGAAAAAAAAAAATGTCTTCTGCCTCAGTCTGTTTGATTTAACTTCCCTCCCTGCTCCTGACACTGTACGAAATGCTTTGGATTTTAGAATCTAAATGGAACACTTATACAGCTTGTATCAACTTTATTCAATCACTTTTAATAAAGCAGTGAATAATTCAGTGATAAACAAAATATGGCAGAGAGGAAGACAGACAAGCTGGAGTAGTCCAGTTCTCAGGGAAATAAAGCATGGCCATAGTCAGGTCTGAGAAAAGAGAAACACACTGGAAAATATACAAGGAGTCTAGAAAATTGGATGGTGGAACTGATTTGGGGCTGTCATCCCCTAAAAACATGAGGTAAGTGGAGGAACATGTAAAAGCAGTTTAACTTCAAGGTAAATAGGGAAGACAGGGGGGCAGGAAAAAAAATTACAGTGTCAAAACAAGGAAAGAAACAATACCTGGAAGGTTATAAACACAAGTACTCTGTTTTAATTTAAATTTCTGACAAACCTGATGCCACAGTTAAATCTGCATATTGTTGCTATCGCAGAGACATTGGGATACAGTCATATAAGGTTATAACCTATTCATAAAGGACATCATGGTTCAAAAAAAAAAAAAGGGAGGGGAGGGAGCTTGCATTTGCTCTTCTACTTTCATTTAGTTACAGAAAGACAGAGGATGATAATGGACCAGAAGCTTAAAAATGAGGATACAATGTCTCCAATACCCATATAAAAGTTCTCATATGAGTTCAAGACAGTGTGGTTAAATATAAGCATGAAAGGCAGACGTCACAAAGATCAGGATTCTAGCCTTTAAGAATACCAACTTTAAGATGGGAGGGTGTGGGGAACATGCTAATAGCTTGAGAAAGCCTTGGTGAAGCAGAACAGTAGGGAAATAAGATGCTATAGTAAAGGCAACAAATCTTTACATTAAAAAAAAAATAAAAAAGGAGACCTAGGTAAAATTTGTTCTTACCTGATAATTCTTTCCCTAAGTCCTGCTAGACAACTCCTTACATTTTATATTTCTGCTCTTCAGCTGCCAGAGACAGAAGGCACGCCTCCTTCATTTCTCGGCCCTAAGAAGTGAGTAGCTGTAGGGCCTTGCCCGTAGACTTCTACCAAAACAATCAGGTATCCTCTTTCTTTTTTTTTTTTTTATTCCCCCTCCCAAGGAAGGGCAAAGTGGGGGAGAGAAAAAATTTATTTTTAATTTTTATATACCAAGGTTCTTGTATCAAATACAAATCACTCCGGTTTACATAAAACACTGAGATGCCCAAAAATGGGAGGGGCTTTACATATAAAAATAGAACAAAGTACAAATTGAACATAGAATAGTATAGTTACAAAAAATGTTTGAAAAAGAAGAAGAGCCTGATTTCCTTGGGCACCTCTGCTTGTGGCCCTTGTGTTCACAGGTGGGCATGGACTAGTTTAGCAGGACTCAAGGAAAGAAAATTATCAAGGAACACAATTTTATCTTCTTCCTACTTCTAGACTAGTCCTTACACTTGAGAGTTATAAAAGCTAACCCTAAGACTAGTGGAAGACAATGGCTGCCTGAAGATTGCATCCGTAACTCGTATATCCAGCCTATAATGTTAATGACCAGGACCGCAGGGATGACCAGGTGGAGGCCCTGAAAAATTCACTGGGGAGACAGATGATGCCTGTGCCTTTATGGAGTGTGCGTGGAGTACCACTGGGGCTTGCCTACCATGGAGTACGTAGGCAGAGGCAATTGCTTCTTTGATGCATCTAGCTAATGTGGCCTTGGAGGCTACTTCTCTTTCACGCAGTCCTCCAAACAGTACAAACAACTCATTTGACCTCCTGAAAGGGTTTGTCACCTTTAGGAATCTTAATAACGCCAGCACACATTGAGGAGTTGCAGTCTCATCCTTACCCTTACATTCACTTCTAATGTTTGGCAGGAACACCATCTAATTCAAATGGAAGAGAGATACCACCTTTGGAAGGAATTAGGCTACTGGTTGGAAAGTGAACCCTAAATAGGGTTCTCTCTATGAGAGAGCATGTATCTCCAAAATGTTCTTAGTGGAGCAGATCACTACCACAAGTTAGGTATCCATTAAGGACCTTTCATTTAAACTTTTTAATTCAAAGGGTGCTCCTACTAGGCCCTGAAAAAAAAAAAAAAAAAAGAGTTGAGATCCCATCAAGAACAAACATTGGTCTACACTTCACCTCTTTTAAAAAGTGTACTATATCTGGGTGTGCTGCTACCTGGGTACCATTAATGCAGCCCCTATAGCTGGATATGCCTGCAACTTGCACCTTCTGCAAACTGAGTACTAATCCTTTTGTCAAACTTCTCTAAGTCGAGGATTTGTGGAATGTCAGACTTCTATAGGAAAGTTTCATGCTCCCAGCAGTAAGAACATGCCATACTGGGTCAGACCAAGAGGCCATCAAGCCCAGCATCCTGTTTCCAACAGTGGCCAATCCAGGCCATAAGAACCTGGCAAGTTCCCAAAATCTAAGCCTATCCCACGTTACTGTTGCTAGTAATAGCAGTGGCTATTTTCTAAGTCAACTTAATTAATAGCAGGTAATGGATTTCTCCTCCAAGAACTTATCCAATCTTTTTTTTTTTTAAACACAGCTACACTAACTGCACTAACCACATACCCTGGCAACAAATTCCAGAGTTTAATTGTGCATTGAGTGAAAAAGAACTTTCTCTGATTAGTTTTAAATGTGCCACATGCTAACTTCATGGAGTGCCCCCTAGTCCTTCTAATAGCCGAAAGAGTAAATAACAGATTCACATTTACCCATTCTAGACCTCTCATGATTTTAAACACCTCTATCATATCCCCCCTCAGTCGTCTCTTCTCCAAGCTGAAAAGTCCTAACCTCTTTAGTCTTTCCTCATAGGGGAGTTGTTCCATTCCCCTTATTTTGGTTGCCCTTCTCTGTACCTTCTCCATCGCAACTATATCTTTGAGATGCGGCGACCAAAATTGTACACAGTATTCAAGCGGTCTCACCATGGAGCGATAGAGGCATTATGACATTTACAGTTTTATTCACCATTCCCTTTCTAATAATTCCCAAAATTCTGCTTACTTTTTTGGCTGCCACAGCACACTGAATCGACAATTTCAATGTGTTATCCACTATGACGCCTAGATCTCTTTCTTGGGTGGTAGCTCCTAATATGGAACCTAACATTGTGTAACTAGGTCATGGGTTGTTTTTCTCTCTATGCATCACCTTGCACTTATCCATATTAAATTTCATCTGCCATTTGGATGACCAATGTTCCAGTCTCACAAGGTCTTCCTGCAATTTATCAAAATCTGCTTGTGATTTAACTACTTTGAATATTTGATTACCTCACTCATCCTATTTCTTTCCAGAACATTTATAAATATATTGAAAAGTACAGGTCCCAATACAGATCCCTGAGGCACTCCACTGCCCACTCCCTTCCACTGAGAAAATTGTCCATTTAATCCTACTCTGTTTTCTGTCTTTTAGCTAGTTTGTAATCCACTAAAGGGCATTGCTACCTATCCCATGACTTTTTACTTTTCCTGGAACGCCTTCTGAAAATTCAAATACACTACATCTACCGGTTCACCTTTATCTACATGTTTATTAACGCCTTCAAAAAAGTGAAGCAGATTTGTAAGGCAAGACTTGCTTTGGGTAAAGCCATGCTGACTTTCTTCCATTAAACCATGTCTGTCTTTCTATATGTTCTGTGATTTTGATCTTTAGAATACTTTCCACTATTTTTCCTGGCACTGATGTCAGGCTAACTGGTCTGTAGTTTCCCAGATCGTCCCTGGAGCTCTTTTTAAATATTGGGGTTACATTAGCCACCCTCCAGTCTTCAGGTACAATGGATGATTTTAGTAAAAATTTGAAACCTATTAATAGGTCTGAAATTTCATTTTTTAGTTCCTTCAGAACCCTGGGGTTTTTACCATCCGGTCCAGGTGATTTACTACTCTTCAGTTTGTCAATCAGGCCTACCACATCTTCTAGGTTCACCGTGATTTGGTTTAGTCCATCTGAATCATTACCCATGAAAACTTTCTCCAGTACGGGTACCTCCCCAACATCCTCTTCAGTAAACAATGAAGCAAAGAAATCATTTAACCTTTCCGCGATGGCCTTTTCTCTAAGTGCCCCTTTAACACCACGATCATCTAATGGTCCAACTGACTCCCTCACAGGCTTTCTGCTTCGGATATATTTTTTTAAAGTTTTTACTGTGAGCTTTTGCCTCTACGGACAACTTCTTTTCAAATTCTCTTTTAGCCTGTCTTAATGTCTTACATTTAACTTGCCAATGCTTATGCATTATCCTATTTTCTTCTGTTGGATCCTTCATCCAATTTCTGAATGAAGATTTTTGGCTAAAATAGCTTCTTTCACCTCACCTTTTAACCATGCCGGTAATCGTTTTGTCTTCTTTCCACCTTTCTTAATGTGTGGAAATACATCTGGACTGTGCTTCTAGGATGTTTTTTTTTTTTGTTTGTTTGTTTGTTTAACAATGACCACGCCTCTTGCACACTTTTAACCTTTGCAGCTGCTCTTTTCAGTTTTTTTCTAACTATTTTTCTCATTTTATCAAAATTTCTCTTTTGAAAGTTTAGCAAGAAAGCCATGGATTTGCTTACTGTTCCCCTTCCAGTCATTAATTCAAATTTGATCATATGATCACTATTGCCAAGTGGCCCTACCACCATTACCTCTCTTAAATCCTGTGCTCCACTGAAAATTAGATCTAAAATTGCTCCCTCTCATCTGTTCCTTAACCAATTGCTCTATAAAACTGTCATTTATTCCATCCAGGAACTTTATCTCTCTAGCATGTCCCGATGATACATTTACCCAGTCAATATTGGGGTAACTGAAATCTCCCATTATTACCACAGTACCAATTTGGTTAGCTTCCCTAATTTATCTTAGCATTTCACTGTCCGTCTCAATATCTTGGCCAGGTGGACGGTAGTATACTCCTAACACTATAGTCTTCCCTGACACAGAAGGGATTTCTACCCATACAGATTCAATTGTGCATTTATTCTCATGCAGGATGTTTATCCTGTTGAACTCTATGCCATCCTGGACATAAAGCGCTACACCACCTCCCAGGTGCACCTCTGTTATTGCGATATAATTTGTACCCTGGTATAGCACTGTCCCATTGGTTATCCTTCTTCCACCATGTCTCTGAGATGCCAATTAAGTCCAACTTCTGTTTATTCGCTGCCTGACTGTTAAAAGTCACACACTAAATAATATTCCCCAATAATTAACTTCACCCCATTACTTTTAAAAAAGAAAATTTCCCAAGCAAAACTTACTGGTTCCTTTCAGCCACCAGCAAGGTGATCCTCTCCTCTCAGTGCTTCAAATAACTTCTACACTTGAATATAGGCTATTGAGGTTGAGCTCTTATATGCTTTCAGTGTAGTCACCACAACTGTTGCCTTGCACCAATACCCTTTGAAGGGCAGAGCTATTGATATTGGACCTTGCCACAGTAATTCCCATTTTCTGGAGAATCTGTGCTGAGAGTCTTAAGCCTGCATACCAGTCGTCTTTGCCAGTCTAGGCCTATCAAAAACAACCATGAAGGATGATCCCCTATCCTATATTACCTTGACTATCAGGGGCCAGGACAGAAATATATACAGGAAGGTGGGTTGAGACATCTCTCCCACTGGATCCTCTCTCCTCCTGCTGGCTGAAGAAACTATCCGCTTTGGCATTCGCATGCGTTGCCATTAAGTCCACAGCTGGAGGTCCCCATTGTCTTACCTGGAAGGCCTTCTGGCTGAGCTCCTATTTTCCTGTTTCTAACCTGTTTCTGCTGAGAAAGTCTGCTTGAACATTTTCCTTTCCTGCAATGTGATATGCTGACAACTGAGACAGGTTCTTCTTTTCAGAACTGAGTATTTTGTTTGCTTCTTCCGCAAGCCTGAGGCTGTGAGAGCAACCTTGTTTGTTTATGTATGCTACTGCTGTGGCACAGAGGTAGACCAACTGCCTTCCCTTTTACCCTCAGTAGAAAGGCCTGAAGTGCTAATCTGATGACCCATAGCTCCAATCTACTGGCGGTATAGCTTCTTCCTCACACCAACTTCCTTGGGACAGATGGCAATGTGCTCCCCTTTAATTCACACACTCCAGGGCTCATACTGTAGCTAGAAAGAGGAGGCATGCAAGACTATATGTGTGTTCAGAAAAAAGCTGTTACACATTTAAGAGCCACTGATGGTGTCTAGTTGCAGCAAAATGCTGAAAGCAAAGCCCAGGTGCTGGTCTATATCTGAGCATCAGAAAGTAGTGAGTTTTCCATTTCACATCTGATCAGGTCTGAAGATGCACTGATTGGTAAACACTGTGGTAAAGGGACAGGAGCCCTGATAATGTGATAGTTGGTTTGGTTCTGCTATAGCAGGGATGGCGAACTCTAGTCCGAGTGCCACAAACAGCCCAGGTTTTCAGGATATCCACAATGAATATGCATACAATGAAGGCAGTGCATGCAAATCTCTCTCATGCATATTCACTGTAGATATCCTGAAAACCTGGCCTGTTTGTGCACTTGAGGACTGGAACTCACCATCCCTGTGCTATATTATGTATTTAACTTGATAAATGGGACAAGGTTCCAAATTACAAAGTCTACAGGCAACTAATACTAATTGCAGAAATGAACATAGAAATTATTTGGATGGCATACATACTACTGCTATATGGTGTTAACTACTAAAGAGTGTGAAAAAAAAAATTTGCTTAACTGCCGAGAGCAGTCTACAATTTCTATATACATGTGGACTCTACATGGCCCTTTTTCTATTTTACCAAAACTGCATACATCTCCTCTCAAAAATCATAACATAAGTGGTATGCTGGGTCAGATCAAGAATCCATCAAACCAAGCATTTTGTCTGACAGTAGCCAATACAGATCTCTAGAGAGTACATGGCAGATCCAAAAAGAGTAGATTTGTTGTTGCCCACTCCCAGGGATAAGCAGTGGCTTTCTCCAAGTCTACCTGGCTAATTTTCTTCCAGTAAGTTGTCCAAATCCTTTGAACTCAGTTACACTGGGTGCCTTAACCACATCCTCCAACAGGTCCCCAGCTTAACTGTGCATAAAGTGAAAACATCTACTACCCATTAATTTCATGGAATGTTCCCTAATCCTTGTACTATCTGAAAGAGTAAAATATTCCCCATCTGTTCCACCCCATTCATGATTCTATAATCCTTTTATGTTCTCTCTCAGCCACCTCTTCTCCATGCTGAAGAGCCCTAACCTATTTAGCCTCTTCATAAGGGAGCCATTCGCTCCCTTTAATCACTTTCATCAGCCTTCTCCATTATCTCTTCAGCTACAAGATCTCACATCAGGAAAAATTATCAAACATGGATCTGTTAGGTATACAATGGGTTTGATTAGGGTGCACCACTGGACCAATAACTTTCTTTAGTCTGTTTATAAAATCTTTTCCAAAGCCCTGACAAACAGGGCAGAGGAGAGACACCAGCCTCCAGTTCTTAATGTTGCTTGGGCAATGTGTTAACAGCACTTCTGCAACAGAGGCAACTCTCTCCATGATGTTTTCCTCAAAACAAAAGAAATCCTGTTGCAGCACTGACCAAAAGTGCTTATAAAACTCTGCTGCCAATCCATCAATGCTTAGTGCTTTGTTAGTTCTTGAATGGCAACTGATAGCTCAAGTGTGGGTGAATAAGTCTTCAAGTCCCTCTCTGCCTCTTCTGATGGTAGTTCCTTCAGGATCTCCTGAAGATTTCAAGCCTCAGAGGTGTTACAGACTCCGCTGCATACAGCTCTGAGTAGAAAACCGCAGCAAATCTCCGTCGGCCCCTGTGACACAGTAAAGGCAAAAAGTCGTCGGCGCCATTTGGATTACTGGCAGCCGATAACCCAAGTGCTGGAGATCACTCCCGGACGCATGCTGGACCACCAGGGACTTTTGGCAGTTGGGGGGGGTTGTAGTTAGTTTTTTTTTTTATATTCGCTCCACGAGACGCACAGACATTTTCCCCCCACTTTTGGGGAAAAGAAAGTGCGTCTTATGGAGCGAAAAATACGGTAGATATATTTTTCCTCCAACTCCATTATGCTTTGCATTAAGCTCATTGTTAGCTGCTCTATTGTTGACAAAACAATCTAATTTGAGCTTTGCCAACACCCCACCATTGCCTTAAAGATGTTTCTTTTGTCTTTGACCACTCATTCCAAAAGAATGTAAAGTACTCAATAAAATGAAAATCTTGTAGATGTGTGTATTAAATTGTCAGTAGCAGCTTTGATAGCTTATGGAGGGTAAATTAACATGAAAGAACCACACTATGGTCAGAAAACCCAGCAGGAACAATTATACAGCCTGACAATAAATTTGATTTCGCAAAATGCAAAAATCTGTCAAGCCTTGCTAAGGGTAGTTGGCTGGTGCTGTTGCTCAACCATGTGTATTGTTTAGTCTTTGGATTACAATTCCTTCATACATCTATAAGATCATTAACATTTATATTAGACAGTAGCTCTTTAGCAGACATAGGAATCATTTGGAATACTTTCATCAATAGTACAGTTAAAATCTTCCCCAAGTATAAGAAAATTATCAGACATGCAGTTTCTTTTATAAGCGTGCTCAACCTTTGAAAAAAAATAGAACCCTTTCTTTTCCAACAGGTGCATAGAAATTATACAAGTCTGATGACTGAATTTTCCTTGAACCTTTAGTAATCATCTTTTATTAAGTCTACACAACTGACTCAGGTTTCAAGCTCTCAGAGAATACAATAGCAACCCCTGCACATATATATGAGCCATGACTGAGAAACACTTCTACTTCCCAGTCTTTGTTCTTCACTAGTATGTGCTTCTTTGTAACAAGGAAATTTCTTCTGTACCAAGTATTCAAAATAGTGGCATGTTTGTTAATGTCCCTACATCCATTAGTATTAAGGGTTGCACAGGTTAATTTAGTGCTCATTGTATATGAATGTAATGAAGTGCTGCACAAAGCATAAAAAAACAAACAATGCATAGGACGGAAAATAGAAAAAAAGTTCTTACTAATGCCCATCTTTGTCACTATTTAAAGAATTACAACTTTGCTCATTTTTTAAATCTATAATCACTTCTGCTTAACAAAACTGACTTTTGCTCAACATGTGCTGAGCAGAAATCAGGAATAAATTCAGTTCTGTGAAAGTCATTTTTTAAATCCACATGATGTTTCCCCTTTGTTTCATTGAGAAAAGTTTTAATGCTCTCTAACAAGTCCTTTCAAATGTGCTGCCCAGCAAGTAGATTGCAGTTCTGGGAATCAGCGACACCCTCATCACTTTCAGAATCTAGCTCACTGTCTCTAACAGAGCTGAAAGACAGAGCTACAGCAAGACCTGGGGTAACTCACCATCCACATTTTGTGCTGACCCTCACCTAACAAAAAATAGAGACCAAAATGCAAAACTAGAAGCATGCAGACAAAAACTGAATTGGAAACCGCAACAAGCCAGCATCTGTTTGCAGTGTAACAAAGGAAAAAAACAAAACATCACCAGCCCTTATAAAACAAATCAAGAAATATAAAATCAATAGCAGTAAAATCATACTAACAAGAACAGATTTCAAAACAGCTGATGAATGGAATATCCAATAATTAAAAACTCATATCAAATTTCTAGATACCAATAAAATATTTCAAAATAGACACAAAGGACCAATAATGAAAAATGATACAAAAAATGCTTTGCACTGCAAACCTGGGAACATTTGATATCCAAGAGCCCCTGAGATTGTTTTGAATTAGCAGGAGGAGGGATGGTTTGGCTTGTAACAACTTTCTCCTTTCTCACACTTGCTCTCAATCGCTCATATATACACATGCTTTTTCTCTCTCACTTACATAGGCTCTTAATTACACATCTACACACATCTTTTCACACTTACACACAGGCTTTTAATCACACACATACATGCTGTCTCTCACAGACTCATTTACATGCTTACCCACATGCTCTCTCTACTCATTTATACACATGCTCCCTCACCTAAACCAGCTCTCAGTCACACAAACATGTTCTCTCTTACTCATACACACAGGCTCTTCAAAAATATATATGATCCCTCTCACACACAAAGGATCTCAATCACACAAACAAGTTTTCAATCAAAAACATACATGTTCTCATTCATACACATACATACTGTCTTCACTCACACAGGATCTCAAACACATATGCTTGCTCATTCACTCACTCTTCCCCCCCCCCCCCCCAAAACCAGCAGCAGCCTCCACCACTTTCAGCCCTCGTGGAGAAAGGAGTCCCATTGGCCGCGGGGGTTGACGTTCTTCCTCGTTTTACTCCGAGCTGCGCTGCTCATTCTTCAGGCCGCGCCTCTCTTCTCTTTTTCAGGCCAATGCTGCCCGCACTAGCATGGTCTCTTCTTCCCATGCATGTACCTGCTGCTCACCACTTCCTCTTCCGGGCCACGGGGGGGGGGCTGCGGGAAGAAGAACATGCCGGTGCCGCCGACTCCAGCTGTCCTGCCATGTTCTGCCTGGGCTATCAGCATTTTAAGCCCGGGTGGAAGACATATTTTGCTCTGGTAGGGGAAGCATCTGGGTCAGCAGGGGACCGGGAAGTGAGGAGACACCTGTGTGTGCGCTTGGCGACACACCAGTTGAGAACCGCTGATATAAACAATACCCTTTGAAATGACTGCTTGCTAATTCATACCCATTTACAAAAATAGCAGCTTTATTCATTCTAGCATACCTTTTGTTCTTGCAATCAACAGCCTCACCTACTGCCAGCACAGAATCCTCCACAGAAGCACTGTCTGGAGGCAGAAATCTAACCCCATGTCCAAGAGTTAAAACTTCATTTTCATTAGGTGGAGGTTTCCCCCCCTGAACTGGTCATTCTGGCCAGGTTTGCTGACCAAGTCAGCTTAGTCAACTACTTCCAGCCACCAAACCAAAAAAAGAAAGCAGCAGAAACCTCAGTTTGTACTCAAACTGAATACAGCTCTTCATACCAAACACTCGGGGGGGGGGGGGGGGGGGGGGGGGGGGGGGGCAAGATGGCGGCGTGAAGGTGGTGAGGGAAGCGCTGTCCCTGAATTTCTCTGTAAATTTTACTAAGCCGTTCGCATGTTCTTATGATGCCTGTGAAAAGAAAGGGTAAAATTCGGGTATACCCCTCCAACACAACCCCGATATCTGGACAGCGACTAACATCTTACTCACCTGGACTGACAACTGGAAAGGAGGTGAATGCCCCGCTTCGGTGTCTGAGGATGGAGCCTCAGCGTCGCAGGGGAAAGTGACTCTTAGCCCTCCTGATTCCCGGCGCCCATTGATGACGCTGTCCGACGGCCTAGCTGCTGCCGAAAAGCAGCCTGGTGAATTCATGGCTGCAGAATCGGCAGGAGAGGAACAGAGAGGTGTATTCTACGGGCTGCCTCTATCTCCTGAAGCAGCCTCTGGGATGGGGAAGGAGCGCTGGAGGGATCATTGAGAACATCAACTCCAGAAGAAGAACGAAAGGAGAAGGAGGGAAAGCCAGTAGCATTGGTGGAAGAAAGGGTGGAGAAGAAAGTGGGAGAGTCTGGCCACTTTCAAGTAATACCTAAACCAGCCATTGTGACTCTAGATGCACTATGGGACTTAGTTGCTGGTTTAAGTAGTTCATTTCAGGACTTCAATGCAAGAGGAAATTCTAAACACAAAAGTGGAAAATTTGGAAGTTAAAATTAAAGATTTGGAACTTAGGATTAAAGCGGTTGAGGCCTCTATGAAGGCTTTGAGTGTAATGTTAAGATAAGGACATTAAGTGCCTCACACAGGATTGAGAACTTAGAAAATTTTTCATGACATCTCAACCTTAGATTGTTGAACTTCCCGAAAATAGTGGGACAAACGGCAGAAATTTTCTTAAGAAAATATTTCTCGAGAATATAAAGCTTGAGGATACCAAGCTTCCTTGTATCATCAAGCTGTTTTTCTTCCCAGTCTCACTTGAGGATAGACAGGTAGAAAATCAGGTTGAGATCTGGACAATCTTACCCAATACCTGGAAGATTCCAAAACAGAACTTTGTGAAAGAGCAACTTGTCTTGTAACATTTGCCTCTGAAAAGGACATGGGAATTGTAATGAAAAATTACTTTAGGAATATGACAACCCCATTTTATGAGGCATCAATAAGAATTTACAAGGATTTTGCCCAAGTTACACAGTAGAGAAGAGAATTTCTGACTTTTAGACCACAGATAATTTTAATGGGTTATTCATTTGTGCTTTGATATTCATGCAAATGCATTGTGAAATTACAGAAAGAATGTTATATTTATTTTCCTGAACTACTTAAATCATTTATAAATTCTAGGATGATTATTTTTATATCTCCTAGTTAGCACTAAGTAGGGATCATAAAGTGTTTGATGGTTGTTAATCACGTTATACCAATTTTTTCGTTAGTAGCAAAACTGATTGTGTGAAATTCTCCCTTATATTCGCCCCCTATCAGAATGTTGCTTTAGGGAGAAACAAAAATATCAATGTTAGATTTCCTGTTTTGGGTTTACTGTAAATTGTAGATGGAAATATATGATGAATGTTTCTATTTGCTATTAGTAAGATTGTCTAACTTGTAAGTTGAAAAAATTTAATAAAGTATAGATTAAAAAAAAACCCAAAAAACCAAACTCACAGCCTCACTCACAGTACTCCCACAATATTGAGAAAAAGAGAAAAAAAAAAAAAAAAGGAAAACAGCCAGAGAGGGGAAAAGAGCTCTATTTCCATATGTGGTGGTAGAGAATGGCTTGGACAAAGAGGGCAGAGCTGGAAAATAGGGAGGGAGGGGCAGAGCTCAATTTGCAACCTGGCGATACAAATGCAGGCAACTTTACTCTTTACAATACATTAGATTATCTAATTATAGTCATTTTAAAGTTTACATAAGAAATTGCCACACTGGGTCAGACCAAGGGTCCATCAAGCCCAGCATCCTGTTTCCATCAGTGGCCAATTCAAGCTATAAGTACCTGGCAAGTACCCAAAAACTAAGTCTATCCCATATTACTGCTGCTAGCAATAGCAGTGGCTAATTTTCTAAGTGAACTTGATTAATAGCAGGTAATGGACTTCTCCAAGAACTTATCTAAACCCAACTGCACTAACCACATCCTCTGGCAACAAATTCCAGAGTTTAATTGAGCGCTGAGTAAAAAAGAACTTTCTCTGATTAGTTTTAAATGTGCTACATGCTAAGAACATATGAACATGCCATACTGGGTCAGACCAAGGGTCCATCAAGCCCAGCATCCTGTCTCCAACAGTAGCCAATCCAGGCCATAAGAACATGGCAAGTACCCAAAATGCTAATTTCATGAAGTACCTCCTAGCCCTTCTATTGTCCGAAAGAATAAATAACAGATTCACATTTACCCGTTCTAGACCTCATGATTTGAAACGCCTCTATCATATCTTCCCCTCAGCCATCTCTTCTGCAAGCTGAAAAGTCCTAACCTCTTTAGCCTTTCCTCATAGGGGAGCTGTTCCATCCCCTTTATCATTTTGGTCACCCTTCTCTGTACCTTCTACATCGCAACTATATCTTTTTTGAGATGCGGCGACCAGAATTGTACACAGTTTATATGGGTGACTTTCTGGTTTTGCCGTTACTTATTTTTATTATTGCCTCGTTGCCAATTCTCCAACTGGTAACAAGAAGGCAAATAAATGGATATTCTAACTCCAGTATTCTGTATTAAAGAGGCAAAGAAATGGAGAAGATAGGATTACTGTAGAATGGATGACAATCTCCAAAATTCAATATTAAATACTAGCAAGTCATCACAATAGAGGTTGCCAGGAAAGAGAAAGGTAAGTGGAAGGGAAAGAAAGATGCTACAGAACAAAAAGTGCAGACTTCACAAGACATAACTATACATATCAAACTACCCGAAATGAGAATTAAACTTAATGAATTTTGTCTGTCACTAACCATCAAAACTAGCACTGAAAGCCATTTATGATAAACTCTATTTAAAAGGACAAAATAGGTATTTCCTCCACAGGTGCCCAGATAGCACTTAAGGAAATAAGCAGATTTATAGTAATCCACACTACTTTTTTTTTTTGTAATATACTTAATTTTCCATCAACAATAACATAACAAAAGACACCAGTGTATTCCCTTCCCTGAACCCACCATATTATAAAGCAATCGTGAAGGAAATGGTCCATACCAGTAGCTTGCGCACAGTGTATCTTGTGGAACATATTTACCATTTTTTATTTTAAACAGACATTTAAGTCAAATGCTCCAAGAGATGCAAAAACATGGACACAGTATATAAATGTAGCAAATATAGGGGATTCTTATTTCTTGTAGCAGTGCACTAAATTACATCTACTACCGATTCCTCAAAACTCCAATAGTCTTTGCATGACAGATGAAGCCTCTAGATGCTCTAGTGAGCAATGTTTGATATGACAGACTGTATGGTTTTAATGGTTTATTAAGTTTTATATACAGATATATCGGACAGGCCTTCACATCGGTTTACACAAGATAAAACAGGATCAGAAATACAATATTCATAAAATAGTAACAGCTAAAAACTACATAAAGTAAAAGAATAAATTAGCTGTTAAAAGATAAAAACTCATAAAACATAAATCAAATAAATAAGATAAACAAAGTCATAAAACACTAAAGTTAAAACATATATTAAACTAGATGACATACAGATAAATAATAATAAAAAAGGTAGCTCATCAAGATGGTTTAAAACTAAAGTGTGCTTATGCTGTACTGCTTATTTCTGGCATTGCTGATTAATCGATTCGTACCCTGCAAAGGCGCATTTAAACAGCCAGGTCTTCAGTTCAGCTTTAAATTGCTTTTTTTCAGTAGTGAGTCTCAATGAGGTAGGTAGAGAGTTCCAAATTTTTGTTCCTGCAATGGATATAACACGCTCCCTTACATGGGATAATCTAGCAGACGATGGTGGGGTAGCCAAGAATATTGTGTCATCAAAAATCACTGTAAAAGATCAAAGAATCTACTAAAACATTTAAGATATAATTAGTACTATGGTTTGGCTCCAATCCCCAGATGATTCTAAACATCCAACTCCCTCATCAGTAATGCCCTCTATTGCCGCATCATGCAACCTCATCTTAAAAAAAAAAAAATTAGAAAAAAACTTTAGAGAACAGCAACCAAAATGATAAAAGGGATACAACAGTTCTATAAGGAAAGGCTCAAGAGGTTAGAACTCTTCAACCTGGAGAAGAGACAACTAAGGGGAGATATGATAAAGGTCTATAAAATGAGTGGCGTGGAATGGATAAACGTGAATCAGTTGTTTACTCTTTCAAAGAGTACAAATACTAGGTGATGTTACTGGGTGACATTTAAAACTAATAAGAGAAACTTTTTTTTTTACTCAATGCATAATTAAGCTCTGGAATTTGCTGCCAGAGGATGTGGTAAAAGCTGTTAGTGTAGCTGCATTTGAAAAAAAAGTTTGGATAAGTTCCTAAAAGAAAAGTCCATAAAACAGTTAAGGTGGAGTTGCAGAAATCCACATCCTATCCCTAGGAATAAGCAGCATGGAATCTACCTCTTGGAATCCTGCCAGGTACTTGTGACCTGGATTGACCATGGTTGGAGACAGGATACTGGGCTTGATGGGCCTTTTGGGTGACCCAGAATGGCAAATCTTATGTAATACCAAACTACACTCTCAAAACTAATTAAAAAAAAAAAGAAAAAGAGGCTACCTCCTTAACAAGATTTGAGTCTGATATGATCTCCAAAACTCCCCCTCCTACCCACCCAAACAAGTACAGCAGAAACTCAAGGCTCCTTCCCCCACCTGCAACCCAGGGAACCAGGACAAAAAAATAACACACACTCCAGACTAAAGCCCAACCCTCCTTAGGCAAACCAGGATGACAACCCTGCATCCTCCCAGGAACCCAAATATTTGAGATTTATTCACCCCAGTAACAGAAGAGACTAACTAAAACAAACTACAACTAACTTTCTGCTCCCTTGACCCCTGCTCATCAAAGCTACTGAAGCGAGCAAGCAGGACCCTTTCAGGCTAGGTGGTCTAGATTAATGCATCTGTTAATGCCAACTAATATTTAAAAAATGTGGTACACCCACAATAAAAACATCCTTCCCTGGAGGTGTCTCTCACTTTGACTACCATTGCAGGAATGTGAAGGTGTTGCAACCTGGTGCTCTAACACCAGCTAGTGATGCCTTTGCTAAGGGTCCCTTGGAGGGAATTGCTTCTAAGACACTTCACATGCAGGTTCCATCCTTTGAAATAGGGAATTAAATTCTGGAGAGACAGATTGTGACAGCCAACACCAAAGTGAATATTCTTGAAGTGTCTTTTACTGGTAAAGGTTTATCATCTGTCAACTGTTCAACCATCCCTCAAAAAAAATCCCCTATGGGGATGCTATGTGGACTGTGTTGGAGAGATTAGGTTCTGATCTGTCTGCAGCTTCCTTCAATATAGATAATCTTATTCAAAATGTTAAAGAACTCACTCATAATCAGCAATCCTGCTCTAAAGACAGTGAAAGATATGCAAAAAAAAAAAAAAAGCATGTGACTGATACAGATTAAGAATGTTACTTTAAGTTTGAGCAAACAGAAATCTTTACAAGGTACTTGACCCTACGATACTTGATTTTTTTCCAAGTATTAGAGGTGTTGCCTAGAGCAGTGGTTCTCAACAGATGTGTCTGGACATACTAGTGTGTCGCAAAGTCCCGTGTGGTATGTCGCAGAGCCAGCAGAAGACTGATCTTTCCTCAATGTGGGCAGATGTTGGCCGACTTCTCTTATTGGGTAGGACAGGAAACTGCTCTTGCTTCCTTCTCCTTTGCCTTGGCCAGTTCCTTCCTCCTTTACCTAGATCAGAGTACGATATCACCAGCTCCTGTTCATATGGGCCTGGCAGGAAACCAACTTTATCTTCCTCTGCCTGGCATGGTAGTGAGGCTGCTGATGCTCTCTTCACCCCATGGAGCCTGGATATGACAGAAGAAGCATAAAGGAGAAATGTGCGTGCTCTATAGATCTGCTGCTGCCTCCTCATCTTACTCTCAATGCTTCTTGCCCTCACCTGCTGTTGATAAAGAGGGAGGGAGACTCTGGATTGGACTGGACTGAAGTATTTTGTGCTGGCTGGGAGCAAGGAAGAGGGGGGGGGGGGAAATGTACTGGGAAGGAAGGCGTGGGAAGATAAGAGTTTAAGAGTCTGCTGGGCAGGGAAGAGAGATGGAAGTGGAGAGAGAGATGGAGGTATGGGGCTGCTGGGCAGGAAAGGGTAGTAAAGAGATGGTCCGAGGTATTCTGGATAGGGAAGGGGAGAGAGAAGGGCAGAAAAAGTTAAGCAGGAGAGGGAGGAAGAGGAAGAGGATGTGGGGTGAGGGTGTCAGGAATGTTGGACAGGGATATGTTCATGTGAAGGGATGATTGAAAAGTTGGGAGAAGTGAGGTGTGATGGGGGCATGGAGGGGAGTGACAGGGTACAAGGGCCATACTATGTCAGTTTTGAAAATATGCATTTCTTCTCTCTTTGAACTTTGCTTAGTGAAGGAGGAAATATATTTGTTTCTAATCTCCAGTTTTGCACTGCATGCAGAAGGTGATCTTGGGGTTGCCAGTCCAGGTTTTGTTTCCACATTTGTAATTTGTGGTCTTTTATTCTACATTTGGTGAAGGCAGGTCTGTCTGTAATCTGTGTGTATGTGACTGAGATGAGGTACTTTACTAGAGGCTTGTATCAGCCTTATTTGTTATATTTTCTCAATATTATATTGTGCTGTTGGTGAACTGCTGCCTTTTCATGAGTAGGGCTATTGCTGTTTCATTTCCTGGAGTTAGTGCTGCTGAGGTATGGTAGGTTTGATAGACATTTTGGGGTAGATTTTATAAATGTACGCACGGGCGTACTTTTGTTCGTGCACCAGGCGTGAACAAAAGTACACTGGATTTTATAAGATACGCGCGTAGCCGTGTGTATCTTATAAAATCCGGGGTCGGCGCGCGCAAGGGGGTGCACATTTGTGCAGCCTGCGCGCGCCGAGCCCAGCGCGTGTTGCCTGTTCCCTCCGAGGCCGCTCGAAATCGGAGCGGCCTCGGAGGGAACTTTCCTTCCGCCTCCCCTCATCTTCCCCTACCTAACCCCCCCCCCCCCCCCGGCCCTATCTAAACCCCCCCTACCTTTGTTGGCAGATTTACACCTGCGAAAAGCAGACGTAAATCTGCGCGCGCCAGCACCCGACCCGAGGGCTGGTCCGGAGGCCTCGACCACGCCCCCGGGCCAGCACCACGCCCCCGGGCCCGCCCCCAAAACGCCACATCACTCGCAGCCTGCCCCCCGACATGCCCCTCCATGCGCGCGCCGCCGAGCCTATGCAAAATAGGCTCGGCGCGCACAGGGGGGTTTGGGGTAGGTTTTCGGGGGGGTATGTGCATACCCCTTTGAAAATCTACCCCATGGAATGGGCTTTGTTTGTATTATTTTACAATGCACCTGGTAGTAGAGGAAGTTTGTGATGCTGTTATTGAGATGACACCAAGATCAGAATATTTTTTTGAATGGTGAGTTGTACAGGGAAACGTCTTAGTTCTGCTCTGCACCCATTGTTAGGAAGCAGGGGACTCCTATGGATGTAGAGCATATGCTTATATCTAGTCCCATGATGGTCATGTGTTCAGTGTGTCAGTCATGTGAGCATCCTCTCTCAGGTATGTCCTGATAGAAAAAAGGTTGAGAACAACTAGCCTAGAGATCTTCAAGAAATCTTAGATGTTGTACATATTGCTATGGAAAATGCACCTCCGATTAATAAGATTTTTTTTTTTAGTTGGAAAGGAAGAGACCAGGCCCACAGGATTTGGAACTTAACGGTCAAGTATCTGGTGCCTGCTGATAGGCTGGATTTGACAGCTATTCTAGAAAAGTCAGATTAGATCATCATAAAGCTACACTGAGGCTGCTTTATCTTTGAACAGGATTTAAATATGTGCTTATACTTTTAAAATGCAGACTTTTTGGGGCAAAGGATATGAATGTTTCCAAATCTAACTAGAACTACGCAGAAACGTAGGACATCTTTTCTTGCAATGCACCTGGTGGCATTTTTCCCTTCAAATATTTAGTCTTACTGCAATGTTAAATGCTATTTTTTTCTCCAGACCAACTAAGGCATTTTTTAAATATGAAAAAGATCAACTAATCTAAAAGCAGTTTCTCTATTGTATACTGGCAATAATTAATGCTTGATTAGCTTATATAGCTATGCCTTTTCTGATTGTAGTCCTCCCCTCTTAAAATTACCAGAGAGAAAGAAAAAGAGGAATGAGGAATAACGAGAGCATGAGAGACTCCTCACGGCCCCTGTCTTTCTGGAAGGGATTTGGATTGCTCTAGCAAGACTCAAGGAAAGAAAATCATCAGGTAAGAATAATTTAGCCTTCCTTGTCACCTGCAAGACCAGCCATTACACTTGTGAGATACAAAAGTTACTCCCTAAGCAAGGGGGGAGGAAGACAAGGCTGCTTTGAGTGCCCCCAAACCTGAAGGCCATTTCCCTCCTTAATCCATCTTGCTATTGTCCTTTGTGGCCACTTTCCCCTCTATAGTCCCCCCAAAGGGCACAAACAACCTTTAGGATTTCTTGAATGTGTGTGTCACCTTGAGGTACCATCTGACACAGTGAAGGGCACGCTTTTCCTTTACATTCCTTCCTGGATCGCTGATAGAATTACTGCCTGGTTCACATGGAAATTAGACACCACCTTCGGGAGAAACGAGGGCACAGATTTAAAGGTGTCCAAATGCAAGGATATCACCAAGTAGGGCTCTCTAAAAGGGAGTGCCTGCAGCTCTGAGAGGTGCCAAGCAGATTGCTATTAAAAAGGCAGCTTTCAAAAGAAAGGTCTTTAATGGATGCTTCCTCTGGGGGCTCAAAATGTTCACCCACTTGTGCCATAAGGACTATGCTGAGGTCCCAATTGGGAAAGACTGGGCTGAAGGGTGGCCAGATCGTCTTTGCTGCCTCCCCCTATAGGAAACATACCACATCAGGATGTAAGGCTACTTTTAATACAGCCCCTGTGGCACAAGATGGCTACCACCTGTTTCTTTTGTGAGTTGAGGACTGGTCCTTTGTTTAAGTCCCTCTGTAGAAAATCTAAGATTCAAGGAATATCTGCCTTTAATGATACAACTATTTCCTGATAATATGCCTCAGTCTCCAGAGTGATATATGTTAAAGAGGTTGATATCTTACAGGCCTTCAGCATGGTAAATATTACTGCTGCCTGGGGAGTATCCTCTCCTTCATAGCCCTACCCTCTCAAAGGCTAGGCTTTAAGTAGATTGAAGCAGAGTCTTCTATCAATACTGGGCCCTGCCAGAGCAACCAATGTTCTGAGAAACCATAGGGGAGCTTTCACTAGAAGCTTGGTAAGGTCCACATACCTTTTTGGCCAGTCCAGAGCTATACCACATCACTTTTGAGGGGTGCTCTTCCACCCTCTATTACCTTGCCTATCACCAGTCAAGGTGGGAATACATAAAAGTAGTTAATTCTTAGACCAGGGGAGGATTAGGGCATCTGTAACCCTGGAGCCTATCTCCTTGCGGCGACTGAAGAACAAACTTGCACTGGCATTGTCCTGAGTTGCCATTAG
This sequence comes from Rhinatrema bivittatum, assembly GCF_901001135.1. Classification (NCBI taxonomy): domain Eukaryota; kingdom Metazoa; phylum Chordata; class Amphibia; order Gymnophiona; family Rhinatrematidae; genus Rhinatrema; species Rhinatrema bivittatum. The sequence continues at coordinate 192,787,554 of NC_042617.1, forward strand.
GTCCACCACTGGGCACCCCCCAGTGCTCCACTATGTGGAATGCCTTTTGGCTGAGATCCCATTCATCTAGGTCTAGCTTGCTCCTGCTGAGAAAGTCTGCTTGCACACATTCTCCCTTCCTGCGATACGTGCCACTGATAATTAAAGGTTCCTTTCTGCCCAAATGAGTATTCCACGCACTTGCTCCACCAATCTGGGGCTGTGAATTCCTCTGTTCGGATAGTGTCACATTAGTGGCATAATGTGAACAGAGGAATTACTTCTTACCAGCAAATGGAAAGCCTGCATCACCAGCTCTTAGTTCCAGCCTGTTGATTTGTCAAAGCACCTCTTCCTTTGCCCAGGTTCCTTGGACAAATTAGCCTGGACAATGAGCTCCCTACCTGTTCAAACTAGCATCTTTGATTAGCATGATCCAGTTTGGTAGCTCCAGGTCCAACCCTTTTGTGAGGATATCTTGGATTGTCCACCATTCCAAGTTCTCTGCCACCTCCTGGGGAACCCACAGGCTACACTGGTAATTGTGGGAAGCCAAGGACAGCAGGCTAGTAGTGCCTATTGTGATGGGTGTATGTGTGTCTATGGTTGCTGTCATAAGTCCCAGCAAGCGGAGCTAGTGAAATCCTCTCACTTGTTCCAACAGCTTGGCCAACCTCTTTTTTTTGGGGGGGGGGGGGGGAGGAAGAAAGACCAGCCCTTCACCTGTGTCTAACAAAGTTCCTAAGAACTATAGAGAGTTTGTGAAGGCTCCAAATTGCTCTGTACAGTTAACTATCCAGCCCTGCTTTTCCAAGAGATGGATCATCATCAAGGCCAGACTGCTCTCATGTGTTTTCTAAACAAGGGTGCATCATAATTCCCTGCTTGTGCAGGTCTTCCATTACCACCATATCCTTTGTGAGGGTCCTCAGAGCTGTTGCAAGTCCAAAGGGTACAGCCTAAAACTAAGAATGGCAACCCAAAACGCAAACACAAATCTTTGAAAGCTGAACCTCAAGGGGATATATGGAGGAAGGCCTCCAAACCCAATGATGCCAGGCACTCTCCTTTTCTTAAGGCAGCCATGACCGTGCAAAGAGTCCATTCTGAAATGACATCTGTTGACCCTTTCAAATCTAACAGATTGCCCCTTCTCTTGGAATGGCTCCAAAGCTATGGCTTCAGAGGCCCACAACTTTTGCAGTGTTGCCTTTACTGCTTCCCTCTTCTTGCAACATACAGGGAGAAGTCAAACATCTTTGGGGTTGACGACATGTACTCTGGTGCATAACCCCTTAATTACTTACAGGACCCACTAATCCGATATGTTTTGGGCACTCTAATAACTTGATAGGCTTCTGCCCACTAAAATTACTTGCAGAGGGGCCCGCTGGACATCATTGTTGAGGGAGACTACACCCTGCCGCTGAGGATAGGTCCAATTTTGGTCTTTTGGCCTCTCTAAAGGGCAGGGATCTGCCTCTCACCCTGAGCCGCCCATGTTCCTGATGCTGGTATTGTTTTAATGTAATGTTAGTTTAAATGTGCTTCTTGATATTCACATGTAGTCTGCCCTGAACAGATTTGTATCTTGGAAGTCAGAATACAAGACTTAAATATATACAAATAAATGCTGGGGTCTTACAGATATCTAAGGGGCTGGCATCTAAGCCCTCAAGTGGCTGACCGATTTCTGTCTTCTGGGAGCATTTGGGGTTTTCATTCTCCCAGCTCCTTGGCCAACTTCTCTAGTTCTATCCCAACCTCCCCCCCTCCCCTCCCTTTAAAGGGGATCCTACACAGCTTTGCATACTGAATCCATCACCTAAGTGCATAGCCAGAAGAACCTCATGGTTGCCATTACCAAAGGTTACCGATATGGAAGATAGTCTAATCAAATCATAGTGTATCCATCAGGAGACTGCTGACTCCCGGGATTCGGTTACCTGGCTTGGGGGGAGTTGCTGAATCCAGTGTAGGGTTGACCATGCCACATAGCCTTCATAAATTTGAAACCTGAGCTATATCTTTGCTTTAGCATAGCCTTGATTTTCCTATTCTATGGATCCCTTAAGGCTGTGCCACCCTCAACAGGGATGATAGTCCTACAAGCTATTGCTGAAACTGACATTTTTTGGGAACTTCAGTAGGTTCTCTTCTTATGCAGGTAGGGAGTACAATTTCCCCAACACCCTCCCTCCTTTAAGGCTGCCCATTCTGTCAGCACCATTTGTTTTAGGGCATCATATAGAGGAAGGCCTTTAAAATCCCTTGCAGAATGGGATCCCACTCTGAAATGACATCTGCTTTGGAGTCTAAAATCTTTAGTGCCCCATGCACTTCCACAACGAGGGGTGCATGCTCCTCCATGCAGAGTAGCCAAATCAGAGGCATAGCCCTCCTCCAAAGCCTGCCCTTCCTCTGGTGAGGACAGTGGCCCACTAAATTAAAAATAAACCACCACTTCACCAGATTCTGGTATGGGAGTGGAGGGCTTGGGTTTTTTAATACCCTATACCCATTTAGAGGGCCCTTGCTTCACACCTTTCCAATCCTGTTACTGGGGTCCTGAATATGCTACCAAAACAGGCTCCTGCATGGCACCTGGGACCACCCCAAATAGGGTTGCTGACTGGATCTGGGCAGAGGTTCAGTACTAGGGCCATCCTACTGCTTGGCCCGTCTTCCTGGGTCTTCTTCCAGCAGGGGAGGCAGCAGCCCTAGTTGCCCCAAGGGTAGCTGCTCCTTCTCACTCTAGAGTAATACCAGCTACACATGGTATGCTCCCCACAGCCTCTCAGGTGAGGGTTGGCCTATCAACACTGCAGCCCAGGCAAATCAAAGCCACCTATTTTGGGGAGTACTTTGCTCTTGCATACAAGGCATCTACAGCCCCGTAGCATTCTTTTTTGCTAGTACAGATCATACCCTACCATCATGCTCCCACAGCTCCCTTATCAAATTTGTACAGAGCAACAAGTTTCAGGCTTTCCTCCCTCCACTCAGCACTGCTGGGAAATGAAGCTTGCAGACCATGGTGTCTCTACCACAATGCCTGCTGCAACTCCCTTTCTGCCTCCCTCTCTCATCTAGAGTTTTTGTTTTTTTTAATTTTTACTATCTTTATTGCTCCTCCAAATGGAAAGCCAATGAAAAAAAGGAGCCAGTGGCATGGGGCCGGGGGGGGGGAGAGCAGGGGAGAGACTTTGAGGTACCTGAAGTATCTGAGATTTTTTTTTTTTTTTTTTAAATGGGCCAAGGTCGAGCAGGATCCCAGTGCCTAAAGAACAGAGGTCCTACTCTAGGAGCCTCATCTAGGGAAAGTTACACCTGGGAGGCAACTGCACCAAGAAAGAGCTACCTCTTAGGCTCCACCAGGATGGGGTCAAAACCTGACTCTGGGAACTTCCCACAATGTACTGACACTTGTCCACAGCTGCTGGAGACAGAAGTTACTGGGAAGGACTAAGACCACGCCTCCTTTTATGTAAAGGAGTGACATCATGAAGGGGGTGTTCCCTCTAAGGAGCAGAGAAATCCCAAATAAGGACTGGTTTAGCAGGCAAAAAGGAAACCAAGTTTCACAAACCCAATTCCAAAATTTTTGGCTCCATAACAATGGCCACAGAATTTTTTTTTTTTTAATTGGATTAAGAGTCTTGTTGCCACAACTATAAATGAGGGAGCCAAATGCCCTATTTTCCAGAATCTTAGCCAGTTTGCCTTTGGAGTAGCCTAGTGGTTAGAGCAGCAGTTTGAGAGAACCAGGGAAGCCAAGGCTCAAATACCACTGACACTCCTTGTGACCTTGAGCAAGAATTTTCCCTCCAGTGCTTCAGATACAAAATGTTGGGCCCAATTTATAAGCATTTTTCCCAGAAGACACAAAATAAAAGAAAAACCTTCACAAATAAGGCCTCTTTCATTGTAAGCTCTTTGGGATAGGGAAATATATAAAGTACCTGAATGAAATTTACTTTGAAGTATCACAATGCAAGATTCTACATTAGAAGTGTCTATTCAGGAAAAGGATCTAGGTGTCATCTTTGATAAGTTGAAATTTTCTGCTTGGTGTGCAGCAGCCACCAAGAAAGCAAATAGGATGCTAGGAATTATTAGAAAGTAATGGAGAATAAAATAATATCATGCCTCTGTATCGCTCCATTATGCGACCTTATCTTGTACTGTGTGCAGTACTGGTCACCACATCTCAAAGATATAGCAGAATTATAAAAGGTAAAGAGAAGGGAACCAAAATGATAAAGGGGATGGAACAATTCTCCTGTGAGGAAAGGTTAAAGAGGTTAGGACTCTTCAGCTTGAAGAAGAGATGCCTGAGGAGAGATATGACAGAGGTCTATAAAATAAGTGAAGTGGAACGAGTAAACAATCTGTTGTTTACTCTCAAAGAACACACAGAATAGAGGACATAATGAAGTTTCTAGGCATTTACAACTAAAAAGAAAATATTTTTTACTCGATGCATAATTAAGCTCTGGAATTCATTGCCAGTGGATATGAAGAAAGCTATTAGTATAGCTGTGTTTCAAAGATTTAGACAAGTTCCTGGAAGAAAAATTAAGGTGGAGTTGCAAAAATCATTGCTTACCTTTGAGATAAGCAGCATAGAATCCATCTACCCCTTGGGATCCTGCCAGGTATTTGTGATCTGGATTGGCCACTGTTTGATCAAGATACTGGGCTTGATGGACCTTTGGTCTGATCCAGTATGGCAAGCCTTATGTTCTTATAAAAGGCAAAATTTTTCTTATAAAAAATAAAATAAGGTTAAGATTCTAATGCGGACAATCTACCATAAACTAGACTCACTAGTCCAAGTCACCAGAAAGCAATGATGAAAAGCATAACTAGATTAAAAAGTTTCAGTTTTTGTCCCTATTGCTATACATATCATATACTTGTCTAGCATACAACTAATTCTTCTTGCTATTTGCGCCATCTCTGAAACAGGAACCCAAAATTCCTAGATTTACTGAAAGAATACAGTTTTTCTTCACTCCCCATAAGCCTAGTATGAACACAGACATTTTTTTTTCTAGAAAAGAGAATGTTATTAAATCCCCTTGTTCTCATCTCAGCACTCTCTCAAGTTCAATTCTGTTCCTTCTTAACTGGACTTAGCTAATTGTATTTTCAGTTTTGACCAGGCTACTGCAATGCTCACTACTACTCTGGTCACCCTCACCCCAGCTCATTTTATAGAGTCAGTATGTTGCAATCATTTAAATTTTCCCCTTATTTCTCAAATGCATTTTCTTTACTTTGCTTTCTTTTGTATGGCAGCCCCTGAAATTTTCTGTTCAGGTTTTCAATAGTAGCTTTGTCACTACTCATTGTCACCACTCTATGGCCAAGCATTGCTTCATCCTGTTTCTCGATATCAAGCCAATGCAATACCATGCACTGGCCGCAGCCCGATGTGTGATTGGGCCTGTGTCCATAACCCCCGATGCAAAACAGGTGTTAGTGCATCCAATCGCACACTGAGGTAATAGCACTCACCCCATGTAAATGCATGTTGATGAGGCTATTATCTATTCTGCACCCCCCGATGCCAAAAAATGTGCACCCAAGCAGGTATTAGCTTTGGAGGAGCCCAAAAAAAAGGAGTACAGAAAAGCAGAAAATAGTGGCAATATAAAGTCTGAGGAACTAAAAAATTAGAACTGTCGTCCCCCCAATTTTTTTTTTTTTTTTTTTTTTTTTAAAGGTGCCCTTCAGGTTAAGAAAAGGGACACAATTAAAGAGCGTCCATTTTCCTAACTTGTGGCTGTGTACAGCTTAGGAAGAAAGACACTAAAATTGAGCATCTGTTTTCATAACTGGCTGCCAGCCACCTCTCCTGGGCAGACACTGCCAAGGAGACAGCTAGGGGCACACAATTTCCCCTAGCACCTCCTTGTTACTGCGGCATCCAATTTAAATATTAAATCAAGGACCTGGGAGAGGTGGATCGGTGTGCATTAAGGAAGCAGGTGCTCAATCATAAGCTCCCCTTTAAGAAGTGCCAATATTGCAAGAACTTCCAAGTTTCCATGCACTTTCAAGTCCCATCTCTGCTGTATTCAACCCCCTTTCCCCCTGATGATAGATTCAGTTGTGCCTGTGCACCTCCCCTATCCCACTGCAGGACAAATTCGTTTCTCACCACATCCACAAGCAACCCTGTGAGGCTTCCAGTTCCTCTTCTTGCCTTTCTCCATGACCTTTTTTTGTGAAGGTCTTGGCTCTCCCCAGCACAATTTAGATTTTAAAAAAAGAATGCTTCAATTTAATAGCTATTGTAAAAGCACTTTGGTTAAGGAGTAACCTAACAAAAGGAGTCCACTGAAAGCATGCAGTGTAAGTTTAGCAATTTCACACCTGTGACTTAGCTAAAAAATGCAGCAACATCTTTTGCAAATTCTAATGTGGTTCTCTTGCACCGTTCTTGTTTTTCTTCCTCACTGAAAACCCTGGTCTGACTTACACAAGCTAGTGCGGTTCCTGTTAGGAGGTGTTATTTAGTTAGCTAGCCAGGATAAGATCTTCCAACTTAATTCCTCTGTTGCCAATTTTTTTTTTTTTAAACAGCAGCTGATCAGTAACCATTAAAAAGTGAAATAAAAGCAAGTTATTGTGAACTATTAGTTTCAAGCAAAAGATCAAATGAAAGAACTTATTCTCTTGCTCAATGGAAAAATTCAAGGAGGGGCAGACACTTGAGGCATTTTATACTCCCTTTAAGTCAGCCATTTCTAAACATGCAAGATCATTAAAAGTCTTTATCCTAATGCCTCACCATGGTTCAGTTTTCCTAGGGTGGGACCCAAAAATAGAACAATGCAGTAATGAACTGCCCACAAGTCCACACAGATTTGTCTATAGCGCGCGCTTTATAAGACAGATTTCACCTCCAAGGAACAGAGAAAAGAAAAGCAATTTAGCAGCAGCTACTGTGCTAGCTGATGCCACTGGATTTACAATGACCTTTGGCAGGGCACTGCTGCAAAAAGAATATAGAGGCACTGCCACAGTACAAGAAAGGATTGCTTTGAAGAGACACGGAGTGGGAATAATTTTTCTACAAAAACAGAAGAGCTGACTGGGATTGCCTCAACCCTTAAGCTTTCCTTTATGTTCCTGGCTTTAAAAATAAAGAGCCCAGAGAAATTTAGTCTTACCTCAATTTCCTTTCCTTAAATCCTGCTCTACCAATTCAAGCACATAGGTTTATACTGCCAACTAGCAGACAGATAAGAGGACGTAACTTTTCCCCCCAGACATCACTACCAGTATTTAGGATGGATGGTACTATGTAGGCAAGGCCAGTATCTCTATGACAAGCAATGGAAGCAAAATATAAAGCTACCTATCCATACAACTAAAAAAAAACCTTCAACTATAAAAACGTAGGTGGAAATTCTCCAAAGAGAAAAATACCTCTTCTACTCCCAACCAGAGATAAAAGAGAAAGACAAAAACTAGGGCAATCCCTGTAAGGCACAAGATCTGAAATTTATAACCAAAAGAACAGCGCAAGCCCTGGACTGTTGAAACAATTCAAGGAAAGGAAATTAAACAGGCAAGACTAAATTTCTCCTTCCTCATCATCCTGCTATACCAGTTCAGATATGTGAGAAGTACTCAAGTCTCTACTAACAAGGGTGGGGAGCAGCCAATGCTGCCTTGGGAACAACTTCCCCAAGGGTTGTATCCTCCTACCCAAGAGGAAGCATGAGCCTTTGGGACTTAAGGGCTTCCCAAGCCTCTCAATCCTACAGCAGGTAAACTGAGGAAATATTTTATCCTCCTTGACAAATGAGAGAGGCTGCATCACCTTTGCAAGCCCCCCTCTCCCCCCCCCCAAAAAAAAAAAAAAAAAAAAGAAAAACCTACAGAAATGCCAAAAGGAATTTGTGACAAACATAAAAAAAAAAAAAGCCAGGGAGACCTAGCTTTACCATGACATTCACCCTCAGACTGATTTGGATAAAATAAATACAACCTTGCATTAAAAAAAAAAAAAAAAAAAAACACACAACGAAAAGAAAGACTCTGAAGCAAAATAGTAGGCAAGGATCCTGGCAAAACAGCTTGTAACTACTCTCTCTGGTGGAACAAACAGCTACCAGAAAAAACAGTCTTCAGTGAGAGATCTTTAAGTGAGAGGCCTGTTTAACTGTTTGAAATGGAAGCCCCAGAACACAGTTCTGTGAAGGGAACTCTAAGGAAGCAAGAGACATCCAGTCCCTGGATTTTACCACTTTAACAGGAGCTGGCAGCCACCTGGACCTCCAGGAAATTGAGGGATAACCCTTTATAAAGGCCTCTTTACAGAAATGGACAATTTGCAGCAATCCTCAAGCGCCAGAAATTAGCCAAAGACGCAACACACTTACGGACCTTCAACAGGCTAGAAATCATGGCTGAAATATATGCCTTCCTATACAAATTACCTTTCAAGGATGAGACCATAAGACTTCCATAAGGATTAGCCCTTGGCACAACAGGCCGAGTCCCGAGGAACCGAAGGGAAAGAGCGACCTGCAACTTTACCAGATCCACACACCACAACCTTCTTGGCCAATCCACAGCCACTAGGTACGTCTCGCAACCAATATTCTATCCTTCTCCAGATCCTCTCTATAAGCAGGCAGGGAAGAAACAAAGCAGCTCATTCTTTGATCACAACACAAATCCATCAGAGCTCCACTCCTTCCAGTGGCTGAAGAAACTTACAGCCTTTGAATTCTTGTGAGATGTCATCAGCAATATACAATATCTTCTGAAAGACTTCTTGGATGAGTTCCTACTATCTGGAATCCAATGTATTGCTGCAGAGGAAAATTAGCCCAATGTTCTCCCCCTCCTTCAATGTGCACCACTGAAATCTGTAGATGATTTCATTCAGCCCATCAGAACAGCAGACTCTCCTCTCTGCAATTGCACCAGATGCAATCTTTCTTGTTCACCTCTGTGGCATTATCCCCCTCACCAAGGGAAGAAATGCAGAACAGCCAACCTGATAGCCTGTTTCTCGACCACGAGGCTGCCTCCTCTGACCATATATCGTGAGCAACTTTATTTCCTTAGTTGATTCCCCAGTCCAAGCTCACATTTGATGTGAAGACCATTCATGCATGAGGCTCTAGACATTCTTTTGGATGGATTCAGAAACAGACAAGCTCTTCCTGATGGTCACTGGAAGAGGAAGTCAAAATTGATAGTTCTGCGATTGCAGGGACCAATGAAAGAAACAAAAAGTCTGTAGAGGCCACTTAAAAGCCCTGGCCACCGAACAAGATCCAAGGTGGCCACCATGGAATCCAGAAGCTGAAAATAATCCCAAGCCTTGGGGGCTTCTTAGCAGAGAAAAACTTGCACCTGAATTTTGAATATCCTCTCCAGAGTCAAAATGCTCATCCTACTTTGGTATCAAAGTAAGCTCCTAGATATGTCAAAGGCTGAGAAGGAACAAGATTGCTCTTGGCCAAGTTCATTATACAGCCCAAACATTTTAAGTCCTGCATCACCCTGGTGGAGGCTTCCTGACCTTCCTGAAAAGACAGCTCTTACCAGTCAGCCATCCAGGTAAGGATGAACCATAATCCCTTCCTTTCACAAGAATGATGTGAAAACCACTATTTCCTTGGTGAAGGTTCTGAAGTTATGGTGAGGCCAAAGAGAATGAACTGAAAGTTCAGAATGCAAAATGAAGAAATCTGATATTTCTACCTGATGGAATGTAGAAATAAGCCTCCAAAAGATACAAAGATGAAAAGCATGTGTCATCTTTCTGCCACAATTACAAACCAAAGATTTTCTATATGGAAAGGGAGAACGCAAAGACAACTGCTGACCCCCCTTCAAATCAATAAAGGGCCTGTAGGAACCATCCTTCTCTGAAACCACAAAACGGATGGAGTACAGACCTTGACCCCAAGCTTCCTGTGGCACAGAAATCATGGCCTGCAGATAATGAAACCTCTCTAGCTTGGTCTTCACTAAGCCTTTGGGTCAGAGACACATATGACACCATAAAGGCATTAGAAATGGGAGTGGCACTCTAGGGAACAATTGTTCTGTACAATATTCAGAACCCACTGGTCTGAAATGATATGGGTCTACTCCTGGTAATACCCTTGAAGATGGACACCGATCGGAACCACCATGGAGAAGACCTGCTGCCCCTTACTGGGCTCAAGAGGCAAATCCTGAAGGATCAGAATTGTCAATCCTTGTCTTTCAAACAGTTGTATGCAAACGTTTAGACACCCCTGGCCAAATTGTATGTTTCAACAAATGTAAGTGATCAGAAGCTGACAACCTGCACACGATACAGAGTTAAACACAAAGCTAAATAGAAGAAAAAAAAATTACCCATCAAAAGATAAAGCCAATTGAGTAAACACAGAACTGGCCCCTGAAGCAAGCAATTTGGCTGAAATACTCCAAGTATCGAGCTTGTCTGGCGTGGGCTTGTTTCCCTCTTTTGATCTGTTACCCCAGATATGGAACTACTTTTTTGTAAAAACTGGGACTTTAACCATTTTTCTTCTTTACAAGCTTTACCTGCATTATAGCTTATATTTATTAAAATTCTCAAAAAATATATTTAGTAGTAGTTACAGTGGTATATGATTATATTTGTGGTGCTTGGCAAATGAACAGATGAGCTTGCTTTGGTTTTTTGCACAGTATGATACCACTAAATTATTTTAATATCTACAACCTCTCTTGTTCCTCATCTGCTTCATTGCTTGGTACACAAAGTTAAGCACATCATCTCTGCAATTTTTAATGCAAAATTAATATTTGTTGATTTAATAGATGGAAAAAATAAAACAGTGAATATGGCATGTGCAAAACTTTAGACAACCTTCCAGCTGAGTCATTACCATTATATTTAAGTTGTTAAACCTTCATTTTGCCAGGTGAAGACAACTCCATGGTTTAACCTAGTATGCTCCTTCTAACCTCTTAATTTGCAATTGTTTTACTTTCAATAATTATGGAATCCTCTAAACAGCTATCTAAGCATTTGAAAAATGTCACTCTTGCAAAGTAAGGGTGGGCTATTAAATTCTAAAGGCTTCCAGCTATCAATTTCAAATCATTAAAAAATAGAAGTTACATAGAACTATTGAAATCAAGGGAAGATCTGGAAGACCAAGAAAAATCTGATAGCTACCAAAAATCTGGTCAGATCTGCATAAGTGTACCCACAGATCACTACAAACAACCTGCCGAAAAGTTTAGCTAACACAGAGTCAGTTGTCCACAGTACAAGAGTTGCTTATATACCTATCTTCATGGGAATGTTGTCAGAGTAAAACTTTTCCTACCACCTCATCACAAAAAAGTCTTTAAAACAAAACCTTGATAAGCCTGAACCAAATGCTTTCAAAAGATGAAACAAAAATTGGTCACAACCACAAATACCATAACTCCCATTTCTTTTATAGTCTTCCCCTGTTTTGTAAAAGTGAATTTCTGCATCTCCATTTTTAAATTCTCAAACTGCTTAGAGGCAGCCATGGTTGTTGAAAGTAGACAGTACAATCACAATCAGAGCTTTGAAGGGTCAGAGTAAATTTGTTCAACTGTGCAATAATCTTCACCTGACCAACTGAAGGGCTAACTCCTCAACTTTTTGGGCCTTAACTAACTAGTAATGACTCAACTGGAAGGGTGTCCAAACTGTTGCACATGCCATATTCATTTTATTATTTTCAGTGTTAAAATCTGAAAATAGTATTTTTGCATTAGAAATTGCAGAAAGATGTCAGGTTTAGTTTTATTATATTAAAAGGAAACCCCCAATCACTCTGGGAAAAATTAGGAATCTTAGATTATATTTCTTGGCGCTGTTTTCTAGAGATTCTAATCTTCTAGTTATTGACTCTCTATCTTTAACAACGGCTACCTGAAAATCCATATTTTTCTTTTGAGTATTTTCTAAACTTTTTGTCCTATCAGCTAAATCCTTAATTTGTCTTTGCGTTTGTAACATTTCTTGTTGATTCCCAGTCATTAGCAAATCTACCTTCTTTTCCACCTCCTTTATATTTAAGGACATTCCCTCCATCTTTTCCCACAGTGCCTCGAGTGTTACCACTGCTGGATGGGTGGGCAAACCTGGATTTATACCATGGGTAGATGGATCAGTATTCCCTTCTAAAGGGATTACTGTCTCCAAGTCTCTTTCTCCACCGCTTGGAGTTTCTCCCATGGTCGTAGGAGCTCGCTGACTGATGATTTCTACTGAAGCCCCCTCAGGACTTGTCCCTACCATTCTTTCCGCAGGTGGTATGCCGATGTTCGGGCTTAGGGAAGCCTCATCTGGAGGCACATTCAGCCCTCCCTGGCTGAGTGGCACATCAGAGTCCTTGTTCTGCCCTTCTTTTAAAGCAGGAGAGAGCATGAATCTGCTGATTTCCTGTTGAATAGGAGACTGTAAAGGAAGTGAGGGAAACACTCTCACTTTCCCCTTGCGTTTAGGAGGCATGGTCAAATATGAGATCCAGGTCCATCAGCAGTTCACTCAATTATGAGGCCAATAAACTTAACGTGCAATATAGATGATTGTCAGAGAATCAGAAATATAAACCAGACGTAATATATATTATAACAGTACCTTTAGGAGTAACCAACATGTAGATGGATTTCCGAAGTCCCGACGAATCCGGGCGAAGCCGGGCAAAGCCCTTAGTCACTCTAAAAAAGTTTCTAGTTGATATACTTGGCGTTCTCTCTGGGGAAACTATAAATATAGTAAATTGCTACTTTTTGCCAAAAAGTAGAAACGTAAATAATAGATCAGATTTACCATTTCAAGGAGATCTCACCAATTTTCTTGAGTCTAGTGCTCAGATTATTGATTGGGGAACCCTTTTGGTAAATCTTTCCTCACTTAAAGACATCAATTTCATCATGAAGAATTACTTTCAAAAATATCCTGTCAATTTTATGGATAAACCAATAAAGATATTCCCAGACTTGGCATACCCTACACAATTAAGAAGGAAAGCCTTTTTGGCTTTACGCCAAGAGGCAATTGCCTTAGGTTATACCTTTACGTTAAGATTTCCATGTAAATGTATAATGAAAAAACAGAATGATATATTTATCTTCTTTACACCCGAACAATTAAAAGAATTTATAGAATCAAGGAAAATTCCATCTTCTTCCCCTATCTCGAGCTAGTAAAAATGGAAATATAGCAGGTATTATGAGATAGGCCCTGTTTAAAAATAATTTATGTGATATATACTCCCCATTGGCTTGGTTATCGTGCAATTAGCCCTCAGGTATGTTTAATACTAATGAATTGGGGGGGGGTTTTTTTCATTAAAGATTTATGTTTATGTATTACTAGAGGAAATTGTTATCCTTAATAAATGAAACCCAATACATGTATTTCTATGCAAACTTTTAATATGTGTTTGTAAAATTGAAAATGAGAAATAAAGAATTAAAAATAAATAAATAAATAAATAAATAAATAAATAAATAAAAAGGAAACCCAAAAGGTAGAAGCATAAGGAAATGCTTTATAACCCTATCTTTGTGCTGAAAGTTTTAATCAGTCATTCATAATTGGACATGAATATGCCCATACCTTACCCTTTTTTCAAGATTTTTTTGTACTGCATGTAAAATGTCAGAATTCTTAACAGATTTTTTTTTAAATAAATAAAATGCACTTATCTGCATGCCTATTTTGCACATTGCAACATTTCAGAAGGATTTTTACTTCCTTCTTCAGGGGAAAGTTGAAACACAAAAATGTACAACATAACCCAGTATTCTGAAAAAATATAATAAAGAAAAATAAGGCATATATAGTCACTGTCTTGAATAGACACATCAGAGTGAAATGTGACAAAGGAGACTGATACAATAAAGATATCAAAAATAGATGTTTAACACTAATGGAGAAATCATTGAAATTCAAATAGGAAGCAATACCACGATTGAGAGAGCATTGTGAACTGCTAAAAAGAAAACAGTCCAATATTAGAAGGGCACTGCACAAAGGCAGCTATCAATGAGAAGAAAAAAAATAAATAAATCACCCACAGGATCCATAAAAGATGTATTAGAACATCAAATGCCTAAACATATTATAAACAAGTGAACTTACTGCGTGCATAATATTCCTTTAAATTTCAAAGGAAATGAAACTCTGCTGGCAGGAAGGGAACTGAAAACCAGCAGCGCTGAAACCAAACTTGCATCTGCGTGCCCTCCATTCTGTGGCTGAATTTCTATTTTCAAAAAATGTATTACAAAAACCTGTAGCCAACAGGGCAGCACAAATCCATGATCACTGAAATAAGTTATCTGTGCTCATGAATCAACAGGATAGTATAATAATCAGCCCCCATAGCTTTTAATGGATATGAAAAATGCAAACCTAAAAATAACCAAACAGCAATCCCATTACATGTTCTCTGTCACATCTTGCAAAAAAATTAAAGGATAATTATAACAAATGCCAAACTATTTTGTCATTCATACCTAATGGAGACAGTCCCGAGTTTAAAAATCCAGAAGTTCTCGCTACGATTAAGTTGTAATTTAAGATCCCCTCCCCTTGGTGAAGATAGTATTAATTCTAAAACTGTCCTCTGCAGGTCCTGGAAGGAATGGCTGAATTGAAAACAGTGGGAAACCATGGGGGCTCGTACATCCCTAATGGAAAATATGACTCCTGTGTTCAATCAAGCGAACTCTGACTGGCCGTGTAGGTCTCCCTACATATAATTTGGGACAGGGACACTGTATAGCAGAGACTACATTACGTGACATAATTGGTGTTATGACATCTGGTAACAATACTTGTAGCAGTCACATTCCACTGTATACCAGAGATAGTGGTACAATATAGATTCACAGTTGTTGCATGAAGAGTATCCAGTCAGTCTCTTGAGGGACCTGTGGAAAAGATATTTGAGCTCTGACCAAATCGTTTGATGCTTAAACCTCTTGTATATGAAAATAAGGGGGGGGGGGGGGGGGGGGGGGGGGGGGGGAATTGTCAAAAACCTGATGCCAGCTCAGAACATGCCAATGTTTGACGATCTTTTTGATTTTATCAGCCATATTCGAATATCTGAAGACACAAACCATTTGCTCACGTGCTGGTTTTACCTTGTACTGAAGTATCTGCTGTCTGCCTGAAAAACATGCACAGGTAAAAGCTTTTCTTCAAGACCCTACTGGGATACCCGCATGCATGAAAACGGGAAACTAGTTCCACTGTTTGCTTTTCAAAACACATCACCCTCTGAGCAAAGGCACCATAGGCAGAAGAACCGTCCAACGGGTAGGCCATTTTTGAAATGTAGAGGATGAAAACTTTCAGAAATAACTTACTACCTTTCATCAGTCTTTTTGTGAAATAAGGTGGCTTGTACTGATGTTCCAACTTTGGTGATCAAAATGTCCGAAAAGGATAATTAGAACGGTGAACTTCAAATTAGGGTTCTGTTGATTAAGCCACTGATAAAAAAAAAAAAATCTAAGATCCCAAATGAAAAACAAATATCGATATCTTAACCATAACTTCACAAGATTGAAAACTGTAGATGTATACACTGAATCCTCTTTAAAATCTGAAACAAACTGGCCACATCAGGTGCAACAGGGAACCCCATTGCTACGCCATGTATTTGATGGAAAAAGTCAGTACTAAATTGGAAAAAAATAAAGCATGCATACAAGTGAGTTTTATTTATAAAAAAAATCAGTTAAGAATTCTGATGTTTTATATACAGTACAAAAAATCTTGAAAAATAAGGATAAGGTATGGGCATAATCATGTCCAATTATGAATGACTGATTAAAACTTTCAGCACAAAGATAGGAAATGCTTTACAACCCTTATGTACTTTGTTATATGATGGTCATTCACATTTTTAGATGTATGAAATATCTGCACACACCTATTTTTGAAGTGACATTACAATTTATAGTGGTTTGCATTATTCTTACATTTTTATTGGTTTGTATTTAGAATTGTCACATTTACATGTGCAGCTCCTTTAAAAATTCACCTGTAACTTTCTCCTTAAAAAGCCTTACACAAATTTGCAAAATTGGGTGCTAAGGGAGAACCCATAGCTACACTGTCTTTGAACAAAAATTTGTTTTGGAAAACAAATATTTAGGTCAAAATCATCCATGACAGCTGAAATAAAATGTTGGAATTCACTGAGCTTGGGGTAAGCTTTTTAATATCTGATCAATTAATAAAACCACATCCTGTGAAATATTAACACACAAAGATTGCACATCCAAAGTGACTAGTAAAGTATCAGACACCTGTTACAATTTGCAAACTACTTAATATATGGGATGTATCACCGGTCAACCAGACCCACCAATAAAGGCACCTTAATTGTACCCTCTCATCTACACGCGACCGTGCCTTTTCAATTGCTGGTCCGACCCTCTGGAATTCCCTTCCCCCGACCCTTCGCCTCGAACCATGCACATTCAAATTTAAGAAAAAGTTAAAAACCTGGTTATTCAAATGCGCCTACCCGGAATAACCTTTACACACTCACAGCTCCCTCATGTACCTCTATATCAACATAATTCTCTCCTTAAGTTAAGGTTTCCGCTAAGTTCACTTCTTGTTGTTGTTATGAATTCTTGACTTCCATGCTGCTCTTAAGTTTTCCCCCTCCCAGTTTTTTCTCCCCGTTAACATGTATTTTCATCCTTTTGTTCAAATGTGAACCGGTATGATGTCCCTACTAATACCGGTATATAAAAGCCTTTAAATAAATAAATACATACATACATACATAATATGGCATCAATGTCACAGCAGACTATAAAAGCAGCAAAGATTCAAATAATGACCTGTTCGCTGATACAATGGGTCTAACATAGGGGAGATTCTAAAGATTTATGAATCTTGGGAATAGCATAACTGGATGTTTAACCTCCAAACATTGTGCCTAATTCTATGCAAGAAAACCAAATTGCAAGACACTTTATACCAATTTCTGAATCTCTTCCATTAATCTTGCTGTAGAAGTTCATAGTAATGTATTTCCAAGTAACTGCTGTTTTGCAATTCCCTAACATAATTATCTTTATGCATAAGCACAATTCCTTCCCCCTTGTCATCCAATTTGATGACCAAATCGGATTGTTTGGATAAGTCTTTCAGTGAGTTCCTTTCACTAGAACTCATTACAAAATTTTTTCAAAGGCCTTTGCTCTTATGCTTTAAAACCTTGTAACACTAAATCACGGGAAGTGGCAATATAGAAATCAACAGGTCCAGGTGGAGCCCAAGTTGACTTCGGCTTGCCACGTGATTTGTTTAATTTATATTCCGCTTTTCGGCACTTCAAAGTAGATTACATTCAGGTATTGTAGGTATTTCCCCAAAGGGCTTACAATCTAAGGGCCTGATTTTCAAAATCATTTATACATGTTAAACTGGGACTTGCATGTGAAAATGCACTTTAGACTAGTACATGGCTTTTGAAAATTACCACAATATTATGCTACATTTACATTACTAAATCCTTGCAAAATTCACCTGTTGTACTTGAGGCAAAGGAGGGTAATGTGATATATCCAGATTATTATTCAAACAATAAGAAAAAATTTAAATTGTAACTGATGAAAAAAAACTGATATCTGACAGATGAGGATCAAGAAAAGCTGTTGGAACATAAAACAGCAATAAGTAGACAAAAGCTGCCCCACATATAGATATACAGAAAACAGGAAGGTGCAGCTATCATGTTTAAAGGTAATCCTTGATATAGTAGGCAAGTCTATTGAAAAAGGCAAAAAAGTGTCACTTGTTTGGAAAATAAAACAAAAAAAAATGTTTTTGCTTTCATAAGAAAAGACTTATGTGGTGTAATACAGGTAGGTGCCCCGACATGCATGTGTTTCACAAGACAAACTGCCTCGGGAGGGACAGAACGCTACACTTGTCAAGGAGTGTACAGACTGCTCTTTGTTGCTTTCTCCTTCACAAGCGCAGTGACATGATTGCTGCAACTTCCTATTTTCTGTAGAACATAAAACAGGCCATGATTCAAAACCACTAGCTGAGCAGAAGTCAAATTCTTACTAATCAGATTAATAACTGCAGACTGAACTATGCTTGAGATATAGTCAGAGGACAATTTCACATTTGACTCTCCCAAATGGGCTCCAAACGGTACTGCCTGCCATGTGTGTGTAGTCTATGTCCTCTCCATAGTCTGCCTAAAAAAAAAAAAAAAGCTGTCAGGATTGAAAACGTGTCTCAGTCCTCTGAACCATTCGATATCTCATTGGATGATTTCCCTCACTCTATGAATAAACTAATTTTCAAATCTAATTCATCACGTTTAAACTTGGAAATTTTCTTCATTTGCTTCATGGTATTGTTAAATTTTGATAAAGATCTTTCAAAAGGCAATCAATCACTGAACCCTGTATAATCTGAGATTCCAAATCCTTAGTATCCTGAACTTCCATCACCACTCTTAGTAAAAATCAATAATGAGCATCAAATCTAACAAACATTTAATCAAAATTAATGTCTAACAATTAAGGAAATCAAGATCATAGAAAATATGGAGGTACCATCTGCTGTTCAACAGATTCAATTAAAATAGCATCATGTAAATCTAAATGTAACAAATATCCCAATTTGGGTCCATGTTCCTGTGGTATATCTTGAAAGAAAGAGGTTTCCCTTATATTAGCTAGATGTTCAGCCGAATAATTGACAGATTGCCACTATGCAGAAGCCATGGAAAATTATAGTAAATTGCTATATTTAAAAAACCCTGAACAAAAGTTGAATACTTTTGTATCTAAGTGTAAATCTGATATTTATGCTATACAATGTCCTTGCAACTTGCTATAACTAAGAAGGTGCACACAAGATTAAATGTATTGATGCAGCTACGATGTTCAATTAAAGATGCAAGCTCCAATAGCTGCACATTGTGCTGAACAGCGGCATTCTTTTCAGGATTTACATCGGATGATTTGAACAAGTGTCAGTCAGCATACTGGACAGGAGAGGGATCGCGAATCTTGTTTAAAGAAATGTGAATACTGGATCATCATCTTAAATACTGTACAGTCAAAATGGAATGAAGAACTTGAATGGCGTGAGATAAGTGTGTGCACATTGTACTTTTTTCAAATATCAGCGTTTTGATTAGTGGTCATTAACATGTGGTTTTTGTTTTTTTTTTTAAACCGGCAATTTTCTTCTATGCAGAAAGCACTTGAGCTCCAATGTTATACTCCTGAAGCACAGTTTCTTGAGACATGGAACATGACTGGTTTTTTTGCTGAAAAAAAATTGGAGGTGGGGGGGGGCTTTAGAAAATGCAATACATCTGCTTTCAGATAAGTATTATTTTGCATTTGAGAAAAGTTAGATAAAAAGTCTGGCTGAGACTTATTATACTACTTTAAGCTACAGGCATTACAAGCTTCATTGGAAGCTCAAAGGAAGGGCAGTAGAACTGTGATTACCTTTATACCATGGAGAGGTGGTGTCAGCTTCTGTTTACTTAGATTTTCATTGTAACATACAATTTTAACCGGGATGCCTAAACATTTGCAAATTATACTTACACAACAGGACAGATTCCTTCCTTTTAAATCTGCTTGGCTGAGAAGGAGGACTGCTTCCACAATCTGTATTCATCCCTGAAACAAACAGCATCTGAAGGACTGGAAGGTCAACTGGCTTCTACCTTCAGGGAACTTCTGAGGCTTGGACTCTCCTAAATTCTTAACCAAATGTTTCCAATTCATCTCCAAACAATTTCCCTCCAAAAGGTAAGCTTGCTAAGACAAGACTTGAGAGGCCGTATCTGTAAGTCCAGGGATGCAACCATGACCACCTTCTGACTGAAATAGTAAAGACTACCTACCTCAAGAGCCCTAATAAAGAGCATACACCCAAAAAAGCAGCTTTGGATTCTACCCAGCAGTGCCCTGATTTTCCAGAAGCCTCTGTACCCAGTGCACAACTATTCAAGCTGTATAATATTGACAAATGGAGACTTGGACCTCCAAGGATGTTGACGTAAATACATGTTTCAAGTGTAATTCCATCTTCCTTTCTTGCAGACCCTTAAAAGCTGTGCCACCTACCAGGATAGTTTTGTGGCCATGGCTTAAACAAGGGCAGCAACCCTTGGGCATGAGGGGGAGGGAGATAGTCCCCTGACCTGTACTGGCAGCTAGTTTATGATCTTCCCATGTTTGACTCCCCTCCTCCTTTCAGAAGACTGCCAGAAAGGTTACCTTCCATTAACTTTATGTAGGTGAAAAGCTTTTGATGGCTTTGCAGACTCCTTGGAGAATAGGATCTCTCACAGGGACCTCCTCAGCTTTGGAATCAGACATATCCCTTTAATCAGGTACAAAGACGCTGGACCAGCTAGAAGAGGCAGTGGTGGGGGGGGGGCTCAAGAATCCCCTGCCCCCCCCCAAAAAAAATTCTTGCTATAAGGAAAAACATCAAAAATGGACTTCTATTCCATCCCCCCCCCCCCCCCCCAAATTACCTGGCCCTGCAAGGCACCTGCAAGTGAGAAGTGGCTCACTCAGTATGGTACAATCAAGAAGTCGGACCAAAAAAACACACTCCACTAGGGAAATAGTAAACAATTATTGCCCTAGGTGTTGCGGTCCCAGTCGCTAGGCTCGCGACCGGGTCCTTACCTTCCTCTCTCGCGCGAGGGAGACCGTTTTAAAGACTCGACTGCAGGACGTTCCGGCCCCGCCTCCTCGATGATGTCAGACGCCGGCAAGGTATTTAAGCCTGGCGTCTGGCTAAGGAGGTTGCCTAGCAACGAGGTTCTCTCCTTGGAGGCACCAGTTGATGTGTTCCTGATCCTGCTCCTTCTCGGTTTGTCTCCTTGGTTCCTGATCCCAGTTTACCTCTGATACTCCATGTCTGTCGCCTGTCTCGACTTCTGCTCCGTCCTCGCTTTGGTCTCGCTGCTGCCGCCTAAGTCCCAGCGGGCCGGATCCTCAAGGGCTCCTCCCGGGGGGAATCTCTGATCTCCAGGGTGAAGATTCTGTTCCTGCGTTTATCTTGGTACCGCCTCCTGGCCTGTCCCATCTCCGCGGAGCTCTCTCTTCCGACCATCTTCCTCCACCAGGTCGGCCCAAGGGTCCACTGTCCAGTCCGCAACACTAGGAGCAACACAGAGGGGCACTCTACCAGTTGACATCATAGGCTGAAATTTAGGAGCTGGGAATCCTACTGCACCATCTGCTGGAGAGAGAATACTGTCTTTGTCTGCACTGCACCATCCTGTTTACGGGTGATCATGTCATGAAGGTGTGTCTGCTGTCTCCTCCTGCCAGTAAGCTGGAAAAGCCCACACGTTTGGACCAATGTAGCAAGAGAAGAAAAAAAAAAAAAAAAGGTAATATTGCCATACAAATTCTAATTACTCATTAAGAATACCAGCCTGAATAAAATACACTCATGTTGCAAATACAGGCAAGTTATTGGTATTCACAATAGAAAAAAAAAAAAAAAGATTGCAAGGAAAGGAAACATTCTAAATCCTCCCCCCCTCCCCCAAAGTGTACTAATCCTGCCAACACAGCATGTGATAGTCACAAAATCTGCTACTGTATTCACAACATGATGCCCAATTACAATAACACAAGATGACAAAAGCAAATTAAGCACCTCTGTCCCCTCTGCTGATTGCAATTAACAGGCAATAAAAGGTACCTCCTTCCCCTCCCCCCCCCCCCCTGCAAAGAGCAGCAGCAAATACATTCATCCGGCAGTATCATTCTCAGCACAAACAGTACTGAAGCAAATGCAGCACGACTGGACCGGTCCACTGCTTCCTCCTAAATTAAACTGTGCTTCAAGCACTAGTTGCTCTCCATTCTGATTCAACAGCTGAAATTCTGGAGAGCTGGAAGCCTGCAGTCGCCAGACATTAAAGATAAGCATCAAATGCAGCTCCAAAAGCATATTGGACACTGAGGCTCCTAATTTATGGATGCACGGCCCAATTTTTCCCTTTAGCATACATATTTTTATCTTGATTTAATCTCTTCCGACTCTGCAATGGCCATTGTCCAGTTTCTAGTTGCTAGAAGGGGGGGGGGGGGGGAAAGAGACAAAAAAAAAACCGTTTCCATCATCATTTAAGGGAAATTTATAATTTTAATCTGTTTAGCATAGCTCCTCCTTTCCCAAGATAAACTTCATTTACATTTTTCAGCATTCTTAAAAAGTTATTTTAAGTTTCCTTCACATACTTAGTATTGTAAGCTTTTGCTAAAAGGCTTGGATGTACTAAAATCGCAATGTTTTTCCCAGGAGGGTTCCCACTATTGCGGGGGAGTGTAGCCGGGAAAAAAAAAAAAGAGACACATTGCGGCTGTATTGCCTCGCAGAAAAAACACAGCATTGTCCCTTTAGGTGAGATGGCAGCCCCTGAATCCCAGGGCACCATCGCCTTAAAAGGGACCAACAAAATAGAAAGAGGGGTAAAAATAGTAAAGCCGTATGTGGGGGTCCAAGTTCGATCCCCTCCTCATATCAGGGTCACCATTTGAAGTGGCCCTAACCACCAAATAAACAGGCCGGATTCAGTAAAGTCCACGGGAGAGCGGGCCACTCGCCTGTGCGCGCGATGCAGTATTTAAATTAGGTCCTGCGGTAGAAACGGGCAAAAGGAGGCGCTAGGGACACTAGCGCATCCCTAGCGCCTCCTTTTGGCCCGGAGCGGCGGCTGTCAGCGGGTTTGACAGCAGACACTCAATTTTGCCGGCGTCGGTTCTTGAGCCTGACGACAGCTACAAGCTCGGAAACCGGACGCCGGCAAAAATCGAGGGTCCGGTTTTCGACCAGACAACCGCCTTCAAATTTTTTCTTCTTTTTTTTTTTTTTTACCCTTCGGGACCTCCGATTTAATATCGCTATGATATTAAGTTGGAGGGTGCACAGAAAAGCAGTTTGGGTAGGCACTAATTTCTGAAAGTAAAATGTGTGGCTTGGCGGCACATTTTACTTACTGAATCGCACGGGCATACCTAACAGGGCCATCAACATGCATTTGCACGTTGAGGGCGCTATTAGGCTCGGCGGGTTGGATTCGCGTTTTCCCCCCCTTACTGAATAAGGGGTAAGGGAAAACACGCGTCCAATGACAGGAGCGCACTGTACTATATCGGCCTGAAAGTGAGCAAGTAGTTGCACAACAGCTCCCAACACCCCAGTCACCAACTAGCCATCACACTTTCACCTAAAAAAAAAAAAAAAAATAGCCAACAGAATACACACCCCAGATCTGACTGCCCCCCCCAATTGAAAAAGAGATCTCGATCTATAGTAGTCCCCCTCCCCCAAATCCCTAAATGTGTTTGTTTCTACTGGGGGGGGGGGGGAGGGGGACCTTGCTCCCACCCTGCACATGCACCCAGGTATCTCAAAATAACAAAAGCAGTCCATCAAAAGGACCCAGGGCACCCCGTAGCCCCAGGCAGTGCCGTTTGCCAAAATGAGCCAACATGACTTTGCCCTCGTCATCATGCGACTGGGGCAAGATCAGGTCAGCACCATTTTGGCAAAAGGTGCCGATCAGGCCTGGGGGCTGGATCAGGGCGGCCTAGTTAAAACTGAGGTTACAACAGTAAGTGTAACTATTATAGATGTATGGGAAACTTGCAATATTTAATTTTTTAGTAGTGCTGAAAAGTGAATGAAAAAAGTTTTATTTGCTGACCTGCGTTGTGGAAACGGAAGGATCTGGGAACAGGTGCTGTGCTAAATAAGACTGTGGACTGAATTTGCTATTTTGAGGGACTGGGGGTGCAGTGGGTGGGGAGGATCCCCCACTAGAAAGCAAGGCTACTTTAGGACTTGGCGGGTCCAGGGGGAGGGGGGAACACTATAGACCAACAAGATCTTTTTCATTTTCGACATAAGGAGGGCCTGGGGGGTATTCTATTGGCCATTTTTTTTTTTTTAGATGAAAGGGGGATGGGGTACTTTGGCCATGATGGCTTACTCTTGGTGATTGGGTTAGGGGGTGCCTGTCACACAACCACTTGCTTTTTTTTTTGTTTTGTTTGTTTGTAAACCTAATGTGGAAGTATTGGGAACAGCGTTAGGGTCTCAATGCTCCTGCATTAAAGTTTTTCAGACAGGTGTTCCCCGCGCGTTTAGTTTTATTGTTGCTGCAAATTTTTTATGTTTAGCATTTCTTACAGAAATATTGAGATTGTTGCTATGTACAATGCCCAGGATATGGGTAATTAAGAAATTCAAATATAAAGGTGTTAAATTAACCTGGCTGATAATAAATGCAGCCGACTCAGAAAGTTATCAGATCACCTATGCATCATCTGCTTTCTATGGATTTGCAAGATTTATCCATACAAATCCCATACAAAGCTGCTCATTGCAATGGGGGAGGGAATTTGGACTGGGTTATGTTAAATATCTTGTATAATGCGGGTTAGAGGCCTACTGCGGCTTGATGCATCTCCCAGAAAAATGTATCTGTGTCAGAGCAGGAAGCAGTACCAATCAGAACTACTTGCTACAAAGAAGGTTATGTGAAAAATGTGCTCCTGAAGACTCGCACGACTATTCTTCCAGCTCAGACTTTTTTTTTTTTTTTTAAAACATGGGCAAGGAACTACAAGAAGCAAACTGGCTTCAAAGGGTGAGATAATCCGATGAAAAACAGACGTAGTCTAGGGTAGAAAACTCCAGCGCTGGAGGTCTGCTTTTCAGGTTAGCCACAATAAATATGCATGAGATACAGTATGTAAATGCCTACCTCCATTGTATGCAAATATCGTGCATATTCTGAAAACTAGACTCCTTTGCACCACTTGAGGACTGGGGTTGCCTACCACTGATGTCTGTATCTGAGGAAGCCCTTCATCTACTCCTACAACAGAGGGTCTCAATCTAGTCCTCAGGACATTCATCCAGTCAGGTTATCTGAAACGAATATGCATGAAGAAATCCGTACACAGCAGAGGCAGTGCCTGAAAATTTCTCTCATGCATATTCATCATGGATACCCTAAAAACTAGATTGGCTGGCTGTATCCTGAGATCTGCATTGCCAATCACTGCCCTAGAGACTTCAGACCTGCAGGGCAGCAGTACCTGCCCAAAAAGATTAGAGCTTATGAAAATAAAAAAAAGGGGGGGGCATTATCAATATGTCAAACCAGTGGAGGATCTCAGGTACCAAGGCTAAATTCAGAAGAACCTGAACACATTCTGTTATTATGTTTCAATACTGTTAAGAAAAATGTTCACTTTGTAAACCGTTATGATGGCTCTACCGAATAACGGTATATAAAAAACTCAAAGTAATCAATATTCAAAAAATGTGTTTTAAATATACAAGATGGGGCGAGACCACAAAAACACTGGACAAAAATAAAACAGGAAAAAAAAAAATCACAAGACAATGCAAAAGCACAACATGAATACTGGAAGTATGTAATTTGTTACTAAGGTTATTTTTACTACATAACAAAAAGCTTTAAAAATTTGAGGAAACCCCATAAAATTAGTTTGAAACATTTCTTACTCAAAAGGCAGACAAAATCAGATTATATGTAATGCATGTTTTGGTCTATTCTGAAGGTCCATGATCAAATGGAAACAGGAATATTTATTTATTTAGAGCTTTTTTATATCGACTTTCTTGATACAAATCAAATCAACTCTGTTTACAGAGAACAAAGATCTTAACAATAACAAACATTAAACCAAACCTGATGAAGTAAAAGTTACAATAAAACAAGGGAATACAACTAGGAAGTGAAAATGAAGAGGGGGAGAAATCTATTTTTTTCTGTCCCAAACCGCACAGATCAGACCAGGAGATATCGGGCTTCACATCTGCACAAGGTACCTGTGTAATAGGAAAGAAGCCACACTGGAACTTCAAGGCGATAATCCTGAAAACACCACCACCTCTACCCTAATTGTGAGTTTGGCCTTGGAAAAAGCCCTTCCTAGCTGAAGAACTAGAACACTGGTAAATGCACAAGTGTCAGCTGGCCCTGATCCATATCAGATACTGGGATGCAGGGCTCTCAAGAGTTAACACAGGAAATCCACAAAGCTGAGGTACAAAAAAAAAAAAAACCCATCAACAAAAAAAACCACTACATCACTAAATACTTTAACTTGCATCTTTCAGTTATTGATTAGCAGAAGACTCTCAAACTTCTAAACTAATCTAAAGTGGGAATATACCATATTTTTCGCTCCATAAGACACACCTAGGATTCAGAGGGGGAAAATTAAAAAAAAAAAAAAATTGTGCTAAACCGGCTCTGCGTCTGGGCGTCTTATGGAGCAAATTAGGGGAGTGCATAGCTTTTTTTTTCTCCCCATTTTGTTTTTGGGTCTGGGGAGGGCCATTTCGGTCCACTCCCCAGATCAGAAAACTTTTCTTTCTCTGGGAACCCCTCCCCCCCCCAAAAAAAAAACCCCATCCCAACCCTTTAAATTAACAACCCCCCACCCTCCTGACTCCCCCAAGACCTGCCAAACGTCCCTGGTGGTCCAGCGGGGGTCCAGGAGCGGTCCGGGAACGATCTCCTGGGCGTGGACCGTCGGCTGCCAGTAAACAAAATGGCGCCGACGGCCCTATGCCCTCACTATGTCACTGAGACCGACCAATAGCAGCGGTCGGTCTCAGTGACATAGTGAGGGCATAGGGCCGTCGGCGCCATTTTGTTTACTGGCAGCCGACGGCCCACGCCCAGGAGATCGTTCCGGGACCGCTCCTGGACCCCCAGGGACGTTTGGCAGGTCTTGGGGGGGGTCAGGAGGGTGGGGGGTTGCAGGAAATTAAGTCGGCAGGTCTTGGGGGAGTCGGGGGGGGGGTTTGTTAGATTTTTGTTTGTTTGTTTTTTTTTATATTCGCTCCATAAGACGCACATACATTTTCCCCCCACCTTTGGGGGAAAAAAAGTGCGTCTTATGGAGCGAAAAATACGGTAGTTCCTTCTGTGAGCAGAGAAGAGGAGCTGCTACCAACAAAACATGTGAAATTAAAATAAGTCATAGAAATAAAAAAAGGTCATAGAAACAAACATGAAGGCAGAAGAAGACCAAATGGCCCATACAGTCTGCCCAGCAAGCTTTCACACTTTTTTTTTCCTTCTTCTCTCTCTCATACTTATCTGTTACTCTTGGCATTTAGTAACCTTTTGGTTCTATTTCCCATCCACCCCCGCCATTAATGTAACCTTTTGGTTCTATTTCCCTTCCACCTCCGCTATTAATGTAGAGAGCAGTGCTGGAACTCCTTCTAAGTGAAGTATCTAGTTTAATTGGTTAGGGGTAGTAACCACCACAATAAGCAAGCTACTCCCATGCTTGTTTGTTTACCCAGCCTGTGCAATTTATTCTCTTTGTTGGTTGTTATCTGAATATAAATCCACCTTTCTTCATTCACCCCTGCCGTTGAAGAAGAGCTACTCTGGATATGTATTGAAAGTGAAGTATCAGACAATTGATTCGGGGTAGTAACCACCGTAACAAGCAAGTTACTCCCCGCTTCTTTGTGAATGCAAATCCTTTTATCCACATTTCCTCTTGCCGTTGAAGCATAGAGCACTGTCGTAGTCGCATTAACCGTGTGTATGTCTGTCTATTGAATAAGGGTATTATCTCCAGGTATTAGCTGTCTTTCCCGCAAGCCACCCTCTCTTCATTCCCATCCTCCAGGCTTTATGGATCCACAGTGTTTATCCCACGCCCCTTTGAATTCCTTCACAGTTTTGGTCTTCACCAGGCATCCACCACCCTCTCCGTGAAGAAATACTTCCTGACACTGGTTCTGAGTCTTCCTCCTTGGAGCTTCAAATCGTGACCCCTGGTTCTATGATTTTTTACCAATGGAAAAGGTTTGTCATTGCCTTTGGATCATTAAAACCTTTCAAGTATCTGAAAGTCTATATCATATCACCTCTGTTCCTCCTTTCCTCCAGGGTGTACATATTTAGATTCTTCAATCTCTCCTCATAAGTCATTCGATGAAGACCTTCCACCTTTTTGGTCGCCCTTCTCTGTGTAAACCAGATCTCACCAAAATTACATCGCTAGCATAGCCTCTGGTTAATAAGCTGAAGGAGCCTTAGTGGTTCAACCTAAAAGAATATATATTTTATATGGCTTTGAGCAGGTGATTTATCTTGTATTAGCAGTATTTAAGAATTTTTATTTCAAAGGAAACTCAAGACATAATTACACTGAAAAAGATGCTGTAAGCTGGGCTGGTTGTAATGCCATGTGCTGCCACACAAAGGATCTTGCAGTGCTGTCATGCACGCCACATGCCTCAGGGTGGAATGGATGGACCTACAGCTGAAGGGGATCTCCCACCGTGATGAATGGAAACACACCGGCTCAGAAAGGGAATGTCATATATAGAGCCCTTGATAATGTAAATCAAACTGATCCCATCCCCAATCCATTATTTCAAAGAAGCAGGGCTTGGTTTCTGTGTCTAGTAACAAACAGCCAAAACATTTCTCAGAGACTCTCCTCCAGTAAAGGCAGGCACTCTCCTTCACTTTCCTGTATTTGTACTACTGAATGCGTACATGTTGCAGAAGAGCACCTTTTACTTTTCCTGGTGCAGTTCCTTCTTGTAGAGGTCTGTGCTGTATGTCCTGTAATAAGAGTACAGCCCTAGAACAACTGAATATTCTCTGCCTCTTCTTATCCAATGAGTCCCGATACCCAGCAGCGACCAGCCCCAGTGAAAAATGCTGTAGGAAAGGAAAATTACACAGCACACAAAGGTCACGGGCTGGGACAAGCCAATTCGACCAAACTCTAGTGTATTAAAAGCAAAAAAAAATAAAAAAATAAAAGCTACCCCATTAAGTTATTGCTATGAGCGGCCTTTTGAAAATGCACTCAAAGAGCTCCTTCCCAGATGAGATGAAGCAAGCAGCAGGGTTGGCTGACCACAGGAACAACCACTGCAGCAGGCAAGAACAAAACACCAACGACCCCCCCCCCCCCCCCACACACACACACACACACACCCTGACCAGAAATAGCATGGCAGAGCCTGTGGCAGCAAGAAACACACCAGTGGAAGTCCAGGAAGCTACAAAGTGTCTACAGTAGAGTTGGGGGGAGGGAGCAGAAGGGAAGATGAGAGAGAGCAACAGTGGCAGAAGAGGAGGAGGACAGAGAAGACTGCACTTGGGTGGGAAAGGGGAGTGAAGGAGGAGAATAAGAAGGCCACATGGAGGTTGGGGGGCGAGGGTGGTTGCGCTCATAGATGAAATGCACTCATCATATATTCCTACCTCACTTCTTCACACACACACACACACACACACACATACACACACCCCTTCCCCTCAAATTTGTGCAGGGTGAAGCGGGAATATAGTGTGAGAGCACCGTCCTTGATAAGCAAAGCCTGGAGGAATTTTCCAGTCATTGGCTATGAGCAATTACAACAGTGAAGTCCTACCACCGTAATCTATATTTATATTCCACTTTTTCAGGCACATTCAGATCCTGTAGATATTTCTCTGTCCCCAGAGGGAGAAGCACTGCAAAGGAAATAAATGGCGACTATTTTAATTGCTGAATTACACTAAATGTATGTAACTAAAATAAGGAACAAAGTGTTGGGCAGCTGGGTGGGCACCTTTGTGCCGGTTAAATTTCACACGTTGATGGGTCAGCCGTTAGCAGCAAGATTTGAAAACAAATCCCCCGTTGGGTTACTGGCATAAGCAAATGCATGAAGTTGCCGACACTGAAAAAATTTCGATACGACTTAAAGAATAAGCCCCACAAATACGAGCCCTCACTTGGATTACTGTAAAACATGACTCATGTATTGAGATTTATGCTTATGTGCATGTTAATATTTTATCTGCTGCCTTATGTGGAGAATTTTTCCTCTTATTGTATGCCTGAAATGTTTACTAAAATAAAAAAAAAAAAAGAGCAAGAGGGCATCTGACTGCAAAAGAGTTCTGCACCAGTCCTTTGTTTTGGTTGGTGGTGCAAAATAGCAAAAGTCACATGTTCCCAGGTCAGACCCACAAAGACACCATGTGCTGCACTCGGACTGCACTATATGTTCACCCACCCCACTCCCCTGTAGTGCTGCCTTTAGGCTCTGCTCAATATTACCTGCATTCTTCCTTACAGCCCTAACCCTGGATTACTTATATAAAACAGATACAAAAATTAACAAAACTGTAGAACATGACTATATGTATGTATCAGCTGTGTAAAAAAAAAAAAAATTAAAAAAAAAAAAAGCAAGACCTTCTCCCAGTATCTTTCCTTTAGTCCAGTATTCCTAGGGCCTCCCAGGGGAGCAAGGCAGTCTGAATATCAAAGCATACACTAGCTCTTCTGTTAACGAGATTTACGGCAACTGCCGTAATAGCACCATTTGGAAGCTCGAGAGACGGGGCCAACCTTGTCTACTGTATAATCAAATGAAAGGAATACACTTCTGCATGTCATCCAGGAACAGACATCTATTTTACCAGTAACTTAAATGCAAATCGCATTTTAAGCTATTAATACATTCACAAAAGCACCAATCAATCTAACATGCACACAAGACGTAAGACTTATCCTTCCTATAAGAAAATCTTTACAACCAGGCAGTCTTCTTTTCAGCAAAATGTTTTATTAGAATTAGAATAGTAAAAATAACTCCATTATTGCCTTCCAGGTCTAAACGTGATTGATCAACTGGGCAATATATAAAATGTAAAACAAATCCTAACCTGAAATGAGTCCTGATCTATACCAGGGCTCCAAAAACACAGGTGTGCCCGACTGCTGAAGGCAGCAAGGCAGGCAGTGGCCCCTTTGCCCTTTCAGCTATACAGACCTCTCTGCCTCCCCCTCCTCCACAGGGGCAGGCTCCCTCCCCCTCCATTCCCAATCCTAGAAGGCCTTCCCCCATGGAGGTACCAGGTGGCGGAAGAAGCCTGAAGGGGGCCCCGAGAGAGGGAGCATGGACTGAAGAAGAGGGACCAGGTCCTGCTGGCTGCAAACATTTTTAGTTCTTGGAGCTCTCACAAACACTAATAAAAATGAACAATGTTAAGTCACTCTAGAAGATCTGGTCCCATCAGCTCTGTCAGGTCAACTCAGAAAACCCATTGGACTAGGTTTCTTCCTGGGGGCCTTTTTTTTTCTTCTCCTTTTTAACATTTGGTTTGAAATACGTTCAGCCCGAAACAGCCACCTCTCCTGGGCTCATGATCCTATATTTAAGCGAGGGGGTTACACTAAAAGGAGGCGCTAGGGACAGTTACGTGCCCCTAAAACATCCTTGGGCGCAGGAGAGGTGGTTGTCAGCAAGTTCAGGAAAAGGACGCTCAATTTTACGAGCATCGGTTTGGAAAAACAACGCCAGTAAAATTGGAGCATCCGTTCTAACCGAACCAGCCAGCACTTTTTTTTTTTTGGTGTTTTATTTATTTATTTTCCATTTTTCGTTCCTCTGACTTAATATTGCTAGGATATTAAGTCAGAGGGTGTACAGAAAAGCAGTATCTTCTGCTTTTCTGTACACTTTTCTGGGCTGCTCATAAATTACCGTCTGCCCTTGGGCAAGCGGTAACTTATGAGCGTAAAATGTGCAGATCAGCCACACATTTTACTCTGAATCCCGGGTGACTAACTAATAGCCTGAACATGCATTTGCATATGATTTATTTATTTAATGAGTTTTATATACCGTCATTCGGTAAAGCCATCACAACGGTTTACAAAAGCTCAAAATGCAGGATTTTTAACAGTTGAGCAAAAAGGGATAACAGGAAGTATATTAAACAAAGGAGAGATATTCAATTGCAAAGATATTAACTGGCATTTGCACTACAGGTTGCACTAAGAGGTGCACAAAGGGGAGGGTATGATGAGTGCTATTAGTTTTCAGGGGGTTTGGCTGAGCGGTTGAGGCGCTAGACCCCTTACAGTATAAGGCGTAATAGACATCCCTCGAAAACATGCGGCCAAACCCGTGTTAAACAGTGCGCACGGCCAAGCGCACTTTACAGAAATCGGCCCCTTTTTATAAAAAAAGAGATGTAATTGTGGATGCAACACTTGAGTACAATTACTGGCCTTTCATAAAGTGCCTACAAAATGCTTGCTCATCTGTTTGGTACAATAAGGACTAATTGCTGCTGTGCCAAAAAAAAAATAAAATAAAATAAAAACCTTACATTGTGTGAGAGATCAACAATACAAGATACCCAGAGTATTCAAAAAATAAAAAGGCAAATCATAAAAAGGATAGGTCATTTGAGATGATACATTCTCTCAAAGTTAATCAATGCACATTAAAACATGTTTCAGCAAAAAGCACTATTAATGGACTTTTTCTCTCCAAAAGAAGCCTGTCCAAAAAAAAGAAAAAATTCCTCCTCTAATGCATACTAACTTGTCTTTGTCCCCAGCAAGGATTCCACAAACAAAAACAATTTTTTTTTTTTTATTATTTTTACCACCATCCTTCATTAACCAAGCTGGCAAGCACTAGCTATAAAGCCATGCACCCACATGGTTTGCTCTGCTGGCATATCCTGTTGGTGCCTTCTACAGCCAGCGCTCAGTCTCTCATGGCCACAAGAAGCCAGCAGACGACAAACATACACCAAGCCAAGTGGCTTCACAACTAACAGTGGCTCAAGCCCCAAGCATCTGTTGGTGCACTATGATCTGCTTTTTTTCTCCTTTTTTATGTTTAATCTTTTTATTGAAAACAAATAAAAACGTAACATATATACCTGGTGCACGCCAAGTAACAGAAGTCAAATGGTTTACATCTTCCTCCTCCAGTTTCTCTCCTTCCCAAACAAGACAATCACCTCCCTACCCTCCTTAGAATTCAGAAAAAAAAGATAATACATGCACCCGGGGGGGAATAGGATATTGGGTCTTCTCATAAAGTGCCTTTTTATGGTCTCTCTCTAGTAAATGTCACCTGATTTTGCATGCCTGTACAGCTGCTTTGCAGTTTCCAGCTCATATCTGCTCTGCTTAATGATTAAAATCGTTTGCACATACAAATACACACACACAGGAAAACTGTTCTGTCCGCAACTGATGCCAGTCAGTCGACATCCTTAGATAACTGAACCCTTGCCTCATGACATTGGCTACAAAAAAAAAAAAAAAAAAAAATATGCCACAGGCTTCCCAGTCCACCTTGCTGTGGAGCAACAGTGCACAAAAAGGAGTGCTTCTACTAACTCATTCAGATCAACCAATGCAAGGTCCCAAGTCACACAGCAGTAATGCCCAGTCATCCTAAAGGCCTCATTTTTACACACTGACTACTTTTCAATCAGGATCTGTTTAATGAAAGCTCTTCACGCCATCAAAAAAATTAGTCTCCTGGTAAAAGTGCATGAAAGACATCACATGACTACCATCGCAAAACTAGCAAGTAAAGCAAGCAATTCAAAACCTAGCCCTCTTATTTTGCATTTATGTAACACACACACATGCATGGAAATGTCAAAACAAAATGTTGTGCTTTGCTTTTAAACAAGGAAGTGTCCCAAAGATGAAATGTTTTGAATAAGAACAATGGCCCAATATCACAAAGAAAGTGCACTATATCTGCTGCAATAGCAGAAAAGTACTCAGAAGGGGACATTATACCTAAATGAATCTTGTACCACACTAGGCACACCAATGCTACTACATAAATACAATAAGCTTCATGCACACTGCCAAATATATTCAGATCCCGGAACAAAAAACAGTCAAATACTGAACTCTAAGGTCCATATTCAGTCACCATCCAGATAGCAAACTTAGGGCTAGATTTTATCGTCATGCAGCTCTGTGAATCCCGCGGTACCGGGGAGGCAAGGCGGTCAGTTATCTAAGGATGTCGACTGACTGGCATCAGTTGCGGACAGAACAGTTTTCCTGTGTGTGTTTGTATGTGCAAACAATTTTAATCATTAAGCAGAGCAGATATGAGCTGGAAACTGCAAAGCAGCCACACAGGCAGACCCACCACAGTGGTGCGATCGCTGCCATCTTTCACAAACCAATAGCGCCACCGTGAAAGGTGGCGCTATTGGGCGCGTTACTGACGGCAATAAGGGTCCTTACCCTTTCGCCGTCAGCGATGTCTTCACTGCGTCCACCCTGACTCCTCCCCTTCCGGTGCGGACACCGCCCAGAACCCGCCCCGATCTAGGTATCACACACGAAAAGTCCCTTTTTGCGTGCGATCCCTTTAGAAAATGATCCCCTTAGCCAGATAAAATGTATCTAGCTAACTTTGGAGGTAACTTCAGAGCAGCCACTAAGTTCACCGGCTAGAGTGTATCTGGCAAATTTTAGGACAGGTTATGGGCTGACCAGACTTAGCCAGCTAAGTTATGAGGCTGAATATAAAAGAGTTAGCTGGATAACTTATCTGGCTAACAACTCCTAATTATGCCCCCAGAATGCCCCTAACTTATTAGCCAGCTAGAATTTAGCCAGAGAAGTGCCCTTAGTTGGCTAAATGCTTCTGAATATGGAGGTCTTTATTTCCTGTTCCTACTTCAAAACAGTGATGCTAGTCAAACTGCAATCCATATCTCAAAGAGCCACCGAAAACAGTACTGGGGAAAAAAGTGGAGAGAAATACCAAATGCACAGTGAATGGTATGTTTACTTTCATGTGTGCCCAATAAAATCCATGCCATGTCTCAACATCTTATCACATTTCCAAGGCCTGCTTCAGTCACTTTCTCTAGTAAACTCCAGCACAACTCAAGCACACGTCTGTATTTTATCAGCCGCCAAGACAGGGTTCACCTGAGTCTGCATCAAAATCGCCCAGGCATCTGCGCACCAAAAAATCTGTGACAAAAAAAAACAAACCCCCAAACACAGTGTTTTGGGTTTTTATATTTGTATTTTTCTAAAAATTCTTCACTGTTTCAGTTCACAAGAGCCAGCCACTAACCCAGCAAAGAAGCAAGTGTCCCTTTCTTCTGAACAAGCTCTTTTCCATATAAAAGAAATGCTGGAGGGGAGGGAGCAGCACACCTAAACTCTACCAGTAAGAGGTAAGGCACAGATTCATTCTTAAACCAGAACAAATCAAGGTGGAGCCTCTAGCTCTATTCACTACATAATGAGCTTAAATGGCACAAAATTGCCCTTAAACCAAATGTCATTTATCGGTGTAACATTAATCCTGACTCAGACTTACTTACCATTCTTTCACCCTCTGCAAACCACCTCTTCTTACTTCTCACACCGATGTCTTTGGAAGCCATCATCCTAGGGATGCCAGGATTTCCCCCCCCCCCCATTTCTCTTTGCACACATGCAGTCAACCAAGTACGGCTGTGCCACTTTGCGGCCAAGAGGACAGAAGATGGCTCCTGCCAGAACTTCCAGTGCTGCCTTTCAACTGTAAAGAAGTGGTTAGCACACAAACTAAGCTTAAATTTATCCAAAACGAAAATACTCATACTAGGTAACCCCTCCTTTGAAAAATATCCCTGCCACTATTCAGCATGACAACTACACCCTTAACATTGTGAAACAAGTCCGCAATTTAGGAATATTAGGTCCTAAATTAAACGTCACCACGCACATCAAAGCACGTTCTACAAAATCAGACTACTAAAACATCAAACCTTTACTGGTTCCTGTTCATTTCCGTACTATGGTCCAATGGTTAATCCTCACCAGATTAGACTCTTGCAATTCCTTGCTCCTAGGTCTCCCCCAATCCACGATTCGTTCACTTCAGCTTTTACAAAAAAACTCGGCAGCCTGACTTCTCTCCAATAGCAGCATTTGTGATCACACATCTCCAACCCTCCACAAGCTACACTGGCTCCCAATCAAATGGTGCATACAATACAAAACCCTAACAAATCATTCATAACCTCATCTACAATAAAAACAGTACTTGGTTATCAGCATCGTTACACATAATCACTCCATGCACAAATCTGAGGTAAAAAAAAAAAAAAAACCAAACTCCTCCTACAAATTCCTTCCCCAAAAACCTATTGGACTGGTTCTATAGCAGGCCCTATTTTGGGGAACACTATCCCTTCAGATATCAGACTACCAACAAGAAAGTCTTCAAGAAGGCCCTCAAACATTACCTTTCCCTGCAAGCCTTCCCTGACCTGTGTACGTCTTAATCTGCTTTATCCTCATGTTCATTCCTGCTGAAATTTGAATTTCTTTTAATTTACTATTCTATTATTTTAAGAATTATATTTATGTTACATAATAATAAAAAAAACTTAAAAATAATAAACTTAAGTATTTTTGTAACCTGCCCCAAACTTTGGAGGGTACGGGCTATAAATAGCTTTAAATAAATAAATAAATTGGGGGCCCATAATCTAAGAGGGTTACCACATTTTATGCCCAGGAGACAAAGCACTTAATACCTCTGGTCCCAAGTATCCACTAGAGCCACGTTTAAGTCCACCCCTCCCAAAAAGGTTTTTGGTGCTATTTCAAGGGCATGCCCAAACGTAAGAGCTCAAAATATAAGCCTAGATTCCCAGATCCCACCTCAATTTTTGTTATGGGAAGCAATAAATCTTATCTATCTATATATATATCTATCTCTCTATCTCTATCTCTAAATAATCATATAATCATGTCCCACACCACCAAGACAGCCTGCAATGATTTAATTCTAGGCCCCAGAGCATGCCGTCCAAACATTTCTAACTAAACAGCAGCTTCCTGCAAAATGTTTTCAACTTGGGGATCCTCCAACAAACCCTAAATATTAAATCCATAAATAAAAATATAAAAAAAAAATCCATGGATAAGTTTTTTTTTTTTTTTTTTTTTTTTTAAAGATGAAAATGACATTGTATGGTTAATTCAAATATGGTCTGCTTATATACAGAGGCTAAGATGTACAATACAGTAGAGATGTGCATTCATTTTAAACGAAGTTGTCTAATGTCACGGTTAGGGAGCACCCAAAAACGAAATAACATTTTTCCAGAAACCAAGAAAAAAAAAACCCCCACAGAAAACCAAAATTGCCCACAGGGGACCAGAACAAAAAAAAAAAAAATACAATACAATACAGTATTCTATACACTTGGTAATAGAGCAAGTGAGAGCTACAGAAGCAAAAATAAAAAAGTTTACCAGCAGCAGATTCAAAACACACAAGAGAAGAACAAAAATCTCAACCATATTCTATTCTCTAAAACCTTTATTCAGTACACATTACTGCTCACCCTTTCGGATTAAAAGAAAAACAGCAAAATCATTTATTATAACATGGTAAAACCATGCTTTAAATGTTTGAGATTTCTATGTAAAACGCAGATACACAAATGCAATCAGCAAAAACAGCAAGCACTTAAATACAGAAATGACAGTCCTTCCAGACCAGCGAAAAACAATTTAAACAGAACCAGCAGCGTGGCCTGCATGATATGTTCAAGACACATCAGAGGCCTATCTTTAATAACCCATATACTGTCATACTGCCCAAGAAAAACTGTGGACAGAAAAGGTTAAGCAAGGTGGGGATTATTTGTGTTTTTGTTTTGTTTTAAAGAAAGCTAAGCTTGTAAAGCCCAAATACCACAAACAAAATGCTCCACACAAACAGTATTAAAGACAGACAGCGACACTATACTACGGTATGAGTTTCAGGCACTCAGTATAGCTTTCACACTGCTGGGATTTACATTTAAGAATTAAATGGAACTAAATCTGGTGAAAGTGAAATGAAATTGTGTGCTTTCAGCTCACTGTAAAAGCAAGCAACAGGAAAAAGGGGGGGGGGGAGCATGTGGGAGGGTGGAATTTCAGAATCCAAGCCTAATAGAACCAAAACCTACAAGCAGGGGCTGGGAAATCCCTTGGGATAGGACCCCCACCAGCAAAAGCTGTTACTAAACTCTGCAGTTCCTTAAAAGCACTCAAAAGACAATGCAACAGTTTTTTTTTTTCTATGAATCACAATATTAACAGCAGCAATATGTTCCAAAATTATGCAAGCTTAATACCACCAACTGCCTTTTCAGAAACCACTTCAGTACTTGCCTCAGTCTTGTGTGAGGGAAATATAAACCATGTCATCACACCATAGGGCAATTATAGCATAACACCAAACTGATTTATTTTACCCCACTGAACATCAGCACATCCCAAATATTAATCACATGGAAAAGAACATGCTCCGCATACAGAAATAGTTTAAAAAATATATATATATATTCCTGCATGTTTTGATATTTCTGGTCAGCAAAAGCAAGTCAGTCACCTTTCATGGGTTTAAAAGTACTGCAACAATTCTAACAGTGCAAAACTTCCAATATCTTCAATTTAGCCTCTAAGGCTATAGCTAAGCAAAGAAGTTGAGGCAGTAGTAAATGCCCCACTCAAAGTCAAAATTTCATTGCTGTAAAAACTAACAAAGGCAGCAAGTCCTTTTCTGGTCACAGCTAAAAATCTTTCGGGAGAGACTGAGCACAGCAGGTAATCACAGCACCAAAATTATGGATCCAGGAAAGTGTAAGAGGATAGCTCCTGCCCATATCCCCAACAGCATGAAGTGCTGCCGCTGGCCTCCTGCCTCCCCCCACATACCTGGCTTTCCTCCGAGAGGCTCCAGTGTGTCAGCTAGGATGAGGTCACCGCTCAGCTGGGTGGCAATTTAGATTTATAAGGAAAAGGATACAATCTCAAAGCTCCAGTCTGGGTTCCAATTGCTAGGATCTTTTGCACAGGATCAAATGCCAATGCTGAAGGCTGATAGGGGAATCCATGGCGGACAGTCTATGCACATACCAAATGTTGATGGAAGATGAAAACAAAACAAGAGGAAGTGTGCATTAGCATCTGATTTTGATATTTATGTTTTACCATACTATATGATCATGGATAGGAACCACTACATCAAGATTATCCCCCACCAATGTGACTGAAACAGACCTATGGGCAAAAGAAAGCATAAATGTGCTAATTTTGCACTCCAGTTTACAATGTTTTTTTAACCTACAGTACCATTTTGCTTCCTGTCCCATTCACTCAACTAGGGGGGGGGGGGGTAGAGAGAACAAAAATACAAATAAAAAAAACATGAGCTGAATCCACAGGATCAGCCACTGCATGTGTCTAATTTTCAAGTTATTTAACCCCTGATTCTGAGACAATCACTGAAAACTGGCAAATCCCACTGTACAGTAGGCAATTTCCCAAATCCTTAAGCAGTGCCTATGTCTCAGAAGAATTATATATTCTTGTTCAGAAACTGCACAGCCTCCAAAAAATAAATTAGCTACATTCTTTATTGGAGGCTTACTGCACCCTGTAATTTAAATACCTCCCCCTCATAATGTGTGTGTGCAAAACAGAAATCTTGTCGCCATCTCACTAATTAGATGGACAAATGTAAAATTATTATAGTTAAGTCCTGTATCAATCAACCTGCAACCATGGAAGCATCGTTCTATTATCTAATACACTTCTCTTATCCACCTTTCTACTGTATACATGAAGCTACTTTTCTGCAAGTTCGCCTTAAAAATCAGAGACAATCAACACAAGCCCCATGTATGTTGTTAAACTAAGCCCTTGCCGTTATTGGTGTGATCTGGTGCTTTGTAGCTTTACGGATACACAGGGGAGGGGTGTATAAACACTATTATGCATCACAGAAGCGTTGGGCCTAATGGCTACAAGCTGCTACCGAACAATCATAGCTCCAGACTTTTGGCAACTGACCAGAAAAGGGGGTGCGGGGATAGTTACACTGCAGATAAATAGGTATTGTACGTAAACACTAAATGGGATTTTCGTTTGCTTTTTTAATATGGATCCTAACCTTAACTCTTCTAAGAGAAGGTGGGTTTGCACAGCAATTTAAGCTGTACAGATGAAAGCACACACCCACAGGGAAGTAAAAAAAAAAAAGGAGGGGGGGGGGGGGAATAGCCAGCTAGGCCACAGGTGTTTATTTGCAAGGGGAAAGCAAAAAAAAATCGTGCAAAATTTGAAATTAACAGCGCGATTAGCTTCATTCTTCTTGTCGCAGCTGGTGCACGAATATGCTGCATCATCTGTTTTCAGTGTTAAGATGTTGCCACCAGCAAGTGCCACCAATTAGCAAGAAGCAGAAAATTCAATCGAGGTCTTAAACTTAATGTTCCTATTAAATCCTGGCATTTATCGGATCCTGCAAATCCAGCCCTAGATTGATCAGCAGCCCCCAGGCAAGGAAGGGAAAAGGGGGAAAATGTATTCGCATCAGCTGCGCTCTTTTGCTACTCCCCGGAGCCCATTCCTGTCATTTCTACCTAAAACGAAAGGCAATCAATTCCGAATTTGCATTAACTATTACATTCACACACAACATACAATTGCCAGACAGACCAGTGTACATTATTAAACGCTTGTGTCAGGATTCTTATGAAACTGCTAAATGCCTTTAACAGTTTACAAGGAAAACTGTGCCCGGGCAGCTGAAGTCGGAAGGCAGTAGAAAGGGAAAGGTTAAGAATCATCTCAGGGGAAATAATCGTGCCAACAAGCCTTCCCCATCTTCCCAGGGAAGAATTCCGGGTGGGAGGGAAAGTGAAGTAGCATCAAATAAAGAGATGCCTCCATCTGCACCGGGAAGGAGCCTAGCAGCCATCAGGCGAGAGTGCTAGTGTCCCGATAATGTAATAATAATAATGGATGATGCACTACTTCACCTTGCAGAGTTGGAAGTGCTCGGACTGGAGCGTCTCCTGGATGTCCGTCTCCTTGTTTGCAGGCTGAGAGGAAGCCGAAGATGACGAGGAGGAGACGGCTGTCAGGCCGTCCAGCACCTTCCTGATGTTAAATTTCTTCATGGTCTCCCGTTTTCTCTTTCCACCACCACCACCTCCTTCTCCTCCTCCTCCCTCCCGATGACTCTCCTTCACCCCCTATCCCTCTTCTTGGCACTTTCACTTCTTGCCCCGGATTTTTTTGCGTTTTACTATGCCTATTTCCAGCTGTATACACACCAACATATAACACAGACACAGCTATAAAACCCCGACCCCCGCAGTGTTCCAGGAGGAGGAGGAAGAAGAAGAAGGGGAAGGAAGGAAGGGAGGGGGGGAAAACGTTTATGAATGTTTATCGCGTTGCCCAAAACGAGAAAACCGCTCACGCATTCGAGAGAAGCGGGGAGAAAAAAAAAAAACACAAGCAGCCCCGCACAACCTAGAAACCCCGAAACTGCAGCGGAAAAAAAAAATTACAGCGCTGCGGCAACGCTCCTAAAACCCACAGCAATAACGCGGAGGGATGCTCCTGCCCTGGGACCCGTCTCCGGTGTGCCACTGCCTCTCAGCCCCCCTGCCTGCAATCCCCAGCAGGAGCTTACATGCCGCGAGCAGCGGCGGCGTCTCCCGTCCGGCGCCGCTCTGACATCTCCGCCCCGCCGCCTGCAGGACGAGCCGAAACAAGGGCAGCGCCCTTACTACCCCGGAAGGAAGGCAAATAACAGCAGCAGCAACCCGGGGCGCGAGTTATTATTATTATTATTACCCTGTTACTAGCCTATTGTTACTGCTAGCATAGGTCCCTGCCATGCTCGCGCCCTCCCTCCTTACTTGCTCTCTAGCGCCGGCTCGGAGGCGGGGGGGGTAAGGGGGCGGAGGAAAGCTGCGGGTTAAGGTGGAGAGAGAAGTGTGCTTTTGCCTAGCCCGGCGCGCGTTACTCTGCGGTTACTTCCCCACCTCCCGCGCGCGTGCGCATGCTGTTCCGCTCCCCGGTGGCAGATGACACAGGGAGACCTGGAAGGTGGGAGGAGCCTAAATAAAAAACAAATACACACCTTTTTTTTCCTTTTTTTTTTTTTTTAAAGCCGCGTGACAGAGCATGCGCCGCAAAGCACGCCGACACCCGGATGTTGCCACTGCACCTCTGAGAGGCGAAGCGGGAGCGCGCTGGTCTGCGTGTCAGGTGCAGGCGCGCGAGGAGGGGAGGGTTGCAGGAGGGTCGGGAGCACGTGGTCCAAGACCGCGGCCGGGAAACGATGCTCATCAAAGGTGCAGGAAGTTTAGTGGCTGCGTGGAATGATGTTGTCCTTATGAAACAGTATTTGGTTTGTTTGTGGGTGGGGAGGGGAGGAGGTTGCAATTAAACGTTTTCGTGTTCATCTGCATCCTCGGGGCAAGCAAGCTCCATGCACAATATTGTATTTTATTTTCTACCGTTAAACGTTACTGAGGCTATATGGGTAGCACAAGCTTATATACAGGCAGATGAGGGGAAAAAGTGTTTGTATTTAATGTCACTGATCATGGGGTTTTTATTCCTTTTTATTCAGAAAGGCCACATTTTATGGCATTGAATTCCATAGAGAAAATCACATTCTGTGCAACATGAGGTTCCAGGAAGCATCTTAATTTATTTTATAAAAACACGCTTTCACGAGTTGAAGCAGATTTAGAGACAACCTCTTGGTAAAAGTTTGGCATCATACTATTAGAACATGGATTATTACTAGGGACCTTCATTTTCAAGTTTTTTTTTCCCAGAGTTTATTTTGACAAGAACAAAAAAACGAGAAAATCTGTGGAAAAAAATTGTCATCAGTTTTCCAAGAGACTATCAGAATGTATTTCGGTGGCCAGAAACCTCCCCTTGTCCCATTTCCCCTCAACCTGCCTATTTAACCTCCCCACAAATCATTCCTCAGGATATCCTGACCCCTTTACCACTTTGAGCAGCATTTCCCTTTTTTCTTCCACTCTTTCTTTGTCTCCTTTCTTTCCAAAATCTCCTTACCCTGCCCATCAAGAATAACCTCCAACCCCCCCCCCCCCCCAAGAATCCCCCCTCACTCGCTCTCCCTTACAAAATCTCCCCTGAACATTATTCATTTTTACCAGCTGTGGTGATTCCAGGCTCTGCCTCCCTCTATTTTCAGCAGCACACTATACCACAGCCCTACCCTGCACTTTTCAGTTTGTGTCAGGCATGCCGCCCACGGCAGACCCACAGCGCAGCCCCCTCAATTTCTTGCACAGACTCCAGCTCCTGGTTCCTCTTCATTGGCGGCAGTGAGCTGCCAGCTCCGACCTCGGGTCGCCTCCTGTGCCTCCAGCTCTGCCATGGACACCAGTGTTGCCAGCCAAGATACCCCTGCTCGTCGGGCCTCTCTGCATGACCGCGGAGAGATGCCACCATCGGCGCCGCGCCCCTCCCTAGGTGCTCGCGTGTGCATCGCTAATCCTTTAAAGGGCCCGCGGCGGGAACCTGGCTGCAGCCCCAGATGTTGACGTCAGATTCTTCAGTAAGCTCAGGCCTCGCTCCATAGCATTGCCTTTGCAACAGGTCTTCTCATACTCCTCGTACTCGTTGCTGATAGAGAATCCACTCTTCTTCGTGTTCCTGACTCCTGTGGTTCCCGATTCCTGTCTTCCTCGTTCCTGCCCTGTCTAGGTGTTGGACTGACTCTCTGGATTTTGACTGCTTTGTTTGACTACTCTTCAGCCTATCTCCAGCC
Source organism: Rhinatrema bivittatum (assembly GCF_901001135.1). Taxonomy (NCBI): domain Eukaryota; kingdom Metazoa; phylum Chordata; class Amphibia; order Gymnophiona; family Rhinatrematidae; genus Rhinatrema; species Rhinatrema bivittatum. Next base: position 192,831,079 of record NC_042617.1, read on the forward strand.
CTGGACCTCTGCTACGCCTGACTACTCTTCAGCCTGTCTCCAGCCCTGGACCTCTGCTAAGCCTGACTACTCTTCAGCCTATCTCCAGCCCCAGACCTCTGCTATGTTTGACTACGCCTGCCTTGTCCGTGCCCTGACCATTGCCTTGATGGACTACACCTACCTTCTCCGTGCCCTGACCATTGCCTTGATGGACTACGCTACAGATTTCTTCGCATCCAGAATTCTACATTGCTTGCCACGACCTCCGCTTGTCGCTGGCCTTGATCCTAGCCTGTCAGTGACGCCTCTTCTAGCCTATTCCCTGGACGTGGACTTACAAGGTTTCGGCCTTTCTTTGCTTGAGTGCCTCCAGTTACCTTCCGTTCCATTGGTGCCTGAGTTCCTGTACCGAACCCAGTCCAGGGTAGGACTATGCCACCTATCGACTGCTGTCTCTGGGCTGAACCACCTTTCTTCACAAACGAATCTCAAGGCCCACTTAAGTCCTGCCGGCCCCAGCACCCAAAGGCTCAACCCATGGGGAACAAGGACTAGTATAGGTGAAGCTCCAGCGGCCTCTATTTTCAGCCCACTCCACCTGCCGACAGTGGGGACCCGTAGGTCCCTACCTACTGGTTGCGTCAACCCCACCTCGGCCCAAGGGTCCACCTCCGACACAACAGTTTGCACTGAGCCAGAGAGGCAGGGATCCTGCTAGAAGCTTCTTCTGGTTGGGGGCTGCTGCTGCTCAACTGTGCTTAGGTAAGTGATGATGCCATGCTCTGGCCAATGCCTCAGTTCCAGCCCTTTCGAGATGCTAAACCAATGGCCCAGACCTTCTGATGGCAGCTACACTCTCCTACAGGAGCAGAGAGAACAGAGGAGCCATGTACTCTCAGTTCTGCATGATCTCCTATGTGTGCACTAGGAAAGCGTTCACCCAAGCAGTGGCTTCCCAGGCGTATGGAGATAAGGTAATCAGAAATGAGCAAACAAAGTTCCTCTTGGCTCCTGTAGGAGTGTGGCTGCTGTCAGGAGGAGGTCTGAGGCATATTTTCATTGTGTAGGGAAAGAGGAAGGGGCTTGAATATAGCAGGCTGTTCTGCCTGTACTAGCTTTGGGGAGGTTTGAAAACACTACCCCTACAGCTGTTTAAGACACAAAATTAGGGTGAAAAGCTGTTTAAACTGATTTTTCACCTTTGGAAAACTCCAGTAATTTATAGGCAGGGTCAGCACAACCCGCTGTGCACTTGCACAGGGCTGCAGCCCAGGCTGTCACCGAATGAGCTGCTGATGTAACGAAGAAGAGAAGCACAGGGCTGCGCGGCGGTTCCCAATCCACCGTACAACGAAGAAGAGTTGGAGCCACAAGGCCGTGCAGCAAACAAATGCAATAGCAGGGCTGTGTTTGTGAATATGTGTATATAAGAGAGAGGGATCTTGTGTGTATATGTGTATGTAGGAGGGATTATGTGTGAAAATGTGTATGTAGGAGGGATTATGTGTGAAAATGTGTTTGAGAGAGAGGGAGCATGTGTATGTAAGGGGGAGTGAGCATGTGTGTGCATGAGGGAAAGATCATATGTATGCATGTGTATGAGAGAAGAGAAAGTTTATGCATCCCTCTCACTGATCCACATTAGTCTGAGTGACTGGAAATCAAAAGTTTCCAGGTATGGCGAACAAGAATTATTTTATCCTTATTAGTTTTAATTTTTGAATGCTATTTTTGTCTGCTGTTTTGAAATATTTTATTGGTATTTGAGAAACTTAAAACAAATTGTTTATGAGATTTTAATTAATTGATCTTCTGTTCACCAGCTGTTTGGAAATATTCTTTTTTTTAATATGTTTATAGTATTGTGATTAATGTATTTATTATATTTCTTGATTTTATTGTTTAATGTCTGAGGATTGGTGATAGTGTCTGTTTTTCCATTGTTACACTGCGTAGAGACTGACTTGTTGAGGTTTTCCTATTCAGTTTTTGCCTGCATGTGTCTATTTATACTTTATGGTATCTGTTATGCCTGTCGGTCGCAGCGGCTGCAACCTCTCATGCTCACCTCTTTTTCTCCTGCACCATCAAGTCTGGGAAGAATGGCGGCCTCTGCTAATCCCCGCCAACCTCTCCGGCTTTCCCGGGACAGCGTGGGTGTTGCCAACCGCCATCTTCGATCCGGAATTACCTAGGCGCGTGCGAGCGTGCAAGGGCCTCCTTTGTACACATCATGGCAGGAACCTCGGAGGCGTCCCCTCATGATGATGTCAATCCGCTGTTGTATTTAACCTGACCGGCCTTTGCCTTCTACAAGTTAGCAAGGAGTTCAGTCTTGCTGAATCCACCTCATTCAAGGACTTCCTGACTTTGGTCTTGACATCTAACGCTCTGAGTACGAGCTCCTTGGGGGCTCCCCTGCGTTCCCAGCTATCCACTCCTCGGAGGGCCTACCTGCCTGACTGCTACCAGACCTGCTTCTCAGGTCTCTCTCTCTCTCCTGGAACTCTCTCTTGTGAGTACATCTACTGGCTTCTGCTATAAGAACTGTATTGAGGATTTCCCGCAGTGTACCCCGAGCCTCGGGCCACTGCCGCCTTCCTTCAGTAGAAACTATTCAGCTTTTCCTGCGCTGCAGAGTATTGACTCACCAACCACGAGAGCCACGTCCGGGTTCTGGAATCTCTACCAAGTTCTTCAACATCTACTGTGCAGACATCCTCGGCGTACCCCGCTACACGGGCCACTACCAGTATCTGTATTCGTGAGCTGCCAACCTCGTCAGAGGGGGTACCACGGCGTACCCCACTCCACGGGTTGTTACCGGATCTTCTCACCTGTGGCCTTGCTCTGGGTACTCCCCATTGCTCAGGACTGTACTATTACATCTCTAGCTCTGTGGACATTACTTTTTCCTTCCTCCTTAATAAAGTCTCTACTTCTAGCTGTGTCCCACACCACTGAGACTAGGCCTGCTGATGGTGAGGCTCACAGGGCTCCTCCCTGTGGGCGGAGACACTTCTCATCTGAGCCCAGGGTTCACATTCTTACAAAAACATAACAGTATCTTTTTCATGATTTGGTAAGGGTCTGCTTGTGTTCTGCATGTGTGATTGAGATGAGAGATTCTGCTAGCATGTAGGAATTTATAACATTTTGGTTTGTTCTGTTCCCTAATATGAGGTGTATTGCTTTTTTAGGGCCTGGTATAATATTTGCAGTGTTGCCTTTTCATAGGTAGGGTTGTTACATTTTTAAGTGCTGTCAGAGCTGTTTTGGTGTGGAAGGTTTTTTATATTTTAATTTACTCATGGCTTTCTGAGGGTCAAGCCCACGCCTAACACACATTACAGTAGCCTTAATGCCATATGGGTCTGTAGGGTTTTCTGGTTGGCACCAAAGAAATGCATGCAAATACTTGTGATATTTTTTTACCTCAGAAGACTGTACTTTGAATACTTTTTCATGTAAAATCTATTATAAATAAGAACATAAGAAAATGCCATACTGGGTCAGACCAAGGGTCCCATCAAGCCCAGCATCCTGTTTCCAACAGTGGCCAATCCAGGCCATAAGAACCTGGCAAGTACCCAAAAACTAAGTCTATTCCATGTAACCATTGCTAATGGCAGTGGCTATTCTCTAAGTGAACTTAATAGCAGGTAATGGACTTCTCCTCCAAGAACTTATCCAATCCTTTTTTAAACACAGCTATACTAACTGCACGAACCGCATTCTCTGGCAACAAATTCCAGAGTTTAATTGTGCGTTGAGTAAAAAAGAACTTTCTCCGATTAGTTTTAAATGTGCCCCATGCTAACTTCATGGAGTGCCCCCTAGTCTTTCTACTATCCGAAAGAGTAAATAACCGATTCACATCTACCCGTTCTAGACCTCTCATGATTTTAAACACCTCTATCATATCCCCCCTCAGTCGTCTCTTCTCCAAGCTGAAAAGTCCTAACCTCTTTAGTCTTTCCTCATAGGAGAGTTGTTCCATTCCCCTTATCATTTTGGTAGCCCTTCTCTGTACCTTCTCCATCGAAATTATATCTTTTTTGAGATGCGGCGACCAGAATTGTACACAGTATTCAAGGTGCAGTCTCACCATGGAGCGATACAGAGGCATTATGACATTTTCCGTTTTATTCATCATTCCTTTTCTAATAATTCCCAACATTCTGTTTGCTTTTTTGACTGCCGCAGCACACTGCACCGACGATTTCAATGTGTTATCCACTATGACACCTAGATCTCTTTCTTGGGTTGTAGCACCTAATATGGAACCCAACATTGTGTAATTATAGCATGGGTTATTTTTCCCTATATGCATCACCTTGCACTTATCCACATTAAATTTCATCTGCCATTTGGATGCCCAATTTTCCAGTCTCACAAGGTCTTCCTGCAATTTGTCACAATCTGCTTGTGATTTAACTACTCTGAACAATTTTGTGTCATCTGCAAATCTGATTATCTCACTTGTCATATTTCTTTCCAGATCATTTATAAATATATTGAACAGTAAGGGTCCCAATACAGATCCCTGAGGCACTCCACTGTCCACTCCCTTCCACTGAGAAAATTGCCCATTTAATCCTACTCTCTGTTTCCTGTCTTTTAGCCAGTTTGCAATCCACGAAAGGACATCGCCACCTATCCCATGACTTTTTACTTTTCCTAGAAGCCTCTCATGAGGAACTTTGTCAAACGCCTTCTGAAAATCCAAGTATACTATATCTACCGGTTCACCTTTATCCACATGTTTATTAACTCCTTCAAAAAAGTGAAGCAGATTTGTGAGGCAAGACTTGCCCTGGGTAAAGCCATGCTGACTTTGTTCCATTAAACCATGTCTTTCTATATGTTCTGTGATTTTGATGTTTAGAACACTTTCCACTATTTTTCCTGGCACTGAAGTCAGGCTAACCGGTCTGTAGTTTCCCGGATCGCCCCTGGAGCCCTTTTTAAATATTGGGGTTACATTTGCTATCCTCCAGTCTTCAGGTACAATGGATGATTTTAATGATAAGTTACAAATTTTTACTAATAGGTCTGAAATTTCATTTTTTAGTTCCTTCAGAACTCTGGGGTGTATACCATCCGGTCCAGGTGATTTACTACTCTTCAGTTTGTCAATCAGGCCTACCACATCTTCTAGGTTCACTGTGATTTGATTCAGTCCATCTGAATCATTACCCATGAAAACCTTCTCCATTAAGGGTACCTCCCCAACATCCTCTTCAGTAAACACCGAAGCAAAGAAATCATTTAATCTTTCCGTGATGGCCTTATCTTCTCTAAGTGCCCCTTTAACCCCTCGATCATCTAATGGTCCAACTGACGTTTTAATCATGTACCTGGCGAGAGCAGGAGAGGGTGCAAGGTATAAGATTTGCCTAGGGCATCTAGCCCCCGAGGAGCTAGAGCAATGGGCTCCAGGGAAGGGGGTGAAGACCTGGAGGGTAGAGGGGTGACATTGTTTAAAGTTTAGGTCACTGGAAGGAATTGGGCTTTTTTTGGAAGACCTGAGATAGAGAGTGAATGAAGTGTGTGTATGGGGGGTACAACAATAATTGTTCGCACAGGGCAGCAAAAAAGCTAGCACCAGCCCTGTTTACAGTTGAAAATTGGTTTAAACTGAAAATAAAGGTCCCCAATTATTACTTAGTATCCACTGGTTATATGTGTGTCTACAGCCCAAATTATGTACCTCAAGCAGAAGGGACAATGCAGATCATAGGAGCCAATTGTTGTGCCGGAGGTGGACCCTTGGGCCGAGGTGAGGTTGAAGCTACTCGTAGAAGGGATCCTACGGGTCCCCACCGTTGGCAGGCAGAGAGGGCTGACGGACGGAGACTGGCTGGTGCTTCACCAATACCAGCAACGGCGTCAGGCAATACAGGGTCAAACCAGGTTAGCAATCCGAAGGAAAGATGAAGGAACAGGAACACCGGAATAAGGAAACAGGAACGAAAGCGATCAGGAACCAGGAACTGAAGAAGCAACGAGTACTCGACTAGCGAGGGGACATGTTTGCAAAGGCAGTTTGAGGAACCCGGCCTTATATACCGGAGCTTAGCCGACGTCATCATCCAGGGCCGTAGCCAGGTTCCCGCCACAGGCCCTATTAAAGGATGAGCTGTGTGCGCGCCTAGGGAGGGGCGCAGCGCTGATTGGGATAGCATCTCTCCGCAGGCCACGTGGAGCATCAGGAATTGTAGCAGAGCCGGAGGCCCCAGGGGCGACCCGAGGACAGAGCTGGCAGCCCACAGCCGCCAGAGACGAGGGACCAGGTGCTGGATCACTTTGAAAGAGGTGAGAGGGCCGAGCTGCAGGTCTGCCGCGGCCAGCGCGCATAACACCAATTTTGTAAATCATTGGGGGAGCTGAACTCAGCAAGGGATGTAAGGTTCCTAGATGCCACCAATGACTGCTTCAATCCGCAGTTGGTCATGGAGCCAACGAGAGGGAGAAATACATTAGATCTAGTTCTCAGTGGAACTCATGACCTGATGCAAGAGATAAAGGTGATGGATCTGCTTGGCAAAAGATCATAAATTTTATTACATTGACAATCACTGGAGGGCAAATACTAAGGAAAATTACTGCAGTAGTATTTAAATATAAAAAGGGATACTATGATAAAATGAGGATATTTATTAGAAAAAAATGAAAGAAGGAATCCACATAGACAGTTTTTAAAACTACCATCCTTAAGACCCAAACAAAATATGTTCCATGCATTAAAAAAGGCTGAAGGAAAACCAAATGACTGCCGCCATTGTTGTGTCCGTTGGGTCTCAGACAGCTTCGACCTCTGTGCCTCACCTTTCTTTCTGCTATCCCCGCTAGCCTTGGGAAGATGGCTACCGCCGCGTCTGCTTGCCGCTCTCTCCAGCGTCCCCGGAACGGCTATGGCAAGGTTATCCGCCATGTTTCTCCTGAGGGCCTCCTAGGGTGTGCCGCGTATGCCACCCACATCTTTATCCAAGTCATGGCGGGAACCTCGGGGGCGTCCCCCTCGAGTGACGTCACACCATCCGGGTATTTAGCCTGCCCTTCGTTTGCTAACAAATCGAGTTAGCAAGGATTGGATTGGAATGCCTCCGGTCTAAGCTACTCTACCGCTTCCATGCTGCCGCTGGAAGCTCTCTCTGCCCTTCAGGGTATTTCATTTAAGCTGGGTACCCACTCCTCGGGGGCCCTTTGCTTTCTTTCAGGTGCCTATCTGGGATACCAGGTACTCGCTCCTCAAGGGCCTGCTCTCCCTGCCTTGGTGCCTGCAATCCAACTACTTCTGCCTGCTGGTATCTACAACATTACAGCTACCTATTTAGTGAGTAATCTAATCTTTGTCAGTCTGTCTCATCTACAGCTCAGCACTGGGAACCTGCATCCGGAACTTCCTATACTATCATGTGCTGCTAACATCTTCCATTGTGAGACGGGTCTCCTCTGCTGAGGGTCCCTGGACTGCTACTACTAGATCACCTCACTACTGCCACCTCTGATGGTATCATCCAGCTGTATAAGAAAAGACAGATCTCTGTGTTTGCGTGTCTCGAGTCTAGCCTAGTACTGCGGTTCCTCATGGGGCTCCTCCCCGTGGGATTGGCCATCACCGCAGTACTCAAGAATCCACTCCAAGACCTCAAAACCATAACAGCCATAGTTTAATAGTGAGGGGAAAGAGGCAATTAATACCAAAAGGGCATCTTTTAAAAAATGGAAACCAGACTCAAATGAAAATAGTAGGATAAAAGAATTTGAAAAGAAGTTTGCCATAGAGGTAAAAACAGAATAAAAACTTTTTCAAGTACATTCAAAGCAAAAAGCCTGTGAGGGAGTTAGGTCAAGAGTGGGCAATTCCAGTCCAAGGGCTGCAAACCAGTCAGATTTTTCAGGATATCGCTAATGAGTATGCATGAAATAAATTTGCATAAAACTGAGGCAGACTGCATGCAAATCTCTCATATGAATATTCATTAGGGATATCCTAAAAACCCAACTGGTTTGCAACCCTCAGGGACCGAAATTGCCCACCCCTGAGTTAGGCCACTAGCTAACCAAGGGGTAAAAAGAGTGGTCAGAGAGGACAAGGAAATGCAGAAAAACCAAATGAATTATTAGCCTTTCTTTACTGTTGAGAATGTCCTGGTGATCCTCACACTGGAAACATTTTGTGATGGTGATGACGCCAAGTGAAACTGGGGGAATGTAATAACTCAGATTGACAGACTATATAAATCACCGGGATCGGATGGCATTCACCCCAGAGTTCTGAAGGAAATCAAAAATTATTTGCAAACTATTTAAAACAGTCACAGTTCTAGAAGAATGGAGGGTGGCCATTGTGATACCAATTTTTAAAAGGGCTCCAGGTGTGATCCAGGAGCCTGACATCTCTGCCAGGCAAAATGGTCAAAGCTATTCTTAAAAAACAAATTATAGTACTGCCAACATACTGTATATAGACATGGTTTAATGATGAAGAGTCAACATGGTTTTTGCAAAGGGAAGTCTTGTCTTACAAATTTACTAGGGTGTAAACAAACATGCAGACAAAGATGAGACGGTTGATAGCATGTATTTGAATTTTCAGAAGACATTTGACAAAGACTCATGAGAGGAAATGCAATCCTCTTGCTCATAGAGCCTCAAAGCATCAATAGATCTGTTTTTAGTGCTGTTCAGAAAGTCACCAAATTCATTACATAGATACATAGAAATATGACAGCAGAAAAGACCATATGGCCTGTCTAGTATGCCCATCCAGACAATCCTACCACTCCCTGTGCTTTCTTAAATTCAGATACTATCCTTGTCTCCATCACCTCCACTGGAAGACTGTTCCATGTATCCACCACCCTCTCTGTAAAGAAATATTTCCTTAGCTTACTGTTGCATCCGTCGGTCTCAGACGGCTTCAACCCTTGTGCCTCACCTTTTTCTCTGCTCTCGTCGCTAGCCTTGGGAAGATGGCTACCGCCGCATCTGCAAGCCGCATTCTCCAGTGTCCCCGGAACGGCTATGGCAAAGCCTCATGCCATGTTTCTCCTAAGGGCCTTCTAGGGTGCGCGCACGGACGCCACCCACGTCTTTATCCATGTCATGGCGGGAACCTTGGGGGCGTCCCCCTCGAGTGACGTCACGCCATCCGGGTATTTAGCCTGTGCTTCTTTGCTAGCTCATTGAGTTAGCAAGGATTGGATTTGTCCGTTCTAAGCTACTCTGCCGCTTCCATGCTGCTGCTGGAAGCTCTCTCTGCCCTTCGGGGTATTCATCTAACCTGGGTACCCGCTCTTCGGGGGCCCTTTGCTTTCTTTCAGGTGCCTTACTCGGATCAGGTACTCGCTCCTCGAGGGCTTGCTCTCCCTGCATCGGTGCCTGTTACCATCTACTTCTGCCTGGTGGAATCGTCAATCTTACAGCTACCATTTCGTGAGTAATCTTTTTTTTTTTTTAATTATCTCTTTATTAACTTTTCCAAAAAATTATACAAAGCATCCAGTCTGCTAAAAGAAATATGATATGACAGAAAATAATAGGCCAAAATACATTTCTTATGAAATAAAATATTAAAGAATTTTTTTCTCTTTTTCCTCTGTCTATCCATTAGACCACAAGATGAGGGGGGTGGAATATCTGCATATTAAAGGAGATGTAAGGAAACTTAATATAGAAAGAAAAAAAAAACCAAGCAACTCATTCTACCAGTTACATTATTATTTAAGGATTATTGCCACTGATAATTGCTTCAGGACCTTTTTTTTGCCTCAACAAAGCTTTTCAGTTGCTCAGGTAGAAAAAATATATATGTATCTTTGTTATATTTTACTACGTATTTACAAGGGAAGCGTAAGAAAAAAGATGCCCCCACTTCCAGAGTCTCTCGTTTTAAAGCCAGAAAGTTCTTTCTTTTCAGTTGAGTCAATTTTGTTAAATCTGGAAAAATTTTCATACGGGAACCCATGAATTCAGAGTTAGCTTTCTTAAAATACGCCCGCATGACGTCTCCTAGATCCTTCTCATTAAAAACTGAGATTAGCAAAGTTAGTCTTTCTGCAACTTCATAGGAGGACGATTCCAGAAAACCTGTTAAATTATTCAAATCATTTGGAGCAGTTTGTCATTGTTGATAATTCCGACCTGGCAGAAAGTAGACTTTATCCAGGGGCAGGGATTTTTCAGAGGAAATTTCTAATACTTCATTGAAGTATCTTTTAACTGTTAAACGCAGAATTTCCCCTATCACTCTGGGAAAGTTCAATATTCTTAAATTCAAATGCCTCATAGCGTTCCCAATGTTCTCAATTTTTCGATTAATGGCCCCACAATCTTGTATTAATGTTGACTGAACTTTTTTCACTTGTTGAATGTCACTTTCAAATTTGTGGAATTTTTCTGCCACTTCCTGTTTATATGACTCAGAGTTCTTATTTAATAGTTCCATTTGCATAGAAAGATAATTAATTTTACTTGAGCAATCCTCCAAAGACTTTGCCAATGCTGATGTTAATGTCCAAAGAAAATCTAGTGTTACTACCTCCGGTTTTTTAGATAGTAAAAATTCACCGGTACTAACAGGGGTCCCAGGAACAGATCTCTCACCTCCTCCATCTAAGACCCATCCTTCCCGGCTGTTCAGCTCTCCTCTTCCGGTGCTTAACTCTCTGCTTTCCACGGAGGACTGTAGGAGTTCCTCCACCGACGCCCCCTCTGCCCAAATCTCTCAGTTCACCACCTCTGGGTTACCGCTTGGGCGGGGTGTCGAGGCTGCCCTCACAGCTGGAGGTAGATGCTCATCCAGTGGGCTGAGGAATGTTCCTTCCGAGGTCGGGTCACAGTCTCCTTCCTGTGACCCAACTGCCAGACCTCCCAGACCCAAACTCGCCGGTTTTGGTACACACTGTACAATTGTTTTCTGCCCCGGAGGGAGCGTTGAAGTCAAGGGGTAACATCTTATCTTCCCTTTTCGTTTCGGAGCCATTATTACTTAGGAAATTCACTTAGCAGGAAAAAACGCCGGCGCGATGGTGCAGTGTGCATTAGCGAGTCACCATCTTGACTCCAACCCCCTCCATCTAGTGAGTAATCTAACTCTCAGTGTGTCTCATCTACAGCTCTGCCATGCTGGGAAACCTACACCTGGCAATCCCTATACCATCTTGGTGAGATGGGTTCCCTCTGCTGAGGGTCCCTAGACTGCTCCTCTGGATCACCTCACTACTGCCACCTCTGGTGGTATACATCAGCTGTACAATAAAGACAGAACTTTTTGTTTGTGCGTCCTGAGTCTAGTTCAGTACTGTGGCTCCCCACGGGGCTCCTCCCCGTGGGCGTAGTCACCTTCCACAGTACACAGGAATCCACTCAAACACCTCGAAACCATAACAGTTACTACTGAGTTTATTCAATTTCACCTTATCCTATGACTCCTCATTCCATAGCATTCACATTTTGGAGGTATTTAGATGTCTATCATATCTCCCCATCTCACTTTTCCTCTAGGGCAGCGCTTCTCAACCGGTGTGTCGCCAAACACCGGCAGGTGTGTCGCGTCTTCCAGTGTCCCACTGCCCCGTTGTACTTTCCTTCTCCTTTTTTCCAGCCCCTGCAGGCCAATTGTAAGCCTCCTTTCTTCCTACCCCCACTGCCCAATGGGAAGCCTCCTTCATTCTGCCTGCCCCCACGCAGGCCAATCAGAAGCCTCCTCCCTTCTACCTGCCAGTGGGAGTAGGAAGATGGGAGGAAGCCTTTGATTGCCCGGTGAGGCATGCATCAGAAAGCCCGGGGGTGGGGTGGGAGGAACAGAAGTGTTGAACTCCGACGAAGCAAGGCGCCACGAGAGCCTGTTCCCGTGACGGCGAAGAGGAAAACCTGATCCCGATGAAGCAAGGCCGCCGTAGGAGCCCATTCCCATGGCAGTGAAAAGGAAAACGCGACCCCGACCAAGCAAGGCCGCCACAGCCCGTGGCAACAAAGAGGAAACCCGACCCCGACCAAGGCCACCACGGGAGCCCATCCCCGTGGTGGCAAAGAGGAAACCTGACCCCGACCGAGGCCACCACGGGAGCCCATTCCTATGGCAGCGAAAAAAGAAGGCCCACTGGAGTAAAGCCATTGCCGAACTGGAGCCCATCCCTGCAGTGAAGGAAGAAGTTTTTGGTGAGAGCTGGTGTGTCTGTGTGTGAATGAGTGGCTGGGTGAGAGCTTGTGTCTGAGGGTGTGAATGGGTGCCTGGGTGAGAGCTTGTGTCTGGGTATGAATGGATGCATGGGTGAGAGATTGTGTGTGTAGGTGCCTGGGTGAGAGCTTGTGTGTGTGGGTGTGAATGGGTGCTAGGGTGAGAGCTGGTGTGAATGGGTACTTGGGTGAGAGCTTGTGGGTGTGAATGGAAGCCTGAGTGAGAGCTTGTGTGTGTGGGTGTGAATGGGTGCCAGGGTGAGAGCTGTTGTGAGTGGGTGCTTGGGTAAGCGCTTGTGTGTGTGGGTGTGAATGGAAGCCTGGGTGAGAGCTGGTGTGAATGGGTGCTTGGGTGAGAGCTTGTGTGTGTGGGTGTGAATGGATACTTGGGTGAGAGTTTGTGTATGTGGGTGTGAATGGGTGCTTGGGTGAGAGCTTGTGGGTGTGAATGGAAGCCTGGGTGTGTCTGTGTGTTGCGTCCGTCCGTCTCAGACGGCTTCCCCCGACATTCCTCACCTCTATTTCAGCCTTCTCCACCAGTCTCAGGAGAATGGTGTCCGTAGCGTCTCCTTGCCGCACCCTCCGGCATCCCTGGAGTGGCTTTGGCGCAGCGTCCCGCCATGTTGACCTGAGGCCTCCTAGGGCGCGCGCATGCCTCACATCTTATAGCTGTGTTGGCGCGAACCTCGGGGGCGACCCCTTCGAGTGACGTGACTGCTTCCGATCACAAAAGGTTGCCCATTTGCTGACTCTCGCCAAGTTAGCATCGGATTGGATTCGTTCCAGTCTGAAGCTGCTCTGCCACTTCTGCTGCTGCTGGAAGCTATCTTTACCCTCCGGGGTTCTACTAACTTGGGTACCCGCTCCTCAGGTACCCTTTGCTTATTTCCAGGTGCCTATCCTGAATCCAGGTACTCGCTCCTTGAGGGCCTGTGTGTCTATCCTGGTGCCTGCTACCAATTCTTCTACCTGCTGGAACACTACCTATCAGCTACAGAGACTGAGTACTACTTCTCCCAGTCTGTTCATCTACAGCTCCTCGTTGTCTATCTGCATCAGGCCCTACACCACAATTGTGGAACGGGACCTCTGCCGAGGATCACAGACTGTTGCTACCTATCCTCTCTCTACTGCTTATTATGAACTCTATCTACTCAGCTATAAGGGAGTGTGTAATAACATCTGCCAGTCTGTCTCTCCTACAGCACCGCACTGGATACCTGCATCGGGGCCTTACACCACCATTGTGGGATGGGTCTCCCCCGCCGAGGATCACAGACTGTTGCTATCTAATCCACTCTCTACTGCCACCTCTGGTGAACCATACAAGCTGCATAATAAAGATATATTCTCTGTGTTTGTGCATCCGAGTCTAGCCTGGTGCTACAGTTCCCTACGAGGCTCCTCCCTGTGGGAGTCACTATCACTGTTGCCCCTAAGAATCCACCATACACCTCGATATCATAACACTGTGGGTGTGAATAGATGCATGGGTGAGAGCTTGTGCCTGTGGGTGTGAATGGATGCATGGGTGAGAGCTGGTGTGAATGGGTGCTTGGGTGAGAGCTTGTGTGTGTGGGTGTGAATGGAAACCTGGGTAAGAGCTGGTGTGAATGGGTGCGAGAGCATTTGTGTGTGATTAAGAGCTTGTATATAAGAGACCATGAGTATGATTGAGAGAGACTGTTCAGGAAGATGATTAGTGTGCGTATGTGAGAGAGAGACTGGTCAGGAAGATGACTGGTGTGAGAGAGACCGAGACTGGTCGTATGGTCTAATTGGGGATTTGTGTGCGAGTGACTGGCTGTGGCCGCAAAGGAAGAGGACTATGAGGACAGCTTCAGTAGCCTTTGCTGCTTCTGGTGAGTGCTATTGGCCAGGAAGGGAAGAGTTGCAGAAGAGGGTAAGTAAAGGTGGCTTTTTACATTTATTTTTCTTGATTGACTGCCATTTTAATTATTGGGTATTATGTGATGTCTGCTGTTTTGAAATATTTTATTGATATTTGGACATGTTTTAATAATTTTTATGCATTTTTAATTGTTGGATATTATTCTGTTCCGCAGCTGTTTTGTAACATGTTTAGTATAGCTTTACAGTTATTTCTGTGTGGGGCTCTATAGCAGCTTGGCTTATTCTGTTTTCCCAATAGGAAATGTATTAGTGTTTAGGGCCTGGTTTAATAGTTGTATTTCTTAGATATGGCTGTTACTGTTTGAGTGTGTTCGATAATACAGGTTTAACTTGTGCGGGTTAGTTTGTGTGCATTATTGCAAATCCTGCGAGTCTGATAGCTGCTATATTTCTCTTTCCATTTCTCCAGGTTCGCACTGCATGCAGAGTGGCTTTTTTGGTTTTCCATTCCAGTTTCTGTCTTCATATTTATAATTTGTGGTTTTTCTGTACTTGGTGAAGGGTGTGTGTGACCGAGGTGAGGTATTTTACTAGCATGTAGGCATTTGTATCAATCTTATTTGTTTTGTTTTCTCAATAGGACATGCATTAGTGGTAAATTACTGTCTTTTCATAAGGAAGGCTATTGTGCCTAGTAGTAAAAGGAGTTTGTTTTCCTTTTACTGGGATGTCATCAGAACCAGAATATCTTTTTTGTATGGCGAGTTGTACAGGGTACTGCCCTAGATCTGCTCTGCACTCATTGCTGGGGGTTGAGGGGATTCCTGTGGATGCAGAGTGCATGTTTACATTTAGCCCCATGATGGTCACATGTTCAGTGTGTCACACACTGTGAGAACAATCTGTCAGGTGTCCCGGCCAAAAAAAGGTTGAGAACCACTGCTCTAGGGTATACATGTTTTGATCTTTTAAGTCTGTCCCCATATACTTTATAATAGAGACCACTGACTATTTTAGTAGCCACACTCTGGACCAACTCTATCCAGTTTATATCAAATATATATGAAGGTGCAGTCTCCAGAATTGTACACAGTATTCCAAATGATGTCTTAAAGTGGACATCTACCATGAGATAGTGGCTCGTTTTCCCACGGATAAGCAGGCTGAATTAGCTATGCTGTCTGGAACGTCCCTCTGGAGCTTCTTAAAGATGACAGAGCTTTGCTCTGTGTGCGGCTGTATGTCTTTTCCCACGCAGCTCCATTTTCCTCCTCAGTCTTTTTCCATGTTACAGGCTGCACTCGGAGCTTTGTGTTTCCTCAGAGACTGTGGTTTTTTCCAAACAATTGTCTCGCGCAAACGATTGAAAATGCCTCCTAGACGGTCTGCTTTCAAGTGTTGCCAATGTGGTAAGATTATGTCCGTCACAGACGGACATAATTACTGTTATATATGCCTGGGCCCAGAACATAATCAGGCCTCCTGCAGGGACTGTGGCCAAATGTCCCTCCGAGCCAAGTGCCAACGAGCTGCCAAAATCGCCCGGCTGAGAGAGGAGGAATCGGGGTCCTGTACCCCTTCATTGGAGCACCGATCAGCCCATTCCTCACCTGGGCAGCCTTCAGAATTTGAAGAGGGCCTCCTCCCTAGGACTGCTGGTCAAGCAGCCGAGACAGGTGGGCCAGGCTTCCCCCCCCCCCCCCCCCCGCCTTGGCTCTGCGCCCCCACGACTCGCGAAATCTGCAGCATCCAGTGTCGCGGCCTCAAAGCAGCCAACGAAGACACCGCCTCTGGCCAACGCGATGCACAAAGCGAAGCACTGCGCACGACATGTGCTATCAACGCACGCGTCGAAGCCAAAGCCACCATAGAAGGAGGCATCACAGCCTGACACACCATAGCTTTCCATTGTCTGGCTCGACAAGGGATGACCCCTCGATGCAAGTGCCAACGCAGGAATGAATAGCATCGAGCTCCACGACACAAAAAGGAAAATTGCACCAGGAGCATCCGGACTTAAATCCCTTGATCGGGCAGCCTCCAAAGAAGCCTCTGTGGACTCCCAAGGGGCCTTCATCCTAGAGGAGTCGGTCAAGCTGGGATTTTCCGATGAGGAGCCCACTACTGAGTACACATACACCAGCTACTCTGTGTCCTCGGGACAGGTCTATTCAGATATGTCCTCAGTATCCAAGAGGAAGAGATCTTCACCACTGCTGCAGAAGCCCCTCCAAAAACAGCACCGGAAATCTTCTAAGATGGAGTGGAAGCAGCTCCATCCCAGAGGTCTAGACTTGGACATCCTGTTGGCTGCCTTGCCCCCAAGGGAGTCTACTGGAGGGGGAGCTCAGCCTACCGCTTTGCTATCTCGATCAGTTCTGGACTCTGTAATGACGAAGGCTTGGGAGTCTCCCTTTTCCAGGCAAGCGACTTCACGGAAAATGGACCTAAAGTTTAGAATGTGCCAGTCGCCGTACTACAGCCTGGTCCAACTCCTGCACGCCTCGGTGGTGGTCGAATCAGCCATGAAGCGGGCCAAGAAGTCCCACCTCCATTCAAATACCCCTCCGGGCCGCAACCACAAACATTTGATGACTTTGACAGGAGAGCATTCCAATCAGGCATGCTAAACGCAAGAATTCAGCAACATCAATTCTACATCACACAATACTTACTTGAATGCCTGTAGTCTTTGAAGCCCTACTTTGCTGCTACTTCGCTGGATGTGGCTCCACCACAGCAGCTCCATGACCTGGAAGAAGGGCTCAGACACCTTTTGAGAACCAGATATGAAGCCTTCAAAATGTCCACCCAGACTACAGCAGCCGGGGCCATAGCAGCCCAGAGGATAGAGTGGCTGCGAGCTAGCGCCATTCGGCAGAATGTTCATGAAAAATTGGCTGATCTCCTGTGTCTCCTGGGCAACCTGTTTAGTGACAAGTTTATTTATTTATTTATTTAAAAGTATTTATATACCGCTTTTTAAAATAAAATTTTATCAAAACTGTTTACAACAGGTTAAAATAAAGTAAAAATAAAAATAAAATATAACTAAAATAAACATAAAATATGGGAAACTGTAGCTCAGCTGTCTTGTCACTGGTATCTCGTGCCGACCTGCAGTCCTCAAACAAGAAGTACTATCCAAGCTTCAGGAAAGCTTACTACAGCGGCGGCCTTATCGACCATATCCAGCGTATCATCCACTGACTTTTACGCAAGCCCAACCGCAGTTGCAGCAGCAACAGCAAAGTCACAGCAGGCCACAGAGCCAGCGTCTGCAGCATCAGCCACAAAACAACAATGCAAAGCACCAACAGAGTTTATAGATGTGACCGGGCCACTCCCACTCCTGAGGGTAGGGGGAAGAGTATCCTCCTTTTACCATTCTTGGGCGGCGATCATCTCTGATCATTGGGTGCTGAACACAGTCAGAGAGGGGTACCCCTTGAGCTATAGGAACATCCCAGGGCATCTGCACCTGTTACAAACTCATCAGCTCAGCTTATAGAACCAACACCAGCTGTGGGAGGAAGTCGACAAATTGCTCCGCCCACAATCCATTCAGCATATTCCTCACAGCTAGCTGAACCAGGGATTCTACTCCCAATACTTCCTCATTCCCAAGAACTCAGGGGGGCTTTTCCCGATCCTGAACTTGTGGGCTTTCAACAAATTCCTGTTGTGGGAGAAGTTTAAGATGACATCTCTCAAGTCCATTCTACCCTTTCTACAATTCAATGATTGGATGTGTCCTCAAGGATAAATATTCACACATCCCGATGCAGTGCTCATCATGGCGATACCTTTGATTCCGAGTCAACAAGGTTCTACCCTTTGGTCTATCATCTGCCCCAAGGGTCTTCACAAAGTGTTTAGCGGTAGTTGTGGCCCACCCCAGACAGAAGGGAATCCAGTTATTCCCCTACCTGGACAACTGGTTGATAGTGGCATCGCAATCAGCAGCTCTGCAGAGCAGTTTGGAAATGGTGATTCATTGCCTGGAGGGCCTCTGTTTCATTATTAACTAGAAAATCCAGTCTGCAACCCACACACAACCTGCAGTTCATTGGAGCCCGGATAAGTACTGTGCTAGGAAAAGCATTCCTGCCAGCGAACAGAGCACATACACTCCACACCCTGGCTTTCCAACTGCGGAATTGTACTCACACCTCAGCCCATTGGATCCTCACCCTGTTGGGCCACATGGCGGCGGCAATCTATCTAGTGCCGCACACCTGTTTGCACATACGACACCTGCAGTGGGGGTTAAAGGTGCAGTGGACTCGGTTCTCTCAACCACTGTCCAGATGAGTGAGGCTGTCCTTGGTTATGATAAGAGATTTGGTATGGTGGCTGAGACCCGCAGTTCTAGCCAGTGGAGCTCTGTTTTGTCCCCCCAGCTCATCAACTGGTCCTTAACACAGACTCCTCAAACAAGGGGTGGGATACCCACCTGGAACAGGTGCAGACGCAGGGTCTCTGGTCAAGCTGAGAGAGAGGCCAGCAGATAAACCTTTTGGTGCTCCGGGCGATAGAGAACGCAGTACACACATTCGAGAGGTTCCTGCAGGGGTGGACCATCATGATCCACATGGACAATCAGGTCACCATGTTCTACATAAACAAGGAAGGAGGGTCTGGTTCCTGGCCGCTGTGCAGGGAAGCAGTCCACATCTTGGAATGGGCAGAGGCGCGCTTCATCACCCTCCAAGCAACCTTTCTACCAGGGCTGACCAATACCACTGTCGACATACTGAACAGAATCTTCCATCCACATGAGTGGGAATTACATCAGGACGTGGCGGACAAGCTCTTTGCGACGTGGGGCCCTCCCATACATGGACCTCTTTGCCACGGAGCACAACAGGAAAGTGGAGAAATTCTGCTCCATCTACCCCAGCAGGAATAGTCTCACTCAGGATGCGTTTCTCATGCCATGGGGAGAAGGGCTCCTCTACTCCTACCCCCAATCCCACTCATATTGAGAACAGTGCAGAAGTGTATTGCGGACGTTGCAGACCTCATTCGGATAGCTCCAGCATGGCCCTGTCAACCGTGGTATCCCTCTCTGGTGTGACTCTCAATCGCCCCACCAATTCCCCTTGGCCACAGTTTGGATCTCCTCACACAGGACAATGGCATGCTGCTTCATCCTGTGCACTCCTCGCTTTATCTCACTGCATGGAGGTTGAAAGGACAGTATTAAGCTTCTTGTACTTGCCAACGGAGATCAAGGAAGTCTTAGTGTCATCCAGGAAATCTTCTACCAGGAAAAATTATCGAGGCATGTGGCACCAGTATTCAGCCTGTTGAGATAGCAAGGGAATAGATCCCTTCTCCTGCACCCCAGAGTTGTTGCTAGTATATCTCCACTCCCTATACCTAGCAGGACTGACGACAGCTTTGGTGAGAACCCACATAAGTGCCATCGTGGCATATCATCATCCTTGCAATGGCCTACCGATATCCAACTACCTGCTGGTCTCCCACTTCATGAAGGGAATATTGCACTTAAGACCAATGGTGCTGAAGCCGCCGGTGCCGTGGGACCTTAACCTGTTCATGCTCCCCCCTTCGAGCTGTTGGAGAGCAGCCATATGTGATATCTCTTATAGTAGGTGCTGTTCTTGGTAGCTCTAACCTTGCCAAGAAGAGTCAGCGAGTTACAGGTGCTAGTTCATTACCCACCCTACCTGCAATTTCACCACGACAAAATGACATTGCGACGCACCCCTCATTCTTACCCAAGGTGGTTTCGGCTTTCCATATTAATCAAACTATCTCATTGCCGCATTCTTCCCTAAGCTGCTCAAGGATGTGGGTGAGCGACGGCTCCACATGCTGGACTGCAAGCGAGCCTTAGTATACCATAAGCCTAGAACTCATTCCGAGAGCAGAGCTTCTCAGCTATTTGTTTCCTTCAACCTGAATGTCCTGGGTCTCCCAGTTTCCAAACGGATCTGTCAAATTGGATTTCTCAGTGCATTCACTTCTGCTACCGTAAGAAATCAGCAAACCTAGCTACTTTGCCGAGGACGCATCAGATGAGAGCGTACAAGATTCCTTTAGTGGACATCTGTAAGGTTGCCACGTGGTCATCGCTGCAGACTTTCATGTCTCATTACTGTCTTGTATCACAAAAAAGGGAAAATCAACGTAAATTCATAAATAATTTGCCCAACCAATATCATTCACTTTTTAAAAAAAAAATTTTATTATTTAAATTTGGATTCAAAACAATGTATTATATATTTGATCAGGTACCGATTCAGCAAGCCTGTCAGTGGGTCTCTATATATGTTAGGAGACCGCCCAGTCTGTTCAATCATTTGCGGTGTATTTTGGAGTTGGTATTACCTCCTTACAAAATATCTTTAACTCAAAAATCACTTTGAAAATATTAATGAATTTTATCAATCTCCACAAGGATAATTCTTAAAAATATAAGTATCCAAAAACCTATTGAGATGAACATTTTTGGATATTTATATTTTTAAGAATTATCCTTGTGGAGATTGATAAAAATCATTCAAATTTTCAAAGTGATTTTTGAGTTAAAGATATTTTGTAAGGAGGTAATACCAACTCCGAAATACACCGCAAATGATTGAATAGACCCAGCAGTCTCCTAACATATATAGAGACCCGCTGACAGGCTTGCTGATGCTGTACCTGATAAAATATATAATACATTGTTTTGTATCCAAATTAAAATAATACAAAAATTTAAAAACGTGAATGATATTGATTGGGCAAATTAGTTGTGAATTTACGTTGATGTTCCCTTTTTTGTGATATTTTTGTATAACATAGGAATTTTTTGGCTCTTTTTCTATTTTATTTCATTACTGTCTTGACCAGCAGGCTTCGTTGGACGCAGCGCTGTGCAAGGCGATACTCCAGTCAGTGGCCAATTGATGAGACTGTCTGCAAAGCAAACACAATCGGTTGGGCGCAGACTGGCATAGTCAGACATGGAGCAACATTGCACTCCTGACGGGAGTATTCAGACTGCACTCTCAATTTTCAGCTGGGGACTCCCAGATAGCATAGCTAATTCAGCCTGCTTATCTTTGGGGAAAAAAGCAAGTTTGCTTACCGTAAACTGTGTTTTCCGTAGATAGCAGGATGAATTAGCCATGTTGACCCGCCCACCTTCCCAGACAGTCTCCAGATTCATGCTTCACAAACACACTTTGTCATAGACTGAGGAGGAAAATGGAGCTGCTTGGGAAAGGACGCACAGCCGCACACAGAGCAAAGCTCTGTCAACTTTAAGAAGCTCCACCTCGGAAGCCCCAGAGGTACATCCCAGACAGCATAGCTAATTCATCCTGCTATCTATGGAAAAGACCTTTTACGGTAAGCAAACTTGCAGATCTGCTGGCACAGATTTGCAGGGTTCTACCAAAAGGTTGAGATTGCTCGAGATAAAGCAATGACATGGAACTTAAAGTTATGAGCATAGTGAAACTGTCATGTTAGGCAAAAGAGCATGAAGGCCCTCAGGCATGTAACCAAGAGGTTCTGTCAGAGTAGATGAAAAAGGGTTGGCATTAGCACATGATTATGCTTCAACAAGACTAATTTACTGAAGCAAGCATTTTCAACCAAAGCAAGCCTGCAGAATTAATGTGTGCATACTCACTTTTTCAAGGTGGGAGAGGCCCTCTTATTTAGGGTAAAAAGTTTCTTTCTAAATCTTGTTCTTAATTTAAAACTCATGAGTGTTTGTAGAGGGTGGGGGAGGAAACAGCATGCCTTCTTGACCACACTGCTCGGTGAATTATGAATGTTTTATAGCTGAGATACACAACCCTACTCCTCAAGGACTGCAGACAGGTTTGATTTTGAAGGTAACCAAGCAGAGCAAATCAATCTGGTTCTCAGAGCAAATGCATACAGATATGCCTAATGAATATTCATTGGGGATATCTTAAAAACCAGACCTGTTTGCTGTCCTTGAGGACCAGGATTGTACACCTAGAGCATCACAATTTTAGGGGTGGTGCCATGGTCTCTTCTTTCCTGCATAGGCCCAGTGATGCCATTTTCTCTTCCCAGCCCATGTGAGTGGGAAGTAGAAAATGCCATCACTGCCCCTGCTGTGCAGCACGAGGCAGTATAACATTTGTG
Source organism: Rhinatrema bivittatum (assembly GCF_901001135.1). Classification (NCBI taxonomy): domain Eukaryota; kingdom Metazoa; phylum Chordata; class Amphibia; order Gymnophiona; family Rhinatrematidae; genus Rhinatrema; species Rhinatrema bivittatum. Next base: position 192,853,243 of record NC_042617.1, read on the forward strand.
CATCTGGAAGCAGAGGAGCATCAGCCCATCTGGAAAAAGAGGAGCATCGTGCTACAGAAAGGAGGAGGAGGGAGTCTGCCAACACAGCCAAAAGTAGGAGAGGGCCAGAAGGTAGAGCAGCAGTATCAGGAGCAGGAACAGTATTGACCCTGCAGCTGAAGAAAGAAGGAGTCCCATGGGCTGCAGGGACTGAAAGAGGAGGCTGCTGCTACCCTACTTGTGCTTCCAGCAGGACCCAGAGAAGAGTGAGTGAGAGGAGTGTGTGAGAGCGAGAGAGTAAGCATGTGTGAGTGAGAGAGAAAGAGAGAGCATGTGTGTGAGAGGAGAAAGCTTGTGTGCAACAACACACTACCCAGGCTAATGCATGACAATCTCAGGACATCTGAAAATCAAAATTTCCCAGGTAAGAAGGGCAGAATTATTTTTAATCCTTATTCGTTTTAATTATTGGATGTTATTCTATTTGTCAGCTGTTTTGAAATATTTCTTCTTTTATTTAGTATGAGTTTACTTCTACTGATGTTTTAGATTTCTTGATTTTATTCCATGTTTTCTTGTTTTTGTCTTGTTGCAGTTTTCAGTACTTTAGGGTCTTTTTATTCTTCATTTGGTGAAGGTCTGTTTATGTTCTGCATATGTGCCCAAAGTGAGGTATTATGCTAGTGTATAGTTTCTCAGAGAACAAGCAAGATGGCAATCTTCACACTTGGGTGACATCATCCGATGGAGTGCGGCACAGAAAACTTTGAGCCTTTCTAAGCACACTCAGGCATGCATGATAACTTGCAGCCACGCGGGGTCCCTTCAGTCTGTTCTTTTCGGCGGAACCCAGTGTTTCGTGGTTGAGTCCAGTCTCTCTTTAGTTCTCCTTTATCAGGAGTTTTTCTGGCATTTGTTTTTTGCTGGAATCAGGATCATGCGGTTGATACTGGGCCCCCTCCCCCCCGATTCTCCCCTCTATAGATCCTTAGTGAAACTCATGTTAGGCAAAAGAGCATGAAGGCCCTCAGACATGTAACCATGCCTGAGGGCCTTCATGCTCACAGTCACAGTTTGATGTTTTGGTAAGTTTCCTTTCGATCAAACCCCCAGGGTGGCGGTGAGCTCGGTGCCCGATGGTCGCTGCCATCAAATTTTTTATTTCGTGACGCCACATCATCAGGGATCCACAGACACTCATGACAGATGTGTCCCCTGCCTGAGAGCATCGCATGCGGTCTGGGTTTGCTGCAAGTACACTCAGATGACCCCTAAGGCACGTTGGGCCCAGTTGGAGAATTCGGCTCACAGCTGTCGGGCCAAAAACCGGACGCTCAATTTTGCCAGCGTCCGGTTTCCGAGCCCGTGGCTGTCAGCGGGCTCGAGAACCGACGCCGGCAAAATTGAGCGTCGGCTGTCAAACCTGCTGAGAGCCGCCGCTCCTGTCAAAAAGGAGGCACTAGGGATGCGCTAGTGTCCCTAGCGCTTCCTTTTCCCCGTATTTACCGTGTCACCTAATTTAAAAAGAGAATCGCGCGCACCGGGAGAGCGGACAAACGCCCGCTCTCCCGCGGACTTTACTGTATCGGCCCATTAGAAAATAGCCACTGTGTTGCATCCATCGGTCTTTGACGGCTTCGCCCCGCCTACCTCTCTCTACTTGCGGCTCCTCCCACTCACCTTGGACTGATGGCCGCAGCAGCGTCTGCTTGCCGACCTCTCCGGCGTCCCCGGACCGGCTTTGGTGCTGCCTCCCGCCATTCTCCTTCAAGGTACCTCTAGGGCGCGCGCGCACGCCACCCTCATCTTTATTTCTACGTTGGCGCAAACCTCAGCGGCGTCCCCCTGTTCTGATGTCACGACTCCAGGGTATATCTGCCTACTACATTTGCTAGCTCGTTGAGTTAGCAGCAGAATTCGTACGGATGGGATTCGCTCTCCGTTCCTAATCTACTCTGCCACTCCAGCTCTAACTGGAACTCTTACTAACCTTCGGGGCCACTAACGGGGTTCCCGCTCCTCGGGGGCCTCTCTGCTTCTTTCAGGTGCTATCAGGAAACCAGTACTCGCTCCTCAAGGGCCCATGTTCCCTGTGTCACTGCCTGCAACCTCTACCTTCTACTTGGAAGAACTAACTACAGTCATCACCAGTGAGTACAGAAAACATCTCTCTCAACAGTACTGCTTCGCCGGAATCAGGTACTCGCTCCTCGAGGGCCTGTCTTCTGCTCCGGTGCCAGACCTCTCGTCTAGTGGAATCTCTGCTACTACTATTGAGTACAACGCTACCGAGTCTCTCTGCTCTAAGGGATCAGGTACTCGCTCCTCGACGGCCTGCTCTCCCTGTCTCTGAGCTCTCCTATTCTACTTGGGACTCTGAATGCTAATTCTATTGTGTGCTCATCACTCTCAGTCTCTTTCCACTACAGCACTGCCTACAGAGGATCTGCTGTTCCAGCGTTCTGTGAGAGACGTGCCCAGCCGGACTCTACAACCACTACTCACTACTGCCACCTCTGGTGGTTCCATATACTGTTTAATAAAAGATTCAAATCTGTGTTTGTCTGTTCGGAGTTTAGCCGGACACTGTGGTCCCTCACGGGACTGCCCCCCGTGGGCTTGATCAGCTGCCACAGTTTCCAAGGATCTACCCAAATACCAATAACCATAAAACACTGCTATTACTAGCAACAGTAACATAGAATAGACTTAGTTTTTGGGTGCTTGAGAGGTTCTTATGGCCTGGATTGGCCACTGTTGGAAACAGGATGCTGGGCTTGATGGAGCCTTGGTCTAACCCAGTATGGCATGTTCTTATGTTCTTATCTGGAAAGGGGTACGACGAGTGAGGTGATCAGATTTGCGGATGACACTAAATTATGCAGAGTAGTTAAATCTCAAACAAATTGTGATGAATTGCAGGAGGACCTTGCAAGACTGGAAGATTGAGCTTCCATATGGCAGATGAAAATTAATGTGGACAAGTGCAAAATGATGCATATAGGGAAAAATAACACTTGCTGTAGTTACATAATGTTAGGTTCTATCTTAGGCGTTACATTGAAATCTCGGCTCAGTGTGCTGTGGCGATCAAAAAAGCACACAGAATGTAAGGAATTATTAGGAAGGGAATGGCAAATAAAATGGAGGATGTCATAATGCCTCTGTCTCGCTCCATGGTGAGACTGCATCTTCAATACTGTGTGTAGTTCTGGTCACCGCAACTCAAAAAGGATGTAACTGCACCGGAGAAAGTGCAGAGAAGGGCGACAAAATGATAAAGGGCATGGAACGGTTGCCCTATGAGGAAAGGCTAAAGAATTTAGGGTTGTTCAGTTTTGAGAAGAGACGACTGAGGGGGAATATGATAGAAGTCTACAAAATCATGAAACGACTTGAAAAAGTTAATGTAAAGCAGTTATTTACTCTGAGATAATAGAAGGACCAGGGGACACTCCATGTAGTTAGCAAGTAGCTCATTTAAAACAAATTTAAGAAAATTCTTTTTCACTAAACGCATAGTTAAGCTCTGGAATTCATTGACAGAGGATGTGGTTACAGCAGTTAGTGCAACTGGGGTTAAAAAAGATTTGGATAAGTTCGTAGAGGAAAAATCCATAAACTGCTATTACGGTAATTAATAAGCAATAGTAGCTTCGATTTGGGTATTTGCTAGGTACTTATGACTTGGATTAGCCACTGTTGGAAACAGAATACTGGACTTGATGGACCCTTGGTCTGACCCAGTATGGCACATCTTATGTTCTTATGACTATTTCTATCAAAATGCAGATAAATCTAGTTCCGGATTTATACCTGAGGGTTGGATCGTTTTGAATTAAAAAATAATCTGCTCTTCTCTTTCCAGAGTAGTCTCCACATCACGCTACACCATGTTAATTTAACAACTTTCAGAACACATAATTGAAACTCTTCAAAACAATGATTAGGAAAGGCGGTGCAAGCTTGTCTTTCACAGACGATGATAACTCGGGATTAGCGTGGGAAGGAGCAGGATTTGAAGGGGAACAGAATGGGGAGGGGAGAGAAGGCAGTATAGGAGGAATAGATACAGGGTAGGGAGCGGGAGCAATGGTTGAATGAGTAGGGGTTTGAATTGGGGTGTAGTGATTGGCAGCAAGTAAGGAGTGACATTGCAGCAGTTTGGCGCTATTCGAGCCGGAACGGCGTGGCGTGAGGGTGCACAGGGCTCGTGATCAGGAATGTGAGACATTTAAGTGTACGTATTAAACCAAAAGCATTAATTACAATAGTAAAACCTTTCAGTCAATTCTCAGCCGGGTACATTGTTAGCGGCGGCACATTTGACCTGCTGTTGAGCAATAGGACGGCGCCGGCCAGCACGGCCGGGAGGAGCTGATTCCTTCATAAATAGCGGCCCCTAAGTCCCGTTGCAGGGAGGGTAGGTAACATCGGTGGGAACAGATGATGAAAAAGGGTAGGGTGAGAGGAGCACGGGCGGCCCTTTATGCGGGCAGGCATCTGCACAGCAGACGGGGCAGAGTAACAGCAGGGCCTCTATTGGTGGGACCGGCTGGTCCCACTCAGGCGGTGCGGCCTAGTGAGTCAGTCGCCAATCCCTTTGAGGCCAGTTTGGGTGAAAGCGGGCCTGAGGCAGGGCCATCTGCTGGGCCAGATGAAAACGGGATCGCTGCAGGCAGGGAAGATTTCTTGCCTTTGGATTTGTCTATAAATGCGTCGGGTGGGGTATTCAATTCCACACCCAGGCCATTTCCCGGGGAGGGTATTCAGGACACGGTCAGGAGGGCAGAGTTTCAATGGGAACGTAGGGGAGAGCAAGTTTTCTCAGCGGAATGGGAAAAAGGGTTAGGCACAGGGATTGGGGGGCACAGGGGAGTGAGAGGAAAAGGTCTGAAGGAGGCAGGGGATCCGGGGATGGGCAGCAGGCAGATATCTGTTTGCAGACATGGGGAGGGGAAGTTCCAGGAGCTGGAGGCGCATGAGACAAACAGAGCATGAGACAAACAGAGAGGAGTCAGGTGCTTAAAAGTGATCCTTTGGCGAGGAATGCGATCTCCAAAACCGGGCCCTCATGCTGGCAGGCGGCAGAGTGTGTTTACCACAACAAGGATGCGACCCGGGGGGCATTACGTAAGGGATGAAGGTAGGTATACTGGCAAATATGTGGAGCGGGAGGTGCTGACTGGGGAAGGGAGAGGGCAGAATGGTTTTGGGGAATGGCCCAAGTAGCAGAAGGAAATGGGGCGGGTGAAGGACAAAAGGGGTTGTGTGGGCGGCAGGAGGAAAGTGAGGGAAGGGGTGATGGGAATCGGAGATATGAGACCGAAGTTTCAGGGAGGGATTTGGGTATGGGACAAAAAGGGTTTGGTGGCGAGGTTTCTGCGGCTTGTGCATATGTATTTACAGATGAGGAAGATACGGAAGCACCATCCACCTCACAGCAAGAAGCTTGGAGAAGCAGGGCCCAGCTGGGTATGCCAGTGAGAAGTAGGGCAGCCGGCACGTCGGGCAGCAGAGGCCAGGTGGTTCGGGAAGACAGCTGGGAGAGAGTGGGGTGCAGGTGAGTTGCAAGTATCAATGGAAAGACAGGAGGGACGAGGAGCATACAGGATGAAGAGAAGACGGAGGTCAGCTGGGAGTAGTACAAGCTTGTCATCGACTTCCACATCATCTTCATGTGAGTTGGAGAGCAAGGGGATTCAACGGGGGGAAGAGCCACGACAGGATATGGGGGCATTCGGCATTGGCTTCTTTGACAGAGCTATGGGAAGGGGTCCCACACAAATTAAGAAGGAAAATTCATAAAAGAAAATATATTAATAGTTTCCGGTTGTTGGAAGGTAGAAGAGGGGGCAAGAGTGATAGAAAGAAAAGGAAGAAGAAAGGAAGAAAGGCTATGAAAGGGATTAAGGTGTCTAAGAATATCATCAACTGGATACGATGTTTTTTCCGATTGGCTAGTGTGGTAGGGCACTTCCAGCTCGATCAGTACGGGGCTTTGCTGGCATATGGGGATAGCATATTAGGGGCGTTTAGGGACTATGAAGGTTGGGCCTGGCTCAATTATGATGAAAAGTTTAGGGACAAGCTCTGTGGTTAACCCAAATGACAAGAGTGTGGGAAATCTGAAACGCAGAATGGGCGGGGTTCAGGCAGCAGGAGGGGCCAGTGCCGGCGGAGGTGGAGGGGGCAATTATTCCTTTCATGCTAGTGGGACAGTGGGAAAAGGGATGGTGAGTGGGAAGGGTGCGGGAGGGAGCAGGGACGTCTGTTGGAGTTTTAATAAAGTCACGTGCCTTTTCCCAGACTGCAAGTTTAGGCACGCCTGTGCAAACTATAATGGAGGCAAACCCATCTTCCAAGTGCACTCAAGGCGGTATCACAGCAGTCAAGAGTGGAAAGGCGTGAATTGTTGAGGCCGGCGGGATCACCAGTGAGGTACACAGTGCTGGCTACGTGGCTGCGAGTGTATCCGAATTGCAATGCTTTTTGGGGTTTCAAGGAGGGTTTTCAGATTCCATATGAAGGTCCTGGGGGTGGGGGAGGGATCCGGAACTCAACAACAGTGGGGCAATTGGAAGGGATGGTGTGGAAAAAATTAGAGTCGGAGTTGCAATTAGGCAGGATTGCGGGCCCATTTGAGGTGCCTCCGTATGACCAGATGCATCTGTCTCCTTTGGCGGTTATTCCGAAGAAAGCAGTGGGGAAGTACAGGTTGATCCTTAATTTGTCTTATCCAAAAGGAGCGTCAGTGAATGATTCCAAAAGAAAAATGTACGGTTCGTTACACTTTATTTGATGCAGCTTTAGGGCTGGTATGGCAAGCAGGGCGGAGGGCCATGATGGCAGATATAGAATCGGCTTTTAGGTTGTTACCAATCCACCCGAGCAGTTTGCACTTATTAGGATTTTATTTTGACGGTGGTTTTGCCAATGGGATGCGCCGTATCTTGCACATACTTCGAAGCATTTAGTTCCTTCCTGCAGTGGGTAACAGAAAGGTACACCAGATGTCAGCAAATGTTACATTATCTGGATGACTTTTTGTTTGTGGGAGAGAGTGAGACCGAATTGTATCGGGAGCAGTTAAAAGGGTTTTTGGAGATGGCAAAGCAGTTGGGGGTCCCAATAGTGGGGGACAAGACGGAAGGTCCGGCTACTAAATTGACATTCTTGGGAATTGAATTGGACTCGGATGCGATGATTTCCCGATTGCCGGATGACAAAGTAGCAAGATTGTAGGAATTGGTAGGCGAGGTTAGGAGTGTGAAGAAAGTGACTAAAAAAAATGCAGTCGTTGATAGGGTCACTAAATTTCGCATGTCAGGTGATACCGATGGGGAGGGCATTCATCCAACGATTGTCCGCTGCTACCAAGGGTATCAAGGTGAGTCATCATCACATACGGGTGACCCAATCCATTCGGGAAGAGCTAGGGGTGTGGGAAGTCTTTTTGCAGTCTTTTAATGGGTACGGGTGATTCCAGAGTTGGAAATCAGGACATAGAGCTGTTCTTGGATGCAGTGGGGGGCACAGGGTTTGGAGTATTCTTTAAGGGGATGTGGTGTGCGCAACCGGGGCCTAGGGACTGGGTGGACAAGGGTTTGATGAAGAATGTCACTTTTTTGGAGTTATTCCCTATAGTAGCTGCAGTAGTGATATGGAAGGAGCTCTTAGCCAACCAGAGAGTGGTGTTTTGGTGTGACAATCTAGGGGTGGTTCAGGTAATTAATAATTTGATAGCTCGATGTCCACGGGTCTCCAGGTTGCTATGGAGCATTAGTAGTGCATTGTTTAAATAGCAATGTAAGCATTAGGGCCAAGCATGTACCGGGAGAGCAGAACCTCATAGCTGATGCTTTGTCTCGTTTCCAATGGAAGATTTTTCGGGATTTGGCACGCATGCGAAGGAGTCTCCAGAGCAGTTCCCAGAAGATTTGTGGACTCTTGGACAGACGAGGAATGGAGTGTGATACGGCAATCTGTGGCGCCAGCCACATGGGCAGCTTATACAGCGGGCAGGGCAACCATGTCTCGTTTTCTGTGGTCTGACAGATGACTTTCAGGACCAGTGCCAGAAGACAGTTTAGTGCGTTATATTTTAAGAGCCCGGTGATTAGGATATTCGGGGGGATCGGTACAAACTCAGCTAGCGGGATTTGCCTTTTTCCAGAAGTTGCAGGGATGGGGTAACCCGTTGGGTAGTTTCCGGATAAAGCGGGTTCTAAAGGAGTGGCAGAGGGACAGGTATGGTGAGAGAGATTTACAAAGACCAATAAGATATTTGGATTTGGTTCAGTTAACAACTCAGTTGCCGGCGGTATGTTGGTCTGATTATGAGGTGCTGTTGTTCAGCACAGCTTTTTCATTGGCCTTTTTCGGGGCCATGAGAATCAGTGAGTTGGTAGCGAAATCAAAAGGGGATCGTTTGGATCAGGGGATCCTGGTCCAGAATGTCAAGATGTATGAGGCAGGGGTTGAGCTCTTTTTAGAGAAAGACAAAACTGACCGAAAAAGGAAAGGGCAAATCATCACACTGATGCCAGCAGCGAACGTGAAGGTATGTCCAGTGCGGTTAACCAAACTACTGATGAGGGTTAGACCATCATTACAAGGTCCTTTTCTGATTCATGAGAATGGAAAGCTGTTAACTAGGTTTCAATTCAATAGGGAATTGCACATAGTGGTCAGACAGAACTCGCATTCTTTTCGAATTGGGGCAGCCATGTCAGCAGCGGAAGGGGAAATATCGGTAACTGGTATCACTGGGCAACAATGAAAGTGTTACTGACCTAAAAATGTCCTACTCTAGTATCTTGATGTGCTGAACACGAATATGACCATGACAAGTTTTTATTGGCTCTCGTTTTGAAGATATTTAATATAGTTCACTTTCTATGTTTAGTCATGTAAATTTATCCAGTAGGACTGTAAATAAGCCTAGAATGATGTAATATTGCATCATATTGCATAATACTATCATGCACACATCATCCAGAGTTTATTACATCATTTTCTGATGCAATGCAGTTCTACTGCCATGCTGCTGCTGAGTAAGCTGACGTCAGCAGTGTACTATATGAAGCCCAGTCAGAAAGGGTGAGCATTTGAAATATTCATGCTGGCTGACTACTGCTGGACACTCCTCAGAGATGCTCCCGAACAGGTGTTCAAGAGACAAGCAAAGAAATCTAAGACGTAGTCTATGACTTCATTTTTCAAACGGTATTAACCGTAGGTCTCCTACTATTGGCATACAATTCAAGATGTAATTATATTATTGCATATTACAAAACAACTAGAGCCAATTTTGCATTTTCACAGTCACATTCATGTTTAGCCCATGGAAATTTATAAGAATTGACTAATTTAATTTCAGTAACATGACTTTTGTGAAAATTTGTTGCCAAGTGAGCTATTGGCATACAGTTCAAGATGTAATTATATTATTGCATATTACAAAAAAATTAGAGCCAATTTTGCATTTTCAGAGTCACATTCGTGTTTAGCACATGGAAATGTATAAGAATTGACTAATTTCATTTCCGTAACATGACTTTTGTGAAAATTTGTTGCCCAGTGTCAGGTGATAGGTCGATGGAAATCCAATGCATTCCTGACATACATCAGACCATTAAAAAAAACCAAAAAAACAAATTAAGAGGGGCGGAGAAGGATATGGTTTTAAGAGGGAGTCTCCCGGGGTCTTGGGAGCGGGGTGGGGTGGGGAAAAGGGGGTACAAGGAATACTTAATGACACCGTCTTTTTGTTTCAGAGATACTCCGGGTGGCGCGTAGAATAGGGTGCATCTGGATTGTGGGCCACTCGTTCATCCACAGGGCGCAGCGGCGAGCCTTAAGGTGGCCATATGGGGAACATTTGGATCTGGACCGGAGGCAGTGGAGCGTGTTCTGGTTCAGCAAGGGAGTCATGATGTGGGACAAACTCTTGCCATTCCTGTGGGAATGAGCGGAACTGTGGGGCATGCCGGATGTCTTGCTCATTCATCTTAGGGGAAACGACGTGGGAATAAAGTCATGCCAGAACTTAATAACTTGCATCATTTTTCATTTCATTTTCATTTCATAAAATTTATTGATCGCCTAACACAAAGTAGGCCTAGGCGATGAACAAAAATACATACATAGTAAAAACAATAATAAACATACACTTCAGACAAAAATTTTTGTTTCACAGAAACTGGAGAAAAGTACTACCAAATACTGGTATATATGTCCCTAGATCAAGTTATTTATTATTCGTCAGTTGACATTAACGAGAACTCATGGCAATTACTCTACTCACATTATTCTCATTTTTCTAATAACCATGTTCTCACATTCTTTTCTCTGATAACTGAATTACACATACTTCAGGCTGTTATATATTATAAGCACGATGGAGTAAAAACTCTTTAAATTCTTTTAAATGAAAATTCAATAAACTATAAATTAAAAAAAAAAAAAACTCTTTAAATTCTAATTTAAATCTTTTAACATCATCCAAAGACCTCAATTCCACAGGAATGAGATTCCACTGAGTAGGAGCTGCTATGGAAAAAGAGGTCTCCCTCGTACTAAACAACTGAGCATGTCGAACTGAAGGGATCTCTAAAAGATTCAATTGAGAAGATCTTACAGGTTTATAAATCCGTAATAATGCATTAAGCCAGTATGAAGAATCTGAGGCAAGAAGCTTATAGACTATCATGCCAATTTTAAACACAATCCGCTCGGTAACTGGTAGCCAATTAAGCCTACATAAAGTAGGAGAGATCCACTCGAAATGCTTAGAATGAGAAACTAACCTGGTGGCTGAATTCAATAAAAGCTGTATTGAATGAATCAAACCTTTAGGTAAACCAATATAAAGACTATTGCAATAGTCAATATGCGGGAATATGATCGCCCGTACCACTGTCAAGAAATCACTGTCATAAAGTAAGTGTCGTAAACTTGCTAACAACCGGAGTTTAAAGAAACCGATTTTAATAAGAAACCTAATCTGAGGTTTGAATGAAAAGGTAGAATCAAGCAACACACCAAGGCTCCTTATAGGTTTACCTTTCGCAAATATTAATCCACTGGCCAAAGGTGTTGCTGGGATGATCCAATATCATTGTCAGGCTTAAGTGTAAATCCGAAGTGTTATGGAAAGCAGGGGTTACAAAAATGAATCGGCAGTTGGGTAAATGGGTGAACAGAGAGGGTGGTTTTGGGTGAGACATAGATGGGGGTGGAGGACGGTTTATTCCAAGGAGACGGAGTACATCTGTTGGATATTGGTATGGATTTATTTAATAATTCCATGCAAGAAAGTCTGGAGGTGGTACTGTTTAGAAGATTTGAGGCCACAATGGGGGAACAAGAACTGGTTAAACCGTTCTTGCCTGTGGCGGTATAACCCGATCCCTAGTTACTATGGAAGAATTTGTAAGGTTCAAAAGGGGGGGGGGGGAATGGGGGGGAGCAAAATTGTGTAGTTGGGGGGATTGCTGCACAAGAAGGCCTGCGAGCTTGGGGGCTAAAGCTCAAGGCCAGGGCTTGCCCTCGCTGGGGTGGGAAGAGGGGGTGGCAGTGCTTTACCTCTGGGATGAGGGGTAGAGACAGAAAAGGGATGAGGGGGAAGATTGGGGAAGGGGGAGTTGGTGGCAAATGTTATAAATGTACTACTGTTTGTAAGGGGCTCAGATTTATGGATTAAACTGCGGCCTATGTTAAATGCCAAAAGTGGTACGTGTTTTATTCGGGGGGGGGGGGGGGTAAGGAGCGAGCTGAACGCAGGTCTAATCTCCCTGAGTTAGGAAAGGCGGTCTTATCTGGAAACAGACCTGTTATCTGGAAACCGACCTGATTTGATATGTATCTGATTTGTTATCTGGAAACCGACCTGATTTGATATGTATATCGAGAATGTCGGTAATAAAAAAAATAAATCTGATATGTATATTTTATATATATGTATATTTTATATATGTATATTTTATAAATGTATATATATTAATAAATATATATATTAATAAATATAAATGTATATTTTATATATGTATAAAATATATATGTATATTTGATATGTATATTTTATAAATCTGATATGATTTGATATGTAATAAAAAAATAAATCTGGAAACCGACCTGATTTGATATGTACCTGATTTGTTATCTGGAAACCGACCTGATTTGATATGTATATCGAGAATGTCGGTATATAAAAACCCTAAATAAATAAATAAATAAATGATGATAACTCGGGAATAGCGTGGGAAGGAGCAGAATTTGAAGGGGAACAGGATGGGGAGGGGAGAGAAGGCAGAAGAGGTATAGGAGGAATAGATACAGGGTAGGGAGTGGGAGCAACGGTTGAATGAGTAGGGGTTTGAATTGGGGTGTGGTGATTGGCAGCAAGTAAGGAGTGACGTTGCAGCAGTTTGGCGCCATTCGAGCCGGAGCGGCATGGCGTGAGGGTGCACGGGGCTCATGATCCCACCCTCCCTCCTGGTGTTTACATAAGAACATAAGAAAATGCCATACTGGGTCAGACCAAGGGTCCATCAAGCCCAGCATCCTGTTTCCAACAGTGGCCAATCCAGGCCATAAGAACCTGGCAAGTACCCAAAAACTAAGTCTATTCCATGTTACCATTGCTAATGGCAGTGGCTGTTCTCTAAGGGGCGGATTTTAAGAGCCCTGCTCGCCGGTGCCCCTATTTTACATAGGCCTACCGGCACGCGCAGAGCCCCGGGACTCGCGTAAGTTCCGGGGTTTTCCGAGGGGGGGCGTGTCAGAGGGCGGGCCTGATCCGCGCGGTGTTTTCGGGGCGGGACGTAGCGTTTCGGGGGCGGGTCCAGGGGCGTGGTTACGGCCCGGTGCGGTCCGGGGGCATGGCTGCGCCCTCCGGACCCGCCCCCAGGTCGCGTCCCGGCGCGCTATCGGCCCACTGGCGCGCGGGGATTTACATCTCCCTCCGGGAGGCATAAATCCCCCGACAAAGGTAAGGGGGGGGGGGTTTAGACAGGGCCGGGGGGGTGGGTTAGGGAGGGGAAGGTGAGGGGAGGGCAAAAGAAAGTTCCCTCCGAGGCCGCTCCGATTTCGGAGCGGCCTCGGAGGGAACAGAGGTAGGCTGCGCGGCTCAGCGCGCGCCGGCTATACGGAATCGGTAGCCTTGCGCGCGCCGATCCAGGTTTTAGCGGCTACGCGCGTATCTACTAAAATCCAGCGTACTTTTGTTGGCGCCTGATGCGCCAACAAAAGTACGCCAAATCTGCCCGTAAGCGAACTTAATAGCAGGTAATGGACTTCTCCTCCAAGAACTTATCCAATCCTTTTTTAAACACAGTTATACTAACTGCACTAACCACATCCTCTGGCAACAAATTCCAGAGTTTAATTGTGCATTGAGTAAAAAAGAACTTTCTCCGATTAGTTTTAAATGTGCCCCATGCTAACTTCATGGAGTGCCCCCTAGTCTTTCTACTATCCGAAAGAGTAAATAACCTATTCACATCTACCCGTTCTAGACCTCTCATGATTTTAAACACCTCTATCATATCCCCCCTCAGTCATCTCTTCTCCAAGCTGAAAAGTCCTAACCTCTTTAGTCTTTCCTCAATGTGTTATATTCATTTCTTTTGTTTGTCGCAGTGGGGGCGGTATAACCCAAGCTCTAGTTACTATGGAAGAATTTGTAAGGTTCAAAAGGGGGGGGGGAATGGAGGATGGGGCAAAATTGTGCAGTTGGGGGGCCTACTGCACAAGAAGGCCTGCGAGCTTGGGGGCTATAGCTCAAAGCCAGGGCTTGCCCTCACTGGGGTGAGACGAGGCAAGAGGGGGGGAGGGGGGCAGTGCTTTACCTCTGGGACGAGGGGGAGAGACGGAAAAGGGAGGAGGGGGAGTTGGTGGCGAATGTTATAAGTTTACTACTGTTTGTAAGGGGCTCGGGTTTATGGATTAAACTGCGGCCTATGTTAAATGCCAAAAGTGTACGTGTTTTATTGGGGGTGGAGCGAGCTGAACGCTGGTCTAATCTCCCTGAGTTATGTGCACTGCAATGTTCAACTATAGATGCCTCTGCTATATTATTTCTAATACAGCTCTTATGCTCTAATAATCTAATCCTTAATTTTCTTTTTGTCTTTCATATATATAGAAGATTGCAAGGACATTGGATCACGGCACATTTTTTTAAATTACAGTTGGAGAAATGTTTCAAAAAATACATTTTACCTATGCTAGAATGTATGAAACACCTTGTACTGATATCCTGGGAACACAGACTCGATTTGCCACATTTGAACTTTCTTCAATTTTACTGTCTGAATTAAATTCTCTAACTCTAATGCTGATGAAACTAGTTTTGTCTTAAGTTCTGGCTCCTATTAAAAGCTATTTTAAAGTCTTTCTTCTCAAGACCATGTAGATCTTGAATTATATGCCAGTGTTTTATAAAAAAAGAAAAAATTATATTTGTAGCTAAATGAAAACTTTAATTGGCAAACTAATTTTTTCATTGCCCTTATTCTCTTAGGGCTGGATTTTCAAAGCTTTACACGCGTAGGGGGGGGTGTTATGTGTGCCGGGCCTATTTTAAAAAGGTCCGGCGACGCAAGTAAAGCCCCGGGACGCGTGTTAGTCCAGGGTTGGGGCCAGAGGCCTCCGACATAGCAGCCTGTCGGAGGCAGGGGCAAAACGTAAGATAAAAGTCGGGGGGCGGGGGGTGGTTAGAGTAGGGCTGGGGGGCAAGGTTAGGGGAAGGGGTGGGAAGGTCAGGCTAGGGGGAACGGGGAAGGCAGTGCGGCTCAGCGGTGCACATTTGTTCACCCCCTTGCGTGCGCCAACCCCTGATTAACTTGCGCACGCAAGTTATAAAATCAGGTGTACACGTGTGTGCGCCAGGTAGTGCGCGCACCCTTTTAAAATCTACCCCTTAACCTTTAACAGCTGGTCTCTGATTCTTTTGCTCTAAGGTATCCCTTTGTCATTCTCCTATTTGGGTACCCCCTAGCATGAAATGTTGTTTTCATGGCCACTGCTTGTGTTTCAGATTCACTCCTAGGTGTACATAGGTTTTTTTTAGCATACGTAATTGGCTTATTATAGACTCCTATAATGGTGGCTTTGTAGCAATTTATTTCAGTCTATAGGTCTTCAGTATATGATAATCTGAAAGCCATCACAGAGTTTTTTTAATTAAAATATCTAAGAATGGGATCTTATTAGGATCACTGTTCATTTGGAACCTCAAATTATTTATCCATTTATAAAACCCACCAATGTCTTTTATACTTCTTTCCCACAATAATAAAACAAGCTATGTGCCTTGTCCACAAGAGGACATTTTTTAAAAGTTTATCAGTGAGAAATAGGTTCTCAAAGTTTGCCAGATATAGGTTTGTTATGTCAAGGCCTTTGTAACCCCCCCCCCCCCCCCCCCCCGAACCAGTTGTACCTTTAATTTGCTGATCAAATGTATCCTGAAATTTAAAATAGTTCCTTGTTATTGCAATCTCTGCCAATGCACATACAAATTTTGTCAGAATCCTCAAATTTGTTTTTCTATTCCTTAATGTTTCCTTGATGACCATAATAGCTTCCTTCTGTGGTGTATTTCTATAGAGTGATTTTTTTTTGTCAACAATGACCAGTAATAGTTTTGAAATATATTTAATAGATATTAAAATGTTAACATGATTAGTCTCTTACATAAGAAAGAGCATTTGCCATAAAGGTCCTTAAAACATGTCAGTAAAAATAGATACAGGTTACAAAATAGATCCAATAGCTGACACCATAGGGCGGCCAGGTGGATATATTAAGGATTTGTGTATTTTAAGTAGGATGTAGATGGTGGTAATGATTGGAAGTTTATCTTCTAAAACATCTGTCTCCCTGTTCATCCTGATCTTTAAAAGGTCTTCAATATGTTTTATAGTTTTATAGTTGGGGCAGCGTACTCTTTTAAAGGTAAACAATTAGAAGGTCATTGAGCTGGCATTGTATCTCACTAATAGTAAGAATCAGCTGCAGCTCAATGACATATGGTTTGTATATTTTAATGATATATTTCTATTGTGTATCACTTTTTTTAACTTGTAGATTAACAGTTTTTATATTGTTACTTTTTTTTATATTCATCATCTATTATTAACTATTTATAATGTCTTTTCCCACTGGATTCACCTTTTGACATCATTTTGTGATAATTTGCCTCTTTTACTTTGCTTTTATTCTACTCTCCTACAGTGCACATCTAGGGGAATTCTGTTCAAAATATTTAAAACTCTGCATCTTTGAGTAAAATTGTTTTATATTACATTTTAAGTTAATTACTGAAAAACTATGTATATTGTGTTATTTTGACCAATATAAGGAATGTGGAATTTTAAAATTTTGTGCACAGAATTCCCCCAGGACTATTTAGTAAAAGCACAAGAGATTCATGTTTCGAAAAGTGGATATGTATCAGGGGTCTTTCAGTCTTGCTTTCAACTGTACTCCAAGTTAATCTACAGACATTTCTTGCTGACTTTACGGTCATAAAATTCTACAAATATAAATCTTACAATTTAAATAAAAAATATGCATGTATACAGCACAAGCCTTAAAAGAACAAAATAGCAAGACAAACCATTCATTTCAACAGCATCTTTACTTCTTCGGCGCCAGTTTCCAGGAACTGGAAGTATGGCTCTGATGTATGATACTTAAATACACTTGCTTACGTCATAACTCTAGCGTGACTAAAAGATAGACTCAATGGAAAGATGTTACACACAGGTGCAAAGGACTTCTAAAACACAGAATCATAACAGAATCTCCCCATTTGATCTTAGAAAGAGTGCATTCAGTCTCCATACTTTCAAATGATGGAATACCATTCAATACTGAGATTCAATCCACAAGGAGAAGAGGATTTTAAATAAAATATCCAGAATCTTTTAGGTAGTGAGATCAGTTGTTTGTGCTCCATGATGGAGGTAAACAAGGGGATACAGCAACATGGGCAACTATAGCCCGGATGCTGAGGTTTCCCTCTCTAGGTAAGTTAGAGTGCATTCGGCAGTATTGTGTGTGGAGAATTGGTTATTCTCTCCTGACAAGATTTTCTGAGCAGTGACATGATCTTTCTTGCACACATTCCCAAGTATTACCACTTGAACGTTCAGGCTCCAAAGGGTGCAGATTTCATGCATGCAATGTTGACTGCACTGTGGAGAGCCTCCCGCCCTGTTTGGGTGTAGCTTTGGTACATTCCACTGGTGTGGATTAGCCTGCCTGAGTGCAGAGGAAAGAAAAATTACTGTTTACCTGATAATTTCCTTTCCTCTAAAGAGGGCAGGCTAATCCACAACCCACACTCGGCTGCCTATTTGCTTTTAGCTCATCCCTTCTTGTGGGCAATGCAGGCAGTTATTTGGTTCATTCATTGAAGGACTGGTAAGTGACGTGACTGGCCTTTGAGATTAGTGCATGTTAATGCTTTTGTCTGAGCTCTGTGTTCTTGATTGGGTGAAAACATGATTGGCTCACTGTTAATAAACATGTTCTTCTATAACCAGTTTGTCCACAGTTTGGCTTTTCCAGAGAATACTGGTGGGCTGATGTTGGGGCAGGGCTATATGTCCATGACATCAGCTTTTGCTCCATCTCCATCTGCTGGTGGAGGTGCATAACCCACTGGTGTGAATCAGCCTGCCCTCCTTAGAGGAAAGGAAATTATCAGATAAGTAGTATTTCTCCATTTTTCTTTATAGAGCACAGGAGATGTTTTTAGCATTAATACTTCTGCTTTACTGGGGCTGAGGTTGAGGTTGTGATGTGGCCCGTTTGAATTGAAGTGTGAAATACAATTGAAATTCCACTTAATTTGACTTTGCAATTAACCTCTTGGATGTTGTACAGAATTGTGGGGACCTGGTTTCTGTGTACCAGAGAGTGGAGAAAGAAAGTTTCCACTGGAAAAAGAAGGGTGTCTTTAAAACATTTACAAGGAAAACATTTAGTTCTCAATGGTTCCCTCTCATCCTGCTCCTTAACATAGAAGCTTCCTTCAGAAGGAGTTCTGACTCCAGCAGAATGTAATTATTTTATATTCCCCCATCAGGCACTTCAAAGTATTATGTTCAGGTACTGTAGGTATTCCCGCATTGACTTCTCCCACCTCCTCCTCCTCAGCCC
Source organism: Rhinatrema bivittatum (assembly GCF_901001135.1). Classification (NCBI taxonomy): domain Eukaryota; kingdom Metazoa; phylum Chordata; class Amphibia; order Gymnophiona; family Rhinatrematidae; genus Rhinatrema; species Rhinatrema bivittatum. The sequence continues at coordinate 192,871,399 of NC_042617.1, forward strand.
ACCCACATTCTCTCATTGACCTCCCTCCTCTCCCTCTAGCCCCCACTCTATACTTTCCTTAGTGATGTCACCCTATTCCTTCAGCCTCCCAAAACCTACCCTTTAACCTCTTCCATCCCCTCCCATACCCCAATAGCCCCGCACCCTGGGAAAGGGAAAAAAAAGGAAAGCAGGGCAAGTATTTTCTCTGAATCTCTGGGTAGTTTTTTAAACTGCATCCTCAGTTTTGCACCCCATACCTCGCCTGCTACAGTAGTCAAGGAATTGGGTTTCTAAGATGTTACAATATTAGAGGCTGGTTCAGATGTTTCAGAAAGGGAGATGATTTGCATTACCCTCTTCCTTATCATGGGTAAGTTCACCTGGTCAATGGTGCTCCCAGAAGTTGGGAGGAGAAATAGGGAGTAAAAACTAAAAAAAAACCCAATCTTCACAATAATTAATTAATTAGAGCTATTACATTTTACAATTAAGTCAGTTGACAAATGTTGCAAAAATGGAGAAAAACAATTGTCAAATGTGCATTTAAATTTTAAACAAACATTTAAAAGAGAAAAGTCTTTATTACTATTTTATAAATACAGCAATAAATAAGATTTTAATTCTGTTAAAAAAAATAAAAGCAACAGTGAAGTTGCTCAGATAAGTAAAGCTCTTTTTATACTGTTTCTATAATTCTACTTTTTATGTAATCAGTTTATCAATGTTATCAAAAAAATTGATTCTTTATGACTGTTTTTCATAACTGTGGCAAAGCTGTAGAACTCAGATAAAAATATTTTTTTTCTGTTCTTTTAAACCATTTTCCTTTTATGTTTCCTTGTTTGTTTGTTTTTTTTCCAATGGATTCTCCTTACTGACTGTGTATCTGTTTTCCTTCAGCATCTCTAGTCTGGCAGACTTAGATCTATGATATGTACATTTAGCAGTCCAGCTGCTGGTGTATATTGACTGCAAGGCTAGGGTGAGCTGCCTTCTCTGCTATCCCTATATTGTAACAACTCAAAAATGAAAACTGACTCCCTAAATCCAATAATCTTCCAAAAGTTCTAAAAGTGTAAGGTGTTACCATTTCAGACTGGAACATTTTGTGAGCACTTGTTTTCCAAATAAGCTTCCCCTCAGCTTTAAAGTGACAACAGAGGCTTATCCAATGCTCCAACTGCTTATTCTGTGCCCCTTTTACGGTTTTTATTTCACCCAGTGTGACTGACCTGGTGGTACCGTAACCCAGATGCCACTTCTGGGCTCGGCAACACTGGTCACGTCACTACTGGCCTGTGTAACGCAGCAGCAGTAGGAGCTTCTCCATCTCCAGTGCCCCTGCTACTTCCAAGCTGGCCACATTGTTGTGGTAGTGGCAAGCAAGAAGCTCTACCCCCAAGAGCCTCCTCCAACAAGCAGCACCCAGTATCACAGGCCCATGGGCACCTCTGGCCCCTCTGTCCTGTTTGTTTCACCCATTTACATAATTGTTACTAAATGTTATGTAAGTTCCTATTTCAGCTTACCAATTTTGTTTTGTTGGTTTGGGGGGCTAGCTTTCATATGAAAATGTGTTCAGTTTGGAATACTGAAATTAAAAGAAAGCTAACACACAACATGGAAGCAATGAGACTAGTGATTGCTTTGCTGTATTTCAGCCTTCTGAATTGCGAGAGCAGGATTTCATATTGTCTCTTTTCTACTTCTTTGTGCTGCAGCTGAATCCCATGGTTACACAATAAAGTGGTTCCTGAACATACCCAGATCAGTCCAGACAAGCAGGTTTTATTCATCCCTACCAGCAGATGGAGGTAGAGAACAAAACTCTGGGCACTGCCACATATACGAGAGTGCCACCTGCAGTCCCTCAGTATTTCTCTCCCTCCAGCAGATGGTAGAGGTGCTAACCCTGCAGTACTGACTGGATATATTGAGGAAAATTGCTCCCCGAGGCGACAGGCTCCTGAAGAAGGGTCGTCCCTCTGGTTGAGCCGGGCAAACGGGGGGTTGGATGCCCCTGGCCAGCTTCAGCCCTTGACCCCTGACAGCCAGTGGTCTGGTTCCCTCAGTGGGCCCAAACCCCTCCGCCTGCCCAGGGCAGGGAAGTACCCTTACTTTTATTTTTGTGCTTTACTGTGTGTCTGGGCCTTTAAATCTTTGTTGTCTGCTTTTGCAACATCAGTCGCATGTGAGCAGGCTGAGTGGCTTAGGCTGAATGCAACAGCAGAAGCATGCGGCAAGCTGGCAGCCTAGCAGGCTGAAATCCTCGGCGAGATCGTCGGGTGCAGGCCGGGCAGTAAGTGGGTGGATCAGGGGGTCATTTGGAAGAGGGTGGTCCCAGTCAGGGCAGATTCACTCCGGTGGGGGCTGGCTGTACTCCCGAATGAGCCGCGTGCTTTTCAGTCACGACAGCAGGAAATTCTTGGGGCAGTGCGCCCTCTTCAGGATTTGACAGCTGCCATGTGGTGCGCCCCGCCCCCCTCGCGATCCCACAGCAAGCATAGGATTGCCTGTTTGGATTTTTATTTTGCCTTGCTTTATTTCTTGGTGCTTATTATGACAGACAAGCAGGTCAGAGAGACCTGCAGGGCCTGTGGTAGCCCTTCGGTCGGCCTGAATGACCTCCTCCTCTGCACGGAGTGTGATAGAGGGGGGGGTCTGAAAGGCAAGCAAAGCTGCGGAGGCATCCGCGGACCACAGCGGTGGCGCTGGGATCACAGGAGGGAGTGGCTATGGCCGCAGAAGCGGAGCTGGATAAGGGGGGCTTCTCCCCGGGGGTCCGGAGGGTCCCCGCCACTCCTGTCTCCCATGGTTCGACCTAGGGAAAAAGGTCCGGATGTCTCGGGCCCTAGCAGCCCCAAGCGTCCTTCAGGGGCCCCGGAGGGGGGGGGGGGGTTTCTCCTGAATTTGTACTTTTACTGCACAAGGCATTCCTGGCTAGGCAGGCAGGTAAGTGCGGTGTCACAGAAGGCCCGATGGGTTCGGCAAAGCGGAGGAAGGTCCCCCCTAAAGGTTCCGCGGGCCAGCGAACTCTGCCTCCCGAGGGATGGCTAGAGTGATTGGAATCGGACGATTCTAAGCAGGAGGATGAGGTCTCCTCGGAGGCCTATCAGGATGGGGACTCAATTGGGGGTGCCCTTCTGGACCCAGGGGACTCTAAAACTGAACAGGGGACCTTGGAGGGTCCGGAGGCTGAAGGCGAGGATCCGCGGGTGATCCGGCTTTTCGAGAGAGGGGAGCTGTGCCCGCTTATTCCGCAGGTGTTGGAGGAGCTGGGGATTAAGCTCACCCTGCAGGATTCAGATGCTGAAGGGGTTAATACAGTTCTGGATGGCCTACGGAGACCCCCCAGCACTTTCCCAATTCCAAAGAAAATCCAGAAATTGATCAACTGAGAGTGGGATTCCCCCAACTCGTGTCTGCGAGTTGGCAGAGCGATATCCAAGCTTTATCCACTTCTACAGCACCATCTGGACGTTCTCAAGGTCCCGAAGGTGGATGCGGCAGTTTAGGCAGTCACTAAGAAGACCACTATTCTGGTGACTGGAGCTTCCGCTCTGAAGGATGTTCAGGATCGGAAGTTGGAAGTGCATCTCAAGCAAGCTTTTGAGGTCCTGGGTCCCCTCCCATTTCCTCGAATACTATATTTCCAGATTGAGGACCTAAAGAAGGCATGGCACTTCTAGCTACATTAGGTGGAGTGGTTGGAGCAGCTGCATGTGGAATGGGCTAGAGATAAGTAATCCAAACTCACCATCCCAGCCTTTTTCAAGCCTCAAGCTTTTATGCTACTCATGTACAAGCTTGGAACACAAGCTCAGTGCAGATTAGCCCAATGCTTCTTTTCCATCCCCTTGCCACAACCTTTCTGCTAGATATACACTGGGCAAAAAAACAATGTTTTACCTAACTGTTGCTCACACTGCCTTACATTCTTCCTATTCGCTTTACCTCCACATCTTTATCTTTTTACTGATAGCACCAGCTCCTCGGAAGAGGAGCAGCAGGTCCCTCCAGAAGCTGCTCCAGTCCCACTGCCAACCCCAGGGGCTGTGCTGGTGGGTGCACCCACACCCCCATCACCAGAGCCAGAGGCTGCCCACAAGCGTCCACCCCTTCTCCCCTCATATGTTGCTCCTCCTGTAAGGACACCCTCCAGGTTTTCTCCCAGGACCTGATGATGAAGGTCCTGGTGAGGACCTCCGTTTGGAAGAGGAAAAAAGAATGCTGTGCCACATCTTGGCGCACACACTCCAGAGTCACCTACAGCTTCCAAGTCTGGCTTTGTGGGAGGAGCACCTACTCCCCTAGCAGAGCTCCATACCCCTGCAGCGATGGAGTGACTGTCAAGATGTGGCTGGCATATGGACTTAAGGCATGCATAGGTAAGTCAGAACTACAAGCTCTTCCATGCAATGGGGTAAAACTAGGACTGGATCAACCTGTCCTGAAAAGCTAGAGCTAGTTGGCAATGCTAATCTGGACTGACCTCAGGGACCTGTTCCTGAAGTCAGCCAGCGGTTTAACAGCTTCTCTTGAGCTGGTAGCTCTGTGTGCGGGCATCTCAGCACCCTGACTTTTTATCAGTATTTTGCTTCTAAATTGGGGAAGGAAAAAGAAAGAAGTGGGAATTTATTAAAAAGTGTCTTATACTGGTTAATAAAAGTTTGCGTAGATCGCTTTTTCAAAATTAAGTCACAGCACTTGGATCAAAAGCCCGAAAAAAAATCCTTCTGAGCCCCTCAAAGAATTGAGAAAGGAGTCATACAGCCAGCAGTCTGAGCATTCCCATGGGAGATAAAGGAGGTGCCTGTGAGGTACAACAGAGAAAGAGAGAAGCAGATTGCAAAGTAATAATCAGTGGATCCTGGGTATTTAGGAGAATCCTTATAGGATAGTAGGACTCTTTCCAGTTTACTCAGGTCAGCTTCAAACTATAATAAACAAGCTGAAGAGAACCTGAGGGAAAGACCAAGGGAACATAAGCTTAATTTAACTTTATTTAATTTATTGTTTACATTGCATTATGGCTCTGTTGAAAACAGGACACAATTTCAAACCTTTTTGCTTTGCCTATTATTCCTCAGATCAGTCCAGATGAGTAGGTTATTTTCCCCACCAGCTTAATCACACTAGTAGCAACAGGTACACTGATTTAAAAACACTTCATCTAACTGATTTGGATATAGAGTTCTGCACCACAAGAAAAAGACAGCTGTTTAAGTTCTATTAGCTTAAGTTCAATCATGTACGGATACCAGGTCCTTGCTAGCACCAACACTAACTCCTTAAAAGGTGCTAAACCACACTTTACGATGATAGGAATTTTCTGGCTGGGTATCACCCTGTCTCCCTTATCAGTTAAGGTAAAGAACAGCAGTGCAAATAATTCAAGGGTTCATACAATCCCTTTCACCTGGCAACTTTCAGTTTGGTTTAAATTTCAAACCTTTCCATTCAAACACTCTCTCTAGAGCAATAAGGAAACCTCTGAGCTAATAACTCCAGCACCCAACTTTAATTCAGTTAATTAGCTCTATTCCCAAGCAACCTGGTTAAGCTGTATTAGATGCATCAAACAGACTTTCTTACTAACACTCACAACTAAACAGCAGTGTCAGTAATTACACCTTCTGTTTACCAGTGCTTAAATATCCAGCTGGGACCTAATCTTTGAATCACTGCTAGGGATCTCCAAAATTTCCCTTTTATATATTTACTCTTCACTTTAAAGATGAGCTTGGCTGCTGCACTGCTTCTCTAAAGTATCTGCCCTTTGAGTTTACTAAATTATCAATCCCCCTAGAAAGGAATGGGTAAAACTGCAAAAATCCCACTGTGCTGCTCAAACCCTGCTTAATTCCCCTGTTTCTCCCTTGGTTTGTCTGTCAAAAGGCTTGTGCACAAGTTACTGTTCTGGTTTAAAGTCATCCTCTTATCAGTCTCAGAAATTAGAACAGGCAGAATTCCCCTTAAATATTCTAGTATCACTCTTAACTTTAGTACTACAGTACAGTCAGGCTCTTTGTCCCCTTCATCCAAGTCTTCCTCCATGGCAGAATTAGGTAAATTGATTGCTCTCCTGTCTTTCCCCTCTAAATTCAAGGCAGATCTGTCTTGACCTGACTCCTTCATTTATAGCACCTGCTATTAGTACAATTCTGCTTAGTCATTAGGTCCTCTACTCATGTAAACTACTAGGGAAGAAACCATGGTGAATTCTTAAATTCATCCCCCAAATCTCTTCCCAAAATTTGATGTGAGACTACCCTAATAAACATCTTCTTATTTATTTCAAGCTCCCACCCCATACCAAATATAACAAAAGTAACTATGCTGTTAGGTACAAAAAATAATTCACCCAGCTTTATTAATAAAGCTTTCTAACAAACAATATTTCATAATAGACAAGATATATCATAACAGACCATTATAATATTTTCAGCAATCTCCAGTCTGATTTAAAACCTTGTAACTGGCCACCACAATTCCATACTATATTCTGAGTGACTCCCAGTTTAAAATTAAACATATCTTTGAAAACCATAAGGTAATGTTTGGTATTCTGTTACCCTAAATTTGTGATCAGTTTTGTTTTAAAATAGGAAAACATTTACAAACTCCACCCTTCATGGAAATTTCTCACCCACAAGCTAGATACTGGGAATTGCCAGTGGCTGTCTCTTCCCAGATGTCCTGTAGTTCTTTCATACAGGTCTCTCTCTCTCTGCATTGAATAAAGATAAGGCTGCTCCAGATGCTATTACATTGCTGTTAGTCTTTCTCTAGTGTCATGAATCTGTCTTATAGCTTGTTATAATTGTACTGGTATTACAGTAACGATTTACTCAATTATGTATAGCTAGTTGTGTGTAAGTGAATTGGTTAGTAAGTAAGAAGTTCAAAGTGAATTCTCTCAGCAAGTGGCTTTTCCAAATCAATCAACATAAATCTTGCTGTGACATCATACTAGCATTGTTCATGCAAGATATTGAAACCATTTCCCAGTTCAGCATAGGTTACTTGCCACCCTATAGCTGATGTTTACAATGTCTGAGATTTGAAACAGTTCACTTACTAAAGTCACACATTCAGCACTTTTGTAACATAAACAGATTTTTTTTGCAGTTTTTGGAGTTTCAAATGTCCATCTTTGATGAGTTAATGACTACTGAGGTATACTTGTGACAGTTTCCCAGCCATTGGCTAATTAACAGTTCAGTTTGTGATTGCTATCTAACCCACCATCTGACTTAAAACTGGTCTTTCCCTTTTCCTTATCCACAGAACAGAAAATGAACAGGAAATTTAAGATAATAGACAATAAAAGTGAAAGGTCAGCTGGGCAGAGGAAACCAGATCTTTTGTTAGAAGTCAGTAGAATTAAAAGAAAGAAATGGGAGAAAAATAAGATTATGTGATCTACCTAAAAAAAATAACTACCAATGTCTATATAAAAAAATGGAATATATAAAACAGGCCAAAAATTGAGATATATGCTGGCCCTTAACTAACACTCCTAGAATTCAAAGAACTAGGAATTCTGGAAAATGTAGTTCCACTGAGAATCCATCTTGATGTCCATATACATTCTTAAAGAGAAAAAGCTAAACAAAACCTTGCTTCATAGTTCTGTGCACCATTTTTCAGCTGTCTTTTTGCACAGAGACTAATATTAATACCACTAAATCATCACACTTGACAGAAGTACCTTGGCAGGGATTTATCCCTTTTTCTTTGTGTTCCTTTTTGGGTCTAAAGTCACTTTGAGAACTTGAAAAAAAAAAAAAAAAAAGTAAACACAGGAGATTTTCTGCTGTGAGCCACAGGAGTTATGGGGATTCTGTGGCAGCAGTCTAAAGGCCTTCCCTCACTGCCAGAAAGGCAGTTTGGCAGGACAGCAGATTGATGAGCAGGAGGGAGGGAACTGCTGAGTTTCCCACAGTGTGGGGCTTGTGAAGCACCACATGGTAAATGGAAATAGCAGCAGCATTTCCTGTATTTTTTCTCATGTAGCTCATGGCTAATCATGGTGGCATCAGACCAGTATGGGAAGCACTTCAGTACTTATGGGGTCAGGAGGGTGATTCTTCTGCCCACCAGGCTGTGTAATATATGACAGCAACAGGGAGGACAGACCACCAACAAAGGTGAAAAGGACTAAGAAGTAGTTGTCCTGTGTGGCTGCCAGGTGCTCTCAGGTTGATTTCAATTGTTTGGCATCCATTTTAGAAGAGTCCCTCAGGGAGCAAGCACCTGTAGAGGAAGGAGCCTCGGGTCTGCCACTGTCTTTGTTGCCAGTGGAGGAGTCTTTGAGGGTCCTTCCAGCTAAGGTGGGAAATTCAGCTGATCTGCATGATTCAGAGGAGGAGGGGGAACTCTTCTCAACTGATTTTGTGTTGCTTTTGCAGAAGGCCTTTTGAAAAAGAAGGGTCTCATATCTAGAGGTTCGGGCAGGAAGAGACCTTTCTTAAATGCTGTCTGCCCTCCGTCCTACTCCAAAGGCTGCAGGGTGAGGCCTAGTGTCTGATTTGGAGGGCTCTGGAGTGGAATCTTTGCCAGATGCACTCTTGGATCTTCTGGGTGAGGAGGTTCCATTTGGGGATCCTCTGGAAGAGGGCAAATTCTCTGGGGTTGAGGGTGATGACTCTAAAGAAGCAAGGCTTTTCAGGTGTGAGGAGTTGCCAGTAATGATTACACAAGTCCTAGGAGAGCTGGAGATCAAGTAATCTAAGGTGGTGGTGGTGGTGGTGGTGGGGGGGAGCCAGGTTAAGTCTGTGTTGGTAGCTTTCTCAGAGCAGTTTGTTGCAAGGGGTCCAGTTAGAAATTCCTGATTGGATCTTTGTACTGATACACTACCATTAGGAATAAAGCTTCTACAGCCAAGTCCAAAAACAAAGAACATTAAAGCACCATTGTCTGAATTATCAGGAAGCTGCTCACCATGTAAAAATGTTGCAGTAATTTGGTTACGGATTTTATAGTTGCTTGGTTTTGCTTGTAAGTATACTATTCTTAACGTAGGGCATGGGGATAATCTGCACGGAGCGGCAGTTACTACCCTTAATAGACACATAGAGGTAACTTGCATGGAGCAACAGCTGCTGCTACGGGAAGCTTGCTGGGCAGACTGGATGGGTCATTTGGTCTTTTTCTCTTGTCAATACTATGTTACTATGGTGACAACTGAAGCCAGCCTACAGGGCTGGGGGAGATTTGTCAGAGTCAAACAGTGCAGGAATGGTGGTCCCAGGTGAAAGCCTCCTGGTCTCTAAATTGTCTAGAGACTCAGGTGATCAGGCTGGCATTATGTGTTTTATTCCCCTGGTTCAGGGACAGAGTGGTGCAAGTACTGTTGGATAATACGACTGCGGTAGCCTATATCAACAGGCAAGGGGGCACCAGGTGTCAAGTGGAATCTTTAGAATGTGCCTTCCTTGGGCTAAGCGGTATCTGGACATGTTATGTTTTTTGGCTCGTGGGCTGTCTTGCAAGCAGGCTCACTCATCCAGAGCTGCCTTCCCTCCAATAGTGCTCCCACATTCTCAGGATGCCACTGCCATCACCGTTAGGGTCTTTCTTTAGGCACATGCCCCAGCCTATGAAGGCCCCATGGCAGGAACAATGCTCCCATGCCCCATTGATGATGTCACACCACCTGGTATTTAAAACCTGGCTGTGCACCACTGCTTTGCCTTAGTAATGGGTCAACAACCTAGCCGGTTAGTGTGAATTGCTGTGTACTCATCCAGCCTGCCTTCATCTCTCCAGCCTTGCCTTTGTGTCTTCTGCCTTACCCAGCCATGACTTTGTCTCCCCAGCCTGCCTTTGTCTCTCCTCCTCGCCAAGCCTACAACTTTCTGTCTCTCAGACAGTCCCCTGGTATCTGATCTTTGCCTGGACTCTTGATATCCCTGCCTGCCACCTGCCACTGACCTCAGTCTGGACTCCCGATATCCTTGCCTGCTGCCTGCTGCTAACCTTAGCCGGGACTCTCATTATTCCTGCCTGCCATCTGCCTCTGACCTCAGTCTGACCCCGTATCTACTCTTATGCCTATGTCCCAGAGACTGCCACCTGAGACCTGATGGTCCCTGGAACCCAGAGGCTCAACCCAAGAGGAAAGGGGCTGGTATAGGCAAAGCTCCAGTTCAATCTCTACACCTATCTGCTCTTCCAGTTGGTGGGGAAGACCCACAAGGCCTCTCCTGTAGGTTGCTTCAACTTCACCCAAACACAAGGGTCCATAATCCCTGAGGCCATGAACCTGGCTGCTCTGTCCTCACTCCAAGTGATACCCAACCTGGCTCAAAGACTGCAGGAACAACAACAGGTATTAAACCAGGTTACCACTGGTCTGGTAAGATTGGCTGTCAGGATAGATGCCATCAAGCCAATCCCAGTACCGCTCCCAGTGGTTCCCTCGCCACTAGTGCAGCCAGCATCCACCAGACCAGTGCCACAGTTTCCAGCATCCCCGTGTTACATGGGTGACCCCAAGCAATGTTGAGGTTTCATTAATTTATGACGAATGCACTTCCAACTGCAGGCCGGCCTGTTCCCAGATGATTGCTCTAAGGTCACAGTACATCCTCTCCTTCCTGGGTAGTACTGCACTGGTCTGAGCCTCTCTTCTCTGGGAGTATGATGATCCCATGCTCCAGAATCTTTCCAGATTTTTAAATGAATTCTATCTCGTATTCGATGAAACTGGAAGAGACACCTCTCTAGCAGCAGAGATGCTACTAATTTACCAGGGGTCCTGAACTCTCACTGAATATGCCAAAGAATTCCGATCACTTGCCTCTGAGTTGAACTGGGATGAGGATAGTCTCACAGCCATCTTTCTTCAGGGTCTTGCAGGTCACATCATGGATGAACTCGTAGCACAAGAGGATCCCACATCCTTGGATAACCTTATCGCCTTAGCAGGGCATATTGACCAAAGGTTCCAGGAGAGGTCTCAAGAGGTGGCCTATCCTTCTAGCACCTCTCTTCCAGCATCCACCCTCTCCACCTACATCCTTGGCTCCTGAGGTTAAGCCCCCAGAGGAACTCATGCAGCTAGGCCACAGCCATCTGCCCCTGAGGAGAAGTTGCATTGAAGGCAGATGGGCCTCTGCATTTATTATGCAGGTTGCAAGCACCTTGTTGCCAAATGTTCTGAGAAACAGGGAAACTTCCATGCCTAGATTTGACCAGAGAAGCAACCCTGGGCGTGCAGCCCAGGGTTGCTTCTCTGGTCCACTCCCCAAATCATTGTTTCTGTATCCATCACCATGGGTCAAACCAACTTATTCTTGGAAGCATTCCTGGACAATGGCACAGGGAGAAACTTCATTGACATCATAGCATAACCACTGTTCCCCTGAGCCAAACTCTCAAAATCTCCTCAGTCTATGAAGACACCCCCCCCTCCCAGGGCAGCTCATGGAGGGTTCCTCTGATTCTCTACACAGGTCTTCTGCATCCTTGAGCAGTCAACCCTATAATTCTGGGACTTCCCTAGCTTCATAAACACCAGCCTACCACTGGTCCTCAATGGAATTGGCCCAGTGGGGCCCATTCTGTTCATTTACTTGCCTTGCCTCTGTCATTTCTGTGGCCCATCTGATTCTTGCAGTCACCCAGATGAGATGTCCTCCTCAATATGCCTAATATCAGGAAATATTTTCCAAGCAGAAGGCAGAAACATTACCCCCTCACTGTTCCTATGATTGTGGTATCGAGCTCCTCCCTGGTAAGGAACCTCCTCGAGGAAAGGTATATCCCCTCTTGGAGCCTGAGACCAAGGCCATGAGCGACTATATTCAGGAAAAGCTTTTCCTGAATATAGTCAAGAGTTTTCATCTGCCCTTCCTCTTCTCTTGCCGGAGTGGGCTGCTTCTTTGTGGCAAAAAAAGACAGAACACGCCGACCCTGCATTGATTACAGGGGATCTTAATGCCATCACAAAAAAAGGATCGCTACTCTCTACCTCTTATATTCAAACTGTTCGACCGCCTCTAAGGAGCCCAGGTCCTGATAAAACTCGATCTCAGAGTGACTTATAATCTCATCTGTATTAAACAAGAAGATGAGTGGAAGACTGCCTTTAATACCAAAGATGGGCACTATGAATACTTAGAAATGCCCTTCATAATTTGCAGTGTCCCAGCAGTCATCCAAAAAACGGTGAATGAAATCTTTTGGGACCTTTTATACCTCCGTGGATGTCTATTTGGAAGACATCCTTATCTTCTTCAGTTCACTAACCTCTCATAGACTACATGTGAGGCAAGTGCTCCAGTACTTGCATGAACATCACATGTACACCAAGTTAGAAAAATGCTTCTTCGAGCAACGGGTATATTGTCTCCAGTACGGGTCTACTTATGGATCCAGCAAAGCAGAAGGTCATCCTAGAATGGCCCCAGCATCTTGGTCTTCAAGCCCTGCAATGATTTCTGGGGCTTTGCCATTTACTATCATCAGTTCATCTCAGGATAATCACACTCACTGCACCACTCACCACCTTAATGTGCTTGGGTACGGACACCAGAGGTTCCCATCTGGTTTAGAAGAGCTGGATAGGGATCTGCATGTTGTTGATGTGCACAGGGCATTTCTGATATTATTGGAAGGTGACTAACACTTTTCGAAGATAAGATCATCATTTTGTCTTTAGAGAGCCAAATAAGGGATAGAAGGCCTCAAAGGCCTCTATTGCTAGATGGATTAAGGAGGCAATTGCTTTAGCATATATCTGCAAAGGCAAGTGTAAAGATAATGGTTGCTAAGCAGCCTCTCTGTGAGCAGGGGCCTTCACTGAGCCACGCTCGGACCTGCTCTAGTCTCCACCTTGAAGGCTGATGATGCAACAAGACCAGGCCTATAAAACACTCTTTTGTTCTCAGCTCAGGGCCTCATTTCAAGTCACCCTAGGTCCTTGCTTTGGCCATCTTTGTGATTACCTTGCCTTGCCTATGATTCCTGTTTGCCTTAACTGTGTACAAACCTTGCCTTGTTCTTTTCCTGTCTAGGACCTCTGGTGGCCTAGCTTAAATGTGTATTCTTTGCCTTGCCCTTGTCCTGTCTAGGTCTCCCAGTGGGCTAGCTTGCCTGTGTTGCATTCAGCGGTCCGCAGACTGTTGCACTTACCTCCAGCACCAATGATGAGGAAAACTACCAAGCCAGGACACAGCTAACCACCACGCGGCCGACCACCGTGCTCCAGCAGGCCTGACGCAGCCTGCAGCAGGATGCTGCTGACTCCACTCTGTGCCTCTTCTGGGTTTGCGTGACTGACTAGGACTTAAAAGGCCTGCAACGGGAAAGCCCCATGGCACCAAATTCTGATGTCACTGCCAACAGCCCTTAAAAGGGCCTTGATCCCAGCCACCCACGCCTTGGCAATTGTCAACTAGCTCTTAGTAGTGCTAGATGCCTCTGCGAGTTCCTGTGTTCCTGGTCCTTGTCTCGTCACTGCTGGTCCGTGTTCCTGAGTTCCTTGGCTTCTGTTCTTGTTCCCTCATGGTCAGTCTTCAGTTCTTCATTGTCTTCTTATTTATTTTAAAATGTATGTATCGCTTATCAATGTTTCTAAGTGATTTACAGAAAAACATTCACAAATCAATATTGGACAAAGACATTTTCATAAAACCAAACAAGTAAATTTATAAGCAACATAAGGCATAAACACTAGAGATGTGAATCGTGTGATCGATCGTCTTAACGATCGATTTCGGCTGGGAGGGGGAGGGAATCGGATCGTTACCATTTGGGTTTTTTAAAAATCATGAAAATCGTGAAAATCGAAAACCGGCACACTAAAACATCCCTAAAACCCACCCGACCCTTTAAAATAAATCCCCCACCCTCCTGAACCCCCCCCCCAAATGCCTTAAATTACCTGGGGTCCAGTGGGGGGGAGGGCAGGAAAACCAGCACACTAAAACAACCCTAAAACCCACCCCGACCCTTTAAAATAAATCCCCCACCCTCCCGAACCCCCCCAAAATGCCTTAAATTACCTGGGGTCCAGAGGAAGGGTCCCGATGTGATCTTTTACTCTCGGACCTCCGGTGCTTGTAGAAATGGCGCCGGCGCTACCTTTGCCTTGTCATATGACAGATCAAAGGTAGCGCCGGCGCCATTTTGTTTTTTGTCCCCCGAGGTCAGGAGCGTAGGAGATCGCTCCCGGACCCCGCTGGACCCCCAGGGACTTTTGGCCAGCTTGGGGGGGCCTCCTGACCCCCACAAGACTTGCCAAAAGTCCAGCGGGGGTCCGGAACGACCTCCTGCAGTCGAATCGTGTTGTCTACGGCCGGCGTCATTTTGCGCAAAATGGCGGCGCAAAATGGCGCCGGCCGTAGACAACACGATTTGACTGCAGGAGGTCGTTCCGGACCCCCGCTGGACTTTTGGCAAGTCTTGTGGGGGTCAGGAGGCCCCCCAAGCTGGCCAAAAGTCCCTGGGGGTCCAGCGGGGGTCCGGGAACGACTTCCTGCATGCGAATCGTTTTTCCGTACGGAAAAACCAAAGGTAGCGCCGGCACCATTTCTACAAGCACCGGAGGTCCGAGAGTGGAAGATCACAGCGGGACCCTTCCTCTGGACCCCAGGTAATTTAAGGCATTTTGGGGGGGTTTGGGAGGGTGGGGGATTTATTTTAAAGGGTCGGGGTGGGTTTTTTTAGTGTGCCGGTTTTTTCGCTCTCCCCCTTCCCCCGATTTACGATTTTTTGATGATAAATCGGGGGAATTGTTATTGTATCGCGGCTCTAACGATTTTTGACGATTTAAAATATATCAGACGATATTTTAAATCGTCAAAAAATGATTCACATCCCTAATAAACACTGTCATACTGGATTTCTGAAAAAACTAATGCCTGCTGGAAGCAATCTATGGAAGGTGTGCACTGAAAGCCTGCTTGAGCAAAAATGCCTTCACCATCTTTCTAAAAGCAATGCTATTTCACTCTTTACTTGTTGTGGAAGTGTATTCCAGAGAGTTGGTCCCTGTATGTAGAACAAGTGACCTCTTGATTCATCCAAGCAATCAAGCTTGAATGAAGGAATGTCTGAAAGCATTTGCGATGCTGGATGCAGAGTTTGCACTGGGTAATATAATTTCAAAGCTGCGTTCACACTTGATTTCTTTAAAGACTAAGGTAAGTATCTTAAATTTTACCCTCCAGATAATGGGTAGCCAATGGTGTTTTAATAGGTAGGGAGTGATGTAGTGATGAATAGGAATTCGCTCTATGATTCTAATAGCCAAATTCTGAATATATTGCAGGGCTCACTTGGAATTTAGTGAGAGCCCTAATGAAAGCAAATTACAGTAGTCCACTGTTGACATCACAATGGTGGAGCTCATCTCACCGGGGCCCGAAGAAAAGTATCACATCCAAACCTGCAGATGTTCCTCCTACTTCCTGCCTGTATGGCCCTGGAAGAAAAACATTGCTGGAGTCGCGCAGGCAGGAAGGAAGAGGAGTATCAGCTGCGTACAAAAGAGGAGCAGCGTTTGTGGACTACCACAGATCTCACGATACAGCAGCCCGAGATGAGGTGGAGGCCCAGTAGCAGGGCCGCCGCAGATCCCACTTCATGGTAGCCCGAGAAGAGGAGGAGACCCGGTAGTAGGGCCGCCATAGATCCCATGTCGTGGTGGCCTGGGAAGAGAAGGCCCAGTAACAGGGCCGCCGCAGATACCACATTGTGGCAGCCCAAGAAGAGAAGGCCCAGCAGCAGGGCCGCCACAGATCCCATGTCTCGGTGGCCCAAGAAGATCAGGGCCACAACAGAGTCCATCCTGTGGTGACCCGCGAAGAGGAGGCCCAGAGGCAAGAGAGAGGCTGAGGGCCTACAGAGTGTGTATATGTGTATGTATGAGAGTGAGTTGAGATATTTTGTGTGGGTGTGAGAGTGTGTTGGCGTGAGAGCCTGAATGTTTGGAGAGACAGCATGTGAGAGCCTCTGTGTGTGAGAAACAGCATGTGACAGTGAAAGCCTGTGCTTGAGCAAGACAGCATGTGGGAGTGGGAGAGCCTGTGTGTGAGAGTGAGACAGCATGGCAAGAGAGACAGTGTGTATGTATGTATGTATGAGAGAGAGCATGTGAGAGTGAGAGCTGTGTATGCATGAGACAGCATTTGAGTGTGAGAGCCTATGTGTGTGTGTGTGAGTATATATGTGTGAGAGAGAAAGCATGTAAGAATGAGAAACTGACTATGTGTTTGAGGGAAGAAGACAGATGGAGAGAAAAGAAATAGAAAAAAAAAAAGACCCTGTAAAAGGAATTGGCAAAAAAACAAGAAAGGGAAGGTGGAAAAAAAACCCTGTGACCCATCGATTAGAAAACTAAGATCAAATGTAAAAAAAAATAAATTTTAGTGATTGGCATATGTTATTTTTGGGAATGTTCAAGAATAGCACTTTCTCTATGCCAATCTTGCAATGTAGGAGATCAGCATGGAGGAACTGAAAGCCCACAAATGTTTAATACCACGGGGTCTGCACAGAGGAGGCAGCAGAATGGGCTTCAGTGCTGATACCAGCAATCGGCGCCTCCCCAATAGCCACGCGACAGCAGTAGCAGATGAATGAGAGAGGCTCTGAGGTTGCTGGCAAAAGAAAGAGGGGGTCTGCCTTCAGTGTGTGCATGTGTATGAATGGGACTCTGCCTGGTGGTGTATGTGTGCGAATGCATGGATGCCTGCCTGAGGATATGTCTGTGTATGAGAATGAATGGTTGACTTCCTGGGGTCTGTCTGTGTAAGAATAGGTGCCTGCCTCTGTGTGTGTGTATGTGTCTATGAGAATGAATTAGTTCCTGCCTGGGGGTCTGTGTGTGTGTGTGTGAGAATGAATGTGTGCATACCTGGGGGGTGGGGAGGGAGTGGTGTGAGAATTAATGGGAGCCTGCCTATGGGTCAGTATGTGTGTGTGTGTGTGTGTGAGCCTGCCTGGGGTCTGTGTGTATGTGTGTGTGTGTGAGAATGACTGGGAGCTTGCCTGGGTGTGTGTGTTTGTGTGTTTGTGAGGGAGCCAGTGAGAGAGAGAGCACGTGTGTGTGTATGAGAGAATCCAGGGGATTAAGAGCTTGTGTGGGAGAGGGTTGGGGGGGAGAGAGGGTCTTAGAGCTTGAGAGTGCATCTGTGTCTGTGTGAGAGAGGGGTTATGGTGGGTATAAGTGTTACGGTTGTGGTCCCTTGGGCCGGTTGGAACAGAAGATGGTGTGCTGTGGAGAACCATGGCAAGCATCCCAACCGGGAGGTGGCTCGGAAGGCTCAGAGAAGGCTTCGACACTGAGACACAGTGGAGTCCTATGCGACCAAGGACTCGGCGAAGGCTGAAAGGACGGACGACGTTGGGCCCCAGTGACTGACGAGTCTTCACCCTGGAAGCCGGTACTCCCCCAGGAGGAGCCCGTAGGAGTCCAGCCGCTGGGACTTTTGGAGATTCGCCCTGGAAGCCGGAGCCCCCCCATAAGGTGCCCATAGGGGCCCGGCCGCTGGGACTTAGGTGAATCTTCTGGGCCAGCGAAGACCAGGAAGACAGCTGAGTCGGAAGCCGGGAGTCGGAGGAGAAACCAAACCAAGGATGAGGCAGAAGACGGAGTCGTGGACGGAGCCGGGTCGGAGCCAGAGGTCAGACACAGTACCAAGCCAGGAACAGCAGCCAAAGACGAAGTCGGGGACGGAGCTGGGTCAGAAGCCAGAAGTCGGATGTCGAAACCAGAACCAAGGGGCGGAGGCAGGAGACGGAGTCAGGAACATGCCGGGTCGGAGATAGAAGCAATCCAAGAGCAGACAGCAACTAGCAAGTCAGGAACTCCTGAGAACCTCGTTGCAAGGCAAGGATCTATCCCAGATGCAGGGTAATATACCCTGCAGCGTCTGATGTCATCCTGGAGCTGTCCTTAGTTTTCCCGCGCTGGCCCCTTTAAGAGGAGAGCCCCTGTGCGCGCGCCTAGGGGTGTTGCCAGCAACGGGGAATCGATGGCGTCTCCCTTGCAGTGGAGACGCTGCGGCAGGCCACGGAATGGGCCCGGGAGGCCGAAGACGAACTTGCACGAGCTGGGCCGGCCCCAAGGTGGGTGGAGGGACCAGGGCACGGCCCAGTCCCGCAACAATAAGAGCATGTATGTGACAGTATATGTGTGAGAGAGAATGTACATGTGAGTATGTGTGAAAGGATAAAGTTTGTATGCTCCTCTAACCTCCTAATCCTCGACAATCTCAGGGTGACTGGAAGTCAAGAGTTCTCAGGTATGGACAGCAGGGGCTTTTTAAAATCCTTATCAGTTTTAATTATTGGGTGTTATTTGATATATGTGCTGTTTTGAAATATTTTATTGGTGCTTGGAACATTTTTAAAAAATGTATATGATGTTAATTAATAGAAATTATTCTATTTATCAGTAGTTTTAAAATATTCTTTTATTAGTATGGTTATACTATTATAATTGATGCTTTATGTTTCTTGATTTTATTTGTTTTATGAGGAATGGTAGTTCTGTTTTTCCATTGTTACACACAGAATCTGGCTTCTTACAGTTTTCATTTTATTTTTTGTCTAATTTGTGATCCTTTATTCTGTATTTGGTGAGGGTTTGACTCTGCTCTGTGCGTGTTACCATGAGGAGAGATTCTGCTAGCGTGTAGTGTCTGCAAATTTGATTATCTCACTCGTTGTATTTCTTTCCAGATCATTTATAAATATATTGAAAAGTAAGGGTCCCAATACAGATCCCTGAGGCACTCCACTGTCCACTCCCTTCCACTGAGAAAATTGTCCATTTAATCCTACTCTCTGTTTCAGCCAGTTTGCAATCCACGAAAGGACATCACTACCTATCCCATGACTTTTTACTTTTCCTAGAAGCATCTCATGAGGAACTTTGTCAACGCCTTCTGAAAATCCAAGTATACTATATCTACTGGTTCACCTTTATCCACATGTTTATTAACTCCTTCAAAAAAGTGAAGCAGATTTGTGAGGCAAGACTTGCCCTGGGTAAAGCCATGCTGACTTTGTTCCATTAAACCATGTCTTTCTATATGTTCTGTGACTCAGAAAAGGTCTGTGACTCAGAAAAGGTCAAGTGCATTCAAGACTGGTCCTAGCCAGTGGGACTCTGAGCCTTGAAAAGGTTCTTGGGCTTCGCCAACTATTACCAGCACTTCATTGTGAATTACTCTAAGATCGCAGCTCCTCTCAGAGCGCTCACCCAGAAAGGAGCTAGCACAAAGATCTTGTGTCCTGAAGCTGTGACAGCCTTTCAAGATCTAAAGGAGGCTTTTCTACAGAGGCCCTGTCTTCCTCACCCAGATCTCATATGTCCCTTCATCATGGAGGTGGATGCCGCCACCATGGGAGTAGGGGCAGTGTTAAGCCAGTACTCCCCTAAAGGGGCTCTCCATCCATGCTCATTCTTTTCGAGGAGATTCTCTTCAGCAGAGTGCAACTACCTCATTGGCAATAGGGAGCTCTTTGCAATCAAACTCATGCTAGAAGAATGGTGTCTCTGGCTAGAAGTTGCCACACACCATATTACTATTTATACTGATCATAAGAATCTGGAATACCTCCATTATGCCCAAAAACTAAATACACATCAGGCCTACTGGTCCCTGTTTCTTGCATGTTTCGATTTCGAGCTGAGGTTTAAACCAACTGAGCTGAGGTATAGAACATCCGAGGAGACGCTCTCTCATGCTCCATCCAAGTGGAGGACATCCCAGAACTCTCAGGCACATCATTGACCCAGCCAGGATTCTCCTAGCTGCTACCATCACCGTTCCGCCAAGGAAGACAGTCGTACCCCTTTTGCCTCCCTTCCAGCAGATGGAGTCAGAGAAATTTTCACAGCCATTGGCACATAACCTGGCATAACACCTGCAGTCCTTCAGTATTACTGTGTACCCTAGCTAAGACAGCAATACCTCCAACAAATTTAAGCAAACAATATTCCCTAAACGAGCAGGGGAGAAAGAAAACAATTTACAACAATAGACATTAATAAAAACTTCAAGGAGTGATCAGAAACCTGTGCTATTCTGCAGACAATAAAGACAAAAGGACAGATCAAGTGGACTCTCCATATGAACTTCAGCCTTGGGTGGGACTCTGGACTGATCTGGGTACATACAGGGCAAGGAAAATTGGTTCTTACATGCTAATTTTCTTTCCTGTAGTACTCAGAGAAAAGGTATTAAAATGATCCCACGACTCCCGTGACACAGGTCACTCTGGATGGGCAAGAACCCTTGCACTCCAACAATACTATTGGTGGCCCCAAATGAAGCAAGATGTTCAGGCCTACGTGGTTTCCTGCACCACCTGCACACAGCAGAAAAATGTCAGGCCAACCCTGGGTGGCTGTTACAGCCATTGCCAGCCCCCAGGAAACTCTGGACCCATTTGTCCATTGATTTTATAGTGGACCACCGAGGGGGTCTCTAATGGCGCCATCATAATTTGGTGGTGGTGGATCGCTTCTCAAAGATAACTCACTTTGTTCTACTTCCGAGTATTTCTTCTGCCCTGGAGCTAGCATTCCTGTTCACGCTTCACATCTTCTGTTTGCATGGATTATCCAATTGTATTGTATCAGACCGGGAGGTGCAATTCACGGAAAAGTACTGGCATTCATTGTGTAAGAAGTTCGGTATCATCTTGGACTTCACGACTGCTTATCACCCCCAGGGAAAAGGTCAAGCTGAGTGTTCAGACCAAAGACTCAAGACCATCCTCCGGGTGTATGCCATCAAACACCAGGATAATTGGGTTTCCCTTCTGCCTTGGGCAGAATTTTCTCATAACTCTCATGTGTGTAGTGCCACCAGGGCTTCCCCTTCCAAATATTCTATGGGAAGCAATCCTTGACTCCACTACTTCTCCCAGAGGTCGTTCCATTGCCAGCGGCTCACCTGTCCACCCAGGAACTGCAGGACTCTGGTCTTGTACCAATGAGATGATCAAGAAAGCAGCCGGGATGGCCAAAAGGACCTCAGATGCTCATTGGAGGCCTGCACCACAATTCAAGGCAGGGGAGAAGATGTGGTTAAACTATGCCACATACACCTCAGAGTACCATCCATGCACCTGGAGCCATGATATATTTCAGACCATTCACCATCTTTCATCAAATTGGACCTGTAACTTATCAGTTACGACTGCGACATACGTTGGGTATTCACGTTTTTCACATTTCATTGCTAAAATCTTTAGTGTTCTGGCCTTCTAGAGCACCACCTACATCACAGGAGGTAAGCAGTGAAGATAATCCAATTTACAAAGTAGAAAAGATTCTGGACTCTCAATGAAGGGGCAAGAGATGGGAATACCTCATTTCTTGGAAAGAATACGGTTCTGAGGAAAACACATGGGAACCCGCCACCAACATTCTGGATGACAATCTGCTGAAAGTATTCCATGCCCTCCATCCCAGGAAACCAAGACCCTCAGGGAGGGGCTTTAAGAGGGGGGTACTAAGCGGTCTGCAGGGCAAAGCCACAGACTGCTGCTTTTACCTCCAGCCCTGATGCAGAGGAAAACCTCTCCAAGCTGCGATGTGGCCGACCACCATGCTCCGGCAGGCCCGACATGGCTTGCAGCAGGACGCTGCCGACTTCATTCTGCTCCCTTCTTAGGCGTATGCGAGCCTGAGTGAAGGCTTAAAGGGCCAGTGACGGGAAAGCCCTGCAGCGCCCAATTCTGTTGTCACTGCCAACAGCCTTTTAAAGGGCCTCGCTCCCAGCCACAGTGCCTTGGCAATAGATCGACTACCTCCTGGTTGTGCTAGTTGCCTTTGCGTGTTCCTGCGATCCTTGTTCCTGCGTTCCTGGTCCTTGTCTTGCCACTGTTGGTCCGTGCTCCTGAATTCTTCATTTCTCCTCGTTCCCTCATGGTCAGTCTCCAGTTCTTTGTTTTCTTGTGATCGGTCTTCAGTGTCTTCCTCCACTTTTGCTTTTCCTTGCCTCCCTGCCTGCCTTTCCACCCTGCATTTCCCTCAAATGAATCTATGGCTTGACACCAGCTGGGAACCTTGACTCTGACTGAACTCCACCTGTCTGAACACAGACTGTGATTGAATTCTGCCTGCTACTGGCCACTGCCTGAACTCTGACTCTGCTGATCACTGACAGCCCCGACTGCTGCCTGACTCTGACTTTGTTTGTATCTACCTGCCCGGAACCCTGTGACTCAACTTCCTCTACAGATCGTCACCTCAACAGCAGAGGCCTGTGCCTAAGTCCTGCTGGCTGTGGCATCCGAGGGCTCAACCTAAGGGGAATATGAGCTGGTTTAGGTGAAGTTCCAGTTGAGCTTCTGCCACAGGCAGCTCTGCCAGCTGATGGTGAGGACCTGCAGGGCTCTTCTCTGTAGGTTGTTCCTCCACCTTGCCCCGAGGGTCTACGCCCACAACAACCTGTGCATTCCTTGCCTTGTCCTTTTCCTGTCTAGGTCTTTCAGTGGCCTAGCTTGCCTGGGTATTTGTTGTCACTGGAAGGCCTCGACAGGGCAAGAGCAGGGCAAGATAGGCAAGATAGGTCATTAGGTCTAGACAGAGCAAGGGCAGGGAAAGGAACACACAGGCAAATCATTCCACCAGGAGACCTAGACAGGTCAAGGGAAAGACAGGCAACACACAGGAAAGAAAGGCCACTAGAAGGTCTGGACAGGCCAAGGGCCACATTTATGGATGTTACCATTTATATATGTCATACCACACTTATGGATGTTACCATTTTATATGACTATTTTAAAATATGTGTTTTTTATGATTTATTTTTGTTTTATTAGTATGTTTTATTCGTTTGTGTATTGTAGCCCCTGATGCAGTCCCATTGTAAGAGGGCGAAACTCGGCCTGAGTCGGACTTGATCAAAGTTTTTTGTCTCTGTCTAAATAAAAAATCCAGATCGGACATTTGGCTTCTAATTCTGTTTTGTCGCCTCCACGGCTTTGTTAGACAGCCTGTTGCGTCCGTCGATCTCAGATGGCTTCGACCTCTGTGCCTCACCTTTCTTCCTGCTCTCTCCCCGGAACGGCAATGGCAAGGTTATCCGCCATGTTTCTTCTGAGGGCCTCCTAGGGTGCGTGAGCACGTGCTAGCCACCCACGTCTTTATTCATGTCATGGCGGGAACCTCGGGGGCATCCCCCTCGAGTGACGTCACGCGATCTGGGTATTTAGCCTGCCCTTTGTTTGCTAACAGATTGAGTTAGCAAGGATCAAGAAAGGATTGGAATGCCTATGGTCTAAGCTGCCATGCCGCTTCCTTGCTGCCACTCAAAGCTCTCTCTGCCCTTCGGGGTCATTCATTTAACCTGGGTACCCGCTCCTCGGGGGCCCTATGCTTTCTTTCAAGTGCCTATCTGGGATACCAGGTACTCGCTCCTCGAGGGCCTGCTCTCCCTGCCTGGGTGCCTGTAATCCTACTACTTCTGCCTGCCGGGATCTCCATCAATACAGCTATCAACTTAGTGAGTAATCTAACTTTTGTCAGTCTGTCTCATCTATAGCTCAGCACTGGGAACTACTCACTACTGCCACCACTGGTGGTATCATCCAGCTGTATAATAAAGACAAAATCTTCTGTGTTTGCGTGTCCCGAGTCTAGCCTAATACTGCGGTTCCTCACGGGGCTCCTCCCTGTGGGAGTGGCCATCACCGCAGTACCCAAGAATCCACTCCAACACCTCAAAACCATAACACCTGCCAAGCAGAAGATCTTGCCCTGCTCTTCTCTTGACCCCTATGCTACTTCTGTTTGGGGAATAACCTTGCACCAGCCTGCCCAGCCCTGACAGCTTGCAGGCACCAGCTGGAACTAGAGCTCAGGCAGCATCTTGGCCATTTGTCAGTTGAGCTCACCTCAGATTTGTAGAACAGCTACTTGGTCTTTGTTGCACACTTTGGCCAAACATTATTGGCTGGATGTTTGGGCACTAGATTCATAATATTTTGGGGTGAATGCGCTGTGAGCGGGTCTGATATCATTCTGCCCATGTTAAGGAAGCTTGGGTATTTCCCACGCATCTGGATTGATATGGGAGATAAAAAGGAAGGGAAAATTGGTTCTTACCTGCTAATTTTCTTTCCTTGAATCCCACAGATTAGTTCAGAGTCCCACATCTGTACTTTCTGCATACCACTCTTAGGGTATATAATTCTATCAATGTATGTAGATGGTTCATTGGTTGTTTGCATCCTTTGGTTCAAAGTGTGTACCAATTGAGTTTAGTTTCACTGACTCCCCTGCTTGGGGGTGTTCAGGGGTTATTGATTTCTGCTTTGTTCAAGATTTACTGGGAGACTGCAGGTGGCACACTGGCTTATGTACTGGAAGTGTTCAGTCAAGCTTTTGTTCTCTGCCTCCATCTACTGTAGGAGAAAATAACCCATGCATCTGAACTGATCTGTGGGACTCAAGGAAAGAAAATGAGCAGGTAAGAAACAATTTTCTCATAAATTTGCCTCTGAGTATCTCTAACAGCTTCCATTCTAATCTCCTATAAGAGAACTTCAGTCCTCCCAAACGGTCCTCCTGTTCTCTCCTCATCTTATTTCTGCCAAATTAGCTTGCACAAGACTTCATGCATTCAGCTTCTATGCCCCAAAGTTAAGGAAGAGGATACCATTGTTTCTACAACAAGAGACATATCTTGCCTTCCGGAAGAAAGTCAAGACTTGGTTATTTGGCTAAGCCTTCCCCTAGAATATACAATAAAAACTGAGATAAAGACTGTAATAGAGTTCTTCACTCTACCATTTGACTACCGCAGCTTGATCATGAGACCACATTATCAACCTAGATGACTACTACAATCTACCTTGTATCTCTAGCTATCTGTTTATATGCCCTCTTCATATTTGTTCCTCTGTTGATTGTAAAACTATGTTGATTGTAAACTGACACAATGGTAATTGTAATTTTAAATTATAAATTAGATTGTAAACTGCCTTAAGACTAACCTAGGAAAAAGTAGAACATAAAATGTTTATTAAAAAATGAATGAAGAAAATGGATGCTAACAAAAAGAACTGTACAAAATGCCCCATTATTCATGTTGAACCAATACCTCAGTAAAGTTTATGCTGGAACACCACTACAGTATCCACACTATTTTTGGCTCTTAGAAGATAAGAGCACATCTAATGCCTTGTGTCTTAGAGATTTATCCCCCCACTCCACCCCCAACAGAGAACCTACACTGGCGTTTTGGGAGACTGAGTCAAGGACTTGGCCCCATTACCGAGATTGAGCCCCTTCACCTTAAACAGAACCAGGGCTGGGTTGCATAGATGAAAGCTAAACAATAATGTAATCCACTCCCACCAATGAAACAAAATACACAAAAAAACCGCACCCTCTTGCTAACTATGAACTGAAAATAAGGTGGAATCTTGAGTCTTTGTCACCACAGATTGGCAATCCAAACAAAGTTGCCTGGACTTGGGGGAATGCTGGCTGCTTTCATTTTCTTTGGATACATACTAGAATTCTAGTCTTTTATAAATATGACCCCTGGGTTTGCTAAATAAGCCTAAATAAGCAACTTGAAATAGCAGGTTAAGTGCTGGGATGGTTGCATCCCTTTCATGAGCACTGTTCCTGAAGCAAGGGCAACATTGTGTTGTCTTTCAACTTTTAATTTCATATTATTTGGTTCAATAAAAGCACTGACTATATGACTTTCATCAAGGGATTCTAATATAAATAGCAAAGCTGATTCACTTCATCCTTGCTGTTGATTCATGGAGTGAAATATAATGTTCTTCATTACGGTTTACAGCAGGGACACATCCAAAGAGAGTTTGATTATTTGTATAATGTTACACCCACACATCTGGTAATATATTCTCCAATGAAAATCCAATTATTATATATATATAGAGAGAGAGAGAGAGAGAGAGAGAGAGAGAGCTAGTATTGCTCACTTAGGAAAGATTTTAAAAGTTGCTATTTGGAATCCATAATTTGTGAAGTATACTATCACTATATTTTGCACAATGAATCTATTTTCCCCCTATTTCTCATTCTCATTGTTTTTTATGGGTTATTTTTTGTAATGCTCTTGAAATGTGAAAAGTTTCTTATAATGCATTATCCCAGTGTTATTTTTGCAAAGTGGAGCAGTTATATTCTCGAGGCAGTTTCAGTTGGCCTGCTAGTAATTTCAATCATATGCTAAGCACTAAAATACATAGATAAATATCTCAATTAATATAAGGCCCGGGATGTCACTGTCACTGTGCCATATTCTTTTGGTTGCTGATAGCTGGCATCTATGTGGTTTATAAAATATATCAGCAGCAACAACAGTATAGTACAACCCAGGGGAATCTATTGGCAGGCTTGAATATGTTCAATGAAGCCCATGAATTATGGATTGTTTGCATGGAAAAACTAACTATTCTATTGCAAGTTACATTACAGAAGAAAAACAAATGCTGGTTTTTCTGAGTCTGAGAGGTGAGCACTAATAATAGTTATACAAAGGTCAACATATATTTATGTTAGGAAAGCAAGTAAATGTAAGATGAAAAAAGAAGAAAGAGACCAGCAAGATGAGCATTCAAAAAGTACAAGGGGGATCTTAGAGGAGGACAGGAAAGAATACCAGGAAAAGATAGAAGCAGAGAAGCTTCAGAACAGCAAAATTATGAACATGAGAAGAGATAGCTAAGGCAGTGTGACAACTTTTTTTTTTTCAAATATTCAGTGAAAAGAAAGAGCACAGAAATGGAATAGGAAGAGTGAAAGGTGAAAAGTGTGTGTGTGTGTGGGGGGGGGGGGGGGGAGGAATACGTGGAAGGTGATGAGTAAAAACAAACATGTACAAATGCTTTTTGTTCAGTGTTAAAGAAGCGATTTGAGAAGGACCTTGGATGTTTAGCAGAGAAACATATAGCAGTGGGGCGCTAGAGAACATGCTACTGGATAGATTTTTAGGTTTCTTGGAAAGAAACTTGGGTATGGGCTAGAAGAAAATTTTCCTTCCTCCCATTTTCATATTACAGCTTTTGACCCTTTTGGGGTGTTTTTTTAACTTTTTATTTATTAATGTTCATATTCATACAAAGAATCATCTTTGCATTGGAAATACATGGATAAAGTAACAAAGAAAAAGTAAAGAAAAGGAATTACATATAATAATAAGCAAAAAAATACCTTATTATTATCTTTGCCCATGACATAATAAAATCAATAAGAAGGAGGATCCGGAAATATTAGCAAGAGCAAATTAGGAAAGAAGAAAAAGAAAAGAAAAGGCAAGACACTCAAACCGACCAAATATTACCTAAGCCCAACACCTCTAAATTAACACTGGAGAAGAAGTTAGTGGCTTCTTGGAGTCTAAAAATTCTCTCAATTGCTCAGGAGCAAAAAAAAAAAAAAAAGAAACAATCTGTATTAAACTTAATAAAACATTTGTAAGGATAATGAAGAGAGAAGGAACAACCTAAAGAAATAGCCTCCTGCCGACATGAAAGAAATGATGTTCTTTGTGTTACATGTGAGATATCAGGAAATACACACACCAATTGACCATAAACAAAGTGAGGATATGTTTCTAAAGTATCTATGCATAACACTGCTGACATCTTCAGATGATATAAATGTAACAGCAAAGTAGCACATTCCAAAACTTCAGGTGAAGAACTCTCTTAAGAAATTGGTCAAGTTAGGAAAACTAGGATGAAATTGAACATTAGCATTACCTGCAGTACTAGTAGAAAGGAAAGATAATTTACTAATAGAAGGCAAATGCTCAGAGTCAAATTGTAGAACTTCAAAGAAATATTTTTTTTAAAGTAATATCAGGAATTTCTCCCAAAACTCTTGAGGAAATTTAATAAAGGAAGATTCAAATGCCTTGAATAGTTTTCCAGTTGCTCAATTCTTCTTGACAAGGAATTTCAATCCTTCACTGAAGGATGCTGAAGAGCTTGAATATCTTTGAAAATTACTTTCATTTTGGAGATTTTTGTTGTAAGAGATACCACATTGCCATCATGTTTGTCCCCCATCTGCTCCATTTTTTAAGGAAAGAGAATCAATCTTTGAAGAGCAAGCATTTAAAGAGTTACCAAAACCAGCCATCAACTCCCACAATGAATTCAGCGTCACCACCTTGTGTCGAGCAGGGATCACAAAAATCCCACTGCTAGATGGTAAATCCTCACCCCTTGCCAAACCCAGGGGAGACACCGCCAAAGTCATACCCAGCACAGCTGGGACAGAAATATCTCACAGGCAGGGGCTGAGTAGATGGAGAAAACTCACCCCCATGGCCAAAGGAAGGCAATTCCTCTCCCTGTGATTCCATCTCCGATGCCACATAAGCCCCCTCCAACATGGTTGCACCAGCAACATCATAGCTGGGCGTTGTGATATTGAAAGACAAAGTAGATTGCTGTGCCAGGGGAAGCCTTTGGTCAAGCCTCCACTGCAGATGCCAGCAATGCTCCTTCCATGCAGGCGCTATCAGGCTCCTTGGTTCCTTGAAGACCAGCCAGTGAGGCGAAAAAATTCATAATCAGCTGCTGAGTCGAAGGGAAGAGGGCTTCTGGGGAAAAACCCTCACCCTACCCTTCGGTTTGGAAGGCATCATGTAGGTAAAAAAGAACAAAGTAAGATCGAGGAGAGCTGCTGAATGCTGCCTCTAGCGTGCTGCCATCTTGGATCCCCTGTTGACCCTTTTTGTTTTGAAGAAGAAATTCTATCTACCCTTTTTTCCTCATTTTGAGTTACCTTGTGGAAACTAGTTTATTTTTACCATCTGCCTGAGTTTCAGAGAGTCCAGGGACTCAGTGCTGCCATTTAAAAGGAGAATAGGAGCCTTTCACTCTGAGAGATCCATCAACCTTTCAAGGTCACTGAAGGAATGAATATTCATTCATTCCAGGAAAGAGGAAAAGTTGGACTTCAGAGCAGTGGCACCCTTTTGGTGTTAACTACTGTGTTGTCACCTCGATAGTGACGAGATGAGATTGAACTGGGTAATAAGGAGTACATTCTATTTATCTGGACAAAGGTATGCAATATGAGACTTTAAAGTGTATCATCTGAAATGAATTAGAGAAAATCCTAACATTTCGGAGGGAACTTCTAACTTTAAAATTGGCAAGGAACAGGAATGACTTCTCAAAATCCTCTTGTGATTTAACAACTTTGAATAATTTTATATCATTGACAAATTTGATCTCTCCACTTGTTCCCATTTCCAGGTCATTTATAAATATGTTAACAAGCAGTGGTCCCAGAACAGATCCCTAGGGCACTCCACTATTCACCCTTCTTCACTGACAAAAATTTACCATTTAGCTCTACTCTGTTTTCTATCTTTTAACCAGTTTGCAATCCACAATCGGATATTGCCCCCTATCCCATGTCTTTTTAATTCCCGAAGAAGTCTTTCATGAGGGACTTTGTCAAATGCTTTCTAGAAATACAAGTACACCATATCAGCTGACTCACTTTTATCCACATGTTTATTTACCCCTGCAAAAAAATTTAGCAGACTGGTTTGGAAAGACTTTCCTTGGCTAAATCCATGTTTATCTTGTCCCATTAAACTATACCTCTCTATATGTTCATTAATTTTGTTCTTTCTTATAGTTTCTACCATTTTGCCTGGCAGAGACGTCAGACTCAGTGGTCTGTAGTTTCCTGGATCACCCCTTGATCCCTTTAAAAAAAAAAATTGGTCTTGCATTGGCAACCTTCCAGTGTTCGGGTACCATAGACAATATTAATGATAATTTACAAATTATCAATAACAGGTCTGCAATATCATTTTTCAGTTCTTTGAGTATTCTAAGGTGTATACAATCTGGTCCAAGTGATTTGCTGCTCTTTACTCCTGGAGGAATTCTGCACTATTGCGGAGCACAGACTTTGTGCAGAATTCCCATTTTATGCACAGAATTTTATTTATTTATTTATTTATTTATTTATTTATTTATTTATAATTTTTATAGACCGAAGTTCTTGTAGGAACTACAAATCACTCCGGTTTACATACAACTTTGAATGCCCAAAAAGAGTAGGGGCTTTACATAGAACAATAGAACAGAATAACCAATTAAACATAGTAATATTATAATATAATATTATATAAAAAATAAAAAATATAAAGGAGACAGAATAAATATAGTGTAAATACAGTATAAATACAAGAAATGTATGAGCTCAAAATCATAATGCAGTTGAAAAAATCGTGATAGTAAAAAACAGTGAGGTATCCCATAATTTGGGTTTATAATCTTGACTAGGTAGCATTAAATGTCTGGGAAGGCTTGATGGAAAAGCCAGGTTTTTAGTTTT
The DNA here is from genome assembly GCF_901001135.1 of Rhinatrema bivittatum. Taxonomy (NCBI): domain Eukaryota; kingdom Metazoa; phylum Chordata; class Amphibia; order Gymnophiona; family Rhinatrematidae; genus Rhinatrema; species Rhinatrema bivittatum. The sequence continues at coordinate 192,901,715 of NC_042617.1, forward strand.
TTTTTGAACTCCTGATGACCTGGTTCTAGTCTTAGATCTGGGGGGAGTGCGTTCCATTGGTGGGGGCTTCCTGAAGATAGTGCTCGTTTGCTCAGTGATGATTTTACCTGCGAGGCTTGCAGTGTGCCCTTGTATGCGCTTCTAATTGGTCTGGAAGATGTATGAGGTTGAAGTTGGGTGCTTAACATGATCGGAGCAAGATTGTATGTTGCTTTGTGAATGATTGTGAGAACTTTATAGAGGATCCTGTGATTAATAGGAAGCCAGTGTAGGTTACGAAGGATTGGAATGATATGATATCTTTTATTAGAGTTTGTGAGTATTCTGGCGGCGGCGTTCTGTACCATTTGTAAGGGTTTGATGGTATTTGTGGGAAGACCAAGAAGGAGGGAGTTGCAATAATCGAGCTTAGAAATTATGATGGATTGAAGTACTAGCCGGAAGTCAGTGAAGTGAAGGAGGGGTTTTAGCTTTCTGAGGACTTGCAGTTTGTAAAAGCAGTCCTTTGTGGTAGTGTTTACAAACTTTTTTAGGTTTAGATGGTTGTCTAGCCAGGCTCCAAGATCCCTGACGTCAGGTGAGAACTTGCTAATTGAGTTTGGTTGAGAGAAGCTTGATGAGATGGTGAGGGGATCATGGGAGATAATGAGCATTTCGGTTTTGTTGGCATTCAATACTAAGTTGAGGCTTGAGAGTAAGTCTTTAATTGGCTGGAGACAGTCATTCCAATAGCTGATCGTTTTTTGAAGGGATTCTGAAATCGGGAGAAGGATTTGAATGTCATCTGCATAGAGGTAATGGGTAAGCTTGAGGTTTGAGAGCAGGTGGCAGAGAGGGAGGAGGTAGATATTGAAGAGGGTGGGTGAAAGTGAAGATCCTTGAGGGACTCCTTGATCTGAAAGGACTGGAAGAGATTCCTTGTTGTTTATCCTGACTTTATAGAATCTGTTGCTTAAGAAGGACTGAAACCAGCTGAGAGCTGAACCTTTGATACCTATGTTGGCTAGTTGGTCTATAAGTATGGTTTGTTTTACCGTGTCAAAAGCAGCAGACAGATCTAGAAGAATAAGGAGGTAGGATTGTTTTTCTCCAGGTTGACGAGGATGGTGTCCGTGAGTGATAGTAAGAGAGATTCGGTGTTTTAGGAGTTTTCGGAATCCGTATTGAGCCGGGGACAGAATGTTATGATCTTCCAGATATTCTGACAGTTGCTTGTTAACAATTTTCTCCATCAATTTGGCAATTAGAGGTAGGTTTGCGATTGGTCGAAAGTTAGCTGGGTCCGATGGAGAGGCGTTTGGATTTTTTAGTAGTGGTTTGAGGATTGCCAATTTTAACTGGTTGGGTACTTGGCCTTGAGAAAGGGATGTGTTAATAATTTCAGAAATTGGTTTTGAGATTGTGTTCGGTATGGAGATGAGCAGATTTGTTGGTAATGGGTCTGATGGGTGGGAGGATGGTTTGATTTTCTTGAGGGTATTTTCTATCTCCAGTGAAGAGGTAGGCTCAAAAGAATCAAGACTAGCGTTTTGTTGTGGTAGGGTTATGAGATGGTGGGTTGGGGGAATGTTGTTGGTTGTGAGAGAGTGGGTAAGGTTGGTGATTTTTGTCTTGAAATAATTGGCGAGTTCGTTAGCTTTATTGAGTGCTTGGTGGTCTGGGATGGTGGGAGGCGATGGTTTGGTTTGTGAGGAGACGTAGGAGAAAAGTGCCTTTGAGTCAAAAATGAAGTTGTGGATTTTTTTTGCATAGAAGTCTTTCTTTGTTCTAAGGATAGCGTTCCTGTATGTGTTGAGGAGGGATTTGTATATGGCGTGTGTCGAAGTGGTCGGGTTTTTTCTCCAGCTTTGTTCTTTATTTCTTAGTGTTTGCTTGAGGGATTTAAGTTCCGGGGTAAACCAAGGTTTTCTGTTGTCTAATGTGGGTTGTATGGTTTTGGTTGAAGTTGGGCAGATTTGATCCGCAATTTTATTGTTGAGATTGATCCATGAGGTAGTTGCTGTGGTTGCGTCTGTGAGATCTAGTTGATTTAGTGATTCTGATATCTTTTCACTAAGTAGATCTAGTGAACATGGTTTCCTGAAATGGATGGTGGATTTGGTAGAGACTTTAGGTGGTGGATTGTTGATCTTAAGGGTCGTGTAAATGACCCTGTGGTCTGACCAGGGAACTGGCGAGCACGTGGGGTTAGAGTGGATGGTAAAGCTATTGTTAATGAAGATGAGGTCCAGTGAATGGCCTACCTTGTGGGTGGGACTATTGACGATTTGAGTAAAACCCAAGTGACTGAGAGATGAGAGGACTGTTACGCAGTTGATGGATTGTGGGGAAGCATCCACATGCAAGTTAAAGTCTCCCAGGATTATAGCGGGTTTGTCGGCGTTAATGTGTTTGACTATAAGCTCGATCAGAGGAGAGGGATCCGATTCCAAGGTCCCTGGTGGGGCGTAGACGAGAGCTACTTGGATTTGTTCAGATTTAAAGAGGGAGAATTCCAGTTTAGAGGAGGTATTAGTATATTGTAAAGATATGTTTAGTCCCTTTTTTTGCTGCCAGGAGGAGCCCTCCACCCCTTTTTCTGGGTCTGGAGACTGAGAAGAGGTCATAAGATTATGTGGGAAGCTGATTTGTTAGTACAGTATCTGTATGTTTTAGCCATGTCTCTGTGATTGCACAGATGTCTGGGTTGACTTCAATAAGATAATCATTGAGGATGTGCGTTTTTTTGGAGAGAGACTGAGCATTGAATAGGGTTAGAGTAAACATAGAGAGTCCTAGGATTTGTGTAATTGGTGATATCATTATTGGGATAAGCCTTTGTTGTCGTGCAATGTGATGATATGCAGGTTTTGTGTGTGATCTGAGTTTGTTCCAGATTGTGGGTATAGTGTAGAGGTGCATCTTTGTGGCGCAATTGATGGGGGATGTTGCGAGGGAGTGGAGATGGTGCTGTAATTGCTGGAGTGGCTGGATGCTGGATTGGCTGAATGCTGGAGTGGCTGGATGAATGCTGAAGAGGCTGGATGCTGGAGAGGCTGGAGGAATGCTGGAGAGGCTGGATGCTGGAAAGGCTGGATAAATGCTGGAGAGGTTAGATGAGTGCTGGAGAGGCTGGATGCTGGAGAGGCTGGATGAATGCTGAAGAGGCTGGATGCTGGAGAGGCTGGAGGAATGCTGGAGAGGCTGGAGGAATGCTGGAGAGGCTGGATGCTGGAAAGGCTGGATAAATGCTGGAGAGGTTAGATGAGTGCTGGAGAGGCCGGATGCTGGAGAGGCTGGATGAGTGCTGGATGCTGGAGAGGCTGGAGGAATGCTGGAGAGGCTGGATGAGTGCTGGAGAGGCTGGATGAGTGCTGGATGCTGGAGAGGCTGGATGAGTGCTGGAGAGGATGGAGGAATGCGGGCTGTGCGGCCTTGCGTTCCCTTCCTGCATTTTTGGGGTTTTTTTCCCTTTTTAGAGCTGCTCTGGCCGCCTTATTTCTAAGGCGTTTGATTTTTGGCGATGCCGCCTTGGGGGCCTCGTGGGAGGCTTGTCCTGGGTCCACCTCCCCTGGCCCCGATGGGCCGACGCCGACCGCGCAGGGAGGGCCAACCCGAGCCGCGGGAGGAGCGCAGACTGGCGGCGAGGCAAAAAGGGAGTTGGCCTGGAGCCGTCTCAGCCCTTTAAAGGTCTGTGGGTCCTTTAAAGGGAGAATTGGGAGAAAATGGAGCAGACTTGAGTATGCCACGACTGGAGCCCATCCCACTCATGGTGAAAATGAAGCAAATCCCGGTGTGAATGTGTGTAGAGGTGTTCGTAAGACTGTGAGCCTGGGGGAAGGGGGGGGGAGGAGGGAGGTAGAGCATGTTTAAGAGAGCATGGGTTACTGTTCTGGAGAGAGGGAGGCTATGTGAGGAGATTGTAAAGGAGTGGTTATAGGTGTGAGAGTTTGGGAGCTGGTGTGTGTGGAAAAACTGTGTCTGTGAGGGAGTGAGGGTGCTTGTTTGTTTGTAAGAGAGGAAACCTGTGTGAGGGTATGTGTATGGGTGAGAAAGAGCCTGTGTGAAGGTATGTGTGTGTGTGAGAGAGAGAGGGAGCCTGTGTGTAGGGGGTATGAGAGAGAAGAAGTCAATGTGCAGGGGTGTGTGTGTGAGAGAGACATGGGTAGCCTGTGTGAGGGTATATGAATGAGAGAGAAAGGGAACCTGGCGGATGTGTATGCGAGAGAGAGAGAGGGAGCCTTTATGATGGTGTGTGTATGTGAATGAGAGAGAGGGAGCCTGTATGAGAGTATATGTTTTGTGTGTGTATGTGCAAGAGAGAGAGTGAGCCTGTACGAGGGTCTGTGTGTGTGTGAGAGAGAAAGAGGGAGCCTGTATGAGGTGGTGTGTATGTGCAGTAGAGAGAGGGAGTCTGTGGGGGTATGGGAGAGAGAGAGGGACAGAGGGAGCCTGTGTGAGGGGCAGTACTGAGAGAGGGGTCAAACTCTGAGATTGGTGATAGAGTGGAAGGGGTTGAGCCTAGAGGGGGAGGGGAGAATTGTCAAGTGGAGGAATTGGGCCTGAGAGGGCAAAGTGAAAGGAGACTGGCCAGGGGATTAGGGAGAGAGGGTGGAAGGGATATTCTAACAGTGAACTTCTAAGGAAATTCTGCTCAAAATATTTAAAACTCTACATCTTTAAGTAAGAATTTTTTTTCTGATTACATTTTAAATTAATTAAGTAAAGACTATCATGTATATTGTGTTATTTTGACCAATATAAAGTATGAAGAATTTTGCTGAATTTTAAATTTTTGTGTGCAGAATTTTAAGGGTTTTTTTTGGCGCAGAATTCCCCCAGGAGTAACTATTTGCCCTATTACATCTTCAAGGAGATTTGTTTCAGTTCCTCTGAATCATCATCTTGGAATATCATTTCTGGCATAAGTCTCTCTCTCATATCTTCCTCAGTGAAAACCAAAGTAAAGAATTAATTTAGTCTCTCAGCTATTGCCTTGTCATCTCTAAGTGCCCCCTTTACCCCTTGATCATCTAATGGTTCAAGTGACTCCCTCGTAGGCTTTTTACTTAAAATGCACCTGAAAAAGTTTTTTTTTATTATGAGGTTTTGCTTCCACGGCAAACTTATTTTCAAATTTTTTCTTTGCCTTCCTTATCAATGCTTTGCATTTAACTTGCCAGTGCTTATTCTGTTTGCTGTTTTCTTCATTCGGATCCCTTTTCCATTTCTTGAAAGGTGTTTTTAGATATATTCTCTCTCCCCTCACCTTTAAATCATGCCAGGAGTCATTTAGCTTTCTGCTTTTTCTAATGCGTGGAATACATCTGGCCTGGGCTTCCAAGATGCGATTTTTAAACGAGGACCATCTCTGTTGTAAACTTTTAACCTTTGCAGCTGCTCCTTTCACTTTTTTCCCAATCATTTTCCTTATTTTATCATAGTCACCCTTATGAAAATTAAATGCTATCACAATAGATATCTTTAGTGTTTTCCTTCCAGTTATTAAATCAAATTTGATCATTTTGTGATCACTCTTGCCAAGTGGCTAAAATACTGTTACCTCTTTCACCAAATCTTGTATTCCACTAAAGGCTAGGTCTAAAATAGATTCGCCTCTTGTACCAGCTGCTCCATGAACTAGCCATTTATTTCATCCAGGAATTTTACCTCGGTAGCATGTCGTGATGTGACATTCACCTAGTCAGTACTGATGTAAATGAAATCACCTATCATTACTGTGCTGCTGATTTTCTTAGCTTTCCTAATTTCTTTTAGTATTTCGTTGTCTGTTCATTCTGGACAGGTGGACAGTAATATACCACCACTCCCATTTTATTCCCCTTTTCACCTGGAATTTCTACCCAAAAAGATTTAACATTGCATTTTATTTTCTGCAGAACTTTTATCCTGTTTGACTCAAGGCCCTTTTTAATATGTAGTGCCACCCCTTTACCAATTTGATCCATCCTATCATTTTAATATAATGTCTACCCTGGTATAACAGTGTCCCATTGGTTAACCTCCTTCCACCATGTTATGAACATCGGTCGCAGACGGCTGCGATTGCTATTACTCACTTCTTGCCTCGCTGCCCTCTCTCCTCTGGGAAGACTCGCAGCTGTGGTTAGCCGCCTCCGACCCTCATGGCTGCATTCCAGGACGCCCCAGGGCGGTGAGGTCACCGCCAAAACCGGCACACTAAAACAACCCTAAAACCCACCCCAACCCTTTAAAATAAATCCCCCACCCTCCCGAACCCCCCCCAAATGCCTTAAATTACCTGGGGTCCAGAGGAAGGGTCCCGGTGTGATCTTTTACTCTCGGACCTCCGTGCGTTGTAGAAATGGTGCCGGCGCTATGTTTGACCTGTCATATGACAGGGCAAAGGTAGCGCCGGCGCCATTTTGTTTTTTTGTCCCCCGACGGCAGGAGCATAGGAGATCGCTCCCGGACCCCCGCTGGACCCCCAGGGACTTTTGGCCAGCTTGGGGGGGCCTCCTGACCCCCACAAGACTTGCCAAAAGTCCAGCGGGGGTCCGGGAACCACTTCCTGCACGCGAATCGTTTTTCCGTACGGAAAATGGCGCCGGCCATACGCTGTATGGCCGGCGCCACACGGCAACACGATTCGACTGCAGGAGGTCGTTCCAGACCCCCGCTAGACTTTTGGCAAGTCTTGTGGGGGTCAGGAGGCCCCCCCAAGCTGGCCAAAAGTCCCTGGGGGTCCAGCGGGGGTCCGGGAGCAATCTCCTACGCTCCTGACGTCGGGGGACAAAAAAACAAAATGGCGCCGGTGCTACCTTTGATCTTTGACAGGTCAAACATAGCGCCGGCACCATTTCTACAATGCACGGAGGTCCGAGAGTAAAAGATCACACCGGGACCCTTCCTCTGGACCCCAGGTAATTTAAGGCATTTTGGGGGGGTTCGGGAGGGTGGGGGATTTATTTTAAAGGGTCGGGGTGGGTTTTAGGGTTGTTTTAGTGTGCCGGTTTTCCCGCCCTCCCCCTTCCCCTCCCCCTTCCCCCGATTTACGATTTTTTGACGATAAATCGAGGGAATTGTTATTGTATCGCGGCTCTAATGATTTTTGACGATTTAAAATATATCGGACGATATTTTAAATCGTCAAAAAACGATTCACATCCCTACTCCCCAGTGCCCTTACTACTTTCCTCCATTCATGGTGAACCTCTTCCAGGTGAGGTTACTCACTCCACGTTCCCTATCCAGCTTCGTAACGGCTCTCTACATGTAGAGAACGTATCCTTCCTCGTACTGGATAAAGCTATACACCCCGTGGTCCTGGGCCTGCTGTGGTTAAAGCTGCATTTCCCGCAGTTTGATTGGGTCACACTACAACTATCTCAATGTGGTGACTCTTGCCACAACAAATGCTTGGAGGTCGTATCACCGGTACCTTGCCTAACCACTTCTGCTTCTCTTTCGGGCCTTCTGCTGCAGTATTCCTCATACGCGGATGTCTTCTCCAAAAAGACTGCGGACACCCTACCCCCACATCGCTCATTTGACTGTACAATAAATTTGCTGCCTAACACCGAACCTCTTCGTGGTAGGATTTACCCATTGTCCTTGACCGAAACGTAAGCCATATCGAAGTATATATGGGAAAAGTTAGCCAAGGGCTTTATCTGGCCCTCCAAGTCTCCCACCAGAGTGGGCGTTTTGTTCATTGGGGAGAAAAACGGCTCCCTCCGGTCGTGCATCGACTACCATGGCTTAAACGAGATCACTCTGAAGGACCGCTACCCTTTACTGTTAATTTCGGAACTCTTTGACAGACTTCAGGGAGCCAAGATCTTCACCAAATTAGATCTTAGAGGGGCCTACAACTTGGTCCGAATCCGCCAGGGCGATGAATGGAAAACCGCGTTTAATATGCGTGATGGCCACTTTGAATACCTGGTGATGCCGTTCGGTCTCTGTAATGCTCCAGCGGTTTTTCAGAATATAATGAAAGAGGTCTACAGAGACATGCTCTACTGATGTGTCGTAGTCTACCTAGATGACATCTTGTTTTTTTCTCAAGACCTCTCAAGACCTCCAGAGCCATCGCCAGGACATCTGCATTGTTTTTCAGCGTTTGAGGGATGTTTATCCCTCAAATGCCAAACTGTTGTATGCCAAACTGGAGAAGTGCTCTTTTGAACAAGAGTCCATTCCCTTCTTGCGCTATGTGGTCTCTAGCCAAGGCTTCTGAATGGATCCCCAAAAATCCCAAAGTATCCGCAACTGGCCTCAACCCACAGGCCTCAATGCCCTACGGAGATTTCTTGGCTTCACCAATTACTACAGATCATTTAATCATCACTATTCTACGCTGACCGCCCTGCTCATGGCCATGACTCTTAAATGTGCTAATCTGTCTCAGTGGTCGCCCGAGGCCATGACCGCCTTCCAGGACCTTAAAGCCACCTTCATTCAGGAGCCATGCCTGCGCCATCCAGACCCCTGACGGCCCTTCATCGTTGAGGTCGATGCCTCTTATGTCGGCGTAGGAGCAGTACTCAGCCAGTATTCAGCCAACTATACCTTACACCCTTGCTCATTCTTCTCAAAACGCTTTTCTCCAGTGGAACGTAATTATGCAATAGGGGATAAGGAGCTGTTGGCAATTAAACTGGCTTTTGAAGAGTGGTGTCCCTGGCTTAAAGGGGCACAACACCATTTTACAGTATATACTGACCACAAGAATATCGAGTATTTGCACCATGCGCAACGCCTAAATCATTGACAGGCCCGTTGGGCCCTTTTTTTTTTACTCAATTTAATTTTCTGTTACGGGACCGGCCAGCCAATAAAAACACTTGTGCCGATGCACTCTCCCGGTCTTTTGTCACTGAAGATATTCCTGATGTTCCACGGCACATCATTGATCCAACCAAAGTCCTCTTTTCTGCCACATTCACTGTGCCACCTGGGAAAACAATAGTTCCCTGACAACTCAGATGGAAGATACTCTGCTGGGCTTACGACTCCTTAACAGCAGGCCACCCGGGACAGTCTAGAACCTTTTCCACTCTCCGGTTCTATTGGTGGCCCACTATGAAGAAGGAAACACAAGTTTATATTGAGTCTTGCCCACATGCCCACTCATTTCTTGGAATAATTTTAGACATGTGCTCCAGGTCATGCTATTTACTGGAATTGATTATTGTAAGTCAACCTTGTTAAGTTTGCCGAAATCTACCTTGCAGGTACTCCAGAATTCTGCCGCCTGGCTTCTGACAAACACTAAAAGAAGAGACCATATAACCACAATCTTGCAAAGCCTCCATTGGCTGCCGGTAGTTTTTAGAATAAAACATAAAATGTTATGTACTATACATAAGATTTTATACGGAGAAAAATCTGACTGGTTGAACGTCTCAATCAGACTTCATGTCCCTCAACGGGAGTTAAGGTCCGCATACAAGGGTTTTCTAACAGTGCCCACAGTGAAATCTGCCCATTTAAGTGAAGTGAGAGACTGAGCTATCTCAGTTGCAGGACTGAAACTTTGGAACACTTTACCACAGATCCTGAGATTACAACCGGATTTGAGAAAGTTTAGAAAAGAGTTAGAAACATGGTGCTTCCAACAGGCATTTAATGTTGACCCCGAATTAAAAGATTCTTCTGCTTTTTTTTATATTTTCTAGTTTTTATCTTTACTGTTTTTAGTAATGAATGTAGTTACTTATTAGTGTTATTTATTTCTATTAATCTGGTTTTTGTAATATTATTCTAATTATTTATATTTTTATGTTTTTATTTTTTAAATGAAATGTAAACCGTAGTGATAGAAACTTGTTTCTGTATAACGGTATAGAATAACTGTATAAATAAAAATAAATTAAAAAAATAAACATGTGCTCGTCATAAGCCTCCGACGGGTTGTCCTTGGGATCTCATGCAACCACTTCCTGTGCCCAGTGAGCCATGGATGCATATAGCCACAGATTTCATTGTGGACCTTCCTCCTTCAAATGGCAACAATACGATTTGGGTCACTGTGGACCGATTTTAAAAAATGGCTCACTTTGTGGCGTTACCTGGCCTTCCCTCAGCCCCTGAACTAGCGAATCTGTTCATATGCCACATATTCCGCCTCCACAGACTCCCAAGACATATTTTCTCTGATTGAGGAGTGCAATTCACAGCCCGGTTTTGGAAATCTCTCTGCAAGATGTTTGACATTGCCTTGGACCTCACATCGGCTTATCATCCCCAAGCCAATGGTCAGACGGAAAGAACAAACCAGACCTTAAAACAGTTCCTTTGAGCTTATGTAAATTACTGGCAGAATGATTGGTCCAACCTTCTGCCATGGGCCGAGTTTGCTCTAAATTCCCACCAGTCCTCATCCATTGGATTATCACCCTTTCAGGTGGTCTATGGACGCCAGCCGCTGCCTCCTCTCCCGCTCTTACTGTCTGTACTGTCCCCAGTGGCACAGGCTACTGCACAGGAGTTGCATCGACTCTGGGACTACACCAAACAACTCCTTCAGCAAGCCGCCCAAAGATCTAAAAAGTTCTACGATACCCATCATTGAGAAGCTCTGCAATTTAACCCAGGAGACAAAGTGTGGCTCAGCACTCGTTTTATTCATCTAAAACTGCCATCAGCCCGTTTTGCCCCAGATGCATTGGGCCTTTTCCCGTGTTCCACCGTCTGGGCCCAGTTACCTACAGCCTTCGACTACCTGCATCTCTTAAAATTCTTAATGCCTTCATATCTCGCTACTCAAACCTCTGGTACTGTCAAATTTCTCTAAGAAACCAACTGAGCCCCAACCTCTGTTGTTGGAAGCGGACGTTACTTATCAAGTGCAAGATGTCTTGGACGTTAGGAAGCGTGGAAAGAGATGGGAATATCTCCTCTCGTGGGAGGGCTTTGGGCCTGAAGAAAACAGCTGGGAGCCTGCGGCCAACATCCTTGACAAGGATTTAATCAGGCAGTTTCACGCCACACATCCTAATAAACCCAAACCTCCTGGGGGGACCTTAAGAGATGGGGTATTGTTATGACCATCGGTCGCAGATGACTGCAACTGTTATTACTCACTCACTGCCCTGTCTCCTCTGGGAAGACTTGTGGCTATGGCTAGCCGCCTCCTACCTCATGGCTCCGTTCCAGGATTCCTCAGGGTGGCAAGAACGCCGCCGACCACCATGTTTCTCTCGGGCCTTCCTAGGCACATGTGTGTGCTCCATGGCCCTCCTATAAGGACGCCAGGGTGGGAACCTCAGGGGTGTCTCCCCTTGATGACATCACTAGCCCTGGACTCTTAAGCAACATCGGGGCCTGGCTCTAATTGACTTGGCAACAAGTTCCCTCCTTGCTGAATCCTGCTGTTCTCACTACGGATGTTGGTTCCTGGTTCCTGCTCCTCCGGACGTGAGACACTCTCGGGTACCCGCTCCTCGGGGGCCTTGCTCCTGTCTCTGGCTATCCACTCCTTGGAGGGACCTGCACCTCGGACACTGTCTGCCTTCTTCCCTGCTACTCAGGGTTGCTCCAGGAACTACTCCTGTTATGTTTTGCTCCTCCAGAGGGGAGGAGTTAGCAATCTGTTGTAATCTGCTGCTGGATACTCCTGTAGAGGGAGGAGTTAGCAATCTGTTATGAGTCTCCATGCGGAGTTGCAATCTGTTAGGGACTGGCTCCAGTGGAAGGAGGAATTTAGCAATCTGATATGCTCCTTATGTTGTGTCTTGGGTGGTGGACCCTTGATCCGACGTGGTACGTAAACGTCCTATCGTCGGAAGGCGAGGCCAACTCAGAGGATCACAAGAAGTAGAAGAGGGTAATCAGGATGCAGGCGCCTCCTGCAGGTCATGTGGTCCAGATAGCTGGCGCCTCCAGCAGGTCGATTCGGGTAGTCAAGCACAGTCCAGGGATCAAGAACCAAAGGATACTCCGCAGCCAGTCCAGGAATCAAGAGTCAAAGGATACTCCTCAGCCAGTCCAGAATCAGATACCAAGGATGAACAGCAGCCAGTCCGGGAATCAGGCATGGAGGGTCAATCACAGGAACGGAACTCAAGAACAAACCACAGGAGCCAAGAAGCCAAGGCAAAGTCTGAGGTGCAGACGTTGCCTTAAGTAGTCTCCAGCAGCTAGAGCCTACAGGAAGGAGCCAATCCACTTCCTGTATGGCCCTTTAATTATCTTCAACTGCACTGCGCAGCTCTAGGAAACCTCAGCGGGGGCGGAGCCAGAGGCACGCAGAGGGACGGCCGACGCCGCAACCATGATGATAGGGCAGCAAACTGAGCAGGGGAACCCGCCGACGCCGACCCCTCACAGTCGGCGAGTCAGCATGCCGCGCCGGTGAGTCGCTGGCCCCGGTCGCGGCTTGCCATGGCCGGTGGTCCTAACAGTACCCCCTCTTCCACACCACTCATCCGGGGAAACCCCTAGAAGGCCTGTGCTGCAGCTCCTCAATGTACCGTGCCTGTTACCCTGGAATACCCTGGAGAATCCATCGAGACAATCGTGTTCCTGGATTCTGGAGCCGGGGGTAATTTCATCCTGCAGGACTTAGTCTCCCAGTTGCGAGTTCCTACGCATAGACAGGAGGTCCCGTTACGAATTACCTCCATCCAGTGGACACTCCTTCCAGGACCTATCATGATGTCCACGGCACCCATTACTCTCCGCACCGGGGCGACCCATTTGGAGGAGATAGCCTTCCTAGTGATGGATAAGGCTGTCCACCCTGTGGTGCTAGGGTTGCCGTGGTTACAGAAGCACTCGCCCACGATTCAGTGGGATACACTACAGATTGTCAAGTGGAGCCCTTCCTGTTTAGCCAACTGTATGAAGGTGCCTAAGGCTCCCGGACCTCCGTTGATGCACTCTGCCCTAGGTCCTCCGGCACCCTATGAGGACTTCACGGATGTTTTTTCCAAGTCCAAGGCAGAGATCCTTCCGCAGCATCGCCCGTATAACTGCGTTATAGACCTGCTACCTGGAACTTTGCCCCCCCTGAGGAAGGGTATATCCCTTATCATTACCTGAAACCCAGGCCATGTCTGAGTATATTTCAGAGAATCTGGCCAAGGGGTTTATTCGCCCGTCCAAGTCGCCTGAAGGGGCAGGCTTCTTCTTTGTCAGCAAGAAGTATGGCTCGCTGAGACCGTGTATAGACTATTGAGGCCTAAATTCTATTACCAAGCGGGATCGTTACCTGCTCCCGCTAATCCCAGAGCTCCTTGATAGGCTCCAGGGAGTGAAGATTTTTACAAAGTTGGACCTACGAGGTGCTTACAACTTAGTCAGAATTCGTCCCGGAGACGAGTGGAAAACCGCTTTTAATACCAGAGACGGGCATTATGAATATCTTGTGATGCCTTTTGGCTTATGTAATGCTCCAGCGGTGTTCCAGCACCTTATGAATGAGGTGTTATGGGACCTTCTGAACACCTGCGTAATCGTCTACCTCGACGATGTGCTAGTCTACTCCCAGGACCTGCCTTCACACCGTCAGCATGTCCGTCAAGTGCTCCAAATACTTAGGCAGCATAGTCTTTACGCAAAATTTGAAAAGTGTAGTTTTGAGAAGACGTCCCTGCCATTCCTGGGCTACATAATCTCTGCAACAGGCTTCCAAATGGATCCTGAGAAAGTGGCAGCAATTAAGAATTGGCCCCGGCCGAGGGGTCTCAAAGCGTTGCAACGCTTCCTCAGCTTTTCCAATTTCTACCGTCACTTTATTCCTAACTACTCTTGTATTGTGGCCCCGTTGACTGCCCTCACCCGAAAGGGAGCCAACGCGGTGGTTTGGCCTGTTCCCACTTGCCAAGCCTTCGAGGCCCTCAAGGAAGCGTTCTTGTTGAACACCTGCCTTCATCATCCTGACCCCAGCCGGCCCTTTGTGGTGGAAGTTGATGCCTCCAATGTGGCCGTGGGGGCCGTGCTGAGCCAGTACTCCGATTCTGGACAATTGCTACCCTGTTCATATTTCTCGAAGAAATTCTCGCCGGCAGAAAGCAACTACTGTGTTGGTGATAAAGACTTGCTAGCCGTGAAACTTGCCCTGGAGGAATGGAGACAGTGGTTGGAGGGGGCCAACCATCCGGTTACAATTTACACCGACCACAAAAACTTAGCATTCTTGAAGCAAGCCCAACGCCTGAACCCAAGGCAAGCCCGGTGGTCGCTGTTTTTTGATCGATTTAACTTTACTCTACGCTACCGACCCGGCTCTAAGAAAGTTTAAGCCGACGCGCTCTCGCGCTCCTCTGAGGTTGAAGAGACTCCTGACACTCCCCAGTACATCTTGGATCCCGTGAAAGTGAGCCTCGCAGCAACCTTGGTGTCCTCCCAAGGAAGGACCGTCGTTCAACGTCGCTCCCAGAGAGAAGACCTCACTTGGGCCCATGACTCCCTCACTGGGGGCCATTCTGGCTGTAAAGGGAACTTGGACTTGTTGAACCGATTCTACTGGTGGCCAACGGTGAGACAGGACGTCCAAGCCTTTGTGGGCTCTTGCCCTACCTGTGCCAACAGAAGCCGCTCATCGGGAGGCTCAGGGGCCTGTTACAACCATTACCCATCCTGGTGGAGCCTTGGACACACATCTCCACTGACTTTTTCGTGGATTTTCCCATCTCAGGAGGTAATTCGGTCATTTGGGTGACTGTAGACCGATTCTCCAAGATGGTGCACTTTGTCCCCTTGCCAAAGTTGCCTTCTGCACCTGACTTAGCCAATCTCTTCGCTCAACATATTTTTAGACTTCACGGTCTTCCACAGGATATAGTCTCAGATCGAGGACCACAGTTTACTGCTCGATATTGGAAAGCACTTTGCAAACGCTTCAGTGTGCAACTTAGTCTTTCGTCTGCGTTCCATCCCCAGAGTAATGGGCAAACGGAACGGACTAACCGAACCTTAAAGACCTTTCTCCGTTCGTTCGTGAATGAACGACAAGATAATTGGACCAAGTTACTCCTGTGGGTGGAGTTCGTGGACCCTTGGGCCAGTTGGGACCGAAGATGGAGCGCTGTAGGTATGAAATCATCATTAGCAAACCAGAATATTTTGCTTGTGTCCAGAATACAAACACCACATAAGAACATAAGAACATAAGAAATTGCCATGCTGGGACAGTAAGCACATTTTTTTTGGCCTGGCAGGGTTCCTCCTACACATTTGAACTTCCAATTCAATCAGCTCGGTCTTTATTAGGATATGGTGCCATGAGTCTTCATTTGCAACTATCTGAGGATTTTTACCTAACTTTTTTATGCCCCTTTCAACTCAGCACAAATATTACAGTGATGGTCCTCAAACGGAAGGACCACTTGGTGTCATCACTGAGTGATAGCTGAGAACCTCCTTGAGCTGACATATTGTGTCTTTGCCAGTTGGAGGGATATTCCTGTTCAGCTAAAGGACAACCTACCCTGGGGACTCTTATTTTTTCCAAGCCCTGTAGGGTAGAAGTTACTCCTGTCTCTGGCAGCCAATATTCCTGCAAGATTGAGGGAGGAGATTATAAAAAGAACATTCTGTGGTGCTATGGACCAATATTGTGCCAACTTCAGTTATTTGCAACAGTAAAGATTTATTTGGACACTAACAAATTGTCTCCATTTACTTTATTTGCCACCTTCAGCACACACTGGGACATACACCTATCCTCCCCAGGGACCATAACAAGGGACACGTAGAGCCACCCTTAGCACTCAGGAGTAATCTCCCCCTCCCAATTGCCCAAGAATCCAGGCTCTAAAAAGAAGAGACGTGCAATAGCTAGCCTGGGAAAGTACCAGCCCCAAAGAGAAATAACAATACCATCCCAGCATCTCCAGCTGGCCTGGGGAGCAGAAATTTGGCCATGGGCCTGAAAATCAATCCCCTGATTTCTGCAAGGTAGTGAGAAACTGTGTTGGCTGACATTTCAATTTTTTGACACACTGATTTTATTATTTTTTTCAAAAGTATCTTCTCTGGGAATAAAAATGTTCCATTCTGTGATTACATGTCATCAGTCATGTGACTAGAATTTGTTTGTTTATTCTTGTGTTACCAGGCACTGGCAGATGAAATGCTAGGGATTGTTTTGAATTTGCCAGTTCCTTTGCATTTTAGAAAGAGGGTTTTGGCATTATGTATGCATTATGCACACACTTTCAATTTTCCAATCGTTTCATTTTTTATGAGAGATACATGATAATTGGTTAAGTGTATTTTTGTATGTTGACAGAGGCTCTGCAGTTTTTTCGAATGTTTTGTCAAAAGGGATGTAGAATCATATGTCGTCTGCATATAGGAAGAAGTTGATTCCTAGATTTGTTAGTAATGCACAAATTGGCAGCAGGTAGATGTTGAATAGAGTGGCCCAGAGTGCTGAACCTTGGGGGATGCCTGTATTGATCGGGATTGTTAGAAATCGCTTAGAGGCACCCTTGGTACAACACTGTTTAGAACGGCGACATGCCTTTGAGGATTTAAAATTCGCAGTAATTGAGCAACCGAAGCCCTTCTCTCGGGGAGGGGATTTTGATAGACATCTGTTACAACGCGAACTGAGGTGGATTTATTGGTTCGAATCGGTGGCACCTAAGGGCTTGAATAAGGAATTGGACTGGTCAGTGTTTTGACTGACAGATAAGAGGTGATGATGTAGATTTTTGGGCATGATCGGGCTGTAATAGTGAGTCTAGGCAATAGTGAGTGCTCGGGTGCCTTGATTGGTTTAGACAGATTTTGGATTGACATGAGTAATGACGTACTATTTCCGGTTAGGCTGGCCTTTAAATCAGAATTGTTTTGTTTAGTATTTTTAATGTACTTGGGAATATATTTTCCCTCTCCTTATCACATTATTTCTGCATCAGGAGAGGAGGTTTGACTTCTGTGTTGTGATTGTTATATCAATTATTTACGTTACACGTTACATGTTTTTCGTCTTCATGGCATACCCCAGCACATCACATCTGACCGAGGATCGCAATTCACAGCCCGATACTGGCGGAATCTCTGCGCCAAATTTCACATTGCGCTAGACTTCACCACTGCCTTTCATCCTCAAGCCAACGGGCAGGCAGAACGGACTAATCATGCTCTAAAACAATTCTTACGCTCCTATGTTAATGCTCAACAGGATGATTGGGCGGCCTTGCTGCCCTGGGCAGAAGTTTCTCATAATTTTCATGCCTGTACCTCGACTGGGGCTTCTCCTTTCCAAATTGTTTTTGGACACCAACCTGCGCCACCAGTACCGCTTCCCCTGCCTGTCTCCTCCCTGGCGGCCCAACTTACGGCTATACAACTAAAACGTTTTGAACACATACCCAGCAGATGCTACAGAAGGCCGCCAGTACTGCAAAAAGATTCGCAGACCGACACCGGCGACCAGCACCACAATTTCGCCCTGGTGAAAAGGTGTGGCTCAGCCCCAGACATATTCATTTAAGAGTTCCTTCAATGAGATTGGCTCCTCGTTACACTGGTCCTTTCCCAGTGACAAGACAAATAGGTCCCATGACCTATCAACTACGCCTGCCCGCCACACTACGAATTCACATTTCCTTTCATGTGTCTCTGTTGAAGCCCTTGCTCCTCAATTGGCCTTCCCGGAAGATACCTGTTCCTCCACAACTGAGAGCTGAAGAGGATACTATTTATCAAGTTCGGGAGGTCCTCGATGTTCAGAGACGCGGTCGTCAATGGGAGTACCTCCTAGCTTGGGAAGGATTTGGACCAGAAGTGAATTCTTGGGAACCTGCTGCAAATATCTTAGTTAAAGAACTTCTCAACTTCCACACCACTCATCCGGGAGCTCCTCCCGACCTCCTAGGCTTTGGCGTTTTCCGCACACTCCTGGCAGCGTGCCAAGAAATGGCCCTTCTGGCCACAATACAAGCACAATTTCAATGAACGGCAATGTTGCCTCTCTTCATCAGAGAGCGGGGCCCGTCCCAGCTGGATGGGTTCACAGGTGGGAGCGTCTGGACGAGAAGTCTTAGAAGAAGACGCGGATCTCATCGACACAGAAGCAGGACTGTGGCAGGAGGAGTGCTGCTCCTTGGCCCGTTGTTGTAGGCGGCGGTCAATGCGGGCAGCCATCTCTATCAAGGCGTTGAGGTCCTCCGGCACATCTTGGGCAGCAATCTCATCCTTTATGCATCCGGAAAGGCCCTCCAAGAAGAAGGCCTTAAGACTACCATCCTGCCAACCTACTTCTTGGGCTAAAGTCCGGAATTCCATAGTATAATCTGCCAAGGAGCGAGCCCCCTGACGGAGCTGCAGCAGTTCAGATGTAGCCGTAGCTACTCAGGCTGGCTCATCAAAAGCCTGTCGGAAGTTCGAGATGAACTGTTGTAAGTCCATTAGCGAGGGATCATTGTGTTCCCAAAGGGGAGAGGCCCATATTAAGGCTTTCCCGTCAAGCAGGGACAGGTTATATGCTACTTTCACCACATGAGAGGGGAACTGCCGAGGCAACAGGGAGAACCGTATGAAACATTGGTTCAGAAAGCCGCGGCAGGACCTTAAATCTCCAGCGTAGCGAGAGGGTGCCGGTAGCTGAGTCACAGAAGAGCTGTGTCCCTCGGGAACCGCGCCAGCCGGAGGCAAGGACTCCAGGCGAGAGGATAGCCGTTCCACCGTAGCTGCCAGGGTATTGATGCAGCTCTGGTGCTGTAGCATCTGCTGGGCCATCCCAGGCAGGTCAGAGGGAGCAGGTGCATCCGCCGAGTCCATGGCCTTGCAATCTGTTATGGATTCTCAGTTTAGTGGACCCTTGGGCTGACCTGCAAGAGACTGGGAAGGGTATTCAATGTCTCTGTTACACCGCAGGCCGGGAGGCGGATGTTCAGGCAGGACGTAGAGGTGCTCTTCACCCTGGAAGCTGGTGCTCCCCTGGGAGGAACCCGTAGGAGCCCAGCCGCTGGGACTTAGGTGAGGCTTCACCCTTGGAAGCCAAAGCCCCCCCGGGAGGAGCCCGTAGGAGCCCGGCCGCTGGGACTTAGGTGGGTTGATGATCTTGAGACTGGAGTGGGCAGGCTGATGAGCAGGACTGAGAACTGGAACCAGACTAGAACAGTAGACAGGAACTGTAGCAAGACTCGGGAACTGGAACCAGGCAGGAACTGTAGCAGGCAAGCAGGAACCAAGCAGGTACTATAGCTGGCAAGCAGGAACCAAGCAGGTACTGTAGCAGGCAAGCAGGAACGGAGCGAGTTCCAAAGGTAGCTCACTCCGGGGCACGGAGCAACAGGGAACCAGATGGTAAGCCCGTTGCAAGGCAAAGACTGAGTGTCTGCAGCCGACTTATCAAGGCTGCGGTGTCTGACGTCAGGAACTGGGCGGAGTCACCACCACAACCTAGAAAAGCGCCCAAGTGGGCGCGCGCGCGCCCAGAGGCAAGGCATCCATGGGAAGCTTCCCGGTGGCGCGGCCCTCGCGGGGATGCCGCCAAACAGGCCACGAACTAGGCCAACAGAAGCGGGAACAGGTCCAGGAACCCGGAGGTAAGGGTCTGGTTGCGGCGCTCGCAGCCAGAACCGTAACAAAGGGTGCATGAAATGGTAACACTCCAAAGCATGCACTATTTAGGAGGCTTATTCACTAATACAGTGTTTCCCAACCATACCTGGGAACTTTTGATTTCCTGTCACTGAGATTGTTGTGGGATAACTGGGAGGGGCAGGAGGGGGCCAGCAGCAATATGTGCACAAAGTCATATAGCCAAAAGAAGAGCTAGGGAAGTACTGTAAACTCAACCAGTCCCTCTTTCAAGTTTTAAAACAAAGGGAGAGAGAGTGCAAAGGCACATTAATGGCCATTTATGATGGCCCAGTTCCTTCTATGTACAAGAATAGGAGAAGGGAGAAGTCTGTCAATGCTACAACAAGTTACATTCAGTGCATTTTCTCTCCATCTCACTCAGCTTGAGGACAGGACAGAGGCTGTAAGGACTCAAAGGAGGAAGTGCTGTGTGAAATGCAGAAACCAGCTATCCATGCCCTGTATGCTGCCCATTAATTACCTCACTGACTGTGGAGCTCATGCTGTAGCTAGGAATAGGAGGCCTGTATGATTCCACATGTTCTCAGAAAGGAGCTCCTATACATTTAAGAGCCACCATTGGTGTCTCTTGTTGCTGCAAGGTGCTAAGAAAAAAGCCCAGCAAGTGCTGGCATGGATCTGAGTATCAGGCAGTGGTGACTTTTCCATGGCAGTTTGTTGAATGCAAGAAAATAGCAAAGCAAAATTCTTTGCTTGACTACTAGAGATGTGAATCGTGTCATCGATCGTCTTAACGATCGATTTCGGCTGGGAGGGGGAGGGAATCGTATTATCGCCGTTTGGGTTTTTAAAATATCGTGAAAATCGGCCATTTTGCGCCGCCATTTTGCAAAATGGCGGCGCAAAATGGCGCCGGCCGAAGACAACACGATTCGACTGCAGGAGGTCGTTCCGGACCCCCGCTGGACCCCCAGGTAATTTAAGGCATTTTGGGGGGGTTCGGGAGGGTGGGGGATTTATTTTAAAGGGTCAGGGTGGGTTTTAGGGTGTTTTAGTGTGCCGGTTTTCCCGCCCTCCCCCTTCCCCTCCCCCTTCCCCTGATTTACGATTTTTTGACGATAAATCGGGGGAATTGGTATTGTATCGTGGCTCTAACGATTTTTGACGATTTAAAATATATCGGACAATATTTTAAATCGTCAAAAAACGATTCACATCCCTATTGACTACTTCAAAAAGCCTCACCTTCAATACGAGGATTTGACTAGAACTGAATCATCAGATGTTCCATCATCAAATTCCACTTCGTCACCACAGAGTAGTGCATCTGGTAATGAAAGAACTGAATTTTCTTCAGACTTATCCCAAATAGATGAACCTCCTACACAACCAAAGTTACAGACTTTTCCTGCTCATTTAATTGGTGGTAAATCATGAAGTTTTTCCTCTCACTGGAACGACAAATTTCATTGGTTAGAGTACAATATAAGCAAAGATGCAGTGTTTTGTAAAGCATGCCAACATTTTTCTGATTCCCAAGCTGAAGATACTTCACTAGAACTGGATTTAAAGATTGGAAACATTTGATTCAGAGCTGTTCAAAACATGAATCAAGCAAGACGCACTCCATTGCCATGGGGAAATCTGATGACTACAAGCAGTGTCACCAACCACTAGGTCGGGGAAACATTATAAATCAGCTAAACCATGATGCCATGAACTCTTCTTTAATTGAGAGGAATCGTGAACATATTAAAGTAGTTCTAGATATTGTGATGTTCTGTGCAAAACAAGAGATTCCATTAAGTGGACACAGAGAAAGCAATGAAGCTCTAAATAAAGGAAACGTTTTGGAGCTGTTTAAACTCCTCAGCAAATATGACAGCAATATAGAAAGTCATCTTGAAAAACTCCCTAAGAATGCAACTCTTATGAGCCCAGATATTCAAAATGAGCTGTTGGAGTCTGCCACTACACTACTGTTATGGAAAATCAAATTTGAATTACATGAAACTGCAAACACATACTATGCAGTACTGGGTGATGAATGTAAAGATCTGTCAAAACGTGAGCTAGTTGCAGTATGCATCAGATATCTACATAAGGGATTAATAAAGGAAGGATCAGTTGGATTTGTTGACACTTCTGACATGACTGCAAACGGAATTTCTGAAAAAATTCTACTAGTACTTGAAGTACTTGAATTAGACCCCATGTTGTGTGTTGGATTCAGCTTTGATAGAACATCTGTGATGTCTGGAAACAAAGGCGGCGTTCATGTGATTTTAAAACATACATTTCACAGAGCTGTTTATGTGCATATCAATTCTCATTGCCTTAGTTTGGTTCTCTACACAGCATCTAAAGCATGTCCCTGTGTTAAAACCTTTTTTGAACTCCTGAACTCCTTGCATGGTTTTATGACAGGAACACACAGGCATACTCATTTTTTGGAAATACAAAAACAGCTGCATCCTGATCAACAATGCCTTGAACTTGAACGCTCATCGGACACAAGGTGGAGTTCAAAATCTGGTTCGGTAGGAAAAGGTCTGATGCTTTTTGATGTCATACTGGATGTGCTTGCTGAATTTTCAGAATGTGCTGGACAGACCAAACTAGATGCCCAATCTCTTTTAAATCAAATAGAGACAAAGAAATTCTTATTTCTGGCAGTTGCATTTGGAAAATTATTTGAAACCAGTGATTTTGCTACAAAAGGATTACAGAGTGCCACTTTGTCAATTACAGATTGCATTAATCTGATAGAAAGTGTAAAACAAAGTTTTACTCAATATAGGGACAACACATTGAATGACTTTGACAAAGTTCTCCAGTTAACAGAGGAGCTCATGCAAAAGCATGGTATTGAAAAATGGGATGTGTCTTCCTTTCGAAAGAGAAAACTATCTGAAAAGATTGCTGATACACTTGTTTTCTCTACTTTGGGCAAATTGGCAAGTGTGCAGAGCAATGAAGGTTTGCGACATCTGTGGAATGAGATCAATGACGGTCAGATATCTGAATTGAATAATCGCTTTCAGGATGATGCCTCTGGTATGATGCAAGCTTCTGCTGCTTGTATGCCAACAGCCAAGGACTTTGGCCAAAGGGAAAGTCTACGGTCTCCATGCACTTTGTATGGCATTGCAGTAGAAGAGGCAGAATTTATTGTGTTTGTTCAGCAACTAAAGCGCAAAGTAGCTGGGGGCCACTGTTATCCATCACACTACCAATGACAACCTGCACGGTGGAAAGACTCTTTTCTACAACAAACCAGATCACAACAGCAACAAGAGCCTCCATGCTCACAAGCCGCCTCAATAATCTGTCACTTTTATCATTTGAAAGGGAATTATGTGAGTCACTGGACTATGACATCATTATAACCATATTCAATAGCAAAAGATGGCATCTTATTGTTTAATGAAGATGATAGCTTAGTAAATGACAGGGCTGAATAGCCTTTTTCTCCTGTCTACCCAGTTATTCTCTCCACACTGCTAAGGATACATCCCAGCTGTCAGCCAAAGGGTGTGACCACCTTCAAGACATCTCTTTATCCAGAGCAGTCTTTTTTGTATTCTTCCTTTGTAAAGAAAAGGGGATGAATGACAGGAGCCCCTGGACTTGATTCAACAAATGTCAGCATCAGAGGAAGACTAAGAAACTAAATAGTTGAGCCATAGGAAAGGAAAAGAAGTCTTCAAAGGTATTTATCAGTTTTATTGATACAGATTAATAAGGCATTTGCTCAATTATGGTAAATATTTTGATACAACATTCCAGAGGGTTTTAAAACATCTCACAGAATACTGTGATGTATGATGAGATATTTGTCTTTATAGTAGACTAGTGGACCCGTGCCACGCGTTGCAGTGGCTGAGTCATATTCTTTGCCCTCCCTGCCCCTTCCCCTTGCTCATTTAGCTCAGTCACTCATCCTCTTCCCCCTTGGTCACTCCCCCCTTCCCTCCCCTGTCCCCACTCCAACTCTGTCCCCTCACACTCACCTCTCCCCTCATTCTTCCTCCCCTGACAGTTACCTCCCTCCTCATTCTCCCTCTCCTCACTGTCACCTCAGTGACTCCCCACCTGGTGAGGGCTGTTTTGTAACCTTTCGGAGATGGTGCACATTTTGTGTATGTGTTTGTGTGTGCCCTCCCCCTTTGCACCCCAAAGTAATCCCCACAGAAACGTTGTGTTTATATAAGTGTCCCCCCCCTGGCCGGTGAAATAGACTAACCCACAAGAGTTGCAGAATCTCGGAACTGCCCCCCCCCCCCCGAACATGGACGCAAGAACATCCCCACGCCCCCCCCCCCCCCTGCAGGCCCGACGATACCTTTAAAAAATGGTAATCGGTGGAGCGGGCGTTCGTTCCGGCATGGAAGTATTGGTGCCGGGCCCTCGAGGTGGAGCAATGGGAGTGGTCGTCTCGCTCAGATAGTAAGGGCGAAGGTGCGCCAGTTGCCAGTTCAGAAAATGGTGTCAACGGGCCCTCACCCTTACTATGTCACATGGGCTACTGCTGCTATTGGCGTTCCCGAGTGTCCTAGTAAGGGAAAGAGCCTTCGGCGCCATTTTGATTGCTGGCAGCCGACAGCCATAGTGTATGCGATGTGTCCTGGAGCAGTGTTGCCCCCCCCGCTGGAGCAGCCTGAACTATTCTGCAGTTTTCCGTGTGTTCGGAGGTTGAGGGCAGTAAGTAGAAAAGTCATGTGCGTGAGGGGTGTGAGAAGGGTGTTTGTGTGTGAGTTCGTAGGGTGTGGGAATTGCAAACATGTGGCATGTGAGTGGCCTCCGGGTGTAGCATGCTGGTATTTAGTGGATTTTTGTGTGTTTTTTGAGGGTGTGTGAAATAAGTACAATTGGCATGTGTGCGGGGGTGTGTGAGGAGGGTGGATTTGTGTCTGCTCGGAAGGTGTGTGAATCGCAAACATTGGTCACATGTGTGTGGGGTGTGAGCATTTGTGCAAGGTGTAAGAGCTTCCGCTTATGTCCACCAGATGTTGCTGTTTTGTGGAACCAAATTTTAAAACTTTTTTACCAGCCCCCGGTGTGACATATATGTAATGTAAGTGTAGAAGATCCTTGCCGTATGTGAGGTGAAACTTGTGTCCAAATTTGAACGCAATCGGATAAGTGGTTGCTGAGATTAGCGATTTGGTACAAACTATTTAACATTTTTATTTATATAGACTAGTATATGGTTCTTTGTAAGTTATGGGATACTGCCACTTGAGATCTCTAAGTATAATTGAAATGCTTCCATAACTATATACAAGGTTTAGCATTGATAGCTGCTTGAAGTCATTGAATTTAAAATATTAAAAGTATAACAGCTGTAGCAGATTATTTAGAAATCTATTGTCAGGTGTGTGTGTGAAACTATTATTCAATAAGAATATGAATTCCATGGCTCAGAATCTTTTTTAGTGCCCACCCATGTTAACCTTGGGCCCAGCCAAAAATGCATTTCTGGCTATGCCACTGATCTGTGCACAGCAAAAACCCCCGGTCGGTCAACCTTGGGGTCTCCTACAGCCACTTCCAGCTCCTGAAGAACCGTGGACCCACCTGTCTACAGATTTCATCGTGGATTTGCCTCCATCAAAGGGTCACACCGTAATATTGGTAACCATAGATGATTTTAAAAAATGGCCCATTTCGTCCCTCTACCGGGCCTACCATCTGCTCCAGAACTGGCACGCCTATTTTTACATCATATTTTTAGATTGCATGGCCTACTCAAGGACATTGTATCAGACAGAGGTCCACAGTTCGTTGCCAGATATTGGCGTGCTCTTTGCCGAAAATTCGGTATTAATTTCAGCCTAACAACTGCCTATCATCCCCAAGCTAACGGACAAGCCGAGCGAATGAATCGCTCTCTGAAGGCCTTCCTGCATGCTTACATCAATGACTGCCAAGATAATTGGTATGAACTTCTATCCTGGGCGGAGTTTTCTCACAACTCCCACATTGCCACTGCTACAGGCACATCACCGTTCTCTTTTGTCTATGGAAAACAACCACGACCACTGCTGCCCATACCTCTATCAGTGCCATCCCCTGCAGCACACACTACTGCGGATTCCTTCAAGACGTTATGGGAGCTGACGAATCTAAGCTTCCCGGGCCAAGAGAACTGCTGACAGTCGACATTGCTCGGCTCCTGAATTCCTCCCTGGCCAGAAAGTCTGGTTAAATACTCGGTATATCCCAAAGGTTCGCTCCAAGGTATATTGAGCCTTTTATGGTCACTTGACGCATTGGACCTATTATATAATCAGCTTCGGCTACCTCCTATGCTGGGAATTCACAATACATTCCATGTATTGCTTTTAAAACCTGTGGTCCTATCCTGGCTTGCCCGGAAGACTCTGGAACCACCTCCACTTGTGGCGGAAACCGATACAAAGTACAAGGTTCATGAAGTCCTCGACGTCCTCCGTAGGGGCCGCTGGTGGGAATAACTCCTTTCTTGGGGGGGGGGGGGGGGGGGGGTTACGGACCCGAAGAAAATTCGTGGGAACCAGCTCAGAACATCCTGGACAAAACTCTCCTCCTGAATTATCATCGTGTCCATCCAAGCAAACCCCAACCTCCAAGAGGAGGGTGTAAAGGGATGGGTACTGTTATGCGTGCCATCTGTGGCAGACCCACGGCATGGCCCTCTCACCTTTTCTTAAGGACTCCAGCCTCTGGTTCCTCCTCGCTGGCGGCGGTGGGCTGCCAGCTCCATCCTCGGGCCTCCCCCGGTGCCTCCAGCCCCGCTGCAGCTTCCACCGTTCCCAGTCCTGATGCCACTACTCATCGGGCCTCTCTGTGTGGTCCGCGGAGAGATGCCACCACTCGCACTGTGCCCCTCCCCAGGGGCGCGCGTGCGTGCTCATCGCTGATCCTTATGAAGGGACCGTGGCAGGAACCTGGCCGTGGCTCCGGATGACGTCAACCTCTGCATAATACTTAAGCTCAGGCCCTGCTCCATAGCGTTGCCTTTGCAACAGGTCTCCTCACTACTCGAGTACTCATTGCTGCTAAAAGTTTAGTCTCTACTCCTCATTCCTGATCCTCATCATTCCTGGTTCCTGTTCTCCTTCTTCCTGCCCTGCTTTTGCTTCGGATTGATTACACGGACTTTGACCTCACTTTGCCTGACTACGCTACAGCCTATCTCCAGACCCAGACCTCTGCTTTGCCTGACCACGTATTGCCTATCTCCAGACCCAGACCACCGCTTCATCCGACTACGCTATTGACTTCTCCGCGATTAGACTTCAACTTTGATTGACCACGCTACTGACTATCTCCGTGATCAGACCTCAGCATTGCTTGCCACAGCCCCTGGATTGCTGCCAGCCCAGACTCAAGCCTACCATTGTATGCCTCTTTTGCCTACTCCCTGGTCTTGGACTTACTAGGCTTTGGCCTATCTTTGCTCGAGCGCCCTCAGTCTGCCTTTGTCTCATTGGTGCCCGAGTTTCCAGAACCTTACCCAGTCCAGAGTAGGACTACTCCATCCCTCACCTACTGTCTCTGGGCTGAACCAGCTACCTCGAGGCCCATCTAAATCCTGCCGGCCCTGGCACCCAAAGGCTCAACCCGCGGGGAAAGAGGGCTGGTATAGCTGAAGCTCCAGTGGCCTCTGCCTATCAGCCCACTCCACCTGCCGAACTTGTAGGTCCTTGCCTACAGGTTGTGTGAACCCCACCTTGGCCCAAGGTTCCACCTCCGACGCAACACCTATAAGAACATAAGAAATTGCCATGCTGGGTCCTTCTTTCTTTCTCTTTTTCTGTGTGTCTTTCTCTGGTATCTTTATTACATGTGAAAGCCTTTTCTTTTCTCTATATCCACTGTAAAGCTAAATGGTTGTAAGTCTAGTTAGACATGTGATGTATTAGTGTTGGTGTGCACTTGTCTGTATTTTTCTGGAGGACATTTTTGAGTATGATGCATTATGGTTCAGATGTACTGAACTTCGTCCTCTTACCGTGGCTGGGGTTCGAAGAACAGGGGGCACTGTTAGCTTATGCAGCTTGATTAGCTAAGAGGCTCTGTTGATTTATGTCTCAGGAACTTCCCAGAGGCACCCGGTGCTGATCTTCTCCTAGCTGTACTTTAAATAAATCACAACAGGATTCCTGTCTACACTACCGCAATAAAGTCTTCCGCAATATCCACTACATGTAAGCTACAAGTCCCATTGGCTTGCTGATACTTAGTGCTAGTTAGAACTTCATAAAAAATAATAATCAAATGTACTTATTGTACTAAGATTATGAGAGAGGTTTTGACAGGTGCTGCTAATATTAACTCAGACACTCAGATGGATTTCATTTGTTTCACTCGGACAGCTTTCCATCATGCTGTAAGTTTAGATACTGCCAGGCAAATTCTGCTGTGGTTACTTATTTCACTTACACAAGTGCAGTTGTACTATACTAAGAGACTTATATACTCTGGTGCTGCTGTTCTCCTGTGCTGCTTTCTTTATTATGTCTTATCTTTTTCACACACCACAGAATTAAACTCTGTGACACTTCTAATGATTTGTTCAGTGTATGTTATTAGACTGGGAATATACCTCTCCTTTTTTTCAGGGTAGATTTCTTCTATCAAAATGATTCCCTTGAATTATTAAAATCACTTTTTATTATCCTAGGTTTTAGAATAACAGAGAGATATAGCTTCACAGTCATAAGAAGCAAACCTGTTTTACAATGACGGAATGCTGACTTACTGCCTTACACAGTTCTTAATACTGTTTTGTTCCAGGTCAGCAGATGGATTTTATCTGGGACCTTAATATTAATCAACTTTCTTTCTCTTAATTATTTTCCCCTTCAGGAAGATTGTTACATACCCTAGTATCCAGGAATGTTTAAGGGCTTCAATAGCTCAGTAAATGTTAATCTGGAAAATTTACCCTTTACTCTGAATTGATGCTTGCCACTCTTTCCAGATGCCTTTGGTCATTCACACCTCTTTTAATAAAAACCAAGTAAAAGTTCTGCATACCTGATCACAGTTAAAATTAATCTGATCCTACACTGCGCTTACCTGACTGGAATTACTAAAATTCTTACACAAACACACACACTGTACAATCAACTTTAATATGCCTACACCTTTCTCAGTGTCTTTAACATTAACTCAGTGCAGATTAATTGCCTCCGAGTGAATCACTGTGCTGAGCTCTTTCCCCCAGTTCTGCCAACTCTCTCTCTCTCTGACTGGAATCTCACCTGCAACAACTGTCAGCATGAAGCACTTGGGTTACCATGAATAAGGTACACTTACAGTTTCCAGCAGCTCCTAGTTTCCAGCATGGGTATGACTGCCCCCAATTAGCTGCCACTCTACAGCAGCATCTCCCAGGACCCAAGTTAGTTTTATTTTCTGAGTTAAAAAAAATTATATCCCCTCGCTTCAATTTTTTAACCCCTGGGATTACACACACCAGTGCTAAGTCCTGCTGTGTTCCCAATACTTCAACAACTACACTGCTGCTGCCTCCCCAGCCAAAAAGCCAATGCAAGGGCCACAACACACCAATGCTGAGTCCTGCTGTGTCTCCAACACTGCCATGCCCTTACCAACATCATAGGGGCCAACATGCACTGACTCAATCTTCATGCCTTGCCCTTACCAACATCACAGGGGACAACATGCACTGACACAATCTGCCTGTCTTGCCCTTACTAACATCACAGGGGCCAACATGCACTGACACAATCTGCCTGCCTTGCCCTGTTAATGTCTACCATCATCAGGGTCTGACCAATTCTGCTACCTCCTGACTTGTCCCCATCCACAAAACTGAGGGCTTTTCCCAACATGCTGCCTCCTGACTTGTCCCCATCCACAAAATTGGGACCTTTCACAACATACTACCTCCTGACTTGTCCTCATCCAGAAAACTGGGGTCTGACTCAGCTTACTTCCTCCTGACACATCCCCAACAACTCTGGGTCTTCAATCCTCCTGCTTCCTCCTGGTATGTCCCCAATCTGAACACTGGTGCTTCAATCATCCTACTTCATCTTGACATGTCCCCAACTCAACATTTGGGTTTCAATCCCCCTGCTTCCTCCTGACGTCCCCATCAATAACAATGTGGTCTGACAGCTTGCTTGCTCCTGACATGTCTCCTTCAACAACTCTGGGGCTTCAATCCTCCTTTTTCCTCCTGACACGTTCCCAACAACTCTGGGGCTTCAATCCTCCTGCTCCTCTTGACATGTCCCCAATCTTAACACTGGGGTTTCAAGCCTTCTGCTTCCTCCTAACACATCTCCTTCATCAACAATGGGGTCTGTCTCAATTTACTTCCTTCTAGCACATCCCCCATAACAACTCTGGATCTTCACTCCTCCTGCTTCCTCCTGACATGTCTCCATTCTCAACACTGGGGTTTCAATCTTCCTGATTCCTCTGACATGTTCCCTTCACCAACAATGGGGTCTGACTCAGCTTTCTTCCTCCTGACATGTCCCCAACCTCAACACTGGGGCTTCAATTCTCTTGCTTCCTCCTGACATGTCCCCAACCTCAGCACTGGGGCTTCATGTTATGGTTAATGGTGTTTGGGTGGATTCTTGGACACTGTGGAAGCTGTCCACACCCACGGGGGGCAATCCCGAGAGGGACCACAGTGTCAGGCTAAACTCCGGCCAGACAAACACAGATTTGAATCTTTTATTTAACAGTTTATGGAACCACCAGAGGTGGCAATAGTGAGTAGTGGTTGTAGAACCCGGCTGGGCGCGTCTCTCACAGAACACTGCAACAGCGGATCATCTGTTGAGCAGTGCTGTAGTGGAAAAAGACAGATTATGAGCACAGAATAAGATTAGCATTCAGAGTCCCAAATAGAATTAGGAGAGCTCCAAGAAAGGGAAAGCAGGCCCTCGAGGAGTGAGTACCTGATCCCTTAGAGCAGAGAGACTCAGTGGTGTTGTACTCACTAGCAGTAGCAGAGATTCCACTAAATGAGGTCTGGCACCGGAGCAGAGAGAAGGCCCTTGAGGAGCGAGTACCTGATTCTGGCGAAGCAATACTGTAGAGAGAGATGTTTTCTGTACTCACTGATGGTGACTAAGTTAGTTCTTCCAAGTAGAAGGGTAGAGGTTGCAGGCAGCAACACAGGGAACATGGGCTTTCGAGGAGCGAGTACTGGTTTCCTGATAGCACCTGAAAGAAGCAGAGAGGCCCCTGAGGAGCGGGTACCCCGTTAGCGACCCCGAAGGGTAATAAGAGTTCCAGATAGAACTGGAGTGGCAGAATAACTTAGGAACGGAGAGCGAATCCCATCCATACGAATCCTGTTGCTAACTCAACGAGCTAGCAAATACTGAGGCAGATATACCCTGGAGACGTGACGTCAGAACAGGGGGACGCCCCTGAGGTTCGCTCCAATGTGAAGTTAAAGATGAGGGCGGCATGCACACGCACGCCCTAGAGGTACCTTGAAGGAGAATGGCGGGAGGCAGCATCAAAGCTGGTCTGCGGACGCCGGAGAGAACGGCAAGCAGATGCCGCAGCGGCCATCAGTCCAAGGTGAGCGGGAGGAGCCGCAAGTAGAGAGAGGTAGGCGGGATGAAGCCATCAAAGATCAACACTTCAATCCTCCTGCTTCCTCCTGACATGTTCCCACCCTCAACACTAGGGCTTCAATTCTCTTGCTTCCTCCTGACATGTTCCCATCCGCAACACTGGGGCTTCAATCTTCCTGATTCCTCCCGACACATCCCCTTCAACAACAATGGGGTCAGTTCCTTTCCTTCCTTTTCTTCTAATACAACCTCCGAGGTAGGACTCCACTCAGTTCCTCTGCTTCCTTTTCCCCAAATGCAACCTCTGAGGTATTATTCCACACAGTTCCCTCTACCTCATTTTCCCCCAAATGCACCTCTGAAGTATGACTCCTCAATTCCTCTGCCTTCTTTTCCCCAAATGCAACCATTGAGGCATGATTCCTCTGAATTCCTCTGTTTCCTTTTCCCCAACTTCAACCTCTGAGGCATGACTCCACTCAGTTTCTCTGCCTTCTTTTTCCCCCAAATGTAACCTCTAAAGCATCACTCCGCTGGGCTTGATGGACCCTTGGGATGACCCAGTATGGCAATTTCTTATGTTCTTATGTTTTTATTATACGGATACACTTCTCACTGCATTGCTCTGCTCCTACTATTCAAGTTCTTAAGATATACCAGCACCACTGCTGCTGCTGCCATTCCAAGCCAGTCTTGGTATTTGAGAGTGCTTCCTACTATTCCAGCTGTGTTCAAGGTTCTTGCCATATTCCCTTCCCCTACTTACCGCCCACAATACATTGCTTTGAAAACTTACTGAAACACTCTTCAGGATTTTAATAACATTCTTCATCTATGTGTAAGCCGTGCACTTCTTGGGTTACCAGGATGGCCTGGGTATTTAGAATCAGTCTACTAGCTAGAGTAGGATGCATGAAGCCCCTCCTTCTGTGGGGTCTGGATTAGCAAACCCATTTGTAACAGTTTATAACTGTGCCCTTGCTTCAGCTTGGGAGGCTGTCCTTTGCGTTTGGAACAGAGTTCAGAGGAAGAGAGAGTTAAACTTTTTGTTGTTTTACAGGCCTAGCCAGTTTTAGCCAAGCAAGCCCTGTTGGGTGGTCCTGGCCAAGGCTGGGAGGGTTTCTGCCCAGCCAGTACACAACCTGTCTGGTGGGAGATCCTTCTGAGTGCATTTGTTGGACTTTTGCCTTTTTGAGGGTAGGGGCCTTGATGGAGCCTGTTCAGCCTCTGGGCTCAGGCCACAGGGAACCCTGGGTCTGGGCAGGTTAGGAAAGATCTGCCCCCCCCCCCATTGCCTCGATGAGGAAGGAGGTGCCAGTGACCTGTTGTGAGCCACCTCAGAATTATCTTTTGGTTTTGTAAGCCTAATTTCAAGATCCAGGTTGGAAGTTCTGACTCCCTTTCCTCCTGGGAGCACTGAGAATCCTGCTCCAAATGATTGCTCCCATCAGGGATTCAAAAGAAAGAATAAGGACTGCATAAGAATAAAGAAGGTTGAATCATCTAACAGTGAGTAAAGGCAAAGCCTACTGTTCAAGAGGACACCCATATGATGATCCTCCAAGACCCTGGGGAGAGAGAGAAGTTTAACTCTCTGTGTAGCAGCTTAGTATTCTGGAAGGGGTGTTCTGCCCATCTAGGACTCTATTTTTCCAAAACTCTGGAGGGTAGCAGTTCCCTGGACTTTGGAAACACATATTCCTGCTCAGTTTGAGAAAAATCCTGTAAAGAACATATTTAGTGGTGCTGTGGCTCAATATTGTGCCATCTTATAACAATTTGCAAGATTTATTTGGACACGAACACAGTGGCTCCTTTGAATTCTTTGGCACACAGCACACAGAATATCAGAGTTTCCCTAACTCAGGGAATTTCAGAGGGAGAGCTAATCACCCCGCACTGGGAACTGAGAGGACTCCTTTCATCCCCCAGTTGAAAGAGCCTACATCCTGGAAAGGAAGGGGTTGACAGCCAGCCTGGGTTGCTGCCCCAAATAACTTATAAATTCTTTCATGGCCCCACTGAAGTGCAGACGGGATGGGGGAATTGTTCTTGCCACAGCTATCTATTCTTTTGTACACTTGTGGCACCGCTCCATGAACCTTCATTGATTTTATAGCCCACTCACAGTTCCATTGTACTGCACACTGTTATGGTTTTGAGGTGTTTGAGTGGATTCTTGGGTACTGTGGGAGATGACCACGCCCACAGGGAGGAGCTCCGTGGGGAGCCACAGTACTGGGCTAGACTCAGGTCGCACAAACACTGAATTGTCTTTTATTATACAGCAGATGTAAGCCACCAGAAGTGGCAGTAGTGAGCAGGTTCTGAAGTAGCAGTCCAGGGACCCTCGGCAGAGGGACCCTTCTCACCAAGTTGATATAGGGATGTTCCGGTGTAGGGTTCCCAGCACGGAAAAGCTGTAGATGAGATAGACTGAGAATAGATTACTCACTAGATGGTAGCTATGATGTAGAAGGTTTCCACCAGGCAGAAGTAGATGTTTCCAGGCACCATGGCAGGGAGAGCAGGCCCTCGAGGAGTGAGTACCTGATCCCAGTAAGGCACCTGAAAGAAGAGGAAGGGCCCCCAAGGAGGGCCCAGATTAGTAGTTACCCCGAAGAGCAGAGAGAGAGCTTCCAGCGGCTGCACGGAAGCAGAAGAGCAGCGTAGACTGGACGAATCCAATCCGCAATCCAGTCCTTGCTAACTCGATTAGCTAGCAAATATGGGCAGGCTAAATACCTGGATGTTGTGATGTCACTCGAGGGGGACGCCCCCAAGGTTCGCGCCATAGCTAGAATAAAGATATGGGTAGCGCGCGCACCCTAGTAGGCCCTTGGGAGGAACATAGTGGGAGGCAACAACATAGACGTTCCGGGGACGCTGGAGAGGGCAGCTTGCAGATGCGGTGGTAGCTATTTTCCCAAGGTAAGCAGGAGAAGCCGAGAACAAGGTGAGGCATATGGGGTGAAGCCGTCTGAGACCGACGGACGCAACATGCACTTGGGTACCTACCTATCTATGATGTGCTTGGCTTTCTCCATGACACAAACATATCCTACTGGAATGGTGGATCAGCCAGATGCAGCCATACTTCAACAGGAAGAGGCATCCCTGTTATGGATTCAGACCATGCACACTGGTATCATACCCAGGGGCTCTGACCTGGGGGGCTAATATCAATGAGGTTTATACTGGGGCTACCCAAGGGGCTTATCCCATATAAGCACACATAATTACTGGGATTATACCTGGGGGCTTGAACCCTATATAAATAGCCATATGCAATGACTGAGATTATACCTGGGGGCTTGAACCCAGGAGCTTATCCCCTACAAAAATAGCCACACAAAATTACTGGGATTATACCTGGGGACTTGAACCTAGTAGTTAATTCCCTATACAAAGAGCAACACACAAACTTTGATTCAGTACATCACAGTTCCAGGTATCTAGGAAAGTGAGTTTATTTGAGCAATAGGAGGATAAAGCAAATAAAATCAGATTACACAGAAGAAGTAATGGTAGATAATAATAATTGCTATATAGATATAAAAAGCTTACATTTCCACAGGATCAGCCATACCATCACGTCCAAGGCTCTTTCTCTCCTCTCTTTCCCGCTGTCTCTCCTTATACATTACAAACGCTTGTGGAAAAAAATGTTCTGAGTTCTTATCAAATTTCAGGCATAGCTGTGTGGCCTTCACTCGCTCTCTCAGGCTTTATTGTAAGTTAATTGCTAGCTTTCTAATAATAGACCTAGTAGAATAAATGAACAGACTGTTGAATATTCATAAACATTTCACAGTAAATAGGAGTTCACTCAGAAGCTGGGCTGTGGCCTTCAAACTAGTTTGTGTCTGGGTGAAAACTCTGAATCCATATGGCCTATCCTCTATATACATCCTCAGCAAAAGTAACAAAAAATGACTCCAACACTTCCCTTTTACGGTTGTCTATATGCTCCAGTGGAATGACTGGCATCTCCCATGCCACTCTGCCTTAATGCTATGCCCCTTCATCCTACACCTATGATCCTTGGGCCGCTTGGCTTTGCCACCATGTGCAGATTTTACACCTTGGAATACTTAATTTCTTTCTGTCACTGTACCTTCCTGGCATACTTCAGCTCTTACACTTTGAAATCTTCTTGCCAATCTGGGGCTCTGCTGTGTACCTCTCCTATGCTTTTGAAATCTTGATACCACTCTTTCTGATTCTTGGTTATCTGTACCTTGGGATTTTTTCTGCCACATTTTCTGTTTCAATCCCCCTTCATGGTGCCTTAGGGTCCTGATGCCACTTTTGTTGCCACTTTGCCTCTGTTGATGCCATCAACTGTTCATGACACTATTGCTGTGCTGGTTTTTCTTTTTAAACCTTGAGGTGTTCTTCCTCTTCTTACTACTTCTTTGCTTTATTCATGTTGCATTAGAGAACTCCTGCCAATTCTGTAAGCCTGGTACCCCTTTGCGGAGTCTTAGCCTACTAGTTATGCCACTTTTGATGCCATTTTAACATGCTCTAAATACCTTGTAGTTCCTTCCCCTTTCTGATGATTTCTTTTCACAAGTTTCATTAGACTTGATAAAAAAAAAATCACTAATCTGGAGCCCCTTAGGTTTTAATGTAAAATGAATGAAACTAATGAAATGAATAAATGAACATTTTTTTGTTGTGTTGAAACTAATGAAATGAATATGGGTTCCAACGAACTGAATGAACAAGCTGAAACAAATTTCTTCCTTCTGCACATTCCTAAAATGAACTTGCAGACTTTACATTTCTACACATAGTTTGAAAGTTTCCCACTTTATGCACTCTCAATACCCATAACTGTTGCGCTTGGGGGTGGACCACTGGCCTTTGGCAGTACGGGAACTGACCACAGGGGGCGGAGCACTGAAGGAGACAGAGGCAGTGTAGATCTTCACCACTGGAAGCCCGAGGTCTCCCCGGGAGGAGCCCTTAGGGACCCGGGCCGCTGGGACTTAGGCGGGCCTCGCAGGGTCTCCTGGGAAAGTCTGAGTCCGGCGTGCCCACAGGGACTGGAAGAGCGCTATCGGGTTCGAGGCTGGAAACAGGTTGGAGATAAGCGAACCAGAAGAGTGTTGGTGATGACAAGGCTAGGAACAGAGCCAAAATCAAGCAAGGTCAGGCGAGCAAGGTCAAGTCCAAGAATCAGTCCGAGGAGTGGTCAACGAAGCAAGGGTCAAGATCCAGAGGTCAGGCAGGGTCGAAGAACAGGCAGAGGTCTTGGGCAGGCGGCAGGCGGCAGACAGGCAGACGAGTCAGGAACAGACTGAGGTTTTTGGCAGGCGGCAAGCAGGCAGGCAGGTCAGGCAGACGAGTCAGGAACAGGCTGAGGGCTTTGGCAGGCGGCAGGCAGGTCAGGAACAAGCTGAGATCTTTGGCAGGCGGCAGGCAGGCAGGCAGGTCAGGAAAAAGCTGAGGTCTTACCCAAAAGGCAGTCCGAGATAAGACCAGGAAGACGAAGAACGAAAACAGGAACAAGCAGGGCAAGGAAGTAGGAACAAGCAAGAATGGAACTGGAACAGAATGATCCTGGAACGAGACTAGGAACAGGCAAGCA
The DNA here is from genome assembly GCF_901001135.1 of Rhinatrema bivittatum. NCBI lineage: Eukaryota > Metazoa > Chordata > Amphibia > Gymnophiona > Rhinatrematidae > Rhinatrema > Rhinatrema bivittatum. The sequence goes on from NC_042617.1 coordinate 192,938,351, forward strand.
GGAACACGAGCAAGGGCAATCTCAGGAACAAACCGACCCGATTGCCAAGGCAAGGAAGTAAGGCCAGGAACTTCCTTTTAACATCCATTCAATCAGGGTGCGCCGTGGAACTAGGCCCTGCCCTAGAACCCATATCAGGGTGGCTGGTCCGCACGTGCGTAGGGGCGTGGCTAGCTGCTGAGACGCCGAGGCCCGGCATGGGGCCTGGCGTGTGACCGAAGGCCCAGCTAGGCTGGTGCTCCGGGAGCTTCACACCTACTAAAACAGAATGAGTTCAAATGCATGGCGATTGCTCACTCCCTTCCCTTCCCCACCCCCTCCCCTTATATGAAAAAAATGCCCCCTTAATCAATCTATCTCTTCCCCGCCCATCCCTTTCCCCCTCCAAATAAAGTTAAATCCTTGGTGTCTATGTTTCTCACAATCCTTATCCCCAAAAAATGACCCTGATAGTTTAGGGGAGCTTCCAGACAACGATCCCAACTCTCCCTCCCCCCCAAGTGGCCTTGGCACAATCCCTGGACTTTGCTCCTGTCACATGATAGGGGTAAGGTCTTGTCAACATCATTTTTCAAAATGGCGTTGATGGGTCTGGGGCTAAAGGAGCACTCTAGGCTTCTAAAAAAACTACAATGACTTATTTTTAAGGTATGGGAGGGGGGGGGTCCTGGGTGCTCCCCAGACCACCAGGATCATTTTTTTTTGGTTGTGAGTGAAACCTAGACACCAGATATTTAACTTTATATGGAGGACGGAGGGATGGACTGGGGGGGGGGGGGGGGAGGTAGTTTAACTAAGGGGGCATTTTTGTCATTTAAGATGGGGGGTGGGGAAGGGAATGGACCATTGCTGTGTAGTTGGACTTATTCTATTTTTTTTTTATTTTGGGAGCCAGTGCCACCTCGGAAGGCAGAAGGAGGGGGTGGGCAGGGGTCTGCAAAGATCCCTGGGGTGACATTTTCAGAATTGGGGAGCTGCAATTTTTTGAGCCTCGGGCCCTTTAAGTTATGACGGTTCCAGCCTGGGTTGGCCACTATTGTGCAGAAAGGCCCCATACCTGGTGCAATTTGTTGTCGTGTGTATGTGCCATGATAAAAAATCTCACTGCAGTACTGCTGCGATAGTTTGAATGGGAGGGGGAAAATATCATGGGGACATCCTTAGCAATATTTGGCCCCTCCCGCAATAAACTATCGCTGCTTAGTAAATCTCCCTATAAATCCTTTATCTATCCTCTACTCTGCAATATCCCAGCTCTTCCTTAAAGGGTCCTGGTCTTTCTTTTTCTTTGGCCCGCAAGTTTCTCCTGCTCCTTTGAGCTTTCAAATCAATCAGAATCAGCTTATAATCAGGCCATGGTACCATGAACCCTAAATTTGTTACTACTCAGATGTTTCTTCTGTTTAAACACTTCACCCCTGCCCTTCCTAGCCCAGCCATTCATCTAGCTCTGCCACCATAGTGATGGGCCTCAGGCAGGGGTCACAAACCATGACACCCTGTGGAATCCATTGTGCATGAAATCTGTGTTCACCTACTAGGTATTACTTATGTATAATGGCTGAGACTCTCCCAGATATTCAGCAGCACTGCCGAATATCCCGATAAAGATGGTGATGAGGAGGGAAAGCAGGAGAAAGAAGAAAATGAGGAGAGAAAAAAAAAATCTAGGAGGAGAAGCAAGGCACTAGTGATTTCTGGCACACAGAAATCAGCATGTAAGTGATAATGCACTTTTACTGCAGGTCATTGTATTAAAATCTATAAGTCAATTTATGGCATTATCACTTGTAGCAGAAAATGTGGAGTACCTTGCCTCTCCTCTATTCTTACCACCCCCACCCCCACCGGATGAATCTCAGGGAGAGTAAACCCCAAAGGTTTGAACAGGTTTCAAATGCATTTTGAAGAATATCAAATGAGGACAGTATTGGATGTTCAACTTTAAAATGCATAAAGCCTTCTCATGCCAAAGAAAAGCTGACTGAAAAATGGGAGACAGTCATTTTCTCATGCTATGGTGTGTGAAGAGGCTGTTTTCAATATGCATGGGCTTCATTCTGCCACCTGTTCATTTGGCATATCGCCAGCTTGGATTCTGAAAGATTGTCATATTACCAACATCCTAAATTCCTCACTTCCGACTGGCAAGCTTACCTTGAATCTGAAGAATGTTTTAGTAAAATTGAAGCACTGTAGTTTAAACAAGGGAAGAACTGAAAATTATTCCTATATCTTATGCATGGATTTTCCAGAGCTTTTCAATGTAGAGATATGTACTGAACAATTTTAATTTAGTTAATTTGCCTTTTTCGGTCATTTTGTTCATTTTGATTCTCACGTTTATTTTATTTATTTCATTATGTCCTTTAATCTGGTTCCATTAAAGACAATGGAGGAAATAATACATTCTATTTTGGACTCTAACATTGGGGGTTTCTATCCAAATTTAATGAAATTGCAGGCAGGCATCAGTAGCAGAGGAAACAGCAGTCCAAAGACACCAACAGAAGGCCAAAGTGAGTATCAACAGAGGCATGAATAACCCACGGCTCCATGAAAGGAGAAAAATAGCATCAATAGTGGCAGGAACAACCCAAGGCTCTGGGAGAGAGGAAAGCAGCCCAAAAAGAGGCATAAACACCCCAAAGCAGCAAAAGAGGGGCAAAGGGCATCAACAACAATGGCATGAATAGCCCAAGGCAGTAGGAGACTGCCAAAGCGTCAACAACAGTTGCACTTCAAGGTTTTAAGAGAGAGTAAAAGCAGCCCATACAGAGGCATGAACACCCTGAGTACCGAAAGAAGGGCAAAAAGCAACAACAGTGACATGAACAATCCAAGGCACCATGAAGGGGTCAAAGCAGCACCAATAGTGGCAAGAAGAGCCCAAGGCTCTGTAAGAAGGAAAATGTCGCACCAACAGTGGTAGGAAAACCCCAGGGCTTCATGAGTGGTACAAAGCATCACAAACAGAAGCATGAACAACCCAAGGCACCCAAAGAGGAACAAAGTGATGTGAAAACAGATCCTGAGACCCAGATCCTGAGACTCTGCACTTCTTGGATTCAATGCCAAGAAGTGCAGAGTCATGCATCTGGGGTGCGGTGATCCAAAAGAGCTTTATGTGATGGGGGGTGAAAAATTGATGTGTACGGACCAAGAGAGGGATCTTGGGGTAATAGTGTCTGGAGATCTGAAGATGACAAAGCAATGTGACAAGGCGATAGCTAAAGCCAAAAGCATGCTGGGATACATAGAGAGAAGAATAAGCAGTAAGAAAAAGGAAGTGATAATGCTCTTGTACAGGTCCTTGGTGAAGCTTCACTTAGAATACTGTGTTCAATTCTGGAGTCCATAAAGACAGGATGGAGGTGGTCCAGAGAAGAATGACCAAAATGGTATGAGGTCTGCATGAGAAGACCTATGAAAAGAGGCTGAAGGATCTGAATATGTATACCCTGGAAGAGAGGAGGTGCAGGGGACATATGATACAGACTTTCAGACACTGAGAAGATTTAATGATGCACATTTGACAAACCTTTTTTCATTGGAAAGAAATCAGTAGAACTAGGGGTCATGAAATGAAACTCCAGGGAGGACTTCTCAGAACTAACGTCAGGAAATATTTCTTCACAGATAGGGTGGTGAATGCCTGGAATGCCCTTTCGAGGAGGCGATGAAGACAAAAATAGTGAAAGAATTCAAAGGGATAAATACTGTGGATCCCTAAATGCTAGAGGATGGAAATGAAGAAAAGAATGCATGGGGGTAACTTGCTGGTGCGGCGGTTACTACCCTTAACTAATAAGCCTTCATACTTTTGATGCAACTCCATCATGGCTCTCTGCTTCAATGTCAGGGGGAAAAGGGGGAAATGGATTTGAAGAGCAACCAATGAGGGCCCTGACCTTTGCAGTCTGATGCGGTAATTAATTACTTCCCTTAACCAATAAATCTGATACTTTGATGCAACATTGCTCTCTGCTTCAATGACAAGGCATAACGGGGAATTGGATTCAAACAGTAACCAATGAGGGCCCTGACTTTTATGATCTGGGAAACTGATAAGCATGGGGGTAACCTACACGGCGCAGCAGATACTACCATAAGCTTGCTGGGCCGTGTAGGTTACCCCCATGTATGGACCGTTTAGTCCTTTTCTGCCATCATTTCTATGTTTCTATGATTCTAGGTATAGAGGTGAAGAAATAAGCAAACTAGCTATACTGCTGGTGGAAGGATGGTGACTTATGTCTGTTCAGGTTCAAGCCAGTGGAAAAACTGGAGAAGGGCTGTAGCAGGCCTGATGTAAACTTCCCATGGCATCAATGAGGGAAGGATCCGGAGATCGACTTTCCCTTTGCTGTGTCTTTCCTGATGCTAATTTCTTTTAGTGGGGAGTTGGGACCCCATCATGCCAGGTTAGCCCCTATGGAATATATTTACAAAATGAGTTTCTCTTTAAAAAAAACCTTGAAAGAGAGAAGAGCATGGAGCATGCTCAGTTGGATGCTGTTGCTTTACAGCAGCCATGCTTAACGGCAGTACATGTGCTCTGTAGTTGGAGAAACTGCGGAATAAATGGATATAGCCAGCAGGAGAGTGGAGTTTTCTCAGTCCTGCATAGACCCCAGGAGGAGGCAGGAAACCTGTGCTACCAACAGGATAGCTGTAGGCCAGAGGCCAGTGGAAATCTAAGTGGATTTCAGGACTCAATTTGTGGAAACTTTCCATTCAGGTTAGTGCTAAATAATTTTATTAAGGAGCAAAACTGATGGTATCTGTTTCACTTGCAGATAATGATATATTTCTATAGATGTTAACCTATATAAAATATGTGAGGTGATTCAGATTGTAATACTTTGGCAATAAAAGTTAATAGAAATGTTAGCATTATGCTAAAAGTTTCTAAAGGGCTTTTTAGTCTGCATAGATTTTAGGAGGAGACAGCAAATCTGTGCTACCAACAAGATAGATATAGGCCAGATGCCAGTGCAAATCTGAGTGGTTTCCAGGACTCAAGTTGTGGAAACTTTCCTTTCAGATGGAGTAATGAACTCCTAAAAGCTGTGAAGCCAGAAGAATACTCCTAGAGAAGAAAATTACTTCAGAAACTGGACCTCTAGCAAGGAAGAAAGTAACAAAAATTCTGAACTCTAAGAAAAGGGAATGAGCAATTAGGAAATTCTGTTTGTTTTTCCTGTTATAAAAGAAATCAGAAAGGTAATTTAGAAAAAACATCATTTGCATGTTTTTAATGAATATTAATATTATTTTCATGGTTGATGAAGAAACTTTTTATTCAAGTATAAGCTACATAAATAAAGTTATATCTTTGGTTAAAATAAATAACTGCTTCTCCCTCTCTCTGTTTTTTACCGAGATGCTGGTAAGTGACTGCCGAAGGGAAAATGAAAACAATCCAGACCCTGAACTGAACTCTGTATGAGATATATTTGCATGCAGTATGAGCTGTGCACGCAAATATACCGTGTACTTGTTCATTGTGGATATTCTAAAAACCAGACCTGTTTGTGGCACTCCAGGACTGGAGTTGTCTACCTCCAAACTAGACATTCTCAGTGTACCTATCTTCTAGTTGTCATGGTTTCGCCTGATATGCAGTCTATCAGTACCAAGGTTCAGCCTACTGCACAGTCTTCCCACTACTAGGGGTCCTTAGCAAGTTTTGCTCTCTGTCACCTCTTCACTGACAGTATAACACCCAAGCCTCCCCACCAGCAGAGGCCTCCAGCGAGCTTCACTCATAGTTCTGCCAGTCACATCCTCACTAGTCACACCATGTCTCAGCCTCAGCCCTACTTGACCCAGCATGCTCAATGCCTCAGTGCCTCTTCATTGAGTCACCTCGGCTGTCTGATTTAGCCACCTAATTACCTTGCAGACTGCCCAGACCTTGCCTTATTTTGTGGTCTCTGGGCTTTTTGCCTTGCCTAGCCCTGTGGCCTCTTGTCCTTCTGCTTTACCTTGCCTGTGGCCTCTGGGCCTTCTGCCCTATCTTGCCCCATGGCCTCCGGGCCTCCTATTTTTCCTTGTGGCCTCTTGGCCTCCTCTCCTTGCTCTGTAGCTTCTTGGGCCTGCTAGCTTCTCCTAGTCAGCCTTGTGCCTTTTTGGGCTTCCCTGTTTTCTTTTGCTTGGTATGTCTAGTCTAGTCCAGTCCTGCCCTTGTCTAGTCCTGTCCTTGTTCTGTCTTGCATTGCCCTTTCCAGTCCCATGTCTGTTTCCCAGTGCTTTTTCTTGTCCCTGGTCTAGTCTATGCCCTGTATCCAGCCCCAGTCTGTGTGTTGTATTCAGCCCCAGGCTGTGCTCTTTGTCCAGCTCCCAGCCAGCACCTGTGTCCAGCTCCCAGCCAGCACCTGTGTCCAATCCTCAGCCAGTATCTGTATCTAGCTTCCAGCCAGCCTTGCCTTGTCCAGTCTACGCCTGTACTTATCGCCATCCGTACCATGATGTTCCACAGAAAACAAGCCCTTCTGGCCCCCAGAACCCATGGGCTCAACCTGGGGGTAGAGGGTATTGGATAGGCAGAAGACCATCTCCAGTCCTATCCTGCAGCACTATACTGCTTACGTGGGTGTGCTCCCTGACTCCAGTCTTCCTGACCATGACAGAATAGATGTGCAGCCCTATACTGCCTCTGTGGGGATACCTGAATCCAGCTTACCAGTCCATAACACTGGTGATATATAGATACATTTCAGCAGGTATAATTGATCCTTTCACATTATAACTGGACAGTAACCTATGTGAATTTGAATATCAAGAAAAACTGGAGCTTGCAAACTGCAACCAATGATGCTGGGGCCAACACCCAAAAGGATTCCTATGAAGGCTTTTGAAAAGGAAAGACAAATTATTCCTTAACTACAAGAACCAAAGTGCTTACTGAAAATACTGAAGGTTTTGCTTTTATTGGCACTGGATCAGACATTTCTCTAATAATAGATGAATTATGTCATTCTGAGTTGACAATCTGGGAGTGATTGTAGCAAAAAAATGTTATGTTGCTTAAATCTCTTTGACAGGCAAGTATAGCATCTCACTGCACTGGGAACAGGGGCAATTAATCTGGGTAGGAACAAATTTCAATGTATATTTTAAGAAAATCAAATTTCTTTCATAGTCTGACATTTGGAAGGAAGTTCTTTAAAAAGAATGAATTTGCTAGTTCAGTAGTCATCAGTATAAAAATGGTACTAAGAGCAATGTGAGAAGATCAGAGAACCAAGGGAACAAGTGTAGAGAGAAAAGAGAAGAGGGCCTAGGAGAGAGCCCTAAGGCACACTGACTGATAATGGGATAGCAGTGGAAACTAATAGAATGGCAATGTGATAGAAGGGTCAAGGGAATGACTGAAGAGGAGACAGACCTGAAGGGCTGGGTGGATAGTAGACTCAAAGAAACTCATAGAAAGTTTGGAGGAGGAGAAAAGTTGGGCAAGTTCCTCCTCTATAATTTCCAAAAAAGGAAGAATGACAAGAGCCAAAGGAAAGGGAAAGGAATGAAGTGGAGGAGATGGATGTGACCTGGTGGAGAACTCAAGATTAATCTTGTGAACCTTGTTGTGAAAGAAGTAAGCCATGGTCTGAGCAGAGCATGAAGGGGGATAGGAAGCAAAGGCAGTTTGAAAAGGGAGGTGAATGTGATGAAGGGATGATAGGATCTGGAGACAAAGATGCTTATTAAATGGACATAATAGATTTGCTTGGCAGACTGGAAGGAGATGAGCATGAATTTGAAATATATGAAGTCAGCATGGGAACAGAATTTTAACTAGAGATGTTTTGTAGCATAAGTGCAGGAATGTAAGGCATGAACTCTGAAGGTAAGCCAAGATTGGGATTTGCTACATCTTACAGGACAGGGGAGAGGTGGGGCAAGAGTGCCCAATGCAGAGAAAACTCTAATGTTGAAAGAAATTGATAAGGTTGTGAAGGTGAGAAGCAATGAGATAGCAGTGAAGAGGATACAATGATTTAATAGCCTGGAGATTTCTAAAGGTGTTGGTGATTAATGGATGAGAATATGGGGGAGGGTGGTTATATAGAAAGGAGATCTGAATGAAGAAAACAGGAAACAGCATTGGCACTGGCAAGTTAGATGCAAAGCATTGATAAGGAAGGCAAAGAGAACATTTCAAAAGAAGCTTGTCATAGAATAGATAGAAATGATAGAGGTCTGCAAAATCATGAAAGGACTCGATCGGGTAAATGTGAAATGCTTATGTATTCTTTTAGATAGTACAAGGACTAGGTGGCACTCCATGAAGTTAGTAAGTAGCATATTTAAAACAAATCAGAGAAAATTATTTTTCACTCAATGCACAATTAAGCTCTAGAATTCATTGCCAGAGGATGTGGTTAAGGCAACTAGTGTAGCTGGGTTTAAAAATGGTTTGGATAAGTTCATGGAGGAAAAATCCATGAACTGCTATTAATCAATAGGGAATAGCCACTGCTTGTTGCTGGCATTAGTAGCATGGGATTTATTTAATGTTTGGGTGCTAGGCTCCAGCCACCTCCCTCATGTAAGCGACTCTGGTGTAGCCTCCAGCAGCATGCTGTTCCTAGGACCCAGAACAGAACTTTCTGTAAACTTGGACTGCTTTTATAGGCCCCTAGCCAGGACTTCTTGTGGCTGATGATGTCACATCCTCCAGGACTATATAAGGAAATCTCCTGCAACCAGCCAGCGCCTCAGCATCAGGTCTCCTGAGTAGCCTGCTTCTCAGTGTGCGTTGCTTTTTCTTGTTCCCGCCCTGTTCTTCAGCTTGCTTGCCACCTGCCCTGACCCTGGTTTGTCTCTTGGATTCTGCCTTCTGCTGCCGATCCCGATCTTGCTTCGTTCTCTGGATTTCCTTGTTTGCTGCCTGCCTTGACCTTTGCTTGGACTTGAACATTTTCCCTTACCTTGCCCCTGGGACATACCTGCTGACCATCCACACCAAGAGCTCAACCGTGGGAACAACGGTTGGTATAGGTGAAGCTCCAGTTAATCCCACCCAGGCGCTTCTGCCCACAGTTGGTGTGGGCCATACGGGTTCACCCGTGTGACTAAGTCAACCACACCACCACACAGGGGTCTACAACTGTAACATTGTACTTGCCAGGTACTTGTGACTTAGATTCATCACTGTTGGAGATAGGATACTAGGCTTGATGGACCCTTGGTCTGACCCAGTATGGCATATCTTATGTTCTTATATTCATATGCCAGAAATGATATTCAAAGATGATGAATTAGCAGATCTGAAACAAATCTCAGTGTACCTGGAAGATGTAACAGGGCAAATTGACAAACTAAAGGGTAGCAAATCACTTGGACCAGCTGGTGTACATTCCAGAGTGATAGGCAATAAAGTAGGTTTAGATGCCAAAAGATGTCCGATTAGAATTGTTTTTATTGGAGACGTATTCTTAAAAAGAGCCCAACTCAGGCCGAGTTTCGCCCCCACACTGGGGCTGCCTCAGGGGCTAAAACACATAAATAACAAATATAACTCAACAAACAGGACATACAGAAAACTGAAATCATAATAATATATAATGGTAATGGATAAAATAACCAGGCGCTATCTCAAACAAATATGACGAAAAACAAGCGAATTTTGAGGCAGTAGAAATGAGAATGTAATAAACAAAAGTACATGATTTTACCTGTATAAGATAAATCTTTTATATATTTGAGTTGAATCTTATACCAATTGTTACTTGATATTCTGTAAAAGTGTGCATAAAAACAAAAAATAAAAAATATATCAAATGGTGTATGTTATACTCCAAAAAAATAGAAAACAGCAGCAGCAAATATACTCAGCAATGCACGTATCCTTAAGACATGCTGTGTTAAAAAAAACCAAAGGAAGGGCCATAAATTAAGAAAGGTATGTAGTGTGTTGAACAAAAAAGGAAACAGGCATCTCCATTAAAAGACTGCACAAAATTTAAAACAAACAGGCAAAGCCAATAAAAAGGGGTGGCCATATATATTAAAAAGTGACTTAAAAACAAACGTTCGTATGACATCTTCTGTCATCTCTCCCACTTCATCTCCGTGTTCAAGCGGACCTTCCAGGACCCCGGCCGACAGGCGGTTGTGGGTCACCAGCTTCTTCATCTCTGTCAAGGCTCACATTCGCTCACTGAATTCACGGTAGAATTCAGGACACTTGCCACAGAACTGGGATGGCAAGAGGACTGCCTATGGGCAATCTGTCTGGACGGCTTATCTTCTGTCCTCAAGGTTGAGCTGGCTGCTCGCAAGATTCCCACATCTCTAGACGATATCATCTCCTTGGTTGGAAGGATCGATCGTCAGAGACATCAGTAGGTAAAGGCTTCTCGGCCTTCTGCCATATGCCCAGTCCATTCAACCAGTCCTCATTTAAAGGCCTTACTGGCACCTCCTCCATCGCCAGGGGTGTTGTGATCTTCCTGCACACAGTGCCCTAACCCTGATACCGGGAGTGTTGTGATCTTCCTGCACGCAGTGCCCTATCCCTGATACCAGGGGTGTTGTGATCTTCCTGCCCTCAGTGCCATATCCCTAATACTGGGAGTGTTGTAATCTTCCTGCACACAGTGCCCTATCCCTGATACCAGGGGTGTTGTGATCTTCCTGCACACAGTGCCCTAACCCTGATACCGGGGGTGTTGTGATCTTCCTGCACACAGTGCCCTATCCCTGATACCAGGGGTGTTGTGATCTTCCTGCACTCAGTGCCATATCCCTGATACCGGGAGTGTTGTAATCTTCCTGCACACAGTGCCCTAACCCTGATACCGGGAGTGTTGTGATCTTCCTGCACGCAGTGCCGTATCCCTGCTCAGTGCAGGAAGATCACAACACCCCCGGTATCAGGGATAGGGCACTGTGTGCAGGAAGATCACAACACCCCCGGTATCAGGGATAGGGCACTGCGTGCAGGAAGATCACAACACTCCTGGTATCAGCGTTAGGGCACTGTATGCAGGAAGATCACAACACCCCTGGTATCAGGGTTAGGGCACTGCGTGCAGGAAGATCACAACACTCCCGGTATCAGGGTTAGGGAACTGTGTGTAGGAAGATCACAACACTCCCGGTATCAGGGCTAGGCACAAGTTCTAGTCACATTGACTGATCACATTACTTTTTTTGTCAAGCTACCAACCGTTTCCATTTCCCATCCCCCCAACCATCACCTCAGTGGGAACCTTGGTAACATCAATAAATAAGAGAGCAGCCAGCCAATAGGAATACATATTCATTCCTAACTGACCTGAAAAGTGTCAATTTGTATCATTTTCTGTTAGTGCGCACTAACTCCTGGTTAGTGCGCACTAACCCGATTAACGATTTTTTAACGATAATCATTAGAATTCCTATTGTATAGTGTTGTTTAACGATTTAAGACGATTTTAAAATTATCGGACGATAATTTTAATCATTGAAATACGATTCACATCCCTACAGTACACAGGACTTATAATCATTGAACTTATGATTCATCTGTAATGTATGTGAAACTTAAGGCTTAGACTCAACTTTTCTTTTTGTTACTTCTATGTTCTATGATTCGCTTATTAAATTGTCTTATAGTTTTTCCAATATACAATTTATTGCAAGGACATAGTATCAAATAAACTACCCCTTTACTTTTGCAGTTAGTAAAAGACTTGTTTAAATTCCTTATTTAATCCTGGGATCTGTAAGCAAGACACTTTCATATTTACGCAACAGACGGAACAATTGCCACAAGGGCGATGACCCAGAGGTCTTTTGTCAATGGGTTTGTTAACTGGTAGTGCAGACGGGGAGACAAATTTTTATGTTCTTTTCTCTTTTGTTAGCTATCATAAGATTTTTATCTTTAAAACAAAGTAATAATTGTAAAACAGACCAATGTTTCTTAAGAATAGTTGTAATATGGAAAGACATATGTGTATATGTGATACACAATTCAGTCATTGGATTTCTTAACTTTATTTGTCAGCAGTTCAACTTGATTTGCAAGAGATGCTTTCTTTTAACCCGCTAAAATATATCTTTTTGGATACAATTTTTCAAGGAACCTATCGCTCATTTCTTTAGGTCTAGTATAGAAAATATCTTCATCACCACATAGTCTTCTTAATCTTAAAAATTGAGAATATGGTAATTTTTTTGTAAAGACTTTTAATGGCAACTTTCATAATGCAATAGTTTATTTGTATCTGTCGGTTTTCTATAAATATCTGTATGAAAGATCTATTTCTAAAAGTGACTAAAACATCTAAAAATGGAATATTATAATAGTTAAAAATCCATTGAAAATTTTAAATTAATATCCAAAGTATTGACCCATTTATGAAACAAATTTAAAGTGTCAAGGTTTCCTTTCCAAATAATAAAGATATCATCTATGTAGCGCTTCCAGAAAAGAATATTCTCCTTAAACCTTTGCTCAGTTAAAAACAATTTTTCAAATCTTGCTACATAAAAATTTGCCACTGAGGGTGCCATAGGTGAACCCATTGCTACTCCTTTTGTCTGCAAAAAACTTTTTTTTTATTAAAAATGAAAAAAAAAATTTTCAATGAAATCTGTGCTAATTCCATTAGAAATTGATTTGGTATTTGCATGTGTGTGTTCCATTCTGAAAGTTAATATGAAATGATATCTAAAGCTGCATCTTGAGGGATGTTTGTGTACAAGGACTCTATGTCCATTGTTATCATTATAATTTCTTCTCTAAGATCTTTAAAATCATTTTAAAAAGTGATAAAATGTGCAGAATCTCTGATAATTGATGGAATTGTGTTAATCTTGGATTTTAAAAATGTATTAATAAAAATGGAGAGGGTTTCATGGAGAGAACCATTTGCTGAAATGATTGGTCTACCCAGAGGATCTGTTATGGATTTATGGATCTTTGGAAGAACATAGATAGTGGGTAAAATAGGAAACTTAACAGTTAAAAATTCAAACTCCTTATTAGTAAGGTAACCACCCTCTTTAGCTATAGATCATAAATTGTCAATATCTTTTTTGATATCCATGGTCGGATCTTTATCCAGCCTTTTATAAAATGTGTTGTCGGAAAGTTTGCGGTCAATTTCCTGAATGTAATTTTGTCTATCCATAATTACTATTCTACCACTTTTGTCTGCTGCCTTAAAAATGATGTCACGATCCTTACCAAGAGTAGTTAGTGCAGTCTTTTGCTGATATGTCATATTGAAAAACTTCTTTTTTGAATTGGTTTTTTTTTTGTTCCAATTCTTCTAAATCACATACGATTAAGTTCTCATAGGTTTGCATGATTGGGTTAATGGTATTGTCTGATCCATTTACTAGGTTTCTTAACTATGGATGTATCTTGGTTGCTAGGTACTTTGTCAGAAAATACATTTATAATCTTAGGTTTTCTAGTAAACTTAAATAATTTGATACGTGTTTTGAAGGCATTGTAGGCTGGTGTCGGAACAAATGAAAATCCTTTTTGAAGTGCTTTTTTCTCATGTGTTGTAAGAGTATGTGATGAGATATTGACAGTGGTGTTATTTTTCTTAGGGTGTGATGTTTCTAATCTCGAAATATTTGGTAATGATTGTGGTATTGGTTGTTCTGTTGTTGATAATAACCTCTCCCTCTCCATGCTCCTTGTCCCCTCAAAAAAGGACTATCCCATTTCTTATAAGGCAAATTCTTCTTAATAGAATCTTTCCTCCATAATTTACCTACTTCATACGCTCGAGTCTCTGGTCTACTTTTGATACTTTTCATGTCGTGACTGACTGTATCTGAAAATAAAGGAGCTGACAGATGTATTTCTGTGTCTGTATTACTACGAACCCTCTTGGTGTTTCTACCTAAATCCAGGCTTTCATGCATCCTTTTATCTTTCTTATCATCATTAAATACTTGATTATTCTCTTTTGTTCACTGGTGTGTCTTATTGTTCTTGTAAAAGGTTTTGATTTGCAAATGCCAATTGTAGACCCTATGGGGCAGATTTTCAAAGGCTACGCGCATAACCCAAGAAAATCTGCCCCTGAACCGCCGAGCCTATCTTGCATAGGCTCGGCAGCGCGTGTAAGCCCCGGGACGCGTGTATGTCCCGGGGCTTGCAAAAAGGGGCGTTCCAGGGGCGGGACTGAGGCCTCCGGCACAGCCACCATGCCAAGGGATGGCGCGCCAGCAGCTGGCCGGTGCACACAAGTTATGCCTGCCCAGAGGCAGGCGTAACTTTCCAGATAAAGGTCAGGAGGGGGTTTTAGTTAGGGTTGTGGGGCGGGTTAGGTAGGGGAAGGGAGGGGAAGGTGGGGGGGGGTGGAGGGGAACAAGGCCTCAGAGGGCCTTGGAGGGAACGGGGAAAGCCATTGGGGCTGACCATGAGATACGCCACCTGCCAAGACCCTTGCTTGCCTGGCCACGAGATACGCCACCTGCTAAGACCCTTGCTTGCCTGACTATGAGATACGCTGCCTGCCAAGACCCTTGCTTGCCTGGCCATGAGATACTAGAGATGTGCAGGCAAAAAGTTTTCGTTGCGTACGCGATACGTAGTCGTGGGGGGTCAATTCCGTTCAATGCGAACGTATGGCGAATTCAATAAGTTGTCAATCTGTAAATACGTTACTACTAAATTAACTACAACCCCCCACCCTCCTGACCGCCCCCCCCCCAAGACTTACCAAAACTCCCTGGTGGTCCAGCGGAGAGTCAGGAAGCCATCCCTGCACTCGTTTGTGGTTTCCTCACAGCGCCGATAGCCTGTGTCACAGGGGCTGCTGGTGCCATTGGTCAGCCCCTGTCACATGGTCACCGGCGCCATCTTGTGCTCCTACCACGTGACAGGTCATGTGGCAGGATGTCGCTCCGGGACCCTCGTTGGACCCAACCAGAACTTTTGGCCAGCTTGGGGAGGCCTCCTGACCCCCACAAGACTTGCCAAAAGTCCAGCGGGGGTCCGGGCACGACCTCCTTTCACGCCGTCCGTCCGATCCCAATACTCAAAATGGCGCCGATCGCCGCCATTTTGAGACTCTAAATCGCCATCCCGCCAATACTCAAAACGGTGATCGGCGCCATTTTGAGTATTGGTGGGACGGTGATTTAGAGTCTCAAAATGGCGGCGATCGGCGCCATTTTGAGTATTGGGATCGGACAGACGGCGTGAAAGGGGGTCGCTCCCGGACCCCCGCTGGACTTTTGGCAAGTCTTGTGGGGGTCAGGAGGCCTCCCCAAGCTGGCCAAAAGTTCTGGTTGGGTCCAACGAGGGTCCCGGAGCGACCTCCTGCCACATGACCTACCTGTCACGTGGTAGGAGCACAAGATGGCGCCGGTGACCATGTGACAGGGGCTGACCAATGGCACCAGCAGCCCCTGTGACACAGGCTATCGGCGCCGTGAGGAAATCGCAAACGAGTGCAGGGATGGCTTCCTGACTCCCTGCTGGACCACCAGGGAGTTTTGGTAAGTCTTGGGGGGGTCAGGAGGGTGGGGGGTTTAAATGTTTATTTAGGAGGCCGAATACAACGGATATCTGTTGAATACCTGGGGAGTCGCGATGCGTTTCGCCTCCCCACGCATTTTTCAGATTGCAAAAAATAAGTTGCGGATTACAAATACGTGGAAAACGGATGCACACCCCTATGAGATACGCCGCCTGCCAAGACCCTTGCTTGCCTGGCCATGAGATTCGCCACCTGCCAAGACTCTTGCCTGCCTGACCACGAGAGACGTCATCCATTCGGACCATCAGAGTCATCGCCTGAGCCCCCATGTAAGTCCATCCGGCCCTAGTACCCAAGGGCTCAACCTGAGGGGAATGAGGGCTGGTATTGGTGAAGCCCCAGCATGGTCTCAGGCTTCTCCAACCTCACCTGCCAATGGCGGTCACCTGTGGGGCTCCTCCCCACTGGTAGTACCAACTCCCCCATTGGCCCAAGGATCCACACTCCTAACACTATCCAGGCCTTCCTAGTACCTAGTGGCCTATGGGTCTCATACCTTGTTGCCTTCGTACTTATATGTTCTCTGTTCCTTGTTATCCTTGTCAGTCTTGTCTGACTCCTGCCCTAGTCTGCCTTGTTTGGTCTTATTGTGCCCTTCCAGTCCTGTCTGTTCAAAGTATCCTGTCCAGTCCTGCCTGTACCAGAGTCCTGTCCTTGCCTTGCCTCAGTTTGTCTTGTCTAGTTCCAGGATCTATCCAGTATCCAGTCTTGTCTTGCTTCCATGTACCAAGCCTTGCCTTATCCAGCCTACCAAGCCCTGCCTGCCTTGTCCAGCCTGCCAAGCCTGGCCTGCTTTGTCTGCTTTGTCCAAGCCTTGCCTGCAGCCTTGCCTAATCCAAGTCTTGCCTGCAGCTTTGCCTCATCAAGAACTTGCCTCCAGCCTTGCCTCATTCTAACCTTGCCTGTCCTACCTTGCCTGCCCAGCTGTGCCTGCCCAAGCCTTGCCTTCAGCCTCTTGCCTTCAGCACATCCTTGCCTTGTCTAGTTCCTGCCTGTATGGACTGCCCCCGCAAAGACTTACTGGCCCCCGGAACCCAAGGGCTCAACCTGCAGGGGAGGGGAATGGCTAGGTGGAAGACCAGCCCTAGTTTTGTCTGGAGTCCTGCCTTACAGTCCCCATGCTGCTCCCCAGGTGGGATTCCCTGACTCTGGAACCCCTGACAGACTTTAATTTAATTGTTGCAAAATCAGTAAACTTTATTCTAACACTCACAGCCTGGTCCTGCCTGGTTTGTTCCAGTGTCTTCACCCCTTGGGATGCAGCTACTTAACAACACATGGGAAAGAACATATCACTGTCTGAGCAATAAGCGAGAGTTTCCCTCCCCAGAAAGAATCCAGCCTGGGTTGGAGAAGTGTTAGCCACCAGCCGGATGTATGCCCCAAAGAGAATAAATACATTTGTGTGTCTTTGGGACTTAAAACCCCCCCTCCCCCCTAAGTAAGGATTACAGAAATATTTCCTAAGATTACACCTTTCGGCCTCATCCCATGACCCCTCGTTCTAGATCCTCCTTTCCATTGAAAGAGGCTCACCTCCTGTGCAGGGAAACCTTTAAGATATTTAAAAGTCTCTATCACATCTCTCTTATCTCGTCTTTTCTCTAGGGCAGGGCTTCCCAAACTTCTTCTGGAGACCCCATAGCCAGTCAGATTTCCAGGATATCCACAATGAATATGCATGAAATACATTTGCATGCCATGGAGACTTGGTATATGCAAATTTATCTCATGCATATTCATTGTGGATATCCTGAAAACTTGACTGGCTGTGGGGTCTCCAGGACAGGTTTGGGAAGTCCTTCTCTAGGGTATGTATGTTTAGATCTTATTGTCAAGAAGGCGGCCTTGAAAAGCCTTGCATTCTGTTGTGTAGGGCCTCGAAGGCCTTGCATTCTGTTGAGATGGCGGCCTCTAAAGGCCTTGCATTCTGTTATCAGGACGGCCTCTAAAGGCCTTGCATTCTGATACATTCTGGTGATTTAGTGTGCTCTTGGGCATCAGCCCGGGTCCCGACCTTCAGGGCCGAGCCGAGGATTGATGGTGGCTCCGCATGGCTAACGGGCTGACCCTCTGCCAGGCCTGCAAGCTCCCAAGGCCAACACCCAAGGATGTTGGTAGTTGAATGGTCCTCCGACCATTCCGAGCCCTTTCAGACCTGCTACGAACAGCATGGAGCAGCAGGCCTGACCTGAGGTTGAGGGCAGACGGAGGCCTTGACACATAGACTGACTATGGTCGATGCGATGGCATCGCTGACAAAACACTTAGTTGATGCGATGGCATCCTTGACGAAGACACTTGGCTGATGCGACGGCATCACGGGCATGACGAGGAACTTGACATCCATACAGGGCAAGACACAAGGCATGGACATTGACACTGTCTCTCAGGGCGCCCTACTCAGCCCACCCGAGGGACTGAGTCGCGGACCACCCTGTCCCACTGCACGCCCTACACAGCCCTTGCAGGCTGGTCATGGACCACGAGGAGAACGGGACAGCGCAGGGAAGACCCAGGCAATGAGGAACTTCAATGACGAAGCTGGTGTCATCCGAAGCTTCCCCCAAGGCTGGCAGGAACGGAGGCTCAGGAGCACAGGGACACTTCCCACCTGCAAGCCACCTCATTCTCGGGCATACACGATCCGAGAGAATCAGCTCACAGGAACAGAAGGCTCAGGAGCACCAAACGAAGACACGGGGAAGAACATCCTGAAAGGCGGGCACATCAGGAGGTAGACGATCATGACGAGACATCAAACATGGACCGGGACCTCAGGCGGAACACCAAGACATGAAGACGTGGTAGAAGGCAGACGAGACGAGGAGCTCCACGAAGAACAGAAGACCTTACAAGACTCTGGCAGGCAGAAGCCTCCAGAGGGAAGTCACAATGATGCAAGGCAAGGAACAGAATGATGAAGCAGCCCTTTATAGGGCTAAGGCAGGAAGTCCCATCAAAGGTGGGGCCAGCACACTTCCTGTGCCTGGCCCTTTAAATCCAGCAGAGAGGCGCGGCCCAGCGCCTAAGCAGCAGCAGGACCAGGGCTGTGCAGGACCGTGGACAGCGGCCTGCACAGTGTCATCGTGTAAGACGCTGAAGGAAGCAGGACTGAGCCTGGACGCAGGCTCCGACGTCGGCAGCGGCTCCGGGGGCGGCTCCAGCCGCCACTCGAGCCCGGGGATGAGGCCTTAGCGCCACGAAGAAGCTGGTGACATCGGGGGCAGTCCCAGCCCTAAAGAAAGATGCAGGAAGGCCACGGCTCCGACCGCAGAGCAGAGGAGGAACCAGGGCGGCCTCCGGGCTGCGGGGGCAGGCAAGACTGCGGCTCCAGCCGCATTGGAGGCCCGACGGTGGCGTCCTGCCACGACGGGGGAAGACAGCACGGCCTGGTGAGTGAGTCTGCTCGCGGGGAAACCCGCGGGCAGCAGCGTTCATAACACTTATCACTTCTGGCATGGGTTTGTATCTGCCTTACATCTTCCTCAGTAAAAACTGAAGCAAAGAAATCATTTAATCTCACTACTATGACCTTGTCCTCCATTAATGCACTTCCCCCTCAAGCACCATCGTCTTATCTCCCACCCAAAAACCGATCAAGTCCCTTCCCCTTGCCTCTGCTTCCCCCAATGATCACATCAAGACCTTTTCCTTTCCCACCTTATTAAAATCCCATAAATCCCTCTTCCCAACTCAAAGATCCCATCATGCACTTCCCTTCCCCTAGGCTCCAAGACCCCAGCAAGAACTTCCCTTTCACACCTCTCCCCTAATCCTTCCTTTGCATCACTCAGACAGACACATGCCGTTGATGCCTCACCTTCCTCTGTGCTTCTTGGGCAGACGTGCAGCTGATGCCACTCCTTCCTCCATGCCATATGGGCAAATAGTGGCTGATGATGCCACTCCTGTTGATATGCGGCTAATGATGCTGCCTGTTGCTTCCTGCATTTAGTGGCAAGCATCTATCTTGTGTCTCTGAAAGTGCTGTGCCTAGGGCAATTGTCCCGGTTCACTTCGCCCTAAGAACAACTCTGTCTGTGGGACAGGAGAAAAACAGAAGTGGTAATGGAGAAGTTGGACATTATAGACCTGTGAGTCTTACTCAATTGTGGGAAAATTATTGGAGACTAGTGAAATATTTAGTATCCATTAGGTTGCAGGACCTGAGCCTACATGGTTTTACCAGTGAGAAACTGTCAAGCAGATCTGATCAAATGAGTGACTGGAGAATTACAGCAAGGGCATGTGCTGGACATGGTGTCCTTGGATTTCAGCAAAGCTTTTGATTCTGCCTAACATAAGAAGCTCATAAATCAACTGAACAGCCTTGGGATGGGATCCAAGGTGGTGAACTGGATTAGAAGCTGATTGAGTGATAGACAACAGGGGATAGTGGTAAATTGAATTCACTCTGAGAAGTCAGAGCAATGGACCGAGAAGCAGAGAAACTGGGGTTCAAATTCTACTTTCCCACCAACATTCCTAGTGACCTTGAGCAAGTCACTTTATCTTCCAATACCTCAGCATTCACTTAGGAAGTAATTTTCAAAAGGATTTAGATGCGTAAAACTGGGCTTTGTGTGTGTAAATGGGCTTTTGGAAATTGCTTTTACTTGAATAACTTCTTTGAAAATTGACTTCATAGGGTTGAATTTTGAAAAGGTTTTACGCACGATAATGGACTTTACATGTATAAATAGGCTTTTGAAAATTGGTACAATATATGCTACTGTCGTGTAGGTAAATCCTTTTGAAAATTACTTCCTTAGATTGTAAGCTCTTTAGGGAAGGGACTTAATGTACATGAATTCTAATAATGCTGTAAGCTGCCTTGATCATCATTTGGAAAGATGTTCTATAAATATAAAAAAGTAAACCCAAGCCTCTACTTAAAGCAGCCAAAAATATAAAAGAAATAGTGATTATGCTAAATGACTGCCACAGGTGTATACTTCTGTGTAGCACTGGACACCATTAGATAGTAAAATTGCCATCATGCCCTGGTTTAGAAACCAAAAAGAAAATTTTACAGATCTACTTTCTGCTTAAGCTAAATACTTAATGCTATGGATGCATAAACCCTTGCTTTGCTGGTTTCCTGGAGGCCATTCCTCCACGCATGTATTTTTTCTTTAATATATCAGAAATAAAATACTAGTAGTTATTTCTTGTGCGCAGTGCTATCCCAGGGAAAAAGGTGCTGATACTTATATGCAGGATGCATGGTTTTTGTGGCGGGACTATATGGAAAATCCAGCAGGTAGAGGAAAAAGATGCCAATGTTCAGTACCAGAAAACACCCCCTGAAAAACAGCTCTTTTTGTGCATGATAAAGCTATAATCCTCTTTCCCAAGCAACTGTCTGATTCCCTGTCATTTCCCTGTGCTTTCAGTTCTGAGAGCAACTAGTTGCACAGTAGTATGCAAATCAGAGAGAATCTCTGGGAAATTTGCTAAAAACCCAGATTTTCTGAGTTTTCTTTCCCATCTGTACTTGAAGCAGGGCATCCACGTGTAGTAGAATGGGGTCTTCTGAAGACTTGCTTGTAAATCTTTGAGCCCCTCTTCCTGTCTGTTTCTCATCTCAAGTTGTCAGTCTATTCCTTTTTCTCTTTCTGTTCTCACTGCTTCATCTTCATTCTGTCCTTTTACCCCACCTCTTTCCACTTTCCAGTTCTCATCCCTCCACCTTTCTAGTGTCTCAGCATTTTATCTTTTTCATTGTTCCATTTCTCTTTCCCTCTCTCTACCTTCTTGCTTCTCTCCCCTTTTCTCTTTATCATCCCTCCATCCAATTCACTTGTACCTTTTGAAGGATAATTATTTTGTCCTTTTGTCTTTTAGCCACCAATCTGGAAAATCAAACCAGTCTTTTTTTTTTTAATCTTGCTATTATTTACTTTCCTGCAATAAAGATTAGCTGCCCTCACTATAGCGCCTTTTAATTTAACCCACTGATCTTCACCAAAAGTTTCCCTCTCTGCCAGTGCTTCCTTAAGATAGTTCCCCATTTTCATAAAATTGGTATTCTTGAAATCCAAGAACTTAACATTTGAATTGATGATCTCTATATTCTTTGGCTTTACCATTTTTTGTCATTCCAATTGTATGCATGAGCTTGTGGCGAGGTAAACTACTTGATTTAAGTTATTTAATTTGGCATTTTATATACAGTCGTCTAAACGTAGATCACAACAGTTTACAAGATCCGCACACATATTCATGGTCAATGATCACATACTGTGTGTTAGTCATACACCTTCTAGTTCGCCACCACATTGTAAACATGTTCTCGTTCAGAATCATAAGGAAATTACATGTTACTGTATATTCTAGTTCATATTCATGCATTTTCTCTTCTAGTTCATGTTTGTGCATTTTCTTGGTCAACTTAACGGGAATACAGGTTCTAATCCTACTAACAATGTACATCAACGTGCATATCATTCATTACTTATTGCTTGCTCTATTAGTATCAATTTACATCACATCATTCATTGTTTATTGCTCGCTCCATTAACATTATCTTTGGTACTGATGTAGTTATCAGATTATTGGTCTTTTACGTTAAATCGTATGCTTTTCTGAAGTGCCATGTTTTCAGTTCACACTTGAAGTTCTTCTTATTGACAAACTGTTGAAGAGCTCAGCTGGATACTGGATTTCCTTCTTACCATGTTCATTACCTAATACTATCTTTCTTTCCCATTAAGTCTGGCAAATATACCATTATTTATATCATAGTAGTGTTAATTTGTGTGACAAAGGATCATACAATTTGCAGTGAATAGCATCCTTTGAAAATTAATTGCCATAAACCCCACTCAATTAAATTGCCTTCATACAAAATATAGTTTTCAGGAACATTGATAAGATCAGCCCAATCTACATGCATGGGTTTTGTCTCCTCTCTTATTCTCTTGAGATACATAGCAAATTCATCTGCTCCAGTCATTGCTTTCTGTTGCATTCGGCCAGCCACGGGTCTGTCCTGTGACCAGCTGCCCTTACCTCTCCTCTGGCTGACAGTGCAGTCCCCGATGCCGAAGACGCAGCCAATTACCACAAAGGTCCAGTGCTCGGGGCTAGGGCCACCGCTCAGTTGAACAGTGTGTCTCTAGGCATGTGTGCGCATGGCTGATCACCATTTAAATGGCCCATAGCGGGAAAACCACCGCAGTGCCCATAGATGACTTCAGAGGCTTTCCTGCATTTAAAGCCTGTTCGGACCTGCTACTGATGCCTCAGCAATAGGTCACACACATTGAGGAGCTGTTTGCCATGCAGTCCTTGTGCTCTGTCTTAAATTCCGGTTCCTGTGTCTTCATTGGTTCCTGTCTCCTTATCTGGTGGTTTATGGTTTGTCTGCTCCCTGCTGTCTTGCCTTGTCTTCCTTTCTTTGGATTGACTCTTCGGCTTTGGACTTCAGCTTGGATTTCGGCTTCTTCTTTGGTATTGGATTCTCGGCTGACCTCAGACCTTCTTGACTTCATTGAATTGCTGTCTGCCCCAACCTTGGTTTGTCTTTGTTTCTGCTCTCTGCCTTGACCTCTGCCCAAACTGACCTGTTTTCCTCAGGCTGGCCTTCTTCTACCTTGGTGGACTCTCCTTTATCCAGAGGCCCACGCCTAAGTCCAGCTGGCCCTGGCACCCAAGGGCTCAACATGTGGGGAACGTAGGCTGGTATTGACAAAATCCCTGTTAAGCCCCTGCTCCAGCCAGCTCCACCTGCCGACGGGTAAGGTTAACCTCAGCTCAGTCCAAGGGTCCACAAATGCAACACTTTCATATTACAATGAAACTCAAAACATTACCACAGCAGTGATGACATAAGACAGTTTTCAATAATGGACATACAAGAATAGTAAGCAATATTTGGCAAAATCGGTCTGAAATCCTAAGCTTAGCTAATTTTTACACTTTTTTCAAGCCTCGCCTATTGTAATTAGGATGCTGCTTAACACTCTGAGGGCTTATCAAATTGTTCAGAATGAGGGAGCTCATATTCTAACAGATATAAAGATAAAAGAATTAATCATCCTTGACAAAAAAATCAATGACTCACCCATACAACCACTCAAAACAGAAAACCCAAAATCAATAATCTCTCCTGTCGACTATGCTAGAAACCTTGGAATTACCATAGACAAAGAATTATCTTTCAAAACCCACATAACAAATAAAATTAAAGAAGGTTATCATAAATTACTGATACTCAGACGCCTTAAATCTTTCCTCACACAGAATGATTTCAGAACAGTCTTGCAACTTCTCTTATTTTCAAACTTAGACTACTGCAATGCCCTACTCCTCGGCCTCCCTCTTACTACCATCCGTCCACTCCAAATACTGCAGTACGCAGCTGCCAGAATTCTTACAGGAACTAAGAAACAAGAACATATTACTCCAACCCTCATCTCTTTACACTGGCTCCCAATAAAATACAGAATAGACTACAAAGTTTTAACAATCCTCCACAAAATAATCACAGGACAACAAAACTACTGGCTAACCAAACACTTCGAATCACATGCTCCAAAAAGGAACCTTCGTTCAATGAATAAAGGCCTCCTCAAAATCCCTCATGCAAAAACCACACATCTATTAACAATCCGTGAGAGAGCTATATCCATTGCCAGCCCCTCTCTATGGAACTCTTTACCCTGCAATCTAAGAACTCAATCCGACACTAAAACCTTCAAAAAAGAGTTAAAAACCTGGCTATTTACCAGAGCCTACTCAGACACACTCAACCATCAACATCAAAGGATTCCCACCCAATACAACTCCAAGAAAACTGAGATACCATCTGGTCTACCCATGAAATCTCAACACAACCCACGATACGTTGCTCAAGAACTTTTCCAATATTCAATAACTAACAACCTCTCTGTTAATTCTACCAATGTTACCTAATTTGTTAAACCATCATACTCTCTGCGAAACCCTGATGTTACTTTGTCCTCATATTATTATTACTATAAACTGTTATGATGGCGAAACCGAATGACGGTATACAAAACATGTTAAATAAATAAATAAATAAATTTAACACTGAACTTATACAAACTCCATTAGTTGCCCATTGAATGGCGCATCAAATATAAGATGGCCATGTTGACCCAGAAACTTTTATGTAACAACGTTACCATGAATTAATATCATGCTGCCTATATTTAACCCTACATGCATGCTACTGTCTTCACAGAGTGGTCTTCTTGATGCAGAGATCAGAGAGAGTGCATTCTCTGCTGTAGCTCCACATTTTTAGAATTCACTCCCAGTTTGCTTGCGATTAACCATATGTCTCACAATCTTTGTATGAATTTAAAAACATATTTGTTTTTTCAGGCATTTCCTGAATCCAGTATGTATAATATTTAATTACACTCCCCAAAATAATCCCAACCTGCTAGTAAACAATAACACTAACAGCTTTCTTTCTTTGATAATGACTTTTCAGGAAGCAGTTATTGTAACATTTTGTGTCTATAAGTGAAGAAATGAGACGAATTTATTATGATTTTGTTTTTGTCTTATTCGTTGATTTATGAATGATTTATTGTCTGCAGCCTCAAGCTTTGGACGATGTGTGGCCAGGGGCCTACAGACTTTTAAAATAAATAACTAACTTTCCAGCTGAATGACATTTTGGTGCTCATTATGGGGGTCATTTGATAACTGGCCACGCAAATTTAAAGTCAATTACTCGCAGATTTTACACCAATTTTCAAAGTGAAAGTGCAAAACTACCCGAACACATTTACACCTGCAAACCTGTGCACAAGAATTTTTTTCAGGAAAAAATGGTTATTTGCTTATGTGCTTATTTTTGAAACTCCAAAAGTATGTGCGCGCGTACAAACCCCAATCCCACCTGCTGGAATGCTTGTGCTCACTGTGGGTAAAAGTATGTGCAGTCGGCCCTGCACATGTACTTTTTACCTGCTTATTGGGCGGGCAGTTTTGTCAAAGCTCATTTCCGCAGGTAAAGCACTGTTATACCTGTAGAAGTGACTTGGGAAAATTATTCCATCACATAAAGGTGGGTCATTGCATTGTTGAATTGCACCATTGCATTGGTGAAGAATTTTTGCCTCTACATTTTGGATTTTGAACAAGTTTGATAATGATATTATCACCACTTTTTTTTTTGCTAACTGAATATATAACTGACCAGGATATATATTGGTACTGTGTACAATTCTGGTCGCCACATCTCAAAAAAGATATAGTTGCGATGGAGAAGGTTCAGAGAAGGGCAACCAAAATGATAAAGGGGATGGAACAGTTCCCCCTATGAGGAAAGGCTGAAGAGGTTAGGGCTGTTCAGCTTGGAGAAGAGACAGCTGAGGGGGGATATGATAGAGGTCTTTAAGATCATGAGGGGTCTTGAATGAGTAGATGTGACTCGGTTATTTACACTTTCGAATAATAGAAGGACTAGGGGGCATTCCATGAAGTTAGCAAGTAGCACATTTAAGACTAATCGGAGAAAATTCTTTTTCACTCAACGCACAATAAAGCTCTGGAATTTGTTGCCAGAGGATGTGGTTAGTGCAGTTAGTGTAGCTGGGTTCAACAAAAGTTTGGATAAGTTCTTGGAGGAGAAGTCCATTAACGGCTATTAATCAAGTTTACTTAGGGAATAGCCACTGCTATTAATTGCATCAGTAGCATGGGATCTTCTTAGTGTTTGGATAATTGCCAGGTTCTTGTGGCCTGGTTTGGCCTCTGTTGGATGCTGGGCTTGATGGACCCTTGGTCTGACCCAGCATGGCAATTTCTTATGTTCTTATAATCGCTATCTGGTAGTGTTTTTGCTAGTTTTGCTATTTATATTAAATTCTGTAATAACAATCTCTGTTATTTGGTATATTTAAGTTCAATGTAATACAATTTCTTTCAAAATGTCACTTATCTACCCCCAGTTACCCCAGACTCTTTAAACACATTAGAAATAGCTGGTTTGTTTTATTTTTGAAGTTACAATTCCTCCACAGCAGAAGCAAAGATATGTGGCGGTGGACCAGGGTGCATGCCCAGGCATATAAGGATTTATAAGGACATCTCTTGGCCATGCCCCAGAATGCCCATGTCCCACCCAGACCCTGCCCCTTTTTGAAATCGAGTGAGATGTGCATGCAGTGGGAGAGGGCCCTTGGTGTGATAGTGTCTGATGATCTAAAGATGGCAAAGCAATATGACAAAGCGATAGCTAAAGCCAGAAGAATGCTGGGCTGCATTGAGAGAGGAATAACCAGTAAGAAAAAAAAGAGGTGATAAGGCCCTTGTACAGGTCCTTGGTGAGGCCTCACCTGGAGTACTGCGTTCAATACTGGATAAAGACAGGATAGAGGCGGTCCAAAGAAGAGCGACCAAAATGTTGAGAGGTCAGCATTGTAAGATTTATGAGGAGAGGCTGAAGGATCTGAATATTTACACGGAGGAAGAAAGGTGGTGCAGGGCAGATATGAAACAGACATTCAGATATCTGAAAGGTTTTAAAGATGCACAATTGTCAAAACTTTTACGTTGGAAAGAAATCAATAGAACAGGGAGGATGACTCAGAACCAATTTCAGGAAATATTTCTTCATGGAGAGGATGGTGAATGCCTGGAATGCCCTTCCGGAAGAACTGGTTGTTGCGCTGGAGGTGGACCCTTGGCCTGACGCAGGATTGGAACAGCCCTCAGGGAGGTCCCACAGGGCACCTGCCACCAGGAGACAGAGACAAGCTGGAGCTTCACCAATAACAGTCCGGGGGTTCCATGGGTTGAGCTTGTGGGTACCCGGACCACCTGGGCTTAGGTGGGCCTCGGATGTCCTGAGGACAGCAGCCTGCAGATGGCGTAGTTCTTCTCAGGACGGGTTTGCAGAACGAGAACTCAAGCACTGTGGAACTGGAACAAACAGAGGGTGCAAGAGCACAGAGGGGCCAAAACCCTAAGAGTGCATGATCCAGGGATAAAGTTCACAAGAGAGATGACGTGGTCAGGCAGGCAGAGGTCAGCGTAGTCAGGCAGGTGGTGGTCGAAGTCCATGAAGCAATCCAACGGTTAGAAGCAATCCAACAGTTAGGTTTCAGAAACCAGGGAGTAGCCTAGAAGCAATAGGAACCGAAAGAACCTTGTTGCAAAGGCAAGCTCTGACTGCCAGAGCTTGCCTTAAATAGGTCCTGGATGATGACGTCAGTAGATTGGGCCAGCAGCCTCTGCGCACCTCGGCCCCTTTAAATCCAGCCGGGGAGCATGTGTGTGCGCCTAGAGGCCCCAGAGGAGGAAGCAGCCAGCGGCGGCATGTCTGCCTCAAGACAGGGCCGCGAAGAGGATGGCAACGGCGTCTCTACCATGCCAATGCATTCAGGACCACTGAGAGGGGGGCAGCACAGGAGCCGCTCCCTCCACATCACAGAGAGGCCTGCGCTTGCTCCAGAGACGGAGGCAGGGGGTAAGGAGGGCCGGCTGCAGGACCCATGGCCGGCCAACGCAACAGTGGTAAAGACGAAAACAGTCACGGAATTCAAAGGGCATGGGTTAAGCACTGTGGATCCCTAAAGGCTAGAGGGTGGAAATAAAGAAAAGAGTGCATGGGGGTAACTGGGGTTAACTTGCTGTGTAGCAGTTGCTACCCTTAAAAATTAAGCCTTGATACTGTTAATGCAATTCCATCATTGCTGCCTGCTTCAATGGCAGTGAGAAAAGGGGAATTGGATTCAGACAGCAATCAACAAGGGCCCCGACTTTTACGGTTTGGGGAACAAAAACCTAAATAAATTAAGGGTAACTAGCTGATGCGGAGCTTTCTACCCTTAATCACCAAGCCTGATACTTTTGATGCAGCTCCAACATTGCTCTCTGCTTTCATGGCAACTGTTAAGGGAAACTGGATTCAAACGGCATCCGAGGGCACTGACCTTTATGGTCTGGTAAACTGATAAGCATAGGGGTAACCCGCACAGTGCAGCAGATACTGGCAAAAGCTTGCTGTGCAGACTGGGTGGATCTTTTGGTCCTTTACTGCCGTCATTTCTATGTTTTTATCTGGGCGGCTTTTAAAATTCGGTTGGTGTGTGTAAGCCCAACTTGTGTGCGCATCCCCCATTTGATGCACATGCCAGGCTTTTAAAATCTACCTCTTAGGCTGTAATTTTATAATTGTCTTCATAGATTCAAAGTCAATGACCTGTGGACCGTATAGCAATTTCCAAAGAGAAGGGGGCCATCTTCAGACTGCAGAGATGAGCAGTAGTGCTGCAGCCCCGGAATGGGGTTCTGTCCACCACGGTCCACCAACTGGGGACCAGACGTCTTCTGGGAGGCTTGAGGGGAGACTTACCACAAACACAATGTCCACACAGATTAGTTAGTCCCAAAAGGATAGAATTTATTGTAAAGTGTTACGCTGGTGGTGGACTTTTGGCTCAAGGTGGGGTTGACGCTACCCGTAGGGCAAGCCCCACGGGTCCCCCCTGTCGGGAGGTGGAGCAGACCAGGAGACAGAAGCTGACTGGAACCAATACCAGCCCTCATTCCCCGTAGGTTGAGCCCTTGGGTGCCAGGGCTGCCTGGTCTTAGGCAGGCCTCTGTCAGACAACTCCTAGTGGATGTTATAGCAGGTAGCCTGGGACCAGCAGAGCTATCGGAGGGACCGAGGCAGGTCCAGATGAGGCAGGGATCCAGAGGCCCAGGTGGCAAGGATGGGCCAGGAACAAGAATAGGTGATGCCCGGGCAGCAGAAGAACAAAGCCTGACAAGACCAAGTCCAAGGAGATACCAGAGGCAAATTCCGGAACAGGCTGGAGTCGGGGCAGGGGGCAGAGCTAGACGAGGTACAGTGAGGCAAGAGTCAAGGCCAGTAATCAGTCCTGAGCGTAGTCCAAGAAAGCAAGGGTCAAAGCCAGTAATCAATCCTGAGCATAGTTCCAACGAAGCGAGGGTGAAAGCCAGTAATCAATCCTGAGCATGGTCCAAACGTAGCAAGGGTCAAAGCCGTTAAGCAGTCCAAGGCAAGGGCTAGGTAGGAACCAGGAACGGAGTTAGGAACAGGAACCAGGAACGAAGTCAGGGATAGGAACCAGGAATGAGGATGAGCAACAAAGCACTTGACTAGCGTGGAGACCTGTTGCCAAGGCAAGGAATGAGTGGTGGGCCCTGCCTTAAGTAGCAGGTCCCGATGACATCATCATCCAGGGCCGCGGGTTAGTTTACCGCTACGGCCCCTTTAAAGGCTGGCAAGGCGTGCGCCTAGAGAGAGGCAAGATGCTGGATGGTGGCATCTCCCCACGGCACACGTGGGGAGACCTGCTAGGAGCTGGAGAGGTCTGCAGAGGTGCTAGGAATGCCCGAGGAGGCAACGGGAGTGCGGGAACGCAGGCGGCTGCCTACTGCCGTGAGTGAGGACAGGCCAGGTTCGGGAGTCAGGCACCGGAGGTGAGTAGGCCCGGTTGTGGGCCTGCCGTGGGCAGGACACGCAACATAAAGTCCAAAAACAGTAACAATGTAGGAACTCTGATCCTCAAACTCGAGTCACCTGATTCGATGCTGCAAGACTGGACCTGCCTGCCGCAGGCGTTAATAGCTGGGTGCATTGAAAAGAAGTACAGAAAAGCAGAAAAAAATTGTCTTTCTGTACTTTTTTAAAGTAAAAAAAATAAAATAAAATAACTTGGCGGACCGCCAAGTTATGAAGACCGACGACGGTAAATTCAGCCTCGGTTTTCATAACCGGCCGTCTGCCAATATCGGCGGCCATTTTCTTTACTGGCAGACGGCCGGTTATGAAAAACTGATGCCGAGTTAACCGGCGTCGGTCTTCATAACTGGCGGCCGTGGCGGGTTGCGTTAGGAAGGAGGCGCTAAGGTCACGCAAGCCACCCTAGCACCTCCTTCCTAGCACGAACCCCCTTTCCATATGGCATGGTGCCCGCAAGGGGGGCACCATGCGTGCATTAAAAAAGCAGGCGCTGAAAAGACAGCGCCTGCTTTCAGCACACATAATTGCACCGGCCCCTTACTCTTGACATTCAAATCTATGCATGGACTAGGTCCTCGACAGTTGCATGGCCGGTCGAAATGGATGGAATCTGGGCAGACCCTACTCAAAGATAGAAGCACATTTTAAATATTCAGCTAACCCTTCCAAATAGCTATTTATTTACCAAATCCTCTTCTCTGGCCTCTAAATGGGTGGATCAAACTTAAGTTCATTCTCATTCCCATGACTGTAGACTGTTTAAAGCTTTGTCTGAAGCTTTCTGATGTATTTTGATATTCTAGATTTATACTTTTAATTTGGAGAATTAGGTGTAGTGAGACAGGAAGCTCGGTGAAAAAAAAATTCTCTATGCTTCTTCATATCACATCCAACCTGATTACAAAAGGTGGATTAATGTTTGCTTTGTAAAGATATTGGCTTCAGCTCCAGCTAGGTATGTTCCAGGTTGTGATATTTTGTGCTGAACAAATAGAATAGATATTATTGTTTCTTAATTCCAAAGCCTTTCTTACTATATCTGATGAAGTGGTAATTTTCTTGCAGTAAGGGAAAGAAAATCAAAACCAGAAATTCTCCTCAAAAGATATCTTAAGAAAGTGTTTCCCCCATTCTGAGCAAGAGTTTTATGTTAAAGGTGCAAATAGTGGGAATCGTACACACTAAAGACCTAGCAAAATTCAGAAACTGACTCACAGGCCACACATCTCTATACTAGTATTAAGATTTCAAGGTATGTAAGCAGCTGATATTCAAAACATCTAGGCACCTAACATGAATTAGGGACCTACATCTGGCAAACTGAAATTTTTCCTTGAATGTCTACATTCAGGTGCTGTAAAGTGGATGGGAACCAATAGAGGGGTTTCATTTAATTTCATTTATTAAAATATTAAATACCGCCTGTTAAGCATATTATCCAGGCGGTGGTACAATAAAACATACATAATAATATAAAACAGTGCAAAATAATCATAAAATCATAAACAATTATGGGGCACAAAGTAACAAAAGTAACATTGAGATTGACATTACTACAATAACTAATAAATAGACTGACATGACTTGTCAAACTGAAGAGAGCTGAACCCATATAGATGTCACTAGAGATATCGGCGACCTTTGGGGGAATAAAAATCAATCCTACAAACATTTGCCTTTAAAGGCTGAAGCAAACTTAGTTCATGGGACATTATTAAAGGGCTACAGTTAAAGAAAAGTCATTTGCTTGTTTAAGTAGTAGTCAATCTTGAATGGGGGAGATGCAAGGGAAATGGCAAATAGTGACTGAAAAATTAGGATAAACAATAAAATATACAAGTGGGAATAATCTTCAAATAGCCCAGGTAGTTTCTAACTATGGGCCTGATTTTAAAAAAAGCATTTACACATGTACACCTGGGTTTTACTCAAGTAAATGCACGTCACCTGAGTAAGTGGACTTTTGAAAATTGCTACAATATATGCCATTGTATTGTCCTTAGGATTTACTCGAGTAAGTGCACTTTACTTAAGTAAATGACTTTTGAAAATTGCTACAATAGTATGTTACATTTATGCCAGTAACTCATTTGAAAATTACCTCCTAAGTGAATGCTTTTAATTTACTCATTTTTTTGCTGATATTCAAAGAGAAGCATTCTGCCCAAAAAAGTTCTTGGATAAGTTCTTGGAGGAGAAGTCCATTACCTGCTATCAATCAAGTTGACTTAGAAAATAGCCACTGCTATTACTGGCATCAGTAACATGGAATAGACTTAGGGGTAGATTTTGAAAAACTGCGCGATCGCGTACTTTTGTTTGCGCAGCAGGTGCAAACAAAAGTACGCTGGATTTTATAAGATACGCGCGTAGCCGCGCGTATATTCTAAAATCCTGGATCGGCGCACGCAAGGCTGCTGATTTTGGGCAGCCGGCGAGCGCCGAGCCACGCAGCCTGCCTCCGTTCCCTCCGAGGCCGCTCCGAAATCGGAGTGGCCTCGGAGGGAACTCTCTTTCGCCCTCCCCTCACCTTCCCCTCCCTTCCTCTACCTAACCCACCCCCCGGCCCTATCTAAACCCCCCCCCCCTACCTTTATCCATGGATTTACGCCTCCCGGAGGGAGACGTAAATCCACGCGCGCCAGCGGGCTGCTGGCGCCCCGAGACCGGACCCGGGGGCGGTTCCGGAGGGCACGGCCACGCCCCCGGAACGCCCCGGCCCAAAACCACGCTTCCAGGCCCGCCCCCAAAACACCACACCCCGCCCCCAAAATGCCACGTCGTTCGGCCCCGCCCCCGACACGCCCCCTTCCGAAAACCTGGGGACCTACGCGCGTCCCGGGGTTCTGCGCGCGCCGGCGGCCTATGGAAAATAGGCGCGCCGGCACGCAAGGCCCTGCTCGCGTAAAACCTGGGCGGATTTACGCGAGCAGGGCTTTGAAAATCCGCCCGTTAGTGTTTGGGTACTTGCCAGGTACTTGTAGCCTGGTTTGGCCTCTGTTGGAAACAGGATGCTGGGCTTTATGGACCCTTGGTCTGACCCAGTATGGCATGTTCTTAAGTAGTATGTGCACTTTTAGCTGCATTAAAAGTAGATGTGTATAGGTTGGGGGAAGAAATTAGGGCATGTACATGGGACTAACAAAAATGTGTGTTACATGGTACCTTAACAGTCACGGGGTTGAGCAAGAAGCCTGTGACCTTAAGAGACAATGATGTGATCAGTGATCTATAGTGCGTATAAAATAATAGACTTGTGTCAGGAATGCGCGATTCAACCTAGGAGGATCTGTTGAGGATCTGTTGAGATTGCTCCCAAGAGGAGTTTGCACTAACTGCTAGAACAGAAGCAGGGCTCTGCAACATATTCTCATGGAGGGGAGTGTACCCAATACTCTGCAGCTAGGCCCAATGGTCCAGCTATCCACAAGAGAGCCCGAGGAGGATTATGGGAACAAAAGACATAATATCCTACTGGTTGGAAATCTTGGCCTTTAAATCAGCCCTCAGAAACAAGTGAGTAATCAGAGCATTTGCTTAATAGATGAACTCTATTGGGGGCCCAGAGAGTTAATTCTAAGGAGTAGGACATAAGGTTGCTGCTGCAATGGGCTATTTTTTGCTGTGAATATATTTGCTTTGGAGCCTGTGTATTAAAATAATGTTTTGGTACCTTTTTGTGTGAGTTTTGAATAACTAGGCACCTACAGAACCACCACTGCCTACACTGGGCTGAACTCCATTCCAGGGTCAGGGTTTTTGTGAGGTGAAGATGACACAGGCATTTATTCCTTTGGGGCGAAGTCAGCCAGTAGGAAAGAACTTAATCAGGGGCAGTTCTACCATTAGGCAGGGTGAGACGGTTGCTTCAGGTGGCAAAATTTTGGGACGGCAAAAGGTACCCTCCCAAAACAGCCCTTTTGTGACTGCCTCAATTCCCTCTCAAAAAGAAACTAAAAGTCCGCTCATTGGCACGAGGCAGAGCAAGAGGAGAGCAACGTTTGAGGAAATGCCGGTGAGTTTCCCACCTTCCCTGGAAGGAAGATGGCGGTGTGATTTGCTCACATATTGGCAGCAGAGAGTTCCGCTCGGGTGCAGCAGCAGTTTTGGATGGCATACAGGTCGAGGTTCTCATGCCCCATTGGCAAAAAGAAGAATGGCACGCTAGTCAAGTCTCCCCCCTCCCTCAATGAGCAGTAAAATAACATCACTGCTAAAGCCCAGAAGAAAGGGGCCTGAGAGGTGTGTGTATAAGAGGGAGAGGCTGCCTGTGCAAGAAATCCTGCATGTATGTGTATGAGAGCCTGCGTTCGTATATGAGACAGCTTGGTTGTGTATGAGAGAGAGCCTACATGTGTGTATGAAAGAGAATTCCTGCGAGTGTGTGAGAGCGTGCCTGTGTGTGGAAGAGAGACGGCCTGCATATATGTGCGAGAGAGAGCGCACATATATGTGCGCTCTCTCTCGCACATTTGCGTGGAGAAAAAAAAGAAGATAAAGGGGCAGAATTTTAAACCAGCGCGCGCGGGGTCCATTTGTGTGCACCACCCGGCGTGCACAAATGTACACCAGATGTACACCAGATGTACACCAGTTATAAAATCCAGGGTCGGCACGCACAAGGGGGTGCACACTTTTGCACCTTGCGAGCGCCGAGCCCTAGGGGAACCCCGATGGCTTTCCCCGTTCCCTCCAAGGCCCTAAATCAGAGCGGCCTCGGAGGGAACTTTTCTTCCGCTCCCCCCCCACCTTCCTCTATCTAACCCACCCCCCAGCCCTACCTAAATCCCCCCTACCTTATTTTAAGTATTTACGGCTGCCTCTGGCAGGCGTATCTTGCAGGGACTGGCCAGCTGCCGGCGCACCATCCCCTGGCACAGCCACTGTGCTGGAGGCCTCGGTCCCGCCCCCGGACCTGCACTACGCCCACTTTTCAAAGCCCCGGGACATACGCATGTCCTGGGGCTAGCGCGCACAGGGGCAGGTTTTCGGAGTTACACGCGTAACCCTTTGAAAATCTATCCCAAAGTTTGTAGAGCTCCCTTCCCCCAAGTCTGACACAATTTTTGGGTGACTGGAAATCAAAAGATCTTAGGTTTTTATTTATTTAATGATCTGGAGAGCTAGATATTTTTTAATCCCATTTTAAGTTTTGGGGTGTTTGCTGTTTTGATATATTTTATTGGTGTTTGGAAAATAGAACAAATTTACGTGGCTTTTTAAATTATTGGATGTTTGTCTGGCTGTTTTGACATTTATTCTTTCTATTACCATGGTACTATTACCATGGTACCATTCTATTACCTATTTCTATTATCTATTACATTCTATTATCTATTACCATGGTACCATTCTATTACCATGGTACCATAGTACTATTCACAAAGCCCTCCTCCAGATCTATGCAATATAATTCCTCTTAGATCAACAACTAAGAATTAATCTTCCAATCCCTCTTGTCCATTTTGCAGATACCTAATTCATAATTGATTTACTTTAATTCGCCTGTATATAACTTTTCTATTACTACTGTTGTTGTTTTAATGTTCATTGTTATTAGTATTTATTCAATTTTCTCCAAGTTCATTTTCCTGTTCCATGTAAGACACACTTGTTAAGTCACTCCAATGTTATATGTAAACCGAAGTGATTAGCAACATTGTTGCTAGAACTTCGGTATATAAAAAATGTTAAATAAATAAATAAATAAATAAATAAATTATGAATGTTGTTTTATATTTCTTGATTTTATTGCTTGATGTTTTGCGAGTAATGATGATGTTTCTGTTTTCCATTTTTGCCCTGCATAATCCAGTCAGGTTTGTGGTTTCCAGAGCATGCTGTGAGAGTGAGTAAGCCAGTGAGCATGAGTGTGAGTGAGAAAGAATGAGTGAGCCAATGAACATTTGTGTGAGCAGAAGGACTATTTAAGCCGGTGGGCCTATGTGGGAGCCAGTGAGCAGGTGTATGAGAGACAGCCAGTGAGCATGTGTGTGAGTGAGACTGTGAGTTTGTGACATATAGGCCAATACAGAACGGTGCACTCAGGCCGAGCGCACCGTTAGCCCCTGTGCTATTATTACCCCTTATAAAGTAAGGGGTAATAGCGTGTGGAAAACGCGCGGCCAAACCCCCCCCCCCCCCCAAAACTAATAGCGTGCATCACATGCATGTTGATGAGCCTATTAGTTAGTCATGTGCTATGTTTTCTCAACCTAGCTTGATGGACTCTCTACCTGGGTAACATCAAGCTAGGTTGAGAGAACATTGCGCAAAACCTTCAGAGTTAGTTTCCTCATTCTGAAGGTCATCAAATCTTCACAAGAGAGCACTGTTCTGTTCGTACATCTCACTTTGAATGTCAAAGTGGCCCCTAACCCCCTACACTAATACCTAAACCTTAACTCGAGTGACTAGGTGGGCCTCACATAGAGATATAAATACCTATCTAGGGTAAGGGCATTGTGACTTCTCTCTCTCTCTCAGTAAACTTGGTCCCCCCCGTGGTTGTATGTAGGAAATACCACAATTCTGGAACTTATTTCAAAGTGCAAAAAAGTTATTACAATTTGCAGTAAATTAGCTCTTCACATAGGCACAAATTGCAATAAACTGCCTATTACCATAAACATGCCCTTTTTTCTATCACATGTGATATTTAGTGCATTTTGATAAATCCAGGCCATTGTTTGGTATCAATTTTATTTTATAAATAACTTGCACTACATTTACCTATTTATTCCTATGAAACATTACCATTTATTGACCTTTGATCTTTATTTTTCTGCCACTATTTGCTGCTCCCTCTTTGCCACCAGGTATAACAAAAAGGTAATCATAGACCTTCACAAAATGAGAAAAAAAAAAACCTACTACTCCGACTTACTACTAGATATACTCAGGGCTGTAGAGATACCCATAAGAGACAGTCCCTGCTCTGTGGAACTGAAACCCTTTTTTTCAGCTGGCTATATAAAGTATATGGAAACAATAGATAAAACAATAAACTTTATTACTCCCTGGAAATTTGCATTTGTATTGTCCTCATCTTGGGAGCTAGCTGCAATTATACAATGTATTTGTTGTTGCCTGCCAAAAAAAAAAGAGAGAAGAAAGCAGGAAGAGAATTTGTCCATGAGCTGGAAAACATAAAAACTTCATCTTTTTTTTTTTTAATTACATTCAGCATTTGAAGCATGAATGTATAAAAAAAAAAAACCAAAACAACCCAAACTGCAGAAAGACATAAGAACGTAATGACAGCTGATCAATCAAAGCTGAGATGAGAAAAGATGGTGGCAGATCTTTCTTGGTCCTTCCAACCTCTGGAATCAGCTACGCACCGGAATTCTCCCTTTCTGCAGATTCTGTCTCAAGAGTCAGTTCTTTTCCTTTGCATTAAATGGTACTGTTGCAATGTGTTTAGTTTGAAAGTATTTTGTGATATTATTTTATTTTATTCAGTGCATATGAAAAAAAAAACTATATTGAATTATGTAATACGACATAAAATATTTAAATCGCAGTACCTAAAATAAATTAGTTTCAGCTTGGATTATCTGATGAAACTGCTAAATGTGAGGTTAATAATTTTCTTGGAGTAATGCTTAGATGGAAGTAATTACTTGCATTTTATTGCAGCTAATCCAATTATTCTCTTTCTCGCGTCCCCTCTCTTTCATAGGACTAGTTCACTGGAATCCACCATTATACACTTTTTTACCAGCTTAGAAAATGAACAGCAATTCCTTTTTCCTCTGCTAAATTTTGTTTTTCTTTCCTCTTTGTTTCTTTTTTTTTTTTTTGATTGATTGTGTGTCTAGTAAAACAGATGTTACATTTAGAGTCAGATGTTAAGATGCAGGCGCCTGAGCACTAAAGCTTAGCATGCATGCTAAGGCGTTGTAACACAATAGCCCGCTATGTACTGATGAAGCAATTTTCCAGACTTATTTGGGCAAAAGAGCTGCCTGAAATTTGCTCATCCTTAACCCAGATAAAGGTATGCATGGAGTTCCACAGCGCACGCACTTTTAGGGGAGGCAATTCTTGGAGGCATTGTTTTGGGTAGGATTAGGAAATAGGGTGCGTACATAAGAACATAAGAACATAAGAAAATGCCATACTGGGTCAAACCAAGGGTCCATCAAGCCCAGCATCCTGTTTCCAACAGTGGCCAATCCAGGCCATAAGAACCTGGCAAGTACCCAAAAACTAAGTCCATTCCATGTAACCATTGCTAATGGCAGTGGCTATTCTCTAAGTGAACTTAATAGCAGGTAATGGACTTCTCCTCCAAGAACTTATCCAATCCTTTTTTAAACACAGCTATACTAACTGCATGAACCACATTCTCTGGCAACAAATTCCAGAGTTTAATTGTGTGTTGAGTAAAAAAGAACTTTCTCCGATTAGTTTTAAATGTGCCCCATGCTAACTTCATGGAGTGCCCCCTAGTCTTTCTACTATCCGAAAGAGTAAATAACCGATTCACATCTACCCGTTCTAGACCTCTCATGATTTTAAACACCTCTATCATATCCCCCCTTAGTCGTCTCTTCTCCAAGCTGAAAAGTCCTAACCTCTTTAGTCTTTCCTCATAGGGGAGTTGTTCCATTCCCCTTATCATTTTGGTAGCCCTTCTCTGTACCTTCTCCATCGCAATTATATCTTTTTTGAGATGCGGCGACCAGAATTGTACACAGTATTCAAGGTGCGGTCTCACCATGGAGCGATACAGAGGCATTATGACATTTTCCGTTTTATTCATCATTCCTTTTCTAATAATTCCCAAAATTCTGTTTGCTTTTTTGACTGCTGCAGCACACTGCACCGACGATTTCAATGTGTTATCCACTATGACACCTAGATCTCTTTCTTGGGTTGTAGCACCTAATTTGGAACCCAACATTGTGTAATTATAGCATGGGTTATTTTTCCCTATATGCATCACCTTGCACTTATCCACATTAAATTTCATCTGCCATTTGGATGCCCAATTTTCCAGTCTCACAAGGTCTTCCTGCAATTTATCACAATCTGCTTGTGATTTAACTACTCTGAACAATTTTGTGTCATCTGCAAATTTGATTATCTCACTCGTCGTATTTATTTCCAGATCATTTATAAATATATTGAAAAGTAAGGGTCCCAATACAGATCCCTGAGGCACTCCACTGTCCACTTCCTTCCACTGAGAAAATTGCCCATTTAATCCTACTCTCTGTTTCCTGCCTTTTAGCCAGTTTGCAATCCACGAAAGGACATCGCCACCTATCCCATGACTTTTTACTTTTCCTAGAAGCCTCTTATGAGGAACTTTGTAAACGCATTTGTAAACGTACACGTGATATTTCCCATTCAGACTTAGCCTGCACAAAAAGTGGGTATAAAGGCCAAGGCCCAGTTATACTTATGAATAGTTTTCAAAGTGAAAGTATGCTTGGATGTTCCCTTTGAAAATCTGAACAAAGTCACTGGGTGTAAGGTACATGCTGGCTTTACGGCATCTGTATTGAAGATTTCCCCCTAAAGCATTAGCGTGCACACCAACCTGGTGCTAAAAAATGTTGGCATGCATATGCTGAAAATTTGTTTAGTACAGGGTTGCTAAAGCCTACAATTTGGAGTAGGTGTTAATCTGTTGGCTCACGTGCTTTCTGGATACATTGCGGGCCCAGGATGGAAGGATTAGGGATGCTACAGGAGGAGGACTTACTGGAGGTGTGAAGAAGAGGGCAGGAGGGAGATGGAGGAGATGGGGATAAAGAGAAAGGAGAAGGAGAAGGCAAGCTAGGATAAGAGGATGTAGAGAGGAGAGATAGAGAGAGGAGAAGGAGGAGGAAGATGAAGAGGATGGGGGAGAGACAGAAGGGAAAAAACAGAGGAGGAGACCAGGGAGGGTCTGGGGCCAAAGGAGGATAAGAAGAAAAGAGGAAAGCAAAGAGGCAACTGTGCCTATGGATGTATTTGCTGATTTTTTTTCAGATGCCCATTTGAATGTTCTAGTATTGA
Source organism: Rhinatrema bivittatum (assembly GCF_901001135.1). NCBI lineage: Eukaryota > Metazoa > Chordata > Amphibia > Gymnophiona > Rhinatrematidae > Rhinatrema > Rhinatrema bivittatum. The sequence goes on from NC_042617.1 coordinate 192,978,350, forward strand.
TGTTTAATGTACTTATTGTCCTGGGAAGACTATGAGGCTGTTGACATCAGGTCTATTTGTTTCCATTTCCAAATGTGCTCCTGTGATGTCAGGGATTTTGTTTTTTTTTAGTATCTCTCATAGACCACACTGTAGCATTCCAGTGTGAGCTCTGGAATCTGGTTGTTTTTTTATCTAGAGTGAATTGATACACCCTGTGTCATGGTTATTTATTTTATTTATTTATTTTTATATACCAATATTCAAACATAAGTATCACATCGGTTTACATAATAAGTTAAGTGATAGTGTGACAACAGGTCATATTATCTTTACATTGTAACATTGTAAAAAACTGCATCTACATATTGCTCTAACAATTATAATATTATTACACTGAATAACAAACACGACTTAATTCTTAACATTATAATGGCTAACGTTATTATGAAAAGTATGGGCCTTTGGTTGGAGATGTATTGAGATCTCTAGTGGGTTATGTGTGGGGTTATAGAGCTGGTTGTTTGGGGTTGGATCTCAGTGGCAAGGGTTAATTGTTGGCGGGATTTTAAAGACCTCTATCTATCCAAGATGTTCCCACAATGGGAATGATGGTCATTTTAAATTTATGTCACTGTTCAAACATGGCAAAGCTGTCTGGGAACAGTTTAAACACAATTTCTTCACATAAAGTCACTTGTGCAATGCTCAGCAGGGTCCCTGTTTGGGCACCAAAAGTATGTAATCTGGACAGCAGCCCCAGGAACCACACCTCAAGCATCGTCTCGTAGAGTTAAACCTTCCCATGTTGTTATTTCACCTGGGTGTTCATAATTCCCTCAATGGAGGGAAGAATAAATCTTCTAGGTCTTGTGCATTGCATTTAATAAATCCCAAGTTAAAGTCAGTTGTAACAACACTGACAATCACAGCAGCAATAATCATGCTGGAAGCACTGGTTTCCAACATAAATTTTACTAACGAATAGTGAAATTGATAAAAGTTCAAATATGATGTTACAAGTTTAATTCCTTTCAGTAAATGTGTGACTTTTCTTCTGTTAAGCAGATTATATTGCTGGGTCAATTAAATTCCATTTTTAAGTCCAATTCAGTCTCATTTCCAATCAATTTGGGTGGTTGGCAAGCTCCTTCCCAATTGATAGGGGATAATCATTTTAATCAAACTGATGCTATCAGACACAGTCCAAATAATTCCTTTCTATCCTGAAGTTCTTCTCTTACATTCTTTGCTTTCTCTCTCTCTCTCCTTCCACTGATAATACCTGCTGGGTACCAAGTTTACTCCTCTTCTCCCATCATCTCCAGTAGATAGTAATGAGCATAGGGATAGGTCCAACAGTCTCCTTCCACATGGAAAGGGTGAGAAACCACTCTTTCAGCAGAACTAATCACAGTCCGCCCTCATTCTCTAGGTGAGAAACACCACTCCTTTAGTTTACATACACTGATCCTTTGGTTGAGTACTCACGTATGTTCAGAAACAGAAGATGCAAACTGGAAATGAAAGAATGAGATATAAGGAGGGTGGAAAAAACTCCCATCTCAGGGTTCCAAAACATAGTCTGTAACTGTCTCCTCTCTGAACCCAGGTCTCCCTCCTAGAGACCTCAGAGGCCTTCCTTCTTAAAAATAAGCAAACCCAGGGAATAGCCATGGACATACTGTTGCTGGAAGAGTCAATTAAAAATTCTGCACCCTAAGATGGTGGAAGGGGGTTTTATATTCTAAAACCAGTGTCATCCTCTGGGGTTTAATAAGCCCTTGGGCTGCTGTTAGGTTGATGAAGCCTATCTTGTGCAAGCACAAAATAGACCTTAACTAGTGGTAGCTGAGATACCACAATGCAGACTCAGAGTCCAAACTGTGGTCTGGGCAGGCTGAGAGCAAGACAAGGTCAAAGTCCAGGCTAAGGTCAAGGTGGGCAGAGAGAAAGATGAAGTCAAGGTCCAGGATAAAGTCAGGACAGGCGGAGAGCAATGAGAAGTCAAGGTCCAGGCTATGATTGGCAACAAGAAACACACTGTAGCAATTGTACTGCTAAATGAGAAGGAGCCCATTGCAGCAGCACTGGCTAGTACTACTGAACTCCCTTATATACTCATGTAGGATGTGATGTCATCAACCAGCATTACAGGAAGTCCCGGCTGCAGGACCTATAAAGGAAGTCCATAGCAACAGAAAGTTCTAGCCAAGGTCCTTGGATACAGCATGATGCTGGGGGCTATGCCGGAGCCACTTCAGATCAGAGGTGAGCGGCGTTACACCATGCTAAGCTCCCACATGGGGGAGCTATTCATCTACAATAACATTTTCTATTCCCCCCATAGCAATGGAATAATCCTTCTGGTTTCTAGTAGAGTTCTAGTGAAAAGTTGCTCAACAGAATAAGCTATTCCACTACTGAAAAGGGGTGTTTAGTCATCAGACTGAGGCCTTAAAGTATTATTTGCTGGAGAGATGTAGGATAAAAACTCAAGATTAACAAAGTGATATAGAAAAGTCATGTTCAGTAATACAGTCAAATGTGGTGCATCGCCCAGGGAAAGAGCAGTTGAACATAGACTTTTTGTCAAGAGAAAAGTGAAAGTTCCTTCAACGAGAATGCTTTTTTGAGGAACTATAAAAGAAGAGGGGGAGATATGTAATAGAGTGTAAATATCATACAAGCACAACACAGCCAGAATGGATTCAAGGAGTTTTGACGTTTGAGGACGCCAAAAATGAAATAGAGGCCTCTAGAAATAAAGAAGAGAAACTATAAACTACAGATTTTGCGAATCAGGGATTTAATTACTACTTTACACCTTCATGTTTTATTCTTTACTGAATGCAGGAAAAGTATAGTGAGCCAGTCACACATGAAAACCCTGCAACTACAAAAGGGATGTGCAACCATAGAAGAGTGGCTGTTCCATATTTCAAGAGTACAATAGAAAATTGTTCAAAAGCCGTTTATTCAGAAAGCTTCAATACAGCAGAAAGTTCATAAAGCAGCCTGGTCCTCCGAAATGGGCTGTGTTTCACAGGAGGGGCTGTATCAGGAGGGACACGAAAATATGGCACCTTCTATTTGTACGAAGAAACAATCGTGTAAGAGAAAACAGTGGCAACATCAGAAACCGCAAATGAAATATACATTCAAAGGGAATTTTCATGAAAAAAAATACAATGTTCAGAAAGTGCACGCCCTTTTTGTAGTCCCATTATTCCTTACTGAAATATGGCTAAAAGACAGTGACATTTTTGTCTCTCTCATTCCTGTCCCCCTGACTATTCCTTCTTTTATTAATGTAGAAGGAGGAGATCAAGTTATAGGGGTCACAGTGATCTATTCAAAAGCTCTCCAACTTAAGGAATTGTAAATTCGATCATCTACGTGTATTGATGCTCTTTTGCTTCAAACATGTGTTAGTATTTATACAGTTTTGTTTTTATTAATGTAGCCCTTTGCTAGGGAGTTTTCTGTTTTCCCTAGGGCCATTAAATTATTTTTAGTTGGAGCTACTTTCTCCATCCTACCCCTTTCTCTCTGCAGAACCCAGGGAGGAAATCCTTCCTGGCCCAGATGATGGAGTGTTTCTCCTTAAGTGTGTGTCTTTCTCTGGTATTGTATTCTCCTCAGGAGCACACAGGCGGGTTCACAGACTGGGTGTTCAAATAAAATTTACTGGTTATTTCCAAAACTTTGATCACTGTCCCACACACTTTCCACAACTGAAACTGAACATTTGAACTATTTACATAATCTCTCTGCTGGGGTGCTCGTATCCATCTCTCTAGCTCCTGGGAGGGAGCTTGTCACTGTTTCCTCATCATGGTATAAGCAGCCCAGTTAGACGGGGAAATCCTAGAGGGGAGCCCCCAAATCATGAAAAGATTCTACCTGAGTCCAAAGGTCTGTCTTTTGCCTAAAGCCTGTGTCCTGATCCCTTTGGGGTGGTGATCCGGTTGGGAGTCTCCAGATCTTGATGTTTTATTCAGCCCTCTCTTTCAATTCTGTGTAATTTCTCTAGGGGAAAAAGACTGGGAAAAGGTTCTCACTCTCCTGACTCAACGTTGTGAGGAGGAGTGGGAAGAAAAACCTCCACACTAACAAAAAACAGGGGAAAAATCCAAAATTGTCCTAAGTCCAAAAATCCCAGGCTGGGTAATGCTGTCACTGGTCTTGCTTCCTCTAAGGAGCACAGGGGTTGTTCACAGGTCTCCAGCCCCTGCTCTCTGAATTACAGGGGTTGCTCCTCTTCAAAGGGTACAGGGTGTTCCTCAGAACAAGAAAAAAAAAACTAAAATCTCCAAAAAATCTCTCTTTTTTCAAAAAAATGAGGCAGAAACTTTCAGACAGAAAGTGTACTGATGAGAAATCTCCTCTAAACACAGGAAAAACACCAAGTTGGGTTTGTGGGCCCAAACTCAGCAGGGGAAAAGGAAAATAGCTCTTGCTTTCCAAAGTCAATTTAAAATGACCAAGTTGTCTATATCTCTAGCTCTACATTATGCTCTAGGGATCACTAATTATGGTTATTCTCCCTGGAGAGACTGAAAATCCCACTAAACCATTACTATTTATTTATTTAAAAACTTTTATATACCGATATTCTTGCATGGGATACAAATCAAACCGGTTTACAGTGAAACAATAACCTCGCATGAGAGCGTTACATAGAACATGAAACACCGAATAAACTTTGAATAAAATGAAATAAAATGAAATAACATTAAACAGTTGGGGCTTGATTGAGCCAAAGGATGAACAGTTAATAAACGAGATACATAAGACTTAATAAATGAGATACAATGACATGGGGCAAGACCTGAAGAGATATGCGACATTAATCAAGAGGGTTAATGAATGGAAAACATGAGGAGTTTTTGAAGTTTTGAAACAATTTTGTGCACTGTGTTGTGAGATGGTTACACTGTTTCTTGTCCTGATGGTAAGGGACCTAGCCATCTAGTGGCTTGAACGAAGGGTCGGTCACATTACTCTATAATCCTGCTGATGCTGCAAATCTTCCTTTATCTGAATCCATGGAAATTATTGCTGACATTTCCATGCATTATCAAAAATTGTTCATCTTAGGTGATTTTAATGTCCATGCTGACAATTCCATTAGGGCAGCTGATATACATTTTTTACATTGTCTGGTCATGGGCATGTGCAATGGATGAACTGCCCCACTCATGAGGAGATCATACATTGGACCTTGTCTTTTCCTCAGAAGACCTCATGGTAATTGGTGGGTGATTCTATTAATTCTCTTGAATGGATCATCTTTTGATCATTTTAAATCCCAATTTTGAATTTTGAAGGATTATTCCATCCAAGACCACGGTCTCTTATAGGAATCTCCAACAGACTGATTTTGATACCTTGGCAGCAGAATTTACACATTTTCCAGATGAATTTGAGGTACTATTATTTAATCTAGAGACTGTTAGAATCATATTTTACATAATGTCATTAATAAAGTGGCTCTAACAACATCGCCAGCATATTCATTCTAAGTATCATGCCAGCTGGAGAATTTTAAAAAGCCAAGTTCCTCTTTTTGAATGGGCCTAGTGAAAAAATAAAACTATTGAAAACAGAAATGTATATAAAGCTGCCAATTTATGTAAAGCTGTACTTTCCTGGTTTGCTGTACTGTACTTTCTTGATTTGCTTCTTTTCTGTCTGACTGCTCTTTTAGATACGAATTGGAGACGGTCATGCTGCTTTTCATTCACTTCTCACTGGGGTGCTGCAAGGATCCTCTCTCTCCCCCCTACACTAGTCAATATATATTTGGCACCACTATGCACTGTGCTGGGTTCTCTTGAGGTCTCTTTTAGACTATATACTGACTACATTCAGTTTTTCTTTCCCATCTCCCTGGACTTCAGCTCTGCTTTACAAAAGCTCATGTTCTGTCTATCAAAAGTGCAGAGTTTGTTGTCTGACAATAGGCTTGCTTTTAAACATCAACAAGACTGAGGTGGTGCTATTGGCAAGGACGCTTCCAGACCCATTTCCTCCTACTTTCATGTCTAACAGCCATTCCATTCATAATCAACCAGCAAGTAGACAATCTGGGCATCCTACTGGACTCCGCTTTGTTTTTATGCCCACAAATTAACTCTCTGGTTCACGCCTCCTATTTCAAACTGTAGCTGCTACGTTCTCTTAAACCTCTCTCTTTGAATTCTCTGGTTTCCGGTTAGTCATCCAATCTTTGATTCTCTCTCCACTGGATTACTGCAATGCCCTCTTCTAGGCCTCCCACATTCACATCTGAAAAGTTCTGCAATTTAATTTGAAACTCTGCTGCACGGCTCATCTCTGGCACTCCCTCTTGTGAGCATCTCTCACCTGTGCTGATGTCCTTACACTAGCTTCCTGTTGAGTGGAGGATCAGATTTAAGGTTCTCATCATTGTCCATAAGGCCTCGTACAATTTAACTCCCCCTTGTCTCCAGCTTGCCATCCACCGATATGCTCTCATATGAGCCCTCCATTCCTCATCTAAGAACCTCTTTGAAGTGCCCACGATGAAACATGTTCAACTGGCTTCTACCAGAGAACGTATGTTTAGTATAGCTGGTCCTATCCTATTGAATGAGTTGCTTGAGGAGCTTAGAGCGGAAAATGACCTGCTTTGCTTCAGGAAACAATTTCAAACTCATTTGTTTGTCAGGGCTTTTGCTAAAAGACAAAAAATAGACTGCAGTCTAGGACCCTCTAAGCTTGGGTATGCAGCCACTTTATGTTTCATTTTGGTTTACTGTATTGTGTGCTGATATGTTTGTTTAGTTGTTTATTACTGTTTGATTTGTATTTTATGTGCATATTTTCTGTTACCCACTGAGATCTGTGGATCAGTGGGATAGAAAATGTATAAATACATAAATTATAAACCAATCTAAATTGCTAACTGCCAAGAATATATGTTTCAGTTAAGATTAATTTAGCAGACAATCATCCTAAGCAACTATTTAAGTTAAATTTCCTCCGTTTCAAATCAACCTGCTGCAATACCACCAGCTAATATATCCTATTCAGCTAACAGTTTTGTGCATGTCTGTTGCTGATAAGATTAGTTCCATCTCTAACAAATTTGTTGCTTCTAATGGCTGTGATTCCCTAGTGTCTCATGTTTCAATTAATCCTGGAGCTACACAAACATCACATGTACCTGTAATCCACATTTAAGAGTCTCTTAACATCTTTCTGAGTAGTAAATGCACTTTGTTCAATTTGACATTTGCTGCTGGTATAGAGCTGTCGAATCCATACACCCTTCTTCTTTTCAGTTTGATACATTGCCTTCTTTTCTGTTGAAAAATCCTACTTTAGAATTAGTGAGACCCCTTTCTGATAATATTAATTCTTCCCTTTCCTCTGGTCTTGTTCAACAAAAATCAGCTATAGTGCTGTTAGGGTAGTGGACCCTTGGGCTGGCTGAGACTGCAGGTGTAGCACTGTGGGGGCCCCACAGTGGGCGTCGCAGCCAGGAGGTGGCGCTGAAGAGGTGTTCCGAAGAAGGCTTCACCACTGGAAGCCCGAGGTCCCCCCAGGAGGAGCCAGTAGGGATCCAGGCCTCTTAGACTTAGGTGTGACCCTATGCGACCAAGGAAGCGGCCGAAGAGATGGTCGATGGGAGCAGTTGGGCCCTGGAGGCCAGAAGAGTCTTCACCCTTGAAAGACCGTGGCTCCCCCGAGAGGAGCCCGTGAGAGCCCGAGCTGCTGGGACTTAGGAGAATCCTCTGGGCAAACCAGAACTGGATATCTGTAGATGAGGAAGCTGAAGTCTGAATCAAAGGACGAAGCAGGGTCAGAAGCCAGAAGTCCAAAGTTAAGATAGACAGGAGTCAGGGGACAGCAGCTAGCAACTCCTAAGAGTGAACCTCGTTGCAAGGCGAGGTCTAGAAGTGGCTGCAGGGTTTAAATAACCCGGCAGCGTCTGACGTCATCATTGGGGCTGTCCTCCATTTCCCACGCTGGCCCCTTTAAATCCAGAGCCCCGGCGCATGCCTAGCGGGCGGGGCCAGTGACGGGAGGTAGACGGCGTCTCCTTCATGGAGGGGGATGCCGCAGCAGGCTGGATTTTGGGCCTGGACGGCCGGGGAAGGGTTCCCACGGCCCGGCCTGGCCGCGAGGTGAGTGAAGTTACCGGGGTACGGCCCGGGACCATAACAAGTGCTTTCTCTTTTGAAGAAGGATTCATTCGACCCTACAGTCTTATCCAATTATTTCCCTATTTACAATATTCCATTTCTTGCTAAGAGCCTGGAAAAAGTAGTTGCTAGTCAGATGTCTGATTATGTTTTTAAAACTAACAATTTGTATCCTTATCAACCAGGTTTTTGGTGAAGGAACAGCACTGAGCCAGCCCTGTTATCTCTTGTAAATAATATCAGAATGAGGGCATGTGGAGAAGTTGTACTCACTGTCTTTTTAGACAGGAGTGCATCGTTCAACCCCTCTTGATCCTGGCCTGCTCCTTGATCGTTTAAGGGAGCTCACTGAAACAGTCTTAGTTAATTTCAAGTTGAATGGGATTCACAACTCTGATTCTTTCCCCCTTGCCGTTAGGTGTTTTCCAGAGCACTGTTCTTGCACCTCCTCTTTTTAATATTCTTCTATCTCCATTTTGCTACTTTAATTCAAAACTGTGGGTTTAGGCCATCTATTTTCACTGATGATATCCAAACGACTGCCGTCTTTAATCTTAAAGCCCCAAATTTGTTTCTTAATTTTAATAGCTGTCTTGAACAAGTCACTTCTTGGCAGGGTGCCCATAAACTTAAAGTAATCCATCTAAATCAGAGGTTCTATGGATCAGCATTCCAACCATAATCCCTTCCTGGGCACCCAGCATTTTAGGAGTTTCAATTATTCCACACTAGGTTTCAGATTAAACTCTAAATTGATCATGGCTCTTCACATTGCGTCTGTAGTACAGAAATCCTATCATTAGATATACAGTATTCCTCATTTATGCCCTCTTCTTCAGCATTCTGACTTGAGTCTTTTAATGCATTCACTAATGTCTAGAATCAACTACTGCAATTCCTTATTCTTAGGCCTTCCACTCTTTCAAAACTAAATGACTATAGCGGCTACAGAAAACCCTGGCTAGGGTCATTTTTGGTTTGAAGAAATTTGATCATATTACTCTCATTTTACAAAAACTGCACTGGCTTCCAGTACTCTGTGAAATCCGTTTCAAAATCCTCTGACTTTTCATGCTTTGCATATCAGCTCTCCTTTATATTTATCTAAGATGCTGATTCCCATCAGTATCTTGAGATCTTTCCAGAAAGGTCTTCTTCAAATTCCTTCTACTGCTACAATTTGGCTTAAGGGCACCGGTGAATCCTCTTTTTCCTATCAGGTGCCTGTTCTATGGAATGCATTTTGCCCTGAAACTCATGCTGAGGCAAACTATTTGAAATTTAGGAAGACTGTCAAATCTGGCTGTTTGCCCAGATATTTGAGGATTAATTTGATTGGTGTCAATCTGGGTTGGAGTTATTGTTCTTGCTTGATTTAATAACATCTTCTCAACTATTGTTATACTTATAGCAGTACTGGTATTTATTTGTTGATTGTGTGCCAAGAGTCCTACAGTGTTACTGGATTATGTCTGTTATCTTTTGTGAACCGCTTAGATGACAAATACTTTTTTTTATAAGAGGTATATTAAATTTAAATAAATAAAAAAAATGAATGAGCCTCCATGGATGAGATCCTGAAGAGTTGAGTGGGCTGCGACCTCATACCTACACACACAATAGGAAGGAAAGAGGGCAACTTCAGAGAAGGGTAAGGCAAGCCACTTCTATATACTTGTGAGGTTTTGATGTACTCAGTGTATATAGGTATGCTGAAAGCAGCTGTAGAAACTGTCAGCATTTGAAAGCAAAGTTATTTCATGTTTATGGAAGTTTTAATCTTGCAGAACAGCCCTGGGGACATTGAGGCTATATGAACAGGGGCTGCTTAAGGTCTTAGATTTCTAGCAGAAAAACAACTTGCACAAGCAACATGGAAAATGTCTTTCTGCAGAAGGGAAAAGCCTTCTATACTATTTTGTCATAATGGATAACTTTTTTTTTCTAAATTCTGATGTGATAAATATATACTATTTAATAGGGATGTGAATCGTTTTTCAACGATTAAAATTATCGTCCGATAATGTTTATATCGTCTTAAATCGTTATAGAACACAATACAATAGAAATTCTAACGATTTATCGTTAAAAATCGTTAAATCGTTTTAGTGCGCACTAACTCGAGTTAGTGCGCACTAACTCCCCGTTAGTGCGCACTAACTCGATTTAGTGCGCACTAACTGAAAATGATACAAATAAACACTTTCCAGGTCACTGAAGGTCAGTTAGGAATGAATATGTGTTCCTATTGGCTGGCTGCCCTCTTATCTATTGATGTTACCAAGGTTACCACTGAGGTGATGGTTGGGGGGATGGGAAATGGAACTGGAAACTAACGAACACCAACAGAAAATGAAACAAAGTGTTCACACTTCCCAGGTCAGTAAAGGTCACTTAGGAATGAATATGTATGTATGTATTCCTATTGGCTGGCTGTGCTCTTATCTATTGATGTTACCAAGGCTAATACTGAGGTAATGGTTGGGGGGATGTGAAATGGAAACAGTTGGAAGCTTGACAAAAAAAGTAATGTAATGATCAGCACTCACGTGACTAGAACTTGTTTGTTTATTATTTTTGTTAGCAGGCACCTGAAATGCTAGTGCATGTTGAATTTGCCAATCACTGTGCATTTTAGAAAGGTGGTCCTGGCTGGAACTGTACACAGTTCAAATATATGTAATTGATTGTTGGTAAGTGTATTTTTTAAGTAGCCACACTGGCACAAGTATGTTTACTTTTCCTCCTACTTAACTCACTAGCTCAGCTTTGTAAGAAGGGCTTCTCTGCTTGTGTGTTGTTTTTGTTTGGTGTGAGGAGAGCAGAAACATCAGATCTTTATTCAATCTACTACAGTCATCTCTTACAGTGCCCTATCCCTATTAATACCAGGAGTGTTGTGATCTTCCTGCACACAGTGCCCTAACCCTGATACCAGTCTGAGACAGCTCCCTCCCTGCATTACTAGTGAGAGGCTGGCTTCACAGACAGGGGGGAGCTGCCTGACCCTCACTCCTGACTTCCCCCATGTCCCAGCTAGTGAATGGTGTGTGGGTGAGGGGGGGGGGAGGATGGTGAAGTCTGAGACAGCTCCCTCCCTGCATTACTAGTGAGAGGCTGGCTTCACAGACAGGGGGGAGCTGCCTGACCCTCACTCCTGACTTCCCCCATGTCCCAGCTAGTGAATGGTGTGTGGGTGAGGGGGGGGGAGGATGGTGAAGTCTGAGACAGCTCCCTCCCTGCATTACTAGTGAGAGGCTGGCTTCACAGACAGGGGGGAGCTGCCTGACCCTCACTCCTGACTTCCCCCATGTCCCAGCTAGTGAATGGTGTGTGGGTGAGGGGGGGGGGGGAGGATGGTGAAGTCTGAGACAGCTCCCTCCCTGCATTACTAGTGAGAGGCTGGCTTCACAGACAGGGGGGAGCTGCCTGACCCTCACTCCTGATTTCCCCCATGTCCCAGCTAGTGAATGGTGTGTGGGTGAGGGGGGGGGGGAGGATGGTGAAGTCTGAGACAGCTCCCTCCCTGCATTACTAGTGAGAGGCTGGCTTCACAGACAGGGGGGAGCTGCCTGACCCTCACTCCTGACTTCCCCCATGTCCCAGCTAGTGAATGGTGTGTGGGTGAGGGGGGGGGGGGAGGATGGTGAAGTCTGAGACAGCTCCCTCCCTGCATTACTAGTGAGAGGCTGGCTTCACAGACAGGGGGGAGCTGCCTGACCCTCACTCCTGACTTCCCCCATGTCCCAGCTAGTGAATGGTGTGTGGGTGAGGGGGGGGGGGGAGGATGGTGAAGTCTGAGACAGCTCCCTCCCTGCATTACTAGTGAGAGGCTGGCTTCACAGACAGGGGGGAGCTGCCTGACCCTCACTCCTGACTTCCCCCATGTCCCAGCTAGTGAATGGTGTGTGGGTGAGGGGGGGGGGGGGGGAGGATGGTGAAGTCTGAGACAGCTCCCTCCCTGCATTACTAGTGAGAGGCTGGCTTCACAGACAGGGGGGAGCTGCCTGACCCTCACTCCTGACTTCCCCCATGTCCCAGCTAGTGAATGGTGTGTGGGTGAGGGGGGGGGGGAGGATGGTGAAGTCTGAGACAGCTCCCTCCCTGCATTACTAGTGAGAGGCTGGCTTCACAGACAGGGGGGAGCTGCCTGACCCTCACTCCTGACTTCCCCCATGTCCCAGCTAGTGAATGGTGTGTGGGTGAGGGGGGGGGAGGATGGTGAAGTCTGAGACAGCTCCCTCCCTGCATTACTAGTGAGAGGCTGGCTTCACAGACAGGGGGGAGCTGCCTGACCCTCACTCCTGACTTCCCCCATGTCCCAGCTAGTGAATGGTGTGTGGGTGAGGGGGGGGGGGAGGATGGTGAAGTCTGAGACAGCTCCCTCCCTGCATTACTAGTGAGAGGCTGGCTTCACAGACAGGGGGGAGCTGCCTGACCCTCACTCCTGACTTCCCCCATGTCCCAGCTAGTGAATGGTGTGTGGGTGAGGGGGGGGGGAGGATGGTGAAGTCTGAGACAGCTCCCTCCCTGCATTACTAGTGAGAGGCTGGCTTCACAGACAGGGGGGAGCTGCCTGACCCTCACTCCTCCGGGGTATTGTGATCTTCCTGCACACAGTGCCCTATCCCTGATACCAGGGGTGTTGTGATCTTCCTGCATGCAGTGCCCTATCCCTATTAATACCAGGAGTGTTGTGATCTTCCTGCATGCAGTGCCCTATCCCTATTAATACCAGGAGTGTTGTGATCTTCCTGCATGCAGTGCCCTATCCCTATTAATACCAGGAGTGTTGTGATCTTCCTGCATGCAGTGCCCTATCCCTGATACCGGGATGTGTGCAAGAAGATCACAACACCCCCGGTATCAGGAATAGGGCACTGTGTGCAGGAAGATCACAACACCCCCAGTATCAGGAATAGGGCACTGTGTGCAGGAAGATCACAACACCCCTGGTATAAGGGATAGGGCACTGTGTGCAGGAAGATCACAACACTCCTGGTATTAATAGGGATAGGGCACTGTGTGCAGGAAGATCACAATACCCCTGGTATCAGGGTTAGGGCACAAGTTCTAGTCACATTGACTGATCACATTACTTGTTTTGTCAAGCTACCAACTGTTTCCATTTCCCATCCCCCATATACTGTCAGTAGGAAACTTGGTAACATGAATAAATAAGAGGGCAGCCAATAGGAATACATATTCATTCCTAAACTGACCTTAACTGACCTGAAAAGTGTCAAATTGTATCATTTTCAGTTAGTGCGCACTAACTCCCAGTTAGTGCGCACTAACTCCCGTTAGTGCGCACTAACTCGAGTTAGTGCGCACTAATCGGAAAAAACGATTTTTAACAATTTTTTAACTAAAAAATCGTGCCTAAGACGATTTTCTTGCCCTGCCACACGATTTCTATCGTTAAGACGATATGGAAAACGATTCACATCCCTACTATTTAACTGTAATATGGAGACTTTACAGGTTGAAATACTGCGAAGGAGCGTAAATTCCAGACTGGAAGCTCCACTCTTTGGGGCTTTGGAAACTTGTCACTAGAGAGACCATAAATGTGCTCAGTCTACTACTTGGAAGGAATCCGATCAGGACCCTGGGCTCGATGGATCATTGCTCATGTCCTTATGCTCTTATAAATGTGACCTGGCTTTGCCTGTCACTACATTATTGTAGGGTGACCACCTGTCTAGTTTTCGACTGGACAGCCCGGTTTTTCAGTCTGTTGTAAGGCCAGGGGCCAATCAGTGGTGGCAGCCTGGCAGCTCTCCAATCACCTGCCTATTTTCAGGCCTTGGTTTGACTCTTCCTCTGCCTCTCCCACAGCTGTGCTGCACTTGTTGCTACTTCTTGCTGTCCTTCTGGGAGTCGCAGAGGAAGAGGAGAGTTGAACCGAGCTCCAAAGACAGAATCTGCCTAGGAAAAAATCAATGCTTGATTTGAAAGGGAAAAAAGGGGGAGGGTGACTGTGACCGGCCGGCCCCCAGCGCCCCCACCCCCAAGTGTCCGGTCCTGCTCCATACAAAAGTTGGCAGCCCTACGTTATTGCTCTATTTTTCTAGCATAGTAGGGACTGGACAGCTTTGGGGATCCTCCCTTTGACTTATCCCCACCTTTTTGTGGGAGGCTGAAGGGGGAACTATACAAATCCCCCAAGCATGTGATTTGGGTCTTTGCCAAACCCCAGGTGGACTAACTAGGAGGAGAAAAGGTTTCTTTGCTGTTCTGGAGGAGACCAAGGGAGCAGATTTGGAGTTTTGAGAACTTTTATTATTTTTGGGACTTCTGTTGGCACAAGTTCCTACAGAAGGGATTCCTCCTGGTATCTGAATGGACTGGATGTGAACATATGTTTTGCCTTTCCTGAAGGAGTAAAGTAAGAGAAGAGAGTTGAGATGTTTTGGTTCATTCTAGGTAGAGTAGCTGGATTGATTTTGACCTTGGGAGACTAGGTTTTGGGACTCAGGGATTTTTTTTTTAAATCTTTTCCCAGCCTTTTTAAAGGCTGGAGTTACAACGAGTATATTGTACCTTACGAGGAGAAGGATTGCTGGATATGGATGCGGGTGCAAGGAAGCATAGAGCTGCAAGGAAAAGAGGCATGGATACAGGGACTATGGCTTTCCTCACATTGGTTTTTCTTATGATGTTTTTGATATTCACTATTCTGGCCTGGATTTTGATTTACAAACTAAAGTAAAATTTTGAAAACCAATCTAGACTCAGATAATTTGTCTTTATTCAGACTTAGGATCATTGAAGAAAGTGTTGGTGGGTTTTTCCTTTATTTTTCTGTGTCTTTTGTTGCCTTCCATCATCACCCTTTTGCAGCGTCTAAAAGATCAGTAGGTTTGGACTGACTGGGATTGACCAAGGATCATGTCCATGCCAAGAGCCCAGGAAGTCAAGCTTCCCTCTCCCCCACCAGATGAACTACAGCTAACATACGGGCCGATTCAGTAAAGTCCGCGGGAGAGCGGGCGAATGCCCGCTTTCCCGGCGCGCACACAGGCCACTTGCCTGTGCACGCGATTCAGTATTTAAATGAGGCCCAGCGGTAGAAACAGGCAAAAGGAGGTGCTAGGGACACTAGGGCGTCCCTAGCGCCTCCTTTTGGCCCGGAGCGGCGGCTTTTAGCAGGTTTGACAGCAGACGCTCAATTTTGCTGGCGTTGGTTCTGGAGCCCGCTGACAGCCACGGACTTGGAAACCGGACAACGGCAAAATTGAGCATCCGGTTTTCGACCCGACAGCCGCCGGCCGACTTAAATTTTTTTTTTTTTTTTTACTTTTTTTACCCTTCGGGACCTCCGACTTAATATCGCCATGATATTAAGTAGGAGGGTGCACAGAAATGCAGTTTTTACTGCTTTTCTGTGCACTTTCCCGGTGCCCGAAGAAATTAGCGCCTACCTTTGGGTACTCGCTAATTTCTGAAAGCAAAATGTGCGGTTTGGCTGCACATTTTTTTTTCTGAATCGCACGGGAATACTTAATAGGGCCATCAACATGCATTTGCATGTTGAGGGCGCTATTAGGTTCGGCGGGTTGGACGCACATTTACAGTGCGCTCCTTCAGAGCGCACTCTACTGTTTCGGCCCGTTTGTGGTGCTAAACTGTATTGACTGTCATGTAAATCTGTCTATTACATTTATAACCACCTTTCTAGTTAGACAACTGCCCAAAGTGGCTTATAGCAAATCCAATCAACAATTAATAATTCAATATATAATTACACTATAAACACACATACAATATTGCAATTGGATGATCTGGGATATATCCTGTTCTGGTTGTAGATTAATTAGTGGTCGATCAGATGGTATAATGGACTTGGGGCGAAGTGCTACTGTGGAAAGGCTGACCAGACCTTTTCTGGAGATGATATATAGTTTGTTTTTTTTTAATGTACACTGTCAGAATACCCACCAAAATCTGTGATACCCCCCTACACATTGCCTCTCTTACCGTGAGAGAGCCATTCACAGAATTCACACACATGCTTAAACCGTGTTTCCAAAGTAGTTTTGATTTATTTACAGCCAGATCCGCAGACATCATAGGGGTTACACACTTCCTCACATAATAGAAGACATAGAGCAGCAGTAGAAATCCAACATTTCAGAATCAGAAAAAGGGTTCTAGATGAATCCCCAGATATAATCACAAGAGCTTAGAATAATTCCAGGCCAGAATTTAAGTGCTCAGGACCTAGAACAACCTCCACCCCCTAACTCCAAGATCCACATCCTAAGTTTTAATGTTGAACTTAAAAGTTACTTCTGGGCGGGAGGAGATGCAGTTGAGTTGTGCTGAATTCTGTCTCCTAGAAGCACGGATAGGCCCAAATTAGGAGACGAATCTCATCAAGTTTCTGTGCTGCAATTGGAATTCACTTGGCTGCTGCTGCTAGAATATTTTAGAGCCTCCTGAGTTCTGGCTGGTTCTGACTCACATGATATGTCAGACCTATATAGATTTCTTAGTTCAGCACATGGGGCATCCTATATGATATAGCAGGTTCTACCAATGATAGGCTAAGGTTTAGAATATCCACACCTAAATGCAAATTTAGAATAAGGCTATCCCACACATCCCTTGCAGCAGAAAAGGACCGGAAGGCTCATTTGCATACCATTCCCAGCAGCCCCTGGGAGAGGACTCCAGAGGTCACCGTGAGCAATCCAGGCTCTGAACTCCACAGTCCTAGCTTCCAGAGGCCCCACACTGCTCTAGCAGAAGAGGACTGGAAGCATGCACCTAATGGCGTGTACACCTCAAACTTCCTTGCTATACTTTATCTGTTTTTACATGATAATTGTGTTTGGTAGGAGTAATTTGCTACAGATTTCATACAGAAGGAATTTAATTCAAAACAAGAGTCAATAAGGTGGGTAACTAAGAAGATAAAAGTAGATTAATTGTAGTGTTTGAAGATCATTGCTGGACAAATATAAAATAAA
Source organism: Rhinatrema bivittatum (assembly GCF_901001135.1). Lineage (NCBI taxonomy): Eukaryota > Metazoa > Chordata > Amphibia > Gymnophiona > Rhinatrematidae > Rhinatrema > Rhinatrema bivittatum. The sequence goes on from NC_042617.1 coordinate 192,995,484, forward strand.
TCTATAGACTAAAATTATTTTAAGTTAGTCTTATATCCTTGCTCCCTTAGAAATTGAAACTTGTTAACAAATCAACAAAATTATGTAGTCCCATTAGCTAGAGAGGCTTTCCAGTCTTTTGCACTGAGTGCCCATGTATGATTATCTCCCATTTGGTAAGAGGTTGTATGTGTGCACTAAGTGCAAACCATTCCAAGCCCTCAGAGAATGAGCCCGATCTCTGGATGCTAGAGTGGCTAAGGGAGACAGAGAGGTATATAGAGGAGATCTTCAGGGACATAGTAGAGAAGTCCCACCTCCAATCTGGTAGCCTTTGTGCTGCCTTGGAGGAGAAAGGCCACCTGGAAGGAGAGCATCAGCTTGATGAGGCAGGAAGCAATCCTGTAGCTTGGACCTGCCCTCAAGGTGATGTAGTATCCTTTCACATAAAGGATAGGTTTCCAGGGGCACATGGCCCAGGAGGGAAGGGTTAGGACGGCAGTTATAGTTAGTGATTCAATTATTAGAAAGATTGATAGCTGGGTGGCTGGTGGAAGTGAGGATCGCTTGGCAACTTGTTTGCTTGGTGCAAAGGTAGTGGAACTCACGTATCACATAGATAGCATTTTAGATAGTGCTGCGGAGGAACAAGCTGTCTTGGTACATGTGGGTACCAATGGCATAGAAAAGTGCAGGAGAGAGGTTCTGGAAGCCAAATTTAGGGTTTTAGGTACAAAGCTGAAATCCAGAACCTCCAGGGTAGCATTCTCTGAAATGCTACCTGTTCCAAGTGCAGAATCCCAGAGGCAGGCAGAGCTCGAGAGTCTCAATGCGTGGAAGAGACAATTTTGCAGAGGAGGGTTTTAGATTTGTTAAGAATTGGGCTTCATTTTGTGGAAGGGGGGGGGGTGCATTTTCCAAAAGGATGGGCTCCATTTTAAGCAGAGTGCATCCAGGCTGCTGGCACTAACTTTAAAAAGGAGATAGTGCAACTTTTAAACTAGAGGATGGGGGAAAGCCGTAAGGCACTCAGAAGTGCATGGCTCACAATGATGTATCTTTGAAAGATATACCAAATACCAAAGTGGGTCAGGTGTCTTTAAATAAAATGCAGAAAGATTCCAAATTACCCCTGTTAACTGATGAGCAGGATATTAATACAAAACAAAAAACACACTTTGAAATGTCTGTATACAAATGCTAGAAGTCTAAAAAATAAGATGGGAGAGTTAGAGTGTGTAGCACTGGATGAAGAGGTAAATATAAATGAGCATTTCAGAGACTTGGTGGAAGGAGGATAACCAATGGGACACTATGATACCAGGGTACAAATTATATTGAAACAATATGATGGATCAAATTGGTGGAGGGGTGTCACTATATATTAAAGAGAGCATTGAGTCAAACAAGATAACAGTTCTTCAGGAAACAAAATACAATGTTGAATCTTTATGGCTAGAACTTCCAGGTGAAAAAGGGAATAAAATAATATAATAGTGGGGGTGTATTCTCGTCCACCTAGCCAGAATGAACTAATAGACAATGAAATGCTAAAAGAAATTAGGGAATGGTAACAAAATCAGCAGCACAGTAATAATGGGTAAAGTAAAGTCCCTAGATGAAATAAATTACTGCTTCATGGAGCAGCTGGTACAATAACCAACAAAATCGGAAACTATTTTAGTCCTAGTACTTAGTGGAACACAGGAATTGGTGCGAGAGGTAACAGTGTTGGTACCAACTGGCAATAGTAATCACAGCATTAACAAATTTGACTTAATAACTAGAGGGAGTGCAAAAAAGAAATGTACTGTGAAAGCATTTAACTTTCACATAGTTAAAAAAGTATGTTAAAATGAGGAAAATGGTTAGGACAATAACTGAAAGGAGCAACTGCAAAGGTTAAGAGTTTAGCTCAGGCAAGGACGATACCATCTTGAAGCACAGACCAGATGTATTCCATGTATTAGAAAAGGTGGAAGAAAGGCTAAATGACTACCAGCATGATTAAAAGGTGAGGTGAGAGAGGCTATAATATCTAAAAGAACATCTTTCAAGAAATGGAAAAGGGATCTGAATGAAGAAACCAGGAAACAGTATAAGCACTGGCAGTCAGATGCATAGCATTAATAAGGAAGGCAAAGAGAATTTGAAAAGAAGCTTGCCATGGAGCAAAAACTCATAATAAAAACTAGGGATGTGAATCGGGCTTCGGACGATTGAAAATATCGTCGATATTTTCAAAATCGTCTGAAAATCAGAGGCTCCCCCGAAATGATAGGAAAACCCCCACGATATTGTTCGTGGGGGTTCTCTTATCGTTTTAGGGGAGGGCGGGAAAAATGGCACACAAAAATAACCCTAAACCCACCCCGACCCTTTAAAATTAATCCCTTTGCTTCCCCCACCCTCCCGACCCCCCAAAAAACATTTTACAGGTACCTGGTGGTCCAGTGGGGGTCCCGGGAGCGATCTCCCGCTCTCGGGCCGTCGGCTGCCACTAATAAAAATGGTGCTGATGGCCTTTGCCCTTACCATGTGACAGGGTATCCCTGCCATTGGCCGGCCCCTGTCACATGGTAGGAGCACTGGATGGCCTGCACCATTTTTAAAGATGGCCCGCTCCCGGGACCCCCACTGGACCACCAGGTACTTGTAAAATGTTTTTTTTTTTGGGGGGGGGGTTGGGAGTGTGGGGAAAGCAAAGGGATTCGTTTTAAAGGGTCGGGGTGGGTTTTTTGTTTATCGGCTCGGGTGCAGCCGATAAACAAAACCGTGATCAGGCCCGATGAAAAAAAACAAAACGTTTTATCTTGATTTATCTAGATTTAGCTTGAAGCCTGAAACAACCTGATATTTCGCAAAGAGCTGTAAGGCTACTGGAAGTGACTTCCGCGCCTCAGTCAATAGTAGCAGTAAATCATCTGCAAAAAGCAGGGTTTTATGAATATGCTTCCCTACCCGAATACCTGCAATGTCCGGATTAGATCTAAGTGCTATGGCCAAGGGCTCAACCGACAGAATGAATAGAAGCAGGGATAGGGGGCACCCTTGCCTCGTCCCTCTACACAGCGGAAAGGGATCTGACAGGGAGCCATTCACCATAATTCTGGCTGTGGGGTTAGTGTATAGGAGTGTGACGTACGTGAAAAATTCCCCCCAATACCAAATTTCCAGAGTGTCTGCTTCAAAAAACTCCATTCTACCCTATCGAATGCTTTTTCCGCATCACACGCAACCAATAAGGGTTCCGGTAAGTTTTGGGAAATACAATGCTCGAGGGCACATAGTACTCTGTGAATATTAACAGTAGCCCGCCGTCCCTTAACGAAACCTACTTGATCTTTGGCAATGATGTGTGGCATAACATTTTTTAGACGGTTGGCAAGAATTTTGGCATAGATTTTGATATCCAAATTTAGAAGTGATATAGGTCTATATGAACCCGTGAGGAGCGGGTCCCTCCAGGTTTCGGGGAGGACAACTGTATTAGCGGACCTCATAGTTTCTGGCATTGAGCCCTTATCTTTCATGGCTACAAAAACTTTGGATAAGGTTTCCGGAAGTTCAGAAATCAAGGATTTGTAAAATATAGAGTCAAAGCCATCGGGCCCTGGGGCTTTATGGGGTGGCAAAGATTGAATCGCTTCTGTTACTTCTGTCACAGTAATATCGTTATTCAGATGGAGGAGTTGATTTTCAGAGACTACAGGACATGGAATCTGTTCCAAAAACTGGGTTATGCGATCAAGGTTTGGTTTCTCAGAGGAATAAAGCTGTTTATAATATTGGGAAAAAATATTAGCAATGTCTAAGGAGTCAGTTTGTATTTTCCCCTGAGCATTTTTTATCGCAAGATAAACTTGCTAGGCTCTTGACTTTTGAGGAGATTTGCCAACATTTTCCAAGCTTTATTAGCATGATGAAACAGCCGAAACTTGTAATGCTTCAGTGAGGAAGCGGCCCTATTATGTAGGATATTATTTAAGGCCACTTGTGTTGCTTTATATTCCTCCAATATAGAATCTGCCGCATTTCTTGTAATCAGTTTCTTCAGTCGGTTAAGTACCCTGGTCAAGCGAAGAATGTCAGCATTTTGTCGCTTCTTTAGGTGGCTCGCATAGCTGATTATATGGCCCCTCATTACTACCTTAGTGGTTTCCCAAAACAATATTGGCTGGTGAGTATGTTGGGCATTGTCAATTGCATATTCCGCCCACTTTTCTTTTAAAAACTTGGGGAAACCCCTATCAGAAAAAAGGAAACCAGGCAGTCTCCATTGGTTTCCCCTAACAGGTGGGTAGAATTTCTAACTGGGCAGTCACCGGACAGTGATCTGAAATTACTAAATCAGCAATCGTGGCACTAGAAAATTTTGACAGTATGGATTCAGATATCATCAAATAATCAATTCTCGACCATGTCTTATGTGCCCTAGCCAAATGGGTATAATCATGGTCCCCCGGATTTAAAACTCGCCAGAGATCTAGCATCTTCAGTTGTGCGCATAAAAATGGTGGTCCCTTGTTATCACCCATAGGGTGCCCATGATGTCCTGGTTGCCTATCTATTTTGGGGTCCACAATACAATTAAGGTCTCCCCCCAGGACAATTGGGCGGTCAACATATACTGAGAGCTGAGATACTAGGTTCACAAAGAATAGGTGGTCATATTGGTTGGGGGCGTATACAGATACGAGAACAACCTCCATCCCCATGAGGTTCCCTATCGCTATGACATATCGGCCTCCTGGGTCTGTAAGCTGCTTCTGCAATTTAAAGTCAAAAGTCTTGTGGAGTAGAATCGCCACTCCACGGCTTTTTGAGGAGCCTGCAGCTGAAAACACTTGACTAAACCCCTTCTTCGCAAGTTTACTGGCTTCTTTTTGTGATAAGTGCGTCTCTTGGAGAAATATGAGTTTAGCATTTAACCTAATTAAATGAGATAGGACTTTTTCCCGTTTAATAGGCGTACCTAGGCCCGCCACATTCCAGGTAATTACCTTCCCTGCCATAATTCTATGAGATTAGAAAAGGGACATTTAGCATTCTCCCAGTTTGCCCTCCCCAGTGAAGTCCAATAAACACCTATATTCTGAAAGCAAAAACCAGTTCGCCTCTCCCTCGAAAAATTCCCATCCAACATGAAGGTAGAATAATAATCAGTAAGAAAAATCAAACAGCAATACATTCCCCATATCTCCCCCTTGATACCTCCCCCTCCCATCCCCAAATACCCTTATCCCTATTTTGGGACTGGGAGTCATCGCATTGACGTGCACAGCCGTCTCATTGTGAGAAAGAGAAAACATATACATATATATATATATATATATATATATATATATATATATATATATATAAACTGACTTACAAAATACACATAATTATGCAGGCAAAGTGGGCAATGAAACCACTAGTAGGACGAACAATAGAAGAGCAAAATAAGCACTCAGAGCAGATGTACATTTGAAGCCTTCCCAAAACGCGTCCATGTGGAAAGCAAATCTCGGCTCGACCGTGAAACTCTGCTCCGGGTCCCCATCAGCCGCTTCACATTCAAGTGCAATGGAGGTCTATTGCGTCAGAATTCTTTGGTCTCTATCTGGTTTCCAAAACGAACGCCATAAGATAGCAAAAGTAACCCTTTGATCTTCTCTCCGGAGTCTCATTCCTGTGTAGACTCTAAGGGTTGTGGAATCTTGGTGATAAACTCCTGAGCTGTTGCGGTGTCCTCAAATATTTGTTGTGCCCCTTGATGCCAGATCCTCAATTTCGCTGGGTACAACAGCGTGAATTGTACCTTTTTTTTCACCAGCTCTGAACATAGAGAAGTATAGGCCTTTCGTAGTCCTGACACGTGCGCCGAAAAATCTTGAAAAATTAATATTTTCTGGTTCCCGTACTTTAGCTCTCTGTCCTTCCGAAAATGCTGCAAGATGGTCATTTTGTTAACATAGTTCAGAAACCGGGCTATAATCACTCTTGGTCTGGGCGATGCTCCTTCCGCAATTTTCGGGCCCAGCCGGTGAGCACATTCCATCAACCCGCTGGGTATATTTTGCAGCGTTGGGATGAGAACCGTTAGCCAAGTTTCAAGAGTGCTCATAATGTCAGCGTCTGCAATAGATTCTGGGAAACCAATGAAGCGAAGATTATTGCGCCGTGCCCTGTTTTCTAGCTCGTCCAATTTTTAGCCTTGCTGTTTACTAGTTTTCTCCAAAGCTTGAATCTTACGTTACAGCGCCCAGATATCATCCTCCAGAAGGGTAGTGCGTCCTTCCACTCTTTCCACTCGATTCTCGGTTTCCACTAAAGAGGGATGCACTTCTGCAATCTGTTCTGCAATTTGATGGAGTCGTGCATCGAGAGCCAGCACTACTGCTTGAGATATTCGTTCCTCTAGTGATTCCTCCGTCGAGTTATCAGGCACATCAGGAGAGACTGGCGCCATCTTGGTATCAGGTTGTTTAGCTTTCTCCTTCTCTTTCCTTTGTATTTTGGTCGCCATTGAGCTGCTGAACTCTAAAAAAGTGAATTGTTGGTAGGGTGGGCGGTGTATGCCAGTAAAAGCGATCGAAAAAAATAAAATTACACTCGCCCACCCGCTGCAAAAAGATGAGACGGCTGGAGCTTGGTCAGCACACGTCTAGCCGAGTTCACCACATCACGTGACTCCCCTTTAACTTATTTTTAACATTTCTAGTTAGTACATATTAACATTCAGTTAGTGCATACTAAGTCCTGTTAGTGTACACTAACTCCGAAAGTAGAGAAACATGAAATAAATGCCTCCTGAACCATTTTAAAAATGAAATCTAACAGATAATGACCCAAAATAAAAACGACACAAAAAAATCAGTGCACATTCCTACAAATTATAGCTATATAATGCAAGGTTCCACATTAGGAGTCACCACTTGGAAAAAGGATCTAGGTGTCATAGTTGAAAATACGTTGAAATCTTCTGTTCAGTGTGCAGCAGCAAAGAGAGCAAATAGAATGCTAGGGATTATAAGGAAAGGAATTGAGAATAAACCAGAGAATATCATAATGCCTCTATATTGCTCCATGGTTTGACCATCTTGAGTATAGTGTGCAGTTTTGGTCACCTCATCTCAAAAAAGATATAGCAGCATTAGAAAAGGTACAGAGAAGGGAGACAAAATGATAAAGGGGATGGAACAATTCCCCTATGAAGAAAGGCTAAAGAGGTTAGGATTCTTCGCTTGGAGAAGAGATGGTGAGGGGGAGATATGATAGCGGTCTATAAAATAATGAGTGGAATGGAATGAGTAAATGTTAATTACTCATTTGAAAAATACAATGACCAGAGGACACACAATGGTAATCAATTTAAAACTAATAAGAGAAAATTTTTTTTTTACTTAATGCATAATTAATCTCTGGCATTTATTGCCAGAGAATGTGGTAAAAGCTACGAGTGTAGCTGTGTTTAAAAAAGGTTTTGACAAGTTCCTGGAGGAAAAGTCCATTAACTAATAATTAAGGTAGAGTTGCAGAAATCCACTGCTTGGAATCTATCTACTCTTTGCGATCCTGCCAGGTACTTGTGACCTGACTTGATCACTGTTGGAAACAGGATGCTAGGCTCGATGGACCCTTGGTCTGACCAGTCTTATGTTCATATATAATTACAATGAAATATAAGTCATGGAATAAACAAAATCTTCTAGAGCATCAGTTCACACTGCAACCAGTGCTGCAATATGAATAAAAATCCATAAATAACTAATCAGAGTATCATAGCTGCTATACATCTATAAAAACATCAGACTTCCTAATAAAATAACCAAAATATGATGTCAAACCTCTAAATCCACTGGGTTCACAAAAGGGCATCAGACAAACCTGAAAACCTGTGTAACCCCCCTCTTCTCCTCCCAGAATACATGGGCAAATAGCGACCAATTTTATTCCTGGTTCTCCTCTCCACATGTTAACAGTCTACTGTCCACCAAGGTGCCTGTCCTCTTGCAATGGGGAGAAGGATGAACTTCTGGGGCACTAAAGCTTATAGGGGTGGGGACCAAGTCAGATGCAATCTCACAGTCACTCAATCTCTCCTTTGATTGCTCTCACAGATGCTTTCATGCTTGGGATGCCCTTGCTCTAGGGCACCTCTGACTCTGAAGAAAGATGCTGGACACTCTAGTTGGGTGTTGAACAAAAAACTTTACTGCAACCAAAAATACTTTAAAGTCCAATTCACAACAAAAATTCTCCAGATAATCTTCATAAAAAAAAAAGTCTAAAGTGCCTTTTTCTCAATTGAATTAGCTGAATGGCAAACACTAGGAAAATCTCACATTCTTTAGTGGGAAAGATTATGCTCCTAATAGGGTTAGGATCTCTTTCTCTAGGTGGCAAAGTCCCAAAAAGATGTTCCAAAGTCCATAAAAATCCACTTCTCTAAATGGACAGGAATTGGTGGCCAAAATAATTCTTCCCAAAACACAAGAATAAAGTCTCTTCAGAAACTTCTCTTTTCTTCTCAAACTGAATACCGCTGTTCCTTCTTTAACTGGATGGAGGGAGTCACAGCATCTTCTTGACCTTATAAGGCAGGAGGGATATCCTTCTTAGGCAGGCACAGGATCTCAAAAGATTCAAACACACAAACAGCTCTCTCAATTTTTCCTGTCATTCTTCTAGACAATCCCTTTCAGAGCTGTGGAGATGCTGGCAAGGGCAGAGTCTGCTTCCCCTGGTTACAGGCTATGGAGCTAAATTGGTGACCACTTCAAGCACATACCTACCTTCCAAAACTCTAACCAAGGAAAACCACACTGTTCCATGTACAATAGCTGGTATTATAATGCACTGCTGACCAATCCAAAGGTGCCTTAGTGGAGGTACCTACAGGGATGGTGATGTGCAAACTACTAGATCCTAGCCAGAGTATCCTGCTAGGGACAATTTAGAAAATGAGGGAATTAAGTGGTCTATATAATTCTTCACCTAGACTAGGAGTGGCCAACTGTGGTCCTCAAGGTCTGCTTTTCAGGATATCCACAATGACCGTCTCCATTGTATGTAAATCTCTCTCATACATTGTGTCGGGAGACCTCCCAAAATATGGTGCACTCCAGAAGTGGTACCAGAGGGTGGTGGGAGATCTGGAGATGATCATGGCTGCCTTGTTTAAAAATGTTTTAAAGACTTATTAAAGTAGTACTACTAAAAGGCCACTGGATGATTTTTTTTATGAGTGGGCATTGTACTAACGAGATAAAGTGATGTTGGGAAAATAGTGTGTATGTTTCCTTAAGGTTTTGGTCTGTTGTGAATGGGTGATCCAGGTTTAATGGGATTTTTTTTTTTTGAGTTTTGGTGGGATTTTGCACTTTCTAAACCTGCCCTGTCCTGAGTAGGGTGGGATATAGGAACCTCCAGAAAAGTGAATTTTGGAAGTAGCCAGCCTATGGCTGGAAGGCCCATGGATCCTTTTGGTTGGAAGTGGGACCCTATAGGATCTCTCCCCCCTCAAGGTGAGAGGCCTGAGGCCGCGAAGGAGAGGTTTCCTTTTCCTCTTGGTGGGCTTGCTGGCGTGGCAAAATGGAGTCGGTTTCTTCCTCTTCCTGAAAAACTGTGCAAGAGGTAAAGAGCAGGAATTCAGGAGTGGGGTGAGTCTGAGTAGGAGTCATTGAAATGCAATGGTCCGAGGAATCTGCACTGGGAGGAAGATGTAATGGAAATCAGAGAAAAAAAGGTAAAACACTAGAGGAGGTGTGAACATATCGATGTGAATGAGAAGTTGCATGTGGGCCCCTTTGGATGTGAATTTTGGTATGGGTATGCATACTGGGGTACACCAAGGCTCAAACAGGTTTGGGATTTGGGTAAGGAATAGAAGGAGCATGAGAGACCCACATAACTCTTACAGATGGTCTGATTTCTAATAATGATGGAATATAATTGTATTGAACCCAAGATCCAGACTATAGAATGCCCATGAACTTCTGATAAATTTAGCATTTCTATTGTGTTCATATCCATGTATGTAGAAGAGTCACATCCATGTAAATGTTGCTGGAGGAGTCATCCAGATAATAAAAGAAAGTGCTTGGAAGTTTGACTGTGGTGCCAATGAAAGCCATTGCTGTCCTCGGGAATGAGTACAAGAAATAGATTTACATGTTGGGATCTTCTGGGTACTTGTGTCCAGGACCGGCTACTCTTGGAAGACAAGATGCTGGGCTTAATAAACCTTGCTCTGACATTTCTTATGCATGACATTTCTTATGCCAGAAAAAAGAAAATTGTTTTCTGAGAAATGGGATGGGTTTGTTTGTTTTTTTTTTGGTTTTTTTTTGCTTCTTTTGTTTGAATACAAATATTTGTGTGACCAGGAAAATACTCTCCAATATATTTTTGTAAACATAAAAAGATGAAACATGGGCTTCTAAGCAAAGGCAATCTAATGAAAATAAATGCATGTGAAATGTGGTGCCATTGGAAACTTGATTTCAAATGAATAAGTACATGAGATGAAGAAAGTGGGAACTCAAGATCTGGTCAAAAGAAAAAATGAGATTTGCTGGTCATGTACTCTAAATTCTTTCTACTGCTACAGTGCTCACAATCTACTGAAGATGAACAAAGAGATAGGTGAGGTTCAAAGAAGAGTGATGGGGAAACCAGAGTAAATTGTGGGGCAAATTAGTACTGGAGGACATGAACGAGAGAAAATATAGTGGAGAAAAGCAACAACAGTCTTGGACAGTGAAATAAAACATGGCTAAGACCTCGTGCAAAAACATGAGCGAAGTAAAGAGGCAAGCAGAGAGCATAGAGAGAACTGGTACACCATAGCTGCCAAGCTTTACATTGAAGACAACACTTGTTGATGAGGAAGCATGGGAAAATTACAAATAAATACCTTCTAATATTCATTCTCTCATTTACAGGACTCCTGTATTTGACATAACCAAGCTTTGTGAAAATGCTGATTTTTTCTGCCTTTCAGTTGTATGGAATGGTTAATTTAATCCTGCTTTTGTGTTCTGTCTGGGCAGATGTGTCAAATTCAAGCTTCTTTGACTTGCTGCACATGGAGATATGGGGAATTCCCTAATATGAATTTGATTATTTCCAGTTCTCACTATGTCCCATATTAAAAATGCATTCTAAATCTCTATTCTTAAATCTTTTAGATTGTCAGGATTTTGCACTGCAAGGATCACACATAATAATAAAAACAGCCTGGAGCCACCAAAGAAACTAGTTTTGCTTTTTCTACAACAAAGTACATTATACTTATAGCATTGCCTTTCCCTGCTGAGAACTATTTTGTCTGTCGGCATCTTGATAATGATATTAATGTAATATGAATCATTGAACACATTTTCTAGAAAGAGAAAAGAGAAAACTCAGCGTAGGTTCACACTGTACTGTAGTGTACCTTCATTTTATGGTACAGAAATCATTTTAGAAAGTGACAAAATAAGTCAATCCTGTTTGGGCACTGTAGTTATAATCAAGACCAGTTTTAAGGAGTGGCTGTTTAAATATATCCAGCATGCCTTCACTATCGTGGGAACAGTATTATAGAAAGACAAAGGTTCGCACTTCTTTTACAAGGCATTTTCACGCTTCAACTAAGAGGTTTAATGTTGTTTGACTTTTTATAAACTTCTGGCTTAAAACAAAAAAAAACAAATCAAAGAAAATCTATTAGAATATTTCATTCTCTCTGATTTATCTGTTTATTTGATTATTTCTAATTTGCTTGATCTGAGAATATTTAGGCTTCTAAGGAGTAAGGTGTTTTGTTTTCCCCTTAATCGGTTTTATTACTTACTTCCAGAGCTTGCTGTTCCATGTCTCACTGTGTGATGTTAATTATGTTAAATGAGTTTTCTTCTTTAATCTGCCTCAAAGTGTTATGCTACTTGCATCCAGAGATTTCCGTCTTCATGAATTTTGGATGAATCCCTCAATAAGTGTTAAGCAATCATTTTCAACCTCTAAATGCAACTACAGGGTATTTACCTTATTTGGATAAAAAGAGAGCTAGTCAAAAGGTTTTCTGCATGTTTAACTAACTCACTGAAAGACCAAGAATGGGCATTTGCCACAGGCAGAGTGAAGACATCCCTTGAAATAGTTCCATATAGATTTCTAGTAGCCATATTGGTACTGGAGAATACTGGAGATCTCTGTAGATTGTGATAACTTTTTAAAGGATGTTGTAGTACAGACGTAAGCCACTCTAGTCCTGGACTGCCACAAATGTCTGGTTTTTAGGACACCAATATGAATAACTATGAGATACATTTGCATACAATGAAAGCCAGTATACCTCATGCATATTCATTAGGGATATCTTGAAAACAAACCTATCTGTGGCACTCCAGGACCAGAATTGCTTACCCCCTGTTGTAGTGCATGCACTTTCTGGCGCTCGGGTCTCTGGGACTCCTCCTTGTCCAGTATAGACTCTCACTTTCCTCTGTTGCTGCCTCTGGGCTGACCTCGATCCTTCCATCGACAATGTCACACGGAGGTCCACCTAAGTCCAGCTGGCCCTGGCACCCAAAGGCTCAACCCGCGGGGAACGAGGGCTGGTATTGGTGAAGTGCCAGCCAGCCTACATCAGCCCTCTCTGCCTGCCAATGGTGGGGAACCATGGGATCCTCCCTACGGGTTGCATCAACCCCACCTCAGCCCAAGGGTCCATCTCTGGTACAACATAAGGGTCATCCCTTCTTTCTGTATTTTGTGAGCTCTTAAAATGGTCATGCAGATGGTGAAGTGATGGCATGGGTACCATAATAAACAAACATTCTCCTTTTCTCTGACTGGAAAGGTATCATTCTGCTTACTTCTTTCCATGAAAAACAGTCTCAAACATCCAATAGTGCAGGCCAAATAAATGTAGAAGACACCATAGCTTTGACCCTTGCCTCTCCTGACCACACTTTGGATGGATTCCTGGCTCTGACCTGTGCTCGTACCTTGACCTTGTCTCCAGCCGCCTGCCCTGACTTCGGCCTGTACTCGACCTTGTCTCCAGCCGCCTGCCTTGACTTCAGCCTGTACTCGACCTTGTCTCCAGCCGCCTGCCCTGACTTCGGCTTGAACCTGACTCTGCCACCAGCAGATTACTTGGACTTGTTCTTTCTTAGGCTTCTGCCTACCTACAAGCCCAGACTTAACTTGTTCCTGTTCTCTAGCCTGCCTCAGCCTGTCCGGGCTTCTGGATCTAGGCCCTGGCTTGAACTCAGCTCCTTTGGGCCCTATGTCTCTGCTGCTGCCTGGCTCCCTGTCCTGAACATCTTCCTCGGGATCAACCACGTGAAGGCCTGGGTACCCAAGGGCGGCCCCGGTACCCAAGGGCTCAATCTGTGGGGAACGAGAGCTGGTACTGGCGAAGCTCCAGTCGGCTTCTGCTTTACGGTCCACCCTGCCTCTCATTGGTGGGGACCCGTGGGGGGTTTCCCCACGGGTAGTGCCAACTCCACCTTGGGCCAAGGGTCCACCTCCGCAACAGTATTGACCTTGGCTTGTCTTCTGGACATCTTAAAACACTGCCTAACACTGACATTAGCCTGCACCCGGATTTGCCTATACATCCCAATTACTGCAACTGAACTTTCAACCATAAGCAGAGGCCCTCATCTAAGACCTACTGGCCCCGGCACCCAAAGGCTCAATCCGAGGGGAAAATGGACCGGTATAGGCGAAACTCCAGTTGGGCTTCTGCCTCATCTGACCCGCCTGTTGACGGTGGAGATCTGCGGGGAGGAGCCCTGCAGGTTGTGCCAACTACACCTTGGTCCAAGGGTCCATGTCTCCAACAGATTGCCAAAGCCATGGCCCAGTGGACTTGACATCTTTGCAGGCTATCCTGGGTCTCATCCATAAGCTGCAGGAACAGCAGAAGATCCTCAAGATCCTGGTGGCTTCTATGGACCGTCTGTCCACATGGTTGGACACTCTTACCCCTCCTTCGCCTCTGCTGCCTCCTGCGCCTGTGTCACTACAGCACACCACCTCTAGCCGGCCTATACCACAATGACGGTCCCTCCTCAATACGCTGGGGATCCTAAGCAATTCCATGGCTTCCTAAACCAGTAACACAGCCACTTCATCTTACAGGCACTGTTCTCAGATGATTTAACAAAGACCACCTACATTCTTTGCTTTTGGATTGGAAGGCATTAGCATGAGTGTCTTCTCTCTGGAAACTCACCGATCCTCTGTTGCGCAGATCTGTTCAAGATGGTATTTTGAGGAACCTGCCAAATGGCTACTCCACTTCTGCCAAGGTACCAGAACCCTGGCTGAATACACCATTGAATTTAGGAAAAACTAAGACAACTGCACAGAATTTAAGCCACCTCTCCTAACATACTCCTATTTGCTTTGAAGGCTGGCAGCATACAACAGATGCCTCAGTGCACTGCTTGATAAATGAATTTTGATGCATGACTGAATTCACCATGTTGTACCTGTCATATATTCATGCCATGCTGATGAGATGCATCTGTTCTGCATCTTTGGATGATCATTTTGCAAAAGAGATCTGTCTTCTAGATTTGGCTTTTTATTTTCAGAACAGATTTTATATTTCTGGGGGGTTCTTTTATTCAGAGGATGAATGATTTTAAAAGGTTTAATTTGCTTCATGATTAAAACAAATACAAAAAAATGAGGTGTAATCTTTCAGGTAATACCTCTGTGTGTCCCCATTATACTAGCTTCTACAATATCGTGGGAATTGCTGCTGAAGCAAGGGTAATCCGAGAACAATAGGGTGGACCGCTTTCTCTATCACAAGAAAGGTCAGCTCTTCGTGGTGCAGCATACCGGTTCGGAGGCAAATGGAAAGAGTGATTTTAGTGATCCTCCCGGGGAGCGGGTCACCCGAGATGGAGGAGATCACCAGCGGGGTGCCTCGTGGCTTCATGGGAAGGTTTAGATGATGAACCGGGTCTTTCAAAATAAAGTTTCCTCCTGCGCCGGAGTCCAGGAGGGCCAGGGTAGGAAACTCATACCCATCCACGAGTAGAGCCACTGGAAGCACGAGTTGGGGAGCGGACTTAGTGAAACCTAGAACCACCTCCTTGGCTCGTTCTAGGCCTGGAAGTTTCCCGGCCTCTCTGGACAGCAGGCCAGAAAATGCCCCTTCCCAGCGCAATAAAGGCATAGACCCAGGGTTCGATGGTGCTGTCTTTCCTCGGTGGACAGAGAACTCCTACCTAGCTGCATGGGCTCCTCCTGTTGAGTGGATCTGGTCACTGGTGAAGTCCCCACCAGGGGTTTGGAGAAGGATGGCACCAACGGGACAGGTCTGTGGGGCACCCGTACTTCCCATGTGCTGCTGAAGATGTCAGTCAATCCGGGCAGCCAGGTCAATGAGCGCGTCCAGAGATGCGGGGAGATCCCGAGCTGCCAGCTCATTCTTTATGTGGGAGGAAAGCCCCTCCAGGAAGATGCTCCTCAGGCTGTCTTCCCACCAGTTCAGCTCGGTGGCCATAGTGCGAAATTCGATGGCATAATCTGATAGGGGGCGTGCCCCCTGGCAGAGGTGGAATATGTCTGAGCCAGTGGTGGCCCTTCTATCCAGTTCAACAAAGGTCTGTTTAAAGACCTGAACAAAACATTGTAGATCTTGAAGAAGGCGGTCCCTTCACTCCCATAGAGGGGATGCCCAAGCCAGGGCCTTGTCGTCAAGGAGGGAGAGAATGAAGGTGGTCTTCACAGCGTCTGAAGAGAACTGTGCTGGCTGGAGCGTGAAGTGCATAAAGCACTGATTGATGAACCCCAGCATTGCTTGGAGTCACCTGCAAACCGAGCAGAGCCGGTAAGCGGAGAGTAGATGCCACGGGTGCCAGGGAAGCAGGATGTGCTGATGCAGTAGAGGAAACATCAAGATGGGCATTCAGGCGTTGTAAAGAGGCTGCCAACATCTCCTGGAATTGCTGCTGCTGCTGCTGGACTTTCAAGGCCAGGCCTGGAATAGCCTGGAGGCCAGACAGGTCTGCCTGGTCCATGGCCTCAGAAATCTGTTGCGCCTGTTGCATCGAGATGTGGACCCTTGGCCGAGATGAGGTTGGTTTTGCCTATGGGGGCGCCCTATAGGCCCTTGACATCGGTAGGCAGACGTAGGTGATGGGGCCGGCAGGACTTAGAAGTGGGTTCCCTGTGAGCTGGTCTGGAGGAGTGAGGCAAAGGCAGGTCAAACGGTCCAGTGGTCAGGGCTGGCAGTGAGAGCGGAATCCTAGGACGGGCCAGAGGTCGGGGCAGGTGGCGGTCAGCAGTATGAAGAAAAGGCAGGCAGTCAGGGCAGGCAGCAGGCGAAAGCAGAGTCCAAAAACGAGCCGAGTCAATACCAAAGAAGCAAGCCGAGGGTCAGGGAGGCAGGAACACATGAAGACACGGAGGCTGGTACTGAAGACACGGAGGCAGGAACCGAAGAAGAACTAGAGACTAGAGAGTGAGACCTGTTGCTGAGGCATCAGAAACAGGTCTCACTCTCTGAGGCCAGCAGAGGTTTCACTCTCTGAGGTCTCACTCTCTGAGGCCAGCAGAGGTCTCACTCTCTGAGGCCAGCAGAGGTTTCCTTATATAGGGCCAGCGAAGCCCTAACCTCCGAGTTCAGCAGGGGATCTTTTCTGGCGTGACTCCTTTAAGAAGGGGTAGGAGCCGTGCACACGTGTCTAAGGTCAGATGCGGCTGGCTGCACAGCGGCAGCGGGGCCGGCTCTTGCTGAGCCGAAGAGAGGACGTGGAAACCGGGGAGCGGCGGCGGCCTGGGCCCGCCCGGGGGGTGAGTGTGGTCGGCTGCGGGGCGCCACAGCCGACCAACGTAACATCCGGGACGCGAGCACAGGGAGCTGGATGTCCTGGGGAGAAAAGTCTTCCAAGGGTGCCATGCTGGTGGCCCGCATCACCACCTATCAACTTTACATGATCCAGTATAACCGCAATCTCTGGAAAAGGGTCCAGGATTTTGCGGAGGGCCTCCCCCAGCAACAGCAGGAGGCAATTTCCGCCATTATCCTGTTGGATCTCAAGGCAAGAAAACATGAGGTGCATTCCACCTATGATGTTTTTGAAACAGCGGCCCACTTAGCTGCCGTGCGCAATGGTGCCAGGAGAATGGTGTGGCTCTGGGCCTCTGAACTCAGACCGGAGGACCAGGACAGGCTAGCCAACCTCCTCTGCTCAGGTGAAAACCTCTTCGGGGGAGAGGTGAAGACCCAAGATGGCTGCCACACGGTGAACACGGAAGCGAACTAGCTCCGCGTTTTTACTTCTCCTACCTTGCTTAAGATTTCCCCGAGAGTATTCCTTCTAATTTTTCAATGCCGCACACTAAGCGCAAGGCAAGGATAAGAGAGGTTTTGGCCTCGACTCCGGTACCATTTTTTCATCAGACGCGGATCGAAGAAGCGTTTCCTGGTTTGCAGAATGAGCCGGTGAGGGGAGCCGCTGGCGTGGATGACGGTGAGCAGACACCACACGCCTTGGCCGATGAGATTTCTCTTAGTCCCGGTGTGCCGACTACTCCCTCTCTCTCCTGCAAACCCCCGATGCAAGGGGAGGTAGAACAGCTGCAGGAAACCTCGCTGAATCAGCCCTCAAGAACATTGGAAGACCCCCAGAGAAGTGGCATGGCGTCCCTGCCGGCTTCGGTGAGCCTGGAGGATTCAGGCTCCAGGGGAGGAGAGTCTGGTGTGAAGCGAGATGAGCGAGATGAGGAAGGCCTTCCGGACAAAGGAGTTGAGGAAAAAGGAATTAATGTAGTGCTGAGACATCCATTAAGTGTTCCAGAAAAAATAACTTCTGAAGAAATATGGAAGGCTTTAACAATAATGAATAAAGCTATAGTGGATTTAACAAATGTAGTAAAACAGAATTTAGAGAAATCTAATGGTTTGGAAATGAAAGTTCAGACAATTGAAACCACTGTGGTGAATATGGAAAAGGATATTGGAGATATAAGAGAAGTTCAGGTCAATCTTATAAAGTCTGAATCATATGTGAATGGAAAATTGGATTACCTGGAGAATGTGTCGCGGAGAAGCAACTTAAGAATTTTGAATTTCCCCAAAACAAAGTGGATGCCATTAAAGGACCTTATTAAGAGTTACTTCAATAATAATATTCTGACATTTACAGAAGAAAAAACACCTACAGTGACAAGAGTATATTATACTCTGGGAAAAAGAGTTAAAGAGAGAGTGTTACAAGAAGAGCTGTTGGATAAAGATAACTCTCCTGATAATTTAACAGTTCCTTGAGAAATCATTTGAAGCAAAGATTGAAGAACGGGTAACAGTCCTTGTGACTTTTCTTCTAATGTCCGATAGAGATGAAGTTTTAAGTAGATCCTTTAAAAAGCAGTCAGAGCCATTTTATGGCTTTCAAGTTAGAGTTTTCCCGGACATCACTAAAAGAATTCAAGAGAAAAGAAAAGCCTTTTTGACTATGAGAATTGAAATTGTGACTAGAGGCGCTAAATTTTATTTGAAATATCCATGTCGTTGCATTCTGGTTCATAATAATAATAAATATATATTTACGGAATTAGAACAACTACGTTTATACCTGGACTCTCACTCCGCTTAGGTTCCAGAAGAGAAGGCCAAGTTAGAAAATCTGCAAATGATAATACTTTGTATTTTGATTGTTTTCCTTATTTACCACTATGTTTAACTTAGGGTCTCCCCATTTGCTTATAATATGGAAGATGTTTTCCATCTGGTTTAATAGTTTAGAAAAAAATGTGAAATGTATTCTTCATTTCTTCCTTTTTTCTTTATTACAAAAGTTTCAATTGTAATTGAAATTGTGAAAATTTAAAAATAAATAAATAAAAAAAAGAAAACCTCTTCGGGGATAAAGTCTGGGATGTGGTGGCACAATTGAAGGACCATCATGATACCCTTCAACAGCTGTCCACTAGTACTTCTGAAGCCCTTGATCTCAAGGAGGCTTACGTACACACTGCAATTATCCCCAGCCCCCGGAAGTACCTCTGCTTTGTGGTGGGTAAAGCACATTATCAGTACAAAGTGCTGCCCTTCAGGCTGGCATCAGCCCCCCATGTTTTCACCAAATGCTTAGCAGTAGTGGCCACCTACCTCAGGCTTCGCTCGGTCCATGTGTTCCCCTACCTGGACGACTGGTTGGTCAGAAGCGATTCTCGCTCCAAAGCCTTGCAAGCTCTGGCCTTGACAGTGCAGACCCTGCAGATGGGAGGGTTTGTTATAAGCTTCCCCAAGTCGCATCTCTGCCCATCCCTTCAGTTGGACGTCATAGGCACAAGCGAAAGCTTTTCTGCCCAGGGACCAGGCGATCGCCCTTGCCTTGCTGGTTATCCTTGTCCGCAACAGTTGGAGGGTACCACCCTGCCTTCTGCTCTGCCTACTGGGCAACATGGCAGCCTCCATCCATGTGACTCCTTTGGCTCACCTCTGCATGAGGAGAGCCCAGTGGACCCTGCGGTCCCAGTGGTGGCAGGCATCTTAGTATCTCGAGGTTCCAGTCAAAATTACGGATCCTCTATGAGTGTCTCTTTCCTGGTGGGAGGATCTTTCTTTCCAGCCCTCTCTGTCCTAGGTGATCCTCACCACTGATGCTTCCCCCCCAGGGCTCGTGAGCCTATGTGAACGCCTCCACACGCAAGTTCTCTGGTCTGTCGCCGAAGCCCACTGCCAAATAAATTTTCTGGAGCTTTGGGCAATCCAAATCAACTTGTGGGTGTTCAGAGACCAGTTGTCATCCAAGAAGGTTCTGATCTGGATGGACAACCAGATCACGATGTGGTAATCAACATCAGGGTGGCACAGGCTTATTCCTCTTCTGCCACGGAGTGGTACACATGTGGAACAGGGTCCTTTCACAGGGAATGTCTCTGTGAGTGACTTACCTGCCGGGCCATCTCCACTTGCTATCGGACCAATTGAGCTGCTCCTTCCAGCCACATGAGTGGTCCCTCAATCCAGAGGTAGTGGCCAGGATCTTTCGCAAATGAGGCATGCCGAATGTGGACCTCTTTGACTCCCCCCACAATCACAAGGTGAGCAGGTTCTGTTCCCTGGTGCCGGGGGATGGCCACCAGGCCTACGATGCCTTCTCCCTACACTGGGGGAGGGGCCTTCTCTATGCGTACCCCACTCTACCACTCCTCGAGGATCCTGCTAAAGCTTCAGTAGGACAAGGGGACCATGATACTCGTGGCACCGTCTTGGCCTCGACATGTGTAGTTCTCACTGCTGCAGGATCTGTTGTTGTGGCCACCCATCTGGCTGGGGATGGTGCCCGATCTCATCTCCCAGCATCAGGGCATGCTGCACTACCCAGCCCTCACAGCTGGATGTTGAGCGCATAGTCCTCCAGCCCTTGGCGCTCTCGGACTGCGTCTCCCAAGTTCTGGTGGTGTCTCGCAAACCCTCCACCAAGAAGTCCTACAGCCGGAAGTGGAAACTATTTTCCATCTGGTGTGTGGGTCATGATTTAGATCCTTTCTCATACCCCCTTCCCCGGCTTCTGGACTACCTGTGGCACATGCCCGAGTCTGGGCTCCAGACCAACTCTGTCAGGGTGCACCTCAGCGCTGTCAGCTTGTACCATCGAGGTGTCACTGGCATGCCCTTCTCGGTCCTGGCATGGCTCATGTGACCTTCCTTTGAGCCACTGCAATCCTGCGACCTGAAGTTCCTCACCTGGAAAGTCATATTCCTGGTGGTGATTACTTCAGCTTGTAGGGTCAGTGAGCTTCAGGCCCTGATTACATATGTACCATACACAAAGTTATTTCACGATCGTGTGGTTTTGCATACGCATCCGAAGTTTCTACCCAAGGTCGTAACTGATTTTCAAATTAATCAGTCCATTGTTTTGACCACATTCTTTTTGAGGCCCCACTCCCACCCAGGGGAATAGGCTCTTCATACCTTGGACTGTAAAAGGGCCTTGACTTTCTATTTCGATCACACTGCCGGCCACAGACAGTCCACCCAGCTCTTCGTGTCTTTTGAATCCAAGCTGGGGGTGATGGTGGGTAAACAGACCTTGTCAAACTGGCTGGCGGACTGCATCACCTTCTGCTATGCACAGGCAGACCCTCCATTCACTGGCAGTGTAAAGGCTCACTCTGTGCAGGCTATGGCAATGTTGGTGATACATTTGTGTGCAGTCCCTGTCACCGAGATCTGCCAGGCCACAACCTGGCGTTCTCTTCACACGTTTGTAGTTCATTATTGCTTGGACAAGGACGGGCATCAAGACAGTGTTTTGGTCAATCTGTCCTTCATAACCTGTCCCAGACCTGAACCCAACTCTTCATGCTTCTGTGGGAACCAGACAGTCCTCTATTGCCTACAGCACCACAGTTTTGTTGTGCCCGTTGGCACCTTGTTCGGTTACTGTTGGCTTCTTCTGTTCACAGGGACAGTCTGGAGCTTGGTACTCACCCACATGTGATGACTACCATTCTGCTTGTCCTAGAAGAATGTGAAGTTGCTTACCTGTAACAGGTGTTATCCTAGGACAGCAGGATGTTAGTCCTCAGGAATCCCGCCCGCCTCCCCACGAACTTAGGTTCTCCTTCGGTTTGTTGTTTTATTTTTTTCACCCGTATTTTTCTCTATGTTACAAGACTGAAGGGGGACCTTGCGAGATGCACGGATAAGAGCAGACTGGGCATGCTCAGTCTGTGTTGCACTGGAAGTGGACCCTTGGCCTGGCGCAGGATTGGTACGGCCCTCTGAGGGTTCCCAGAGGGCACCTGCCGCCAGGAGGCGGAGCACACTCCGGGTGCTCCGTGGGTTGAGCCCTTGGATACCTGGACCGTTGGGCTTAGGTGGGCCTCTGAGGGTCTCCTGGAGAGGTAGCAGTGTGTCCACCAAGAGCAAAGGTGCGTGGCCAGTGGAGAACAGTTAAGCTAGACCAGAACAGAGAGTACCGGAGACCACTGGATCGGAACAGGAACTGAAGGTCCTCTAGTCAGGATAGGCAGCGCCTAGTGGTCTAGCTGGTAGAAGGCCGTGGGTAGTGTCAGAACAGGCAAGCCTGGTGGTCACAGGAGAAGCAAGGAGAGTGTCCATATGGAGCGCAAGGGTCAAAGCCAGGGTATCCATCTGAGGGTGGTCAGCCAAAGCAGAGGTCAATTCCAGCTATCAGTCCGAGCATGGTCATTAGCAAGCAGAGGTCAGTTCCAGGTATCAGTCTGAGCATGGTCAGTAGCAAGCAGAGGTCAGTTCCAGGCAACGGTCCAAACGTGATTAGAGGCAAGCCAAGGTCAGTACCGTGTATCAATCCGAAAAGATATAACCTGGGTAGTGGAATGTGGAACAGGAAACAGGAACAGACGCTGGAACACAGGAAGGACCACGTGAACACAGGAACGCAGGAGCACTGGAAGAGACAGGAATGCAGGAACACTGGAACAAGCACAGGAACAAGGAACGCAGGAACACAGGACGGCAACTAGCTTCACACAAGTGTGACGACCAGTTTGCCAAGGCGAGGAACTGAGGGAAGGCCCTCGCCTTATATAGGACGCTTACGTGATGTCATCAGGAGGCGTCCGGTCCAAGGTTCCTGCCCTGGGCCCTTTAAATGAAGGAGCGCCAGCCATGCACTTGCCTGGGGTGGAGCTGAGGACTGAGAGGCCTGCGACAACTGATGGGGTAGGCTCTGGGGATGCCGAGAGCTTGCCACTGCCGCTAGGGAGGATGGAACGGAGCTCGTGGAAGGGAGTCCGAGGTGAGCAGGCCCGGTCACGGCACCAGCGCGGCCGGGACACGCAACAGTCTGCTGGTCAAAGCTTCTAGAAACTTTGACAAATGTTTTCCAAGCCGGGTTCCATCGGATGATGTCACCCACATGTGAGAACTAACTTCCTGCTGTTCTTGGAAAACACTTGTTACAGGTAAGCAACTGCACTATCCCAGTAACTTTTCCCCAAGAGACGTTCCCCAGAAAGATCAGAGAATAAGGATGAAAGAATCTGTAAAGAAGGAAGAATAAAAGCAGGCGACCACATCCGGATCTCTACGACTACAGGATCAGGATGAGTGGGATGTCTGAGAAGAAGATGGTCAAAGATAGGATTTTTCAGTAAAGTTAGTGACACCTTCACTAGGATTCCCGCACAGCAGCTGGGAGAATTTGCACAATTAAGATCACCATGGGTTCTACCCAAAGTCTGGAAAAAGGACACCTACCTACCCAGAATTATACCTATACCATCAATAAGATATAAATTCATACTTTCGGAAAATGAGTATTAATCAGTTAACTTTTATTTAACACCCTGACCTGATCCTATCTGAGTTATAGCCTCTCGCCTCATGGGAAGCACCAAATGACTACACACACAGTGAGTGTTTTTTTCTTATCGTCTGGGCCACAAGCAAGGGCTTACCTCCATAAAAAGAATCCCGCTTGGGATGGAATTGCTAAGCCAGAGCAGTCCCTGAAGTAATAAATTAGTTATGAGCCCTAGGAGCAACAATCCTCCAAAAAAGGGGTTACATATGTAAAATCTGAGTGCTCTGTAGTCTCTCCCCCCCCCCCCCCCCCCCACACCATTTTGAAGGGAACTTCCACTTAAAGCATCATAAATACCTAATACAACAAAAAGAAAGAAACAAAATCAATTTGTTCAAATACTTTGACAAAGGTTGTTTTTGGTAGAAATAGCTTTATGAATGTATTTCATCCTTTTTTAGGCATCCACATCATAGACTGTGCATAGCTTAACACAGCATGGCTATGCAAGTTTCATGTGCCACCTCTTGTAGCTCTTAACAATGGCAGTTTATGTGAAAAGCTGGAATTAGGAGAGAGACTCTTACCATTTATATCTGCCTCCTCGCTGTGACATGTCACTCATTCACATTATGGGTAGATACAGTGCACAATCTCCATTACTTAGTCAGTGTGGGTCTCTGTAAAAATCATTAGCATCAGCCATCTCTATAATTACATCTTTTGGTCTGAATCAGCCTTACTGCTCATTGATCAAGGAAATATTTAAAATTAGAAACAATTTTACAGGAGAATGCAAACTTCTCATGGAAAAGTACAGGCCATTCATGTTCATAGTTTGGCTCTGATGGCAAGGGTAAACAGTGCAGTTTTCAAGGAAAAAAGTAATTGTAAAGCACAACATTTAACAGAAATCAGTACATGCCTAAACTCTCAGAAAGAGGCATGAATTTAGGCATCATGCAAACTAAACCAAACATTAGCTCCGTCAAAAATGCCATGGAAGGTAGAAGAAATGTTGGTGCAAATTTTTACTCAGAAATCCACTGTACACATAGCCTTTGACCAGGCAGTTTATTTGTGTAAAGATTGATTTTATTGTAAATTAAAATGTTAGCATATTTCTAGATTCACCATCCAGCTGCTGTTTATTTGTAAGGTAAACTTGTAGGTATCTTAGAACAGATAAGCTCTTCTATACGAAGCATTAGTATAGCATGTCAAACAGGGCTTCATGATCATAGGTTCAAATTTCAGCCAATTTGAACTGGTCCTTTTTTTCTTCTGAGGTGGATAAAATAAGCACCACTTCTAACTGAGTGTAACCCCACCCCGGTGAGCAATCTCAGCATGGAGATATAGCAGAATTAGATAATGTGTACTCTTTGGGGCAGGAACCCAGGCTAGCTGTACCACTTCCCTACCTTCCCAGGGTGTTATTTCGATAGACTTGGGGATGAAAGGAGTCGTCTTGGTTCCCAATGGCTAATTCTCGCTCCCTGAGTTCCTTTGGTGATGCAATAATTAAGGTAATGGTGCGTGTGCTGGGATGCCAGATAAAGACTGGAGTCACCGGGTTAGTGTCCAAAAATAATTCTTTACTATTGACAATTAGGAAAATGGCACAACTCTTGATCTACAACAGCACAATATAATGTCAGGTTACAGTTTTCTTCCTCCATCTGTGCAGGAAGGTCTAGCGCCAGACCGGGCAAAATCCTAACCTCCAAGACTTGGAAAAATAGGTCCCAAGGTGGTCAGGGCATCCTTTGTATGGGCAGAACCACCCTTTCCTACTGGCAAGGATATAAAGTTACTTCTCTTCACAAAGAGAGAAAACTTTCCCTCTTCCCAGGGTCTAAAAATCACTGGATGGGTGAAATGGTAGAAACAATGGATAGCAATTCCAGGTGAAAAAGGGAATAAAATAGTAATGGGGGTATATTACCGTCCACTTGGCCAGAATGAACTAACAGCAAATGAAAAGCTAAAAAAAATTAGGGAAGCTAACAAAATCAGCAGCGCAGTAATAATGGGTGATTTCAATTTCCCCAATACTGACTGGGTGAATGTTACATCAGGATATTCTAGAGACATAAAGTTCCTAGATGAAATAAATGACTGCTTCATGGAGCAGCTGGTACAAGAACAAACAGGAGGAGAAGCTATTTTAGACCTAGTCCTTAGTGGAATACAGTATTTGGTGCTAGAGTGTTACGAGCGCACGCGGGCGCGGTCGTCTCGAGCTGGTGGTGAGCCCTTGGGCCACGGCAGGACTCAAGGAGGAGCCCCAAGCCACACCATGGTAGGTGAGCTGGGCAGGCATGGTGAGCCAGGCGGGTACAAAAGCAAGGGAGCAGGCACGGAGTCTGACCCTCAGCCGGACCTGCACGCCCATGGTAGCCAACACTGGGAAGTTGACTGATGAACGGTCCTCCGACTGTTCCCGGCCCTTTCGGACCTGCCGCTGGGAACGGCAATGGGCAGCAGGCCGGACAGAGGCGAGGGCAGACAGAGTCCTTAACACAGAAGACGTCAGACGGGGGCTGAAGCAGACATCCAAGACAGGCTGAAGCAAGACATTGAAGAGGAGGGCTGGAAGGAGACATGACACTGTCCAACAGGGCGCCCTACTCAGCCCACCCACGGGACTGAGTCGCGGACCACCCCGTCCCAGACGTGCCCTACACAGCCCAGGAAGGCTGGTCGCGGACCACGCTGAGGAAAGGAGGGTGCAGGAAAGGTCCAGATGAGCAAGAACTCCGATGCTGGGATACTGACATCCGAAGCCCCTTCGGCTGGCAGGCAGGGAAGCTCAAGAGCCCGGGGGACGAATCCCTCCTGTTGGCCACTCCAGGGCCCAACAGGACAGAAGGCTCAGGAACCAGACAAGGACATAGGGCAGAACAACCGGAAGTGGAACAGGAACAGGATCAGGCAGCTTCAGGAACAGACATCAAAGCAAGGTCAGGAACAGACATCAAAGCAAGGTCAGGACAAGGAGTCAACAATACATGGAGGACCTGGATCAGCAAGGTTACAGGCGACTGTAATGCTCAATCGAAGGCCCGTTGCAAATGACAAGGAAGTCCTTATATACTGGAGGTTGTAGGCAACTCCCTAGGAGGAGCTTGCCAGGACCGCCCCTCGCTGGTCCTATAAATAAGGTGGAGAACTGCGGGCCGGCCCCTAGGAGAAGGGCGTCGCCAAACAGGAAGTCCAAACACTGGCATGCAAGCCACAGGCACAGCTAGGCCTCTCAGGCCCTGGAGCAAGTCCCGGGTGGAACACAGGCGAGGCCCTGGCTTCGGAGCGGCCTCCGGTGGAAGGTGAGAGACCTCCTGTAGCGCAGCGACAGGGGGGATCGCAACATAGAGGTAACAGTGTTGTAGCCACATAGCAATAGTGATCACAACATTATCAAATTTCACTTAATAACTGGAGGGAGTGCAAAAAAGAAATCTACTGTGATAGCATTTAACTTTCAAAAAGGTGACTATGATAACATTAGGAAAATGGTTAGGAAAAAACTGAAAGGAGCAAGTGTAAAAGTTAAGAGTTTAGCTCAGGCCATGGATGTTGTTTAAAAATACCATCTTGGAAGCCCAGACCAGATGTATTCCACACATTAGAAAAGGTAGAAGGAAGGCTAAATGTCTGCCAGCAAGGTTAAAAGATAAGGAGAGAGAGAGGCTATAATTTCCAAAAGAACATCTTTCAAGAAATGAAAAAGGGATCCAAATGAAGAAAACAAGAAACAGCATAAGCAAGGGCAAGTCAGATGCAAAGCATCGATAAGGAAGGCAAAGAGAGAATTTGAAAAGAAGCTTGCCAGGGAAGCAAAAACTCATAATAAAAACCTTTTAGGAAGATACGAGTTAAAAAGCCTGTGAGGTAGTCAGTCAGATGAACAAGGGGTAAAATGCACTTAGGGATGACAAAGACATAGCAGAAAGACTAAATGAATTCTTAGTTTTGGTATTCACTTAGGAAGATGTAAGACATAAGACATATACCCATGCCAGAAATGATATTCAAAGGTGATTATTCAGAAGAATTGAAACAAATCTTATTGAACCTGTGTTGGGGTCATTTTTTTACTTTTGCTGAGAATGTATATAGAGGGTAAGCCATACGGATTCAGAGTTTTCACCCAGACGCAGACTAGTTTGAAGGCTACAGGCCAACGTCTGGGTGAACTCCTATTTATTTATTTGAACAACAAAAAAATCTAACACAAATTCGCAAAAAAACCAACCCTGGATTACTGAAGAGCTAAAAAAACTGAAACTCACACTAAGAAAGAAAGAAAGTAAATGGCGTAAAACACCCTCCACGAGCACTCTTGGCGCCTACAAACAGACTCTCCACCAGTACAAAACCGCTACTGCTAAGTTCAAAAAGGATTACTATGCAAATAAGATTCATGATCTAATTTTCGACGCCAAAGCTCTATTCTCTAGAGATGTGAATCGTGTCCTCGATCGTACGGAAAATGGCGCCGGCAGGAGATCGAGTGCAGGAGGTCGTTCAGCAGCGGTCCGGAACCCCCGCTGAACGACCTCCTGCCGGCGCCATTTTCCGTACGAAAACGATTCGCGGCAAGAAATCGCTCCCGGAACCCCGCTGGACTCCCAGGAAACTTTTGGCCAGCTTGGGGGGGCCTCCTGACCCCCACAAGACTTGCCAAAAGTCCAGCGGGGGTCTGGAACGACCTCCTCCGTCGAATCGTTTTTGTCTATGGCCGCCGCCATTTTGCGGTGGCCATTTTGAAAAATGGCGCCGGCTGAAGACAACACGATTCTATTGAGGGGGCCGTTTCAGACCGCCGCCGTTCTGGACCACCGCCGGATCCCCAGGTAATTTAAAGCATTGGGGGGGGGGGTTCGGGAGGGTGGGGGATTTAATTTAAAGGGTCGGGGGTGGGTTTTAGGGGGTTTTAGTGTGCCGGTTTTCCTGCCCTCCCCCTTCCCCCGATTTACGATTTTTTAACGATAAATCAGGGGAATTGGTATTGTATCGTGGCCCTAACGATTTTTTGACGATTTAAAATATATCGGACGATATTTTAAATCGTCAAAAAACGATTCACATCCCTACTATTCTCCTTTGTTTCAAACCTCACAAAACCCACCACTCCAGCCATCCCTTTTATTCAAGCTCAAACTAAAGCCGAAGAACTGGCCCAGTTTTTCCACGACAAAATCAACAAGCTTGTAACGCAGCTACCCAACACCTCCTCGCCTCACTTAACTTCCTCCCCTAGCGCAAACAACGAAGCTTCGCATCTTGATCAATTCGAACCCACATCAGCCAAAGAAATCCAATCTATTTTAAACAAAATGAGACCCTCATCTCACCCCACGGACCATATTCCCACCAAATCCCTACTGTCCATCCCAGAAACTATATCACAAAAGCTAGCAGACATCATTAATTGCTCACTTTCACAAGGCCTCTACCCAGACGACCTCAAGATGGCAGCCATTAAACCGCTTCTAAAGAAGCCAAATGCGGATCCCAATGACTTAAACAACTTCAGACCGATCGCAAACCTACCATTCTTAGCCAAGATAATGGAAAAACTAGTCAACTCGTAAATAACAGACTACCTTGAAGACAACAAACTTCTCTACCCCTCACAATACGGGTTTCGCAAAGCATCCAGCACAGAATCCCTCCTGGTATCATTAACGGACCACCTTATCCTGGGTATGGACAAAGGCCAATCATTCCTACTGATCCTGTTGGACCTTTTAGCTGCCTTCGACACGGTCAACCACTCCAGCCTCATAAAACAACTCTCATCCATTGGAATTGCAGGTACCGCTCTAGCCTGGTTCAAAACTTTCCTTAACAACAGAGGATACAAAGTGAATATACACAATAAGGAATCCTCCTGCTTCAAGGCCTCCATAGGAGTACCACAAGGATCCTCCCTATCACCTACCTTGTTCAACATATACTATTACTTACGCCCACTGTGCTACCTTCTAACGGATCTCAATCTCAAACACCTTATATATGCTGATGATGTTTAGATAGTAATTCCTCTTAAAGAATCACTAGTCAAAACACTTGAATACTGGGAATCTTGCCAATCAAAAATCAATGACCTCCTCTCAAGTTTAAATCTCATCCTAAACACCTCCAAAACCGAACTAATTCTCATCACTCCCGAAAACTACAATCATCACACTCACACGTCAAACATCCCCCTATCTTCTCAAGTCAGAGACCTAGGAGCCATTATTGACAACAACCTGAACCTGAAAGCTTTTATAAACCGCACCACCAAGGATTGCTTTTATAAACTACAAGTATTAAAAAGAATAAAGCCACTATTCCACTTTCAAGACTTCAGAACCATACTTCAAGCAATAATCTTCGCAAAATTAGATTATTGCAACGCCATACTTCTGGGACTTCCATCCTCATACACCAAACCCCTTCAGATGGTACAAAACACAGTGGCTAGAACCCTTACAAATTCTAAAAGAAGAGACCACATCTCACCCATCTTAAAAAATCTTCACTGGCTCCCCATCCAAGCCAGAATCCTCTACAAATCCATCACCTTCATCTACAAGTCTATCCATAACTACACCTCCCTGGACCTTCAATACCCGCTCAGCCTTTATATCTCTCAAAGACCGATTAGAGAAGCCCATAGAGGATCCCTCCAGGTACCGAATACAAAATCCACCAGACACACAACGGCAAGAGATCGGGCATTCTCGACAGCTGGACCCCCACTTTGGAACTCCATCCCCACAAATCTGCGCCTAGAACCCTGCCTACCAACCTTCCGCAAAAGATTGAAGACCTGGCTTTTCCAACAAGCCTTCCCGGACAACTCATAATAACCTCCAACTCCTGTAAGAATGTGACTGTAAATATTCATTAAGTTTATTTATTTTATCCCCTTACAAATCTTTTACTCCTCACTGTTCCTCTTCTTTCTCTATCCCAGTTATTCCACCCCTGGTTTTTTGTAACTGCTTCCCCTTTGCACCAGTTTAGTTCTACTGTTCTTTGCATCCCTTGTTTGTATGTAAACCAGCATGATGTGACTTGTTCATGAATGCTGGTATATAAAAAACCTAAATAAATAAAATAAATAAATAAATTTACTGTGAAATATTTATGAACAGGCAAGAGGCTGTTTATTTAGTTATTCCACTAGGTCTATGATGAGAAAGCAAGCAATTAACTTATACTAAAGCCTGAGAGAGAAAGCAAAGGCCCCATAGCCTGAGATTTGATAAAAAATCAGAGGGAGGGAACTTAACGGCTTTCACAAACATTTTTAGTGTATAAGGAGAGACAGCAAGAGAGAGAGGGGAGAGTAGCTCCTGGATATAATAGCTGTTGTGCTGGAGGTGGACCCTTGGGCCGAGGTGTGGTTGACACAACCCGTCGACAGGCGGAATGGGCTGATAGAGGCCGCTGGAGCTTCACCTCTACCAGCCTTTGGGTGCCAGGGCCGGCAGGACTTAGGTGGGCCGCTGTGTGACGTCGTTGATGAAGAGATCAAGGAGGTCAGCCCTGAGGCAGCAATGGTGGAATGAAGGAGTCTACACTGAACGAGGCGAAGTCCTGGAGACCCGGGCACCGATAGGAGTACAGATGGACAGAGGGCGCCCGAGTAAAAACAGGCTGAAACCTGAGTAGGCCAAGTCCAGGATGTAGACTGTAGAGGCCTAGTAGGACAATGCAGAGGTCGTGGCTTGGAGAGGATCAGAGACGTAGTCAGGCAATGCAGAGGTCATGGCTTGGAAAGAATCAGAGGCGTAGTCAGGCAATGCAGAGTTCGTGGCTCGGAGAGGATCAGAGATGTGGTCAGGCAATGCAGAGGTTGTGGCCGGCTGATGTAACAATAGCACAGGCTGATTCATTGGAAACATGTAAGCTTATATATATATATATATATATATCAGTTGTTGTTATCTATTTTATTTGTTCTATCCTTCTATTGCTCAAATAAACTTACTTTCCTAAGTACCTGGAACCATGATGTACTGAATCAAAGTTTGTATGTAACTCTTTGTGCAGGGAATAAGCTCCTGGGTTCAAGCACCCAGGTATAATCCCAGTAATTGTGGTATTCATATTGGGTAAGCCTCTGAGGTAGTTCTTTGTGCATGCAGGCAATAAGCCCCTCAGATAGCACCAGTGTAGATCTCAGTGAGATTATCCCCCCAAGTCAGAGCCCCTGGGAAGAATTCCAGTGTGTATGGTCTGGACCTAGAACAACCTGGAAGATGTACTAAGGCAAATTGACAAACTAAAGTGTAGCAAATCACCTGGACCAGATGGTCTACATTCCAGAGTGCTGAAAGAACTGAGAAATGAAATTGTGGACCTGCTATTGGAAATTTGTAAACTATCAGTAACATCATCTATGATACCTGAAGACTGGAGGGCTGCCAATGTAATGCCAATTTTTAAAAAGGGATCAAGGGATGATCTAGGAAACTACAAACCATTTAGTCTGACATCTGTGCCAGGCAAAATGGTTGAAACTATTATAAAGAACACAATTGTTGAACATATAGATCAGCATAGTTTAATGGGACAAAACCAACATGGATAGAGCCAAGGGAAGTCTTGCCACACAAATGTGCTCCATTTTTTTGAGGGAATAAATAAACATGTGGATAACGGTGAGCCAGTTGATATACTGTATTTAGATTTCCAGAAAGCATTTGACAAAGTCCTTCATTACAGACTTAGGAAATTAAAAAGTCATGGGATAGGGGGCAGTGTCCTATTGTGGATTGCCAATTGATTAAAAGATAGGAAACAGCGTAGGGCTAAATGGTAAATTTTCCAAATTGAAAAAGGTGAATAGTGAAGTGCCCCAGGGATCTGTTGTGGGACCACTGCTTTTTAATATATTTATAAATGACCTGGAAATGGGAACAAGTGAGGGATCTGTATTGGGACCGGTGCTTTTCAATATATATATAAATGATCTGGAAAGGAATACGACGAGTGAGGTTATCAAATTTGCGGATGATACAAAATTATTCAGAGTAGTTAAATCACAGGCAGACTGTGATACATTACAGGAGGACCTTGCAAGACTGGAAGATTGGGCATCCAAATGGCAGATGAAATTTAATGTGGACAAGTGCAAGGTGATGCACATAGGGAAAAATAACCATTGCTGTAGTTACACAATGTTAGGTTCCATGTTAGGAGCTACCACCCAGGAAAAAGATCTAGGCATCATAGTGGATAATTCTTTAAAATCGTCGGCTCAGTGTGCTGCAGCAGTCAAAAAAGCAAATAGAATGTTAGGAATTATTAGGAAGGGAACGGTTAATAGAACGGAAAATGTCATAATGCCTCTGTATCGCTCCATGGTGAGACCGCACCTTGAATACTGTGTACTAGAGATGTGAATCGTGTGATCGATCGTCTTAACGATCGATTTTGGATGGGAGGGGGAGGGAATTGGATCGTCGCAGTTTGGGTTTTTTAAATATCGTGTAAATCGTGTAAATCGAAAACTGGCACTCTAAAACATCCCTAAAACCCACCCCGACCCTTTAAAATAAATCCCCCACCCTCCCGAACCCCCCCAAAATGCCTTAAATTACCTGGGGTCCAGTGGGGGGGGAGGGCGGGAAAACTGGCACACTAAAACAACCCTAAAACCCACCCCGACCCTTTAAAATAAATCCCCCACCCTCCCGAACCCCCCCAAAATGCCTTAATTTACCTGGGGTCCAGAGGAAGGGTCCCGGTGTGATCTTTTACTCTCGGACCTCCGTGCGTTGTAGAAATGGCGCCGGCGCTACCTTTGACCTGTCATATGACAGGGCAAAGGTAGCGCCGGCGCCATTTTGTTTTTTTGTCCCCCGACGGCAGGAGCGTAGGAGATCTCTCCCGGACCCCCGCTGGACCCCCAGGGACTTTTGGCCAGCTTGGGGGGGCCTCCTGACCCCCACAAGACTTGCCAAAAGTCCAGCGGGGGTCCGGAATGACCTCCTGCAGTCGAATCGTGTTGCCGTACGGCCGGTGCCATTTTGCGTACGGAAAAACGATTCGCGTGCAGGAAGTCGTTCCCGGACCCCCGCTGGACTTTTGGCAAGTCTTGTGGGGGTCAGGAGGCCCCCCCAAGCTGGCCAAAAGTCCCTGGGGGTCCAGCGGGGGTCCGGGAGCGATCTCCTACGCTCCTGACGTCGGGGGACAAAAAAACAAAATGGCGCCGGCGCTACCTTTGATCTGTCATATGACTGGTCAAAGGTAGCGCCGGCGCCATTTCTACAACGCACGGAGGTCCGAGAGTAAAAGATCACACCGGGACTCTTCCTCTGGACCCCAGGTAATTTAAGGCATTTTGGGGGGGTTCGGGAGGGTGGGGGATTTATTTTAAAGGGTCGGGGTGGGTTTTAGGGTTGTTTTAGTGTGCCGGTTTTCCCGCCCTCCCCCTTCCCCCGATTTACGATTTTTTGACGATAAATCGGGGGAATTGTTATTGTATCGCGGCTCTAACGATTTTTGACGATTTAAAATATATCGGACGATATTTTAAATCGTCAAAAAACGATTCACATCCCTACTGTGTACAATTCTGGTCGCCGCATCTCAAAAAAGATATAGTTGCGATGGAGAAGGTACAGAGAAGGGCAACCAAAATGATAAAGGGGATGGAACAGCTCCCCTATGAGGAAAGGCTGAAGAGGTTAGGGCTGTTCAGCTTGGAGAAGAGACGGCTGAGGGGGGATATGATAGAGGTCTTTAAGATCATGAGAGGTCTTGAATGAGTAGATGTGACTCGGTTATTTACACTTTCGAATAATAGAAGGACTAGGGGGGCATTCCATGAAGTTAGCAAGTAACACATTTAAGACTAATCGGAGAAAATTCTTTTTCACTCAACGCACAATAAAGCTCTGGAATTTGTTGCCAGAGAAGGTAGTTAGTGCAGTTAGTGTAGCTGGGTTCAAAAAAGGTTTGGATAAGTTCTTGGAGGAGAAGTCCATTAATGGCTATTAATCAATTATACTTAGGGAATAGCCACTGCTATTAATTGCATCAGTAGCATGGGATCTTCTTAGTGTTTGGGTAATTGCCAGGTTCTTATGGTCTGGTTTGGCCTCTGTTGGAAACAGGATGCTGGGCTTGATGGACCCTTGGTCTGACCCAGCATGGCAATTTCTTATGTTCTTATGTTCTTATGTTCTTATGATCAAATTGCCTATGACACAAAATTATTCAAAGTTGTCAAATTGCAAGAGGATTGTGAGAAATTGTAAGAGGACATTGCAAAACTGGGAGACTGGGCATGCAAATGAAATTTAATGTGGACAAGTGCAAAGTGATGCATTTAGGGAAGAGTAACCCAAATTATAGCTACATAATACAAGGTTCCACATTAGGAGTCACCATTCAGGAAAAGGATCTAGGTGTCATTGTTGAAAATTTGTTGAAATCTTCTGCTCAGTGTGCAGCAGCAGCCAAGAAAGCAAATAGAATGCTAGGGATTATAAGGAAAGGAATGGAGAATAAAACAGATACCATCATAATGCCTCTGTACCGCTCCATGGTGTGACCTCATCTTTAGTATTGTGTGCAGTTCTGGTCACCACATCTCAAAAAAGATGTAGCAGAATTTGAAAAGTACAGAGAAGGGCGACCAAAATGATAAAGGAGATAGAACAATTCCTCTATGAAGGTTAGGACTCTTCAGCATGGAAAAGAGACGGTGAGAGGAGATATGATAGAGGTCTATAAAATAATGAGTGGAATGGAACAAGTAAATGTTAATCAGTTGTTTAATCTTTCAAAAGTACAAAGACCAGAGGACACACAATGAAGTTACCAGGCAATACATTTAAAACTAATAAGAGAAAATATTTTTTTACTGAATGCATAATTAAGCGCTGGAATTCATTGCCAGAGGATGTGGAGAAAGCTATTAGTGCAGCTGAAGGAAAAGTCCATAAACCATTATTAAGGTAGAGTTGCAGGAATCCACTGCTTATTCTTGGGATAAGCAGCTTGGAATCTATCTATCCCCTTGGGATCCTTGCCAGGTACTTGTGACCTGGTTTGGCCACTGTTGGAAACAGGACACTAGGCTTGATGGACCTTTGGTCTGACCCAGTATGGCAAATCTTTTGTTCTTATGTTCTTATTTTCACAAGTGTGCAAACATACTTCCAGACCACATTATACTGCATTGCAATCACTTTGACATGAATGCTCTATCATACAGTAAACCTTCAGGAAAGCAAGACAACCAATTCTACTTGGGTGGAGCTCCTAACCCAAACAGGCTGTACACCTGGTGTAGGCACTATAATACATGGCCTGATGAATCCATTCTGTAAATAGAAAAGTTAGACAGAGGTCACCAGATTAGGGTGACTTATAATGACATGTATAGAAATGCCAGCCCTCCCAGTGCTGGCTACCATGGGGGCTGCCATCACCCTTCAAATGCTGTAGTATGCTCTCACCATCCCCATAGAAACACACATATTGCACACAGTACTGACACTCCACCTTCATATTGGGAAGGGGGCACTCTTTTACATTTTAGCTCTCCAGGCTGGAAACAGATGACTCATTCCATCATTCTCAATTCTATGAAAGATACCTGGGGAGAGAAAATAAAGTCAAAGCATTGTGTAATATTGAGTGACCACTCCTTTGAAGCTTTTTTCCTGTGAAGCCAATCAAAAGACATAGGAAGGGCAGTTGGACAATTACTTTAAGGCAATTACAATTGAAAATAAATTCAAGGGCACTTTTTTTTTTTCAAACTCTATTTTTTTCCTCTATAGCTTCAACAAAAGTGATAACCAACCTCCAGCTTCTCAAGGTCTTCTGATTGTAGGTTAGGGCACGTCACCACCTATAACACAAACGAAGAGCAAACACATTTCAGGATTATCAGGCACATCCTGAGATGTAGAAAACAAATCACCCAGCATAGAAAAAAAAATCAAATATAGTCTCTTCACAGTCCTCTTTTTAAACTTAGGTGTGCAGGACAAAGATATACAAGTTAGCAGCTGAAATTCTTCTGATATGGTGCCCTGCCAGCCAATGCCAATCAAGACTGGCATGCAGGCACACACCGCTGCTGATGGAGGCCACAGTTCCCAACCCCAATTCACAGTTCCCAACCCCCAATGGAACACAAGAAAGAGTCCATTAAGTGACAAAGCTGTCTTAGGCAAGTTACTTTTAAATGTGGAGCTGCCTCTTTAAGAAGGGCTCCTCTGCTCCTGAAGTCAACACTGCAAACTTCCGGTTGTCTTTGATGCAGGCCTCTGCTCAGCTCCAGTGATGTTGCTGCCCCTGATGCTCCCGACCATCCTTCTTGGTTACGCCTGCTGCATATGGAGGCAGGTTCCCATGCTACTGTTGCTCTCCTCCAATGGCTCTCTCTTCCTGCCAGCTCAGGGTCCTGCTGCAGCACGGCTCCGACTATTCCCCCGGCTGAACGTTCTCCTTCCTGCTGCTCCAGCTGGGTTCAATGAGTGTCAGGACCATAGGGGCAGGCAATAAACAGGCAAGCAGTGACTGGGACAACCTTTTCTTTTCAGTAGGGGGCCTCCTTTGATTCTGAGACGCGACCGTGTCTCTGCCACTGCTCTGAAACATCGCCGGCCTTGCTCCTGGGCAGCTTCATCCGGTGCACGATTTTGTCGCCGCGGTACATCCCTGTAGTGCATCTGGACCTCAACACAGCCACCATTTTCACCTTCTTTGCCATCCCTGGCCCAGCTGCAGCTGTCCCATGCCACTGTTGCTGCTCTTCCAGGTGCAGAACCCTCTCTCCCACTGCCAGCCTGTTCAGTCCCAGGTCAGCAGACAAATCATCATGGCATGCAGGCAGGGATTGTGACAGAACTGGGGCAAGATACTTTGGTTGCCGGGCAGCAGATGGATCCTTCCTTGCTTCTTGGCTGCGTACAGGGACTGTCAGGGCCTTGACCGGCCAAATTTTAACTACTCCTTCCAGATTGGCCATGTCCCTTCCCAGGGCTTGGCCAAGCAACCCCTCCTTCTCACTCAACAGTCAGCCAGATCTTCGGACTCCTCCTGCAGGGATGTCATCATCAATACCACCTCTTGGCTGACATCACCAGCCTCTCCGTGGATTGGGTAGGTGGCACGAGAGCCGGTGGCCATTTTATGTCCCTTCATCTCTATGGAGGATTTTTTTTTCCAAAGTCCTCCAAAACACCACAAAGTCCAAAAAAAGTCACATTTCACACTGGAAGATTCTGTCTTCACACCCTGCATTTTAAGCCCCACATTCTTGGGTGCCATTTTATGTAACACCACCCCAGTGTGCACTCCTAGCACGGGTGAGGCCATATGCTTATTTGTACTCTTTGGGGAAGGAACCCAGTCAAGATATATTATTTTCCTTCCTTCCCAGGATGCAGATTAGATAGACTTGGGGATGAAATGAGTCCTCTCGGTTCCCAGTGCGAGGTGGTTAATTTTTTTCTCCCTGACTTCCTTTATTGATGCAAAAATTAAGTTAATGTTGTGTGCTGGGATGCCAAATAAAGACTGGGGTCACTGTGTTAGTGTCCAAAAATAATTCTTTACGGTTGACAAATAGGAAAATGGCACAACTCTTGATCCACAGGAGCATAGTATAATGTCAGGTTACAATTTCCTCCTCAATTTTTGCAGGAATTTCTAGTGCCAGACCGGGGGGGAATCCTACTCTCCAGGGCTTGGAAAAATAGGGTCCCCAGGTGGTCAGGGCGTCCTTTGTATGGGAAGAACCACGTTTCCAACTGGCAAGGATGTAAGTTAGTATCTGCACAGGGAGATAAAACTTTCTCTCTCCCCAGGGTCTGAAGAATCACCAGATGGGTGTCCTTTTGAATGGAAGGCTTTGCTTTACTCACTGTTAGATGATTCACACCTTGTTTGTAATTATGTAGTCCTTTATGCTTTTATTTGAATCCCTGATGGGAAGAATTTCCTGGAGCAGGACTTTCTGGGCTCCAGTCAGGCAGGAAGGGCATTCAAAACTTCCCCTTGGATGGTGAACTTAATCTTCTTAAAGACTGAAGATTACACCGGGGGTTCTCCTTCCAGCAGGTCACTACCTCTTCTGGGATAGGGCTTTTCTAACCTGTACAGCCCCAGACCCAGGGTTCCCCAATCTCTGAGCCCAGGCAGTGTATAGGCTCTAGTAAGTCCCCTACTACTTGAAAGGTTAAAGTCCATAAAATGCACTCAAGAGAGAAACTCCCGCCAGACAGGTTGTGTACTAGCTGGGAGAAACCCTCCCAACCCTGGCCAGGACCACCAATCAGGGCTTGCTTGTCTTTTCTGGCTGGGCCTGAAAAATAACAAAAACTAAACATCTTTCTACCTCTGTACTTTGTACTAACTTCTAAGCTGTTCCTAGGGAGCTGTTATATACTATTACAAGTGGGATGGCCATTCTGAATTTGAATGGAGCCTCCCATTAACCATTCTACTCTAACTAGAGGATTGATATTAAACACCCAGGACTTTCTGGTGACCTGAGAAGATGCCTGGCTTACATGAGTATTAATAATCTATATAAATAAAAATGTTAAATAGTTTGGACAAAATCTCTAATCTCAGAAACCACTGAACCGATTGCTTTCAAATTTGGACACAATCTTCATTTCACATACAGGAAGGTTCTTTTGTACTTACATTACAGATATGTCACACCTGTGACAGGTAAAATAGGTTTAAAGATTTTTTTCCAGAAAACGGCGACATCTGCTGGACGTAAGCGCCATCTGTTGCACCTTACACTAACACATGCTACACTAATCATTTCGCCAGTCCAGGTCCACGTTTCACTTCCATTTTAACACATTCGCGCACTTTTTTCGCCGGAAGATAACTATTTCCTTTACAGATAAAATACACCCACCACCCTCCTCACACCCCCCACACACATGCCAAATTGATTTACTTCCCACAGCCTCCCAACACACACAAAACCACCCTCCTCACACCCCCCACACACATGCCAAATTTATTTACTTCCCAGGCCCTCACAACACACACAAAATCTGAGAAGTCCGGGAGGCTCCAGCGGGGGGGGGGGGGGGGGGGGGCCAGGACCGGTCCAGGACACATCTCCTGCACTATGGCCGTCGGCTGCCAGCAGTCAACATGGCGCCGATGGCCCTTTCCCTTACTATGCCACTAGGGGACACCAATGGCGGCAGTAGCCCATGTGACATAGTAAGGGCGAGGGCCCC
The DNA here is from genome assembly GCF_901001135.1 of Rhinatrema bivittatum. NCBI lineage: Eukaryota > Metazoa > Chordata > Amphibia > Gymnophiona > Rhinatrematidae > Rhinatrema > Rhinatrema bivittatum. The sequence goes on from NC_042617.1 coordinate 193,034,959, forward strand.
TCGGCACCACTTTCAGGACTGGCAGCCGGCGGACCTTTGCCTTTACTATGTCAGAGGACCTACCGCTGCCATTGCTCCACCCCACTGACATAGTAAGGGATAGGGCCGTCGGAACCCGTTTCCCTGAGGCACTCCATGCCAATACATCGCTCCCGGACCGCTCCTGAACGCCCGCTCCACCAACTGACATTTTTATCAGGTCTTGGGGGGTCTGGAGGGTGGGGGGTGGTAATGAATTTATTGTGAACATCTTGGGGAGGGGTCACGAGGGGAGGCAGGTTTCATTCATTCGCAACTCTGGGGGGGCAGGGGGGGGCTACTGTTTTTCGCATGGCTGGGGGAGGGGGGGCAGGAGAGTGTGGGGTGGTTAGTTTAAGAGAACGTTTCTCATATGGTTGTTTTTTGGGGGAAGGGGGAGGTTCACACACAAATACATACACTAAACTTGCACGATCTCGGGAACGCACCAAAATAGCCCTCCCCAGACCACAAAACAAATTTGGAAGGGCAAATTTGGTTAGGCTCTCCCCTATTTGGCTACATAATGCGCACAGACGCCCAGGGACAGACCACATGTAGCACCAACAATTTTAATTTCCCAGGTCTTGGGGAGGGGGGGCAGGAGGGTGGGGGTTTATTATTTGATTTAAAGGGTTGGGATTGGGTGTTTGTTTTTTTTGGGGGGTGGGGGGTTCCCACAGAAATAGAAAGACAAAAGTTTTCTGATCTGAAGGGTAGGCAGTAGGCGGGGGGAGGTGACAGTGAGGGGGGAGGTGAATGTGAGGGGAGAGAGTTGGAGTGGGAACAGGGGAGGGAAGAGGGCCTGGGTTGGACTTGCAGGTCTTGTGCTGAATGCTGCTCTCCTGAATTGAGTGACTGTAGTTAGGGAGTGGAAGAATGGAGGTCTTCTGTTATTATTGTTTATTGTTTGAGTTTGTGTGATTCTAAAGTGGGTTCAGATTGGATAAAAGTTTGGAAAGTCCTGGTATACTGAGTAATGGCCTCAAAGAAAGAAAAGAAATTGAAATTAAAATGTTAGAAATTGGAGGCGGAGGAGAAGGAAGAAGAGCAACACCTGCAGAGGCCATACCCGGGGGTGAGGATTGCTTATCCTTGCCCCAACAAAGTATCTGCTGTGCCTCCCAAGTGACAGCAAAAGGGACCGGTGGGATCTTTAAATCTTGCCTTCTTACCTGAATACTTGAGGCGGAGGAGAAGGAAGGAGAGCAACACCTGAAGAGGCCATACCTGGGGTGAGGACTGCTTATCCCGGCCCCAACGGGGCGTCTGCCATGCCTCCTGAGTGACCTCATCAAAAGGGGCCAGTGGGATCTTTAAATCTGGCCCTTTTGCGGCTCGATGCCTAAGCCGCATGCACCTAAAGGGCGCGCGGCTTTGTATTAATTTCACATTAACTTTTACTTGTCATAGCCAGAACATTTCTTAAATAGAGATTGATCTCCTTGGCTTTAAATTTACTTTGCTTCAAGTGGAACATTTGAATTTAGAGTATTACTTCTCTGAAACCTCCTTGAAAAGATCTAGGGACTCGATTTCCAAGGAGAGGCCACTTCTGGTAAGCCCTTCAGTTTAAATATTGCTTCGTTAAAAGATGCCACACACGAAGAGGAAGGGTCGAGTGCGTATGGAGTCCTCTGCACCTGTACCTACCACCCCTTCACAACCATTGATTGAAAGGTATTTCATTCCGGCTACAGCTTCAACACCGGGAGAAAGGTCCGCAGAGGTGTCAGGTAGGGAACATAACCTGCCCCTCATGGACGAACAAGCTTCGTTAAGCCTGGGTGCACCTGAAACTCCCTCCCCTCCATTCCAAAGTAACCCACAGGACTATGTCCGAGGCAAACGGCAAGAGTCTGGAGAGGAGTCGGCGGCAGAGGGTGGGACCTGGGGGGATTTTTTAATTATGCCTAAACGGGATATGGATAACAGTAATGAAAGAAGAGATGGTGTGTTAAAAGAACAAATTACTCCCAATTTGAATAAGAAATCTATCAGGCAGGAGAGGGTTAAGGACTTGGCAAGCGAAATCAATTAGATTTCAGAAGTTTGCTGAGTAGGGGGGATGAGTACTGGTCTCACTATGCAGAAACTGTCCAAGCCAAAGGTAATTACACTGGATTCCATCTGGAATGCTCTGATTATATTAGAAAAATTGATTTCTTCATTAACAGGGGCAATAAATTCTTCTCAGAGTACTATTCAGATAATGGAACCCATGTTAAAATCTCAAGAGGTTAAAATTAAATATACGTCTGCTCAAATTAATAGTGCTAAAGAAACGCGAACTAAATTGATTCAATCAGACACTAGGATGATGAGAAAAATTGAAAATATGGAGAACAACATGAGATATTTAAATCTTAGGATATTAAATTTTCCATGCATTAAGCTTATATTCCCTAAAGAACAATTTAAAAAAATATCTTATGGATATTCTTTTGTTGTCTTGTGATGCAATACCACCTGTATCTAAGATTAATTTTGCTTCGACTGCTAGGAATTTGAATAACTCGGGTTTATTAGCTCCTGATCAGAATATTGAAACCGATCTGACTGCTTTCTTGGAAACCTCATCTGAGGAACAGATAGAATATGGAGGAACTCTGCTTGTATCTTTTGTTTTCCCTATAGATAGAGACATAGTTTTAAGAATGTTTCTCCGAAATCGAAATAAGTTATACCTTGGACAAAAAGTCTGGATATATCCAGATATAATAAAGGATACTCAAACCCGTAGGAAACTTTTTGTGGGAATGTGTCAGGAAGCTAGATCACTAGGTGCTCAAATAAATATTAGATTTCCATGCAAATGTGTGATGACATTAGATGGTAATAGATATATCTTTTATGAACCCTCGCAACTATGGAGTTTTTTGGACAATCGCAAAGGTGAGACCAGTACTACTCAACTAGTTTATTTAATCAGTTTAGGTGAAGTAATATAATAAGCTGATAATTCCTCCTTATCTTTTCCTCTATGTTGTTTTCTTTTATATAAGTAATGTTCCAGTAAACCCTTAGATCTTTTTATTACTTTATGACATATCTAACGTAATAAGTAGTTTATGATAGCTTAACAGTATGATATTTGTTTTACTTTATCTCTATCCATTTAGGAAATGCAATATAGGAAAATATTTGTTGTAAACTTTTCTGTTTGTATTATAAAAACTTGATAAATAAAGAATTTAAAAAAATGTTAGAAAATGTTGCAAATGTTTTAGTTACTGTACATTTTTATGGTTAGGAGACCTCCATTGGGTCAAAAGAGACATTAAATTACAGTACCTCAGTTGAATAAAAGTGAATGTAAATGTGTATCTATATTACATCCCCTGGTTTCTGGTGTACATATATTTTTTAACTTCAGAAATTCACAACTGAGTTTTATGCTCACCAATAGGGAAACATGTCACCCTGTTTTTCCCAGAGTATCTAGAAGCTATAGTCACACAAGTAATGATTGTTCCTATGACGGGGGACAAATACTAGGCCTTGATTCACTAGAAATGTACCGTTATGAAAATGTTCAGGCATGCCACTTAACCTCTGCTGTTGGCTTAGTGTGGCAATGGTTTATTATGGGAATTTGGTGTTTAAGTGGGCATTATGAGGGAGAACCATAAGGGGAGCCTCTATTGGGTCAATATAAGGTGGTCTTCAGAGCAGGAATTGTTCTTTCTGCTATAGAGTCTTGGTGGTTCTTTCTGCAGAGACTGATTGAGCGGCGAGCTCCACAGGTCCTAGGACGGCAGCTGGTCGTCTGTGTCCAGCAGAAGCCATGGGAGGCTGATAAACCATTGCTGGGCTCTTGGGTGGTATCCATTGGCAGCCCAGGAGGGTTATGGATCACAATAGCCAGATGACTACTAAATCTCATCTGGAATAAGAAGAATGGGAGATAATGTTTTTGCTACAACAGTGAAGATTTGGAGGAAAAGTGATTTTTTTTTTTTGTGGCAGTTGATGTTGCTGCTACTTCAATGCTGTTAAAGCTTGTGAACCCTTATTTAATCAGTGAATTTGAATATTGTTTGACTGCTGGAAACCCCAGAAATACAAAGTTTGTTTATTGAAGATACCTTTTCGTGTGAGACCCTCCTTTACTCCAAAGTGTGGGTTCCAGAATGACATCTGTTAATTTGTGGAAGAAGGAGGGGTTCAGGAAAAAGGTGTGTTTTTGTGTTGCATTCCCCTATCCTGCTTCTGGGCCAGGTCCATTACCCTATCTGCTTGCCTATTTTTGATATTTTGTGAACCCATGAGATACTGGTGCTTAGTTCACAATAGGCATCAGATACCTCTTTCATTTTATGTTTCCTGAAAGAGGTTACATTCCCAAAAATGTTTAATTCAAATTAAAACAAGGTTGATAACTATTACAGAACAGTCTATTTACATCAGTTCAGTGGTGCTTGCCTTTCACAATATAGTTATTCCTGTATCCCTGCTTTTCCATATTGACAAGAACATCTATTCTCTTCAAAGTACTGACTCACAAGGAGCTTTAAACAAAATACTTGCTCCATCTTCCTCAAACAACCTCCAATGGTACACTCCTCACACCTCCCTCTCATACAAATATCACTTGTTCCCCCGGGGTAAACTTCTCCATATGCAGTATACTTGCTGAACCTGTAGTGCATTGCTGTAGAATTTTATTGAGAAATGTCCCAAGTTTTACTTCTTTTGCCTCGCTGCTCAAGCTTTTTCTCTTTAACTGCCAGGGAAGGAATCTTTAGATCCCTCTCTTTTTAATCTCCAGGGAAGAACGTCTCTATCTCCTCTCCTGTTTTCATTCAGGGAGGACTAGAAACTTCCCAAGGGTCTCTGGTCTCCCTCTTCTGGCAGAACCCACTAACTGCACACGCATAAGGGTGTAAAGGATTGTATCATTGCTAGCTTAATTTAGCCAATGGACTATACTACTTTCTGGTTTGGGGAACAGGGGCTTTAGTAAGACCATAGTTTTACGGGGATTTGGAATTCCAGTTCTATGTGAATATAGTTTGTGCTTTATTGTGAATAGAACCAAAAACCAGGAAAGAGTTCCAGAGTATAATGAAACATTTTACGTTTATTCATTAGCACATAGGGAGGGTGTTTTTAGAACTTACATAGTGGTAAAGTCTGTATGTACAAAGCAAACCTATGACCATGCTTGCTTTGAAAGCCTTTCCTTATATGGTGCGCACACACAGAATTGTCCATGCACAGTTATGCTTGCTCTTGGCAGGGCAAACCTTGTGTATGGTAACTTACTTGCATGCTTTTTGAAAGTACAACAGTATGCACTTAAGTCATATTCCTACCCCAGCTTTGCCCTCCAGAATGCTCACTCTCAGGTAGCATAAACAGTTGTTTACCCTTGTCTAAAGCTTGGAAAACAGTTCTACACATCGTATACAGACATATCTCATGCAGACTCACTGAAGATATCCAGAAAATTGAACCTGTCAGGTGAGGCTGCAATACTGGCTTGGAAAGCAGAGTTGTAATGGTGGGAAGAGTGATTTGCATTTTGCACATGGGAACCTGAAATACCTTATATAATACACGTTTTTATAGTCCATAAAGGCTTCATTGGCAACCAAATGTTGGCAACTTGCTTCCTAATTTCTAGGAGTAGCAGCATTTGATTAGTGTTAATTATGACTAACATTTAAACATGTATTCTTACTCTTCTTGTGAGTTCAAAGTGTTAGCTGTGGTGCTTAATCAGTAGTGTGGGTTAATGTGCTGGATCCTCAGCTATAAATCCCTAGGTTTAATTACAGTACAAGACAAATATTTGGCAGTCCTAATCTAGTTTCTTTCTAATGGACATTTGTTCAAAATGCAAACCCTCGTACAGCATGCCAGGTTGGTAAGAATGACACCTCTTGCAATACCCTGTCCTAGTCAATGGTTGGTTGGTTTAGTTATGAATTAATTTATAGTTTTTAAATACTGTCACAATGAACATGTGCTCTGTGCGCTCTACAACAATATTATTATGTATGGCGATAACTAGCCTAACTCCTGGGGTACAAACCAGGTTGGACCAGGGCCAGGCAGGGAAAGGGAGAAGAAAACAAAAAGCATTGAGAGAAACAGAGCATCAATAGTTAGATTAGGAGGTAAACAAGGAAGAAGGGAAGTGACCACAAGTTGAAAGGATATATTTAAAATAAGACTCTAGACAAGATTTATTATTTACATAGGGAGTGGAGTTTCAGGTTTTAATCTTATAAACAGACTAAAACTTGTCCACACAAAATCCATTGTGTGCACAGATTTAGCATGATATAAATGGGGCTAGGTCATAGGATGCCTAGGCCAGGGTTTCAAATTTAGCCAGTTAGGGTAGTAATCAGTTGTAAAGGGCTATATTTGTCTGCCTAAATGTGTCTGCACAACATGATGATCTTAAATCTAAACACACGTGTTTCATGTGGTTATATTTAACCAGATACTCCGCCACAAATTCAGCTGGTTACTGTGACCAAATATGCCAATAAAAATGAACAGCCATAGTAAGCTATTGCCTTTTCTTGCAAATGCTAAATTTTATCTCTGAACCTTTTGTAGAGTAACATAGTATGTCCTATACTGTGGCTCTTTTAAGCTTTACTGTTGAATTGCATTTAAAAAGGGCACTGGTTCTTGAACTAGCACAGGCTTCCATGGAGTCCACCAAAGGAAAATAGAAATGGAGTCAAAATGGCCTGAATCAGATAAAAACTGGAGCAAGTCTTTAACACTTTTATTAAAATATATTGGAGGTGGGAACTTCTTATTACATGAGATTCTTGTCTAAAGTAAATTTGGGTGAAAGAATCATGAGGAGACTAGAAGGGCAAGGAGCTCTGTTTGTTTCCACTTGTGCAGAAGGACTTTCTGTGACTAGAAGACAGGGCATCTATATGGCAGATGAAGTTTAAGGTGGACGAGTACAAAGTGATGTACATGGAGAAAAATAATCCCAGCTATAATGTACACAATGCTGGGTTCCTTATTCGCCAACCAAGGAAAAGGACCTCTGCGTCTTTGTGGACAATGTGTTGGTATTCTCAGCTCAGTGTGCGGCAGCAGTGAAAAAATAAAAAAAACCCAACCTAAAACAAAGGTTAGGAAATATTTGGAAAGGAATGGAGAATAAAATGGAGAATATCGTAATGATTCTGGATTACTGCATGGTACAAAAGCACCTTGAGTACTGTGTGCGGTTCTAGTTGCCCCATTTCACAAAAGACATAGCAGAACTAGGAAAGATACAGACAAGGGTGACAAAAATAATAAAGGGGCTGGAACAGCTCCCTTATGAATATGGACCTTCAGTTTCAGTTTTTATTTTATATTTTCAGTGAATTTCTCCGTGTTTATTTTAACAAACAAATACGAGAGAAAACCAGTGGGGGAAAAGATGACCGGATAAAAAGAGGCGGCTGGGGTGAGGGCGTTCCAAGGGAGTGGCTAAAATGTACCCGGACTAGTGCTGATATTCAGCCCTAGCCAGAAAAACCTAGTCCGGTAAGTCTGCTCCGAAAAACTGCAATCCTAAAGTTACAGTGGCAGGTGGGGAGTTTGACTTGGGTGGTGCACGTGCCAAACTGTAATGCAAGTGTCCTAAGGTGAGCTCGGGAAGGACAGAAACCTTCTATGGAGCAGAAGGGCTGGGCTATGTGATGCTTTATACACATGGAATTTATTTTGACTGGAAATTTATAGAATCCTAGAAAATGAAGACGATAGTTATTACATTGGCTAGCCCTGTCCTCTGGGGTCAGTTGGGCCTCAGTAACCTGCAGAGATAGTGCACTAAGGCCCTAGGAGGAAAGTAAGATGGCTGCCACGAATATGGTGGCCCCTGCTGGCCAATGAGCGACACTGATGGGGCACCTCAGAGGAGATGCCCTTCTCCCAATCCAGCCCAGCCCAGCTGTGGAGGGTTTCTTGGGCTGCATGAGCAGGCTGGGTGGGATAGGAAAACCAGTAGCGACTGCTGAAAGAGAAACATGGGTAAACAGACGAAAAGGATTTGAAAACATGAGACAAAAATATCACTATTAATAAAATTGTAAGGATGCCTATTTATTATTCATAGCTTCTGCAAGATTAACACAGAGACTGCATTACTTCAAGCAAAGCAGATGACCTTTTATTATAAAGCACCAGAATGTTCACAAAATCATAGTTGCAATTTGATTGATCTTGAGGTGCCATTTCATATATACTGAGAGGTAGGCAAAAGCATCCCTCTGATATATTCTTTCATATGGGGTCAAGCCACCCAAATTTGGGACTTGGAAAACTTTACTGCAAAAAGCTATTTGCTGAATTCAGAAAATAAATTCTATAATATCTTATGTGTGGATAAAGACTGCTGAGAGGCCCCGTGTATCTCAAAGAAGCTGAATAAATCCTCTGGCTTCCCCTACTTTCCAGTGTGTAAGTGTATTATTCTTTTCATTACAATGTATATGAGGTTCACTGTTCCCTTTTCGACGAGCAAAGTCATTCTGTTGATGTTGGCAAAATTAGGGAACAAAGTGGAAGAAGCTCAGAGAGCATGCTTACAGTATAATGTTAGGATGAAGTAAAGGTAAGAAGGTGAGAAGTCCATATTCAGAAGCATTTAGCAGGATAACTCAAAAGTTAGCCAGCTAAATGAATGTTTGGGAACTTAGCCAGTTATCTTTTAGCATGCTATCTTATCCAGTTAAAATGTAGCTATCTTATCCGGTTAAAATCTAGCCGGATGACTTAGGGATGTTCCGGGGAGGAGTTATGTTAGATGGCTAAGTTACCGGATAAGACTTATCCGGATAACTTATCTGGCTAAGTCTGGTCAGTCCAAAGAGCTGTCCTAAAGTTAGCTGGATAAAGTTAGCTCACTACTTTTATACCCGACCATATTTCATAGTGCGACTGCACCATTGATTTTACCTCCTAAGTTAGCCGGATACGTTTATCCTGCAAAATTTGCTCTCCAGACAGTGACTGAATATGGACCTCTTTATTATTTGACCACACTTCAGTCATTGCACTGCCTTAATTATGCTCTGAAACACATACCGGCAGCAGTTATTGAAAAGAAACATAGGGTGTATGTGGGAAGGGTGGAAGGGAGGAGAGCAGCAGTATAATTACGAGAGGATAAGTAAAAAATATGTTGATTCAGAAATCAACTCTGATAGTAGTAATACACTTGAAATAATGTTCTCTGTCATTTCTGAAATGATCACATATTACAATAAGTCCTTTACCAAATGAAAGCTTTCTACATGCCTATTTCCACCCTTCACTTTGTCCATATTGCCCTAACATCTGCCAATTAAGTGAAAGGAATAAGGTCTTTGGAAACCATATGGGCCTCCTTCATATCCTCTGCCAACAACTTTCAGGACTCTTCTGTTTTATTAGTATTGGTTGTATCTAGGCATAATACATAAGGTGAGGGCATACAAGTAGAACAAAAAGAATGAGGTTAAACTTATAATCTCTATAGAGGCAAAAAAAAAATTTCAAATTAATTCATAGAAAGTAATCTTGGCAGGGAGAGGCCCCCAACACAAAGTCTATGGCAAGTAACTTCAAGGAAGGCAGAATGGTGAGGGAAGTCACTCCAGGTATAATACTTCCTGGGCACTTCAAGGTTGCAGCCTTTCCCCCCCTACGAGTTTTGGGACATGGTCAAACTATCTCGATCATCTCAAATTCTAAGTTACCTTCATATGGAGCTGCTGTATGGCATTAATATTGTGCTTGTGGACATATCTTGTTGTTTCCCTTTTGAAAATTAAATATAAGGTCTATGGATACAAATGTACTGTACCTGTGTACTTTTCAGCAATGTGGGCTGTACAAAATTACTCCTAATGAAGACAACTTTCAAAGCAATTGACTGGGTTTCTAAACAAGTTACCTGGTTAGATTGCTCTGACTAAAACTTATTCCACTAGGAGAAGTTAAGTATGTACAGGCTCACACAACTTTCATACTTTTAGCTGGATTAAAACTCCATTCCCTCATCTGTCTTCTGCAGAAGATCAAGTCTCCTGATTTCATGGGTCATCTTCCAAACCCCCATTAGGCAGCCTAAATGCCCACCAGAGGCAAAGCCCCATGCCTGGCATGGATAAAAGTAAAGAACTGTGGTAGCACAGTGATGATGTGCCTACGCGTTTCCATTCCAGGTGGGCAGAACTGTGATGGTGCTGAAGATTATGTGCTGGTGGACAGGAAGAAGAGCTAGGCAGAGGAGGTGAAGGGAAGGCAGTGAAAAGGAAGGGGAGAGGTAACTTCTCTCTCACTCACCCACCTCCTCTCCTCTCCCCTTCTCTTTCCATTCAGTCAACTCAGCTCCCCCTTCCCTCCCTTACTTTTTCACCCAGGATGGAACGGAGGAAAGAGGAGCTGAGCTGAGTGAGTGAAAGGGAGGAGATTATGAGTGAAGAGACAGGAGGTTTGATTGAGGGGGCAAGGAAAAGGGTGAGAGGGGAGGGGAAGGAACAAAAGGGAAGGGAGGGGGAGTGAGATAAGAGGGAAGGAAAGGCAAAGGAAGTTAGTGAGAAGAAGGAAGAAAAGGGAAAGGGGTGAGTGAGTGAGACAAAGGGGGAAGGGAAGGGGTGAGTGAGTGAGAGGGAAATAGTAGGAGTAGCATTGTCCTATGTCACCAGAAGAAAGGAGCAGGAGCAGCACTGGCCCATGCCCGAGAGGAAAGAAGAGTAGTACAGTTGGCTGTATTGGCTGAGTGTGGAGGCTCCTGCAGCTTGTACATTCCAGAGGGGGAGAAGAGTGTGTGTGTGAGAGCATGTGAGAGAGTGTGAGTGAATGTGTGTGTGTGTGTGTGTGTGTGTGAAAATGATCTGTGTTAGTGTGTAAATATGACAGAGAGAGGCAAAGTTTGTGCACCCTCCCCCACTAATGTGCGACAATTTCAAGGTGACTGGAAATCAAAAGTTCCCAGGTATTGAGTGGGGGAGTTTTTGAAATGCTTTTTAGTGTTAATTATTGGGTGTTATTTGATATGTCTACTGTTTTGAAATATAATTAAAAAAAAAAATTTATATTCGCTTTTAATTATTGAATGTTATTCGTAAGCTGTTATGCAGTATTTGGGGTAGATTTTCAAACAGTCCCGGCCACGCACGTAAATCCCGGGACACGTGTAAGTGACGGGGCTTTAAAATGGGCGGTCCGGGGGAGGCGGGTCAAGGTGGGGCTAGAGGCGCCTGGTACAGTGGCAGGAGCAAAAGGTACAACAAAAAAAAACTGGGGTAGTTAGGATAGGGATAGAGGGAGGGCAGAATAGGGGAAGGGGAAGGGAGGTTAGGGTAGGGGGTTGGGAAGTTCCCTCCCAGCTCCTTAATTGCAGTGGACTGGGAGGGAACTGGGGAAGGCCCCGATGCGTTGCCGCATGTAGTAGCAAATTTATACCCCCCTTTGTGCATGCCAACCCAAAATTTTATAACATGCACCCGCCGGCGCACAATTCTTAAAATCGCACATCCATGGACACACGCGTAAGTTTTGAAAATCTACCCCTTAATTCTTTTGACTATTTTGATTTTATTTCTTGATTTTATTGTTTGAAGTTTTGAGGAATGTTGATGCTTGTTTTTTCCATGGTTGCACTGCATATAGGGTTTGGCTTTTCCTTTCTTGTTTTTGTCTGCTTGTTTCTACTTATGGTCTCTTTATTTGATGAGGATCTGTCTATATTTATTTATTTGGTTTTCTATACCATCATATCAGTGGGAACCTTCATAACGGTTTACAAACATTTAGCAAGGAAAGTACAATAATGCTAAAGGAAAGTACAATAATGATATAGTAAAGGAATGATAACAGCTATAATATATATCAGAGGTAAAGCATTGGTGATAGCAGCTAAAATCTAGAATATTGTTTGCTAAATTATATAAATATCAGAGGACAATAACAAATCGTGGGAGCACAGTTAAATAGCATACCTATGAGTTAACCAAAACAAATGCAAAAGGTTGATCACTGCTTTTCTAATACAGTCTGTTAAATACCGTCCGCTTATCCGATACCGTCTTTGTAGGCTTGTCGGAATAGCCAAGTTTTGAGTACTTTTTTGAAGAGTATAGTGTCATTTTGAAGCCTTATGTTTTCTGGAAGAGAGTTCCATAGGTATGGGCCGGCTATTGAAATCACTCTTTCTCTAACTGTTGTGAGGTTTGCTGAGGAGATTGGAGGGATTGCCAGTAGGGCTTTGTTTGCTGATCTTGTGTTTCGTTGGGGATGGTGCTTTTGGAATAATGTCTTTAGGCAGTTGGGTTCATTGTTAAGTATGGTTTTGTGGATTATTGTGAGCATTTTGTGTTCAATATGTTTATCAAAGGGTAGCCAGTGCAGATCTTTTAGTAACGGGGTGATGTGTTCTGATCTTTTGTGTCCGGTGAGAATTCTGGCAGTGGTGTTCTGAAGAATTTGGAGAGGACGGGTGGTTGCTTTGGGAAGTTCTAAGAGTAGTGAGTTGCAGTAGTCAAAGCATAAGAAAATTAGAGATTGCAGTATTGTTTTGAATTCTGGTTGATTTAGGAGTGGTTTTAGTCGTTTAAGTATTGCGAGTTTATAGAAGCCCTCTTTGGCTTTCAAGGAGATGTGTTCTTGAAGTTCAGTTCAGGGTCGAGCCATATACCTAGGTCTTTCACGTTTTCTTGAAGTTTGATCATTTTGTTGTCGGTTAGAATTATGTTATTGGGAGGGTTTGTTGAGCTTTTTCTTTCGAGTAGCATGTATTCGGTCTTGTCTATGTTCAGGCAGAGTTTCAATTGATTTAAGGTATTTTTTATGTTGGTAAGATATGTGGCTGAAAGGTTGAGGGCATTCTGCATGTGTGACGCATGAAAGGGATTTCCACTAGCGTGTAGTTTGTATAGGGATTTATAGCAGCTTGACTTGTTCTGTTTTTCCTAAAAGGAGGTGTATTGGAGTTTTAGGGCTTGGCGTAATATTTGTCTTGTTGTTTTTTCATAAGAAGGGTTGTTACTGTTTATGTGATGGCAGTTAGTGCTGTTTTGGTTTGGGAGTTTTACTGTATTGTAATTGAAATTGTTTATTCATGGATTTCTGAGGGCCCTCTCCCAAAACACATTACAAAAGGTTTAATGTATATGGGTTCCAAGTATTTTTTTGGTGTTGTTGCTTTTTTGCAAGGTTTTCAGGTTGGCACCACAGCAGTGCATGCAAACATAATACTTGTTATTATAATTGATATTTTCACCTCAGAAGACTGTACTTGAATGCACATTTTCATGTAAGATTTGCTATACATGCATAATTTTTAAATGTGTGTGGAGAGGACTGCAGCTCCTAGATCAGGATTCTGCCGGGGGGTGGGGTGGGGACGGACAACAAAACTATGAGGCCTAAGGAGAGGCACACACCAGACAAAAACAGCTGGCTTACCAATGCTGTTTTCCAAAGCAAGGGTACTCACCACCGAAGTTCATACCTCTTGAACTCTCTCTGATTATCCCATGGCTGGAAAATTCTCAGTGTTAAACAGTGATGCCAAGCTGTCCTTACATTTATATAGAAGTCAGAGTGATTCTGACCAGCTCAGATTTGTGAGGGAAAGGACATCTAGTAGGCAATTTTCAGTAGCTTACTAGGGGTGCAATGTCCTTTGAAGCTGATATAGCCTGGGTAATATCTATTTTGCACCTTTTATTTCTGTGGGCAGAGGAACAGGGCAAAATGATGTGTGTCGATTTGAAAAATAAAATTCTATCTGCCCACATGGTTTACTTCCAAGGAGCATCTCTTTTTAATCTGGTTAAAAATAATACACATTATGAAATCATGCTCCTATTTCCAATCCATCTGTGCTGGGTAATTTTCATCCGGACTCTTTCCTTAGCCAGCTAGATCCTTTGGAAACTAAACTGTTCCGCCTCATTGATGCCTAAATTTACCGTTTGTCTTATTTCAGGAAAGCTAGCTTGTGGAAGGCTGCTTGATTGTTCTGACAGTTTTTCGCAAGCAAGATGGCAGTACATTGCAGATAGCCGTGAAGCAGCATGAGTCACACCTACTGGGAGCTCTTTGGTAGAATATGTGTATGATCAGTATGATGGCACACTATAATTTGTATTTTCTGAAAATAGGACAAATGGAGGATTTCAGAGATAGGTAATATAATTCTTTACCACTCCCATCTCTACCCATCAAAGTTTTTTCCCCTCACCTTTATGGATAAAATTATCAGAGAGAAAATTGCTTTACTTATCCCTGACATTATCATTTTCTCTAGTTTCTGAAAATGGGGAGGGCAATTTTTTGGTTAGAAAATTCAAATACAATCAAAGCAAATGTCAAAAGGAATGACATACTAAGAGGCTGATAAATAAAAGAGAAAAATCCAAAAGAAAATACAGCACTACAAGCTCATTTTTAAAGAGGAGCTCCTTTCATATTTTGCTTTTGAAAATCCAGCCAGCGCGCACAAAGTGGGTGGAAAATATGCTCTGGAAATATGCACAGTGATTTATAAATACATTTACTATATGTTCTTTTTCCACCCTGCCATGTTCCTGCCTCTTTTTCTAAAAGTGGGAAAATGTAGGCGTTTTCTGACAAATTTTCAACCCCTCCCGGGCGTAAAATCTGGGGGTTACACATGTGGCCAGGCCTTGCACGCGCCGCATTCATTTTAGAAGGGGCCCAACCGCGCGCATAACTCCCATTATACGCACAAGAGCCGGGCCTCACGAAAGGGGCGGTCCAGGGGGCAGGAAGGAGCAGAGTTGGAGGCGGCCATTTGCCACTGTGCCTGGGGATCGTGTGCTGGCAGCCTGCCGGCATGCGCAACTTACGCCAGCTCAGGAGCTGGTGTAAGTTCTGAAATAAATAAAAAAGAAAGTTAGGCCGTGTTAAGGGATCGGGGAGGAGAGGGGAAGAGGGAGGGAGGATAGGTAGGGTAGGTAGGGGGATAGGAAAGTTCCCTCCCAGTCCGCTCCTTAATTGGAGCGGACTGGGAGGGAACCTGGGAGGCCCGATCGTGGCGCAGAGTATAAATTGGCCAAATCTATCCCCCCTGCGGGTGCTGGCCCAGATTTTATAACATGCACGCGCCGGCGCACACATTTTATAAAATTGCGTGTCGATGTGCGCGCTCTGGGAAGCACGCGCACATGGAAGCATTCGTGTATGTTTTTTAAATCTACCCCTTAGTGAACAGCACGCATACTTTTACCTGCATGGAGGGGGGTGTTCTGCCCACATTAACTGTAACCAGACTCATATATATATGAATAATTTTTAATTACAGTTTTGAAAAAAATGAACTTTTTATTACAAAAATGAATAATTCACATTACAAAATACAAAGTATTGCATGTGCATACATAGACAATCATACATTCTATAGTACCCACAAAACAATTTATTCTTAAAACATACTCAATTTGAAAAATATCATCATACCTCACCATTCATACCAATTATCCACTTCACTTTAGTCTTCTATTGAGTGCAAATTTATCTGTCATTGGTTCCTGGAGTGAAAATCACTACTAAGTATTTGATAGAGGATTGATTTGTTAGAATAAATCCTCAATGCTCAAATATGTGGAGAGAATTGCATGAATGTCAATACTCTTTTCACTTGATCCATCATATTGGCACAATGTTTTTATTATCTTTAAAATATATATTTGCGCTAATATCAACTCGAATATTCTACTTCAATTGAAAAAATAAAATTAACATCAATCTTACCAGCAAAGTACTGTGATAACTCATAAATTGTTATGATCAATAATGATTAAACCCATAATGATCAAATGATCACAATCTATATATTAATAAATAATTATATAATTATATTGAAAACATAAATAAAAACATATGAAAAAAAATCTGCATAAACTATCGAACAAAATATCCACACACTAACCTCATATCGAATGTCTGTTAAATGGTGAAAGACTGTTGGTGTGTATTATCAAGATGTTGTGCATGAATATATATCACATAACCAGATTTTAAAGGAAGAAACCGTAAGTCGTAATCAATAATTATTACAACCTATCAGAATTGTTACACTTCTAAGTGTTGTCAACCCTGGTTAAACACTACCTGAATGAGAACTGCAAGCCATTAGATATGTCGCTTGTCTATAATACTGAGTTATTAAACTACCTGAAAGGGAACTACAAACACCATTACATATAAAACCCATCCAAATGCTATCTGAAAGAGAACTGCAAATCCCTTGTTCTGTGGAACATACCAATTGAATACACAGCTATTCACTACTTGAAAGAGAACTATAATTACCATTCCATGTAGATCCCATCCATATGCTACCTGATAGAGACCTGCACATCCTTTGTACTCGGCAGTTCACCAATAGAATACTACCTGATAGAGGACTATAAATGCTTTTACTATTTGTAATAATTCTAAGTATAAAAGACAATTATAATTGAGGAATCCCTAGTCTAAGTATCCATAATAATGTGGAACCACAAATTGTAAGTACAATGAGGGCTCTCTCACAATAGATTACTCCATTTTACCTCATGGTTTAATCAGTGAAGTTCAATGGTGTTCCAACTAAAAATAAATAATTGTTCCCCCTGAATGAGTTGGCGCGAAATGTTCCCTCCCCGATGCAATGTTAAATGGCAAACTACAAAAAGCTTCAAATCCTCAATGGTATGTTTGTGTTCAACCCAGTGGTCAACTATTGGTGTCTGCATGAGTCCTGTTTGAATGCAACTTAGATTTTCACTAATAATGGTTTTGATACTATGTTTGGTTTGTCCAATATACAACAATGTGCATGGACAAGTGAAGGCATAAATGACTTGACTTGTGTTGCACATAAAATAACCCTTCAAGTTGTATATGTGGAACTATTCACAGAGCAAAAACAGGATATGCACAACACATGAACACATACAGTACAGGAACCACATGCGAACTGACCAAATAGTAACATAGTAATGATGACAGAAAAAGACCAAAATGGTCCATCTAGTCTGCCCAGCAAGCTTCCCAAGGAAGTAACTGCCGCTCCGTGCAGGTTAACCCCATGTTGCTCCCCTCCTGTGTCAGTTGGAAGGGCAGCCCACACTAATTATTCCTGCAATGATTTTTTTCTCTGCAGTGCAAAGATAGGGGGATCCTTAAATGTTTCTTGATCAGAAAGTACGTCCCAATGTTTACAAATGATATCTCTAATATGGGACACCTGATTGGACTATGAGAGTGTGCAGACAATCCTCGACAATTGAGGTCTTGTCAGGGTGCATTTGTTCTTTTCCGGTTATAAGATATCTAACAGAGGGTATTTAACCCTTTTTGGCTACAAGGCATTTAACACTTGAAATTCAATAGCTGTGTAGTGCCTATAATGAAATTCTATTTGAAATTTAATAGGAGTGAATTACTTGTATAAGAGTCATAATGTGGTATATTTTATATATGGGTATGTATGATTTGGTATGATTGGTATGAATCATACCAATCATGTTATAAAATCCAGGGTCGGCGCGTGCAAGGGGGTGCACACTAGTGCACCTTGCGCGCGCCGAGCCCTCAGGGAGACCAGCTGGCTTTCCCTGTTCCCTCCGAGGCCACTCCAATTTCGGAGTGGCCTCGGAGGGAACTTTCCTTTCCCCACCCCACCTTACCCTCCCTTCCTCTACCTGTCCCGCCCCCCATCCAGGAAACTCCCCCGTACCTTTATTTCACAAGTTACGCCGGACGACTGCTGGCACGCGATCCCCCAGCCCAGCGGCCTTGCAAAGGCCTCTGGCCATGCTCCCGCCCCGCCCCCGGACCGCCCATTTTTTCAAGCCCTGGGACTTACACGCGTCCCAGGGCTTTATGCTTGCCGCTGGGCCTTTTGAAAATAGGCCCAGCACGCATAACCCCCTACGAGCGTAAATCCTCCTTGATTTACGCGTGTAGGGCTTTTAAAATCTGCCCCTAAGTTAGTTTATTTATTTATTTATTTATTTATTTATTTAATCATTTTTATATGCCTACTTTTCATGCAAGCATATCAAATCAGTTTACAGTAGTTAGCAATTTATCATTTAAAATTATTTGCATTTCCAAAGAAGAAAGAAATAAATACATTATTTCATAATATAATTAACATAGCAAACTAAATAGTATGCTAAATAATCAAAATTTAAACACTTAGGGGCTTATTTTCTAAATGTATCGCACGCGTGCGATACCAAAATGGGGGCGGAGTCGGCCCCGGAAGAGGAGGAGTCGGGGCGTCACCGGGGCCGACTCCGCGAAGCTTCCACGGAAGACGAAAAGGTAAGGCCCTTTTCGCGTCCGCGTTCGCTCCCAATAGCTACACCTCCTATGGTGGCGCTATTGGGTGCGAAACCGGCAGCGATCGCACCGCGACGGTGCGATCGCTGCCGGCTAGCACAGGCCCGCCCCCCGTTTCGGCCCCCCGCCCCTCATTTCCTAAAGTATCGCAGGCCTGCGATACTTTAGAAAATGAGACCCTTAGAGAGGTAATATAGTTAGGGTAGAGATAGTATAATAAAAATTAAAATATACATTACCGTGGTATTAAATCAGAAGTGTAAGATAATTATGCTAACAGCTCTTGGTAGGCTTGTTTAAAAAGCCAAGTTTTAATCCCCTTTTTAAATAAAAGGTAGATTTTCAAACCAATGCACGTGCATCCATGTGCCCTTGGTTCACGCGTATAACCCCCGAATTTTCCACGCAGGCCTTTTAAAATCTACTTGTTGGTGTATTAACTCTCCAGTACAATTCCAAAACGGCTGTTTCAACTCTAGAGTCAGTGCTCTGAACTTGAGATCAACCTTTCCTCTTCCCTTCCCCTCCCCTCCCCTCATTACTGCAACCAGTAAGTTATATGTTTTGATTACCTGTTGGAATAAAACACTGTTGGAATTTAGACAAGGTGTCTTCATGGAGATTCAGTATCTGGTCTAGCTGAATGATTAGCAGTGCATGAGTGCTGTGATATCATTGACGGGGGCAATAATCTGGATACCATTTTTATAAAAATACATGTTATCTGTTATCACCTCCAATTCTTTTCTCTTGTGCATACTATGGGGCGGTCCAAAAAAAAACAAAAAAACCCAAACAATTTAAACATGGACACACACACACAAAAAAAATTAACTGGCATATTAAGAAGCCTTTTTACAACTGATGCAAAACATTTTAGCAAGTTTCTAGAAAAATAAGTCAGAATTGCTTTCTCATGCTTTTCTTGTGCATGCAAATCTGAGGGAAGGGTTAAGTCGGATGTGATAGTTGATGATTCAATTATTAGAAGGTAGATAGCTGGGTGGCTGGTGGACATGAGGACTCCCTTATAACCTGCCTGCATGCTGCGAAGGTGGCAGACTTCACACGTCACCTAGACAGTGCTAGGGAGGAGCTGGCTGTTGTGATACATGTGGACACCAACGTCATAGGAAAATGTAGCAGGGAGGTTCTGGAAGCCAAATTTAGGCTTTTAGGTAGAAAGCCGAAATCCACAACCTCCAGGGTAGCATTCTCTAAAATGTTCCCTATTCCATGCACAGGTCCCCAGAGGCAGGCAGAGCTCCGGAGTTTTGTGGATGAGATAGTGGTGCAGGGAACAGGGATTCAGTTTTTTAAATAACTGGGCAACATTTTGAGAAAGGGGGAGTCTTTTCTGAAAGAATAGGCTACACCTTAGCTAGGGTAAAACCAGGTTGCTGGCTCCAAACTCTAAAAAGGAGATAGAGTACCTTTTAAACTAGAACAAAGGGGAAAGCCAACAGTTGCTCAACAGTGCAAGGTTCGGAGGGAGGTATCTTTGAAGGATACTAATAAAACAGGAGAGTTAGGGCATCCCAACAGAGAGGTTCCAATAAAAGCAAAAGTAGTCTGTGTGCCTCTAAGTAAAGATTAACCTGAGCTAAAAGATTCCAATGTATCCCTATCAATTGAAAAGCAGGTTGTTAATACAAACGAGCGCACACTTTGAAATGTCTGTTTGTCAATACCAGAAGTCTGATGGGAGAGTTAGTGTATTGCTGTGAGTAGTAAGACAGACATAATTGGCATCACAAAGACCTGGTGGAAAGAGGATAAACAATGGGAAAGTGCTATACCAGGATCCAAATTATATCTCAATGATAGGGAGAATCAACTTGGTGTGTGTGTGTGGGGGGATGTATTTATATCCATAAGACATAAGAAATAGCCATACTGGTTCAGACCAAGGGTCCATCAAGCCCAGCATCCTGTTTCCAACAGTGGCCAATCCAGGCTACAAGTATCCAAAAGCTAAGTATATCCCATGCTATTGATACTAGTAATAGCAGTGGCTATTTTCTAAATCAACTTGATTAATAGCAGGTCATGGACTTCTCCTCCAAGAAATTATCCAAACCTTTTTTAAACCCAGCTATACTAACTGCACTAATCACATTCCCTGGCAACAAATTCCAGAGTTAAATTTATTTATTTATTTATTTTTCTATACCGACATTCGATTTGACATATCACATCAGTTTACATATAACAAGATGTCTAAGGCTAATTGTGCATTGAGTGAAAAATAATTTTCTAAGATTAGTTTTAAATGTTCTACATGTTAACTTCATGGAGTGCCCCCTAGTCCTCTTATTTCCCGAAAGGATAAATAACCAATTCACATTTACCCGATTCACATTTCTAGACATCTCATGATTTTAAACACTTCTATCATATCCCCCCTCAGCCGTCTCTTCTCCAAGCTGAAAAGTCCTAACCTCTTTAGTCTCTCCTCATAAGGGAACTGTTCTATTCACTTTATCATTTTGGTCGCCATTCTTTGTACCTTCCTTATCACAACTATATCTTTTTTGAGATGTGGTGACCAGAATTGCACACAGTATTCAAAGTGTGGTCTCATCATGGAGCGATACAGAGGCATTATGACATTTTCCGTTTTATTCACCATTCCCTTCCTAATAATTCCTAACATTCTGTTTGCTTTTGTGACTGCTGCAGCACACTGAGCCGACGATTTCAATGTATTATTCATATCCACTATGATTCCTAAATCTCTTTCCTGGGTGGTAGCTCCTAATATGGAATCTAACATCATATAACTACAGCAAGGGTTAATTTTCCCTATATGCATCACCTTGCACTTATCCGAGATAACATAGAATTCAACAGGAAAAAGATCACAAAGAAGACTAAGGGCTGGATTTTAAAAGGTCTATGCACGTAAATCCATAGGGGCGGATCTTCAAAACTCCACGAATAGCTTACTTTTATTTGCGCTCCAGGCGCAAACAAAAGTAAGCTGGATTTTAGTAGATACGCGCGGAGCCGCACGTATCTACTAAAAAACCTGGGTCGGCGCGCGCAAGGCTATCAATTTTGTATAGCCGGCGTGCGCCGAGCCGCGCGGCCTACCCCCGTTCCCTCCGAGGCCGCTCCGAAATCGGAGCGGCCTCGGAGGGAATCCTCTAACACCCTCCCCTAACCTTCCCCTCCCTTCCTCTACCTAACCCACCCGCCCGGCCCTGTCTAACCCCCCCCCCTTACCTTTGTTGGGGGATTTACGCCTCCCAGAGGGAGGCGTAAATCCCCCGCGCGCCAGCGGGCCTCCTCCGCGCCGGGCCGCGACCTGGGGGCGGGGTACGGAGGGCGCGGCCCACGCCCCCGGACCGCCCAGGGCCGTAGCCACGCCCCCCGTACCCGCCCCCAAAACGCTGCCGACACGCCCCCAAACGGCGCGCCGACAGGGACCGCCCCCCGACACGCCCCCCGACACGCCCCCCTCGGAGAACCCCGGGACTTACGCGAGTCCCGGGGCTCTGCGCGCGCCGGTGGGCCTATGTAAAATAGGCCCACCGGCGCGCAGGGCCCTGCTCGCGTAAATCCGGGCGGATTTACGCGAGCAGGGCTCTGAAAATCCGCCCCATAGGATTTATGTGCGGGGGGGGGTTTGTTACGGGTGCTGGGCCTATTTTATAAAAGTCTGGCGACGCTCGTAAAGCCCTGGGACACGTCTACGTCCTGGGGCTTAGAAAAAGGGGTGGAGTGGTCCGGGGGGGGGGGCCAGAGGCAGGCGCAAGAGGTAGGATAAAGGTCGGGCGGGAGGTTAGAATAGGGGCTAGGGGTGGAAAGGTTAGGGGAAGGGGTAGGAAGGATAGAGTAGGGGGAAGGGAACAAGGGAAGTCCACGGGTGTTGGCACGCGCAAGATGCACTAGTGTGCACCCCCTTGCACGCGCCGACCCCCGATTTTATAACATGCGCACACCTGTGCTCGCATGTTATAAAATCGGGCGTCCATGTGCGCGTGCCGCGTAGCGTGCACACATGTACGCCCGCACGTTTCTTTTAAAATCTACCCCTAAATGCACAGTAGAATCTTTATGGGTAGAAATCCTGAATGTGTTGGGTAAAGGGTATATTGATAAGAGAATTCTACCATCCACCTGGCCAAAATGATGAGACAGACGATGAAATGCTAAGAGAAATCAGGGAAATTACCCCAATATTGACTGGATAAACCTAAGATCAGGACATGTTAGAGAGGTAAAGTTCCTGGATGGAATAAATGACTGCTTCATGGAACAATTTATTCAGGAGCGAAAGAGAGAGGTAGCTATTTTAGATCTAATTCTTAGTGGAATGCAAGATTTGGTTAGAGAAGTAACAGTGGTGGGGCCTCTTGGCAATAGTGATCATAACATGATCCAATTTGAATTAATGACTTGAAGGGGGACAATATGTAAATCTACAGCTCTAACACTAAACTTTCAAAAGGGATACTTTGATAAAATGAGGAAAATAGAAAAAATTGAAAAGGTACAGCTGCAATGTTAAGAGTGTACAACAGGCGTGGACATTGTTTAAAAATATCATCTTAGAAGTGCAGTCCGGATGTATTCCATGCATTAAGAAAGGTGGAAGGAAGACAAAAAAATTACCAGCATGGTTAAGTGGTGAGGTGAAAAACGCTATTTTAGCCAAAAAAAATCCCCCTTCCTTCAAAAATTGGATCCATCTGAATAGGAAAAAGTATAAGCATTGTCAAATGTAAAACATTGATAAGACAGGCTAATAGATAATTTGAAATTAAATTGGCTGTGGAGGCAAAAACTCATACTAATAACTTTTTAAAATATGTCAGAAGCAAGAAACATGCGAATGAGTCAGTTGGACTGTTAGAAGTTCAAGGGATAAAGTGGTACTTAAAGAAGATAAGGCCATCGTGGAAAAACTAAATTAATTCTTTGCTTCCGTATTTACTAATGAGGATGTTGGGGAGATACTGGATCCAGAGATGGTTTTTAAGGGTGATAATTCAGATGAACTGAACCAAATCACGGTGAACCTGGAAAATGTAGTAGGCCAGATTGAGAAACTGAACCTAAAAATTAGGAACAGGTGGTATTCACCTGGAACAGATGTTATACACCCAGGGATCTGAAAGAAATAAACAATGAAATTTCAGACCTATTAGTAAAAATTTGTAACATATCGTTCAAATGGTCCATTGTACCTGAATACTGGAGAGTGGCCAATACATCCCCGATATTTAAAAAGGGCTCCAGAGTGATGTGGAAAACTATAGACCACTGAGCTTGACTTCCATGCTCGGAAAAATAATGGAAACTATTCTAAAGAACAAAATTACAGAACGTATTGATAGACATGGTTTAATGGGACACAGCCAGCATGGATTTACCCAAAGAAAGCTTTGCCTCACAAATCTTCTACATTTTTTTGAAGGGGTTAATAAACGTGGATAAAGATGAATCAGTACATGTAGTATAGTTGGATATACAGAATGCATTTGACAAAGATCCTCAGAGTTTGTGCTTTGTCCAGTTCTGGTGGTAGTATGCTGACCTGTTTACTTGTTTATTTATTTATTTATTTATTTATTTATTTAACATTTCTTTTATACCGATATCCGTTCGCACATCGTATCGGTTCACAGTGAACAAAAAACCATTGGGCAGTGCCCGTACATATAACATATAACAGATAACATAATATAATATGATGAACTAGGCAACATATAAATAAATTTTTGGGAGGAGCCCTTACATATGACAGGCATCAATGGGTAGATGCTATGGAATATAACTATATACTTGTTGCTAATGATACTGCAACTATGTATCCCTGTGAAACAGCTTTGGAATTTTCTTAGTTTCTATGTTTTTTATGGGATGCTTCGGACATCCCACCATTGTTAGGGGTGACTGGATGCTACCATTGGATGTAAAATATTAATTTGATTGTTACTATATATGTTTAAAAATATTTTCCTCAGTTATGGATAAATTATCCTGTTTTAATAACATTTCCACTGGTTAATTCCAGTCTCAAAAATAATTTTTAGGTTGTTTGTAGACATTTATTTTAATTATTCAAAATTTTCTAATTCCATTTTTTAAAATTCCACCTGAACTGAAGTCTCCTGGATCTCTCTTTGCATATACCATTGAAATGTTTTATCCCTCCATTAACAATCTCTTCTAAACAGGTCCGGCAGCCTTTTTAAAAGTCACTCTGGGGTCCAGTAAGCAGGGTCCGTTAGATGGTCAGGGTCTCCCACCTCACCACCACCGTTAGTTTACCCAAATATCCATTAATTTTCTTTATTTTTTTATAAAATGTGGCACCCCCCCCCCCTCGGAGCGATGAATGCCCGCTAATATCATTGATGACATCAGTGAAGAGACCCAGCATCCTAACTGCAACATTGGGACTTCCCTAAAGCCCCAATGCTGATTTCCCATTTTTAAAAAAAATTTTTTTTTTTAATTGTGGTGACGGTTTTACCCGATCTCGACAGAGTTGGTGGCATCAACGTGCAGGACAGAGGGAGGATTGGACCTGGGCTTGGGCCCAGCAGCAACTGCGCAACTTGGCATGGGAGGAGAATGCCACTGACAGTGAGGGCGATTATTAACATCTCACCACTGCTGGCCGGTTAATCCTCCTGCACTCTTCCCCTTTCTGTCGGCTTCAGAGGCAGTGGCAGGAACGAGACCTGGCAAGGTCAAGACAAGCCCTGCAAGGCCGCAATGCACCACCTCACATCGGGTCTCTCCTTCTGCTCAATGGTGGCTCCAAAATGGCTCCTCCAAAATGGCCCCACTGCAATCACCCACAGTTCAAATTACTTTCCCACCAGTCCCAGGTAAAATATTAGTTCAATTTATTTATTATTTACTTTTATCTATTTATTTAGGGGTACCCATATCTCTATTACAATAGTTTTCCAGCTGTTCTTCCTAGTCACCTTTTCTGTTTTTTAATATTTTGTTACTTTCTCTTTCACCCCGTATATTGCTTGCACGTGACAAGCCAATTTCTGGCTACTTCCTGCCACCACTGCTCCCAATAATCTGAATTTTTCACTTAGCATCCTCTTTCCTGCCATAGACAAATATGTAGGCCATCCCTACCATATAACCTTGTATTTCCCCAGCCTCCAATGTATTCAAAACCACTTAGCTTACACCAGATTTTTGAGTCTGGGAAGTGTCAGACCTACTATATATTCTGACATCACTCATAGGGACTCTGTGCTAGCAAAGGAAAACTTCACTTGTCAGGGGCAAGTTTTTGGGTCCCCTTATACGTAAAATGCTGAAACTATCTTACAGACACTAACCATGCATTTCTTCTATTTTCCTGTCCTGTCATCTCTCATTCCTGCTGTGAGCTTAAATGTTATCATTTCAATCCAGTCTATGGGCAAATCCACCTATTTATTTATTTTTTTTTATACTATCAATCTTTTGCATTCAGCTTACCTCTTACTGTCACTTTGAAGGCTTTAATCCCAGTGTATGTACTGTGTTCTTCCTGCATGGAACCTTAATTCCTATTTCTGAATCCATGGTGCCGTTGCATTGTATTAGCACCGTTAAGCAACTTTTTGGACTGCTTGGATGAAACACATTTGCTCTGACTCAGTGTATTTCAAGACCTGACTATTATCTATATTATTTAGACAGGGCTGTGCTGCTAACCTTGAAAAAAAGCTAATTTTATCTCCTTAAAGAGGATGAATCTTTATATTTTTAAAGAAATTACAGACTACTGGCTAATGAAATCATTCATTCTTGAATCCACAATGCAATCAGGACTCTGCTGAAAGCAAAGAATTTGTTGCAGAAATATAATTTTTTTTTCCTAAGGCCTTGAAGATGAAGATATTCATCATTGCAAGTGAATGAAAACATTTGCATCCTACCTTCAAACGCCACTGAGAGGTAGCGTGTAGCTCATTCTCCTCCAGTGCTTTCTTTCTCCTCTACAGCCAGTTCCCAAGTTGCAGCTCAGAGTGGAAGAGCTCAAAGGGAAAGAAGAGAGGGAGGGAATAAGAACAAGACCCTTAGCAGCATCAGCAAATTGGGGGAATCTTCATTTCACCCCTAATCCTTACCTTCCATACTGCTAATATTTTTGTTAAAATCTGATTATTTGTTTTCCATCTCGATTTATGACATATGTGGTGTGAAATATTAATGCAGAATAAACAGATGCGAAGCAGTGACTAGATGGATTTGAATGAGTCAATAGAAAGTGACTGCATACAAAGACATTTAATAAGAATATATGGGATGAAGGAGGGTAGCTCAGGAGGCTAACAGTGCAATCATGATATAGTATAGAAGAGGTATTGCAATGCTAGGTACTTGAAAGATCTGGCCTACAGCTTCTTCCTCCCTTTCCTCCCCCACCCAATATATTGATAAGAATCACAATCTCCTCTCCTAAAACTTAAATTCATATTGGGGTAGATTTTTAAAGAAGCGCGCGGGGGGTACATTTGTGCACGCTAACAGGTGCGCACAAATGTACACCCGATTTTATAACATGCACGCGCTGCCACACGCATGTTATAAAATCCGGGGTCGGCGTGTGCAAGGGGATGCACACTTGTGCACCTTGCACGCACCGAGCCCTAGGGGAGCCCCGATGGCTTTCCCTGTTCTCTCTGAGGCCGCTCCGAAATCGGAGCGGCCTCGGAGGGAACGTTCCTTCTGCTCCCCCCACCTTCCCCTCCCTTCCCACCTTTGTTTCAGGAGTTACCTTTGTTTCATGCGTAACTTGCACGCGCCGGTCGGCTGCCGGCACGCCATCCCCCGGCACAGCCTCACTGTGCCAGAGGTCTCAGTCCCGCCCCCGGACCGGCACCACGCCCACGGCCCTGCCCCATTCCCGCTCCTTTTTCAAAGCCCCGGGACATACGCGCGTCCTGGGGCGCGCGCAGGAGGGTTTTTAAAGGGTTACATGCTGGTCATAGGTAAATGCTTGCTTTAGACATCAAAAGGCCTGGAAATCTTCATCATTCCAAACACCGGGATCTGCCCCCTTCCTCATGAGGCCCATGAGTACTGCTACCAAAGAGAAGTAGCCATGGACATATTGGCGGTAAATAATTGGCAAAGCCTAAGAACATCTGTAAGACATTGAGTCCCACCAATCAAGGCCAGTGTAGAATAGCGTTCAGTTTTTCTGGATCCATGCGGAGTCCAGAGTTCGACATGATATATCCCAGGAAGGATATTTCTTTATGCTCGAAAGAGCATTTCTCCATCTTGTGACAATTGGTGCTCTCATAAACGATGTAGACCTTGTCTCACTTGCAAGCAATGCTGTTTTAATGTTTTAGAGTAGACAAGGATGTTGTTCAAATAGACAATCACAAACAACAACCAAAATCACACAGTGTGTATTCCAGTAAACCTCTGTTTGTAATACAAAAACATAATAAATGGTTCAACTGGTATATTTTTTATGCCATATTACATAGCCATCAAATCTTGTAGGACCCTTACTCACAGATTCAGTATCAACTCTCATTTGGTATAGGGTCACTTTACTTTATTTCAAATCAGTTATGTTTTGTTCATTTTTTATAATATCTTTTTTTGTTAAGGTAAAACAAGTCTCTCAACGTGCTGACGAACTGCAGAATGTATAAACCACGGGAACAATATTCCGTTTATGAAGCAACACTGCTTCACGAACTGCAGAATGTATAAACCAGGGGAACAATATTCCGTTTATGAAGCAACACTGCAATTGTCAAGCAACTTTACTTTATTTGACAATTGCATTGTTGCTTCATAAACGGAATATTGTTCCCCTGGTTTATACATTCTGCAGTTCATCAGCACGTTGAGAGACTTGTTTTACCTTAACAAAAAAAGATATTATAAAAAATGAACAAAGCATAATTGATTTGAAATAAAGTAAAGTGACCCTATACCAAATGAGAGTTTGATTTTTTGATACTGACTCTGTGAGTAAGGGTCCTACAAGATTTGATGGCTATGTAATATGGCATAAAAATATATACCAGTTGAACCATTTATTATTTTTTGTAGTCCAAATAGACAATGACATGAAAGTGTGTATCAGTCTCTGAAGATTCCATTAACCATCATTTAAAAACTGCAGATATGTTGCATAATCTGAATGGCATGTCCAGATACTCATAGGCTTCCACTTGTCGCCCTCTTGGATACGGATTAAATTATAGGCCCCATGCAGGTCCAATATGGTAAAAATGTATGCCCCTCTGAGGCGGTCGTACAGCTCCATGATGAGGGGTAAGGAACTCCAATCAATGTGGGGGCTGGTGTGCAACTAGCCGGGGATGATGGCCTTCTTCCCACGGAGGAACTGGAGGTAAGTTGGTGACCTCCGGGCCACATTGGGATGTGGATGGCGGCCTCCTGGCTGCATTAGAAGAACTGTTGGCAGCTCCCAAGCTGCAGGGCAGCACCCGAGCGGTTCCCTGGCCTCCGGAGCACAGGGGCTGCAATAGCGTGGCTCCAGCCGCGCGGTAAGGGCGTTAGCGGCCTCCGGGCCATGCAGGAAAAGCTGTAACAGCGAGGCTCCAGCCGCGCTGGGGAAGTGGCAGCACAGAGAGAAAAGAGAAAAAAAGGTGAGATACTGCCCAAACAGGGCAGAATCGCAACAATCACTTTGGGGAGTATATAGAAATGGATAAACTCTTAATGGAAAAGGCCCATACACATGTGTAGCAGAGTTGTGATTCTGACCACCTGATCTGGAACGGGTTTCCCTGAGACAGAAGATACGATCAGTGTGATCTTCAAGGGTTTGGTAGGGATCCCATAGCTTAGAACTACCATTTTATCAATGAAACTCCCAGCTGCCCCTGAATTAAGAAAGGCTCATAGAGGATATTGGTGTCCCCAATGGTAAAGCACCCTGGAAGTAGAATTTGAGGAGAGGTGCAGTGTTGACCCAGGGTGGCCTCTCTTATCATCCCTAGGCCCGAGAGTTTCCTGGCTTGATGGGGCACTGGGCTACAAAATGTCCAGAGCTGGCACAATACAGGCACAGATTCAAGCATCTCCTTCACTGGCGTTCATCTGGAGAGAGTCTTAGATGATCCACCTGCATAGCTTCCTTGGGAGAATCTGGCAGAGTCAAGGTCATAGATGGAACTGGAAGTGGGGTGCCAATTGTATCAGATGTTGGGCCTGTCTTCCCTCCTTAGCTTGTTCTCAAAAACAGAGGTCCAGCCAAATGGGTAGTCTAATGAGGTCTACCAGTGTTTCTGGTGGGTCTTGCCCATCCAGCTCATCTTTTATGGGTTCAGACAGGCTCTGGTGGAAGATAGACACCAAGCTGTTGTCATGTCACTGCAACTCAGAAGCCATTATTCGTAATTGGACCACATATTCTCCAACAGTCCGGAAGCCCTGCCAGATCTGTAGAAGTTTGGAAACTGCTGATGAAGCTCATCCTAGCTCATCAAAGATGAGGTGGAAGTCTTGGAGAAAGCGATCCAGGTTCTCCAAAATGGGGTCCTCTCGTTCCCACAATGGGGAGGTCCAAGACAAGGCATATCTTTCCAGTAAGGATAAAATGAAGGTTACCTTGGCCTTGTCCATCAGGAAGAGAGTGGCCTGCAAGGTATATGGCACTGATTAATGAATCCTCGACATTCCCAAGGATTGCCATGGTATCTAGATGTAGGAGGTAATCGAGGTAGCGGCTGAGTGGGAGGTGCTGGTGCCGGTGGAAGAGCCATTGCTGGAAGTGTCACCAATCTTTCTAAGACCCATGTCACTTGGTCCAACACATTCTGATGTCTTTGCATTCATAGTGCTATTTCTGGAATGGCCTGGAGTGAGGCCAATGCTGCAGGGCCCATTGCCTCAGCAAACTATTAGGGTTGTGGACCTCTAAGCAGGTGGGCGAACACTGACCATTGATGGAAGTGCCAGGATGGGACTGGCAGGAGCTTCACCTATACCAACCATTGTTCCTGCAGGTTGCGCCCTTGATTTGGGTGGACAGCAGGACTTAGGAGGATCCCAGGGGCAAGGTGAAGGAGAAGGTTGGGATTATCAGGGATTTCTAGAGAACAAACCAAGGTCAGGGCTGGGGGCAGACAAGCTATGGTCAGGTCCAAAGTAGATGTTGCAGAGGTGGACCCTTGGCATAGGTGGAGTTGTTGCTACCCCTGGGGATGTCCCCACGGATCCCCACCATCGGGAGGCAGAGCAGAACGGAAAGCGGAGGCCGATTGGAGCTTCACCAATACCAGCCCTCATTCCCCGCAGGTTGAGCCTTTGGGTACTGGGGCCAGCTGGTCTTAGGCAGGCCCCCGCATGGTTGATCCCGTGAAGGATGTTCAAGGCAGGGAGCCAAGAAGCAATGGAGACACAGGGTCCAAAAGAGATGAGCTCAAGATAGGGCCTGGATCCAGAAGCCCGGACAGGCAGATGCAGGCTAGAGAAAAGGAACAGATTAAGCCGAGGCTTGTAATTAGGCAAGAGCCTACGAAAGGCCATGTCGTCAGCTGAAGGCAAAGTCAGGTGGCTAGAGACAAGGTCAGGTGTAAGCTGAAGTCAGGACAGGCAGCTGGAGACAAGGTCAGGTGCAAGCTGAAGTCAGGGCAGGTGGCTGGAGACAAGGTCAGGTGCAAGCTGAAGTCAGGGCAAGCAGCTGGAGATAAGGTCAGATGCAAGTATGGGTCAGAGCCAGAGAATCCTTCCAAGGCATGGTCAGGTACAATTGAGGGTCAAAGCCAGGAATCTGTCCAAAACGTGGTCAGAATCAAGTGAGGGTCAATGCCAGGAGTCCGTCTAAAAGGTAATCAGGAGCAAGCGAAGGTCAGGAACAAGAAACAAACTGGAACTCTGGAACTGGAACAGGAATACAGGACTGGAACAGAACAAGCACAGGAAAAGAAACAGGAACAGGAAGGAGTAGCAACTAAGCACACGATAGGGAGCATGGAGACCTGTTGCCAAGGCATGTCTGATGTGACGGTGTATAAAACACAATAAACTAAACAATAAACTAAAGTAGCAGGGCCCGGCGACATCATCATCCGGGGCCGCGGGAAGGTTTCCTGCCATGGCCCCTTTAAAGTCAGGGAAGGTGCGCGTATGCATGCCTAAAGCAGAGCGACTGGAACTACGTGGTGGCGGCATCTCCCCTCTGCGCACATGGGGAGACCAGACTGGGACCAGAGGAGACCGCAGAGCTGCCGGAGGTACCTAGGAACATGGTAAGAGCACGAGAGCATAGGCGATTGCCTAATGCTGCCAAAGAAGAAGTGCCAGATCCAGGACCCGGGCACTGGGGATGAGTAGGGCTGGTCGCGGGCCTGCCACGGCCGGGACACACAACAGTAGAGGTCAAATCCAGGATGCAGTCAGAGAAGTCTGAGAATGACCTGAGGTCACACCAGGAAGACAAGCCAGAGGAGAGAAGAGCAAGACAGTGGCAAGAGCAGGACCAAGACACACGAAGAAGACAAGGACCAGGGGGACCAAGACACTAGACGACCAAAAGAACAGGAACACAGGAGCAGGAGCTTTTGCAACCATCCTATCCCGACGGCTTCACTCCGTCTACCTTTCTTTCTTTGCACCTCCTCTCACTATGGGTGGATGCCTGGCTGCTGTGGCGTCTGCCTGCCATCCTCTCCGGCGACTCCGGACCGGCTTGGGCGCTGCCTCCCGCCATGCTCCACTGGTACCTTAGGGCACGTGCGCCGCACAGCCCTTACTTTTATTTCCTACTTGGCGCGAACCTCAGGGGCGTCCCCCTGTGATGACGTCACGCTGCCCGGATATTTAAAGCCTACGATATTTGCTAGCCTTTGCGTTAGCAAGGGGTAATCTTATGGATGGGATTCGCTCTCCGGACCCAGCTACCCTGCCTCTCCAATCTTCCATTGGACTCTTAACGCTAATGGGGTGCCTCATTTGCTTTTCAGGTCACTATCAGGAAACCGGTACTCGCTCCTCGAGGGCCCATGTTCCCTGACTCACTGCCTGCTCCTACCTTCTCTTCTGCCTGGAAGGATTCGCTATCTTCAACACCAGTAAGTACTACCATCTTCACCTCAGAGCTGTTCCCTGGAACCAGGTACTCCCTCCTTGAGGGCCTGCCTCCATTCCAGCCCTAGTGCCATCTCCTACGTGGAACCGCTGTGTGAGTACATTACCTTCAAGCCTCTCAGCTCTCAGGGATCAGGTACTCGCTCCTCGAGGGCCTGCTCTTCCTATCCTGGGGTTCTCCATACTGGCGCTTTGTGCATATTCCACTGTACTCATTATTCTCAGTTCTTTCCACTACAGCACTGCTACCGGAGGAGTCACTGTTCCAGCACCTGAGGGATACTAACCCAGCCGGGCTACTTCTACTGCTCACTACTGCCACCTCTGGTGGCTTCATCACGTTGTCTAATAAAAGATCAATCTCTGTGTTTGTGTCCTAAGCTGAGTCTGACCTGTGGCCCCTCACGGGACATCCCCCGTGGGCGTGGTCAGCTGCCACAGTGTCCAAGGGTCCACCCAAACCTCACTACAACAGGAGCAGAGAGAACAGAGGCAGAAACACAGAAGAGCAACACACACTAAGAAGCAGATCACTCAGAAAACATGTTGCTGAGGCAAGAACCCAGGACCAAGAAGGTATAAGTAGCTAAGGGCAGGTGACATCATCCCAGAGCAACTTCCTAAGTTTCCCACCTAAGTGTATATAAAATGTACGCCCAAGCACACTTGCATGTCTTCCGCATCCTTCCGCCAGGTTCTCGTTGTGCTTGTATTTGGGTGTATAATGACAGCATTCTGTCGAACAGAGTGCGTCCAATGCTGTAAGTCTGGGAAAGTGGCTGAGGTCTAACACCAACATAATCTTTATTAAGTATAGTGTGATGATTAAGATGTTCTTTGCAGATGTGTTTCCCAATTGTAATTTTACACATTTACTTCAATAGCCAATTTTCCCAATCCTTAATTTAGTCTTCCTCCTTTCCCTCATGGGAAGCAACTCTTAGCTTCACTCCCCTGTAGATGGAAATACAAGTTTGTCGTCCAATGTAGATGTCATCCAAATAAACAGTCTCCTGTGTCCTATCTCTCCAGCAGTTCTTCTCCCATCTTCTTCTTTTTCACGGTATCTGAAAGATACTGGTTGTGCTCCTCTTCTCCAGCTATCTTCTGTAGATTTAAGTGAACCCTTGAGGGGATCCATGATGTCTCATCTTTCCCAATCTTTCTTCTTCTCCTTTTAGACAACTGTAAGTCATCCCTCCTCAAGCATGCAGATGATCCTGAGTTCCTTCCCAATGAAGGAACCCCCTCCTATACATGTTATCAAAAAGAAAATCTCAGTGATACTCAAAAGAAAAATCCTATCACTGAAAAAGGAAACAAAAAAAACAACTAAGACAGGGAAGTGGGGGGGGGGGGGGGCAGAAAAGCTCGCTTTTCAGAAGAAAGGGTTCCATAACAATGGTCCTAAATAAAGGAAAGCTTTCTGGCTCCACATTTGAACCAGGATTCAGTCCCTGAGTCCCCAGAGGCTTTCTTGACCCCACTACTCAAAATAAAACTAGGGACAGCTATGACATGCTACCTCTGGAAGGGTAACATAAAACTTCCACAAGGTGAAATGATGGCAGTGATTCAGACAGCACCATAAGCTCATTATTTACCATCTCCTACATTGGGGAGATACCCACCCACTGTTCTGTACCTTCCTAAAACACGAGTTGGACCAGTCCTTTTCTGGTCAAACTCATGTCTTCCTCCAACTTGGGAATTATTAGAAAGGGAATGGTGAATAAAACGGAAAATGTCATAATGCCTCTGTTTCGCTCCATGGTGAGACCGCACCTTGAATACTGTGTACAATTCTGGTCGCCGCATCTCAAAAAAGATATAGTTGTGATGGAGAAGGTACAGAGAAGGGCTACCAAAATGATAAGGGGAATGGAACAGCTCCCCTATGAGGAAAGGCTAAAGAGGTTAGGACTTTTCAGCTTGGAGAAGAGACGGCTGAGGGGGGATATGATAGAGGTGTTTAAAATCATGAGAGGTCTAGAACGGGTAGATGTGAATCAGTTATTTACTCTTTCGGATAGTAGAAAGACTAGGGGGCACTCCATGAAGTTAGCATGTGGCACATTTAAAACTAATCGGAGAAAGTACTTTTTTACTCAACGCACAATTAAACTCTGGAATTTGTTGCCAGAGGATGTGGTTAGTGCAGTTAGTATAGCTGTGTTTAAAAAAGGATTGGATAAGTTCTTGGAGAAGAAGTCCATTACCTGCTATTAATTAAGTTGACTTAGAAAATAGCCACTGCTATTACTAGCAACGGTAATATGGACTAGACTTAGTTTTTGGATACTTGCCAGGTTCTTATGGCCTGGATTAGCCACTGTTGGAAACAGGATGCTGGGCTTGATGGACCTTTGGTCTGACCCAGTATGGCATGTTCTTATGTTCTACACTCGGTTAGGAGTTTAACTGGAAGGCAGGAGTTTTATTCCAGAAGAGAAATGTGATGTATACATCTACGAAAACAAATAAAAAAATAAAATAATAGATCAGACACAAAAGAGTCAGAGCTGAACCAGCAGGGGGCAGTCAGAGTTAAGGCACGCTGCCGCAGACACACCCATGATCACTTTTAACTGGACTCTTAAGTTTGCCAGTTAAGTGCAGTGCTCTCTCCGGTTTCTGCTCTTTTAACAATATCTCTTAGATCTGGAGTGTAGGGCTTTTGCAGCAGGAGCAGCAAGGACAGTCTATGAAGGCTGCTGCCACTAATAAACAATCTCTATGGGGTCTGAGGTAAGCAGTCAGCACTTTAAATATGGTCCTGCTGCACACTACCAAAAGCTGGTTCAGAAGAACAATTCTAACTCCCAGTGCTTTCACCCTTAAGCGGCGCATACACACTTCATTTAGCTCCCAGCAGGGTTTTTGTTTTTTTTTTTACCTTGCAGCAGTTTACTCAGACAGGCAGAAAGGTTCCATAATATTTCTGTCTTTGCTAGCTGCTAACCTTTATTTAAAGAGTCCCCGCCCATCCTTCCTAATTGGTGGCAGCCCCGGTCTCCTGGCAGCTGCTACAAGCATTTCAGTTTGCAGTCTCCCACTTGATGTCCTTTATCACTGTGTGGGGTTTATTTATCTCACTGCATCATTAAGGGGAATTGGAATGTACTTCTCAGGGTTTCTATTGTGAGTTATCTTACTGCATTAAATGAGTCTCCTTCAGAGGCCATAAAAATGAAAAAAAGACTATTTAGTACACAGTACGTACAGAATATAAAATACACTTAGGACATGGTTACCTATTAAGTCCTGTGGATTTGCTCAGTGGTGGCAATAGTTCAGCATGTCGATTTGCTCTACTTAAAAGGATTTATCAACCACCAAAGTGGCAAGAAACATAACACTGGTTCTTTCATTAACTGCAATTCTTATCATATGGTTTAGTTTACTGAATATCTGGTAGCTGATTTATGTAGGTCATACTTCAAGATGTATGAAAAATGGGATGCAAGAACATTTCAGTGCAGTAAAGAAAAAATTACCTAATTCACTTGTTTACAGTTGTTCAAGACCATGTGGAGTAGTAGCCTAGTGGCTAGAGCAGTGGGCTACAATGCGGGAAAAACAGTGTTCACATCCTGTTGCCACTCCTTGTGATCTTTGGCAAATCACTTAACCTTTCATTGCCTCAGGTACAAACTTAGGCCTGGATTCACCATTCTACCGCAGAATGGTGAATCCAGCGAAAACAGGGGGCAGGGGGCAAAGACGGGGAGGGGGGTGGGCCTGCAAAAGCCCGCAGCCTTTGCACTACTGAGGTGCGCCGGCTTTTGCACCAAATAGTGACACCATAAAAGGTGTAGTTATTCGGCGCAATGCTGGTGACGATAACGTGTCTTACCTTATCGCCGCCAGTGAAGACATCGCGGAGAGCGCCTCCTCGCCACCCCGACTCCACCCCTCGCTGCCCCGACTCTGCCCTGACTCCACTCCGACTCCGCCCCTAGCAAGCTATCGATAGCGGCTTATCGCACGCGATAGCGGTTTGTTTGAAAATGACCCCCTTAGATTGTGAGCCCACTGGGGACAAAGAAATGCTTATAGTCCTTGAATGTAATTCACTTTGATGTGCTGAAAAGCAGAATATACATAAATAAGACCCTTGTATCTATGGATTTATGCAATTGGTCATTACTAAATACAGTGGCAATAGCTAAATTTACCATGGCTTCTTATCGCAGAAAATTTAGCTCAAGTACTACTTCTATGAGGCAGAACTTAAGTGCTAGTGTGTTCACCTTGAAAAACAGGGATGGTACACTAGCTTTAAAAGCCTCCTCTCCCCCCCCCCATCAAGAATTTACCTTCTATGATCTGATTAAAAAAAAAAGTCACCCATTACTCCCTCCTGCAATGATTTCCTTAACTCTTCCATTGAGCCCTGCCCCTCCTTTTCTCCCTGCCAGCAGGAAGACAGTCACATACCTCTTACTGGCATGGTATCAACAGAAGTGATGGTGCTACCGAGAGATACTTCATACTTTTACTTCCATGTAGGTCAGTACAAAGTGCTGCTCATAAGCATTATTACAGCCACAGACATTAAGCCAGAGGAGATAAATAGCTGTTCTCCTGCTGGCAGAATTTGTGCTTCTTTGGGGTGGGGGTGGGGTCAGTGGAGAGGAACCTCGAGGGAAGTCCATGGTGGTAGAGGAGTCTTTTTCTGGAGGATTGAATTGGTGGTGGATTATCTGGTGGGGCTTTGAGTGGTCGAGAGTCATTGTTTAGAAGGCTGGGT
The DNA here is from genome assembly GCF_901001135.1 of Rhinatrema bivittatum. NCBI lineage: Eukaryota > Metazoa > Chordata > Amphibia > Gymnophiona > Rhinatrematidae > Rhinatrema > Rhinatrema bivittatum. The sequence continues at coordinate 193,072,115 of NC_042617.1, forward strand.
GGGTGGGAGGTCTAAGCTCTAGGGATATGGTGAGACAGTGGTGCTTTTCTTTGAGGACTGGGAGAGTGAAAGGCTATCCCATGTTAACTGGTCCTTTAACTCTGGGCTCAGTAATGCAGGAGAGTGAGATGTTATGAAGAATGCGCCAATTAAAAGGGCTGTGCCACACTTTGCATAAGAACATAAGATTTGCCATACTGGATCAGACCAGTGTCCAACAAGCCCAGTATCCTGTTTCAAACAGTCACCAGTTCAAGTCACAGGTACCTGGCAAGATTCCAAAATGAAAATATATTCCATGCTGCTTATCCCAAGGATAAGCAGTACATTTCCACAAGTGCACATTAATAATAGTTTATGGACTTTTCCTCCAGGATCTTGTCCAAACCATTTTTAAATGCAGCTGCACTAACAGCTTTTACCACATCCTCTGGCAAAAAATTTCAGAGCTTAATTATGCATTGAGTATTTGTTTTAAATGTACTACTTAGTATCTTCATTGCATGTCCCCTAGTCTTTGTAGGAATTGGTAAGAACACAAGAACATGCCATACTGGGTCAGACCAAAGGTCCATCAAGCCCAGCATCTTGTTTCCAACAGTGGCCAATCCAGGTCAATCCAGGCCATAAGAACCTGGCAGGTACTCAAAAACTAAGTCTATTCCATGTTACTGTTGCTAGTAATAGCAGTGGCTATTTTCTAAGTCAACTTACCGTATTTTCCGGCGTATAAGACGACTTTTTAACCCAAGAAAATCTTCTCAAAAGTCGGAGGTCGTCTTATACGCCGGGTATCGTCATATAGGGCACACCTGCTCTCTGACCAGTTTCTCTCAATCACACACATGCTCTCAATCAAATGCATTCTCTCACTTACACACAGACTGGCTGCTTCTCTCTCTCGCTCACTCACTCGCTCACTTCCACTCCCCACCCGGGCACAAATAGTAGCTGCAGCAGCCTCCTCCTCCAGCCCCCGCAGGCCAAGAAAGAAGAATCCCATCGGCCGCGGGAGGCTCATGGTGCTGTCTCCTTTCCCTATTATCAGCTGCTTCGATTGCTCGGGGGCCGATGCTGCTGTCGCCGCTGCTATTTTTCATGCGGCACGGCTTTCTCCTTCCCCGCGCACCGCACTGCCGTTGCCGCTGGGCTATCAGCACATTCAAGCCCAGCGGGAACGGCAGTGGTGCAAAAAAAAAAAAAGCTGTGGCATCCGCGGCTGGCCTTTTCTTCTTCCCGCCCCCCCCCTTTGAACCGGAACAGGAAGTGATGCGCGGGAAGAAGAAAGAGCCGTGCTGCGTGAAAAAATAGCAGCGGCGACAGCAGCATCGGCCCCCGAGCAGTCGAAGGAGCTGGTAATCGGGAAAGGAGACAGCAGCATGAGCCTCCCGCGGCCGATGGGTTTCTTCTTTCTTGGCCTGCAGGGGCTGGAGGAGGAGGCTGCTGCAGCTACTATTTGTGCTCGGGGGGGAGTGGAAGTGAGTGAGAGAGAGAGAGAGAGAAGCAGCCAGCCTGTGTGTAAGTGAGAGAATGCATTTGATTGAGAGCATGTATGTGATTGAGAGAAACTGGTCAGCGAGCTCATGTGTGTGTATATGTGAGAGACAATGAAAGTGACTGCTCAGAGAGATGACTGATGTGTATGTGAGTGTGAGAGAGAGAAAAAGCATGGAAGTGAGAAATCTGGGTATGTGAGAAAGCATGGGAGTAAGAAGCCTGATTATGGGTATGTGAGAAAGCATGGGAGTAAGAAGCCTGATTATGTGAGAGAGAGCATGGGAGCGGGAGGGCTGTGTGTGTGTGTGCGTGCATGAGAGAGAGAGACTGGTTGATAAGGTGACGGTGTGTGTGAGAGAAAGAGACTGGTGTGTGTGAATGTGAGAGAAAGAATGTGATTCAGGGAATGAGAAGCCTGTGCACGTGGAGAGCAAGCATGGAAATGAGAGAGAGACTGGTGTGTGTGTGTGTGTGTGTGTGAGACAGAGAAAGTGATTATGAGAGTGAGAAGCCCGTATATGTACGGTAAGCAGAACATGGGAGTGGGAAGCCTGTGTGTGTGTGTATGGCATGAGAGAAACTGTTCAGGAAGGTGTCTGGTAGTGTGTCAAAGACTGTTTGGGAAATGATTGGTGTGTGAGAGACAGAAACTGGTCATGGGGGCATGACTGGTATGGTGTGTGTGTGTGTGTGAGAGACATGGGCCCTAAGGAAGAGGACCATGAGTATAGAGCTTAGCCATTACTGCTGCTTCTGGTATGTGCTACGGCCTGCATGGAAGAGGAGTAGGCTGCTGGAGGGGGTAAGTAAAGGTGGCTTTTAAAGTTTATTTTTCTTGATTGACTGCCATTTTAATTATTTAATATTATGTGATGTGTCTGCTTTTTTGAAATATTTATTGGTGTTTGGAGAATGTTTAATAGTTTTTATGAGTTTTTAATTGTTGGATGTTATTCTGTTCATAGCTGTTTTGAAACATTTATTCTGCTTCTTAGTATAGTTTTACAATTATTTCTGTGTGGGGATCTATAGCTGCTTGCTAGTTCTGTTTTCCTAATAAGAGGTGTATTGGTTTTTAGGGCCTGATATACGATATTTGTAGTGTTGCCTTTTCATAGATAGGGTTGCTCCTGTTTGAGTGTAAAATTATTTTTTTTCTTAAAAATATGTATAAAAAAGGGGGGGTCGTCTTATACGCCGGAAAATACGGTAATTAATAGCAGGTAATGGACTTCTCCAAGAACTTATCCAATCGTTTTTTAAACACAGCTATACTAACTGCACTAACCACATCCTCTGGCAACAAATTCCAGAGTTTAATTGTGCATTGAGTGAAAAAGAACTTTCTCCGATTAGTTTTAAATGTGCCCCATGCTAACTTCATGGAGTGCCCCCTAGTCTTTCTACTATCTGAAAGAGTAAATAACCGATTCACATCTACCCGTTCTAGACCTCTCATGATTTTAAACACCTCTATCATATCCCCCCTCAGCCGTCTCTTCTCCAAGCTGAACAGCCCTAACCTCTTTAGTCTTTCCTCATAGGGGAGCTGTTCTATCCCCTTTATCATTTTGGTTGCCCTTCTCTGTACCTTCTCCATCGCAATTATATCTTTTTTGAGATGCGGTGACCAGAATTGTACACAGTATTCAAGGTGCGGTCTCACCATGGAGCGATACAGAGGCATTATGACATTTTCTGTTTTATTAACCATTTCCTTCCTAATAATTCCCAACATTCTGTTTGCTTTTTTGACTGCCGCAGCACACTGAACCGACAATTTCAATGTGTTATCCACTATGACACCTAGATACACACACAGTGAGGACCCCGTGGAAGGATGCCTAAGACATGCGCTCATGCTTGGGCACACATTTTATATGGGCTTAGGGGGGAAACCTTGGCAATCGCCCTGGCTTGACGTCACCTGTCCTTGGCTACTTTTACCTACTTGGACTTGGGTTCCTTGCCTCAGCAATAAGTGTCCTGAGTGATCTGCTCCTCAGTAAGTGTTGCTCTTCTGTACCTCTGCCTGTGTGCTCTCTGTTCCTGCTCCTGTGTTCCTGTTTCTTTGGTTGTCCAGTGTCTTGGTCCCCCTGGTCCTTCTCTTCTTGTGTGTCTTGGTACTGTTCTTGCCCCACCTTGCCTCTTCTCTCCTCTGGAATGTCTTCCTGGCATGACATCGGCTCATCCTTGGACTTCTCTGACCACCTCCTGGTCTTGACCTCCACTTTGGACCTGAACATTGCTTGCCTGCTGCCGGCCCCAGCCTTGGCTTATTCTTTGGAAATCCCTGTCTGCTGCCTGCCCTGACCTTCACTTGGACCTGGACATTCTCCTTAGTTTTGTCCCTGGGATTCTCCTACATCCTGCTGACTATCTGAACCAAGGGCTCAACTTATAGGAATGATGATTGGAATAGGTGAAGCTCCTGCCAGTCCTACACGGCACTTCCACCAGTGGGTGGTGTGGGCCTCAAGGGTTTGCTGGCCCGGTTGTATAAACTACAGCATTGCACAGGGGTCCACAACCTTAATAGTTGGAAACCATCATAGCATCCATCATACTTATTACTTCAGTTAAACATCAGTGTTCATCAGTGCTGTTTACAAAAATTGCAGAAAGACTAAATGAATTCTTTGCTTCCATGTTTACTAATGAGGATGTTGGGGAGATACCAGTTCCAGAGATGGTTTTCAGGGGTGATGAGTCAGACGAACTGAACGAAATCACTGTGAACCTGGAAGATGTAGTAGGTCAGATTGACAAACTAAAGTGTAGCAAATCACCTGGACCGGATGGTATGCATCCTAGGGTATTGAAGGAACTAAAAAATGAAATTTCTGATCTATTAGTTAAAATTTGTAACCTATCATTAAAATCATCCATTGAACCTGAAGACTGGAGGGTGGCCAATGTAACACCAATATTTAAAAAAGGCTCCAGGGGTGATCCGGGTAACTATAGACCAGTGAGCCTGACTTCAGTGCTGGGAAAAATAGTGGAAACTATTCTCAAGATCAAAATCGTAGAGCATTTAGAAAGACATGGTTTAATGGAAAACAGTCAACATGGATTTACCCAAGGGAAGTCTTTCCTAACAAATCTGCTTCATTTTTTTGAAGGGGTTAATAAAACAAGTGGATAAAGGTGAACTGGTAGATGTAGTGTATTTGGATTTTCAGAAGGCATTTGACAAAGTCCCTCATGAGAGGCTTCTAAGAAAACTAAAAAGTCATGGGATAGGAGGCGATGTCCTTTCGTGGATCACAAACTGGTTAAAAGACAGGAAACAGAGAGTAGGATTAAATAGTCAATTTTCTCAGTGGAAAAGGGTAAACAGTGGAGTCCCTCAGGGATCTGTACTTAGACTGCTGCTTTTCAATACATATATATAAATGATCTGGAAAGGAATACGACGAGTGAGGTTATCAAATTTGCGGATGATACAAAATTATTCAGAGTTGTTAAATCACAAGCGGATTGTTATACATTACAGGAGGACCTTGCAAGACTGGAAGATTGGGCATCCAAATGGAGATGAAATTTAATGTGGACAAGTGCAAGGTGTTGCATATAGGGAAAAATAACCCTTGCTGTAGTTACACGATGTTAGGTTCCATATTGGGAGCTACCACCCAGGAAAAAGATCTAGACATCATAGTGGATAATACATTAAAATTGTCGGGTCAGTGTGCTGCAGCAGTCAAAAAAGCAAACAGAATGTTAGGAATCATTAGGAAGAGAATGGTTAATAAAACGGAAAATGTCAAAATGCCTCTGTATTGCTCCATGGTGAGACTGCACCTTGAATACTGTGTACAATTCTGGTTGCTGCATCTCAAAAAAGATCATCTCAAAAAAGATGCATCTCAATCTTCAAGAAAAGACTCAAGACCTGGCTATTCATGCAGGCCTTTCCTAACTCCAACATTTCTTAACTCCCATCAATCAACACACTTCGCCAGCAATACCATTAAGAGCCACCTCTTACAATGTTATTATATGTAATTATCTGATCTGCATTTTCCTCCTTACTCCAAGTTCTATATTTCCCTGTTACATGTAACTGCTTTTTCTGCACTATTGTTCAAGTTGTTAAGTTTCTTTTAATTTGCACTCCTGTTTCTTGTGAACCAGCATGATGGGACAATCGTCTTGAATGTTGGTATATAAAAAACTTAAATAAATAAATAAATATAGTTACGATGGAGAAGGTACAGAAAAGGGCAACCAAAATGATAAAGGAGATGGAACAGCTCCCCTATGAAGAAAGGCTGAAGAGGTTAGTGCTGTTCAGCTTGGAGAAGAGACGGCTGATGGGGGATATGATGAGGTCTTTAAGATCATGAGAGGTCTTGAACGAGTAGATGTAAATCGGTTATTTACACTTTCGAATAATAGAAGGACTAGGGGGCATTTCATGACGTTAGCAACTAGCACATTTAAGACTAATCAGAGAAAATTCTTTTTCACTCAACGCACAATAAAGCTATGGAATTTGTTGCCAGAGGATGTGGTTAGTGCAGTTAGTGTAGCTGGGTTCAAAAAAGGTTTGGATAAGTTCTTGGAGGAGAAGTCCATTAACGGCTATTAATCAAGTTTACTTAGGGAATAGCCACTGCTATTAATTGCATCACTAGCATGGGATCGTCTTAGTGTTTGGGTAATTGCCAGGTTCTTGTGGCCTGGTTTGGCCTCTGTTGGAAATAGGATGCTGGGCTTGATGGACCCTTGGTCTGACCCAGCATGGCAATTTCTTATATTCTTATGTAAAATTGAGGAAAAGAGGTGCACAGGGCCTAGAAGATCTACCTTCCCCTACTCAGGTAATCCTGGATATTAATATAACTGAACAACATGTTACACTCACCGCCTGTACCTTGCTGCGCAGCCCGTGGAACCCAGTTCTGCTTTCATGGCAGCAGTAGGCCGCCAGCTCTGACAGCGGACCTTCATAAGTGCCTCTGACTCTGCACCTCATCCCAGACCCTGCGGCGGGGACGCCCTTGCCAGCACCTTGGGCCTTGTATCGCGGCCCGCACCCTCCAGTCGGGATGCCTCCATCAGCCAAGCCAGCAGCGCGGCGAGCCATGCTGAGACCTTTAAAGGGCCCACGGCGGGAACCAGGCCGCGGACCCTGGATGTTGACGTCATGTCCTGCTCAGTATAAATTCCCTGGTTTTTCTCTGAAGACTTTGCATTTGCAACAGGCCTCCTCATATCTTCGATCCTGTTCCAGTGTCTCCGGTTCCCAGTTCGTATGTCTCCTCATATTGACTGACCTTTGCCTGTCTGACCACGTTGCCTCTCTCCAAGCCTGACCTCTGCCTGCCTGACAACATTGCCTTTCTTCAAGCCTGACCTCTGCCTGCCTGACAACATTGCCTTTCTTCAAACCTGACATCTGCCTGCCTGACCACATTGCCTCTCTCCAAGTCTGACCTCCACCTGCCTGACCACGTTGCCTCTCTCCAAGCCTGACCTCTGCCTGCCTGATCACATTGCCTCTCTCCAAGCCAGACCTCTGCCTGCCTGACCATGTTGCCTTTCTCCAAGTCTGACCTCCGCCTGCCTGACCACATTGCCTTTCTCCAAGCCAGACCTCTGCCTGCCTGACCATGTTGCCTTTCTCCAAGTCTGACCTCCGCCTGCCCACGTTGCCTCTCTCCAAGCTTGCCCTCTGCCTGCCTGACTATGTTGCCTCTCTCTAAGCCTGACCATTGCTACACCTGATCACGCCTGCCTTCTCCGCGCCCAGACCAATGCTACGTATGACCTTGCTATAGACTCTGATATGTTCCAAGTTCCACTTTGACTGCTACAGCTTCCTTTGATTGCCAGCCTCAGCTCAAGTTCTTCAGTGACTGTTTGGACTCTATCCTTGGGACGTGGACTCCTAGGGCTTCGGCCCCTCTGTGCTCAAGCACCCACAGTCTGTTCCAGTTCCTCGGTGCTTGGGTTTCCTTTCCGCCACCTGTCCTGCTGGCTGCTGTCTCTGGGCTAAACTACCTACTAGCATTGTTTTATCTCGAGCCCTGCCTACGTCCTGCCAGTCCTGGCACCCAAAGGCTCAACCCGAAGGGAACGTGGGCTGGTATAGGTGAAGCTCCAGTGGCCTCTAGCTTCAGCCCACTCCACCTGCTGATGGTGGGGACCCATGGGCCCTTGCCTAGGGGTTGCACCAACTCCACCTCAGCCCAAGAATCCACCTCCAACGCAACACAACATGGGAGGGTTTAATACTGAGGCCGATATATGAGATGCTGACCCCTGAGACTTTACCTGGAAGTTACATGAGTTTTGTAACGCCCCTCACCTCTAATCTGAAGCGCCTCCGACGTAACCTCCAGCATCATGCTGCATCCAAAGAACATGGCTGAACTTTCTGTGGCTCCTTTTATAGGTTCTCCTGCCAGGACTTCCTGTGTCGCTGGCTGATGACATTACATCCTGCATGAGTATATAACAAAGTTCTTTGCAACTAGCCAGTTGCCTCAGCAACAGGTCCCCCTGATCTGCAATGTGTATTTCTATGTCCATTGTCCAGTGGCATTTTCTGCGCAGAAAATGGCAAAGATAGAGGAGACCCCGGCTGCACGGGGGAAATTCTGTGCTTTACAATAGCGCAGAATTCCCTCAGGACTATCCACCAGAGGCCCATGGGTCCTTTGTTGTTTTGGCGGCAGGGTGAGGTGGCTGCTAGAGGAGTTTGGGGGGCAGTTTTTGCCACTTCCAAAGTTTGCTGCCTGAAGCGGCTGCTTCACTCTGCCTCATTATAGAACTGCCCCTGGTCACATATACCCCACATACATAATCTTATACAAAACCACAACCTCTCTCACAGACACAGACATACTCTCAGGCTCTCTCCCCCCCCCCCCCCCCCACTCACCACATACAAGCTCATACTCCCCCGGATTCTCTCATACACACACACACACACTCTCACGCACGCACACACACACACATACACAGACACCAGGCAAGATCCTATTCATTCTCGCAGTACTCCCCTCCCCAACCCCCAGGCAGGCACCAATTCATTCTCTCTCTCTCTCTCTCACACACACACACACACACACAGGAGGGCACCCATTCTTTCTCATACACAGACACACTCCTAGTCAGACTCTCATTCATACACATGCACACACTGAAGGCAGACCCCCCTCTCTTTCTTTTGCCAGCAGCCTCAGAGCCTCTCTCGTTCCTTTGCTGCTGCTGTCACTGCTTCTGTGTGGCTATTGGGGAGGCACAGATCACTGCTACTGGCACTGAAGCCTGTTTTGTTGACATAATATGTAAGGTTGACTGAGCAATTACCTAGACTGGAGCAGAAAACCACACTGACTCCAGCCTTTCTCTAATGCAATTTCAGCTTTATTAGCATTCACAGCACTTTAACACCACTGTAGACTGTCTTAACTCTGGACAATATACTTACAGTCTCCTTGAGTTTGGTTAGAACAGACTTACAGGAACTGCCTGTCCAAGAGATGTGGTGTCCTCTTGAATCCAGCTGGGCTTACACTGTTATCCTGCCTCAGCTAGTCCTACCATCAGGACACTTCCCGGCCCCATCCACAGAGCTTTCTCCCTCTGTGGGATTTAAGGTGAACCAAGCATCCAGCTTGGTCCTGCATACAGAAAAAAACAGAGGGGAAACAGAGTCACTTCATCACAATACATAATAAACTTTAGTGCATCCTACATTATGTGCACACTAAAATATCTTTTGTTTGACTTTCAGTGCTTAAGTCTCATTTTCTTGGTCTTAAGTGAGAAAAAAGGAGGAGGCAAGTAAGTAAAAGATCACCTAATCTAAAAATGTTGATATTGGGTAAGGTTCTTGAAACACTACTGAAGAAAAGGAGGGCACAGTATCTTGAAACAAGTGGCTTATGGGATCCTGAATGGCATGTACAACTATTGTGCTCCACGGTCCCTGAAATGGTTATATGGGTTCACAATACATTTGGTGAAGCAGTTAGTTTAATGGATCACAGAGGGAGGCTGAAAGGCCCAAGGAATTGAAAATGTTCTCTCTAGAACCAAGAAGGGAAATGGGGATTTGATAGAAACATTCAAGCATAATGTCAACTTCAGCAAAGTATAAAAAGGTAGCTTATTCCATATAAAAATGAGCTTAAGAGCAAGAGCATAAGAAGTTGCCATACTGGTCAGACCAAGGGTCCATCAAGCCCAGCATCCTGTTTCCAACAGTGGCCAATCCAGGCTACAAGTACCTGGGAAGTACCCAAACACCAAGAGGTAATGTCATAGAGGAGGAAGGCTCAGAAGAAATGTGAACAAAGATGTATGAGGGCAGTGGATGTCTTGAAAACACTTCCAGTAGAAGGAGCAGTATCCAAAGCAGTAAAAATCTGAAATATTCTTGGGGTAGATACAGAGGGCTACGCTAAGGATAAGGGTGGAGGAGACTGTGCTATTACAGTAGACTGGAGCAACTGGGCAAATGGGGCGGGACAAGTGCTTCACCCTACTGACAACTGCTGTGTTAGTAGGCTAATCCTTCGTCTCAGATGATTCAAAAACAAACATTAAGCAGATTGATTTGATATGGCCTCTTTCTAATGAATACCTGCAAAAACGTTTGGAACATTCATTCATATATAAAGATAAAGAAAAGGAGTTATATATAAGTACTAACAACTCTACCCGTTCTACGCCCGGGCGGCGAGCCTTTTTATTGACACATCTGCTCTTGTTTTGAGCGGATTTCCCTAGAAATTCACTGTAAGAGTGTCCCTTCCACATACACACACCCTCATACAGGCTCTCTCACTCTCTGGCACACACACACATCCCCTAATTTAGGCTCCCTCTCTGAAACCCACACTCAAGCATCCCACGCACTCCCCCTCTTACCAAGCAAGCTGTCTCTCGCACTCCCCCACATCCCCTCTCCGCTCTCACACAGATATTCTCTCTCACTGGCATCCCCCTCCCCTCATATAGGCTCCCTCTCTCTGAAACCCACACTCAAGCATCCCCCCACCCACCCTCTCTTACCTCCCATGCTCTCTCTCACACCCTCCCCACCCCCCCCCCTCACCAACCATGCTCTATGTCACCCCCCGTCTCTCACACACACATTCTCTCTCACCGGCATTCCCCCCATGCTCTCTCTCACACCCTCCTGCTCTCTCTCTCACCCTCCCCTCCCCGACACACATTCTCTCTCACCGGCATGCCACGGGACCCATGCCGTTCACGGTGAAGATGAAGGCCTGGGCACGCTGATCGCAGCACACGGGAGCCTTCCCTTTTCGCCGCAAATGGAGCATGTGCCATGGGATACACTCCGTTCGCGGCATGCCAGGGTCTCCTCTGCTATCTTCTGCCTTTCTTCTGCCTGTCCTGCGATGGCCGCTCTCCTTCGTACCTGTTATAGCTGGTGTTGTCACATGGCCGCTGTACGGCTTGTTTGAGCTATTATAGCGCCATCTATCAGCGGGCTGCGGAACTTCCACGAACACTGACAGAAACACAAGCCCGATATATTATGGATGTGTGTGTTATAATAGTATATATTTAATCCTATAGTAGGAAAGTCCCAACCTTTCCACAGTGGGACAAAGACTGTACATCCAGTACATTTAACCTGCAGCCTTTTCACCAGTTTTGAAAGAGAGAGGATGTGTGTGTTTTTATTTTGAAACTTGCCATAGCTAGGAGTATACGCAGCCGCTGGCACCTGCTTTATCTTCATGGTGATTGTTGTTGGAACAATACCCACAGACTTTTCCTTCTCACAACCTGAATATCCACCTGTCCCAGGAATACCTCGCATGCTTTTAGCTGCATTGAGGGAGGGTAGTTTTCAGATGGCCAATTAACTAGGTAAAAAAAATTTTTTGCCCATTTAAATCACTTTAAAACATTTGTCCTCTTCATTCTTTTTAATGAAAGAAGGCAGTGACTAAGGAATATAAAACATGTTGGAAAATCTTAAATGTGGAAGTCCTCAAGCAGAACACATTTTTCTTTCTACATTTCCTTCTAACAATTATCATCTTTTCTTTCCTTGTTAGGGAAATCAGATCATCAGTGATGGCTAGCAAACTGCTGTATTCAATGGAGTATGAAAACTCTAATTGTCAAAGGCATCTGTACTTGGATAATTTTTACCATTACCACACATATGTTTTAAGTTTCATTATGAAATTGTAGATAGGTCATAAAAAAAGAACAAAAAGATAATTTGTGCATTACCTGTCTGGCTAATTTATAATCACATTTGATTTATATTCAACTAGAATTAATCTATAAAGAGAGCACATTTTCCAAATATAGAAACAAGTTTAAAGAATTGTAGAATTGCATTGCTTTCTCTCCCCATTCCCTTTCACACCCTCCCTACTCCACTCCCCCAAGATCTCTCCCCCAAACATCTCTCTAGCACTTGCTCCACTCCTCCGTTCCCTCGGTTTCTCTCCCCACATGCTTTTGAAAGAATACCCCCTAGGAAGGGGGGGGAGGGGTGCAGGGCCTAGGGCAAATCAGCCAGAGCAGGGATTCCCCCTAAGACAACAGAATTGGTGTGTGTGGGGAGGGAGGGGAGAGAGGGGACATTCTGTCCAGATTTCTAATACTGGTTCTACAACTCCTCTCCAGCTCACTTCCCTCTGCCAAATACCAGCCAGCACTCATCCCCCTTCAGATCCTAACGATCTCTTTCCCCCTTTCTATTCTTCCCCTAAGACTCCCATCCAGCCCTCCCCCATTCTCCCCCCCCCCCCCCCCCCCCCACACACACACACCCCACAAGATTCCAGCAGGCTCTAACTGCAGGCATCTGCTTAGTCTTTACTTGGTGCTTCATCTGCTTTCTATCCGCTCGCCTCAGATTTACAAAACTCCGCTTCTGAACTGCAACGAATTACCACTCTACAGGCAGCTACTGAGGCTGCAGGCAGCTGTGCACATGGATGATGCCTCCCCTCCCTCCCTCTGCACAAGCAAATGCGCGGCTTCTGCTGCCTCCTCTTTGGCGCCAGCTGGGCTCTGCTGACATTGCATTTCATTTATTTGTTTATATACTGCCCTATCAGATGCTAGTCTGCCCAAGACACACGCAACAGTATAGAAAACAAAATCATACATGTTAACATAAAATACATTTGGACCTATGCAATAAAAGTGCGTAGAAAACGGGCACTCATATGTTTATTACGTGCCCCGCTAAAAAGGACGCACTAGGGATAAATTGTGCACAGCCTCGGGTTAGGAAAACGGATGCTGGTAAACTGAGCGTCCGTTTTCCTCACCTCACTGCTGTCAAGACTTTTTTCTTTTCATGATGCTGCTTTCTGTGGTTCCTCCTACTTAGTATCGCGATGATACTAAGTCGGAGGAACCATAGAAAAGCTGTGGTTTTTTTTCTTTTTTGAGGCACATCAAAACTTAATGCCAGCTCCGGGACTGGCAATTTTTGTGTGTGTTAAAACGTGCTCATCGGGTGCAAGGTGATTTTTTTGTATCGGGGGTAATAGCTAATAGCCTCATCTACATGGCATTTTCATGTGATGGGCGCTATTAGCTATGCACTGGTTTGGACGCACGTTTTGGAGGTATTAATCCCATTATTGCATAGGGAGTTATTCTAGCGCGTCCAAAATACACGTCCATATGTATGTCAAGCTGTGCGCTAGGCTGAGCATCAGCTCCGTTGTGTCCTCTTCCTAGCTGGCATACATGGGGCCTCCTAATGCAAGGGACTTCAGTTGGCTCCCCTCCAAGGACGGTCCCTGCTTTTATGTACTCTTTCCACTACTCCCTCATGTGCTCTTTCCCCTCTGAGCTCTTTTCCAGTCTTACCATTCAGCTCTTCCTTGCTTTTCCCCACATGCTCTCAGGGTATGCCACACTTCACTCCCCATGCTTTTCCTCTACTCTTTCTCCTTTTACATTTCATATTTATTAAAAATCCATTTTATTAATTTTAGCAAACTGACAACAAAGATCATATACAAAAGTTCATCATCCAGTAGAAATAACAATATCAACCAATTCATACATATATAAACAACAAACCAGCATCTGTATATATTCCCCCTTCCACCCCCATTTCCCACACCCTCCATTTCTCACACACCCCCATCCCCATTAATACTCAGCTTATAACTCTTTCTGATAAGTTTTATAAAAAACAAATCTTGGGACTTAAAGTAAAGGCTACTCTCCATTTAAAAATCATTTAAAATCTGGCTTCTAGCTCTGTGTGGAAGTTTAGAGATAAATGAGAGCCAAATTTGTATCACGCTTTTCTCAAAGAAGACTAAAAACAATTTACAGTGTAGCTATAACATAAAGCAGTAGAAGGCAACTCTGGTCCTGGAGTGCCAAAAACAGATCTGGTTTTCAGAACATCCACATTGAATGTGGATCTGATATATTTGCATATATAGAATGACCCCCAAATATCGTGCTCTCTCTTTGTGGGTTTTGTAGCAGTACAAGATATTCTAGATGGGGAGGACCTGGGGTTATCAAATTTACCTTGTTTGGAAACATGTTAAAATGTTTGTGCTTGTAGTAATAACAAATATCTACTGGATGGAATATTTTAGAGAATGAACATTAGCTGTCGGTATTGTAATGGGATTTGGGGAAGATGGTGTGTTTCCTCTTAAATGTGTGGGTTTCTCTGACTGGGTGCCCAAGATTTAGTGGGAGCTATAAAATTGGGCAAGTTTTGGTGGGTTTTGCCCTTTTGGTTCCTTCCTTCTCAGGGTGTATGAAAAGGACTTTCAGGGATGTAGCATCTGGGGTAGCCAGCCTGTGGGAACCCTTCCCTCCCAGTTTGGGATTGGGACCTTGCAGGGGCTCTTCTCCCTCAAGAGGAGAGGCCTGAGACCATGGAGTGGAGAGGTTTCTTCTTCCTCCCTAGGAACTGACTGCAGCTGGGTAAAGTGGCAGCTGTTCTTTTCCCTAAAGTAACAAGGCCAGAAGAGGAGGAATCTGGGGTGAGTCCAAGACTAGGCCCAAAGTGGTCTGTGGCATGGAGAATGCTGTGGAAAACCCACATGCTATGAGATTGGAGCGGTTTGGAAGACAAGGGGAAGGTGATAGACCAAGAAGGTGTGAGTAGTGTTAGCCAATATTGCACTGTCCCTTTTGGATGTGAATTTTGTTAGGGTATGTCTGGGAAAATTCCAAGGATATGAACCCCATTCTGGGTTAGAGGTGTGTTGGGAATAAGGTAATCAGGAGGGAACATAATTGGTATGCTCCAGAGAAATAACCAGGGGAATGCCTCACAGAGTTCCCTGCAAAGAATAGGAGACTACTTTGTGTGCCTCAACAAGTGCTATCTATGTGTTTAGAAGAGGTGACTCTGACTGTTTGATTCCCATGACTTCTGAGATTTTCAGTAAGTATCTTTTTACCCTCTGCCATTCATTGTAAATAATTGCTGGCTGGTTCATCCAGAAATAAAGTTACTAGTTTGAAGTTTGAAAGTGGTCTTTGCTACACTTTATTTTAACCAGCATTAATGGGAAGCATAGGAGTCAGAGATCATGGAGGGTAGATGAGGTGAGCTCTTCCTTTCTGGTTGGGGAAAGAGTGTGGTAAATTGACACTCCAGCAGTCTTCATACAGGTCCAATTTACCAATTGCATGACCTACAAGGAACAACTAAATACATTTGAAAGGAATGACCCTTAACAAATAGAAAAAACCCATCCATCATTTTATGTACTCCAAGTGGGGTTTCACATACAGTGGAGGCAGTGCATGCAAATGTTTCATACATATTCATTGTGGATATCCTAAAAGTCAGATCTGTTTATGGCACTCCAGGACCAATGCTGCCTATCCCTGCATACAGTTATGAAACATCAATTCAATGCAAATTACACTTTAATTAAAATATAATATAATATGATATCCAAGCCCAACTCATTATCACAGAAAGGTAACAGCAGCAAGAATCCCGCTACTACCAAATGTAATGCTTGGGAAGGTTCACATTCAGAGAGCAGTGCTGCCTTATTCAAATCATCTATCAGGGATTTTAAACTTCCTTGTGCTTCTAGAGTCCAATTAATTTGTGGTCCCACCTTAGCTCCTCTTTATAGAATTTTGCCAGATGCTATTTTTTTCTAAAAATCTTGTACAACACTTTTACTAAAATTTAAAAATCCTAAATTAGATTGCAACTGTTATAATGTGATAGGAGATTTAAGTTGAAGCAACTTTTCTTTAAATTCAGTAGTCAGGCCCCAACCTTCCTCTGAAATGGTAAAACCCCAAAACTTAACCACATGACTCCCAATGGAAGATTTCTTAAAGGAGACAACATATCCAGCCTCTCTTAAAATTGACCATACCCTCATTACTGTGTTTAAATATTTATTTTCAGTGTGATCAGTAATATATATATCATCTACCTAAACTGAAATGTTATGATGCTGTTTCAATAGGTTTGCCATATCTGCTGAAAAAATGGCTGGGGAGTTTTAAAACCCTTGAGGAAGATTTGTCCAAACATATTGTGCCCCTCCCCAAGTACAGGCTGTCAACCACTGACTTTCAACTGTAATTGGTATAGCCCAAAACCCATTATACAAGTCCAATATAGTTTTGAAGGTATACTTGGGAAACTGTAATAAAATACTATTGGAGTGAGAATTTTTTTCTCCTGTCAAGGTTATTACCCTATTTACCTCTCAATAATCTAAAACCATTCTCCAAGCTCCATCTGACTTGCAAACTGGAAAAACACTAGTATTCATAGGGCTGAATTTTTGGATCAAGACCCCCTGTATGATTAAATCATTAATAACTTGTTATATAACAGTATGGCTGGGTGATTCACCTTAAATTGTTTTTGTTTATTAGGTAACTCTGTTCCTGTGGCTATATGAATAAGTTCGGTTTTCTGATGGCCCACCTGGTTTTCCCACGATTGCCACAAATCCATATACCGGTATAATAGCTTTTTCAATCATTGCTTACTTTTAGAAGAAAAATCAGAGTTCTTAATCAATCTTTTGATTTGTTCTTCAACATTAATATGAGTTATGAGTGGTAATGAAGGTACCTTCTATATCTTATACCATGGGACATCCTAATGGGAAATAATAGGTTCTTCTTCATCTATACCTAACATCTGGATATCCCTTTTTCATACATCAAGGCCACACCTGACCAAATACACATCTGTCAATTGGCTGCCATGTATAATTGAAATATTCCACTGATCTACTAGAGTCTCTTCTTCAAGTCAATGACAGAGAAAACAAGTAATCTCTGCTATTGTATCATAATGTCCTGAGGTCAAATGGCTCCCATATTTATAAGTAAGCATGTTCATAGTACAATCAATTATTCTTCGCTATTAGTCGTTTCTGTTTTTGTTTAAATTTTTGGAACCTTCTCTGTGGGCCTCATACTTCCCTGTGGGCCTATGTTTGGGGTTCCCTGTGGGCCTATCTTCATGGATAGTTTGGTTTGACTTAGACCTGAAGAAGCTGGCTGTTGAATTCTCAATTGGTTTCCTGGGGGAAAATTATCTGGCTATCACCTGTATGGTAAAAGCTGGTACCCAGGATCTCCATAAGAGCTTTGTCAAGGATTTCTAGGCTGTCGACCATTGGGCCCATCTGGGGTACTAATTGTCTTGGGTTCATACTCTGTCAGACAGTACTGGAGGAGGAAATCATTAACAAGGAATACCCTTATAGATCACTCTCTCTCTCCAGGACCCCATGTCGTATAAGTATAGTACATCATTGCTGCTAAAACATAATGTATTAGTGTAAGAGTAATAATTTGTTATAAAGACAAAGCAGCTCAATAATCAAAGTAATATTCAGCAAAATAATATGCTTATTTATTATATATGAGTAAATTGCTCATATATTCTTTTTGATTAAAATTGATCAAGTCTTTTCTAAAATGGATACAGAAAGAAAAACTGGTTAATCAGCTATACAGGTTAAAGCCGGGTCTTGGACTACCATCCCCTGTTGCAGCAGAGTTGAAAAGGTAGCAGCCATAAGCTCAAAATTCTCATTATTTGTTTATAAACTTACATTTATAGACAAAGGACTATTACTCAGTAGTCAGAAATTTTTAAACAGTGGCTTATAGAGCCTCCTTATAATTATCTTATTTGTGTTTAGCTGGCTATAATCCCAGTCTTCCTGTCTAGCTACATTGCAGTTATGTTATTAAGCATTGACTTACAAACTATAAGAACTTGTTGCTACATTGCAGTTATATTATTTATAGTTTATTTAGCTTCAAGCTTCTAATAATTAGGTACTGGCCTATAAACTACTTAAAAAAAACTGTTGCTTTTCTTTAATGATAAAACATAACAATTTAATGGCTCACAAAGAACTTTGCTTTAAGTTGTATTCTGGGATGCCCACCAAGTCTTTAAGATGTACACATATAGGGGGTAATTTTCATAAGGATTTACACGTGTAAATGTAACTGCTATTGTAGCAATTTTCAAAAGCCATTTACTTGAGTAAAGGACACTTATGTGAGCAAATCCTATGGACAATTCATGGCATATATTTTAGCAATTTTCAAAAACCCACTTATGTGAGTAAAGTGCATTTACTCGAGTAAAATCCAGTTTTAAGTGAGTAAATGCTTTTTAAAATCAGGCCCATAATCTTGAGGAAAGATTACAGAGGTTTTCATTGGTTAACTGTTTGTGAAAAACTGTATTATCTCTTTATTGCTCATCTGTATATGCCTCGGAGATAAGCAAAATCCCATGTGAGATGCTTCTGTCTTTATTCCTCTGTTCTGCACTGAAGTGAATTAACAGGCAGTATTGTTCTTTTCTTAAAGGTAAGTGTTTCTTGACATTAATGTTTGAGATTCCCATGACACACCATCCACCAGACAACTGTAAATCTGAACTCAGGGATGTTGGAAAAGTAGACCCTTAAGCCGAGGTGACATTGTCGCTACCTCCAAGGGGTTGCCCCTGGAGGTCCTTGTCGTTGGGTGGCAGTTCTGGGAGAGAAGACCCAACTGGACCTTCACCTATACCAGCTTTCGTTCCCCGCAGGTTGAGCCCTTGGGTACCGGAGCCGGCAGGACTTATGTTCAGGTCTTCCCAAGCGAGGAACCTGAAGATGAGGATAGAGGCAGCATCAGATGAATCCAGGCAAGGAGTCAGGACAGATGGAGATCAAGCAGAGTCAAAATGCCAGGCAAGGAGTCAGAACCGAGAAACCAATCCAAGGGACAAGGAGCAAGGCAGGGACCGGAGACAAGGAACAGAAACGCTGGAACCAGGAATCAGGAACAAGGCAAGGCAAAGTCAGGAACATTGGGATCAGGAACGCAGTCAACTCATACTCTCTGAAGAGCAGGACTCGTTGCTGAAGCGAAGTGGAAGCAAAAAGGCAGGGTTTAAATACCCGCCTAGCCTGACATCATTAGCCCGGGTTGCGAGGAACTTTCCTGCTGCTGGCCCTTTAAATCCTGTGACTCAGCACACACGCAAACCTATAGGGGAACCATGAGGTGCTGGAGTCGGTGGCATTCAGGGTGCCGTGAGAGCAGGCCGCGGGTGGAGTCGGCGGCAAGGAGCGGCAATGGACAGAGCTGAACTGGGCCTCCAACTGGTGCATGTGAGGGGACCCAGTTACGGTCCTGCGCAGCCGGTGATCCTAAAAGTACCTCCTCTTTATGCCCCCCTCTTAGAAGGTCCAGGCTTCTTAGGATGCGAGATGTGAAACTGACAAAGAAGTGTCTTATCGAGTATGTTGGAGGCGGGCTCCCAAGTGTTTTCATCAGGTCCAAAACCCTCCCATGCAATTAGGTACTCCCATCTCCTGTGATGGCATTGTACGTCCAGTATTTCTTTTACTTGATAGATTACTTCATCTGCTGACAGGTCCTGGGGTTCCAGAGTCTCCCAGCATGGCCAGGAGAATACCAGGGGCTTAAGGAGTGACACATGAAATGTGTTGTGTATTTTTAAAGAGGAAGGCAGCCTCAGGTGGTAGGTGACCGGACCGATTCATTCTGTGATGGAGAAGGGACCTATATACTGGGGGACCGATGTATCGAGGGTACTCGCAGCCAAATGTGGTAGGTGCTAAGCCATACCCGGTCTCCAGGGTTGAAGAGAGGCACAGGCCGCCGATGCTTAATGGCTGTCCTTTCCACTTCCTCAGCCGCCTGTCGAAGATGGTCCTGTGTGCGGGTCCAAAGGGCATGTAGTTGCTGCGTGGTGAGCTGCGCTGCTGGAGAAGGCACCGAAAGGGGCATGTGAAGTGGCAGAACTGGTTGCCTACCATAGACCACCAAGAAAGGCGAAGAGCCGGTCACTGAATGGACATGTGAATTGTGTGAAAACTTGACCCAAGGAAGCAGAGATCAGTCATCTTGTTTGCTGTTCACAAAGGTGTGTAGGAAGGTTTTTAAAGCCCGATTGGTGTGTTCGGCTTGGTTGTTGCCCTGCAAGTGGTATGCTGAGGTAGTCAAGCTGGAGCCCAACTTTCTTGAACAAGGAGTGCCAAAAGTCAGCAGTGAACTGCACTCCGCGGTCCGATGCGATGTGCAGGGGAAGTCCATGTAGATGGAAGATTTGTTGGATGAATAGATGGGCCAGCTCCGGGGCTGAGGGCAGTTTGGGAAGAGCTGTGAGGTGGACTATCTTTGAAAACCTATCTACGACCACCCAGATAACATAATGGCCGTTAGAAGGTGGCAGGTCCACCACGAATTCTGTGGAGAGATGAGTCCATGGCTCCTTGGGAATAGGCAGTGGTTGGAGGAGACCCCATGGTCGTCCAGCAAGGGGATTCTGTCAGGCGCAAGTTGGGCAGGAGTCAACATAGGCCTTGACATCCCTTTCTAATTGAGGCCACCAGTAATAGCATTGCAATAACTCAAGCGTGTGGGGTCTTCCAGGGGGTCCGGCTATGAGAGAATCATTGGCCCAGGACAGGACTTTCTTTTGGAGTTGAAGAGGCACCACCATCTTCCCCAGAGCAACGATCTGAGTGACAGCAAGAACTACTTTCGTCGGGTCAATGATGTATTGGGGAACAGATGGAGAATCTTCTATCTCAAAGGCTCTAGAGAGAGCATCAGCCCAAGTATTATTGGAGGCCGGTCAGTAGCGGAGGGAAAAGCTGAATCTGCTGAAGAATAGCAACCAACAGGCCTGGCGGGGATTTAGTCATTGGGCACAGCTGAGGTACTCTAGATTCTTATGGTCTGTAAAGACTGTAATGGTGTGTTGAGCCCCTTCGAGCCACTGCCACCACACCTCAAATGCCATCTTGATGGCAGGAGTTCCTTGTCTCCAATGCTGTAATTCTTCTTGGCAGGCGTGAACTTCCGGGAGAAGAACATGGCAGCAGGGCTCCTTTCTGAGAATATTGGCTCAAGACAGCCCCCACAGCTGTGCTGAAGGCTTCCACCTCCACCACAAATAGGCGTGAGTAGTCTGGGTGCCGCAGTCAGGTGTCTTGGAGGAAAGCACATTTCAGATCTTTGAATCCTGTTATCGCCTCAAGTGGCCATTGCTTGGGGTTGCCCCTTTCCTGGTGAGGTAAGTAAGCGGTGCTACCAGCCGGGAGTATTGCAGGGTGAAATGCCTATAGAAGTTGGCAAACCCGAGGAAATGTTGGAGAGCCTGGAGTCTTGTAGGCTGGGGCCAATATTGGATGCTAGAAACCTTCTCCAGTTCCATGTGAAATCCTGTGGATGAGACGATGAAGCCCAAAAATGGAAGCACCTCCTGTTCGAACAGGCATTTTTCTAGATTGGCAAACAACTTGTGGTCCCATAAACGCTGAATTACCCATCTGTCCTCCTTGCTATCGGAGGCGAGATCCTTGAAGAATATTAGTACGTCATCAAAGTGTACGATGACACTGGAATGGAGCAAGTGCCAGAAGACCTCATTCATTAGGTGTTGGAACATTGCTGGTGCATTACAAAGGCCAAAGGGCATCACTAAATACTCATAGTAGCCACCTCTTCTATTAAAGGCGGTCTTCCACTCGTCTCCTGGCTTTATGCACACAAGGTTATAGGCCCCTTGGAGGTACAACTTTGTTAACAGTTTGGCCCCCTGTAAATGGCCCAGAAGTTCGGGGATTGATGGCAGTGGGTACCGGTCTCTACTGGTGATGACGTTCAGACCATGGTAATCGATACAGGGCCGAAATGACCCATGCTTCTTTTCCATGAAAAAGAAGCCAGCTCCCAGTGGTGATGTGGATGGTCTGATGAAGCCCCTGTCAAGGTTCTCCCGAATATACTTGGACATGGCTTGGGTCTCTGGTAGTGATAGAGGGTATACTCGCCCTCGAGGGGGCATGGTGCCAGGAAGGAGGTTGATTGCATAGTCAAATGGGTAATGTTCAGGAAGAGTCTTGGCCCTCTCCTTGGAAAAGACGTCCGCAAAATCAGTGTATTGTGGAGGCAAGGTAAGTGGGGTGGTAGCCACGAGAAGACCAGGGCGAAGCACCACTTGGAGGCAAGATGAATGGCACAGAGGCCCCCAGGAGGCTATCTGCAGGGACTGCCAGTCAATGTGAGGGGAGGGTTTCTGGAGACAGGGAAGGCCCAAGACTACCAGGTGTATCGTCTTCTCCAGGATGAAGAAGGTGAGCTCCTCTTCATGGAGGATCCCGGTGCGGAATTTCACTGAAGCGGTTGTGCAGGTAATCTTCCTGGGAAGAGGATTCCCTCGGATGTCTTTCTTCAGGGGTCAAACGGCTCTGTCCCAGTTGCATGTTCTCCTCTGTAGGAGGTGTCTTGGATGCAGCTGTGGTTGGTGGCATTATAGGTCGCAAGAAAGACGGGGTTAGCACCACCGGCCTGCGGGAGGGACGTAACTCTTGGAGGCTTTGCTATAATCTTCGGTCAACTCGGCCAGCAAGGTCAATCAGGGCATCCAAATTGTCCACTAGGCCCCGGGCAGCCAATTCGTTCTTAATTCTGGAAGACAAGCCTTCTAGAAAAATACTCCAGAGGATGTCCTCTCGCCAACTCAACTCAGATTCCAGGGTGCGGAACTCCAACGCATACTCCGGCAATCGGCATGATCCCTGGCATAAGTGCAGAAGCTCAGAAGTGGCTGTAGACTACTGTCCACGCTCATAAAAGACCTGTTTAAACACTTGGATGAAGCGTGGAAGATCCTGGAGCAAGGGATCGCCTCGTTACCAGAGGGGGAGTCCCAAGAGAGCACCGTGCCTGTTTCTATCACAAGTCAGACACTTCAGGGATCATACCAAGGATTCTTAGCTTATTTATAGGTTACCTATGAGAGCCATGTCAAAGGCCTAACTGAAATCCAAGTACATTACATGTCACACTATCCCTTGATCCAACTCTTTGGTTACCCTCGGGCAGGTGTAACTTTCGTAACAAAGGTAGGGGGGGAATGGAGGCAGGCTGCTCGGCTCGGCGCGCGCAGGTTGCACAATTGTGCACCCCACTGCGCGCGCCGACCCAGGATTTTATGTACACACCTGAAATGAAAAGAAACTATCACTTCCATGTCTGTCAGATATGGCTTAATCATAAACTGATGTGTAAAAAGTCTTTTTTAAGCTACATTTTTTTAATAGAATGGATGAAAATGCTAAATACGGACATACTTTCCTGTTAATGTATACAGATCTAGAAGAAGCACTTTACACTGCCTAACTGGAATATTTAAAGTAATTCAATAATGCTCAAATTAAGACTTAGGTTTCTTTGTATCTAAACACTTAAATCCAATTCTGAATGACACAATTCACATCAGCTCAATTGGAGAATTGTAACTTCACAGTAGTGGAGGTTACAATTCTTCAATCTTTTTCCTGTCTGTGGAATGGTTTCTCAGTATCGAGGCCAGGAAAAACTCTTCTCTACAGGGCTTGTAAAATCAAGGCTTCCCAGGTAGACAAGAGGTATCTTAGATGGATGGTCTACATTGTCGGTGCATTTTTCATGAGTGGACCTCACTGCTGGGCTTCAAGACGAGGAAATGGTAAAAGGTATAAGTTTATTTATTTATTTATTTAATGAGGTTTATATACCGTCATTCGGTAAAGCCATCACAACGGTTTACAAAAGCTCAAAATGCAGGATTTTTAACAATTCAGCAAAAAGGAATAACAGGAAGTATATTAAACAAAGGAGAGATATTCAATTGCAAAGATATTAACTGGCATTTGCACTACAGGTTGCACTAAGAGGTGCCCAAAAGGGAGGGCCCCTTTGGCGTGCGATGCGCGGCGCCTGGTGGCAGGGCACCTTTCAACGGTCGGAGCTGCCCCTGGTGACGTTGGGGGGGGGGGCTTCCGATCGGGTCTCTCCCTCACATTGCAGTTCTGTTTTTTTTCCTTTTTCAGTTACAGGTGATATTTTTTTCTTCTCTTCTGTTCCCATGGCGATGGAGAAGTGCCGCAGGGCGCCCAAAGGTGGTGGGTGGGCTGCCAGTTCGAGGGCACCGGTGGCAGGGCGACTTTCAACGGTAAGCGCATGTTATAAAATCATAAGAACATAAGAAGAACATAAGAAATTGCCATGCTGGGTCAGACCAAGGGCCTATCAAGTCCAGCATCCTGTTTCCAACAGAGGCTAAACCAGGCCACAAGAACCTGGCAAATACCCAAACACTAAGAAGATCCCATGCTACTGATGCAATTAATAGCAGTGGCTATTCCCTAAGTAAACTTGATTAATAGCAGTTAATGGACTTCTCCTCCAAGAACTTATCCAAACCTTTTTTGAACCCAGCAACACTAACTGCACTAACCACATCCTCTGGCAACAAATTCCAGAGCTTAATTGTGCATTGAGTGAAAAATAATTTTCTTCTATTAGTCTTAAATGTGCTACTTGCTAACTTCATGGAATTCCCCCTAGTCCTTCTATTATCATAAAGAGTAAATAACTGATTCACATCTACTCGTTCAAGACCTCTCATGATCTTAAAAACCTCTATCATATCCCCCCTCAGCCATCTCTTCTCCAAGCTGAACAGCCCTAACCTCTGTTTCCTGTCTTTTAACCAGTTTGTAATCCATGAAATGACATCGCCTCCTATCCCATGACTTTTTAGTTTTCTTAGAAGCTTCTCATGAGGGACTTTGTCAAACGCCTTCCGAAAATCCAAATACACTGCATCTACCAGTTCACCCTTATCCACGTTTATTAACCCCTTCAAAAAAATGAAGCAGATTTGTTAGACAAGATTTCCCTTGAGTAAATCCATGTTGACTGTGTTCCTTAAACCATGTATTTCTATATGCTCTACGATTTAGATCTTTAGAATAGTTTCCACTATTTTTCCCAGCACTGAAGTCAGGCTCACTGGTCTATAGTTTCCTGGATCGCCCCTGGAGCCC
The DNA here is from genome assembly GCF_901001135.1 of Rhinatrema bivittatum. Lineage (NCBI taxonomy): Eukaryota > Metazoa > Chordata > Amphibia > Gymnophiona > Rhinatrematidae > Rhinatrema > Rhinatrema bivittatum. Next base: position 193,096,981 of record NC_042617.1, read on the forward strand.
TTTTTAAATATTGGGGTTCAGTTGGCCACCCTCCAGTCTTCAGGTACAATGGATGATTTTAATGATAGGTTACAAATTTGAACTAATAGATCAGAAATTTCATTTTTGTGTTCCTTCAATACCCTAGGATGCAAATCACCATCCAGTCCAGGTGATTTGCTACTCTTTAGTTTGTTAGCCTGGCCTACTACATCTTCCAGGTTCACAGTGATTTGGTTTAGTTCGTCTGACTCATCACCCTTGAAAACCATCTCCGGAACCAGTATCTCCCCAATATCCTCTTTAGTAAACACAGAAGCAAATAATTCATTTAGTCTTTCTGCAATGGCCTTATCTTCCCTAAGAGCCCCTTTAACCCAGTGGCGTAGCCACGGGTGGGCCTGGGTGGGCAGGTGCCCACCCAACTTAGACCCAGGCCCACCCAACTGGCACCGGAACTGCAAGGCTGTTGCGGGATCCCATCCCCGCGACAGCGAACAAGAGAACCCACGCCTCGCGCGCCATCACGGCACACATGAGGAAGCGCTGCTGCGGCCGTATGGCCAACCGGTCTTCCTGTTGAGGGGGGAGGGGGAGCGGAAGCGCCGCGTGCAGCTTCCGCTTCCTCCCCCCAATGCAGGAAGATCAGCTGGCCTCTCCTGCTGCCACCCGTTCTCCTGCTATCTTCGGGCCAAACGGCCCGCCAAACTTCCTGTTTGGGGGTGGGGGAGCGGAAGCGCCGCGCACAGCTTCCACTTTCTCCCCCAAAACAGGAAGATCAGCTGCCTCTCCTGCTGCCACCGGCCTCCTGCTATCTTCGGGCGTCGGGCCATATGGCCCACCGATCTTCCTGCTTGGGGGGGGGGGGAGGGAAGAAGCGGACGTTGTGCGCTGCGCTTCCGCTCCCCCCCCCCCCGACAGGAAGTTCGGCGGGCCGTACGGCCCGACGCCCAAAGATAGCAGGAGTCCGGTGGCAGCAGGAGAGGCAGCTGATCTTCCTGCTTTGGGGGGAGGAAGCGGAAGCTGTGCACGTGCTTGAATGTGTATATGTGGATGAGAATGGGAGTGTGTGTGTGTGTGTGTGTGTGTGTGTGTGTGTGTGTGTGAAAATTGGAGCCTGGGTGTGTATGTGGGTGAGAATGGAAGCTTGAATATGTGGGTGACTGGGAGCTCGAATGCGTGTATGTGTGGTTGAGAATGTGAGCCTGGGTTTGTGTGTGGGTGAGAATGGGAGCTTGAATGTGTGTATGTGTGGGTGAGAATGGAAGCTTGAATATGTGGGTGAATGGGAGCTTGAATGTGTGTATGTGTGGGTGAGAATGGGAGCCTGGGTTTGTGGGTGGGTGAGAATGGGAGCTTGAATGTGTGTATATATGGGTGAGAATGAGAGCCTGGTTTTGTGGGTGAGCATGGAAGCTTGAATATGTGGATAAGAATGGGTGCTTGAATGTGTGTATGTGTGGGTGAGAATAGGACCTTAAATGTGTATATGTATGGATGAGAATGGGAGCTTGAATATGTGTGGGTGAGACTGGGAGCATGGGTTTGTGGGTGAGAATGGGAGTCTGGGTTTATGTGTGTGGGTGAGAATGGGTGCCTGGATGTGCGTCTGTGTGTGCATAAGAATATAAGCCTGGGGAGGGGTGAGAAAGTGAGAATTTGTATGTGTGTCTGCAGAGAATGTGAGCTTGGGGGGGGGGAGAGCATATGAGAGTGAGAGCTTGAGTGTGTGAGAGGGAGTCTGTGAGAGAAAGCGTGTATGTGTGTGTGTGTGTGGAAGGGAAGAAGACAGTAATAGAAGAAAGACACTGAAAAGGAATTAGGAAATGAGCTATAAGGGAAAAAATGGAAAAAAGAGACCAGGACCAACTGATTAGAAAAATACAAAGATCAGACAACAAAGGTAAATATATATATCTATATTTTGAGATGTTAGCAATTTAAATATAAGCAACACAACCGCTCTCTCAAAATTTATGGACAGGTAGGAGCCGTGTATAAAATCGTAATAATAAGAAGGCTAAAGTACCACAAATCACCGTGAATTATGTTTGTATCATTAAGTAAACCTCATACTTAGGCGTAGATGTGAATGCTATGCTGCATAATTTGGCATTATTTATCAGTAAAAAAACAATTAGTAGACCTGCATGCCTACAGCCCACCCATGTTAACCTTGTGCCTACCCAAAAAATCAATTCTGGCTACGCCACTGCTTTAACCCCTCGGTCATCTAATGATCCAACAGACTCCCTCACAAGTTTCTTGCTTCAGATATATTTTTAAAAGTTTTTATTATGTGTTTTTCTCTCTACGGTCAACTTCATTTCAAATTCTCTTTTCGCCTGTCTTATCAATGTTTGTGTTGTGTGCAAAATAGTTAGACTTTTGTATTGGACATACCATTTGATCAGGAGCCAATGTAGTTTATGAAGGACAGGTGTGATATGATCATAGAAGTTAGTGTTGAGAAGGAGCCAAGCTGCTGAGTTTTGTAAAAGTTGTAGTGGACGAATGGTGACCTGGGAACAATGAGTTGCAGGTCTTCAATTCTTCTTGTCTCCTCTTCTGCCTGCCTGTGCTGCACCTTAACTTCCTGCCCTGCCTATCTGTCCTGCCTTTCCCTTTGGACAGATACCTGGTATTGATCTCGGCCTGACTCCTAGACATTCATGAACGCTGCCTGCCATTGATCATTGCTGTCTTCCAGTTTTGCCTGATCTGTCTATACTCCTACCTGGCAACCTCAACAGATCCCTCCTGTAATGTATCACAATCCGCTTGTGATTTAACTATTCTGAATAATTTTGTATCATCCGCAAATTTGATAACCTCATTTGTCGTATTCCTTTCCAGATCATTTATAAATATATTGAAAAGCAACGGTCCAAGTACAGATCCCTGAGGTATGCTTCTATTTACCTTTTGCCCCTGAAAAAACTGAACATTTAATCCTATTCTCTTTTTCCTGTCTTTTAACCAGTTTGCAGTCCATGAAAAGACATTGCCTCCTATCCCATGACTTTTTAGTTTTTTTAGAAGGCTCTTATGAGGGACTTTGTCAAATTCTTTCTGAAAATCCAAATGCACTTCATCTACTGGCTCACCTTTATCCACAAGTTTATTAACCCATTCAAAAAATTGTAACAAGATTTATTAGGCAAATTTCCCTTGGGTAAATCCATACTGGCAGTGTCCCCTTAAAACATAGCTATCTATATGTTCTGTGATTTTGTTCTTTAGAATAGTTTCCATTATTTTTCCCAACATTGAAATCAGGCTCACCAGTCTATAGTTTCATGGATCAATCCTGGAGCCGTTTTTCAGTATCACGGTTACATTGGCTACCCTACAGTCTTCAGATACAATGGACGATTTTAATGAAAGGTTACAAATTTTTACTAATAGGACTGAAATTTCATTTTTGAGTTCTTTATTTATTTATTTATTTATTTATTTTATTTGTGGTTTTTCTATACCGGCATTCACGGAAGTTCGTATCATGTCGGTTTACATAAAACAAGGGGTGAGCAATACATTATAACGTACATAACTATAACAAGAGAGTATACTTTACAATTTATAACAAGTGCCTAGAAAAATAAGTTACAATAAAACAGGGATGAAATTATTCACAAATGGTGAATAATTTCATTTGTTTTTTTTTCATTTGTTTGTTAATTTCATTTGTGAATAATGAAATTATTCACAAATGGTGATTTGCTACTCTTTAATTTGGCAATCTGATCTACTACATCTTCCCGGTTCACCGTGATTTGTTTCAGTTAATCCGAATCATAACCCTTGAAATCTGTCTTTTGAACTGGTATCTCCTCAACATCCTCATTAGTAAACATGGAAGCAAAGTGCCCCTTTAACCCCTCAATCATCTAACGGACCAACTGAGTCACCTGCAAGTTTCCTGCTTCAGATATATTTTAAAACATTTTTCTTATGAATTTTTGCCTTTACAGCCAACTTAATTTCAAATTCTTTCTTATCTTGTTTTTTTAATGCTTTATATTTAACTTGACAATGCTTATGCTTTTTTCTATTTTCTTCAGAGGGATCCTTCCAATTTTTGAAAGAAGATTTTATGACTAAATTATCCTCTTTCACCTCACATTTTAACCATGTTGGTAATTGTTTGGCCTTCCTTCCACCTTTCTTAATGTATGGAATACATATGGACTGCACTTCTAAAATGGTATTTTTAAACAATGGAATAATACAATGCCCAGATATTAACCCAGAAATATGGGATAAATCAGTGGAAATACCACAACACAAAAATTATCCTGTATTACTATTAATAACTTTGTATATAAATGTTTGTAGGACCGTGTGAGTCACTTTCAGGTTTACCTTGTATGATGCATAGAGATAAGTACACTCTGGAACAGTGCGTTTGCTGAAAGTGACTCGCATATGATTTTTACGCTGACTGTTTTAATATAGGTCCCTGAGGTATGCTACTATTTACCTTTAGCCCCTGAAAAAACTGAACATTTAATCCTATTCTCTTTTTCCTGTCTTTTAACCAGTTTGCAGTCCATGAAAAGACATTGCCTCCTATTCCATGAGGTATAAAGAAACATTTACTAAAACAAATCAAATGGTTACTAAGTGGTTAATTTCAGCCTACTGTTTCATAAGTTTAGTCTGCATACTTAAACAGTTCTACAAATATTTATATAAGTAGCATTAATAATAATGATGTGGGAGAATTTTTGTGTTGTGGTATTTTTAAACAATGTCCATATTTATTGTAAACTCTTAACCTTTGCAGCTCCACCTATTAATTTTTTTCAATTTTCCTCATTTTATCAAAGTTTCCCTTTTGAAAATTTAATCAGTGTTAGTTCAAATTTGATCATGTTATGATCACTTTTGGCAAGTGCCCCACCCACCGTTCCCTCTCTCACCAAATCCTGCATTCCACTTAGAATCTATTGGATAAATGAGGCTTGACCGACGTGCCGCAAATGCGCAGTAGAGAGCTCTACTGCGCATGTGCGGGCGAACACGTCGGTCAGAGCAGAGCGTCAGCTCTTTGAAATCATGGCGGCGGTGGCGGTGAGGAACGGTGGTGGTGGTGGCGAGGAGCGGTAGCGGCGGCGAGAGGCGGTGGCAAGGAGCAGTGGCGGCGGCAAGGGGCAGCAGCGGTGAGGAGTGGTAGCGGTGGCGGCAAGGAGCGGCGGCACGTGTGAGGGAGGGAGGGACCTCCCCCGGAGATCTTCCGTTTGTGCCATCCGAAGGGGTTGTGAATGAGCTGAGAGAGGGGGAGTGACTGAGGGGAGGGGGGAGTGATGGATGGGGGAGTGAATGAGGGGAGGAGGGGGTGATTGAGGGGAGGGGGGAGAGAGGAGGGAGTGACTGAGGGGGGGAGGGAGGAGGGAGTGACTGAGGGGAGGGGGGAGGAGAGAGGGAGGGAGACTAGAGGGGGAGGTGGGAGGGAGAATAGAGGGGGAGGGGAGAAGGAGGGGAAGGGGAAGGGGGAAGGGGAAGGAAATGAACCGAAAAAAAAATTTAATGTAGCGCTGGGCTCGGCGCACGCAGGTTGCACAAATGTGCACCCCCTTGCGCGCGCCGACCCCAGATTTTATAAGATACGCGCGACTACGCGCGTATCTTATAAAATCCAGCGTACTTTTGTTCGCACCTGGTGCGCGAACAAAAGTACGCGGTCACGCAAAATTATAAAATCTACCCCTCAGTGAAAAAGAATTTTCTTCGATTTGTTTTAAATGAGCTACTTGCTAACTTCATGGAGTGCCCCCTAGTCATTCTATTATCTGAGAGAGTAAATAACCAATTTACATTAAGTTTTTCAAGTCCTTATTTGATTTTGTAGACCTCTATCATATCCCCCCCTCAGCCATCTCTTCTCCAAAGTGAACAGCCTTAACTTTCTTAGCCTTACCTCAAAAGACAGCAGTTCCATGCCACTTATCATTTTGGTCGCCCTTCTCTGCACTTTCTCCAGTGCAACTATATCATTTTAAAGATGCAGTCAATATTGGGGTAATTGGAGTCAATACTGGTGTATTTGAAATCTTCCATTATTACTGCAGTGCCAAAAACCTGGCTTTTCAAACAAGCTTTTTACAAAGACAAAGAGAAAGAGGAAAACAAGTAAAAGCTAAGTAAGCTAGGGATGTGCAGAGCAAAATTTTATGTTCATATTTTTTATGTCCGAAAGGGGGTCCCACTTGCGGCCAATATGGACATAAAAAAAATCCAATGAGTTGGGTATATGTACATATGTGCAAAAAAAAAAATTAAACCCCCTCACCCTCCTTAATCCCCCCCCCAGACTTACCACAACTCCCTGGTGATCGAGCGAGGAGTGAGGACGTCATTTCTGCAATCCTTGGCGAGAAGCATGTGACGTCGGTGGCACGTCGAGTGACGCGGCGTCACGTGATTCCCGGCTCGTTCGCGCCGGACGGCTCGTTCGGCCCAAAAAGAACTTTTGGCCAGCTTGGGGGGGCCTCCTGACCCCCCCAAGCTGGCCAAAAGTTCTTTTTGGGCCGAACGAGCCGTCCGGCGCGAACGAGCCGGGAATCACGTGGCGCCGCGTCACTCAGACGCGACGTCACGTGATTCCCGGCAAGTTCGCGCCGGACGGCTCGTTCGGCCCAAAAAGAACTTTTGGCCAGCTTGGGGGGGCCTCCTGACCCCCCCAAGCTGGCCAAAAGTTCTTTTTGGGCCGAACGAGCCGTCCGGCGCGAACTCGCCGGGAATCACGTGGCGCCGCGTCACTCAGACGCGACGTCACGTGATTCCCGGCAAGTTCGCGCCGGACGGCTCGTTCGGCCCAAAAAGAACTTTTGGCCAGCTTGGGGGGGCCTCCTGACCCCCTCAAGCTGGCCAAAAGTTCTTTTTGGGCCGAACGAGCCGTCCGGCGTGAACGAGCCGGGAATCACGTGACGCCGACGTCACGTGATTCCCGGCAAGTTCGCGCCGGACGGCTCGTTCGGCCCAAAAAGAACTTTTGGCCAGCTTGGGGGGGCCTCCTGACCCCCTCAAGCTGGCCAAAAGTTCTTTTGGGCCGAACGAGCCGTCCGGCGCGAACTTGCCAGGAATCACGTGACGTCGGCGTCACGTGATTCCCGGCTTGTTCGCGCCGAACGAGCCGTCCGGCGCAAACTTGCCGGGAATCACGTGACGTCGCGTCTGAGTGACGCGGCGCCACGTGATTCCCGGCTCGTTCGCGCCGGACGGCTTGTTCGGCCCAAAAAGAACTTTTGGCCAGCTTGGGGGGGTCAGGAGGCCCCCCCAAGCTGGCCAAAAGTTCTTTTTGGGCCGAACGAGCCGTCCGGCGCGAACGAGCCGGGAATCACGTGACGCCGGCGTCACTCGACGTGCCGCCGACGTCACATGCTTCTCGCCAAGGATTGCAGAAATGGCGTCCTCACTCCTCGCTCCATCACCAGGGAGTTGTGGTAAGTCGGGGGGGGGGGATTAAGGAGGGTGAGGGGGTTTATATTTTTATTTTGGCTCAACAATCGCGATTTCCCACATATCGAACATATCTATGTTCGATATGTGGGAAATCCGATCGTTTATGTCGAATCAATTTTTTAAGTAAAAAAAAAATATGAGTTGCGTTTTACTAATGCGGTCAATCCGAATGCACACCCCTAAAGTAAGCACTAAGTAATCAGTTTCTTTTTTAAACATCACAAAATACATATTAACACTAGACCTGAATCGTTTAACCAGTTTTTCAACCAACATTTAAGCTTTATTCATCACATAGCTATATTATTAAAATTACATTACCGTTCCATGTTGGCACATGTATAACTTGTAATCTATACCAAATAACCTTGAATATCCTTTTGTGCCTTTAAATAAACCATTGTGAAGGTGAAAAAACTTAACGACGGTATAGAAAAGTTTTAAAATAAATAAATAAATAAATAAATAAATAAATTGGTTAGCTTCCTTGATTTTCTTAGCATTTCATCATTCATCTATCATTTTGGTCAGGTAGACAGTAGTATACTCCTATAACTAACTCTTACCCAACACACAAACAGGAATTCTACCCATAAAGGTTCTACTGTATGTTTAAAGGTGGATTTTTAAAGATGCAAGCATGTGCGTTCATGTGTGTGCAATTTCCAGCGTGCACATGGACACGCCAATTTTATAACATGCGTGCGCATTTATAAAATCCGATACCCACGCGCACATGCACGCCCGATTTTATTTCAGTGCATGTGCATGCGGGTGGCACGTAAGGGGGGATTTTCTTAAAAAGTGTGTGGTGATGTAATCAGGACATCCCCAGTTCCCTAACCCCTTACCTAACCTTCCTCCCTTTTTTCCTTGGTGTGGGAGGACAATGCATCAACTGGAGAGAAAGTCCTTGCTACAGGATCAGTTCCTTTTACACCAGGGTAATGCTCCCTGACCAAGAGACCTTCCTGATCCAAAGCAGCACCAAAGTTTCCAGACTGGAGTTGGGACTTGGCTACCATGTCCCTGAAAGTTTCTTTCATCGATATATATCTCTGTCTACCTCAGCTTCTCCAGGTCTGCCACTTTAGCCTCCAGAGATTGGACTCATTCTCTGAGAGCCAGGAGCTCTTTGCACCAGGTACACACATTCAACCTCTCACCGGCAGGTAAAAAAATCATACATGTGACACTCGATGTAAAAGACTGGAAGGCCCTGCTCTTGCTGCTGAACTGCTGCCTTTATCTTAATTTTGTTGAGTTTCTAGTTAAGTTTAGGTTGCTGTGGAAATTGGAATGCGTATAATTAATCCCTTAAATTTATTAGTATATTCTCTATTAATCTGGTAGTGACCAATAAGGGGATAATTAAATTCTCAATAAGGACTGATGCAATTGCGTGATTTAGATAAGAGTCTGATAGATTTTTAATGAGGACTTTTCCCCTAACTCCCAACCACACCATTAGTTCACACTCCCAAAACATTTAGAGAGGTATTGCTGGGGTAAGGGTCACAAATGACCCCGCCCACTACATAAACATTTCCATAGGGCCAGTCACAGAGGTAGATGACTTATCAATGTAAATGTGGTATTTATGTTTTCTCTTAACCATTAGCAGAAGTCGGAGAAAGAAATATTGCACTTTTAAATTCAAGCTGCGGCAGAGCCCAGGCAGATCATTTTCACCGGGTGTCAATTATCTTGGTCCCATCCAACCGTGTAATATGAATATTTTCTGCAGTCAAGAATACTTTACAGTTCAATAGAATGAAGTTTGCTGTGCATGAATGGAAAATTATATTGTATACATGCACATACTCACTCTCTCTCACATACTTGTAAACTCACAAATAAGAACTTTACCACGGAGTTATTTTTGATGCAGTTGCCTCATTCTAAGCTGTCAATCACAACGATGTATACCAGACAGAATAATGAGATGTTAGTCATAGCATGATTTTCTTTCAGCTGAGAGAATGACACAGAACACAGATGAGGAATAATAACTTCCTCTATCATCTCCTCAGTATTTTAGCATGAATGGATGCTAGATTTCTGTGCTAGAGGAGCCGTTATATGTTCATTTGTATAGGGTGTAATTGGGTTAAGGGGGGTACTGGTGGGGTGTTAATGAAGAACACAGGCGATGGAATTGTTCATGCCACTCTCATTTTATTATCATTGTTATAACTATTACTATTACTATATTATATTTTTATTATTATGTTGTGGGCTTTACACAATGATCCAATACTACACTGTTACGTAATTCACAAGGCATATTCCTTTTATTGCATTGGCTATTGTGATTTTCTCTTGTTTAATAAATATTAAATTATTATAAAAAATAATTAGCCAGGTAATTCAAATCCTCCCAGTTACACTCCAGAACATCCGTAACATATCTGGGGAAATTTTAGCCGGCTAACTTATTAGCCAACTAAAATTTAGCTGGATAAGTACCCACAACTTCATTTAACTGGATAATTTCTGAGTCATCCAGTAAAAGCTTTTGAATATGGACCTCCTAGTGGATAAACAGCATTGGTGCCTTTAGGCAGTAGCATCTTAGCCTTCCTGTGAAGAATACTTCCAAGCCTGAACAGCCAGCTCCTTCACCTAATGATGCTATATGGAAATGACATTAGGCCTCCTCCAGGGATTTCCTCTGGCTTCTCCCTGCCCAGGGCTTTCTGTCAATTTGGTTGATGCCCTTTGTCCCTCATTTAGAACCTTGGAGTATTCTTGCCATTCTGAGTGGCTGCTTTGTGACTCTCATGATGCTTTGGGGGTCTTCATGCCACTCTTTCTGTTGCTTTGATCCTCTATCCTTCCTTGGGGGGGGGGGGGTCTTCTGCCTTTATTTGATGCTTTATTTCTTCTTCAGGGAGTCTTGAGCTGTTCACTGTTAGTGCTCTTTGCCCCACTTTTAGAGTCTATGAGTTGTTCTGGCCACTCTTGCTGTGGCTTTGCTCCTCTGATGATGCCTTGGAGCATTCCTGCCACTTCTGGTACTGTTTTGCCCCTTTGTGGGTCCCTGGGCTCTTCCTGCCATTTCTAGTGTCACATTGGCATAGTCTTGATGCATTGGCATGCCTTCACCCTTCTGATCTCATTAGAAATGGTTAGAAAAGTCCAAATGAAGATCCCAAAATAAGCTGCATTGCTTCCCTCATTGACTATTATAGTAACAAAATGAATGAATAAAACAAATAAATTTGTTTCAAACAAAAACATATTTTTTTAACAAATGATTGTGACTTATGAAATGAATGAACAAACCAAAATACATTTTTTGACGTTGTAAATGACTGGGTAGTAGAGATGTGAATCGGAACCGGAATCGGTTTGGTTCCGGTTCCAATTCAAATCTTATAATTTTTATCGTCCGGCCCGATTGGTTTTTTGTTTATTGGATGCGCCCGATCCGATAAACAAAAAACCCACCCTGACCCTTTAAAACTGACCCCTTAGCCTCCCCCACCCTCCCGACCCCCCCAAAAACGTTTTAAAATTACCTGGTGGTCCAGTGGGGGCGCGGGGAGCAATCTCCTGCTCTCGGGCCGTCGGCTGTGCTAATAAAAATGGCGCCGGCCATCCAGTGCTCCTACGATGTGACAGGGGCCGGCCACTGGCATGGATACCCTGTCACATGGTAAGGGCAAAGGGCCATCGGTGCCATTTTTATTAGTGGCAGCCGATGGCCCGAGAGCGGGAGATCGCTCCCGGCGCCCCCACTGGACCACCAGGTAATTTTAAAACATTTTTGGGGGGGTCAGGAGGGTGGGGGAGGCTAAGGGGTCAGTTTTAAAGGGTCAGGGTGGGGTTTTTTTTTTATTGGGCCATCGGCACCATTTTTATTAGTGCAGCCGACGGCCCGAGATCGGGCGATCGGTCCCGGGGCTTCCACTGGACCACCAGGTGATTTTAAAATGTTTTGAGGGGGTTTGGGAGGGTGGGGGAAGGTAAGGGATTAGTTTTAAAGGGTCGGGGTGGGTTTAGGGGTTGTTTTGGTGTGCCGGTTTTCCCGCCCTCCCCCCAAATAACTCCTGTTAGTGGACACAAACCCGATTAATGATTTTTCATGATAAATCAGGGGAATTTCTATTGTATCGCACTCTTTAACGATTTTTGACGATTTAAAATATATTGGACGATATTTTAAATCGTCAAAAAACGATTCACATTCCTACTAGGTAGTAGTAGAGGCCAGAAGAGTAAAAGAATACAAGAAACCATGGGAAAAGCATAGAGGATCCTTAGATATAATGATGTATGTTGAAGCCTACAATTGGGTAGGCTGTGTGGTATTGCATCAAGATTGGGCAGGCTAGATAGATTTTACAATCGTTATCTGCTACCATTTTCTATATTTCTTTGTATTCATAATCTTACTAGTAGGGGTGTGCATTCGTTTTGAACTTAAATGGAAAACGCAACTTATTTTTTTTTTTAACTTAAAAAAATGATGAGGCGTAAACGATCGGATTTCCAACTTATTCAACATAGCTATGTTGAATACGTTGGAAATCGCGATTGTTGATCTAAATAAAAATTTAAACCCCTCACCCTCCTTAATCCCCCCCCCAAGACTTACCAAAACTCCCCAAGCTGGCCAAAAGTTCCGTGAGGGTCCGGGAGCGGACGCGTGGGGAATCACGTGACGTCCGCGTCACTCCGACGTGACGCCGACGTCACGTGGTCCATCGCGGTTCCGCTCCCGGACCCCTCGTTGGACCCAAACGGCACTTTTGGCCAGCTTGGGGGGGCCTCCTGACCCCCCCAAGCTGGCCAAAAGTGCCTTTTGGGCCCAACGAGGGGTCCCGGAGCGAATCCGAGGGGAATCACGTGACATCGGCGCCACGTCGGAGTGACGCGGCGTCACGTGATTCCCCTCGGGTTCGCTCCCGGACCCCTCGTTGGGCCCAAAAGGCACTTTTGGCCAGCTTGGGGGGGTCAGGAGGCCCCTCCAGCTTGGGGGGGCCTCCTGACCCCCCCAAGCTGGCCAAAAGTGCCTTTTGGGCCCAACGAGGGGTCCCGGAGCGAACCTGAGGGGAATCACGTGACGCGGCGTCACTCCGACATGACGCCGACGTCACGTGCTCCTTGCAAAGGAGTTCAGGAATGGCGTCCTGACCCCGCTGGACCACCAGGGAGTTTTGGTAAGTCTTGGGGGGGGGGACGGGATTAAGGCGGGTGAGGGGTTTAAATTTTTATTTGCACATATGGACATAGACTCAACTTATGGAATTCTCCATATGTCCATATTGACCGCAAATGGGACCCCTTTTCGACTTATGGACTTATGAACTTAAACTTTTGGTCTGCACATCCCTACTTACACTAGTAAGTAGGGATGTGCAGACCAAAAGTTTAAGTTCATAAGTCCATAAGTCTGCTCTACTCTAACCTTTGCAATCAGACCATTGCAAACCTCCTGACTACCATAGGGATCCCAGTTCTTTTCTCAGCAACTTTCACTATGAGCAGAAACCTACCTTGGTATCCTCTCCTAACCGTGCCAGAAACAGTCTCTCTGGATCTCTTTCCCACAAAGAGAGCTTTCTTTACAGCCAGCTTTATCTATAAAGGTCAATTTTTAATCATGTCCTGCCTATAACATATGCCATGGTCTTTGCACTCCATCAGTCATACAATGAACTGCCTTTTCAAATATTTTTCCCCATTATATCAACTCCAATAATACACCTTTAAATTAATTTTGTTGAGCAAATCTACAATTTGTTTTTTCTTGTGACTGCTAAAAATAAAGATAATAATCACATCTTACTCTTTACGCTTCAAATTATTCAGATGTTTAGTTGTTCATGCTGAAATTGCAATCCTAAGCAGCAAAGAACATAAAATAGAGTACAAAGCTAGCCTATTAGAATTCCCAGCACATGGACGATGGGATCGGTCATAAAAACTCAGACATATGTAAATTTAACTGGAATATACTGATGAATTTAAAGCAACTATGGAGTAAAACCATTGGGATATGCTAGCAATGGTCTTCAGACTACTGCATAACATGTTACAAAGGGCTGAGTTGCAGAATTAAAAAGCTGCATAGAAAAAATATATGGTGCTTTTGCCTTGATGGTCCAGTGGCAGATGTGTGATATTGTATTGGAGGTCTGGATTTGTTTTCTGACTCAGGCTCCCTCATTTCAGGCCATCGAGGACCCCTGAAAACATTGCACAACTGATGCCATCTAGGGATGTGCAGGGGAAAAAAGTTTGGTTTTGCTTCCGGTTTGTTTTCAGGAGGTTTTTTCCCCACAAATTTTTGTTTGTGGATTGCTTGATTAATTACATTTGTGGAAACTAATGAATCAAACAATAAAAAAAAGAAACCTCAAAAACAACTAAAAGACAAAAACTAGGCCTCCCTCCAACACTATCGGAAAAATGCCAGGGCCAGGATCCCCTCCAGCCCTCACTTACCCTGTCTGGTGGGGATCCGCCAGCCTCGACTAGGTCAAAGCCTTGGACTTGCAGAGACTGGGTCCTAATGCTGGAGCCTTGGCCTAGGCTGGAGTCCGAGCCCAGGCCTGATGTCACAACCTGACCCGGAGGTTGGGTCCTGATGCCAAGGCCTCAGCTTAGGCCAGTGCCCAGACACAGGCCCAATTCCATGATGCAACCTGGAGGCTGGGTCCCAACACTGGGACCTCGGCCCGGATCCAGGCCCAATGCCATGACCCGACACCTGGGTCTTAGCCCACACCTGGAGGCTGGGTCCTGATGCTGGGGCCTCTGGGGTAGGTTGCAGCATCAGGCTAGGGTCTGGTGCAAGGCCCTGGTTTTGGGACTTGGTATCCGGGTTGGATTGTGATTCAGGCCTGGGCTTGGGCTCTGGCCTAGGCCGAGACCCAGGCATTGGGACCCGGCTTCCAGGGCGGGTTGCAGTGTTGGTTCTGGGTCCGTACTCTGGCCTAGGCTGAGGACTTGGCTGTTGGGACCCAGCCTTCGTCGGATTACCTGATGGATCAGGTAAGTATTTTTTTTTTTAGATTTTCGGGGGTCTCAGCTGAGGCTCCATGGTTGGGTAAGTGTGATTAGCAAATATGATTAAAAAGTGAGATGATAAGTTGGCAATACTAAAAAAATTATATTTTTGTTGATTGTAGGAGATTACATTGTCAAAGAATTCATTTAAACAAGCTACTTTGAACTGTTGGGATTGCTGATATGATCAGTGCACACAAAAAAGTGAATATATTAATTTAGTGATAAAATAATAGCATTTTATAAGCCATTGATTTGTTTGCAAGAAATATGTTTATTTTTTTTTTCAGATATTTATAAAAGGTTACATGAAGCACATGGATAATTAGAATTACTGGAACAAATAACAATTAATGGTTCATGTTTATTTAAAAATTGATATTGGCAAACAGATTGGTTCTATGTATTAAAATATTGAAGACTGTATGTTGAAATCATTTAGATATTATAAGATGGTGGGCTGTGTGTTTTTAATGGGTGGGTATTCCCTGAAGAAGAACTGTGGGTCATTGAAACTAAGGTCCTGGTAGGGATTGCTTTGGATTTTTGGACATTTTAATTTCATTCAGATGTATTGTTGTGCCTATGAGTATACCAAATATATTGTTGAAGTAAATGGTTAAAAAATACTTCTTGGTGTTTGGGTGCCAGGTTCTTGTGGCCTGGTTTGGCCTCTGTTGGAAACAGGATGCAGGGCTTGATGGACCCTTGGTCTGACCCAGCATGGCAATTTCTTATGTTCTTATGAATTTATGGTACCATTTGTTTATATGAATGTGATAACAGTGGTGCCATTGCGATACCTTCATTTTGGTTGTAGACCCAATAATAGAATCAACTACAGTATATGCAGCAGCTTTCCTGGTAATCCAATACAAATGATGGCACAATAACCAAATGGCCCAAGACAAGTGCTTGAAGCACTGTACGAAACATACTTTCCAGAGCTAAATATTTCAGGGGGTTTAACATTTTAGCTTATAAAAAGCAGTTTTTGCCAAATGTTTAATATAGGGTTTCAATGTCAGTTGGGAATCCAATAATACCCCCACATTCTTTACTTCTGACTGAATAACTAAAGACTTACTCTCTAGTTTAACCGAGTCCAAGTCAACAGCTTGGGGACTTAACCTACCCAAAGGATTCTAGTCTTTGATACGTTTAAGACCAATCTATTAGCAGCCAACCATCTTTATTTTCAGCACACAAGTGTGCAACCTTCATGCTGGAACAGTACCATTCATATCATTTGGTTTACATAGCTGAACATCGTCAGCATATAGAAAATATAAAACATCCAAGTTCTGTAAAATTGCCTCTAAGGGGGTGAGATATAAATTAAAAAGAATGGAGGATAAAGTGGAGCCTTGGGGGAAGGGCAATTCTCAAATTCTGCCATGTAGAAAATTAATCCTTAATTTGCACACGTTGCAATCTATCTTCCACTAAAGAGGTAAACCAATGTAGTACATTCCCTGAAATTCCTACTAGTTCTAAACTGGAAATAAGGACATCATGTCTCATCGTGTCAAAGACACTAGAAATGTCCAATTGGACCAGTACACCAGTGCATCCATTCTCCATATAGCTATACAAGGAGTCCAATAAGCTCACCATAAAAAGTTCAGTGTTATGAACCCTCTTAAACCCAAAATGATTTTCATCTAACAGATCTTGCTCCCACATGAAATTGTCTAATTGGAGCAGAACAATCTTTTCCAAGATTTTTGATAACCTGGGTAAGTTTGATATGGTGTGATAGCAATGTTGCTCACAGGCCAATCTTTTTGAACAGGCCTAACAGTTGTCTATTTCAATTTACTAGGAAAAATACCTTCAGAAAGGGAACAATTTACTATCTAACGAACATAATAGGTGGTATCCTTTAGATTCTTCACAGTATAAAATGGACATGGATCTAAAGGTGATGTTATACTCTTCAATGTAGATATTACTGAGCCGATCTCCTTCAAAGTAAGGATAACTCTGACCACAAGCTAGAGGTTTGCACTGGCATAACCTCATTACTAGTTGAAGCAAGGGATCCTAACTAGTGGTTAAATGTTTTGCTTCAGAATAATCAGCAAACTGATTACAATCAGGACTCTTATAGCTCCCATCCTATGGGTTTGGTAGTTAATTTTTTTTATAATAGTAAATAACTCCAATGGCTTATTAAGGGATGATTCCAGGAAATTAACATAGAACAGATATTTAGCTTGGCAATAATCCCTTCTATACTCTAACAAAGCTGATTGATACGCTTGCCTTAAGGATTCCATTGAATGGAAAAAAATTCATTTCGATTCTTGTTCATTTCACCAGGTCCCAAATGTGTTGCATTCATTTCATGGGGGAAACCCCAATTAATTTGATTCATTTTATTCATTTTCCAATTTCCCATTAAAGTCAATGGGGGAAATATTTGCAGCCTATTTTTGGCTGCAGAATTGGGATTTTCTTATCAATTCTGATGAAACTTCTGGGGAGCAATCATCAGAACGAGAAAAGAGCTCCAAGGTACTTAGACTGTGGCAAAATGGCACCAAAGTGGTATGAATAGCCTAAGGCACTATAAAGGGGCAAAGGGGTACCAGGAGTGGCAAGAGAGCTTTAACAGAGGTGTAAAGCAGCAGCGAGAGTGTCAAAAACACAGCACAGCTTTAAAAGAGAGCACCAATAATAGTTGCATGAACCCTCGAAGGCAGCTCCACAGGCAAAGTGGCAAGCAAGTGGCATCAACATCCTACAGCACAATGAAGGGGGAACATAGCAAGCAGAATGGGTGTAAGAAAAAACCACAAGGTGCTGATAAAGGGACAAAGCAGCAGAAAGACAAGCATCAACACACTGAGGAACCATGATAGTGGCAAGAACACCACAAAGAGTAGAATTGTCTGGTGTATGGCAGCAAGGCAGAGTGGCAGAAAGTTGATAGGTGCAAGACAGGATATCAGAGCAGAAGTAGTCTGGTCCCAGTGGTTTTGATAGGGGCTAGACAGGCTGGCAGAGCTGAGGCAGTCAGGTCGCTGTGGTTTTGATAGGGGTAAAAACAGGCTGGCAGAGCGGAGGTAGCCAGGTCGCTGTGGTGTTGATAGGGGAAAGACAAGGAGGCAAGACAAGATGGGGCTCAGCATGCGGTGCAACTGTCAACTGGGGCGTACTGTCCACATGACCCATCTTGAAACACGGACCAAGGAGTCTAACATGCGTGCTAGGACCTGAAACATGATGAACTATGCCTGGGTGGGGTGGAGCGTTGCTGCTGTGCACAGGGCCAGTGCAATGGTATTAGGCACCCTAGGCAAACCTTACAGCCTGGCATCCTACCCCCACCTCCCATACACACAATTTTAAAGTATGCATTTAACACATATTTTACATGAAAAGTGACATTCTGAGGTAAAATTAATATATACGTTATTGAGATAATTTCATGCACTGTTGTGATGCCAACAAGAAAACTTTGCATCTTGGAATTCATATGGCATCATACCTATTGTGATATATTTCATCATGGTCCTCCCCTATCAACACAGTACTATCTGCCAACACTCAAAGAATAACAATCCTACCTATGAAAAAGAATACCACAAATATTACACCAGAATCTAAAATATCAATACACCTCCTATCAGGAAAACAGAATAGGCCAAGTTAAAGCTACTACAGATGCCTACAGAGAAACCACATATTAAAAGAATGCTTCATCTCAGTCTTTGCATGAAAAACACAAACCCTCACCAAATACAGAATAAAGCCACATAAAGTATAAATAGAAATGTGCAGACAACTGACGCATCACGCCAGACTCTATACAGTGCGACAATGGAAAACCAAAAATTTCACCATTCTTCATGAAACAATCAATAAAATCAAGATATATAAATCATTAATCATAAGAGTAAAATCATACTAATAAAATCATTTCAAAATAGCTGATGAATAGAATATCCAATAATTAAAGACTCATGCAAATTTTGAAAGCTTTACCAAACACCAAATAAATATTTCAAACAGCAGACACATTACATACTACCCAATAATTAAAATGGTAGTCAATCAAGAAAAATGAACTTAAAAAGCCACCTTTACTTACCTTCTCCAGCAGCTCTCCTATTCCTTTCCCTTGCAGGCCACACCAGAAGCAGCAGTAGCTGCTGAAGCTGTCTTCACTGTCCTCTTCCTTAGGGACCACAACCAGTCTCTTCTGTCTCTCTCTCTCTCTCTCTCTCTCTCACACACACACACACACACACACACACAAACACACACACACACACAAACACACATACACACACACCACACCCTCAGGACCAGTTTCTGTCTCTCGCATACCAATCTTCTCTCCAACCAGTCTCTCTCTCTTTCTCACACACACGTACCAGTCATCTCTCTGATCAGTCTTTCTCACACATACACGTCACCTCTCTGGCCAGTCTCTCTCAATCATATAATGCTCTTGCTCTCTCTTACTTACACACAGGCTTTCAATCACACACAGGCTCTCTCCATTTCACTTACACACAAGCTCTCAATCACACACATGTTCTATCTCACTTACAAACAGGCTCAATCACATACATGCCCTCTCTCACAGCCACAAGCCAGCCAAAAACATGCTCCATCTCTCTCTCGCACACACACATTGTCACATACAAGCACCCTACCTGACTCACATATACACCACACACATACAGAAGTACCCTCCCTATCTCACATACATGAAGCACCTTCCCTGGCACTCACACAGAAGCACCATTCCTTTCTCACATAAACACACACAGAAGCACCATTCCTTTCTCACATACATACCACATACACACACACAGAAGCACCATTCCTTTCTCACATGCATACACATACACAGAAGCACCCTTCTGATCTCAAATGCATATACACACAAAGGCCCCCAGCTGAACAGCTCGTCTTCATCAGCAGCTGGCTGCGCCGGTCTTCATTTCGGCAGCGGTAGCTGGCAGCGGCCATCTTCTTTTCTTCGGCCTGGTCTCGGGCGGCAGCTGGCTGCGCCGATCTTGTTTTCTTCGGCCCTGCCGGTCTGCTCTCCGTCGGTGGCTGACTGCGCCGGTCTTCATTTCTCCGGCGGTGGTGGCTTGCAGCGGCCATCTTCTTTTCTTCGGCCCCACCGGCCTGGCCTCTTCATTTCTTTGGCCCGGCACCCTCAATGACCTGCAGCAGAGGAGGCCACGTGATCAGCTAGTTCGGCCCACCAGGAGAAGCCCTATCCCCCGATTGTTATCGGTTAGACTGCGGAGTTAGCAATCTGTTATCGGTTAGACTGCGGAGTTAGCAATCTGTTGTAGGAGCTGCTAGGAATTAGCAATCCTGTTGAGCTTTGCTCCCCCAGAGGAGAGGAGCTAGCAATTTGTTAGCGACTCTGCTAGGGTTAGCAGTCTGTTGGCAAACTGTTATAGAGTTGCTCAGCAACCATAAGATCTGTTCTTTCACAGAGGAAGAGTTAGTATCTGTTATGGATCTCCGCACAGAGTGGCAACCTGATATACGAGAGTTCCCCAGAAGGGAGGTGTTGGCCATCTGTATGGTTCCTGCAAGAAGTAGCAATTGGTTATGATACAGTTCCTGAGGAAGGAGATGTTAGCAACAGTTGAGGGTTAGACTGCAAGGTAGCAGTTTGTTGTACTCAGCTCTTAAAGTGTGAGAGATGAGCACTCTAATGTAGAATGGTGAATCCTTGGGCCGATGGCAGATGACAGCTCCCTCAGGAGGATATCATGAGAGGGACCACTGACTAGGCTGGAATATGGAGACAGACACAGATAGTTCTTTATTAGACAGGTAGTAGAACTACCAGAGGTGGCAGTAGTAAGCTGATGTGCCCGGTAGGGCTGAAGTCCTTCAGATCCTGGAACTGCTATCTCCAGGTTTGCTGAGCTGTAGAGAGAGACTCATAGATAGTGAATAGAGAGGGTATGCTGGATACCTAACCAGAAGTAGATGATACACTCACATAGATTAATAAGAAGGCTCAGTAGCTGGAGAGAGTTAGGCCCTCGAGGAGCAAGTACCTGGTTCCAGGGACAGCTCTGAGAGAGCGATGGTAACTCACAGTTATCTATCTCTGTAATGGTTTCTAGGCAATACAGAATAGTTAGTATATTCAGGAACAGGAGCCTCTAGGCGAGTACTGGTTCCTATATGCAACCTGAAATATGAACTCACAATATCTGTATATGAAATAGCTTCTGAAATAGAAGAGAGTCTTTGGAGGGTTTTAGGAACATGGGCCCTCGAGGAGTGAGTACCGGTTCCTATATGCAACTGGAATAGAAACTCACAATGTTCACATCTGCGATTGCTTCCAGGCAATAGGGAGTCTTCTGAGCATTCAGGGACGTAGGCCCTCGAGGAGCAAGTACCGGATCCCATCTTAGCAATCTGAAAACAAGAGGAGAGAGTGGGGCCCCTGAGGAGCGGGTACCCCTGGTAAGTTTGAGAAGGCAGAGCAGCGTAGAATGAAGCGGGTTGAGATGATCCCCACAAT
This sequence comes from Rhinatrema bivittatum, assembly GCF_901001135.1. NCBI lineage: Eukaryota > Metazoa > Chordata > Amphibia > Gymnophiona > Rhinatrematidae > Rhinatrema > Rhinatrema bivittatum. The sequence continues at coordinate 193,117,970 of NC_042617.1, forward strand.
CAATCCCTTGTTAACTCGATTCGTAAGCGTAAGCAAAGACCTTTTATGTTGGAAGCAGATGACGTCACTACGGGGGGACGCCCCCGAGGTTCACGCCCTTGCTGGTACAAACTTCGGAGCGCACGCGCGTGCACGTCCTACGTCATCAGGAACAAGGCGGATCTGCAGCGTCAGGCCAGCCCGAGGACTCCGGGAAGAAATGGCGAGGAGAAGCCGCGGCAGCAACTGTCCATCAAACCCGAAGGGAGTCGCCTCAGAGGTAAAGAGGGTGGAGCGAGGGCAAGAGCATGCACAAATGCAACACCGATAGGCCAATCCGCCCCTACTCTCACATGGCCTTCTATTTCAAATGGCCACTAAAACACCGCGGCGCGAACAAAAAGAATGAAACTAATGATATGTTGCATTCGTGGGGGTTCGCCATGCGTTTCGCGGACCCACGAATGCAATGAATAAAGACCTATAAGTTGCAGATTGTGCATTCGTTCAAAATGAATGTACATCCCTACCATTGAATGATTTCGCTTACTGCCGCTCTTTCTTCCCTAATATCTTGAGGGATTCTACCAGGCTTTGTGTAAATCATGGATCAGAGGTTGAGTTCAGATGAACCCATCTCTCCCTTAAGGGAGCTATTTCATCATAGACGTTAGAGAGGCTTTCTTACTATTGTTCAACTAACAAATCTGGTGACACAAAATTCCAGTCCTGGGAATTAATACCAGCATTCCATCCAGCAGCAAATTGATCCATATCAAATTTCATACATCTCATACACTTAACCTTTCACTATTACATATTTTTTTGAACTGTATAATGTGAATATTACAAAAAAAATGATTAAACCATAAAATTGGTCATCTTTTTATAACTGTATAACCATCCTACAATCAATTCATCTTTCTATAATCTTCATCTTTTTATTTCTGTACAGCCATCCAACATAGCTATGTTTTGCCTCAACAGGCTTTTTCAAGGAGGCTCATATTGCCCACCAACTCCACTATTACTTAAGTATCTAGCTTATCTTCTCATTAGAGGCATGCCCGATAACCCAACAACTTGAAGCAAATAGACAGAAATCTTACACTCCACTGGCACCACATCTACCACTCCCAATGGCTTACCTTTCATGACTAGAAGTTGAAATATCAAGATTTCTTCATAGCCTTCCAGCTTCAAATTGAACCATCATCAATTTATATAGAAAGATGAAGAAACGTGAATTGATTGCAGGATGATTGTACAGTTAACATATGACTGTACAGTTAAAAAATGAAGAATAATGTTGGCTACCTTCATAGAAAAAAAGTTCTTATGATAATACATGTGTTGCTTGTATTTGTTACGAAAATAATTCTGTATATAACTATAGGAAGCATTTTAGTGTGTATTTAAGAGTCTATTTATCAATATGAAGTTTAAAAAATATATAGATAATTCTGAAAGAAAACATTTTCTAAATTGAGAGTTTGTATAGAATGGGGATGTGGTATATCATGGGTAACCAACTCCAGTCCTCGAGAGCCACAAAGTGGCCAGGTTTTCAGGATATCCATAATGAACATCTATGGAGTATGTTTGCATACATTGGAGGCAATAGATGTAAATCTATCGTATGCATATTCATTGAGGATAACCTGAAAAATCAGACCTGTCTGTGACTCTTGATGACCAGAGATGGCTACCCCTGCAGTATATAAAAATGTTTTCGTAAGTAAATAAATCATGAAGGTCCTATGGGGCCTTCCTTCTTCAGACCCTCTGCAGCTAGCTGAGCTCTATCAATGGCATGCAGGGTAGCAAGTTAATACCTTGTCCAAGACAGTAGTTACATTTTGGGTTGTTAGCAAGTGTTTAGTAAATAGCATCTAGGGAGAGCGTACCATGCTATTTGACATACAAATGGTAAACTCTAATTTGCATTCCTGTTTTTGCATTTGTAGAGATGACAATTTTGGTGTACTCAGATGTTAATGTGCACGATAAAGCCTTCCTGCATAGGATATTATTTTTAGCATGCACAATAGGCTCATAACATGTACATTAAAGTGTATGGCATAGGCCTCTTAGGCCTGGATTCACTAATGCCGCAAGGCATAGTGAATCCCGGTGGTAATGGGGGGTGGGGGGTGAAGCGGGGGGCAGTCCTGCGCTAGCCGGCAGCGATCGCGCCAAATAACTACACCATAAAAGGTGTAGTTTTTCGGGAAGAAATAGGCAGCGATACAGAAGCTTACCATTTCGCTGTCCACACTGTGTTCACAGAGTCAGCCCCAGTGCCGCCCCAACTCCTCCTTCCAGGGCCGACTCCGCCCCGATGTTGCTTTCGCACTCGTGCGCTAAGCTTTCTAGCTATCGCACGCTTGCGCTGGTAGCACAAGCATGCGATAGCCTTAGAAAATAACCCCCTTAGTGGCTGAAGTAAGGACCTTACAAAACAAACAAGGATACTCAGACTGAGTAATATACTGTGTTTATACATTCCTTTGAAATTCAGTAAGCCATAGATTACTAGGTATGTGCTTTCATTTGAAACAAGATTGATTATATTGTTTCATGTAATTTTTTAAATGAGATAAAAAAAAATCAGTATTTTTTTTCTTTTGAGGTGCACACTAAATCAAAGTAGCAAACACTATTTCAAGTTAGTATGCACTAATTTGATTTTGTGGTCACTAAAAATGAAACAAATTTAAAAAGAAAAATAATACAAAACAAAACAAAAATTATGAAAATAAACTAAACTGTAAATGAAAATAAAAGTAAAAATGTATTGCTATGTACACCCCTACAGATTACTCCATTTGGAAACACTTTGGTTATGGTTATAGTTATGGTTAAAATTTATTTATATGTTACTCCTATCAGGGGCAGCTCACAATAAAACATAAACAATAAAACATAGGTAAATAAACATAATAAAACAACATACAATAAGCATCACTAGCCACAGGGTGATAACTCATGACAACTTCTGGACAACAGTTCAGAACCAAGAAGTACAAAAACAGAAGGAAATATATCCAAAGTCTCTGGCGTGGCTAGCCAGAGAACAAAAATAAAACATATCAACAGTAGGCTTGCTCAAAAAGTAAGGTTTTTAGTAATTTCTTAAACACTTTCAAGTACCAGAAAAGAAATGCAGACCTTCAAAAATTTGTTGAAATAAATTGTGGATTTTACATTTTTCAAGGTCTGGATTTAAATTTAGGTATCAATCAATTGCAAGCTGAGCAATTTCTGTATTATATAAATTCTGTATTATATAAATACTTACTGTGCATGTATGTAACTCACCTTAAGCTACCAATGAAAAGGCCTGAGCTAAATGCACAATAAATAAATAAATAAATAAATATTAAGCCATTAAAAAATGTCATGTATTTCTTAGGCTTAGATTTGTCTTGTTCTGTATTCATAGAACCTGAATATTATTTTCAATTCCCTTAATGGAATCACTCTTTGATCTCCAGTACTTTATATATTTTTTTTTATTATTAAAATAGATTGTTTTGGTTGAAATTAGCTCAGCAGGGTGAATGAATTGAAAGGTTTGTCATCTTTCTTTTTTATTCAATTTCTCCAAGATAAAGTAGTGAGAAGAATTGTTTCAAATTTTGTCCTTAATAGCAATTCAACATTTCACATTAACCAGAAAATAGTATCTACATTATGTCTAGACGCTACATTCTAAAGAAAAGACATGTTACATTCATTAGATGTTAAAAGGTTCATTAAAATTCTACAAGAGTAAATTTTCAGAAAATCAAAACAGCTACAGTATTTGCAGAATAAGACTTACCAGCTTCACATACTTTAACTGCAAGATGGATTACATGTTGAATTGAAGCCTACAAGTGAATTCAGAAGATACCTCCTAAAAATTTACAAGAGCAAAGTCCATTAAAGCAGTGTCGGTTTTGTTTCTGGAAAAAGCTAATGAATCAGTGGAAGAAACAAGTAAAGCAGCAAAAGCTAAGTTTGGTTCAAGATTTCACAAAATATTGTAGAGTTACACAAATGGGTCTTGGCAGATGCAATCTTTGAAAATACTCATTGAACTGAAGTAAACCCTAACCCATATAAAATACCGCTAAGTACATTCATAGAGTAGTAATGATTAGGAAGAGTAATTGTGATGGTGTGTGTGTGTGTGTGTATGTGTATTTCTATCCATACACAGCGCTCTCTCTCTCTCTCTCTCTCTCTCTCTATATATATATGTAATACACACAATCCAGTCTTATAGGGGGAAAGTCACAGGCAAAAGTCAGCAATGTTGCAGACTAGTTGGAACTCCTAGGACAGAAAGAAAAGTCAGGTGTGAAAAGAACTGCAGCTCCCATCAGGCATACAGGAATTTTAGTTGATGTAAAAGGTTCTGAGAGTAAGAGTTCCTGAAGAGAAGAGTGGGTGAAAACTCCCAGCACATGACGGATATCAGGGGGTTAAAAGGCATCTTGTCAAAGAGGGGAGGTAGAGGAAAGCAGGCACAAAAGGAGCTCCTGGTTTTTTTTGTTTTAGCAAGCAGAATGTTAGTAAGGGAAAACTGGTAAACTGAGGATTTATTTTTTTTTTACTGTCTTTTGGAAACTTCTAATTGCAGAGAGGGGAAACTTGCTAGTTAAACTCTGAATGTTGTTCTTTTTTTTTTTCTTACTGCTGAAAATTCTAATTACAGGGAGAAGAAAAACTGCTTGCTAAACCCTTGAATGTTTCTTCTCCACTGAGGGATGGAGGTTGCAGAGGAGGAAACTGAAGGAAGACCCTCTGCTTTTTTTTTTTTTTTTGTTATTTGAGATTGTGACTATCAAAGGAGGAAATAACCTGTTTACACCTGTGAGCTTGCTCTTTGTGAAGGTAGAGACTGTGACCTTGAAAGGAAAACAGCCCAAGCAGTGTAAGGTCGCTTAGAACAGTGATACTGTCATGAGGAACAGTCAGAGAAAGCCTGGGCTATGACTGCAACCTTGAAAGTAATAAAGGACTGCTTTTCTTTTCTGCAACTATATGTAATTTTAAAATGAAATAACTGAATAAAAAAGAGAAGAGTGGAAGTTATTTTACAGACACCAACATTTGTTTCAGTATGGAATAATCTTCTATGAAGCTGGTGGAATTCTGCCTATTTTGAGTTTTATACTGTAGATATCCATAGACCGCTAGAGAGGAATTTGCTCTAATAAAAAAATTAATAGGAGAACTAAGAATGCAATAAGTATCAAAACAACAAAATTTCCCACAGCAAAAGATTATAAATCACCCTTATGACGGTACCTGCATTATGCATCTAGAACAAGACTAAAACAGCTCTTGAGCTTTCAATCAGTTTAAAAATCCTTCCTTTCAAAACACAGTGGGGCGGATTTTAAAAGCCTTGCGCGTGTAAATCTTTCCGGATTTACGCGCACAGGGCCCTCGCATGCCGGCGCGCCTATTTTGCATAGGCTGTCGGCGCGCGCAGAGCCCCGGGACGCGCGTAAGTCCCGGGGCTTTGTAAAAGGGGCGGGGAGGGGGGGGGGGGGGGGCGGGGGGGGGGGCGGGGAGGGGGTGTTCCTGAAATGATGCGGCACAGGGCGGGCCCGGGGGCGTGGTGCCGGCCCGGGGGCGTGGTCGAGGTGACGGCGCGCGCAGATTTACGTCTGCTTTTAGCAGGCGTAAATCTGCCAACAAAGGTAAGGGGGGTTTAGATAGGGCCGGGGGGGGGGGGGGGTTAGGTAGGGGAAGGGAGGGGAAGGTGGGGGGAGAGCGAAGGAAAATTCCCTCCGAGGCCGCTCCGAAATCGGAGTGGCCTCGGAGGGAACAGGCAGCGCGCGCAGGTTGTACAAATGTGCACCCCCTTGCGCGCGCCGACCCCGGATTTTATAAGATACGCGCGGCTATGCGCGTATCTTATAAAATCCAGCATACTTTTGTTCGCGACTGGTGCACGAACAAAAGTACGCGATCGAGCAATTTTTTAAAATCTACCCCAGTGAGAATAACTTAATGTACTAGATCAATAAATTTTGCTCTCAAAAACATGTTCCAAAGTTTGCTCATTTTGAATAGTAGAAAGATGTCAGTCATCATGAAGATTTGTAATATCATTGTTCAATACATTGATTGGCAATTGTTTGTGAACCTTATGTCCTGAAGCAGCTTTCAATAGCGAAACTCTGTCAGCATCATCTGGCTTGTTAATTATTTTCTGTGTTTGTTCAATTTTGAATACTTATGTTACATTTGGCAGCTTGCGAGACGTTCCCACAAGCTTCTGCATTCATCCCCAACTCCGCTAGAAGCTAGGCCTCACTCCAGCACTGGGATGCCACCGTGTCTTGCTCATGCGAGGGGGATGCCGCCATGACCACTGTCTCTGGCTGACCCCCATAGGCGCATGTGCATCCGATGTCATCTTCTTTAAAAGGCCTGACGTGGGAAAAGGCCATGGCATCCATGGATGACATCAGTGGCTTTAGCCCTATATAAGGGTTATCCAAACTCCCTCACCTTACTTCAGCAAAAGGTCTCCTGCATTCTTGGTGTAGTGCTTGTTGCTTTTCCTGCATTCTTGGTTCCTGTGTACTGCTTTCTGTCTTGCCTCATCTCTCCAGCCCAACCCTGCCCCAGTTCTGCAGCCTGCCTTGTCTCATCATATCCAACTCCACTTGTCTTCCTGCCTGCCTGCTGTGCCAGTCCTTCCTCCTCCTTGTGTTCCCTATGGACTGACTCTTGGATTTGACCTTGGCCTGAACAGTGACTGCTGTTGATTGCCACCTGCTTTTGACCTTTGTCTGGAAACTGACTACTCATGATTGCCACCTGCCTCTGATCCCTTGCCTGGACTCTGATCCTCCTTGCTATTCACTTGCCTCTGACCATTGCCTGGCCCTGGTTCTCCACCTACGCTAGTCCCATGGAGACTATCACCTAAGTCCTGCTGGCCCATGGAACCCAAGGACTCAACCTGCAAGGAAAGGGGCTGGTATAGTTGAAGCCCTAGTCCAGTCTTTCTCTAGCATAGCACTGCCAGCTGTTGGTGAGGGCTTATGGTGTTTGTCCCATAGGCTACGTCAACCTCACCACAGCATGCTGCATTTACCACTCGTGGGATGGCCCCGTGAGCATCTTCACTCACCCCAAACACCATCAGCAGTCTCATGTGGCTGAATACTACCACTCCTGCAATGTGTCTTTCTAGGCGTGCATGCAATACTGATCCATTTAAAGGACCCGCAGTGGAAAAAACCCACAGTGCCCTCAGATGATATCACAGCTTCCTACCCTATAAAAGGGCTCCTTATATGTTCCAGCCTTGCCTCAGCAAAAGTCACCTGTCAACCTTGTTCCAGTTTTCAAGCCTGCCAGTCTCCAGCCTTGTTCTGCTCCAGCCAAGTCTCCGTCCAAGCCTTCAGCCAAGTCTTCTTCCAAGTCTTCAACTTCATCCTCAGCCTTGCTCCACATCAGTCGTCTGCTTCAACCTTGTCCTTCAAGCTTGTCTGGCTTTGTATCTTACCGTAGTCTCAGGCTTTTGGACTTTGTCATAGCCTGGCCAATGCAAACACTCGCTCGCCCTCCATCGGCGCAGACCTTAGGGCTCTGCCCTCGAGGTTGCAACAATTGCTCCATGGCAAAAGGGGCTCACGCTTACATCGTTCACAACACAACAGGAGATATCTGGTCCACCTCGGAGGCTTACCATTCCATATCCTGGAGGATGAGACCATTTCAGGACCCCAGTACCAAAGGACAGTTTTACAAATAGAGGAGCTTGAGAATAACTTCAGATTTGGATGTGATTAGATTTAAGTGTGTATAGTGCGAGTTTATTAACTTGGAATGTCTGCAGGAAAGTTAAATTTTGGAACTGCAGAATAAATGCCAGTGACCCTAAACAAGGATTTATTTATTTAATAATACATATATCCCGCTTATTATGATGCAGTTGTGCTAAGCCGGTTATATCATAATAAAATCCCTAACAGTCCTAAAATACAACAAATAGTTAAAACAACATTAAAATAATATAAACAAAGATAAAAAGAAATACAAAAATCATCATATAATGCCAACTGCCAAATAACAATGCACTTTCTACAGGTTAAAAGCCTGCTGAAACAAATACGTTTTTAAGTGTTTTCTAAAAGAACAAATATTTTCGATTGCTCTCAAACTTTCTGGCAAAGAATTCCAGAGTTTAGGCCCCATCACAGAAAAAGTTCTTCATGTTCAATCTTATTTCTTTTGCAGTTGGAATGGAAGGGCTGGAGGAGACCAGTCTTTGGAAGCCTGTGATATTGTGGGAGCCAGACTGGCTCCTCCCCCTAGGGCCAGATAGTGAGCAGGGAGGGGGGGGGGGGTTGAAGTTATGTTATTTTTGTTCAAATAGGTGCACCGGGATGACCTCACAGGACCTGGTCTTTTCCAAAATTTTTCCAAGTCATTAAATTGGCAATTGGATGATAACTAGATGGGAGATCAGATGGCAAATTACCCCTCTTATAAATGGGCCTAATAGCTACTTGCTTTATTATAATGGCAACAACACCTTCCTTCAAGCACAGATTTTCCAAGGAGGTAATAATTTCCAAACATTCATTCCTTATAATATAAACTGTTGGAAATGGGCAAGGATCAAAGGGACTAAAAAAATTCTTCACTTGCCCCATAATTTTTTCAATTTCTATCCGTCCCATTTCTTTAAATGAGACCTACTTATTTATATTCTCAGATGTAGTGCACTTATATTCTCAAATGTGCATCACTAAACTGAGGCATGTAACTATAAACACAGACTGAACCAAAAGTACAGGCCTAAGCAACACAAAGATGAAATCTTCATCCACGTGATGATTTTGGCAACTTCATATGAGACTATTAGTCACACAGAAGAGAAGAGGCTGTATTATTCTTTCATATCAGACATTTGTCACACTTTGATAAGAGAACCTTGGACAAGAAATGCACATCTCCTTGATGAAAAGCCATGAGACCAGCTATGAAATTGATGTTGTTCCAGCACATGTCTGCTGATGGACTCTAATGAATTTTGAGAATACTCATATGCACCTGGTCTCAGATGACTTCATTTACATTTCACCAATCCTGTGTCTAGAGAAGGTGGTAACATCCAATCAAGATCAACATTGGATTCTCTGGAACTGAATATGCATTGATTTTTGGATCAGAAAAGGGCTCTGACTTTTCCCCACGGATTACCCTAGAGTTCTGCTAAGAGAGCTTTGCTTCTAAAACTTTGACTGCTGCAGTAAACCTGAAAGAGTTTGGCAAGCCAGTAAATCCTTACCGTTTCTACCGATATATCTCATGGAGATGTCTGTGAGAACTTTGGGTTCTAACTGTTGTGGTGAATTTCTGGATTTGAGTCCTCAAATCCTTAGTTAGGTTATGCTAACTGCCGTCATAAGAACTGAGATATGCTTTTAGTCCTACCTAGAAACAGCAGAAGGCAGAAGTACTGAAAATGATGTAGCTACAGTATGCTAGGAATTATATATTTATATAAGCTTTAGTAACAAAAGCCTAACCATATATGGAGGAAGTTAAAGTTGTTTACTCCAAAAACTATTGTTCATTTTTTAGGATAAATAGGAGCTTATCTATACATATTAGTTACATGGAATTATGGATAAGATTCTTGGAAATTACAGAATATTGATGAAATATCATACATATGTACAGTGTGATATACAGATCATTTATTTGATCAGTGCTTATTATCACTGTCTTAAAAACATTCATAAGGTGTAAAATATTACTGTACATGCAGAGCTCTCATATCTTGGGTCGCAGCTGATGGCCCATACTGTTTGTATGCACATGATCAGATAATAAAATAAGGAAGTAAGCTAATTGCCTTCTGTTTTCTACTGATTACAAATTGCTCTTTAAAGTTTTTAAATTGGTACAAACAGAAGTGGACTAAACCAAGCCAAGGGGGACCCTCGGCTAAGTCCCATTCAAGGGATTTTCCACACTGTCATATACCATACAGCTTGCTGGATTTCATCTGAGGTGTTGAGACAGATTTCTGACTTCTACAGCAGTGACCTGGATCAAATAAGCATGAAAACAATGGCTTAATTACCTTTCATCTGGGTTAATTAGTTTGGCATTGTGTAATTACTAAGTGCAAGTTGGCTTGGAGATACCACATATAAGTTCTGCTTATCTTTAAATACAGTGCTATGCACTGTGTAACAGTTACAAACTTCAAAACTAAAATCAAAACAAAGGAAAGAAATATTTGCACTGTATTAAATCTTGTATACCTTATACTGCTACAATAAACTAATTGACTATCTCACAAAAAAATCTATAACTTCTCCTTAAAACGAATTAATTTATATCAAAAGGTTATTAGATGAATTTTTTAAATCAATTGTAAGATATCCACACCAGATATTAAGAATATAAAAACAAGAAATTGCCATACTGGGTCAGACCAAGGATCCATCAAGTCTAGTATCCTGTTTCCAACAGTGGCCAATCAAGGCTACAAGTACCTGGCAAGTACCCAAACACTAAGTAGATCCCATGCTATATATGCCAGTAATAGCAGTGGCTATTCTCTAAGTCATTTTAATTAATAGCAGTTAAAGGACTTCTCCTCCAAGAACTTCTCCAAACCTTTTTTAAACCCAACTACACTAAGGGCCAGATTTTAAAACTTACGTGCGGGCGTAGATTTGTGCGTGAAAACCCAGCGCATAAATCTACGCCTGATTTTATAACATGTGCGCGCAACCGTGCACATGTTATAAAATCCGGGGTTGGCACGCGCAAGGGGGTGCACACTTGTGCACCTTGCATGCACCGAGCCGCGCAGCCTTCCTTCCAAAATTGGAGCGGCCTTGGAGGGAACTTTCCTTCCGACCTCCCACCGCCTCCCTTCCCCTACCTAACCCGCCCCCTAGCCCAACCTAAAACCCTCCCCTTACATTTATCTAAGTTGCACCTGCCTACGGGCAGGCGTAGGTTACGTGCGCCGGCCAACGGCCGGCCTGCAATCCCGGGCACAGTGGCAAATGGCCACTGTGCCTGGAGGTTCTGGCCATGCCCACGCCCTGCCCCCAGGACTACCCCTCCCTGCCCACTCCCCACCCCCTTTTTCAAGCCCCGGGATATACGCGCGTCCCGGGGCTTGCATGCTTTTCCAGGCCTATGCAAAATAGGCTCGGCGCACTGGAGTGGATTCTCGGGGTTACGCGTGTAACGTATATGTGTAACCCTTTGAAAATCCACCCCCAACTGTACTAACCACATTCTCTGGCAACAAATTTCAGAGTTTAATTGTGCATTGATTGAAAAAGAATTTTCTCCGATTAGTTTTAAATGTGCTACTTGCTAACTTCATGGATTGCCCCCTAGTCTTTCTATTATTCCAAAGAGTAAATAACTAATTTACATTTACCCGTTCTAGACCTCTCATGATTTTAAAGACCTCTATCATATCCCCCCTCAGCGTCTCTTCTCCAAGCCGAACAGCCCTAATCGTTTTAGCCTTTCCTCATAGGAGAGCTGTTCCATCCCCTTTATCATTTTGGTTGCCCTTCTCTGTACCTTCTCCAATGCAACTATATCTTTTTTAGATGTAACGACCAGAATTGTAAACATTACTCAAGATGTGGTCTCATGGAGCAATAGAGAGGCATTATAACATTTTCCGTTTTATTCAACATTCCTTTTTTAATGATTCGTAACATTCTGTTTGCTTTTTTGACTGCGGCAGCACACTGAGCCAACAATTTCAATGTATTATCAACTATGATGCCTAGATCTTTTTCTGGGTGGCAGCTCCTTATATGGAACTTAACATCGTGTAACTACAGCATGGGTTATTTTTCCCTATATGCATCACCTTGCACTTGTCCACATTAAATTTCATCTGCCATTTGGATACCCAATCTTCCAGTCTCGCAAGGACTTCCTGCAAATTATCACAATCTGCTTGTGTTTAACTACTCTGAATATGTTATAATGCCTCTGTATCGCTGCATGATGAGACTGCACCTTGAGTACTGTTTACAATTCTGGTCACTGCATCTCAAAAAAGATGAAGTGCTTTGAAAATAATGATAATGCAACAAAAAAACCCAAAAACGCTGAAGAAGGCATTCTTTGCGTAACATGGTCTGTGTTGGATTGGCTTTGAAACAGTTTTTGAAGCGGAGTTTTGAATGCGAATGAAGGTAAGTATTTAGTATTCAATTTTCGATTGTATTGGGAATTACTCTTGCTGGTTAATCTTATAGTGTAAAACCTTTTGAGTATTGATGAGAGTTCAAATATAAATAAAAATGAAAAGGTTTTTTTTTTTATAAGATATAATTTTTGGAGGTATGACGGTATATGATTTAAACTTGTGGTGTATGAAACACTGATACTGTCTAAGGCCCATTGTATGTGAGAGACAGCAGACTACATCCTTTGCACCAGGCTTTCTGATACCATCTCTTTCATTTTTTACATATATATAAAATTCTTTTGAATAAAAAATTTTGTTGGAGTATACATTTTTTCAAGTGTATTTTTTGTTATATATATTTTGTTGAATATATTCTGTATTCCCTCTCTTTTTTGTTTTCGTGTTATTTTAGGGCGGTGTTGTTCTTTTTTGTGGTTGATTACACTATGATTCAACAGCACCTGGATTATTATTCACCTGGAGGTTCAAAAGGCGACTTTAAAAGGAGAGTAATTTAACAATGTTTTTTTCAAAGTACCTTTAAAGAAACCTTTTTTTACCTGATGGATCTTTGAAGATGCTGATGGGACATTGAACACCTGATTGGAATAATATAAGTTAAGTTAATATGCTAAACTTATCTTATAGTTTAAAAGTAAATAGAAGGTCCCATTCTTATATGAGGACATTTGAATGTAATTTGAATGACATTTCCTTGCTTTTTAATAGTGATGTCCAAAAAATTGGGGAATTGCAGTGATAATTAGAGATTATTATTAATTAGAGGTTGTTTGATGTGTGGTGTATGTGAGGGATATGTTGCAACATGAAGAGCAGGCATGTGTGGTGATTGAGTTGATGGGTTGGTTTTAACCATAAGAGTTAGTGTTGATTTGAGAGGATTAAGATATTGATTGTGACACATTATTAATTGTGGTAAAGAATGTTTCTTGCTAAGTAAATTATGAAGATAAAATTTTTTGGATAAATAAACTGTGAAGATAATATGATATAAGTGGTTTCCTAAACAGGGTCCTTTTAAGATTGACCTGTTCTACACTGGTTTGTTGTCTTATGACATTAGATAGAACGGTGATAGCGGTCCTTTAGTTTGTAGTAGTGTCATCCTTCCTTGAACCAACACAAGCACACCCTATGCAGAGCAGAATCAAAATGTGCAAGTTTCCTTCACCAGAATATCTTGCTCTCTATAAATCATTACTTGATGATTATCATAATGGCATCAACCTGAATGACTGAATTATGAAATCCAGTAACAATACTTGTGAATTATTCTATATTGTGAAATAATTCACTCAAACTTCAAAACCGTCTGTTATTGACTTAGGATGCGATTGCCATCTGGTCACAGCATTGGCATTCTTTGATAAGACATGTTCTCTTTGTAACAGTTTCCCTGCTACTTCTTCAATTTCATTTCCTTTATCTCCCATAGTATCCATTTGGAATGATTTTACAGAAATTTCTGTGGATGATATTGTACAGATTATTCATTCTGCCAAACATTGTTACGGTTGTGGACCCTTGGGCCGGCTGAGACAGTGGATGGTATGCTACGGAGGCCCACAGCAAGCGTCACAGCCGGGAGGCAGTACTGAAGAAACTCAGATGAGGCTTCACCACTGGAAGTCGGAGGTCCCCCCAGGAGGAGCCTGTAGGGACCCGTACCTCTTGGACTTAGGTGGGACCCTATGCGACCAAGGATCCGGGCAGTGGCCGAAGAGATGGGCTCAGGTAGTTGAAGAGTCTTCACCCTCGGAAGCCTGCGGCTCCCCCGGGAGGAGCCCGTGAGAGCCTGAGCCGCTGGGGCTTAGGAAAATCCTCTGGCCCAGCAAGTACCTGTTACGCTTGGGCTGTAAACTGATGTTGTGAACACCACCCAGAAGGGTGGCTCCAGGTGGAGAGAGACAGGGATGGCTGGAAACAGTGTCTGGGTCCAGGCTGGATCAGGGCAGGCGGCAGATAACAGTGTCAGAGTCCGGCTGGGTCAGGGCAGGCGGCAGGTAGCAGTGTCTGGGGCCAGGCTGGGTCAGGGCAGGCGGCAGGTAGCAGTGTCTGGGTCCAGGCTGGGTCAGGGCAGGCGGTAGGTAGCAGTGTCTGGGTCCAGGCTGGGTCAGGGCAGGCAGCAGGTAGCAATGTCTGGGTCCAGGCTGGGTCAGGGCAGCTAGTAGAAAGACAAAGAGCCCGAAGGCCACACACACACGTACGGCAGAGCAGAGAGCCCGAAGGTCACACACACATGCACGGCAGGGCAGAGGGCCCGTAGGCCACACACGGACACAGGGCAGAGGGCCTGAAGGCCACACACGGACACACAGTAATGCAGAGGGCCCGTAGGCCACACACGGGCACAGGGCAGAGAGCCCAAAGGCCTCACACACACACACGGCAGGGCAGAGGGCCCGTAGGCCACACACACACACAGCAGAGCAGAGGGCCCGAAGGACCGCACGCACAGTAAGCAAGGCAGGGCAGGGCAGAAGGTCGGAAGACCATACACAGCGCAAGGCAAGGCAAAGCAAGGTAGAAGGCCCGAAGGCCGCGCAAGGCAAGGCTAGGCAAAGCAAGGTCCAAGGACCACACGCACAGCAAGCAAGGAAGGAAGGCTAGAGCAGGGAGCCCAGGCGAGCTCGATGCCGAAGCACCGAGGGAACTGTCAGGCAGGGTTATAAAGGGAAGCCCAGAACATAGAGTGGACAAGGGAGATGGACTGGGCCTGTCAGGAGAGCCAGCTCTAGAGGGACCCCTGGTGGTGAGGCGGTTGCACAGCAGCCATAGCCGTAACAGTACCGGATACCTGAGATGATAGAAGAAGCTGAAGTCGGAGTCCAAGAGCGAAGCCGGGTCAGAAGCCAGAAGTCCGAGATCCAAACCAAAGCCAGGGACGCAAGCAGAAGACAGAGTCGTGGGACGGAGCCGTGTCAAGCCAGAAGTCAGAGGACGAACCAAAACCAGGAGTGGAAGCTGGAAGCGAAGTCAGGAGATGAAGCTGGGTCAGAAGCCAGAAGTCAGGAGTCAATACCAAATCCAGGAGCGGAAGCCAAAGACGAAGTCAAGAACAAGCCAGTTCAGGAGCCGGAAGACAAGATGATAAGGACACACTGCAGCAACTAAAGACTCAGGGAACTGAGGAACCTCGTTGCAAGGCAAAGGTTGAGTCCCAGCTGCAGGGTAATATATACCCTGCAGCATCTGACATCATCCGAGGGGCTGTCTCTGTGTTCCCGCGCTGGCCCCTTTAAATCTGGAGCCCCTGCGCACGTGCGTGCCTAGGGGGTGGGGCCAGCGATGGAGAATCGGCGGCGTCTCCCTCGCAGAGGAGATGCTGCGGCAGGCTGCGATGCAGGTCTGGGACCTTTGGAACCACTCCAAAGAAAGTTCTGGGAGAGGAAGTCAGCTCATAGGCCTGGGACCTTTGGAACCACTCCTTCCCGAAGCGGGAGTTCTCCGTCTGCCTCTCCGGGGGCCCAAGACACCGAACCCATGCAGGTGGGTCGGGGGCCCATCTCCCAAGAAGAAAGAAGGAGACGCCGGTCTCTGGGTCTATGCCTGTACTGCGGTGGCAAGGGCCATTTCCTTGCCCACTGTAGTGAGCTTCCGGGAAACGCTTGGACCTAGGGGGCTGTCTCTGTGTTCCTGCGCTGGCCCCTTTAAATCTGGAGCCCCTGCACACGCGCGCGCCTAGGGGGCGGGGCCAGCGATGGAGAATCAGCGGCGTCTCCCTCGCAGAGGAGATGCCATGGCAGGCTGCGATGCAGGCCTGGCTCATGCGATGCAGTCGGCTCATAGGCCTGGGACTTTTGGAACCACTCCTTCCCGAAGCAGGAGTTCTCCATCTGCCTCTCCAGGGGCCCAAGACACCGAACCCATGCAGGTGGGTCGGGAGCCCATCTCCCAAGAAGAAAGAAGGAGTTGCCGGTCTCTGGGTCTATGCCTGTACTGCGGTGGCAAGGGCCATTTCCTTGCCCACTGTAGTGAGTGTCCGGGAAACGCTTGGACCTAGGGGGCTGTCTCTGTGTTCCCGCGCTGGCCCCTTTAAATCTGGAGCCCCTGCGCACGCGCGTGCCTAGGGGGCGGGGCCAGTCACGGAGAATCGGCAGCGTCTCCCTTGCAGAGGAGATGCCATGGCAGGCTGCGATGCAGGCCTGGACGGCCTGGGAAGAGACCGCGCGGGCCGGGCCGGCCCTGAGGTAGGAGGAGGGACTGGGGCACGGCCCGGTCCCGTAACAAAATTACAATGTCTCTCTGACCCTTGTGCAACTGCTTTCCTCAAATGCTGCTGAAGTGAAATAGCTCCCATCCTAGCATGTATTATGAATTTATCTCTCTCCTCTGAAATTCTCCCAACCAATCTTAAATGTGCCTCCGTCACTCCTATTCTTAAGTAAAATTGGCCTTTGGCGGAACACACCGTGGACTTCCAGACTCTTGCCGCCGAATTGAACTGGGGAAGTGACAGCTTGCACAGTATATTTTTGGAAAGTGTCTCCCCAAGACTCCAGGATGAATTGGCGGCCAGAGACCTCCCAGATGACTTGAACAATATCATTGATCTAGCGGGCCGCGTGGACCGCCACATCCAACACCGGTTCTGGGAGAGAAAGTCGGCTCATAGGCCTGAGACCTTTGGAACCACTCCTTCCCGAAGCGGGAGTTCTCCTTCTGCCTCTCCGGGGGCCCAAGACACCGAACCCATGCAGGTGGGTCGGGGGCCCATCTCCCAAGAAGAAAGAAGGAGGCGCCGGTCTCTGGGTCTATGCCTGTACTGCGGTGGCAAGGGCCATTTCCTTGCCCACTGTAGTGAGCGTCCGGGAAACGCTTGGACCTAGGGACAGTCGGGGAGCTAACCCTAGGTCACACCACCTCTGACTCCCCATGCATCGTAGCAGTGACCTTACTCCTCCCCAATGGGGAGTTTGATACGCAAGCCCTGATCGACTCTGGAGCCAGGGGGAACTTCATACTTAAGGACTTAGTTCAGCAACTCCAGATTGGAGTTCAACCCCAAAGACTCCCTCTCCGTGTGTCTTCCATTCAGGGGAAACTCCTTCCAGGCACCATCACTACCTGCACCAAGCCTCTCACATTACGCACTGGCATTCTGTATCAGGAGGAGATCTCCTTCCTTATCCTAGAGAAGTCCATGCATCCGGTCATCCTGGGGCTACCTTGGCTTCGGAAGCACTCGCCTGTAATCTCGTGAGATTCCCTCCAAGTGGCCTCCTGGGGACTATCGTGCTTCGACTCCTGTCTGGCTGTGGTTCCTCGGCCACCGATACCTCTCCTGATGACTTCCTTTGCCCTGCCTTCGCACTACCAAGACTACCTCAGTGTCTTTTCCAAAGAGAAGGCCGAGATCCTCCCGGAGCATCACCCCTTCGACTGTGTGATCAATTTGCTTCTGGGTACTACGCCGCCCCGGGGACGGGTATACCCGTTGTGCCTTCCAGAGACGCAAGCCATGTCCGCCTATATCCGGGAGAACCTGGACTGAGGATTCATTCGACCCTCCAAGTCCCCGGCTGGAGCCGGGTTCTTCTTCGTAGCAAAGAAGGATGGATCCCTTCGACCCTGTATAGATTACCGGGGCCTGAACATGATCACTTGGCGGGATCCGTATCCATTTCTCTTGATTCCTGAACTCCTTGACCGCTTGCAGGGAGCCAAGGTATTTACCAAGCTGGACCTTCATGGGGCGTACAACCTAGTGCGCATCCATCCTGGAGATGAGTGGAAGACCGCTTTTAACACAAGGGACGGCCACTACGAATAACTGGTCATGCCCTTCGGCCTCTGCAATGCCCCAGCAGTATTTCAGAACCTCATGAATGAGGTCCTGAGGGAAATGTTACATACCTCAGTAATTGTTTACCTTGACGATGTGCTCATTTACTCCAAAGACTTGGAGACACATCGCTATGATGTCTGCCGTGTACTACAGAAACTCCGAGATAACCGACTCTACGCAAAGTTTGAGAAGTGTCTCTTCTAGCAAGAGTCGCTACCCTTCCTTGGGTACATTGTGTCCTCCACAGGTTTCCTTATGGACCCGGAGAAGGTCACGGCGATCAAGGATTGGCCACAACCACTGGGAGTGAAGGCACTCCAACGGTTCCTGGGGTTCGCTAACTTTTACCGGCAGTTTAATCCTCACTATTCCCAGATGGTGGCCCTGTTGATGGACCTTACCAGAAAGGGCGCTGATGCTAAGAACTGACTGCTGGCGGCTCTACGAGCCTTCCAGGACTTGAAGAATGCGTTCCTCCAGGACACTTGCCTCCGCCACCCTGACCCTCAACGCCAGTTTATCGTGGAGGTTGACGCCTCCGACATTGCGGTCGGGGCTGTTCTGAGCCAGTTGTCCAACAGAGGCAAACCCTACCTTGCTCTTACTACTCATGCAAGTTCACTCCCGTCGAGAGGAAACTCGGCATAGGGGATTAGGAGCTACTGGCCATCAAACTTGCTTTCGAGGAATGGCATCAATGGTTGGAGGGGGCCCAACACCCAGTAATCATGTACACAGACCATAAGAACTTGGAGTATTTGTGTCGCGCACAATGCCTTAACCCCCGGCAGGTGCACTGGTCACTCTTCTTCAGCCGTTTTAATTTTTCTCTCCGTTACCAACCGACGTCCAAAAACGTTCAAGCGGATGCCCTCTCCCGCACAATGGAGACAGAGGATATTATCAACCCGCCTCAGTACATCTTGGACCCGGCCAAATTTCTTCTGGCAGCATCCGAGGTAGCCCCCATGGGGAAGACCTTGGTGCCCTCTCGTTTCCACAGGAAAGTGTTAGCCTGGGCCCATGACTCCTTGACTGCTGGACATCCAGGAACAGCTAAGACCCTGGAACTTCAGTCGGAGTTCTACTGGTGGCCGCAGCTCAAGAAGGATCTCAGACTCTACGTTCAGTCATGTCCTACCTGTGCCTGGCAGAAGCCCTTTCACGGACGTCCCTGGGGGTTCCTTCAGCCACTACCCATTCCTACCGAGCCCTGGACCCACCTTTCCACAATAGTGGAATATTAGTTGATTTGTCTGTTTCAGATGGGAAGACCGTGATCTGGGTCACGGTCGACCGTTTTTCGAAAATGGCTTACTTCGTGCCTCTCTCTAAACTGCCTTCGGTGCCCGAATTAGTTACCCTCTTTACGCAACACATCTTCCGTCTACATGGACTCCCTTCGCACATAGCCTCTGACTGCGGCCCACAGTTTACTGCAAAGTATTGGAAGGCTCTTTGCAGGAAGTTCAGTGTGCAACCCGACTTGACTACCGCCTTCCATCCCCAGGCCAACGGGCAAGCTGAGCGCACTAATAGGACCCTAAAGGTGTTCCTCCAGTCCTTCATGGGGGACCTCCAGGACGATTGGGTCACCTTACTACCGTGGGCAGAGTTCTCCTATAACCGGCATAAGCACTCTGCAACCAACCAGTCCCCGTTCCAATTGATCTACGGGAAGACCCCGAGACCTCCTCTGCCACTGCCTTTGATGGTGCCATCCCTGGCAGTTCAGCTTATGGCGCGACAGCTGCATGACCTCTGGAGAACCACTCAGGAGAAACTTCGTCTGATGGCGGCCAAGGCTAAAAGGTATGCAGACAGGTCACGGAGTCCTGCTCCAGCCTTCCTTCCGGGACAGAAAGTATGGTTGAGTACCAGGAACATCCATTTACGGACCCCCTCTATGCGTCTGGCTCCCAGATACATTGATCCATTCTCGGTAGTGGAGCGAGTAGGGGCAGTTTCCTACAGATTACGTTTTCCATCTATCCTGAGGATTGACAGCGTATTCCACATGTCTCTACTCAAGCTGGTGGTTCTCTCAGCATTCATGCCAAGCCTCCCGAGCCCACCACCACCACGGCCAACCCAGATGTCACTTACACTGTAAAGGATGTCCTGGACGTTCGGTTCCACTGTTGCCGGTGGGAGTACCGTTACGGTCCAGAGGAGAATTCCTGGGAGCCGATGCCCCATATCCTGGACAAAGGTCTCCTCCACCAGTTTCATCTGGACCACCCGGCTAAGCCCAGACCCCCAAGAAGGGGGCGTGGGGGGGGGTACTGTTGTGGTCCCGGGTGGTACCCTGGTCCCTCCACCTACCTCGGGGTCGGCCCGGGCCATTTTGAGGCCTCCTCGGGCCTGCTGGACCTCCAGTGCATCTCTCCCTCCTCGGGAGAGACGCCGACGATCAGCCGCGGCTAGCCCTGCCCCCTAGACTTGGATGACGTCAGACGCCATCAAGGTATTTAAACCCTGCATCTGGACTCCTTCAATGCCTTGCAACGAGGTTCACACAGTTCCTCTGTGTCTCTAGCTGCTGCATTGCACTCCGGTTCGTCTCCGCTGACTCTTGACTCCTGGCTTCTGACCCGGCTTCGCCTCCTGACTTCGTCTTCAGCTTCTGCTCCTGGTTTTGATTCGTCCTCTGACTTCTGGCTTTGACCCGGCTCCGTCCCACGACTCTATCTTCTGCTTTCGTCCCTGGCTTTGGTTTGGATCTTTGACTTCTGGCTTCTGACCCGGCTTTGCTCTTGGACTCCGACTTCAGCTTCTTCCATCTCCTTAGGTATCCAGTAATTGCTGGCCCAGAGGATTCTCCTAAGTCCCAGCGGCTCGGGCTCTCACGGGCTCCTCCCGGGGGAGCTTTGGGCTTCCACGGGTGAAGACTCTTCAGCTACTTGGGCCCAGCTGTCATTCGTCCATCTCTTCGGCCGAAGCCGAAGTGTGTCTTGGTCGAGTGTCTTGGTCGCATAGGGTCTCACCTAAGTCCAAGAGGTCCGGGTCCCTACGGGCTCCTCCTGGGGGGACCTCGGACTTCCAGTGGTGAAACCTTTTCTGAGTCTCTTCCGTGCCGCCTCCCAGCTGTGACGCTCGCTGGGGGCCTCCACAGCATACCATCTACTGTCTCAGCTGGCCCAAGGGTCCACGACCGTAACAGTCTATGCTTTATTTATTCATTTCCAGCATGTGACTTTTACAAACTCTTCTCTCCACTGCAATTTCTCCAGATCAGATTTATAAAGGTTGATGGACCTCTCTCTTCGTGTAGCCATCTCTTGGATTCTCTTAACTATCTGCATTATATGGTTAATCAACACTGTCTGCACTTATTTAATGAGATGCCACAGTCCCGAAGTTCCTATATCAAAATTCCTATACCACTGCATGTACTATATGTAAATATATACAGCTTCTCTTCTAACCTTCAGGTTTTTAAAACCTTTTAATGTAGATTCTTCACACCCATCCTTTAAAGCATGCAAACCTTCAAATTGCCATCGTTAAAGTGACTTGTTTTCTGAATGCTCTATTCTATGGATTGAAAGTTCATAAACTGAAAATATTTCTAATGTCTTGCTTTTCAGCATCAATTCTTAAAGGATGAGCAAGAAGAGAGGGATCCACTGGCAGTGTGGGACTAATAACAAACTATAAAAGCTCACATTGGAGCACTTAGCAGTTTAATCATTTTCTCAGGGGACATCTTAACCAGCACATTATTCATACCCTCAGTGTGGTCCATTACCACATGATTCACCACTCAAAAATTGAATCTTCATGAGTCAAAAGGATTTTACAGCCTCAAGCAAATGTTGGACTTTATCTATTGAAATAATTCTTTCCTATGGACTTGCTGTGCATCATATTTGGGTCATTCTTTTATAGGCCCATTAAAAGGTATAAAAACCTGCAAAGAGTTCAGTTTTCTACAGGACCAATATTGCTACTAGAATTCTGTGTGATAAAGCAAGAGGTATATTCAAGATATACATAGGGGACATTATAATATATCACTTGATCCGTGCATGTTTTACTGTTTCATCAGGTAGACTAACAGTGCCCATATTTTGAAGTTAATAAGGGTTTGAATATGGTACAAGAAAATCAGAAATGTCTCCAAAATGAATATATTCCTATAAACTGGATTTTCACAATTATTATTGGGGCATTAGCATGCACAAATATAATGGCCAGTAACAACAGGAAGGAAGTTCAAAACCTAATAAACGTAAAACAGTTCATTAAAACTTTCATTCTAGACACTTGTTTTTGCTCCCATGTTTGAAGCCTATTTCAGGGCAGATTGGCAAATCCTCCCTCCTCCCAGTGAAGATTTGAATTATGAGGATCTAAATGCTGGTGACAGGGCTAGATACATTTAGCCCTTTTCTGGTGTGCCTAGCTGATGATACTGGCTGTCATATTAAGTTAACGCTTCTAATAATTGTAATAATCCTTCTGATGGATTTTTTAAAGTTGTGCATTGGAGGCTGATGCCCTGCACTGGGAAATGGTTAATGAGTGAGGTGAGGGGTGAGTCAGGGAAAGGGATAATATTGGGAGGAACAATCATTTTAATGGCGGGGATAAACTACTAACAGAAGTCAGAATGCTGAAGCTGGTTTTAAATTATTTCAGAATCTCTGTTTTGAACTAACCTAAATGATACTGACTAATACTCGGTTTGCACTATCTATTTCTTGTGCCACAAAGGTGTTGTTTTCCAAGAGGCCACTTTAAGGCAAGATGTCAAATAAATATTTATGATCATAATGAAAATGCCTGTTGGAGATTTGATTTCCTTTCTCTGGATCAGTGGAATAGATCTAAACAGTGAGGGACCATCTAGAAACAGTAGAGAAGGATATTAGATCAGCACAGCCAGCCCTTAGATTAGTTCGATAAACCATTACATATCAAGAACTCTGTGTATATGAACTATACAAAATGCGTTGTGCCTGCAACCCTGTCAAAGAAAATGAAAGAAAATATGACAAAGATAGTTGAAGTTAGCATAATCTCAGGGGGCTGACTGATATTTACACATGAATAAGAAATGTCTATTCACTGCTACTAAATTCCAAGCTTTCAGTGATTTTAATTTTTTGGTATCTGAACCAGCAACTGTGGTTTAAAATTATTTGCATATTGAATTTGGGTATATCCTTTGGTCATGTTTTTAGAGTTAGCACCCTCCATTCAAAAGCAAAATTAAAGAAATCTAATTTTTTAGACTTAAATTGGCCTATGTGAAGGAAATGAGTTAACAGTGGCATCATTAAAGCCTTACTTAGCGGTAGCATACTAGCATGATCCCTGCTCAGCACTCTCAGAAGATCCCTGCCCCTCTTAGCTAATCAAACATGCCAGATACAGGCTACTTCCCCCACTACGCTCAACATCCCAGACTTGCCTGGTGATATCTTCCATAAGAACTATGTGCCTCACCACTACCAATAGAAGAACATTCATAGGCTTTGTCCCCACCCTCTGAAATGCCCTACCCTAAAACATCAGAGCTGCCCCAGATCTCCTAACTTTCAGGAAAGTCGTAAAAACCTGGTTCTTTGAGGCAACATTTGGGCACTAGATTTGCCTCAAGGAGCCAGTGCTCTCATTAGAATACACCCTCTGGAAAATCTACTTTCCCCCACAGGATACCCAGCCAATCTTTCCCACCAAGCTTCCTATCTCAAATTCCTTCCTTTGAACGAAACCTTTCCTCAAATTACCTCTTCCACCCCTGTCAGCACTGATTAACTGAAATACCTGTCATTACCTGTACACTATTCTTGACCTCCCGTGCGCTATCACTATTTATTGTAACTCACAGTAATTGATCTTAATTATTTATTTATGAAATAACTGATTATTGGAAATGTGTTGTAATTGGCTTTGAACTCTGTTGGAGTTCCGGCATGAGGCCCGATGCGTAGTGGAAGGCCCAGTGACCTCCGCCGTGGGACGCCAAGGCCTGGAAGAGCTCTCAGCTGCCGCTAGGGAGACCAACCCGGTACCTGCCGTAGAATCAGGGAGGTGAGCAGGCCCATGTGCGGGCCAGACGCGGATGGGGTGCGTAACATATCCTGAAACCCTGACTGTTGGAAAGCCCTGCACTAGAATATTCTGGAAACCTAGGAGTCCTTTTTCAGCTGCTGTCCAGCCAGCAAGTTAGCTGGATAAAGTTATCCAGCTAACTTTGGTAGGATATTTAGTGGTGTGGTGGTGCTGCTGAATATACCTATCTTAAAAATAGCTGGCTAAGTTTATCAGGTTAACTTTAGGAATTTAACTCTGCCCTGAAATGCCCCCAGTATGCCTCCAAGTTATTTAACTAAGTTTTATCCAGCTAACTACTTAGCCAGATAATTTGAAGGTAATCCAGCCAATAGTGATTTTTAAATCTGTCATTTGTCCAGCTAAGTTTGAATTTAGCTGGAAAAATGGGGCTTAATATCGGCCTCCTATCAATCAGAACTGTTTGAGATACAACAGTTTTAATCTTTAGTCCTTAAGAGCTAATCTTCCTGTAATTCCATATTTTTAGATTACAACATTTTTGCATCTCTCCCACAGGGAATATTTTAGAAAGCAAGCTAACAACACTTGTGACAGATTTTTGTCAAAGCAGAATGCTCAGAAGTGCACGTGTGCCATTTTGTTGTGACTTGAAGGCACTTTAAAATCCTCGGTAACCATCTCATGCTGATAAGTTAATTTGTAAAATGGAATATATGCCTTTGAAGAGTAATAATCATATTATATGGAAACACTGACCATTTCTTACAATCCATGAGATTTTTCAGCACCTCTGCTTTTTTTTTTATTAAGATAAACTGGCCTTCACTAATACAAACACTCACACACCATGAAATCAATCATGGGATAAGTACCTTTACTAGTACAGTTTCAATGTAGACATTATTCTTAATTGCCATTTGGCACTTTTGTATATTCCAACACTGGCAAAGAGTACAAGTTGAACAAGATTTATGTGTGAAATATATACTTGATTGATTTTTTATCATTATATACTCTTGTAATAAATGCAACATGAGGAAGATATACAAACCCCGTGCGATCTAAAATGAAATGAATTTAAAAAGTCCCCAGTGGTGTTGATTTTTTAGCCAGCAGATAAAATGGAAGATTTCTCCTATTTTGTAATTGAAACCCTCAACTTGAACTCTAGAAGGGTTGATTAAGATTGTGACTCCTAATACTGATATGCCTGCTGACCCTTCTCTCTAGCATATTATAGTGATGTGCATTTATTTAAAATGAATGTGACATCCGAAACAAATGGATCCCTATTTGTTTCATTTGTGGGGCCCTGAAACAAATGGGGGCCATCCCACAAGTGAAACATATCATATTTGTTTGATTCATTTAGCCCCCATGACTTTCTATGGGCTATTAAAGTCTATGGGGCCATAGGAATCAAATGGGAGGAATCCATAGCAACCAGCCCTTCACTGTGAGCCATGTGTGAACTCATAACCTTCTCATAGAGTGAATAGGACATAACAGCAAGGATATCACAGAGCCAACATAACAGAGCGAAGCATTTTTCAAATTCAGCCTATCGCTTCTCTCTGGATCCAGTGATGCTGATCTTGGAGTCTTAGCATGTGTGAGAAGTAGTGTCCATTTCTTCTCAGATTTTTTCTGAGGAGGTTGCTGGATTGAATTCTCACAGAGTTTCAGAACAAAGCTTTTCAAAAAAGTTTTTTTTGGCTCAGTTGCTGTTCCTGCTAGTCACTGCCGAATCTGTCTTTGTCTCACTACTACAAAGGAAGGCAATGCCAGCCTGCCAGTAGTGGCAATTTGCTGATGATTTTTCATTTCCCCTGGGGTACTATGAAGGAAGGGTCTGGGTGATGAGGTGGATGGGAGAGAGTGGGGAAGCTGCAGCAGACCAGTGGTGCCGATACAGAATGCAGTGGACGAGTGGTGTCAGTACAGAGTCTTTTTGTTTTCTCTGGCAGGGCATAACAGCAACAGCACCAATCCAGTGAGGTGCACTGTGGGTGAACACTGTAGTGGGTATACATGGGGGATGATGCTCAGCCTAGCGCATAGCTTGGCATGCAGTTGGACACATGTTTTGGATGTGCTAGAATAACTCATGATGCAATAATGGGATTAGCATGTTCAAAACACGCATTCAAACCTTCGCATAGTTAATAGTGCTCATCATATGTAAATGCCATGTTGATGAGGCTATTAGCTACTACCCCTGATGTAAAAAATCACTGTGTGCCTGATGCACACATTTTAACCTCAAAAATTAACATCAGCCCCAGTGCCACCACCACCTACTTCTCTCCCTGTAGGTTTGGAGGGGAAGGAAAGGATGCCAGAGCCATCCAGGGCTGGCAGGGCAGTAGAGGTAGCAGAATAATGAGACCCAAAACCAGCAGTGTGTTCTTCTTTAGTTAATGCTGTCAAGATAGCACAGTCACTATTTGCATCTGATTCTGATGAAATTGGATGAATACTCTTGTTCTCTTGTACAATATTCCCTTCATCAGAAATTGAAGAGCTACTAGCTGAAGATGGTTTCAGAGGATTAGTTAGTAGTGTCTTAGCCTCCACCTCAATGACAGAAGAGAGAAAACTGGTGATGATGGTGAGAAACAGCAGTCAGTGCAGGTAGAGAGTATGACTAATGCCCCTGGCACTGTTTCTCAGGGTCCACCCTCTACCTCAACTCCAGTGCCAATATTTACTTCAAAAGATAAAGAGAAGGGATCACAAAATAAATCCATGAACTGGAGGCACTACAAAGTGAGGGAGGACCTGCATTTTGCTCAGTGTAATTACTGTGCCAAGGATATCAACCGAGGCAAGCAAGTGGAGCATCTTACCAATACTGGTATGTTGTATCACCTGCAGAAGCAACATCCAATAATACTGGCATCTGAGAAGGGTGGCAGTACCAATCAGGAGACCCCTTCTTCCAGTCATTGGAAAGTGGTCCCCAAGCTGATCCCACGGTCTTGGCCTCTTCCATCAGGCCTCTTCCATCAGGCCAGCAGCTCCCTGCATGTGTTGGAAGTGATAATCCAATATGGAAGAAATGAGGTGATGTTCAGTAGCACTGTCCCAGGGTAAGAGGCAGGCAGCATCAAAAGTTGTAACCAGGAGCATCGGGAAAATGTTTGCCTTTGACCAGTCAATGTAAGTAGTGGAATATATGTTTCAAGCATTTGAAGGTGCTAGCCCCAAATTACAAAATTCTCTCTAGGACCACATTTAATAGAAAGGTCATCCCCAGCCTGTACAACCAGAGCCATAGTTGCATGCAGGCGCTGCTGGCTAAGGCAGAGGTGAGTATGGTGCATGTCACCAGTGATATCTGAACTGCCATGAATGCCTCACACTCTTTACATTCTCTGACGACACACTGGTGAGACCTGGTTGAGGCAGGAACAAGCAGCAGCTCTAGAGAGGAATGAGTATCAGGGTGTAGGCGAGCTTTGCTGAATACCCAGTTGACAGATGAGACCCGTACCTCAGCCAGTATTTTATCAGCCATTAGAGAGGTGCTGAAGGGCTGGCAGCTAGACCAGAGAGACAGGAGTCTAAACAAAGGTTTATTTGTGACAACAGTGATTCAAATATGGTAAAGGCAATATCCAATGGGGGCTTTCAGGGTGTCTGATGTTTTGCTCACACTCTGCACCTGGTAGTGAAGGAGACCGTGGGGCTGGGTTCCAAGAGAATATATACCTGCAGGAGATAATCAAGAAGTGCAGTAAAATTGCAAGCATTTCCATAAAAACATGAAGATTGGGCAGATTCTCCATGAAAAGAAGTAGCACCCACTGGAATTCTACCTACATGATGCTGCAAAGGTTTGTGGAGCAGCAGACAACCTTTCATGATCTGTCTTGTGAAACAGAAATAGGTGTGCATTGCCCCCAGGGTATTACAATTGGATAGTCATTAGGCAGCTGGTACAAATGATGAAGCCCTTCAAAGATGCCATGGAGGACATGAGTTCCAGAAGTGCCAGCCTTGGTGGGACATCCCTATAATAAATATTCTGGAGGAAAAGTTGGAGGGCTTTCAACAGGAAGAGGGAATGAACAAAGGAGCTGCATGTTGTGGACTCCTTGAAGCAGCAGGTGCAAGAGAAACTAGAATCTCTTACAAAAAAACATATATACATACTTATTACATTTTGTGATCCCTGTATGAAAGGAAGACCTACTCTCCAGTCCATTCTCTGACATTCATAAAGGAGAGGCTGGTAGATAAGGTTTGTTAAGGAGAGTGGCAGAGGCAAATATGGAGTATGCAAGTAGCACAGGAGGAAACAGTGGGTTCCTTGGAGAGCAATACTAACAGAAGCAGCACCCTGTCAGCTATCACTGCCTCCTCCAACTTAATACATGTTTTTCCCTCAGAACTATCTCTCCTGATACAGGCCAAACCCTTACTCCACCTCAGCAAAGTAGACCCAAACATAAATTTCTATGACATGCTATTTAACAGAGCCCATTGAGGATATGAACACAGGTATGCTGGCATATTAAGCACAAAAGTCTATAGCCTGGCCAAACCTGGCCAAAATAGCTTATCATTATCTTTTCTACCAACCAACCTGCATGCTCAATGAATATGTCTTTTCAATGGCAGAGGACATTGTGAACCCTCATCATTCAAGGCTGCAATCTATGCCTTGGAGTTTTTGATGCCTCTGTGCTGTTTTCAATACCCCATTCATACTTTGTACCTTAGGGGTTTTGATGCTTCTGTGCTGTTTGCGATACCCTGCCTGATCTCTATGTCTTGAGAGTTTTGATGGTCTTGAGAGTTTTTATGACCCTGTGCTATTTATGATACCAGTTTTGATGCCTCTGTGCTGTTTACAATGCCCCATCCAAATTGTCTGCCTTGGGGTTTTGATGTTTGTGTTGTTTGTGATATCCTACATGCACTATTAGTCTTAAGGGTTTTTGTTGTTTCTATTCTGTTTGAGATACCCCACCTATACATAGTGCCTTAGGGTTTTTAATGCCTTTGACTGCACTCTATACCTAGTGGGTTTTGATGACTCTGTACTATTTGCAATGTTTGTTTTGATGCTTCTGTGCTGTTTGTGATACCCTACCCACACTCTGCACCATGAGGGTTTTGATGCCTCTGTGCTTGTTGTGATACCCTGCCAGTGCTCTATGTCTTGGAGGTTTTGATGCTTCTATGCTGTTTGTGATACCCCATTTGTACTATCCACCTTGGGGGTTTTGATGTCTATTTGCTGTTTGAGATACTCCACCCACAATCTATGCCTTGGAGTTTTGATGCCTCTGAGCTGTTTGTGATATCCTGCCCAAACTTAAAGCCTTGGGGGGTTTGATGCCTCTTTGTTGTTTGTGATTCTCTTTACTGTATGACTTAGGGGCTTTTTGATGCCATTCTATATTTCTGTCTGCCAATCATTGTTTGGCTGTGTTGCTCTATACCTACTATTTGTGATTTAATCTCCAGCATCACTATTCTGCTGCTGCTGCTCCAAGCCACTCTTGGTTCCATTGGGTTGTTCCACCTCTGGTCCAATTGTCTTCAACTTTATTTTAAAATTATCTTCCCTT
The DNA here is from genome assembly GCF_901001135.1 of Rhinatrema bivittatum. Taxonomy (NCBI): domain Eukaryota; kingdom Metazoa; phylum Chordata; class Amphibia; order Gymnophiona; family Rhinatrematidae; genus Rhinatrema; species Rhinatrema bivittatum. The sequence goes on from NC_042617.1 coordinate 193,147,581, forward strand.
TCAGTACTTGCAAACTCTTGGTCTTCACTGGCAATCTGATGCTTTGCACACTTAGGGACAGATTTTCAAAGGCTACGCGCATAACATACGCATGCAACCTGAGGAAATCTGCCCCTGCGCGCGCCGAGCCTAATTTGCATAGGCTCAGCGGCGCGCACAAGCCCCGGGATGCGCGTATGTCCTGGGGCTTGCTAAAATGGGCGGTCCAGGGGCGTGTCCGGGGGGCATGTCTGTGGTCTGGGGTGGTCTGGGGGCGTGGCCAAGAGGCAGGCATAACTCCATCGAACAAGGTAGGGGGGGATTTAGGTAGGGCAGTGGGGGGTGGGTTAGATAGGGGAAGGGAGGGAAAGGTGGGAGGGATCCAAAAAAAAGTTTCCTCCGAGGCTGCTCTGATTTCGGAGCGGCCTTGGAGGGAACGGGGAAAGCCATCAGGGCTCCCCTTGGGCTCGGCGTGCGCAAGGTGCACACATGTGCACCCCCTTGCGCGTGCCGACCCTGGATTTTATAACATGCGCATGGCAGTACACCAGGTAGCACGCACAAATGTACCCCGTGTGCGTAGGAATTAAAATCGGCCCCTCACTGTACTACTCTTAAATCTTTGAACCTTTCATGCTACTCCTGGTACTACTTTTCTTCTTCCTGACTCAGCCCTCACTCTACAACTTGGGGCCTTGCTGCCGCTCTTATCTTAGAATAGGGGACTGGTTAGAGAGCTTGATTAATTTCAGCAAATATTCCACAGATTCAGAGGTATCAATAAAGTCAATGTCTATTAAGAGCATTCTTCAGCAAATGCATGGGCATTCCCTCCTTCAGTACAGCCAAAAGTATGTACATACCTTTAGACAAGAGAGGAAAATAGCTTGAATAGATTGCATTTTGAACACTACATGCATTATTTCAGTGAAAAAGTATTTGCAGGTGAAAAGTTCCCACAGGCCTTGGGGCAATTCTCAAACTGTCCACTTTGGAACAATATAAATGTTGTAAGACCTATAATTTTTTTGAATTGAGAAAAAGTTGCCCTGGTCAATAACTGCAGAATTAATTTACTCATCCATGTATTTTTATTTTACCAATGCACTCTTTGCTTTTTCATTATCTGGTGAAATTGGATATTTCATTTGTGACTAAAAATAAAGGTTGAAATGTTTAACTTGATTTATATTTAAATTATAGATGAACAAGCAGTACATTGGAATTATAGCAGTGCATAGTTTGCATTTTTCTTTAAGAATGGATTTCTTTTTTCTTTCCAATAATCTAGAAAAATTGCCTTTCTTCACAGTTGAAAGCAAAATACAATTCAGACATAATTTAATTTGCATATAAATTATACATAATTGTACAATATAATTATCACTTGCAACTGGAAAGGTCTCTCTTAATCATTTTATTATTTATTAGAATAGAAATGCTGTAGAAATCAGTTCTTGAAAAGATAATATATTTTTAATTAAAGGGAAGTTTTGGTAAAAAGAAAAAATGAAAAAGAGAAAAAGAAAGTTTCTTTTGAAAGCAGCGGGCACTTTATCCACAAAAGCTTATGCACATGGAATCACACAAGCAGGAGCATTATTGAACATGATCAGGGCCATAAGTTGATTTTTTTTTTGTAACAGATTACATATTTTTCTTTTTGATGGCTAAAAAGAGCATATATATTTTTTAAATCACTCTTTATTTCCCAGACCAATTATCCAATTGACTGAACGCATTTGTTGTATTTTGTTATACCATACAGGCTACTGAAACAGGAAGACTTGAACGTAGGTGGGCAAGTGGTAGTCGGTGGTCTTGCTGTACGAGAAGAAAATTCAAAGAAACTCAACTCGCTTTCCGTGATTAAGCAATTGCTCAGCAATGAAATATAATGAGGTGTGCATTACATGGGGAAGGGCTAAGTAATGGCACTGGTTCTAAAATGGCTATGTTGAGGAAGGTGGTTTGTATTTTGCTTTATTTTTTCAGAAGGGGGGGGAAAGTAGCATAACCCGGAAAGAATTCCTAGACCCAGACTGTTGCATAAACTGCTGGTGGGAGGGCTCAGGAGGATAGGACGTTTTGGATGGAATTCTTAGAGTTTTCTGATAGTGGTGAGAGAGCAGATTGGCCTATGTATAGATCTGATGTATGAAATCAATTTTGTATTGCATCCAGACTGGAAATGGATTGGACAACTGGCAAGGAAAGACAACCTCTGTTATTAGTAAGGCTAAAGGTTTGTAACAGTTTTCTGAAAAGGTCATGACTGGGGACATGGAGGTCATGACAGATAAGAATGTCTTTGCTACTAACTTTTGCAGCTCACAGCTGATGAATTTTGTAAATGGAAGCCTTTTGGGAAGGGCTGAATCATCTATAGCCATTTTGACTGGGGACGAAGGTCATAATCTTAGAATTCTTATAGGTTGGTCCAGCTGTGATCAGTTAATGGAGTTAAAAGTTTGGAAAAGACACTGCTGGAGATTGCTTTTTCACTCATGGGTCTGATATGTTTATATGATTTAGACTCTGAATCCACTGCAACACCTGAAACATAAGACTTATGATACATACAGGATCCCCTGGTCTCTTGTGATTCCACTGCCGTGAGAAGGATTATAAAAACGTTGCCCTTTCCCACAAAATGTGATGGGCCTTGTGGAGTTGCCAAGGGGAACCAGGTGCCAAGCCAAATCAGATAGGCGAAGGCTCTTCTGTGGCGGCCAATTCCCCGCCTCCTGTACTGATTATGGTTATAGGAAGGAGAGATGGTGAGTGGCTGCACGTTGAGCTGCACCCTTCTCCTCTGCCACCCAGAGCCTGACTGCTGCTTTCTTCTGTGCAGCAGGATCGTCTTGTCCTGCACGGTTCAAGGCAGCAGTCAGGCCCTGGGTGGCAGAGGAGGTCGTGGCCCAAGATGCTGCCATCCGTCACCCCCTTCTTGCTGGTCCAGTCATCGCTGAGGGAGAGGTTATGTGAGTAGAGAGAATGGGGAATTGGGGGGAGAGCCTGTATAAAAAAAAAGAGGCTGGTGGATGCGTAGAGGGGGATGGTGGCTGTGAATAAAGAGGCTGGGGATCTGGGGACTAGGTGAATAGAAGGGCTGGGGGATTCAGGAGGGTTGAATTGAGAGGACAGAGGATTTGGGGGACAGGAAGGGACATAAAGCCGCGTGGAGATGGGGAGAGGAAAGGAATGAAAGATGACTGGGTGGGAAGTGGAGGAGAAAGAGGGGGTAAGGGACAGGGGTGGAAAGGTGGAGAAAGAGGGATGGGGGATAGATGACTCCTCTCCTCTATTTGGACCACCCCCTCCCCAAGATCCTGGACCTTCCCTACTCCTCCTCCTTCTTTTCCTCTTATTTATCATTTCTAAATTGCTACTAGATATACACATCACTGTACACATGCATATAAGTCAGTCCCTACTCCATAGAGCTTACATTTAAAACAAACATACATGACAGACAAGAATCTGTGAGAAGTATATTTCTTGTAAAGAAGTGCTTAGGACTAAAAAGTAGATTTAAATTAGTTTTTAACCTGGATTTGAGTACGGCCAGAGAAGGAGCATGTTGCACAAACTCAGGAAGTCTATTCTAGGCATATGGCACAGCAAGGTGGAAGATTCGGAATCGGGAGTTGGTGGTGGATAAGAGTAACTTGCTGGATGGACAGAGTTCATGTGGAAGAAATCAGGAAAAAAAGAAAAGAAAATATTACTGAAAGGAGATGCAGAGTGAATGTTTTATAGGAGAGTAAGAGAAGTTTGAACTGTATGCGGAAGCTAACAGGGAGCCAAACGTAACTTGAGGAGTCACATTGTCATAGTGACATTGAAGACAGCCTGATCTTCCCTCTCTTTCCACTCCCATTCCTAATCCTTCCTCTCTTCTGGCTTTCCTAGCCCTGATCCTCCCTTCCTCTCCTCTCAACGCCCATTTCCATTCCTAATATATCTTCTCTTTCTGTTCTTCCCCCACATAGATACCTAAAATTCCCAAAAGTATAAAACAATGTCTGCAGACAAAAAAGCAATGTTGGAAAACTGTTTTATTTTATGCTTTATTGTATGAACCATAGGCTTGTAATATTATTTTGGGGAGCATTGTTCTTTTTTTTTTTTTTAATAATTATCTTCAGCCTTTGCTGGCTAATCTGATGTGTCGCCAAAAACATGCAGGTGTGTCGCCACACTTCCCGGTCCCCCACTGACCCAGCTGCTCCCCCTACCCAAGTGAAATAGGTCCTCCACCCAGGCTTAAAATGCCGATAGCCCGGGCGGAATGCGGCAGGAGAGCTGGAGTCAGCGGCACCGGCATGCTCTGTTCTTCCTGCGCCCCGGAAGAGGAAGTGGTGAGCAGCAGGTACGTGCATGGGAAGAAGAGACCATGCTAGTGCGGGCAGCATCGGCCCAAAAAAAAGAAGAGAGGTGCGGCCTGAAGGATGAGCAGCCCAGCTCGGAGTAAAATGAGGAACAACATCAATCCTCGTGGCCAATGGGACTCCTTTCTCCGCAAGGGCTGAAAATGAAGGAGGTTGCTGCTGCCTTTAGGGTTGGGAGGAGGCTGCTGCTGCCGCTAGTTAGGTGGAGGGGGGAGAGTGATTGAATGAGCAAGCATGTGTGTTTGAGATCCTGTGTGTGTGTGAGTGAAATAGTATGATTGTGAATGATTGAGAGCCTGTATATGTGAGAGTATGTGTGTGATTGAGAGCTGGTTTAGGTGAGGGAGCATGTGAATATGTGATTGAGAGCCTGTGTGTAAATGAGAGAAAGAGAGAGAACATGTGTGTCTGTGTGTGATTGAGAGCTGGTTTAGGTGGGGAACATTTGAGTATGTGATTGAAAGCATGTGTGAAAGTGAGAGAAAGAGAAAGCATATATGTTTATGTGTGATTGAGAGCTGGTTTAGGTAAGGGAGCATGTGAATATGTGATTGAGAGCCTGTGTGTAAATGAGAGAAAGAGACAGAACATGTGTGTCTGTATGTGATTGAGAGCTGGTTTAGGTGGGGAGCATGTGAGTATGTGATTGAAAGCATGTGTGAAAGTGAGAGAAAGAGACAGCATGTGTGTATGTGTGTGATTGAAAGCTGGTTTAGGTGAGGGAGCATCTGAGTATGTGATTGAGAGCCTGTGTGTAAATGAGAGAAAGAGAGAGAGCATGTTTGTAAGCATGTGAATGAGACTCTGTGTGTGAGATAAAAAGACAGCATGTATTTATGTGATTGAAAGCCTGTGTGTGTAAGTGTGAAAAGATAGACAACATGTGTGTAAATGTGTAATTAACAGCCTATATAAGTGAGAGAGAAAAAGCACGTGTATATGTGAGTGATTGAGAGCCAGTGAGAGAGAGAGAGAGGCGAAAGTTGCAAGCAAACCATCCCTTCTCCTGCTAATTCAAAACAATCTTAGGGCACCTGGATATCAAACGTTTCAAGGTATGCAGAGCAAAAGATTGTTTGATTCCTTATTATTTTTCATTACTGGGTCTTTGTGTCTCCTATTTTGAAATATTTTATTGGTATCTAGAAATTTTTAATATGAACTTTTAATTATTGGATATTCCACTCATTAGCTGTTCTTTTTGTTAATATGGTTTTACAAGGATTGTTTTATAAGGATGGGTGATGTTTCTTTTTTTCCTTTGTTACATAGCATACAGTCTCTCTGGCTTGTTGCGGTTTCCAATTCAGTTTTTGTCTGCATGCTTCTAGTTACGCGTTTTGGTCTCTTTATTCTTTGTTAGGTGAGGGTCAGCACATGTGATTCAGGTGAGGTTTTCTGCTGGTGTAGGGCTCTATAGCAGCCTGACTTGGTCCATTTTCCTAATAGGAGATGTATTGGTGTCTTAAGGCCTGGTGTAATATTTTCAGTGTTGCCTTTTCTTAAGTAAGGTGGTTACTGTTTGCTGGAAATTGGTGCTGTTTTGGTATGGGATGTTTATTACTATTTATGCAATTTCTGTTCAGACAGAGTACATTTCTTTTCTTTGTGTCATTCTTTTTTTTTTTTTTAAATCTTTATTTCTCATTTTCAAAATAATACAATAAATCACTTATTGCATATGAAATACAATAGCATAGTTTTGAAACTTTTCAAATTAAGCAATATAAATCTAGTTATCACCTTAAATACTAATACTATTTTTAATTATCAATCAACATTGGAGGAGGGTTTTAATTTCATCAGATACTGGGAGAGTATTTATAAGACAAGAATAATCAAGAAAAAGTGTCATTCTGGACCTTTATTTTGTATTTCCGCAGTGAATTGTAATGAGCAGTGTGTCACACATGTGAGCATGGTCAGTCAGGTGTGTCACGATGGGAAAAAGGTTGAGAACCACTGGGCTACAGCACCAAGATTTTGGGGCTGGCAAAATCCTGGTGCTATATCAGAAGCGATGCTATCAAAAAAGGGAGTGCTATGCTGGAACCAGTGCCATCAGTAGTTAAGTTGGGGGAGGGGGTGAATGACCAAAGGTTCACTTAGGGTGCCAAATATGCTTACATCAGCCTTGGGTCTAGGGATTCTGAAAGATATACCTGTAGAATATATAGGTCTCTCTAATCGAGATACCAACATTGAAGAAACCAGAATCCATTACCTTGCAGGCTTATTTGATAAATGCTCCAGCTATTCATTCTAAGATCTCAATTATTCACAACCTGATATTAGAACAAGACATTGATATTTTCTGTGTGACAGAGTCCTGGCATAATATGAATTATCGGATGACATTGTCAGAAGTCTTTCCCAGAGTGTATAATTCTTACTCACATCTCAGATAATGTGGCAGGGGCTTCAAATTGACAAAATTGCCTGCGGCTCATTAACTATTTAACAATTAACTATCCCCCTGATACTAGGGGCAGTTTCTCTCCTGATAATAGCTGGGGAATCAGTGAACTTGGCCATTTAGTTGGTTTATCTTGCCCCCAAAAGATAATAATGCAGTCTTTTAGCAACTACTTCAATAATGGAAATCAGTTTAAAATTACTAACGTTGATAATTTTAGGTGATTTTAATCTTTATATTTATAGCAATCACAGGAAAAGCTGACATTCTTCTGACCCTAACCACTTTAGGTTTTAATCACATATTAAGGGTTTAGATTTATTATTTTTTGTTCAGAGAGAAGACCACATTTAATTATTGGAAATGTAGCTGAAGTTGGGTCAGTTCATTTTCTGATTTATTTTTCCCTAACTGGTCTATGTTATCTGCTGCCTGATGAGTGAACTCAGAATTTTAGATCAAGGAAACCTATTACAGCTTCCAAGTTAATTGAAGCAACAGATGAAGACTCCCTATCTCAGCTGGCTCCGTAGATAAGCAACCTGAGAAATTGAAATCATATTATGTCACAAGCAGTGAATAGAATTGCCCCAGAAAAACTGAGAACTTATAGCACTAAATAAAAGTACTCTGTGGTTTTCAGATGAACTACATCTATTTAAACAACAGGATCATAAATTAGAGAGAAAATGGTATAAGTCAGGAAGAAGCCAGGATGGGGAAATTACAAAGAACATCTTAAGGGCTCTAATGCAAAAATAAGGGAAATTATTTTTCTCCTAGACTGTTATAGGCAGGTAATAATCTTAGAGATTTCTTCCAAATTGAGAAGAGCTTCCAGAAACAATCTTGTTGCCAGCATGACTCAACTGGGAATAGCATTTCTAAGATATAACCAGTGAATGATTTTGCAGACTTAGGCAGGTTTGCGATATTCAAACAGTTTTAGAAGCTGGGGATGTGATTTCCATTTAATTGGTTAATGCCCTTTAGTCCCTAAGTCATGTAGATGTGATAGAGATAATCCATATCAGGAAAAAAGGGATAATGAGAAGATGGAGGTTTCCCCCATAAAGAAGGAAAATTTAAAGCATTTACTTCCCTTTCTTTAGAAGAAGTGGAAAATATAATAAGCAGTGGAAACCTGAGTGGTTCTCCTCAGGATCCTGTCCTAGCTGCTTTAATTAAAGAGCTATAAGCCAATCTCTTTTGTTTCCTCTCCAAGCATTATTGGTTCCTCATTACAAGAAGGAACTTTCCCTAGGTACAGAAGGGAACAATTATCTGTCCCATACTGAAAAAAAAAAACCAATTTATATGGTAATTTTTGGATTCATTATAGACCGATATTGCATTTACCATTTACCATTTATTGGTAAGTTGGTAGAGCGAGCCAAAGTCTCTCAGAATGAGATTCTTGACTGGAGAGCCTTTCTTTTGCAAATACAATCTGGTTCCATGCAGATTTTAGAAGTGAATCTGCTTTACTTGCTCAGCTTGATGATATTTATAATTCTCTTTTTAGATCTTATGACAACTTTCAGTATCATAGATCAGAAGATCCTATTATTGAGGCTGTAGGTTCTCAAAATCAAAAGCAGTATGCTGAATTGGTTTGCTATATTTCTGCAAGGTAGGATACAGAAAATACAATTTGGAGATAGATGTCTCCTCCCTGGGAACTGCACTTTGGAATCCCCCTAAGGTTCTGTCCTTTCTGTACTGGTGTGGACCCTTGGTCCGGAGGGTACTCACCACGGAACAGTCCTGATGAACTCCTTTCTGGGAGGTGGAGTGCAAAGTCCAGGCAATGGTCACGGCAGGCGGCAAGCAAAGCAAGTCGGAGTCCCGGCAGGTTCAAGGCAGGCGGCAGTCAAGCAGAGTCGGAGTCCAGGCAGGGTCAAGGCAGGCGGCAGGCAAGCAGAGTCGGAGTCCAGGCAGGCGGCAGGCAGGCAGTCAGAGTCCAGGCAGGGTCAAGGCAGGCAGCAGGCAAGCAGTCAGGCAGGGTCAAGGCAAGTGGCAGACAAGGCAGAGTCGGAGTCCAGGCAGGGTCAAGGCAGGCGGCAGGCGGCAGGCAGGCAGGCAGAGTCGGAGTCCAGGCAGGGTCAAGGCAGGCAACAGGCAAGCAGAGTCGGAGTCCAGGCAGGGTCAAGGCAGGTGGCAGGCAAGGCAGAGTCGGAGTCCAGGCAGGGTCAAGGCAGGCAGCAGGCAAGCAGAGTTGGAGTCCAGGCAGGGTCAAGGCAGGCGGCAGGCAAGCAGAGAGTACACAGCTAGACCACCACAACGAACCTTAATTACAAGGCATCTGGTAATTCCCAGGGAGAGGTTTAAATCTCCCTGGGTGCTGACGTCAGTTTCCGGGGCCGGCCTGGTCTTCGCGTCGCGGCCCCTTTAAGAGGCGGGGCCCGCCGCGCTCTTGCCGATGCTGCATGAGGGAACGTCGGGGGAATCGCGCTGCGGCCTGCGCGCTGTTCACCGCCTCAGGAGAGGGTCCTGCTTCGGTGCCCGGATGAAGGTAGGGATCCTGGCTGGGGGCTGCCCCGGCCAGGAATCGCAACACTTTCTCCATTTTTATTCAATATACATTTTCAGTCACTGACACACATCATCAGTAAGACAAGTTTAAATTTCATAAGTACACTGATGATATTCAAATATATTGCAATCTTGGCAAAAATTACATATATTGAATAAATGATTGCATGACGTACAGACCTCACTAAGGGAAAATAAATTGCTCTTGAATTACTCGAAAACTGAGGTCCTATGGGTGAGGAGGCCTTCAATGTAATTCCTTACCTCAGACAAAATGGAAAATGATGTGACCATAGTTCCTAAACAAGAGGGGTACTTGTAGACTCTTACTTAAGTTTACAGTGTCAAAGAAATGCTATAATAATTCTCATTTTTCCATGTGTGAAACATCCAAAACCTTTGCTTTCTGGAGAAAACCGAATTAGCTGCAGTGACCTATGCTTTGGTTTCAACTGCCGAGATGATAATGACTAAGCCATTAATAAGAAAGAAGCATCATCTTTTCCACCTCAGAGGATTAAGACCAGATTATTAGCTAAATCATCTGAATAATGCCATAAAAATGCCTATACCTGAAGCTAGCAAGTCCGCAGCAAAGCATCCTCTGGCCTGTGTAATCCACTGCTATTTTGAAGGTAACTAATTAATCTAGTCTGGTACTTTCTCAGAAAATGAGTACTCTCTGAGCATAGCTATTTTTATTCCTAATTTTCAGTTGTTGTGCATGTAAAAAGCATGCATCTAGTGGGCAATCAAATAACTGCTCATTATCTTAAGCATCACAGTTTTACTTTCAAAAGAAGGCATGTACCTGCCTGCTAGGATGAGCAGATTGGCATCTGGTAAGGGTGACCTCCTGAGAAAGCCACATTTCTCCTCAGAGGAGGTTGAACTTATCACTGCTTTGATCAGAAAGTACATGAAGCCTCTTTCTGGCTCTGCCATTAAAAAATTGAATGCTTGCCAGTAGAAGAAAATTTGGCAAGCCAAAAAGTCAGCAGCATCCACCTGCATAATCATAAGAAACAGGATATTAAGAAAAAAGTGTTGAGACCTCTGTAAGAGGGTCACGCAAAAGTAGGCTGCCAATCTTCATAAAGATCCATCAGTTCAGGTGCCACTGACAAGCAGAGATGTGTTTGCATTTCATTTTGAAAATGAAATGAAAGAAAAATGAACAAAAGTTTGTTCGTTTTAAATAGACACTTAGCAGTGGCAAGCACAGCCAGCTCCAGTAGCTTTCCCTCCTTCCAGAAAACTCCCAGCTGCCAACAAATTAAAAAATGTCCCCCTTCCTCCTGGGTTTAACATTATCTCCTGCAGCCCTCCCCCGAGGCTTCTTGGATCTCCCCATCTCACCTCTTACCCCCATCGGCGAGACTCCATTGAGCAGGAACAATCACCAATCACACTCGTTCTGCCACTGCTGTTTTTGAAAGTGGCTCATCTGGGGCCTTCAACTCAGGAGCAAATGAACGAGCCATGGAGGCGGCGGAGCCAGATATCTTCACTCAGGGGAAAAACAGCAACATGGAGATGCATTAAAACCATCTACTATACTTCTCCCTCTGCCATAGAAAGGGTGACCAACTGAATACTCTGCCAAACTTGAGGACCTGGGATAGTTTATTTATTTATTTATTTATTCAACCTTATATACCGGCTTTCAAATTCATTTCAAGGCAGTTTACATTGATTGAAATTGCAGTAGCAACCTTCAAACACAAATATACTAAAAACAAATCATTAAACATAATACATGACTAAAATACATTAAAACCAAGGCTAGCTGGCTAAAAATACATTAAACTAAGCTCTTTCAAATCCCAACAATTCTGCCACATCTCCCCGGGTACCCCCTTTCCCTCCACCCATCCATCTACCCTCCTCCCCCCCCCCCACCCACCCATCTCCCCTCCTTCCCTCTTATTGTTTACCCCACCCATTCTCTCTTTCCAGTAGCCAAACACCGTGCAAAGAAGTACAAAAGCGGACTCTCCAGTCCAAAACTGGATCTTTGGAAACCTTAGCCATGGACTCAAAAAGACACAGGGGTCCCGGAGTGCTTCTAGGAGGAGATCTCAGCAGAAATTCTGACTGAAGATTTGCAAGAGGAGACATTGGCAGACGGCAGAGGTGAGGAGTCTCTGCTGGTGCCTGGAATCCCAGCAGAGTTGAGTGCAGGGGAGAGAAAGATGATTAGCCAGAAGAACAATATATTGTGCCAGTTAGATGTCATGAATGACAGGAATGCTGCTGCTGCTGCTGGGAATCTTAATTGATGGCCTGAGCATGGCCTAGGTGCCTGTCTCCCCACTGCCATGAACTTTTCCATTTATGCAGTTGGTGTTCTGCAGACTTACCCTTGCTCTGCCCAAGCCTGGATTTACCAATAGGTATACTAGGCCTATGCCTAGGGTAGAAGAAATCTGGGGGACAGCAGGCTGGCTGAAGATTTTCTGCTTTCCAGGTGTGCTGAATCTCATTCAACAGAAAACAGCCCTCTGCTTCCTGATCCAGCCTCTTATCTCCCAGGCACCTGCAGGGAAAAGGAGGAGAGGGGGTGAGCTTGGAGTACACAGAACAAAGGGGCATCATTTTGGGGAGGTTTGGATGGACTGAATGGAGGATCAGTGTAGGATGAGAGTGGATCATCGGGGGGGGGGGGGGATATGTCTGTGTGTGATTGAGAGGGGAATGGGGATGGAGGCAATGTTTTTGTGTGTAAGTATAACCCCTCCCCCCCTTTGTGGGGAGTACTGAATACAAGGGGTTTCACAGTTCCAAGGGCTTCCCTTTACCATCCCAGACCTCTCTTTCTACCAGACATGATTCACAAAATCCTCTGGGAATGTTTCTAGTTCATTTCATGGGGGAGAGGTTCATCGTCCTGGGCCTCTGGTGTATCTCAGCCTCTGTCCGTAACTCTCAGACCAACTCACTTTCACACTGGTTATTAGATACTCACAGAAGACGCATCTCCTTGGATAACATAGAAACATAGAAACATAGAAATGACGGCAGAAGAAGACCAAACGGCCCATCCAGTCTGCCCAGCAAGCTTCACACATTTTTTTCTCTCATACTTATCTGTTTCTTTTAGCTCTTGGTTCTATTTCCCTTCCTCCCCCACCATTAATGTAGAGAGCAGTGTTGGAGCTGCATCCAAGTGAAATATCAAGCTTGATTAGTTAGGGGGTAGTAGGGGTAGTAACCGCCGCAATAAGCAAGCTACACCCATGCTTATTTGTTTTAACCCAGACTATGTTATACAGCCCTTATTGGTTGTTTTTCTTCTCCCCTGCCGTTGAAGCAGAGAGCTATGCTGGATATGCATCTAAAGTGAAGTATCAGGCACATTTGGTTTGGGGTAGTAACCGCCGTAACAAGCCAGCTACTCCCCGCTTTGTGAGTGTGAATCCTTTTTTCTTCTCCCCTGCCGTTGAAGCTATGCTGGGTATGCGTGAAGTATCAGTTTTTCTTCTCCCCTGCCGTTGGAGCAGAGAGCTATGCTGGATGTGCATCGAAAGTGAAGTATCAGGCACATTTGGTTTGGGGTAGTAACCGCCGTAACAAGCCAGCTACTCCCAGCTTTGTGAGTGCAAATCCTTTTTTCCACATTTCCTCTTGCTGTTGAAGCTTAGAGTGATGTTGGAGTCACAGTAACCATGTGTATGTTTATTGAATAAGGGTATTGTGTCCAGGCAGTAGCCATCATTCTGGCGAGTCACCCACTCTTCATTGGCGGCCTCTTGACTTTATGGATCCACAGTGTTTATCCCACGCACCTTTGAAGTCCTTCACAGTTCTGGTCTTCACCACTTCCTCCGGAAGGGCATTCCAGGCATCCACCACCCTCTCCGTGAAGAAATACTTCCTGACATTGGTTCTGAATTCAAGAGGCATTCTTGAATAAAGCAAAGAGTCAAATGATGATGTTCAATTGAGAAAACTTTGCTTTAACGTAAAAATCAAGGCTAAGATCGAAAAAATCATGAACAGCAAAATAAAAATCATAATAACAAAAGCAGTGGTCTCTTTATCCATGGGGCATCCTCTGATTGCTCTTTTCCTTCTAACCAAACTAATGTCCAGAATCCCTTCCGCATAAAGAGTAGAAAAATCCTCTTCAACAAACAATATGAGAAAAAGGATAAAAAAGAGAAATTACTTTGTTCCAAAAACTAGATGACTCGAAAACATCTTCAAAATTTGTTTCAAAACCAGCAGCCTCTACCCGCTTTTTGCTGGCAGTGGGGCAAAATAGCTAAATTTCCTACACAAGGGGATATCGGCCTCACTGCTGGAACTTAGAACACAAAAAACTCTGGATCAATAATCTTCACTTCCAAAAGTCTTTGTCTTTCTGTTAACTGTCTGCACGCAAAAGCCCCAGAACCCATCCAGTCCTTCTAGAGAAGGGCTAACCAGCCTTCCTAGCAGGGTACCAGTCAGGAAAAAAAACTCACACCTCTTCTCTTACGCCTCAAAAATCCTTCACTTGACAAGCCTCAGGGCCCACTAATGTCCTCCAACAACTCTCTCACTGCTCTCCGACTACTCCCCTCAACTCACTCCTACCGAGCCCAAACCCTTATCATATGGGCTGGAACCCCTCCCCAAAAATGGAATAGAAAAAAATAAGGGGAAGGACTACAGAGGCAAAATATCCCTAACCTGAGCACTGAGAAGAAATATTTTAGAGTGGGAGCAAAGCCCCGTTACGTTTTTTCCCCCGGCCAAGAAAAAAAAGAATGTAAAGTAGGAGACTGGTTCCTTTCTTTTTTATTAGCAGCACTACAATATTCACATATAACAATACATTTAGGGGCCGATGAAATAAGCGGATCTTTGCACTTCGTAGCGCGTTTTCCCACGCTAATCTTACTCGTGTACATAATAACACGCTTAGCATTGAAAAAATGCACACGCAATCCTGCTCAAAAAAACGTGGCTGGTTTAGCGCGAGTCCATGCTAATGTCATGCAAAGGAGGCAATTCATTATTCACAAGCAATGCAGAGAGTTGCCTTGGCATTAGTGCGGGTTTTAACACCTGGATCAGGGCAGGAGTTAAGTGTAAGCGCCTGTCTGGAGGTTGAAGAATAAGCAGCAGAAGCCAGAAGAGAGGTTGGAGAAGGAATAGGCACATGTCAGAAATCCTGAAGGCTGAAGACACTCTGCTTTGCTAACCACTTTTACCTCGCAAGTCACTGCATTGAGAACTGTATAGTCACTGCTGTACCCTTGAACAGATAACTCCTGTCACACAGTTGGCGACAGATCACGAAGGGGGTTAGACATTGATCTATCCACCTTCAGCCCACTCCCGGACCACTAACTTCTTCACTGTCTTATGTAAGGGGAAGACTTTCAACTGAGAATCAATTACAGGTCACCACGTTAATGCGGGTTTATGTGCAGTTTATTACATAGGGCCTTGAGCGTGCGTTGTGCACATATCTGTGTGGATATTTGTAGTGCATGGATTTTCTGCACATACCTCATTTGCATGCCATGCCCTTATTACATCCCAAGGAGGCGCTTGCTTTTTCCAATGCATGCTAAAAAAAAATACACGCTGAAAAATAGCACCAATTTCACAGTGGGTCTTATTACATTGGCCCCTTAAACATTCACAGATTTAATGCAATGCAATTTTCACATTTGCCCACATAGGGCAAAGCCCACATAGGGAAATACCATAGCTAGCATAGTTAAATGGAATAGCTTTACAATGACAAATCATGTGCAGTTAACATTAATCATTTGATGAAAAACATCACTTCCTACAGGCTTTCCTGGGAGAAAAGTCAAACCCCCCACCTTTATACTTTATATGTCATTAACTTTACTCTCAAATATAACCTCATTACATGCCCTCAGGGAAGAGCTTAAATATTTATTTTTACACACACTACTAGGCAGGTTTCCTTGAGGAAAAGCTCATCAAGTTGTAGGTACACAAGGACTTGTTCCACACAAGATGTGGGGGAATGTGAGCGAACTAAGGCTTCATCCACCCAAAAGGCATGCAGAACAATTGGCACACTGGGGCCACTTCCACAAGCCCAATACAGGTCGAGCCATTGATAATGAGGAACAATCCTGGCAGCTGAGCAGGGAACAATATGGTAAATATGGTAAACCATATATGGTAAATATGGTAAACCAGCATGGCAGGGAACAATATGGTAAATTCACATAAAATGGACCCTCAAGTCATAAACTCCAGGGGGCAGGGGCTGGAGAAAGGACATCCTTATAGACCTCAACTAACAATAGGTTCAGTCCTCTTGAGAAGATCACAGTATGATGCTTCTTCTACACACAGTAGCAAATATGGCCCCTTTGGGAATGAACTAAAATAACTTATTTACTCCGTAAAGGAGAGGAGAATAAAAGGGGTGCTCATGTAACCATCCAACAAGAGATCTGCTGAGGTAACAGAATAGAGAGTCCATAAAGTTTATAAAAACACCTCAAGGAAAAAAATGGATTGAACTCACTTTCAATTATTTACTTAAGTAGGACAAATATAGATATAAGTAGAGTAGTAAACCAAAATGGTAGAAAATGTTACGTTCGCTGGTCACGGCCCTCTATGCCTGGCTTCGCGTATTCACTCGTGCCATGGCGCGGCTTGGGCGGGCCCCGGAACGTTGGTGACGGTGGGGAGCTGCTGCCAATGCAGCTCCTCCTCATGGGCTCCCTGCCGGGCGGACATGGCCAGTTTCTCAGGTGCTGCTTCTTCCCGGTGTGTGGCCGTGCATTGCCTTGGGCTCTTCTCTCTCCACGCTTGCCCTAGGCACCCGGGTGCACCGTCTTCAGAGATTTAAAGGGACTGCAGTGGGAAATTGCCTCGGCCCCTCCCCTCTGATGTCAGCTCCTATCTTATTTAAGGCAAGGTCTGGCCTGCAGACCTTACTTTGGCTTCTTGGCTCCTTGCTCCTATTCCTCCCTGAAGGGTGTTCCCGTGTTCCTGACCGGTTCTGCATTTGGACTGTTCTTGGACCTTGACCTTTGCCCAGATAAACGACCACAAGACTCGCCGCCTGCCACAACCATTGCCTGGATATACAACTACGAGATTCAGCGCCTGCCTTGACCACGACCTGAACACCGACCATGAGATTTGCTGCCAGCCTCTATCCTTGCTAGAACTCCGACCCTCATCGGTATCCAGACCCCACACCTGGCTCCAGCCAGTGTTACCGCTCAACTGGGACTTTCAAAGTCCAGCCAGCCCTGGTACCCAAGGGCTCAACCTGAGGGGAACATGGGCTGGTAGTTGCAAAGGTCCAGCGGGGTCTCTGCTCCTCTCTGGACTCGCCTGCCGATGGTGGGGATCTGTGGGCCCCTCTCCACAGATGGCGTCAACTTTCCCTGGGCTCAGACCAGAACAGAAAATGTGGTTAAATAAATATACAGAAAACAATTTATTATTTTAGTGTTTTTAATTTTTTCCCTATTTCTATTGTATATTTTTAACATTATTATATCATTTAACCTTCAATAGCTTAATATTATAGGCAACTCATGAGCCTCAAAAAATGAAACTGCTTTGCCTGTATTCCTACACCAATCTTTACTTCCAATCCTCTGGACTTAGTCTTCAATGTAAAACAAATTTTCGACAGCAACCTGATTAGAATACTTCCCATTAATCAAAATAATTATTCTCTGCCATATATAGTACATTATATCGATGAATAATCAAATTCTTGCCTCATAATTCTGCTACAGTTTTTGAAGGGGTGAATGAATATGTGGATAAAGGTGAGCTGGTAGATGTGGTGTATTTGAATTTTCAAAAGGTGTTTAACAAAGTCCCCCATGAGAGGCTTCTAAAAAAATTTAAAAGTCATGGGAGGGGAGGAGAGAGAGGAAAGGCCAGTGTGCTGGAGTGAAATACCTCCGAATTTGTTCCTGATTTGGACTGCAAGCAGAGATTTGTTTTGTCATCGAGGTGAGGAGGCCTGGTCTGAGGGGGCAGGACCCGGAAGTGATGTCATCGGGAGGCGCCCCCCCCCCCCCCGGGACAGTTTAAAATCGAGGGCCCTGCACTGTGCTGTTTGGGAGGAGAGAGAGGAAAGGCTAGCGTGCTGGGGTGAAATACCTCCGAATTTGTTCCTGACTTGGACTATGAGCAGAAATTTGTTTTGTCATCAAGGTGAGGAGGCCTTGTCTGAGGGAGCAGGGCCCGGAAGTGACATCATCGGGAGGTGACCCCCCAGGACTGTTTAAAATCAAGGGCCCTGCAGCGTGCAGACGAAGCCGCGTGCCAAAGGGGCGCAACCCTGGGTGTGAAAATAAAATATGGGAAGGAAATGAAAATCTAAGAGTTACACTTCATCACCAACAACCCCCGTGCCGAAAAGAGTAGGACCCATGGACTCCCACATAGTACAAATGCGGGAGACCAGTGTTGGGGAAGTAGTAGATGGGAACTCTCTAATAGGAGCTACCTCTAGCCTTAGGTCCCCACAACCTGCCTTAATGCCTAATATGGAAGGTCTGCTAGAGGCTAATATTGGTATAGGGCCTACTGTGAGTGAAACCCACACCAATATTGGGGTTGGGGGCACCACAGTAAGAAATATACAATTAAATACAGAGTTATTGGGAGGTGAGGCCACAGTGAGTAATATTAGAGTACCTTGTCCAACAGCTCTTGAACTAGGTAGTTTAGGAGAGGAAAATATTGTGGAGCCTGAAAACGTATCAATGTTAGATTTATGGAAATTTACAGCGAAAATAGACAAAAGATTGTCTAGTACTATTCCTAAAGGGGCGGATTTTAAAAGGAGCGCGAATAGCCTACTTTTGTTTGCGCTCCAGGCGCGTCAGCGGGCCTCCTGCGCGCCGGGCCGCGACCTGGGGGCGGGTCCGGAGGGTGCGGCCACGCCCCCGGCCGTAGCCACGCCCCTGGGCCCGCCCCCGGAACGCTCCCGACACGCCCCGAAAACGCCGCGCGGTTCGGGCCCGCCCCCGACACGCCCCCCGACACGCCCCCTCCGAAAACCCCGGGACTTACGCGAGTCCCGGGGCTCTGCGCGCGCCAGTAGGCCTATGTAAAATAGGCTTACCGGTGCGCAGGGCCCTGCTCGCCTAAATCCGCCCGGTTTTGGGCGGATTTAGGCGAGCAGGGCTCTGAAAATCCGCCCCAAAGTGTATACATTTTCAGTAGAAACAAGAGAGAAATTTGAAGAATTAGAGGATAGGACCAATATAGTAGAGCAGACAGTGGCAAATTTGAACCCAATAGTTAAAAATTTGCAAGCCACTAGTATATCTTCCATTAAAGATAATATGGTGCTACATACAAGAATTGAACAGCTGGAGAATGAAGTGCGATCACATAATTTGCGATTATTAAATTTTCCAATCTCTAGGTTAATGTCTGATATTGAATGGTTTAAGAACTATGTAGTTGAAATTCTTTATGAGATGGAGAATATCCCAAAAGTTTCTAAATTGTATTACTTACCTAAAAGAAGAACTCTACAAGTATGTGAAGTTGGTATAGATATCTTAGGAAGTCTAGGGGTCTCAACTTTTTTAGAGGATTCACTGGACAGTATAGCAACCAGAGCTACACTCCTTGTTACATTTTAATTTAAAAAGGATAAAGACCTGTTCTTTACTAAATATTTTCAAAATAAAAATCTCAATTTCTGTGGCCAAAAGATACAGGTCTTTCCTGACGTTTCTCGTGCGACTCAAGCATGGCAAAAATTATTTTTATCGTTAAAGCAAGCAATTTTAGATATGGGAGCTACTTTCTTTTTAAAATTCTCATCTAAGTGTCAAATTACATATCAAAGTAATAAATTTGTTTTCTTGGATCCCTCACATCTAATTAGGTGTAAGGAAAAGGTTGTATAAGTAAAAAATAGGTGCACATTTGAACTATACTCATCACTCCTCCCCTGGATGTGGGCTAGATCAGATGTTTATATAGAATAATATAGTATCTTAAGAAGTATTTTTATTTGATTGGGTATCTGGATTACTTGATTGTATAATTTATAAGTAAATGTTATAATTTAATAAATATTAAATAAAAAAAAGTCATGGGATAGGAGACAATGTACTTTTGTGGATTGCAAACTGGTTAAAAGATAGGAAACAGAGAATAAGATTAAATGGTCTGTTTTCTCAGGAGGAAAAAGGTAAACAGTGGAGTGCCTCAGGGATCTGTACCTGGACCAGTGCTTTTTAATTTATTTATATTTAGTTTCTCAAAAAGCCCTGTGATCTGATCAAGAACTCCCTGTTGTTGCTGGACACAGTGCGCTAGGCTTGGGATGGCCTGAAGCAAGCTGAGGTCCACCAAGTCCATGGCCTCAGCAATCTGTAATTCTTGGTGTGGAAGTAGATCCCTTGTGCAGAGGGATGGTTGGCACTACCTAGTGAGCAAACCCACTAGGCCCAGCCCATCAGCGGCAGTGTTGCCCTATACGGGGACCAACTGGAACTTCACCTATAACAGCCCTCTTCTCTGGGCTGGCATATCTTAGGTGGGTCCCTAAGGCCATACAGAAGTGAGAATCCAAGGCAAAGCACAGGTTGGGGCAGACGGCAGTCAACAGAAACAGAGGACAGGCCACAGGTTAAGGTGGGCAGCAGACAAGGCAATGTCAGGTCCAAAGCAAAGGGTCAGGTCCAGACAGCAGTCAAGAGATATCCAAAGAAAAGCCAGGTCAGATCCAGGAAGGAAATCAAGCTGAAAGTCGGGGAGACAAGGACAGACGGGCAAGGATTAACAAGGACGGACAAGCAAGGAAGACAGGAGCACAGACAAAACAAGGGATAAACCAGAAAGCAACACCAGTAGGACACGAAAACACCAGGGACCTGTTGCTGAGGCATCAAGGTGATGTCTGGGCACAGGCTAAATAGGCAGGAGCTGGTGATGTCATCAAGAGGTGCTGCGGGCGATTTCCCACCAAGGCCCCTTTTATAAGAGTCGGCATGCTGGGTGCGGGCATGCTTTAGAAGGAGGTTGGAGACCATCACTGAGGTGGCATCCTTGCTGTGGGCGAGGCCTGGTCACTGGCAACGTCCCTACCGTGAGAGGGGTATGCCGACATTGGGAGTAAGTGAGATGGTTGGCGGGACAGACCCGTTGTTCATAACAATAATAGAATATAGAGGATGGAAATATTTGTCAATATTCTTCAGAATTTTCACATTTGTCACAGAATCTACCCTGAGTTGCAACAGGAAACTCTTGGCCTGTGCCTTAGACCTACTCCCTGTTGTCCGACCTTGCTAGGGGTGGAGGAGGGGAGAGGGGAGAGGTGAGTGACAGCATCATCGGTGACTAGGGCAGCAAAATCCTAAATCCGTCACTGGGCCTATCCCTTTCCAGGAATGCATGTGGGATATGGAGACCTCAGAAGACAGCATCCCCTCAGAACAGATCTCATGGTGATAAATGTACTAGGGTGGAGAGAAAGAAAACAAGCACTTTCAGGAGGTTGTGATGGGGAAATCCTGAGCCTGCTATAAATATCCTGCGTATAGTTAAGAATAAAAATTGCAAACTTTCACTTATAGCATGATTAATGTATTTCTAAGACAGTGGCATTCTGTGTATGTTTTGCTGCTGTATCCTTCCTCAAATTCTGAATCTTATTTCCCTCAGTTACAGATAATCTACATTGCTTTGCTATATTGTATAGGCCTTTGCAGGATAATACAGACGTAATGAGGCATCCAAAATGGAATTTTAAGATGCCTAAAATCCTTTCTATGACTGATCTGGTAAGCCTCTGAGCTTCATTACAGTATTCCTCTGCAGGAATTTAAGAATAAGACATGGTGTTTATTAGCCATTTCTTCAGGGGATAGCTACAACCAACTGTGAGGGAGAAAAGAGATTTGATATGATTGGGTGGGGAGCCAGATGGTCAATGCAAACTGGGCAATTAAGATACTTGCAAAGGGACACAACCAGAGTAATCCCCAAAGATATCCAGAACTTCACTGTGACCATGGATTTCAGGATATATGAAATCTCTCATTGTAAAAAAAAAAAAAAAAAAAAAAAGACAGGTCTGTGAAGTCATAGGCCTGCTTTTCTCTGAATATAGAGATGGAGCAGGCTAACAGGGATCTGTACTGGTCAGAAGGAAATTTATGGCCAAGGTCATGCTTGAGAACTAGTAGAACATAGAGGAGCTTGCTCATACCAGCAAGAAAATGAGGTGTGAGCAACGACACTTTTCTAATTGGAACTGATGAAGATATAGTTAGGGAAGATGATAGTGTATAGACATTCCTAGTCACAAAACATTTCCCCATGCCATGTTAATTAGGTGATTAAGGCCCAGAATTTATAGGCTTAAAATTCTGTTACGTAAACTTGCATTCATTAGAAGGCACCATAGGCCAAGAAATAATGAAATGGTTATGGCTATTACTAATCAATATTAAATCAATGTAGTAATATCACAGAATATTGGGTTTGCTAATCTGTAAGTTTGTTTACTTGTAAGGAAATTTAAAATAATGAGAAAATAATATATAAATGTGTGATTCACCCCATATAATTAGAACATAAAGGGAAGAGCTCAGAACTTTTTCTTTGTCTTTGCTTTTGATATCTTGCTTTTTATTCTGTAATATTTGCTGTAATTGATAAGTTCAAAATAGTATTAATGAGGAAAAACCGTTATTTTAAGGCTGGCTCCTCATGATTTCTGGGTAAAAGAGACCTTAAAGATTGGTTTAGGGATTCAGGGATTTGCCCACTTCCATGGGATATAGTTAGGCTAATGAGTAGACTATGCATGTAAGTAGATTGGCAAAAACTATGAGCACTGCAAGATAGTGCATTGAAAGCATGAACTTACCTAGAACTACCCACCCCTAATGTGGTCACTCTTAAAGAGCTAATGTAATCCAGACTATATAAGAATGAAAGTCACGACATGAACAAGGATGCTTACCTACTACCTCAATAATAAGAAATGTGAGGAAAGCTTTCTGGTTCCTGTAGGTCCACCTAGTAGCAGTGGGTGGCCTGATTACAATGTAAGTGCAATTAATTGAAGAGAAATTAGCTTTATCATAAAAATATCCCATTATTTGCTGTTACTGCTGTATGTATTCTCTAGGGAAAGTAATATATTTTTATTTTATTTAAGGTTTTTATATACCGGCATTCATGATAAAATCACATCATGCTGGTTTACATTAAAACATTAAAAAATATTGACTAGTTCTCCTGAGAAGAGCATTATAAAACTGTTCAATATAATAAGAAATGGCTGACTGGCCCTATGGTATCCCTCACAGTGGTTTGGAAGCTGTGATGACTTAGATCCACAGCAATGAATGCCTTCTCTGCAGGGGCGGTTCAAGGGAATCTGCCACCTGAGGCAAGGGATGAGATGGCGCCCCCTCAACCTGCCTCCTCTCACTCCACCCCTCACCCCTCCTCCCTACAGCTGCTGCCGGCGCACTGGCCTGGCCTCCAGCGGCGTCGGCGTCACTCCTCCACTCTGCTGGCCTGGCCTCCAGTGGTGGCGGCATCTCTTCTCCCTTTAGCCGCCGCCAGCCTGGCCTCTGGCAGTGGTGGCCCATGGAAGATACCCTCCTGTTTTTCTGCCACCGCCGGCCTGGGTCGGCAGCCGCCACAGGGTGAGGCGGACGCCACAGTAGCTTTCTGAGAGGGGCATTTTTTGCTGCCTCAAAATTCTGTTGTCTGAAGTGGCTGCCTCACCCTGCCTCATTATAGAACCACTCCTGCCTCTCTGCATTGGACTCTCTTTAACGCCTGACAGTTCTATAAAATAGTTTTTCAAATCTATATCTGATAAACACTTGCTCAACAGATAAAACCGAAAGTTTATCCTGGGCCTATAAACCCTATGGGGTAGATTTTCAAAGGAGCGCGCGCGGCGGTAGAGCTGCGCGCGTTTCTGCGCATAAAGCAGATGTTATTAATTTTGCGTAGCGGGCGCACATCTGCGCGCGCCACTCAAAATATGCGTATATATGAAGGAAGACTTGTGCGCGTACCTCGATCACCTGCGCGCGAATGTATACTTGTGCGCGCCGATGTTTGTGCATGTGGCGAACTCTCGTATGCGTGCGCGTGCGCATGCGAACACGAGGGTGTGACCTCCCGTTCCGCACACTGCACAAAATGGCTGGCCGTGGGAGGCAGCCCAACTTCACCACCAGGGACGTCGAACTGCTGAGTGTGGGAGGTGCTGATTAGCAGCTGGCCCCGATTGAGTAGCCATTCTCAGTAGGCTGCTGAGCTCCCAAGTCTCTGCACACTAATCGATTCCTGCGGATGCCGAATCCAGAGGGAGAAATTGTAGGTAAGGTCGCTTTACTGCAGCGTTGGAAGGGGGTCATCAGGTTTTAATCGGGGCTACTTCACTATACTGTCTGATAACTGCTCACCAGGGTTTGATATGAAGGGGGACAATCGCTGTCTAACTTGTGTAGTCGGCTTCTCACCAGCCTCTCGGAGGTGCAATGCACTGGCTTTGTAGCTGTCACAGAACGGGGTAGTTCATAACCGTAATTACCGGTTGGGAGCTGCAACAGCACGCACATGTGGCATATATTGGTTAATGGCTGCACGCCCAGCTCTTTAATAGGCAATTACGCCCAACTTGATTGAGGGAGATAGGCAGTGCACACATCTTAATTAAAATAGATAGGCGGCGCGCACATCTTAATTAAAATAGATAGGCGGCGCGCACAAGTCACCCAGCACGCACATGTTCCGCATGAATTTTAATTATTGGCGTGCATACTTGGTATTCGCGCTGATGGGATCAGCTGTGCGCATAGGTTACGCCCCACTGGGGAGGGCCGCGCACAAATTGAGATCACTTTAAAAGGATGGGCGGGCTACTCACTGGCCATCTTCACCATGGCTCAAGCACATCCTGTCCTCCTCAGGAAGCCCAACTTCCTGCCAGCGGAGGTTGACATGCTGGTGGAGCATTTTATGCGGCACCAGGATGGCCCCCAGTCTCGTACGGTGGGTGCATACAGGAAGGAGCAGATCTGGAGGTGGATCAGGCATGCAGTGAATTCCGTGTTCCACCACAACCGCAGTATTGCAGAACTGATGCATAAGTGGAGGGACGTGAGGAGACTGGTGAAGCGGAAGCAGGCCAGGCGACTTGCTGAGGGAGAAAGGAGCCACATCACTTTCTCAGCCTCGGAGCAGCTGATACTGGGAACCATCTCGGAGGCAGCTGTGGGTGGCGTTGGCCAGCTGGACACCATGCGCCGTGTAGGGCTGCAAGGTAAGCAGAACAACACCTTGGAAAATCCCCCTGTTATCCTATCCATGTACCTACTCACAGTATAGCAGCATATGTCTTCATGTACCTATAGCTACTGATTACTGTTAACCTGTATAGCCAACACTGTGGGCATTTCAGGTACAGCAATCAGTATCCTGGATTGCAGCCAGGCCTGCTGTACTGATTATGTACCAAGACAGCACAGAGCAATGCACAGCTACACGTTTGGGAGTACTGTAGTAGGACAGTGTGCACTGCTCTGGTTGGTGTGTATGGTGATGCAGTATATATGTGGTCATACAGCAGGCAGTATAGTGTATAGACTGTCTTACAATATTAGTGCATGTTAGTTCTTATGGGCAATGTAGACTGAGTATCAGCTGCTGCACATGGGTCACAAGGCACACAATGCTGGCTTTAAACAATAGTAGTCAATGGGAGGGTGTATTTCTCTGGTAATTGATGTGAGGCATATGATCAATGTCACCTGCTCAGTATTGCAGGTTCAACCTTGCAAAGTGGCCCTCTCACTCTCCCCCCCCCTTCCCCATTTCCTCCCTTCAGCCCCTTCCTACCCTTCCCCATTTGTTTCCCTTTCAACTTCCTGTACCACACATGCCAACTTCACAGGTTACATAGCATATTGCACAGGTCAAGTGCCCATGGATTGCATAAACAGTGTGCCTTGATTAGGTAGAGGGTTAAAGTGCAGTTCGTACGACAGGGCTCTCTGTTCTAGGTTTGGCCTGAAAAGTTCCACATTCCATGCAGCACACTGACAACCCTCTGGTGTCCAGAAGTGGTTGTAGGGCAGGTGCAACATGGTGTGGTTGCCAGCCAGACTATGCCATACATGATACCACAGGGGTGTCATGACAAGTGCCATGTGACTACCACTGGAGTATTAGTCAGGCCTGCAACTGTAGCATGTTTCACATATGGAGCGAAGTACACCACACCCCTATTGTCAGTGTGCTAATTCCCATATGCTTTAACATTTAGGGGAGCCAGATGATGAGCAACCCGGACCTGCACCTAGACCCCAACGGCTGTACCGGCGTGTGCGGGTGGTCCGTGACTCTTCGGAAGAGGAGGAGGGGGAAGCCCGTGAGCACATGGAGCAGCCTGAGGAGGAGGAGGAGGAGCAGCAGCGGCAGGGAGAGGAGCCGGAGGACCCACTCGCTGAAATGGAACCTGATCGTCAGCAGGACAGCAGTGCGTCCGACCATCCTGAGCCCCAGGCCAACCCATATACCGGGCAGGCAGAGAGACTCGTACAGCAGGGCGCCGGCATCTTGGATGCCATCTCTGGCCTGTCTGAAGTGGTGCAGCAGGAAGGCAGTGCCCTCCGTCTTACTGTCAGGGAGGGGTATGAGCGGCTTGAGGGGCGCCTACCAGACCTTTGCCGGGCTACTGAGCAGCAGACGGAGGTTTGGAGGGAGCTGCTGCAGCGCATGCCTCCCATGCAGCCCCCGCCACCAGTGGCTCCATGGCCTTTCATGCCTTACCCTCAAGCTTATTTGCCTCCATACCCATGGATGCCACCTGCCCGTGCAGAGGCGCCTGGGGTGGTACCTCCACCTGCGCCACCTGGGCCTCAGCCTCTTGCAGGCTATCCGTGGATGGCACCCCCACCCCCGCCTGCACCTGCAGTTCCACCACCTCCTCTTCCACCACCACCAGCAGAAGAGCTGTTGCCCCTGGCTATTCCTTCCTGTAGCCATGCCCCGGATGTGCCCCAGGCACCTCTGCCCTCTGAGGGTAGTGTAAGCAGTGGGAGGCGTCCCCTGCGCTGGAGTACCCGGGTGGGGCAGTCTCGGCTTTCTGAGGCTCGTAGGAGAGGACGGCCAAGGAAGTGAACTGTCACAAGTTTTCAGTTGTTCCTTGTTACTTTTATTTCATTATCACATTTGTCACACTTGTAAATAAATGCACATTTATCACCTACGGAAATGGCTTTCTATGAGACTGTTCCTTTCTCGTATCGCCCGCCTTTGGCTCAGGCGATGTATTTCCTCCAATTCCTCCATGGACAGCTGTATGTCCTCCTCCTCCTCATTCTTTTCAGGCCCATCCTCAGGTACAGGGATGTGTCTGTTAATTGCCAGATTATGTAGGATACAGCAGGCTAGGAAAATCTCACACACCTTAGAGGGGGAGTACAAGAGGCACCCACCGGATCTGTCCAGACAGCGGAAGCGTGATTTCAGGATGCCAAATGTTCTCTCAATGACAGCCCTGGTCCTACGGTGTGCCCTGTTGTAGCGCATCTCAGCTGCCGAGTTGGGGCTGGCCATGGGAATCATGAGCCAAGATTTGAGGGGATAGCCTCTGTCACCTGTAGCATAAAAGAAAACCAGAAGGTTAGATAATGTCTGTGCATCACTGGGGTTCAGCTCACAGGGCTTACAAATAGAATGCCTACTGTGGCACCCTATATCTAGTGATTGTACAAAGATAGGTGGGTGCTGTTGTTGGTTGCTCTACTACCTAGGAGCCAGCCCCCAGTGATGTGACTTCATAGATCCTGGATTGGGTGAGAATGTAGGCGTCGTGCGTGGATCCAGGAAAGCGAGGCACCAGATTCGTGATGAGGCCCTTGGCGTTGCACACCACCTGCATGTTTAGTGAGTGGAATCCCTTGCGATTGCGGTAGATGACCTCATCTCCTCCTGGTGCCCTTAGGGGCACGTGGGTGCAATCAATAGCTCCCAAGACCGAGGGGAAGCGTGCTATTTGGTAGAAGTCTCTCATGGTTTCATGCTGTTCCTCTCTTCCGATGGGGAAGGAGATAAAGTGGTGTGTGTGTCGCAGCAGGGCAGCCAGGGCCTGCTCCAGACATCTTGAGGTGGCACCCTGAGTGATTCCAGACGTCAGGCCAAGCGGGGTTTGGAAGGTGCCGGTAGCCAGAAATGCAAGGAAGGTAGTCACCTTGATGTGTACAGGCAAGGCATGGCCCCTTTGCATGCAAGGTTGCAGGTCACCCTCTAACATTCTGTAGAGGGACAGTATAGTCTCCTTATCAAATCTGTAACGGGTCATTACTTCCTCCTCAAACAGATCCAGAAATTGGGTGCGAGTCCTGTAGACTTGGTGTAACGGGTACCGCCTCCGTCTCAGCTGCCTTCTCCTCTTCCTCCTCTCTCTTTCCCTTCTGAGCCTTAGGGATTGCAGCACGCATATTGCTGCTGCTGTGAACATGTGTAGACAGGGAAATGAGCAATGAATGGCTGTCTTTAGACACTCCTGAGGCTCTCTCTCCTACGGTCATATGCACATTAACGTTGTCTATGGAAAACAGTTCCACTGTCCCAGTTTACAGCGGGTACTCCCCCAGGCCCTCTCCTTTACACCTTCTGGCCTTCTACCGGATGTCTGGAACTGTAGCGATGTCAGATAGCAGCCGCAGAGCCTTCACTCATTCCTTGCGCACAAAAAAAGCAGTAGTACGCGAGTGAAATCGGTTGCGTGCGCTGGTGGCGTGTCCCTTATAAAATACGTTTTATGCGCATAACTTCGGTCTCCGCCCAGACATGCCCCGACACGCCCCCGACACGCCCCTTTTGTATTTGCGTAATGTTGCTTGTGCAGGTCCACTTACACACACAAATACCGCTATACAAAATTTGGGTTGTGCGCACCACTCCCATTTACGCACATAAGTGCCCATTTTTGCGCGCGTACAGCTTTGAAAATCTACCCGTAGGTGTATAGTAGGTCTCTGAAAATTTCATTCATCATTTGTTGGAATTCTGCGGGCGCATTACAGAGGCCAAAGTGCATCACCAGATATTCGTAATGCCCATCTCTGGTGTTGAAAACAGTCTTCCAGATATCATCAGGGAAAATCCGCACCAAGTTGTACGCCCCGCGTAAGTCCATCTTGGTGAATATGGAGGCCCCGTTCAGATGAACAAATAGTTCCGAGATCAAAGACAGAAGGTACTTGTCTTTGCGGGTAATCACATTCAAGCCAAAGTAGTTAATACATGGCCTGAGAGACCCATCCTTCTTCGTCACTAAGAAGAATCCTGCACCGGCAGGAGATGTGGAGGGATGAAAGAGCCCCTTTCCAAGGTTTTCTTGAATATACTCCATCATGACCTTAGTCTCAGGAAGAGACAGAGGATACGTATGCCCTCAGGGAGGTGTGTTCCCTGGTAGGAGTTCAATGGGACAATCAAACCTCCAAAGAGGTGGAAGAAGGTCTGCATTTTGCTTCGAGAATACGTCTTCAAAATCCGCATAGGGAGCAGGTATACCTGAAGAGGTGGCTGCGAGAGGAACCAAGGGTGGTGGCACCACTTTACGAAGGCAAGACTGGTGGCAGGTGGAACCCCATTCCACCAGCTGGAGTGACCCCCAATCAAATTGAAGGGAGTGATTTTGGAGCCAGGGTAGTCCTAAGACTACCGGGTGAATGGATTTCTCCAGTACTAGTAATTCAATTTCTTCAGTGTGGAGGGCACCAGTACAAAGTTGAACTGGCTCGGTGGTCAGGGATATTCAACCAGGAAGCGGGTCTCCATAGATGGAAGCAATGCACAAGGAGGTCGCCAGAGGATGGGTTTTTATACCCAGTAGTTGAACTAGATCCTTGAGGATAAAATTGCCTCCTGTTCTGGAATCCACCAGAGCAAGAACTGGAAAGGATCGGGAATCCCAGATCAAGGTGACAGGCACAGATATTTGAGGGGCCGGTGACATTGCGCCCAAGTTCAGGACCCCAACTGAACTTAGGCCAGGGAATTTGCCGGACGGACCGGGCAGACCTGTAGATGGTGGCCGGGTGCTCCACAATACAGACACAGACATGTTTGTCTTCGTCAGAGGTGCTTTTCTGGGGACAGCCACCCACCACCCAGCTGCATGGGCTCTTCCATCTTGGCCACAGTAGAGACCCTACCAGAGGCAGGGCTGGTGGTGGGTGGCGAATGGGAACAAATCTGAGAGGGCTTCTTAGACATCCAATTCTCCCAGGGATGCTCTTGGAGACGATGATCAATTCGGCCCTTCAAGTCTATAAGGCACTCAAGAGAGGAAAGGAGCTCCCGTGCTGCCAGCTCATCCTTCAGCTGTGGGGAAAGCCCATCCAGGTAGATGGCTCATAGGCAGTCTTCCTACCAAGCGAGTTCAGACACTAAAGTCCAAAATTCAATTGTGTAGACAAATAGAATTCTTTGACCTTGACAAAGGTGTAACAAACTAGTGCTTGATATGGCATGCTGCCCAGGATAATCGAAGGTCCGCCGGAACACGGCGATGAATCGAGACAGTTCCTGTAGAAGGGAGTCTGATTGTTCCCACAAGGGAGAAGCCCAAGCCAGCGCCTTGCCTTCGAGATGAGACAAGATAAAAGTGACCTATGTTAATTCATCTTAAAAGCTGGAGGGCTGCAGAGCGAACTGCATGTAGCATTAGTTAATAAACCCTCTGCAGAGCTTAGAGTCACCATTGAAACGAGGTGGAGCTGGTAGGGCCAACAAGGCTCTAGGAGTAGAAGGAGACAGCTGTTGATGAGATGAAGCCGGTACTGAAACTGGGTTGCTGGTTAAGGCATCAAACTGGGCATGAAGACGCTCAAGGGAGGAGGCCAATGCCTCAAAAAACTGCTGTTGTTCATGTAATTTGGAGGCCAGGCCAGGAATGGCCTGGAAGGCATGCGGCTTTGCCGAGTCCATGGCTTTTGCCACCTGTTTCACCGGAGGTGGACCCTTGGGCCAAGGTGGGGTTGACTCAACCCGTAGGAGGGGGTCATACGGGTCCCCACCATTGGCAGGCAGAGTCAGCTGATGGACAGAGGCCAGCTGGTGCTTCAGTAATACCAGCCCTCGTTCCCCGCGGGTTGAGTCTTTGCATGCCGGGGCTGGCTGGACTTAGATGGGCCTCCGTATGTCATCATCATGGATCGAGGTCAGCCCAGAGGCAGCAGCAGGGAGATGGTACAGTCTTGTATTGGATGAGGTAGAGCCCAGGAGACCCAGGCGCCAAAGGAACAAAGTCAGTCAGGGGGCACCCGAGCAACAACAGGCCGAAGCCTGAATAGGCCAAGTCCAGGATGTAGGCTGAAGAGGTGTCGTAGAGCAAGCTTGCGTCAGGGCTGGCAGCAATCTGGACGTGGAGATAGACAAACGTAGTCAGGCAAAGCAGAGGTCTGGGTCTGGAGACAGGCAACGGAGTGGTCAGGCAATGCAGAGGTCCGGGCTTGGAGTGAGTCAACGATATGGTCAGACAAAGCAGAGTCAAAGTCCGTGAAGGCAATCCGAGGAAGGGTTGAAGAGCAGGAACGCAGGAATGAGGAAATCAGGAACAGGAGTCAATGAGGATCAGGAACACAGGAATGAGACGAATCTCTCAGGAGGCAACGAGTACTCGACCAGCGAGGAGACCTGTTGCAAAGGTAAAGCTAGAGTGCTTCGCTGACATCATCATCCGGGGCTATGGCTTGGTTCCTGCCACGGGCCCTCCTTAAGCTTTAGTGATGGGTGCAGTCCCGAGTAGCAGCGTCTCTCCGCGGGCCATGCAGAGAGGCCCGACATGGAACAGTAGGCGCGGTAACTGGACTGGAGATACCAGGGTCTGTAGATGAGCCGAAGGCACCAGGGGTGGCCCGAGGGCAGAGCCGGTGGCCTACTGCCGCCAGAGATGAGGGACCAGGCACTGGAGTCACTGGAGAGAGGTGAGGGGGCCATGCTGCGGTGGCAAGTGTAACATTTCCTCCACAACCTTCACTGAAACAAATAGATTTTAACAAGCTGAACACAAATATGCATTTATTATGTCTGTATCACGGACCGTTTGCCAGAAAAGTGCGATATACATTAAGGATTGTTACGTGTCTGTAGCGGCATAAGCTATAATGGCAATGTTGGCACCAGAAAACAAAACTAAAAATGTTTTGCTGCATATTTTCGTTTGTAATCACAGTCCGATGTTTTGCAGATGAGAATCCAATAATAGTAACCCAGCATGGAGGGGTTCCACTTGCCTTGATACCATTTCTCCGTTTTGTCAATGTCTTGATGAAACCTTTCACCATGTTCTTCACTCACAGCGCCAAAGTTGTCTGGGAAGAAGTCCAAGTGGGAATGAAGAAAATTAATCTTCAATGACAAGTTGCACTTCATCAATTTGTATGCCTGAAGCAGATTTTCAACCTGTTCAACATAGTATGCTGCCTTATAGGTGCCTAGAAAGTTACAAACGACATTCTTGAAGGTTGTCCACGCAACACGTTCTGTAGCTTGCAGAAGACCATCAAAGTGGCTGTCCTTCATCACAGCTCGGATTTGTGGGCCAACGAAAACACCTTATCTTGGCGTATCTTATGTTTGGATGAGCTGGGGCTCGCCCGAGCATGTTCTGGCATGATCAGGCAGGCTTTCTTGGTGTATTTTTAAAAAAGTTAGTCTCTGTTACATGTTACATTGCTTATGGCCATCAAAAATAGGACATGAATTTTAAAAATCATAAAAACTACTGAACAGCAAGAAAATATATGTGTGCGAGATTATGTTTTAAAATTTCACAATTATTGTAACACAAAATTGGCCATTTCTCAAAAACCTTATGTGATATACAACTTTTGAAGTAATATCTGTGATTAGCATCAAAACATCTATTTGGAACACCAAAAAGCCTGAAGGAAACAAAAACTTTGTTTACCAGTGTTATCTGTTGGCCTATATATGACCATATTTTTTTTTTAGAATCATTTTTATTTACTGTTAAAAAAATTAAAATAGTGTAAGTTTTCATACAGTTCTATGGACTGTATAACACTGGATATCTAAGTTGTCCATTAGAACAATAATTCAGTATCTCCCCCCTCCCCCATATTTTGTATTTTCATACACAGTTAAGATTCTGTGCCAAAAAAGGTAAAGTTATGCACTTGGTGCATCAAGGTGCATCAAGGTCCATCAAGCCCAGTATCCTGTTTCCAACAGTGGTCAAGCCAGGTCACAGGTACCTGGCAGGATCCCAAGAGATAGATTCCAACCTGTTTATCCCAAGAATAAGCAGTGGATTTCTGCAACTCTACCTTAATAATGATTAATGGACAATTCCTCCAGGATCTTTCCCAAACGTTTTTAAACGCAGCTACACTTTAGCTATAAATACTGCTTCCTGCTTAGCTGGGTGCTTCTAGCCACATCAGGAAAAACTTGGACTTTTTGCCCACAGAAAAAAAATCTTTCAGGCTGATACAATATTGGCGCACGAAAAACGGGCGCTAATGATTGAGTGCCTGTTCTCCTAATGTGCGCCGATGTAATATTTAAATGGGCTTCCGAGGTAAAAAGGAGGCACTAGGGAAAATTGTGTGACCCTAGAGCCACCTTGGCAGCAGGTGCTCAGGAGAGATGGCTATCAGCGGGTTAGGAAAACGGATGCTCAATTTTACAAGCGTCCATTTTCCTAACCTATGCACAGCCATGGGTTAGGAAAATGGTCATTCATTAATTGAGCATCCATTTTCCTAACCTGACCACTGGTGACTTTTGTTTTTTAATTTTTTTCCCTTACTCCTTAATTCTGTTACTTCAATTTAATATTGCAATGATATTAAGTAATAGGAACCGAAAAAAGGAACATAAAATCAATATTTTCTGATTTTCTTTAACTTTAGGAGCTCCTCAAGAATTGATGCCTGCTCTGAGGCAGGCATACATTTTCGAAAGTAAGACTGTGCGAGTTGGGCTACTTTTTTTTTTGCATTGGAGGGGTAATAGCTAATAGCCTCATCAACATGAATTTACATATAATGAGCACTATTAGCTACGCACTGGTTAAGATGCACATTTTGGACGCGCTAATCCCCTTATGTGCATCCAAGCGCGTGTTAAGCAATGCTCAGCCAAGCACACTGTTAATTTTTAAAATATTTTTGGAGCACCAGATTCTTATCTTGTTTTAAGTTGAAAGAGACCAAAAGAGTGGCTCTAGTTGGTATGTCATCTATGGAAGCCTCTAAAATGGAGGTCAGGTTGGGACTATCCCCTTGCAGTGCCTCCATTACATCTTCCTGCCCTTCATTCCTCTTTCTAAAGTGGGGAATGTAATACATTTTTATATCAACATTTCTACAGGAATACTTAATATTTCTGTAACATACTTTTTAAATAATTCCATTGCCGATAACCTAGACATTGGAAAATTTAAAAATCATACATTTTTAACCCTCATACCGTTTTGCAAATTTTCAAGTTGTGTATATATGATGAGACTATCCTTAATAAAAAGAGTCCCACTAGCATACGCTTCCATCGTAGTAACCTAGCAATGGTAGAGGCATCCCCAGAAGAGCCAGGCCCCAATTGCGATAGGAGGATACCGCGATCCTAGTAAGAAGCTTGAAAAAAAGGTATGGGGCGGGGGGAAGAAGGGAAAAGATTGGGATGGATGTTGGGGGAATCCGGAGGCCACAATTTTGATAGCCTCCCCACAGCCCTCCCCCAGCTCCTACTTACCTCATTAGGCATTTCCAAGAGAGAAAAGGGCAGGAGCAAGCCCCTGTCACTTATGCCTCACCAACTCTGATTTAAAAATGGCACCAGTTACAGGGCTGGCCTGCACCAAATAGTTTTATGGCCATAAGAACATAAGAACATGCCATACTGGGTCAGACCAAGGGTCCATCAAGCCCAGCATCTTGTTTCCAACAGTGGCCAATCCAGGCCATGAGAACCTGGCAAGTACCCAAAAACTATGTCTATCCCACACTACTGATGCTAGTAAAAGGAGTGGCTATTTTCTAAGTCAACTTGATTAATAGCAGGTAAAGAACTTATCCAAACTTTTTATAAACCTTTTATAAACCCAGCTACACTAACTGCACTAATCACATCCCCTGGCAACAAATTCCAGAGTTTAATTGGGCATTCAGTGAAAAAGAACTTTCTCCGATTAGTTTTAAATGTGCCACATGCTAATTCAGGGGTGGCAAACTCCAGTCCTCGAGGGCCACAAACAGGCCAGGTTTTCAGGATAACCACAATGAATATGCATGAGATAGTTTTGCATACATTGGAGGCAGAGCATGCAGATCTATCTCATGTATATTCATTGTGGATATCCTGAAAACCTGGCCTGTTTGTGGCCCTTGAGGACCAGAGTTTGCCACCTGTGTGCTAACTTCATAGAGTGCCCCCTAGTCCTTCTATTATCCGAAAGAGTAAAACCGATTCACATTTACCCGTTCTAGACCTCACATGATTTTAAACACCTCTATCATATCCCCCCTCAGCCGACTTCTCCAAGCTGAACAGTCTTAACCTCTTTAGTCTTTCCTCACAGGGGAGCTGTTCTATCCCCTTTATCATTTTGGTCGCCCTTCTCTGTACCTTCTCCATCGCAACTATATCTTTTTTGAGATGTGGCGACCAGAATTGTACACAGTACTCAAGGTGCGGTCTCACCATGGAGCGATACTGAGGCATTATGACATTTTCCGTTCTATTAACCATTCCCTTCCTAATAATTCCCAACATTCTGTTTGCTTTTTTGACTTCCGCAGCACACTGAACTGACAGAGTATAGTTTTATGGCTATAATACCTTACGACTGAAAATTAGCTTGACATTGGTTTAGCCCTATCACGAGCCCCATTTTTAAATCAGAGTCAGTGGGAAAGGAGCGACTGAGGCTCACTCCTATCCCTTTCTTGGAAATGCCTAATGGGGTAAGTAGGAGCTGAGAGAGGACTCTGGGGAGGCTGCATGGAGGTTACAGGGTACCAGAAGGGGAGGGTTGTTTCTTTTGTTTCTTTTAAATTTAATGTTTAATTTTGGTTAGGCAAATAAAATGAATCCCCGCCCCCCCCCTCCACAAAAAAAATAAAAATCCAAAACAAACTAAAATTAAATTTTTTTACTTTGTGCATCTCCTCTACTGAGCAGACTAGATGAGTCATTTTGGTCTTTATCTACCGTCATTTACTATATTACTATGCAATTTTGAATGTAAATAATTCATCACCTATTCAGTCTTGAATTAAAAAGAGAGAAATGAAGAAAATCTAGCACTGCATTTATTTTGTGCCCTGTGGGTAGTGTGTTGACTGAGATTCTGCTGCCAGACCAGCAGGATATTTCTTTAAAATAAGTGCATGTTCTTTTTCTTTTAGCAGATGGTTTACCCCCTGAAAGTCTGTGAAAATGAATAAAAGCCATGATGTTAAATAATATTCTACCCAGCGGTAGGCTGCTTGGAATGTATCTTGGAAGTTGTTTTCCAATTACCTTTACACACCAGGTGTCAGATTTCTAAACCTTCGCATATGAAAGCAGATATGAACCGAAAACAAGTCAAGGAGTGACAATGTAAATTACTGTAACCAGAGGATAGTGCAAGCTGCACATCCTCCAACCATGGTATCTCAAAGCAGATAAATTCTCTTACCTGGATGTCATCAATAATCTACATTATATTTACTTAAGTATCACCAACTTACAAGTCACTTGGGGCTCATCACACCTACATTATGTTTTACCTTTGGAAGGCAAATATTGAAAAAAAAAGCTGATAACTATTGTAAAATGGGATATGTTGGAGGCATTCATCAGAAAAAAAAAAAGACTTTAAATAGTCCAAAGACAGATATTCATGCCAAGCAGGTTCACTATAGACACTCAACTAATGCCTTCCACACACTTCCCAATCACCTCCCAGGACTGATGCACTGACATACATACATTCATGCTTGTCTTTTATTCATGTGTCAGAGTCCTCATTCTGAAGGGCTGCTACTGACCCAAAACTCCTATTCATGCCAATGGACTGATTCTGACACTCTAAAAATCTTGAATTGCTTGGCTAAAACTGCAAAATATTGTACTATCAAATACTTATATAACTGTATCCAAATACAGGTGAAGAGGGAGAAAAGCACAAACTGCTGTCCTTCACAAGACGTACTTAGGGTCAAAAGGCTACATCGAGACCTCCAGTGAACATCCGTGAATGCCGTGGTCATCCCATAGACAAATCATGCATCTATTAAGGGGGGGTCTGTGATAGACACGATGCATTCACACAGGGAGCTCTTATTAAAGTTGCTGGCTCAGGCCTCGATTTTTCACTAGGCACAAGGTTTGTACCTCGAATGGGAAACATATGGGGGCTGTAGACTGGCTGAAGATTTTCTGCCTTCTAGCTAGACTGAATCTCACTTAGCAGAGAATAGCCCTTCTCTCCCTGACCGTTCACTTCCCCTCCCAGGCAGCATACAGGGAACACGAGGGGTGGGGGTGGGGAAAGCCTGGAACAGACAGAGCAGATCAAAGAAACAGCTACTCTGTTCCCTGATCCAGCCCTTCACCTCCTGTCATTCAGGAACAGAATGGAAGAAGATGAGCTTGAAGCACATAGTGCAAAGGGTGATTGTTTTGAGGAGAACATAAAAACAAAAGATATGCCATACTGGGTCAGACCAAGAGTCCATCAAGCCCAGTATCCTGTGTCCAACCAAGTCACAAGTACCAGGTAAGTACCCAAACATTAAATAAATAGATCCCAGACTACTAATCCTTATTGATTAATAGCAGTTTATGGACTCTGCTCTAGAAACTTATCCAAACCTTTTTTAAACACAGTTACACCGAGGGGCAGATTTTATAAATCTGCGCACACGCGTACTTTTGTTCGCGCACCAGGCGCGAACAAGAGTACGCAGGATTTTAATAGATACGCTCGTAGCCGCTCGTATCCATTAAAATCCGGGTCGGCGCGCGCAAGGCTGCCCAAAATCGGCAGCCTGCGCACGCCGAGCCGTGCAGCCTGCCTCCGTTCCGTCCGAGGCCACTCCGAAATCGGAGCGGCCTCGGAGGGAACTTTCCTTCCACCCCTCCCCCCGTACCTTCCCTTCCCCTATCTAAACCCCCCCGACCACCTTTGCGTGCGCCGGGCCGGCTGCCGCACTCCATGTTCCGGTCCGGGGGCTGGTCCGGAGGCCACGCCCCCGGAACGCCCCCGGGCCGAAACCACGTCCGCGGCGCTGCCCCCAAAATGCCGCGTCACTCGCGACACGCCCCCGAAACGCCACGTCACTCCCGGCACGTCCCCGACATGCCTCCCGACACGCCCCTCCATGCAAGCCCCGGGACATGCCCGCGCCGCCGAGCCTATGCAAAATAGGCTTGGCGCACGCAGGGGGGGTTTGGGGTAGGTTTTCGGGGGGTACGCGCTTATCCCTTTGAAAATCTACCCCTCTCTGCAGTAACCACATCCTCTGGCAATGAATTCCAGAGCTTAATTATGCATTGAGTGAAAAATAATTTTCTATCATTTGTTTTAAATGAGCTATTTGCTAACTTCATGGTGTGCCCCCTAGTCCTTGTATAATCCAAAAATAACCGATTCATATTTACTTGTTCACTTCCTTTCATTATTTTATAGTCCTCTGTCATATCACCCTTCAATTCAACCATCTGCTCTCCAAGCTGAACAGCCCTAATCTCTTTAGCCTTTCCTCATAGGGGAGCCGTTCCTTCCACTTATCATTTTGGTTGTCCTTCTCTGAACTTTCGCCAATGCAACTATATCTTTTTTGAGATGCAGCGACCAGAACAGCACACAATATTCAAGATGCAGTCTCACCATCTAGTGATACAGAGGCATTATGACAGCCACCATTTTATTTGCCAATCCCTTCCTAATAATTCTTTACATTCTGTTTGCTTTTTTGATCGCCACAGCACACTGAGCCAATGATTGAAATGTATTATTATCCACTATGATGCCTACATCTCTTCCCTGGGTGGTAACTCCTAAGATAGAACCAAACATTGTGTAACTACAGCAAGGGTTATTTTTCCCTATATGCATCACCTTGCACTTGTCTACATTAAATTTCTTCTGCTATTTGGATGCCCAATCTTCCAGTTTCACAAGATCCTCCTGCAATTTATCACAATCCACTTGAGATTTAACTACTCTGCATAATTTTGTATCATCCAAAAATTTAAGCACCTCACACATCGTGCCTCTTTCCAGATCATTTATAAATATTTTAAAAATCACTGGTCCTAATACAGATCCCTGAGGCACTCCATTGTTTACCTTTTTCCTCTGTGAAAACAGACCATTTAATCCTACTCTCTGTTTCCTGTCTTTTAACCACTTTGCAATCCACAAAAGGATGTCCTTCCTATCCTATGACTTTTTAGTTTTCTTAGAAGCCTCTCATGAGGGACTTTGTCGAACACCTTCTGAAAATCCAAATACACCACAGCTACCAGTTCATCTTTGTCCATGTGACGGACGCAAGTTCAGACCTAGTGCATACCTCAGCCAGAGGAGTAGCCTTGGTAGTGGTGGCCAGAAGGCAGTTATGGTTGCGGAACTGGTCGGCAGATGCGACTTCTAAGGTGAATCTCACAAGAATGCCTTTTAAGAGATCTCTCCTTATCGGAAGCGAATTAGAGAAGTTAGCCAGCAAGTGGGGTGAATCCCCAGTGCCTCGGCTACCGGAAGACAGGGGTAAAAGATCCCAATGCCCCTCCCCCAGAAGAACTAGGGGCAGAGGTTCCCAACATTTTCGACCCTACAGGAACTCATCATTCCATGTACCTCGCCCCTCCAGAAGGTCCTAGCCCTTTCAGAACCAACAAACCAAGAGCGGAACAGGCCCGGGGATAGGCTTGAACCGTGATTCCCAATGAGAATGGGCCGACCCATCCACAGGAAGAGGAAATAGGGGGTCGGCTTTCCCTCTTCTACCAACAATGGGTCGAAATCACGTCGGACAAATGGGTACTAAACATCATTCGAGAGTGTTACTCTCTGGAGTTTCGCAGCATCCCTCGGGACAAATTTATGATATCACCCTGCCACTCTGGCAAGACTACTCATTCTGAAGGCTATAACTCCGTTACCTACGCCTCAGAGAAATACGGGGCGTTATTCCATCTATTTTATCGTTCCCAAGAAAGAGGGATCATCCCGACCCATCTTGGACCTCAAGAACGTCAACCGTCATCTGCGGGTACTACACTTCCGCATGGAAACTCTACGCTCTGTAATAATGGCAGTACAACTGGGAGAGTTCCTAACCTCCCTGGATCTCTCCGAAGCCTACTTTCACATTCCAGTCCATCAAGATCACCAGCGTTTTCTACGCTTTGCAGTACTGGAAAACCATTACCAGTTCCGAGCGCTACCCTTCGGCCTAGCAACCGCCCCCAGAACATTCTTCAAAATTATGGTGGTCGTGGCGGCAACACTAAGGAAGGAAGGGATCTTGGTATACCCTTACTTGGACGACTGGCTGATCAGGGCAAAGTTTTCGGAAGAGAGCCGGCAGGTGACCAGCAGAGTCAACAACCTACTGCGGCAACTCGGTTGGGTCGTGAACACAGTCAAGAGCAGTCTGCAGCCCTCTGAGTCTCTGGAGTACCTGGGGGCCTGTTTCAACACTAAACAGAACAAGGTCTTCCTCCTTTCCCCAAGGAGAAGAAAGCTGATGGAATAATTACGATGATTGATGACCAATGCACACCACAAGGTATGGGACTATCTTCAAGTCCTCGGGCTCATGGCATCAACCCTGGAGGTCGTTCACATGCGACCACTCCAGTGCTGTTTACTGTCATGCTGGAACCCACTGTCCCAGGACTACTCAATTTGCCTCCAGCTACCAGCAGAGGTACAATCTCAGCTTCAGTGGTGACTACAGGAAGACCACCTAAGCAGAGGAGTAACCCTATCCCCACCGAACTGGATCGTACTCACCACGGATGCGAGCCTAAGAGGGTGGGGAGCCCATTATCAGGAACTGATGGCCCAGGGACAATGGCGCAAGAAAGAGGCAGGATGGAACATAAACTACCTGGAAGCTCGAGCAGTCAGACTAGCGTGCCTGTGATTCAGTCACAGACTCTGAGGCAAAGCGATTCGAGTAATGTCGGACAACACTACAACGGTTGCTTACATCAACTGCCAGGGAGGAACCAGGAGCCGGCAGGTGTCTCTGGAGATAGACCTTCTCATGGCATGGGCAAAGGTAAACCTACAAGGGATCTCGACCTTCCACATCGCAGGAAAAGACAACGTCTCAGCGTCCATTCCCCCGGACCCGGGGGAATGGACGCTGTTGACCACAGCCTTCCAACTGATAGTAAATCGTCACACTGGGGCCTCCCAGCCATGGACCTACTGGCCACCTCTCTCAGTGCCCAAGTCCCCAAGTTCTTCAGCCGCAGACAAGAGCCACACTAAGGGATTGACGCTGTCATCCAGATCTGGCCAGAGGAAGACTTACTGTACACCTTCCCCCATGGCCATTACTGGGCAAGATCATCCGCAAGATAGAACACCACAGGGGACTAGTTCTACTAGTGGCCCCAAATTAGCCAAGATGCTCATGGTACACAGACATGCGAAGACTCCTGGCGGGGAGCCCTCTGTGCCTACCTCCACACAGGGTCCTTCTCCAGCTGGGCCCAATTCTTCACGAAGATCAATCTCAATTCTCTCTTACGGTCTGGCCCTTGAGAGGACTCGCTTGAAGAAGCGCAGTTATTCGAAGGCTGTGATTGACTGTTATGCATGCCATCCATGGCAGAACCGCGGCACGGCCCTCACACCTCTCTCTGGTAACTCCAGTACCTAGTCCAGAGCTTTCCAAACTTTTCATGTTGGTGACACACTTTTTAGACAAACATAATTTCGGGACACAGTAATTCAGTCTACTAGCAAACCAGAGGTTAAAGGTTAAACGAACAAAATGTATTTCGACAATTTATGTATGTTTCCTTAAATATATACATAATAAAATGTTTCACGACACAACCTATCTTGTGAAAATCTTTCATTTATATTAAAAATATATAATATTCCAAGATTAATGTTATTGTTATAATTTATGAGTAACAATAATAAAACAAAGTTATTGTGTTATTCAATTTACCTCTTTAATGAGATATATGAGCTTGATGGGATGAGCACAGCTTTTGAATATTTGGTGTTAATAAGAAAGTCCAAAGGGTCTTCTGAGTAATTTTAAAAAGCTGGCCAGTTTCACACTATAAAATTATTTGATAGCCTCATTCAACTAATTCTATATGGCTATGAGAGTGAAGACTGGAATTTATAGGAAGGGACAGAATGTCAATATAAATCCTGCACCTCCAGTTCTGTAACTCTGTGCATCCACTGAAATTCCCCCAAACAATGGAGCTTGAATGTTTCCCTTACAGCTCATCATACTAAAGATGTTTTCAAATTCTGGTGTCACCTCACAGTAACAGCAGCACAAACACCTTCCACTGCCAGGCACATTGTGAACGAAAATAAAACCTCGCAAAAAAAAAAAGACACTCAAAGGGGCGGATTTTAAGAGCCCTGCTCGCCTAAATCCGCCCAAAACCGGGCGGATTTAGGCGAGCAGGGCCCTGCGCGCCGGGAAGCCTATTTTACATAGGCCTACCGGCGCGCACAGAGCCCCGGGACTCGCGTAAGTCCTGGGGTTCTCCGAGGGGGGCGTGTCGGGGGCGTGTCGGGGGGCGGGCCCGGTCGTCGCGGTGTTTCGGGTGGCGTGTCGGCAGCGTTTTGGGGGGCGGGTACGGGGGCGTGGCTATGGCCCGGGGCGGTCCGGGGGCGTGGCCGCGCCCTCCGTACCTGCCCCCAGGTCGCTGCCCGGCGCGCAGG
Source organism: Rhinatrema bivittatum (assembly GCF_901001135.1). Classification (NCBI taxonomy): domain Eukaryota; kingdom Metazoa; phylum Chordata; class Amphibia; order Gymnophiona; family Rhinatrematidae; genus Rhinatrema; species Rhinatrema bivittatum. The sequence goes on from NC_042617.1 coordinate 193,189,840, forward strand.
AGGCCCGCTCGCGCGCGGGGATTTACGCCTCCCTCCGGGAGGCGTAAATCCCCGGAGAAAGGTAAGGGGGAGGTGTAGACAGGGCCGGGAGGGTGGGTTAGGTACAGGAAGAGAGGGGAAGGTGAGGGGAGGGCGTTAGAGGATTCCCTCCAAGGCCGCTCCGATTTCGGAGCGGCCTTGGAGGGAACAGGGGTAGGCTGCGCTGCTCGGCGCGCGCCGGCTATACAAAATCCATAGCCTTGTGCGCGCCGATCCAGGTTTTTAGCAGATACGCGCGGCTCCGCGCGTATCTACTAAAATCCAGCGTACTTTTGTTTGCGCCTGGAGCGCAAACAAAAGTAGGCTATTCGCACTCCTTTTAAAATCCGCCCCAAAATCTATACTGCAATCCCATCATAACATAACAGTAATAACACCAAGGACTCAAACAACAATAACCCTACCTGTGAAAAAGCAAGGGTAAATATTATACTGGGTCCTAGAATACCAATACACCACCTACTGAAGAAACAAAACAAACCCGATTGCTATAGATCCCTATGCTAGTGAATTTCTCATCATGGTCATATACACACAGAGCAGAGACAGACCCTCACCAAATACAGAATACAAAATAAAGGAGCACAAATTAGACAAAACCTGAAATGGAAACCCCAAGAAGCCAGACTCTGTGAATTAATAATGGAAAAACAGAACCACCATTCCTCATAAAACAAATAAAATCAAGAAACATAAAGCATCAGTTATAATAGTAAACCATACTAATAAAAGAATATTTTAAAACTACTGATAAATAGAATTTCTATTCATTAAAATCATATACATTTTTTACAATTTCCTAAACACCAATAAAATATTTCAAAACAGCACATATATCAAATAACACCCAATAATTAAAACTAATAAGGATTTTAAAAAGCCCCTGCTGTCCATATGTGGGAGCTCTTGATTTCCAGTCACCCTGATATTGTCAAGGATTAGGAGGTTATCCTCTCTCTCTCACACATACTCACATTTCCATTCTCTCTCACACATATACTGTCACATACATACACATTCATGCTCTTATACCCACCATAACCTCTCACTCTCACAGACACTGACACACTCTCAAGCTCTAAGACACTCTCTCTCCCTCCACACACACACCCCCACACAAACTCTTACTCCCCTGGATTTTCTCATACATACTCTGTCTGGCTCCCTCACATACACACAAACACACACACCCAGGCAAGCTCCCAGTCATTCTCACACACTGAAACTGACCCCCAGGAAGGCTTCCATTCAATTTCACACCACTCCCTCAGGCATGCACACATTCATTCTCACACACACAGACCCCCAGGCAGGCACCAATTCATTCTCACACACACATACACCACACACAGGCCGCCAGGCCGGCACCTATTCTCACACATACAAACCCCAGGAAGACACCCATACATACTCATACACAGACACACCCTCAGGCAGGCACACACTAAAGGCAAACCCCCTCTCTTTCTTTTGCCAGCAACCTCAGAGCCTCTCTCATTCCTCTGCTGCCACTGTCACTGCTGCCGCATGGCTATTGGGGAGGCACTGATTGCTGCTATTGGCACTGAAGCCCATTCTGCTGCCTCCTCTGTGCAGGCCCCGTGGGTTTCCACTTCCTCCATGTTGATCTCGTACATTGTGAAATCAGCATAGAGAAAGTGCTACTCTTGCACATTACCAAAGATTACATGTGCCAATCAGTAAAAAGTAATTTATTTCTTTTTTTTTACCTTTGCTGTCTGATCTTAGTTTTCTAATTGGTTGGTCACAGGCTTTTTTGTTCCACCTCCCCTTTCTTATTTTTTTGCCAATTCCTTTCATATTGTCTTTTTTTCTATTTCTTTTCTCTCCATCTATCTTCTTCCCTCAAACATTCAGTCAGGTTCTCATTCTCACATGCTTTCTCTCTCTCACACACTCACAGGCTCTCTCTCATACAATCATTCATACAGTCTCTCTCTTGCACATGCTGTCTGACTCTCACACACCCAGGCTCTCTCTCACACCCACATGTTGTCTTGCTCAAGCACAGACTCTCACTGTCACATGCTCTCTCTCATACAATCATTCATACACAGTCTCTCTCTTGCACATGCTGTCTGACTCTCACACACCCAGGCTCTCTCTCACTCCCACATGCTGTCTTGCTCAAGCACAGACTCTCACTGTCACATGCTCTCTCTCATACAATCATTCATACACACAGGCTCTCACTGTCACATGCTGTCTCACTCACACACACACACAGGCTCTCTCACATGCTGTCTCTGCAAACATTCAGGTCCTCACTCCCACACACAATCGCTCAACTCACCTCACAGACGCACACAATCTCTCAACTCAGCTCACAGACGCACACAATCGCTCAACTCAGCTCACAGACGCACACAATCTCTCAACTCAGCTCACACACGCACACAATCGCTCAACTCAGCTCACACACGCACTCTACAGGCCCTCAGCCTCTCTCTTACCTCTGGGCCTCCTCTTCACGGGTCGCTGCAGGATAGGCTCTGCAGCGGCCCTGATCTTCTCGGGCCGATCCGCGGTGGGGACCCTGCTACCGGGCGGCCTCCTCCTCTTCTCTCCCCGCTGCTGCTCCTCTTCTGCACGCGGCTGACGCTCCTCCCCCTTTCTGCCCGTGTGGCTCCGGCAACATTTTTCTTCCGGGGCCGCATGGGCAGGAAGGAGGAGGAGCACCTGCACGTTTCGACGTGACCTTTTTCTTCTTCGGGCCGTGGTGAGGTGAGCTCCACCATGGCCATGCCGATCTTCCTGCTGTGTCCACAGCGATATTTCACTGCTCAGCCGCCAGTGGGATGAGCTCCACCGGCGGCTGCATTGGCTCCCACTTGCCGGTGTGTCACGTGCACCGGGCTTGCGCGACACACCGGCACACCTCAGGCGACACAGTAAAGTGTCGCGACACACACTTTGGAAAGCTCTGACCTAGTCCCTTGTCTCTCGTGGTGGTAGAGCACCAGCTCCATCCGCGGGCCACCCCTGGTGCCTCTGGCTCAGCTACAGACACTGGTATCTCAGTCCAGCTACCGCTCCTGCTGCTCCTCGTCGAGCCTCTCCGCATGGCCCGTGGAGAGATGCTGCTACTCGGCGCCATGCCCATCCCTAGGCGCGAGCGAGCATCACTGAAACTTAAGTAAGGCCCATGGCAGGAACCGAGCCACAGCCCCAGATGATGACGTCGGTGGAGCACTGGTATATAAGCCCAGGCTCCGCTCCCTAGCTTTGCCTTTGCAACAGCTCTCCTTGCTTGTCGAGTACTACTACTCGTTGCCTCCTGAGAGATTCATCTTGTTCCTGTGTTCCTGTTCCTCACTGATTCATGTTACTGGTTTCCTCATTCCCGTCTTCCTATTCTTCAACCTATGTTCGGATTGCCTTCTTGGATCTCGACCTCTGCTTTGCCTGACCTTGTCAATGACTCTCACCAAGCCCGGATCTCTGCTTTGCCTGACCACATCGTTGACTCTCTCCAGACCCGGACCTCTGCATTGCCTGACTACTCCGTTGCTTCTCTCCAGACCCAGACCTCTGCATTGCCTGACCATGCTGTTGCCTCTCTCCAGACCTGGACCTCTGCGTTGTTTGACTACTCCATTGCCCTTCTCCAGACCCAGACCTCTTTATTGTCTGACTACTCCATTGCCTCTCTCAAAACCCGGACCTCTGCATTGCCTGACTACGCCATTGCCTCTCTCCAGACCTAGACCTCTGCATTGCCTGACTACTCTGTTGCCTCTCTCTCCAGACCCAAACCTCTGCATTGTCTGACTACTCCGTTGCCTCTCTCCAGACCCAGACCTCTGCATTGCCTGACTACGTTTGCCTATCTCCGTGCTCAGACCTCAGCCTTGCTTGCCACTACTTCCAGATTGCTGCCAGCCCTGACTCAAGCTTGCTCTATGACACCTCTTCAGGCCACGTCCTGGACTTGGCCTATTCAGGCTTATTCAGGCTTCGGCCTGCTCTTGCTTGGGCACCCCCTGTCTGACTTTGTTCCTTTGCGCCCGGGTCTCTGGGACTCTACCTCATCCAGTACAAGGCTTTACCATACCCCTGCTGCTGTCTTTGGGCTGACCTCGATCCCTCCATTGACGACGACCAACAGCTCTGGCACCCAAAGGCTCAACCCGCGGGAAACGAGGGCTGGTATTGGTGAAGCGCAAGCCGTCTCTGTCCATCAGCCCACTTCACCTGCTGACAGTGGGGACCCGTAGGACCCATCCTACGGGTTGTGTCAACCCCACCTTGGCCCAAGGGTCCACCTCCAGTGCAACATTGACACCCTGCTCCATGCACGCAAGTTCTCAACATCTCTGGCATACATACAGATCTGGAGAATATTCAAAGCCTGGTGCGAGGATCACAGGATATTCCAGTGGACGGCCAAGATCCCCATGATTCTGGAGTTTCTATGGGACGGTATGAAGAAGGGATTGTCACTCAACTGCCTCAAGGTCCAAGTAGCATCCCTCTCCTGCTTCAGAGTCAGTGAACGGAATCCGTCTATCAGCTCATCTGGACTTGGCCCATTTCCTAAAAGGGGTTAAGCAACTCCGGCCACGCCTAAAGTGGCCGGTTCCCCTATGGAACCTCAATCTGGTATTAGACTTCCTAGCAGGGGCTTCCTTCAGACCAATGCGCGATCTGTTACTACGCCTCTGAACATTGAAGACGGTATTCCTGGTGGCAATATGTTCAGCTCGTCTCATCTCCGAACTACAGGCACTATCCTGTCAGGAACCGTTCCTTAGGTTCACTCCTGGAAGGAAACAGCTGCGCACCGTCCCCTCCTTCCTACTGAAAGTGGTTTCCGAGTTTCTTTTTTATTTTAATTATCTATTTATTGTATTTTACAATTTAAACATCAAGCAATATACAACTTGAGTTACATTACAGGTTATATAAATAAGAAAAAAAAATCTTTACCCACCAAATAAATCAGAACATAGGGATTGGACTCCCAATCACCCAAACCTGTCTTTCAAGCCCATCATAGTGGGTCCAGGACATCACAATTTCAATCAGGAAAAAAAAATATACACAAAATCGTATATTAACCAAATCAATCCTAACTTTGGGATGGTAACCTACTATTAGAGAGATCACTTCACATCTAAGGAGCGTTTCTATGTGGTTCCTGGTGTTGAGCTTATTAGCAATAAACTGGGTTAACTGTATTGGTTGAGTGAATATATATGTGTTCCCTTCAAACTTTATTACACATTTGCAAGGAAACTTCAGAATGAAATACATTCCTAATTGTAATACTTGCGGTTTCAACAGTAAAAACTTGTTTCCTACGCTTTTGAGACAATGGTGCTAGGTCGGGGAATTACTGGACCTTACTGCCTAGGAACTCTTTAGACCTATTCAAAAAGTACTTCCTGAAAACCCAATCTTTATCAGATTCAAGCATAAATGACACTAATAATGTTGAGGGTTTCACTAAATTTGATTCTGTTTGTTCCAGAATCTCTGAAATATTAAGGCTAGTGTCTTGAATTGGCTGTCTTTGCTGCAATTCTTGCATTTGAATATTTCCTACATTTCTTAAACTTGATTTCTTTAATGGGGGCAAATAATATATTTTAGAAATTATAGGCAATGTTGCCTCAGGTAAATTTAAAATCTCCATTAAGTATATCCTCCATGTTTGCATAGGTGTTTGAGTAGATAGTTTGGGAAAATTTATACAATGAATGTTTTTAGATCTGGAAATATTTTCCAACTTTTCTAACTTCAATTGCAGAACTTGATTTTCTTTTATCATTACAGTCTGTAAATCATTTTCTTTTCCTATTTCAACCTTAACATTTAACAATTCACTTTTCAACTGCAAATTATCCTTTTTCATCTTTTCAACATTAATTTAGCTGTTTTTAACATTGCTGCCATTTGTAAACCCATATTTTTATTCAAATCATTAATAGCTTCCCAAATATATTCTAAAGAGAATGTTTGTGGCCTTACCAGAGGCTTAAACTGTGATATTAAAGGTCCCGCTTCACTCACTCCAGGCCCCTCATTTGCTGCTCCGATGGAAGGTTGGTCGGTTTCTTGGATGTTATGTAAAGCCGTAGGGTTTTCCTGATGATCACTTCGCCTCTGGGAGATTCCCTCACACCAACACTTTTGGTCGGTCTCAGGTCTCCTTGGTCTAACAGGAGTCTCGCGGCAGGATTAACAGGCGGGGATCTCTCCCCAAGGGAGAGTGATGTCATTAGTTCTTGAGCATCGGAGGGCTCTTCTTCCCCCTTCTCAGAGCTCAGCGAACATTCATAGCCCAAATCCATCCCTCGTTGTATATGGGCATCCATCGGTCCCATTCTAGGGGTTACCACAGTTGCGTCCAAGGCCTGATGCTCCTTGGCTCTCCTCTTTCAGGCTGAATGAGGCATTTCTTGAAGGTAATTACTCAGATTTAGGATGCTTATATACGGTTTGTTAGTAATTTCATCTTGGATCCACTTAAAATCACTTGAAGGCTCAAAGAATCATGGGAGGTGTTCTCAATTGTAAATTTACGTTTCATGAAGGAGATTTCAAATTACTTCCAAATTGGGACAAAGCCGTGTGTCCCTTTGGAGTGTGCGGCTTCGGCGATGTGCCGGTGGCAGCTGCGCTTCACACTGGGGCCATTTATCAAGCCCCCCTGTGCGTCCCCCTTTGATGACATAAGATGCTTTGTTGGGACTGAGCTGTACCGCCGTCAGGACCGATGAGTCCACTGCATCCCTGGTAAGGCCGCTGGGTCCTCTCTCGCACCTCTCCTTCACTCGGACCTCGAAAGGGGACTGTGAAAGGGCCGCTTTTCAAGGCCCCCTGTGCGTCCCCCTTCGATGACGTCAGATGCTTTGTTGGGACTCAGCTGTACCACCGTCGGGGCCAATGAGTCCACTGCACCCCGGTAAGGCCACTGGGTCCTCTCTCTCACCTCTCCTTCACTCGGACCTCAAAAGGGGACTGTGAAAGGGTCGCTTTTCAAGGCCCCCTGTGTGTCCCCCTTCGATGACTTCAGACACTTTGTTGAGACTCAGCTGTACCGCTGTCGGGGCCGATTGAGTCCAATGCACCCCCGGTAAGGCCGCTAGGTCCTCTCTCTCACCTCTCCTTCACTCGGACCTCCGGTTTCTGAGTTTCATTTGAATCAAGCCATCTCCCTCCCATCTCCAGATGAATATAAGGACTCGGAAGATTCATGCCTTCTTCACCATCTATATATCAGCAGACTCCTGGTGTGATACCTGGAAAGATCAGAACCGGTGTGCAAAACGGATCGCTTGTTCGTTCTCCACAGCGGGAAGAATCAAGGAGAAGTGGTCTTGCGGGTGACCATAGCTCACTGGATTCAGGAAGTAATCAAGGCAGCCTACATAGAGGCAGGAAAGCCCTTACCCCTGCAGGTTAAGGCTCATTCTACTAGGGCCCAGGTAGTATCTTGGGCAGAAACCAAGCTGCTGTCGCCCGCCGAGATCTGTCAGGCAGCGACGTGGTCCTCCTTACATACTTTCTCCAGGTTCTACCGCCTGGATGTTCAGGCCCAAGAAGACGCAGCCTTTGCAAGGACAGTACTAAGTGGGCCATGGGCAGCCTCCCACCCTGACTGGGAGTAGCTTTTGTACATCCCACAGGTCCTGAGTCCATCTGGCTACACGCTAGGAAATGGGGAAATTATTTACCTGATAATTTTGTTTTCCTTAGTGTAGACAGATGGACTCAGCATCCCGCCCATAGCTGCCCCAGAGAAGAAGGACCTCAGAAAGCGAACCTCGAGATTAAGCAAATACAGGTAAGCCATTGCTTAGCCCTAGTTCTAGACACCTGCAGTTTATCCGGTGTCAGTGTTAATTGGTTGAGGGCACTGGCGGTCTCCAGTTTTTGAAATCAGTTCAATCAGTTCGATCAAGTTTAATCAGTTTTAATCAAGTTATTTAAGCAAATATATATCCATAATGGCTTTTCAAAGAGAATACTGAAGAGCTGAGGTCACTGCAGGGGTATGTCTAGACTACGTCAGCTTTGAAATCTGACGCCGTCTCCCATCTGCTAGCAGAAGAGCACATAACCCACTGGTCCTGAGTCCATCTGTCTACACTAAGGAAAACGAAATTATCAGGTAAGTAATTTCTCCATTGCAGACTTATTACTAGTAATCTCTAACTTCTCATTCAAATCAGTAGCTACACTATCCGAGGAATGCAGGGTGGCCAAAGAAATGCACATTTTAAAGAAGGGCTCCAGGGAGAATCCAAGATGGTGGAAGCAAGATCATTGTGAGCAGGATCAGATTTCTGGCAGCATTTGAAAGCTATTCTTATTTTACTTTTATTGACAGGAAATGTAAGGGCTGTCAGCGGGCTTTGTCATTAGCTCCTGTGCAGGTCGCCTGTGGTCTGACTCTGTGTCATCGACTCAAGACGCGCTCCTTGGAATGGCCGAGAGTGGAAGGCAGCTTGCTGGTGACTCTGGATTGTGTAGCCAGCTTGAGCTTGGAGTTTTGAATTTCTTAATTGCTCCATGGAGATAGTGGAGGCTTCTGAAGAAGTCAAAGGGTCTCACCCAGCAGAGGCTATTGGTAGCAGAAGGCCCTGTAGTGGAGAAATTGGAAGTCAGTGGAAGTGAGCAAGCTCCTTTGGCTGGTGAAAGATTGGAGATCAATCCCAAGGGCTTCAGAGGTTTTGTGGATATGTTGTCAGATCTATAGGTGTCGGAATGGGGGACCCGCATGGGCCATGCCCCCCAAATATTTCAGCTGGTAAGCATTAATGTTTCTCCCACCTGTCCTGGAAGAGCACATTTCCCCTTTCCTTCCTGACCACCCTAGAAAAAGAAGACATTGGTGGTAGTGACGGCGCAATCTATCCCCTTATTCACTGGCTGATATTATTTTGAAACAGAAGGAATACCTCCTCTGTCACGTCCTGCATCCTCCTTACTCCCTGCCGGGCCTGAATGGTACACTTTGAATCATGTGGCTCAAAGCACAATCCTAAGGACCTGCCACCAGCAGGGGAGGAGGGAGGACGCAATGGAGGAGCTCTTCCTTCTGTTTCAAAATGATACGAGCAAGTGAGTGAGCTGGGGTTTGCTGGGGGGGGGGGGGGGGGGGGAATGAACTAGGGTGAATGAGAGATTTGGAGAGGGAGGTATGAACTGGGAAAAGTGAGGGATTTGAGGAGGAGAGAGTGGACTGGAAAAGTGAGGGGTTGGAAGGAAGGGAGGAAAGGAACCAGGGTTTGTTGGGGGTGAGGGAGGGAGGGAAAATACCAGAGTGAGAAGTTGACAGGCCTGTCCACTCACCCCACCTGTATTCTACCTCTCTCCCCCATCCAAATCTTCTCCCTTCCACTCCAGTCTTGCTCTACCCTTGTTCCCTTTGACCTGTCCCTCCTCCCCCTTCATCCTCCCTCTCACATTTCAGCACCATGCCTCATTGCCCCTGCTTCCAGGGCCAATGGGAGCATTAAGCAAACTAGATGGCTGCTTAGGACACCAGAAGTGGGCGGGGCACCGTCAGATGTGAGGGTGGCATTTTTGAAAGCAGCGAATGAGGGTGGGGAGGCATAGAGCTCGGAAAGGTGGCAGGGTGTGAACGGAGTTTTGGAGATTCGTGGGGTTTGGGTTTCTAATTTTTATTTATTTCAATTTTTATATTCTGCTTTTCAGCACTTCAAAATGTACATCAAAGTGGATTACATTCAGGTGCTATAAGTATTTCCCCTATCCCTACAGGGCTTACAATCTAACTTTGTATCTGAGGCAATGGAGAGTGAAGTGACTTGCCCAAGGTCACAAGGAGCAACAGTGGGGTTTGAACCTACTTTCCGTGGATTGTAGGCCACTGCTTTAAACACTAGGCTATTCCTCCACCCCTGTTATATATATATATCTATATATATCTATATATATATATCTATATATATCTATATCTATATATATATATATATATAGATATAGATATATATATATATAGATATATATATAGATATATAGATATATAGATATATATATATATATGCCATTACATCATTGCTACCTAGGGTGGCTGCAGATCCTTGCACTGGCACTGCTTTCTCCCACCCCCTCCTCTTTCTTTTCCATCCTGCCCCATTCCCTCCCTGTCCATACCCATATGCCTACCCCTACCCCTACAAGAAAAACAGCAAAGGCTTGGCAGGACCAACATAGTACCATATTGCATTAGGGCCACAGAGCCTTTCTTGTTTTTCTTGGAGATAGGCCTCTTTTCCTAGTCCCCAGACCCCTTCTCTTTCTATCTTGCCTCACACCTTCAGCTCCTTCCTCTTTCCTTTCCATATCCCACCTATATCCCCATTTCCCTTCTACTTCAGCATCCCACCTTTCTCCATATCCTCACTCCTCCTTTCTTTCTTCCCATCTCTCCCCCATGCCCCCTCCTCCATCTCCGCTCCCACTTGTTCTCACCCCTTCTGCCTTCCCTCCTTCTCCCCCTTTCACCTCCCTCTTCCTTGATCCTACCCACCTCTTCTTACTCTCTTCTCCATGTGCCCTCCTCTTGCTCTCTCTACCTCCTGTTACCAGTTCTACCCACATCCCACAAAAAATGACAAAGGCTCAGCGGCTCCAACATAATACTATATTATGGGGGCATTGCCAAGCCTTTCTCATTTTTCTTGTTGGGGGGTGTTATTTGACATAAAAGCCTTCACTCATAGCACTTGATGATCTTTTCTCCATACAGTACAGAATGGTCACTTACAGGTCAAATTTTAAAGTGTTGCTCGCGCAAAAATGCCCTCTGGTCCCAAGCCAAGAGGGGCTTGCCGATGCCGCAGTGGGTGAAGACACGGCTGGCTGCCACACAGGGCCGATGCGACGTGCTAGGGAATCCGCTTAGCTGAGTGGGCGTCCATAGGCGTGCATGTGTGCGGTTCGGCATCTTTCAAAGGGCCTGCGGCAGGAGAACCACCATGGCGCCTCTGGATGACACCACAGGGCTTCTACTAGTATTTATGCCCTGCCCTTCCTTGAATGCCTTGGCAATAGTTAGAACTTCTCGGGGTAGCTGCTGTTTGTCTTGATGTTCCTGGTTCCTGATTCTGCTTCCATTCCTGTGCCTTGTCTATGGTTCCTGATCCTGCTTCCTCAGAGTTCCTGTGTCTTTGTCTTGTGGTCTCTCTTCTGTCCTTGGTACCTCCTTGCTGTTCCACATTGCCTTTCTCCTTCCGGACTCACTGATTATTATATATGTTTTAGAGCATGATAGGGACTGGTTACTTAAAATGTTGGGTTTTTGGGTTTTTTTTAAAGGTAAAAGATTCTCAGAATTTGAATTGTCATATCAGAATATTTCCAGATGTTTCCATAATTACTCAAAACAGTTTATTTTTTTTTAAGCCAAGGGTTCTACAATTGGGGGAGGGCTTTATTTCTTGCATTTTCGTTGTAAGTGCATGGTCAAGTATCAGGGAGGTATGCCTTATTATTATTTTTTATTCTTCTCAAATGACTATATTTCATAGTTACAAATTATCTGAACCCACACTACAGCGACCCAGCTAAGTTTAGGATATTTTCTAAGTTTCGTTTGATGGCATTAAGAAATGTGAATTGTTAGTTTATAGTCAGGTAGCTTTGCTTTTTTATTTCCTGCTTAAATTTAGCACTAATTTGTGCCTCATATTTCTCTATAATTATGGACTTGTAGATTCAGTGAATGGATGATATTGTTTTTTCTTCTCTACTTGGTTTTGTTTTTCGGTAATGGCATATAATTGCATTGGTTTTTCTTTTTCTATAACACGTGATTTGCATGTAAAATATGTATAAACATTTATACATTTTTAAAAAAGGGCTCTGGAGTGATCCAGGAAACTATAGGCCAGAGAGCTTGATGTCAGTGATGGGCAAACTGGTAGAAGCTATCCTGAAGTACAAAATTACTGGACATCTGGATATTCACAGAATAATGGCAAAGAGATAACATGGATTTAGCAAAGGGATGAATTGCCTTTCAAATATGTTACAATTTTTTGAAGGGATTAACAAGAATGTGGACAAGGGTGAGTCAGTAGATAGTGTATCTGAATTTGCAGCATGCATTTGATAAAATCCATCATGAGAAATTCCACAGGAAATTGAAAAGTCATGGGGTAGGAGACCGTGTTCTACACTGGATTAGTAACTGGCTAAATGATAGGAAATGAGAATAGGAATGAATGGTCATTTCTCTCAATGGAGACAGGTAAATAGTGGAATGCCACAGAGATCTATACTAGGACTGTTGCTTTTTAATATATTTATGTAACTCTTTTTCTGGAGATGTGCTGTATCCCACAGGACTATAAAATAATTTGTTTCTTGGGGCTGTCTTTGTAGGCATATTTTCCCTCTGTCCCAAGGTATGGATCCTTTCTATTCCCCTTCACTTACAAGAACACTTACAAATCATCTGCTCCCTGGCCTCCAGATCCAGGACATATCCCTCACCAGGGCTGGACCAGGACTCACCACTAGTCAAAATCCAAACGTTGCCGAATTCTAACAAAAGTCTATTCTCCAAAATGGGAGGCAGAGCTTGACAGGCAGGAAGTGAACTGAGAAGTAAGTCCTCTTTACCAAATTCCAAGTTAGGTTGGTAGGCTGTAACTCAGACAGGGGAACAAACAATTAAGATCCTCATGCCTTGAAAGCTAAACCAAAATTACTATACACTCTAAGAGGCTTAATACCCTGCTTCTGGACAGATATCAAACCATAACAGACAACCTCAGAGGGAGGTGCTGAAAGGAATGGTCTTTTCCTCTAGCTATACAACCAGTTAGGTATATAGGGCCAACTAATCTACATTTATAAATCTGAAAAAGGGAGTGATAAGTAAGGTGATCAAATTTGCAAATTACACAAAATTATTCAAGGTTGTTAGATCTTAAGCCGAATGTGAGGAATTACAAGATGAAATTGAGAGACTGGCAGATTGGGCACCTAAATGACAGGTGAAAGTTAATGTGGATAACTGTACAGTGACACTTTAGCAAAGAACAATCCAAGCTATAGATACATGTTCCAGGGTTCCATGACCCCGGTGGTAAATGATGTTACGAATGGAGCATGGAATCTGCTCTTGAGCCCCTGTGCCATGGCATGACCTGTACAACCCAAAGACTGGTCGCAGTCCATGTTGCTAGCATGTGACCGCATCTGAGCATGGGCTGGGCTGAGACTGAAATACTGTTGAACTTGGCAAGTGACTTGAATACCTCATTGAACCTACAAGCAAAGGAGTGAGACCCAGCAACACAATGCTGGTTTCTGGGGTAGCCCACTGGCCATTCCGAAAGCCTTTTCATTCTTGCTACTTGGGAATATCTTGAATGTCAGGACAGATGGAGGAGAGGACTGAAGATGACTCTGGAGATGAGGACATGACAAAGATTTGGAAACAAGATGAAGGCACTGAAGACTTGGAAACATGAAAAAGCTCTAGGAGAGCTCTGCACTGCTGCATGACCTACACAACCCAAAGGCTGGTCGCGGACCATGAAAATAAGAGGTACTGAGGAGGTCCGGCAGCGCTGCATGCCCTACACAACCAGAAGGCTGGTCACAGACCAGGACAATAGCAGTGCAGGCACTGGTCTCAGGAACAAGGTGGAAGCTGGAACAAGACTCCGAAAACCGGGGACTGGACTCAGGAACTCGGACTCAGGCTCAGACTTTAAGAACAAGGAAGGACTTCCAAAGACTTGGATCAGCAGACGAAGACTCTGAATACTCTAGACAGGACACAGACCAGGAGAAGGACTCAGGAAACTCAAGAACCAGGAACATGATGTGACCAGGAACAAAGACATGGATTCCAGAACAGGGCGTAGAACTCAAGAACGAAGACATGGACTCAGAGACGAAGACTGGAACATCAGGAATTTGTCTGAAGATTTGGACAGATCTCTGGACGCAGGAACAGGTTAAAGAAAAGGAATCTGAAGCAGGAACAAAGGCCAGGAGCAGGAACATGATGAGAGACAGGACCATGAAGACCGTCGATGATCACAGGACACAAGGAAGAGCTTGCGAAGGCAAAGCTGAACTGCAGAAAGAGCGATTCCCTGGCCCGGGAGCTGTTTCGGAGGCCTCGGCCATGCCTCCGAAATGGCCCCGGGCTGGAACCACGCCCGTGGCCCCACCCCCGGATGATGCGTCACCGCGACACCCCCCCTGACATGCCCCGACATGCCCCCCCCCCCAGGAAAGCCCTGGGACGTATGCGCTTCCCGGGGCTTGCGCACGCTGCCAAGCCTATTCAACATAGGCTTGACGTGCGCGGGGGAAACTTGGGGCAGGTTTTCAGGGGGTACGCGCGTATCCCTTTGAAAATCTGCCCCATTACTTGTAATGGGTGGCATGGATGTGAGCCCTTTGTGCTGCAAAGAAGCAAACTTATGAGGCCTACACAGGAGCTGGTAAATGCGCCTTGTAGTGGGGACAGTATGGAGCTTCACCTATACCTGATGCCTCCCTGCAGGTTGAGCTTTTGGGTTCTGGCAATTGACAGGACTTAGGCGAGTCCCTAGGGTGGTGCTTAGAGCAAGAGTCCAATGGCATGCAAGGGTCAGAGCAGGCAGCAGACTAATGGAGTCGGAGACAGGCCAAGTTTGAGGCAGGTGGCAGACACGAGTGGTCAGGTCCTGGCAAAAGTCAGATCTAGGCAATAGGCAATCGTAGTCGAGTCCAGGCAAGAGGTCAGTTCCAGGAGACAGGAAATCGTGGTTAGTACCAGGCAGCAGGCAATCATGGTGAGGTCCAAGAAAAAAGTAAGAATCCAGCAGTCAGGCCATGGAAGGACGAAGACACTGGACGAGATGGGCAATGCAAGACAAGGCTGGGCAAGGAATTGTGGATGAGGCAAGGCTGGACAAGGCAAAGCTAGATAAGGAATCAGGAACACAGGACACAGGAACTAGGAACTTGAAAGCAACCAGCACTGCTAAGGCAAGAGACCCATTGCTGAGGTGAGGTAATGCTGCGAGGCCCTTGCTTAAATAGGCAAGTTGACCTGAATTCATTGGAGGGTGCAGCTCAGGGCCTATATAATGTGTGTATATGTGTGCTTTCGCATCTACGGGGAGGCAGCAGGAGCAGCAGCTGGCAGTGTCTTGGGCCATGTGGACAGCGTTCGGAGCAGGAGGCTGTGTGATGACCACAGGATGCGTCTGGCATCCTCAGGTGGCTCATGCGGAACGACCGTGAGTCTCTGAATGTAACAGGAGAGGCCACACCAGGACCTGTACAAGGGCATTATCACCTCCTTTTGCATATTGGTTATTCCTCTCTCTATGCAGCCCAGCATCCTTCTGGCTTTAGCTATTGCTTTGTCACATTGCTTTGCCATCTTCAGATTGCCAGACACTATCACCCCAAGGTCCCTTTCTTAGTCCATGAATGTCAGTGTTTCACCCCCCATCACATACAGATCTTTTGGATTACCATATTCCAGATGCATGACTTTGCACTTCTTTGACATTTAATCCCAGGTGCCAAATCTTCAAGCTTTCTTAAATCACTTTTCATTCTCTGTACTCTTTCAGCTGTGTCAACTCTGTTACAGATCTTAGTATCATCCGCAAATAGACAAACTTTAACTTCTATCCCTTCAACCAGGTCGCTCACAAAGATATTGAACTTAACTGGTGCAAAACTGGATCCCTGTGGCACTCCACTTTACACGATTCTCTCTTCATTTACCCTTACACGCTGTCTCATATCAGTCAACCAGTTTATAATCCATGCCACTACCTTGGCGCTTTCTCCCAAGTTTCTCTTTCTATTCACAAAACTCCTATGCGAGACCATATCAAAAGCTTTGCTGAAATCTAAGTAGAACACATTGAGTGCTCTTCCTTGATCCAATTCTCTAGTCACCCAATCAAAATAATCTATCAGATTTGTCTGACAGGACCATCCGCTGGTGAATCCATGCTGCCTCGGGTCCAGCAACCCACCCAATTGTAGATAGTTTACTAGCCTTTCCTTCAGCAGTGCCTCCATTATTTTCCCACCACCGATGTGAGGCTAACTGGCCTACAGTTTCCAGCCTCCTCTCTGCTACCACTTTTGTGAAGTAGGACCACCACTACTCTTCTCTAATCCCACGGCATAACTCCCATTTGATCTGGTCTTTCAGTGGACCAACAAGCACATCTCTGAGCTACCTTAGTATCCTGGGATATACCTCATCAGGCTCAATGGCCTTGTCCACTTTCAGTTTATCTACCGGTAGATCTTCCCATACATTCTCTTCTGTAAACAGAGTTTCATCTACCCCATCCCTATCTATGGTCTTGTCATCCAGCAAAGGTCCTTCTCCAGGGTCTTCTTTAGTGAACACTGAACTGAAATATTTGTTTAATATTACTGCAATTTCTTCATCTCTCTTCATATATTGCTCCTCGTCACCTTTCTGTTTGACTATGTCACTCAGGTCTTCCTTCTTTCTCTGATATATCTGAAAAATGTTTTGTCACCTTGCTTTACCTCTTTGGCAATCATTTCTTCTGCCTGACCTTTTGCTTTCCTGATTTCTTTTTTTGTCTCCCTCAGTTTCACTAGGTATTCTTCTCTATGTTCCTTTTTTTGGGATGCTTTACAGTTTCACTAGGTATTCTTCTCTGTGTTCCTTTTTTTGGGATGCTTTATACTTCTTGAACGCTGTTCTTTTTGCCCTTATTTTTTCAGCCACCTCCTTTATGACATTTTCTGTTTTATTAACCATTTCCTTCCTAATAATTCCTAACATTCTGTTTGCTTTTTTGACTGCTGCAGCAGACTGAGCTGACAATTTTAAGGTATTATCCACTATGTTGCCTAGATCTTTTTCCTGGGTGGTAGTTCCTAATATGGAACCTAACATCATGTAACTACTTTGTCTTTTTCTGTTGCTCAGTATCCCAGGATCCAGGAGCTCAGATGCTTCTGGTTTGAGGAGCACTGCCTTTCCCTTTGAAAAGACTAAGAGAAGAAGAAAAGTCATCAAGAAAGAATGGACTCATATCCATTTCCAGGAAGAATTAGAGGAACTCTGTATGAACTCAGAGATAAATATAAGTGAAGAGTGGTGTGTTAAGGGGCCCTTCAAGTGCCACAACGTGGAGAGTGAAGATTAGTGAGGGCTATTGGAAAAGTATGAGAATTGGGTCTTTGTTGTGATTTTGGAAGTAACTGGGGATACATTTCCTTCCTATTCCTAAGGGAGCACCTGCAGAGTAAATACAAAGAGTGGAGAAGTAAAGAGTCAAATTATTCAAGGAATTGGCTGAAGTAATTGGAGAACTGGTTACTGGAAAAATATGGTCACAAATGTATTAAATTTCCTTTTGTGAAGATCAGTTGGACTATTTTCAGTCTAAGTTGTTAAAAACCATCAATTCACTTTTACAATCTATTAGTAAAATTGAGTTGGCATTCATACAGCCTCCAGTGTGAACGTTGCAGTGGTCTATAGTGGGAGATCATCAGTATTGCTTACAAGTTGTGGCACAAGAGACTTACAGAGGGGGAGTGAGTAAGCAACATAAAAGAGCCTTAAGCTGAGCTCCCCTCCATAGAGGATCCTGTGTGTGTTAGAGTGGTGAGGAGAACTGAGCAGGGTTGTTTTAGTGTGGTGAGAACTGAGAAAGGTTGTGTTAGTGTGGTGAGAACTGAACAGTTAGGGACCGAACTTTAAGATTGTGAGCCTTTGGATTAAAAATCAGGGTTTCTCCACTCAGGGGTTACACATATAAGCCCCTTCTTTAAATGTCATCCTGGGATCCTCCTTGCTGCTTCTCAGTTTCAGCATTTATTTGATATCACATTAATAAATAGTATGTATTTCAATTATATTACTTATATGTTAAAGATATACAGAATGTTTTAGAAGCGGGTTTTCTAAAACAAGGAAATACAGGTAATGTTAGTGTTTACAAATTCATATTTGGTTTCTTCATTTCTCTTCTTCACAAAACCACCTGTCCCCGATTCAGAGGATCTTAAACAGCAGCTGAACACTTTGGCGCAGCTTAACAAGAGCCTGGCTGCCACAATATTGCCCAGATGGTGATTAGCTGCTGTGCCCAAATGAAAATTATTTATTACAGCAGTAGCCCATTAGTACAGATAATGCAGGAAAAACAAAAACAAGCAGAACCAGATCTAAGCAGCATGCCTCCATGTTTCTGGACCAGCTCTGGCCCAAGTTATCTCCGATGCGTGCCGGTTACGTTTTTGTGCTTGATTTCCTTCTGCATGCAGAAACTGGCATTCCCTTGCATTATCCATCTGATGCTGTTTAAAAGTTGACAGTATAACACAGTGGCTGGAGCATTGAGCTATTAATCCTAGCAGCATGGCTTCATGAGAAGCTGCTCAGATTTGGGATTTAACTGTATTCATTCTGACATTTATTTTCTCGATTTGGTGGCCTGAGCTAAATTGTTCTGTGTCAGGCAGGTGGCTAAAAAGCTGCAGATTACTCTGGGTAAGGCATTGGTTATCTGAGGGGCTCGAAGCATTCGCCATAGATTCCATTGTTGTAGATGGAGTTTTTGGCAGACTGCTAACAGGATCCATCTGAAGAAAATAGGAAAAAGCATAAGCATTGTCAAGTTAAGTGTAAAGCATTGATAAGACAGGCGAAGAGAGAATTTGAAATGAAGTTGTCCGTAGAGGCAAAAAGCTCAATACAGGAGGACTTTGTGAGACTGGAAGATTGGGCATCCAAATATATCCAAAGCAACAAACCTGTAAGGGAGTCGGTTGGACTGTTAGATGACTGAGGGGTTAAAGGGGCTCTTAGGGAAGCTAAGGCCATTGCAGAAAGACTAAATGAATTATTTGCTTCCATGTTTACTAATGAGAATGTTGGGGAGATATCAGTTTTGGAGATGATTTTCAAGGGTGATGAGTCAGATGAACTGAACCAAATCACTGTAAACCTGGAAGATGTAGTAGGCCAGATTGACAAACTAAAGAGTAGCAAATCACCTGGACCAGATGGTATGCATCCTGGGGTACTGAAGGAACTAAAAAATGAAATTTCCGATCTATTAGTTAAAATTTGTAACCTATCATTAAAATCATCCATTGTACCTGAAGACTGGAGGCTGGCCAATATAACTCCAATATTTAAAAAGGACTCCAGGGGTGATCCAGGAAACTATAGACCAGAGAGCCTGACTTCAGTGCTGGGAAAAATAGTGGAAACTATTCTAAAGATCAAAATCATAGAGCATATAGAAAGACATGGTTTAATGGAACACAGTCAACATGGATTTACCCAAGGGAAGTCTTGCCTAACACATCTGCTTCATTTTTTTGAAGGGGTTAATACACACGTGGATAAAATTGAACCGGTAGATGTAGTGTATTTGGATTTTCAGAAGGCATTTGACCCTCATGAGAGGCTTCTAAGAAAACTAAAAAGTCATGGGATAGGAGGCGATGTCCTTTCGTGGATTACAAACTGGTTTAAAAGACAAGAAACAGAGAGTAGGATTAAATGGTCAATATTCTCAGTGGAAAAGGGTAACAGTGGAGTACCTCAGGGATCTGTACTTGGGCAGGTGCTTTTCAATATATTTATAAATGATCTGGAAAGGAATATGATGAGTGACGTTATCAAATTTGTGGATGATACAAAATTATTCAGAGTAGTTAAATCACAAGCGGATTGTGATACAGTACAGGAGGACCTTGTGAGACTGGAAGATTGGGCATCCAAATGCCTGATGAAATTTAATGTGGACTGGTGCAAAGTATTGCATATAGGGAAAAATAACCCTTGTTGTAGTTACACGATGTTAGTTTCCATATTAGGAGCTACCACCCAGGAAAAAGATCTAGGCATCATAGTGGATAATATTTTGAAATCAGCTCAGTGTGCTGCAGCAGTCAAAAAAGCAAACAGAAAGTTAGGAATTATTAGGAAGGGAATGGTTAATAAAATGGAAAATGTCATAATGCCTCTGTATTGCTCCATGGTAAGACCGTGCCTTAAATACTGTGTACAATTCTGGTCGCCACATCTCCAAAACGTTATAGTTGCAATGGAGAAGGAACAGAGAAGGGCAACCAAAATGATAAAGGGGATGGAACAGCTCCCCTATGAGGAAAGGCTGAAGAGGTTAGGGCTGATCAGCTTGGAAAAGAGACGGCTGAGGTGGGATATGATAGAGGTCTTTAAGATCATGAGAGGTCTTGAACGAGTAGATATGAATCAGTTATTACACTTTCGGATAATAGAAGGACTAGGGGGCATTCCATGAACTTAGCAAGTAGCACATTTAAGACTAATTGGAGAAAATTCTTTTTCACTCAATGCACAATTAAACTCTGGAATTTGTTGCCAGAGGATGTGTTAGTGCAGTAAGTGTAGCTGGTTTCAAAAAAGGTTTGGATAAGTTCTTGGAGGAGAAGTCCATTAACTGCTATTAATCAAGTTGACTTAGGGAATGGCCTCTGCTATTACAGGCATCAGTAGCATGGGATCTTCTTGATGTTTGGGTACTTGCCAGGTTCTTGTGGCCTGGTTTGGCCTCTGTTGGAAACAGGATGCTGGGCTTGATGGACCCTTGGTCTGACCCAACATGGCAATTTCTTATGTTCTTACCAGCCCAACAACAAACTTATCCCACTCCCCCAACCCACTATCCATCCCCCCACTTACTACTCCCATTAACACCAAGATCAACAAAAGCTCCCTCACTAATTCCGACCCAAGGGAATTCGTATCTTTCAGATCATTACCATAAGCTCCCCCTACCTGAGCCTGAGAGTGTGTCTGTGTCTGTAAGAGAGAGTGAGTGTG
This sequence comes from Rhinatrema bivittatum, assembly GCF_901001135.1. Classification (NCBI taxonomy): domain Eukaryota; kingdom Metazoa; phylum Chordata; class Amphibia; order Gymnophiona; family Rhinatrematidae; genus Rhinatrema; species Rhinatrema bivittatum. The sequence goes on from NC_042617.1 coordinate 193,210,727, forward strand.
AGGGCATATTTAAGAGCATGTATGTTTATGTATGTGACAGTGTATGTGAGAGAGAGAATGGACATGTGAGTATGTGTAAGAGAGAGAGGATAAAGGTTGTGTGCCCCTCTAACCCCCTAACCCTCAACAATCCCAGGGTGACTGAAAATCAAGAGTTCCCAGGTATGGACAGCAGGGCTTTTTTTTTTTTTTTTTTTTTTAAATCCTTATTAGTTTTATTTGACATGTGTGCTGTTTTGAAATATTTTATTGGTGCTTGGGCAATGTTTAAAAAATGTATATGATTTTAATTAATAATTTTAATTTAATAGTAGTTAGAAAATAGCCACTGCTATTACTAGCAATGGTAACAGTAACATGAAATAGACTTAGTTTTTGGGTACTTGCCAGGTTCTTATGGCCTGGATTGGCCACTGTTGGAAACAGGATGCTGGGCTTGATGGACCCTTGGTCTGATCCAGTATGGCATGTTCTTATGTTCTTATTTGTCAGTAGTTTTAAAATATGTTTTATTAGTATGGTTTTACCTTTATGATTGATGCTTTATGTTTCTTGATTTCATTTGTTTTATGAGGAATGGTGGTTCTGTTTTTCTATTGTTACACACACAGGTAGATTTTAAAAGGGCCATGCGTGCACCCATGAACTCAGGCAAAGATACATGCTATTTTAGCAAAATAACCTTCGCATGTGCATATCTCCAACAAGAGAGAGAAAGAGAGAGAGAGTGAGTGAGAGAGACTTGTTATAAGGCTCAGTCTGATACTATATATGGACCATTGTAAGGGGGCACTTTGATTTGGGGTGAGTTTTCGGGAGGTGGGTTGGAGTTAGGGGGTGTTGTTACAGACACATTCAGAGATATTCATTAAAAAGTTGACATCATAAAATAATTTTAGTCCTTATAAGTGATGAAAAGGAGTTGATTTATACAATGCAGCTAGCAGAGAATGCAGTGTACAAACAAAGTTCTCTTGTTAGAATTTTCATTGCTTATAAGTTAATATGTGTCATATTTGCTGATTTGTAAAAAACTAGCACCATTAATGCAGCATTACCTCACTTGTGATCACTGATTTGAAGCTCTTTCTTTCACAGTTTTAGAAGTATTGAGAGTTGATGGCCGGGGGGGGGCTTGTAATCTAGGTTTACCTCAGGCTGGACAGCGCTGGAGTTTTACTCTAAAGACAGTATGGGCCGGATTTTAAAAGGGTTACGTTCACCGGGCCTTTTTAAATAAGTCCCGGCAACGCGCGTAAAGCCCCGGGACGCGTGTAAGTCCCGGGGCTTGCAAAAAGGGGCGGGAAGGGGGTGGGGTGTGGGTGGGGCAGAGTCAGGGTCAGGCTCCCAGCACAGCGGCCATATATGCCGCTGTGCCGGGGATCGCGCAACTTACTTCATCCCCAAGGGGATGTAGGGAAGGTCCCTCCAAGGCTGCTCCGATTTCGGAGCGGCCTTGGAGGTAATGGGGGAAGGCAGCGCGGCTCGGCACGCGCAAGTGCACAATTGTGCACCCCCTTGCGTGCGCCGACCCCTGGTTTTATAACTTGTGCGCGCCTGCATGCACAAGTTATAAAATCCGGCGCTCGTGTGTGGGCGCCAGGTAGCGCGTGCCCATGAACACTGCGCGTGCTCCTTTTAAAATTTACCCCTATATCCTGATGGTTTAAACAAGAAAGTTGATCGGTCATTATTTTTGTGAAGGTCTTTTAAAGAAATGTGATTGGTGGGGTTTCAATCTGACTTGTCAGTTTAAATATAGGCAGGTGAGTACGCAAGTAGAGCGCTTCCGCCATTTTTTTCAGTCCGTTCTATGAGCCGGTATGGCCAGTAAGAGGGTATGTTCTGCTACGGTCGTTACATATATTTTTAGAAAGTTTAGAACATTTTAAAGCTATGTAATTTGTTGTGCTTCTTTTGTAGATATTTATGTTTCCCCTGAAGAAGGCACACTAGTGCTGAAACATTGTCAATGTTGGGAGTGTTTTTATGACTGTGTTTTAAGCATCAGAGTTATGAAGTCTAATACGAAATGAGTTTTTCAACAGAATGATACGTAATCTATTAAAAAAAATTTTGATATAGAATTTAAAAATATTATAAAATTAATTAGGAGTGAATATTTAGACAATATTAAAAAGTTATCAAAAAAGACAATAGAGTATGGGAAAAAGTATGTGACATTAACTAGGTGCTCTTCTGTATGATACTGGTTGTAGCCCATTATGGGCAAGATTATCTCATATGGAGCACATCTATTAATCTGATTCTAATTCCTATCTTTTATATTAAATTTGTATTTCCTCATTGGTGGTTGAATTTGTTATATTTGTTGATTTAACAGTATTTTCCCCTCATATTGTTTCCAGTGCATTGTTCAGGATTGCAGAGGAATGTATTCAGCTAGTTTCAAATGCTGATTAGTCCGAGTGTAAATTTAAGGTGTTATAGTATTACTCTGGATTTTTGGGAGGATTTCAGGTCCTATCCACTCACCCACCGCACTGGCTGTTTTTCTTACGTAGGCTCTTAAGAGACCTTATTTCTTGCAGCTTTACTCAATTAGTTGCCCCTTCCTCGATTAACACCACATATAACCCAACTGTTTTAGTTCTTCCAAGTTATAGCCTCACTGTTTTAATTCAGAGCTTCTTACTTGTTTTTTTGTCTGTCTGGTTTGTCTCGCTTAACTAGATTGTAATCTTCAAGGGAGCAAGGACTATCTCTGTAGAGCATAAATATCTACAAAAGAAATACAACAAATTACATAGCTTGAAAATGTTCAAAAATTTCTAAAAATGTGTTTCTAACGATGAGTGGATGAGTGACTGCAGTATAGACAGTGCAGCTATGATGAGGTTGACCCCCCCAGCTACCTTAAAACTCCAGGATAACGCTAAGCCAGAGTTAGATAAGAAGATACAAAAATATCCATTTGGCAAACAGACTGGAAGTACTACTATCAGGCCCCTTGAGACCAGGTGTGTATAGCATGCATTTGCATGGGGGTGGCACACCCAGGGGTGGGGGTGGGGGGGGGGGGAGCAGGCATTCACAACGTCTGCTTCTCTCCCCCAGACAAGCAGGAAGGCTGGTAGGACGTGGTTGAGCTCATCCCACCTCGGCCCAAAGACAACAAGAGGCCCGAGGGCCCATGGTGGAATTCAGCCCACCATAGCCCAATGACAACATGAGACCTGTGGGGCCATGGTGGAGATCATCCTACCATGGCCAATGATAGCAGAAGATTGTATTTATAGGTATGTATGTGTGTGTGTGAATGAGTGAGAACCTGTGTGTGTCTGTGAGAACCTGTGTGTGTGTGTTTGTGCATGTGTCTCTGTGTCTATGTGAGAGCCTATGTATGTGTGTGTGTGTTTGTGTGAGAGCCTGGTGCCTGTGAATGTGTCTGTGTGCTTGTGTGTGTGCGTTTATATATGTTTGTCTGCCTGTGAGAGTCTATGTGTCACATATAGGGTCTCACAGGCATGCACAAACACACATAATGTATCTGTGAGGGAGAGGGAGCCTGTGTATGTAAGAGAGAGGGAGTGTATGAGAGAATGAATGTGTTATTGTGCATGTATGTGAGAGAGAAGATAAAATTTGTGTGGCCCTCCTCCCCCAGTCTACGACGATCTCAGGGTGACTGGAAATCAAAAGATACCAGGTATGGAGAGCAGGAGATTTTTTAATCTTATTAGTTTTAATTATTAAGTATAATTTGATGTTTCTACTCTTTTGAAATATTTAATTTTGGGGGGAGAATAGAACTTTTTTTTTTCTTTGTTTGTAATCATTTTTATTAGTTTTCACTCTTGAACATAGTATACATCCAATATTCTAAAATGCATCCACACAGTTACCAGTCATTGAGCGGTATCGCCTTTAGCGGCTAAAAGATAACATATATAACATATGAAATAACCTACGCAATCTATCCACTATAAACATGGAAAATATACTTGTGAAACAAGGGATACAAAAATTTCAAACCATGAGATCCAATACATACTCTGTGAATCTTTTCTCTTCCCAGCACCGTCCCACCCCCATCCCAGCACCTTCCATTGGCTTGGAATTATTGACTATACACATAGTAGTCTAGTGGCATCAAAGTTAAAGTCCAATATAATGTAATGTAATGCAATGAGTATAAATGTCCATGAAGCGTGCACTTCCATGTATTTCCATAGAGATATACGTTCCCGAGAACCCAAAGGTTCCCCTGTGCCCAAAAGTTACACAAGCACCAAGGTAACATCCGAAAGCAAGGACTTCAGGAACGGAGACCACACCTCCTGAAATTTCTGTTGCTTCTTCATGGAATTAGTTGGGGTGGATTTCCGTTCCAATAGATATAAGTTGAGCATGGCAGTAATCCATTCCGGTAAAGAGGGTGGCGTCGGTGATAACCAATGCCATAAAATTATTCGCAGAGCCACTAAGCGCCCTTTTTGTACAAGAGGTGATCCTAAGATGACGCTGGAGTCAGGTTTAGATGGTTGATCTTGAGGAACAGAGATACCAAGTAACCAAAGTCATGGATCCCTTACCAGCTCCAACTTTTTGGTAGAGCTGAGTTTCTGAGATAGTTGGAACCAAAAAGGTTGAAGGAGGGTACAGTCCCATAAACAATGTAGTAAGGAGGCCTGTGGGTGGGCACATTTAACACATACTTGTGACGTAGCGATGCCCATGAGAAAGGCTTTTTGTGGCCACACAACAAGTTTATGCATGACTTTAAAATGCAGCTCCCGCAATGCAACACTGATTATTACTTCATGTACGCATTGATGACATAGTTGCAATTGTTCTGTAGTGACACCGTCAGCCAGGTCATTCGTCCAGCTCTTTGCTAAAGGAATATATACTTCATATAGCGAAGTATCATGGAGAAATTTGTAAAGCATAGAGATGGCTACATTACGCTTGACACCCATATGTAAAAAATGTTGGAAAGGGCCATTAGACAGTGTTCCCATCCCGGCCTTATGTAAGCTATAAATGTAGCTGCGAACTTGCAAATACATCAGGTAATCGGAACCTATGAACCCCAGGGTGTGACAGCAGTGACTAAAGGAGTGTACTTCCCCAGATTGGAGATTGATAAAAGGCTGAAAATTGAAAATTCCCACAGCTGAAACTTCAGAATACCGTTTCCCCATATCGCCGACTGGGAAGTCAGGGTTTCTCAGTAAGGGTAAACAATAGGAAACCTTCCAAGGTAAATGCAGATGATGTCTCAAAAACCACCAACAGCACCTCAGTGTCGAAACCAATATGTTTTGTGTATGGTGGAATGGTAAGGCATCTCGAAGGACATGTAGAACATAAGCCAGTCCGTAAGGTTATACTAAGGACTGTTCCAGATACAACATAGAAGAAGAACTCCTATACCCCAGCCATTCCCGTAAAGTAGGGAGCAGGCATGCAATGTTGTAATATCTAAGATTGGCATCTCCCATTCCTCCCTCTCCTCTGGGTGCCATTAATTTAAGAAAGCTAAGGCGTGCCCTTTCGAGTTCCAAAAAAATTTCCCAAATATAGTTTGCATCGTTCGAATATCTTTCGAAAGCAGGTACAGAGGCGTCATCTGCAAAACATACAATAGTTTGGGGATCAGTATCATTTGGACCAAAGTTATCCTACCGGAGATAGAGAGGGGAAAGGAGCTCCAATTTATCAGTTTCTCAATACTTTCAGGAGAGGTGGTATATTATAAAGATACCATTTCGTCGGGTCTTTGTGTATCCTAATCCCAATGTATTTAATGGTTCCACCTGCCCATAATAAAGAGAAATCTGTCCAACAGGATCGCAGCTGTCCATTAACATCCATAGCCTCAGATTTTGTGAGATTTAACTTTAACCCGGAGAAGGTACCAAAAGTATGTATGGTATTAAGGAGCACTGGGAGGGAGCTACGAGCATTAGATAGAATCATTAGCATGTCATCTGCAAAAAGCATCATTTTTTGCTCAGTATCCCCGGACCTGATTCCCGGGATCCGTTGATCCTGCTTAATTTTATGGATCAAAGGTTCCAACGAAAGAATGTAAAGGAGCGGGGAGAGCGGACATCCCTGCCTCGTACCTCTGCCTAGAGTGAAAAGTGTGGAAGTGGAACCATTGACACAGATAAAAGCTTTAGGATCTTGATATAACAATTTAATAGCTGCTAGAAATGGTCCTTTAAAACCAAAGGCTTGCAAAGTATCGAACAAATAGGACCAGTCCACTCTGTCGAATGCCTTTTTGGCGTCAAAGCTGATTATTAAAGGGTCTGGAGCAGGTGTGGGCAATTCCAGTCCTCGAGGGCCACAAACCTGTCGAGATTTTAGGATATCCTAATGAATATGCATGAAATAGATTTGCATACAATGGAGGCAGAGTGCATGCAAATCTCTCTCATGCATATTCATTAGGGATATCCTGAAAACCAGACTGGTTTGTGGCCCTCAAGGACCGGAATTGCCCACCCCTGGTCTGGAGTATGATCTATCCTGCAACTTTCCAGCGCCACCAGGAAGCGTCTAATATTAGAGTCAGGTCGTCTGCCATAAACAAACCCTGTTTGTTCCAGAGATATTAAGTCTGGTAGGATGAATTTTAACCGGGTTGCTAAGAGCTTAGCATATATTTTCACATCTTGATTAAGGAGTGATATCAGCCTATATGACCCTGGGTCTGCCGGGTCTCTACCGGGTTTATGTAAAATAGTAATGGCCGCCAGCTTCATAGTCTCGGGAATTTGAGTCTGGGTCATCATGTGGTTAAACAAGGCTACCAGGGCCAGAGTCACGTGGTCTCGCAAGGTTTTGTAATATAGGGAGTTTATGCCATCTGGGCCCGGTGATTTATGAAGTTTAAGTCAGAGATGACTTTCAATACTTCCTGAGGCAGGATTGGCCTATTAAGGCTATCCCGTTGTTGCTCATTCAGCATTGGTAACTTCAGACCAGTAAAAAAAAATGTTGCTGGTTTAAACTGTGAGGAATGTCCGCAGCATACAAGGTTTCATAATACTTCTGAAAAATATGCCCTATGTCAGGGGTGGAGACAGCAATGGACCCATCTGGCCTTCGAATGAAACTAATAAATTTAGAAGGGTGTTGAGCTTGTGTAAGACAAGCTAACATTCACCCAGGCTTATTGCCATGTAAGAACAACTTATGTTTGAAGGAAAACATACTTCACACCGCTTTATGATGTAGGAGGTCATTCAATACTGCCTGTGTTTGCCGAAATCTATCCCTCCAGACATCAGAGTTAAGACGGTTCCATTGAGCTTTATAATAAGCCAGTATCTTTTCTAAAAGTAAAATCTGAGAATTCTGTTGTCTCTTTTTTTTTTATCGTATATTGGAGAATATCTCCCTGGGTTACAGCTTTCGCTGCTTCCCAGTACAAAACTGGGTCATCCTTATGTTGCCCATTGAATTCGTCATACTGTCCCCACTGCTGTTCCAAAAATGCCCCAAATTCCCGATCTGTAACCAACCATTCGGGCATACGGCACTGAAATAAAGAAGGCATTAGGGGCGCCGTCCCAGTAGTACAGAAAACTGGACAGTGGTCAGATACCACTAAATTTCCTATATCAGCCCTGTCAACAGTGGAGAAAACAGATTCAGAAACTAAGATGTAATCTAATCTAGACTTGGCAGGATGTGCCCTAGCATAGTGAGTATAATCTCTTTCGGAGGGGTGTAAAACCCTCCACACATCAATTAAATGTAAGGATTTACACAAGAAGAGGAGTCCCTTCTCAGGGCCTAATATCTGCGGGGTACTATTAGAGCATCTATGCAGGGTAGGGTCCATGATGCAATTAAAGCCTCCAGCCACTACTGCTGGTAGAGGTCCAAAATCTACTATCCGTGTGACCAAATTAGTAAAAAATCTATGATCATATTTATTAGGTCCATACACAGACGCAAGGAGGACTGATTTACCAAAGGGAAGACCTTTGATAAGTATTATCCTGCCCTCCTTGTCCGTCTATTGGGTCTCTAATTTAAAAGAAACGGATTTGTGGATTAGAATAGCTACTCCATTGCGTTTGTGTGTCCCTGATGAGAAATATACCTGATTGAACCCTCTCTTATTTTTCAATTTATTATGCTCCTTGTCCAACATATGTGTCTCCTGAAGAAAAACAATCGCACCATTGGATTTATGACAGTGAGCCAATACTTTTTCTCTTATAACAGGAGATCCCATGCCTGCTACATTCCAGGACATATAGTGAAGTTTAGTACTCATAACTCTGATCAAACAAACCATCTAACCCCCAAGGGGTTGCTGAGATATGCATGTAATAATGGGGCTTATCCAGAGGGTCACAGCCTGCCCTCCTGTAATAGTCCCATGCCAAAAACGTTGCACTCTTGAGCTTCCAAACAATCCCCATATAACTCAATACATCATTAATCAGGAAGAACACATAAAACCACAACCATATAGGCAACCCACTTCCCAAACCCAAGATCTTATACCAATCCAAAGGTGCTTCCCTCCCCCCTCCCCACCCATCCCCCCATCTCAGCACAGACCTCACCAACAATTCCCTCGGCACTCCAAGGCCGCTCTCCGCTTCGAGAGCCAGGGTCAAGTAGGGTATGATCAGGTGACCGTCCCCACTTGAAAAAACATAAAGGGGGAACAAGCACAAATATTATTGCAAGGATGTCCCGAATGTTAACACAGTCATCCAGCCTATAATGAAACACAATATTAATAAAAGGGTAAAAGGCAAAATATACAGAAGAAAAATGTTCTTCGGGGCATACTTTGCCAGCCCCCCTATAAGAAACACGATCAAAAAGGTGGTAGCAAACATGCCTTGCCTACAGCAGGTATATCAGTGAACTGGGCAAATTGCTGCTGGATTAAGGCCTCCCTCAGGTATCAGAAGCAGATACTACCGATTCCATATACTTTTGGGCTTCAGGGAGAGAATCAAAGGCCTGATTTTGACCGTTGTGCCATATACGCAGTTTTGCTGGATATTGAAGTACAAAGCGAACTTGCTTCGCAACCAGTTGGGAGCACAGCAGTCCAAATTCCTTCCATTTCGCCATAACCCGTGCCGAAAAATCCTGAAATATCTTGACCGGCTGGTTTTGGTAAGCTAAAGATGGAAGCTTGTGAGTGCTCTGCCAAATACGCTGATGATCCGCAAAATCCAGGATTCTGGCTATAACAATCCATGCGCATTGGTTCGGCAGGGCACGGACGCCAAGGCGGTGGGTCCATTCAGTCTTTAATGAGTTAAGCTGCGCAGGGATCCCCAGGGCCTCAGGTAGCCATTGTGTGAGCTGGTGAGCTAGATCGCAATCTGGGATGGATTCCAGTATTCCGATGAAAAGTAAGTTGTTCCATCGGAACCTGTTTTCCAGTTCATCCAGCTTATCATCCTGTGTCTGTACTAATTGATCCAGTTTGTGAATCCTGCGCTCCACCACGAGAGCCTCATCCTCTGTGGCCGAGACACAGAGCACAAGGGTGTCTAATCTAGGGTGCAATACGGCAAAGTCAGCTTTCAGTTCTGATATCTGCTCCAAAATCTTATCTAATTTGCCGGCGAGCGCCGCTGTCACTGCAGAGGTTAGGGCTGTAATCACCGTTTCATCGCCGAGGCCCAAGGCTCCCTTGTCGACACCAGCCGCCATTTTGTCTTCACCTGTTTTCGGCTTATCCTTGTCTTTTTTCGCCAATTTGGCAGGCATCGTGGCTGGCGATTTCTGCATATGGCGGTCGATGTTCATAAGCACACCCGCACATAAGTAATGGATGCTGAAATAAAGGTCTAACGCCCGATTTTACCACCAATTCGAGGATGGGCACCTGGAGCCAGGAAAAAACGTGTCTTCTCTAGATCACCACATCACGTGACCCCAGAACATTTTTTAATTATTGAATTTTTTTTATTCATCAGATTTTTTGAAATATTTTATTGGAATTTGGGAAATATTTGATATCCTATTCATTAACTGGTTTGAAATATTATTTTTATGAATATGATTTTAATATTATGATTGTTTTAAATTTCTTGATTTTATTATTTAATGTTTTATGAAGAATGGTAATCTTCTGTTTTTCCATTGTTGTTCTGCATATAGAGGCTGGCTTGTTGTGGGTTCCAATTCAGTTTATACTGTTTCAGTTTCTGTTTATACTTTCCGATCACTTTATTCTGTATTTGATCAGGGTCTGTCTGTGTTCTGCATATGTGACCGAGGGGAGGTATTTTGCTGACATATAGTTTCGGTGAATGGATCTATAGTAGCCTGGTTTCCTAATAAGAGTTTTATTGGTGTTCTAGGGCCTGATTGTAATATGTGCAGTGTTGCCTTTTCATAGATAAGGTTGCTAGGGTTATTTTGGTATGGGAAATTTACTATATTGTAATAGTAATTCTGTTTGTTCATGGCGTTCTGAGGGCCAGGCTTGCATCCAATACACATCACAAAAAGTCTAATTACATAGGAGTTTCAAGTGTCTTTTTTGCAGAGCTTTCTGGTTGGCACCACAGGAGTGCATGTAAATATACTCTGCATGTGGTAACTGATATTTTTGCCTCAGAAGACTGTAATTTTGAATGTTCTTTGTCATGTAAAATTTGTTATAAATGCATAGTTATTATGTATCTGTAAAGCATCTGGGAGTGTGTGTGTGTGAGGGTTGGGGTGGCGTGTGCAAGCCACTAAGGTTTTCCTAGGGTACCTAATACCCTTCTCTATCCATGGGTTCTGTGTGTGGGGGGGGGGGGGGGCAGTTAAAAAAAATATATAGATTGCAGGACAGAGCTGGGCTTTATTTGAAGGGCCCAGGACAGTGACTGAATGAATCAAACTTGGGGGGGAGGGGGTAGGTAAGCACAGTAATTGTTGGCACAGGGCAGCAAGAAAGCTAGCACCAACCCTGAGTACTTTGTTGTCAAATAGGTCACAGGCAGAGATACAGCATGTTCATACACACATTGGCTAGGGCTACCATAGCAAGTGGGATATCTGCAATGGGTATGCCAAGCAGTGAGACTGAGCAAGAAACAACACATTCTTGTGCAGCAGAATACTGGAACCTAGAGTGCTGGTAATTTGAAGCTGACGGCGATTTGTGACATCCTGTGATCAGCTGCTTCGAATTCTATCAGCTCATTGATTTCAGGGGAATTGCAACAGCGTGATGCAACAACTCAAAACCAGTACGCAGGACAAATGTAGAGTGCTATAAGTTTTAACTAGGATCATGAATTGTCATTTCACTACTCTCTTTACAGTCCTTGGAATCAAGTTATTTCTGGGAGGTACTTTTCTATTAGCTCAAAATGGAGCTCAAAACCAGTACAACATTCTGTTGTAATGGAACAGAGCCTAAAGGAGTTTCAGCTAAAAGTGGGCAAAAAATAAGTACCTCAATAATTAAAAGTGGCACTACAAGGTACCCTAAGGAAACAAAGCATCTACTCCATGAATTTACTGGTGCAGGAAGGATATCTATCAGTTATTGTGGCACTGAAGGGAGGATAACCTGTTTTTAATGTCCCAGTATATGGTGTAAGGAAAGGAAGCAGTACTTTTAGGACTTAATAAGTGAATGCAACTTTAACATCATACAGAACCCAGAGCAGGTAAATTTCACATCCTGCCTCCTGTTATTAGAGCAATACCAGAGACTTCTTTTTCCAGTCTGGCATCTTGTATGAGAGCTAAAAAAATTAATTAGAAAGCAATCATTATATATTTAAAAAAAGATAGAAATGGAGATGTTGCATTCTAGATGCTCAAAGGTTTTATTTATTTATATACTTATGGAATTGATTTATTTTCTGCCTATATCAGATTAATTCATTCTAAGCAGATTCTATGACTACATACCTAATTAGTAATTACATTAAAAACAAACTTAAAACATAATCATGTACATACACATAAAACTATAATACAACAGAATCTGAAACCCCATCAACCACAGGCCTGCTGAAAAAAATTAGCTTTCAGTCTTTTCCAAAACACTTAGAGCTCTTCATCTCCCAAAGATTTACAGTAAAGCATTCCAAAGTGTAGGCCCAACTACAAAGAAATCCTTCCTACAATTATCCTGAAGACTGTCTTCCCTAGAAGAAAGCACTAGTGTATTACTAATAAAGGCATCATGGATTCACCAGGGGAATGTCCTGTCAGACAAATCTGATTGACATTTTTGATTGGGTGACTAGGGAATTAGATCGAGGAAGAGCGTTCGATGACATCTACTTGGATTTCAGCAAAGCTTTTGATACGGTCCCACACAGGAGGCTTGTGAATAAAATGAGAAGCTTAGGAGTGAGTGCCAAGGTGGTGGCCTGGATTGCAAACTGGTTGACGGACAGAAGACAATGTGTGATGGTAAATGGAACTTACTCTGAAGAGAGAGCAGTATTAAGCGGAGTGCCGCAAGGATCGGTGTTAGGACCGGTCCTGTTCAATATCTTTGTGAGCGACATTGCAGATGGGATAGAAGGTAAGGTTTGTCTTTTTGTGGATGATACTAAGATCTGCAACAGAGTGGACATGCCGGAAGGAGTGGAGAGATTGAGATGGGATTTAAGGAAGCTGGAAGAGTGGTTGAAGATATGGCAGCTAAGATTCAATGCCAAGAAGTGCAGAGTCATGCATATGGGATGTGGAAATCTGAAACAACTGTATTTGATGGGGGGTGAAGGGCTGATGTGCACAGAGCAGGAGAGAGACTTTGGGGTAATAGTGTCTAATGATCTGAAGTCGGCGAAACAATGTGACAAAGCAATAGCTAAAGCCAGAAGAATGCTGGGCTGCATAGAGGAATATCTAGTAAGAGAAAGGAAGTGATGATCCCCTTGTACAGGGCCTTGGTGAGGCCTCACTTGGAGTACTGTGTTCAATTCTGGAGACTGTATCTCCAAAGGAACAGAGACAGGATGAAGGCGGTCCAGAGAAGGGCGACCAAAAAGGTGGATGGTCTTCATAAAATAACTTATGAGGAGAGATTGAAGAACCTAAATATGTACACCCTGAAGGAGAGGAGGAGCAGGGGTGATATGATACAGACTTTCAGATACTTGAAAGGTTTTAATGATCCATGTCAACAACAAACCTTTACGTTGGAAAAAAATCAGTAGAACAAGGGGTCACGATTTGAAGCTCCAGGGAGGAAGACTCAGAACCAATGTCAGGAAGTATTTCTACACGGAGAGGGTAGTGGATGCCTGGAATGCCCTTCATGAGGAAGTGGTGAAGACTAAAACTGTGAAGGATTTCAAAGGGGCATGGGATAAATACTGTGGATCCATAAAGGCTAGAGGATGGGAATGAAGAGAAGAGCCATGGGGGTGGAGTACTGGAGTGGAGGCTACTACCTGATGATTACTACCCTTATTCAATAAGCCTTCGCACTGTTAATGCAACTCCAACATTGCTCTCTGCTTCAATGCAAGGGGAAATTTGGAAAAGAGGATTTGCATTCAGATAACAACCAACAAGGACTGAACTTCACACTCTGGGTAAACAAATAAGCGTGGGGGTAGCTTGCTTATTACGGCGGTTACTACCCTAAACCAATTAAGCCTGATACATTACCTGTGAGAGAGAGAGAGAGAGAGAGAGCGAGAGAGAGCGAGCCTTACTATAGTACCTATGCCCTAGACAGGTATTTGAATCCCTATGGGAGGGCCACCTACTAACTTGGGGTGGGGATTAGGTATGAGCGTCGGGGGTTGGGGGCCACTTTCGCATTCCACATGAGGCCTACGGACAGAACAGTGGTCTCTAGTGCAGATTTGCTGGCCGTCGGAGTGATCGATTCCTATTGAGGGACACTGAAGCCTGGTCGCCTACTCCTGGGGATAGTGAGCCCTTGGGCCACGGCGCAGCTCAGGGAGAAGCCCCAAGATACACATCGTGGGAAGTGAGCGAGTACAGGCTCAGGGCGAAACAGGAACAAGGCTGGACTGGACCAGGCAAGGAACAACAGGAATTGGAAAAAGGTAGGTTCAGCCCTCCGCTGGACCTACACGCACCAGTAAGACCCAGCAACGCAATGCTGGTCTCAGAAGTAGGCCTACGGCCTCTCGATACCCCTTCCGGACCCGCCACTTGGGAACGACGAGTGTGTGAGGCCAGACGGAGGCTGAGGACAGGAACTAGATGAGACATGGATACTTGGAACTTGGACGAGATGAGGATATTTGGAACTTGGACACAATTTGAAATGTCTGTATGCCAATGCCAGAAGTCTAAGAAGTAAGATGGGAGAACATAAGAACATAAGAAATTGCCATGCGGGTCCAGACCAAGGGTCCATCAAGCCTAGCATCCTGTTTCCAACAGAAGCAAAACCAGGCCACAAGAACCTGGCAATTACCCAAACACTAAGAAGATCCCATGCCACTGATGCAATTAATACAGTGGCTATTCCCTAAGTAAATTTGATTAATAATCGTTAATGGACTTCTCCTCCAAGAACTTATCCAACCCTTTTTTGAACCCAGCTACACTAACTGCACTAACCACATCCTCTGGCAACAAATTCCAGAGCTTAATTGTGCATTGAGTGAAAAAGAATTTTTTCCGATTTGTCGTAAATGTGCTACTTGCTAACTTCATGGAATGCCCCCTTGTCCTTCTATTATTTGAAAATGTAAATAACTGATTCACATCTACTTATTCAAGATCTCTCATGATCTTAAAGACCTCTATCATATCCCCCCTCAGCCGTCTCTTCTCTAAGCTGAACAGCCCTAACCTCTTCAGCCTTTCCTCATAGGGGAGCTGTTCCATCCCCTTTATCATTTTGGTTGCCCTTCTCTGTACCTTCTCCATCGCAACTATATCTTTTTTGAGATGCATCAACCAGAATTGTACAAAGTATTCAATGTGCGGTCTCACCATGGAGCGATATAGAGGCATTATGACACTTACCGTTTTATTAACCATCCCTTCCTAATAATTCCTAACATTCTGTTTGCTTTTTTGACTGCTGCAGCACACTGAGCCGATGATTTTGAAGTATTATCCGCTATGATGTCTAGATCTTTTTCCTGGGTGGTAGCTCCTAATATGGAACCTAACATCGTATAACTACAGCAAGGGTTATTTTTCCTTATATTCAACACCTTGAACTTGTCCGCATTAAATTTCATCTGCCATTTGGATGCCCAATCTTCCAGTTTTGCAAGGTCCTCCTGTAATGTATCACAATCCGCTTGTGATTTAACTACTCTGAATAATTTTGTATCATCTGCAAATTTTATAACCTCACTCATCATATTCCTTTCCAGATCATTTATATATATATGTTGAAAACCACCGGTCCAAGTACAGATCCCTGAGGCACTCCACTATTTACCCTTTTCCAGTGAGAAAATTGACCATTTAATCCTACTCTCTGTTTCCTGTCTTTTAACCAGTTTGTAATCCACAAAAGGACATCGCCTCCTATCCCATGACTTTTTAGTTTTCTTAGAAGACTCTCATGAGGGACTTTGTCAAACGCCTTCTGAAAATCCAAATACACTACATCTACCGGTTCACCTTTATCCACATGTTTATTAACCCCTACCAGGCTGCCTCGTTCTCTCAAGCCACCACCCCAACCAGTGTCTCTCCTATCTGTCACCCCATTTTTACGCTTGCCGCCTGCAGCAGCCCCGCAGTGCGGCCCTCTCACCTCTCTAAGCGACTTCCAGGTTCCAGCTCCCCGTCACTTGCAGCTGTGGGCCGCCAGCTCCGAGCTCGGGCTCCCGCCAGCGCCTCCGGCCCTGCTCCACTTCCTGGGACTCTTCCATCCATTGGGCCTTTCCGCGGGGTTCGCGGAGAGACGCCGCCAGCAGCGCGGCGCCCTCCCTAGGTGCACGTGCATCATAAACCTTTTAGAGGGCCCACGGCGGGAACCTGGCAGTAGACCCAGATGCTAACTTCAGATCCTTCAGCATATAAATGCTCAGGCTTCGCACCATAGCTTTGCCTTTGCAACAGGTCTCCTCGATTCCGTTTGATTCTGAATACTCGTTGCCTCTGTGCTTCCTTGTTCCGTGTTCCTGATTCTCTTCAAATTCCTGATTCCTCATTTGTCTCGTCTGTACTTTGATTGACCTCCTGCTGCCAACCTCTGCTACGTCTGACCTTGCTGCCTTCTCCAAGCCCGACCTCTGCTACGTCTGACCTTGCCTGCCTTCTCTGTGCCTTGACCATTGCTATGCCTGACCTCGCCTGCCTTCTCCGTGCCTTGACTTTTGCTATGCCTGACCATGCCTGTCTTCTCCGTGCCCTGACCTTTGCTATGGATGACCATGCTATAGACTCCTTTGTGTCCAGAGTTCTACATTGTTTGGTACACCCTCCAATTGCCGCCAGCTTTCACTCAAGTTCGACAGTGACGCCTCTGTCCCTATCATCTGAACATGAACTCCTAAGGCTCTGGCCTTTCTTTGCTCAAGCACCTTCAGTCAATCCTCATTCCTTGGTGCTTGGGTTCCTGTACTGGGACCAGTCCAGGATAGAACTATGCCACCTGCTGGTTGCTGTCTCTGGGCTGAAATACCTGCCTTTGACATCCATTCTCGAGGCCTGCCTAAGTCCTGATGGCCCCAGCACCCAAAGGCTCAACCTGAGGGAAACTTGGGCTGGTATAGGTGACGCTCCAGTGGCCTCTAGCTTCAGCCCACTCCAGCTGCTGATGCTGGGGATCCGTAGGCCTTGCCTGCGGGTTGCGTCAACCACACCTCAGCCGAAAAATCCACCTCCAGCGCAACACCCATAAAGGTCAATCATCTCATTCACCCCTCTCACCACTCACTTCAGTCTCTCTCCCTCCTGTCACCTCATACAGTCATCCCTTGTCACTCCCTCTCTCACTAGTCACTCCACACACACACACATACCAAACTGCCTCTATCTCACCAATCATCACCCTGATCAGTCTCTCTTCCACCTGTCACCCCATATTTTCACCCCAGTTACTTCCCCTCCCACCATTTACTGCCCCCTCACCCAAACATACAGAGAGACACCAGGGCATATGCTATATGAACAATAACATTCAGCTGAAACAGTGAAAAGATAAGTTTATGGCACTGTCCTAAAAAGATAAGTTTATGGTACTATCCTAAGCAATATACTTTATATATTGGATTGATCTTAAATGCACTATAAAAAACAAAATAAACTGGGACTTAATTAGACAATGATCACATATAAAGCTGATGGTCTTTGGAAGTGTTTAATTACTCTTGCAGGTGAAGCCTAGAATGACAGTCTATTTCTACTAACATTTAAGAACCGTGACTTGGTGGTATATTTAATTGAAGTAACTTTCCTAGAAAGCCAGCAGCTGAATACAGGACCTCAAAGAATCAGTAAATACTTACCTAGCTCTAGACCTGCAACTGCCATCTAAAAAATAAGATGAGAGATATAATATTGCATCTCTGGCTTTACTCTTTCACCAGCTGGATGTCAGTGCTGTGTATGAGGGCGTGACCGCAATGCCTGAGCATGGATAAAGCATCTCCCTCTTTCCTCTTAGGAAGGCAAAATGCCAGGATAATAGTGTTTGTACCCAAGTGAAATGTGAGCAGGAGCAGAGTGGGGCAGTTTCACTAGACTTTGGAAATAGTAAGAGGCTTGTAAAACATAAGAATTGTGGTTGGTTTGGGATGAAAGTTGTTTTCCCAGGTTTTTGGTAGCTCTGATTGTGAGTTATCTCACACTGATGATTGCTTCCCACAATTGCTGTTGGGAAAAAATCCATTCTGGGAGCAATTTTGAATAACCCTTATTGTTTGCAGCAAACATGGGCACTGTAGGCATGCTGCAACCTTTGAAAACTCAGTTGCTGCAAAAAGCATGCATTAAAAGTGCCCACATACTTTGTTCCTGCTATGTGTGCAAGTGACCGAGTGCATGCACGTGTGAAAATGGAATGGTGCGTGCACTGTCTTATTCCCCTGAGCTAAACGCGCCCAGAGGATGGCCTCTATTTTTACCCATCTAAAAGCATGGGCAGTATGGAAGCCTGTGAGTACTTCCCCTCATGCTGAATAGATTGTCCCTGCAGAGGCAGTAAACAGTCCTAGAGCCATACGAGGGAACTTCTGAATTCTGCTCAGTACCTGAGTTATCTGTAGATTAGTAGGGGGAGGTGGGGGAGGGGTACAGGGGCTGTACATCAAAGCGGATTACTTTCAGGTACTATAGGTATTGACCTACCCCAAAGGGCTTACATTCTAATTTTGTACCTTAGGGAATGGAGGGTAAAGAGACCTGCCCAAGATCACAAGGAGCGACAGTGGGATTTGAATCCTGGTTTCCCTGGGTCATAGAAGAATCCAACAAGGAAGGACAACAAAACTGTTAATGTCCTTTACAACTTAAAACATTTTTATTGAATGCCAGGCAAATGTGCCAGCGTACCAATGTAGGTAACAGAAGCTTCACAGTCCCCACTGCTCTAACCACTAGGCTTCTCCTCCACTCCATAATACACTTCTAAACATGAAAAACTTCTCTCCCTCCTTCTCACCATGAGCAAAGAATCCCCAGTGCTTTCCCTCCCTCCCTCCTTCCTTGGCATTTCTATGACAAATAATGTCCCTTGCTTTCAGTATCCCTGGTGCCCAGCCTTCCCTAGTGAATAGCTGGCTCTGCACGGCCTCTGGAGATTTTAGCGTTGTCTCTGGAGCCCTGGCAATTTGTCTGCAAATCTGGAATCTTTGGACCAAATCCAGAGAGCTCCTACGTATGCCTAGAGCTCACTGGGGGAAGGGAGGAAAACAGGGCCAGTGCAAGTTTCTGTAGCACCCTAGGCAGAGCAATGTAACACCGCCCACCCCTCAAACCCACCCTGAGTTGAATGTGCCATATGATAGTGTTAGATATATTGAGTTATGTTCACCCTCTTACAGTGCTCTCTATCTCTCCCTCTCTATGTCGCACAAACCTAGTGAGTGCTTTGCGACTGCTGTCACTCCTTCTTTCACATTTTGAAAAGGGCACCCTTGTGTGCCCCAGCAGCACTAGACGGCTGACTAGTCCTGCCTAATGGTCACGCTGGCCCTGGATGAACAGGAACTCCCCCTCTCCCCCAGCACTAGGGACACTGCCTGCCCATCTGGATCAGTGCTGGGACACACATGCCTCTCACATTTCAGATCCCACTGACAGATGACAAGTTCTAAGGACAACAGACATGTCTTTCTCAACTTACCTCAAATTTAAAAAGAGACCCGTGACTCTGATCACCGGCCATGTCCTAATATTTTGGATAATTCACTGAGCGATCTTCCTTTCACTGTGTCTCTCAGCTCAGAAGATAAGGAAAAGAATCTCCATGGAGAGAAACAGAAGTTACCTGCTAATGTTCTGGAATTAGAACTTCACCATTGTGACACTCCTCAAAGTTTTCTTTGGTTTAAAAAAGAAAGATGCACAAAGCTCATATAAATCCCCCACACTCCTTTTAATAAGCCTGTACTGTCTCTCTCCTAGAAATATCTATTTAGTAGTTCTTATGCCCTAGAACATAAGAACTGCTAAGTGGATCGGACAAAAAGTTAATCTTGTTCCTCTCTATCATAGTTGCAAGCCACAAGTGCTAGAATGAAGTGTATAAAGCACAAGATATGCGCATTTATTTATTTACAAAATATATAACTTCCATGATCACTATGGTTTACATAATTACACTCATAAAATAAACCCAATGTAAACTACAGTGAACAATTGTTATTGTTTGCAAGGGTTTTTGGTGGACCCCTGGACTCTGTGGCTGATGACCATGCCCACGGGGGAAGTCCCGTGAGGGGCCACAGGTCAGGCTCAGCTTAGGACACACACACAGTTAGATCTTTTATTAGACAGTTGGTGAGCCACCAGAGGTGGCGATAGTGAGTTGGAGTATAGTCCGGCTGGGCTTATAGTCCATCAGGCTCTGAAACAGCGATCCCACAATGGCTGTGCTGTAGAGGAGAGAAACTGAGATCGTGAGTAGCAGCAATAGATGTAGGGTTCAGGAATAGAGCCTCTTTGGTAATGTACTCACACAGCGGTTTCTCAGTATGGAGCACAGGAGCTAAAGTAAAGGCAGGCCCTCGAAGAGCGAGTACCTGGTTCCAGGGAACAGCTCTGAGAGAAATAGATGGTAACTCACAGATGGTATAGGCAGTGATGTCTTCCAGGCAGAAGCGAAGTCCAGGTAGCAAGTCCAGGAACATGGGCCCTCGAGGAGCGAGTACCAGTTCCAGACAGCAACCTGAAAGAGAAGAGAGAGAGAGGCCCCCAAAGAGCAGGTACCCCAAATAGAGTAAGTCCAAAGTGGAGGCAGAGTACCTAGGTACGGAGAGCGAATCCCATCCATTAGGAAACCTTGACCAATCCTTTACCTTGCTAACTTGTAGGCTAGCAATCGCATAGGCTATTTGTATCCGGGATGCATGATGTCATCACAGGGGGACGCCCCTGAGGTTCGCGCCACTGAAAGTATTTGAAGCAGGGCCGCCGGAGGCAGCACCCAAGCCGGGCCGGAGATGCCGGAGAGGACGGCAGGCAGACGCTGCGGCAGCCAAACGTCTGTCATCCGCAGGAGGAGTCGCCAGAAAGGTAAGGAGGGTGTGGTGGAGACGTCGGGGAGCGACAGTTGCAACAACAATACAACAAAATGGCTGTTCCCATTCAACTAGATAATTATGGCAATCCCAATATCAGAAGGAAACAACCTTGCCAATACAAGCTCTCTATTACACTGCTTCTCAACCTTCTTTATTTCGTGGCATACTTTCAACTTTATTAAAATCCTCATGAAATACTGTAAGAAGTGGTATTGCACTTTTTCAGAAAATTATGTAGTGAACACAAGGAGTTGGTGAGACAATCTATTTCTTTATTTTATGAACTTGCAAGTCCAGGTGTCATACAGAAGTAGGCACACCCACAAAGCTAAAATATCTTACTATTGTACATTTGCTTATTATTTTACTCCTCCCCATCTCAGGATGCTCAACCTATCTGATGCCTTCATTTCAGTGTTATCTCTGCTTCAGGCATCTGTCATGCATTTCAGACTTCCAAATATTGGGATATCACACTGCTGTGGTCTGCTTCAATTTCTTCTCCTTACATTTTGCTTATATTCTAAAGCCAAGTTTCAACTTTCAATTTTAACCTAAAAATTGGTTGTACTTTTGCTGTATCCTTCTTTTTGTCTGTCTATAACATTGCTTTTTGGAAAAACGCACATGCTGTTCCTAAATTGCAATTTTTCTTGTTAGTTTGTACTGCTATGAAAAAACCTTTATTAGAATCAGGTGCAGGGAGTGATGTGGGAGGAAATACAGCCTTACACATTCCTTTCCTTGCCTATAGCTATATGTGCCAGCCTAAGCATAATATATAGTGCTGTGTGGTTAGTGTTTCTCAGCTACAAGGGGGGCTGGCTGGGTTTTGCAGCTTGGCCTTCTACAGCTTCTAAGTAGAAGTTTCTTAACCAGAAATTAGAATATAAGAGAATAAAGAAATACAACTATATTTCTATATTGTATTACCATCTGTAATAGCAACATTAGTGAGCCCTTGCTCATAATTCCTCCCTATCTCGTTATCAACTTGTTGCTATTACATTCACAATCTTTCCTAAGTTGCCTCTAAGGTCTCAAGCATTTGCTGAGCCATCTGTAATTTTAATTCACCATTATCATCTAACAATTGTATTGCATAAACATGTGGAGGGGGGTCTTAGGGGCATTTTCTTAGCAATTGCTGTTTCTGTTTATCTTTGCACCAATCTTCGTACACATGGGATAATACAACATCCTAGTGCCACTAAAATTGCTACAACTACTGTGAGGGAGGTGAATACGGACACAGCTAAATTCTTCCATTTTCCAAACCATGATTCCAACCAATGCATGAGTGATTTGTTGATCCCAGAGTTTTCTGCCAGTTCTTCTGCTACTGTAGTGAGACTCTGTAAAGCCTTTGTAATCATGCCATCTGGGGCAGTGTTATTGTGCAGCATTCTCCCCCTAGCATTACACATACTCCCCCTTTTCAGCTAACATCATATCTAAGCCCATCCTATTTTCCCAGGCCATTCTACTAGTAGCATCTAATTGTTCTGCAATTCCCATTACAGCATCCCGAGTGCAATTTATAAATCTATGCTGATTATCATATATGTAATTTATCCAATCTACATTCTTATTGATTGTGGCTCACCAGAAAAAGGCGGATTCAAACCCTGCTGCTATCTGATTCTGGCCTTTGAATTCATCGGGGACTCCTCTTGATACTCCTATGGAGTCTAAATATATCCTCTCGTCAAAGGATGTCCCAAAAATATCCCTTTTTATTCTTTTGTGCTCTTTATTCTCTCCTTTAAATGCCAGGATAAATGTAATTGCCAATTATACTACCGCACAACTGCCAGACCAATTAGTGGGCAGTGTAGGTCTTATCACTCTTCCTCCAAAGTACCACCATAAGTCTGCTCTGGCTACTTGCAAATTCGAGTAGTTTCCAACTTCCATTAATCCTGTCACATTCCAGGTTGCAATACATGTATCCAATTCTCCCACTTGCTGATTGAACCCTAACCCCAGCAATGAGAGGCAGGCAGTGTGGTTCCAAGTACTTGGGGGGAATACTGGAGGTACCTGCTGCCCCCTATGTGACTTCAGGACCAGGAATTGGAGGGCCAGAGGCTTACAGGTGGCGTTGTTCCAAGCCATTTCGTCTTGATATAATGCCAGGATACACTTCAGTCCTTCCAGGTTGTTGTTCCAACCAAAAAGAAATGGCACTAACTGAGCTATAAGTTTCCCAGAAGCACAGGCATAACAATTGCTCTAGTTCAGGGTTTTCACAGTGTATATTATTCTTTCCACCCAGGCATTTACCTTCCCATATCCTGTTTCTACCTCAATGGTCTGGCTTAGGTCCTTTATGTTTACTACTCTCACTACCTTAGGGTCATTTAATGGGGGTCTGAATGGTTGAATTCCGGGCATTACTGTGGAACTAGTATTAAAGTTTGGGGGTTCTTCAAGCAATATCTGGAAGCAGCAGGCTAATGGGTCCATCCCATTTACTGATATACCCATCCCAAACTTCTTGGTGTGTAATTCCCCTCTTTTTGACTTGGCCCTGGTGACTATCAAATAAATTTGATTACATTTCTTTTCAAAACATTGTGGATCGATTGTGCCTTTAACTATGGAAATTAACTGTCTCAATTATCTGTCTCTGTGTCCAGCAGATGCTACCCATCCATATGCCTCTGTCGTCTAGCCCACTTGCTCCCAGGTGGGGTAATATGTATTACAGCACATATACTTGTCACTCCCTGCATATGACTGCTGATACTGAACATTTCCACAGTCTATCAATTGGCACACATTGAAAGCAGCTGTTTGGGGCTGGTCTTTTGCATTCAAATTTGTGAACTTTATAGGGCCTCCATACGCATCTGTCCAATACCGGGAGCCACCTTGGCCAGGGACGCTTGCGTAACCACTTCTAACCCCATATTCTACCCCTGGCCATCCATCTACTATCATCATCCCTATCATAATACTTTTAAGGGGATACCCTATTCCTTCCATTCTCCATGACAACCTCATTCTTTCTTGGGTTAAGGCATACGAATCTATCTCCTCTATATACCCAACTTCTAATTCCTCTGTCTACATAAGGTCTGAAGATTTAAGCAGATTTCTCAAGGAAAATGCAGACTTATGGCCCCTAAGGTGGGAGCCAAAGGTTCGCTTACTCAAATTAATTCAAAATATTGAGGACTCGGAGGGGAAGGAGAAGGGAGCATTTTTCTACTATCTGCTGCTTAATTTCAACACTTTAACATCTTTGCAGCCGGGGGCATGAAGAACCTTGCCCCGATGGACAATTTGAATTTCCGGGTATGATGTCATCACCAGGTCCTTAAAAAGTGGACCGCTGGTAAGCTCCTACGAGGGGAAGGAGAAGGGAGCATTTTTCTATCTGCTACTTAATTTCAATGCTTTAACATCTTTGCAGCCAGGGGCAGGGAGGACCTTGCCCCGATGGACAATTTGCACTTCCAGGTGTGACGTCATCACCGGGTCCTTAAAAAGTGGACTGTTTACGGCATGCAGTAGCCGTTCGCACAAAGGGGCGCGTGGCTTTGCAGGGGCGCGTGGCTTTGCCGAAAAGAACTTTAGCGTTTTACTAAAAGTGCTTTGTTATGCTCCGGTTTTGCTTGCTCCTTACCCCCAAGTAAGTAAGTAACTTTAAGTAATTTAATTTTATTGAACCGCTCCTTACCCTCCACTCTGCAGTATATATCGATAGCAGGAAAGTGGTGATTTACTCTCAAGTATTATACTAGATTTAATTTGGTTTTGTGGTATAATAATGCCACATACTAAACGTAAGGGAAAACTGAGAGAGGTCGCAGCAGCATCCTCTCCGGTGGACCCTTCTCAAGGAAAGATTGAGAGTTTTTTCAGTTTACCACTCAATAAATCTCCCGAGGGAGGCGCTGTAACCCCTGAAGCTGAGCAAAGTATGGAGTTACCTGCCTCACTTCTTTCACTCAGCCCGGGAGCACCAGCTACCCCTCCTCCTCCCTTCCAGATGCAATTACATAAAACGGAACTACCAGAGGGTAAAGATGGACAAAACACACAGACTCTGGAAAAGGAGAAGAGGGAATTGACGTGCATTACCCCGTTGGAAAAATTGGAAAAACCATCTATAATAACATTAGATTCTGTATGGTCTGCGATGTTTATCTTAGAACAGGCTGTTTCAAAACTAACTAATGTAATGTTAGAGATGAACAATCATGTATTGAAATCAGAGAAAAATTCAGTAAAACAGAATACTCAGTTGGTAGATTTAGAACAAAAGATCTCATAGGTACAGAAAGTACAGGCAAATATAATACAAGGGGAGAGCATTCAGAACAGAAACTTAGAAAGATTAGAAAATGAAAATAAGTATTTAAATCTTAGGATTGTTAACTTTCCTTTAACAAGGTACACTTCTTTGCAGAATCAGTTATACAAAGGAAATATTAAAAATCCCATCAGAAGCATCTCCCACTATTTCTAAAATATATTATATTGTATCAAGGCTTGCAATTGACGAACAAATACCCCCCTTGAATGCTTCAGAACATCTGAATTAACTGTGGAGAAAATAGGAACAGTTCTAGTTAAATTTGTCTTTCCCTCTGATAGAGATACCATTTTGAGATTATTTCTTCGAAATAGATTAGTTAAATTTTGTGATTATCAAGTGTGGATATTTCGGGCTATAGCAAAATCAACTCAATGCAGAAGGAAGGAATTTTTAGCTATGAAGAGTTTAGCTGATCAGATAGGGCACAAATGACAGTCCGGTATCCTTCCAAGTGTTTGTTGAGATTAGAAAATCAGAGATGTATATACTATGAACCGTACGATTTAAAAAGGTTTTTAGAATCTAAAAAATTAATAGGGGGTAGTAGTGCAGTCAATATAAACAGCAGGTAATGGAAAAAAAAAGAGTGCAAAATACTTTCATTTGGATGATCAATTACTTTAGATAGCTCAGATTAGAAATGTATACTGCAGGATTATATGATAATTAGGATATCAATTCATTATGTTTATTACTTTAATGGTATTTCTGTTTATGGATCTAATTTGTAATTAGTGTAATGTTACATATTTTATTCTTTTTCAAATTAAATCTGAAACTGAAACTGAATGATGTCCGTACTGTATCTTGACAGTTGTTTGTCATAAATATTTGAAAATTTAATAAAATATAAATTACAAAAAAAAAAGTATTGAGGACTCTGTGGGTTTCCCCTTTTCCTTAAGAAATACCACAGGTACCTTCTACCTTCCAAGTCTTTATAAGTGGTGTACCAAAATGTTACCAATTCCCCAGTGTTAGGTCTAATTAATGACATCTTCTTGTTCAATTCTTACCCCCCTTAATCCATAAAAATCCCCCTCCCACACTATGAATGTTCCTGGTCCTGTAGTCCAGCAATGGTTCACACAATATATTAAATCTGGTTACAGGGTCCCAAAGAGGGTTATCATCAGGACCGGGATCCTAGCCCACAAGAGTTTTCTAGTCTGTTCTAGTGATTCTTTTGAGTGGATTATCTGTACTTGACACTGTCCACTGAGGAGGGGCTACAAGCAGTTCCACGGGTCCCTTGGCTTGAGAATGATGGGTCCACCCTTTCTCTGCAGTCCACACCATTGTTTCTGTGCTCAAAAGGATTTGAAATGGTTCTTCCCACTTTGACTGTAACTTCCACCCTTTTATCAGCATCCAGTCTCCAGGCCGGAACCTGTGTACCACAAAGTCCAGTAGAGGGCCAATAGCCCCTTTTCCCTTAAATGAGATAAAGAAGAAGACAGTGCCAGTATATAATTCTTTAGAGAAACAGGACCTTTGTTTCAAATACTGGTATTTGCCCAGGCCCTCACACATAGGGTAATCTAAACATCATCTCATAGGGGGATATTCCCAAATCCTTCCTGGGGTGAGTCATTACCCCTAGCAATACCAGGGGTAAGCTCTTAGTCCAGGGCATCTTAGTTTCTAATAGAGATGTGCATTCGTTTTTGCCGAATTGGACAATTTCAACAAAATTGTCCAATTCGGCATGTTTCAGGGAGCCCGAAAAAGATCGGGATTTTTCCATTTTTTTGCAAAAATTAATTTTTCCGATTAGTGCGCACTAACGGGAGTCAGTGAGCACTAACTCCCCGTTAGTGCACGCTAACTCCCGTTAGCGCGCGCTAACAAAAACTAACAAAAAGTAACAAAATCTAACGGTTTTTGTTAGCGCGCGCTAACGGGGAGTTAGTGCACATTAATTAAAGATCGATTTTTCACGAAAAAAAAACCCCAAACCCGAAAAAAACGACATTTTCCATGGCAGCCGAAAAACGAAGAATGACACGGATACAAAAAATGATGCACATCTCTAGTCTCCACTGCATTTGGATCTTTTTTTTTTTTTTTGTAATTTAAAGTTTATTGAACATCAACAAAAACATATAGCTGAAATGCTTTACAGGATGTATAATTATACCATCAAAAAACAAAAACATCAGTTTGTAAGGGTGCACATAAGAATAACAACAATAAATTTCACTCCTAAATTGGTATGTGTGTGCTTCTTTGTGTTTGTTCAGTTATGTTTTCCTCCCAACCTCCCTTCCCTACCCCCAATTGTACCCCCTCTCCCTCTGACTCAATATCCATACAATCCAAACACTAGCTATGCTGTGACCACTATGAGTGTTGGTACTTAAGTGATAATGTGTTTCTGTTGCCACTGAACAAAACCATCCCATACCTGTGCGAACTTATTTAGATGTTTCCTCCTTAATGCAGTAAGTTTGCACAAATACTGAACTTTGGTTAATCTCTGAATTACTCTTAAAAGTGGTGGTGCTGGTACCTTCCTCCATGGGTATGCTATTTCACCTCTGGCCGCTAGAATGATTTGGTGTGCTAACGACTGTGTCTCAGATAGCTGACCACTCTTGGGAATGCTAAGAAGGAAATATTTAGGGTTTTTTGCTGGTTTCTTCACAGTCATTTCCTCAATCAATTTGATAATCTCATCCCAAATTTTTACAATTTTAGGGCACTCCCACCAAATATGGAAAAATGTCCCTTCTTCTCCACAGATTTTGTCACCTTCAGAAACATGTGGTTTAGCCGAACCGGTGTAAGATACTACCTATAGAGTATTTTATAACTATTCTCCACAATGGCTGCAGAAATAGAGCATTTTCTAACCCTCAAAAACCATAAATCCCAGTGTTCTTCGTCCAATTCAGATCCCAGGTCCTGTTCCCAATGGATAATGTGTCCCAGTTTTGGTTTAAGGTCCTTATTTAAAAGCCTATATATTTTGGACAAACCTTTCTTCATCGAGTGGATCCCACAATATCCCTCAAATAATGACCTCCCTAACCGCAGATCGGCCACCATTCCTTTTGGGTCAGAAAATGCATATAGAAATAATGATATGTAGATCTCTCTCATGCATATTCATTGTGGATATTCTTATAACCCTGACTAGTTGTGTATGTTCTGAAAAAAATTGAGAAACAGTGCTGTATAGGTTAATACTTAAAAGTTTTAGCCAAAGAAATGCAGCATGCAGTTTTACCATGCAGTCACTAGATGGTAGTCCACTATCATGTTTTCCCCCTCAACACTTTCTAAGGCAGGCTTTCTTGTTTCCAAACTGCAAACCTAAGACAAACTTGATAGTCATCTCTTCCATAAGCCATTATAGATGCTGGGACCAAAGAGCAGAGAGCACCTTCTAGCTGGAATGGTTAAGATGAAGACCATTCTGGAAAATTTATTTTTCTGGATAATGAAAACATTGTAAGTTACTCTACAGCAGTATTTCTCAACCTTTTTTTGGCCGGGGCACACCTGACAGATGGTTCTCACGTGCGTGACACACTGAACATGTGACCATCACGGGGCTAAATGTAAGCATGCACTCTGCATCCACAGGAATCCCCTCAACCCCCAGCAATGAGTGCAGAGCAGATCTAGGGCATTACCCTGTACAACTCGCCATACAAAAAAGATATTCTGGTTCTGATGACATCCCAATAAAAGCAAAACAAACTCCTTTTACTACCAGGCAAAATAGCCTTCCTTATGAAAAGACAGTAATTTACCACTAATGCATATCCTTTTGAGAAAACACAACAAAATAAGATTGATACATGCTAGTTAAATACCTCATCTCGGTCACACACCCATCACCAAGTACAGAAAAACCACAAATTATAAATATGGAGACAGAAACTGGAATGGAAAACCAAAAAAGCCACTCTGCATGCAGTGCGAACCTGGAGAAATGGAAAGAGAAATATAGCACCTAACAGACTCTCAGGATTTGCAATAATGCGCACAAACTAACCCGCACAAATTTACACCTGTATTATGGAACACACTCAAACAGTAACAACCCTATCTAAGAAATACAACTATTAAACCAGACCCTAAACATTAACACATTTCCTATTGGGAAAACAGAATAAGCCAAGCTGCTATAGAGCCCCACACAGAAATAATTGTAAAGCTATACTAAAAATGTTACAAAACAGCTGCTGAACAGAATAATATTCAACAATTAAAAACTCATAAAAAATTATTAAAACATGTTCAAATATCAATATAATATTTCAAAACAGCAGACATCGCATAATGCCAATATTTAAAATGGCAGTCAATCAAGAAAAATAAATTTAAAAAGCCACCTTTACTTACCCTCTCCAGCAATTCTCCTACTCATTTCCCTTCCAGGCCAATAGCACTCACCAGAAGCAGCAAGGACTGCTGAAGCTCTGTCCTCACAGTCCTCATCATTAGCGCCCACAACCAGTCACTCACATACACACCTCCAATTAGACCGCATGACCAGTCTCAGTCTCTCTCACATGTCATATTCCTGACTAGTCTCTCTCTCACATACGCACACTAGTCATCTTCCTGACCAGTCTCTCTCTCAATCACACTCATGGTCTCTTATATTCAAGCTCTCGAACACACACAAATGCACTTGCACCCATTCACACCAGCTTTTACCCAGGTTTCCATTCACACCTACACACACAAGCTCTCACCCATGCATTGATTCACACCCACAGACACAAGCTCTCACCCAGGCATTCATTCACACCCACAGACAAAAGCTCTCACCCAGGCAACCATTCACACCCACAGACACAAGCTCTCACTTAGGAATCCATTCACAACCACATACACAAGCTCTCACGCAGGAATCTATTCACACCCACAGACACAAGCTCTCACCCAAGCACCCATTCTCACCAGCTCTCACCCATGTACCCATTCATACCCACAGACACAAGCTTTCACCCAAGCACCCATTCACACCAGCTCTCACCCATGCATCCATTCACATCCACAGACACAAGCTCTCACTTAGGCACCCATTCACACCCATTCACACCAGCTCTTACCCAGGCTTCCATTCACACCTACACACACAAGCTCTTACCCAGGTTTCCATTCACACCTACACACACAAGCTCTCACCGAAGCACCCATTCACACCAGCTCTCACCCAGGCTTCCATTCACACCCACACACACACAAGCTCTCACCCATGCTTTGATTCACACCCACAGACTCAAGCTCTCACCCAGGCATTCATTCACACCCACAGACAAAAGCTCTCACCCAGGCATCCATTCACACCCACAGACACAAGCTCTCACGCAGGAATCCATTCACAACCACAGACACAAGCTCTCACCCAGGCATCCACTCACACCCACAGACACAAGCTCTCACCCAAGCACCCATTCATAACAGCTCTCACCCATGTACCCATTCACACCCACAGACACAAGCTCTCACCCAAGCACCCATTCATAACAGCTCTCACCCATGTACCCATTCACACCCATACACACAAGCTCTCACCCAAGCACCCACTCACACCCATTCACACCAGCTCTTACCCAGGCTTCCATTCACACCTACACACATAAGCTCTTACCCAGGCTTCCATTCACACCCACACACACAAGCTCTCAACCATACATTCATTCATATCCACAGACACAAGCTCTCCCAGGCATTCATTCACACCCATAGACACAAGCTCTCACCCAGGCTTCCATTCACACCCACACACACAAGCTCTCACCCATACATTCATTCATACTCACAGACACAAGCTCTCCCAGGCATTCATTCACACCCATAGACACAAGCTCTCACCCAGGTATCCATTCACACCCACAGACACAAGCTCTCACCCAGGAATCCATTCCCACCCACAGACACAAACTCTCACCCAGGCTTCCATTCACACCCACACACATAAGCTCTCACCCAAGCACCCATTCACACCAGCTCTCACCCAGGCTTCCATTCACACCCATAAGCTCTCACCCAAGCACCCATTCACACCTGCTCTCACCAATGTACCCATTCACACCCACAGACACAAGCTCTCACCCATGCATCCATTCACACCCACAGACACAAGCTCTCACCCATGCATCCATTCACACCCAGACACAAGCTCTCACCCAAGCACCCATTCACACCAGCTCTCACCCATGTATCCATTCACACCCACAGACACAAGCTCTCACCCAGGCTTCCATTCACACCCACACACATAAGAACTCACCCAAGCACCCATTCACACCAGCTCTCAACCTGGCACCCATTCACACCCACACACACCAGCTCTCACCCTGACACCCATTCACACCCACACACACCAGCTCTTACCCAGGCACCCATTCACACCCACACACACCAGCTCTTACCCAGGCACCCATTCACACCCACACACACCAGCTCCACCCAGGCACTCAGTCACACACAGACATACCAGCTCTCACCCAGACACTCATTAACACACAGACTCACCAGCTCTCACCCAGGCGCTCATGCACACACAGACACTAGGGTGTGCATTCGTTATTCCCATATCGGCGATCTGCAATGGATATGGCACTTTTCGCGAAACGCATCGCGACTCCCCACGAATATAACTTATTATTCATTTAATATGTTGAGCGGTGCGTGCTTTTCTTCGCTGCCTTTTGCAATGATTTCACAAAATGTCAGCGCTCATACCCTGCATTCCGGTATCCATGCCAACCTCTCTGACCCTTTCCTGTGAGTCACAGTGACTCACAGGAAAGGGTCGGACAGGTTGGCATGGATACCGGCAGGGCCGGCGGAACCACTAGGCGAGCTAGGCCTGTGCCTAGGGTGCCGAGACTTAGGGGGCGCCGCGGCAGGCAGCAGAATTTTGAAAGGGCAAAAAGTGCCCTTTCAAAATTCTGCCAGCCTTTGACTCGCCTAGATGGAGACCAAGCGCCGAGATTTAGGGGGCGCCACGACAGGCAGCCAGCTCCCGACTCTCCCTGCCTTCCCCTGAGTGTCACCCTCCTGACACCCCCCTAGTGGTCCAGCGGAGGTCCCGGAAGCGATCTCCCGCTCCTGGGGCCTCGACTGCCACTAAGCAAAATGGCGCCGGTTACCTTCAGTCCCTACCATGTGACAGGGGTCAACGAATGGCACCGTTAGCCCCTGTCACATGGTAGGTGCTGAAGGCCACCGGTGCCATTTTGCTTAGTGGCAGCGGAGGCCCCGGGAGCAGCACTCGGGGGGGAGGCAGGGCGAGTCGGAAGCTGGCTGCCTGCCGCGGTGCCCCCTAAGTCTCGGCGCCGATCTTCTTTCTGTGTGTGTGTGTGTGTGTTTCTGTGTGGGTGTATGTGTGTGTATGTGAGAAAGGAATCTGCCAGTTTAAAAAAATGAAATGTGATAATACATATACCTGAACTTTTGAAAAGTTGGATGAAAGATGAAATTACTAAATTTTAAGCATCCCTCTTCTGGAAAATAAAATTTAACTTAAAGTGGGTAGAGACAAATACTAAAGCAAAAAAAATTAAAGTATTTAAAATGTTCATCTCAGCAAAATCACAAATTTAAGATACTGATGCCAGGTGGGGTTTTTGTTTTTTTTTTTAAGCATAATTTAAGCATGAAGACTAGAATAGAACCTGAAATGGTTTTGTTTTTGTTTGTTTTTTTAAACCTTTAGAAAATGTATATTTTTAAATGGCTATGACTGGAATCTTCCCATTTAAAAGGGACGCTGACTAAGGATATCTTTCTGTTCCATATCACCCACATGAATAATCATACGACTGATAGTTTGAAGAAAGATACTTGCTTTATTGCCTGGAAGCGTAAAACAAGAGAAGCTGTACTGTGTGGGTGGCTGTCCCTTGGGAGGACAGAACCTGAAGGAAGGGTGTCATTTCGCCTTTTGATAGGAATGTGGTTTTCTTATTTAATGGTTGGGAGCATCACTTTCACGTTTAATAAAAGTAAATAATGCTGCAAGTCTGAAAGCAAGGTGCTTCCGTGAGAGTGTAATATGTATGTGAGACAGGGAGGGTGCTTCTGTATGTGTGTGGTGTAAATGTGAGTCAGGGAGGGTGCTTCTGTGCGTCAATGTGTGTGCGTGAGAGAGATGGAGCATGTTTTTGGCTGGCTTGTGGCTGTGAGAGAGGGCATGTGTATGATTGAGCCTGTTTGTAAGTGAGATAGAACATGTGTGTGATTGAGAGCTTGTGTGTAAGTGAAATAGAGCATGTGTGTGATTGAAAGCCTGTGTGTAAGTAAGAGAGAGCGAAAGCATGTTTGATTGAGAGAGACTGGCCAGAGAGGTGACGTGTGTATGTGTGAGAAAGGCTGATCAGGGAGATGACTGGTGTGTGTGTGTGTGTGTGTGAGAGAGAGAGAGAGAGACATTGGTTGAGGAGATGATTGGTGTGTGAGAGACAGAAACTGGTCCTGAGGGTGTGACTGGTGTGTGTGTGAGAGAGAGAAGAGACTGGTTGTGATCCCTAAGGAAGAGGTCTGTGAGGACAGCTTCAGCAGCTACTGCTGCTTCTGGTATGGCCTGCAAGGGAAAGGAGTAGGAGAACTGCTGGAGAAGGTAAGTAAAGGTGGCTTTTTAAGTTCATTTTTCTTGATTGACTATCATTTTAATTATTGGGTAGTATGTGATGTGTCTGCTGTTTGAAATATTTTATTGGTGTTTGGTAAAGCTTTCAAAATTTGCATGTCTTAATTATTGGATATTCTATTCATCAGCTGTTTTGAATTTATTTTATTTGTATGATTTTATAATTATGATTAATGATTTCTATATCTTTATTTTATTGATTTGTTTCACGAGGAATGGTGAAATTTTTGTTTTTCCATTGGTACACTGTATAGAGTCTGTCGTGATGCGTTTTACAGTTCAGTTTTTGTCTGCACATTTCTATTTATACTTTATGTGGCTTTATTCTGTATTTGGTGAGGGTTTGTGTTCTGCAAGCAAAGACTGAGATGAAGCATTCTTTTAGCATGTGGTTTCTCTGTAGGGATTTGTAGTAGCTTAGCCTATTCTGTTTTCCTGATAGGAGGTGTATTGATATTTTAGATTCTGGTGTAATATTTTAGGTATTCTTTTTCATAGGTAGGGTTGTTATTCTTTGAGTGTTGGCAGATAGTATTGTGTTGACACGGGAGGACCATGCCGAAATATATCATAATAGGTATTATGCCATATGAATTCCAAGATGCAACGTTTTCTTGTTGGCATCACAACAGTGCATGAAATTATCACAACAACTTGTATATTAATTTTACCTTAGAATGTCATTTTTCATGTAAAATATGTTATAAATGCATAATTTAAAATTGTGTATGGGGAGGGGGCGCCAGACTGTAAGGTTTGCCTAGGGTGCCTAATACCCTTGCACCGGCCCTGGATACCGGAATGCAGCGTATCAGTGCTGACATTTTGTGAAATGCACTGAATACAGCCAATCGCGCTGTCATTCAGTGCTCTCTGAGGATTTTACTGATGAGCCAGCACTATATATACATCAGTACGAGGTGTGCCACGCACTTTCTTTGCAGGGGTGGTGTGGGGAGGTGGGCTTTGTGGAAGGAGGCTGCACTGAGAGCAATTTTGGCTAGTTAGGAAAGAGAAAAAAAGCTAATTATTCTTTATTTGGCTGCAGTGTCTGTGCCAGCTAGCCCTGTTTGTGTTTGTTTGAAGCAGTTTCTTATTTAGGTGATCTGTCTGAGACACTGTGCCAGGGAGAGAAGCTGCTAGCAGTGCCATTTTTTTTCATTCACCCTCTGCTGGGCTACTCTGCAAGCAAGCACCATTAGGGATATATTTTCATCCATTTTCCTGGTGTGCCAACAATTACAGCTTTTTTAAACAGAGTTTGTTTAATTCAAGTCACTCAATCTCTCTGTGCACTGGGCTTCAGTGGGCAGTGGGTAGTTTAACAGACTGAACTTTATTATTGGGACGGTCTGTGCAGTGACTTCCCCAGTCTGCCTCTTTTGTGCTTACAAGCAAGCTGCGTGTGTGTGTGCACACCACACATGTTACATTAGTGCATTGCAAGGCACCGTGTCAGTGGGCAGTGGGTAGTTTAACAGACTGAACTTTATTATTGGGACAGTCTATGCAGTCAAGTGCCCAGTCTGCCTCTTTTGTGCTTACAAGCAAGCTGTATGTGTGTGCACACCTCACACGTTGCATTAGTGCATAGCAAAGCACCAATACAGTGGATAGTTTAACAGATTGAACTTTATTTTTGGATTGGTCTGTGCAGTTAAGTGCCCAGTCTGCCTCTTTTGTGCTTACAAGCAACCTGCATGAGTGTGTACACCACACACGTTACATTAGTGCATAGCAAGGCACCGTGACAGTGGGCAGTGGGTAGTTTAACAGACTGAACTTTATTTTTGGTAGTCTGTGGAGTCAAGTGCCCAGTCTGCCTCTTTTGGGCTTACAAGCAAGCTGCGTGTATATGCACACCACACACTATACATTAGTGCATAGCAAGGCACCGTGACAGTGGGCAGTGGGTAGGCACTAGTCAGTGACATTAAATCCATAATGTCAGGGAAAGCTAGATGTAGTCGAGTGATTGGGACTGGCAGAGGAGGCACTTCAAAAGACACGAGTGCCACTCTCCCATTAAAGTTAAAAAGGCACCTGTCGCAATCTAACTCTTTGAAGGGGCAGGCAGTTCCATCCTGAAAAAAATGAAATCTGACCATGATGCATTGCCATTGTCACCATCTGTTTCTGGCCCTGTAGTTTTGGAGGTGAGGGAAGGGGAGGCTGAGTCATGCCAGACAAACTGTCGACACCCAAAAGCAGCAGGGGGACAGATGTCTCGACTAACACTTAGCATTGACAATGTAGCGAGTCATTGTTTGCTTCTGATTCAGATGAAGAATCATCTTGTGAAGGATTCTCATCAGAAATGGAAGAAGTAATAGCTGACAAAGTTTTAGGAGGATCAGTTAGTCCTGTCTTAGCCTCCACTTCAGTGCAGCAGGGGAGAGATGAAACTGATGAGGAGGAGGAAGAGCAGTCAGGACAGGCACAGAGGGTGACTGAGGCCCCTGGCATTGCTTCTCAGAGTGCACCCACTACCTCAGCTCCAGTGCCAGCTTCCACCCCCAAGGCTTTAGAGAAGGGAGGATCACGAAAGACATCTGCAATCTGGAGCCACTTTAAAGTGACGGATGACCCGCGTTTTGCTCGGTGTAATTACTGTGCCAGGGATATTAGCAGAGGCAAGCAAATGGGACATCTATCTAATTTTGGCATGATGCATCATATGAAGAGGCAACACCCAACAAAATTACTGCCATCTGGGGATGGTGGCAGTACCAGTCGGGGGACCCCTTCCAAGCAGCGTGCAGTGGTTCAAAAGCAGCAGAGTCAGCCCACGCCCTCATCCCCTTCTAGCAGTCAGGTGGCAAGCCAGCATCCCCCTGACATGTGGCAGAAGCGACAACCCACTATGGAGGAAATGGGGTGGAGTGTGGTAACGCTGTCCCGGGGTAGGATGCAGGCAGCCTCAAAAGTTGTAACCAGAACCATTGGGGAAATGATTGCCCTTGATGACCAGCCCTTGCAGTTAGTGGAGAATGTGGGTTTCAAGCATTTTCTGAAGGTCGTAGTTCCAAATTACAAAGTCACCTCCAGAACCACATTTGGCAGAAAGGTCATTCCCAGCCTGTACAAGCAGTGTTGCAGTCACATGCAAGCACTGCTAGCTAAGGCAGAGGGGAGAGTGCATTTCACCTGCGATATCTGGACCACCATGAATGCTGCACACTCTTACCTCTCCCTGATAGGACACTGGTGGGACCTGGCTGAGGCAGAGGCAGCCAGCAGCTCTATTACTGAACAAGTATCAGGGTGGAGGTGGGCTTTACTGCACACCCACCTGACGGACCAGGCCCATACTGCAGTCAGTATTCTAGAATGCATCAGACAGATGCTGGAGGGCTGGCAACTACACCAGTGAGACAGGAATCCTCAGGCAGGGTTCTTTGTCACAGACAATGGTGCAAACATGGTTAAGGCAATAAATGACAGGCGCTTTAAGAACATCTGATGTTTTGCACACACTCTGCACTTGGTAGTGAAGTCAGCTCTTGGGTTGGATTCCAATGACAATGAGAATGAATACCTGCATAGGTTAATACAGAAGTGCAGGAACATAGCAGCGCACTTCCACAGAAGTGTGAAGGCGGAGCAGGTTCTCTGACAAAAGCAGACTGATTTGGAGATGCCTCACAAGCGTCTCATTCAAGACATTGCCACCCGGTGGAATTCCACCTTTATGATGCTGGAGAGGTTAGTGGAGCTGCAGACACCCCTTCATGAACTTTCTGGTACAATGGACATAGGTGTGCAGAATTCCCTAGGGTATCATGATTGGTTAGTCATGAGTCAGCTGGTAAAAATTCTGCAGCCCTTCAAGGATGTCACGGAGGAGCTGAGTTCCAGAAGTGCCACCTTGGCTGACATCATCCCTATAGTTAATCTCCTGGATGAACATTTGGAGGCCTTTAAACAGGAAGAGGGAATGACAGTTGAGGTGCTGCATTGTCTGGACGTTTTGCAGCAGCAGATGGAAGAGAGATTAAGGCCTTTAACACAAGACCGCACATACAAGCTCGCCACAGTCTGTGATCCCCGTGTGAAAGGGAAACTCACCCTACAGTACGATTGTATTTTATTGGTGAAGGAACTGCTGTTAGTAAAAGTCCGTGAACAGGAGCACCATAGGCAGAGAGAGATTAGGCGTGAAGCAGAGGTGGAAACAGCGGGCATTTCAGAGAGTTATGCTGCTAGCCCAAGCAGGAGCAGCACTGTGTCAGCGACAGATAGTACCTCCTCCTCCACTTCAGAACGCCCAAGGCATGTTGCCCATAAAGATTCATCTGTTGTGCGATGGGCGAGAGAGAAAGCAGCTAGCATGAGTGACTCTCAGCCCGCCCAAGCAAAGGAGACACCAGCACAGCTGTCAGTGACAAGGTATCTGTCAGAGCCGATAGAGAACATGCAGACAGATCCGCTGGCATATTGGGCACACAAGTCCACTGTCTGGCCACACTGGTGGGACCTGGCTGAGGCAGGGGCAGCCAGCAGCTCTATTACTGAACAAGTATCAGGGTGGAGTTGGGCTTTACTGCACACCCACCTGACGAACTAAGCCCATACCGCAGCCAATATTCTAGCATGCATCAGACAGATGCTGGAGGGCTGGCAACTACTTATGTCCATACGTGAGCTTGACCTCTGTCCTCAAATGCTGTGCCTGTCCATCCAGGCCTTATGTCCCTACATGGGCTTGACCTCTGTCCTCGAATGCTGTGTCTGTCAGTCCAGGCCTTATGTCCCTAGGTGGGATTCACTTCTGTCCTCGACTGCTGTGCCTGTCCGTCCAGGCCTTATGTCCCGACAAGGGTTGGACCTCGATTGCTGTGCCTGTCAGTCCAGGCCTTATGTCCCTACAAGGGCTTGACCTCTGTCCTCGAATGCTTTGCCTGTTCATCCAGGCCTTATGTCCCTAGGTGAGATACACCTCTGTCCTCGAATGCTGTGCCTGTCCGTCCAGACCTTATGTCCCTACAAGGGTTTGACTTAGATTGTAAACCCTCTGGGGATAGGGAAATACCTACAGTATCTGAGTGTAATCGACTATGAAGTGCTGGAAAAGTTTGAAAATAGGAATATAAATAAATTTAAAAAAATACAATTGCTGTGCCTGTCCATCCAGGCCTTATGTCCCTAGGTGGGATTGACTCTGTCCTCGACTGCTGTGCCTGTCCGTCCAGGCCTTATGTCCCTAGGTGGGATTGACTCTGTCCTCGACTGCTGTGCCTGTTCGTCCAGGCCTTATGTTCCTACGAGTGTTTGACCTCTGTCCTTGAATGCTGTGCTTATCTGTCCACGCCTTATGTCCAGTCCTAACAGCTGAACCCTCGTTGCAAAGGGAAACCTCAGTCTCTGGCAATTAAAACTAGTAATCCTTCACAGCATGGATCCTTAAATAAAACAAAGAGTTTTCTTTAGTTTCAGGGCAGAGAAGAGAACTTCCTCCATCTTGCTTATGAAGTCATGATCTGTTTACAAATGCTTACATCCTAACAATTTGTACCATTATACACTCTAGAGGCCAATCCATTCCAGGGAGTCCTTTCCTGCTCAAAGAAAGGGAACTCTCCCCGGTGTTGCAGCCTATCTCTTGGTACCTGTTGACCCATGTTCAGAATGAGAAAAGATCTCCAAGGTACTTAGACTGTGGCAAACACAGTGAGACCATGCTCACAGTAAGACCCTGCTCCCAGTTGCCACGCTTTGAAGGCTCATACTCCACTCTAGGGGCCAACCCATTCCAAGGAAGCCCTTTCCTGCTCATAGGAAAGGGAACTCTCCCCGGTGTTGCAGCCTATCTCTTAGGACCTGTTGACCCATGTTGAACCGCTGTTCACATGTACCCTCCTCTGTCTCGGTCTTGAAAATTCTCATTTGTATATCTGCTAACTCTCCCAGATTGTAAAAGACCAGCGAGAGCTCACTGGAAGCCAATGGAAACACCCCACTCTACGGGCGAACCCAATCTAGGGAGCCCTTTCCTGCGCAAAGGAAAGGGAACTCTCCCTGGGTGTAGCCAGTCTGTATCTACACTCTGACCCATGTTGAACCACTGTTTACATGGTAACCTCCTCCGCCTCGGCCTTGAAAATTCTCGTTTGTATATCTGCTAACTCCATCAGATTATAAAAGACCAGCGAGAGCTCACTGGACACCAATGGAAATACCCCACTCTAGGGGTGAAACCATTCTAGGGAGCCCTTTCCTGCTCAAAGGAAAGGGAACTCTCCCCCAGGTGTAGCCAGCCTGTATCTACCCTCTGACCCATATTGAACCGCTGTTCACATGCACCCTCCTCTGTCTCGGCCTTGAAAACTCTCATTTGTATATCAGCTACCTCCACCAGATTTTAAAAGACCAGCGAAAGCTCACTGGACACCAATGGAAACACCCTACTCTAGGGGCGAACCCCTTCTAGGAAGTTCGCCTGCTAAGAGAAATTAGGGAAGCTAACCAAATTGGTAGTGCAGTAATAATGGGAGACTTCAATTACCCCAATATTGACTGGGTAAATGTATCATCGGGTCACGCTAGAGAGATAACGTTCCTGGATGGAATAAATGATAGCTTTATGGAGCAATTGGTTCAGGAACCGACGAGAGAGGGAGCAATTTTAGATCTAATTCTCAGTGGAGCACAGGACTTGGTGAGAGAGGTAACGGTGGTGGGGCCACTTGGCAATAGTTATCATAATATGATCAAATTTGATTTAATGACTGGAAGAGGAACAGTGTGCAAATCCAAGGCTCTCGTGCTAAACTTTCAAAAGGGAAACTTTGATAAAATGAGAAAAAAACTGAAAGGAGCAGCTACAAAAGTAAAAAATATCCAAGAGGCGTGGTCATTGTTAAAAAATACCATGCTAGAAGCACAGTCCAGATGTATTCCACACATTAAGAAAGGTGGAAAGAAGGCAAAACGATTACCGGCATGGTTAAAAGGGGAGGAGAAATAAGCTATTTTAGCCAAAAGATCTTCATTCAAAAATTGGAAGAAGGATCCAACAGATCCAACAGAAGAAAATAGGATAAAGCATAACCATTGGCAAGTTAAATGTAAGACATTGATAAGACAGGCTAAGAGAGAATTTGAAAAGAAGTTGGCTGTAGAGGCAAAAACTCACAGTAAAAACTTTTTTAAATATATCCAAAGCAGAAAGCCTGTGAGGGAGTCAGTTGGACAGTTAGATGATCGAGGGGTTAAATGGGCATTTAGAGAAGATAAGGCCATCGCGGAAAGATTAAATGATTTCTTTGCTTCGGTGTTTACTGAAAAGGATGTTGGGGAGGTACCCGTAATGGAGAAGGTTTTCATGGGTAATAATTCAGATGGCCTGGATCAAATCACGGTGAACCTAGAAGATGTGGTAGGCCTGATTGACAAACTGAAGAGTAGTAAATCACCTGGACCAGATGGTATACACCCCAGCGTTCTGAAGGAACTAAAAAATGAAATTTCAGACCTATTAGTAAAAATTTGTAACTTATTATTAAAATCATCCATTGTACCTGAAGACTGGAGGATAGAAAATGTAACCCCAATATTTAAAAAGGGCCCCAGGGGCAATCCGGGAAACTACAGACCGGTTAGCCTGACTTCAGTGCCAGGAAAAATAGTGGAAAGTATTCTAAACATCAAAATCACAGAACATATAGAAAGACATGGTTTAATGGAACAAAGTCAGCATGGCTTTACCCAGGGCAAGTCTTGCCTCACAAATCTGTTTCACTTTTTTGAAGGAGTTAATAAACATGTGGATAAAGTTGATTTTCAGAAGGCATTTGACAAAGTTCCTCATGAGAGGCTTCTAGGAAAAGTAAAAAGTCATGGGATAGGTGGCGATGTCCTTTCGTGGACTGCAAACTGGCTAAAAGACAGGAAACAGAGAGTAGGATTAAATGGACAATTTTCTCAGTGGAAGGGAGTGGACAGTGGAGTGCCTTAGGGATCTGTATTGGGACCCTTACTTTTCAATATATTTATAAATGATCTGGAAAGAAATACGATGAGTGAGATAATCAAATTTGCAGATGACACAAAATTGTTCAGAGTAGTTAAATCACAAGCAGATTGTGATAAATTGCAGGAAGACCTTGTGAGGCTGGAAAATTGGGCATCCAAATGGCAGATGAAATTTAATGTGGATAAGTGCAAGGTGATGCATATAGGGAAAAATAACCCATGCTATAATTACACAATGTTGGGTTCCATATTAGGTGCTACAAACCAAGAAAGAGATCTAGGCGTCATTGTGGATAACACATTGAAATCGTCGGTTCAGTGTGCTGCGGCAGTCAAAAAAGCAAACAGAATGTTGGGAATTATTAGAAAGGGAATGGTGAATAAAACGGAAAATGTCATAATGCCTCTGTATCGCTCCATGGTGAGACCGCTCCTTGAATACTGTGTACAATTCTGGTCGCCGCAACTCAAAAAAGATATAATTGCAATGGAGAAGGTACAGAGAAGGACTACAAAAATGATAAACGGAATGGAACAGCTCCCCTATGAGGAAAGGCTAAAGAGGTTAGGACTTTTCAGCTTGGAGAAGAGATGGCTGAGGGAGGATATGATAGAGGTGTTTAAAATTATGAGAGGTCTAGAACAGGTAGATGGAATTGGTTATTTACTCTTTCGGATAATAGAAAGACTAGGGGGCACTCCATGAAGTTAGCATGTGGCACATTTAAAACTAATCGGAGAAAGTTCTTTTTTACTCAACTCACAATTAAACTCTGGAATTTGTTGCCAGAGGATGTGGTTAGTGCATTTAGTATAGCTGTGTTTAAAAAAGGATTGGATAAGTTCTTGGAGAAGTCCATAACCTGCTATTAAGTTGACTTAGAAAATAGCCACTGCTATTACTAGCAACAGTAACATGGAACAGACTTAGTTTTTTGGATACTTGCCAGGTTCTTATGGCCTGGTTTGGCCTCTGTTGGAAACAGGATGCTGGGCTTGATGGACCCTCAGTCTGATCCAGTATGGCATGTTCTTATGCTCTTAGTTTAAATTGTTCCTCTAGCTTAGTGGCTATCATAATCCCGAAATACTTTATTTTTGTTCCTGCCCATTTTTTGTTTCAGTTGATCAGCTATGCCTTTGGACAGGGAAATATTTAACACTTCAGATTTGTCTAGATTTAAATGGAATCCTGACACTGAACTGTATTCCAATAGCTTATCTACTACTGTGGCCAGGGATTGTTGCGGGTTAGTCAGGGTGAACAACACCACATCCGCAAATAATGATAGTTTATAATCGATGCCTCCTATTGGTATACCAGATTATTGACTGTTCCTCTCTAAGTCTAGTAGTGAAGGGCTCAAAAAACAACACAAATAGCAGTGGAGACAACAAGCACCCATGCCTTGTGCCCCAACCGATAGGGAATAGATCTGAATATACCCCATTTACCTTAACCCTAGCCCTTGGGTGGTCATATAATTTAAGGATCCAGTTCAAGAATTTGGGGCCAAAATTAATCTTTTCCAAAGTTTTGAATAAGACTGGCCAATGGACCATGTCGAAGGCTTTTTCGACATCGACAGCCAATAATATTGCCGGAATTTAGGTTTGATTGACCTGCCATAAAATATCTATTATTTTTCGGATATTATCTGCTGCTTTCCTCCCAGGGATAAAGCCAGCCTGATCTGGATGGGTCAGCTTAGCCATTACTCTATTGAGACGGGTGGCTAATATCTTGGCCAGGATCTTCAGATCTATATTTATCAAGGATATGGATCTATATGACCCGCAATCTGAAGTGTCTCGTCCTGGTTTAGCCAAGATAGTAATGCCGGCTACATTAGCCTCCTGTGGTAGAGAGGTATCGCCCTGAAGTGCATTATAGGCCTCCAGCAAGTAAGGGGACAGTTGGTCCATAAATATTTTATAAAATAAACCTGTATACCCGTCTAATCCCAGTGCCTTATTTACTTTAAGGGCTTTTATCGTGTGGCAGATTTCCCTGGGAGTAATAATGCTTTCAAACATTTGTCTTTCAGCTTCTGTAAGCTGGGGTAAAGTTATTTCTTTAAGATAAGCAGCAATCGCGTCTACCTTAATGTTGGAATCTGCTTCGTACAACGTTCCATAAAATTATTGGAATCGTTGCTGTATCCCCGCAGCCATATCCAACATAGAACCATCCAAGGCCTTAATCCTTGTGATTTGATTTTGTGCCATTTGGAATTTCAATTTGCGTGCAAGCAAGCATCCTGCCTTGTTGCCCCATTCAAAGGGTTCATGTTTTACAAGTTGTAGTTTGTGTGCTATATCACTTACTTGTATCACTTTCAAAGAGTTACGAGCATGTTGGAACCGGGAATAGATCCTAGCAGACAAGGATATTTTGTGCTGCTTTTCTAAAGAGAAATGTCAGAAAGCAATGCAGTTATTTTTGCTCGCTTTATACGCTTCTGATAAGCGGCTTGAGATATGAATCTGCCTCTGAGGACTACCTTTAAACATTCCCAGATTAGTGGTTTGTTATGTGTATTTGACCCATTAAATTGTTGATATTCGTCAATCGCCAAACGGATTGCCTGGCAAAATGTATCGTCATCTAATAGGGAATCATTTAACTTCCAATATCGTATTCCTGTCGTCACTCTTTGCAGTTGGATGGTTAGCCAAATTGGAGCGTGATCCAACCATGTAATTGAACCAATTGCTGGCTCCCTAATCTGTAAACTAAAGAGTTTGTCTACCAGAAAGTAGTCAATTCGGGAATAGGAGTTATGCGGATGTGAAAAAAATGTATAATCTAGTATTGTCGAATGCTGATGACGCCAGATATCTAATAGTTCCCTGTCTCTAATAAACTTCTTAAGATGCTTGTAACCCACAGAGGCTCCCACTCTACCTCCAGATGAGTTGTCAATATGGGGCTGTTTAGTGAGATTAAAATTTCCTACAAGTATCAAGTGGCCCTCATCTACTATGTCTAACAGATGACCGAAGCTGTCTAGAAAGCTTTGTTGATCGGTATTAGGAGCATATACATTTAAGAAAGCGAAGATTTCTTTATATAATTCCATTTGGAGTAACAAATACTGCCCTTTAGGGTCTGCTATAATTTTGAGAATCGTACCTTGTATGTCTTTGTGTAAGAGAATACTAACACCCGCATATCTCGCCATATTGGAAGCCGCCGCATGGAACTGACACATATATATAGGCCACAATAGCAAACGTCATACCTCTTTTTCAAATTCGTTTGCTGTAGGAATAGTATATCTGCCCTCGAGCATTGAGCTTCGTTCCTAAAAATTGGCCTTTTCTGGGGACTATTCAGGCCCTTCACATGAAGAGACCATAATTTAAGAGACATCATGGTAACAGT
This sequence comes from Rhinatrema bivittatum, assembly GCF_901001135.1. NCBI lineage: Eukaryota > Metazoa > Chordata > Amphibia > Gymnophiona > Rhinatrematidae > Rhinatrema > Rhinatrema bivittatum. Next base: position 193,255,666 of record NC_042617.1, read on the forward strand.
CATATCACCCCCTGGACATCTCTCCACGCCACGCAGCCATACCGCCCCCTCCAAGATACATCTCACATTTATCCCATCCCGCATTCAGGGTTCGCTTAATACATATCTCCCGTCTACCCATATCTTGTTTTAAAACACTACATATCACTTGCCCTGCATGCTCAAATTTAGTAATAAACCCCCAGTTTTATTTCAGGAGTTTTAATTGGGGTCTGGGAGAGGCACTGAAGGATATTTCAGGATTTTCTAATGTTATCTTTGTTTTCTGATTTATTTTTAGTTAATAAATGCTGTTTCTACAGCTGAGTGTATCTGTGGTTTAATGTAGTTCCTTCACATCCTTACTGACTAGGGTTCCTTCCAGAGACATACTGAATTTGGACATCCTGAATTTTGCTATTTTGGGAGGGGGGAGGTATGTTGCTACCTAATTTCTAAAAATTCCAGTCTGCAGCAAACTGCATGGGTTATTACTACACTTTTAAACCTCAAATAAAAAAGTAGCCTGAGGAAAAGAAGGCTGGGTCTACACATTGCTTTGCTGTATTTATGGGGATCTTGCCAGATTGGAGAGCCCTGAGGAAAATAAAGAACTTTCTAATTATGGCTAGACAACCCAAAATGGATCTATGCAGGGCCTTTGGAGAAGAAAAAAGCCTGCATCGGAGTAAAAAGCAGACACCTGAAATAAGAACTGGACTTAATTGCTAAAAGATAATACGCCTACAGCTTAAGGGTTTTTTTTCTTTTGTAATTTTTTTCTGCAGAAGATTCTGAAAATAGTGAGGGTTTTTCTACTTTATCTCTGAATAGTCATCGATATTTTGGTCAGCCTGCCATACTCCTTCTGTCACCCATCCACTCGTTCCCAACCAGAAGATATTGCAAAAAAGAAAAAAAAAAGCCAGAGCAAATCTTCCTACCAGCCTGATCACCTTGAAAACTGTGTAAGCTACACTCGTCTGTCTATTTACAAAAACAATTGTGTATTTGTAACAACTGTCCCCACACATCTCATGGCATGGGGGAGTAGCCTCGTGGTTAGAGCAACAGGCTGAGAACCAGGGAAACCAGCATTCAAATCCTGCTGCCATTCCATGTGATCTTGAGCAAGTCACTTAATCCTCCATTACAAACTTAGGCCTAAATTCATCATTTTGCTGTAAATTTTGCAGGCCTAAGGGGTGTGGTTTGTTACTGCCTGGACAGGTTTTATCACATTTTGAGGCTCCTAGAGAGAGAGAGACTCTTTATAAGGCTCTCATATAAATAAACTATTTATATCACCATAGGAGGGTCAGCTAGTAACTCTAGGTGGCAGTTTTACATGCACAATCATAGGTACGAACAGCACAGTACATAGTGAAAATTTGATGTTATTTGGAATGAGGAAAGGTACACAGATGAGATTTGTGCAATGCACTTTCTACCTGGCTGCTATCAAGCTAGGGCAAAAATACATTGCACAAATCTCATCTTTGTGTACCTTTCCTCACTCCAAATCACATCAAATCTTCACTGATGTGTACTGTGCTGTTCGTAAGTCTCACTGTGAATGTAAAACTGGCCCCCAATTCCTAAACCACCACCAAAATCTCACCCCGAGTTACTAGCTGACCCTCCTAAGAGATATAAATAGTTGACTAATATGTGTGTCCCCAACCCCTGTTTGATTGTGAGTCCTCAGGGAACAGGGAAATATCTACAGTACTTGAATGTAATCCACTTTGAAGTGCCTGCAAGGCAGAATGTAAATAAAAATGCAAAATCCACACTGCACTCCTAATACACACAGCATCAAAAGATATTTTGCTCTTCCATATAATTTGTACAAGCTATTATCTTCCTATCTGCGACCCACATCCATGTATTGTTTTTCCTCATTTCTTTGTTCAGTGAATTTTTCTACCAGTTCACTAGAAATTTCTGAACTGTAATTCTGCTCAATTTGCTGTGAAATCTCAGCCCAGTAAATTTTCAATCTGCAACATCTCATTCCGGTTCATTGCTGCCCAAAGGCAGGTAAAACCCACTAGGAGCATTAGGACAATGGTTTTCAAACTCGGGGTCATAACCCAGTGTTGAATCATATCATGACAGCGACTGGCTCCCTATTCCAGCTGTTCTCACATTGATCAACAAGAGGGTCAGGAGCATAGGCCCTAGGAGGCTCAAAGTAGCTGAGAGCTGTGCAGAGGCAGGATTCTGCAGGAGCATCTGAAAGAGTGAAGTGTGGGGTTTAGAGGATACAGGGACGAAGGGGGAGAGGGGAGAAGATGGAAAAAGCAGTGAGAGTGGCTGGGGAAAGTAATTGAGAAAAAAAAAAAAGTAACAGAAAAATGGATCTGATATTCAGGCAGTACTTTCGTCTTTTCATTCAAACTGGAAGATCAGCATCAGGCAGGCTCATCAGTCACATTAAATGCAAGTGAAACAACCTGATTGTTGTTTTTTTTAATGAATTTATTTTATACTATGATTAAAATGCATAAATGCCTACTTTTAGTTATTACTTGATGTGAAGTGGTTTGTAGCTAGCAATCATCGCCTTTAATTTTTATGTTGTGAAAACTCAGCTCAGAAGATATTATTCGGATCATGTGGATTAAGTGTCCTCCTTTCACTAGATTCCAAGAGAAAATTGAAAAGCCATTGCATTAGGGGATAAAGGGATCCTAACGCAGAGGGAGGAAGAGGACTATACATTAGCTAAGACCTATGACAGTGCAGTAGGCAGATACAAACAGGTGGACTGTATAGACCAAGTGATTCTTAATAGTGACTTGGGCCAAGTTCACAACAACGAGCTCTCTGTATATCAATCAGTGCTCTGGGCCAGAGCACTGCAAGATTTTTTTAAACATTCAAGATACATTGTACCAAATTGAGACCCGTCACCTCTGCAGGAATTCCAAAAATTCTTCTTCAACCTCGGACTTTAATTTTCTTGATTTTCTGCTCGTTGTTTTTGACCCATTTATTCGGTTTGAATTTAATTTTCATGAACAGATTTTCTGTTTTAAATCTCACTAATCCAATGCACCCCCTCCCCCCCCCCCTTTTTTTTTTAAGTTAGTGATCTCAGCAAGTTGTGGTACATCCGCACACTCATTCTCAATTTGCTCTTCAGGCTCAGTTTACCCTACATTGCTATCAGCAATATTGTCCCTGGGACTCATCGCCTCTAAGTATGTCAATGCTAGGATACCTCCTACTTACAGTTCCCATAAATTATCTGATCAGCTCTGATATTCAGAATAAGCCGGATAACATATATGGCTAACTCTGTTCATGCCACAGAGCTGTTCTAAAGTAAGCCAGATAAAGATCTGGCTTCCTTTAAGATAGCTATCTACATTCAATCAATACTGCAGCTGCACCACTGAATACCCCTCCAAAGTTAGCCGGATAAGCTAATCCATCAAACTTTGCAATGTGGCAGTGAATGAATATGGACCTCATAGATTTTTCATTTGCATTTTATTAAATATATACAAATTTACATAGCACTTCACTTGTCTTTATAACCTGTGAAAGTAATTCATAAACAATTTAACAGCTTTTTTTCTTTCTACGTAGGTTACATACTGCAGTGTAAAAACATTTTCACTGGACAGAAAGCTCCCACTGCTTTTGAGCCTATATTTATTTATTTAATGCTTTTTATAGAGCGACATTCGTTGAGAACATCACATCGGTTTACATGTAACAAAAACTGCAGTTCAAAAGGCTTTACAATAAAACTGAATTCAAACCAGGATCAGGGGAAAAGGCTATATCAAACATAAACCAAAAGGAATAGATGTGAAGAATTACAGAGTTGAAAATTCTGGGGTAGATTTTATAAAAAAGTGCGCACGCGCGTACTTTTGTTCGCGCACCAGGCGCGAACAAAAGTACGTCGGATTTCAATAGATACGCGCGTAGCCGCGCAGACCTGTTAAAATCCGGGGTCGGCACGAGAAAGGCTGCCCAAAATCGGCAGCCGGTGCGCGCCAAGCCGGCAGCCAGTCTCCATTCCCTCCACCCCCCCGCACCTTCCCCTCCCTTCCCCTACCTAACCCACCCCCCCAGCCCTATCTAAACCCCCCCTATCTTTGTTGCACAAGTTACGCCTGCCCGAGGCAGGCGTAACTTGCGCGCACCGGGCCAGCCACAGGTGCCATGGTCCGGTCCAGGGGCTGGTCCGGAGGCTGCGGCCACGCCCCCAGAATGCCCCCGATGACGCGCCGGCTGCGACACGCCCCCAACATGCCCCCGATGACGCGCCGGCCACGACACGCCCCCCCCCCCCAGGAAAGCCCCAGGACTTGCGTGCACCGGCAGCCTATGCAAGATAGGCTCGGCGCGTGCAGGGGGGGGGGGGTTTGGGGTAGGTTTTCGGGGGTAACCCTTTGAAAATCTACCCCTATATGTGCCATAATGCATTTTTCTTTTTTTCTGAGCAGAAAAGCTTGGACTTAAAGCCAAGAACCAAGTTTACTTAGAGCCAGATGTACTAAGCATTTTCCTAAGAGACATAAAATAGGAAATCTTTTTAGAATATCTGGCTTTTAGTGTGGACTGCTTCTATACTTTGAGATCTATATTCAGCCGCTTTGTGTCTTGGCTAGTTATCCAGATAAATCTATCTATCTAATTTAGCCTCTATAGTCAGTGGTGCGACCACACCGCTGAATATATCCAGTTATCCTAAAGTTAGACAGCTAACTTTAGGACAGATCTATGGGGCAACCAGATATAGCCAAATAACGTATCTGGCTAACTCAACACCTCCCCATTATGCCCATTCTCCTCCCACCACTTAGCTAAGTAAATAATTAGTCAGATTATTATTTATCCAGCTATGTGGCAGTCGCTGACCATGGCCAAATATTTAAAATGTGCCAGCCAGATAAATTGGAACGTATCCAGCTGTGAGGTGCCGAATACTGACCTCTAAAGGACTGCTTGGCCACCTGTGACTGGACCCATGAACTGTGCCTGAACTAGGGATAACAAACAGCCACTAAGTGTTTGGACTATTTAAGGTCTTTATTTGTTATTGGTGTATTGGAATAAACGTGCTACCCTGCATACTTAAATGCACCTCCTTGTGTATCACCCAATTCCCCCACTACCACAGGGGATGCTGTCAGAAATACCAAAAATTGAGCATCAGCTAGTCAACTATAAAATTAGCATAGTTTTATCATGAACTTCAGTAAAATGGTGAATAATCACTTATAAAATATTTCCCCTATGACAATTACTTGGTCACTCATGAACCTTGTAAAACCTACCTTTTATCATTTATTTTCCTTTTAGTCACTCGTACCCTTAGATGTCTCTTTGACTGACATTTAGTCCTGTTTGTTCTTCCACAATAGTGTTATCTCTTATCTTACCCTGAATAAAAATGTCTTCTTTTTAATTGTATTCATTTTTCTGCTACTGATGGTAGCGATATTGTGGCCAAAAGAAACAACTTTCCGATTTAATTTAATAACCTGTCATCCATTTATTCCATTGCATTTGACCTAATACCAAACATTATTACTTAGTTAATCAGATTTACAACACATTAGAATCTACATTCACTGAGCAATGGGAGCACTTCTGGCAGAAGCTTGATGTTTTAAACTGGAGGGGGGGGGGGGGTTCCTTGAGTCTCTTAAGATCCTCTTATTAAATTCTTGGAAAAATAAAAAAAAACAAATATGTAACCAAGAAGAGCACAATTGGGGAGAGCTCCTCAGAAGGAAACTGGCCACATCTCACTGGAACTTCCTGTACCACCTATGATCTCAGTGGTGTGGATGAGTTATCCTGTTCCGTATAAAATGACAAATTCTCAGTTTTAACAATGATGCCTGAAAATTAGGAGGTAGATATTCCAAAGCCATTTAGACAGATTTCTCATAAGTTATGTCTAAATAGCTAACGCAGCATATTCAGCACCTACATTATAGTGCACTGCTCTCTTATGCCTCCTGCTGGCAGGAAGGAGGATGGCAGGGGAGGAGGACTGCACCAGGACTGCTTGTTGCCTTTGAGAGCATGGCCGAGGTCATCAGACACACCTGGGCCCCATCCACACCAAGGACAGACTATGCTTGGGGTGGGCAATGCTTCCCCCAACCTCTGCCAATGGTAATGAGTAGTTTTACTGCTTACATGCTGTGGAACAGTCTTAATGTGCATGTTAGGCCTGTACTGCATAGAACGTTATGTTTAGCATCTATAAAAGAGCCTTAACATGCACATTAAACGTTATTGCATAGGTTCCTTTCAGCCAGTTGGGAAAATCTTTTGCTAAACTGGCTCGATAATCTCTCTCACAGTTTGTACTATTAAACAGATATTCCATTTTATTAACTAATTAAACTCCAAAAGTTGTAAGGGTAGTTTAAAAAATAAAAAAAACAACCCCACAAAAACAAAGAAGTCTTGAAAAAAACCTGTGACAGTTGATTCAAATGTTGATGATCTATGCATAATCACTAAAATAAAGGAGACCTCTCTGCTACAATAAGGTCAAGTAGCATATCAGACTGAATGTGCATTGTAATGCATGAAAGCTGTATGCGTATAGAAGTCATAACTTTAAAGGTTAGAATCCATATCTAGCAGTTGAAAGTCATTTAGATTAGGGAGAACAGGACTAGTGCAACCCCACTGTTCTGTCCAAACAAACCGCTTTATAGACCAAAAAACTTAAAGCATTCTATATTTATGTAGTGTATTGCTTGTTATCACAGGCAGCTTAGGCATTATGGGGCCAATTTTAAATTTTAAGCGCGCACAAATGTACACCCAATTTTATAACAATTGCGCTTTGCCGCGTGCATGTTATAAAATCCAGGGTCGGTGTGCACAAGGGGATGCACACTTGTGCACCTTGGGCTAGATTTTAAAAGCCCTGCACGCGTAAATCCTCCCGGATTTACGCGCGCAGGGCACTTGCGTGCCGGCCCGCCTATTTTGCATAGGCTGCCGGCGCGCGCAAAGCCCCGGGACGTGCGTAAGTCCCGGGGCGGGTCCGGGGCCATGGCGACGGTTCGGGGGCGGGCCGGGAGGGCGATCCCGAGTCCCCCGGCACTGCGGCCTGTGCGGGGGATGCGAGGCGGTACGCGCAAGTTACGCCTGCTTGAAGCAGGCGTAACTTGCCCAACGAAGGTAGAGGGGGATTTAGGTAGGGCGGGGGGTGGGTTAGGTAGGGGAAGGGAGGGGAAGGTGGGGGGATGCGGAAGGAAAGTTCCCTCCGAGGCCACTCCGATTTCGGAGCGGCCATGGAGGGAACGGAGGCAGGCTGCGCGGCTCGGCACACGCAGGCTGCCGATTTTGCGCAGCCTTGCGCACACCAACCCTGGATTTGATAAGATATGCATGGCTACGCGCGTATCTTATAAAATCCGGCGGACTTTTGTTTGCGCGTGTGTACTTTTTAAAGATCTACCTCCTTGCGCGCGCTGAGCCCAAGGGGAGCTCCAATGGCTTTCCCCCTTCCCTCCAAGGCTTTTGTTTTGCTCCCCCCACCTTTCCCTCCCTTCCCCTATCTAACCCACCCCCAGCCCTTCCTAAATCCCCCCCCCTGCCTAATCTCGTTGAGTTACACCTGTGCCGGAGGATTCGGGCCCACCCCCCGAACTGCCGCCACGCCCCAGCCCCGCCACGCCCCAAACCACAGTCATGCCTCTGGCCCGCCCATTTTTGAAAGCCCTGGGACATACGTGCGGCCCGGGGCTTATGCGCACCACCGAGCCTGTGCAAAATAGGCTCGGCGCGCGCAGGAGTAGGTTTTCAGGGGTTACGCGTGTAACCCCTTGAAAATCTACCCCTATGAGTTCTATCCAAGGCAATGAGATACATGGCACAGTGAAAAACAATGGTGAAAATCCATTCCACAGTCATATTTCCAAAATAGTTTACATACAATAGCTTTGATGACATAAAATAGTTTATATTCAAGTCTTGATTATCCACATGATTTAGCAGAAAGTCCTTTGTACTCTTTTGTTAGCTTATACAGATTTGTTCCTTTTTAGCACAAGTGCTGATAGATTTTATTTATGTTCAGTACCTCCACATAATCAGTGTGCTAACTTTTCAACTATCAGATTGCAGTTTCTAGTCCAGCTCTATATGATTTATTATATATAATCTCAGTTCCCCTAAGCCATCTATTTAGTAGAATTAATAAATATTACATATACCATTTTAGGATCACTTCTCCAGGATCTGAAATGACAGTGAAGTTTAATCCTCGCAATCATTCACAAAAATTTACCAATCCTGTTTTGCAAATTTTCTAGCAAAAAACATGATTTACTATCTGTATAATTCCTAGCATAGTACACAGGGGAAAAACAAGCCCTCCATGAGTTAATGTTTTTGAAGTGGCCACACTTTGCAGTCAATGCCAACTTGGCAATTTTCCCCACTGACTGTTTCAGTGACAGCAACTGGTAAAGTGATAGATCGGCACTTCCTGCTGTTGGACAGCTTAGAAAAATAGTTGTGCAAGGCTATGTAGAAGTGAAAAGGAGAATGTGCGTGGTTGATCACTTTGCGCTTTTTATTATTTTCTGTCCCATAAGGTGTCCTGCTGTTCCCACTCCTGTTATCTATTTTGCACTCTTTACTTGGGGTTGAGTTTAGGGCAGGGGTCGGGAACCCATGGCTCGCGAGCCAGATATGGCTCTTTTGAGGGCTGCATCTGGCTCGCAGACAAGTGTCGCCATACTTCGCGGTTCCCCGCTGACCCAGCTGCTCCCCGGTCCTCCGCCGCCCGGGCTTAAAATGCTGTCAGCCCGGGCGGAACGCGGCAGGACAGCTGGAGTCAGCGGCACCGGCGTGCTCTCTTCTCCTCCCCCCCCCCCCCCCCGCGGCCCGGAAGAGGAAGTGGTGAGCATCGGGTGCCTGCGCGGAAGAAGAGACCACGCTAGTGTGGTCTGTTCTTCCCGCGCAGGCACCCGATGCTCTCCACTTCCTCTTCCGGGCCGCGGGGGGGGGGAGGAGAAGAGAGCACGCCGACTGGAGTCATCCGGGTGCCTGCGCGGGAGTCATCGGGTGTCAGCCGGGTGCCAGCGCTGGAGTCATCGGGTGCCTGCGCGGGAAGACCCGCGCAGGCACGCTAGTGTCCGACGGGAAGAAGACTGCAGCGTGGCTCGGAGGAAAATGAAAATCTTCAACCGCGGCCGATGGGACTCCGCCTTCGCCTCCGCGAGGGCTGAAAATGAAGGAGGTTAGCGTTGGGAGGTGGCTGCTGCTGCCGCGAGTTCCCGGGGGGGGGGGGGGGGGGGGGGAGAGAGAGTGAATGAGCGAGCAAGCATGTGTGTTTGAGATCCTGTGTGTGTGAGTGAGAGATTGCATGTATGTGAATGATTGAGAGCCTGTATATGTGAAAGAGAGTATGTCTGTGATTGAGAGCCTGCCTGTGAGAGAGAGAGCATGAATGTAAGTTTACCATTGGGAACCTGTATGTGTAAGTTTGTAATTGAAAACCTGTTTGTTTGAAAGAGTATGTGTGTATGATTGAGATCCTTTGTGTGTGAGAGAGATCATGTGTATGTATGATTAAGAGCCTGTGTGTATAAGTAAGAGAGAGATCATGTGTGTCTGTGTCTGATTGACAGCTGGTTTAGGTGATGGAGCATGTGAGTATGTGATTGAGAGCCTGTGTTTAAATGAGAGAGAGAGAGACCATGTGTGTCTGTGTGTGATTGAGAGCTGATTTAGGTGAGGGAGCATGTGAGTATGTGATTGAGAGCCTGTGTGTAAATGAGAGAAAGAGAGGACATGTTTGTAAGCATGTGAATGAGAGTCTGTGTGTGAGAGAAAAAGACAGCATGTATTTATGTGATTGAAAGCCTGTGTGTGTGTAAGCGTGAAAAGATAGACAGCATGTGTGTAAATGTGTAATTAAGAGCCTATATAAGTGAGAGAGAAAAAACATTTGTATATGTGAGTGACTGAGAGCATGTGTGTATAGGTGTGTCATTGAGAGCCAGTGTGAGAGAGAGCGCTGGTATGTGACTGAGAGAGGAGAAAGTTCCAAGCAAACCAACCCACCTCCTGCTAATTCAGAACAATCTCAGGACACCTGGATATCAAACGTTCCCAGGTATGCAGAGCAAAAAAAATTTTGTATCCTTATTATTTTTCATTACTGGATCTTTGTGTCTGCTATTTTGAAATATTTTGTTGGTATCTTGAAATGTTTTATATGAGTTTTTAATTATTGGATATTCCACTCATCAGCTGTTTCGAAATATGTTCTTTTTGTTAGTACAGTTTTACTGCTGATGATTTTATATTTCTTGATTTGTTTTATAAGGATGTGTGATGTTTCTTTTTTCCTTTGTTACACTGCATACAGAGACTCTGGCTTGTTGCAGTTTCCAATTCAGTTTTTGTCTGCATGCTTTTTGTTATGCGTTTTGGTCTCTTTATTCTATGTTAGGTGAGGGACAGCACGTGATTCAGGTGAGGTTTTCTGCTGGCGTGTAGTTTCTGTGTAGGACTCTATAGCAGCCTGACTTGGTCCGTTTTCCTAATAGGAGATGTATTGGTGTCTTAAGGCCTGGTGTAATATTTTCAGAGACTTATTGTACTTTAAAAGTGTGATCTTACATAAAATGCACACATTTACTTGTATTTAGTTTTAAACATATTGTATGGCTCTCATGGAATTACATTTTAAAATATGTGGCGTTTATGGCTCTCTCAGCCAAAAAGGTTCCTGACCCCTGGTTTAGGGTATCCACCCTCAAAAACAATATCTAGGGCCCAATGTGCTAAAGGGTATTTCTCATTTTGTGTCTATGGGAAAAACAATGACTACATAGGCCCTAATATGTTAGCAAGCATGCAAAATAAGGACCACCTTATTAAAAGACAATAGAAAAGAATTAATTTCTCTGTACAAGTATATTGATGTATCCCTTCATGCTATTTTTTTTTTTTTTTACATAGGAGCAATAAAGGAACATAGTAAATGATAGTAAATAAAGACCATAAGACATAAAACTAGGGCAAATGTACACCATGAAATGATACCATCTCAATCACAAATATATAATAATTTTAATTCAAATAAAAACATATAATTTACATATCAAATACAACAGAAAAAAAAATGTCTTACATAAACACAATAACTAAGGCATCACTAAATATAGAAATCATATACCTCCAATATCTCCCAAAAATTCTCAAACATGCACAAACCCAGCCTATACACAAATACATACCAACTCCCACCAATACAAAAATATACAAACAAATAATAGCAAGACAATAAAATATCCCTTTCAGAATACCTCCCAAAATATCACCCACCTAAAAAATATTTTATTCAAACCCAGGTTCTTACAGCATTGTTCTAACTAATTAGTTCAAGACATTTGTACTTATAAAGATAATTTTCCAAGAACAACTTTGAGTGGTAAAACTGAATGGCTGCTACCACTTTTCAAATTCAAAACGCTCTTTACATGAACTACTTAATGGCTTCCAAAGCAGATATTGCCTTGCCTGGAGCTTTCATTCAAAACAGATTTTCCTTCCACGCACAACTTTGTAGACATGTTCTCAAGATACCATTCCAAATGCCTCCTCTCAAACACACAATCTCAGAATGTGCCTCAAAATATCACCTATACTATAAATAATGAACCAAGGAGTGAAAGAATAAAAATATCTCACTCAGAAAATCTTATATCTTGTAAAATATCACAGATTCACGATTTAAAAATTATAATTATATAGCACTTAGGCATGAAAACTTTTGAATTCCTGATGGATGAATGTGCTAAAGTATAATCATTGGTTATGTATGGATTCCCACTGTTATTATCGTGAGCCAACAGTAATACATTTTTAAATATGTTTATTTCTTTTGCAAGTTAAAACTATAAATAAATGGACTTATCTTGTACGTGCTGGGTTTAAAGATAAAGGCAGTCTTCCTCTGTGCAACCCTTAACACCTGGCATAGGCCCATGTTCACCTCATATATGAGGCTATTTCAGGAAATACAAAATGGTACTGGAAGAAAAATAATGATCAACTCAAAAAAGAAAATATAAAATACAACAAATACGACGAGTGAGGTTATCAAATTTGCGGATGATACAAAATTATTCAGAGTAGTTAAATCACAAGCAGACTGTGATACATTACAGGAGGACCTTGCAAGACTGGAAGATTGGGCATCCAAATGGCAGATGAAATTTAATGTGGATAAGTGCAAAGTGTTGCCTATAGGGAAAAATAACCCTTGCTGTAGTTACACAATGTTAGGTTCCATATTAGGAGCTACCACCCAGGAAAAAGATCTAGGCATTATAGTGGATAATACTTTAAAATCGTCGGCTCAGTGTGCTGCAGCAGTCAAAAAAGCAAACAGAATGTTAGGAATTATTAGGAAGGGAATGGTTAATAAAACGGAAAATGTCATAATGCCTCTATATCACTCCATGGTGAGACCACACCTTGAATACTGTGTACAATTCTGGTCGCCGCATCTCAAAAAAAATATAGTTGCGATGGAGAAGGTACAGAGAAGGGCAACCAAAATGATAAAGAGGATGGAACAGCTCCCCTATGTGGAAAGGCTGAAGAGGTTAGGGCTATTCAGCTTAGAGAAGAGATGGTTGAGGGGGGATATGATAAAGGTCTTTAAAATCATGAGAGGTCTTGCATGAGTAGATGTGACTCGGTTATTTACACTTTCGAATAATAGAAGGTCTAGGGGGCATTCCATGAAGTTAGCAAGTAGCACATTTAAGACTAATCAGAGAAAATTATTTTTCACTCAACGCACAATAAAGCTCTGGAATTTGTTGCCAGAGGATGTGGTTAGTGCAGTTAGTGTAGCTGGGTTCAAAAAAGGTTTGGATAAGTTCTTGGAGAAGTCCATTAACGGCTATTAATCAAGTTTACTTAGGGAATAGCCACTGCTATTAATTGCATAAGTAGCATGGGATCTTCTTAGTGTTTGGATAATTGCCAGGTTCTTGTGGCCTGGTTTGGCCTCTGTTGGAAACAGGATTCTGGCCTTGATGGACCCTTGGTCTGACCCAGCATGGCAATTTCTTATGTTCCAATGTTCTTACCTTAAATGGCCTCCATGCATTCCTTTGGCTTCCTCCTCTGCTGGCTATGTAGTGCTCTTCTCTGGGCAGGCTAAACAGTACAACCCTTTTCCCAACTTGTTAACACTGTGAGTGCTGGATGCTGATTCTTGCAGAACATTTGTCATTCATAGAGAGCACATAAGGGTTTTATATTCCTTCCCCTTGGCTGTGGCAGTTTGCACTCATTGCAGGGTTGAAAAACCCTTTTTGACAGGTCCAAAACATATCACTCAGATCCAGATGCAGCTCAGTCCACATTGTAAGGCTCCAACACATGATAAGCTCATGGGGATAGGAACCTGTTTTTTTTTTTTTATAGTAGCTTGCTACACTCCCCCTCCACGTAATTGGGGAGCATATGTAGTAAGCTGCTGTTTATAGCAGCTTACTACACAAAAAAAGAGTTAGGAATTATGTTGCATTTCCTAATCAAAGGCCATGATGGCAGGGTGGGGAGTTTGGGACTTAGAGATTAGGTGGGGGGAAAGCAGGAACTCACTGAGTGGGAAAATGGGGACTCTAAGGGTAGAGCAAAGACTTGGAGATTGCTGAGGGAAGGGGAAGATCAAGGATTTTGTGATTAGGTGGGGAGAGTGGGAACTCAGTACATTTGGTGGGCTTTGAATTGAAGATTGGGGTCCTGGGAGTGAGTAGAATGAATGGGGAATTGAGCAGGAATTTATTTAGCAATTGGTGTCCTTGTGGGGGGAGATGAATGGGGGTGTTAGATCAACTGTGGGGTTGAAGATGGGGGTGAGAAAAGGAAGGATCAAGAAATAGTGTAAAGGACCTGCAGGTATGGGTAGAGTGTGAAAGACAGTGGAAAGTAATGGAGAAGGTGTTCTGGAAAAGGTGAGAGACAGAGAAGGTTTTATCTGTGAAGATGGTGAGAGGGGATGCAAATAGATCTAGGGAGGTTAAAGGCAGAGCAAAGTAGATGATGGCTGAGGAGGCGGTAAATAATATAAGTGAAAACGGGGGTCTAGGGAGTGGGGAAAAGAGATGGGGAAATAGGCTAGGGAAGGAGAGAGAGAGAGACAAAGGGGTGAAATGCAAAGAAGTGAGAGAATAGGAAAATAGGTTGGGATGGGGTGAGAATAGGAGATGAAGAACTGCTAGATGAGAAGTGAAAAGAGGGAGAAATGAAAGATGGGGAAGGGAATGGAGGGGGTAAAATTTAGCTTTGAATAGATACAGAAGCAGAAAAGTGATGAAAATATCAGAGACAGATATAAGGGGAGGAAGAAGACAAAAGGAGAAAGGAGAAAGAAGAAATGAATAGTATATCCTGAGAAGACTGACAAAATGAAAGCTGAAGTGAGATTGGGACTAAGTAATTAAAACCAAATAAAATGTCCAAAGGTAGGGAAAAAAAAAACAGCTTTTTTTTTTTTTTCGGTTTTTGAGGAGTGCATCTCTGTCTTGATATTTTGCTCAGTATAGGAAGAAATGCATTTCTTTCTATTTCTCCAGTGTTGCACTGCATGTTTCTCAAGGTTTCCTTTTACATGTTTTGTCTGCTTATTTCTAATTTGTGGTCTCTTAATCTGTATTTGGTGAGGGTCTGTCTGTATACAGAGGTGAAGTGTTCTGCTGGTATGTAGGATCTGTGTAGGAATCTATAGCAGTCCAGCTTTTTGGGGTATTTTTCCAATAGGAGGTATATTGGTGTTCTAGGACCCAGTGAAATATTTGCATTCCTGCATTTTGATGGGAAGGGCTGTTGCTGTTTGAGTCTGGCAGTTGGTGTGTTTAGGGTATGGCAAGCTTACTACATATGTGTCATGGCTATGGGGGTCAATTTGGGGATACCCCAAGCAGGGGGGAGCAGGCAGTCAGGCATGTGGTCTTCTGCCAGGGTCAGGAGCAGGCAGGACTGGCATAGATCTTCTGCCAGACCAGCCACCTTCCCTTCAGATTGAGCTTTCTGGTACTGGTGAATGTCAGATGTTCTGGAGGGCAATGCACTGGGTCAGGAACAGGATACTTTCAGGAACAAGGAGTGCACTGGCAAACCAGGGAAGACAAGGAATGAACAAAGACATGGCAAGCCTGAAACTATGTGCAAGGCAAGGAACAAACAGGAGAGCTAGGCCACTGGGAGACCTAGACAGGACACAGGAGGGCCACTGGAAGGCCCATAGGGAACAGTTGGGCCACTGAGAGGTCCAGACAGGACAGGATAAGACACGGAATACACGCAGACAAGAAAGGCCCCCCAAAAAAGGAGTGGACAAGACAAGGAACACAGGCAAAGAGACCAGACAAATGCAGGGCAGACAGGCTAGGAAAGTCTAAACAGAGGAGGAGCTAGGCACAGAACAGAGGAGGAGCTAGGCACAGAACAAGGGCAAGGTACATACAGACACACACATACAGACAAGAGTACAAGAGCAAAGAACAATGGCAAGGTTATGCAGGCAAAAGTATAAAGATAAGAGGCCAAAGGCGATGAGTGTCCTGTGAGAGCGGTTCTTACAGGGCTAGCCTTGCTGCATCATGCAACCTCCAAGGCAGTGGCGAGAGTGGGTCCAAGCATGGCCCAGTGAAGGCCCCTGCTGGCGGGGTATCTGTTTAGCAGCCAAATTCATTACAATATCTTCTGAGTATCTTTTTGGCATGTTTTTGTTGAATTACTTCACAATATGCCTGGCAGAGGAAGGAATTAAATGTTGCATTTACTGAAGTGCCACCAGAATTTGTTAGTTCTTTTACATGATGAGTTTGGAAATAAAAGTTAACAAACAAAACAAGCAACAAATATATAATATATATCTTTATCATATATTATAAAATATATAATGGCATATTTTGTTATTGGATTAAATTATTCGATGACTAGCATTTGATAATTTAGTCAACTATTTTTTGTTGACCTTTTATTTCTGTGCATACAAGGGGTCTAATACAGCAACCACACTACCTTATTCATGGCGAGGTGTAAGTGGTTCTGCTGTACACCGATTGTTGGGGACGTGTCTGTGGCTGCATGGCGTGTTTACAGGAGTCAGGGTGCTGGGTTTGTAATGGAGTTCCTTCCCGTCCTGTTTCTTATGTTCTTATGACCCCTGACTTCACTCCCATATAGAAGAATTGATTTATCTTCTGCTCAGGCTGTGCAGCTGAGCTGCTGCCCTTCCTTCAGGGCTTGCTTTTTTTTTTTTTTTTTGTCTCTAATTTAGAACTGGGTTGGTTTTTTTTTTTTTTTTTACTTTGATTCTCCAATGTACTTATTTATGGACTGAGTCATCACCAAAGGCATAAAAATAAAGAGGTATGCTGACAAAAACCTTGCGAGTAATACATGACAAGAACAGAATTTAGACAACAGGAAGGCATCGTAAGCTGAGAACTTGATTATGGCCATTAAAGAAAATCAGATCAAGGAAATCTCCAAAAACGTCTCAGCAGCAGTGTTAGAAGATGGACTACGAAAATTGCAGTCACGACTGGATGAAATTTGAGAAGGATTCAATAAGCACGCCACCAAGCTAACTGAATTAGATCATTGGGTTGTAGCTCAGGAAATGACGGCAGACCAATTCATGGTGCAACTTGCAGCGTTAAAACAGGAAAATTCCATGCTTATGGATAAAACAGTTGAAAAAAAATAATGGGAGAAGGTACGCTCTGCACATAATATGCCCTTCCAAGTCCTGAAACAGTAAAGCATCATGAACTTTTGCAGCTAGTGCAAATTTGACTGCCAGAGACTTTAGACCAATTGCTGCAAAGCAAGCCTAAAGTGGTGGAGCATGCACATAAATTCGTTGTGTTAAGGGAAAATGTGGTGAGATCCAGGCTGATGATTATGAGAATATTGTAATATGTAGATAACGTTAAGGTAATGCTGGTGTTTAAGAAGAAAGGTACCTTTGATTACAATGTCAGACAGTTGTTTGAAATTCAGATAATAAGGTATGTATGTTTAACAGATATAAAAAAGATTCATCACTAGGGATCCAGATCCCTTAATATTTAAGCATCAGTAGCATGGGATAGACTTAGTTTTTGGGTACTTGCCAGGTACTTATAGCCTGGATTGGCCACTGTTGGAAACAGGATGCTGGGCTTGATGGACCCTTGGTTTGACTCAGCATGGCATGTTCTTATGATGACTATTCAGCAAAAGTTTCTGAAAACTGAAAGGCAATGGTTCCCATCTGAATGGAATTACATTGCATAGGAATCAATTTTGTTCTTTTCTTTCCAGCTAAACTCATAATTATCCAAGATGGGAAACCATATCTCTATGGGAGGCCCACCTAGTCACTCGAGGTGAGGTTTAGGTATTAGTGTAGGGGGTTAGGGGCCACTTTGACATTCAAAGTGAGACGTACGAACAGAACAGTGCTCTCTTGTGAACATTTGATGTTCACAAGAGAGCACTGTTCTGTTCGTTGATGGTCATCAACCCTCACTCCGAGGGTTGATGACCCTCGGAGTGAGGAAACTCAACCAAAGATGAGATTTGTGCAATGTTCTCTCAACCTAGCTTGATGTTACTCACGTAGAGAGTCTTAGATATCTTTTACTTAACAAGATAAGTTTATCTAGCTAACTTTAGACTTGCTCAATAGCATGTCTAACATATCCAGCTAACTTAGCAGGATAAGGGTGAATATTGCTACATATCTGACTAACAGGGTCATTTATCAAATCACATTAGGTTGTTATCATGGATGTTAGGGCCCTAAGACCCGAGTAACGCCATAATGCATGTGATAAATAACGTGTATGCAAATTTTTAAAATGTCAAGTGGGAGGAGTTTGGGTGGAGTTTATGAAAATGAAGGGTGCTTAATGTTGCGTGCGAAAATGTAACGCATGCTATCGTGGGATTTAATGCTGGAAATAACTACACCTTTTTCCTGGCGTTATGCCTGCGATAGTTGTGTGTTACTGCTAGAGCGGGATTTGCGATATTTATTGCAAATCCCTTTTCGGGGAAGGGGGAGGGGAGAAAGAGCCTCTGGGGAGGCACACATATTAGTCAACTTTTTATACCACTAACAGGGGGCATTCTGAAGTTGGGGTGAGGTTTTGGTGGTGTGCTAGGTTTTGGGGGGCAGTTTTACATGCACAGTCAGAGGAATGAACAGCACAGTAGACATCAGTGAAGATTTTATGTGATTTGGAGTTATGAAAGATAAGATTTATACAATGTACTCTTGACCTATCTTGATGTACTCTCTACCTAGCTGCTGTCAAGCTAGGTCGAGATTACAATGTACAAATCTCATCTTTTTGTACCTTTCATCACTCCAAATCACTACAATCTTCACTGATGTCTACTGTGCTGTTTGTACTTCTGACTGTGCATGTCAAATTGTCCCCCAAAACCTAGCACACCACCAAAACCTCACCCCGAGTTACTAGTTGCCCCTCCTACAGTGGTATAAAATGTTTGTTTATATGAGAGCCTTATAAAGAATCTGAATCAACTCTCTCTCTCTCTGTCTGTCTGTCTCTCTCAGCCCAAAACATGATAAAAGCCTGTCTGGGCACTTCTCAACTTGCAATGTGAAAATATCGTGGGTGCAATAAATTTAACATGCATTGTGGTAAAATAGCTATGAAATGCGGTACCTGGAAAATTACCCTAACCACACTATTTTCTCTATATTTATAGCGATTTGATGAATCTAGGTCTAAGCTATCTGGATAAGTAGCTCCTCCCTGTTATGCCCCCATCCCACTCACAACTTTGCCAAATAACTATTTAGCTGTATAAATTATTATTATTACGTAGTGGCTGCTGAATGTGGCCAGATTTTCAAAGGCTGCCACTTAGCTGGATAAGTCCAAACTTATCACTGAATATCGGCCTCTTATCAAATAAAATAGGTGTTTTTAGCCTGCATACTTTGTTAATTTACAAAGAGAAATTACCCTGGGGCATGTTTCTCTACTAAAATTGGAATAAAATATGTGCACTAAAAGCATCTTTGTACTTTACAGCTACACAGGTTATTTAAAATCACACCCCCCTTTATTTTAGGCAATAGCTACAGAATACTTTCTCTGCACCCAAGCTGCAGGCTCCTCAAGTTCCTTTGAATTTAGGTGAAACAAGTGCAGTTGCTGCTTCATTGCTTGCAGATCACTGTTCATAAAAAGTGATGTTTGTGGAGTCTCCATCACTTTTGAAAGCATGACAGCCATTAATTTGCACCAGTCAAAGGCCTGACATCCACAGTAGTGGCCATAAATTTCCCTGGAAAATAATTCTGCTTTTTCTTTAATTAAAACTCCGGGAAGTGAAGCAGCTTCATTTCATAATTGCTTGAACAGTGAATATTGTTCTGCCTGCAACAGATGGTCTTCTGATTTTTTTAATGGTAAGCACTTCTATGCTACATTTCTTGACAAAATTGCAATGGTATTTACCTTTTTTTTTTGTTCACCTGTACAATTTATTTATAATACAGGTTTTGGGTTCTTTTTTTTTACTGCATTGGTTTAAGCTTTGCAGAGTAAGAACCTCCCTGTTGCTCTTTGAGTTATTTTAGTGCAAAAAAATGTTCTTTGCCGTGGTCATCCTGGAAGTATAGAGCATAAAGACCGGAATAAGAAACAGTAAAAAAAAAATTAAAAGGAGGACACTTAAAACTATGATCCATCAAATCAATCACTTAGACAATGCCGCTATATCTTTCTCTACAAAGTAATTTAGAAGTAAAGAAATTGTGCAAGCAGTGTCAAAACAGAATTCCCTGAGGGTCCCCTCCCTATTCAACCTGTCTGGTACATCTCCAAACTTTATATACTAGAAAGTGACAAGCTGGCAAATCCCTGATATAAGGCCAATATCCAGCTATGTATAATGTTTGACTCTAGCTCCTGGCAATTTAGACCAAAACATGATGAGAAACCAAGACCTATTTCTCAAAGGTTTCTGTGTCCACCATGGTCCAACTAGAACAGGGGTCAGGAACCTTTTTGGCTGAGAGAGCCATAAACGCCACATATTTTAAAATGTAATTCCATGAGAGCCATACAATATGTTTAAAACTAAATACAAGTAAATGTGTGCATTTTATGTAAGATCACACTTTTAAAGTACAATAAGTCTCTGAAAATATTACACCAGGCCTTAAGACACCAATACATCTCCTATTAGGAAAACGGACCAAGTCAGGCTGCTATAGAGTCCTACACAGAAACTACACGCCAGCAGAAAACCTCACCTGAATCACGTGCTGTCCCTCACCTAACATAGAATAAAGAGACCAAAACGCATAACAAGAAGCATGCAGACAAAAACTGAATTGGAAACTGCAACAAGCCAGAGTCTCTGTATGCAGTGTAACAAAGGAAAAAAGAAACATCACACATCCTTATAAAACAAATCAAGAAATATAAAATCATCAGCAGTAAAACTGTACTAACAAAAAGAACATATTTCGAAACAGCTGATGAGTGGAATATCCAATAATTAAAAACTCATATAAAACATTTCCAGATACCAACAAAATATTTCAAAATAGCAGACACAAAGATCCAGTAATGAAAAATAATAAGGATACAAACATTTTTTTGCTCTGCATACCTGGGAACGTTTGATATCCAGGTGTCCTGAGATTGTTCTGAATTAGCAGGCGGTGGGGTGGTTTGCTTGGAACTTTCTCCTCTCTGTCACATACCAGCGCTCTCTCTCACACTGGCTCTCAATGACACACCTATACACACATGCTCTCAGTCACTCACATATACAAATGTTTTTTCTCTCTCACTTATATAGGCTCTTAATTACACATTTACACACATGCTGTCTATCTTTTCACGCTTACACACACACAGGCTTTCAATCACATAAATACATGCTGTCTTTTTCTCTCACACACAGACTCTCATTCACATGCTTACAAACATGTCCTCTTTCTCTCATTTACACACAGGCTCTCAATCACATACTCACATGCTCCCTCACCTAAATCAGCTCTCAATCACACAGACACACATGGTCTCTCTCTCTCATTTAAACACAGGCTCTCAATCACATACTCACATGCTCCATCACCTAAACCAGCTGTCAATCAGACACAGACACACATGATCTCTCTCTTACTTATACACACAGGCTCTTAATCATACATACACATGATCTCTCTCACACACAAAGGATCTCAATCATACACACATACTCTTTCAAACAAACAGGTTTTCAATTACAAACTTACACATACAGGGTCCCAATGGTAAACTTACATTCATGCTCTCTCTCACAGGCAGGATCTCAATCACAGACATACTCTCTTTCACATATACAGGCTCTCAATCATTCACATACATGCAATCTCTCACTCACACACACAGGATCTCAAACACACATGCTTGCTCGCTCATTCACTCTCTCTCTCCCCCCCCCGGGAACTCGCGGCAGCAGCAGCCACCTCCCAACGCTAACCTCCTTCATTTTCAGCCCTCGCGGAGGCGAAGGCGGAGTCCCATCGGCCGCGGTTGAAGATTTTCATTTTCCTCCGAGCCGCGCTGCAGTCACCGGCGTGCTCTCTTCTTCCCGCGCAGGCACCCGATGCTCTCCACTTCCTCTTCCGGGCCGCGGGAAGAAGAGAGCACCGGCGTGCTCTCTTCTTCCCGCGGCCCGGAAGAGGAAGTGGAGAGCATCGGGTGCCTGCGCGATGACTCCAGCGCTGGCACCCGGCTGACACCCGATGACTCCCGCGCAGGCACCCGGATGACTCCAGTCAGCGTGCTCTCTTCTCCTCCCCCCCCCCCCCCCGCGGCCCGGAAGAGGAAATGGTGAGCATCGGGTGCCTGCGTGGAAGAAGAGACCACGCTAGTGTGGTCTCTTCTTCCCGCGCAGGCACCCGATGCTCTCCACTTCCTCTTCCGGGCCGCGGGGGGGGGGGGGGGGAGGAGAAGAGAGCACGCCGGTGCCGCTGACTCCAGCTGTCCTGCCGCGTTCCGCCCGGGCTGACAGCATTTTAAGCCCGGGCGGCGGAGGACCGGGGAGCAGCTGGGTCAGCGGGGAACCGCGAAGTATGGCGACACGTGTCTGCGAGCCAGATGCAGCCCTCAAAAGAGCCATATCTGGCTCGCGAGCCATGGGTTCCCGACCCCTGAACTAGAAGGAAACAAAAAGAAAAATATTAAAAATAAGATATAAGAAATGGGCTATCATCGTTCCAGCACTGAATGAACTATTTTCTTCATAATGCTTTTTGGCTTTTCTACATACCCTTTTTTCTCCCACACAATAAAAGGTGCACATATTCCAAAAACAAAACAAACTGTTGAAATAGAAGGCAATCATATGACAAAAAAAGAAAGAAGATCTACGAATAAGACTAAAGCTGGAAGTTAATCAAGCACCATCTTTTTATAGTTCTTTTTTTTTTTTTTTTGGCTTTTTCCCATCAAACTTTAATTGGATTCAGACGACAGCCAATGCTGGGCCCTGACTTTATGTCCTGGTGCACCGATATGCAGACAGTAGGGATAAAGTATACCACTGCTTCTATGGCCAAGTCCAAAAGCAAAGCAAGCAGCACTGTCTGAATTATCGAGAAGGCTGCTCACCCTGTAAAAATGTTGCTAGCAGTAATTTTGTTATGGATTTGACAGTTTCTTGGTTTTGATTGTAAATATTACTACCCTTAGCGTAAAGCTTGGGGGTAACCTGCACGAAGCGGCAGTAACTATCATAAGAAACTTTCTGGGCAGACTGGATGGATCATTTGGTCTTTTTCTGCCATCGTTACTAAATTACATACCCCTCAGTCCTTCATAGGTCTATATTCAGCAAGTTATCCTGATAACTTTAGCCAGTATAGTCAGTGGGACAGTGGCAGAGTGCCCTACAGAAACCCTCAGAACACCTCTATAGACTGGTCCCAGCAGTCTGGGCCCAGTCCAATTTAACACAGGGCATTCTGGGTACAGGGTGTCTCCCCTGAGGAGGAATAAAGTGTGGGCTCAGAGGAGGGTAAGACGGGCCCTAGGGAGGAGGAGAAGGCAGATCCTTATAACATAACTGACCTACTGAAGTTGTTTTTCTGACTTTTACTGCAAGGTAAGCAGTTTTGAATTCTGTTTGATGTGTGAAGAATAAAGTTGTGCAAGAGGAAAACTGGAGTCCAGACTGTGAATCTGTCCTCCAGGCAGCCATAGACCGCTTGTGCTCTCTGACAGGGACATTATCAGTTAGCTTTCCCGCTGAATACATTTGGCTAAATGTATCCAGATAATGTTATCAGGTAATCTCTGTCCTCACTTGCTTACTGAATAGTGAAAAGAAATTTTAAAAAAATTGAGAAACCAAGCTTTTGCTGATTCTCCCCCTCTCCCCAACCCCCAAGAACTATTAAAAGATTTAAGAGAAAATGTGAGAGTGAGTGTGTGATGTGTGTGGGTGTGTAGGGCCGGTGCTAACATTTTGCTGCCCTGTGTGAACAATTATTGTGCTGCCTCTCCCCCTGTACTGCTGTTTTTGGCACAGAATTTTTGTTGTTTTCCCAATAACCAACAAACAATAGAAACGGTCAGTCTCACTCTCTGTCCCAGGCCCCCTTTCCCTGCTCCCTCCAGTGATACAAACTTTGAAAACTGACATATCCTATGAATTTATCTTAGCTGTAGCTGGCACCATTTTGTTGTACAGAAAAATATGCACTGCTGAGGCGCCACCCATAAAACCTTTCAAAAAAAAAGACACTTGGGGGGGCGCTGTTCGCCACGGACCAAGATGGCCGCTTAATTCGCTCGCTCCCAACCCCTCCGGGATTATAACACTCACAACTTCGGGTTTAAGCTATCCCACCGAGACGAAAACTCACGGGCATTGTACAGGAACCCGATCTGATGACTTCTAAAAAGAAAAGCGACCTCCAAAAATTCTCCTTTACCCGGTCGGCGCCGAATCTGAAGGCGGCAGGCCCTGATCCCACGGGCTGCCTGGAGACAGGAGAGGCAGACATGGAAGGGGAAGCTCCGATACTATCGCCGCAGGCGAATTTAGACTTTTCTTCCACACTGGCCGACTTACCCACTAAATCTACCATGAGGGAGTGGTTCATAGAGCTACGCTCTGAAAACAAGGCTCACAAAAATGAACTACTTGCGTCTTTCTCTGAGCTCCGCGACGACCTCATGGCGCTGGGGCAACGTGTCGACGAGCTAGACTCGAGAATTGAGGATCATGAAACTACCTTAAAAGAACTCTCCTTACATGATTCCGATACCAGGGCTGAGCTGGTAGTGTTAGAAGATAAACTCGAGGACCTGGAGAACAGGTCCCGGCGATATAACATCCGTCTGCGAGGTATACCGGAATCCCCGGCCTTTGAGGACTGCATGGACACGGCTAAAAGGTTTTGCTCTTTTTTACTTTCGCAATCGTCCGCGGAGCCAGAGGGGTCTGCGGGGGAACCTCTCTCTACGTTAACTATAGAGAGGGCTCACAGAGCATTGGGCGCCCGGAGAGGAGATAAGGCGAGAGACATTATTCTTAATTTTAATAGTTTTACCCAAAAGGAGAGGGTGCTGGCAGCCGCGCGTAAAAGGAGACTGTGGCCCTGGGAAGAGCAGGAAGTCGCCGTGTTTCAAGATTTAGCGGCGAGTACACTTAAAAAAAGATTTGACCTCCGACCGGCCACGGAGGCCCTCCGACAAGCGGAAATTCGGTATCGGTGGAATTTTCCGTTCGCTTTGGCTTTCCAGCATGGGGGCAAATCTTATCGTGTAAAGAATATGGTGGAGGCGGCGGCCATCTTTAAAGAAGCGGGAATAAAAATCAACATCCCTAGCGATGCGACTCAGCAGGCTAAAGCTAAGGCAGATCGCAATCTCCAATGGCAGACAATTGTTAGAAGCAAACGTCGATGGAATGCCCGGTCCCATGCTCCCCAGGAATCGTTATCAGACCAGGGGTGATGACAGACTGACAACTTGGTGGAAGTTTGCCGGTATTCAGTGGGGCCTCCGGGCTTAAGCCTTTTGCCTTATTGACTATGTTTGAAGTACTGGACTACTACTGCCCTTGAATGCCTAGGGCGGGTTTATCCTGCTTATTTTCTCTTTTTCGGTGTGTAAGACAAATATGGAAGTTCTGAGTGTTTCTCATATGGCTTTTCAGTTAAATGTTGTGGGGGGGGGGGGGGAGGGGGGGCTTCTTGGGTAGTGTGCAAACTTCTCCTCTAGTGATCCGGTGTAAGAGGATAAAGGGTCACATGACAGTTGGGGGTTTCATGGTCCAAGTTCGTACTACATGGGGTTCGGTCCAGGCTTTCATCATTACATGTATTGCTATGGGGAATTTTGAGGGAGTATCCCTTCCTTGCATGCAGCCCGCCGCTCTAGCTCCGGATGGAGGGAGTGGTAGCCATTTGATGGAGCTGACGCTTCAGTTTATGATCACTCATGTCCATTAGAGTAGCATCTTTAAATGTCAGAGGCTTGGGCAGTTACGGGAAGCGATACAGGTTAAAAAAAGATTTAGACAGGCTGCATATATCTATTGTTTTCCTACAGGAGACGCATGTCAGGAGGAGACATGAATATTTTATGCGGCTTCAGGGGTATCCGCATATCTTTCATGCTGCAGCGGGGAAAGACTGCAGATATGCAGGCACAGGTATACTTATCTCTGCTGTCCTTGTCTTTGACTTGGTCGAGCAATTGATTGATCCCCAGGGTCGGTATGTTTTTTTAAAAATAAAGATAGGAGGGGAGTTATATTCCTTATTATCCGTGTATGCCCCTGTGTCAGATCAAGCCGCATTTTACAACAAAATGTGGAACATATTGAGTACACATGGTGAGGGGTTTTTCCTTTGGGGTGGGGACTTCAACATTACTCTAAATGCAGCTAAGGATAACTCCTATCCGGGTTCTAGATCTGCTGCATCGCAGGGCCTTAAGGCCAGGAAGTCTCTTCATTCCATTATGCAGAAGGGTTTCCTCATGGATGTCTGGCGCCATCACCATCCAGATACACGCTCTTACTCATTCTACTCTAACCCACATAAAACGTATTCACGCATTGACTTTATTTTAGCGGATGCTCGCTTGATTTTAAATGTTAGAAACTGTGAGATAGAACCTATAACGTGGTCAGACCACGGGATGGTTTGGATTGATTTTAAAAACTCTTCTGGCCAGGGGGGACAGGTGTTCTGGAGACTCAATGCTTCCTTGTTGCACAATGCTAGCTTTGTTCAAACTTTGACTCAGCAACTGCAAGAGTATTATCATACTAATCGCTCCCCGGATATCACTATTAGCTGCCTGTGGGAATGCTCCAAAGCCGTAATTAGAGGCATATGCATAGCGCGAGCTGCAACTCTTAAGAAGCAGCGGGAGTGCAAGAGGGAAGCGTTGTTAGATGAGATAGCCCAGTTGGTTAAATGTCACTACCAGACTCAGTCGCCAAAGGTACACCAGCATCTACGGGAGGCGAGAACTCAATTGAGCATGCTGGACGACAATCGGGTGGTCCATAATTTGGAGAGATTTAAACAAAGATACTATGAAGGTAGTGACAAAGCAGGAAAGCTGCTAGCGCGGCAATTGAAGGACCAAACACTACAGAGTATTATTCCCAAAATTAAAGTTTCAACAGATAAGACAACTTTAGATCCGGCAGAAATACGTCAATGTTTCACCGAATTTTATGAATCCCTATATTGCGCTAATGGACAAATCCTTGACACGGCTATTGATGACTATTTACAAACTATAAATTTGCCCTGCTTGTCCGCCCTACACCGACAAACTCTGGACGAGCCTGTGTCTGTGGAAGAGGTAACGATGGTGATACAATCTTTAAAGAATAATAAATCCCCGGGACTAGACGGGCTGTCAGGGGAATACTACAAGACAATGGTAGATTGTGTAGCGCCCTTACTAGCGGAATTTTTTAATGCTATTCGGGATGGAGAGAACATCATGACCCAGACTAACACTGCGGGCATCACAGTTTTGCCAAAACCTGGTAGGGACCCCTCTCTTTGTAGTTCGTACCGTCCCATTTCCCTTATAAATCAGGATTTAAAAATATTAGCACGAGTCCTGGCCCTAAGACTTAATAAATTTCTGCCGGATCTCGTACACTCTGATCAGGTGGGATTCGTGCCGCAGCGTATGGCGGCGGACAATGTCCGGAAAATACTGGATTTGGTATGGTGGGTGAAGAGGGAGCGTATCCCGACTGTTCTTTTGGCCATCGATGCGGAAAAAGCGTTTGATATGGTCCACTGGCCCTTCCTTTTCCGCACGTTGGCCAAAATGAATTTTGGTCCCTTTTTCCTTAATTGGTTGTCCCAGCTGTACAACCTTCCCCAGGCCCGAGTCAAGGTGAATGGTGGATATGGGGATAGTTTTACCATTGGCAGGGGAACTAGGCAGGGATGTCCCCTTTCACCGTTGCTTTTTGCGTTATTTCTGGAACCCTTTACGTGGAGGATTCGCTCATCGACGTCCATAACAGGGGTAAGGCTGGGGGATCATGACTTTAAGTTGTCATTATTTGCAGACGACATTATGCTCACTTTGACCCATCCATCTCAATCGCTACCAGGGGTAGGGGAGGAGTTGGCCAGCTTTAGCAATGTATCCGGGTTCAAGGTCAATCTGGACAAATCCGAGTTATTAAACATTAATCTGCCTGAGTCTGAAGTATTGAGCATCTCCCAATGCTTCCCCTTTCGATGGGCTAAAAAAGCTTTGAAGTATCTGGGGGTGCACATTAGCGCTAATCTTCAGGATCTTTTCACATTAAACTATATACCTTTGACTGGGAAAGTTGACCGGGATTTAGATAAGTGGTATAGAGGGCAATTCTCTTGGTTGGGCAGGATTGCCATCATAAAAATGAATGTTCTCCCCAGATTTCTTTACTTTTTCACTACTCTTCCAATCATGCTATCACGCCCCTTTCTCCGAAGGACCCAAAAGAAAATTTTTGATTTCATTTGGCGTCGGCGACCTCCTAGGGTTGCGCGGAGAGTATTGTTTCAACATAAGCGGCAGGGGGGCCTGGGGGTCCCTGACTTTACAGCGTATTATGTAGCTGCTCAGCTTAAGGCTGTCATTGACTTAGAACGAACCTCCCAGCAGAAGCAATGGGTTCTGGTGGCACAATTTGTGCTTGGAGATATGCCAGTGGCGGCGTTGCCGTGGCAACCCAAGAATACTTGGTTGCCTACAAAGTGTATTTCCTGGTCCCTCACCACCACGCTTCAGCTGTGGAAGGGGTGGAAGAAGCAGCTGGTGGGGAGTACTGCATATTTTTATCATTCCGGCCTTTATTGCAATACTGATTTTGTAGCTGGTTTCCAAACCTCTGCCTTCCAGTTGTGGAAGGACAGAGGCATCTATACCATAGGCCAGCTGCTACAGGGCAGCGCCCTGATGTCATGGAATCAGTTCCTAGTCACATATGACATGCCTCAGCACACGTACCTTTCCTTTGCCCAAGCCAGACATTTTGTTTCCTCCTTGTACAAGGCTGGGGAGATTAGGGGTTCCCGCTCCCTTTTTGAACATTTCTGCTCAAGGGCAGATTCTATGGTCAAAGTGATCTCCAAATTATACTCCTTGCTTACACATGATGGGGACAGTTTATCCTCTTTATTGCGGCAGTGGGAAGAGGATCTGGGAGAGCCTATAACGCCGCCACTGCAAATTATGCTATTTCAACGTGCCACCAGGGGGTTAATTTCTGCTAGAATACAGGAACATAACTACAAAATGCTCTATCGCTGGCATCAAACACCAACAAACTTACATAGATTCTATCCGTCCATTTCTCCTCTGTGTTGGAGACAGTGTGGCCAAGCTGGCTCTTACATCCATATTTGGTGGGACTGCACTCTTATACGACCATTTTGGTCATCCATTGAAGATTGGTTGAGCCAAGTTTTTCAAACACAAATCCACCTGTCCCCATTATCTGCATTATTGAATGCACCTTTGGAATCTCTAAATAAATTGCAACAACGCTTATGCTTATATATGCTCATAGCAGCACGGATGTCAGTAGCTTATTGTTGGAAATCGATCAATATCCCCACCATGAGCGATTTATTAATTCGGTTAAAGGCACATCGCAGAATGGACTATCTCACTGCTCTCCGCCATAACCGGCTGACCGTCCATTCTGCGACGTGGAAACCGATCCTTCCTCAGCTGATGTGAGGACCTTGTGATCCATTTAGTAGAGAAATCTCTAGCGGATCAGTCTATGTTGTGGATGGGTACCCTGTGGGATTGTTGCTTTTAAATTTTGTGTCAGACCCTTGACGTTGCTGTGTATTTCTCTGTTCTGCCTGGGTGAAGCGACCCCATATTAAGGTATACAGTTGCTTCTGTCTTTGCCTTCTCATATTTCCCTGGGATTGTCTAGGCATTAGGGCATGCATGAACTCCTCATGGCCAGTGATTGACAGACGAGAGAGCTTGGATGTGCTTATTGGACTATTTACATGTTTTGTTAGCTACGAGTGGACGAGGGGAGGGAGGGGTGGGAGGGGATGACGGCTGTCTAATTTTACTTGTCACATATATAGTTACTGCATTTGTATGATTGTTTTGGAATGTTGATTTTGCTGTATCAAAGCTTGACGGTTTGTTTACTTGAAAACTCTAATAAAGCTTAAATATTAAAAAAAAAAAAAAAAAAAAGACACTTGGAACCCATAAGATAAAGGGCCTATTGTAATGTGTATTTGGTGTGGTGTGACTTTGGCCCCTCGGACAGCCTCGAGAAAACTGAATGGCAATAACAATATAGTAAACTTCCCATACCAAAACAGTACTAACTGCCAGCACTCAAACAGGAACAACCCTATCTATGAAAAGGCAACACTGCAAATATTACACCAGGTCCTAAAACATTAGTACACTTCCTATTAGGAAAGCAAACAAGGCTGTTATAAATTCCTACGTAGAAACTACATGCTAGCAGAAAACTCCACCTTGGTCACACATGCAGGACACAGATTCTCACCAAATACAGAATAAAGAGGCCATAAAATATATTATTTACACAGAAACCAAACTGGAAACTGCAAAAAGCCAGGTTTTGTATGCAATGCAGCAATGGAAAAACAGAAAAATCACCTGTCATCTTAAATCATCAAACAGTAAAATCAAGAAATATAAATCAATCATAATAAACCCGACTAATAAAAAAATATTGCTAAAGAGCTTATGAATAGAATAACATCCAATAATTAAGAACTCATATATGAAGTTTTAAACAAGTTAAAAACAGCAATAAAATATTTCAAAATAGCAGACATAAATAGGCAATAATTAAAACTAATAAGGATGGAAAAATTCCCTGCTCACTCCATGCCTGAAAACCTTTGATTTCCAGTCACCCTTAGCTTGTCATGCATTAGTGGGGGCATAAACTTCCTTCACACACACATACATGCACAACCCAGGCAGGCTCCCATTCACACAACACACACATAACAGAGGTAGGCTCCCATTCACACACTGTCAAGATCTAACAAAACACACAATAGCTGTGTTTTCAGATGACGTTCTTTAATGCAGAAAACAAAAGGAAGAAACAACATGTGCTTCCTGATTTACAATTTCCAGGGAATAACTATAGTAATCAAGAAGATGCAGGATCTCTTTACTGGGTAAACTGAGGAGACAGACCCAGTCCTCGCCACAATACAGTACAGCTTAGTTCAGACCCACCAATAGAGATGTTGTACCAGCAGATAACTTTCTGCTGGCTAACATTTAACAACTGCTGGGTGAACAGGAAGGGTTTAACCATAGCCGGTGGGGAGTCTGGCTGGGCATAGACAATCCCCACAGTACCTGGAAGGTAAGAACATAAGAACATGCCATAATGGGTCAGACCAAGGGTTCATCAAGCCCAGCATCCTGTTTCCAACAGTGGCCAATCCAGGCCAAAAGAACCTGGCAAGTACCCAAAAACTAAGTCTATTCCATGTTACCATTGCTAGTAATAGCAGTGGCTATTTTCTAAGTCAACTTAATAGCAGATAATGGACTTCTCCAAGAACTTATCCAATCCTTTTTTAAACACAGCTATACTAACTGCAATAACCACATCCTCTGGCAACAAATTCCAGAGTTTAATTGTGCGTTGAGTAAAAAAGAACTTTCTTCGATTAGTTTTAAATGTGCCACATGCTAACTTCATGGAACACTATAGCTTCCCCAATTCCTCAGAGGTAAAATAGCTCTCCCTACAGAGCTCTGGTGTGCCACATGGGGGTCAGTGGTTCAAATCCACAACTATCTTTTACATACACACGCACATGCGCCAGGCAGGATCCTATTTACACACACACTCACACAAGCCAGGTAAGCTCCCATTTACACACATGCCAGGCAAGCTCTTATTCACATACATGCACATACCAGGCAGTCTCAAATTCTCACGCACAGAAGCCAGGCAGGCTCCCATTCACACACACACAAGCCAGGCAGGCTCCCCTCTCTCTATATGCTGGCAGGATCCCTGGGTCCTCACTTTCTCCTCTGCTACTGCTGCCGCTTGTTCATTAGGGGAGGAGGGCAGAAGTCATTCTGAAGCTATAGGAGCTTATTCTGCTTTTCCTCGTGTGCCTGCCCTGTGGTAATCACATCGTTTTGTAAGATTTTTTTTGCTATTTTGTTTTGTGTATATATTGTGATGTTTTATATTTTGTTTATCTTGTGCATTTATCATCATGTTTTATAGTTTTTGTATGTAAAAAATTAAATCAGCATTGAATTTATGGAAATAACGGAATATAAAATGGCTTAAATAAATAAAACTCATGGGGCATCGCGCAATGATCATAGAGGAAGGTGCTGCAACTTTTTAATACACCAGGGCTGACACATGAAATGGTGCCACAGAATGAGCTCCTTCTTCTTCTGCTCCCAGGTCACGTCTTGGCTGAGGCAAGGCGTGAGGGCCATTGCTGGTGGGATGATGCCAACTGGTGGCTTCATGGGCCTCTTCTTTTTTCTGCTGCGAGTGGGATGGGGGGGGATCCACCAGAAGTCTCCGCACAGATCTCTCCTTTCTTCTGCAACCAATGGTATGGGGTTCACCAGTGGCTGCATGGGCCTCTCCTTTCATCTGCTACCAGTGGAATGGAGCCATTGGTAGATGCATGAAGCCTCTCTGCTTCCATTAGTGGGCCCCCTTCCTCACTTCCACCATTACTGCCTCCTTCCCCCCCGGGTATGATGCCTTGAGCAATTGTATGGTTTGCACACCAGGTAGCACTAGGCCACTATGGGCCTCATTTTCCAAGCACTTTACCGCGTGCGATAAATTCGCAAATCGCGTTAACAGCTGTTAACGCGAATGCAAATTAGTCATTTGGTATTCAGGGGGCGGAGCATATGTAAAGCGGGAACCTGTGTATCATGTGCGGCGAAACAGCCGCAGTGTTAGCGTGGCTGCTAGCGCGGCTAATAACTACAACTCCAACCTCGCGTTATGGACTGCGCTACGGGCCAGAAAAGGAGTATCGCCATCCACGATACCTCCAGACAGCCTGTTTCAGAGAGAGAGAGAGAGAGAGAGAGAGAGAGAGAGAGAGAGAGAGAGAGAGAGAGAGAGAGAGAGAGAGAGAGAGAGAGAGAGAGAGAGAGAGAGACTTACTATAGTGCCTATGCCCTACATAGGTATTTCAATCCCTATGGGAGGGCTACCTACTAACTCGGGGTGGGGATTAGGTATGAGCGTCGGGGGCCACTTTCGCATTCCACATGAGACCTACAGACAGAACAGTGGTCTCTAGTGCAGATTTGCTGGCCGTCGGAGTGAGGACGCTCACTCCAAGCGGAGATTTGGCCAACATTCTCTCCACCTAGCATGTTGTTGCCCAGGTAGAGTGTCCATCAAGCTAGGTAGAGAGAACGTTGCCCAAACCACTTCTTGGAGTGAGCGTCCTCACTCCGACGGCCAGCAAATCTGCACTAGAGACCACTGTTCTGTCCGTAGGTCTCATGTGGAATGCGAAAGTGGCCCCCAACCCCCGACGCTCATACCTAATCCCCACCCCGAGTTAGTAGGTAGCCCTCCCATAGGGATTGAAATACCTATGTAGGGCATAGGCACTATAGTAAGGCGCTCAGGCTCGCTCTCTCTCTCTCTCTCTCTCTCCCCCCCCCCCCCCCCCCGGGAGCCTGAAACAGGCTGTCTGGGACTATCGTGGCAACTGGCAAATATCGTGCACCGCGATAAAAGAAACCGGCAAATATCGTGCACCGCGATAAAAGACTGAAAGAATCATCGTGCAGTGGGAAAACATCGCGTGCGGCGCTAATGTTTTCGCGAATGGCGAAAACATCGCCGCAGACGATATTTCCCCACTGCACGAAAGAAGCCTCATTTGCATTGGTAACGCCCCCTAATGCGTTACCAATGCGATATTGGAAAATAAGGCCCTATGTGAGAGAGGTTTTGTAAGATCGTGTGTGAGTGTGAGAGAGTGATGTAGTGTGGGAGCATATATTTGTGTGTGTGAGTGTGAGGGAGAGAAAATGTGAGAGTATGTGTGTGAGAGGGATAGTGTGTGTGTGTGTTATGAGTCTGTGTATATGACAGAGGATAAAGTTTGTGCAGCCCACACTCCACTAATCTATGACTATCTCAGGGTGACTAGAAATCAAAAGTTGCCAGGAATGGAGAGCAAGAGATTTGTTTATCCTTATTAGTTTTAATTATTGGGTGTTATTTTAGGTGTCTGCTGTTTTAAAATGTTTCATTGGTGTTGGTAAATTTTTTTAATTTTTATATGACTTTATAATTATTGAATGTTACTCTATTCATTAGCTGTGTTGAAATACATACTCTTTATTAGTATGGCTTTACTATTATGATAGATGTTTTATATTTCTTGATTTTGTTTGTTTTATGAGGAATGTTAATGTTTCTGTTTTTCCATTGTTCAGCTGCCTACAGAGTCTGGCTTCTTGTGATTTACAGTTCAGTTTTTGTTTGCACATTTGTATTTCTACTTTATGGTCTCTTTATTCTGTATTTGGTAAAGGTGTGTCATTGTTCTGCATATGGTTACTGAGGTTGCTAGTGTGTAGTTTCTGTGTAAGGATCTGTAGCAACCTGATTTTTTCTATTTTCCTAATAGGAAGTGTATTGACGTTTTAGGGCCTGGTGTTACATTTCAAATGTTGCCTTTTCAGAGTTCTTACTTTTAGAGTCTGGCAATTAGGGTGTTACGGTATGGCAGGTTTACTATAGGTTTTGAGTACATTATTTTTTTTTTACAGGATTTTGTATTATACAATGTTTCTGGTAGTGGAGGGAGTTTGTGTTGCTTTTACAGAGGTTATATCAACAAAAAGAGAACTCAAAAATACAATCTCAAATTTATAATTTATTAGTGAACCATATAAAATAGATCCTGTCTAGACAATGATTACTATCTAACACAGTCATTCCTCCATACCACAATCATATCACAATTACAGTCATACCACACCTATAAAAACATCATAATGTAAAAATCCCAACACCAATGTGTAACACTGATTTTTAAAAGCACAATCTCAAATATCTATTGCAGTAACAACTGTTATAATTCTAATAGCGTTTCACAATATATAACAATGGCGATGTGATATAACTCTGTGTCTGTTAGAACCTGGTATTCTCAGGTTCCAGCATCACACACTATACTTTTCTGAATATTGCAACCAAAAAACGGTGACATCGTCCGCTGGACCTGCCCGACAAGGACTCCTTGTTTCGCCCGATTCACCCGGGCTTCATCAGGGATATTTTCGTCACTGTCGTCTCAAATGCACCTATGTTAAATACAACCATCAGTATAGATAATAACCCACCATTGTTACCTTTAAAACCCCTTTCTCTCCAAAATTTAAATATAGAAAGGATCTACCTTTGCAGAGCCTTTTAAATTTATATAGCGTTTTCAAATATGCAACCTCCGTTGCCGGATTAAAGTGCTTTATACTTCATTCGATTCTCCAAGTATAGGTAAAACGTTTTCACAATTCAACATCATTTCGCTAATTCCAGGGAACAACCCTGTAACCAAAACATAGCGAAAAAATACAATTTAATACCAGCTCAAAAATATCTGGCTAAGGCATTCTACCGCCTGCATACTCACATTTCCTCCGGAACTGATGACATCACGTATAACGGCATGATGTAAAACTATGAACCCGAACGTAGGTTTTATAATGCCATTCATTAAACCCTTAACAGATCTTATAATAAAACAATATTTTTGCACCAATCATGTGCTTACAAAAAAGCTTGCCATTCAATTGGACCATTAAGTCCATGGGGCACACTCGTCTGCCAATCAAAGATAAATCTTTGCTCTACCCTTCTCAAAACGGCACCTAAATCACCTCCCCGCTGCAACGTTACTCTTTTAATAACAAAAAATTGTAATTCATCAATACCATGTTTGACATCTAACCAGTGTTTAACCAAAGGAGCATTCATTTTCTCCATTCTAATCCTGCTCTTATGTTCAGTAATACTTGGACAAAATATTACAACCCAAATTGCAATCCATACCTTCATATATTAAAGATTCCATAGATTTTCTTAATCATATAGATCAGCTTCCATTTTTTTCAGAGAATATTTTGTTGTCAACAGCAGACGTCACAGCTCTTTATACAAATGTACCACAGGATGCAGCATTAGAAATGATAAAAATAGTGTTGTCTACCATGGGGTTCTCAGATAGAAAACTACTATTTTTGATCAATATGACAGAATTGGTGTTAACTTGTAATTATTTTTCTTATAAACACCATTTTTTTCTACAGATATCAGGTATCCCTATGGGGTCTCCGATCGCACCTACGGTAGCTTGTTTATACGTCGCTGATTTTGAGAGTAAAATGGTTTACAGGTCTTTTTGGTGGGAGAAAGTAGTGTGGTGGGCTAGATACATCGATGATGTTTTTTTGATTTGGAAGGGAACAATAGATGAGTTAAAAAATTTTTGGCAGGAGATTAATGGAGCGAATCCTCACCTGAAATTCACTTTTGATATTAATCCAAAATTGTTACCCTTTCTAGATATGAAGGTATATATTGTGGGAAATAGATTAGCAACTACAATATACAGAAAGCCGACAGATAAAAATAATCTGTTGCATTCTGACAGCTTCCATTCTAGTCAATTAAAGAACAACATACCTACGGGTCAATTTTTGAGATACAGACGACTTTGTTCGTCTGTAGAAGATTTTAAACAACAATCTTTAATTTTGAGTGATAAATTTATGGCTCGAGGATATTCCAAATCAATTATTAGAAAAGCCTATAAAAGAGCACTGTATTCGAACAGAGATAATTTATTAATTAAAGCACAGAAAGAATCTCCATTTAGAACTATTTGCTCTATTCCATTCTCTTCGAAATCTTCTAAAATTAGAGATGTGGTTAAAAAACATTGGAAGGTGTTATCTCCTTTAAAAGTTTTTGAAGAAAGTCCAATTTTTGCTGTCAAAAAATGAAAAAATTTATGGGACAATCTTAGGACACCCATTAATGGTCCTGACAGTGATGAAAATATGATGGGTCAATTGAGATGTGGAGGTTGCTCAGTTTGTCCTCATGTTTTACAGATACAACAGTTTTGTCATCCCAATTTAAAACGGCCATACATTCTTCCAGAGAAGTTTACTTGTGACTCGGCAGGAGTGGTATATGCAATTCTGTGTCCTTGCTCTTTAATTTACATTGGACAAACGATTCGTTCCATAAAACTTCGTATTACTGAACATAAGAGCAGGATTAGAATGGAGAAAATGAATGCTCCTTTGGTTAAACACTGGTTAGATGTCAAACATGGTATTGATGAATTACAATTTTTTGTTATTAAAAGAGTAACGTTGCAGCGGGGAGGTGATTTAGGTGCCGTTTTGAGAAGGGTAGAGCAAAGATTTATCTTTGATTGGCAGACGAGTGTGCCCCATGGACTTAATGGTCCAATTGAATGGCAAGCTTTTTTGTAAGCACATGATTGGTGCAAAAATATTGTTTTATTATAAGATCTGTTAAGGGTTTAATGAATGGCATTATAAAACCTACGTTCGGGTTCATAGTTTTACATCATGCCGTTATACGTGATGTCATCAGTTCCGGAGGAAATGTGAGTATGCAGGCGGTAGAATGCCTTAGCCAGATATTTTTGAGCTGGTATTAAATTGTATTTTTTCGCTATGTTTTGGTTACAGGGTTGTTCCCTGGAATTAGCGAAATGATGTTGAATTGTGAAAACGTTTTACCTATACTTGGAGAATCGAATGAAGTATAAAGCACTTTAATCCGGCAACGGAGGTTGCATATTTGAAAACGCTATATAAATTTAAAAGGCTCTGCAAAGGTAGATCCTTTCTATATTTAAATTTTGGAGAGAAAGGGGTTTTAAAGGTAACAATGGTGGGTTATTATCTATACTGATGGTTGTATTTAACATAGGTGCATTTGAGACGACAGTGACGAAAATATCCCTGATGAAGCCCGGGTGAATCGGGCGAAACAAGGAGTCCTTGTCGGGCAGGTCCAGCGGACGATGTCACCGTTTTTTGGTTGCAATATTCAGAAAAGTATAGTGTGTGATGCTGGAACCTGAGAATACCAGGTTCTAACAGACACAGAGTTATATCACATCGCCATTGTTATATATTGTGAAACGCTATTAGAATTATAACAGTTGTTACTGCAATAGATATTTGAGATTGTGCTTTTAAAAATCAGTGTTACACATTGGTGTTGGGATTTTTACATTATGATGTTTTTATAGGTGTGGTATGACTGTAATTGTGATATGATTGTGGTATGGAGGAATGACTGTGTTAGATAGTAATCATTGTCTAGACAGGATCTATTTTATATGGTTCACTAA
The DNA here is from genome assembly GCF_901001135.1 of Rhinatrema bivittatum. NCBI lineage: Eukaryota > Metazoa > Chordata > Amphibia > Gymnophiona > Rhinatrematidae > Rhinatrema > Rhinatrema bivittatum. Next base: position 193,293,665 of record NC_042617.1, read on the forward strand.
TAAATTATAAATTTGAGATTGTATTTTTGAGTTCTCTTTTTGTTGATATAATTACTTGGTATAATTATATATATGTTCAATGTAAAAACTCCTGTTTTATTCTTATTCTGTTCTATGTAAACCGCTAAATGTAGCGACAGTTACTGTTCCTTGTGAACCGGGGTGATATGTATATTATACAGGAACCTCCGGTATATAAATCATTTAAATAAATAAATAAATAAATAAATAAATAAGAGGACCATAGTATAAAATTACCCTCAGTGTAGTATACCTTACAGCTTTTACAGAGGTGACATTAGAAACTGTATATTATTTTTCTATGGTGAGTAGTATGGGAAATGTCCTAATTCTGCTCTGTAACCTTTGTTAGGGGGCATGGAGTGTTCTGTGAATGCAGGGTATTGCTGAACTTGAGGTGCAATGTCCTAATTCTGCTCTGTAACCTTTGTTAGGGGGCATGGAGTGTTCTGTGAATGCAGGGTATTGCTGAACTTGAGGTGCAAGATTTATATTGGGATTCTGTCCTATCTGGCATAGACCCAAGACTTCACTCCCATACAGAAGAATTTTTAAGTGATACTTTCAAATAATCTTACTGGCGATTTTTTAGATGGTTGAAACTGGCCAGGGGTTTCTTTGTTGCTTAGAACGTCCTTCTATCTAGAGATGCCACTGACTTGCAACAATGGTACAAAGGGGTCAATGCGTACCCAGGCACCTCTCCTGGGGGCACCATGCAAAATTTAAATTAGGGGTCGTGCTGCCAAGGAGGCGCTAGGGTCCATTGCTCACCCCTAGCGTCTCCTTTGCAGCGGGTACCCAGGAGAGGTTTGCTTTTCACGGGTTAAGAAAACGGACGCTGATTTATCGGCATTCGTTTTCCTAACCGGCGCACAGCCACGGGTTTGGAAAACGGACGCTGGTTAACTGAGTGTCTGTTTCCCTAATCTGACCACCAGCACTGTTTTTCTTTTTTTTTAATTTTTAAAAAAATCTTTTAAACGTTTAATTTCTCCAACTCTATCGCCACGATATTAAGTCAGAGGATGTACAGAAAAGCAGTATTTTCTGCTTTTCTGTACCACCTTTTTTGGGTGCTCTGGGCAGGCGTTAATTTCTGAGTGTAAAAATGTGCAGATTAGACACACTTTTTTTTTTCTTTTTTTTTTTGCATGTGGGCTGACTAATAGGCTCATCGACACGCATTTGCATTAGTTTTGTGGCGCGTTGTGGACGCACTAATCCCCTTATAGCATATGGGGCTGTGGGCGCGCGTCTAAAACATGCATCCGACCGCAAGTAAAATAGTACACTCGGCAGAGCGCACTGTTTTGCATCGGCCCCAAAATGTTTGTAGCGGTGCCTTCTGCTTTATGAGTGGGGCTGACTTGTCTCTGCATGGACAGAATTTGGTAAGAGGCAGAAGTGGAGAGAGTCATTGGACTCCTGTTAGGATCAAACCAACAGGGTGGTTTCCCTGTCACAGGTCATATAGAATGACTCCTTGATGACAGCTGAATGGGAATGTAGAAGAGAGATCATCCATGTGATATCCAATTACGTGTCTTTATAGGATTATTTTGGGGGGGGGGGGGGGGGGGAAAGCTGCTAATCATGATTGAGTTAATTACCAAATCTTGGGAGGAGGGAAGATGAGGGCTTATGGGCACCATCCCCAGATCTTTTAGGTAGCTAGCAATGACTCTGTCCATGATAAACCTTTTACCTAGTTTTCAAAAGGTGAACCCATGGACTGTGTACCTCCTACTGCTGTGGGCTGCAGAACGGGGTAAAACAATGTGTACGTTTGAAAATTTCTTCCCCTGACCTAAGCAGCCCCCTTCCCCCCAGAAATGCCTCTTTTCAATCCGGCTAAAGCCACACATGCAGTGAAAGATGAGGGCACTATTAGCCGCTTTGAGAGCGGGATATTTTTGCCCAGGGCAAATCGCTCTAATAATTGTTCTTGGATTGTCTGTGGGGGCTCTGCCTCCTGCTCATCTCAAGCTGCTTTTTCCTGTTTGTGCTGGATGCTTTTTAGTGAGTCCTGAATTCCCCCCCCCCCCCCCAATAAGCCCTTTTATGACTCTTGGTGTTCCACAAGACTTGAATTGTCTGGTGCTAGTAGCAAATGGAGACCCAAACCTTTGGAAGTGAATATACTCCTATGTTGTGGATTTTGATACCTAGGCACGGGCATAGATTTGTGCGCACACAAATCTATGCCCGATTTTATAACATGCGTGTGCAGCCGCACGCATGTTATAAAATCTGGGGTCAGCGCGCGCACGGGGGTGCACACTTGTGCACCTTGCACGCGCCGAGCCCTAGGGGAGCCCCGATGGCTTTTCCTGTTCCCTCCGCCCCCCCATCTTCCCCTCCCTAACCCGCCCCCCCAGCCCTACCTAACCCCCCCCCAACCTTTGTTCCATAAGTTGCACCTGCCTCCAGGAAGGTGTAGGTTGTGCGCGCCGGCCAAGTGCCGGCGTGCGATCCCCTGGCACGGCCACTGTGCTGGATGCCTCAGTCCCGCCCCCTTCACAAAGCCTCGGGACATACGCACATCGCCAGGCCTATGCAAAATAGGCTCGGCGTGCGTAGGTCTTTTAAAATCTGCCTCCATAGTGATTTGAGTGAATGAAAAGCCAAACATTACATAATTTGCAATAGTTTGTGAATGGTTTATACTTATTTAAGGCACGTATACATTTGCCCTCTAACAGATTTGTCAAGCCCCCATTTAAAGACTAGAAACCCTGAAACCCAACAAAACCTTAGAAAAGACATAAAAATATTACATGGGTAGACTGTCAGAAAGGAGTCTGCTTTTTCAACTGAGAAATCTAAGGCTGCCAAATTGTTGGTATCAATTTAAAGAAAGCAGCTGTAATTTAAAACAGAGTCTTAATAGTACATTAGGGGTGCCAGGAAATTGTTGGCATCCTTGCACATAAGATACTAATACACTTGTTTTTCCCTTTTGCCAAATTGGGTTATCCTGCCATAAAACTGTTTTCAAACAGGATGAAGCAGTGCACCAGTGGGATTCAGGGAGGCGTAAAAAGCAATGTACTGCAGCACTTTGAGGTTGAAAACATTGATAAAGGGAGAATGTGATGAGCTGCTGAAGTCTGTGCTAATCAAGAACGCCCATGATCTCAAGACTGCAATGAGCAGCATGTCTGCAGTGAAGGTTTCAAGCAATGTGATTCTGGTAAGGTGCAATGTATTTGTCTTTCATATGATACTAGACATATTGCAGTAGTCAAACTATAAGCAAATGTCCTTAGAAAAAGCTGAATTTAAGCTTTAGTACTTTTATATATATTTTACTACTATAAACTGCTGTGAGTGCCTTCTTGCTTGCACAAACCTAATTCGTTCTTTATACATTTTATTTATAAATTGTAAAAAGTGCCATACGCAAACAGATTCTTGCTGTAGCAAATATACAAGATAGTCTTTATTATAGAAAAAGTAAATTTACAGCTAAGCATAAAAAGATCCCATCAGGGCAATCCTAGCCTTCACCTTAGTTTTGTTAAAATCCAGACACCACTCCTGAAAAGCGCCGCCAAATGTGTTGGAGGCAAGCCTGAAGTCTGGGAGGTAATACCTCTGAGGGTCACTGGGGGGCGCTCAGAGCTAGCATTGCTCTTCCATAGTGGGTGTGTAAAGTAGCACTAAACTGCGACGAAGAGACTGAAGAAGTAAAGAACCTGCACAGAAAGATCCCCCCCCAGCAGTTAAAGATGGAAAGGGCGGTGGGAAGCTTTCCTGAGCGTGCAGTAGTAAGGGGGAGGGGGTTGAGCCACTTTCAGTTAATTGCGGTTTTACGAGGCAGCCGAGAAAGTCCTGCACACGTTACCTACCCATACCCCAAAGTCGCCTCTGACGCTGGCCGGGGCGACTCAGCCTCGGAAGCTTTGGGCTTTGACGTGAAAGCATTAGGGCTGATCACTGCATAGGAAGGTGCTCGTTTCAGTGACGGGAACTGGGGGCTGCAGAGCAAGAGGCGATGCACCTGTAACCAGCGACTGACACTGAGCCCAAGATAAACTACCTCCCCCCACCCCACCAGGGCTGAGGAGAGAAGCCTGGGAAGAGGGATCCCCGTGCTATGCTGAGGACAAATAAACAAAAAAGCCAGGGTAGACTGGCAGGAAGATAAGGACCTCTCGCCCCCACCACACACAGGAGAAGAAAGGCAGGACAGCAGCCGAAGCTGGGAGAAGACTGAAACAGAAGCAGAGAGGAGGAAACAGAAGCAGAGAGGAGGAAACAGCAAAAAGCAGTAGAAAGCTATAGCAGGAACTATACCTTCACTTGAAGCGAAGGGTTGGCAGCGGGAACTTGAGGGGAAGCACTGCAAGTGCATACTGTTGCACAGCTCAGGGAGACAGGAAAGCAAAGCAGAGAGCAACACGGCCTGAAAGCACAGAGAAAACCGATAGGCAACAAGCAAGGGGCAGCTATTCTTTGTGAAAGACCAGCACAAACCTAAAGAACGCCAGAGAAGGGCAAGGGCTAAAAGGCCCTCGCTTGGTAGGGACCTAAGTGACAGAAGTTTTAGTTAATCAGAAAACTCAAGTTCTGTTTTTATTTTTATTGTTTTCTGTTTAGCGAGAATACAGTGGCACGCACTCAGGACAGGCCTACTTTTCTGTATGAGGGCCCAGAGAGATTTATGTTAATTTTTTATTAGGAAGGTGCACTGAGGGACAAGATGGTGGTTAGGTTTGCTGTGGTGTGTTGGGGAAGTTGGAGTAAGGTTCCCCAAGTTGGTGGATTGTTATCTGCATCTACTGGTTACAGCATTGGGGAAAAGCTTCCCAGTCTGGTATAGCAAAAATGACAAGAGGTAGGTGGCACCTTATAGCATAACCAATTTATTGTGGAATGAGGTTTTAAGGACAGAGTCCTCAGGCATCTGACCAAGTAGACTCTGTCCTAGAAAGCTTCAATAAATTGATTAGTCAACAAGTTGCCACCAGCTTCTTGGCATTTCTGGTTACCCCATGGTACTTCTGAACAGCTTGTTTCTCCAATCGTTTCCACTTTTCGCTTACCCTCACCACAAGAGAAACATTAAACACTGGGTTGAATACCTCTCCTTAATATGGTATTCCCCCCCCCCAACCCTTTGCAAGAACATGTAACCATTTCTGCCAGCACCTGCCCCTCACCCTTACGCCTGTTTTGAGTGTAGATGGTAACATCAGGTAGGGGTGGGGGCCTCGCCCCACAGAAGGGCACAGCTGCTGGTGACACAATGTGGGTAGTGTAAAGGCTGCGTTGGCCCCCTCCCACCCCCGCCTCCCACTTCCAACATACGGCGCAATTGCAATGCCTTCATTCGAAAAGCAGATTTTATTGGTTGGATAAAATTGGCCGCAGCCCATAAGCACTGAATAAACGGCAATTAGCAAGCATAACTATAACATCATTGTAACTATACACAACTGCATAACTGATCATAACAAATTTAGTGACTAGCGATGGCCCCCCCCACGCTTCTAAAAGTTGAAGGTATGAAAATCAGCTGAGGCGGGTGCACACCCCTTGGCCGTATAAGCCGCGGAGTTGTCCTTTGACCCCTGGCCGTTGAAGCCATAGCGTCCGTCGACCCGACCGTGGAAGTCGGGAACGTTTGTTCTAATCGCCTCGCCTCAGCATCTCTTGCTTCTTCCCTCTCGGCCGTTGAAGCGTCGAGGAACTGCGCCGGCTCTGCTAGGCCGCTTGCACAGTCCGAACCGCCTGTTGGACTCTCCTAAATGGGGGAGGGGGGGGTGAGGGTGGGTAAATACTGTATTACAAAGTCACAATTAATTGATCAGCAGACTTTAATGATTTACTTGTCTTAATTTTTTTTTGATACACCACCAGGATCTCAGTTGGGATTATCCCGGCACCGGCGTCAAAATATGCTCATGGCGATCCTAAATATGGCTGCTGCCATGTGCTGACCTACCAAAATGGCTGCTGCCATGGTCTGACCCTGCTGCCATGGGCTGACCCCCAAAATGGCTGCTGCCATGGGCTGACCCCTGCCATGTGCTACTTAAAGATGGCTGCTGGCAAGCCCTTACAATAAGAACCACAATACCATGCTAAGATGTAAGCTGACCTTTCATTAATATTTTAAATTTACTTTGTATAGAGCTGCATAGCGCAGCCTAAATCATCATATCTATCAAGCTGAGGGTCCTTTCCCCCTTATAATTCAGTATAAACGTGCACATGGACAGCTGTCCCTTTAAATAATAACCAAATACTAAATATCACCTTTAGGATTAATATAAAAAAAACATCTTGTTAACCTGGCTGAGCACTCAGATGCCATACCGCTGTCCCATAGACATATCATCAGAATTCCCAACTACGGGGATGCTGGCTACTTTTTAATTGGTCAGATTACTTAGGTATAACAAAGCACATCCACAGGTTGTTAAGGTAGCATGGTAGACATGAAGCCTGCCCACTTCCTAGCAATTTAGAGAGCGAGGGGTAAAGCAATACATAGAAAACGTCGATTTTAAAGTAAAGCAAGCCTACAAGATCAGTGCTCTAACCACTGAGCTACCAAGCCTGCTACTGCCAGCCATGTGCTCTAACCACCTATGCATTCACCATATGCAGACCCCTTCAATGGCGTTTCTTAAAAGGCTACAAGTGAATGATAACCAGCCCTGCACTCGCTGCCCTTTCAATAAATACAGCAACAAGTAATGCAGAGCAAGCATTGTGCTGAAAGCCAGCCATGAGCTCATAAAATATATATATAACAACAGGTAAAGTGTGGCCATGTGCCCATGGCGTTTCACTAAATATATATTCGTTAAAATATATAGAACCAGCTATGTGTAAGGCATTTCCTTAAATAAAATAACATGCCAGGCAGAAGCAGCCATGCATTCAAAACCTTTTCATTAAATAAGGTACTGGTAATGCAGAGCTAGCTCAATGCAAAAATGGGGGAGGGGGAGGGGGAAGGGGGTGAGCATACCTTCCCGACCTTAGCAGCACAAAATTTCCATTAATATTCTCAACATTTTGCCTATAAGCCACAAAACGTTTGTACTTTACCCAATGATGTCATCAAAGAAATCGTTCCTGCTCCTTTAGCTGATCTGCTCCTCTTACAGCACAGCCGTGCTGGAGGCAAAGTGAAAGTAAAAGCAAAACTGTTGTAGCACAGCCGTGCTGAGAGATCAGTCTGTTACAGCACAGCCGTGCTGAGAGAGGAACCACCCCGGCTGGGCTCGGCAGCGCTGGAGCACGAGGAACCGGGAAGCAAAACTGATATAGCAAGGAGGATAAAGTTGCTTGATCCTAGAGGTGATCTGAAGTTGATGAAGCAACTCTGCACAGGACGAAAAGGAGGGGCTGCCCCGTGCTGGCTCTCCCTTTTCTACTCCCTCCCCTTTAGCCCTGCCTACCTTGCCTTACCCGCCCCATTGTGCCCTGCTCCCTAACGGAGTCGCAGGGCAGAAGGAAGCAGAGAGAGAGAGGAAATCGGAGGCACTGCCCCGCACTAGGCTCACATACCTAATCCCCCAAATCTATTTAGAGTCTCCCCCCACCCTTTCCCCATGCACGCGGAGGTGTTTTGCGCGGGAAGCAGCTCGCTCCCATCTTATTTAATTACACCGAGCAAGACACCGGGGGAGGGGGGGGGGGGCTTTCCCCGCTCGCTCCTATACGGAACCTGCTAGGGGGTGGACGCTTCTGTCATTGGCACCCCAGCCATTCCGAGGGCGTGAAAGAAAAGGAAACGAAAATATAGACTAGGAGACAGCGTGGTCTGTTTGTGTTTTGTGTTGTTTTTGTTTTTTTTTTTTTTGGTGTGTTGGTCAGGGCGTGAAGGAATGGCAAGCAGTTAACTAAGAGGGAAAACATCAAACCACCCCATGCAGGTGGGGGAGAGGAAGCAGGCGAGGGCAGAGAGATTATTAAGCGAAGAAAAAAAAAAACAAAAAAAACGAGCGACTGGTTAACGCCCCCCTCATCACCGGGGAAAACCCACCTCCCGAAAGAGAGAGAGGGAGAATCAAAAGAATTATCAATAATAATAATCTTAGTGAGCCTCGGAGAAGTAGCTCAGGCCGCAGCTTTCCTCGCGACCTGGCTGCTTCCCCCCCCCCGGATCGCCAAACGTCTTGCAAATGTATCGCCGCTGAAAAGGCGTGGCCCTCCGGGTGCTGCTGAGAGGAAGCCGGCGGACGTTAAGAGAGCCGGCATGCATGTTTCTTTTCCCAGGGAGGTGTGGAGAGAGCGACTGCGAATGAAACGCCGAGGGAGCAGCAGGGGCAGAGCTGCTCGGCGGCACTGACGGCTCGCATTGACCGGCTTCTCTCGCCGGAGGGCGAAGCCTTGTCTAGCGGGCGTCTCAGACCCGAAGGAGGAGGAGGAGGCTGGGAAAGTAACTCCGAGGCAGGAAAATGCAGGCTCGTCCTTGCGTTTGGGGAGCCGACAAGAACAAACGAAAAGCCACAGAAGAGGTCGGCGAAGAGGAAAAGCGGCGAAAACCTGAAGTCAGATCCCACGAAGAGAGAGAGAGAGAAATGAAATTGCAACAGAGTGTATTGTGTAGGGATCCCCTGCTTCCTTCTGCAACCCCATGCCAAAGGTGTACTTTGGCTTAGGCAGCGCGTGCTTTATGTTAAAAAAAAAAAAAAGTCAACGAAAGTGAAGAAAACGAGCAACAACAACAACAACAAAAAAATCATCCCGTTGTATCACTGCTGAAGCCAAGGAGGCTTATTAAGCGACTGTAAGATTTTTATTATTTTGGAAAGGCTATTCTACTACTGCATCAGGTATCAGACCCCTGCTGACTGTCAGACTCATCTATCAACGTTTGGATTACTTGTGGGAAGAAGGGAGAACTGTCAGCTCCTGATTCGCTTTGGGAATTAAATTGTATTTTTCGGTGTGGATTTTTTTTTCTGGTCAGGATTTTGGATATTGATATTTTATTTGTGAGCTATATGTTTTGCTTTCTATTTTTTTTTTTTAGGAAAAGAGAAGCTTCCTTGGAATTTTTTTTTGTATTTGTTTGTGGTCAGCGATGTGCACCAACATAGTTTGCGAGTGGCTGAAAACCTTGCAGCTCTTGCAATACGCGCAGTCCTTCGTGGATAACGGCTACGATGACCTGGAAGTTTGCAAGCAAATCGGGGATCCGGATCTGGATGCAATCGGGGTGTGGATCCCCCAGCATCGGCGCAAGATCCGAGCCGCCGTGCGCAGGCTGAAGGAGGAGGAGAAGGAGGCGGCCAGCGGGTTGTATTTCACCCTGGAGCCACAGGGATCGCCCCCCCGGCAGGGTTACACCAGACATTTGGTGGACCGGGGCCAGAATAAAGCTTGGTGGGAGGTCCCCCGGGACCCGCAGGGGCCCCAGGGCGGTCCGAAGGGCCACATTGCGGACAGGGATCTGGTGGTCTATCCCAAACTCAAACTGAAGATCATGATCAGGGATAAACTCCTCCGGGACGGGATCAACCTGAGCAAGCCCCCTTACTCCAACAAGGTAAGAAGAGGTTAACTTCCATCGGCTTTTTTTATATGTTCCTGCTGCCTGGTCCAATGCAGAGTGAAAAATACATTTTGGGGAAAGGAGTAGGGATAGCAACTGTTGGAAACTGTGGTAGCTTTCTGGTTTGCGGGATGTTGACCTTTTCTGGAGCCCGAGTATTAGTGGGTCGGTGGATCTCTGCCAGAAGAGGGATGTGTGATTGGGGAAATGAGACAGGAAATTATGTAAAAGTTATCTTTAATTTTAATGATGATGTATTTCTAATATGCTGTACTTTTTGTATTTAATTTTGAAGGGAGTGTATTGTTGATGATACGGAGAATCCAACTGTATTAACTGAGAGGAAATGTGTTTAGCTGTGTGATATCACCTGTTATTTCCCAAGTGAGAGTAGGGATATGGTAGGTCTGTTAAGGATTTTTATATTATTATTATTATTGTATCTATTATATGTTGGATTGCACTATTTGGATGTAAACTGCTTCGGGTCCTCCTCCTTTGGGGAAGGTGGCAATATAAGCATGAAATGGAAATAGCAGCTGCTAAACTTTGGAGTTGTCTGTGTGGTCTTATGTGTTTTGTTAAATGGTGAGAAGTTGCATTTTACTTTACCCAGAAATGTGCTACAAATTTCAAGTCAAGGAGATCTTCAGTTCTTTGTGAGAGGTTTTTTTTTTTTTAAAGAAAATAATTGATCAAGGGGTTCCCTCTCCAGCAGATTTCTTTTTTTTTGACTGAAAGCTTATGTGTGGAGGGGAGGCAGGCATCCCTGCGGGTAGGGGTGTTATTGAGAATATACCGGTTGTCGGGAGACTGTACGCTTTGCTTCCTCACACGGCTGGAGCAGACAGAGGAGGACTTTCGGAAGGGGGGGGGGGGGGGGAATACACTGGCCTTCTCTGCTTCTTTTCTCTACAGGTAGGGCTTGGCACACGCCGTCTCACGCAATCTCTCCCACTTGCTTCCAATGAGAAGGCTGTGATGGTAACAATCCTCCTTTTCATTTTTCTCCCTCTGTCTGCCGGCAAGGATGCCTTACAGGTTAATAATTGCAATCCCCATTCCTATTAGCATGCTCTCAGCTTCTATACAGACATTAGCCAGATGTGTCAAGCCTGCAACCGACCAGCAGGAGTCCTGCCAGATAACCTTGCTGGCCTCTGGGCTGAGCATAGAAGCCTGGCTGAAAGAAGCAGGGGGGAGATGGAAGATAACTACTTTACAAGGGGGTTAGTTACTTAAGGCAGCAATAATTCTGGAGACATAAAATATGTTGATAAAATGTCTTTATTTTCTTACTCTTTTACCAGAATTTTTTCAGTGGTTCATTCTTCTGGGTTTCGGGGTGGGGGGTGGGGGGGGGAGTTTGTTTTTTTTAAAGAATGCTTGCTTGCTTTTTTTTTTCTGGTCATTTCTGTAGAGGTCTGGGCCCTGTCATGGTTTTCTCTGTTCATGCCCAGTGCATCCTTTATTCCTCTTGTCTCTCTCCTCATTCTTGCTTGTTTTAACCAGTATAAACTCTTCTTCCATAACACAGAAGGAGGGGGCAACTTCAAACTGAAAAACAGAACTGCACCAATGGTGGTGATTCAACTGAGACTTGCAAAATTTGTTTTCTTTTCTTTAAAAATATTTTCTACTAATTCTGAGAAATATGTAAATGGGGAAAATGGTTGCCTGTTTTTTTTTTGTTTGTTTGTTTTTTTTTAACGTCATAGACTTTGGAGACCACTGAACATCTCATTCAAATCTGAACAAGTTGTAGGCGTTGCTACCTTGAAATGTTTTTCATGTGTTTTGGATACAGACAGGATGACACTGTTTAGATACTGTTGTTTTTTTCAGTTATATTAATTACTACTTCCTTTTCTTCCTACTTCAGTCTATCCCAGTAGGATTTCCCATTCCACGGCCACTGGATTCAGAGGACACACATTTTTTCCCTATGACATCATCACTGGCTAGAAAAGAGGCGTGGTCTTAGGCAAATGCCTGTTGTCTCTGTCTCTGGCGTTGTGGACACGAGAGGACTTGCTATTAAAAAAAAATATTTCAGAGCCAAGATTAGGCCTCAGCCTGGTGGAGTAGCCTGTGCTCCTGGGGCCGTCCTCACATCTGGGAGCTCTCAGGATTTCACCCAGAGGGAATTTGCATTAATTTGCAAGGTCTCGGAGGAAACACTAGAAATCTCATGGCCTCTCTGTATCCAACTCAGCCACTCCCCTTCCGCAGTAAGCCTGCAGAGAACAGAAGAAGTGGGGTGAGATTGGAGTAGACACTGCAAGCAGCATACAGGGAGAAACAAGAGAGGGCTGCAGCACACACAGAACTCACTCTGCAAATCGCTCCGTTAAAGGTCATGAAGCTGTGACTTTTAGGGGGTAAGAGCAAAGAGAGTGCTGGGGTCAGGAAGGGGGAGTTTGCTGGGGTCATCTCTGGAGGGGGACCAGGTAATGGTGGTGGGTTGGATAAAGAGAGAGAAAATGTGGATTAGTTGGGGGGGGTGACAAAGCGAAAGCTGATATATAATATTACATTCCTTCCCCCTCCCCTCCACCCCCTTCATTCAACAGCAATGTTAGGGTGGCTATAACTCAAAAGTTCCCAGATTTGGCAATCCTGCAGGGTTGATTTCGCCAGTAGAGCTTGGTTGTAGGCACCCTTGGGGTCGATACCAGTAACTCTAGGATCTGGTTGATCACCCCTAGAAGGTGAGTTCTCACGTCTTCAGACCCAAGGAATCACAGGACAGCCCAGTTCTTGGCACAGAAGGTGCTCAAGCTCTTACCTCCTTGTCTCCTGCCTTTCCTTCTCCTCCCCTCCCACTCTCATTTCATGTATAAGGTTGGCTGAAAAAACACCCTTAAGATAACAAGTGCTAAGGCAGATGACTCATATGAGAGAAGACCCTATTCTACTGGGTGTACACAAGCCCTAGAAAGTCTTTCCACTGCATGAGGCCCTCAAGACAATTGCATTAACAAGGGGGGCTTAAGTGCAGTAGAATCCTAAGCAAACTATATCCCCCCTACCACTAGAGGATAAAAACAATCTTCTAAGAATTCCCAGGGTGGATGCCCTAGTATCAGCAGTGATTCACATGACAACCATAATGATAAAGGGTAGGATGGCACTTAAGGATCTGTAGGACAGGAAGATTTAAATCTTTACCACAAATACTATGGTAATACAAATTTCTATATTTGGAGGGTATGTTGCCTGAACAGTAGTATGCTGGATTCAACAAGCTCCCAAAGAGCTCAGAAACACTACATTTGGAATTGGGGTGGCGTTTTTAGCAGACGCCTTGTATGACCTAGTCAGGATATTCACTTGAGTGATAGCTTCAGAGATAGCAGCCAGGAGGCTTCTCTAGCTGCATCACTGAACAGCAGACTCTTCTTCTAAGGCTTGTCTTTGCAAGTTCCCCTTCAGGGTGTCCTGCTGTTTGAAGATGATCTATAAAAGTAAGTCAAGGACTTGCGTGAGTCCCAGACTTAGAGACTTCCAGAAGACAAAACCCATCCTGGGGCTCAAGATTGGAGGGAACGTCGAGCCCGAGAATTTCAAAGATTCAGACCAGCCAATAGATCCTCTCCACAGACCGCTAGGACTAAAGCTCACTACTTTAGAGGGGCCAGAAAAGCAAAAGATGATTCCACTTTAGTTCCCAGGCCTAATGACATTCAGCGGGCCCCACTGGTGGTAATACTGGTAGGCATTTGCCCTTTACAGTTTCACCAGGAGTGGGCCCAAATCATCACAAACAGTGGTTAATGGATATTGTACAAAGAAAATATTCTGTGGAGCTGGCTATGCCCGTTCCAGGTGCCTTCATAATTTCCACTGCATCTCCCTTACAAAATCTTCAAGCTATAATCCTACCGTAGTACCATCTCACGAGCAAGGCCAAGGCACATATTCAATCTATTTCATAATCCCTTCAAAAATGGGTCCTTTCAGCCCTTCCTGGACCTAAAAGGGGTCAACAAGTCCTCACTTCTAAATTGGAAATGCTCCACTGTCAGCATGGTGGTAAGGAAAGGAGAATTTGTCTCTTCCCTAGATCTGGCAAAGGCTTATTTCCATATTCCTATCCAGAGTGCCCATCAGAAGCTTCTCCAATTGTACATCATAAGCAAACATTTTCAGTTCCAGGCACTACCCTTTGGGCTTGTGACTGCCTCAAGAGCACTCACCAAAGTGATGGTAATAGTGGCAGCCCTACAGAAGCAGGGGATAATGGTACTCCTTTACGTGGACGATTGGCTCATTGGAGCTAAGTCCTTTCAGGAGAGTCAGTGGGTGTCCAGCTTCTGCAATGCTTAGGATGGGTGGTGAATTATGTGAAGAACAGCCTAATGTCCTTGAGTCCCTAGAGTTTCTTGGAGCCCTGTTTAATACCAAGGATGGACAAGTTACTTTAATCCACAAAAGAGTCAAAAACGTGACCACTTATGTTTGAGCTTTCCAAGCAGAAAAAGTGCCAAGAGTGTGGGACTGACTTCAAATCCCTGGCCTTATGACATCCACCTTGGATTTAGTCCCATGGACCGGGGCACTCATGCGCCTGCTACAGTAGTTTGACTTTACTTTGTTGGCCTCCCGTCTCCGAGGACTATGAGTTCCACCTTGTACTACCTTGTGTAGCAAAGAAAAGTCCTGAACCATTGGTTAAATCCCATGAATTTGTAAAAAGGAGTTGAGCTAGAACCTTCCGAATGGATCCTCATGGTTTGGATGCCAGGACATATGGCTGGGGTTCTCATTGCTAGGGCTGGCTGCTGGACAGTAGAAGTCTCAACCTGGTCAATAAACAGATTAGAGATGAAGGCTGTAGGTTAGTCCTGTAGCATTTTCTCCAGGGCAGTCAGGACCCTGTTGGGAATAAGTAGTGGCATATGTGAATAAGCAGGGAGGCATCTATAGCCCCTCCAGCTGGCAGAAGAAGCAAGCCTGCTCTTCACATGGGCAGAGCAAAATTAATTTGCCTCTCCGCAGCCCTCATTGCAGGAAGTGAGAACATCCAAGCAGACTTTGTCATTAGAAACAAGCTGGATCCAGGAGTGTGGGAGCTCAGCTAGGAAGCCTTTTAGCAGATAGTGGACCAGTGGGCCCCCCTTTTCATGGATTTGATGGATACCTGATTGAATGCCAAAACCAGCAGATTTTTTAGCAGATGGAAAGAAGCAGGGTGTAGTGAAATAGACTTTGATCAAACCCTGGCCAAGGGGTGACCTACTCTACCTCTTCCTCTTGGCCACTTATAGGCAGGGTAATAAAGAGGATGGAAGATTGTTCTTCAACAGTAATGCTGGTAGCCCCCAATTGGCCAAATTGACCATGGAATGCAGACCTAATAAAATCCTGGATAAGCTCTCTTCCTCCAGTGCAACTCACCACAGGGGCACAGGCTTCTGTGGCAGGGCTCAGTCCCGATGAAAGACCCCTCTTGATTCTCACTTATGGCCTTGACCTTGGAAAGGTGAGGCTGCATAGGAAAGGCTATTCCTTGGTAGTTATATTGAACATGTTAAAGGCATGAAACATTTCTGCTTCCCTAGCCTAATCCAGATCTGGCGCCTGTTCGAGGATGTCTGTCGCACACTCAAAACCTCTCCCTGAAAGGCAGATGTTGCATGTATCCTGGGCTTCCTTCAAAAAAGGCTAGATAAAGACCTAGCGCTCAATTCCCTGAAGGTGCAAGTGGCAGCCATATCCTGTTATGGGGTGCAATGAAAGGTCCTCAGGTAGCCTAGCATTTATTTATTTATTTATTTATTTAGTTCTTTTATATACCGACCTTCATGACGGGTGTCATATCAAATCGGTTTACATGGAATGAAGGGGAAAACATTCTTATCAACCGGATATTGCATCCAGATATAGTTTGCTGTTTACGAGAAGTGAAGCTCATCCGTCCTCCATTTAGGCCTATAGTCTATCAGTGGGTTATCAGTCTGATTCTTACAGCCTTGGTGGGTTCTCCCTTCAAACCAGTGAGAAGCATTTCTTAAGGATCTCTCCTTAAAGATGGCCTTTCTCATGGCTATCTATTCTGCCAGGACATATCTTGGAACTATGGGCTCTTTCATGCAGGGACTCTTATTTTTTGTTTTCACCAGATATGGTCACCTTTCTTCCCATCCTTCCTGCCCAAGATGATGTCTCTCTCCTACTTAAATCGGTTCATGTCCTTCCCAGCCTTCAAAGGCAGCGAGGATTGGAAGGGAGAAAGGAATCTATCTGGAAAATGGACAGTCTGTGTTGTATGGATGCTCCTGGAAAGGGAAAGCAGCCTCCAAGGCTTTGCTGGCCAAATGGATTAAGGAAGCAATATCTTCAGCTTATCTACTCAATGGCTCACAAGCATCCATAATGCTCTATGCACATTTCACATTTCAAGGGCAGAGGGCAACTATGATGCCCCCAGATTAAATCTGTAACGTGGCTACCTGGTTGTCCTTACATTCAGTTCAAAATTTTACAGTTTGGGTGTGAGGGCCAAGTCACTCTGCTTTCAAAGCAGACGTTAAGGCAGCCCTGTTTTTTTCCCACCTAGCTTAGGTACAGCTTGGGTACCGCCCACTGGTACAGACTGGTCTAAAAGGAAGGAAAAGATGTGAAATTTAATCTTACTTGTTAATTTCCTTTCCTTGAGTCCTGCTAGACCAGTCCAGGACCCATCCCGGTACTCAGTTGCTACCAGGATGTAATTTTGCCTTTGAGATGTGCCATTATTTTATTTTCCTTTCTTTTCTTTCCTCCTACCCCCACCTGGGAGGGGGGGGGGGGGGCGCTAGCGTCTCAAGTTTCCTCTATCACCTAAAAAAGAAAAAACACAAAAGAAAATAAGTATGGGGGGAATCGGGGAAGGTTTCTTTTATTTTTTAATTTTCTTAAAGGGGGCGTTAGTTGTCTCATTTCTCTGACAAAAGACTACTGGCAGCTGCCTGAGACCACACTTTCCTTTTAGCCAATGATCATTTTTTAGGGGGGGGGGGGGAATGGTGTGTCCTCTGTCTGTGGAACAGGAAATCCCATTGGTACAGACTGATCTAGCAGGCCTCAAGGAAAAGAAAGTAAGATTAAATTTCATATTGTCTGATATTGCAGAGTCATCCTGAGTTTTGTAGCAAGTGTGAATGTGTGTTCTTTTTTTTTTTTTGAGGGGGGGAGGGGGGAATCCTGGGTTGTTGGTTTTTTTTTTTTTTTTGTATTTCCAGTTGCAGAAACTATTGTATTCTGAGCATGTCTGAAATTTAAAACTTGGACTTGATATCCCAAAGTGACATAAACTTAGGCCGGCAGCAGTAGAGTCAGGAGAAAATAATAAAATCTATTGAATTCATATATTTCTTGGTAGGCCTTTGTAACCTCCTGTACACTTGATGTCACTTTTCTAGCCTTGGGGAACATTGGGGTTGCTATCCTGAGGAGAAGAATTCAATCTCCAGGGCCGTGAGCTGGGCCAGTACCAGGCTGAGAACACTCCACACAAACAAACAAACCACTCTCCAGACTCGAGTTGTGCTAAAAAAATACATAGTTTACTGAAGAATCTTCAAAACTAAACATAATGACAGTTCATGTAGATGCAGAAATTAAACAGAATTACAGTTCCAGAAAATCTTTTAACTTTTCTCTTTATAGCTCCTTTCCTTAAATAAATTTCTCCTTACAGCAACACAGGGACTCTGGTTACTTTGCTTCTTCTCTCTCCTCAATCTTTTGCACAGCCTAGCCTGGTCCTCTCTTTAGTTTCATCAGTTAGCAAAACAGTTACTCACAAGAATGTCCTGTTGAGCTAAAGGAAAAAATCCTTCTGGTGCAGCATCAGGTTCCTCCGAGCCCCAAAGCAAGTTCCCTCTGGCCTCCTGGTCCAGATAAGTTCTTTCTCTAATTAAGCACAGGCTTTACTTTTTAAACATCTAGGCTGTACGGCACCCTCTGCTTCTTCTCTTCAGGTCTCTGGGGATTTTCAGAGGAAAAATCCCTGCCCTACTCCTGCTACTTACTCCCTTTTGTAATCCTGAGAGAGGATCACAGCTCCAACCAGTCTCTTTCCCTTGCAAACCGGAGCACCCCCTGACTCAATAGAGTCAGGGTTTTATCACGTCTGCTCAGTGACTGAGCCCCTAGGGGATGTACTCCTCTTTTCTGTCAAGGAAGGCAGATAACACCATCTGACACACAGATGGCCCAGGGCTCTGGCTCCAGGATAACCTCTTGCCATCTCAGCATCCTCTGCACTTCAGGTAGATGTTACACACTGAGACCATTAGCTCCAGGTTTTGTTAATGAGTCGAATCCTGTCACACAGGGTTGTGGTAGATGCAGTTCTAACTATGCTTAGTAATATTTTGAAGTTTAATAATGCAGACACATACATGTACTATTGGTATGGTAGGCAGAGTTAGGCGGACCATTTTTATTATGCCCTCTGATTTTGCTGAGATTTTTCAGCTTAAAAATCCAGACTGCTTATTTACAAACTAGCCGTTAAGCCTGTAACAACGGGCTACATTAATTTTTTTTTTCCAGTCCATTTCCTTACCCCTCATGTCTCCCTCCCCCCAGTCACTCCCCCTCCGGATGGCGCAGACGGAAGATCTCTGGGGGAGATCCCTCCCTCCCTCGTGTGCGCCGCCGCCACTTCTGCTCGTCGCTGCCGCCGCTACTGCTCCTTGCTGCGCCATTTTTGTTACTGGCAAGATCTGACCGACGTGCTGCCTGCGCATGCACGGTAGAGTTGCTCTCTACTGCGCATTTGCGGCACGTCGGTCAAGCTTCATTTATCTAGTAGATGTATAAAGGGATTTCATGTAAAATCTCTGTAAAATGTTCAACCCAAGAGCAGTAGGTCCTTCTGGTCTCAGTGTCCGGGCTTGCGGTGACTTTGTAATTCTGCTATGAGCAGTCCCAGACACGATACAGCACACATGCCGGAGATGATGGTGTCTGCCTGTGTCAGTTGGGACAAGGTAGTTTCAAACTTGACATTCCTCCCCTTGTGGTTTTGCTTCCTCTTTGGGTAGGTTTTGTAGTGTGCTTATTGGATCAGGCCTTATTTGTCTTCCATGAAGCTGGCCACATAACTGCAGAGAAGGAGATCCTCATCTCCCTTCCCCCAACTGTGAGGTGACTGTGATGGCAGCTCTATCACTAAAGGAAAGATATTACATACTTTCAGCAAAAAAATATATCTGCCAAATTTTTTTTTTAATAAGTATTTTTCACTGGTTTCCATCCAGGCATATCTTACGTATGATTTAGCTATCTGGCTGTTTACATTTCTTCAACAGTTTGATCAAGTTCACACGTGATCGTGGCGCAGGGTAGGGGCAGTCCGCACTTGTGATTTTTTTTTTTTTCAATTTGTTATTGAGTTTTTCTCAATATTTGCAAAGTCATGTACTTTGTACAGAAACAAACTATATTAAAATAAATGTATTAAATTTTTATAACACAAATCATTCATTTTTACCTGGACCACAAGTTACTGGGAGTAGGAGTAGGAGACAAAAAAAAAATGAAGGAACTTACCAGAAAAGAAACATACTTATTTGCATGAAATAGCACAACATAATGTTTAAAATTGCGGAGAGAAGTTTTGCTACATGACAGCTGATGATTCAGTAATTGGTCTTATTTATGTTATTATGATGTGTATTATTATTGTTATGATTTATGATTTTTGGTTTCTGTGAAACCATGTGTTTGTAATGATTTGATTTTATGTATGTAATTATGTTCATCGCCTAGGCCTTTTTGTGTTAGGCGTTTAATAAATTCTTTTAAATGAAAATGAAATGAAATGAACATGCTATCTATCCATTTATTTTCTTTATTCCTGGGTTATAGGACTTACTTGAGGTGAGGAGGTTAGGAGCAACCTTTTATAGGAATCAATGAACATTTTTAATTGTTCGGGGGAAAAATATACATAAACTTCATTTATTTAATTTCAAAATGCATTTGCATGGAAACTTCAATTGAAATGTTGCTCCTAATGACTGGGGTTCTTGTCATAAAGACAAGAAGCCTTTCCTCTTCTCCTGCGTGGCTTTGGCAGGGTCTGGAAATATCTGAATAAAATGACCATGGAAATTTACCCCTAAATTCTGGAAGTAGCAGCGCATTACAAGACTGAGGTCTGGTTCATAGAGTAGCTCATTCCACAATTTCGATTGTAGAGGACTCCAAAAACGGTGTTAAATTTTGCAAGTCCAGTTGATGTTGTTGTTCATCTCTTCCTTTCACATTACAAAAAGGTAGAAAGTGTACTCTATTAAATGATGGCAAATTATCTAATGGTATTTTCAAGACCTCAGTTAAGAATCTCTTTAACGTAATCCTGGACTGTTCACCAATAATTTTGGGGAAGTTCAAAAGCCTGAGATTAAGACATCTCAGACGATTTTCCATAACTCAATTTTTTATTCAACAGTAATTGTTCCTGTATTATTGTGGATTGTACTTCCAGCCCTTTTTTTTGCTCCATCTTCCAACCCTTGAATTCGACTTATTTGGTAGTACATTCTTGAGAAAAAGTGTCCACTTTTTGTTCACTTGCGATTTGCTGGGAACATTTTTGTACTGCAGACCCAAGCTGTGCCACAAGTTCCCATATGGAGTCTAAAGTCACTACAGTTGGTTTAGGATAAAGATTCTCCACTTCAGTTAATTGAGGCAAAACTCCTTGTACTGCCAAGACTGTATTCTCCTGAATCATTGCTAGATTTAGATTCACAGGCTCCACGGTTACTCCCTCTGCAAAACTAACGGAGCTCTCCGGCTCATTAGATGTAATAACCATTTCTGGAGCAATCTGTGAGGTTGTCGATGAAGGTTTTTCCTCAGGACTGAGGGGCTAAAGGTGACCTTCCCAGATGAGATGGAGGCTCCTTCTCCAGCCTCACCTGCGGGGATATTTGCCCCCTCCATATGTGGGTAAAAAGCTGTGTATTGCGGAATTGTATGCTGCCCCGCTGGGATCGTTGGTGTTGAGGGATACACTAACTTTCCCTTTCCTTTTCGAGGGCATGTCTTATCACAAGTAAGATATAAAAAAAAATATCGTATCCGGAGCAGTGCAGTCACAGCTTGCACGCCGCGTTTTTTTTTTTTTCTCCTCTCCCTTCCAAGATTGAGAGAGCTTGCTTATGAAGGTATAATTCCTATATTGCTGCCCTCTGTCAATCTCTGATCTTATTTTCAGTTTTCCAGACAGTTTCCCAGAGGCAAGGCGCCGGTGGAGCCTATGCGCCGCTGTAGGGTCATTTATGAAGGCCCCTCTGCTAGTCCCCGGTTGATGACATCAGGGGCGGGATCAGGAAGTCAGCGTCTGGGGCTCCGTCGGAGCAAGTTTCAATTTGCTCCCGGCAAAAGGATTAAGTCCTCCTTTCGTCTCTCTCTCTCTCTCTCTCTCCTCCCAGCCACACTTGTGCTTCTACATCTAGGCAGGTCCTCTGTGCACCGCAAGAAAGAATGAATAAATACAATTGGGAGAGAGAGAGATCTGGCTATCATTTGTTTTCATGGCTGGGCTAGAGCCTTCTTGCCCTTAGAGTATCCTGCATGGAGCAGCAGTTACAGCCCTTGCTAGGAAGACTGGATGGATCATTTTGGTCTTTATCTGCCATCATTTACTATATTACTATGGTCTAGTCAGGAGCGGTTCTATAACGAGGCAAGGTGAGGCAGAATTTTGAACCGTTAAAAAGTGCACCTTCAAAATTCTGCCTAGCCCCTGCCTCACCTTCCCTCCCATCGTGCCACTCCCCCCCCCCCCCCCCCCAAGACTCACGAAAACCCCTGGTGGTCCAGCGGGGGTCTGGGAGCGATCTGCAGCTCCTGGCTGCCAACAACCAAAATGGCGCCGGTGGCCTTTAGCCCCTACCATGTGCAGGGGCTATTACCAGGGGTTTTTGTGAGTCTTGGGGGGGTGGGGGTTGGGAGGGTGGCGTGACGGGAGGCAGGGTGAAGTGGGGGCTGGGCGGAATTTTGAAGGGGCACTATTTAATGTTTCAAAATTCTGCCACCTGAAGCGTCCGCCTCACCTTGCCTCATTTATAGAACCGCTCCTGACTGGACCATTGGCTGGCCCTTGTCACAAGGTAGGGGCAATTTTTTAAAATTTTAAAAATTGAACGGGCCGTCCATTGCCCCCACCCTGTGACAGGGGCCGGCCAGTGGCACCAGTAGCCCCTGTCACAGGGTAGGGGTTAAAGGCCACCGCACCATTTTGGTTGTTGGCAGCTGATGGCATGAGAGCGGCAGATCGCTCCCGGGCCCCCCGCTGGACCACCAAGGGTTTTCGTGAGTCTTGGGGGGGTGTTATTTTATTTAAATTTGGCGGTGGAGGGCGACGGCATGTGGTCCCCGCCTCAGGCGGCATATTGCCATGAGCCGCCCCAGTCCATCAGGAGCAGCAGAATTAGTCTTGCTTTTCAATGCCTTTTCTAAAGTTTTTTTTATTTTTTTTTTCTCTTTGAGAAACTTCCTGAATGATTTAAAAGTTGAAAAATCAGGACCAGCTTGGCTGTTCTTCATGACCCAAGGCCAGGTGGTCACCAGTTAGATGTTTTCTTTGAACAAATGTCACCTCCATTTAATTCATGTGAGCTGAGATGATCCTGCAGCTATTTACTTTCTGATATAGTTCATGTGATGCTGACTCCTTGTAGCACTATGAGCATTTATTAAGGACGATAGGAATAGAAGCACAAAAATTTGGTAAACTGGTACTTATAGTGAGGTAATGGTATCTTGAGTGACAGACTTTGTTTTCATTTAAAAGAAAATATTCATATAGGGGAGGGATTTCTCCTTTTGCATAGCCCAGGATGCTAGGTGTACAGGCACCATGTACTCTGCTTTCAATTCTGCTAAAGGCTTAACTCAGCCCCGTGATGTTGCTTTATTTTAAAGGTGATTACACAGTTTAATCAGAGGCGTTGAACTCCGGTGCTCAAGGGATGCCATCCTGTCTGGTCTTCAGTACATCCACAGTGAATATTCATGAGCTGCTATTTGCACTTGGCAGCTCGAGTCTAGGGTTAACGTGTATATTTTGGTTATGTCGACAGCTAGCCCTGGAGGGCCACAAACTAGTCTGGCATTTGACGCCCTTTGTTTAAGTGGATCAATTTTTATAAAACAACTGAAAACAAAAGAAGGACTTCATGATTTATTTTAAAATTTCATCTACAATGATATTTATATTTACTCTAAATCAGCTACATTAATCCAAAAATTCATGGCTTAAACAGCAGTCATGCTGACTTACACAGAAGTTAATTTGCTTGGTGTTGGCTAAGTGTGAAATTTGAATTCAGGCCATATGCTGAGGGGGGGATTTCTAAAGTTAGTGACTTCTTGTGGCTGCGGAAAGGAAGATGCTTATCTTCATGGATCATTCCTTTATAACATTTTTAAAGAACTAATAAGGTGCATTTCTGAATTTTCTCCTTTTTAAGGGCAGCCTTGATTGATATTTGAACACAGCTTGGAGAGTGTGTGTATGGTCTTTTTTTATATTTGTTCAAGTTACCCTGCCCTTTTTTTGTGATGTGTAGAAATGCATTTTTTGGAGCACTGTGTATGTAGGCCATTTCCGTACCTACCATTCCAATTGAGGGCCTTTCCTTAGTTGAAAGGCTCAGTGTTTTTTGTTTTTGTAAATTGCACAGGCAGCAGAATTGGATAAGGATCCACAAGAATAGGCATAAGCCATTTTTTGTAATTAGAAAGTGTAATGAAATCCCGCTAAGCTGTCAGATGTCACTTAGTCCTTATGTAAGATAAACCGCAGGTTTAATTTCTATGGACAGTGTCCTGCAGTTATTTGTCCTTAATTGCCTTTATGTTGACAAATAGTGTATTTATCTCCTTCCTATTGCGTATGAGCAGTTAATTCTAAATATATTTTAAAACCAGACTCATTCAGAGACTTAGAAGATCAGTTGTACATAGTGGGGACAGAAAGCCAGAGCATTACTCCTGTAGTAATCCTCCTGTGGGGATATCAAAATGGGAATTTGAAAATACTCTTATAGGCAGTATGAAGGCTGAAGACTTAGGAAGGCTGAGTCCTGTCGCAGCTGCAATTCAGTCTCCCTGATGCACGATGAGGGGCAGATTTTAAAAGCCCTGCGTGCGTAAATCCGGCTGGATTTACACGCGCAGGGGGGGTTACACGCGCTGAGCCTGTTTTGCATAGGCCCGGCGACACGTGCAAGCCACGGGGATGTGGGTGGGGCGCTGGTCCGGGGGCAGGACCGAGGCCTCCGGCACAGCGGCCATGCCGGGGGATCGCGCGCCGGCAGGCAGACGTAAATAGAAAAATAAAAGTGGCGGGGGGTGGGGTGGGGGTGGAATTTAGGTAGGGCTGGGGGGCGGGTTAGGGAGGGGAAGGTGGAGGTGGAGGGGAGCGGAAGGAAAGTTCCCTCCGAGCCTGCTCCGATTTCGGAGCGACCTCAGAGGGAACAGGGAAAGCCATCTGGGCTCCCCTAGGGTTCGGCGCGCTCAAGGTGCACAAGTGTGCACCCCCTTGCGCACGCTGACCCCGGATTTTATAACATGTGCGCAGCTGCGCGCGCATGTTATAAAATCGGGCGTAGATTTGTGCACGCCAGGTTGCACTCACAAATCTATGCCCGCGTGTAGATATTACACACTGGGCCAGATTTTAACTTTTCTCTTTTGAACTATGGCTGTAAAACAAACAGCCATTGCTGTTTGTTTACAGCCATGGCTGTAAAAATTGCTTCTGTTTCATTTCACATGGTTTGGAGGGGAATAAAAAGTTATAAGCTTAAAAACACATAGGGCCTGCCTACCTACCCAGATGACACAACAAGTATCCCTGTGATAGATCACTATTGTCAAGGCTAGAAAAACTGGAATTTTTTTTATCCAGCTCTGACTATGTCCATTCAGTGTTTTGGCCTAGTGGTCCCTGCCATGCGAGGACCTGGGTCTGTTCCTGGGATCAGCCAGGGGGGATGTTGCAGAGGTAGTGTTCACAGCCGCTTGGGGAGGGAATCTTAGCCATTGTTCAATGGTGACACATAGGTAACTAAATTTAAGGTGCATGCACACGGAGTAAGCTGTGGTCTGTGGTCCCTGTCTCAGGACTGTTATTACAAGAGCTATCATAAGTGGGGGGGATTATTAAAATAGAGGAAAATCCTGGGTAGTTATGAATGAAGTCTCATGGTGCCAGAGCTCAATAGAGGTTGTTATGGTTGAACTGGAAGCAGAAAAGGAGCAGGAGGGAAATAAAATACCAAGAAAAGGTGTGCTGTTCTGTGCCCAACTGCACTTAGGGATTTCGCCTAATTTGTAACCGCACTTGGCCTGGTCAGGCTTCTGTCATTGTAATAGTGTGGGCCATGATCTGTTTCCTGCAGGAAAGATTTTTTTTCCTCTTAACGTCACAGATTTTTTTCCTCTTAACTTCAGACACCCCCAGACCTGGTATGCCCATTCTGTCTCTTAGACTTGCTAATGCTTATTTGTTCCTTCTGCAATCGCTCCATGAGATGCAGGCTCATTTCAGGACTTGCATCTTGGTCCCTTAAATCCCAGAAGTTCCCTAAGAAGGGCAAAGTAATTAGACAGCAAAATCCTTTTATTTCCGTCTGAAATTGATTTCACTGTTACACGCTCTGGCCCTCCTTTCCTCTCTAACTCTAAAGCTTCTCGTGCAGGCTTTACACACGAAGTCTTGCTCATAAACTGCCATTGCATTTTATCTTCTATTTCAGAAATAACAAGAGAAATGTGTCTTCCGACCTCCTGATGGAGGGAGTGGAGAGCCCTGGGGGTAAGAAGTTGTTCGGGAGGAAGGTTCACTCTTAAAGTAGAGGGTGGAGCAAAGCCATGCCTAATGACTCGTTGATAACGTTGTGTACATTTTTTTTTTTTTTAAGCTTCTGATTTGTGCACATTAGGCTAGTCAGAATTCAAAGGGTTGCATGTAAAACTGCCATGGAGAGGGGAGAAGGTGGCTAATATATAGTCAGTAGATGAATTAATATTTAATTTTGTAGAGAGCTCTGTACTGTCCTTCCTGTAACCTATGTAGAATAACATGGGCTCCATGCCATTGCAGATAAACTGAACCAGTCCTGGTTTTGGACTGCCATATGTATGGTTCTCCAAGGGCAAGCAGGATGGCAGTCCTCACACATGGGTGACATCATTAGATGGAGCTCAGTACAGAAGTTTGAAGTTAGTTTCTAGAAACCACTATTAGCCGTGTAGACTTGGGGAAGCCACTGCTTATCCCTGGTTATGTGCAGTAAGGACTGGACCTGTTCTTTGGGATCCAACTGGATACTTGTGACCTGGATTGTCCACTGTCAGAGACAGGATGCTGGTCTTGATGGACACGTGGAGTTAATTTTAAAAGCTTGCCACATGCCAAAATCGAGAAATGCACATGGATTTTAAAAGCCGCTTACGTGTATGCACATCTCCCAATATGCAAATATCTCACTCATGTTCAAAAGGGGGATTGGGTGTGGTTCAGGAGTGGCATGGTCTGAGCTGTGCATGCAAATACTTACTCGCCTGGGCTGCGCCCAGATCCAGTGCCATGTAAGAACATAACATAAGAAATTGCCATGCTGGGTCAGACCAAGGGTCCATCAAGTCCAGCATCCTGTTTCCAACAGAGGCCAAACCAGGCCACAAGAACCTGGCAATTACCCAAACACTAAGAAGATCCCATGCTACTGATGCAATTAATAGCAGTGGCTTTACTTCTGCTATGGAAGAAGTGTAAGTTGAAAATTAAAAACAGCCATCCCTGAAAGGTCTAAATTGTTTGAGGTAATGGGGGGGAGTGCAGGCTTTTAAACTGGGGTGGGGGGGGGGAGGTTTGGAGGACCTAGCTCTATACTGGGCAAACGGGTAAATGAACTGGTGAAGCTGGTCATGGCATGGACACGCACTGGTTATAAAATTCCCCCACTTGCATGGCTCATTCCCAGATGTGTGTGCTCAGTTGCAAAATAGGGTGCAGACGTGCACGCCTAGATTATTTTATATCGTATACGCCTATGTGCATTTTATAAAATAGCCACGTCCCTGGCATGTGCTGACACGCAGACGTTAGTGTGCGCCTGCATGCCCCTTCAAAAGTTACCATCTAAGACTGACCCAGTATGGCATTTTTTAGGTTCTCGAACTTTGAGCATGCCCTGCTGGGCATGTGCATCATGCAGTACCTTTACATTGTTCCTTTTCAGTCTCATCTTTTTGGGAGAGCACACTGGTCATAGACCTATTTCTCTCTCCTACATCCAGGGACTTTTTGCTTCCCAGCAGTGCTGGAATCAAGGCCTTGCAGTCAACTCTCACCTATTTAGTTTCTTTTTAGATAGGTTTTTGATCATTTCAAATTTTTGTTCTTTTTTGTTGGATGCATGGTGTACTGGTACACTGAGGCATCCTTGGTCATGGTTTTCTCTGACATTTGAGTTGTTTAATTTTGCTGCATTTTAAAACATTTTTGTCTGATACCCCAGAAAGAGAAGAGAACTAGTGGCTTCAAAAAGTGACTCTCTGCAAAAGGATCATGTGTATCATGATAGATTATGGCCTTTTCTTGGAGGCTAACCACAATGTCTGGGGGATGGTCCCTCTACACAATTATGACCCCCTAAAGGGCATCATTCCCAGCTTGATCTCATGGTTAGGACTCCACCATTACTTTCTCCCACATGGGGGAGCTGTAACCCAGCCAAACTATTTCTTTTCTCTCCCCATTTACTTGGTATGTTTCTTCTAGTAGAGAGGTTCAGTAGAGCTCTCTACATAAGGTTTTTCCAGGGAGGAAAAATCCTAGCCTGGAATGAGAGAAATCCAGTTGGATTGCCAGAAAGGGATCTGGAAACCATACAACCGCCTTTTTCAAGGTAGAATGACTGACTGTGTGATTCGATGCCAAAAAGGTACTAAACTATTAGGAGTACAGGAGTATACACCTACGCCTTACGTAACCTAAGGAGAGCGGACTGTCCTGCAAGAGAAGTTCAGCTTTTGGGTGTCTTAAGAGATATAGGAAACCTAGAGCAGTGGTGGCCAACTTGTGGTTTATTCTCCTATCTCCCTGGCCATTGGACAGTCAAGGAGTGGAGGGTCTGGAACCTGAAGACATAGAGCAGAATGCAGCAGAGAAGAGCTGTTCTTCAGCCATTCCCCTCTTGTAGAGATAGGTGGGAGGGGCTGGAGCAGGGAACAGAGCCTTACTCTTCCCTACTGTTGGCAAACGGCAGCACTGGAAATCAAGAGGGGGAGGAACAAGGCTGGAGCTGACAGGACGACAGAGAAGAGTCAGTCTGTTCCCTACTCCTGTCCCTACTGTTGCCAGCAGATAATTGTGTGCTTCCATTTAAGCCAGAATGAGAGAGGAGATGAGGGGAAAGGGGGTAAATGCAGATACTGAATACTTGGAGAAAGCGGGTGTACAGAAGTAATGAATGTTGGAGGAGGTGGGGATGCCAATGTTTGGGGAAGGAGCAGTGTAAGAGGGGGTTGAATGTTTCTGGTGGGAGTGATATGAAAATGAATGAATTATGGAAGCGTTGAGGAGGGGGTTGAATGCTGGAGTGGGGTAGCACAAGGAGGTGGTGAGTGTTTCTCCTCTCTGTCTCCCTCAAATCAGTGTAACACCCTTTCTTTGTTGGGGCTCATTTTTGGTGGCTGCAGGGGTGGTGAGTGACCCTTCTGCAGCCCTACAACAGACTAAAAAATAGAGTTTCAATCAAGTTGGGGACCAGCAAAAGCTGAGAAGCCCAAAGGGGAGACTTGCACTTATGAAGGGAAAAAATTGCAGGTCCAAACCAAAAATGTTGTTCCAAAACAGTTAGAAAATATATTGTAAACTCCAAAAGAATCAAAGTCCAGATAGGGCATAATAACAGTAGGGAAAAAAAGTCCAACAATTTCAGGAGCACAAGTCCAACCAAAATGCAAGCAGCTTCTCACTTCCACATCTCCAAGTCTCTGTCACTGAGGTTACTCATTATCCCAAGCTGTGGGTTTCCCAAGGTCAGAAAGAGAAAATCCCTACACCTCAGAGGAAAACTCTCTCTTCTTCACAGGAAGCCTTTCTTGGCCCCAGACTCTTGGGAATCTTCAGCCTCAGCTCCACTGCTTCTCAGTAAATCCAAAAAAAGCAACTCCTAACCAAGTGCACTTGAGCGAAAGAGAGAGGGCTTCTAGTAGGACTGGGAATTCCTATCTCCTTTCTGTGTAAAAGCTTGGACTTCTGGTAGAAGAGAGTCCCAAAAGTATTCAAAAATCAAAAAATCTTTTCTTCTTTGTCAGCAGGAACTGGTGGCAAAAAATGTCTCCCAAAACAAAAAGTACAAATTTTCTGCAAAAAATGCCATATATACTTGCGTATAAGTTGAAAATTTTTACCCAAAAATCAATCCTTAAAATTGCGATCAACTTATCCACAGGACAATCCACATTAGTGCCGGTAATTCAAAATGTATGATTGAATCTTTGCATGCTCCTCCTTCCCATCCCTTAACTCTCACCCACTGCTATGAGGACAACACTTGCAGTTGCTTGGAAATGTCTTCCTTCCTCCCCCGTGGTGTCTCATTGAGGCATTTGGACAGCTTCTCCTCTGCACCCTCTCCCTATTCCTTAACTCATCTGCTAGTTGCTATCAGAACGACAACAGGACTTGAGGTTGTGCAGGCACATCCTCCCTCCTCCCAATCTAAGGTCTGATTGGCACACTTAGAAACACATGGTTCAAAGTGCGCCACTGGGATCCTGCGAGGGAGGACGCACTAGAGCGACTGCAAGTTCATCATCATCCTCATAGCAACAGTGAGCAGTTGAGTTAAGGGATCTGGAGGAGTTGTGGGGGAGAAAGCTGTCTTACTGCCACACTGGGGTACCGCGGAGGAGGAGGGAGGACATTCCTGAGCAATAGCAAGTGCAGTCGTCATCCAGATCACAGTGGGTGAGTTTAAGGGATCAGGAGGAGAAGCGAGCGAATGATTCAGACAGCAGGGATAGCCATGGGGGAGGGAGGGAAGGATTCGGACAGCAGGGACAGCCATGGGGGAGCAAGGGTAGGATGCATACAACAGGGGCAGCCATGAGGGAGGGAAGGAAGGATTCATACAGGAGGGATAACCATTAGAATAATAACTTCTTTCCCTCAGGAAAATGAGCTCTGAAGAGAAAAAGTTCATCTTATACTGCATTGCTGAAATTGAAGGTTATTGAATGTGCAAAGGGGGCCAATAATTGTGTAGTTGCAAGAGAATTTGACATTGGTGAAAACTCATCAAAGATTGGAGAAAAAATGAGGAAAAACGGCTAGAAATGCCAAAGTTAAAGCCTTACTTTTCAAAATTGTGCCTTTTGATGGAATGGAAAATGATTTGAATGACTGGGTAATGGAATGCAGACAGAATAACTAGATTGTGACTCCCTCCAGCATTAGGATTTGTGCCCTTCAAATGATAAAAGAAAAATATTCAGCGATCGAAGATCTGAAAG
The DNA here is from genome assembly GCF_901001135.1 of Rhinatrema bivittatum. Lineage (NCBI taxonomy): Eukaryota > Metazoa > Chordata > Amphibia > Gymnophiona > Rhinatrematidae > Rhinatrema > Rhinatrema bivittatum. The sequence goes on from NC_042617.1 coordinate 193,323,753, forward strand.
AATTCAGATTCATGAACCGATATGGATTTTGCCTTCATCAGCGCATGAAGGCACATGAACCGAAATGGATTGTGCCTTCATCAGCGCATGAAACTTTCACAGAAACTGCCTAAAGAGCTAGAAGAAAAGACCTGTTTGCCCCACAAATTCATTGTTCAGCAGAGAATAAAGAATCATTTCGATATGAATAACATTGGTAATATGGATGAAACGCTGATGACATTTGATATGCCTGGCAATCGCACTGTAGCTGGCATTGGTGAGAAGACCATACTTATAAAAACAACTGGTCATGAAAAGACTCCTTTCACAGTGGTCCTCTCTTGCCTGGAAGTTGGCACAAAACTGCGTCCTCTGGTAATATTCAAGAGGAAAATGAGACCCAAGAACCTAAATATTCCAGTAGGCGTAACTGTTTGGGTTCATCCTAAAGACTGGATGGATGAGGAGGGATCGAAATGGTGGCTGTATGATGTGTGGGGCTAATAAAATGACCATCACTATTGGTGTGGGATATGTTCTATGCACACATAACAGAGGAGGTGAAGGACAGTGAAAAGAAAATAGTGACCACGTTGTCAGACCTCCTGGAATCACTGCTATCAATGCTCCAGTCATTAGATGTCTGTCTTAACAAGCCTTTCAAGGACCAATTGCTGCATATGTGGCAACAATGGATGTGTTCTGGTCAGGTAGAGTTAACTAAAGGAAGGAACCTGATGAAACCAAACATTGATTTGGTAGCGAAATGGATAAAGGATGCCTGGGAGTCAATACCACCAGAAATGGTCAAAAAGTCATTCCTGAAATGCTGCATTAGCAATGCTGTGGATGGATCAGAAGATGACGCCATCTATGAAAAAAACAAATCAGTACTGAATGATTCAACAGACAGCGAAGACATTGTTTATGCTGATGACATCATGATTTATTCGGACATTCTGATGATGAAGAATTGGAGTTGGAAGGATTCTAATGAAGCACTTTATTCTTCATTTATTAACTAAATAAGAGAGTTTCTTAAGTTGTTAAATGGTAATGTTTTTTTATGAGACACTTTATTCTGCTTTCAAAAAGTAAATAAAAGTGAATTTCTTAAGCTACCAGTTTGTTTCTTAATATGATTTCTCCATTTCATAAGCCCCCTAGGTTTTACCCTTGACAAATCCACTGGTGACAGATAATTCTTGAATTTGGGGTCCAAAAAATACCCTTGACTTATACATGAGATCGACTTACAGATGAGTATATACGGTACTACTTTCTTCTTATCAGGTCACCACTGTCTCTTCTTAGCTGGGGGGAGGGAGTCACAGCACCTTCCTGACCTCCCAAGGCAGGGAAAAAATCCTTCTTAGGCAAGGATCTGAAAACAAAACAGCCCTTTCCAAACGTCTTTCTTCCACTTCAAGACAATCCCTTCCAGATTAAGGAGTGCTGGCCCAAGGTAAAGTCTCTTCCCTTAGTTCAGGCTGTGAAGCCTAAAATATGGATCAGCCACCAAGTTCTCCATCAGCTCAACCTCCAACACTCCAAGAGCAAAGATGGCACTTCCCCGGGATCAGGCTGTGGGACCCAATGATGGTAAAAAAAACAACAACAACAAAACCCTTCCAGAAGTGCAACTCAAAGTGCTAAAGGCAACTCACAGGCTGATGCAAAAAGATGCACATTAAAACAGGCGCTCATATTGAGCACTCATTTTCTTAATGCGTGCACAGCCACGTCTCCTTGGTGTCCAATGCAAATTTTAAATGAGCTGCTGCCTTAAAAAGGACATTCAAATGCATCGGGCGCCCACAATAGCAATGGGTACTCAATATGGGCATCCGTTTTATCTCGCTTCATATTGATTTCACCCAATATACATGCACAATAGCAAGGGGCGAAATCAGCATGGCACGTGTCTCATATGCGTCCAGAATTTATTTATTTATTTTATCAAGCCTTTTCATTATATTTTTACTGCTTGCAGGGGTAGATTTACAAACAGCGCGAATAGGCGTACTTTTGCTGGCGCATCAGGCGCAAGCAAAAGTACGTGGGATTTTAGTAGATACGCGCGTAGCTGCGCGTATCCGCTAAAATCCGGGATCGGCGCGCGCAAGGCTATCAATTCTGTATAGCCGGCGCGCGCCGAGCCGCGCAGCCTACCCCAATATTTTACGGTTACATAGTTCAAAATATACTCTAAATGAGAAGTGTGTTGGAGATACTGTTTATATGATTCTGTGGTAATCATATGTGATAACTGTTTTAATTTAAAATTTAATTATGATTAAAACAATAAAGTAACATTCTGCTTTTTATAGGTGAATTTCAGCTGTAGGTATTTGTTGTTATTCAGCGACCTCACTGTGAAATGCTTTTTTGAATAGCCAAGGTTTTAAGCTCTTTTTGAAGAGTTTTAGTTCTTTCATAAGTCTAAGCTCAAGCGGTAATGTGTTCCAGAATAACGGTCCCGCCAAGGATAGCGCACTCTCTCTAACTTGGAGCGGCCTCGGAGGGAATCCTCTAACGCCCTCCCCTCACCTTCCCCTCCCTTCCTCTACCTAACCCACCCGCCCGGCCCTGTCTAAACCCCATCCTTACCTTTGTCGGGGGATTTACGCCTCCCAGAGGGAGAAGTAAATCCCCGCGCGCCAGCGGGCCGCTAGCGCGCCGGGACGCGACCTGGGGGCGGGTACGGAGGATGCAGCCACGCCCCCGGACCGCCCCGGGCCGTAACCACGCCCCCAAAACGCTGCCGACATGCCCCCTAAACGCCGCGACGACCGGGCCCGCCCCCGACATGCCCCCCTCGGAGAACCCCGGGACTTACGCGAGTCCCGGGGCTCTGTGCGCGCCGGTAGGCCTATGTAAAATAGGCTCACCGGCGCGCAGGGCCCTGCACACCTAAATCCGCCCGGATTTGGGCGGATTTAGGCGAGCAGGGCTCTTAAAATCCGCCCCGCAGTGTTTAAGAATAGATTTAAGTATCGCAATGATACTATTAAAAGGAACCACAGAAAACAGTATTTTTTAAATTTCTCTTGAGCCCTTGACTCACATCATTGTCTTAATATGAGAGATCACATCACCCAAACACTTGCTGATTTGCACTGGCTCCCAATAGAACAAAGAGTCCAATTCAAAACTCTTTGCACAGTTCATAAACTAATAAACGACGAAAATGCTGACTGGCTAAACACTGCCCTACGATTACATGTCCCTCAAAGAAATCTCAGATCAGCCAATAAAGCACTACTAACCGTTCCATCAGTCAAAACAGCAAAATTGACCCAAGTTAGAGAGAGTGCGCTATCCTTGGCGGGACCGTTATTCTGGAACACATTACTGCTTGAGCTTAGACTTATGAAAGAACTAAAACTCTTCAAAAAGAGCTTAAAAACTTGGCTATTCAAAAAAGCATTTCACAGTGAGGTCGCTGAATAACAACAAATACCTACAGCTGAAAGTCACCTATAAAAAGCAGAATGTTACTTTATTGTTTTAATCATAATTAAATTTTAAATTAAAACAGTTATCACATATGATTACCACAGAATCATATAAACAGTATCTCCAGCACACTTCTCATTTAGAGCATATTTTGAACTATGTAACCGTAAAATATTGGCACCCCATGGATAACTTAGAAAGCAAACCAAACCTATTTTGTGCCTAAATGTAAACCGTTGTGATGGTATATTACTAAACGACGGTATAGAAAAGTTTTTAAATAAATAAAATAAATAATGCAGCTTCGGGGCTGCAGTAAATAGTGTGCATTGGGCACCCAATGATTTTCTGTATATGGGGGGGGGGGGGAGGTAATAGCTAATAGAATTTATATGTGATGAGCCTATCGGCTCTGCGTTTGAGCATGCGTTTTGGACACGCTAATCTCCTTTTTGCATCGGGTGCTAGTCTAGCGCGTTCAAAATGCACATCCGACCTTGCATAAACCTGTGTGCTAGGTTGGGCACGCTTTATTGCATCGGTCCCTCAGAGTGCCACACCAACCCATGTCCAGAGACTGCTGTTATAGTGCATTGCTGACAAACCTCTGTGAAAGAGGTGCCTGCAAACTATTTTTCTTTCCTAAGATCCTATTCTAGGGATCTAGGTAGGGACCAGCTGGATATCGAAGACTTAGGGATCTCTACACTAGGTTGTGGAATACTGCAGCGGCTCCTCCCATGTACTGACCTGCCAAAGCAGAAGTGCCTTTTCTCTCAGGCCTGTTGAAAGAAGCATGGCTCAGCTGTGGTATGCTTACAACAATATCGCTGTGTTCGCTTCTTCCTGACCTTGCAGTGCTGTCTCAGTGCTGACTGGACAGCATAGTCATAATTTTCTTTCTTGATCAGCTGGTGCGCCCCCTTCAGGATTGTTCCTGTCTCTCCATTTGCACACCCCCTGCTCTAGTCCGTGTGCCAACCTCAAGGGCCTAGAAGTGAATCTGTTCCCTTTGCTGTCGCCCTCTCCCTTTCCATCTCACCTGCTTGGAAATGCACCTGCATTAGCTGCCCCCCTTTTCAGTGAGGACACAGGAGGGGGCAGAGGGCAACAGATGCAAATATATTAATTGATGAAAAGCATTACTGGGCCATGAACTAGATAAATACTGTGGAGAATGGATAAGCAATAGAATCGCTGTGCCTGTCTTTTTCTCCCAGGTGTTAGTAATACAACTTGATATATTAAGAAACATCATTAATGTGAACATTTATTTTACATAGAACTCTATTTATTTGTTGCAATTCATCTTTTTTTAACCTGGGTGCTGGTATGCGTGACGGTCAGAAATGGAGCAATGATACTGGTTCATTTGAAGCTTTAGTTTAGCTCACAGGTGGCAAACTCCAGTCCTCGAGGGCCACAAACAGGCCTGGTTTTCAGGATATCCACAATGCATATACATGAGATAGATCTGCATGCTCTGCCTCCAATGTATGCAAACTTATCTCATGTATATGCATTGTGGATATCCTGAAAACCAGGCCTGTTTGTGGCCCTCGAGGACTGGTGTTCACCCTGGTTTAGCTGGTCTATAGTTGTATATCCATGCTCATGCGACAGACCAAGTTGAGGTATGTTACCCTTGGTCATCTAGGTGAACTCCAGCCCAGCCATGAAGATCCATCTATAAAGATTTAAGATGACTGGGGTGAAACTTAAAAACTTTTTTTCTTTTTTTAAAGCTGTTGACTTGGGAATGCAAGGAGGAAGAGAGAATGGCAGCCACTACTGCGACAAAGCTATTTCCCCCTTCTCTTCTCCCCCATGGTCCTCATAGTGCCAGGTGTAAGTCCTAGATGACTCATCTTGCTAGTCCCTGGGGTCAGCACAAACACAACATGCTGCCTGTGCATTCTGTTTGTGGTGGGGGAATGGGGATAAAAAGAAATAAAGCTGTTCCGAGGGATAAAATACCCAAATCAATTTGTGTATTTACCAGAATAAGAGAACATAATTATTAGTGCAGCCCCTGAAAGGATTTTGTAGGCTGGGGTATGGGCCCCTGAACTGGAGAATACTTCTACTTTCTGTCTTGTGAAATGAGGACCTTCAGATAGGAATGCAACCTCGCTTTCCTCCAGCATCTCTCTACTATTTGATACAGTTTTAGGAACTGGTAAATTCTTTGTAGATTATCTGTAATCTACCAAGTAAATGCAGTTGGAATACTGTACAACAAGCTACTGGAAAAGGACAGGAAAATCCACTTACTTGGATATGAAAAGGATGGCAGATCATTTTAGGGTTTATTAAACTATCAGGACCAGACAGTAATTGTCACTTTTCTTGTTTTTATTGTTGGCCTTCAGGGAGAACGAGAGATTTTGAAGGTGCCCCGTGTGGACATAAAATCCTTTTATCTGTTCATTAGAATGTTGTTATGTGTTATATCTGTCTCTCTACCTACTTTGTCATCCATCACGTATCTGTCACTATACTTTATCATTTATTGTCAGATACATAGAAATGTGATTTGTCTTATCCTGGAGGGAACTAGAGGCGCTGAGGCACAGCACAGAATGAAACGGCTCCTTTTTTTGCCATCGAGCACTAGAGGCGGCATTTACTAGCTACCATACTGTAGTTAAGATAACGAACACGTTTTTTTTGGCATCCACCAGTAATCCAAATGGCTGGCTGGCTGTTGGCCTTAGCGGTGCCACAGTTACAGTGCAGGAGTCGAGCAGTAATTTTGCAGACTCCAGGGGGGGTGGGGAGGATGATGTGCCCTGGTCTTGAGTGAGCAATTACCTTGGCGGGAACACAAGCACTCAAGACATTCCCCCGTGGTAGTTGCTGTGGCTGGATAGCCATCATATTCCTGCTATTTAAAAGGAGTGATAGTTTGCCCCCTCCCCCCCCCCCCTTTTATTTTTTTTCCCTGGCTTTCTTGGACTTTGTGCTTTGCCCAGAGGAAGTAAACTGCAGATTTTATATAGTGGTGTTTTTTTTTTCTCAGGGACCTGCTCTTAAAGCTGTACTTGACACTATATGAGAATCCAGCAAAATGTTCCCAGAGCTTTTTCTTCAAGGATATTAATTTTTATTCTGAGTTGGTTGTTGTTTCTTTCCAGTAGTGACTTGAGTCTCGGTTGAAATTTTACTTTATATTGGTTTCCTCTTAGGCACTTTTGATCCTGAGAGAGACCGAGAATATGTGCCGTTTTATGGCCGGGCTGCCAACATAGAGACCCATACCCAAATGGTAGTCTTTGCTGCAATGACTAAAGTCTTTGCAGCAGAAAACAGACACAGCTATTTTTTTTTAATATTGTTATATATGTATTTTCAACTTTTTTTTTTCTCTTTTCTTTTTTTTTTTTGTAGTTATTTCAGTATTGATTTTTCTCCTCACAGTCCACTTTCTAATCTGAGTAGAATCTAGTTTCACTTAGGGCCGGATTTTAAAAGGTTATGCGCTTAAGTTAAGCGCGTAACCCTAACCCCCCCCCCCCCCCGAGCGCGCGCCAAGCCTATTTTGTATAGGCTCGGCAACGCGCGTAAGTCCCAGAGCTTTGCTAGGGGGGCATGTCGGGGGGTGGCGCGACGTTCGGGACGTTCCGGGGGGAGGGGGGGAGGGGGGGCGTGGTGCTGGCCCGGGGGCATTCCGGGGGGGGTGTGACTGAGGCCTCCAGACCAGCCCCCGGGTCGGGTGATGGTGCAGCAGCGGGCCATCGGCGTGCGTGAGTTACGCCTGCTTCGAGCAGGCGTAACTTGTGCAATAAAGGTAGGGGGGGTTTAGATAGGGCCGAGGGGAAGGTGCAGGGCGGGGGGTGGAGGGAACGGGCGCAGGGCTCGGCGCGCGCAAGTTGCACAAATGTGCACCCCCTTGCGCGCCGACCCTGGATTTTATAAGATACGTGCGGCTACGTGCGTATCTTATAAAATGCGGCGTACTTTTTGTTCGCGCCTGGTGTGCGAACAAAAGTATGCGCACGCGCTGTTTTTTAAAAATGTACCCCTATGTTTCTTTTAAATTCATTGTTTATTTTGTGTGGGGTTAATTTATTAGACATGAAATAAGCACCATTCAGAGAAGAAAAAACAAAAAGAAACGAAACAAAAGGCTTTCTTGCCCCATCCCTGCATCAAACAAACCTGTAATGCTGTTGACTTTTTTTTTTTTTTTTTTTAAATGATTGATCTCTACCCCAGACCTTTCCCTATGCCCTGCTGGCTCCCATTTTTGAAATGGCACTGGCCCTGGGGATTGCTGGCGCCATTTTGAAAATAGGACCCAGTGAGGTAGGAATGGAAACGAAGAAAAATGCTAAATTTTGACTGCTTTTTTTTTTTTTTTTCCATTTTCTTTCCAAACGAAACTTTTTCTTTTTTTTCATTGTATTTTTCATTTCGTTAGAAAACAAATGCATATCTCTACTCCTCATCAGTCCTGAAACATCTGGGTTGGTTTCCCACAAATTACAATTCACATGTTGAAAAGAAACTTCACCTTTCTTGAAGGTCCGTTGGGTACGTAGGCACACAATGGCACATTTCTTCGGCTTTAATGTGGAATAAGTTCTGATGCTATCGAGTGACAGCAATACACCTCTTACAAACTGTTATTCTGTTGATGAGTCCTGGTATATAGATCTATTTTAATGATTAAAGCTGATGAAGCCCTATTAGTAGCATTGACTGGTGTTGGGAACATTAAAAATAATAATAATTCACAGAGAATTTTAAGTAATTAAGGATTTGCAGTACGTGTAGTGCCTTGTCCAGAAAGCATGCTGCATGCATATTGCTAAAGGCTATTCATTTGTGCAAAATCCCTGCCTCCCCTAGATATGGAGGGAGGGAGGGAGGCAGGGCATTACAGTTTTCAAAACTTGTTTAAATTTTGAAAGTAAGGAAAAGCTATGTACTTAGGACGTGCATGTTTATATCATTAAAAGGGAATGAGAGTTCTCTAATTTCTCTCATGTCTTATGGTAAAGAATTAACCTCCTTGGTCCTAACCCAGGCTGGATTGGTTAGCTTAGAGGCTGTGCTACTCTTTAATGGCATTGATTATTGCCCTTAGGTTGGATCTGGATTTTATTTTTAATTGCTCACCTTTTCCATATCTAGGCTGAAGGTGAGTTACATTCAGCTACTATAGATATTTCACTGTCTCCAGAAGGATCTAGGGGGCCGATGCAAAACAGTGCGCTCAGCTGAGCATACTAACAGTGCGCTCAGCTGAGCACACTGTTTAACCGTGGTTGGACGTGTGTTTTGGAAACGTGTCCACAACCCCTTATGCTATAAGGGTTTTAGCGCGTCCAAAACGTGCATCTACCCCCCCCCCCCCCCTGCAAAACTAATCGTGCTCATCACATGCAAACTCATGTTGATGAGGCTATTAGTTATTCTTCTCAGATCTTAAAAAAAAAAAAAAAAAAAAAAAGTGCGCCTGACCCGCACATTTTTACGCTGAGAAATTATCGCCTGTCCAGAGCAGGTACTAATTTCTGAGCAGCCCAAAAAAGTACCGAAAAGCAGAAAATGCTGCTTTTTTGTACATCCGACGACTTAATATCGTGGCAATATTAAGTCGGAGGAACCAAAAGTGCTGGCGGTCAGGTTAGGGAAACGGACGCTCACTTGATGAGCATCTGTTTTCCCTAACCCATGGCTGTGCACGGGTTAGGAAAACGGAGACTCGTAAAATTGAGCGTCTGTTTTCCTAACCCGCTGACAGCCACCGCTCCTGGGTGCCCGCTGCCAAGGAGGCGCTAGGGGGTGCACATTTGTCCCTAGTGCCTCGTTGGCAGCGTGAGCCCCTCATTTAAATATTGAATCATGCGCGTTAGGAAAACGGGCGCTCAACACTCAGCGCCCGTTTTTTTCACGCTCATTTATTGCATCCGCCCCCCTAGGTGTTTACTGCATGATAAACATCTTGAGCATACTTGTGATAATGCAAGTATGGTAATGAGCTGCCTTACTGAACCCAAGCAACGTACACCTAACCATTTGTAATTGTGCACACCTGCGCCAAAAAGGGGCAGTTTAGGGGCATTCAAGGGCCGGGCCAAGAGGAATGCACATAAGTTGTTGTTGTTTTTTTGTTCTTATAAGAGATGTGCACAAATACACTAGTCAACTTATTCACACAATTTTACACCTGCTAATTAACTAGCTCGGTTGATATCGGGCTAGTATGTTGCCTGTTTTTGGTTGGGTGGGAGGTCTGGGTGAACTCCTTAGAGTTTACAATCTTGTCAAGACTGAGAAAAAACAAATAAGGCTTTCAATGAAGCCATGTGGGTTATAGGTGGGTTTAATTGAGGAATGATTAACTTTTTTTTTTTTAATGAGTGAAATTGCAAGGACTGAGGAATCTACCTAGTGGGATGGGTGGAACTCTGGAAAGAGAATGATTTAGGCAAGGATAGCTTGAGGGCAAGGACCAGTTAATCCGTTTTGGCCATATGTGCACTTATATGGGCCTATCAAAGTTATTCTCGTAGACTGTAAGCTGTTTGGGGCAGGGACTTACTGCATTTTTTATAATTAAAGTGCAATAAGCCACCAAGAGCATTGTTTGGAAAGATGGGCTAAAAATTGAAAATTATAATTAGCCATACACCTCCTGTTTGGAAAACAGAACAAGCTAGAGTGCACAAAATACCTGTTAACAGAGTACCTAGTGTTGGTCTCATATACTCTATATTTGGGAATTTTTTTTTTTGAGTTCTTTAATTGACCACAAATTATAAATACAAATATACAGACAAAAACTGAACTCTGGTTCCAAATTCCCCCTCCCTCCTCTCTTCCTGTTCCTTTCAGGACAGGAGGGAAGGGGGTGGGGGGAAACAGTAGGGTTTGGAGGTGGATTAGGGAGCAGAGTCTCTCTTTGATTTGTTCTGTCCACTCTAGCCTTACATGCTGGTCTGTGCATGACAGGTGGGGAGATTTAGATTAAGGAGCAGAATGGCTCTTCCTTGATCTTTTTGGTGTTATTTCTCCTCCAGGCTCTACCCCTAGAGCTACTTCTCTGCTGCCTAAGAGTTGGGCACAGGCCAATAACATCATCGAGCAGAGCCCTGTGTGCTCATGCATAGGATCCTAGGAAATTTAATTGGCGTGGGCCTATCTTTTATTGCAGGGATTAGGTATTTATTATTTTTGTGTTATATCTAACCTGCGTTTTGTGTTGTATTTTGTATTGATGCTGTGTTCTTTTTTGATAGTTGTAAGTTGCCTTTGGGTTAGAGGTTTGGTGGGATATAAAAATGGAAAGGAGGCAGCTGCGGAAATATATTTTTCCACATGCCAATCAAACTGCTCCCAGCTGAACACAGGGCTGTTCCGGGGTTGCGTCTGTATCGTAAAAGTGGTTGAGCGAATGTAACTGGTGAATATGACATTGGAATTAGAAAAAAAAAGGAGTATTAGCTAACTTTTTTTTAAACTGCAAGTTGAACAAAGGTTGTCTAAAGAAATATTTATTTCAGACTATGCTGCTTGTTACGAAACATTCAGGAACTTTGCCAGGACATGAATAGAGCCTTTGTTTATGCTGTTCAGTTCTCCGCAGGCCGATAATATTGTTACAAAGTGCTGCATGCATGCTTTCTCCCTGAGCAGCAGAGATGCCCCTTTTGAAATGGAGAGACATTTTTGCTGTTCTGTTACTTGTGTAGTAAAAGATATCTGATTCTGTGTTTTGCTTTGTGATACCCAAGTGAACTAGGCCACTGTGGTGATTAGGGTGCCATTTTGCAATGAGTGCAAGGGGTTATTTCCTTAAGCCCCTTAAAACCAGCTTTTCAGTTCCCTGAACAGAAATAAATATCTTGCTTTGTTTTTATTTGAATGCCTGGAAACAGGATGGAATATAAAAAGTGGGTGCACAATTTGAAAAACTAGTATTTTTAAGATCCTAAAATGTTGTCCTTAAATATTTTCAAAAAAATCAAAGCATTAAAGCTTTTACTTTCTTATTACAGTATAGTTGGTAATATTTTAAAATATCAAAGCTTTTTACTTTAGCACCTAACTCACTTGTTTTGCCTGAGAATGTATAGCTTATGAATTCAATGTGCTGCATTAGGCTTTTAGTCAGAAATCGGAACAGCTCATCCAATTAAACCCATAGAAGTTTTAAAATATTGCTTAATAATAACTTAAAATGTTTTGTTTTTATTTAGTAGTCAAGTATTACAGCTTGGATAATTTCAAACGTGATCAATTTTTGTCGATTTAAGTTTTAATAAAAAAAAACAAACAAAAAAAAGCATCTGAGCTTGTTTCCAGAAATTCTGGGAGTTGTTTCCGCAAGATACAGGGAAAGCCTGTTCAGAAGCTAGAAAGCTGTTTATTCATCACCTTCAACTACTGGATGAAAGATAACTGCGTGCTTTCATGCGGCTGTAAGTTCAGTTCATGGATGCCAGGAACTTAAGGGCTATGTTAAAAATAAATAAATAAATAAATATATATATATATTTTTTACATTTCTGTACAAGTTATAATCAAAATAGATATTTATGCATTATCTGCCTTCCTCCACACTTGCACTGCCCCCAATTTCCATGTGCTGCCATTTATGGTAGGTTAGAAACTAAGCGGCAATGGACCTGTATTCCCAATTCCTATGGTTTAGCCCTCAGTTTCTTTCCCCTCCTTTCTATAATTTAGTTATTGCAGTGACGGCCCTCTCTGGGGGTGGGAGGCCCACACAAGCATGGGATGTCTGGGATACCCATTGAGTGCTGTGAAAGTACTTAAATATTTGAAGATTTGTTGAGGAACAAATGCTTATTTTGGAATTCAGTAGGGAAGGTTTTCGTGCTTCTGCTGAGGTCCATATACTATGCTCTCAGACTGTTTTGGGGTTGCACAAACTTTGAACTAATTTATAAAATTACCTCCCAGAATTTTGGTCCTTTTACAAAAAAATGCTGACCAGTAGCAAGCTGTTTCTCTAAAGCTTTGGTCGATGCCAGACCTCGCTGGCATGTTGGCACTTGGTGGTTTTGTGTTTTTGATCAACACTGCTGCATTACTCATAATTGCTGGCTTTTCCTTGTGTTTCCAGTTGGCACTCTTTCTTTTGTTATTGAGAATGCCTTCTTTCTGTTGGAAAACTACTGCTTTTTTGTTTTTCTTAGCACTCCCTCCCGTCCTTAGCTGCTTGTCTTAATGTGCCTGTTTTTTATATTATTGTTTTCTATCTCTTGATTAATGTCTTTATTTTGACTCTTGAGTTGTCTTCATTCTTCATGTAGACTCTTTTACACTACTGATATTGATCCTACTGCTTTTATTTTATGCTTGAAATGGACAAAATAATAGGCACATTCTTATTGCATTGTTATTAGACAGTGATTTTGATACAATGTCTAGGTTACATGTAAATCCGGAAATTTTGATTTTGACCTTGATGGAGCTCACTAAATATGTGTTTGGAAGGGCAGAAAATTGGACAAATTGGAACAGAACCAAACATAAAATTTGAGGCAGGCTGCAGAGTGCAGGCCCGGGGAGGGTAGGGAATGAATGCATCAAGCACAGTTAAATGGGCTTCTAAGATTTGGATAACATACTACTTACTGCAGGATAGCTGAGTGCATGAGAAGGAAGCTGCAGACAGATGGACAATTTCAGCAGTTAATTGTCTTTTTTATAGTAACATTGTGAAGGTGAGAGGAGGAGGAAAACAGCATCAGGATGAGAGATTTGATGGTACATGGCAAGCCAGAAAGAAATGTTGACATTTTCCTTGTCTTTCTGAGTTCACGGGATTTTCTAACTGGACAATAATTTGGGATGCTGTAATTTTGTACTTATTTGTACATCTAAAGAGCTTGCGTCATAAAAGTATTCTATGACAAGGTGAGAGATGTGGATTTCATGTGTGTTGAGCATCTGTTTCATCCATGTTGCAGTAATATTTGTTTTTGGAATGCTATAGTCCGGTTAAAACTTGTCACTCAAAATGCTGCATTGGCTAGACTTACAGAGCCCAATATTCAAAGCACATTCAGTGCTATTTAGCTGGATGAGTTGGACTTATACAGCTAAGTAGCAGCTGCTGAATATGCGCCTACGATCAGCGGCTGTCACTTAGCCATATAAGTCTCTTGTATGGCTAAAACATGCACAAAAAGTAGGCATATACTGGGCAGAGTGAGTTAGCCGTATAATTTATATGGCTAACTACTGATATTCGGAGATTGCTGCATAAGTTAATGTCTGTTTAGCCCCCCTAGAGCAGGTCTAAGCTTAGCCGGATAGATTTATCCAGCTAAGTGTGCACATATAATGGAATATTCGGCGGCTTTGCTGTGCTGCTGAATATACATTGTAACTTAGCCAGATTAGTCATATCTGGCTAAGATATTTAACTGTAGGTTAGGTTAAGTTAGGTTAGCAAAAAAAGGTACATAACGTAACATGAATGCAGGTACTTAACAAAAACGATATCATTAATGCTGTGAGATGACCATTGCCATTTTAACTCTTCATGGTCTTCTGAATATCTCACTGTGTTACTGTCAAAATCCTGCTTAAACAGCCAGGTCTTTAAAGTTTTTTGTTTTTTTAAATATATAAGTATCAGTTATAGTCCTCATTTGTTCTGGCATAGAGTTCCATAAAGCTGGGCCCACCACTGAAAACTCACGAGCTCTCACCTCACCGATATGTGCTTGCCGAACTTATTGCATTGCCCTGTAATAGCTAATACTAAGAGCTGCATTAGCAGGGAGATATTTTGGTGTGTATTTTTTAATGTCTTTAATACCAGAGTCACGGTAGGTGTACAACTTAAGTTGCATTTTTGGTGGCCATTTTAGTCTGTTGTGTTGCTGTGTAGAGATGCTTCTCTGTGGCAAACATGGATTAACTTTTTTTTTTTTTTTTTTTTGATGGTTTGGTACATTTTGCGGGTGAGCCAAAGAATTAGTGGCAGAAACTTCTGAGCAAAGAAGAGAGAGAGGAGAGGAAAAAGAAGATGCTTTATTTCCGAAAAAGAAAGGAAGATTCGAGAGTTGCAGGATGTTCTGGTTCAAGCTGTTCACAGAAGGGCAGGCAGGCAGTGGCTATTTTGCCTGGGGAGAACACTGCTGGGGTTACGGGACACAGATGTAGTCTGGACATATATACTGTTCTCCAGAGCAATTCTGTCTCTTTATGAACAAATCGGAGAGAATACTGATCCTCTGACCAATCATGGACATGTCGTTCCAGGCTTGGTCAAGCTTCTTTTGCATTTTCTTGCCACTGGCTCTCTCTAGAATACAGCAACTGTAGTGGCAGGTTTGGGCCAGTCATCATTTTCAAGGCATTTCAGCCAAATACTGAGGGCTATAATGAAATGGTGCTACTTTGAGACATGCTGCCTCTATGGGGGGGTGGGAGTGGAGAAACAGCTAATTCTGGCAAGGGATGTGGGTGGAGGGAAAGATGAATGTGCCATAAGGTGTGGGAGAAAGGGAAGGGAAGATGATGGCAGAGAGTGGAAAAGAGAGAAGGTGATTAAGGGTTAGATGGACTGGGTGGCTATACAAGGATGGTGATAATACCAGAGGAGTAGAAGGAGAGGGAAGGGAAGAAGGTGATAATGCCAGGGGAGAGGGAAGAGAAGGTGGTAATGATGCTAAAAGGGTGTAGAGAGAGGGAAGGGAAGAGAAAGTAGTCATGTCAGTTGTGTGGAGGGAGAAGGTGGTGATGGTGCCAGGGGATGGAGGGAGAGGGGTTAGGGAAGAGGGAAGGTAATGATGTCGGGGAGAGAGAAGAGAAGGTGATGGTGCCAGGGGATGGAGAGAGAGGGGTTAGGGAAGAGGGAAGGTGGTAATGATGCCGGGGAGAGAGAAGAGAAGGTGATGTTGCCAGGGGAGAAGGAAGAAGTATCGATAATGCCAGTGGGTAGAGGGAGAGGGGTTGAGGGAGAGAGAAGGAAACAAGGTGATGTCAATAGAAAGGGAAGGTGGTGGTGATGATGATGGTGCAAGAAAGGTGGAGGTAGAGGGAAGAGGAGGTGGTGTTGATGCCATATGGGGAGAGGGAAGGTGATGGTGATGCCAGAAGGGTGGCAGGAGAGGGACAGTAATGCCAGTGTGGGGAAGAGAGAGTGATGTCAAGGGAAAAGATTTTGCCAATTGGTGTGGAGTGAGAGTAAAAGGAAGGTGATGATGCCAGGGTGGTGGGGTAGAAGGAAGGGAGGATAAGGTGATGATGATGCTAGGGGGTTGAAGGAAGAGAAGGGAAGGTGATGGTGCCAGGGTTGGTGGTGATAGCAAGGGGTAGAGTGAGAGGAAAGGTGATGATGCCAGAGGTAGGTGTGACAGGGAAGAGATGATGATTGTGAAGGCTGTGGTGTGCCACAATGAAATGACCCTATGCCAGGTGTGCCATGACACACAAAAGGTTGGGAATCACTTGTCTAAAGTGTACACTGACCTTCAGTACACATTTTTCTGTTTTCACAAGGGGAAAAAAAACCTCCCGATGCAGGAAGCTAATGGTAAGCATTGGGAGTTTAATTTAAAAAAACGAAACCCAAAAAGCCCACACTAACCTAAAAATGTGTGAGCATAGGAGTGATTAAAGGTGAATTTAAAAACCCGGTGAGCGCCAAAATCAGGAGCTGTGCATGCATGAAGGGCTTTTGCATGCCCGCCATTTTTTAAATGCCATCTAATGTGTGCACATCTCACTCAGAACCAAAAAGGGGCGTGGTGTGGGCAGGGCATGGGAGTTTTAGGGCAGGGCCAAGAGTTGTGCGTGCAAATACTTAACACCTGGGCTTGTGCCCAGGTCTAGTGCAGCATAACTTTTTTTTGTTATGGAGGAAGTATAAGTTTAAAAAAACTGAGGAGGAAGGGTCTGGGGGTCACTGGGGGAAATGCAGGTTATTAAACCAGTGGGGTTTGAAAGACCTAGCTCTACAGTGGGAAAACTGGTGGACGAACTGGTGAATCTGGCCTTAGCGTGGATGCACGTTGGTTGTAAAATTTCACGACTTATGCGACTTAATCCCGATTTGCGTGGATGGATGCACCTACTTGCAAAATTAGGCGCACACACACACACACGTGCCAAGGCTATTTTATAATGAACGTGTGTGTATGTGTGCATATGTTATAAAATCGCTGCGTCCCTGCGTGTATACCGATGCACAGATGTCAATGTGCGCCCGTGCATCTCTTTGAATGTTACTGTCCCTGTGTACATAAACATGACTGACTTGAACAAATCATGTTTTGTGCTCACAAATCCTGAGTATAGAACCTTCCCACCACCACCACCACCATAAATACCAGAAGCCTCATAGACTTAGACTTGCCCCCAAAACTTTACTCCACATCTGACTAGGAGTTAAATATCCAGCATTAAGAAAACACAAGTAAAGCCTACGTGCCTCTTTGCATTGGGAATAATAGCTATTGCCTCGATTTAACATGGGATTTGCATGGAGGCAAATTTGCATGCAAAATTTTACTCATGTTTGTGTACACAGCTTTTTTGTGTGCTAAACTCCTTGTGAAATCAGGAGTAAAGTTGTACACACAAAAATGGGCGCACAACCGCAAGCACCTTATTACATCAGTGCCTCATTTATTTATAAACGCAAGTTGGCAGTAACTTTGTGTAGTGCTTGTACTTGGCTCAAATATTTGCATTCTAGTTTTAGATTCTCAAGTAGTTTAGGAAAGGAGTGCGAGATTAAAAAAAAATTTTCATTATCAGATAAAGAAACAAAATTGTTACTATAAGATGGGTCAGTACATTGCAATCTATAATCTTAAAGGTTACCCATCTGGGTATTTATCAACCAATAAAATCTTATCGGAGGCTTTGGCATATAGCTGGTTTTTATTTTTCTGGGACCATAATTATCTGATCTATGATTGTAGTGCCATAAACCCTCAAATACTCTGGCTTCAGATTGAATTCTAGATTTCATCACCAATTATATTTTATTTAAAAACATTTATGTTCCACTAATCTTACATTCTTGGTGGATTGCATAAAATACACAAGGCCGGATTTTAAAACCCTGCCGTTCGTAAATCCCGGGCCTTACACGCACCAGCCAATTTTCAAACAGGCCGGCCACGTGCGTAAACCCAGGACGTGTGTAAGTGCCGGGGTTTTAAAAGGGGGCAATCTGGGGAGCGGGGCAAGCTGAAACAGCGCCATTCCTCGCTACCCTGGAGCCTCGCGTGCCGGCCAGCTGCCAGTGCATGCAAGTTACTTCAGATCGGGCCCTGAAGTAACTTGCAAAATAAAAGGTAATAAAACTTTTTTTTAAAAAAGGGTTTTAGAGGGTGGGGAGAGAGGGGAAGGGAGATTAGGGTAGGGGGTAGGAAAGTTCCAGTTCACTCATAAATTGGAGCGGACTGGGAGGGAACTGGGGAAGGCCCTGATGTGTTGCTGCGCGAATGTATTTATTTATTTATTTATTTAACAGCTTTTAATATACCGGTGTTCGTGCAAGCACATCACACCGGTTTACAATAAACTTGAGAAAGGAGGAAATTACAAAAAACAGGGAGTGGGGGATGGAGCAGGAGCGAAAAAGGGGGGGGGGGAGAGAGAGGGAGGAAGGTAAGGAGGAAAGAGAGCAGCTGAGCAGGTAAAAGGAACGTAGCAGTATTTACAAGAGAGGTTGCTTAACGGGGTTATACATTGTTGTTTAATTACAGCGGTTAAGGGGGGGTAAAAGATTATATAGGGGAGAAGAGTGGATGCTTACTTACAACAGTTATGGGATATAATGAAAACTTATTTGAACATTTAAAAACACAAAAATGTAAAATATTAGCTTATTTACAACAGTTATGGTTATAGCAGGTACTAAAAGGGAGCTTGATTTAAGGTTTTTGGCGCAGGTTAAATGTTTTAAAATTGATAATGCAGCGGAGGACGGTAAAGGGTAGCGCAGGAGTGAGAGGTGGGCTGGGGGGGATATAGGAACAGGTGAGGGGAGGGAGGGGGTGAGGGGGGAGGCTGGGGTGGATGAGGGAGGCTGGGGTGGAATAAGGGAGGAGGGACTAGGGAGAGGCTAGAGGGGGGAGACTGGGAGGACTAGGGGGGAAGGCTACGAGGGGCTGGAGTTGGGGTAAGCCTGCTTGAAGAGCCAGGTCTTAATGCCTTTTTTGAAGATGGGTAGGGAGGGTTCAAGACGGAGGTGTGTAGGGAGGGAATTCCAGAGGACGGGGCCCGCGATGGTGAAGGCTCTTTCTCTGGTGGTGGATAATCGGGCTGTTTTGAGGGGGGGGGTGTGAAGGGTGCCTGTGGAGGTGGATCTTGTCTGGCGGGTTGAGAGGTGGAAGTGGGGCATTTCTTTAAGCCAAGGGGGGTTGTTTTTGTAGAGGGTGTTATGAAGGATGGTAAGGGTTTTGTATTGGGAGCGGAAATGGATGGGCAGCCAGTGTAGGTCTATTAGGATGGGTGTGATATGCTCTCTTTTACGTGTATTGGTAAGGATTCGAGCCATGGCGTTTTGGAGGGTTTGGAGAGGTTTGATAGTGGAGAAAGGGAGGCCTAGTAGCAGGGCGTTACAGTAGTCCACTTTGGAGAAGATGGTGGACTGTAGGACTAGTCTGAAGTCTTGAGTGTGGAGTAGAGGCTTGAGTTTTTTGAGGATCTGAAGTTTGTAGAAACCTGCTTTAAGGAGGGACTTGATGTGAGGTTTGAAATTGAGGTGTTGGTCAAGGGTGACTCCCAGGTCTCTTACGGCGGGGGGGTAGAGTGGGGGAGATGTTAGGGGGCGGTGGTGTGGTGGAGGAATCATGCTCAGATTGCTTGGATATAAAGAGTAGTTCGGTTTTAGTTGCATTGAGAGCAAGGTGAAGGTCGGTTAGTAGGGCGTTGATGGTGACTAGGCAAGATTCCCAAAAAAGGATGGTTTCATTGAGGGTTTTTTGAATGGGTATGAGTATTTGTACGTCATCGGCGTATAGGAAGAAGTTCAGGCCTAGGTTTGAGAGTAGGTTGCAGAGAGGGAGGAGGTATATATTGAAGAGGGTAGAGGAAAGGGAAGATCCTTGGGGAACGCCTTGTCTGAGGGGGACGTGGCCGGATTCAAAGTTTTCGAGTTTTATAAGGTATTCTCTGTTAGTGAGGTAAGAGGTGAGCCAGTCCAGTGCTGTGTCGGTGACTCCTATCTCTGTCAAGCGTGTGATAAGGATTTGATGATTGACAGTGTCGAAGGCTGCCGATATGTCTAGTAGGGCCAGTAGGTAGGATTTTCCTTGGTCAAGTCCGATGAGTATGGCATCAGTGATGGCTAAGAGGAGATTCTCGGTACTTCGGCCTTTTCGAAAACCAAATTGTGAAGGGTGTAGGAGGTTGTGGTCCTCGAGATAGTCGGTGAGCTGGGTATTGACTACTTTCTCGAGGACTTTCGCAAGGAAGGGTAGGTTGGAGATGGGCCGATAGCTTGCAGGGTCAGAGGGGTCAAGGGATGGTTTTTTTAGGAGGGGTTTCACAACGGCGAGTTTGAGGGGATCTGGCACTTTGCCGAAGGTGAGGGAGCAGTTAGTAATGTTGGCTAGGGGTTTGGCGATGGTGGTGGGTATGGAGAGGAGGGTTTTGGAGGGGATTGCATCTAGGAAGTGTGTGGCCGGTTTCATTTTTTTAAGGATGGTCTCGATTTCTAGCGTGGAGGTGGGGTCGAAGGCTTTGATGCAGGAGCTATTGTGTATTGGGGAGGGGGGTGTGGTCATGGGGTGGTGGGGGGAAACGTAGGAGGATACTGGAGATTTTGTGCTGGAAGTATTTAGCAAGATCGTCGCATTTTTTCTTGGAGCTTTCTTCCGTCGTAGCAGGGTGGGGGGTTTTAGTGAGGTTATTGACGTAGGAGAAGAGGGCATTGGCGTTGAATTGTAGGTCGTGAATTTTTTTGGCATGGAAGTCCCTTTTGGCATTGGTTGTGGCTTGTCGGTAGTTGTGCAGTGATTGCTTATACACTGCTTTATGTTGGGAGGAGGGGTGGCGGCGCCACAGGCGTTCTTTTGATCTGAGGTCCTGTTTCAGTCTTTGGAGTTCGTTGGAGTACCAGGGTTTTCTTTTTGTTCTGTATGATGGGTATTTCTTTATGTATCACGGGGCAGAGATCATTGGCTATAGATTTGGTTATCTGATTCCAGGAGTGAAGGGCTGCATCTGGATTTGAGAGGTCAAGGTTACCAACAGTTTTGTCGAGTGCTGTGGTTATGCTTTCAGAGGAGCAGGGTTTATGGAAAGATATAGTTTTCCTTTGGGATGGTGATATCTTGGTGGGGGAGGTGAGGCGGATTTGGGCATTGATGATGAAGTGGTCAGACCAGGGTATGGGGGTTGTTGAGGGGGGGCAAGGTGTGGATAGATGGGAGTTGATAAATAGGAGGTCGAGGGTGTGCCCTGCCTTATGAGTGGCGGAGGTGATGAGCTGTTTGAAACCTAGGGCTTCGAGGGTGGTTAGGAGTGTTTCGCAAGAGGGGGTACGGGGAGTGGAGTCCACATGGAGATTAAAGTCTCCGAGGATCACTGCGGGGGAATCTGTTTTGAGGTTGTCTACAATAAATTCAATGAGGGGGGAGGGGTCGTGTTCGAGAAGGTTGGGTGGGGCGTAAATAAGGCAAATCTGGAGGGTGGGTGATTTAAAGAGACCGATTTCTAGTTTAGGCGGGGGGCAGATGGGTTGGAGCTTGAGGTTCAGGTGCTTTTTTGCGGCCAGGAGTATACCACCACCTCTCTTTTTAGGTCTTGGGATGGAGAATGTGTCGTATAGTTTTCCGGGGAGCTGATTAAGATAGACATGGTCTGATTCTTTGAGCCATGATTCAGTGATAGCAAGAAAGTCAGGGTTATCATCCGTGAGCAGGTCATGGATGATGGGGGCTTTTTTGAGGATGGATTGTGCATTAAGGAGGGTTAGGGTGAGAGTGGCTAGCCCAAGGAATTGGGTGAGGGGAGAGGTCAAAATTGGGACTAGCGAGCAACGAGGATTGGCAATGTGGAGATGGGGAGCGCAGGGTTTGCGCAGGTGAGGGAGATATAGGATGGGTACAGATTGTATGCACATGTCTGGTGTGGTGGGGCCGGGAGGGTGTGGTGGCCCTTTTGGGGGAGGAGTCTCTGGAGTGTGGGGAAATTAGGCTGGTCAGAGCTTGGAGAAGAGCACATGGGCATCAAGGCAGTGATACGGCATACAAACAATATAGGTTCTTGTAGCATACAATTCTTGTAACATAAGGTAATGTAGGCAACGCAACAACACAATATAGGTAACACAAAAGCAATGGGGTGCTGCTCGGGGTGAGCGAGGGGCGAACCGAAGGGGCGAAACAAAGGGGCAGGCCCCTTTGTCGTGCTCCTTCGACGCACGGCGCGCGACGCCGGAGCTGCTGTAAGTTTAAAGGGCCTCTGTGCCCTTTCCTATTGGCTGCCGGTAAGTATGGGTAGGCTGGCCTTCAATCGCGTCTCTTTCCGGTCGGGGCAGCGGCAGGACGGAGCGGCAGGCCGCGTGGTCGGCCTCGGACCCAGCGGGGGGAAGGGAGAATTTGAATGGCCTTACTCCCCTTACTCCCCTTGCTCGTGCCACCACCGATTTTTATAAGATGCACGCATGTTATAAAATCGCACATCCATGTGCGCGCGCCAGGTAGCGCGCATAGACCTGCACACACAACTTTTTAAAATCTATCCCATAATCTTTAAATAAACACAGTAATACAGTATTAAACCATAATAATAATTTATACATCACATTTAACATAGACATAAAGCCGCACACATGAAACGATAAAAAAAATTCTTAGTTTTTATAAAGCTGACCTATAAAAATGTTTTCAATTTTTTTCTAAAACGCAGTAGATCCTTTTCCTCCCTAATATCATAAGCTAGGCCCTGCCACTTTAAATAGCTTATTTCTAGGTTCTGCCAAACGCGCTACTCTTATAGTGGGAATTTCTCTGAAATTTTAACTAGGCGAACGAAGTGCCCATCCAGGTTGATATACCCAAACTGCTTCTGAAATACAAATTATAAAAGGGAAATTGCATTTCATACTTTAGGTCAGTGATGGCGAACTCCAGTCCTCGAGTGCCACAAACAGGCCAGGTTTTCAGAATATCCAAATGGCTATGCATGAGATAGATTTGTGGACAATGTAAGCAGTGCATGCAGATCTTTTTCATGCGTATTCATTATAGATGTCCTGAAAACCTGGCCTGTTTGTGGCACTCGAGGACTGGAGTTCACCATCACTGTTTTAGGTCAAGGGTTGAGAACTCTTAGCCACTTCTACCATCATGATTCTTAGTAAATTGAGGAAGAAGGATATAGGACACTGCTATGCTGACATGAACAACAAAAATCTGACCCCCGGGGAAAGAGATGTAAAACAAAATGTTGATTTACAATATGTGCACACCCCTTCTTTAATTGTAAAACTTCTGCAATTAAAAAATACTGGAACATAAAAGAAAGATATCACAAGAATTAATAGGAAACAGTAGAGCTAAGGAACAAATCTGATATTTTGAGCAATCTAGCTAGTCATGCTTTTTCAACTGGTAGCCATCTTTTAGATGGCAATAACTACACAGGGGAATTGTCATCAGATTTTGCTACGTTACATAGAGTTGAAAATATGTATTTTTATTGGCTTAGATGCCCTTCAGAAACCAGTTTCTAGAATTGGACAAAATAGTGAAGATTTTGCAGAGAATGCATAAATATATTTTTAAAAACGCCCTAAACGTCAGACAGCTATATTGTTCACTTTTTCATTTTACATTTGTAAATATTTTTATAAAGGTGATTCTTGCTGGAGAAAAAAAAGGTTAATCACCGTACTTATGCAGTATAATCAATGTTGTTTTAGTGGTGCTTGGCAAAGAAGGTAGTTCTTAGTGAATGGGATGCATGACTCAAGGTTATTAGGGGTAGAAAAAGACCAAACGGTTTGTAGAGCTATTGCTGGTGGTTTGTGAGTGAGTAGGCCATGCTGATTGCAGAAGCTGCATTAGCTGGTGGGCGAGCATGACCTGACTATTGATTTGGTAGAGAAAGCTCTGAGCTTAAAGCTTTGAAAAGAAATAGAGGGTTAAACTAATTCTGAAAGTGTTAAGACTTAGAGAAAACAAATTCACTTTTACAAACACATCTGTTACATTCTTCCATATATAGACTCTTATCCAGACTAGAAGGTTAGGAGGGAAGTTTTCACAAAAAGTCAATTAGAAATGTACATCATCAAGTGGATAATTAACCATGACCTTATCAATTGATTGATTGTAGTCCTATTGCAGGCCATTGACAAACAGATTAAAATACAGTCCTTTAAATAAGGATATTTTAAATTGGATTAAGCATCCCATTCTTTATCCAAATGTAAATAACTGAGTTTTTAATGTTAAAATGTGGCCAGCAGTCCAGCGGAGGGATGGGAACTCTCCAGTTTTTCTTTTCTTTTTTTTTTTTTCTGCACCAAGTGCCTGAAACATAATCGTCTACCTTTTTGGCAAGAGATGGTATGTTTGCACCTAGTGAAAAGAATTCCTGGTTTTCAGAGAATGAGTTTGATCTCTGAAGGCCAGAGTGGAAGACCTAAATGAGCTGAGGCAGATATACTGTACAGTGGACCCTCGAGTTACAACCGGCTTGACATACGAACAACTTGGGTTACAACCAAAATTTTAATTTTGAGTTACACGTGGCCTTGGCTGGTGTTCAGGTTGTATCTGCTTGTGCGTGCGGTTGCTTCTAATTGGGTGTTTTTTTTGGGCTTGGTGCATTACGTCATCCAAACCTCCAGTCTCTGTCTCTGACAGCCTGGATGTTGAAAGGTTGATTTTGCGATCCCTTGACCTTTCCACTGATGTCTCCCAGGTCCTTGTAGCTTCACGAAAGCCTTCTACTCGGAAATCTTATCGATCAAAGTGGAAGAGGTTCTCCTTGTGGGGCATGCCAAAAGGTCCAGATCCCTTCTCCTGCCCCACGGCAAGGCTCCTGGACTACCTATGTCACCTCTCGGATTCTGGTCTCCAGACTTCCTCCATCCGGGTACACCTAAGTGCCATAGCTGCTTACCATAAAGGAATAGGGGATGCCCCAATTTCGGTGCAACCCCTTGCAGGGTGCTTTCAGCTGTAGTAAACCTCTCATAAGCCTCTACTACGTCCCCCAATTGTGGCCTGGGACCTCAATGTTGTCTTAGCACAGCTAAGACAACATTGAGGTCCCAGGAATGCTCGCAGGAATGGTCCCAGGAATGGTCCCAGGAATGGTCCCAGGAATGGTCCCAGGAATGCTCGCAGGAATGCAGGGGCTCCGTTTGAGCCCCGGCATTCCTGCGAGCAATGACATCTCACTTGGAAAGTTTTTTTTTTCCAGTGGCGATAACATCCGCTCGCAGAGTCGGAGAGCTACAGGCACTGGTAACCTACCCACTTTATACAAGAAATCTCCATGACCGGGTAGTGCTCCGCACTCACCCTAAATTCTTGCCAAAGGTAGGGACTGATTTCCACTTGAATTAATCCATAATCCTGTCCAACTTTTTTCCGAGGCCGCACTCACACCCAGGTAAGTGGGATTTGCACTCCTTGGACTGCAAATGTGCGCTCGCCTTTTATTTAGACCGCACTGCAGCCCATAGGCAGTCCACCCAACTCTTTGTCTCCATTGACAAAAATAGACTTGGAGTTGTGGTGGGCAAGCGGACTCTGTCCAACTGGTTGGTGGACTGTATTTCATTCTGCTACCAGCAAGCAGGCCTTCTACTAGAGGGACGTGTGAAAGCGCATTCAGTCAGGGCCATGGCAAGGTCAGTAGTGCACTTCCGTTCAGTACCCATTGCCAACATCTGCAGAATTGCAACTTGGAGCTCTCTCCATACCTTTGCAGCTCATTACTGTCTGGATAAAACTGGCAGGCAGGACAGCGTCTTTGGCCAGTCTGTACTGCGTAATTTGTTTCCAGTTTAGGAACCCAACTCTTCCTACCTACAGCCCACTGTGAATTTCAGGCTGCCCTTCATTACCAACATCTCCCCTGTTGTTGTACCTGTTGCACATTTTTTTGGGTGCTGCTTGGTTTACTATGTTCTCAGGCAGCCTGTAGCTTGCTATTCACCCATCTGTGAGGACTACCATCCTGCTTGTCCTGGGAGAAAGCAGAGTTGCTTACCTGTAACATGTGCTTTCCCAGGACATCAGGATGTTAGTCCTGACAAAACCCGCCCGCCACCCCGCGGAATTGGGTTCACCTACGTTTTCTTATTTTATTTTCGCATGTACCTTTTGCTACAAATGAGACTGAACGGGGACCCTGTGTGGCCACAGGGTTGGTGGCATGCTGGGCATGCTCAGTGTGCCAGTCAAAGTTCTAGTAACTTTGACAAAAGTGTTCCGTGACAGGGCTCCATCTGATGATGTCACCCATCTGTGAGGACTAACATCCTGCTGTCCTGGGAGAACACCTGTTATAGGTAAGCAACTCTGCTTTTTTTAAAAATCATTTCCTTTAAAAAGACCACCAAAACTCACAACCAATGGAAGTTTCATCTGTATTTAAGGTGGCAGAGCTAACCAGATGAAACGATCTATAATAAAGCCTGCCATTCCATCTCCTTATTGAGTCCTTCAGGGGATAATGTGTACCAATGGAAGATCCAGTGGTGTTCTCTCCATAGGAAAGCTTGAGTGCCATCACCCTGTTGAGATGTCAAAATGGCCAGTACTAGAAAACACAATTCCATTATGTTATGTTTTGCTGCCAACCAGTGTTCCACTAATGATGCTTCCTTTCTCATGTGTTTAATGCCGATAATGTATTCCCCAATCCTAATTTTAATTTTTCATTTTATGTGGCCAATGTATATTAGTTCACATGGGCAGACGATTGCATAAATCACTTGAACTGTGTCACAATTAGTACTGTTAGGTAGATTTTAAAAAGCATTGCTCACGGAAAAACGGCTCCATACACGTGTATGTGGGCTGTGTACTAGCAATGCAAATTTTAAGAAGCCAGGAAGTACGCGCATACATACCTGTGCACGTGTCAAGAATAAGGAGGCAGAAAAGGAGCGGGGCATAGACTTAATTGCATAACTCCCAAATTTTGCAAGGCTGAACATGGCAAAGCATGCCATTTTACCTGCATAACGTTTTGCTAGTGGTCCTGATGAGGTGCAAGTCTGGAGATTTTTGGCCATAGGGATCCTGGACACTAGGATTGGGGAAGAGAGAGACTTTTAAAGAGACAATCTGACACTCTATATGTCTCTTACTGTAAGAGAGGCACTTTCAACTCAGGGTAGTTTTTTTTTTGGGGGGGGGCAGTGTTACATTGGTTTGCCTAGGGCACAAGGGTCTGTAGGCTGTTGTAATACTACCCCCCCCCCAAAAAAAAAACCCCCCACCCTGAATTAGAAGTGCCCCATTTACAGTAGGAGATATAGAGTGTCAGATTATCTCTCTAACATTCTCTCTCATCACTTGTGAGTACGTGCATAAAAGCTCCAACACACACGTGCGTTAGGATATTGTAAATGCTACGCGTGTAGTTGCATGCACAATATAAAATTAAGCATATTTTTGTTCATGTGCCCAATACTTGTGCATTCCAAATAGTGTATCAGAGGAAGTTGTTTCCAGAGCATATTGACAAAAGGAACATATTCTACATTTCTAATGGCTTCATATTTCTGTGGGAGATGTCTCTGACCTTGCTAGTTTCAAAACAGAAGAAACCAGCTTGTCCTTCAAATTTTTACCTTGCAAAGTGAGGTCTTTATTATTATTGCTGTAAAAAATGCCAGTGCCTCAAAATGCTCTATTTTATACCTGTACTATTTACTGAAAAAGGAAAAACACATACTAAAGAAGTATAAAATATTGAACTCTAGAACTCTTGGAAAATCATTTTAGAAGCACATGTATTTACATTTGTGTTTTTTTCTATATTATTCTTTGGTTGTTTCTGCACTTCATAACACTGATAAATGGAAATTGAAAAATAAAGAAAATGTGGGTGATCCAAAACTTAGGGTGACAGGGCAAATCAAATTGGCAGAGGGGGAAGGCACTGTATTTAAAGAATAGGATAGAGGCAAGCAGGATAAAATCTTACAGAGAACACTGCACTTTGGAATCTTTAAGGTGAATTTTAAAAGCCCGCTGTGTGTCAAAATTAGGAGAGGTGCGCACAAGTCGGGCTCGCATGCATCCACTGAATTTTAAACGCCATCCAGATCACCGCGTATCTCCCGCTGCATGCACATTTTTGCTTATTTTCAAAACGTGTGGTGTGGGCATGGTCTTTGCAGGGCAAGGGCATTTTGGGGCGTGACCAGGAGATGTGTGCTTAAATACTTACGCATCCTGGCACACGCTCAGGTCCACTACCATGTAAGTTTACTTCTGCTATGAAGGAGATATAAATTGAAAAGTAAGTTGAAGAGGTTTAAAGGGTCTGGGGTAACGAAACCAGTGAGGTTTGGCAGACCTAGCTCAACATTGGTGGATGAACTGATGAAACTGGTCATGGCATGGATGCATGCTGGTTTTAAATACCCTGACTTGCATGGTAGAAATGGGATTTACACGCCTAGGTGCGCGCCAACTTAAAATTAGATGCACATGCATGCGCGCAGGCTATTTTATAACGTGCGCAACTTATAAAAGCATTGCAGCTCTGGGCATGCACCCGCATGCACCTTTGAAAGTTACCATACCTATGGATAGAAAGTCCATGTGTGACAGGGAAGAGTATAGCAGTGGACGTATACTACCATCCACTTATCTAGAATGAAAAACTGAATGGTGAACTGTCAATGGATTAGAAAGGCAAATAATATTTGGCAACACTAATGGGAGATTTCAGTTAACCTATTTAATTAAATTTTGGATTTCTGTTCCACCTTCTGTAGCTGGAAGTTATCACATTAGGATATGCTAGGGAGGTAAATTTTCTAGATAGCATAAATGATTGCATCATACACTAGCATGGGGAGAAAGAGTTATTTAGATATACTCGGTGCTTTGCAGGTCTTGGTGCAAGGGGTAACTGTGGTGGAACACTTAGCAGTCAAATTTTACATACTCGCTGGAGGGAGGGCACTAGATGCTTCTGCAATAGTTTTAATAAACTTTAGAGAGCTTACAATAAAATTAGTAAATTAGAAAAGGACTAAAAGTGGTTACAAAGGGTAAAAGTTTGCAAGAGCTGTGGACATGGCTTAAAAATACCATATTGGAAACTCATGCCTTTAAAAAGGTTTATGGAAGACCAAACAACTGCCAGCATAGTTAAATGATACAGTTTAAAGCAAAGATGACATCCTTTTGATAAATTAAATTTGGATCCAAATGAGGAGACGAGGAGAGCAAAAGAACTGGTAAGTTAGATATAAAACAGTAATAGGGCAGGCGAAGAGAGAATTTGAAAAGTAGCTTTCCATAGAAGCAAAATTCAAGTATATTTTGAAGCAAGAAGTCTGAGGGAGTCAGTTGGACCAGTAGATGACCAAAAGTAAAAAAGACATTTAGGGATGATAAGGTCATAGCAGAAAAACTAAATTAATTCTTTGATTTAGTCTTAACTGAGGAGGGTCTTGGAGAAACCCACACCAGTAACTTTCTTTGCTTATTCAGGGAGATGGGAGCAAATCATTGTGAAAATAGAATATGTAATAGAGGAAACTGTCAAAGTAACAAATATGCAGGACCAGATGAGATTCACCCAGAGTTCTGAGAGGAAACAAGTATGAAATGAAGACCTGTTACTAGTGTAAGCCTCTAATGGAACACATAAATGAAAGGGGTGTTTGCCTGTTTATAAGCTAAGCACCAGTTATTTGGTGAGTTCAAAAAGAAACCAAAAAAATGGTCAAGAAAATGATGTAGAGAACCTGGCACAGAGCCAAGGGCTGGATTTTCTATTCAGGACAGGGAAAACACTACAAGTTCTAGATTCCCTTCTGTGACAGACGCCTCACTTGATTGAACCTATGCCTTTTGATAAAGGAAGGGCTTACACAAAGGTATCTTCAAACAAAACTTTTATTTTCTGGAAACCCCAGACTTCTGAAGTCAATAAAAATGCCTAAAAATCACTGATTTCTCAAAGTGCAGAGGTTTCATGCAGCAATAACAGCAGCTAAGACAACAACGAAACACACTTCCTACAAATTTTCACCTCACTTTTAAATCTAGCTTCTCCTTTTAGTATCAAATATTATTAATAATTTCTTCATCACAAGATGGTATTCAGTTTGCAAAAATCCACATGCAACTTCTTCCCAGGTCGAGGAAAGGATTCCCAAGATCTGTACATTCCATGACTTCTTCCAAATGGCTCAAAGGCACTCCCAAGAAGTCTAGTAGTGAGATCCGGGAGCCATGGCCTTCTTGGAATTGGCAATTTGGCTGCAGGGAATAAGAGGGATTCCTCAACCCAGGTTTCTAGCCCCAGTTCCATAGACCAAGACTCATAAAAGCAAATTTCCCACTGTGAACACCTCTTATGTTGACCCAAGGAAGTTCCCGCTAGTGGATCTCCCTTCAGCAATATACCAACTCCCCTTATAATGCACACTCACCATAACTCCAAGCGGTATCGCCCTAGAATTTCTCCAAAGGCAAATTCTAGTACCTAGGATCTGTTTTGGGGCCCCTGTCAAACTACTAATCATAAAAAAAAAAAAAACCAAAACCTACCGAAGTACCCGAAGACTGGAGGGTGGTCAATGTAATGCCAATTTTTAAAAAGGGCTCCAGGGGTGATCTGGATAAACTAGACCAGTGTACCTGAAGTAGGTGCCAGGCAAAATGTTTGTATTTATTTTTAAAAACAAAACTATCAGCCATTTGGATAGACATGGCTTAATGAGGAAGAGCCAACATGGTTTTAGCAAAAGGAAAGTCTCTTCTTATCAGTCTTTTACATTTTTTTGAAGGTATAAATAAACTTGTGGATAAGGGTGAGCTGGTCAAATTCTATAGCATATTTGAATTTTCAGAGGGCTTTTGGCAAAGTCCCTCATGAAAGACTCTTCAGGAAATGAAAAAATCATGACTGGGAGGTAATGTCAAATTGTGGATTGGTAACTGGTTAAGACAACAAATGACAAATAGGACTAAATGGTCAGTTTTCCCAGTGGAGGAAGGTAAATAGTGGCATGCCTGAGAGATCTGTATGGGGACCAGTGTGTTTAACTTATTCATAATTATCTGGAAAAGGGAGCAATGAGAGAGGTCACCAAATTTTGCTGATGATATGAAATAATTCAAATTTTGTTTATATATGAGCAGATTATGAGGAAGTGCAGAAGGACCTTGAGAGAATGGGGGACTGGGCATCTAAATGGAAGATGAAATTTAATGTTGCCAAGTGCAAAGTGATACATATAAGGACAAATAATGCTAATTATAAGTATACAGTTCTGGGTTTCATGTTGAGTCACCACTCAAGAAAAAGATCTTGGAGTCATTTTGGACAATATGTTGAAATCCTCAGCTCAGTGTGTGGTGATGGTCAAAAAAGCAAATAGAATGTTAAAAACAATTTGGAAAGAATGGAGAATTAAAACATAGAATATAATGCCGCTGTATCAATACATACTGAGACCACACCTTGATAATTGTCCTATATCAAAAAATACATAGCAGAACTAGACCAGAAACTAAAGTAATAAAGGGGATGGGATGGATCTTAGAAAGGAAAAACCCTAACCTGTTTAGCCTTAAACTAGGAGAAGAGGTGACTTGAGAGGGCATATGATAGAGGTGGAACAGGTATATAAGGATGGTCATTTACCCTTTCGAATAGACCAGTGGTCCCAAACCTGTCCTGGAGGGCCA
This sequence comes from Rhinatrema bivittatum, assembly GCF_901001135.1. Taxonomy (NCBI): domain Eukaryota; kingdom Metazoa; phylum Chordata; class Amphibia; order Gymnophiona; family Rhinatrematidae; genus Rhinatrema; species Rhinatrema bivittatum. The sequence goes on from NC_042617.1 coordinate 193,355,060, forward strand.
CCAGCCAGTCGGGTTTTTGGGATATCCACAATGAATATGCATGAGAGAAAATTTGCATGTTATGGAGGCAGTGCATGCAAATTTTCTCTCATGCATATTCATTGAGGATATCCCAAAAACCTGACTGGCTGGTGGCCCTCCAGGACAGGTTTGGGGACCACTGGAATAGACCATGAAACTAGCAGGTAGCAGATTTAACACAAATCTGAGCGTGTGTGTTTTGTTTTTTTTTCCACTCAATTCATGATCAAGCTTTGAAATTTTTTTTACCAGTGGATGTGGTGAAGGCATCTAACTTAGTTGAGTTTAAAAAGGGTTTTGGTAGGTTCCCAGAGGAAAAGTCCATAAACCATTATTTTCTTTGCACAAAGCATGTTTTCTGCATATAGGGGCAGATTTTAAAGGCCCAGTGACGCACGCATGTCCCGGGGCTTTGAAAAAGGGGTGGGGGCGTGGGCAGGGTGCCGATTTGGGGGCGGTCCAGGGGCGGGATCGAGGCCTCCGGCACAGCGGCTGTGCCGGGGGATCGTGTGTTGGCAGCTGGCCAGCAGGCGTAAATAGCTAAATAATGCTAGGGGGGGAGTTAGGTAGGGCTGGGGGAGGGGGGGGGTGGGTTAGATAGGGGAAGGGAGGGGAAGGTGGGGGGAGCGGAAGGAAAGTTCCCTCTGAGGCTGCTTCCTGCCAGGCACACCTTAATACATGGACCCCTCAGAGAGGAAAAACCCCATATTTTAAAAATGACAAATTTTTCTTTCTGTAAAATAGAGCAAGTTCCATTATGCTGCTTCAGAAACAGCTTGGGGGCCTTGTAGTGAGATCTGGCATCTTTTTTCCAGAGCACTACTGAATACGGTACACTTATGGCAGAGAAGGTAAATCTTTGCTAAGTCCTCTGGGTGATGATGGGGGGTGTGTGTGTGTATGTGTGTATATATATATATATATATATATATATATATATATATATATATATATACATAGAAATCAAAAAAAGGCAATGTGTATATATTTCACTTGTGCTTTCTCATATTACACACAAAAAATCCCCCAATGACAAATTATTAGGGAAAAGGAAAAAAAGCACTTTGGCTTACAAGTACACCATACCAAAGTCTAGTCTTATATTAAAATTAAATTCAATGTATTTATTGTAAATACATTAAAACATTGATTTTTTCAATTTTTTACATAAAACCAATCATATCTATCAATCCCTTATGATGATATATTGTTTGTTACTTCATATAAACATCTTAGCAATTTCCCAAACAATTATATCAACTCAACTCTATTCTACTCCTAACCTCAATCTGTCCCTAAAATCTTTGACATTTCCAATTATCTGATGTTAATTGTTGTTGGTCTTTTATGTTGGAGATCACCACTCTCATATATTGAGAGTGGTGATCACCAACATAAAAGACCAACAACAATTAACATCAGATATATAAATATATACCAAAATAATAAAAAATGATTTGACATACCCATGGATCTAAAAACAAAATTGCTTCTTGCTAAAAGAAAATCGGTGTGTTTGGCAAAGAGAGTCAGTCTGTCCAAGGAATCCCAGATACACATATCTCAAATAAAAGGCGAATGGCTAGAGGGGAAAAGCTGAGAGAAGTACCCACTTGAAATGTATTACTTCAAGAGCTTCAGTCCACCAAGCTTGAGCTATCTGCTGGGCAGGAAGATGCCTGTAGAGAAGCAGACTCCTAGCTGCTTCTTTTGTGAAACTAACTTTTTATTTTATTTTTTTTATTATAAAGTAGAATAACTAAATGGGAGGTGTTAATGTCTTTCGAGAAGAAAGCTAGCAACAGTGCCGAGAGGGAGGCGACCGGCACAGGAACTTTGCTGCTGGCTTGGAAAATCGAACATACACCACCAGAGACAGTGATAGATGCTTGGGGGACGGGCAGTCATTTATTTAGTAGGCTCATTTAAATACAAAAACACAACAGTGAGACACAGAAGAGCTACATGCGATTCTGTTTAATGAACATGGTTGTAATTAATACAATGGCCGTTTCAGATTTACTGCTTCCATCTATTCAAGAATAAATAATTTTATAACTTTATAATGTGTGGCTCTTAAACATTAAATCACTGACCATAACTAATAAGGGATATAATAGCAAAGTATCCTTACTCAGCCACAGACTGCAATTTTGTTGATTGTAAATCATGATAATTTTAATGCAAAAGCAACAGCAAATCTCTGTAATTACTGGGTGCATTTTGAATCGCTTTTGTAATTACTGCACTAGATCAATTTAGAAATCCAAAACACTGAACTGCAGAGTGTAAAACTTAAATTACGATGCATTAAAAGCTGTAATTGCACAACGGCAGGAAATTTATAGATTTCAATTTGTTACCAGGAAATTCAGACCCACACTATTAACTTAGAATAACCTGTATTTTAACCCAGCATTGCTGCAGTAGCTTGGTGCTTGACTTTTTCACAGCAAGGAGTGGAGAAATACAGAAATGTTAACAGCGGAAACTATGCTAACACTTTTTTTCATCTTGGCAGAAAAGGTCTTCTTCCCAAAGAATTAAATGGGAATTTTTTTTTTGTTTAAACAAAATTTGGTGTGATGGCTTTTATATGCTTTTGAATGGGGAATGTTCAATTACTGAGAGATTCCTGAGGTGCATTGCATCTAAGAGTGACAGGGTGGTCTTTCTCCAGGAGGGGGAGGGCTCAGTGGAGATTTCTAAAGTGGGGACTCCATGAGTTAATGGGAGGAGATGAAAAAAGAGTTGAATTGGTCTGTTGGTGATAAGAGACATTTTGAGTGACTTCAAAGCCAAAAATTCGGGTTTGGTCAAGTTATATCATGGTTTAAATCTCATCTTTTCAATTGACTCCAAATCCATCAATATCAGATCCATAAATGTTTTAATGTGGGGATCAATATTCCCTGGGGGGTAGCCAATTGCATTTTGGATGTACAACTGAAATATCCAAAAAAGAATGTGTAGTATGATATGTTAAAAGAATTGTTTGATTTAAAAGTTTTTCCAAAATCTGTTTAACTGAAATAAGGTGAAAGGAATAGTTTTACTGTAGTGCCTAAACCTTTGAGGCACAAACAGTAGGGCAGAGGAAGCTTCTAACCGCACCTAAAGAGGCGTGTCAGAAGAGAGTTGGGGGTTTCCCTAACTGGGAGCCGTAGGGGTGGACTAAGTATAGCCTAGTGCTAGGGGACAGAGGTTGTCAAAAACGAACAGGTTGTACCATATAGGCACAAGAGAGCAAAGGGCTTGCAATGCCATTAAAATAAACCTTGATTTCATAAAGACTTTTGTGTTATGTGGTTTGGGGAGTGTCGGGTGCTAGCCCCCGGCACTCTGATTAAAGGAACTCGCGAGTCTCACGAGGCGGTGCAAAGTGCCGGACAAGGTGGACTGCAAGAGGTGGCAGGTGGAAGCAGCTCCCAGGAACTATGCCGAGCGCCAGAGGGGAGCCGTGGGGCTGACGTAATCGTGACACAAGATAAGTAGTATACTTGTCTTTTAAAAAAAAAAAAAACAACCCAGAATTTTACTTGGTGATGGACTTTCACTTCTAGCATATTATAAAAAAATACAAAAAGTTTCAACCCTTGACCAATGATTAAAAATAAGGCAGAGTATTAAAGTATTTTACTATACGATGATGCCTATTATGATGGTCATTATTTAAGCCTTGCGTCCTGTATCCAGTTTTGATTTTGGATTATGTTGGTGTGTATTTATTAAGTCCATGTTCTTCCAATGATCCTAACTTAAAGTGGTGGTCGTCCTGTGCAGTATTCTACAAGTGCTCTGTACTGAGTCACAGGAGGGCTTAGGAAAAGGCACTCTTAGCCTAAAAATAGTCTCCTGTATGGCTCTACCCCTGAGGATCCAGATTGGTCCTTGAGGGATTAAAAATGACTGCTGGGACATCTCTCAGGTGTTCCCAGCATTTAGACGGAACGGTAGCGAATACAAGATGTGACCTGTGAATTCTTAACAAATGTGTGATTTGGTTTTGTCTTTGAAGTAAGAAGTCTTGTCTACAAACTGTGTTCGTGTTGTCATTGGACATAAGCTATTGGACTGATGATGTGACTTATACAAAGCCTTTCCTCATTGGATACTACTTTCAGTGCTGGTAAGACAAGAACCTTTTGTGTTACACCTCTAATAAACCTCTTGCAACCCAGATCCTGTGTCTGTGTGCTGCAGAGGCTGGCCAAGGCAGCCAGTTAATTAGAACTTGAACTTTTTTTCTTTTATATTTGAAGCATAAAGATCTTTTGCATTTTTAAAAAATGGTAATGCATCCCTATTTTCTTGTACAGTACTGTGTTTGTTTGAACCTCCTACCTAGAAGAAGAAATGGGCAGGGGAGTAAGACTTTTTTTCTGTGAACTGCCTGTGTGAACTTCGGCCTCAGTTGTATTTTTTTTCCTGGTATCCATTCATGATGAATGTTGGTAGTGATTAAAATGATGTTGAGCAGAGCTATTGCTCCATATTCAGTTTGCACTGTAAGTATTCAGTATCCCAGTTTTTTCAACTTTTAGGGCATTTGAAGAAGAGACAGTATGAAGTTCATTCGTTTAGTGGATTTTAACTAAGCCCTTTTGCATTTATCAAGAAGAATTTATGAATAGTTTTCAGAGTATAGCTATTCATGTTTTGTTTAAATAGAAGCTTTGTTCAAATCATATGAGTGATTGGGGTGCTTTGGAGAGCACAGCTTACAGTCCTGAGCTCATGTCTGAAAGAGGGATATGTGTCTGCTGGTGCTGGGTTTATTTTTATTGGTATTGTAGCAGGGATCTCCCTAAGGGCCATTAGGTTACTTTCTGAAATTGCCAAGTCCTTGCTTTTTTATTTTGCTCACAAGATTGAACCCATGCAGACAGGGCTGTAAACGAATCTTGTTTTGCTGATATATTGTAACTCTGAGGAACATATTTAGCAATAACTAGCAGCACTAAAGTTATTTCAAATGAAAACTGAGCCCAAAAGGTATTTATGTTTTATGGCTTGAAACACCTCACCATCTCAAAAAAACAAAAACAAATAGAGTTGTCCTTATGGGGCTGGACAGAGGATGAGATGAATATCTTCCCCTGTGAGTCATCAGCGTTCTATATGTATGTGTGTTATGATGAATGCTGCTATGAGTGAAATATATCATTTGGCCCTTGTAAAAATGAACTTGGGCAGTGGTTGCCATTGCATCACCAGCATCTAATTATTGGCTTATAAGAGTTGCCCCTTTTAAGAGGAGGTATTTATGCACTGATGAGATGAAATGAAGAGGAACCTGAGGCACGTGTGGAGACAGCAATGTACTATGAATGCCGTTATCAGCAATATAGGTTTGGAAATTGTTTTGGACATCAGATATCCATCCCATTGACTTCTGTTTTTTTGTGGCTGTTTTGTTGCATGCTTGTTAAGTGAGTTAAAGGTAGGTTATTTACAGATGCAGGTCAAGTTGTTCGACCTCAAGGTCAACCGAGCAAAATTGCCTGGGTTTGCATAGCACTAAAATATAATACTGTCAAACTTGTCACAAAAAAATAGTTTAGGACATTATTTTCATTATATTAAATTTCAAACAATTAATTACAAAAATAGCACATCTTGTACAAATGTCAATACTGACACACACAGCCATAGCTAAAGAAAGAAAAGAAGAAAACTTAGATATACAGAATTTAGTACTGAGCATTTTCAGTCCCTAAAGAATTTGGATCCAAGCAGCTGAGGATAATGATCCCTAGAAAAACAAAACTAAATACGGTAAACATAACTGACAGAACATCCTTTCAAGAATTAAAATAAACTGTGACGATTCAAAGAATCCTAGATAATGGCCTCCAAGGAAGGAAGAATCCAGTTCATCCCCCTTAACTTGAGACTTTAGAAAACCAACAACTATTCAGGTTCACTAAGAAGATGTCATCTAGCGCTGGGGGAACTGTTAAAAGAGGCAGCTCAGCGGCACTTGCCGGGAACACACTGCTTGAACTGTCCACGGCTCCCAAGGTCCTGGGTGAGGAGTTGGAAGAGGACTGAGCAACACTGACATCATCTAAGTGCTGGGGGAACCCTTAAGAGGCAGCTCAGCGGCATGCGAAAGCCATGAACCTAAGGGATGTGCTCCTTCTTGCCAATCTCCCCAGAGATCATAGGAAAAAAAAAGAAAGAGGAAAATTGCAATTTCTCTGATGGCATCTACACCAGTTAAGGAGTCCTGTGGACTCTCATGTTATTTCTTTAAATGTTCTAGTTCAATCTGGTACTTTGTCAAATTCCACAGGCATTTCTTTGAGTCTGGATATTCACTCCCCACCCTCAGTTGCCCCATCACCATTCCACAGAGGCAGGTGGGAATCACTCTGTAGACACTAAGGGCCTGCCCAAAGTGGTTTCTATACTCTTAGGGCACAGAGTAGAGCAATTTCTGATTCCTGTTGGAATTCCCTCCCCCAACCATCATGGGAATGGGGAAAAAGTAACTGTGGCAAATATTTCTGATAATATAGAGAACCAGCATGCTACCCGTGTCTCTGATCCTGCACCGGTTCTTCCCATCGAGGTTTCAATTCCCATCAAAGGGGCGGATTTGCTTTCTGAACCCATGCATATATCATTAAGGGATATATGGAGAGCAGTGAATCACTTGGAAGTATCTTTGGCTCAGTCAACTTCTTAGCTATGTGCATTTACCTCTGGTGCTTCTGCTAAATTGGAAGATTTTGAACAGAGATCTGGGAATATAGAATGCAAGATATCCTCACATTCATCACCTTACAAGCTACTGCGACTGCAGCACTAAAAGATGATTTGGTTTTGCATTATAAGCAGGACCTTTTGGTAAACAAATTGAGGTCTAAAAATCTCTGCCTTTTGAATTTTCCAAAATAATTTTTATTGGGTTGAAACATGAATAGGCATTAAGCCTCACATAGAACAAGTACAACCGTATCATCAAACAGAAGCTGACCAATTTGTTAGCAGGGACTGCAGAAACTTTGGCTCCTTTTGATAATCTGATATGTCTCTCTTTTTTTTTTTTAATTTACAGTCTTCACAAGATATCTCTTCTCAAGCTACTTTTGTTATAAAGATTTGATATTCCAGCAGTATTTCAAATATAAAAATAGCTTATACTGTGGGGGTAAAATTAGGATATATCCTGACATTTCCAGGGAGACTCAGATGAGAAGAAAGCAATTTCTTCAGTTAAAACAAGGTGTTCTTGATATTGGTGCTTCCTTTTATCTAAAATTTCCCCGCAAGTGTGAGGTGTTCTTTCAGAGGAATGAGTTTGTTTTTGTTGATCCTTCTCATTTAGAAACCTTTCTGGTGGATAAGACTGGTTAGTTAGGTTACATTGGGTGGGTTGGTTCACATGGACAATCAGTGAATAGGAATTTCTTTTGGCTTTTCCTTTTAGTAATTTCTCTTTATGGTTCCTCTTTTTCTTTTTCTTTTTTATTATGAGGATGTGAGGGAGTCTATAGAAGACTCCCTCAGACTATCGTAAAGGACTGGGCACAGTTGCCTTGCCCGGTCCTCCTTAAAATCCAGACCCATAGGGAATCCTGAGTGAAGGGAGGAGCCCCTCACCAGTTTTAGAATTCAGGGCCTGGAACATAAGAAATTGTCATGCTGGGTCAGACCAAGGGTCCATCAAGCCCAGCATCCTGTTTCTATCAGAGGCCAAACCAGGCCACAAGAACCTGGCAATTACCCAAACCCTAAGAAGATCCCATGCTACTGATGCAATTAATAGCAGTGGCTATTCCCTAAGTAAACTTAATTAATAGCCGTTAATGGACTTCTCCTCCAAAAACTTATCCAAACATTTTTTGAACCCAGCTACACTAAATGCTCTACCCATATTGTCTGGCAACAAATTCCAGAGCTCTACTGTGCGTTGAGTGAAAAATAATTTTCTCCGATTAGTCTTAAATGTGCTACTTGCTAACTTCATGGAATGCCCCCTAGTCCTTCTATTATTCGAAAGTGTAAATAACCAAGTCACATCTACTCGTTCAAGACCTCTCATGATCTTAAAGACCTCTATCATATCCCCCCTCAGCCGTCTCTTCTCCAAGCTGAACAGCCCTAACCTCTTTAGCCTTTCCTCATAGGGGAGCTGTTCCATCCCCTTTATCATTTTGGTTGCCCTTCTCTGTACCGTCTCCATCGCAACTATATCTTTTTTGAGATGCGGTGTCCAGAATTGTACACAGTATTCAAGGTGCGGTCTCACCATGGAGCGATACAGAGGCATTATGACATTTTCCGTTTTATTAACTATTCCCTTCCTAATAATTCCTAACATTCTGTTTGCTCTTTTGACTGCTGCAGCACACTGAACCGACGATTTTAAAGTATTATCCACTATGATTCCTAGATCTTTTTCCTGGGTGGTAGCTCCTAATATGGAACCCAACATCGTGTAACTACAGCAAGGGTTATTTTTCCCTATATGCAACACCTTGCACTTGTCCACATTAAATTTCATCTGCCATTTGGATGCCCAATCTTCCAGTCTTGCAAGGTCATCCTGTAATGTATCACAGTCCGCTTGTGATTTAACTACTCTGAATAATTTTGTATCATCCACAAATTTGATAACCTCACTCATCGTATTCCTTTCCAGATCATTTATATATATAACAGGCCCCGGGGAGCAGGCAGAGACCCACTGTATGCCCTGTTAAATTTAAGGACTGTGTTTTATTTGAAGTTAAGGGGAACGGCCCTGATTATTTTGATTTTGTTTCTTCCACTATAAATAGATTGCACCTAAGGAACAGCCAGAATCTGCCTCCTTATTTCTCTGGCTGTTTCCAAGCTGCTATTGCCCAAGTTACCACATAGGACTTGTGATTTAATTCCTATGTGAATCCTGTTTATTTGAATTTCTTTATAATTATCTTTGCCTTGTTTTAGTTCATGTAATGATATTCAACTTATTCAACTCTTTTTTTTTTTTAACTCCACTATGTTAATTGCCTTGACCATGACTTTCAGCAACAGACAGCCTAGCTTGATTGTGTGCTGAGAGAAAAAATATTTCCTACAATTTGTTTTTAATCTGCTGGTTGCCAATTTAATGGATTATCCCTTACTCACTGTTCCAGTCTGCAGGTCATTTATGAATATGCTGAGTAGCACAGGTCCCAGTACAGACTCCTGGGGCAGTTTACTAACAACCTTTCTCCATTTGTAAAACTAGACATTTAGTCCTTTCTCACAGGACAAGCAGGATGGTAGTCCTCACATATGGGTGACATCACAGGATGGAGCCCAATCACGGAAAACTTCTGTCAAGGTTTCCAGAACTTTGACTGACCCCTACTGGGCATACCCAGCATAGCACTAACCCTGCAGCCAGCAGGGGCCCCCCTTCAGTCTTTTTTCCCCACAGCAGTAGCCTCGCGGTTAAGGAGCTCTGCAGAGATTCCTGACAGGAATTTTCCTCACGGAATTGCTAAAAGTTAATTTGCCCCACAGGGGTCCCTTCTTTATCTTTTTTCAGACTGCGGTACTCCGGTAAGGTTTTACCCATTTTCCATCGATTACCGTCGAGTTTGGCCCTCGCGGCCTACTGGCCGTTGACCGTACTACGGCTCGATTTTTTTCTATGGCCATGGCGTCGGGGTTTCGTCGGTGCCCGGACTGTACTCGCACCATGTCCATTACAGATCCCCATAAAGTCTGTGTAATGTGTCTTGGACGAGAGCACGATGTCTTGACCTGTACCAAATGTGCCCTAATGACACCAAAAAGTCGCAAGGCCAGAATGGAGAAGATGGAACTTCTCTTCCGTGCTCAAACCCCGACTGCGTCCATTGCATCGACGTCATCTGAACCGGCACCGCCAACTTCGCGCCAGCATCGACCACCGGCCAGTGACCGTCCAGCATCGACGACTTCTCGGCCTTCGACACCCTCTACTCCCCCTCAGGACCGAGGGGATCGTAGGGAGAAACATCGCTATCGGCACCGTAAGACTCGGACCATCGAGGGAGCGAAATCGACCTCCCCATCATCTGAACCGCCGTCAAAATAACCCTGTCCAGAAAAGGCACCGACCTTTTCGGCGACCGGCTCACCGAGGCAACCCTTGCCTGACAGGGCATCGGGAGCTGCGATTCCGCCTTTAATGGTGGTCCCTCCGGCTATGCCTCTGCCTCCGCCTCCTTCTTCTGTTCCGGAGCCGGGGCTGCTTGCTCCAGGTCTCCGAGCAGAACTGGACAGGATGGTTCAGGAGGCCATCGACAAGGCGATGCAATGACTTCAGGTTCCTCCAGCACAGACACTGGTATCGATTGCGGAACCAACCATTGACCCGATTCCAGCAGCATTGGCACCGCTGCTCTCCAGGATGGAAGTGCTTATGGCCACTTTTCCACCGATGGACCCCGGGTCACCGATGGCTTCCGTGCCCTCCCCGCTTACTCTGTCATCGGAAGGAGAAACACCGTTCTGCATCCCTCCATCGGGAGTTTTGCCTCAGCCATCGAGGCCGATTCGGCCATCCCCACCGATTCCATCAGTACTGATACGTCCATTGAGGTATCCACTGATGCCCTCAATGGCCGCGCCGAGGCCTTCAATGCCTTCATCGGTGCGTCCGGTTATTCCTTCGATGCCTTCGGAGCCTAGACCGGGGCCTTCAGGTATCCAACCACCCTGTCCCCCTCTAGTTCCTAGAGGGGCAGGTGCTGATCCCTATGATACCTGGACTGATGATTCCTCACCAGACACTGATGATTTGCCATCACCACCTTTACCCACTGAGAGTAGAAAGCGTTCTCCTCCAGAAGACCTCTCTTTCATAAATTTTGTGAAGGAAATGTCTGAATTGGATGATAGACACCAGATGATGGAGTTGCTCCAATTCTTGGATGCTCCCAAGGAAATAACCTTCATCCCTATCCACCAAGTTATTCTGGACCTCCTCAAGAAGAACTGGGAACATCCAGGCTCCATTGCACCAGTCCACAGAAAAGCTGACACTACCTATTTGGTGCAGTCAGCTCCAGGCTTTCAGAAGCCTCAACTGGATCACCAATCTGTGGTAGTTGAATCTGCGCAAAAGAGAGCAAAAAGGTCAAAACCTCACACTTCCTTTCCCCCGCAAGGAACAGAAACTTTTAGATGCCATTAGTCGCCGAGTCTTTCAAGGATCAATGCTGATCTCCCGAATTGCCGCTTATCAGCTTTGTATGACCCAATATAATAGGGTCATTTTTAAGCAGATACAAGACTTGTCAGACTCCATGCCTCAGTCACGTCAAGAACAACTTCAAACCCTAGTTAACAAAGGTTTTGAGGCAGGCAAACATGAGATCAGATCATGTTATGACATCTTTGACACTGCAACCAGAGTATCTGCAGCTGCTATTTCAGCAAGACAATGGGCCTGGCTCAAGTCTTCAGACCTTCGACCTGAAGTCCAGGACAGATTGTCCGACCTCCCCTGCGTAGGGGACAATCTCTTTGGTGAGCAGATTCAAAAGACAGTGGCTGAATTAAAGGATCATCTTGAGACTCTAAGACAGCTCTCTTTGATACCTTCGGTCTATCCTTCCAAAAGCCTTTCCAGAAGGACTCTAAAAAGTCATTCTTCAGACCGAAGAAGTCCTACCCGCCACCTGCCAGATCCCGTTCTATGAGACCATTTCTCAAAGCACAGTCTTGTCAGACCCGGAAACAAAAGCCACAAACAGCCCCCCAGCCAGGCCCTGCTTCTGGCTTTTGACTCTCGCATAGAGAGCAGCAGCCAGCTTCCGTTACCCCACATACTAGTTGGAGGTCGATTGTGCCATTTCAACAACAGATGACACTCAATCACCTCAGACCAGTGGGTTCTAGCGATTATAGCTCAAGGATATCATCTCAACTTTCTCTCCATCCCGCCGGATTCCCCGCCTCTAATGATGTGGAAAACATCCGACCATTCACTGCTCCTGGAACAGGAGGTCTCCCTCCTACTCCAGTCTGCAGCAATAGAACCAATACCATCCCCTCAACATGGCCTAGGTTCTATTCCCGGTACTTTCTAATCCCCAAAAAATTGGGAGGCGTTCGTCCAGTCTTGGATCTACGAGCCCTAAACAAGTACTTCCAGAGAGAAAAGTTCAAGATGGTAACCTTGGGCTCTCTTCTTCCTCTTCTACAAAGAAGAGACTGGCTCTGCTCTCTAGACATTCAGGACGCTTACACTCATATCGCGATCATTCCATCTCATCGCAAATACCTGAGGTTTCCAGTAGGCCACAAGCACTATCAGTACCGAGTGCTTCCATTCGGCCTCGCGTCTGCACCATGAGTCTTCACAAAATGCCTCATCGTAGTTGCAGTCTTCCTCAGGACTCAAGGTGTTCACGTCTACCCCTATCTAGACAATTGGTTAATCAGGGCTCCAACTCAGCAAGCTGCTCTGTTGTCCCTACATCTCACCTTACACACTCTCATTTCGCTCTGATTTCTCGTCAATTACAACAAATCCTGCTTAGTCCCATCTCAAACCTTATCGTTCATTGGGGCAGACTTGGACACCTCGCAGGCAAAGGCTTTCCTGCCTCGACAGCGAGCTCTCACTCTTGTGTCTCTGGCGCATCGGCTCCAGTCTCAACACTCAACGACTGCACACCGTTTTCTCATCCTCCTGGGACACATGGCGTTCTCAGTTCAGGTCACCCCAATGGCCCGCTTGGCCATGAGAGTCATGCAGTGGACTCTACGGTCACAATGGACTCAATCCATTCAGCCTCTGTCGACCATAGTCCACGTAACCGATTCAGTCCGTCTGTCTCTCGCATGGTGGACAAATCAAATCAATCTTCTACAGGGCTTGCCCTTTCAGGCACCAGACCCTCAAATAATTCTCACCACCTATGCTTCCAACTTCGGATGGGGAGCCCACGTGGCCGATCTGCAGACACAAGGTTCTTGGTCTCCAGAGGAAGCCAAACACCAAATAAATTTCCTGGAACTAAGAGCAATCAGATACGCTCTCAGGGTATTTCAGGATTGCCTTTCCAATCAAGTCATCCTGATCCAGATGGACAACCAGGTGGCCATCTGGTACATCGACAAACAGGGAGGGACAGGCTCCTACCTTCTGTGTCAGGAAGCTGCACAGATATGGGCGGAGGTCCTCTCCCACTCGATGTACCTCAGAGCCACCTACTTGCCGGGAGTGGACAATGTGTTGGCAGACAAGTTGAGTTGCACTTTTCAACCACACGAATGGTCTGGCAACCCCTCAGTAGTGAACTCCATCTTCCAGCAGTGGGGATATCCTCAGACCTCTTTGCATCACCTCAGAATCGCAAAGTAGGCAATTTCTGCTCTCTCACTCGCAGCCAACATTATCCACCAAGAGACGCGTTCTCCCTCTCATGGGCAACCGGTCTCGTATACACATTCCCTCCACTTCCACTTCTTTCAAAGACTCTCGTGAAGTAACATCAGGACAAAGGAACCATGATCCTGATAGCACTCCACTGGCCGCGCCAATTGTGGTTTCCAATACTTCAGGATCTCTCCATTCGCAGGCACATTCCTCTAGGAACAGACCTGCTTCTAATCACTCAAAACAATGGGTGCCTTCGCCACCCCAATCTTCAAGCCTTGTCCCTGATGGCGTGGATGTTGAAAGGTTAATTCTTCAGCCACTTAACCTTTCGGAACCAGTTTCCTGTGTCCTGAATGCTTCACGAAAGCCTTCCACGAGAAAATCTTAGGCATACAAATGGAACAGATTCATGTCATGGTGCTCTTCTCAGGCCCTTGACCCATTTTCCTGTCCAATTCCGAAGTTTCTGGACTATCTCCGGCACTTGTCAGAGTCATGTCTAAAAACGTCCTCCATCAGAATGCATGTCAGTGCTGTAGCCGCCTTCCATAAATGTTGGACGTCCCTATATATAACCTAGTTTTGGTCGGCTCATGAAACCACCATTTGAGCCTCTTCACTCTTGTGAACTTCAATATCTCACATGGAAAGTGATTTTCCTTTTGGCGATCACTTCAGCTCACAGAGTTAGTGAATTACAGGCCCTAGTTACCTATCCGCCTTACACTAAACTTCTGCAGGACCGGGCAGTACTCCGCACTCACCCTAATTTTTTACCTAAGGTAGTTTCGGATTTTCACCTCAATCAATCCATCATACTGCCTACCTTTTTTCCCAGGCCCCACTCCAATCCAGGAGAGCAGGCTCTGCATACCCTTGACTGTATACAGGCTCTAGCATTCTACCTAGACCATATGGCTCCCCACAGAAAGAGTACTCAATTATTTGTCTCTTTCCGTTCCATCAAATTAGGGCAGCCTGTGGGTAAGCAGACCCTTTCCTCCTGGTTAGCGGACTGCATATCCTTCTGTTATCAGCAAGCAGGCATGCCGCTTCAAGACCGTGTTAAGGCACACTGTGTGAGGCCATGGCAACTTCAGTAGCACACTTCCGATCGGTGCCGCTTCCTGATATTTGCAGGGCTGCCACCTGGAGTTCTCTCCATACTTTTACAGCCCACTATTGCTTGGACAAAGCCAGAAGACAAGATTCCATCTTCGGCCAGCCTGTATTACGTAACCGATTTATGACTTGACATACCAACATCCTTCCACCTGCCCGGTGGGGTTCAGGATGCCCTCTACCAAATTCCTCCCCAGTTGTGCCTCTGGCACGTCCTTGGGTACATTTGGTGCATGTTCGGACATCCTCAGCTCGGTACTCACCCATATGTGAGGACTACCATCCTGCTTGTCCTGAGAGAAAGCAAATGTTGCTTACCTGTAACAGGTGTTCTTACAGGACAGCAGGATGTTAGCCCTCACGAAACCTGCCCGCCACCCTGCGGTGTTGGGTTCGTTTCTTATTTTATTTTTGTGGAGCGCACTACGAGACCTGTCTGAGTTTGCCTGAAGGAACGTCGCAGCTGTCTGAATACTCAGAAGTTAGAAGTGCCCATAGTTACTGCATACAATGTTTATCATCACACTTTTGACCATCTTCACTGGACTATTTTAGAGGTAGTAGTCACCTCTGATAGAGGTGGTGACATTAAGGGCATTTTAAACTATAAAGAACAAAGATGGATCTATAATTTGTCGTCTAGTTACCCCACAGGGATGAATGATGTTGAATGGTTGTCATTGATTTAAATGCCCTTTTATTGTCTGATCATCTATTAAATGGTCATCTTTTAAATGCAATTTAATACCATATTGGTTATTTAGTGATCCAATCAGTGCATATAAATAAAGTTATACAAAATGGCGGGTCCAACCGGGAGATGCCTGGATAACATTTGAAGTTGGTCGCTGCCTCAATCAGCCATGACACGTATGTAGTGCACTAGATTAGAGTAATGGTCACCTTTTTAGAAGTATAGATGCAATTTTGAAGTTCTTTTTTGCATTTTAGTAAAAAAAAAAAAAAAAAAAAATTTGCTGCCTTTCCAAGCCCCTGAGGAAGGAGGTCTTCCGAAACATGGGTCGTGTCTGGCAGAACAAAAATTAAGTTCAAGCATGGGCATAAATTTATTATGTTGCAATTATGTTGCAATTTAAATAAGTGTCTTTGGTAGATTTAATATTTTATGAATGAAGATTGAATAAGAAGTGTTCTTTAATTTTTCATAAAAATGGTAAGATAAAACTGGAATATATAGGACCGATGATTATATAGTATATGGCATGCAGGTCACTTGTGTGGTATTTCAGCAATAGTTTGCATAATAAAGCTTTCTTGAGCTTACATCACTATTAGTGAAATTTATAAGAGAGCAACCATATTAAGTATGAGGTCCTATCCATTTTTATAATTTATCTTATGAAGTTTCCTGGATTGTCTCATTTCATTATCAGTATATACCATACAGGAATCAGTTCTGAGTTTTCAAGTTTAATGACATACTGGGAAGCAATGAAATAACCCTGACTCTAGACATTTTTTTTCTTTTGGTGTATCTGTTATGTTTCAAAATCCAAAATAATGATAAATTAGGTAGTATAGCAGTTTTAAAAGCTGTAGGTGATAGTGTTGTGGCTCCGATGTTGGAAGAGCATGGTGTACACCACCTCCTGAGTGGCGCAAGATAGCATGAGGTGGCTAATCTAGACTTGGGTAGTCTGGGGAAGCTGGAGCAAGGCAGGCAATGCTGGAACTCAGGAATAGACTGGGGCTATGTGCAGATAAGGGTGAATTGGAACAACTAGAACAGAATGCAGGTTAGCATAGAACTGGGTCAGAGGCTAGGGTATGGACAGGACAGGATAGAACAGGACAAGGACAACATAGAACATAAAACCAGAAGGCAACAGTGCAGAATAGCCCCGAGGGACAAGGCAAGGAGAGGCCTAGAGAGGCTACAAAGTTAAACAGGGCCAGGAGGCCAGAGGTCAGGAATAGGCCTGAATAGGCCGCAAGCAAGGAAGGAGCCCGAAGGCTCTAAGGCCACAGGGCAAGGCTAAGAACAGGAGGCCGGATGGCCACAAGGCAAGATGAGGGAAAGCTGCGGACAAAAGGCCCGGAGGCCACAAGACAAGGCTAGTCAAAGCAGAGGTCAGAAAGCCCAAAGGCCACAAGGCAAAGCAAGGTAAGACTGGAGTCAGAAGGCCACAAAACAAAGTGAGGAAAGGCCTGGGAAGGCCGCAAGGCAGAAGTAGCTAGAGTAGGGAGCCAATAGGAGCTCCGTGCCAAAGCATTGAGGCAAGGGAAAGACCGGGTTAAGTAATACTGGAGTCTGGGTGTGGTGCAGGCAGGTGAGAGGAGCTTGGCCAGCCAGGGAAGTGTGCTCAAGGAGGTCCCCTGGTGGAGCAGAGGCTGAAAGACTGGCTGAGGCCTGTAACCAGGGACATGCTGGAGAGTACAGTTTGGAACAAAGCTACCTGAGCCCTCTGGTGAAGGGGAAGCTGCACAGCAGCCGTAACCATAATAGAGAGAAACTGCAACAAACATGTTAGGACTCCGGCTGGAGAGACCACATACCAAGTGACACAAGACGACAAGGAATTCAAAAGGAACCTACAAACTTTACTCTCTTTAAACAGATCTTTAGCAGATAAACGCCACTATATGGCACCTTTTATAAGAACTTCACGTTTCTCTCGTATAGCTTGATGTATCTAGGCATTTGTTTCCAGCAGAATTGATTTTTCTGTCTGTCATGAGTGTTGTATGTGATTAATTATGAATGTTATATTGTTTTTATTGTGTTATTTTGAAAACCACATTGGACAAATCTGTAGACCACGGTATATAAGATTTTATAAATAAATACTACTCCCTGGAGGTGGCTGCACAGTACCTTTACCTCACAATGTGGAAAGAAGTTTTTCTGAGGGAGGCCAGCACTATGAATATTCAGAAAGGCCCACATACAGCACTTTGAATACTGAGGGGTTTATTTCAGGATCCAATTCTCTATGGAAGCTGCTTTCCATGTGCAGGGAGCCTCCATGAGTCATTTTTCTCTTTGCTACTTATCTGCAAAGTAAATGTATCCAAAACTTATCCTCAGAAACAACTATCTAGACACATCCTATTCTCTTCCTAGCCATAGCTAGGCTAGTCCCTTGTGCTAGGCATTCAGGTTACTTTTTTTCATACCTACATGTTGGTCAAGGTGATCCTCATGAATTCCACTGGAAACCTAGAAGCAACAGCTCAAGCATTACTAGCACTATAGCTCAGGTGCACCACCCTACCACCCTCTCCTCCTTCCAGCCTCCTCCCACTAGCCTTTTTTTTTTCTTTTCCATCTCTTCTGTTTCTTCAGCTCTGTACACTGCCTCAATTATATGCAAATCTCTCATTCATGTTTATTAGGAATATCCTGAAAACCCAACCAATTTGCAGCCCTCAAGGTCTGGCAGTTTCTCCACCCCTAGTTTTGACCCATCTAGTTTGATATTTTAGGGTTTTCAACAAAAGTTAATTGCATTGCCCCGTAACTTTAATTCAGAAAAGATGGAACTAAAATAACTGAATTTCTTTGATTTTCTTTTTGTTTTCTATCTAGATCCTTCGGAGTACATATGCTACAAAAAATACATTTCTTAAGGGTGCATTTTCAACTTTAAGAAGAAGGCAGTTACCCAAATGGTTTTTATGTTCAGCCCAGCAGTAATCCTAGCTTCAGTGAAGAGTATAAATTGTCAGCACTTACCAGTGCTTGGAATAAATTCATTTTAGAGAAACCTGTAGAGATCATGGCTAAGTGCCACACACAATGCAAAATCTAGTTAGTTGTAGCATTTAAGGAATATCTATTGATGCATCAAATGTGATACAATGTACAGTAGCATGTAACTAATTTATATTGATTTGCTGCCGATTCAAAGAAAACTCTGAAACAAAACATCTTTAAAACAGCAGAAGCAAGCCAAGCAGCATGATTTGTAAAATGCTTGACACATTAACAGCCACCCAGAAATGTTGATAGTTGCAGTGCTAAGTATAGTCAATTAATAAGTAAAGTGTAACAGCACAGTTTATAAACATGAATCTCTTGGCAGTAAAGGAGATGTAACTTGTCCCAGAAATATTGTTCAAAGGCAGTAAATAGAAAGAGAACATCAATTAAATATGTGTATACCCACACGTGTAGAAAACCTTGAAAATGGAAATATAAACATTGAGGTGAATATTCAGACCTAGCCGGCTAACTCACAGGTGAATTTTAAAAGCCTGATGCGCATATCAGTCGGGATATGCGAATATGTCAGGTCATTGTGCACCAAGCGGATTCTAAAAGCTGCCTGGAAACGCTCATATCTCCTGCTGAGTTTTCGTAATATCCTGGGATGTGCCTCATCCAGCCCTGTGGACTTGTCCACATTAAGTTTTCCTAGCTCTCTTCCCATACAAACTCTTCTGTAAAAGGAATTGTCAAGCCTTTCCATTCTACAGACTTGTCAACCAGCAACGGTCCTTCTCCAGGGTCATATTTAGTGAACACTGAAGTATTTGTTTAATATTTTCATCATTTCCTTTTCTGTCTCGATGCATTACTCCTCGTCAACTTTCAGTTTCACTATACCACTTTGGGCTTTCCTCCTCTTATATATCTGAAAAATGTTTTATGTCTCTGTTGGGCAGTCCTTTAGAACATAAGAACATAAGAAAATGCCATACTGGGTCAGACCAAGGGTCCATCAAGCCCAGCATCCTGTTTCCAACAGTGGCCAATCCAGGCCATAAGAACCTGGCAAGTACCCAAAAACTAAGTCTATTCCATGTAACCATTGCTAATGGCAGTGGCTATTCTCTAAGTGAACTTAATAGCAGGTAATGGACTTCTCCTCCAAGAACTTATCCAATCCTTTTTTAAACACAGCTATACTAACTGCACGAACCACATTCTCTGGCAACAAATTCCAGAGTTTAATTGTGCGTTGAGTAAAAAAGAACTTTCCCCGATTAGTTTTAAATGTGCCCCATGCTAACTTCATGGAGTGTCCCCTAGTCCTTCTACTATCCGAAAGAGTAAATAACCGATTCACATCTACCCGTTCTAGACCTCTCATGATTTTAAACACCTCTATCATATCCCCCCTCAGTCGTCTCTTCTCCAAGCTGAAAAGTCCTAACCTCTTTAGTCTTTCCTCATAGGGGAGTTGTTCCATTCCCCTTATCATTTTGGTAGCCCTTCTCTGTACCTTCTCCATCGCAATTATATCTTTTTTGAGATGTGGCGACCAGAATTGTACACAGTATTCAAGGTGCGGTCTCACCATGGAGTGATACAGAGGCATTATGACATTTTCCGTTTTATTCATCATTCCTTTTCTAATAATTCCCAACATTCTGTTTGCTTTTTTGACTGCCGCAGCACACTGAACCGACGATTTCAATGTGTTATCCACTATGACACCTAGATCTCTTTCTTGGGTTGTAGCACCTAATATGGAACCCAACATCGTGTAATTATAGCATGGGTTATTTTTCCCTATATGCATCACCTTGCACTTATCCACATTAAATTTCATCTGCCATTTGGATGCCCAATTTTCCAGTCTCACAAGGTCTTCCTGCAATTTATCACAATCTGCTTGTGATTTAACTACTCTGCACAATTTTGTGTCATCTGCAAATTTGATTATCTCACTCGTCGTATTTCTTTCCAGATCATTTATAAATATATTGAACAGTAAGGGTCCCAACACAGAACCCTGAGGTACTCCACTGTCCACTCCCTTCCACTGAGAAAATTGCCCATTTAATCCTACTCTCTGTTTCCTGTCTTTTAGCCAGTTTGCAATCCACGAAAGGACATCGCCACCTATCCCATGACTTTTTACTTTTCCTAGAAGCCTCTCATGAGGAACTTTGTCAAACGCCTTCTGAAAATCCAAGTATACTATATCTACCGGTTCACCTTTATCCACATGTTTATTAACTCCTTCAAAAAAGTGAAGCAGATTTGTGAGGCAAGACTTGCCCTGGGTAAAGCCATGCTGACTTTGTTCCATTAAACCATGTCTTTCTATATGTTCTGTGATTTTGATGTTTATAACACTTTCCACTATTTTTCCTGGCACTGAAGTCAGGCTAACCGGTCTGTAGTTTCCCGGATCGCCCCTGGAGCCCTTTTTAAATATTGGGGTTACATTTGCTATCCTCCAGTCTTCAGGTACAATGGATGATTTTAATGATAAGTTACAAATTTTTACTAATAGGTCTGAAATTTCATTTTTTTAGTTCCTTCAGAACTCTGGGGTGTATACCATCCGGTCCAGGTGATTTACTACTCTTCAGTTTGTCAATCAGGCCTACCACATCTTCTAGGTTCACCGTGATTTGATTCAGTCCATCTGAATCATTACCCATGAAAACCTTCTCCATTACGGGTACCCTCCCCAACATCCTCTTCAGTAAACACCGAAGCAAAGAAATCATTTAATCTTTCCGCGATGGCCTTATCTTCTCTAAGTGCCCCTTTAACCCCTCGATCATCTAACGGTCCAACTGACTCCCTCACAGGCTTTCTGCTTCGGATATATTTAAAAAAGTTTTTACTGTGAGTTTTTGCCTCTACAGCCAACTTCTTTTCAAATTCTCTCTTAGCCTGTCTTATCAATGTCTTACATTTAACTTGCCAATGTTTATGCTTTATCCTATTTTCTTCTGTTGGATCCTTCTTCCAATTTTTGAATGAAGATCTTTGGCTAAAATAGCTTCTTTCACCTCCCCTTTTAACCATGCCGGTAATCGTTTTGCCTTC
The DNA here is from genome assembly GCF_901001135.1 of Rhinatrema bivittatum. Taxonomy (NCBI): domain Eukaryota; kingdom Metazoa; phylum Chordata; class Amphibia; order Gymnophiona; family Rhinatrematidae; genus Rhinatrema; species Rhinatrema bivittatum. The sequence goes on from NC_042617.1 coordinate 193,376,323, forward strand.
TTTCCACCTTTCTTAATGTGTGGAATACATCTGGACTGTGCTTCTAGAATGGTATTTTTTAACAATGACCACGCCTCTTGGACATTTTTTACTTTTGTAGCTGCTCCTTTCAGTTTTTTTCTAACAATTTTTCTCATTTCATCAAAGTTTCCCTTTTGAAAGTTTAGCACGAGAGCCTTGGATTTGCACACTGTTCCTTTTCCAGTCATTAAATCAAATTTGATCATATTATGATCACTATTGCCAAGTGGCCCCACCACCGTTACCTCTCTCACCAAGTCCTGTGCTCCACTGAGAATTAGATCTAAAATTGCTCCCTCTCTCGTCGGTTCCTGAACCAATTGCTCCATAAAGCTATCATTTATTCCATCCAGGAACGTTTATCTCTCTAGCGTGACCCGATGATACATTTACCCAGTCTATATTGGGGTAATTGAAGTCTCCCATTATTACTGCACTACCAATTTGGTTAGCTTCCCTAATTTCTCTTAGCATTTCACTGTCCATCTCACCATCTTGACCAGGTGGACGGTAGTATACCCCTATCACTGTAGTCTTCCCTGATACACAAGGGATTTCTACCCATAAAGATTCAATTTTGTATTTAGTCTCATGCAGGATGTTTATCCTGTTGGACTCTATGCCATCCCGGACATAAAGCGCCACACCTCCTCCCGACTGCTCCTCTCTGTCATTGCGATATAATTTGTACCCCGGTATAGCACTGTCCCATTGGTTGTCCTCTTTCCACCATGTCTCTGAGATGCCAATTAAGTCTATGTCATCATTTACTGCTATACATTCTAGTTCTCCCATCTTACTTCTTAGACTTCTGGCTTGACCTTTGGCTTTTCTGATTTATTTCTTCATCTCCCTCATTTTCGCCAGGCATTGTTTACTGTGTTCCTCTTTTTTTGGATCCGTTATACTTCCTGAATGCTGATCTTTTTATCTTTATTTTTTCAGCCACCTCCTTTGAGAACTAAATTGGTTTCTTTTTTCTTAAGCTTTTGTTTACTTTTCTAACGTATAGATTTGTTTCCTTTGTAATAGCTCATTTTAATTTAGCCCACTATTGTTCCACTTCACCCATTTTCTCCCATTCTAGTTCTTCCTCCATTACATCCCCATTTTGTCAAAGTCTGTATATTTGAAATTCTAAATATGGGTCTTCGTTTGACTTGTTTGTATCTTTTTTACAATATCATACACACTGATGATCACTTGTACTCAGGTGGGCACCTGTCCGGCCATTAGAGACATTGTCCCCATTTGTGAGCACTAGGCCAAGAATGAGCAACAAGTCTCCCTTCTTTCCCATCTTTTCGATGTCTTTGATCAGATCTCTGTCCAGCTCTACTGTCTGAATTGGAGGCCTATAGACTTCACGATGTAAAAGGAAGCACCATTTTTTTTTCTTTAGGCTGGCCCATTATGGTTCTTCTCTACCCTATGTCCCTTGCATTTCAGTTGCTCGGATATTGCTTCTGACATAAAGCGCTACTCCTCCCCCTTTCCTGTCCTGTCTGTCCTTCCTTAATAATTTATAGCCAGGGATGGCCATATACCAGTCGTGACTACATGAACCATGTTTCCATTAGAGCCTGCAGGTCTGGGATTTTATTGCCCAGACTATGAGTGATTGTGCTTATAACTTTCCAGTTTCTTTCTTTCAGGTTATTGCTCTTCTTGGACTTATTTTGTGCCTTATTCAGTGGATGTTTATTTTCTTCAACCATTTCTTGGAGATGTTGGGGGTGACATTCCAATTTCCATCTGCCACCCCCGTCCTCTAGCCTTATAGCATAGGATTTGAATTTATCACTTAGGATCTTTTTTCCTGCCACAGACAGATGTAAGCCATCTTTGACATAGAGCCTTTTACTGTTCTATACATGGCCTCAGCCCCAATACATCCAAAGCTTTGCTCCTTACACCAAATTTTGAGCCATGCATTGAAATTATCTATGTGGCTTAGCCTCTTCTTTCCCTTTCCATGAACAGGTAACACCTCTGAAAAGGCAATAGTGTTCGCCATGTGACTATTCTGCTTCACCAGATTCAAGAAATTTCTCTATACTGCTTGGATGTTGTTTCTAGCAAGGTCGTTGTTTCCCAGGTGGATGATAATATCAATTTCAGAGTCCTTTGATTGCATTGACTATCTGATTAGCATTTATACCAGCTGATGATTCTGGAAGGCTTTTAACTGTAGTGTTCCCAAATTAGTACCTCTGACTGAGTCCCCCAGCACAATGAGCCTTTATCTAATGTTTTTGGTTGTATTATGGAATTTCTCTAGGCATCGGGCTGCTTCTTTCCTTTCAGATAGGAGGAGTAGCCTAGTGGTTAGAGCAGTGGGCTACAAATCAGGGAAACCAGGGTTCAGATCCCACTCTCACTGCTTGTGATCTTGGGCAAGTCACGTTACCCTCCATTGCCTCAAGTACAAAATTGGATTGTAAGCCCTCTAGGGATAGGGAAATACCTACAGTATCTGAGTGTATTCCATTTTGAAGTGCCAAAAAGCGAATATAAATACCTAAAATAAATAAATAAATAAGCTTCTTCATTATCCAATGCAGAGAAGGCATTTTGTACTTGTGTCACTTGAGAGAATGGGTTTCTCCACACCACAGGTCTTACTCTACCAGAGCTTACTGTAACCCATTTATTCTTGGGTTTCTGTATGCCCTATGGAAGTGGGAGAGAACATGTGGCCTGCACAATTGTGAAAAATGGGTGTGTCTGGGTCATAGTAAGCAAGTGTGTAGCTGAGCTCTGAAACCTATACGATACTATGTTTTGAATGAATGATGAAAGAGTTCACACTGCTGCAAATTATTAAATAGAACATATTAGCATTGGCTTCATGCTAATGGTGTTTGATCTGTTTGATGTTAGTTTGGATCTATCGATTGTTGGAACCCTTGGGATCCTCGAATTTTTCATATAGCCTCAAAGTTCTGTAACACTGAGGGAGCTAAAATATATTACTAATTAGTACTGCAGCCCTTCTTAGACAAATTTTATTTTCTAATTAACACTTGATCTGATGTGGCAGCAATGGAGAAGGAGAGCAATACACTGATGAGAAATGATTAGAAGTTTGCAGATGTCATTTCCAGGCAATATTTTAAGACCACTGTTATATAGCAGTTTGAATAATTACAGCTTTTACTGTGAGATTAATTAGGCACATCTGAGGTTTTCTGTTTTTGTTTTTTTTTTTAATTCTTATTTTTACAAGAAGTTCAAAATAAAATACCAGAAAAATATTATAGAATATAATCCAGTCAACAATAGAGCACACTCAAATATATACAGTATCTTCTGCAGTAAGATGTCAGTCAAATTAGTAAGCAATCCAAGAGTTCTAAACCTACAGGAAAAAATAAAATCAGAAGGAAAAAAGTTGTATGTATCTAAATATGGCTCAGTCTTACCTATTCTTTATATATGACTTGCTGCCATCTTAGATTCCAGCAGGGGTTTGTCCCCTATAACAATAGTGACCTGAACTGTATCTTTCAGAAACAGGACAAGATGATATAGTTCTGTAAAGGTATAAGTGCTTCCTTGAAACGTTTTATAATACATCTGCATTGGGTACTTTAGGAAAAAAAAAAAGTGCAACAATCACTAACACACATTGATGAAAACCTTTTCTCTTGACCTGAGTGATTTTAGATAAAATCTGTGAAAACCTTGATCGTTTTACCAAAATCTCCAAATGTTCTATATTTTTAAAGAAAGTTTAAAAAGTCACATCTCTTTCCAAATCTAATGTAAAAGTTGCAGTCGGTGGTGTTCTAATGATTATTTCCTGAAGTCTCCAGCAAAGAATCTGCAGATATTAAAACATCTATTCTCCTTACTACTGGGTTGGGGATTTTTTTTTTAAATTACATATCTCAATATAAATGTTGGGATGTTGTTAGTCCCCTACTAATCCTTGAACTGGAATACACCATTTACAGTAGGTATGGGGAGAGGCAGAATAGTGTTTGCTGGGTTTGCAGCTTCTCCATGTGGCAGCTGGCAAAGTTAGTGTCCCCAACATTTTTCTAGCAAGATCACTATTTTGCCCTTATGGATTCTTTTTGCTTTTGAGGCGGCAGCATGTCTTTAAGCTGTGCTCTCATTTTTCTAAGTCTTAACTTTAAGCTCCATCGAGATTTTTGTTTGGGATGAGAGTTTCTTTCCACCCTCTCATGTCATCTTTGAGTTTGGAGTTTAAAATCCTTTTGGACTCAACTAAGCTTTTTTGAGTTTTCTCCTAAAACCAAAGAGGCGGTATCTTAAGAAAGGAACCTGAGGTCATCAGAATCCATGGAGAGGATGTCTTTCAGACATCCTGAGAGGAGGAGGAGAAAAGGAGAGGACATGGACCACATTAATGGCCCATGAAAATCCACTGAGGACGAAGAGATGGAGAAACGAGATATCACCCTTGTTACTACAGGAAGAAGTATGGGGTAAAAGACTCAACACTTTACAAGTACATTTTCATCTACATTGGGAAGTAAGCCTCATAACTTGCTCTGTATTCCAGTGGGAGGGAAGAAATCAAGTAAAAATTAATTGAATTAAAAAAAAACCTCTGGATATTGAGAAATATTGTAAGAAGTCATAAACTTACTAAATATATTCTGTAACATCTTAAAAGTACAGTTGTAAAGACTTTAAAATTCATCATTCACCTTATCATATAGGATGGGCTTCTGATATAAGGTGTTTAAAATATGATGATAGATTTTTAGCTATGTATTTTTGGAGGGTGCAAAAAAATAGGTATGTGTTGGTGTCTTTGCAGGGCAGTCTCTCTGGGTGAATTTTTAGTTTAATTCAAATTACTCTTCACAGTATTGTCAATCCTCCTCTTCCACTCCCCTCACCCCTTACCATCCATCACAGCAGAGCAGCAATTCCTCCAGCTCACACTCACATGCAAAATATTTAAAAAATAGCTATAGAATTTGCAATTTTCACAGCCACAGCACAGTGCCAACCTTACTTTTGAGCACCTGCCTCAGCCCAGCACGCACAATACCCTAGTCTAGCACAGTACTCATATTCCCCCAGCAATCTCCACACCCCAGCACAGCATGAACAATTGCCCCACCACAGCACTTGCATACAAAAAAAATGATAAAAACGGGCACTATCCTCACAAACTCACACAGCACCAACAATCCTCCCAACCTCTGCTGAAGCAGAGCATCAATCTCCCCAGGCACTGGTATACTGCCGCCTCTGTGGCTTCTACTCTGGATTTAGCAACTTGGGTCCTTATGGGTCCGTCTTTTCCTACTGGCATATCATTTGAACCAGCTGCTCCTGCTCTTCTATCCAATTTTTTAGTTGCAAAACATTTTGTTGAAAAATATATATATGGTGATGCAGGTGAAAGTTATTTTGCTCATTTTAAATTTCCAGAGGGCTATATGAAGAGGTTTCTTTTTTCCTTCAAAGAAATCAGAAAGCAGGTGCCATGCTTTTTTTCTTTAAAAATAATGTGGAAAAAGTATTGGCAGCACATTTAATATATAATTTATATGCAGTGTAATAAACCTTTTAATAGCTTCACCTCTTCCCTATCATGATAAGTATAATGATGGCCACCTTTTAAAGTAACTTCTTGAAGTAAAGTAGTAGCTGAAAAGTTAAGGGGCAAAAGTTAGCATTCATAAACTACAAGAGATGGCAGAAAGAGGAAAACAGGCAACAATATTTGTAAAAGCTAAGGGAAGTTGGAGAAGTAGTTAGAGCAAAGATGCAAATAGAAGAAAATAACTAATATGGTCAAATGTGGGGGCAAGATTTTTCTTTTAGATGTTAGTGATAGGAGGAATTGCAAAAGTGGATTTGTAAGAGTTGGATGTGAAGAATATGGAGAAGCTGATGAGAAAAAGTAGACCTGCTCAACGCATTTCTATTCAGTGTTTGCTGAGGAAGGGCCAAGACTTGAACCACAGGAAATGGTCACACAGGGTTGGAAGGAAGGTAAAGTCAAATGATTTTCTTAAGATCGTGAGGAGTTATCTGAATTAAAATTAGAAAAAGTCATGTGGCCAGATTGGATACATTGGACAATATTAAGAGAACTTATAGAAGTTATGGCCGCTTTGCTGGCTGACCTTTTCAGTGTTGCTTTAGAGTTGGGAACAGCTTCGGAGTACTGGAGGCAGACATAGCTCCTCTTCACAAAAGTGGAAGCTGGAAACTATGGAAGTAATTTTAAAAGGAGTTGCATGGAGTTGCGTCAACAATATCAAAGCTTATTGGTTAAGGGTAATAACCGCTGCACCATCAAGTTAGTCTGTGCACTCTTTTCTTCATGTCCATCCTTTAGCCTTTATGGATCCACAGTATTTATCCCATACCCTTTTGAATTCTTTCACTGTTTTGGTTTTCCCCACCTCCTCTGGAAGGGTATTATAGGCATCCACTACCCTCTCCATGAAGAAATATTTTCTGATATTGGTTCTGAGGTGTCCTCCTTGGAGTTTAATTTCAAGACCCCTTAGTTCTACTGATTTCTTTCTAACAGAAAAGGTTTGACATTTGCACATCATTTAAAACCTTTCAGGTATCTAAAATTCTGTATCATATCACCCCTATGCCTCCTCTCTTCCAAGGTAATCATATTCATATCCTTCAGTCTCTCCTCCAAGATGGCGCTGGCTGTCCATTGCTCCTACCATGTGACGGGGCCGACCAATGGCACCGGTAGCCCCTGTGACATACTAAGGGCAAAGGGCCATTGGTGCCATTTTGATTACTGGCAGCCAATGGCCCAAGTGCAGGAGATCGCTCCTGGACCCCCGCTGGACCACCAGGGACTTTTGGCAAGTCTTGGGGGGGTCAGGAGGGTGGGAGTTGTAGTTAATTAAATTTAAAGAGTTGGGGTGGGGTTTTTTTTGTTTTCTCTACAGAAAGAGAACGATAAATGTTTTCTGATCCAGGAAGTGGACAGAAATGGGCTGCCCCAGACCCGAAAATGAAATGGGGACAAAACAAATTTTTATGCAGTACCCTAATTTGCTCCATAAGAAACACAGATGCCCGGAACAGAGCCGGTTTAGCAGACCATTTTTGTTTATTTTCCCCCTCTAGGTGCGTCTTATGGTCAGGTGTGTCTTATGAGCGAAAAACACAGTAAGTCAAGAAACATAACTCAGTGAGGAAACCATACTAATAAAAAGCATATTTCAAAACAGATGACAAATAGAACACCTAATAATTAAGAAGAATAAGGATAAAAAAAAGCTTTAAACATTTCCCTCAAACCAATCAAATATTTCAGACATATCAGACAACCAATAATTAAAACTAAGGATAAAAATAATTTCCCTTCTCTCCATACCTGGAAACTTTTCATTTCCAGTCACTCTGAGATTATAAATTGGATTGGATTAGTATGGGGAAGGAGAGGAGGTGTGAGGGAGCGCATAGGAGTCTCCCTCAGTCTACCTTAAAGGACCAGGCTCGGGTATCCCGCCCGGTCCTCCTAAAGCATGGGCTCCCCAAGGTATCTTGGGAGGATGGAAGAATCCAAACCCTGAGCATAAAACCTGAGGGCCTGGATAGATTAAAAGGGCCCAGGGGGCCTGATGGAGTTCCAGACTACAGAGAGACTACTTATCTTATAGGTGGGTAAACCTGTAAGGGTTTAAGCCAGAGATTGTCTGAGTTCAAGGTGCTTGCTTTATTGTTTGCTGTCTCATATGACTGTAAATAAACACTTAAAGCACAGCCAGAGTGTATGTGTGCATTTCTCTGGCTGTACCCAGGCCATTGACTGCTCCTGTGCCACAGGAGGGTTCCTTCTCTCTCTCTCTCTCTCTCTCTCCCACTCAAGCACCCTTCTACCCTCTCTTGTTCTCATTCCCCTCTTTTGCTTTCTCCCTCCCATTTCCTTTCAGTCATTCACCCTCCATCCCTCTGTCACTCAATCCCTTACCTTCCCTCTTGCTCATCCCTCAGTTCCTCCACCTATTGACTCCGTTCATTTCCAGTCCTTCCTTCCCTGTCACTCGCTCCTACTCCCATTCACTGCCCTCTACCACTCACCCTCCCTGTCAATCCCCTTCCCTCTTAGTCACTCACTCCCTCACTCCTACTTGCCCTCTGTTTCTCATTCTCACTTCCTTCCCATTCAGTTACTAGCCCATGTCTCCCACCCACCCATTCACTCATTCCCTTCCTTGACACTCAACACTTCCCTCTGTCACACACTCTCTCTCCTTCCCACTCATTCCTGTCCCTTCTATTTCACTCAATCACCATCCGCACCACTTTCCCTTCCTTCTCTCTCTCTGTTCCCACACTCCCTCTCTTCCCTTACTCCCCTATTACTCACCACTCACTACTCCTCACAGCAGCACAGGAACTCTCCTCACTGATGGAGGATGGGGGGAAACCCTTAGTGTGCAGACAATGGAGCCTCTCCTCACCGGTGGGGTGGGGGGTGGTTGGGAGAACTCCGCCAATGCCGACACACCAGGACTCTCCTTGCTAGTGAGCTGGAAACCTCGCCAGAGCCAATGCACCGGATCTCTCTTCACTGGTGGCGGATGGTAACCCTTCCAGCACTGAAGCACAGGTCTCTCCTCGCTGGCTGGGGCTCGCTATAAAAGGCAGCCCAGGCCACTGCATCAATGGTGATTTGCCCACCTTTTCCCGTGCAAGCGTTCTGATTGGCTTGCTGTAAAAGCCATTTGCATTTTTATTCAGGATGCCATGTGGCATCCTGAATAAAGTATTGCCATCATAAGAGCCAATGGCAACACTTATTCAGGGGAAAGGTGGGCAGGCAGGTGAGTGTGTGCGCTGCGTGGCATCCTAAATAAAGATGCGGTTGGCTTGCTGTTCCCCTCCCGCTCTCTTGGGGAGAAAAGTGTTTGGCCACATGCTTACCTCCTCCTCACCTTTGGGTGCCAATGTAGTCAGCAGAGGCCAGGACCCGGTGTCATGCGATTCAGCACGTCATTCAAAGGGGACTGCATGAGCCTTTGCTGTTGTCAACATTCTGCAAACATCGCGGGCTGCACCTAATGTTAATTTTAAAATGTTTACCGGGACAGATAAAAGTCAGTGACAGGCCTGATTTGGCCCATGGGCCTTAGTTTGCCCACCCCTACTCTTGTAACTTCCCTTGGCTGTAATCAAATACCAGAGCAGCAGGTTATAATCCTGAAACTTGGTTATGAATTACAAATTCTAGTGCATGTCTTACTCTAGCTCCTTGGAAGAACTCGAGCAGAAAGCCAGCACTCAATGTACATATAAGACACCAGGAAGAGTGCTAGATCAAAAATAACACAGTCCGGGGTTCCAATAAGTTGAAATCCAAAGATATTTTTATTTTTTGGTTGGCAACTCCACTGTAAACAGTAATGTATTCCAAAAACAGGTCCCCCGACATGGACCCGTGTTTCGCCGAGGCTGCGTCGGGAGGGACACACAATGTCAACAAATCTTCCCTGCCATGTAAATTCCCTGCTCCCTGCCATGTAAATTCCGATACCTGATGAAGATTTGTTGACATTAATTGTGTATCCCTCCCGACGCAGCCTCGGTGAAACATGGGGCTGTGTCGGGGGACCTGTTTTTGGACTACATTACTGTTTACAGTGGAGTTGCCAACTAAAAAATAAAAATATCTTTGGATTTCAACTTATTGGAACCCCGGACTGTGTGATTTTTGATCTAGCACTCTTCCTGGTGTCTTACTCTAGCTCCTTGCCAGATTTTTTTAGATGGAAGGTTCAGTACCTTATCTCAACAAAAGAAAAAAAAGTGGAGTGTTTTAAGTAGAGATATGTACTTTATTTAACATCTTTTATATACCGCCTATACAATAGGTGTAGATAGAGCCTTGTACGTGCATATTTATATATACTTATATTTATATCTATGCTTATATTTATACATTGTTATATATTTATTTAGTAAACAAATACCAAACCACGAGGGCTACAACTTCAATTTTATGTGAACTGCTGGGATCATAAACAGTGTAGGAAGCCCATAGTTTAGGCAAAAGTGCTGGAGGTTTCAATTCTATACCAGCCTATTCCCAACTACCAAATTGGCTTATTTACTTATTTATTTCTGGTTTGCAATTAAAATTACCAGTTGCAAATGTGTCTGCTGCTACTGAAGTGCTCATTTGTATTAAACAATATCCACAAAAAGCTCTCTGACAGGCAGTGGCAAAAACTGTAAAGATGGTACCCCTGCTGACTTATGTGGTACTTAAATGCCTTTTATCCTATAGTTTCTGGCATGGTACTTAGCTTCAAAAATTTAAGTTGCCATCAGGACACAAAACTGTCTTGTCATCATTCAAACCGGGGGACTGATTTGTTAAACGAAACATATCCTAATGCAATATTGAGATGTAACATTTAAGCAGACAGGATAAAAACATACATTCAAGGTGTGGTATTTTATTCTCAATCACATGTATTGCAGTGGCTAAGCATGGAAGTGACAAAAAAGGTAAATTAGTTCAGGAACGCAATTAGATGGTTGTGTTTGGCTGCAGAGATCTTCAAGAGGGAAGTGACCTCAAAGGTAGCAAGGACTCAACAGAGTAAGAAAGCAGTTATGGCAACATGTGTATTAAAGGCAAGGCCAAGGTTCGTGTGCCTAAAAGGACACTGGGCGAAGGCTCAGACAATATCTTGTGCTCCAGGCACATCAGTGACCCTAGGGGAAATGTGTAGGGCAGCTATGAGGGCATCTCAGTATACTTCGCCAAAATACCAGCTGTGAATCCAGTTAAAGAAAAAAAAAAAAAAAGATAGACCTGCTTCCAGAATTCTTGTATTAGGTGCTAAGTAACTCCCACCCGGAACTGAGACTACTCTGGTTCATCCCACATGTATGGACTGGTTTGTAGGATGTTAAGGAAGGTGAAATTTATATTTATCCATTAATTTCCTTTCCTTTAGTCCTAACAGACCAGTCCAGAACTCACCCCAAGAGGAAAATGGTTGTTGAGGGAAAAAAATGGAGTGGACTTATATATAGGAATATTTAACAATATATTGATAAGTAGATACAGTAGTTATGGATGCATACATGCCTATAAATTAATGTAGACATATGGATAGACTTAGTGAAAAGGACTGTCACCAAACAGAGAAACACAACCCAGGGAGAGGGGAGCAGATGACATCTTCAATCCATGACCTTTGCAGTTTGATTACAAAATTATTCTTGTGTTTTAATGTAATTTTTTTTTTCTTCTCTGTAGTTCCAGGGGAACTTTACCCCCAGGAGTGCCAACACCAAGGGTGTCCATAATGAATGCAGCAGCTTGAGTGCAAACATGGGATTGGTATTTGGGTCCTGGGCCCAGTACCCAAGAAAGAGATGCTGGTTAATGGTAGTAGGTATGATATCCTGGATGAATGTCGGTCCGATATGATATCCTGGATGAATGTCGGTATATAAAAATTTTAAATAAATAAATAAATAAATAAATTTAATGGCAATTGGTGAACGAGAGCTAACAATGGCTCCTGGTTGTTTTCTAGCTTTGGCATAGCATACTGAGGAGTTGAAGCAGCACTGGACCTTTTATAGCTCTTGAATTTTTGTCTCTGCCTCCATCTGCTTGCTGGAGAATGCATCCCACATGTATGGACTGATTTGTTAGGACTAAAGGAAAGGACATTAATGGGTAAGTATACATTTTGCTTTGTTGTTCTCCCACTAGTGTAACTTACTTTAACTTTATTGTAAACTGCTTTGAGTCCATTTATGGTATAAAGCAGATGATGTGGAAATCATGAGAAGGGATCTAGCAAAGGTTGAGGAATGGTCTAGATTCTGGTAGTGAAGACTTAATGCTAGAAAATGCAGAGCCTGGGCTCTAAAAACCCAAAGGAGTGGTACAGCAAGGAGTGTAATTCTTCTAAGCATGATTCAGAAGTGGGATCTGGAAGTGATTGTATTTGATCTTAAGGTGGCCAGACAGGTGGATAAAGTGAAGGCAAAAGTAAGAAAGATGCTTGGGTGCATAGGGAGAAGAATGGTCAGCAGAAAAAAGGAGATGATATCGCCTCTGTATAAGTCCTTGGTGAGACCTCATTTGGAATACTGAGTACAGTTCTGGATACTGCACCTTCAAAAGAAAATAGATAGGATGGATTCAATCCAGAGGGTGGATACTAAAATGTTCATGGTCTTCATTGTAAAGTATATGGGGGCAGACTAAAAGGTCTAAACATGAACACCCTAGAGGAAAGGTGGGTTAAGGCAATAATAGAGACATTTAAATCCTCCAAGGTATCAGTGCACAGGAGGCAGGACTCTTTCAATAAAAAGGAGACTCTGGAACAAGGGGTCATGGGATGAGGGTGAAAAGGGGTTAGATTCAGTAGTAATCTAAGGAAATATTTCTTGGATGCATGAAACAGCTTTCTAGTGAATGTGGTGGAGACCAGGACAGTATCTGAATTCAAGAAAGCACGGGATAAACACAGAGGATCTCTGAGGGAGTGCTAGTGATTGTAGCGTAGAGTAGATGTGGATGGGCAGACAAGACAGGCCGAATGGTCTGTTTCCTGCTGTTAAATCAGAGGTACTTAAAACTGTAGGCTCTTCTTTTCCCCCCTCTGGAATCATTCTTCATTTGCTGGCTCCAGACTGCGAGATATGGTGGGATCCTGTGCAGTTCAGATTGAAGCCAGCAGAAGAGTCAGATGCAAATATAAAGTGCTGCTCTACTGCTGGTAGGAGTGAGGAGGCTCAGAGTTTCATGCTGGGTGGGGAGAATTGCATTAAGGTGCAGGAAGGAGGGCAGGAGTAAGAGCACACTACTCACTGTTGTAACTGATTTGTCCTATCTTAGGATGCCCTTAGACTCAGGGCACTGACAAATAAAATCGAGGCATGGGCCTCATGTGTCAGTGCCTAGTGACACCCTTAAGTAAACCTCCAGTTTTTCCTATATTAAAAATCCCTTTAATATGTCATTATGGTATATCAATTCCATGTAATTTATCACCCCCTGTTTCTATTGAAATGAGCAAGGATGGAAAATAGCCTTTGTACAATGAATATTAAGGGAGCGAGCTTCTGATTTGGCCCAATTGATTTTGTTACCTGATAGATCTGTGAACAAGGCAATAATGTCTTAACAGTTTAGGAATGGAAACATTTAACTCAATGATAGAATTCATGAGCATCTGTGCCTGTCTAGCAGGCTACTGGAACAGTAGAATTAGAATTCCTGGCAGACAGTAATTCTAATTATACTGTACCAGTGTAATATAGCCAGGTCTTTCTGCTAGGTCATGTGCCTCTCATATATTGCCTGTATTGGTACGGTGGGTTGGCGGTGGCAGGGAGATATCCAGGAAGGTTGCAGCAACCCAAGAGCCCAGCTGTTCCTGTTAACAGCTGTACTGATGATGGTGGCTGTTTTGGTTTCTTGTAGTTTGAAATTAGGAGGAAGTGGTGCTTTGAGTAAACTGAAAAGGAGTCTTTCATGTGCGGCTATCCATGAGGGTTGAACATAATGGAAAAAGCTAACTAAAACTGTCTAGGATAAGAGGTGATATCCTAGAAGTGACTGGCAGCTGAGAGATATACTTGGCAGTATAGACATGAATCCTGGGCTGACTGGATGAATTTTTTTTTTTTTTATCCCAGCTGTCATCTTTTGTGTAATGTTTCTGTGTAATTCAGATTAATTTATATGTATAGATGCACAATTTTATAATCAATGTCACAAATGCTGAACCCACAAATTTCTTTAGTTTGCTTAATAGCAATGCTGAAGTTCAACAAAAAGTGAAGAAAAGGAACATTCCTTTTTGTTACCTGTACCTACATCAAAGATTCCAAAATGAATCAATCTAAAACATGAAATAAATACTCCCACTCCACCCTCTGGAAAAACGTTTTTGCATCCGATGAAATTGCAGTTATCGTGTGCCTCCACTTTTTTTAGCATTGTGCAGGATATTACAGTATTGCAACGTGTGGCTCAATAAGTTGTCTGAGTCACCCAGTAGAGCAGTATCAGTGTTTAGACTCCAATGCAGTGACTGAATTTGAATCTTCAGGTTTAATCGCAATTGTCTCTTCATTTCTTTACCTTTACCCACGGAAAGGAAAAGAAAATTAGATGGTATAAGGAAAAAAACTCCCTTCTGTTGTATGAAGTGAATATGTTGCTCCCTGAAACAAAATCCTACTCATTTCCTTTCTAGCATCTATAGTTTATTATGCTAAGATATATATATTTTTTTGTTTTAATCTTCTTGCTTGGCCTTGAGGGAAGTCTCTGTGGGTAGCTGATGTTAAAAACCAAACCGGGCTGAGCCATGCACATACCTGGGAACTTTTGATTTCCTGTTGCCCGAAGATTGTCATGGATTAGCGAGAGCGGAGGAAGGGAGCAAAGCAGCAGCATGTCCACAAACTTTCTCATATGCATACATACGCGCTAATACGCTCACATTTACCCTTATACTCTCACACACATACATGCTAATTTCTCACTTCTCCTCCCCCCCCCCACACGTGCTCTCACACACTTACATACACGCTCACTCTCCTCACCTTGAACCCACTAACGACAGTGGCCGTCCACTTCAATTTCTTCCCAGGCGTGGGTTCAGTAGATCTCCACTTTCTCTCTGTTGTGGAGGCTCATACTCCTTCTCCTTGCAGCTGCGTGGGCTGACAGATCTGTTCCTCCTCCTTTCTTCTGACACAGGGGCCCACGCTTCTCCTCCTTGTGCGCGTATGTGGCCCAGTGGATCTATTTCTTCTTTCCAGTGCACAGGGTCCACATTCCTTCTTCCAGACTTGATGAATAGGTCCTCACAGCCACACTCCCAGGTGATTTTTTTTTTCTTTTTTTTCTGGGGCCTGCTTCTGCAGCAGGGCTTGGAGTTTTCTGATGTTGGCTCGGAGATCTGGCAATTCCTTTTGAACTCCAGAGTCTCTGGGCCAAATCCCAGAGCATTCCCAGGTATGGCCATGCTGCTTATACCTCCCATGACTTTGCTTAATCTTTTCTTCTAATAAGATAGAAGAAAAGATTTTATTTTATAGTCCAAATAAGAGAAATCTGTAATTTTGAGTAAATACAGGGTCTCTATTTGACATCTCCAGTATAGTAATAGTTGCCTTAGCAAAAGTATTCTCAGTTTTATTCTGAGAAATTAAATATTGATATAGTTAAAGTTTAGAAGACCACTTGCTGTTAAAGGCTTAATAAAAATTCTAATGTAGAACCATCCATTTTTAGTAACTTACAAGAATTTTAGGGATTTAGAAGCTTTCTGATTTTTCTTCTTGGTAATTATAGAATCCAAGTTACTATTTTCCTCCTGTTTGTTGATTATGTATTAATACATGCATCGATATACTTAATATTCTGTGACTCATAGCCATTTCAGTCACCAGTAAGACCTGGATTAGTTCTGAATTTAAGAACAGTGCAGGCCAGTAAGAGGGAGGTTTCCACTGAGAAGCAGCCCCTTCCTTTGAGGGGTCTGGAATGGCCTTCCCCTGGGAGGTTTTTTAAGCAGCTCTCTAAAGGGCAAATCCTTTGAGTTTTGTGAAGTAAGGAGGTAGTTTAGGAGCTTAGCTTTTGTTTTTTTTCAGGCCCAGTCAGGAAAAGCAGGCTAACCCAGCCTGTGGAAGCTGACCAGGGTTGAGAAGGTTTCCATCCAGGCTACCAATTAGCTGGTTGGGATATCCCTCTGGATATATTTTTCAGGGAGTTTTACATTTTCTTGGTAGGAGGCATGGTGAGACCTTGTGCACACCTGGACAATGATTGGGGAACCCTGTTTTGGGAGCTGCTCAGGTTAGGGAAGACCTGCCCCTCTAAACCTCATTGAGGATGGAGGAGGTGTTGACCCAGTGCCAGGACCCTCCGGTGTTACAAGGGAAGAAACTTTGTGTTTGAGACTCTGGAGCAGGGGTCGGGAACCTATGGCTCGAAAGCCAGATGTGGCTCTTTTGATGGCTGCATCTGGCTCGCAGACAAATCTTTAACAAAAAAGTAAAAATCTTAACAAAACCCCCCACCCTCCTGATGCCCCCCAAGACCTCCAAAATTAATTTACTACACCCCCCCACCCTCCTGACCCCCACCCCCTCAAGACCTGCCAAAAGTCCCTGGAGGTCCAGCGGGGGTCCAGGAGCGGTCCGGGAGCGATCTCCTGGACTTGAGCTGTCGGCTGCCAGTAGTCAAAATGGTGCCGACGGCCCTTTGCCCTCACTATATCACTGGGGTCGACCAATGGCGGCGGTAGCCCCTGTGACATAGTAAGGGCAAAGGGCCATCGGCTGCCAGTAATCAAAATGGCGTCGACGGCCCTTTGCCCTCACTATGTCACAGGGGCCGCCGCTGCCATTGGTCGACCCCAGTGACATAGTGAGGGCAAAGGGCCGTTGGCGCCATTTTGACTACTGGCAGCCGACAGCCCAAGTCCAGGAGATCGCTCCCGGACCGCTCCTGGACCCCCCCTGGACCACCAGGGACTTTTGACAGGTCTTGGGGGGGGGGGGTTTGTAGTAAATTAATTTGGCAGGTCTTGGGGGGCATCAGGAGAGAAAGGGGTTGTAGTAAATTAATTTGGTAGGTCTTGTATGGCTCTCACGGAATTATATTTTAAAATATGTGGCGTTCATGGCTCTCTCAGCCAAAAAGGTTCCCAACCCCTGCTCTGGAGGAAGTGTTTGACTGCCCTTTCCTGCCTGAAGGGAACATCAGAAGTTGCTCCTCCATCTGATGAGGGATCCAAGCATCAAGAACACAACGAACTGTGAGTAACAAATAAATTGAGAACACTGAGGATACCACACAGGAGTCTTTGCCCTGGGGAGAGAGATAATTTTGCAACTTTCTATGCCCAAGATTGTTTTGTATATTTTTATCCAGGGTTGGTGGAGAATCCCTACCACACAACCAAAAGCAGGCACCTTTTCCACCCAGGGCCTCCACTCCGTTTACTCCTTGGAAATGGGGACACCTTGGGTCCCTGTGAAGGATACTTCTGCATAGACCGAGAGAAAGAACTGTAAAGTGCACAGATTAATTTTGGGGCTGAGACTGAATAAATTGAGCCCATGTGCAAGTGCTTATTTGCAAGTAAACTTTATTTTTGGACACCACCTCAGAGTCTGGAGTGTTGTGTTTTTTTGCATAACGGGCCCACAGTGTGAACATAATCTCGGGATGCTCCTCTCCCAGGGGCACACAAACATTTCAGAGACACCCTTAGCTCTCAGGGCCTTGGCACAAAGGCTCAACAACTTGAAGGAAAAAGAGATTACGTCTACCATTAGCCAGGATCCCTGCCTCATAGAGACTATAAATTCTGTTAGGCCCCTCCTGAGCAGGACAGGCACACTGGGGTGGATCAATACAGATTGCCTAACAGTCTATGGAATAATTTCATTCCTATATATATATATATAAATGTTTTGATGGTACAACTTTAATTTTCTACATACATAAAATATGTATATATGTAACCCATCCCTTTGTGCAGGTCTAGCACGGATGAGGCCATAAAGTTATTTATATTCTTTGGGGAAGAGACCCTGACTAGCTCTTGCTCCTCCTTTACTTCCCAAGGTACGGATTCACTGGACTGGGGGAAGAAAGGAGTTCTTTGAAGTCCAGATATGACAGGGGTGGTTTCTTTACACATTCCCTTGTGTTTCCCATGGAGAGGATGCTGGTCTCTGTTGTAAGTGCAGTGAGTGTAAAAATAAATACTCTGGAGCTACTTGGTTAGTGTCCAAAATAAGTCTTTACTGTGAAACACTGATGGTGAATGTCACAAAACTGACACCAGTGTTGCAGTCAAAAATGAATTTTTTGGGGGGCCCAAGGTTAACATGGATGAGCAGTTTTCTTACAGATCTATGACCTACTATTTGTACTCTTATCGATAAATAATGCCTTGGAGTGCACCTGACAATGGATTTCTAAGTAATTTTATCATGAGTGATACTTTAAAATGTTTTTATTCTTTCATGCATTTACCAGAATTAAAAATACCTTATTTGTATTAATTTATTTTATATTTTTTGCAGTTTTGAAATACATATGTAAAAAGTAAACACTTAACAGAAACATCAGATCCAATCATGTAATAAAACAAATAATGTATTCTTTTATGAATCCTCTTTCCAAAAATGCAGAGAATATCATAGCTGCAATAAAACAAAAATAATCATAATTCTCATCATAACAACTTAAGATTTTCAACAGGTGCAGAACAGAACTAGGTCATGCAAAAAAATATATATTAAGAGACAACAAAATAAACTCCCTCCAGTGTCAAACATTTTGTGAAGTAAGACAAATCCCTACAAAAAAAAACCCCAAAAACAAACAAACCACCTACAACCTTGCCATACTATGCCATAACAGCAGTAACTCTCAGGCTCAAACAGTAGCAACCTTATCTACAAAAAGGCAGCAAAGGCAAGCATTACATTAAGCCTTAGAACACTAATACACAACCTAGTGGGCATGCAGAAAAAGCCGAACTGCTACAAATCCCTACAGAGAAGCTACATGCCAGCCAAAATACCGTACCTCTGTTTTACATGCACAATACAGACAGACCCCTACCCAATACAGAATAAGGGACTAAAAATTAGAAACAAACATGCAGATAAAACTGAAATGGAAAGCCTGAAAAACCAGCCTCAGCCTCTGTGAACACTGGAATACTGAAGAAACAGCAAAATGCAAATATATAAGAAATACACATTCCCAAAGATGGCATATTCCAATCAGTGGTGAACCCTGGATGGGTGCCCCGGTGATGCTGTTTTCCTTTCTCATAGATAGCAGATCTTGAGGATCTCCTTGTTCTTACACAGTTTCTTTAATACTCTCTCTGTATCCTTGATGTAAGGGACCCTCTTTGAAACAAGCAGTTCTCTTGCTTCTAGCAGGAAGGAAGTGGCAGCTAAAACCTTCCTCCTGGATCTTCTAACAAAACAGATTCTTTCCTCAAAAAACTGATATTAACATAGAAACATAGAATGACGGCAGAAGAAGATGAAACGGCCCATCCAGTCTGCCCAGCAAGCTTTCAGTTATTTTTCTCATACTTATCTGTTACTGTGACCACTGAGGTTCGGGCCCTTATTGGTAACTTTTTGGTTCTAATTTCCTTCCACCCCCGCCATTGATGTAGAGAGCAGTGCTGGAGCTGCATAAAAGTGAAATATCAAGCCTAATTGGTTAGGGGTAGTAACCGCCGCAATAAGCAAGCTACTCCCAGCCTGTGCAATTTAGTCCTTGTTGGTTGTCTTAATATAAATCCTCTTTTCTTCATCCCCCTGCCGTTGAAGCAGTGAGCTGTACTGTATATGTATACAAAGTGAAGTATCAGGCTTAATTGGTTCGGGGTAGAAACCGCCGCAAGCTACTCCCACGCTTATAACCTTTTGTTATACATGCACTGGAGTTGTTCATTGCAGTGGGTCACTGTCACCCTCATCCTCATCCAGGTTATGAAGGCAGGTCTTCCCTATACCTGGGTGTCTCAGACACAGGGCTCCCCAATCCCTGTGCCCAAGAAAGAACTAGATGTCTCACAAGGCTCCTACCAGGAAAAATCTCAAAACCTTCAAAAGCAACCCAGAGG
This sequence comes from Rhinatrema bivittatum, assembly GCF_901001135.1. Classification (NCBI taxonomy): domain Eukaryota; kingdom Metazoa; phylum Chordata; class Amphibia; order Gymnophiona; family Rhinatrematidae; genus Rhinatrema; species Rhinatrema bivittatum. Next base: position 193,395,984 of record NC_042617.1, read on the forward strand.
GATATCCCAACCAACTAATGAGTAGACTGGAAGGAAAACCCTCCTGAGCCTGGTCAGAACCAAGAGACTGGGTTAGCCTGCCTTTACTGACTGGGCCTATAAAACAATAAAAGGAAAACTAAAACGTCTGCACTCTGTGCTAACAGAAAAGGACTTCCACTCGGGCTCACTGTGGAAAGCTCCTAAATAAACTTCCAGGGGGATGGTTATTCCAGATTCCACAGAAGGAGGAGCTGTATTTGAATGGTACCTCCCTCTACTCTAACCTTCTCTCTCTAGCTGAAACAGGGACTCAACCAGGTCTTAATGGTGACGTGACCTTAGGGTTCATCACACACATGATTATAAAATAGGTAGGAAAAGGTAAGCTCTTTCATTACATTGAAAATATGTGTGCTGAAACTACATGCATGCTTTTGGAATATAAGTACCCAGTATTTTATAAACTGTGTAGCTCATAAAATACTAGGATAAATCTCAGGGTCCATTTATGCATGCGCATACAGTAATGCAAATAGATTTGAAAGTTAGGCTCTCTGTGATACAAATGGTGTATTTATTTCAGCTTGTAAAGTTGCAACAATAAAGTATTGTCTTTCTTGATGATATTGGCTCTCTGTTTTATTTTTCTTTAAAAATTATGTAGTTTATGCTTTCTTACCCTTTTTAGCATTAAAATTTTATAATCTCTTCTATAAGAACTGCTTTAAAGAGATCCCATTTAAAAGCAGGTAAAACAATACATTCATATTTAAATTTTAAAAATTCCTCAGTTGCCAGTGTGGCAGACTCTCCCCATCCGGCCATCAGATGTCATTGTCCTTGTCTTAGAAAACACATTCTGGTAGATTTTAAAAGTGCCGCGCATGTGCCCATAAACACATGTATCTCGCCACACACAAAGATACGTGCTATTTTATAAAGTATACGCGTAGGTTATAAAATACTCTTCATGTGCTTATGTCTGCAGCTCTGCGCATATATCTTACGAATGCTTGGGAGGAGAGGGAGAGAGAGAACAAGAGCTTCCATATAAAACTCAGTCAGATACTGTATATATAGACCATTGTAAGGGGGCACTTTGATTCGGGTGTGTTTTTGGGAAATGGGTTGGGGTTAGGGGGATGGTGTTATAGACACATTCAGAGGTATCCATTGTAAAATTGACATCATTAAAGAATTTGACCTTATAAGTGATGAAAAGGAGTTGATTTGTACACTGAAGTCTCTGCAAGCTGCATTGTACAAATCAATATTATGGATAGATGGATTTTAGTTTGAGTAATAATTGGTAAACTTTTATTTAGCACCCAGACCTGTTCCTGTCTGAATTATCACAACCTCTCACCTCATGGGAAGCACCAAAAGACTATACACACACTAGGAACCTTTCTACATCATCTGGGCCATAAGAGAGAGCTTACCCCCATCAAAAGAATTCCCTCCAGGGACTGAGAGTTAAGTATGGGATGGAATTGCTTGCCGGAGAAGCCCCTGAAGAAATGAATTAGTTATGTGCCCCAAGGAGCAACAATCCTCCAAAAAAGGTGTTAAACATGTTAACTTGATGTTGCGCCCTCTGTTGCTCACCTCCTTTTCCCCTGCTTCGGTGAAACTCTGACATTTGACGACCTCTGCCTCTTCATGCCGTTCTCTTCGGTGTTCCTGGAACGGCATGGGCAATCCTGTCTGCCATCTTGAATCGGGCATTACCTAAGGCACATGTGTGTCCGCCAGGCCCCATCTTATACACATCATGGCGGGAATCTAGGGGGCATCTCCTCCACATGACGTCATCTGCCTGCGTGTATTTAACCCTGCCAGACTGAGCTACCTATAAGTTAGCAGGGACTTCCTTCTTGCTATATTCCACTCCTTCGGAGATACTTTGCTTCGCTATACTGAACTCATTCCTGACACTGAGACTCGAACGCTTTAGGTACCTGCTCCTCAAGGGCCTTGTTACGTTCAGGCTATCTGCTCCTCGGAGGGCCTTCCTGCCTAGAATCACTCTCCATCTACTCTGGGTGCATCTGGTTCAGCTTGGTGAGTTTGCTTCCTTCTGCTATTGGAATCTCCGGTGTACCCTGTGCCTCGGGCCACTACCGTGATCTTCTCAGCAACCTTCCTGGCATACTTCAGATTGATTACCATCATTCCTTCAGCTCTGCGGACCTCCTGCACTACTCTCAAGCACTCTCCTGTGATTCTTGGCGTACCCCATGCTGCAGGCCACTACAGGATCTACTATAGAAGTTCCATCTGAGGAGGCATTCCCCGGCGTACCCTGCCTCGCGGGCCACTACCGGGGACATCACCATTGAGCTACCTTTTACTCTGGACTGTCTCTCTCTTCCCACTTTGTGGGATTCCTCAACATTCGAGTATAATAAGTCTCTTTGCTATTTTATCTGTCTCAGCTGAGGCCATGCCTATCATGGTGAGTCCCCACAGAGCTCCTCCCTCGATCCAGGGTCCACAAACATACCAGTTCATAACACTTGATCTACCAAATACAGATTGTCTAGAATTAAAACCTTCTGTCAGACTTAACATTTCTAACTATCCTACCTTAAACTAGAGTTTGCAAGATGAACAGATGATAAAGATCTCTGCTTGAAATATTGAATGCATTAGCATATTTTATATGTTTATTTTAATGTATTTGATAAAGAAAGGAGAAAAACCTGTAGTTGGTAGGATGCAATAATCTCCATGAATGTAAAAGCCCTCTTTCCTCATTAGTGGTTTAATCACTTTTACATATTTAGTAGAGATGTGAATCGGAACTGAAATCCGAACCGATTCTGGTTCCGATTCACATCCCTAATTAGTATGTTCACCTTTATATTTAAATTGCTTATCTAACAATAAGCAATTTTATTGGTTGAATTCTCCTCCAATAATAGATATATCTTCTGAAAAAAGAAAAATGATTTGCACAAATCTGGAAGAATTCCAAGTAATCCACTATTAGGCCATATATAAATGCATTTTTTTCTACCCAGAGATGCAACACTTATAACCTACCTACCTTCAGTATTTAGTGTTTGAGAATTCAGTTTCAGATTTCAGAATATTTAAAAAATAAGGTATGCTCTCCATTTTTATTCCTCACTGCTGACAAAAGGCATACTTCTTGATACACCCTCCCACTTTTTTTTCTAATTTATTTTTAATAAGCAAAGTGTTTTTTTTTGTAATATGTACTTTTTGTAGTAGTAATACTATTTAGGGTTCTCCTTATTTAATATATTTTAAAATTTCATTTTAATAGGGTGATCCATTCTGTTAACATTCTGAAATTATATATATTACCTATGACACATAGTTATGCTATTTTCTGAATGACTTATTTATTCTTTTCCCTGCTAAATATATATATATATATGCTGCCATCTGTACATAGTCCTACACACATATGTTAACGCTATTTTCTCTTAACACTTTATATTTGCTCACTGACTGTTGTATTTAATCACACTCCTGTTAACTATATATCATAAGTTGTTCCATGTAAACATTACTGTTTCTTGTAAACCGATAGGATGTGCAAACGGTTATCAATATATAAAAGCTCTTAAATAAAATAATATTTTAAATTTTGACACAGGCGTCATTCCCATAAACCTATAATCCTTGATTTCTTTGCACACATATTTAAATACAATTTTATCCCACATGATCGAGAGTCAAGTCTGTACAACACTGATTTAGTAATAGCACCAACCTACACCAAACTATTTGCAATTTCTGCAATTCATACCTCTTAGAACAAATTGCATCCTTTTTATAAGGAATTATAAGGGTATCCTGTAGCCTGTGGATTACAGCCTGCTTTCCTCCCCCTCTCTCTTTCTTTCTCTTTTGGGAGTGGCAGTCTACTGAAGATTACCATTTATTTACCTCCATATAGGATCTGAAAAACCCAGGAAAGAACAAATGTTTATCTCAGAATCAGAGCTCCTTATTCTCAGACATTTCAGATTTACTAGTTAGAAGAAAGCATCTTATGCAAGATCAGAAACCTATATTACAATTTTTATCACAGCATGTACTTATAATGAATAAAGCTTAGCATTTATAGGTGAACTCAGCAACATGTGTTAGAATAACCTTGACTTGCTTAGGATGTTATTAGTAAATTTAGTTAACTATCCCTATAACTTTAGAAGATACTTTCTGGCTGATCTCTGGAGTGGTCTCTGTTGCTGAGCTGTGAGACACACTGTATTTCACCCTTTGTGCAGGGCTCTCCATGATACTGAAGTTTGTCCACTTGGTCGGAAGGAGGGACAGGGAGTGATGGTTTGGGTGTCGTCTTGTGATAATATTATTCTCACAGGACAAGCAGGATGGTAGTCCTCACATATGGGTGACATCACAAGATGGAGCCAGCCAGCAGGAGTCCCCCTTTAGTCTTCTTTTTTCCGCTCAGCAGTAGCCACGCGGGTTAAGAAGCTACACAGAGATTCCTGACAGGAATTTTCCTCACGGAATTACTAAAAACTTTCATACCCCACAGGGGCCTCTCTTTCAAAGTTTTGACTCCGCGGTACTCTGGTAAGTTTTTACCCATTTTCGGATGATTCCGTCTATTTTGGCCCTCGCGGCCTGCTGGCCGTTGACCGCACTGCGGCTCAATATTTCAAAGGCCATGGCGTCGGGGTTCCGTTGGTGCCCGGACTGTACTCGCACCATGTCCATAACAGACCCTCATAAAGTCTGTGTAATGTGTCTCGGGTGTGAGCATGATGTCTTGACTTGCACCAAATGTGCCTTAATGACACCAAAAGGTCGCAAGACTAGAATGGAAAAAATGGAACTTATCTTCTGTTCTCAAACTCAGATGCCGTTTATTACATCGATGTCATCCGAACCGGCACCATCCACTTCATGCCAGTATCGGCCACTGGCCGGTGACAGTCCAGCTTCTATGACTTCTCGGCCTTCGACTACCTCTACTCCCCCTCAGGACCAAGGAGATCATAGAGAGAAACATCGGCATCTATACCGGAAGTCTCGGACCATCGAGGAAGGAAAATCATTGACCTTGCCATCATCCAAGCCGCCATCGAAGAGACCCCATCAGAAAAGGCATCAACCATTTCTGAGACCGGGTCACCGAGGCAACCCTCACCCGGGCGGGTATTGGGAGCCGTGACTCCGCTTTTAACGGTGGTCCATCCGGCTATGCCTCTGCCTCCTTCTTCCCTTCTGGAGCAGGGGCTGATTGGTTCAGGTCTCTGTGAAGAACTGGACTGGATGGTTCAGAAGGCCATTGATAAGACGATGCACAGATTCCAAGTTCCCCCGGTACCGAAATCGACCATCGATCCCATTCTGGAAGCGTTGGCACTGCTGCTGTCGAAGATGGAAGCGCTTATAGCTGCTTTTCCACCGATGGATCCAGGGTCACCGATGGCTCCAGTGCCTTCTCCGCTTACTCTGTCATCAGGAGGGGAAACACTGTTCCGCATTCCTCCATCAGGAGTTCTGGCTTATGTTCAAGCTGATGACCCAACTGCATGATCCAGTCTTGTGACCTCTTGACCATGGAGCTAACTTGACTATGTGACAGAGTTCACCTGCGAGCTGACCTGTCTGATAAGACTGTCTTTCAGGATTGGCATGAATCCATTGCCTGGCAGAACGTGGCTCTGTTGCATTCCTCAGATCTGCTGTTTTACATGCATACACACACACACACCTAGCCTGTATCTTTCTTAAGTCAGGTCTGTTTATGGAGAGAAGTTGTAATTCCCTGAGAGGGGCCTTGTTAAACAGCTGTACTGGCAGTCCAGATAACTCGGTCAGTATTGCTGTTGTGGCAAAAGTACATCATCTCTGTATTTCTGTTGACATACAGGTTGGCGACTGTATTGTGAAGTTAGAATCCATCTTTTGCATAGTAGTGAAACTTCTAGTATCTCCCTACAATTTACTCTAGTGAAAAAAAAAAAATCCAAACAAACCCATAGGCCCTCTAGGATACATTCTTCAGAAGACTTATAATAGGAATCTGATATCCACTCGGTATTCTTCCCACATTTTGATTTTGTCTTTAAAGGCCTTACATACTCCCAATAGGTCTAAAAAACTGATCTAACACTATGAATTGGAAGTAGTCAATAGATGAAATCACCTACCATTACACTTACATTCTCGCTTCTCACTTATTTTAGACATATTTCTGCATTTTCCCCCCTTCTCCTTAAAAGAAATGTATCAATTTAATCCTATTCACACATTACAGGAACCATTTCCATTGCCGACATCCAGTTTCCCTACTAACTTAGTTGGGGGATCGCCAACACTCTTCTCTCTGCCTGGCACCACTCCAGCTGTTGTGTGACATACTCTGTGTGGCTGGCAGCTCCTTGAGAGTTCATGGTTCCTCGTGATTCAAACTGTGGAATGGCATCACGCAGGGAAAAGGATGTTGGTAATCCCTAATGCAGATTAGAGGAAATATTGCCCAAATCCCGGAACTGATTCTGCCCTATTCTCAAGAACAGGCTTATGAAGAACTATTGCAAACTTCATATCAAGATTGTAGCACCCTTGTTAAATCCTAGCATTTCTTGTACATCTCAGTAGATAGCATACTAGATTCAATTTATTGCTGTTAATATTACAAGTCTGTATACCTCCAAGAAAGTGTTAGATGAAACTTGCAGACTCCCTAATGCTTTCCTCCCTTACGTTAACTTTTAAGGTCATTCATATGTTTTTATAACCCTTATAATGTAGAACATAACCAATATGATTCCTGCTTCATTGTGCATTTTTAAGCTCTTTCAGATTCTCGAAGGCATAATTAATAAAAGTCAATAAGTCACAAATAAAGTCAATTATGTTGACTAACAGTCACATGTTATTTTTCCATGTGTTTGCATTTCCCAGGAAATGGCCAGCTGATGCTTGGTTTTACATTTAAATTAATGTATGCAGTACTTTTTCTCAGTCCTCAATGTACATTCACAATATGTATGTAATACTGTTGTGACCTTGCTTTAAATTATCAGCGGCACTGGATATGTTTGTAATTTTTATTTGGCTGACATTTTATAGAAAGTACATCTAACACACAGCAGCCATGAGCTCATTTTCTGACTTATTCAGTGACAATGTAAGCAACCCATTTTGTTGTGTAATTGGAGATCATCAGCTCACAGCAGATTCCTGCTCGTTAACCCGTTTCTCATCTCATCCTCAGTTATTCAGCTGTGCGTTCACCTTGTGCTCCTGAATGGTCACAATGTGTTGAGCCATATCCATTTTTTTTCCATAGAGTCAGCTACCTAATTATTGCTTTCCACAGCTTTTCTAGAGTCTCCATGGACTACCCATTTTTTTTTCTCTCAAACAAAAACTCTTGATGGGATATCTGGAAGCAAATAGAAACATTAGGCTTCTCAAGTCCCTTTTCTGCCACTTCCACCCTGGGACCAGCCTTGAACTACAAAATATCTTGCTCCACCACAGCCTCCCTTACCATTGTGGCCTGCCAAACACTCCTCACCTGGCCAGTGCTCTTCCAGTCTTGGAATTCAAGCTTCATAGGGTCCTTTTTCAAGCATGATGGTCTCAGCCAGGTGTTCAATTGAGAAGAGATTGGAGTCATGCAGAGACTTTTGGCTGCATGAATGCACATATCTTGACTTTTTTTTCTTCTCTTGTAAAGGATCCCAGCATTCTGTAAACTTTAGAGGATGCTGAACTCCAGATCACAATAATATTGATTACCTTATTTATCTGCATGACTTGGGCTGTAGGAATTTCTTCTGTTTTTAAAAAATATCTAGCTTTTATTTGTTTAAAATCTGGGTGAGGGGTTTTTTTTTCACATTTATACTAGGCTTTACTTTCCATGCGCTGGTGAGTAAGAATGATTGATTGTTATAAATATACTGTACACAGTGCTATTTGTCTTATCTTTGGAGTCATGGTATTTGTGACTTTGCCAGGATATTGGTCAGAACATCTGTGTTCTACAGAAACAGCTGGCTGAAGGTAAATATGGTGTGTTAGAAAGTTGGGCTGTGGTCTAGAGCATATACTACCTTTTGCATGCAATAAGCTGCCGGTGTGGACACAAACTATTAATAGGACTGTGTTCTCACGTGTTCAGAGTTATAAAAGCAAAACAAAACTACATATCTATTTTTGTAGCTGTTTATAAGCATTGCAAAGCAAACTATTTCTTAGCTATTTGGTTCAAACTGGTGATATTGGCAGCGGGGAAACCTGTATGCACATGGCTTCAAAGTGTTTGGTAACAGGAAAAATAGATGTACCAGCGGTCTTACTCGGTCTTATGTGTAAAAAGTGCCCCTTTAAATAATATGGGAAGGAGGACATGGGGGGGGGGGGTATTGACTTTCAGTTGACAGTCTGAACCTACCTTAGAGCAGGCTATAACCTATCCTTGAACCCCACAGCAGTGTTTGCTGGTTTCAGATAATATTCTGTGTTAGACTGTGCAGGATGAGAAAATATGAAACCACATAGGCTTGATAATTTGTCTTCTGAAATTCTAATTTGAATCCCTTCCATCTTGGTACTGTAGAAAAGAAAAATGAAAGATGGCACAAAATAGAAAACAACTGCTGTTGCGTTTTTAATTATGAAAGTCCAGTCTTTGTTTTAAATGATTGGCAAAGCTAAATTGGGAATTTGGATACAAGTATCTACAAAACCCATTAGTTGAATTGTATCAATAAAAATTGGTAGCTAAGAAAATGAAAGGCCTTAAGTAGAGATAATCTTTGAGAATACTTTATGTATTTTAAGAAGAAGGATCTATCAACTCTTGAAAATTTCACACTCATGTATGAAAACTAATACAAATGCTGATTAATTCAACACAAACAAGTCTCTTTCTATTAATTATAAGAGCCTTTAACTGGTCATTTGACTCTGAAGAAAGGTAGGAAGGGAGAATCATACCTGGAGTAGGCAAAACTTGTTTTTTTTTATAATCATTGTCCCAAATACTACCATCATTTTTTAAAATTTTAATTGCAAGGGTCTACCATGGAGAGTGTTGTGGGAAACTGGTAACCGGTATGCAAAGCCTGATTTTATCAAAATATTTTTCTCATTCTGTGTTCACTGACACATGTTGATAAATTGGGTCCTCAGTGTTACTGCAATTATATTTAGATTTTATTTTACAATTTGAATCCCTCTTGAAGTAGGTTTAACTCAGCTAGCATTATGAATGATAAACTGAATCATATTAATAGACTTTTGAGCATTCTGAATTGCCTTTTTTTTTTTTTTAAACATTTCATGGTACTAATGTAGTGGAAAATGTGAATTGGGGCTAAATGGATTCTTTGAATTTTTGCTTTGGCATAGCATTCATGTCTACAAGTTGAATGCATGCTATTATGGTAAATAATCTTAGTAGTTATGCTCAATGTATGATGTTTGTATATTTATAGTTCTCTCTCTTGTGACTATAACTGAATTATTGATATTGCATGGTGCTTTCATGGACCTCCATTAAAAAGCAGCTGTTGAGAAGGCCAAGATTCATGGCGGATGCTAATGAAGGCACTCAAATGACACCTTTTATACAATGCTAATTTTATTTCTGTTAGCTGAATTAAAAAGTTAAGCTATAAAGTTCAAAACATGACAAGCAAGAGAAGCATTTTGAAAGTCTTTGCTCCAATATGGATGAAAAGCACTTATGAATTATGTAGTATATTGCTATAGCCTTTTTATTTCAGCTGCCAAGGTGTGATAGTAGTCTTCTCTCTAGTTTGCTCAGGAAGCTTAGTTTATTAATAGGCACAGCTCTATGGGTGCTATGGCTGCTTGACATCCCCAGTATTATCTCATACACTCCTATAGATTGGGAGCTGAGAGCTCCATGCTGCAGGGCTGTTCTGAAGGGTAAAAGGAAGTGCTTCTGTCTTCTTGCTACTGCTCCTGCCTCCTCCAGTAGCCCATTGGCTGACTATGGAATGGCTGCAGGGGTGGGCAGGCTCTGTAGTTCTGTCTCCTAGTTACCGCGCCTACCTCCCCTTGCATCCTGTTGGCTGGCTGTGGAATGTCTGATCAATGGGCTGCAGGGGGACCAGAGAGTAATAGCAGTGTAGGACAAAGAGTTGACTTGCAGTGGGAATGGGGATGGTTGCTGATAGAGTGCCTGGGGAAGACCTATAAGAAAGGTGAGAGTGGGGACCAGAGAACCGCTAGCAGATGGGTTAAAAGGGAATTCTGGCTGGGAGAGCAACTGAAAGAAGGAATTCTGGCTAGGAGAGAAGATGACAAGGAACTATGAGAGGAAGAGGGACTGGAAGTTAAGCTGTGGGAGCAGGAGAGGAGTAGATATAGGCTATGAGACCAGAGAGGGGACATGGGATGTGAGAAGGGGACAGTAGCAGAGAGAAGAGAAAAGGGAATACAAGCTAGGAGAGATGGCATGGGCTGTAATAAGAAGAGGAGCAGGGGTTAGTGATTAGGTGAAAGGAGAGAGAGATGAAGGTAACTGAAAAAGGAGCTGTATGGACACAGGAGGGGGATGATAGGGGAGATAAATCAAGAGAAGAAGAGTGGATCATACTCAAGGGAAGAAGCAAGAAGAGATGAGAGATGGAAGTTGATGAGGAGTGGAAATCAGTGAAGGGATGGCTAAACCAAACCTACATAGGAGGGTAGCTAGGTAAGGTGTGTGCAGACATGGGAAAAGGAATTGGAAAGGGAACAAGAGAAGGACAGGGCAGTAGGAAAAGCGGAGCAGAGCAGGCTAAGGGAAAGGTAGGGGGTAAAGCTGGAAGAGAGGGGTATATAAAATTAAAAATATGCCCATATAGGAGGGGAAGAATTAAGAGTGCAGACGGAAGAAGAGGAAAAGATGGAGAGGAAAAAGAGACTAAGAGAATGAGAAAAAACAGGATTGAGAGAGAATGATGGTGACAGGTGAGGGTGGAGGAAGAGCCTGTGGTGTGGATGGGCTGTTGGGGGTGGTGGGAATGTAGCAGGAGGAAGGAGCCTGGTGTGGATGAGCTAAGGTTGGTAAGAATGACTGGTGGGACTAGGAGTCTTCGCTAGTTTTGTTTTTACCTGCTTCTCTCTGGACATTTAAATGCAGGCTGGTCAGTCACACTCATGATGTACTATATTTTGGGGTTTTTTTTTTTTCTCTTTTGCTGGGTGCGTTGTAATCTGTGTTGCATTCAACAACCCCCAATCATTTTCAACAATTGGCTGTTAGGAGTTCATTTATGCAGTTCAGAGCAAAATACCTTTTGTAGCTCTCTTTATATTTGCAAAGCCAGGATTTTGGTCATCCTTTGTTGTATTTAATGTAGCCAGGATAATTTTTCATAGTGTCAACTTTGATGTGAATTCTAGAACAGTTTCTGTCCCAGGAAGTTCTTTGATTAGCAACTGCTTTATTTTTGGGAGAGTGATGTCTTTTTCATAGACACTCATCCTGATTGCCAAGACATCTTTCTTTCTTTCTATCCATATGTAGCTTGGGTTAAATCTTTCCTTTTTATAGGGTCGCCTTATCTGTACCATAGATTGTACCATAGATTACATTTTCTTGTTTAGAGAATGTTCCAGTGCAGAAAGGAATGTACCATATATTGTTTGTGTTCTGTCGCAGGTGGTAATGCAAAACCCAAGGAAAGGTTAACGCTGGTGGGTGAAAGAGCTAGAGAAGCTAGCTTTCCCCTCTTCAATGAGGAGGGAGCTCCTCAGAAATCAAAGAGGGATGAGAACAAAACTTTCTCCAGCTCTTTAGGTCTTGACATGATCTAGACGGATGGAGAAAGGAGTTGGTCTTGGGATTCCAATGAGGAAGGAGTCTGAAACTGTAATGAAGGCAGCAAATACTAAAGTCAGGATATTTCTTAAGTTCTCAGTAAGTTAAATTCTTTGAAAGCCAGATGGTAGTGACTTTTAGGGAGCATTAAAGTGATTAAAAAAGAGGACCTTCAGCAGTAAGCAGAGATATTAATATCTAAGTTCTCCAGCAGGGAAAGATTGTGGAGAATGTTTTGCCAGCATATGGATGTCTGCCACCAGTTGTGAATAAAATTCATGTGATTAAGTTGTACCAAACTGATGTTCATATGTAATCTTGTATTGCCCTATTTCTAGAGGAACAGAGAATAGTACTAGGACGGTTTAAGTATTTTTATCGATATGCATTTTTTAATGTTCTTTGGGAAATCCATTGTGCTGTATGTTTGGAGAGACCGACCACTGGAATACTGAGAGGGCCTAATACGTTTATTTTTTGGCAGAGAACCCCATATTATAAATCATTTAGGCAGATCCTCCTGCTCTGGCCACCAGATCACCTCTTAGAACACACTTTGTAAGAGAGCCATCCATACCCCTCAGTCCCACCTACCTGGAGACTCTGGACTGGATACCTGAAGACTATTTAGCCCAGCCATTTTAAGACACTGTGGGTTCAGTTTGAGGAAGCAGTCAAGGAGTAAGGCTGTATGTTTTCCACACTCTGTTGGGGCCTCCCAGCTTCACTTAAAGGAGTTTATTTTAGAAGTGACATCTCCCACGCATTCCATGCCTGGGGGTCCTCCTTATAATTTACAGAGAGAGAGACGTTTAAGCCTTTATCCCTTTAGGGGCAAAAGGGGTCTCACTAGGGGACCAAAGACCTGTGAGCCTACTCTAAACCCTACATTATCAAGCACCAGTGATGGATCCTGCTGCGAGGGACAATGAAGGCAGAAGAGATATCCAGTTTAAGCTTTAAAGTATTGTATGGACTTAAGAGTGGGGATTTTTGGATACTGGGATTTTAGAGTGGAGAACTTGCCTGATCCCACTAACTTTTCCCCAGTAGAAGTTCCCTTGAAAGATCAGAGAATAAGGATGAAAGAATCATTAAGGAAAGAAGAATAAGAGCAGGAGGCCCCATTTGGATCTCTAACATCAAAGGATCAGGATGGGTTGGGTGTCCGAGGAGAAGAAGATCAAAGGTAGGATTTTTGCAGTAAAGTTGGGGACACCTCCACTAGTATTCCCGCATAGTCACTGGGACAGTTTGTACATTTAAGATCAGCATGGGCTCTATCCAGAGGTCTGATAAAAGGACACCTACCTACCTATCTGGAATTATACCTATACCATCAGGCAGATGTTAAATCACCCTTCTGGATAATGGACTTTAATTTATGAGTATTAATCAGTAAATCTTATTTTAATACCCAGATCTGGTCCTGTCTGAGTTACTCCAGACTCTCACTTCATGGGAAGCACCAAATGACTATACACACTAGAGATGTGAATCGTGTGCCTGATCGTCTTAACGATCGGGTTCGGCTGGAGGGAGAAAAAAATCTGATCGCTGGAGATGTGATCGGAATTGGTTCCGATTCACATCGTTAATTTTTTTTTTTTAGTGAGGCCCGACCCTTTAAAATTGACCCCTTACCTTCCCCCACTCCCCTGAACCCCCCCAAAACATTTTACGAGTACCTGGTGGTCCAGTGAGGGCGCGGGGACCGATCTCCCACTCTCGGGCCATCGGCGCCATTTTGACTGCCACTCAAAAATGGCGCCGATGGCCTGATTAAAAGAAATCCCCACCCAACCCTTTAAAGATGACCCCTTAACTTCTCCCACCCTCCCGATCCCCCCAAAACACTTTTAAATTACCTGGAGCTCTAGTGGTGGTCCCGGGAGCGATCTCCCGTTCTCGGGCCGTCAGCTGCCACTCATAAAGATGGCGCCGATGGCCCTTTGCCCTTACCATGTGACAGGGAAACCGTGCCATTGGCCGGCCCCTGTCACATGGTAGGAGCACTGGATGGCTGGCGCCATCTTTACGATGGCGGGAGTAATGATTTTTCATGATAAATCGTGAAATTTTCTATTGTATCGCACACTGTACCGATTTTTGACGATTTAAAAAATATCGGATGATATTTTTCAATCGTCAAAAAATGATTCACATCCCTAATACACACATTAGCAACATTTTCTCATCGTCTGGGTCATAAGCAAGAGCTTTCCCCCATAAAAAGAGGTGTCTTCCCTCCCCCCCGGGATTAAGAGTCGGTGTGGGAGATATTTCACTTGGATGCAGCTCCATCACTGCTCTCTACATTAAAGGTGGGGGTGGAAGGGAAATAGAACCAAGAGCTAAGAGAAACAGATAAGTATGAGAGAAAAAATGTGTGAAGCTTGCTGGGCAGACTGGATTGGCCATTTGGTCTTCTTCTGCCGTCATTTCTATGTTTCTATATGTTTCTATGAATGGTTAGCCAGAGCAGCCCCTGAAGAAATAAAATGGGATAGATTTTAAAAGGAGCATGCGCATGTACATGTGCACACAGTTCCCGGCATGATGTGCCAATTTTATAATGTGTACGCTGGTGCACGCATGTTATAAAATCCATTGGGCACACGCATGTGCAGACAGCATGCGCAGGGGAGATGAATTTTAGTAAATTACGCACGGCGATGCAATCGGGCCTCCCCCAGTTCCCTCCCAGTCCGCTCCAATTAAGGAGCGGACTGGGAGGGAACTTCCCTACCCCCCCTTGCCTAACCTTCCTTCCCCTTCCCCTCCAACCCCTAACCCCTACCTAGCTACCCGAAAATTTTTTATTTTTCTACTTACCGCTCCTCTCAAGCAGAAGTAGTTTCCGCGTGCCAGCTGGCTGCTGGCATGCACTTCCTGGGACAGCAGTCAGCCTCCATCCCACCCTGCCCCTCTCTGCTCAGACCCCGCCCCCTAGCCCGTCCCATTTTCAGAGCCTGGCACTTGGCTGGGCCCTTTTGAAAATCCTTGTGGCAAACCAGGGCCCGGCCAGGCGCATAAATCCTGGTTTTTACACACGCAGCCTTTTAAAATCTGCCTTTTAATTGTGTGCCCTTAAGAGCAACAAACCTCCAAAAAAAGGGGTTGCATCATTTTTTGTTCGACCAGTTTTAGCCAGGTGGTTGCATTTTCTATAAAAGTTTTAAATTGCACAACATAGCTGAACCTGTGACTGAAAACCTTAGGTGAAGGGAAGCAGAATACGGGAAAGCAGATGCGTGTTATAATACATTGGTTTGAACGAAGTCTTTAAAGTGGGGAGCTCACATAGGCAATCTCCAAACCCAGGGTACTTGGACAAAACTCGCAGCAACATTTCAAATTAATTTCCTGGAGCTACGAGCTGTATGTTATGCTCTACATGCTTTCAGGGACTAGCTTTAACACAAGACTGTTCTTATACAGACAGACATCACTGTAACTATGTGGTACTTGAACAAAGAAGGAGGTACAGGCTCGTATCTCCTTTATCAAGAAGCCACACAGATTTGGGACTGGGCCCTGGTACACTCCATATTTCTCCGGGCCATTTATCTAGCAGGCATTCACAACATAGTTGCAGATCGCCTCAGTCGTCAGTTCCAACCTCACGAATGGTTCCCTGGATCCCTTAGCAGCGACCAGGATATTTCAACGTTGGGGACAACCAACAATAGACCTATTTGCATCAGACCTGAATCACAAAGTAGACAGGTTCTGCTCCCTGCCAAACAGAAACACCAGCCAGCCAAGGACGCCTTTGCTCGCCTTTGGAACTCAGGTCTTCTATACCTGTATCCCCCGATACCACTACTAACCAAGACGCTAGTGAAGCTACAACAGGACAAGGGGTCTATGATACTCATAGCCCCGTATTTGCCTCTACAAATGTGGTTTCCAATACTTCTCGACCTATCGATCACAGAGCCAATTCGCCTGGGCACAGCACCCACTCTTATAACTCAGGACCAAGGCAGGTTGCGCCATCCCAACCTTCAATTCCTATCTGACAGCCTGGATGTTGAAAGCTTGATCTTACAACCACTCATTATCTTTCAACTAATGTCTCTCAAGTGCTTATAGCTTCACGTAAACCTTCCACATGAAAAAACTATTCTTCAAAGTGGAAAAGATTCACCTTGTGGTGTACACAAAAAGACATCGACCCTTTTTCCTGCCCCACATTGTCCTTACTAGACTATCTATGGCACCTTTCAGACCTCCAGACCTCGTCTGTAAGAGTACACGAGTGCAATCTCAGCTTACCATCATACAATAGGAGATGCACCAGTATCCGTGCAACCTCTTGTCATTAGATTTATGAGAGATTTAATTGACCTTAAATCACCAATACGGCCACCAGTCACAGAATGGGACCTTAATTTAGTGCTAACAAGGCTCAAGCATTCCCCTTTTGAACCCATGAATTCCTGCGATGTTAAATTTCTCACATGGAAGACTACTTTCTAATAGCCATTACATCTGCTAGAAGGGTTAGTAAGTTACAAGCACTTGTCACATACTCACCCTATACAAAATTCCTACATGACCGAGTGGTACTCCGTGCACATCCAAAATTCCTTCTCAAGGTAGTTAGGGAATTCCATTTGAACTAATCCATAGTTTTGCCCATATTCTTCCCAAGACCTCATTCACACCAAGGTGAGAAGGCTTTACATACCTTGGACTGTAAATGTGCGCTAGCATACTACTTAGACCGCACTGCAGTCCACAGGAAATCCACTCAACTCTTTCTTTCTTTTGATCCAAACAAACCGGGTAATCCAGTGAGCAAACACACTCTATCCAACTGGCTAGCAGATTGTATGGAGTTCTGCTATGACAAAGCAGGCCTTCCTCTCCAAGGACGAGTAAAAGCGCATTCAGTAAGAGCAATCTCAACCTCAGTAGCACACTATCGTTCAGTGCCAATCCTTGACATATGTAAAGCGGCAACATGGAGTTCTCTTCACACTTTTGCAGCTCATTACTGTTTGGATAAAGAAGGAAGACAAGATTCAGCTTACGGACAATCTATTTTAAAGAACTTGTTTCCAGTATAATCCAACTCCTTGTTTCCAGTATAATCCAACTCCTTTTGAAACGGCGAAACTCGGCCAGAGTCGGGCTACCCTTGTGTCTCCACTGCAATAAAGGATTGTTTTAAGACTACAGGCATCTATTTCTTTTCTTTCATCCTAATCCAACTCCTTCTACATCCAACCTGCTGTGATTTTAGGCTGCCTCCATTTTTTCCAACAATCCTTTCAATGTTGGTTCAATGCAAAATGACTCAGCCTATAGCTTGCTAATCACCCATATGTGAGGACTAGCATCCTGCTTGTCCTGGGATAAAGCAAAATTGCTTACCTTGTAATAGGTGTTATCCCAGGACAGTAGGATGTAGTCTTCACGAAACCCACCCGCCACCCCGCGGAGTTGGGTCCTATACGTTTTATTATTTTATTTTTGCTAGCGCTCATTGCTACATACGAGACTGAAGGGAGACCCCTGCGGCTCGAGGGATCATGGCATGCTGGGCATGCTCAGTGGGCTCAGTATGCCAGTCAAAAGTTTCTAGAAACTTTGACAGAAAGTTTTCCGTGATAGGGCTCTGTCAGTGACGTCACCCATATGTGAGGACTACATCCTGCTGTCCTGGAATACCACCTATTACAAGGTAAGCAATTTTGCTTTACTACATTTATTATAAACTAATTTTTTGCCATGCACATTTAAAAAAATTATAATTTCTTTGCACACACTCTCTTGTAAGCCTTTAGTACATAGGCCCTTTTAGAACCCATTGCAATACTGAGCAGTTATGAATGTTTGGTTGATTTAGTTAAATGCTTTATGGATCTTGTCATTTGTTAAAGGTTATCCCAAAATTTCCCTTTTAGAATAAAGGATGTATGTCATAAAGTAGAAGGTTAAAGATCATAGCAGGTAATGAGGATTTTCTGTGACTTTTTTGGTTAAAAACATTCTCATTTAAACTTGTAAAAGAAAGTGTTTTCATCCTAATTTGATAGTAAATGGCTGATTTCTGGTATTAAGGTAACCACGAGAAAAGACAGGTAGCTAGTTTAGTTTATTCAACCCTGCTTTTGAAACAGCAGCTGAGAAACCAGGGAAGACTCATCTGTTCATGGGTTGTCACCCTATCTATTGATGGCGTTACCAGTGCTTTGATAAATTTAATGTAGCCCTCTCTATTTTAGAATATTATTGAATCCTTTTGTATGCGTACATTGATTGTTACAGTCTATCTTGATTTTAGCTCTGTTATGTTTGAGGGCACATTAAAGTAAAATAACTAACAAAATAATGTAAAAATTATAGAGATGCAATACTATTTCGTACCGTTAAAGGTAAAGTGGCAATGAATGGTTGCCAACTTTTAATTATGGCCTCCTGTTTAGAGGACAACAAAAACTTAGCCGAAAGATATTCAAATGTCAACAGCTTAACCATTTTATGTTCTCAGTATTTCAATCACAGAGCATTCGTTCCTATGCATACTGCTAGGATCACCTTCTTCGCTGTCAAACCCACTTTGTTAAGAAACGCCTTTTGACTTTTGAGGGTAATAGACGGTTCTACCTCGTATATCCTGAATAACCGGGTTTTGAGGTCGTCCGTGAGAGTGATCCACAGAAGAACAACGATCTCTTACCTCTTTCCTGAAGGGGGCAACCTTAGGGCATTTCCAAAAGCTAGGTAAAAAAATCACTAAAGGGGGCATCACATTTCATACAGTTTGGAGAGGTGCATAATTTGGCAAGAAAAGCTTGTGTTTTTGAGTAAAATATCTGCCAGAGAAATTTAAATTGTGACTCGTATAATTCTACATTTTCAGTGATACAAGAAATATGCTGAAAGCAAAATTACAGGTCTGTGTTGGATAAAGAAAGATCCGGAAACTTTAACCATCACCCCAAGGAATCATAAAAATCATTTGTTTCTTCAATAATCTGGAGCGTTTTTAAAATAGTAGTACACATATATTTTCCCCATCTAGCCCCTAGAAAAAACTCTTCTAATTTTACTTTACAGACCAAGAGAAAGTTAGTGGAGAGAATTTTCCCAGGATATCTAGAATTTTGCAGAGATATTGCCAAGCTTGCCTAAAAGATACAAGAATTAGGTATGGCTTAAAGTCAAAAGGAATATGAGAAGCATCGTTGTAGTAAAAAAAAAAAAAAAAAAAAAAAGGACCAATTCTCAAACCATTGCCACAAATGTAATACTGGAGAAAAGGTTGAGATCCCTAGAAACCAGTCTCTGACATGCCATAACATGCAGGCAAAATTATATCTCTGGAGGTCCGAACAATTCAACACCCCCCCCCCCCCCCCGTGGGAAATGTTTTCAAAGCTGGGTCAGGGATAAACTAGATTTTTTCCCTTTCGAAATAAACTGCTGAATAACCTTGTTAATTTCCCGCAGATATGATCTCGTCAGCCAAATTGGCAGCATCTGTAATAAATAAAGCCATTTTGAAATTTCCATCATTTTTATAAGTTGTATCCTACCACTTAAAGAAAGCAGAAGGTGAGACCACTGATGCAGGTGCATTTTCAAGTTTTGAAGCAATGGACCTACATTAGTTTTTTACAACTGCGCAAAATCTCCTGGTATTCAGACACCTAAGTACTTCATGTCTATAAGAACCCATCTTAGCGGGAATTGGGGCCCCCAATTAGCTTGAGATTACCATAAATGTCCATTGCCTTAAATTTCTCTCTATTGTGAGACCTGAAAAATGGCCAAAGAAATCTTGACATGATAATACATTGAGCAATGAATGAAAGGGATGCATAAGAAAAATTAAAACGTCGTCTGCAAAAGCAGCGGTCTTGAAGGAGAAGTGCCCTTAACAGTTAAACCAGTCATCTTCATTAATTTTCTGTAATAACGGATCAATGGATAGCAAGTAGAGAAGGGGGGACAAAAGGCAGCCCTGCCGGACTCCTCGACATACAACATTAGCAAGTATATGAGAACCTGGATTATTGTATAAGAGGAAAATATTTTTAACTACTTCTTCATGGAAACTAAATCGTGTAAGAACAGAAAAAAGATATGCCATGAGACTCGATTGAAAGCCTTTTCTGAGTGAAAGTTCACCATCATAGATGGTATCGAGTGTTGTTTACAGCAAGCTATTGCCGTGATGAGCTTGACTATGTGTGTACCCGCCGTTCAACCTTTTGAAAACACCACCTGACTAGACGGAACACTACACTCAACCGATCTGCAAGAATTTTTGCGTATATTTTTAAATCACAATTTATTAAAGAAATTGGCCTGTAAGAGGAAGGTTGTGTTGGGTCTTTTCCAGGTTTCGCCAATACCGTTACGTAGGCCTTATTGAAGTCCTTCGGGAATTACCTTTGGCCAACGCATCCATGTAAAAAAAAAAAGACTGAAGGGGCCTACGACCTGGGCTTGTAAAATTTTATAATAATCATATGAAAACCCATCGGGGTCAGGAGCCTTTCCTGGTTTACTTGTCTGGATAACATTTACAATTTCAATAGATTGTATAGGCTGATTTAAATAAGCCAATTGCTGTTCCGTGACTTGAGGAATAGACAAATTCTGAAAAAAGGATTCCTCTTCATCCATAACCCCGTTCTATCATCAGAATGTAAGACTTCATAAAACTGGTGCAATGTTTCACTTATATCCGGGCGGCTAATGGCCCAGGTGCCCTGATGAGTCTTCAGTCTTTCTATAAAAGTTTTACTATGCCTAACCCAAACTGCGTTGGCCAAAAGCCTATCAGTCTTATTCCCGTATTTAAAAAAGTTATACGCGGAATATTGGAGCAACCTCTGCGCTCTCTGGTGTAAACAGCTTTGTAAACTGGTAAGAGTATATGTGTATTCAAATTTTATAGCCTCAGAGTCATGCTTAATCATTTTTTATTTAGCTAGTTGTAATCTAGATTCCAGAAGTAAAATCGATTCATTCAGCCATTTAGTTCTGTTTTTCAAATATGAGATTTTCACCTCTTAACACAGCCTTACTAGTTTCCCAAAATAGAGTCTGATCTGAAGCATGTTGGGAATTGAGGGATGGGAATTGCATCCACTTAGATTGTAGGAAAGACTGAAGATCCTTCTCTTGCCTCAGAAAAGAGGGAAATTGCCAAAAATGGTCCCCTCTGGCAAAAGTATCCAGTCTGATATCTATCCAAATGAGGGCATGATCCAAAACACTAGCATTACCGATAATAGCACCACATTTGGGGGAACAAATCTTGAGAACCAAGAATATAGTCAATCCTCTAAGTTATTGTGGGCTAGGGATACGTGTGTATAGTCAGGTTTATCTGGATGTAACACCCTCCATAGGGCTAAAACTTGCAGATGAATACACAGATAAGCAATACCTTTTCTTTTATCTATACCCCAGTTCTGAACTGAACGAGGTGATCTGTAGATCCCTGGGTCATGAACATAATTAAAATCACCCATCACTATTAACTAGCCCTTCTGTTTACTGTAAGAAGGGTAACTAATCTACTAAAGAACACATGACTGTAAATATTAGGACCATTTAAATTGTACAAGGTAATATTCTTGCCCTATAACTTCCCCACTAGAATAGAATATCTTCCTTTTGGATTGTGGAGCTTGGTTTCCAAGTGGAAGGGCAAATTCTTATGAAATAGTATGTCTATGCCAGCCATCTTTCCTACAGCGGGAACAAAATATACGGATCCTATCCAATCACGCCGTAGTTTTCTACCTTATGTGTCCATTAGGTGGGTTTCCTGAAGACAAGCTATATCCACCTTGCAGAACTTTAGTCCTTTTGATAGGACTGCCCAGACCATTAATATTCAAAAAGGCTAATCTAATCACATCACCCATGGTTCAAGAATCTCGTATACCATTGAAAGACCTTCCATATTTGCTCATCATGGGCCTCCCAGTCTAGACCCACAAGAGTTCCACGTAAACAGACCAATCGGGAAAACGATACAAGAGTTTTGAGAACCATGAAACATAATTACCTTTCTCTATACCTTAAAACTCCTAATCCCCCCCCACCCAGTGAATCCAAAATCGAAATCTCTAAAGTAAGGAGCATGGAGCACGTTTGAGAGGTGTAGAGGCACCATCCCCCCATAATCAAAAACACTAACAAAAGAAGAGGATAGAGAGAAACCCCCATGAGAAGAGAGAGAAGAAAAAAAAAGGGAAAAAGCAGGAGGAGGAACCCCCAGAAATTACAAGCTTTCTCGAGTGTCCTAAAACCTCAGGGCTGAATAGTTCCCCCCCCTCCCCTAAAAGCTGGGGGTAAACCAAAAGGCAAAACTGTAAAATAAAGAACAGCCCCTTAACAGGGAGCCCCAGAGATAACATAATAATCTTGATCCCCTAAGTACTTAAATCCGTGCTGCAAGTCCTGATAACAAGAACCCAAACAGT